>NC_059166.1:73493808-76181619 GCF_019923935.1 Bubalus bubalis | reverse complement strand
AGATTGAACAAATGAAGAAATTGCCAACTAAATTCAGGGATTCCAAACAATCTCTACTGAAATAGTATATCTACTCAATTTGACTTTTTATTAAAAGGTCATTAGCTTTGATAGACACAATGTACTTTCTTTGCAAATTAGGTATGAATATCTTCCTTCATATTTTTCTATATTTTATGCATCTAAAGTTTCTAGTTTCTCACTTCCTACCGTAACCTAATAATCCTCCTCTCAAAAACACAATAATTTATCTTTAAACCCCATGTTCTAGAAATACATCATGCAATCAATCCATTTCATTGAAAATGATTTCAGAGTGTATGGACATTTTGATGTGCACTTATCAGTTGTTGATTTTTCTTGTCTGCTTTATCAATAATTTATATTTGTGTTTTCAGATTCCAAGAAAACAAAAACACCTACAGAAGGTATTGGGAATATTTCCTTTTTCTGTCTTATGTTTAATGAACCCCAAGCAGAATTCCTTTTAAAGGATTCCCATGAAAGAAAAAAATATATATGGGATTAAAAAGAGAGAAATAATGAGAGAGAAAGAGAGAGAGTTGAGTCTTTACTGACAATAATGCTATGAAAAATATTTAGCAGTAATAAAAATAAATACTGCATATGTTTACTTTTCATATTAATTATTTTTAAAGAAATGTTAGCTGGACAAGAAATTGAGCCATGTTCAGTATCAAGCATTTATTTTGGTAGAAAGCATAAATTTAATTAATCTTGGATACACCAGCATCAATAAAACTGAATTGTTTAAGTCTTGAATGGAATCATAAACTATGTGGCAAGTATACCTGTGTCTTCTGTATTTGTTTGTATGTGTTTATGTGTACAGAGTGTTTATATGTTCACATGTATTTAAAAAAGACTAAAATATATAATTATTTTAAATGATTAAACAGTATCATCTTAGATCCATTGTCAAATAATGCTTTACAGTCAACTTATGGAAGCACCTATAATAGTCAACAATACCTCAGGTCAACACTTACTGTGAAATTTAAGGGGAGAGAATGGGGGGAGGGATTTAAAAAATTAAAATCAAATCAGTGTGTTGGGGGAGTATATTTTATCTTTGACAATTTCATGAGCAACAGTTTTCTGTTTATATTTTTTTCAACAGAACTACCCAAGGGAAAAAGTAAGGAAATGCATGCAAAGTATATATATTTTTTCTATTTACTACAACTATTGGCTTGCTGCTATACTTAAACTTGTGGGGTTTTTTTTTTGTTTTTTTTTTTTTTGGTTTTCTTGGTATTTATTTATTTATTTTTAATTTTTTTAAATTTTATTTTATTTTTAAACTTTACATAACTGTATTAGTTGTGGTTTTGAATCTTCCTTTTCAATGTTTTATGCATGGGAACTCTTTATTTTTTTTCAGAATGAAAGAATATACAACCTGGGGAGGGGATGGTCAGAGTGAACTGAAAAGCATGGCACTCTAATTTCTTTGAGTCCTGTTCAAATTCATGCAGTCATCTAATAATATCTGCTGCTACTGCTGCTAAGACACTTCAGTCGTGTCCGACTCTGTGCAACCCCATAGACGGCAGCCCACGAGGTTCCCCCGTCCCTGGGATTCTCCAGGCAAGAACACTGGAGTGGGTTGCCATTTCCTCCTCCAATGCATGAAAGTGAAAAGTCAAAGTGAAGTCTCTCAGTCGTGTCCGACCCTCAGCGACCCCATGGACTGCAGCCTTCTAGGCTCCTCCATCCATGGGATTTTCCAGGCAAGAGTACTGGAGTGGGGTGCCATTGCCTTCTCCGATAATATCCACAGTCATCACCAAAAAATATAACTTTGTTCCATTAACCAAAAGGGTATTATATTATGTTAGTGTAAATGTAGTCTCTGTAATGTGGTTAGTTCTGTAGTTAGAAAATAGAAGAGAAATTCTATTTCAGGCTAGATTTACAGTCTCTTTTCTGCTTTCTTTCTTCTTGTAATCCATAAATATTTTGGTGTGTTCACATGGTATATGACATTTTGTCCATAAAATGATCCTTTTTCCCTACAAGCACTATGAGCTCTGTGAAATTGCTTTGTTTAGGATGCATAACTTAGGCAGCACCCAGTGTTGCTTTAACACATATTATTAATGCTTGCTTGCTGACAGTTCAGTAAAGCTTGATACTTTGAGGTTGTGTCTTTTGCAAATGTATACTCTTCTCTGAAGATATAGGATATGTTGAACAGACAGAAACAAAAATTATCAGTTTAACCCTGTTCAATTAACCATTAAAAGCCATCAATTCCTGTGTATGTAGCACTTTAAAAATTCTAGGAGAAATTAAAAACATGTTTAAAAATATATACCAATTAAAAAAAAAATTTATGTGCACTTTGGTCTGGCAAAACTTAGGGCATTGAGACTCCTCATGTCATAAAAGTGCTGTAGAAAGTCCTGTGAAGAGAGTCATGAAATTGTACTGCAGCTCAGCCAGGGGGAGCAATCTATCTACAGAGAAGTTTGTGATCCTTCAGTCCTAGATTTCTGTGTGGGCACAGCATCTGGTGGACAGTGGCACTCTATATAGAAAACACTCTACACACCACTTCACCAGCAGGGAAATGGAGGACAACTGGAGATTTGAAAAATGGTATTAAGTAACATATTTATGTAACCTTAAGGCACTCACTTTATTACAATCTATATGATTCAGAAGTTCCCACAGGCACTGTGACTCCTTGATAATCTTCACAGTATTGATATATTTGATAAATAAACATGCCTTCCCAGACATTTGTTTAGTATCCCAACTGTCTCCCTCTTTGGGAAGTTCTGTGGGTTGTGACTTGGACAGTAATAAGGACAGGAAAAAAGAGTTTTCCTCGAAATAAATTATTTGCTCTAGTTTATCATCTGGATCTGCTTTTGTTGTTCTTATTGTCATATCATTGAATTTATTGGATTTAGTAACATATTTTTTTACTTCAAGATTACTTTTTTCAGTTATACTTCTCCAATCCTATATTCTTATTTTGCTATAACCACAACTTGTTAGTTATTTATTTTGTTTTGTTTTTCAGTTTAATACAAAGCATGGTAGAGGAAATGGGGGAAGTGTACACGGGACCTTCCTGTGTATAGTTTTGTCAATTCTAATGATCTATATTTTTTTCAAAATAAAAAGTAAAAAAATTTTTAAATCGATTGTAAATATGATTTCACAGTCCCTGTAGATATAAGGGTAATTTAATTTGTATTTATTAAGACAATTCAATAATTGCATCTTGAATTATCCCATATAATAAATGTTCGACAGCCTTTTCTTGCATATCATCTCAAATTAACACAGGTGTTTTTCTGCTTACAGAATAATATTCTGATATGATTGGAAGACACTTATTTTAACTTTGAAATCTCACAGACAGCTCGTAATCGATTTTGATGCATACCCAAATCTACTTCCAGTATTTTTTGATTGTTATCACTTTAGAAATTTCTTAGAAATATTTTTGTAGTTGGTGGTTCAGCTCAGCAATAAGTTAAGCAATGCATTTAATTACTCCATGTTTTCCAGACAATTTTTGGTAAAGTTCTTAATTGTGTTGTTAATTTTAACTAAGTCACCTGTGCTTCTTCCTTTTGACTTGTAACACTTGGCCAAGCCATCCGTTGTATTTGTTTCATCGTCTGCCTGCTGTCTTGGGAGTGGCTAAATCGCTCATTATGCCCTCACGACTACAGGCCTGGTAAACAAAACTGTGTACCTGAGAGATCCATGAGATGACCTTAGGAGGTTCGATGACACTCTATGTTTCTAAAATAAAGTTCTAAGAACTCTTTCAGCATAAACATCTTCTAGTGTCAAAAATATATGCACCAAATAAAACTTAAAGAAATCTCATTCTTTTTCTTTAAAAAATCAGATGTTAATGTGTCTATGTTAAAGCATTTGACAATCATTTAAATTAACTTGACAAGCTTGTCAAGGCAAAATAAGTAAGAATAGAAATGTAGATAATAGCACTTCATATAAAATTAGTACCTGCACTTCATATAAAATTAGTGCTTATTTTAACATAAATATCAGCTTAATCTTGAGGCCAGAATAATGCTTTGTCTCATATAATACTGGCAAAAGTGGGTTCTTAAAAAGACACACTGTCTGAAAAGGACTCTGTAAGAAGAATTTGTCCTAAAAACGAGGGAAGTGTGTTTTGCTTATTCCTGAAAATTCTTAGTCTATTTTTAGTGTCTTAAATCTGCCTCAGCAAAGCCTTTGTCTTGGCTAAACAAATATATTTTCAGTACAAGAAAATTTCACCTTATAATAAAAAGTTCAGAAGAAGTCTGTTCGTCCTTATCTGAGGATAATTTTAAAGCAACTGCAATAATTATCCTTATTGCTTACTTTTTATCCCAAATTTATTTCATATTGATCTGCTACTGCTGCTAAGTCGCTTCAGTCATGTCCGACCCTGTGCGACCCCATAGACGGCAGCCCACCAGGCTCCTGCGTCCCTGGGATTCTCCAGGCAAGAACACTGGAGTGGGTCGCCATTTCCTTCTCCAGTGCATGAAAGTGAAAAGTGAAAGTGAAGTAGCTCAGTCGTGTCCAACTTTTAGCGACCCCATGGACTACAGCCCACCAGGCTCCTCCATCCATGGGATTTTCCAGACAAGAGTACTGGAGTGGGGTGCCATTGCCTTCTCCACATATTGATCTAGTCAGTAAGAAAATTTAAACTTTTTCCATCCTTTATAGACCTTATGATATCTTTCTAGATTCTTATCCATGAAAAATTTTAATTCCTCTCATATTCAGAACATCTTTATTGCTGTTCTATGAGGAAAAACTGAGAAATGGAAAAGCTTATTTTAAATATACATCGATATTAGTCTTCACGGCAGCTCTTATTGATGCAATACTGCACTGGTACATGTATGTTTCTTTGTGTTAGAACAATTAAGTTGGAAAATAAAATTGGAATAATAATAACAAAAATACTATATTTTAGAACAGGAAAAGAAAGAACAACACATGGAACCAGGTAACTGTTTTTAAATTCCTCCATCCTCTTAATTTTGAGATATTAATTTGCAATTAAATCCTAAAATGCCATCAAATAGCATGGAATGTTAATTTTGTTTTTCTTTTCTTGTTTGATTCAGCAAAGTCACCAAAGAAGGAACAGTCAGGTGAGTCAGACTGGGGCTGCAGGGGTCTTTCTATCTGATGTCCAGGCTTTAGTAATGCTGCAGCCTCAGACGGGGGGGTAAGGACCAAGACGGGGGAAAGGGCAGGAAATCCTTCCATCTTATGAGATGTCATTTTTCTAAGTTCTGGACATAGAGTTAATGTCAAGGCCATGTAGGAAAATGGAAGCTGAGTAATATGTTACATTCTTGCTACTCAGCGTGTGTTCTGTGAACCAGCAGTTGTAAGGGTCTCCTGAGAGATTGTTAGAGATGCAGACTCTCTGGCCCCAGAGATTCTGAATCAGAATCTGCAACTTCCTAACATCCCCAGTGGATTTGTCAATGCAGTGTGTGAGAAGCCCCGTTATAGTCTAGTGTGAAAAACAAAAACAAAAGCAAAACCCTTCCTGTAAGTGCATCTGATCTTGCTTTGTTTTTAAATATGAAATATTTAATTCTAGCAAATATTCTCTGTCTATTCAAAATGTTCTTTACTGACACATCTTGAGTACTCAGGGGAGTTGTAGTGAGAGAAGTAGATTATGTCTCCAATCTATTTACATTTGAATGAGGGAAAAAAAAAAAAAACAAATTGAGAATCAGACAAGCAGAAAAACACACATACAAACAAACAAAAACTAAGAATTCAGTACCTGTAGATATCAAATGATTTTCTTAAAGTTTCTGGGCATTTAACTTGCCCTGTTGTTTCAAATGAAAATAAAAGTATTTCCTGATCAAGGAACTTTAATGATCTGTGTGTGTATGTGTGTAGGTAGTCATAGCCTCATATGATGTCCATTAGTCACGCTGCCCATCATAATATATTTAAATGGAAATAGCATTTACATTACTGATACATTAAAATAAAAATTGGCTTTCCCAGGTGGCACTATTGGTAAAGAACCTGCCTGCCAATGCAGGAGATGTCAGAGACTCAGGTTTGATCCTTGGGCTGGGAAAAAACCCTGGAGGAAGGTACAACAACCCATTCCAGTATTCTTACCTGGAAAATTCTATGGACAGAGGAGCCTAGCTGGCTGCAGCCCATAGGGTCGCAGAGTTGGACCCAAATGAAGTGACTTAGCACACATGCACAAAATAAAAATTTTCAATATTATGTAAATAACCAAGCAAATCTAGCTAAATTACTTCTACCTGCATCACAAACCATAGCAAGTCAGATTCAAAACCACATTTCTTATTCTTCTTTCAGGTTTGTAAAACTTCCTCAGCAAACCCAAATCATTTAGGTGATTCTCCAACTAGTTCCCATGGCATCATTTTATTTTCCATATAAAAACACTTCACATACTTTTATGATCATATTACCTTTTCTATTTCCCAGTTTAAATAGAAATTAGAAGATAAGGATCGTTTTTTATATCTTTATCCCCACAGTGCCTATTATAATGTCAGGAACATTTTGGGCACTTGATAATGTTTGATTGGATGAAAAAAAAATTATCACATATGATAATATATTTTTTAAAAAACATAAACATGAATGACTCTTAAATAATTTATTATATGTAATAATCTCACTTTCACCACATTAGGTATTCCAAGGTAATGTTCCCACCATTTGGCCATAACATATATTCTTACTTGTGTACATATGCAGAAAGTTGAATTAGAGCATACATCAGAGAAATAGAAACATGGAGAGACATGAAGAATGATGATAGGTATAATCAGTTTTAAGAGTTTTAATAGCTAAACATTACCATCCAACATTTGACAAAATGCAGTAATTTAAATTTCTTGAAATCTTTTTCTCGCAACTATTGGGTAATTTATTGATTCACTTTCTTCTTTTCATTCCATTTTGTAGACTTTAAGGAAACTGCATTGGCTTATATATATAATCAATCAGATTCTTATATAATTTAAGATGGAAAACAAAATGAATGAGTCATGAATGAGCATTCTGTGTAGGGAGAAGGTATATGAATATCAGAAATCTGTGGTTCATGAAAGTAAAAGTGAAAGTTGCTCAGTTCTGTCCCACTCTTTACTACCCCATGGAATTCTCCAGGACAGAATACTGGGGTGCATTGCCTTTCCCTTCTCCAGGGGATCTTCCCAACCCAGGGATTGAACCCAGGTCTCCCTCATTGCAGGCAGATTTACCATCTGAGCCACAAGAGAAGCCCAAGAATACCAGAGTGGGTAGTCTATCCCTTCTCCAGCAGATCTTCCAGACCCAGGAATCAAACCAGGGTCTCCTGCATTGCAGGCAAATTCTTCACCAACTGAGCCATCAAGGAAGCCCTAATATATTTAAATTTTGTAAAAGAAAATAGCACAACATTGTATGTTCTTTTTCTCAGATATACTTTTTTCTTTAGTTTACAAGGCTATAATATAGTCTTTTTAAAAATGAAAATAGCTGTAAAACTATTTTAGAGAGATCCAAGGACACTTATAACTGATTTAGACCTTATTATATTTTTTTTTGTCCTTAACAGCTCCAAGTGAAAAACACATTAAAGCAAGTATGTTGACTAAAACTTGAAAAAACAAAAAGCGTATTTCAGCAGCTTACTCATTTAACTTTCTGCTTAGACAATGCTAATGCTAATTTTTAAGGCGGACTTACCAAATGTTCCTTGCTCTGATTATGTGTTGTGTTAAACAAATATGCATACTTACTCAACCTTGTATTGTTTTGTGAATCAGTTTTTCTCAAAATTTACCTCTAGAACTTTCATTTGTAAATGTTAATTTGTCTAGATCGTAACATCTTTTTGAATTGTTTGTATTTTTGTTTCCCATTGTGCACAATGATAAGTGATCTCTTCAGTTTTTTTAAACATAGTAGACAGTTTTCCTGATGGTTAATCACTTGATCAAACCAGGAGGCAACATAATTTGTCTACTAGTGAAAGTTATTGTGTATTTAATGGAATGAAGCTCCCTACAATTTTATTATTTATTTATTACTCTTGCAATATCATAATTTTTTAAGGCTTTTATCCTCAAAAATTTTTAAATTTATATATTTTTAATTGAAGGATGATTGCTTTACAATACTGTTTGCTTCTGCCATACTTCAACATGTATCAATCATAAGTGTATATATATGTCCCCTCCCTCTTGAACCTTAGATTTTTAATAGCTATTAACTGGTAGCTGTAACATACTGTGGTATTTGCATCTATGAAACTTTGACAATACACTAAAGAATAAATGCTGTTTTCTTTGTTGGTATTTCTCAATTAGATGAAGTATCTAACAGATTGTCATTAATGATAATTATTTTAGGAAAAATGGTGTGTGAGCTTAGAAAAAAATATTCTTTCAGCTTCTCTAAACTTTGTCTATAAGATTTAAGATCAAACCACATTTTTATGCATGGTGTAAATATGTTTATATTTTCCTTTTGATTTAGAGGTACATAAGTATTAATGGTAGTACTAGTACAAAAAGAGAATGCATGTTTTATTTACTGCCAGGTTTTTGAGACAGAGTATGTCATTGGTGAATATATCAGAGAAAAATGGAAAATATAATGTTGTGTAGCTTGGTGTCTTTTTAAAAAATTACAGTTAAAAGTGTTTACATAGACATTTTAGACCTTAAGGAAAGGTGCAACATGAATCTAAAATTCCATTTATGTTTTCATGAAAATTTTTAGTTGAATATAAGCTGATTAGAACTTGATATTACTGAGTATTTAGTATGCTAATACTCAGTCTGTAGAAATGCATAATCAAGAAAATATATAAAACAAAATTGATAATTTTGCTGCAGTGGTTCAGAACTTTAGATTGGAGATTACTCTGAAAATGAACATTTTCTTCCTAGGAAAATGTGACATGTAGATAAAAATACTCATTTGCAATGAAAAAAAAAATTCTGTAAGTTATGCTATCTATGAAACACTATCCAATCAAGTTTTGAAGAGATCAGCATCTTTTGCAGGAAATTAACAAATTTAGCTTGCCAAATCATCTTAGACTCAATATAAAAGTCTCAAAAGAATTGATATCCATTTCCAGTGCACCAGCCCCAAGCATCCAGTATCGTGCATCAAACCTGGACTGGCAACTCGTTTCATGCATGATATTTTACATGTTTAAATGCCATTCTCCCAAATCTTCCCACCCTCTCCCTCTCTCACAGAGTCCATAAGACTGTTCTATACATCAGTGTCTCTTTTGCTGTCTCGTACACAGGGTTATTGTTACCATCTTCCTAAATTCCATATATATGCGTTAATATACTGTACTGGTGTTTTTCTTTCTGGCTTGTATAGTTGAATGATTTGAACTTGACATAGGCATTATCTCCCAGTATAAAGTTAATTAAAAACAATTCATAAATTATTTAAAATCTCTGCTAGCAATGTGACTGTCCAATTCCCCAAATAAGAAGTTGTTTTGTTTTGTTTTGTTTTTGATCTTGAAACCACACAACAGAAGAATATTTCCATAGCTTCCATATATGGTGAGATTATTTATAAAGTTAATGCCTAAGTCATCACATTACAAATACTATTGAAAATTCCTTCTGTTACTTACAAAGTATGGGGCACATAGTATTGTGTATGTAACCTGAATATTCAGGATATGATTTTACATTATCTTAAATTATGAGAGCAAGTGAGGAAGTGAGATGTATAGTTTAATATAAATTAAGTATTTATGGGATAATTGAATTAACAAGGAAAGGTGAGATTGACGGCTCTAGTGCAAATCTATGGGAAAAGTAAAAGGTAATTTGTCTTCAGCACTCAATTAAAGGAAATAACTAGAATGTGAATTGAATTTGTGGTGTAGAATTATTTGTTCTAGGTCCTAAGGAAACCAAAATCAGTATAAGAAAAATACTGGAGGACTTAGACTAGTTTGGAGCTGTATCAGTACAGGGTGGATGTTCTCATGGTGTCATGAGCTTGAAGAAAAGAGAAATCATTCAGGTTCAGTGATGTAGCATGCACTACGGAAGGGCACTTACTGCCTCCACGTGTAAAGTTATGCATCAGTGATTATGTAGATGGAGCAGGAGTGCCTTTTACCAACAGAGATGACAAACCTAGATTTACAATTTCTGCAGGTCGATAAAGATTCCATTATAATTGTTATTGTTCAATCACTAAGTTGAGTCCGACTCTTTGTGACCCCATGAACTGCAGCACACCAGGCTTCCCTGTCCTTCACTATCTCCTGGAGTTTGCTCAGACTCATTTCCATTGAGTTGATGATGCCATCCAACTATCTCATCCTCTCTTGTTCTCTTCTCCTCCTGCCCTCAATCTTTCCCAGCATCAGGGTCCTTTCCAGTGAGTTGGATCTTCACATCAGGTGGCAAAAATATTGGAGCTTCAGCTTTAGCATCAGTTCTTTCAATGAATATTCAGGACTGATTTCCTTTAGGATCAACTAGTTTGATCTCCTTGCAATCCAAGGGACTCTCAAGAGTCTTCTCCAACACCACAGTTCAAAAGCATCAATTCTCCAGCACTCAGTCCTTATGGTCCAACTCTCACATCCATACATGACTACTGGAAAAACCATAGCTTTGACTAGATGGACCTTTGTTGGCAAAGTAATGTCTCTGCTTTTTAATATGCTGTCCAGGTTTGTCATAGCTTTTCTTCTAGGGAACAAGGGTCTTTTAATTTCATGGTTGCTATTTCCATCTGCAGTGATTTTGGAGCCCAAGAAAAAAAGCCTGCCACTGTTTCCATGGTTTCCCCATCTATTTTTGCCATGAGTGATGGGACCTAATGCCATGATCTTCATTTTTTGAATGTTGAGTTTTAAACAGTTTTAAACAGCTTTTTCACTCTCCTCTTTCACCTTCATCAAGAGACTCTTTAGTTCCTCTTCACTTTCTGCTATAGGGTGGTATCCTCTGCATATCTGAGGTTATTGATAATTCTCACGACAATCTTGATTCCTGCTTGTGCTTCATCCAGCCCGGAATTTCACATGATGTACTCTGCATATAAGTTAAATAAGCAGGGGGACAATATACAGCCTTGATGTACTCCTTTCCCAATTTTGAACCAGTCCATTGTTCCATGTCTGGTTCTAACCATTGCTTCCTGACCTGCATACAGATTTCTCAGGAAACAGGTAAGTTGGTCTAGTATTCCCATCTCTTTAAGAATTTTCCACAGTTAGTTGTGATCCACATAGTCAGTGTGATTCGCATAGTCAGTGTAGCAGAAGTAGATGTTTTTCTGCAATTCTCTTGTTTTTCTCTTCAATGCAAAATGTTGGCAGTTTGATCTCTGGTTCCTCTGCCTTCTCTAAATCCAGCTACACATCTGGAAGTTCTCGGTTCATGTACTGTTTAAGCCTAGCTTGAAGGCTTTTGATCTTTAGCTTGCTAGCATGTGAAATTAGTACAATTGTGCAGTAGTTTGAACATTCTTTGGCATTGCCTTTCTTTGGAATTGGAATGAAAATTGACCTTTTCCATTGTCATACTGCATTAAAAAAAAGCCTCAACACACCCAGTTCTCCTTCCCGCAGTCCACTGCACATCCCCCCCAACTCCTTACCACCACGTTGGATAATGATATAGGGGTTGATGATATGACTAGTTATTTTCAAGAAGGAAGGGGATGAAACAAGTAGATTTTTAGATGCAGATCTTTTACACTACTCTCGGTGATCAAGAGGGAATATAGTAGACAGTGCTTAGCAAATACATTAGACATCACTCTCTTTTTCCCAAAGAACACTTCAAGGACCAGTATTCTTCAAACCCTTGTAGAGTACTGCCATACATTGCTTTATTCCTCTTATCACGGACAGCAGGGCTTTGATAATGTTTTCTTGTGCATATTTGACTAGCCTGTGGTCAGTTTGAATTATGAGTAAAAAAGATACCAAAGACAAGATCAGAGCCAAAGTCTAGTTATTTTTAATTGTGGGTCTAAATTTGAATTAAATGACAGCAATCAGGAATTTTTCATTTCTTGGTTTTAGCACCACACTAGATTTTTGTTATGCTCAGACACCAAGCCTGACTCTGCTTATCACCTTAACTACATTTCAATACCTACCTGTGTGAGTCACACATCTACACACATCTATGTCCTGATCTACCAATATATGTCATGATCTTCCAGGAATATCCAGTATGCAGAATTAAAAAACAAAGTACCTTTGAATTTATTCAAATATATGATACTAGAAGACTATTTGGGAACAGCTTATATTACTTAGAAAGTGACATGGCTTTTTTACTCAGTTTAAATATTCTGTCATGGAAATTGCTGGGGAAAAAGATCTATAGGCCTGAACTAGTAGATCTGATATCAGTGAGATGTGTCTAGACCACAGGTTGCATGTCCTATATGACACTGTATCTCAGTCATTTAGGGCAGACTGGGTATATTCGTATTATTCCAGAATAATAATTACTAGCAACTCTTTTCACCTGCTTAGTTTGGATGATAAATTATATGATCATTTAATTGGATAAATTACCCAAATCACATATGATGCTGCCTGATTGAACTTAAAATAGCACTGATACAATTCCAGGTGCTGGTTTGGGAATTTACGTACCATAAAAACTAGACTGTGATAGACCTGGGGCTGATTTAGATTGTAGGGCAAGATGTGCTTCTTGTTTAATCCTACTTATAAAGCCACAGTTGGTGTCCTGGGTGCTATCCTGAAACTGGAAAATGTCATGGTTTGGAGCTTAAGAATATTCATCAAGTTTGGTTCAAAGAAAACCAAGCTAGATAAAGGAGTACTAGCAGAAGTAGAATCTGAGTTTAGTTTAGAACAAGGCAGCAGGGAGAAAGAGGAAAGAATTTCAAAGAGAAAATCAGAAATAAATTTTATGGAACTATAATGAGTACAGCAAAATAACACTAAAATGTATGACTATTGAGACAAGTGCTATGTGACTTGAGTCTTATTAATAAAGCAATCTCTTGATATTGTGTTTTAAAGGGTAGCATGATACTGGGGCAGATCTAAAGTTTTCCAGTAGGACAGGGACAAAAGAGACCTAAAATAATTCCACTTGATCAAAATCTGATGTAAGAAAAGACAGCCATTTCAATAGAGAATGGAGAGATTATTTTTGAGTATTGCTGATGCAGTTGGTATTCATTGCAAAGAAGTAATTTATTCCTAGGGCTTCCCTGGTTGCTTAGAAGTTAATGCGTCTGCCTGCAATGCGGAAGACCTGGGTTCAATCCCTGGGTCGGGAAGACCCCTGGAGAAGGAAATGGCAACCCACTCCAATGTTCTTGCCTGGAGAATCCCATGGACGGAGGAGCCTGGCGAGCTACAGTCCACGGGGTTGCAAAGTCGTACACGACTGAGCGACACTTTGTACAACTTCAAAATATCAATTCTGGATGGTTTAGGAATCGAACAAAACAAGGCATTAAATAAGTACAGGAAGATATATTTTTATATTTTTTTGAAATACAGTTGAATCTCAAAAATTACATGCAAATTCAAGTTATAAAAAGTTTAATATATTTTATTATATTAAAATTAAATCCAATAAATAGATACCATAAAGAGATAAAAGACAAGCTGCTGCTGCTAAGTCGCTTCAGTTGTTTCCGACTCTGTGCGACCCCATAGACAAAGCCCATCAGGCTCCCCCATCCCTGGGATTCTCCAGGCAAGAACACTGGAGTGGGTTGCCATTTCCTTCTCCAATGCATGAAAGTGAAAAGTCAAAGTGAAGTCACTCAGTCATGTCCGACTTTTCGCGACCCCATGGACTGCAGCCTACCAGGCTCCTCTGTCCATGGGATTTTCCAGGCAAGAGTACTGGAGTGGGGTGCCATTGCCTTCTCCAAAAGACAAGCTACGTATGTAGAAAAGATGTCTGTAGCATATATTAGTAACTAGAGGTTAGTAGTGAAAAAAAAACTCTTAATAAAGGACAAAGAACTTGATAGAATAGTGGGTAGAAAAAAATAAGTAAAAGATATAAGCAAGTATCAAAAATAAAACAATAAAGACACAAAATGGCCTGAAAATATATCAAAATAGATTTAGTGTGTTAGTAATAATGAAAATTTTCTTAAAATCACAATAATACTGTTTTATACATATCAAATTGACCAAAAATGGAGGAAAATGTTCATTCTGGTGATGCTTATGCTATGAAACAATAGAAACTCTTACATATACTGTTGGTATGAATGTAAAACTTTGGGAAAATATGGCATTTATTTAGAGTTAAACAAGAGCACATGCTATGACCTAGCACTTTCACTTCTAAGAAAATTCTTGCACATTGCACCAGGATTCATATGCAGGAATATTCATAGCAGCATTATTTATAATAATACAAAATTGGACAGGACCCAGTGTTCATTGGCAGGGGAATGGATCCATAATATATAGAATGTGTATACAGTGGGATACACTACACAGCAGTGAAAGCAGTCAACTACAGCTACTCCTATTAGCATGACTTGTGTAAAAAGTTAAACAGCTTATTTAAGTAAACAGTGAATCAAATAGGGCAGTGACAAAAACATGAGGGGAACTCCACTCGTAGGGGCTGGGGCAAAGGTTTTGTAGAGACTACCTGGAAGCAAAGCAAAAAAATATTAATTGGCTATGACATATATCGCCTTATTTGGGAAAATTTAGTTATTTGGCTCTTACAATAATTGCTCTTGAGTACCATTTTCTTGATTCAAGAAAAATCTTGTTTACTCTGCCTTTGGTTTCTTTATGTAAACCAGTAAAGGCACTAAAGCTGTTAAAGTCTAGTAGGCCATCTCGTTAAACTATTTTAACACTGCATCTCAGCACATTTTGAAGGAAGCCAATTACAAGAATTTAAAAATATAATTCAATTTATATAAAGTTTTATCACTAAACAATATAACTCAACCTGTGTATAATGGCTTTACCTTTGTTTGGAGATAAATTCATGTAATAAAATACTACAGAAAAATAAAGAAATGATTTATACAGAAATTAGGGCAATGATATTCTGAGATAAAGAGAGAGGTATGCAAAGAGTAGTAAGACAAATAAGAGGTTTCAAAGGCTTTGGTGATATTGTATTACTTAAGCTTACCGGGGGTTGGAAAGGTATGCATTTTTCACAAGGTTTGTATCTTGGAAGAGAATTTCTGTATTATTTAAAATTGGTTACAAAAAAATTCAAGCACATTAAAGCTAAGTTTTCTCTGCTGCTTGCTTTGCTCTTAGGTGCCACATACATTTTATCCTTTAGGTAGTTTTAGTCTTGTCTGACTTCGAATACTATAAGGTATTGACCTGGCATGTCTAATATCCATTTCTTGTTCTTTAATACCTGAATTTACAGAGACTGAACGAACCAAAGAAGAGGTTGGTTCTGCCTCATCGAAAAAAGGTCAGTGCAGCTTAAAGAAAAAGATGTCATGACTATAACTTCTTTATGCTAAAGTTTCTAACTTAATGTATTGTTGAATGCTTATAGAAGAGCCTTATTTATTGATTTTACTATTTCACTGATATGGAACAAAGTCACTTTCACAAGATTTGTAGTACCTATGTTAACACGGCTTTGTCTTCAGTACTCTGATGCCAAACGTTTTTATTCTTTTAGGGTCATAAACTAGAGATAGTAATTATAGTCCAATTTTAAGTTAGTTTTTGAAAATAAATTGAAGAAATGCAACTGTGTAAACTCCACAGGATCCAATCATCTGGAAAGCATTCAAACTTAGTACACTGATTTATATGTTTAGGGTTTGAACAAACAGAACTTTGACCAGTAGAACTTCTATGAACAATGTTCACTTTATGTAAGAATAGTGTAAAATTAGAAATTACATTCCTTGGGATGCTTGCCTGGAAGGAAACATATTAGGAAGTTTGGAATTTAAGTTTTTAAATCTATTTTTCTTGTCACATCTAATCAGAAGCAACCATTATGTGAATATTGACTCTTCTTAGTTGACACTCTAAAGAATATCTTTAAGAACATTAATATATGTTAAAAATATTCAGTATGATGAGAAATTTACATATTCTCCATTCAAAATAAACTGGGGTAATTTTAAAATTTGTGATTTTGCTTTACAAATAGAAATGAAATCAATAATATATCCAGTGTCTTTGTAAGAATCTCAAGACACAGTTTAGCAACCCTATCCTCTACACACACACACACACACACACACACACACAAACACTACACACATACCCTTTCCCATATATGCCACTAAAATGATTTAACATTTTTCTTCTTAAAAGCTCTTTATTGCATATGCTCTTTAGGAAAATATGTATCAGGACTATAGGGAGATATAAAATATATATGATACATATCCACATTCCCAAGTTATATTTATACATATATATAAATGAATATGTGGATATATTGATAAATGTATATATTAGTTAATAAACTATAAATTAATATGTTAGTTATATAAATTAGTGTACAAGTTACTATACACATGTATATACTAATGAAAGACAAAAAATTAAAGGATACTTAAAGGAAATATAAACTGTACTGTAAGATAATACCTAATTACAACCAGTTGAATTATTTAATGGGTTTTCTTTTTCAAATATAATTCTAACTTATTATTCTGAATTTATAGTAGATAGAAATAAAATCTGTTTCCTAGATGGCTCTTTTCTTAGTAACCTAGTATTTGTGATGTCATTTTTGTGATAAGTGACCACGATACCTGTTTCATTGACATGTTTTACTAGGTATCAATTTGCCATAAGTGGCAGAGCCTTGAATTTATTGGAAGCCCATATTAATATATGTCATTCTTTTATGAGGTCTTATTCTAAAATCACTTTTGCTTGTCAGCATTAAGTGTAATGTGTGGGTAAAACCTGGGTGCTTCAGAATGGATAATTCCATGGTGTCAATAACAAGGCTAAGGGTCTAAATACAGATTCAGAGAAAGTCATAATCTAGGCATGGATACAGGGTACATGGATCTAGTAAGTTACTATAAGGTAAGTACATCTATATATGTTGAAGCAAGAACAGAAGGAAGGCAGAATTGTATTCAAAATCTTCAGCCATGAATGAAACCAGTGGGATGTCCAAGTAGCAGTTATATGGATTTTATCTGGAATTAGATTTCACATATTGAGCCCCGAGAAATCTTTGATTGTCAAGACAGTCTGGAGACAGAGTTGAAAGATTCGAAAACTAGTAGCTGACCCATACACAGACTCTGAATCACTTGGAGCCTAGATATTTAGGGTAGAAATATGAGCACACATAATATGGAGTTAGTCAAGTCCCATTCGAGTAAACAGACATACTGAATTAATATTGAATCTTAATTTAGTGAATTCACTGAAATATTCAACCAAGAATGATCTCTGAGTTTAGAGTAAGGCCAAACATTTTGGTTGGGATTAATTAGAACTGATTGCTAGGCTCAGAATGAAATGCAAGGAGGTAAATAACCTGTTTACGAAAATGGAATATTGGCATTATTTACTTTGCCTCTAGTTAATTAGATCTCATACCTCAATCATTAATTTAAATATGACTCTACATATTAGATTTCCTTCCAGCTATAGAAAATGAACAGAAACAAGTGTTCCTTCCAAAGCCATCATAAACATTTTGAAACTCAGGTAGGACTTAACCAGTCTGACAGGTGACAAATAACATTCAAAGGAGACTCTCCTCATTTGTCAGGTAGTTTCATTTCTCCTTATCAGTGATGATTAATCACACATGAAATATATATTGTTTCATCATATATATAGTAACCAGTCCCCAGTCTCCTTTAGGCTTTCTTTGTTTTTAAGATACTGGACTTTGTTATTCTACATTGAGGCTTGAACTAGGAACTGTGTTACAATGTTAAGTGGAAATTACTGATTTTACAATTGTTTTAAATGTTCAAAGTTAGAACAATAATTAAATATTTTAAATTAATCACAGTGTGCCAGTTTATATCTAGTATAAATTGTTTAATCTTAAGCTTGCTTTTAAGTCAAATTTTATTTGGAGATATATAGTATTAAATCATCAATATGATAATTATCTTACTGTTTTATATTTGTTTTGAAGTTTTCAAATACCTTTCACTTTCATTCAACATATATTTGTGGGTCATACACTATGTGAAAACTTAAGGAAATATTCAGATATTACTTGAGCAATTAAAATCATGAATATATGGATCTTGATTGACACCATGAGTTATTTAGGCCTCTTTTTTTTTTTTTTTTTTTTTTGCTTTCAGCTAAATGTTTTCCATATGATCATAGTTTATGTTTGAAAGCCAACAGGGTAAATAGATAAATAGAGATAAAATGCCATAGGAGTTTAAAAATTATTCTTACCTGAGGAAAAGCAAAAGATTTGCTGTAAAAGGTGACTTTTAAATTTAAGCCATAAATAACAGGTAGACTTTAGTTATATAATAATTAGTTTAAAGAGTATCTTGGGCCTAGGTAACAGAGGAAGGCAAAGCAGAGGGAAACTGCATGTCTATGAAGAGTAATAACAATCTCAAGAATACAATATGAATTAATACAACTTGTGCTAATAATGCTGTAAGGGGGCCTGATTTTAAAATTCAGCTCTATCTTATGAGCACTAGGGAGTCAATGAAGAATTGTAAGTATAGGAATGATACTCAGACTTTTGCTTTAGAAAATTAATAGATGCTTGCTCCTTGGAAGAAAAGTATGACCAACCTAGACAGCATATTAAAAAGCAGAGATATTACTTAGCCAACAAAGGTCTGTCTAGTCAAAGCTATGGTTTTTCCAGTAGTCATGTATGGACGTGAGAGTTGGACTATAAAGAAAGCTGAGCACTTAAGAATTGATGATTTTAAACTGTGGTGTTGGAGAGGACTCTTGAGAGTTCCTTGGACTCTCAAGGGATCCAACCAGTCCATCCTAAAGGAAATCAGTCCTAAATATTCATTGGAAGGACTGATGCTGAAGCTGAAACTCCAATACTTTGGCTAACTGATGTGAAGAACTGACTCATTTGAAAAGACACTGAAGCTGGGAAAGATTGAAGGTGGGAGGAGAAGGGGATGACAGAGAATGAGGTGGTTGGATGGCATCACTGACTCAATGGACATGAGTTTGAGTAAACTCTGGGATTTAGCAATGGACAGGGAGGCCTGACGTGCTGCAGTCCATGGGGTTGCAAAGAGTTGCACACAACTGAGCGACTCAACTGACCGACTGAACTTAGGCTAGTTAGGACATTTTGGCAATGATGTAGGCAATGTGCATTAGGATCTGATATTAGTCATGAAATTGGAAAGAAGGGATATTATATGAGCACTATTATAAAATAGGTTCTATGGAACTTGACATCTGTCCAACTTTACAAGGGAAAAATTCAGAAATTATCTAATAAAAAGTTTTGAAGCTGAGTACTAGAAGAATATTGGAGGAGGAAAGGGCCACCCACCCCAATATTCTTGCCTGGGAAATACCATGGAGAGAGGAGCCTGGTGGGCTACAGTCCATGGGGTCACAAAGAGTCAGACAAACTTAACTACTAAACAACAACAACTAGAAGAATATTATTTAATATAAATATGAAATGATAAAAATGAAAATGAGTAATAAAATGAGTAATAATGAGTAATAAAAATAAAAAAGAAAGATAAAAATAAGCTATTTTGTGAAAGAATACAAAATTAATTTTAGACATATTTAAAGTGCTGTGGAACATGCAAGTAACATCAAGTGAATTAAGTCAGACAAAGGCATGTATCACCCAATTTTACTCATGAGCAGAATATAAATAACAAACAGAAAACTAAAATAAATCAACAAAGAAAACAAAACATAACATGTAGATAGATCAGAGTGGTGGGAAAGGTGCAGGGGGGATGAATGTGTAAATACGATAGTAATGACTGGAAACTAAATTTTTGGTGGTGAGCATTCTGTAATGTATTCAGAAGTAGAAATATAATCTTGTACACATGAAGGTTATATAACATTATTAATCAGCGTTACCTCAATAGTATTATATAGTAAGACGTAAATACTAAAGCCACTAGCTTTAATTTGAGAAAGCATCTTTTGGTATCTTTGTAATAAAAGTGAGATTGAAGTTTGCTATAGGCTGGAACTTTGCAGGTAAATTAAACAGTGATAAAGTAAATAAAAAGAAAACAAACCTGAAACTATAGAAAACCAACCTCTACACCTCACAGTTCATTTCAGGACTGTCTGTCCATAATCAAGGCATTACTGTATAAGAATGGTAGCTACTTTGTTTCCTTAGTAGCTGGAATCTCTGAAGGTGTGCAGCACAAATCT
This sequence comes from Bubalus bubalis, assembly GCF_019923935.1. Classification (NCBI taxonomy): domain Eukaryota; kingdom Metazoa; phylum Chordata; class Mammalia; order Artiodactyla; family Bovidae; genus Bubalus; species Bubalus bubalis. The sequence continues at coordinate 76,161,206 of NC_059166.1, read as the reverse complement.
ACATTTTTCCCTAAAATAGACCCCTCCAAATGTTGATAAATATGAATGGTGTGATCCGAATGGTGTGATCACTTATCTAGAGCCAGACATCCTGGAATGTGAAGTCAAGTGGGCCCTAGGAAGCATCACTATGAACAAAGCTAATGGAAGTGATGGAATTCCAGCTAAGCTACTATCAAATCCTAAAAGATGAGGCTTTGAAAGTGCTGCACTCAATATGCCAGCAAATTTGCAAAACTCAGCGGTGGTCACTGAACTGGAAAAGATCAGTTTTCATTCCAATCCCAAAGAAAATCAATGGCAAAGAATGTTCAAGCTACCGCACAATTACACTCATTTCACATGCTAGCAAAGTAATGCTCAAAATTCTACAAGGTAGGCTTCAACAGTATGTGAACCATGAACTTCAGGATGTTCAAGCTGGATTTAAAAGACAGAGGAACCAGAGGTCAAATTGCCAACATCTGATGATGTATCATAGAAAAAGCAAGAGAGTTTTAGAAAAACATCTACTTCTGCTTTATTTACTATGCTAAAGCATATGACTGTGTGGATATCAACAAACTGTGGGGAATTCTTCAAGAGATGAGAATACCAGATCACCCTATCTGCCTCCTGAGAAACCTGTATGCAGGACAATAAGCAACAGTCAGAACCGGACATGGAAAAACGGACTGGTTCCAAATTGGGAAAGGAGTAATTCCAGGCTATATATTGTTACCCTGGTTGTTTAACTTATGTGCAGAGTACATCATGCAAAATGCTGGACTGGATGAAGTTCAAGCCTGAATCAAGATTGCCAGTAAAATGTCAATAACCTCAGATCTGCAGAGGACACCACCCTTATGGCAGAAAGTGAAAAGGAACTAAAGAGCCTCTTGATGAAAGTGAAAGAGGAGAGTGAAAAAGCTGGCTTAAAACTCAGCATTCAAAAACTAAGATCATAGCATCCAGACCCATCCCTTCATGGCAAATAGATTGAGAAACAATGGAAGCAGTGGCAGAGTTTATTTTTCTGGGCTCCAAATTCACTGCAGATAGTGACTACAGCCATGAAATTAAAAGACACTTACTCCTTGGAAGAAAAGCTATGACAAACCTGCTGCTGCTGCTAAGTCGCTTCAGTCGTGTCTGACTCCGCGCGACCCCATAGACGGCAGCCCACCAGGCTCCCCCGTCCCTGGGCTTCTCCAGGCAAGAACACTGGAGTGGGCTGCCATTTCCTTCTCCAATGCATGCAAGTGAAAAGTGAAAGTGAAGTTGCTCAGTTGTGTCCGACTCTTAGCGACCCCATGGACTGCAGCCCACCAGGCTCCTCCATCCATGGGATTTTCCAGGCAAGAGTACTGGAGTGCGGTGCCTAAATAGCATATTAAAAAGCAGAGACATCACTTTGCCAACAAAGGTCCATATGGTCAAAGCTATGGTTTTTCCAGTAGTCAAGTATGAATGTGAAAGTTGGACCATTAAGAAGGCTGAGTACTGAAGAATTGATGCTTTTGAACTGTGGTGCTGTAAGGGCTCTTGAGAGACCCTTGCACTGCAAGATCAAACCAGTCAATTCTAAAGGAAATCACTCTGGAATATTCATTGGAAGGACTGATGCTGAAGCTGAAGCTCCAATACTTTGGCCACCAGATGCAAAGAGCTGGCTCATTAGAAAAGACCCTGATGCAGGGAAGGATTGAAGGCAGGAGGTGATGGGGGTGAGAGATGATGAGATGGTTGGATGGCATCATTGATTCAATGGACATGAGTTTGAGCAAGCTCCAGGAGATGGTGAAGGACAAGGAAGCCTGTGTTCTGCAGTCCATGGAGCCACAAAGAATTAGATAGGATTTCGCAACTGAACAACAAAAAAAGTCTGATATTACATGCAGAAGACAACATGCAACCAAGTTGGTTTTATTTCTGGAATGCAATTTCAAAAATCAACATAATTAACCATAATAATATAAAGGGAAATTAAACTTTTCATAAATGATGCATTTAATGTATTTCATATTAATGTAGAAAGAAACTTCCCTATTCTGAGAATATATATACAAAAACTATTAACAAATATTATACTAAATAGAAAAAATGGAAAGATTTCTCACTGAGAATTGGATAAGACAAGGATGTCTGCTATCAGCACTTGTATTAAACATTATACTGGGTATTCCATCCCTTGTAATAAAGTGATAAAAAGAAGTAATTTGTACATAAATAAAAAAAATAAAACTATAACTTTATTCACAGGTGAAATTGTCTATTTGAAAAATTCTTTTTTAATTTTTTTTAAAATTTCTAAAGAATCTACAGAGGAACTATTATGACTGAGTGAATTTAGCAAGTTTTATATAAAACTTTTCCCTTTTTTTGCTCTAGTTAATATCATTAACTTTTTGAAAAGATCATGGTCATTTACACTGCAGACACTTTAGGTTTTCTATAATTGTTTCTTCAGAATATTTTTTAATATGTTCTTTATATCCCACGTTTGATTAAACTAAATCTTTGGCTTAACTTGATTCCATTTGAATGCTTTGGCAAGGATACTTCAGAGGTGATACTGTTGTATATCATACTGTGTGTCATTAGAAACACAGAATATCTGGATGTCCCATTATGGATGAGTGGTTCTAAGTTTCATCAGTGTGTTAAGTTGGTGACAACCACATTTTCGCTTCAAAGTTGCAGTTTTCCCAGTGCAGCTCTTGAAGGTATACTTGGGTATGATGGCAATATTCAGTTTCTCATTCATCCTTCTTCTAATAGTTGCCAATGTCCTCTGAAGAGCCTTGCTTTAATCAGTTTTTTCAGTACATTGACTTTGTCTGAACTGTATTTCTTGGATGTATAAACAGGTAAACATAATTTTACTGCTCCACCAGCAGCAGTAAAATCTCAGTAGTTCATCGGAAACAGTACCAAAGTGATACTTTTTTTTTTTTTTTTTGGTTACTTGTGATTTGGGATGACTTCATTTAATATTTAAGCAAATCTCAAGCATGACTACACTGTCCTTTGAGCTGATTAAATGATATTAAGCATGAATTTAAAGGAGCACCTAGTTGACATTTTCAAGATGCCAAGTGGTTCCAGCAGTAACCTGGAATGTAAGTCGATTAATCATAATCCTGTCAAGCAGAACTCTTCACAGAGCTTGTTTATCAAAGCAACATGTAAAAGAATAAGGTGGGAAACAGTATGTAAAAACTAGTAAGAAGAGGGGCAAGGGATTATTTTTATTTCTCTAATTCTTTAAGAGCAGACTTATAATAGTAGGTTTCTGTTGAATTATAGAGAAATGAGAAGTATTGAAAAAGCTTTAAAATAGTCTGTTTAGAAGAAATCTTTGTCATTGAATGAGTTACAAGATGCCTTTTAGTGCAGAAGCAGCATTTCCATTGGAACTTTTATTTAAACCTTATCTCTGCTTTGCAGCTGTACCTGGAAAGAAGGAAGAGAAAACAACCAAGACAGTGGAGCAAGGTAAAAAAAAATGAAGGAGGTTGACATTATCTTCTTTAGAAAGACAACAACATGAGGAGGAAAGCACTGGATTCAGACAGGCGGACGACAATAACCTTTAAATCTATTGCTCTCTATCACTGTCCTTGCGTGTTTCTCTCTGCCAGGGAGAATGTGAGGTGGCAATCTGGGTTTTTGTTCTTTTGTATAACTAAACTCTGAGTGTAAGTTCAGAACAGGAAAGCTCCACAAACTGCTTAATTACATCAAGAAAAATGCTGAAGATTGTTGGGAATAAGGAAAATTTTCAGGCCAATTGGTAGACATTTTTTCCTGTGTGATTTGTGGTTTTAACACCACCTGGCTGATCATAGTTCAAAGAACAGAGATGAAACAAGTCTGTTTATGCAAGAACAATTTCTACTGCTTGAAAAATAATATATTAAAACAAAGTGAAAAACCAGCAATACAAGTAAATTACTTGAGTCTGTATTACGACGTCAGCAATTGATTCTCCCAATAAGTCTAAAATTTCAGTGTTATAAGTCACAATGCTATAAATAATGCATTTTCTTTTTACTTATGCAGCTATATAATAAATATATCACTCTAGAATATGCTTGAGGAAAATACTACAGCATAGTAGAGTAAAAGCATTTGAGGTGATGTTGTACCTTCTGTTAGAGCTCACATTGCTAATAATTTTAATTGTTGTTCCCTCAATCCTTTGGCTTTTAATACATTATAATATTATAATATTTACTATTAATTATAATCGGTAGATGAGATTAAAACTAGCATAATTTTGTCAAGAATAAAATGAAAATAATTTCTCCTCTTAGAGACAAATTCCTAATATCAGAAATTTACGTATTTTTACACAAATATATTAAGAAAATCATTCAAACCTTCACACTTCAGATAAGTAAACTAAGTTAAGGATTGACTAATTTAAAAAATTAGTCAAGGATTGATTTCCTTGGGCTTTTCAAGATAAAAATCACATTAAATCACATTGAAAAAGTTTTCAAATTTGGTTTCTGCAGACTACCTGGACTTTTAGAGTTCGGTTGAATGTTTCTGTCAGCCTCTTTTTGAGGTGGATACATTAGTCTCTGAAATATAAAGTTGAGGTGTAGGAGCATGGATCCCATTCTCAACTTGTTGACTTTGACAAGATTCTGAGCCTAAATTTCTTCTCTAAAAAACAGGGTTTATTATACTTGACCTGCCTGTCTGACAAGGTGTGATATTCAAAATACATGTGAAAGGATATGAAAAAATGTAAACTCCTAGTTAAGTATTTAGGATTTAGGAGGCCTTTTCTCTTATGAAATCCGCTTCAGTATAAGTGAGAATCAAATCACTTTGCTTTCATTAAGCTTCATAATTTTTCTCCTCGCTAGTATAAAGGTATGGGCTGCTCATCTTATGGCATTTGCAAATTGCTTTTATAACCACAGCAAATTAAGAGAAACTGACTGGAATATAAAATGCCCACACTAATAATAATACCTAACATATAACTGATTTAAACACAGATTGTTTTATTTCTTTTTACCTTCATGTTGGTGTCAGTTTCATTAATTATATAATGTTGCCTCAGAAAGTTCAGAGAATGGAAATGGCTTTTAGAGATATGAATTTACTCCTTCAGATGATTTTATAATTCATTCTTTTACTAAATACATTTTATTTTATAAACACTTACACTCTTGGCTTATATAAAAATGAGTCTTTCAATGACTTTTTAATATTGATTTAGTAAATCATTTCAGTTTTAAATATTATAAAGCGATGGCTTCATATTTTTTAACTATACAGATCATAAAAAATAGAGTATTTGGATAACTTGAATGTTTTTGTGATGGTATATTTATGACAAATAATTTATATGAAAAATATATTTTGTGATTTTAATAAATTAAGAAATTTATGTGAGAATAAATCACTTACATTCTACAGGTTTCATCATAATATTCTAATATTTATTCCTGAGATGATGTTTGACTATTGTGTAATTCTCTTCTTTATATAGACTTTAGTTATATTTAGAAGTATAAGTAATCTGAAACTAGTTCATAATGCATTGAAGTACAATTAAATGGTTTATAAAGAGTTATTTTCATTAATTTAGATTTGAACTTACAAACTCTACTAGGGACAAACTTTTACTCATGATTCTTAATAGGTTTCAAATACATTTTTTGATCTATGTAAAATTGTGTATATTGAACCTCTGGACCTATTCTGCATTATGATTGTTAGGGAAGCATTGATTAAACTTTATGCTATGGAAAATTCATATAGTGATAGGTGAAAAAATTTTACGTTAATGTAATTCAGTAAACTGAACCTCATATTATGTAAGAATTAGAAATTTAATTAATTTAACTTTTGCAAAAGTCTAAAAGTATACCTCTAATTATCTGTAGTTCATTGAGGGATCATGTGGTTTTCAGTTGTTCTTCTCATAAGGATTGTACTTGGCTAGACCAGAATTTTGAGTGTTAAGAAAATCTTTATAAATTTCCCCACTTTAAAGATACACACATACACACACACCACAAACACCATTGGCAATTTCTCTTTGTTTAGAAAGCAGTTACCTAGAAGCATCAGGAGACACAAATATTTTCCATAGTACATGTTGCTGTCCTTATAGTGAGAGCCAAGGAATGCCAAAGATAGAACATCACAACACACTCTACTGTATGAGGATTTGTTTTTATATTTATTGTATATTATATCTGGAAAGAATACATCACATTTCATTGGTGATTTAGTCACTAAGTCATGTCCGACTCTTTGTGACCCCATGGATTGTAGTCGGTCTGGCTCTTTTATCCATGGGATTTTCCAGGCAAGAATACAGGTGTGGGTTGCCACTTTCTACCCCAGCAGAACTTCCTGACCCAGGGATTGAACCTGCAGCTCCTGCATCTCCTGCATTGGAGGCGGATTCTTTACCACTGAGCCACCAGGGAAACCACTTCAGTATAATTTCATTTTATTAAGCTTGGTTTATTTCATTTTATTAAGCTTGGTTAATTCACATTTCATTAAGCTTGGTTTATTTATTGTTTGATATTTAATTTATCATATTTAGTGTACTTTTTTCTCCTTGGTATTACTTTTCAAAATTGACCTGTCCCCCTAACTTCAATTTCCCTCTCTCTTTTTTAATCTTGCTCTCTCTCAGAAGAAAATCTTTGGTAATATTTGCTTGTTACTAGGCAGAAGATCAAAGCAGGCACTCTCAGGAAGCATTCAGTGATGTCTTACTTACCAGGGCACGGCAGGAGACCAGTCAGGACAATTAACTTTAATGATCTGAGTTGTAGATTGGAGTCCCAGCATCTCCTTGTTTCTAATTTTCTTCCTTCTAAGTGATTTCAATCTAACAGTGAGTGAAAAGGTGAAGAAAATAGTAATAAATCAAATCACTCACATATCATCTTTCTTTTTCTTTCATTCATACCTGTGCATGATATCACTTAAAGCTTTCTTTAAGAATTTGTTCTAAGGGACTCTAACAGTGCTGGCATGTAGGAAGTATTCAATAAATACTTGTGGGTTGAATAAAACATAGAGGAATTCCTGAAGAAAGGAATATTAGGTGATGCAGATTTCAATAATCTGTGTCTCTTAATACTGTACAATTATGATATTTTAGTAAATCATGTGTGATTTCTGGAGCGAAAGTTGCCAAATATCTCAGAAACCAAAATATAACTGATTAAATTATCCAACTACCCTCATTTTAAAGTAAAAACTCTAGGTGAAATTAATAATTACATCTTCTGCTGCTGCTGTGCTATGCTGTCATGTCTGACTATTTGCAGTCCCGTGGACTGTAGCCCACCAGGCTCCTCTGTCCATGGAATTATCCAGGTAAGAATACTGGAGTGGGGTGCCATTCCTCTCTCCAGGGGATCTTCCTGACCCAGGGATCGAGCCCTCTGCTCTTGGATTACCTGCATTGGTAGGGAGATTCTTAACAACTAGCACCTCCTGGGAAGCCCAACTAAATATTAATTGATCATTAATTACATCATTATTATGATTTTTGTAGAAGGTATTCTTACGTAACAAAACTGCTTGTGGTGAACCATCATATGGATAAAAATTTTTAATAAATTACATTTTAGCAATTGTACCTTCTATATTGTGAATTTTTTAAAAACTTAAAGTGAAAGAGAAAATTTAGTAATTGCCCAGTGAGGTCAATGCATAAGTGTAAACATAGCAACATTAGGCCTTATCCTTATTTTTCGTGGTTTTACATTTATAGAGCTGAATTAGCTGATCTTACACTCCTTTGAATTATTAAAAAAACTTATATTCACTGAAGTTTTCAAGTAGTATATCCCTTGTATCGGAATATGAAATCTCTAGGAGAAGGCTGGTCTAGAAAGACTTATTTCTAAGATTCTAAGTCTCAAATGTTAAGGGAAAACATACTTTATAGACTTGGAAAATTTAGTACCCCAAAATTAAGCTGAAAATGTCATTACAGAAATATTCAGTATAGTTTTCCATCCTCTTAACAATTAAAAATCACTTCAAAATCTACTTAAGTACAAACATGACAAAAATATTCATGAAAAATGATTAAATAGAATTTAAGTGCCTGTTAACCACCAAGAATAAATTTGAACACAGTAATTTTATTAAGGGTAAAATTAGAGAATGTGGATCATAAATACATCAAATGCAGTTCATTTCCTGTAATAAAAATTGTATTTTGCTTAAAATGAAATATTTCTAAATTTGTAAGTATAGTGATTTGTGTCCACTTGAGTTTTTGTCTTTCTTTGGCTTTTTTGCTGTTTTGTAAACAGTGGTATCCCACATCATTGTATTAGTGTTTTAAACTGTTGCAGAAGCAAGTGAAACCCAATTGCTATTTACATGCTTTGTGTATTTGTCACTGTCCTCAGACACTTTTCAGATTCTCTTCTATTCTTTGTAAATGAACTGGTCTATTTAGAACCTGTGATATGTATTTGTTGTAGATTGATCTCATACTTTCAAGTGAATGTTAATAATATCTAACAGTAGTGATTTCTCTGAGAGAAACTTATTTAAATAATAAATGTTTATAATTCATGATGTGTCAACATTATAAAAAAAAAAGAAACAATTTTACATTTAAGATCAATGGAGTAAAACTGAAAGTGTAGTTGAAACATATTGTATTTAATTATTTGCTTAATGTGTGTTATAAAATAACCTATTTTCACATGTGGACTAAGTCATGCTGTTGACCCTCAATAAATGTTAAATGATAATAATAACACTATTGATTCCTGTGAATTTCAAACTTTTGACATTAGTTTGTGCTTTGGTTGTTTAATATTTATTGAGCGCCCACAACAGACTAGGCGCTGGGAATGGGTGTGAGGAGTATGGAGTGGGCTTCGGAGAAAAGATGGTCTATACACAGAGCTCATGAATCATCTGTAAAAGTGAGCGTACTCTGCTTGCTTACATATTTTGTATATTTTCAACAGAATTTTTTGCAATTTTCCACTATCTAATTTGCTCACATATTTCACCATTTCTTACGCTTGTTTTAATACTTTTAGAATGTTCTCACAGTTGTTTGACCTCATGAATGGCAATTTCTTTCTCATCCCTTCTCTTTCACCATTTTTGTTGTTTAGTTGCTAAGTCATGTCTGACTCCTTGCCGCCACCTCCCCCACCCCACCCCCGCCCCATAGACTGTGGCCCACCAGGCTCCTCTGTCCATGGAATTTTCCTAGGCAAGAATACTGAAGTGGGTTACCATTTCCTACTCCAGGGAATCTTCCCAACCCTGGCACTGAACCCATGTCTCCTACTTTGGCAGGCAGATTCTTTACCACTGAGCCACCAGGGAACCTTAGGATATTCTATAGTCAAGTTTAAGTCACACAGAGAGATATAGTGTAATGTCCACATTCCAGTTTTCATTTTGCATAATTCTGCTTTTTGGCTGTGAAAATGAACCATTCCTCTGCCTAATGTGACCTAGGTGCCTATCTTTTTCATTCCTTTGCTTAAAGACTGTGGGCATTTCATGGAGAAGCACACTAAAGCTGTAAGATTATCCCAAGAATCTCTCCATGTACTTTATTACTAGGATCACCACTTTTACCACCAGCTTACCTTTCTAACTCTGGACTCAGAGGAATTAGCTGTTAGATAAGCCAAATTAAGTCACCTGACATTACCAGAACAGACAGTGTATCCAGGGATAATGTGTCCCACTCTGTCTATGGTGGCTTCCCTGGTGGCTCAGACGGTAAAGCATCTACTCACAATGCAGGAGACCAGGGTTCGACCCTTGGGTCTGGAAGACTCTGTCTATACTTTATCCCTTCCATGATTCATCAGAGTACTTTCCTAATGGAAATTGTATCCATCTTTTAGGCTCCTAAAAACAACAACAAACTTTTTACATCAAGCATATACTCTTGCTACATCTATCTTTTAATTATGGAACTTTGTCTTGATTTAAGGTCCAACAATCTTTATGTAAACTAATAGAATGTAGTTATATACCATTTCTAAAGCCCAGTCAAATCAAAGTGAAATATGAAGGAAAGTTATCATATGCTTTCTGAATTTAATTATAATGCACTTCAGATTTCTTTTGGCAATACTTAATGTAATTTAATAATTTTAAAGCAATTTAAAGTGCATATTTTTGATCATCATTTACATCTTAATATTAAGTTTATGGTTCTTTAGAAATCCCTAAATCTATAAAAGACCATTCTCATCCTCTTTACAATAAAAATTCTCTTGCAAGTCTTATTTTTACTCACAGAGAATTTTGATCACTAGCCCCAGGATTTGGCCAGTAAAAACTATTTTTAATTATTTACTATAGATATTTGAAGATTACAGTTTTGTTCTCCAGAGAGAAAAATTGACTTTTGTTTGTTCCTTTGCTATTCTGCACTCAGTACAGTTCAGTTCAGTCGCTCAGTTGTGTCCAACTCTTTGCGACACCATGAATCACAGCATGCCAGGCCTCCCTGTCCATCACCAACTCCCAGAGTTCACTCAAACTCATGTCCATTGAGTTGGTGATGCCATCCAGCCATCTCATCCTCTGTCATCCCCTTCTCCTTCTGCCCCCAATCCCTCCCAGCATCAGGGTCTTGTCCAATGAGTCAACTCTTCGCATGAGATGGCCAAAGTATTGGAGTTTCAGCTTCAGCATCAGTCCTTCCAATGAACACCCAGGACTAATCTCCTTTAGGATGGACTGGTTGGATCTCCTTGCAGTCCAAGGGACTCTCAAGAGTCTTCTCCAACACCACAGTTCAAAAGCATCAATTCTTCAGCGCTCAGCTTTCTTCACAGTCCAACTCTCTCCACTAGAGTGTATAAAGAACTGAGGAAATGCTTTGTAGTGTTTACCTTATAACATACCACAAAAATACTTCCTTACAAGCTCAAGAATATTGAGCTTCTAATTTTGTCTCTCTTTTCTATTGATATTTGCTTTCACGCCTACTTTTATCCTGAAACAAACTATGGGTTTGTTTTCTTTTTTCCCTTAGGGATTTTTAATAGAAAGTATATTATAAGCTGCTATGCTACAAACCTAAGTAGCCAAAACAGAGATTGTTTAAGAGGAATTTTTTTATCCCTTCTTTATTGAATTTTTTCTTTTATGTATAAATTCATTTTCTACCAAAAGCCTATTCAGGAAAAAAAAAAAGTAGGCATATACTATACACTAACTTGAATAAAACTACTTAAAATCAATGGCTATGTCATATCCTGTAATAAATTAATGGAGTTTAAGCTAAAAAATTAATTTAAGCTAAAATACTCTAAAAATCAAGTTGCAGATTTTATCTGAAATCATCTGCTCTGCATAAAAAATGCATTGTTACTTTCTTCTAATTGTAAAGTACACATTATAGATCAACTAATTTCAGGAATAAACATGAAAAATTTTCACCATTCTACATAAAATTTGGTTGCACTTAATTGACTATATTACTGTCCCAGTTTTTTTGTAGAATGATGGTATATTATATGTTAAAGAAAAGCAGTTTTTAAAACCTGAAAATTCAGTGCAGATACTCCTTTGGAATTATGAAATGGCAAAATATAACTCAAAATTTTTTCATCATTTTGACTTGAAAATTTGGGGTTTCATTTCATTTGATTTCATATCAGAAAGAGCTACTAGGTCAGTTAACTCATAAAAAACATCTACAGTCTCATTAAAAGTCTTGGCAATAAAAATCATGGTCAACAATTCTTAGCTTGGAGTTAACACTTGTATTGTTGGTCCTTGAAAAGAAATAGCTGTTAAAACCTAGTAATGATTATAAATACTAATTTGCCTTAATAATAGAGTATACAGTTATCTCAGAATAAAACTTAAGGCTTGGTCTATCCCTTATAAAACACCAAAAAAATTTATTCTGTGACATTAGGCTGGTTACTTGCTTGAAAGCCTCCTTTACAAGCTGAGATTATTGTACTAAGCATTCTGTACAGACTTTTCCAGTCTTAATATTGTCTAAATCTCATTTGTAAGAAATGTCTCCCATGCATGAAACATTTCCACTTTGTCCCAAATGCTGAAGAATAAACTTATTTTTCTGATTGCAAGTACAATCTGTGCAAATATACAAACAGGAAAATCAGATTCAGATTCTAACATGAAAATACTTCTGAATATCATATGAATCTACTAAATAGAATCCTAATATTTGAAGTATTTACTTCACTTGAATTTCAAAATGTACACATAAGTTTTACTTAGGTTTCAAAAACTACATCTCTGGAGCAAAGCATGCCATTGACTGTCCAGTGAAATGACATGAAGATTCTCTAAATATTAATTTAACCATAAGAATCAGTGATAATGATTCAGAGGGTGCAGAAATTCTGCCCATAACACACTCACACGAAAGAATCTATAAAAAATGAAACAGAAGAAGATATTGTCTCAAGAGAGAAGAGAATGTGGGTAGCACAACTGTCAGTGAATTGTGGTTTCACTATTGGTTTGGACTATTTCCAAACAAAATAAAAATGACTTTCTAAGTATTGTCAGTCAGTTCAGTACGTATCATATTCTCCTATGAGCAAAACTTTATTTGCATTGATACAATAACAGAAAAAAATTTTTCGACTTAAGATTTTTAAAGACTCGTCATCACTCAGTTCAGTTCAGTTCAGTCACTCAGTATTGTCCGACTCTTTGTGACCCCATGAACCACAGCATGCCAGGCTTCCCTGTCCATCACCAACTCCAAAAGTTTACCCAAATTCATGTCCATTGAGTTGGTGATGCCATACAACCATCTCATCCTCTGTGGTCCCCTTCTCCTCCTGCCCTCAATCTTTCCCAGTATCAGGGTCTTTTCAAATGAGTCAGCTCTTTGCATGAGGTGGCCAGAATACTGGAGTTTCAGCTTCAGCATCAGTCCTTCCAATGAACACTCAGGACTGATCTCCTTTAGGATGGACTGGTTGGATCTCCTTGCAGTCCATGGGACTTTCAAGAGTTTTCTCCAACACTACAGTTCAAAAGCATCAATTCTTCAGTGCTCAGCTTTCCTTATAGACCAACTCTCACATCCATACATCCTCATCACTGGAAGGATATAAATTCAAATTCTCTAGCAAGGTACTGAAGATTTCCTTACCACCAACCCTCAGTGTGACTTCTAGCCTTTGCTTATATGCTTCTCACTCATTTTGTACACCCACCAATCATGCCACCTGAATTTTCACACTACATTGTTTTCTTATGTTGTTCCTTGTATTGGAAATGTCTTTCCAACTCTTCTTTGATAACAGATTTTATATGCAATTTCATAGTTGACCATAGATGCCAGTACTTCTGTGAAGTCTTTTCTTATTGCATCAGGTAGAGTTTGTCAGTCCTGCTGTGAGCTTGGAACTCTGTGTATGTGTATGTGTCTCCATCACTCTCTTAATCTGTCTATATGAAGTTCTTCCAGCATGGACTGAACTCCAGGCAACCATCTTGTTTTCCCAGTTCAGAATCCAAAAGAGACACTGAATAAATATTCATTGAACTAGATCAAGTTTACCTTTTTAAAATACCAAAATGAATTCTGTTGTTCCAAAGTGAAGAAATTTATACTTGGGTTTCTTGTTCTGCAGAGTTTCTTGTTGTTTTTTACTCCAACCAAAGCCTTTTTGAGAGTCTAAGACCTCAAATTTCTTTTACATGCACACATACAATACAAAGTTTAAAGTACTATTAAAGATTTTTTTAATTTCTTTTCTTTTTTTATTTTATTTTTTAACTTTACAATATTGTATTGGTTTTGCCATATATCAAAATAGAAGTTGAAAACATTACCAAGTCAAATTAACAGTGCATAAAAAGAATTATACACCATGACCAAGTGGGATTCATTCTAGGTAAGCAAAACTGGTTTAACATTTGAAGATAGATTGATATAATTCATCACATCAATAAGATAAACAAGAAAGAAACTCAATAGATAAGAAAATCATTTGACAAAATCCAACAGCTATTTATGGAAAATCTCTCAGCAAACTAGAAATAAAGAGAAACTTCCTCAATTTGATAAAGAATATCTACAATTAAACCTACTCATAACTTCATATTTAATGTTGAGTCACCAAAAGCTTACCCACTAAGATAAAGAAACAAGGCAAGGATATCCCCTCAGCACACTTGTTCGACATTGTACTGGAAGTATTAGTTAAAAGGAAGAAAAGACATACCCATTGGAAAGAAAGAAAGAGAACTGTCTTTGTACATGATATGGTCATCTATTTAGAAAATTATAAAGAATCAAGAAAAACCTCTTAAAACTAATCAGTGATTATAGCAAGGTTGCAGGACACAAAGTTAATATGTAAAAGTAAGCTGCTCTATGTTCCAGCAATGATAATTGGAATGAATAAAATAAAAAATGCAAGACTATTTACATTAGCACCAAAAAGGAAAGACTTAAATATAAATCTAAGACAAAATCTATTCTATGTTCATGAGTAGGCAGCCTCCAAATTGTTAGCATGTCAGTTCTTCCCAACTTTATCTACAGATTCTATGCAATCATGATAAAATCTCAGTGGTATTGACAAACTGATATTATGAATATCAACAAACTGATCCTAAAGTTTATACAGAAAAAAAAAAAGACCCAGAATAGCCAAGATAACATCAAAGGAAAAGAACAAAATCTTAGGACTACTGGACTTCAAGACTTGTTATAAAGCTACAGTGGTCAACAGTGTGATGTTGGTAAAAGAATCAACAAACAGATTGATGGAACAAAATGGAGAACCCAGAAATAGACTCACAAAAAATACAGTCAACTGGTCTTTGACAAAGAAGCAAAAATGGAAAACCTCAGAAAATAGACTTACAAAAAATACAGTCAACTGGTCTTTGACAAAGAAGCAAAAACAATTCAATGGAGAAAGGATAGTCTTCTCAGCAAGCCATACTAGAATAAGTGAACATTCACAAGCAAAAAGAAAAAGAAAGAATCTAGGTAAGAATTCTACATCCTTATCAAAATATTAGCTCAAAGCAGATCATAGACCTAAATGTAAAACATAAAACTGTAAACTCCTAGAAGATAACATAAGAGAGAATCTAGGTTATCTTGGGTTTGGAGATTACTTTTTAGATACAACACAAAAGACACAACCCATAAATGAAAAGTTGATATGTTGGACATTATTAAAATTAAATATGCTCTGCAAAGCATACTGTCAAGAATATTTAAAGAATAAAACACAGAATAAGAGGAAATATTTGTGAAATACATATCTGGTGAAGGACTGTTATCCAAAATACACAAAAACCTCTTAAAACTCAACAACAAGAAAATGAGCAACACATTCTAAAAACTGGGAAAGGGTCTGAATAGATACCTCATCAGAGAAGATATACAGATGGAAAATCAACATATGAAAAGATGCTCAATGTCACACATCATTCAGTTCAGTTCACTTTAGTTGCTCAGTCGTGTCCAACTCTTTGTGACCCCATGAATCGTAGCACGCCAGGCCTCCCTGTCCATCACCAACTCATTAGAAAATTGCAAATTAAAACAATGAGATACCACTATATACCTATTAGAATGGCTAAAATCCAAAACATTGAAACATCAAATATTGGAGAGAATGTGGAGCAGCAGGAGCTCTCATGCTTTGCTGGAAGAAATGCAAAATGGTACCGACACTTTGGAAATCAGTTTGGTGTTTTTTTACAACTAAATATACTCCTATCACATAATCCAGCAGTCATGCTCTTGGTGTTTACCCAAATAAGTTGAAAACATATGTACACAAATATTCCAGCTTTAGCCTGGCTGCAAGCTTGGAACCAACAAATGTATTTTTCAATAGGTGAGTGGATAAATAAATTCTGTTATGTCCATACAAACGAATTTTCTCCAGTGTTAAAAATGTGTGTGCTATCAGGCCATTGAGGGACATTAAATTCTATTTCTAAGTGAAAGAAGCCAATCTGAAAAGTCTGCAGATTATATAACTCCAACATGACTTTCTGGAAAAGGCAAAACTATGGAGATAGTAAAAAGTTCAGTGGTCAGGGATTTTTAGGCAGTGAAGCTATTTTATATTATATAATTATGGTATATGTATGGCATACATTTTTCAAAATCCATATAATTAACAAAACCAACAATGAACCCTAATGTAAGCTGTGGACTTTGGTTGATCATGATGTTTCAATATTGATAATTATGTATCAGTGGTAACAACTGTATAGCATTAGTTAGGGATTTGATAATGGAAAAGGTCATTTATATTAGGGGAGGATATATGTGGGAACTCTCTGAACTTTTATGGAATTTATTGTAAACATTTATCTGCTCTAAAAATTATTATAGTTCATTAAATTAAAAAATTGTATGGAGGAACTTCCCTGGTGACCCAGTGTTGAGGGTCTGCCTGCCAATGCAGGGGACGTGGGTTCAGTCCCTCATCTGGGAACTAAGATTCCACATGCCACGGGTCAGCTGGGCCCATTCTCCACAGTTACTGAGCCTGCATGCCTAGAGCTTGTGCTCTACAACGAAAGAAGCCACCACAGGAAGAAGCCTGTGCTCTGCAACCAGGGAGGAGCCCAACACATGGCAAACAAAGAGAGCTGCATATAGCAATGAAGAAGAGGCCATCGCAATGAAGACCCAGCACAGCCAAAACTTAAATAAATCAAAGACCAGGAATGGTATTAAAAAAATGTGTGGAAATCTCAAAGAATGTATCCACCAAGTGAATTTCATAGCACTATATTTTTATATTTCATACTGAATAGCAGAAGGATTTATTTCAAAATCCTATTCATTGTTATATTAGTAAGTTTGTTAATATTTTTCTTATAGTCAATTATATTTCTTCTATATATATATATATATATATATATATCTCCCCTCATGAAACAAGTTTCATATTTGAACACAGTCGACAAGGAGACATTTCTCAGATCACACATAAATGTGTTTGTAGAAGATTTCTAATTAAAAGAAGTTCAAAGACAACGTGGAATATATACAATATTATAATTGTCATAGAAAGTATAAAAATATGTTACATTTAAAATGAAGAGATGATTAGTGATTTTTGCAACAAATTAATTGAAATTAAGTATATAAATAAATATAAATATATAAATATAGGTGTGTGAGGTTATTAAACACTGGAAATTCACCATTTGAAGTTTCTTAGGTTAAAAAAAGCAAATTGCTACATGAAGTCGAGTTGAAATATATATAATTTTTTATTTTTGCCCATGAATATTGTCAAGTACTAGTGATTTCATTTTACTTTGATAACTTAGCCAACTTGGGATGGCCAAGCTGGGAAATAACTAACTATGAAAGGTGATTATATGATTATTAGGCTTTGTGTAAAGATTCAAGAGTAAATTTTCTGATAAAATGTGGTCACCATAAATTTGGCTAATTTATTCAACAAATAGTTACTGACTTCCTAGCATGTGCCGAATGATATGATCTCTGCTTTCAGATCAGATCAGTAGCTCAGTCGTGTCCACCTCTTTGTGACCCCATAAATCACAGCACGCCAGGCCTCCCTGTCCATCACCAACTCCTGGAGTTCACTCAGACTCACGTCCATCGAGTCAGTGATGCCATCCAGCCATCTCATCCTCTGTCGTCCCCTTCTCCTCCTGCCCCCAATCCCTCCCAGCATCAGGGTCTTTTCCAATGAATCAACTCTCCGCATGAGGTGGCCAAAGTACTGGAGTTTCAGCTTTAGTATCATTCCTTCCAAAGAAATCCCAGGACTGATCTCCTTCAGAATAGACTGGTTGGATCTCCTTGCAGTCCAAGGGACTCTCAAGAGTCTTCTCCAACACCACAGTTCAAAAGCTTCAATTCTTCAGCACTCAGCCTTCTTCACAGTCCAACTCTCACATCCATACATGACCACAGGAAAAACCATAGCCTTGACTAGACGGACCTTTGTTGGCAAAGTAATGTCTCTGCTTTTCAATATGCTATCTAGGTTGGTCATAACTTTCCTTCCAAGGAGTAAGCGTCTTTTAATTTCATGGCTGCAGTCACCAGGTCTCTGCTTTAGGAAAAAAATTTTGAAAGCTCCGACAGACTGGCAGTTATGAAGAACATTGCTGTGAGGTGGTGGTGCAAGTGTGCTCACTCTTCACTTCTAGGAGCCGTCTGTGCTGCTATCAAATTTATGTTCCACTGTGCTCCCAGCACTCACTGTAGTAGTTTAGCTGTCATTTTTATTCTGATGGTCTGGGTTCAAATTTCCCACTGCCATTTAGTAGTTGTGATATTGGACAAGTTATTTACCTCTCTTAGATCCTACTATCATATCTATAAAATCTAGATAATGTCTACCTCCCTGGAATGGGTGAGAAGTGAGAGATCTGTCTCAGTTAACTCTGGCTGCTATCACAAAATATTTTAGACTGGGTGGTTTAAACAGCAGAAATTTATTTCTCACATTTCTGGAGGCTAGGATGTCCAAGGTCAGGTGCCAGCCAATTTGGGTCCTGATAAAGTGGCTCTTCCTGGTTTGCAAACAAACATCTTACTATATCCTGATATAGTGCAGAAAGAGAAAGAGAGGGGGAGAGAGAGAGATTGAAGAGAGAGGTCATCTTTTTCATGTCTCTTCTTATAAGAAAGGGCACTAATCCCTTTCATGAGGGCTGCACTCTCATGACATAATCACCTCCCAAAGGCCCCACCTCCAAATGCTGTTGCATCAAGTATTAGGCCTCAGCATATCAATTTCAGGATGAAACAAACATTCCAATCATAGCAATATTTTATGTAAAAATGTCTAACCATAGGAAACAATACTTCATCATCATATGTGAATACACAAATGACCAAGACCTAACTTTGTCTGCCCTTAAGGAAATTAATCTTTTAACAAAGATTTTCTTCTTGAAAGAATCATGAGAAATTTGACATCTTAAGTTGAACATGATTACATGAGAAAAATTCATGGCTAATAAAGTTTTATTTGAAAAACAAATTCTTTAGTGCTCAGAGATTTATATTCCTAAGGTGTCCCAGTTTACTTCAGCTCCCAAAATATAAAGGAATGCTTATTTTATTTTTCAATAATTGCATATTACTATTCTTCCTAAAAGAGCTGATCATAAAGTAAAATGTACCCCACTGAAGTACACTGCAGAATTCTGATTAGTATTCTCTTAGACCCAAGCTACACAGCCTAAAAGCATCATTATTGTAAAGCTGGATCAGAATTCAGTCAAAGGAAAATAGTTGTTCGATGACTTCAGGAAGTCCCTCAGCTAAGGTAATTTGAAGAACTATATTACTATAGGAAAGAGTTTGTCAAAAGTACTAGAATACTTAGTCCATTTGACAAGACTTCTGTCGCCATGGTGATCGCAAGCTACACATTAAATAAGTTCTATATCTGTTGTTTTGAATTCCTACGCCATGCTTCATGTGACAGTTTTAACATGGTGACACAGCCTAGCTTGCCTAGAACCAGACAATGCTTGAGTAATTGAAAGAAGCTCTTTAGAGATGCATATACAGAATTACTGTTTAGTCGTTCAGTCGTGTCTGACTCTTTGTGACTCCATGGACTGTAGCACACCAGGCTCCACTGTCCATGGGATTCTCCAGGCAAGAATACTGGAGTGGGTTGCCCTTTCCTCCTCCAGGGGATCTTCCTGACCCAGGGATCCAACCCTTGTCTCTGTGTCTCATGCATTGACAGGCAGATTCTTTACCACTGAGTCCCCTAGGAAGCTAGCCTATAGAATAAGGTAAATAATTAAATGTATCATTAAGACAAAAACAAAATTAAAAATGGCTTCCTAATCAAGTTATACTTACTTAAAAGTTAATGAACAATGTCCCGAGTAAAATTAAACACTGACAACGTCTTTTCAGGAACATTCAAAGTTAGTATTGCATAAAACATCAAAATATATTTTTCCTCATGGGAATTATAAGCATAGAATGCTAAACCATTTAGACAACTTGAAAATTCTTTTCTCTGTATTTATTTATAAAATATATTTTAGAGTTTGAAAAGGATATAAAATGTTGTAAAATACTTTTTCTAAAATATCCCTGATTGTCACTTTTATGTCCAGATGAACAAAAAACAATGACAGATGCATGTAGGGCATTGCATATTAAATATTCAAAAATCATACAATTGATCACAATTGAATCACTGTAGAAACAAGGTAAGATCACCTTAGGAACCAATAGAAATATTATGCAACATAACATTTTTAACATAATTTTTGGTGTGATGTACGTTAATAGTCATGATCTGAGGAATTACGTATCATTGAACATAAGGATAGAGTGCTCCAGATGGTTCTTTAAAATCATTCTTTCCATCAGAAGGAAAAAAAAAAAAAGGATACTTTATCTTATTCATGATGCTCATGAAACAATATCTCAAATCAGCAAATTATATATTTTCAAAAGAAGGAAGAAACACAATTTTTGAAGTGATATTATTGAGCCCTTTAGTACTGCTAGCTGGGAAAGAAAGGTTAATAATTTTGAATTTTATTCCTCACATAGCCAGGAAGTCTGAACTGCCAGACAGTTCTGTTAGGATCTTTTACACCTTCAAATTTTAGTTTCTTTTTTGGATTTTAGCTACACTTGACATTGACATCAAGCCACAACACTTCTACATAAACATTTTTGTTAATATCCTAATGTCACTAATAGAAAATTGGTATTGATCATTTGGAACAATGAATAATAACTAATAGCCTAATAAAAGGTGGTGCTAGTGGAAAAGAACCTGCCAGCCAATGCAGGAGATCTAAGAGACATAAGTTCAGTCTCTGAGTTGGGAAGATCCCCTGGAGAAGGAAATGGCAACCCACTCCAGTATTCTTGTCTGCAGAATCCCATGGACAGAGGTGTCTGGGTGCTACAGTCCATGGGGTCCCAAAAGACTGAAGTGACTGAGCATAAATGAAAGATATTATTAATTATTGCCATCTCCTTTATACACATTATTTGATGTTCAAAACAATTATGTGCTGAGGAGGAACTCTAGTGCTGATTTCTTTTGTTACATGATTGTCCATTATTTCCGTTTTTTGTTGTGCCTGTTTCACAGGCCTTTTAAAAAAAATCTTGCAGAGAGAAACAGTATTGTTATATATACATTTTATCTTTTAGAGGATAATGTTAAAAGAAAAAGTGGATGCTATTTTCTATTTATTTGTCTTGATTAGATATATTCAGGTACCTAAATTAAAAAGAAAAATCCCTGAATTTTTTTAATTGAATATTTTTCTCTTTAAATTAATAGTTTTTATCTAGTAAATTATAATATTTAAAATTTAGCTTGCTATTTATAGCTATTTTGATCACACTTTTTGTGTGGTATTCATTTTTAAACATCTGGCAATAGTATAACTGGTAAAATTAAGTTTCCTTGGAAGCAAAGTTATGACCAACCTAGATAGCATATTAAAAAGCAGAGACATTACTTTGCCAACAAAGGTCCGTCTAGTCAAGGCTATGGTTTTTACAGTAGTCATGTATGGATGTGAGAGTTGGACTGTGAAGAAGGCTGAGTGCCGAAGAATTGATGCTTTTGAACTGTGGTGTTGGAGAAGACTCTTGAGAGTCCCTTGGACTGCAAGGAGATCCAACCAGTCCATTCTAAAGGAGATCAGTCGTGGGTGTTCTGGAAGGACTAACGGTAAAGCTGAAACTCCAGTACTTTGGCCACCTCATGTGAAGAGTTGACTCATTGGAAAAGACTCTGATGCTGGGAGGGATTGAGGACAGGAGGAGAAGGGGACAACAGAGGATGAGATGGCTGGATGGCATCACCGACACGATGGACGTGAGTTTGAGTGAATTCTGGGAGTTGGTGATGGACAGGGAAGCCTGGCGTGCTGCGATTCATGGGGTCGCAAAGAGTCAGACATGGCTGAGTGACTGAACTGAACTGAAATAATAAGTTTATTATTATCAATATATGAATTGATGTCAATACAGGCCAATTATGTGAGATTGGATTTAAAACATGCAGGTAAAAAGTAACACAGGACATCACTTTTTCTTTAAATTGCATATGATTAAGAAAATGGTTTTAACTTTCTGGTTTATTTTGCACTTATATACCTAGTTTTTCACTAAGTCAAGTTTATCTATGTGACAAAAGCAAATAAAATTTATTTAGAGCCTTTAAAAAAATTCGTTACTAATTGTATTGATAGTTTCCATTTATGAATGAGACTTTAAGCTGCTTTGCTTCTGCAACACTTGCATGAAATATGCACTTCATTTGTATTTCCAGCTGCTTGCAAGACATGTCTGTTACCGAGTCCAAGCTTGCTCTGCTCAACCACAACAAGCCAATAAATAGAAGAGATGAGGTGTTGAGGCAAAGAATACAACTTCATTAGTAAAGTCGGCTGACGGAGAAGATGCCAGACTAATGTCTCAAATTAACCTTTATCAGGATCTGGATGCCAGGTTCTTTTATAGAACAAATGTCGGGGGAGGTGTGGAAACAAAGTAAGAAGGCTATTAATCTTGCAAACATCTCCTAGAATGGCAAGCCTCAGGCAAGGGATGTGTTCATTTTTTCCTCCCTGCCATCCACAGGTGGACAGGGTCCTGAACAAAGGCATTTTTAATCAGGCAAAAGGACAGAATTCTCTGAAGCAGACCATTATGTATGTTTATAATAACAAAAGCAAAGAAAAGCAAGTGAAAAAAACAGTTCCAACATGGAGTCAAAATTGGCTTTTCCCTGCAACATGTCATTTTTGGGTATCTTGTTGACACATGAAATAAAATACACTCAAAACAAAGATAATGTCTTCCTCCAAAGAACTCTGTTCCCTATGTTCCATATCACAGTTGATGGTAGATTATCCTTCTATGAATCAAGAATTCCTGGAGTCCTTTTTTCACATGATCCTCAGCTTTTAAAAAATCTGACTTATGTCCTTCACCCTGATAAACTGTTTTTATTTCCTGACCAGTGAAATTCTAATCAACTGAAGAACCTAAACTCAAATGACATCTTTTCAGCAAAAACCTTCCCCAGTTTTAATAGTAGAACTAATCTTTTTTTCTGTTATCTATTTGGCTCTACTGGAGAACTTGTAATGTGCATGGTACCATATTTTTCTATTTATTAGCTGTTTCACATACTGTTTCTATGTACAGACCACTTCAAGACTTAGTGATATAAGACAGCTGATTTTACTTTCCTCATGATTTAGAGGATCAAGAAGTTCAGGAGGGGTCAACTGAGCAGTTTTTCACTTGGATATCTCCTGTGATTGCTGTCAGTTATAAGCCTGGACTGTGGATATCTAAAGTAATTTGACTTTTGGATGTCCAGGACGGCCTGCTTAGCTGGCTGGCAGTTGATGCTAGCTCGTGGCTGGGAGCTCAGCTGGGGCTGTTGAACTAAATTGCTTGTATGTAGTCTTGCCAGCCTGGCGGTGTCGGCTGGAGTATTCACATGGAAGCCAGCTTCCCTCAGAGCTAGCGCCCCTAGAGAAGCAGAAGCAGATAGAAACCACATGGTTTATCCTGATTTAGCTTAGGAATTCACACAGCAACACTTCCACTCTATTCTGTTGATTACAAGTGACTCAGCCAGACTGACAGACTGTCCAACCCACGCCTCCCCATTCTCTCTTCTGTCCTAAAATGTCCCTTCAGCTCTGTTGCTCTTGGTCTAATTCCTTGCCATCTCTCAAGCTCTTATTCTGTGCCACCTGCGGAGCCTTTCCTGATTCTATCATTGAGCTACCAGAGCCAATATCTTTTTGTTTGAGTTCAAAGAGACATTTAGTTCAAATCTCATATTTCCCATTTATTAATGAGAGCTACATGACCTTGGGAACATGATTTAATCTCCTTATGTGAAAAGCAAGGGTAATAACTGAACCAAAATAACTTTTAGGGTTATGTGAACACTGTGTGACTAAGCAGTAGAGAGCATTCCCTGTGATACCTAGTGAGTAGACAATATTAGCTATTATTCTTATCATATCATCTTTCTCCAAAGCCCATAGAATTGTATTTGTATATTTTTCTATCTACCATAATCTGCCCCTTATAATAATTTGTGGGCTTATTTTCTATCTTACACATACTTAGTTCGATATGTTACAGGCAGTTTATCCCAGTGGAAACCTCTGTCTTGAATATCAATGCAGAGCCCCTAGGTTCTTTATGCCTCAGTAAACATAATGTAAAGAATTTGCCATTTTTCTCTGTTATTCCTTGTAACCTTTTCTCCTCATGATTCTTCTTGCAGAAATTAGAAAAGAAAAATCTGGGAAGACTTCTTCAGTTCTGAAGGATAAAGGTAATAGAGTCAATTTAACATAACACTAGAAACTTATTAACAAAAGTATCTGAATGTGTCCACAGTACGTCAGTCATCTCCTTGCAGATTTGTGGGTCAGAATTACATATGACACTCATATATTTGAAATGTTTTGTTTATTTACCTGTCCCTTAAATACTTGCTTTCTGTTCACCATGATCTAAAAGTACTTTTATTATAATTTCTGAAAGAAAGGAAAAACGATGAAAAAAAATTAAGAATGAAAGGGTAAAAGAAAAGTGTTAAAATGAAAGTAAAGGATATAAGAAGGACTTGCTTCCATGCCCTCTGGTTCTTTTCTTTCTATCCATTCATTAAATCTGTATTTACTGCATAATCTTTCCAAACTTGCTAATCATTGGTGAAACAAAGATGGCAAAGCTAGGAATAGGGAGGAAGACTTGGGAATTGAAATTCTGAATTCTGCTATTTTCAGACTCCTAGTCATGTGCTGTCTGCTTCGTTGTTGTCAGGTTCCTGATTGCTATGGAAGAGCATAACATTCTTTTTTTAAATTTTCGACTTCAATCTCTTGAATGGATTGACTTTTCTCTCAATCCATCCAAATTCCAGGACTCTTTCTAAAAATAATGTCACATAAAACTTCAGGTCTTTTCTATTGAGGTCATAATCAAGTCTGAGGAATTAGAGAAGGCTTTTCTGAAGAAGTTATATTAAATTCAAGTACAAAGGGAGAGGAGTTATCCAGACAAAGATGTGAGGATTATTTGAGAGAAGTACAGAAGCAGGGCATCTGCTCTTTGCCAGGCACATTGAATTCTACTTTATATATTTTGTTTCTGCAAATTGTGCTTTATATATACATTTCAGTAAGCAAGGAAGGAAGCTGAGGTATATGTAATTTAAATTACTCAATGTCACACTATGGGTGGGAAGCAAAAGCAAGAATCAGAGTCAAGTCTGCTGGATTTAATACCCCTTTATTCTATTTTAACACAGATATTGTCTAATCCTTAAACAAAGGCTCTTTTTTTTTTTTAATATTCCTCAAAGCACCTTTGCTTTGAGTATAGAGCTCATTACCTATTCTTGAAAATCTATTTGACATAGACAAATGTCTATACAATGTGGAAAAATATACTCATAGTCCTTTTACTATTGGGTGACTCCCGTTAATTCCCACAGAAGAGCTCAGTCCATTTTTCACCAGTGATTACTTGTTCTCTGAGAGAGAGCGAGACTCCTCCTCACCTCCACTCTCATTTTATCTGGCAATTTACAAAAACAGTGTCCTTGTTTGTATGGAAACTAAAAGTATTATTGAAACACACTACCAGGAAAATCCATATATAGATGCAAAATCTAAACCTTCCTCCTTCCAATATAGTATGAAATAGACTTATTTTGTTGAGCATTTATGTCATGAGAATACTTAGACCGTATATTATTGTTTGCTATGAAAACAACTCAACAGAAATGTTGGGTCTTACCTCTAACACTATCTTTCAAGCAATGATGATTATAAAAAATTTCAATTATTACGTAAAGACTTCACTTCTGCTGCAGCCTAAACTACTTGGAAATGGTAGTTGTAAACATCTGTCCCGGAAAACATTACCTGGGACAATTTAAATCCACACTGATGGAGTAGCCTATGAAGTAGGCTCTTGTAATTTCTATTACTGTTGTTGTTACTAACATAAAATTGCAGACAATTTCCTAGGGAACACTTTTTCCTCAGTGTTAAATTCTCTACTATTTGTAAGATGTCTTCATGGTCACTATAAAATCATGTATATTAAAGTCTATTACATATGATTATTGATTTAGAACTATTTTAAATGAACCTCTTTTTAAATTCAAGCTGTGTTAATGCCCTCGATTATCTTTGTTATATACAAGCTGAGTGCTATTTTAGAAGAATTTTATTGTCACTTTTCCTTTAGTTTCTGAATATAATTTTCTTTACCTAGAAAAATCAGAGAAAATGGCTTATTACCCATACAATTTCAGTGACTTTAACCTCTGCAGTGTTATTGTTTCTGGAATCAGTTTTTGAAACCTGCTGCTGAGCTGTGGCAGAGTCAGAATGCAGCAATTCTACTTGCTGCATAGCTACTTATTTCATGGAGCAGCCCAAAGGTTGCCTACCTTTGCTGGTCTCCTATAGTTTCCACTTGTATGTACATATTAGGAAATCCATATTGAAACAATGCTGCATTTCTAAAACCAGAATTATTACACAGAAATCATTTAGGGCCACATTTACTGGGGATATGACAACTGTGAGTAAATTAGGCATTTAGAGAAACATCAATGTGTTAGTCACTCAGTTGTGTCCAACTCTTTGCTGTCCCATGGACTGCAGCCCACCAAGCTCCTCTGTCCATGGGATTCTTCAGGCAAGAATATTGAAGTGGGTTGCCATGCCCTCTTCCAGGGAATCTCCCCGATCCAGGGATCAATCCTAGGACCCCTGCATTGTAGGCAGGTTCTTTACCGTCTGAGTCATCAGGGAAGCCCAGAGAACATCAGGCTTGTGTATTTAAGGACATATAGAGAGGGCTGGAGATGATCATTACAAAGAAAAGGAGCCAGAGAAAGACACATCTTGTTGTCTTTTGCTGCTGATTCAGCTACTGACTCTCTGGGATAGTAAGTCTTCTCTATATCCTCAAGTGGGCAGAGCCCTGCTTAAGTGGCCCTGACCACCCAGAAATCAGACACTCCTGTTGTAGTCCTTCTGACATTCACCCTATCCTCTTGCAACTTGCTTCTTACAACTGGTCTAATTTATCTGAGGTTGCGGGATTCACCGATGGTCCAAGGAACTGCAAACCAAACTGTAACCAGGCAACAAGGAGATTACTTATTTCTCTTCTATTGAGAATGCAATAATAGCACCTGCAGGTGCCTCTGGTATTGGTGTAATATGATGGACATTAGATTTATTGACTAGTTTTGTGACTCAGGCTTGTGTATGTTTGGATCTAATGCCAGGGAATTCTCAGCAGAGCTTATCTTCTTTCATATTCATACCCAGCGCCATGCACCTGAGGTTTCCCCCAACTTCTATTTGTCTTCTTCACCATACTTTTTCTTGGCCGTTCCCACTCACCAAACAAAAGCTACCGCTAAGGATATGGTAAGTTTTCAATGACTTTGCATCTGATCCCTAGTGATTTATTCATCATGAATTCTCACCCAAGTTCCTTATTGCCTTTGACTCTGGGAGCAGGGTAGGGGAATGGAAAACCTGAAATGATCTTCCTGTTTCTTTGTGAACTTTTCTACATCACCACCTCCCTGCCAGATTATTTTGAGAATTCCAAGTTATATCCCAGCACCTTTAAACATGTTCTAGATCCTGATAATGAAGATTTCTAAGACTTCCTGTAGGCTCTTGGTTAAATGTAAAGAAACTACCATATTTATACAAACAACACACATGCAAAAATGTGCTCTCTAATGCTTTGCTTCTGACAAACAAGACAGTCAAGTTGAAAAAATGTGTAAATAGCTGACCCAAACCAATGATATATTTATTCTTCCTAACACAGAAGTGAAGAGTTCCCATATAACCCTGTCTCCCATTTTTGGTCAGCTTTGGCATCCTTGGGTAGTTAGGGACTGCTCAGACCACCCTACAGACTTCTTAAATCAGGTCAAAGTCCCTTGAAGTCAAAAAGGACACGCAAAAGAAATGAGACGTAGGAAGGTCAGTGCAGATGACCCAGCATGGCAGCAAAGGAATCTTCCTGTTAGCAACTTGGAAATAAAAATCATTTCTATTTTCTGAGGACTTTCCCCAAATTTACAGTGATGGGTTTATGGCCTTCAGATAGTTTAAAAAAGTCTGTCTGTTTTCCACATCTTCTTTCTTTCTCCTTTAAAATCAAAGCAGTCCATGGGCCCTCTTCTGAGATCTTGTACTTTACAACTACTTTAATCTCACACAATTGTATACAGATATCCATTTAAATCAACATGCTGGATTTTGAATTTTGAAGTTCCAGGCATTGTATTCTCCCATCCCACCAAGAATCTGTCTCTATCACCACTTTTCATTTCACAACACATTAATTCTTTTGGTTTAGCCAGGAAATGCAAAACAGTAAATTACCACCCTCATCCTGAAAGAAAAAGTTAATGAAGCTTTTCGGTGTGTTTATTCAATTCATGGCTCTTGGTTTCATTTTCACATGCTGAAATGTGAAAAAAAAATGGATCCTATTTATTCTTAGCACAATAAATAGCAACAGGAAACTATTAGCAAGGTGAAAAGACAGCCTTCGGAATGGGAGAAAATAATAGCAAATGAAGCAACTGACAAACAACTAATCTCAAAAATATACAAGCAACTCCTACAGCTCAACTCCAGAAAAATAAATGACCCAATCAAATAATGGGCCAAAGAACTAAATAGACATTTCTCCAAAGAAGACATACAGATGGCTAACAAACACATGAAAAGATGCTCAACATCACTCATTATCAGAGAAATGCAAATCAAAACCACTATGAGGTACCATTTCACGCCAGTCAGAATGGCTGCGATCCAAAAGTCTACAAGCAATAAATGCTGGAGAGGGTGTGGAGAAAAGGGAACCCTCTTACACTGTTGGTGGGAATGCAAACTAGTACAGCCACTATGGAGAACAGTGTGGAGATTCCTTAAAAAACTGGAACTAGAACTGCCTTATGATCCAGCAATCCCCCTGCTGGGCATACACACTGAGGAAACCAGAAGGGAAAGAGACACGTGTACCCCGATGTTCATCGCAGCACTGTTTATAATAGCCAGGACATGGAAGCAACCTAGATGTCCATCAGCAGATGAATGGATAAGAAAGCAGTGGTACATATACACAATGGAATATTACTCAGCCATTAAAAAGAATACATTTGAATCAGTTCTAATGAGGTGGATGAAACTGGAGCCTATTATACAGAGTGAAGTAAGCCAGAAAGAAAAACACCAATACAGTATACTAACGCATATATATGGAATTTAGAAAGATGGTAACAATAACCCTGTGTACGAGACAGCAAAAGAGACACTGATGTATAGAACAGTCTTATGGACTCTGTGGGAGAGGGAGAGGGTGGGAAGATTTGGGAGAATGGCATTGAAACATGTAAAATATCATGTATGAAACGAGTTGCCAGTCCAGGTTCGATGCACGATACTGGATGCTTGGGGCTGGTGCACTGGGACGACCCAGAGGGATGGAATGGGGAGGGAGGAGGGAGGAGGGTTCAGGATGGGGAACACATGTATACCTGTGGTGGATTCATTTTGATATTTGGCAAAACTAATACAATTATGTAAAGTTTAAAAATAAAATAAAATTTAAAAAAATAAATAAATAAAATAAATTTTTTTAAAAATAAATAAAATAAAAAAGATAAAAAAAAATAGCAACAGGGACACTTCTTTTCCACCAAAACCATTAAAAAAATTCTACAAGCCTATGGATATTTAAGGCTATAGTTTATAGACTGAGAAAATCTTGCTTTGAGGGACACAACCTTTTCAATGGAACCCCAAAGTCCATTCTTAAAATGATCCAAACTCACCTGACTCAGTGAATTCTGAGTTGCTTGAGTGGCATGTTCATTTACAAATACCACCACCATATTTTTTGCATTCCATCCCACACCATAGAAGGGAATAGGAAAAAAAAGGGCTGGAAGGATTGACTTCTTTCTTTCCTTCCTTTCTCACTGTATTATAAGTCATTTTTGTCCTTAAAATAGATACTGAGACTTAGGGTTGCAGAAAAGGCAAAGAACTGGTTTTATTTTCTATTTTTAATGAGTTACTGAGGGAGCATAATGCTGTTCAAGGCATTGCCCCTTGATTTCTCTGGAACCCATTATATGATCAGAATCATTTTGTATTTGAACCTAGTAGAATAAGTGGAGTTTTACTTGATTTGCTTTAACTAAGGACCACATGTTTAAGACATTGGGAGCTCATAGACGAAACTGTCTCAGTATTTATCTTACTCTTATTCTTGAAATCTGTTTAACTTGAGTCTGATGAATAAAAAACCACATTTACATGATATATGCAGAGTTTTCCATTTGATTGTTTATTTTTTTGAAGAAACATAGCCTGAGAGAAGTAAACTAAGTTAGTGCTGATTATAACAGTTTTGGAAGACTTCTAGATGCTGAAGTCATGTGTTTTTTTTTTTTCAATCACAGGCAAAGCAAGTTCCTAGCCATCCAAAAACTCATCCTCTTAAATGAAACATAGATTGTACATCATTCTACAATTTACATTTATTTTAAAAAAAAACATGACTAGAAAATAGCTTGTTGTACTCTATACTGTTCTTTATGATTAAAATTATTTTTGAAAGAAAACATCATATCATTTCCACCTTGGTTCACCTTACTGATAGCTTATTGACTCCATTGTGTGTGTGTTAGTATTTTGATCTTGGTTTCAAACACATGTTCAATGTTTCTTTCCAGAGCCTATTAAGGAAAAAGAAGTAAAGGTTCCAGCCTCCCTAAAGGAAAAAGGTATTACTCTATAACGAAATGTGAAAACACATTGATCCACCTATTGCATATTCAGTTACTTGCAATAAAGCCACATATTATTCATTTATTTTTTATACTTTTAAAGGTATAACTTTCATATGTACTTCTGTGTTTTGATGCAAAGGGAAAAGAACTTATTCTCTATTGTAAAATTTTAAATTGTACTGTGAAACAACACACGAAAGAGTAGCCATGTCAGAGATACTGAGAAAGCTTAGAATGTCTAAAAAACAAGTTCCTACTGTATAGCACAGGGAACTATATCCAGTCTCCTGAGATAAACCATGATGGAAAAGTATATTAAAAAAGAATGTATATATGTGTAAAACTGGGTCAGTTTGCTGTATAGCAGAGACTGGCACAACATTGTAAATCAGCTGTACTTCAATAAAAAAGTACATATGCTGTTCTGATTTTATGAGTCTGTAGTAGAAAATCTATATTTTATAAATATCCTAAGGTTAATCCTATTAGGACTCGCCATGAAAACCAAAGGTTTAAGATACAAAAAAATACTTAAAATTTCTCAGTGATAGCTTGCCATTCTTTCAGTTCAGATACAGTAAAATCCTAACAAATTTTATAGCTGGAAAACACTTAGAGGTAAACTCTAAAGATTTTTGGATGAGGTCCAAAATCCTCACCCTATAGATGGATAAAACTGAAATAGTCTAGAAACTTTTCAAAGTTATTATAATTTGCAGCAGAACCTGCATGAGAACTCTGATCTCCCAATCAAGCACTATGATCTTACTAAGGGGTGTTATTAGCCCTCTGGCCTTCCTATTATACTAGGCTCATAGGTATGTGGATTCTGATATGCCATGCATCAAGTTACGTTCCCTAAAATGTAAGTAAATATGTTAAGTCCAATATAATACATTTAGTTTCTAATTACCCCAGTAACTTCTATGGGCCTGGTATCATTCTCCAAATTGTCTAATATTTCTTATCTTTAAAATGAACATATTAGTGAACCAGTAAAACCATGAAATACACCTGCTGTATTGAATGTTCAAATAGAGCCCGTTTCTACTTTACCCTGAAGAGAAATTTGTGTGAAGTATTGACCAATATGCAAGGGCTCAGTGTAAAAATCCCAAGTTATTGGAATTGTATTAAAAGAAAAAGCTTTTCATGAACTTGTATAAACATGTGTTGGCGCTGAGGGCAATGTGGAAGTGCAGTGGGAGGGGAAGCTGACAGAAGACTTAGTGAGATACATGAAGGGTGGAGGAGAGACTCCATTAGTCAGTATAGCAATGGATAAAAAACATACCCTCAAGTCATATATTTTCTTATTTTTCAATTAAATTTAAATTAAATGAAATTGTTATTTAATGAAACAAGAAAGCACAGCATAATTTTTTTCTTAGCCCACATAACGTACTTACTTTATTTTAAAGTACTTAAAGCAATAAGGATTCCAAACCTATTAAGGCATTCATGTTTCACTTTAGAAAAATATCATCATATCCAAAACTTTATTTTTATTGTCCCCTATGTAGTAGTTATTTTGGTGCTACATACGCTTTCAAGTTATTCTGACATAATATGTAAATTCAAGTATTTTGCTTGCAGGAGAATTCTTACACGTTATGTTAAATGTTCAACAGGCAGCAAAATGTTACATTGTATTATTTGAAGAATGAATTAATTATGAAAACTAAAGACATTCTTTGTATTTAGATAATTTATTTCTTTAAAATAACTCTAGATTTCTTTTTGATGATCTGTCAATGTCAATAAACATTTATATAAATATCTAAATTGAAAGATTTGATTCCATCAAGTAATTTAATCATTCAATGATGTTATAATTTTTTCCAAACTAAGATATAAATATTAAAAAATGAGGGACAGGAGTGTTATAAATTTCCACAGTTTTATTAAGAAAGCAAAATGCAAAAATTTTCCCCACTAGAAATGTGTGTGGAATAAATAAATATATAAATGAAAAACAATTTAGGAGAGTCAGGCACAACTTAGCGAATAAACAACAAGAAAAACACATGGAGCTAATTTGAGTCTTTGGACACTGGAAACATCTGTTTAAGAGTTTCCTGTCTTCTTCCATCATTCTGGGGATTTTTTTTTCATCATCCTATCCCAGACGGTCAGCGGAGCTCTACCCAGTGCATGATCACAGACAGTGACGGTGGGGGAGGCAGCATTTTGGAAAAGATGCATTTTTTAAAAAGTTATATCCTTATTTCATTGAGCTTTCTGCATTACTATATGTTTCAAATAACTGCTTGAGAATATTTAGTATCTTTTTTATTTTACCATTTAAAGCAACAATAGTTGCTTTATAGTAATACACTGAGATATTATTGGTGCTTTGAAATTTTATGCATTTAATGTCATCATTTGTTTACTACCAGACAACCAAGTTTCAGGCCTGTGGTGCTGAGTGTGAAAGACAGTCCTTGGACATTTTGACAGAAAGAATAGCATTATATACAAAGACTTTCCCTTTCACCTGTGAGAGATGGTGTCACCTTAGACCTTCTTTCCTTAGAGGGAGTCAGTAAATTCTCACATATATTATAACAGCTACAATTTTAAAAATTCCTGCTAAAAAAGAAATTAATTTTAAAAGAAATCTTGTTAGATTGAAAGCTTATCATGTCTTCTTTAGTAAATAATGAAATTGAAGTGTGAATGTGTTAGTTACTCAGTCATGTCTGACTCTTTAAGACCCATGGACTGTAGCCTGGAAGGGATTATTGAAAGCCTTCATTTAACATCCAATCAAAAAGCATGAAACATAATGATAACATCATGCACACTTAAATGATAAAATTCATAGATACATGGAAATTAAACAACATATTCTTAAAAATCCAGTAGGTCAAAGAAGAAATTAAAAGGGAGATTAGAAAATATCTTTGGAAAAATGAAAATGAAAACTCAACATACCAAAACTTAACAGAATGCATCAAAAGCAGTTCTAAGAGAGAAGTTCATAGCAATAAGTACATTAAAAAATAGAAAGATTTCAAATAAACAACCTAACTACATACTTCAAGGTATTAGAGTAAAAAAGAACAAACTAAGCCCAAAGTTAGCAGAAGGAAGGAAATAAAAAAGATTAGAGCAGACTTAAACAAAATAGAGAGTAGAAAGATCAACAAAACCAAGAGTTGTCTTTTGAAAAGATCAATAAAAATGACAAACCTTTGGCTAGATTAAAAAAAAAAAGTGAAGAGCCAAGTAAAATGAAATCAGAGTAAAAGAGGAGATGTTATAACTCTTGCTACAAAAAATTAAAAAGAGGATCATAAAAGACTACTGTGAATGTTTATATGCCAACAACTTGGATAGCCTAGAAGATATGAGTAAATATCTAGAAGCATGCAATGGCCAAGACTGAATTATGAAGAAATAAAAAATTTGCACAGAGTAATAACAATGAGAACATAATCAAAAGCCTGCTAATGAAGAAAAGTCCAGGACCACAAGGCTTCATGCTGAATTCTGCCAAACATGTGAACAAAAATTATTTACAGTTCCTTTCCTGAAGGTAAGAATAGTACCAATAACAGTAGCACTTTTATTCTAAGCAGCAGTTAACAGTCTAATGCCTTTCCAGTTAAGCCCATCAGGCCAAACTGCTAAGTTGATAGAATGAATGGAAAGTGGTTATGTGTTGGTAAGTGAAGTAGTTGAGACTGCCAAAATTTTTTTCTGTAATCACTGGCTTTCCAAAATTAATGTATCCAAGTACTGTGAATTTTACTTCCTTCCTCCAAAAAATTAATGTACATAATATATGTACAACTATATGTATGTGAAATATATGGACAGTTATAAATGTAAAGCTTCAGTAGTCGTTCCTTGGTATTCTTTCCATTTAAGCCCTCTAAAGAATGACTCACTTTCACTCTGTGTGTTCATTTTTCTTGTCACTCCAAGCCACCTTATGCAAATATCCTAATGTGCTTCTCTCCTTGAACGAAAAAGTTTTTAAATATCATAGTTTTTATTTATTAATTCATTTTTATTTTTCTTGTTCACTTTTTTAAAAAGCTTTAAATGTATTGTTTTTCATATCAGGTCATCTATTATTTTTAAGTATTTAACCAGATGTAGGATGATCCATACCTATGACCTTTGACCTTTTATTAATGTAACTGATTATTCTCACTTCAAGTCAAAGAAAATGCATGCTGGTGCTCAGAGATATAAGTAAGAAAAAATGACTCTCTTTTGTTAAGGGAAAAAAGAATAAGAATGTCTGCTCATTTGCCTTGGCAAGTGATTTTTGCACCATTTTCTGGACCATTTGAATGGTTTAAAGTCACCTGGCTCATTACCTTCAATAAATCCAACCACCTCTCCTGCCATCTTCAGATAACATCACAGGACCTTGTTCGTACTATTATCTGTGCGACCTACAGTATGTTCAGTCTCCTCACATTATTTCTTACTTATTTCAGTACAGAGTCTTCATGTTGGGAAGTTTCAGGGAAAGGTAGAATAATGAGGCACATAGCAAGGCATACAAAAAAGATTAGATAGAGACAGAGTGACACTATCAGCAACGTGGTACATTGTATTTAGCATATACAAAAGACAAAGGATCACAAAAATGAAACGATGACAGAATGAGGCAGGGAAAATGTATGCATTTATTCTGCGCTGCAAAGAGAGAATGCCCTCTGGCTCATTTTGTGTTTTTAGTGTCCACTCAGCAAACTTACTTTGTGAGCACCAAAGTCCTGTGGGAATCTTGCCAAAGAAGTGTTGCCTAATTAGGACTTAGGAATAAACATTGGGTCATGCATTAAGTGTTTGTATTGCGAACTAAAGCTATTTTAGAACTGTAACTATAGAAGCTTATAAAGCATAATTTCTTTTCCTGTTGACACAATGGGAATGAGAGGTGAGAGAGAGACAGACACAGACAGAAATACAGAGAGAGAATGGGTGTGGTGGGGGTGTGTTTGTGTATGTGTGCATACCTGTTATGGAAAGAGCGCTGTGCCCAGTAGCTTGAGACTTTAACTGCAGCTCTGAAATGACCAGATAGTTATCTGAAGATAATGTCCCCCAGTGTTGCGTGTCTGCTGGGTCCATTCTAATGGTCTTTTCCACCCATGTCAATTTTTGATTAGTGGGACAAGGATTCTACTTTATATTTTGGTCTAAACCATCTAAAAATGAAACATAAATTTTATTTTCTTGGCATTTTTAAACCACGTCTTAAATTGTTTTGTTTCATAACAACATTTGAGTGATAGTATAATATTCTGGGGATATCTTAGTCATGAGACTCCACTAATGAAGAAGACACAATCCTTGTCCTCTAAGATCTCAGGATACTTGGTAAAGAAAGCTGGAAGAGAGTAAAAGTGAAGCGGCCTCCAGTGGTGCCTTAGATGAGGCATATCAAAGTTTTCATCCAATCAGTGGATATCTATGAGTTGTATGTTCGTACATGAATGCTCACGAAATATTTGTTAAATTATTCAGTCTCATTTCAGCCACAGATACATCAGCTAATTATCATTGTTCCCATTTCAGAAGGTTAGGAATTTAAAATTTAGAGTCTTTCTGATGCCTTGCATTAGATCTTTTGGTTAATAAATAGGGAAATAAGTTTTAAACTTAAGGACTTTTTTGTTTGGTTGGTTGGTTTTTCTCCAACTGCAGCGCAACAAATGATCTCTTGCTTTGGATGAGATTGGGCAATTACTTGAGAACACCATCACCTTACCCCTTTATTATGCATGAAAGGATTCCTCAGTTTACAACCAAAGATAGCACCGATTTAAAAACTCAAGCAAGAAAAATAGGAGCACAGAAGATGCATGAGGTTTCATAAACATGTGACCGTGGTTAAATAAGAGAAAGGAAAAAAATTAAACAGCCCATGTAGTATTGAATTAAAGAAATGTAGACAGAGATAAGATGAAAAGTGGAGTAGAAGTTGGTAGGTGTTGGTTCTCTCTGTGACTTTACCCAAACTCAGGGCAGTTTTGTGTTTTTGGAAGTCTATGAACTAAAGATGATCCCAGTCAAACTGATTGGTAATCAGAGCTTGTCTTTCTCACAGTTATATTTACCTGGATTACAAAATCATGCATCCACAGCAGATGAAATCAAATGCTACCTACTAAAATACATCTCTTATTTTCAACAGTTTCTCTTAAGACATAATTAAGAAGAAACATGGATTCACTGAAGTTTGTTCCAAATCCCAAATCTTGTAGTGAAGCTGGTTAGAGTGACGGTAGCGCTCTATCTCTCACGCAGGAAAGAAAATGTGAAAGTGTGTGTGTGTGTGTTTTACAAAACGTTTATTGTTAAATAATACAGTGAGGACCACGTGCGTGTGCATGCTAGGTCGCTTCAGTTGCGTCCGACTCTTTGCGACCCCATGGACTGAAGCCCACCAGGCTCCTCTGTCCATGGGATTCTCCAGGCAAAAATACTAGAGTGGATTGCCGTTTCTTCCTCCAGGAGATCTTCCTGACCCAGGGATCGAAACTGTGTCACCTGCGGCTCCTGCATTGCA
Organism: Bubalus bubalis; assembly: GCF_019923935.1. NCBI lineage: Eukaryota > Metazoa > Chordata > Mammalia > Artiodactyla > Bovidae > Bubalus > Bubalus bubalis. The sequence goes on along the minus strand of NC_059166.1, from coordinate 76,123,817 downwards.
GGCAGATTCTTTACCACTTGAACAAGGGAAGCCCAGTGAGGACCACAGTGAAATGGAAACGTGTATATGTGTATAATTGTAATAGTAGCAGATATTCATTGAAAAGTGCAAATGACTACTCAAAAGATACAAAAACCATGGATATAAATTTATGAATGTAACTTCATTTATTATAACTTTAATTATTTTATTTAAATATATTTATATTTAAATATGCTTTAACATTATGGTGGAAAAATATAAGAAAAATCATTTCAAGTATCAGTAAAGAGACTAACATACACTGTTTGCTTTGTTCTAAGTGCTTCACAGGTAGTGTTCAATCTAATTTTCACAACAATCCTTTTTTTCATTAATGTGAAAATTGAAGCGCTAGGAGTGAATTGCCCAGGTCACACAGTCACCTGAGGTACATCTGGGACTCATGCCTGGCAGCATGACCTGCCTCCTTTGCTAGCAGGCTCTCTAGACTCCCTCAGACCAAAACTGACATACAACTGACAAAGGAAAACAATACGGAAGCTCCTTTATATATTTCATACAAATGGATTTGGTGACCTGATTTTAAAGGTAAAGTCTCTCCTTGCCACTAAATATTAACTACTACTCTGGCAGTGAGTGAGGCAGTTATCAATATTCTATCAATAGTCAGTCTATTTATCTAGTTTAACCAGCTTAATTTAGAAAATTGTTTATATGATTCATTATTTAATGACTGGCTGAAAAAAATAGAAACCTCAAGGGCTTTACTGTTCATGCCAATTACAATCTTTTTTTTTTTTTAAATTTTACATAATTGTATTAGTTTTGCCAAATATCAAAATGAATCCGCCACAGGTATACTGTATACCAATTACAATCTTCATGACTCTGTTAGTAATGTGTACCTATACGATGTAGTATGTGGATTTCTATGTAGTCTTTTTGTGTGAGATATTTAAAAACATTCATTCTATCTGTATCAACAGTAGTTATAGAAGTGTGCTTGTGTGTTTGTTCGTCCCTCAGTTGTGTCTAAATCTTTGCGACCCCATAGACTGTAGCCCACCAGGCTCTTCTCCAGATGCCCATGGTTTTCTCCAGCTAAGAATACTGGAAGCCATTCCCATCTTCAGGAGATCTTCCTGACCCAGGGATCCTTCCTTGCAGGCAGATTCTTTACTGTCTGAGCCACCAGAAGAACCCATAGCAGTGTGCTTACAAATGCTTCACATTTGGGAGTTGGAAAAAATCAGTATTCAGAGACCAGTTTTTCCACTTACTAGGGAGTACATACATAGACAAGTATTAAGCCTCAATGTTATTATCTGTAGGCCTCAATATTATTATCTACAAAGTGGGTGTAATATTAGGTTTATATTAGGTTTGTATGTTCATTCATACAGCAAATATTTATTGATCCTTAGTCTGTGCAAAGCACTAATCTAGGCACTATCATATAAAAGATAAAACAGAAAATCATCCCAGGACTCAGGAAGTTTGTATTCTACTGTGGTTAGTGAGCTAATAAATATTTATGAATATTTAACACTATTTAAATAAATTTTAAATAATACACTTACTGAGTGCCATGTAGAATATACAAAACATCATTGGTTGCAAAACCAAGAATTATTATATTTTATTACACATATAAAGCTCCTATGTGCTGAAGAAGCAAATAATAGTGTGATAATGATAAATTGTTTTATTGTGTGATAATGATAAAAAAGATTGGGGAAAGAAAGAGTAGTGGCATTCAGCTTCTAACTTGCAAAGTATTTAAAATGGAGACATTTGAAAAAGAATGCACATTCTTGGGATTTATACCTTCTTTTTGATTTGTGAAGACAAAGCAGAGACTCCTAAACAAAGTTGTTTTCCACTGCTACCCTTTTTTAAACTCAAGCATATGCATGTTTAAATTTGGTTGGCCTGCTTCATTTGAGAATGTAGTTTTGATGACATTGAAAAATCATTAATGAAGCTCCCCTCCCCAGGCCTACCAGCAATTTATATTTCATAAATGAAATCAACAGCCTGGAAAACTCTGCTACATACAAATTGGCAGGCTGTCTGCTTCAACCATTCAGCTTGGGGATTGTTTGATTCCATGTTTCTGCAGTGCTTGTGTGTGAAGCTCAAATGAAGGGCTCATGTGAAAAATGTTTATGGACACCAGATATTTTTCTTATATAATAATAATGGTAAAAATGTTTTAGCAGTATAGATGGGTGAAAATAAAAGTTCCTATTCTCTTTTTCTAACTTCCAGATTGCAATCTTCAGCATCAATCACTGCCCTTAGTTTCCTGAAACTTCAATTAAACCTTTTGACTAAACCTAAAAAAAAAAATGTATATACATATATAGGGATTTCCCAATGGCTCAGTGGTAAAGAATCTGCCTTCAATGCAGGAGACACGGGTAGACGGGAGTTTGATCCCTGTGTTGGGACAATTCTGTGCAGGAGTAAATGGCAACCCATTCCAGTATTCTTGCTGGGAAAATCCCATTGAGATCAGAGCCTGGTGGTCTCAGTCCATAGGGTCGCAAAGAGTCAGACATGACTGAGCACACATTATTATAGACATATATATTGTTTTTATCAAACCAGTCAATCCAAAAGGAAATCAACCCTGAATATTCATTGGAAGGACTGATGCTGAAGCTGAAGTTCCAATAATTTGGCCACATGATGCGAAGAGCCAACTTATTAGAAAAGACCCTGATGCTGAGAAATATTGAAGGCAGGAGGAGAAGGGGATGACAGAGGATGAATTGGTTGGATGACATCACCGACTCAATGGACATGAGTTTGAGCAAGCTCCGGGAGTTGATAAAGGACAGGGAAGCCTGGCAGTCCATGTGGTCGCAAACAGTTGAACACAACTGAGTGACTGAAAGATGTATACATAGAGCCGACTCACTGGAAAAGACCCTGATGCTGGGGAAGATTGAAAACAGAAGGAAAAGAGGGCGGCAGAGGGTGAAATGGTTAGATAGCTTCACTGACTTAACGGATATGAGTTTGAGCAAACTCTAGGAGATAGTGAGGGATAGGGAAGCCTGGTGTGCTGCAATCCGTGGGTTTGCAGAGTTGGACACAACTTAGTGACTGAACAACAACAACAACATAAACACATAAAATATGTCTATGTGTATAAAACATATATATCTAGTTATCATTTTGATATGACTAAGAACAAGCATCTATATATGACTCAAAGACAAGCTTCAGTAAAAATGCCATCTACAAAACAGAGACACCAAGTAGCCTAATAAAAGAGATGTTCACCTTAGAAATACTCACCTATCAATTCCTGCTTTGCATATTCAAGGGTAAAATCCCAGTTGTGTAAGAACAAAAGAAAATTACCTTGGGAGGTGCCGCAATTTAAGTTCATGAGCATAATTTTAAAATCAGTAAGCTTTTACTGTATGTTACTCTTAATTCTCTGATCGGTTTCACATTATTTTCTCCATTTCAGCAATGAGACGAGGTTTTAAGTTAAGCCCAAGGTAACAAAACTAAATAAGTGAGCTTGCTGTTAAAGCTAGATTATACATCCAAGAGCCTTCTTTCCACACTTGCCAAGAATCCCTAAGTTGTGCATTTCTCTTGTTAGTGTTTACATAACACCAAAGTCAGTAGTTCCAGCATCATGAGAGGGTCCCTAGCCCCGTACATGTTGCATGATGATAAGACATTTATATAATTACAAAATTATAAAATTTCATGAACAAGGTAGAAGTTGGTTCTGATTGTACTGTGCACATAGCTGATAAAAATATTCCCCACAATTTTTTTTGTCATTTTTATTTTTATTTTTTATTTTTATTTTTATTTATTTTTTTAATTTTATTTTATTTTTAAACTTTACATAATTGTATTAGTTTTGCCAAATATCAAAACAAATCCGCCACAGGTATACATGTGTTCCCCATCCTGAAACCTCCTCCCTCCTCCCTCCCCATACTATCCCTCTGGGTCTTTTTTTTTAAATTTTATTTTATATTTAAACTTTACATAATTGTATTAGTTTTGCCAAATATCAAAATGAATCCGCCACAGGTATACATGTGCGCCCCACCCTGAACCCTCCTCCCTCCTCCCTCCCCATACCATCCCTCTGGGTCGTCCCAGTAGAAGATCTTTTGATAAGCATCAAGGCTAAAATGATTCTGTTTCAAGATTATAGTGGCAATGTGATTGACAGGGGAGAAAAACAAGTGTACAGTGAGAAGAAAAACTTTCAAACAGACAGTTCTACATGATGAACAAAATGCCTATGGACCCCATCCTAGGACATTGAATTTTTATTTAACTCTAGAACCATGGGATTAATCAGTTTCTTCTAGGACTACAGATACATAGGAGGGAGCATTTCATCTTTTTATATATTTTTTTGCTCTATATTTCTTTGCCTGTATTTGTTTTGTTCAGTCATTCATCCAACAATATTTATTTATCATAACACCACCTGTTAGATATTTGACCAAATGCTGATATTTGAGTAATAAGACACAGCTCTTGCCCTTATGAAACTTAAAATCTAACGACAGTATACAGACAATAAACAAAAATTTAATTTAAAAAAATGTATAACAAAACTTTATATAACATTAAGGCACATAGGAAACATTAAAATAGTGTGTGGGATTCCCTGGTGGCTCAGAGGGTAAAGTGTCTGCCTGCAAGGTGGGAGACCCAGGTTCGATCCCTGGGTCGTGAAGATCCCCTGGAGAAGGAAATGGCAACCCACTCCAGTATTCTTGCCTGGAAAATTCCATGGACAGTGGGGCCTGGTAAGCTACAGTCCATGGAATTGCAGAGTTGCACACAGCTGAGCAACTCCACTTCTTTCCCAGCTAATGAATGTATTAACTGAAAAAGAGAGATACGTGCCAGGGAGCGTGGACGTGCAATAGTACCGATAATCACTTTTCACAGGATGTGCATTCAAGTGTTACAGGAAGTAGGGTGTCAATGGCTATGTAATTCTCTATTACAGCCAATTCTGCAGTTAAGCAAATGAGCTTTTATTTTAAAAAAATTGTAACTTTAGAAAATAGACCCTATTAGGCTAAGCCCTAAATAAAGCCAGTTAGCACTATGCCTAACACAAAATTTATACTCAGTAATAGCCCAACCATGAGCTCAGTTTTTCTGCTGTTTGAAAGGAGGAAAAATTGTAATGTACCAGAACCCTTCCATTAATCAAAACAAGAATTTATGCTAACAAAGGAGAACTCTGAGACCGAGGCAAAATTGTTTAAATAAGGGAAAGGACTGGGAAATATGAAAATATGCAATTATTACAGTGGTTGGGATAGTGTCATGAAGATAGCTCAAAACACTATGTATTTATCCTATACTTATATTAAGTTAGAATGCAGAGTTTCTAGACAAATGCCATTGTCCTAGGACAGTTAGAAAGGACAATATTTTAATGTATTTATATTATTATACCAAAGTTAAGCCATTTTTTAAATTTTACAAAATTAATAAATACTAGTAAAAACAATAATTATACCAGTTTGAAATGATTAAATTAACCACCAGGTGGAGCTCCATGAATTCAATGTATATTTTCAAAAATAGAAAATTGCTTAAACTGGTCAAATTAGGAAAAATTACAACATATTTTTTCCTGAGCAGTTTTGGCTAATTTTCTTATCTGCAATGCTAAGAGAATTTATGAATCATAATAGATGGTTCTTATTGAAGACAGAATGCCAAATTTCTTGATTAGTATACTAAAACTTTTCAGTTTTTAATAGAAATTTAAATCAAAGTACTTTTGCTTGTTACTTTATAGTTTATTTCAAATACATATTCCATTGTATATTGTTTAAAGTATGAAACTATAATTGAAACTGAGAACAAATGAGCAAAATCTATTAAAGCCTGGCTATTATTCCATTTAGTACTGATTTTTAAAAAATGCTTATTTTTTTTCCTATTTGTTTGTTTTACCCCAGAACCTGAAATTAAAAAAGATGAAAAGATGTCCAAAGCAGGTAAGGAGACCCTGTAAGATTTACCTTTTAATGTATATTCTGTTTATCATGAACAAGGCTGGTGTTATGATCAGGCTGTCCAAGGCTGAAAACATTGAAAAATACTTGTGTATTTCATATATTTTCATTGTAATAAGCAATAAACAGATGTATGCTAAAATTAATATGGGTTCTGTTTTCTGGTAGCAGATTTTAGTTGTTTGTCCAAGTATTGGACCTGTTAACATATGCTGTTCCTTATTTATCTAGTGGGCAACTGAATACTGTTTTCAAAGTGCTAACGGGACAATCTGAATTTCAGAGGATGTAGCCAGATTGTGACAAATGCCTAAATCTTATAATTGGTTGAACCTTATGGAATCGCCTACACTTGAACATCTTTTACCTAAAAAACAGTAGTTTCATATGGTTTAACATAAAAGTTCAATCATTTTCTCCCTTACTATTTGAATATCCACATATTTTAGGAGAGGTAATCCATTGTATCACTGACCTTTAATTTGAAAATAGGAATACTTTTAAAAGAGACTTCCTGAAATTTTTGTGAGAAAAGAAGAGATTAGCTTGTCATTTTTAAGACAGGTGTTAAAAGTTAGCAGAAGGAACATTATAGAATAAAGGACAGGAAGAAAACACTAAAATTCCTGATGAAAACTTCTTTTAATTACAATCTTTCTAGGGCTAACTCCATTCCAAATATTTTATATATATGAAGATAAAGATATAAAATATCTATATGATGTTTATGAAGATGTTTACACACCTGTATCTACATATGCAAAAGAAGGTTATATCTATATCTCTCCTTACAGTGAAAGTGATACAGTGTACATGCAGACATTCATATCAGTTCAGTTCAGTTCAGTCACTAAGTCATGTCCAACTCTTTGTGACCCCATGAACTGCAGCATGCCAGGCTTCCCTGCCCATCACCAACTCCCGGAGCTTGCTCAAACTCATGTCCATCAAGTCGCTGATGCCATCAAACCATCTCATCCTCTGTTGTCCCCTTCTCCTCCTGCAGTCAACCTTTCCCAACATCAGGGTCTTTTCCAATGAGTCAGTTCTTCGCATCAGGTGGCCAAAGTATTGGAGCTTCAGCTTCAGTATCAGTCCTTCCAATGAATATTCAGGAGTGATTTCCTTTAGGATTGACTGGTTTGATCTTTCAGTCCAAGGGACTCTCAAGAGTCTTCAACACCACAGTTCAAAAGCATCAATTCTTTGGCACTCAGCTTTCTTTATGGTCCAACTCTCACATCCATACATGACTACTGGAAAAACCATAGCTTTGACTACTAGATGGACCTTTGTTGGCAAAGTAATGTCTCTGCTTTTTAATATGCTGTCTAGGTTGGTCATAATTTTCTTTCAAGGAGCATGCATCTTTTAACTGCACGGCTGCAGTCACCATCTGCAGTGATTTTGGAGCCCAAGAATATAAACTCTGTCACTGTTTCCACTGTTTCCCCATCTATTTGCCATGAAGTGATGGGACCAGATGCCACGATCTTAGTTTCTTGAATGTTGAGTTTTAAGCCAGGTTTTTCACTCCCCTCTTTCACTTTCATCAAGAGGCTGTTTGCTTTCTCCCAAAGGGTGGTAGTCATCTGCATATCTGAGGATATTGACATTTCTCCCTGCAGTCTTGATTCCAACTTGTGCTTCATCCAGTCCAGAAATTCGTATAATTGGTTTTAAAATATTTGCATATACTTGAGCACATTTTTACACATTTTAACATACATTTAAGTAATTCTTGCTTCACCATTCCATGTATAGGTTAAATATTAACCTGAATTATTTTCCTTTGTATGAAAAGTGTTGTCAACATATCAAAAGGAATTGCTTAAATGTTTTTGAATTTTTAATGAAAGAACATAATCATTTGAGTGACTTTATAAAATCTGAAGGGCTTCCCAGGTGGCACCAGTAGTAAAGAATCCACCTGCCAAGAGACGCAAGAGACACGGTTTGATCCTTGCCTCAGGAAGATCCCCTGGAGAGGGAAATGGCAACCCACTCCAATATTCTTGCCTTGAAAATCCCATGGACAGAGGAGTCTGGTGGGCCATAGTCCATAGGGTCACAGACTATATGAGTGACTAAGCTGCAGCATAAAATCTGAAAGTATGCGTTCTCTGGATGATAAATGAAAAATGAGCAATTTTAAACAGTGAAAAAAGTGCATGATAAGGACAAAATGATACATTGAATCTTAATATCAAAAATTATAATTGAGCTTTAAATATATCTAAAAAAAAGGAAAAGCTATGTATAAAAATTGCTCTCCTGTTGTAAGCACGCTTACTGGTGTCAGTGAAAAATTGCTGGTCAGTTAAAAGTTGCATCATGTCACCCATTCCTATAAACAACACTGTATTTTATGGCTTATTTTACTTTTGATATATAATGGAAAAAGTAATATATGCATTGCTGCTGCTACTGCTAAGTCGCTTCAGTCGTGTCCGACTCTGTGCAACCCCGTAGACGGCAGCCCACCAGGCTCCTGCGTCCATGGGATTCTCCAGGCAAGAACACTGGAGTGGGTTACCATTTCCTTCTCCAATGCATTAAAATGAAAAGTGAAAGTGAAGTCACTCAGTCGTGTCAGACTCTTAGCGACCCCACGGACTGCACCCTACCAGGCTCCTGCGTCCATGGGATTCTCCATGCAAGAGTACTGGAGTGGGTTGCCATTGCCTTCTCCAATATATGCAGTATAAATTCCGTATTATTCAGTCAGTCACTCAGTTGTGTCCGACTCTTTGCAACTCCATGGACTGCAGCACGCAAGGCTTCCCTGTCCATCACCAACTCCTGGACTTGCTCAAACTCATGTCCATCGAGTCAGTGATGCCATCCAACCATCTCATCCTCTGTCATCCCCTTCTCCTGCCTTCAATCTTTCCCAGCATTAGTGTCTTTTCCAAGAAGTCAGTTCTTTGCATCAGGTACTTTACATTAAATATTTTTGTTTGTTTTTATGTTATATTTATTTTCATCTTCCTAAAAGGAAAGAGAAATCAGAACTAATGACATATTTTATTATAAAACATGATCAATTCACAATTTGTTAACAATATATATTATGTTAATATCACTGCCATATGTTAAGAACTGTGCTTGGTGAAACAAAGTTTAGAAACAAGTGATGTTTTCCATCCCAAGAGAGTCTAACCAAAGACATAGACATGAACTATTGAAAGATGGCTCTCAGATAATTAGCTAAATTAGTGAAGATTCTCTAGGAGTTTAGTGAGAGGGGGCATTCCTATAGTCTGTGCTAATCATTGAAACTTCAGGGAGATGATGGATTAAGCTGGGATTTTAGGAGTATGCAAGAGCATCTGAGACAGGAAGGTGACTATAAAGCATGGTGGAAGCCAACCTTATAGAAGAAAAATATGAATTTTACTCTCTTGCCATTTGCTAAAGATGTGACTTAAATTACTTCATGTTTCTGAGTTTCAATATTTTATCTATTGAATAAAGGTCATTACACCCACCTGGTAGAGTTGTTAATAAGAAATTGAGTTGATGTTTTCTATTTGTTTCAGATTCAATAAATGGGGGTTATATTCAGGAGTTAGTCAGAGGCAGGGATGAGCGTGACTTGAGAAGAGACAGTGAGGAGAGGACCAAGAACCAAAGTAGATTCCAGGGGCCACAGAGGAACAGAGGATGCCAAGACTGCAGCAGTGATGTGTAGACATATGAGCATGGTTCTGGAAATCTAGAAAACTGGACTTAGGAAACCAGGGTGAAAAGTCTGGATGATTAGAAGGTGAATGAGAAGAGAGCCACATCCTAAGTCTTAGAATGCCATGCAGGGTGAAATTCTACATGAAGAATTTTGAATCATAAATTCAACTCAAGAGCTTTGATAGTAATCTAGTATTGTAAAGGCAAGTGAAATTGATAGGGAGAGAGAGGCAGCAATAAGGAAGTGAATTGTTTACTTTAAATATTTTTTTATGGCCATGACTAATATTCTGTGTGAAATTATTAGGAATTAAGTTTTTAAAAATCACAGGACCTAGCAACTCATTGAAAAATACTAATAACATCTTGTTATACACCCTTTCAATTATTTGAGTATATACAATCACAACCACGCTCTATAGTGTAATTAATATCACTACTTTTGTAAGTGTCAACCTATTTCACAGGAAGAGGCTAGAAATTGATGACATTAGCTATATATGAAAGTGAAAAGTGAAAGTGAAGTTACTCAGTCGTGTCTGACTCTGCGACCCCATGGACGGCAGCCCACCAGGCTCCTCCGTCCATGGGATTCTCCAGGTAAGAATACTGGAGTGGGTTGCCATTTCCTTCTCCAGGGGATCTTCCTAACCCAGGGATCGAACGCAGGTCTCCTGCATTGCAGGCAGATGTTTTAACCTCTGAGCCACCAGGGAAGCCTATATATATGTAAAACTCCAAGGTCTCAACCTTGAAAGGATGGAGAAGGTGATCAAAGGTAGAAGTTGCAAAGGAAATGCAGGTGGCGGGGAGAGAGATGTACTAGCGACACTGGGCAATAGGGAACTTGCACTTTGATCCTCACACTACGTATCCATAAGTTTAGAGGTTTGGAGTTAGAAGCCAAAGCTGAGAAGGATTTCTTCAAGAAACCAGAACCTGGAGAGAAAAGAGAAGAGAAAGAAGGGCAGCTTCTTGGAAAAGAAAAAGAACAGGTCAAAAAGGAGAGTGTGTTACCTGGAAGATAGGGATACAGTGTATCAGCATCCTAAAGGCCACACACTTTCAAGAAAAAGCATCAATAGAAAAATCAATAGTCTTAATGTCACCGGAAAGTCAAGGGGCATGATACCTGAGAAAAGCCCTTATATTTAACAAAAATATGTCATTTTATGACCACTTGAAGGCATTTTTATTTTTTTATTGACATATAATTGCTTTATAATGTTGTGTTAGTTTCGGCTGTACAATGAAATGAATCAGCTATGTTTCCCTGGTGGCTCGGTCAGTAAAAAATCTGCCTGCAATGCAGGAGACCCAGGTTCAATCCCTGGTTCAGGAAGATTCCCTGGAGAAGGAAATGGCAACCCACTCCAGTATTCTTGCCTGGGAAGTCTCATGAACTCCTGGCAGGCTACATTCCACGGAGTCGCAAGAGTCAGACATAACTTAGTGACTCAACCTACACCATGCATACACATCCCTCCCTCGTGGACCTCCCTTCCACCCTTCTTCCACCCCACCCATCTGGATCATCACTAAAGAGCATTTTTAGTAAAGTGGTGGAAGAGGCAAGCAGCTTAGAGGAATTAATAAGAGAATTTATCAGTAATAAGTGGAAGTAGAACACCGCAGCTACTTTTTTTTCATGAGTTTGCTGTTCGAAGGAGGCAAAATACTATATTCCAGCAGGTGGAATCAATGAGCTGTGCTTGTCATTTTCATATCTGTGATAGGGTGGAACATTCTAGGGAAAGGAGGAGCATGAAATCCAGAGGGAGATATTAATTCCAAGCAAGCTTTCCCAGATCAAGGGCTGGGATACACAATATAGATGGAGGGCATTAACTTAATAGTAAGGAAGAAAATATACCCCCTCTCCCAGCTTTGAGAAAACATTGAAAGGATAGATTAAATTAAAGCTGAGTGTCCGTGAGGATGCTTCTGCTGAGTACTCTTTTGTCCTAAAATCTCTTCTGAAAGGTGACCACTAATGTGTTCATTGCCAAACACAGGGTATAGTTTCCTTTCTTCATATTATACTAACTTTAGATAATATTTGACCATGTTCATCATCTCTTATTCCTCAAAAGAAAACAAAAATTCTTTTATTTGGCAGAAACTACAACATTTAACCAACAGAGTTAAAAATAAAACAGCAACAAAAGATGACAACATTTTTTTAAAACTGAGTCAACATTGTAGCAATTATTTATTTTTGACATGGCATATGGGGCTTCCCTCATGACTCAGATGGTAAGGAATCTGCCTGCAATGCAGGAGACTTGGGTTTCATCCTTGGGTCAGGAAGATCCCATATTATTAGTCACTAAATTCTCTAGGTTTTACCCCCTCAGTGAAAATGATAGCAAATAGAACATGCATTTTATTAGGTAAGTGGAGAATAGCTAAACATTCTTTTCAGGAAGCAATAGGCATTAATTATAAGTAGTAATGTAATTAAAAACAAAAAATTTGCATAAGTAATAATTTTTTATTTATCAGGAAAATTAATATTCATAAACAAAATCTTCAGAGTTCTCTTACTGCATTTCTCACTGCCTCATCAACATTTTCACATGCTTAATTTGCTTGCACGTCATTTTATTTAAAAATTGAACTTAATACCCTTTACATTCTCTTTATTTATTTATTTATTTTTGTCTCAAAAAATGGAACTCATTGACTTAGAATTCAGTTACACTAACTTAAACGTCTGAGTCATTTACAGCTAGCTTCTCCTTTTGCAGAACCCAACATACAGGTAGATACTAAGTTATGTGTGTCCCAAATTTAGTCTCTCCTTTTTTCCTCTCCTGATAAGATCCTAGTTCTAGTTCTCATCATCTCTTGCCTGGGTAAATATACAAACCATGATTTAATCATTGTGTTTCCATCTTCACCTCAAAGATCTACCACAAGCCCATGCTCGTTACATTTTCTAAGTGGTATCTGCAGGGGCACTGTGTTAGGTTCATTGCCACTGCATAATGCTGTCCCTGGTGTCCTTCTTCGTGTGGCTTCCATTTGTCCAATCTACCACCACAGCCCCACCACAAAGATATTTTTAAAAAGATCACCAGTTCTATGAATGTTCATCTATTCAGTGATTTTTTAATACTCTGCTCTCACTTCAGCTCCATATCAAAAGCATCTTACCTGTTTACCTTGCCTCCAGTTTTGGCAACATACTTTCCCCCCCTTTTCTCTATCTGTAAACACACACCACACAGCTCTCCAGCCTTGGTCTTGTTGTACGTGTTTTTCTCTAGCATATCGTGTGATAGCCATGTTTGCTGAATGGATTTCTTCTAACTTGGTGTCTCGGCTCGCTGTGAGCTATGCAGTCTTCTCCTTCTCAGGGGGGACAGAAAGTCACCCAAAAGCCACCATAGCTTCAACAGGTCACCAAAATTATCCTCATGAAAAGGGAGGCATTCGTTAATATTTTTTTAATCTATTTTTGATATATGTCTAGGCTTTGTGGTATAGCACATGCAGAGACAGTTTTTTAAAATGTGAAAGACTAACAGAGGCAAGATGATATAGAGAGAGGAGCTCTAGGACAAAAAATATGGAGTGATTTACAACTGGTCAAAAGTTCTGAGTCTTTCATTCTTTGCTGTCATTGTTGTTCAGTTGCTCAGTCATGTCCAGCTCTTTGCGACCCCATGAACTGCAGCACGCGAGGCTCCTCTGTTCTTCACTGTCTTCAGGAGTTTGCCCAAACTCATGTCCATTGAGTCAATCCCACCATCTCATCCTCTGTTGCCCCCTTCTCCTCCTGCCCTCAGTCTTTCCTAGCATCAGGGTCTTTTACCATGAGTTGGCTCTTTATATCAGGTGGCCAAAGTATTGGAGTTTCAGCTTCAACATCAGTCCTTCCAATGAATATTCAGGACTGATTTCCTTTAGGATTAACTGGTTTGATCTCCTTGCAGTCCAAGGGACTCTCAAGAGTCTTCTCCAGCACCACAGTTCGAAAGCATCAATTCTCCAGTGCTCAGCCTTTTTTATGGTCCAACTCTCACATCCGTATGTGACTTCCAGAAAAAAAAAAAAACATAGCTTATTAAATAGAGTTCTCATCAACAATATATTCTATGCAAATCTAACAGACTTATTGTTAAATCACGTGATATAATGTATGTGAAAGTGCCTTCAACAGCTATGAAAGCAAAAAAAAAACCATGATTATCATCTATACCCTTGATATTCCAAGGATGGTTCACAAAATAACATCAGCATCACCTGGTTGCTGAAATGTAGAATCTTAGGTCCCATCAATAACTGCTGGATAAGAATTTGGATTTTTAGCAAGTCCCTGAAGTTATTAGTATGCACATTAAAATTTGAGAAAGACTATTATAGAATTCATAGGCATCTATGATTGCCCTTATCTCCAAGAAATACATCAGTCTTCTCTCCATAAACTTAGCTTATGCAAAGTGCATATGTGTTTTTGAATGGTTTCTTTCTAACTAGCAACAAGGGCCTCACGCTTTCTGAGCACTGGTTGGCTTAGGTCATCCAGGAAGTGACTAAATAGTCAATCATTCCTTTCTCCCAACAACGCACAGGCAAATGGGCACTGCTTGTACATGCGCATTCATTTGAGCTTAAAATAAATAAATAAACTTAATAATAAATAAATAATAATAATAAATAAATAAATTTAAATTTTGCTTGAAGGACATGAATGTCAAGGGTAAGCAGTCTTCTTATTTTACCAGCTGGCTAAGATATTGATACAGTGGGTGAATGACTCAGTCAAAGAAAACAGGATGTCCTTATATCTATCAGTTATCAAAGTATCTCTGGCCTATATCTTTTAAAGAGCTTAGTTCCAGTTGGTTACTGTATTAATTTATGTCTATCATAATGTAATATAAATATATTTCAGTATCTTTTAAAATTTACCATAGTGCAGTAGATCAAAGCTAATACAATTTTTTTTAAGTAGTGACAACATTGATTTTTAAAAAGAAGAAAAACTAAATGAGAAAGACTAGAAATAATGTGTTACAGTTAGAACAATGAAGATATGCTAACACAAAATAAATTTATACCCAGGCATTGCTATCTCAAAATGTCCTTTTATTTTTTCCCACATCAAGAAGACAAAAAATTCTACTGTAAATTCTTGGGGGAGGAGGCAATAATATTCTTTCAGGTTAAAAAAAAAGCATTAAAATTACGCAGACATGGAAACTTAACTAATCACTGATAAGTGGCATTAGTGATAAATACTTCTTAAATAGCCCTACAGATAACCATGCAAATGCAGTAGGTCAACCATTGTTCCTACTGTAAACTAATATTTATTGAGTTGTCAGTAGGTATGAGTTGTCAGTCATTATAATATTCTGAAAGGGATTATTACCACAAAGAAATCAAGAAAATTGAAATAATTTTTACCATGTAAGTTCAAGGACATTTATTGAATGCCAGCTAATCCAAATCCTGAAAAATGGAAAAATAACCAATATTGGTGGAACACTTAATTAAAAAATCAAGAGGATTTAATCATATACATGCATAATATAATCAGTTCTATAAAATTTTGTGACTTAGGTTTCATTATTTTGCTCCAGTTACAGGCAATGTACCAGAATAAAAATGAAGTGAAATCCCAGGTTACAAAATTCACAGGTGGGATGACCTAGCTTCTTTCAACGTATTAATGATGACCACACTCATATATTCAACTTGATTTCTGTGGCAGTGAGCAAATTACTTACAATTTCACAAGTTGTCCTATTTGACTTCAAAGTAACATAAAATATAGTTTACCTTCCTTTTGCCAACACATCACAGATAAATTAGGTTGGCCAAACCTGAACAAACTTTTTGGTCAATTCAACATAATCGTTTTCTGCCAAATTTCAAGCCTCAAATACAGTATTACCATTCTATTCTCAGTAAAATATAAATAGAGATGATGGGGGTAGTGGTGGAAAAAAAAGTTAAGAGTGGTGGTACACCTATTGTTAGATAAATGTGGATGATACTAACTGATAACAAATTGGGGTAGTAGACTCTATGTTCCTTAGGGCAGGACTTTCTTGGTTTATTTCATTCGTACATGTGTCTGAAATAGTTCTAGCACATAGTAAGAAATACAGTAAATATTTTGAATGAACAAATGTAGTAAGAGTTTAGTTGTTCAGTCAAATGGACCTGGAAGCCTGTCTCCTAATTTGTTAAAATGAGAAAGTGAGTTCATGAGGGTTACTCTAAATGTTACAGTATTTTATTGAAAATGCTTAGCCTGGGTCTGGGCACCTATAAACATTTAGTTAGCTAACATTTAGTGTTAGCTATAAATTATGCTAATAAATACATGAGACAATTTTCCAGAATTAAAATTTGATAGTCTTTTAAAAATCTGAGATTTTTTAAGTGATTGGCTTTCAGATAAGCAATTTTTATTTTGTGGAAAAACGATATAACCATTTTCCTGTTTGACCTTTGGATGTTGACCACTTCTGTATTAAAATCTTCTCTTTTTCATTTATAATAATGACTTGAGTACTGTAGTCTTAAGTTTTTCTGGTGAAATGTATCTTCTAGAGATTGGGAGATGAAATATGTCTTAGCCAATTCAGTCAACCAAGCACAGCCCCATTAGTCACTTCTGAATCAATCTGTGACAGGTACGATTTTTCTCAGCTGGTTGAAAGATTCATGCTCCATGAATCCTAGGAAAGGGCTTTCTATCAAGACAAAAAGGAACAATGATGGCTTCATTTAAAATTACTAAACTCTACTTATGTATTAGTGTAAACAAAGCACCACTAATTAGATATTTCATCTTCTTTAGAGATATTTCTTCAATGGTACATATTTTAAACTCCTTAAAAAGACATAATTTTTAGTTTTTATGTTTTCTTCAGAAAGATTTTCTTCTTTCTGTAATTTATGGTAATAAAGAAGTGCTCTTTTTGCCCTTTATGTAAAATTTTCACTGAAAATTGTCCTTCCCAATTTCAACCCACTCCAAAAACTAATTGGGGAAGGCGTTAGTAATGAGATTTGAATTGAGAGCTTTAAGGGTGGCAAAAGCAATTCACTAATGAAGACTCTATTAGTTGCCCCAGAGGAAATTGATGATCTGTTTTTCTAAATTAAAAAAAAAAAAAACTCAAGAGCTTTTTAAACACTTGCCTGTTAAGAAGTCAACTCGATTAGAAAGATTTCTAACTCCAGGCTAATTTGTGAGTTACTCTGATAGAATATTATAAAATTTACAAAAAATTCAGTTTTCCCTCATGTTAATATATTGCTTAGTTTATATCTTCTTTGCTATTCTAAAGTATACTAGTTTTATTAATTAATTGAGCCTATCCTCAATCTCTTTTTGATCCAAAACATCTTAAGAAAGGAAAATGAGACTATTTATGTGGGTATAGTTAAAATGAAATAATATTAACTACTGTCTCTTCTATTCTCACATCCCTGGTTTCAGAATATAATATTCTAGAGCTCTGGAACTGAAATTGATACGACAAATAACTAACATGGCAAAAATAATGGTTCCTTTGAGGCCATGCCTGCCAACTTTAAACAGGTCTATCCAAATTCAAACATTTTAATGTGTTCTCCTCACAAACCCTCCACCCCTAAACCATGCCCTAATCAACGCCCTGATCTTTAAACTAAGGATGGAATCTCACTGAGCTTACCTCATAATGGAGGCTCATTTCTTACTGTCTTACTTTTTCCCCTAAAACCCACTTAAAGTATCAGGATGTAACGAAAGGGTGTTGAGGGTAATATAGTTTCAGTTCAGTTCAGTTCAGTCTCTCAGTCATGTCCGACTCTTTGCGACCCCATGGACTGCAGCACGCCAGGTCTCCCTGCCCATCACCAACTCCCAGCTACTGCTGCTGCTACTAAGTCACTTCAGTCGTGTCCGACTCTGTGTGACCCCATAGACGGTAGCCCACTAAGCTCCCCCGTCCCTGGGATTCTCCAGGCAAGAACACTGGAACAGGTTGCCATTTCCTTCTCCAATGCATGAAAGTGAAAAGTGAAAGTGAAGTCACTCAAGTCATGTCCGACCCTCAGCGACCCCATGGACTGCAGCCTACCAGGCTCCTCCATCCATGGGATTTTCCAGGCAGGAGTACTGGAGTGGGGTGCCATTGCCTTCTCCTACCAACTCCCAGAACTTACTCCAACTCATGTCTATCGAGTCGGTGATACCATCCAACCATCTTATCCTCTGTCGTCCCCTTCTCCTCCCTCCTTCAATCCCTCCCAGCATCAGGGTCTTTTCAAATGAGTCAGTTCTTCGCATCAGGTGGCCAAAGTATTATAATTTCAGCTTCAGCACCAGTCCTTCCAATGAATATTCAAGACTGATTTCCTTTAGGATGGCTGGTTGGATCTCCTTGCAGTCCAAGGGACTTTCAAGAGTCTTCTCCAACACCACAGTTCAAAAGCATCAACTCTTCGAAGCTCAGCTCTCTTTATGGTCCAACTTTCACATCTGTACATGACTACTGGAAAAACCATAGCTTTGACTATATGGGCCCTTGTTGGCAAAGTAATATAGTTCACTAAATAATAATTAAAACATGCTTGTGCCAGGTGGTGCTAATCAATCTAAAATGCTCTTCAGTGCATTCTATATTCCAGGCCCAAACTACACAACAGTCACACCTAAACATAGTACATTTTTTCCTTTTTTTAGATGAAATAATCACATTAATAAGAAATTCCTTGCACAGACTTTCACATGTTTTTTCATGTATCCTAAAGCAAGGTGATCATAATACAATTTGAAAAATATCCTATGTACAGAAAAAAATGGAAGATTTCTGTTTTGATAATATGTTTTATTGCAGGGTCACAGAGTTAAAGAACTCCATTTTTTGTAAACCCTTGCCAAATATTTTAGCAGCATCTTCAATGGGTCATCAGTGGGAATGTGTTTAGTGTGTGTATTACTCAAGAGAGCAACCCTCCACTGATACAGGATTTAATAATCCCTTGTTCATTAAACATAATTATTGTGGACTATATGAGATAATAAACAAGTGTAAAGGACACTAAAGTGAGAGTTTCAGTCCTTGCCTAGTGAATCTCATAGTTTATCTGGGAAAGACAAATGAGTAAATAATTACTAAGCATTACAAATAATAAGACTGGGTAGGGAAGATCCCCTAAAAGAGAGCATGGCAACACACTCCAGTATTCTTTCCTGGAGAATCCTAGGGACAGAGGAGCCTGGAAGTCTACAGTCCATAGCGTTGCAGAGTTGGACATGAATGAAGTGACAGCACGCACAGCACACACAAGCATTGCAAATAATCACAATGCAAGGAGTGATGGTTTACACTGGATACATAGAGTACAGATTCAGTTCAGTTCAGTCGCTCAGTCGTGTCCGACTCTTTGCGACCCCATGAATCGCAGCACGCCAGGCCTCCCTGTCCATCACCAACTCCCGGAGTTCACTCACACTCACATCCATCGAGTCAGTGATGCCATCCAGCCATCTCATCCTCTGTCGTCCCCTTCTCCTCCTGCCCCCAATCCCTCCCAGCATCAGAGTCTTTTCCAATGAGTCAACTCTTCGCATGAGGTGGCCAAAGTACTGGAGTTTCAGCTTTAGCATCATTCCTTCCAAAGAAATCCCAGGGCTGATCTCCTTCAGAATGGACTGGTTGGATCTCCTTGCAGTCCAAGGGACTCTCAAGAGTCTTCTCCAACAGCACAGTTCAAAAGCATCAATTCTTTGGTGCTCAGCTTTCTTCACAGTCCAACTCTGACATCCATACATGACCATTGGAAAAACCATAGCCTTGACTAGCCGGACCTTTGTTGGCAAAGTAATGTCTCTGCTTTTCAATATGCTATCTAGGTTGGTCATAACTTTTCTTCCAAGGAGTAAGCGTCTTTTAATTTCATGGCTGCAGTCACCATCTGTAGTGATTTTGGAGCCCCAAACAATAAAGTCTGACACTGTTTCCACTGTTTCCCCATCTATTTCCCATGAAGTGATGGGACCAGATGCCATGATCTTCGTTTTCTGAATGTTGAGCTTTAAGCCAACTTTTTCACTCTCCTGTTTTACTTGGTACAGATTAGGAGCATTTAACCCACCATGAAAAGAGGTCAAGAAATGTTTTGTGAGGGAGAAAAGAGCTGAGCTGTCTTAATAAATGAGCATGGTATGGTGAAAGGTGGCAAGAGGGGGGGAAGGACATCAGATGAAAAGAAAACTGGAGGATGAAAAGGATATATTTGAGGCTATAACGGAGGCACAAACTGAGGAGGAAATAAACAAGTGGAATTACACTCAAGATATGTTTATCGAATGGAAGGAACAGGACTCTGAACAACTAAATAAGGATGGCAGAGCATGGAGAATACTGGGTGACTCCTAGCTTCCTGGATGAAATTGTTGGTGGAATGTGGTACCATTTACAAAGATAGAGAACTAGGTTACAGGAGAGAATAATAGATCATGATTCATTTTTTAATTTATTAAGTTTGAATTTCCTGTTGATATATACATTTTTCTTTAGAAAGTTAGCTAGGTGGGTCAGTAGTGGAATAAGTCCATTTATTTCTTTATATTTTTCTCCAACCTTTCAAAGGATAGGTGTCATATCTAGAATTGATACAATTTTCTATGCCCTTTGAATGAGATGAACCCAGCATGGCATTTCAACCAAATCTAATTTCTATGACTTTCACCAGAATTAAACACTTTCATAATAATTCTATTTCAATTAACAGGTAAGTTCTATAGGCTAAGTATTCTTGGGGGACTGATGTGCTTAACATGTACTAAATGCTGGCTCAACACTTGCTGAATGAATGATTGAATAGTTGAATAATTATGGTGTGATATTTATGGTGTGATATCACCACTATATTAAGTTCTACAGTAAAAAAGACTTCAAAATGATTCTATTACTTCTGTTAACTTTCTTTATATTGCTTTTCTCTTGAAAGTGAAAGTGAAGTCGCTCAGTCATGTCTGACCCTTTGTGACCCCGTGGGCTCTAGCCTACCAGGCTCCTCCACCCATGGGATTCTCCAGGGAAGAACACTGGAGTGGGTTACCATTTCCTTCTCCAACTTCCTCTAATCTCTCATACCTGCTCTTGGTGCAAACAAAACATTTGCTGCTAAATAGTTTCATCAACATCACTTTAATCTCTTTTGAACATTAAGAAGTAGGACTCAAAGGGTCCATCACCACACATTTGAGGCAAAATATAAACTATTTAGGAGGCATTGTGAGAACAGAATTGTCAGAGGTAGGATGCTTGAATAACTGAAAAGAGTCCATAGAACTTTATTAGTGCAGCTTCAAGAAGTTTAACGAATTAATTGGTGCCTAGAAGACTTAGAACAATGCAAAGCCAATGAAGCTGGGGGGAAAAAAAAGTGTTTCTGTATATAAATTTCTCTGGATTCATGTATCCATGAAAGTACATAACCACAGTAGACCTTAAAGACCTTTCCAAACACTATATCAATATACTACTTTTAAAGAATGCCATGAACAATATTTTACTTCTTGTATTCCATAATGCATTTCTCTCTATTATGAAATAAAATTATTCTGGAAATTTAGTTTCAAGTGTTAAAGGCAATTCTTGCTTACCAAATGGTTTCTAGAAAACTAAAAGCTTTTTTTAAAAGCCTTAATTGTAATTTGTTTTCCTGATTTCCAACACTACATAAATAATGCTAATTCTCTGTTTTCATTAAATCTCTAAAGATATATTTGTGATAAATAATACTGTGTTATTGTTTCAACCAAGTAACTTTACACAGTATATTTGATAAGTTGCTTCTATAGGAAAAAGTTCATATACAAATAAGAGAAAATTTCCTTTTAGGGTTTTGCAATGTATTTTATATATTTAACATTTATACTTTTCCATTTTAATTTTGATAATTAAAAGTTTAAAAACTTATTGAAACATGTAGCTAAATAGTGACTTCTGGTAAAATGTAATAGAATCTTTGAACTGATTCAGGCATATATAAAGTCCTTATACAGAGAAGGCAATGGCACCCCACTCCAGTACTCTTGCCTGGAAAATCCCATGGATGGAGGAGCCTGGTAGGCTGGAGTCCATGGGGTCGCAAAGAGTCAGACACAACTCAGCGACTTCACTTTCACTTTTCACTTTCATGCATTGGAAAAGGAAATGGCAACCCATTCCAGTGTTCTTGCCTGGAGAATCCCAGGGACAGCGGAGCCTGGTGGTCTGCTGTCTATGGGGTCGCACAGAGTCGGACACAACTGAAGTGACTTAGCAGCAGCAGCATCACAAAGTTTAGATATTAATCTCCAAGTCAATTTAAAAGCCAAAGTGCCTGTTACGTAGTTCTTTTGGGCTAAGATATATATCTATAACAGAACCATTTTCTGTTCTGTACTAAATAGCTATGTAAGAGATATATCTGAAACAAAATCACTGGTCTTAAAAACAAGGTTTGTTAATCTTCCTTATACTTACAAATGTGCTTCCACAGCAGAAGATCTATCAGGAATTGAGTAAACAGACTTACTAAAGAGCAATAAACCTAAAAGGAGTTAATGCTGCAACATTTCAGGTTGACCATCTAAACTCTGTCTCCTAGTAAAAGTGATCTACTATTTAGATTTAAATTCATATTTAAAGTAAATATATTATTTTAAAACCTGGATGGTATCTTATAAATCATCTAATCTAACTTTCTACATTTATTTTCTTTTTGGAAAAGGAGAACCAAACAAATTAAATGGCCATGCCAAGGTTCCACAGTAAATGAGTGTCTGAATGAGAATTAGACCCAACACTAAAGATATCTTATCACTACCTGTCCCAGTGTCCTACAAAGTAAATATCTTCTGATTGTACTAGGTCAAAATCTTATTAATTTTGTCAGATGTTACTTTCAAGATTCCTTTATGTATAGATATAGATAGGCTATTTTTTCTTTTATGTATATAATTTTAAAATGCTGTGACTTTTATCATTCATGTGTCTAATATTGTAGACTATGTTGGCTCTTAATTTGTTTCCTTTTACTTTCTTTTTTTTATGTGTTGAAATATGACCATTTATTCTTTTAAATATATGCATTGTAAGGGTAGTAATGGGAAATACTCACTGACATGTTGTTTTTAATACAATTCAATATATTTAGATCATATAGAAAATATAAAAGCTACAATAGAAACAGAAAAATCTCAAAGCTCCATAAGTAAAATGAACAAATATATTTATGTCTGTATATACTTACTATATTGCTGCTTACTATTTGAAATGTATTCTTTGAATGTGGAGTCAATTACTACTTCCATGAGAACATCAAAGTTACAATGATTTGGTTTTCTTTGTAAAAACAAAATATTCTTGTTTTATATGAATTTGATTTCACATCACACTTTCCAGATCTCAATCACAGACATCTGAGTAGAATATTGCTGTCATCTATATTGAAAAGTTGACACATTATAATCAACATAAGCATGTTCTTTTTTTAGCTTACCCATTTATGTCTCAGTCTATTGAAGGCTTTCTCTGATTTTAATTAAACTATGTTTGCTGAAATATAACATATACCATTAGCTGGAATTCAGAATTGTAAAAAAAAAAAAAAATAGCCCTAGTGTTTTTGTTAAATGAATGCTATTAACAAATGTGGTCATGGTTATCAAACAATGGTTCTCAAACTTCAACATGTGTCAGATACACCTGATGGGTTGGCCTACCCCTAGAGCTTATGATTCTGAAGGTCAGGGATGGGACTAAGAATTTACATTTTTAAATTCCCAGGTGGTGTGACTGTTTGAAAACTGCTGCCTTAACAGAATGCTCCTCCAAAAATAATTCTGCACTTGTCCTTATGTTTATTGCAGCCTAAATATGGACCTTAGGAAATATTTAGGCTTAGACCATGTATAAACAGACATTTACTTGCGTTTTATTCATTCATATATCTGCAAGTGTGTTTGCCTGTGAAGTATCATCATATTTTAAACTGGTATTATATACTGTCATAATTGAATGTATAAGATAAGAAAGTAGGGACATAAAAGAGCTAAAGAATATTTAGGACTGACATTAGCAAGGTGGTGATACAGGAATTTCTAATGTTCATTTCCTCTCAAGAAACTTCAATCCAAACAACTATCTGTGCATGAAAAAAACTTCACAAGAGCCAAGGATTCTGAGGGATTAAAATACCTGAATGAAGCAAAGAAATAAGTAAAGATACATTAAGGAGCATGGGAAAAATAGATCAACCTTCCCTGCATTCCCCTTCCCCAAGCCTGGGCAGCCCATCCTCATAGGAGGAGAGTGAAATGAGTGGCCAGTCTCACCACAGACCCCAGAGCTGGTCTGAATAATCAATAGGATTTAGCCAGATGAAGAAGGAAGATGAATGTTTCAGACAGTAGATTTTGCTTAACAATGATCATGATATCCAAAACATAATGTTGGCACATAAAGGGGAAAAGTTGTGCAACCATATCAGATAATGCTTTCTGAGGAAGAGATAGCTGAACCCTAATAAAAAAATGGAGGGAAAAAAACTCTGATAGAAAAAAATTTTAAAAATGGAAATGTTTCCATAAATTGTGAGATAGTCCCTTTATAAAATGTAGGGGGGATGATTCAGTATCAAGATGTCAGTTCTTCCCAACTTGATCTATAGATTCAGTGCAATTTCCATTAAAATCTCAGCAAGTTATTTTGTGCATGTTAACTAAGTAATTCTAAAGTTTACATAAAGTGAAAGTGAGGTTGCTCAGACACGTTCAACCCTGCAACCCCATGAACTGTTGCCTACCAGGCTCCTCAGTCCATGGGATTTTCCAGGCAAGAGTACTGAGTGGGTTGCATTTACATGGATCAGAATAAAATCCAGAATCGCCAAAGCAAAACTGAAAAAAAACGAACAAAGCTGATGGGCTGACACTACCCAACTTCAACACTTACTATAGACTGCAGTAGTAATATTTATATTTCTTCCTTTACCTCGAGTAGTTTCCTTATGTGCATATGCTGGTCAGTTCTTGCTGAAGACTTGAGGGAGCCTTCCACAAATTCTCCAGACTTTATCTCTTTTCTATCTCTTTTTAGTATCTTTAGCTTGCTACTTTACATTATTCTGGTGCTTCCCTGGTAGCTCAGACAGCAAAGAATCTGCTTGTAACACAGGAGACCTGGGTCAGGAAGATCCCCTGGAGAAGGGCATGGCTACCCACTCTAGTATTCTTGCTTGGAGAACTCTATGGGCAGAGACCGTGGTGGGCTACAGTCCAGGGGGGGTCACAAAGAGTCAGACATGACTCAGCAACTAACACTTTACATTATCTGACCACTGATCTCTCATTGTCTTGGTTTCTCAAGATTCTCAGAAATTTGAGAACCCTTACACTAAGAATCCAATATGCAATAAATTCATATAGTATACTTTAGATCATCAAGAATTGCAGATTCAGCAGCAGTCACTTCATAATATATCATACTGGAACAAATAACATATTTATAATGTTAATGGAAATGAAAACAGTAGTCTTGAATTTTTCATTTTGGGTAATGAAAGGCTAAAAGTAATTTTTCAAAATAAAATGATATCTTCTACCTTAACGTTAGATTAAACAGTTAACATTATGTACAAGAGTTTGTGAAAAAAGTATCTTTTGATGGTGCCATGAAACTAAACTGCTGTTATTTTAAATGATTTTTCAATTAGTAACTTGCCTTGAACATTAAAATACATTTCCTATAAAAATTTCAATAAATAAAGATAGTTGGGATCTACAGTGTTTGATTTTCAAATATGTGATATTCTGTCATACACAATGTTGATCCAATAACAATGAAATTACTCTGTTTTTAATAATTTTTAAACTTTTTCTAGGCAAAGAAGTCAAGCCCAAGTCTCCACGTATGTTATGTGCATGCCAAATATTAAAAAATCTTAAATGCATGCTTTACTCAGCCTCTGATTCTATTGTTGAGTGTTTTGCATAAAGTCAAAGGTTTAACTATTTTGTGTAGATAATGTGCTGGTTATCTTGTATTTTTGAGGATTTACTATGCTGAAATTTTCCTTCATCTTTCATTCACTGGATGAACAAATTAATACTTTTCATTAATTTCTCATTAAAATCCTTAGTGCACATTTCCAATGTTTTCTCAAAATAATTCTTATTGTGGTTGGTAATGAGGAATCTTTACTTGTGTGTGTATTAATCTGCTGCAATTATAAGAGGAAAATTAAATATATTGATGATTAGAAAATAATAAGTAATATATAAATATGCATGGGCATAGGAAATAAATATTTTTATACAATCATAATTATGAATGTTTACTCATTTTTAGAGCCACAAGTAAAAAAACAAGAGAAGCCAGGTATGTACATTTAATGTGTAGATTCATACTTGCACTCCATGTTTATAACAATAGTGTGTGCTGGGCTGTGCTTTGTCACTCAGTCATGTCCGACTCTTTGCAACCCCATGGACTGTACCCACCAGGCTCCTCTGTCCATGGAGATTCTCCAGGCAAGGATACTAGAATGTATTGCCATGCCCTCCTCCAGGGGATCTTCCCACCCCAGAGACTGAAGCCAAGTCTCCCTGAGTTCAATTCTTTACCATCTGAGCCATTAAAGAAGCCCAAGAATGCTGAAGTAGGTAGACTATTCCTCCTCCAGGGGAACTTCCGGACCCAGGAATCAAACTGGGGTCTCCTGCATTGCAGGCGGATTCTCTACCAGCTAAGCCTCCCGGAAAACCCCATAGCATTCTTTTTGCAAATATTCTGTCTGAGTGCAAATATTATACTAAAATTTTATTCTTGAACAACTTTTTAAAATAAAACAAACATATACTACCTTTTCCTAGAAAAAGTCCTATTTACAAAGATGAAATCACTGATAAATTTGTATCATTCCGAAGAAACAAATGACTAAAGACTATTTTTCGCTCATTGCTGTAGAACACAACATCCTGTCAGAGAAACAGCTGCTCTTACTCTTCTAATTTTGGGGGGCTCCTGAGTCAGATGAACATTTCTGAGGGCAATATCAGGCAGCAGGCACTATTTAAAAGAAAACACAACAATGATTTTCAAAATAGTTAACTTTTGACTCATGTCTCCCAACCATATTAGTATTATGTTGTTGTTCAGTCGCTAAGTCATATCCTATTCTGTAATCCCACGGACCGCAGCACACCAGGCTTCCCTGTCCTTCACTATCTCCTGGTGTTTGCTCAAACTCATGTCCATTGAGTCGATGATGCCATCTAACCATCTCATCCTCTGTCACTCTCTTCTCCTCCTACCCTCAATCTTGCCCAGCATCAGGGTCTTTTCCAATGAGTTGGCCCTTTGCATCAGGTGGCTAAAGTATTGACGTTTCAGCTTCAGCATCAGTCCTTCCAATGAATATTTCACAGTTTACTTCCTTTAGGAATGACTAGTTTGATTTCCTTGCTGTCCAAGGGACTCTCAAGAGTCTTCTCCAGCACCACAATTCAAAAGCATCAATTCTCCAGCACTCAGCCTTCCTTATGGTCCAATTCTTTCATCTGTATATGACTACTGGAAAAAACCTAGTTTTGACATACAGACCTTTGATGGCAAAATGATGTCTCTGCTTTTTAATATGCTGTCTAGATTTGTCATAGCTTTTCTTCCAAGGAGCAAGCATCTTTTAATTTCTTGGCTGCAGTCACCATCTGCAGTGATTTTGGAGCCCAAGAAAATAAAGTCCGTCACTGTTTCCATTGTTTCCCCATCTATTTGTCATGAAATGATGGGACCGGATGCCATGATCTTAGATTTTTTAATATTGAGTTTTAAGCTGGCTTTTTCCACTCTCCTCTTTCACCTTCATCAAGAGGCTCTTTAGTTATTCTTTGCTTTCTGCCATCAGTGTGGTATTATCTGCATATCTGAGGTTATTGATATTTCTCCCAGCAATCTTGGTTCCAGCTTGTGATTCATCCAGCCTAGTATTGCTTATGACTTGTCTGCATATAAGTTATATAAGCAGGGTGACAATATATAACCTTAACATACTCCTTTCCCAATTTTGAACCAGTCCATTGTTATGTTGCTGCTACTGCTGTTAAGTTGCTTCAGTCATGTCCGACTCTGTGCAACCCCGTAGATGGCAACCCACCAGGCTCCCCCGTCCCTGGGATTCTCCAGGCAAGAACACCACAGTGGGTTGCCGTTTCCTTCTCCAACACATGAAAGTGAAAAGTGAAAGTGAAGTCGCTCAGTCGTGTCCGACTCTTCGCGACCCCATGGACTGCAGCCCACCAGGCTCCTCCGCCC
Source organism: Bubalus bubalis (assembly GCF_019923935.1). Lineage (NCBI taxonomy): Eukaryota > Metazoa > Chordata > Mammalia > Artiodactyla > Bovidae > Bubalus > Bubalus bubalis. The sequence goes on along the minus strand of NC_059166.1, from coordinate 76,095,784 downwards.
ATGGGAATTTCCATGCAAGAGTTCTGGAGTAGGTTGCCATTGTCTTCTCTGCCATTGTTATGAGGTTGCTGTAATAAAATACCACAAGCTAGGTGGCTAAAAACAACAGAAATGTATTCTCTTACAGTTCTGGATGTTAGATGTTTGAAATCAAGATGTCAGCAGGGTATGAGGCAATGGCTACCCACTCCAGTATTCTTGCTTGAGAAACCCCATGGACAGAGAAGCCTGATGGACTATAGTCCATTGGGTCACAGAGAGTCAGACACGATTGAGCAGTTGACACTTTCACTTTTTGTTTGTGAGGCACTGGGGATTAGGACTGCAGAACATCTTTTAGGATAACACAGTTCAACTTACAAAGGTCTACCCTGTGACCCCTCCAAAATTCATGTCCTTCACATGTAGCAAAATACATTCACCCCATTTCAACATTCCTAAGAGTCCTAATAATTTTAGCATCAGTTCAGTTCAGTTCAGTCACTCAGTCGTGTCCGACTCTCTGCAACCCCATGAATCACAGCACACCAGGCCTCCCTGTCCATCACCAACTCCCGAAGTTCACTCAAGCTCACATCCATTGAGTCAGTGATGCCATCCAGCCATCTCATCCTCTGTCGTCCCCTTCACTTCCTGCCTCCAATCCCTCCCAGCATCAGAGTCTTTTCCAGTGAGTCAACTCTTCGGATGAGGTGGCCAAAGTACTGGAGTTTCAGCTTTAGCATCATTCCTTCCAAAGAACACCCAGGACTGATCTCCTTCAGAATGGACTGGTGGAATCTCCTTGCAGTCCAAGGGACTCTCAAGAGTCTTCTCCAACAGCACAGTTCAAAAGCATCAATTTTTGGTGCTCAGCTTTCTTCACAGTCCAACTCTTACATCCATACATCCAAAACTTTATCAAAGTCTTATATCTCTTTATCTAAATCAGTACGGGTAAAACTCAGGATATGATTCTTCTTTCATAAAATTCCTCTCCACTTGTGAAACCAGAAAAATATCATGTTTAAAAAAAAATGTGAAACTGGTTAGAATGTATATTCCCATTCCAACGGGGAAAAATTGGAAGGAAGAAAAGGCGTCACAGGTCCCAAGTAAATCCAAAACATAGCGGGGAAGATTCTATTAGGAATCAAAGCCTAAAAATGTCCCTCTTTGATTCAGTGCTGTGTTCTCTGGGCCTGGGGTGAGGGGATGGTGACCCTGGCCTCTTGGCCCACTGGGATGACAGTCCTGCCCTCTCTGCCCAAGGAAGTCCCATCATCCCAGCTGTTGAGTCATGGCTTGGCCATTAGAGTTGATATTCCTTCATTTCATCCTGTTTCTGTCCACTTCTGTCCAGGCCAGCATTATTTTTGTTTGCATAAAATTTTCAAAAACATGATTCATTTTGTGTTCAGTTCCTGAAGATCCAAGTCATTGGACAAGAGGGTCCCCCATAGATCTCTCTACGTCACCACATCTCTATTTCTGCCTTCTGCTGAGGTGGAGGATTGGATCCATGATTCTGTCCAGCCACACCCTTGGTCCGGTCTCCAGGGTGCACTATCTAGTCAGGGTGAGCATTTTCTCAATCTCCAAGTACTGGTTCCTCTTGCATAACAGTTTACTCCTCAGTTTATCTTCTCTTTCTCATTTTATTATAAGCAATGAAGAGAATCCATGCTGTACTTTCCACACTCTCCTCAGAGTTTTCTAAACTAAAGATGGATATCCTTCACTTACAAACTCCACCTTCTACCCAACAGACAGCAGTTAAACATATTTTGTGTGTGTGTGTAGCACATAATTTAAGCAAACTCCAGGAGATTGTGAAAGACAGGGAAACCTGGCATGCAGCAGTCCACGAGGCTGCAGAGTCAGACACAACTGAGAGACTAAACAACAACAGCATATAATTCAAGTCATAACATTGTCTAAATTTCTGAATCACAACTAGGTATTTCAAAAAATATTTCAAAAAATATTCTTCCCAATCCTATCATCAAGTCATCTATCTTATGTTGACATTGGGGCTATTCTCTACTACAATAATCTTGAGAAAACAGAAAATTCAGGTTGAAATCCATTAGCAGTAGCAACAACTTAATGACAGACAAATACGTGGCATGATTTTAACTGCTGTGTGTTTAATAGTCCAGTACAGGCAGGCCAGTGGGAAACTAAGATAAGTTTTACTAAAATTCTGCTTTTTTCAAATTATGGTAAATAAAATAAAATAGTGTCCGAAAATGAATTTGTGCTCTAGTTTATTTTTTTCAGATTTTAAAATTTCTGTCTTTTGTTTTCCCTTCAGAGTCACAAGTTAAAAAGGAAGCAAAACCAGGTAACAATATTTTATTCTTAAATAGATACAGAGCTAATGTTGCTGTTATTTTAGAACTAAAATGTCACCAGTGGGGGTTTACACAGCGCCTTCCACACCCTCACTGTTTTCCCTACTCCATTATTCCATATGTTTTTACAGCACTGGTGAGAATGGGGATATTCCATAGGCAAAATATCCGGAATGTGGCTTTAAATGAATGTCAGCAGAGACTCCAGGTTTCAAGAGACATTTCTTAGAGTTCTTCAAAGTCTGGTGTTAGTCATATTTAATTTGTGAGTTTATTTCTGATAACACACCAGAGTCACAAAATCATAGACTATTGGGACTTGAAAGGAAAGAGAACAAGAATTTATCAAGCATCTGCTATGAGCTAAGAAATAGTGTAAGATTCAGTTTTCATCATTTCACTGTGAGAGGCATGTAACATGACAGTTATTACCCATATTTAGTATCTGTGGAAACAGTTCAATAGACAAGATTTTCAAGTTAGTCAATGTTGAAGCTAGAATTGTGCCCATGTTTGGTCTATGCAAAACCCTGGGTAATCTCACTAAGAGACTGTCCCAGACTAACAATGATTTTATTAAGAGGCAACATTGACCTAAATCAGAGCAATCTTTCCAAGTTTACATTGCTATTTATTGTGTGTAAGTCCTAGCTCTGGTACCAACTAGCTACTAACCTGAGGCAAGTCAGAAAAAAAAAAAAAAAAAAACAACCCTCAGTCTCCATGGATGTTATTTCTTCATTATAAAAATTATGTAGCAGGATTCTTAAATAACAACAAACTCAAAAATCCAAGTCTAGATGTATATATACAATACTATATTATTCCTTTAATTCTCACCAGAACTTACTTGACAACTCATCATAAACTTGAGCCTAGTTTCTCTTATAAAAAATATATCTTTTTAAAGTACCAAGGTTTAAAAATGCCAAACTACTGTCTTATAATTTATTTTCCTGACTGTGTTTATTGGCTGCAGATGAGTGTTACCCAATATAAACATTTTGCATTTTGCTTCTTTTTTTTTTTTTTTTTAAATCAGAAGACCAATACCATTTAAAACTTCTGTTTAGGTCTAGTACTATTTAGAACTTTCATTTATTATTATAAACACCACAATTTTGCAGGCAAAATTAATTGATTTTTTATATTATAAATGTTTATGTTCTAGCTTCATCTGAAAAAGCTCAAATACACAGTATGTATCTTTATTTTATCTATAAAGCTAATATAGAATTTTAACAAAAAATTAAGTATTTTAATAATATATATGCAATATATGCCTCAGTATTTGTGCTTTATTGTGGCCTATGTTTTGGAAACTATAGGTGTTTAAATGTAAATAAGAAATCTTGGTATATTGTTTTCATGCAACCGAAACCTTAAAGTTTTTTTATCTAAACTAGGATGACATGAAAAATGAGGAATAGTTCTCCATAGGCATGTTTGTTCAAATCTGTCAATTATTTTCTACTTAACAAATCATGGGACCATTTCACAGAGAAAATTCACCATATGTTAATTTATAAAGCTTCTAAATAGCCAAAGGACTTCCCTGGTAGCTCAGGTGATAACGAATCCTTCTGCAATGCAGGAGACCCCAGTTGGATTCCTGAATCGGGAAGTTCCCCTGGAGCAAGGATAGGATACCCACTCCAGTCTTCTTGGATTCCCCTTATGGCTCAGCAGGAAACGAATCCACCTGCATATGGGAGACCTGGGTTCAATCCCTAGGTCAGGAAGATCTTCTGGAGAAGGGAATGGCAACCCACTCCAGTATTGCTGCCTGGAAAATTCCATGGATAGGGGATGGGGGACTGGTGGGCTGCAGTCCATGGGGTTGCAAAGAGTATAACTGTTAGTCACGACTGAGTGACTAACACACACATCCAAAAATATTTTCTTTTTATTATTTTCAGAACAAGACACAGTGAAACCAGAAAAGGCTATTTCTCATGGTAAACCAGGTATTTTGCAGGTGGTATTTGTAGTATCAAATTGTCTCTCAGTATTCTAATTTTAGCAGGATGATGAGCTTAGAGTCAAATCTAAAGTTATTAGGAAAGATTCATGTGTTAAGTCACTCAGCTTCTGATTTTAGTCATCTTCACAGTGTTTTGGTTTGGTTTCTTTTTTTTTTTTTAATTTTATTTTATTTTTAAACTTTACATAATTGTATTAGTTTTGCCAAATATCAAAATGAATGGTTTGGTTTCTTTTTTGTGCTGAGAACTTGGCCTGCCAGATATAACTAGATAGCTCATGCTCTTTTCCTATCAGAAATTTAGCTTAGCACAAAGACCATTTTTGCCAGCAATCACTTGAGTGCTGAATGCCCATTCAGTTGAATGGTCTCTATGTTTTGTTTTGCTTTGTTCTGTTTGGGGCAAGACATCCCTAGAAAACTTGTAATTCAGAATGGCCCATTCAAACGTGATCATCTTCAATTCCAAAAATCTCAAAAAAAGGAAATAAAAAGAAAGCAGTTTCCTCCTGCTTCTCATCCTTCTTCCCTCTTTACTTCATTTTGCCTCCCTTCTTTTCTTCTTATTCCTAGTTTTACACTTTACAGAAAGTAGAGGTAAGCCAATGGGTTCTGCTCATAAAAAGAAATAGAAAAATTACCAAGACTAATTTAATCACTAGTTTTTATTTAAGAATAGAAACTTTATTTAAATTTTAATTTAACCCAATTAAATATGAATTTAATTTTGAGGTTGTACCAATTCCCAGTTGTTCTGTAGAACATGGTCCTTTATTCTAGGCTGAATTGTCTACCTGACATTGTGAATATGGTTAGGTCAGAATCTTTAAAAAGATAAAAACACCTTCTCCAAACATATCTTAGGAAACTTCTGCTTATATTTTTAAGATTTTACTTTAGAAAATCTGTTTTCAGTCGATTTGAGTCAATAGAAATAAGGAAAGCAGAGCCTGATTGTGGGGCGGTAAGAAAAGCAGTCTGTTCTGACATAAGCAAAACTTTAGAAACAACTTTTAGAACCGTCTAATATCATGAATAATAAACCCTTTATTGTCTTTATTGTCCCAAATGACACCCATTTTTGAGATGAAATCCTGAGAGCAGGAGAGAGTTTCATCTCTGAGTATCTAACAAAGGCATTCCCCTCTAGCCACATCTTTTATTTCAGTGATCATGTTCATACTCTAAATTCTGTTTCCAAGTGAAACTTTCCAATTAGAATATTTCACCGATTCATTCCCACTGCTGAATACTTGAAAAGCTTAATTTTATATAGAATCTTTATTCTAATCCCTTTACTTTGATCCAAATCTCTTTAACTATGTTTACAAAAATCTACAGCACACAAGACACCCCATAAATATACCACCTTTGCCCTTCCCCATCTTTGTGATGTAAAAACTTGGGTTTTCAGGCTAGTTCTGGCTTCTCAGGGAGGTGTCTTGCTCATGAAAGATAAAAAATTGTTTCTTCCTATTCTTATTCAATAATGAAAAGGGATTATGTGTTTTATGTGTACTCCTGTATAGATAAATGCAGTGAAATGCAGTGAAGGCAAAGGATGCAGTGTACTTTGATTAGGGATGAGGGGACCATTTGAATTAGAAAAAGTTTTGTGGCAAGAAACTTGCAAAGGACATCTGCAGCTGGACAGATTTTCTTTGTGCTCCCATCCAATTTGAATAAAAGATATCACTTGTTTAACTGAGAAAACAGCTAAGGTTGTCTCAGTATTGGTGTTATTTTAAAGAGAATACAAAATATCAAGGTTGAAATGTGCCACTGTTTTGAACTGATGCATTTAAAATGTCCACTTGTGTGAACTTTTTTCCTTTCATAGATGAAAAAGTTGTCAAGCATGTAAAAGCTACCACAGTAGGAAAAACAGGTAAATAAACTGCTTTAAATTTTTCTTCTATGTATCAGTTTTGTGTTATGTCGGTGTGCACACACACACATCTTCACTGGAGTGTGAGCACTTTGTATCATTAAGTTCTAAGATTCTAGATTCTTGCAAATAACTGAAAGATATATTCAATAAAAATTAACAGTGAAAAACTAGAGTGACATACTTTATTTTTTTTAAGTGTGATTGACCTAAGCTTACATATAATTTGCAAGGAAAGCTATGCATGCATTGATTATCTTGTTCTATTAGGTGTTTAATCTCACTTTCAAACCACATTTTCTCCAATTTTAAAATCACAAAAATCTAGAACTGTCTGCTGTTCATGTATGAGATGGAATAATTTTCATTCATGAGAACTTCATAGAGACTATATGTAATTATATAATGTTTTAAAATCTGCCTTGAAAAATGATCAACAGAATATATAATATCAACTCATCATTTAATGTGAGAGAAAAAAAAAAGAAATGTACACAGTCTTTCATTTCTGGAGTTCTGTCCTAAAAGGATGAACAAAAGTAAGTTTTCATCTCAGCTGACATCTTGAAAGACTGAATCGCCTCCATTTGATCCCAAAATGAAAATCCTACTACCTTGGCCATGAATAGAGTCCTATTTCTTACTAAAAATCTTTCCAAAGGAAAAGGACTATGAAGTACTTTCCTTCTTTTAACAGATAATCATGATAATCAGGGTTTAAGTATAGTTCTCAGAGAAAAATATAATAGAATTCAGGAGAGAACTAATTATTTATAGAAATTGTGAACTATTATTTCTTTAGAAAGAAATCTTATAAGGCTATTTTCACATTACCTCATATGACCATTGTACTGTATCCCAACCATTGCCTAAGCTTATAATTTTGGTTAACATTCATTTAATTTTCACCCTGATGTGTTAATTGGAGAAGGAAATGGCAACCCACTCCAGTACCCTTGCCTGGAAAATCCCATGGACAGAAGAGCCTGGTATGCTACAGTCCATGGGGTCGCCAAGAGTCAGACACAACTGAGAGACTTCACTCACTCACTCACTCACTCAGTGTGTTAATATGACCCCTTGAGTATCTCATTTCGTTATATGGGTATTTGGAGATTATGAAGAAACTAGCCCAGTGTATTTGTGTCTCAAATATATAGATTGGTTCAAACTTTACACAAAAGTTTGTGCATCTTAATTTTCAATAAGCAGTGTGATTAACATCTTTGCTGACACTGAAATAACAGTGTTCAGAGAGAATGAATTAATCTTAAGGAGAACTTAAAATGAAGAAGTAACAAATACAGATGCCAAAGAGTTATTTTTTCCATAGTTTGTATTCATCATATGTCACTTGTTTTCTTTCATTCTCCACAGTCAAACCCAAACCAACAAGTAAGAGATGAAAATAAAATCTGAAAACTATTACTTGGCAATTTCAGCTTTTACAATATGCTTATTTTTCCCAATTATTATTTTTAGTTTTGCCTAATGCTAAAGTACTTCTGTAGGTGATAAATTACTGTTATTGCTATGGCTTTGATTTAACATATTTGTCTTTCACTACTAATTAATAATTCACTATAATTGTATGGAAAAAAAATCTATGGAAATTGTATTACTAATACTAAAAGAGTGAGACTATACAAGCTATAAATAATGCTAAGAAGCTAGAATAAATAGGCAATCTTTTAAACATACTTAATGAATAACAAAATAAAATTAAATAATATATACTTTTTGGTATTATGAAGCACATACTATTTTTAATTTGTTTGCTTTAGGCAGCATTGATTATGTTAGGTAATCTTTGGTATTATTGTTTTTAATAATTTTATGAATTATTAAATTTTGCCACTTGCTTATTAAAACCATGGAATTTTCTTATGAGCATAGATTTTAAAGATCGTCCATTGGTGTAGAGAGTTAAAAAAGTGACCAGTGGTCTCAGAAAAGCGTGAGCATTTGCCCACTGTTACAGTAGTAAATTTATCCAAAGTTGTATCAGAATTGTGATATTGGCTCTTGAATGATATATATTTGTGAAACAGAGGCTTAGATGAAGGTATGAGTGAATATTTGTCAAATGTTCTCTGGATCAAGTATGAAAATGAATTGACAAGATCCAAAGATAGATTTGGTGAGGACAGTTAACAGGTCATATTAGTGATTCAGGAGATAAAGTGAAATATATGGAGCCTAAATAGAATGTATTTACCTCCTAGAACTTACTGCATGTATTTTGAATGCAATATAAAATATATACAGTTTGTATTATTTTTACTTTAATTTTTGGAGTACTTTTGAAGTTCTATTATTATCACAGTTTTAGTAACTTGATTATTGGCTTGTTTTATTGTGCATGCTTATGTAACATTAAATTTATACAATTTTAAGATCATGGAAGTTCATTCTTGAATGCTATCAATCCTTACTTTACAAATATCCAGTTAAATCTTATGAAACATAGATCCCACAGTTCCCCACCTACTTCACTGTTGGTGCAAGATGATGGGGAGAAAATAATATTGCTTGTGGAGAATCTCCAAATTCAGGCTGAGAGAAGGAAAGGACAGGTAAAGCAGAACAGCTCAGGGGTAATAAACCTGGGGGTGATTAGTAAGAACTAGCACTTGGGAGTGATGTGTTCTATTTCCACATAATCCTAACTCCATTCAAAATATCCTACTCTAAACAGCTTTATTTGAAATTCTTCTTCTGATGAAAGAAAGATATCTCCTAAAATTTACTTTAATTCAAATATTTTTCAAAGGTCTGAGAAGAATATTAAGTACATGTTGTGATTCCAGTTGTCATGTCTTAGATTTAGTTGAGATTCATCTGTGAGAGTTCTAACTGAACCTAAAATGAGAGGGTAGTCCAGGAAAATGAAAACACAAAGCGTGATACTTTCTGGAATAAAGCAAGTCTAGGTTAAATTGGAGAAGGAAATGGCAACCCACTCCAGTGTTCTTGCCTGTAGAATTCCAGGGACGGAGGAGCCTGGTGGGCTTCCGTCTATGGGGTCGCACAGAGTCACACGACTGAAGTGACTTAGCAGCAGCAGCAGCAGGTTAAATTTTCAATAAGAAATGAATGACCAGCACCAGATTGCTTCTGTCCTGCCAAGAAGGGACCTAGAGGAAGTCAGAGAGGTAAAAAGGAAGCTTATAAAATGCCAAGACAAATATCATCTGCTTTAAAATATCTCCAAAGAATGACTCAAGCTTCAGCAAAGAAAGAAAAATCCTTATACAATTATTCTCCTTTTTGTCATATTCTATCCTCTTCTTATACCAAGAGGGCTAGCAACTTCAAAGTATCTTACAGGATGCCCTGAGAATGAACCTGATCTTGTTTATAACATGTTTCCATGGCAATATGCTTTCTGTGTTCCAAGTGACATGCAAATGACTTTGGGAGCATGCTTCCCATACAAACTAAGGATTACCTCCAAATATATAGATAAGAAATGCTTGCTACACAAACTATCTACAGATTGTGACTTAATTCTTATTTCTCTCTCTAGAAAAAGCTGAACATCAAGGAAAAGAATCTCCATCTATCAAAACAGGTGATTTTGCCTTTTTGATTTGCATTCTATCCCAATTCACTGTTTTTATTACCTTTGAAAATTAAAGCAAAGCATATAAGCACTTTTTATTTTCTTTCCTGGTAATGTTTTGTCTTGTGATTTGTAATAGAATCTAGTTTATCTGACGTAAGAGCTATGGTAGTGTTGATAAGCAGTTTGCTAAATATTATAACCAACGTATATGAAATGCTAAGCATTCTATTATAATACAGCTGTGTTAACGTAATAGTATTTGCTTTCATGGTTCACAAGATCCTTCCAAAATATTCAGTGTCTTACTGATGCCAGTATTGATATCATTTATAATACTGTTAATGTTGACTTGGGGCTCCCCAGATGGTGCAGTGGTAAAGAATCTGCCTGCCAATGCAAGAGATACAAGAGACATGGGTTCAATCCCTTGATCAGAAAGATCCCCTGGAGTAGGAAATGGCAACCTACTACAATATTCTTGCCTGGAGAATCCCATGGACAGAGGAGCCTGGTGGGCTACAGTCCATGGGGTCACAAAGAGTCAGACACAACTGAGCTAATTATACATATTACATTTCACTGAAAATTAATTACAGATTTCAACTTGGTATAATTTCTTACAATAGAAATCATCCAATTCTATAATAGCTTAATATTTTAAAAATTGTAATTCAATTTTTAAAATATATAATACATGGCATGGTTCAGCAATAAGGCATACAGGAGGTTCACTGCAAAAATAAGCTTCCCTCCTCCCCTTCTCTTCCTGTTTTCAGATCAGATTCAGATCAGTCACTCAGTCATGTCCGACTCTTTGCGACCCCATGAATCGCAGCATGCCAGGCCTCCCTGTCCATCACCAACTCCCGGAGTTCACTCAGACTCACGTCCATCGAGTCAGTGATGCCATCCAGCCATCTCATCCTCTGTCGTCCCCTTCTCCTCTTGCCCCCAATCCCTCCCAGCATCAGAGTCTTTTCCAATGAGTCAACTCTTCCCATGAGGTGGCCAAAGTATTGGAGTTTCAGCTTTAGCATCATTCCTTCCAAAGAAATCCCAGGGCTGATCTCCTTTAGAATGGACTGGTTGGATTTCCTTGCAGTCCAAGGGACTCTCAAGAGTCTTCTCCAACACCACAGTTCAAAAGCATCAATTCTTCTGTGCTCAGCTTTCTTCACAGTCCAACTCTCACATCCATACATGACTACTGTAAAAACCATAGCCTTGACTAGATGGACCTTTGTTGGCAAAGTAATGTCTCTGCTTTTTAGTATGCTATCTAGGTTGGTCATAACTTTCCTTCCAAGGAGTTAAGTGTCTTTTAATTTCATGGCTGCAGTCACCATCTGTAGTGATTTTGGAGCCCAGAAAAATAAAGTCTGACACTGTTTCCACTGTTTCCCCATCTATTTCCCATGAAGTGATGGGACCAGATGCCATGATCCTAGTTTTCTGAATGTTGAGCTTTAAGCCAACTTTTTCACTCTCCACTTTCACTTTCATCAAGAGGCTTTTTAGTTCCTCTTCACTTTCTGCCATAAGGGTGATGTCATCTGCATATCTGAGGTTATTGATATTTCTCCCGGCAATCTTGATTCCAATTTGTGTTTCTTCCAGTCCAGCATTTCTCATGATGTACTCTGCATATAAGTTAAATAAACAGGGTGACAATATACAGCCTTGACGAACTCCTTTTCCTATTTGGAACCAGTCTGTTGTGCCATGTCCAGTTCTAACTGTTGCTTCCTGACCTGCATACAAATTTCTCAAGAGGCAGGTCAGGTGGTCTGGTATTCCCATCTCTTTCAGAATTTTCCACAGTTTATTGTGATCCACACAGTCAAAGGCTTTGGCATAGTCAATAAAGCAGAAATAGATGCTTTTCTGGAACTCTCTTGCTTTTTCCATGATCCAGCGGATGTTGGCAATTTGATCTCTGGTTCCTCTGCCTTTTCTAAAACCAGCTTGCACATCAGGAAGTTCACCGTTCACATATTGCTGAAGCCTGGCTTGGAGAATTTTGAGCATTACTTTACTAGCATGTGAGATGAGTGCAATTGTGCGGTAGTTTGAGCATTCTTTGGCATTGCCTTTCTTTGGGATTGGAATTCCTGTTTTACCAGCTCCCATTTCCCAAGTATCCAATAATGTCTGATAGGTAATCATTGTTATTTTTTCATGTATCCATCTAGTAATATATGTAAAAGACATATATGTATAAACATGTGCTTAGTCACTCAGTCATGCCCAACTCTCTGCAACCCCATGGACTGCATCCCACCAGGCTCCTCTGTCCATGGGGATTCTCTAGGGAAGAATGCTGGAGTGGTTTGCCATGCCCTTCTCCAGGGGATCTTCCCAACCCAGAGGTCCAACCCAGGCCTCCCACATTGCAGGTGGATTTTTTACCAGCTGAGCAACCAGGGAAGCCCACATATACACACATACCTGCATACATTTGCTTCCCTGGTAGCTCAACTGTGTAAAGAATCTTCTTGCAATGCAGGAGACTCAGGTTCGATTTCTGGGTCTGGAGGATCCTCTGGAGAAGGGATCAGTTCAGTTCAGTTCAGCCACTCAGTCGTGTCCGACTCTTTGCGACCCCATGAATCGCAGCATGCCAGGCCCCCCTGTCCATCACCAACTCCCCAAGTTCACTCAGACTCACATCCATCGAGTCGGTGACACCATGCAGCCATCTCATCCTCTGTCGTCCCCTTCTCCTCCTGCCCCCAATCCCTCCCAACATCAGAGTCTTTTCCAATGAGTCAACTCTTTGCATGAGGCAGCCAAAGTATTGGAGTTTCAGCTTTAGCATCATTCCATCCAAAGAAATCCCAGGGCTGATCTCCTTCAGAATGGACTGGTTGGATCTCCTTGCAGTCCAAGGGACTCACAAGAGTCTTCTCCAACACCACAGTTCAAAAGCATCAATTCTTTGGTGCTCAGCTTTCTTCACAGTCCAACTCTCACATCCATACATGACCAGAGGAAAAACCATAGCCTTGACTAGATGGACCTTTGTTGGCAAAGTAATGTCTATGCTTTTCAATATGCTGTCTAGGAGAAGGGATAGTTTACAAATTATATATATATATATATATATATATATATATATATATACACACACACACACACACATATATACACTCACCTTTTTTACACGTCATGATATACTATAAATAGCTCTTTCCCTAGGTTTTTCTGTTTAATAGTGTGTTTGAAGATTTTTTTATATCAGTACACAAAGCATTTCTTCATTTAGTATTCTATTGTATTGTTATACATAGTTTACTTAACTAGTCTCTGATTGACCTATATTTAAGTTATCTGACAAGCTTTCTTTAATGATATAAAATTATAAATATAATTATTTGTCTAGTTTTGTAAATTTATGTTTATGGTAAAAATTCCTTAAATATTTTAGTGAAATGATATAGTTAGTGTAATTTTTATAGGTTTCTCTAATGTTCTCTAAAAATTGTATTAACTTATATTTCCTCTGTTAATGAATTAATTTAATTTTGGATGATTCAAATTCTTCACAATCATCAAGAAATAGTTAGTTCTTTATTAATAAATAGATATTTACATGTAAGTCTGCATAATTAATGCTTTTAGTTAATTTTAGAGGACAAAGCATACTTGAGAAACAAATCACGTATTTGGATGGCATAGTTTTGTGTTTTTCACGAACAATTCACTAATTTTTCTTGAGATTTTATAAAGTCAGCTTCTTCATTCAAAAGACTGGATTGGAAAAGTTTAAATAGTTAATATTAATTAGTATTAATATGTTCTGAAAGGACAATAGCAGAATGTGTCTTTTATGCCATTCAGGAACAGTAAGGAGTTCAGATTATCTTAAGCATTAATTTTGCATCAGATGAAATATGAGGCTTTACAAGGATTAAGAGACCAAGAAAATCCTATTCTTTGAAGTTTTATTGGAATATGGAATTCATTAGAACATGATTTTAAAATTGCTCAAATTGTATTGCCTATTGCTCATTTTAATATAAGTTTAGCCTTTTCTTATTTTAACTCAAACAGAATTATGAAATGTAAAAGTCTGATATTTTACCTATAGCCACAAAATGACCTTTTCTTTTCTTTCTTTTTCTTTTTTTTTTTCACTTTTTAGACAAACCAAAACCAACTCCAAGTAAGTGTACCATACTAAAATTTTAAGAATTTTCTATTTAAGTGTTTAAATTTTATAATTTCTTTAAATTGTACATGCAGTAAAATTTATTGTGGTATGTTTATTACTGCAGTAGCTATTATGACATTGCCTACATAAATGATTCCTATTGACAAAGAATAGTGTGTATTTTATTCATTAATATTTGAACATATATTTGAGTGTCAATTGCACTATAGCAGATTATGTGAGGGAATGCCTAAAATGACTTCTGTTGTCATTATCTGTGTAATTAATTCAATTACCTTAACTAATACTGTCCACAAAAAACAAAAAACAAAACAAAAAAAAAAACAAAACATGGTTCCATCTCACTTTTATGTACTTCAGTTGTTAGGATATATTGAATAAATACAGTGTGGAGGTTCCTCTTATAGTCATTGCTGGGTTAAAACAAGCTTAGAACACACAATACACATCTTCAATTATTTAATCTTAATATATTAGCTTTTTATTTTCATATTTCTTCAAAAGCTAAAGATGAGTTGTTTTAGTGTTTCAGAATCACTGTTTTATTGTAACATTTCAAACAATAGTAAAAAGGAATAATTTTTTAAATGTATGAAAAAATGAAAATGTATGAAATTTTATAAAAATGAAATTGTATATTTAGTACTATTAAATTATGACCTTGACATTACCCTATGGGTAAATATGCACATTTCAGTCGAGTGTAACTAGAAGTTGTGTCTAAAGATTTTCAATGCTAAGGACTAATCTGGTTCCTTAAAAGTGTTATGATAGATTTCTTGTGAATACATCTATGATTTTCTTCTGAATGGATTCAATGCCAGTGTTAAACATTAAATGTTGCCTTTGGGTTGGCAAAAATATCTAGTATATTTAGTCTGTGTAAATGCTACTAATATGAACGTTATTACAAAAATTAAGGGCTGAAAGTCAAAACTAGATTCCTGATAAGAAATAGCACCATAATTATTTGCAAATGCAGTTTTGTTTATAAAACATTATTCATTACATATATTTGTTCTTATATAACATTTTTATATTTTGTCTCACTACTCTGACTGTAGTCATTATGAGTTGAAATTATTTTTGTGATATTTTAAAATCTCGTCTCTCAACCCCACTCATTGCACTAAGTCCTTTTTATACATGAAGTTGCTTTATAAAAAGTTAATGAATGAATGTGTGCAGGCACATGTTCAAATCATGTTAAAAGTTTATGTAATGGAGATTTATAATTTGTAATTGAGAAAACTACCCAAATGTCTTCAAACTGATTCATTCTACCATGTATGAATAGACTATTTAATATTAATTTATATAGTGATTCTATTTCCAGAATAGATACCAGTTATGTTTTCAGAAATATTAGCTACCAACATATCTCTTTGCCATTTTGAGTATGTGTCTATTGTCACTACTTTGGAATTAATACGAAATAACATAACGATGAAGTTCAGTTGTCTGCTACTGGAAAAACAAAATTATTATTTCCTTTTATTTTTCTTCCTTCTTTCTATTATTTTTTTCTAAAGAGGAAACACCAAAAGTAACAGAATCAGGTAAATATTTGCTTTCCCAGAGGAGGTAACATAGATCTATAGGAATAGTATTTAAATTTGAATCTCTATATAGCTGCGTAACGTTTGGGAAAATCCATTAACAGCTCAGATTCCGAGTTTACTCATGTATAGAATAGACATAATGACTTTCCAAAAGGCTTGTGATAAGTATGAAATGAAATAACGTATATAACATTCCCACTACATGCTTGGTTGTCACTCATTAAATATTGGTGTCCTTCTTACTCTTGTCTGATAAATATAGTTAAAGAAAAGCATCAGTCAGTCAAAACTCTGGTTTAAAAAGCATGTGTCCACATTTTCCTCAGAGATATATTGTGACTCTTACATTGTTTTTACTCAACAGTTAACTTATTGAGTATTCATAGCACTAATCAAATTTTCATTTCCTAAAGGTAACAGTAGAAAATTTGAATTTTTTTTTCTGTTACTAGTTTAAACTTTTTAATAAATGCATGGCTTATGCTAGCTCTACTTGAAAACATGTACAAAAATAAAACCAGAAAACAAAAGGAGGAGGTTGTGATTTATAAAACCAAATAACCAAGGATAACAGAAATATACATGTTCTTACACAAGGGAGGGAGACTTTATCTTCACATCTTTAAAAGTAGAACCTTGACCCTCTTTCACTTACAGGATTAAGTTGCATCTGCAAATATTTACTCCAAAACTGAGTAAGAAAATTATGTTTTTAAGCCAATGGTTTATTGTTATTTTTCCCCCCTAGCAAAAAAGAAAATTGAAAAATCTGAAAAGGAAAGTAAAGGTAAATACATTTTAAGGCATGTATATCAAATTAGTGATAAAAGCATAGGAATCAAAAAGATGTAATTATACAAATTATATCACTTAAAAAAGCAATTCATGAAAATATGGACATTGGTTTTAAAGTATTTATCAGAATCGAAGCTATTTAGGGTGTTATTCATGCGAGGAGTGTAGTATTACATTATTATTAGATATCTAAAGGGAACAGGAACTGAGATCTTAAAGCAAACTCCATCTGTTATTGCTATATTAACACCATAGAGTTCTTTTCGTATAACTCCTGAATTGTAAATATTGACAGCAAAATATGTAATTTCAAACTTAGAAAGACCTATGAATAAATATGTATATGACTCTACCATTTTATCTCTATAGAAAAAGCAGAAATGAGACATCTTAAAGAAGAAAAAGGTAATTTTTAAAAGCTTAAAAGTTCCTGAAGTCAAAATATTTTGAATAAATATGTATATGACTCTGTCATTTTTATCTCTATAGAAAAAGCAGAAATGAGACATCCTAAAGGAGAAAAAGGTAATTTTTAAAAGCTTAAAAGTTCCTGAAGTCAAAATATTTTGAATAAATATGTATATGACTCTGTCATTTTATCTCTATAGAAAAAGCAGAAATGAGACATCTTAAAGAAGAAAAAGGTAATTTTTAAAAGCTTAAAAGTTCCTGAAGTCAAAATATTTTGAATAAATATGTATATGACTCTGTCATTTTATCTCTATAGAAAAAGCAGAAATAAGACATCTTAAAGAAGAAAAAGGTAATTTTTAAAAGTTTAAAAGTTACTGAAGTCAAAGTATTTTGAGTCAAAATTTATTTATTTCAATTTTAAAGAAAACTTTTCTTTATGTACTCGGTGATTGCTGCCTGATTAAAAGAAGAAAAGTGGTAAATAATCATGGCCTGTGATAAGGACAGTGTCAAAGAGCAATGGATGCAGGCCACGCCTGCAGTGTGCAGTCACGTGTTGGGTCATTGGTGAGAAACTGGTTAGAAGCTGCACTGCAATGCTGCTTTTTTATCTTAACTTTAGTTTTATTTATTTAGGAAACTACATAAATAATACAATAATCACTGATTTCCATGTTTAGTCATCTAAAAACCTTATAAAGGCCTTAATCATCAGAGAAATATTCTGTCAAGTCAGGATCAAAGCATTCTTAGACATACCAAAAAGATTATTAATAACAAAAGAAGATGCTTTTCTGGTTTATATCTAAATTCAATTAGTCAGCATTACCCATTGTCCGTGGACTCAGATTCATTTAAATACCCTGTAATCACTGAGTTCAGGTCATATCTATGTTTATGCAGATACAACAATCTCTTCAGCTAACATTTATTTTTCTTAGGTGTTAGCAGAAGAGAAAACTTTTTAAACACCTTGAGAAAATATTTACAACATTTAAATTATTCTCATGTTGCTAAAGCTTAGAGTTGAAGTGAGCCAAATTTTTTATGAATATTTGCTCTAAAAGTTCATATTTTAATTTACATTTTCTTTTTTATACAGTGCCAACAAGAAAAGAAAGTCTTCAATTACACAATGTGACAAAAGGTAATCTTGACCTTGGTAAATCCTCAAATGCTGTGTTGATGTGGAGATGCCTGAATTATGTTGGTGCTTAATATTAACACTAAATTTCTAAAGCAAGAAAGTCTAGCTGTTTATACAATTCTAACAGCAGGGGAAGTGGACAGGTAGGAAATAGAACAGAATGCTTACATTTCAGTGGAAAACCAGGAAATGTGAAGAAATAGAAACTATTAACAACATAAACAGGAGACAGCAATGGTACCCCACTCCAGTACTCTTGCCTGGAAAATCCCATGCACGGAGCCTGGTGGGCTGCAGTCCATGGGGTCGCTAAGAGTCGGACACGACTGAGAGACTTCACTTTCACTTTTCACTTTCATGCATTGGAGAAGGAAATGGCAACCCACTCCAGTATTCTTGCCTGGAGAATCCCAGGGACAGGGGAGCCTAGTGGGCTGCCGTCTATGGGGTCGCATAGAGTCGGACACGACTGAAGCGACTTAGCAGCAGCAGCAACAACATAAACATTCATTAGATATCCCAGTACCTATCAGAAGGAAAAATTTATTATTGCAAGAAGACTTTCCCAGCATGACTACATTCAAGGATGATAGAGTAGTAAAATGAGAAGGAGCCAATAGTCTGTTTATCTGCAACTACATCAAATGTAACTAATATCATGAATATAGTTTTATTATTTATAAGTCGATCTTTGAAATTAATTCAACATAGATACAAAGTAGATAGCAGAGGGCAGAAGCTAGCATGCACATAACAGGCAGGTGTTCTTCACCCAAAATGAGAATGACCTATTTTGGTGACATCATCATAAAACTGTAAGAGTATAACTGAATTACTTAGTCTGGGTCATAAAATTTTAGATGAATCTAATTAATTCAAAATGTAACAAAACATAAATGCTTTATATTTTAAAATGCTAAGTAAACATGCCATAATTAAACAAGAATTTTCATTCAGAGTAAATATAGATCTCTAGTCTGTGTTTATACTGGGAGTGTGAAGAGGGAGGAACCTAGTTTATCACTGGTCCGTGTTGCTGCTTACTGTAATGTGTATACCTGAAATGGTGGAACATATTTAGACACAATTTTTAGTAATATTAAGGTGTAAAATTTAGAGTAAGAGAGCAAATCAGATTTGTAAAATGATACAAGAACACGATTTTTATATTGGAAATTTCTCCAGAAATGTTATATCTTTTAAGATACTTAGCCAGAAGAATAGGAGAAGGCAATGGCACCCCACTCCAGTACACTTGCCTGGAAAATCCCATGGACAGAGGAGCCTGGTAGGCTGCAGTCCATGAGGTCGCTAAGAGTCGGACACGACTGAGTGACTTCACTTTCACTTTTCACTTTCATGCATTGGAAAAGGAAATGGCAACCCACTCCAGTGTTCTTGCCTGGAGAATTCCAGGGATGAGGGAGCCTGGTGGGCTGCCGTCTATGGGGTAGCATAGAGTCGGACACAACTGAAGCAACATACAGCAGCAGCAGCAGGCAGAAGAATGAAAAGTAATGTATTACTTTGAAAACTCACAGCTATAGCCTTTCCTATTATTATTTCAATTTCCATCTTAGTATAGACCCAGTGATTGTTCACAGTTTAAAGTTGAGTTAATGTTAGGTGAAGGAAGTCTAACCTCTAGGAGTGTTTACCTGATAGGGACAGGAGTTGGCTCCAAATGGGTGTGGTGTCAAAGACTTAAGCCCATTCAATCACATTTTAATATGAAGAAAAGTTATGACCAACCTAGGTAGCATATTGAAAAGCAGAGACATTACTCTGCTAACAAAGGTCCGTCTAGTCAAGGCTGTGGTTTTTCCAGTGGTCATGTATGGATGTGAGAGTTGGACTGTGAAGAAAGCTGAGCACTGAAGAATTGATGCTTTTGAACTGTGGTGTTGGAGAAGACTCTTGAGAGTCCCTTGGCCTGCAAGGAGATCCAACCAGTCCATTCTAAAGGAGATCAGTCCTGGGTGTTCATTGGAAGGACTGATGCTAAGGCTGAAACTCCAGTACTTTGGCCACCTCATGCGAAGAGTTGACTCATTGGAAAAGACTCTGATGCTGGGAGGGATTGGGGGCAGGAGGAGAAGGAGACGACAGAGGATTAGATGACTGGGTGGCATCACCAACTCGATGGACGTGAGTCTGAGTGAACTCTGGGAGTTGGTGATGGACAGGGAGGCCTGGCGTGCTGTGATTCATGGGGTCGCAAAGAGTTGGACACGACTGAGCGACTGAACTGAACTGAACCACACTATGGTAGGCAAATATAAGGGAAAGCTTTCCACCAGTTAGAGCAGCCCAAAGATAAAATGTGCTTCCCTGGTGGCTCAGACAGTAAAGAATCTGCCTGCAATGTGGGAAACCTGGGTTTAATCCCTGGGTTGAGAAGGTCCGCTGGAGGAGGGCATGGCAACCCACTCCTGTACTCTTGCCTGGAGAACCCCCATGGATAGAGGAGCCTGTCCAGCTACAGTTTCACTTTCAAAGACAAAAGGCACCCCACTTTGTCCCCTAGGAAATGGTCTATTGGTTCGGACTAGAGGGTGGCTGTCCAAAGGATTCTAGGGATTTGGACACTGGATAGAAGCTCCTTTCTTACTCTATTCTGTGAGTCCATTTCTAAGATCTTCATATTATGAATACATGGCAGGAAAAAATAATTACATGTGAAAGCATAAGGGACTTGATTTAGGTCATACCTGAATGGTCTAGTGGTTTTCCCCACTTGCTTCAATTTAAGTCGAATTTGGCAATAAGGAGTTCATGATCTGAGCCACAATCAGCTCCCAATCTTGTTTTTGGTGACTGTATAGAGCTTCTCCATCTTTGGCTGCAAAGAATATAATCAATCTGCTTTCAGCATTGACCATCTGGTGATGTCCATGTGTAGAGTCTTCTCTTGTGTTGTTGGAAAAGGGTTATTGTTATGACCAGTGCATTCTCTTGGCAAAACTCTATTAGCCTTTCCCTGCTTCATTCTGTACTCCAAGGCCAAATTTGCCTGTTACTCCAGGTGTTTTTTGACTTCTACTTTTGCATTCCAGTCCCCTGTAATGCAAAGGACATCTTCTTTGGGTGTTAGTTCTAAAAGGTCTTGTAGGTCTTCATAGAACTGTTCAACTTCAGCTTTTTCAGCATTACTGGTCAGGGCATAGACTTGGATTAACGTGATAAAGATATACCCATTTGAATGCAGAGTTCCAAAGAATAGCAAGGAAAGATAAGAAAGCCTTGCTCAGTGATCAATGCAAAGAAATAGAGGAAAACAATAGAATGGGAAAGACTAGAGATCTTTGCAGGAAAATTAGAGATACCAAGGGAACATTTCATGCAAAGATGGGCTCAATAAAGGACAGAAATGGTAGGGACCTAACCAAAGAAGAAGATATTAAGAATAAATGGCAAGAATACACAGAAGAACTGTACAAAAAAGATCTTCATGACCCAGATAATCACAGTGGTGTGATCACTCACCTATAGCCAGATGTCCTGGAACACAAAGTCAAGTGGGCCAAACTTAGGAGGCATCACTATGAACAAAACTAGTGGAGGTGATGGAATTCCAGTTGAGATATTTCAAATCCTGAAAGATGATGCTGTGAAAGGGCTGCACTCAATATGCCAACAAATTTGGAAATCTCAGCAGTGGCCACAGGACTGGAAAAGGTCAGTTTTCATTCCAATCCCAAAGAAAGGCAATGCCAAAGAATGCTCAAACTACCACACTATTGCACTCATCTCACACACTAGTAAAGTAATGCTTAAAATTCTCCAAGCCAGGCTTCAGCAATACATGAACCGTGAACTTCCAGATGTTCAAGCTGGTTTTAGAAGAGGCAGAGGAACCAGAGATCAAATAGCCAACATCTGCTGGATCATCAAAAAAGCAAGAGAGTTTCAGAAAAACATCTACTTCTGCTTTATTGACTATGCCAAAGCCTTTGACCGTGTGGATCACAATAAACTGTGGAAAATTCTGAAAGAGATGGGAATACCAGACCACCTGATCTGCCTCTTGAGAAACCTGTATGCAGGTCAGGAAGCAACAGTTAGAACTGGACATGGAACAACAGACTGGTTCCAAATAGGAAAAGGAGTACTGTATATTGTCAAGGCTGTATATTGTCACCCTGCTTATTTAACTTATATGTAGAGTACATCATGAGAAACTCTGGGCTGGATGAAGCACAAGCTGGAACCAAGATTGCCGGGAGAAATATCAATAACCTCAGATATGCAAATGACACCACCCTTATGGCAGAAAGTGAAGAAGAACTAAAGAACCTCTTGATGAAAGTGAAAGAGGAGAGTGAAAAAGTTGGCTTAAAGCTCAACATTCAGAAAATGAAGATCATGGCATCCTGTCCAATTACTTCATGGCAAATAGAAGGGGAAACAGTGGAAACAGTGTCAGACTTTATTTTTGGGGGCTCCAAAATCACTGCAGATGATGATCCCAGCCATGAAATTAAAAGACACTTACTCCTTGGATGGAAAGTTATGACCAACCTAGACTAGACAGCATATTAAAAAGCAGAGACATTACTTTGCCAACAAAGGTCCATCTAGTCAAGGCTATGGTTTTTCCAGTAGTCATGTATGGATGTGAGAGTTGGACTATAAAGAAAGCTGAGCACCAAAGAATTGATGCTTTTGAACTGTGGTGTTGGAGAAGAGTCTTGAGAGTCCATTGGACTGCAAGGAGATCCAACCAGTCCATCCTAAAGGAGATTAGTCCTGGGTGTTCATTGGAAGGACTGATGCTGAGGCTGAAACTCCAATAGTTTGGCCACCTGATGCGAAGAGTTGACTCATTGGAAAAGACCCTGATGCCGGGAAAGATTGAGGGCTGGAGGAGAAGGGGACAACAGAGGATGAGATAGTTGGATGGCATCACTGACTCAATGGACATGAGTTTGGGTAAACTCCGGGAGTTGGTGATGGGCAGGGAGGCCTGGCATGCTGCGGTTTATGGGGTTGCAGTCAGACACTTCTGAGAGACTGAACTGAACTGAAAGCGTAAGTCTAACCTAGAACTAGTCGAGAATATAAGCACATTCTATTCATTCCTTCACTCAAGTAATGGTTCATTACATCTAAATTCCTGTCTCTTTAGCCAATGCTATTTAGAAAGGAAAGATTATAACATTAGCTTTTCTAAAGTATTTTTCTGAATTCCATTAGCCTAACTTTTGTAACTTTGCACTTATTAGGATATATCAGAAACTCTACAAGTCTTAAAGTAAAACACATTATGCAGATTCCTTAAAAATTATATTTTCAAACCTAGCCCTTTAAATTAGACATTAATGGAATACGAATGTTACCCATTCTCTCTGTTTCAGAAAGT
This sequence comes from Bubalus bubalis, assembly GCF_019923935.1. Lineage (NCBI taxonomy): Eukaryota > Metazoa > Chordata > Mammalia > Artiodactyla > Bovidae > Bubalus > Bubalus bubalis. Next base: position 76,072,554 of record NC_059166.1, on the reverse strand, counting down.
TAGAAAGTCTGCTATATTTAAGACAGTCATTTCACTTTATATCTTCATCCTAAATACATAGAGTTTAATGGAAAAACATATTTGAAGAATTATAATCTCTCATTGAAACTAATAAATAAATGATTATGAAAGTTAGTTGATTTTACATGTTGCTTTTTAAGGTTTCAGAGAAGGTTTTATTCATGTCCAAAAGGAAAATAATTCTCAATAATGTATTTTATGAAATTTGGAAAATTTAAAGCAAGTATTTAGATTAATTATATCATGCAAAGTAATTTCACTGGCATTGGGTATAATTATAGTTTAACCAAAACAATTTAACAAAGATCCTGATGATTTTAGTAAGCGTGGTTAAAAGCATAAGTATGTTGTGACACCTGCAATGAGTAATAACTTTTTTGATGTCTCACATAATAACAATTAAGATATTCAAAGAGCCATGTTATCAGACAACAGAGAGCTCCACTTATTCACTAACTCATGAAAAATAAGGAAGAAAGTCAAAGATATTAGATACTTTTATGCAGTCTATTGATGTATAATATCTTTGTATTTTACCTGAGTTAAACAAGACTTGTTTTCTTTATTTTTAGTAGAAAAACCTGCAAGAATATCAAGTAAGTACTGCTTATATTGATAATAAATTCTCTTTGGCATACAGTATGAATTTCAAGCTGAAATTCATGAAATATTTATTTTTTTAATGTGTTCAGAAATTGAGTCATTTCATATTAAACCTTCTGACAGGATTTTGATGACTTTTCATCTTATTTATGTTGAAACTTAAAAAACAAAACTGCATTATTAAAATAACTTGTAACAAATACCTTATCATGTTCTTGAGCCTGAAGATTAAAGTGACTTGCATTCAATACAAAAGTCTTTTCAGTGATCAAGGTTGAATGGAATAAAATAATCCTACTTTCGTCTTCAGCGTTCAATCACTAAACGTTTGGCATAGAGCACATCTGGTTGAGCAATAATGCTTGCTTTGCTGTTGTTTTCTAATGTTCATTAACTTAATTGTAGGTCTGAAAAGAATACATAGTTAGGAATAGATCTAATCTTATATGTAACATACACTGACCAAACTCTCAGAAAATACTCTCTGAAATACCAAGATCTAGGTGTAGATAGCAGCTCAAATGATACATGACACAACTATGAATTTTCCTATAAATCTTAAAATTCTGGGAAATAGCAAATTTCCTTCTCAAGTTTCCGGATTTAAGAAGACAAATGGTTTTAAATCAGTGCTATCTAAGGCAGTATCACTTGAGCCACATCTGTAGTTTTAAATTTTCAAGTAGACACGTTAAACGGCTTCCCTGGTAGCTGACCTGGTAAAGAATCCACCTGCAAAGCAGGAGACCCCAGTTTGATTCGTGGGTTGGGAAGATCCTCTGGAGACGGGATAGACTACCCACTCTAGCATTCTTGGGCTTCTCTGGTGGTCCAGATTGTAAAGAAACCTCCTGCAATGCAGGAGATCTAGGTTCGATCCCTGGGTTGCGCAGATCCCCTGGAGAAGGGCATGGCAACCCTCTCCAGTATTCTTCCCTGGAGAATCCACATGAACAGAGGAGCCTGGCAGGCTACAGTCCATGCGGTGGCAAAGAGTTGGACACAACTGAAAAACTAAGCACAGCACAGACACATTCAAAGGGTAAAGGCAAATAGACGAAAACAATTTTAATATTTGTATCTGATTCTATTTTCAAATATTTTTTCAAAATGTAATCTATATAGAAGTATTTTGATAGTTTATCTAATTTTTTATTGAGCCTTTGAAATTGTGGGTGTATTTTATAGTTATGGCACATTTTGATTTGCACTAGCTGTATTTCAATTCTCTAACAGCCCGGGGGGTCAGTGGATACTGCATTGGGCGGAGCAGTTCTCAGGATTTATTGAGTATTTCTGCTGTGTTCAATATTTAGTGAGTAATAAGGATGATATAAGACAATCAGTAAAGGTGGTACTTGCCATATATCTCAAAGTTCCTTGACTGCAAGTAATAGAGCTCCATATGGACTTGCTTCAGATATTTTTGAAAAAAGGAAAATAATTACAAGGTTACAGCAGGGTCTCATTGATGCATAGGCAAAGTTAATATCTGATCTTCAGAAAACCCTCTGAAACTATCTTACTCCACACCCTTCCCCTACGGCCAAAGGTAGTCAGGATAGAATTCATTTAGGAGGTAATTCTACAATTTGTATTTGAAAAATGCTTAGGAATGGATAATTGGCAAAAGAAGGTGTAAAGAAAAAACTCACTTCTCCTGTGTATTTCTCCTTTACTCTCATGCTACCACCATACTCCTAACACTTCTGATACCAGGCAAGTAGGATTGTTTTCATACTAAGCATTTCTCTGTGACACCAGCTCTCCTACAATTAATTTAATTCTGATACTAACTAGACTTAGCACATCATAAACTGCCAATCAAAAATTTATCTGTGAGCTGTTTGTATACTTTGGAGATTAATCCCTTGTTAGTTGCATCATTTGCAAATATTTTCTCCCATTCTGTAGATTGTCTTTTTGTCTTGTTTATAATTTTCTTTGTTGTGCAAAAGCTTTTAAGTGTAATTAGGTTCCATTTGTTTATTTTTGTTTTTATTTACATTGCTCTAGGAAAAGGATTCAAAAAAATACAGATACAGTTTATATCAAAAAGTGTTCTGCCTATATTTTCCTCCAGGAGTTTTATAGTATCTAATCTTAAATTTAGGTCTTCAGTCCATTTGGAGTTTACTTTTGCGTATGGTGTTAGAGAATGTTCTAATTTCATTCTTTAACATGTAGCTGTTCAGTTTTCCCAGCATCATTTATTGAAGAGACTGTCTTTTCTTCATTGTATATTCTTGCTTCCTTTGTCATAGGTTAATTGACCATATATGTTGGAGGTTATTTCTGAGCTTTTTATCCCATTCCATTGATCTCAATTTCTCTTTTTGTGCCAGTGATATGCTGTTTTGATTATTCTAGGTTTGCAGTATAATCTGAAGTCAGGGAGCCTAATTCCTCCAGTTCAGTTTTTCTTTCTTAAGATTGCTTTGGCTTGTGTTAGAAAGCAGTGAGATGTAAGAACATATAGGTTGAAACTATGAGGTAGAGAACCTGCCCATCAAGGAACTCTAGACTTATTGCCACAGAGGGCTATGGTTTATTTTGTGTAAAGGAGTGACATATGGAGGAATTGTTGGAAAGTCTAACCTCATAAGAATAGCAGTAATAGAAGTAGTAAGAATAAGAGTAGTAACTGAAAAGAGAAATGTGTGAAGAAGACAATATATTGATTCTGGTGGATAATAAGATATAAATGTCCAAGACATCATGGAATAATGCATTTTATTATTTTTTTAATTTAAATTTATTTATTTTAATTGGAGGCTAATTACTTTATAATATTGTAGTGGTTTTGCCATACATCAACATGAATCCGCCACAGGTGTACACGTGTTCCCAATCCTGAACCCCCTCCCATCTCCCTCCCCATACCATCCCTCTAGGTCATCCCAGTGCACCAGCCCCAAGCATCCTGTATCCTGCATCAAACCTGGACTGGCGATTCGTTTCTTATATGATATTATACATGTTACAATGCCATTCTCCCAAATCATCCCACCCCAAAACACCAATACAGTATACTAACGCATACATATGGAATTTAGAAAGATGGTAATGATAACCCTGTATGCGAGACAGCAAACGAGACACAGATGTATAGAACAGTCTTTTGGAATAATGCATTTTAATAAGCTTGTTTTGTGTGTATATGAAAATTATGTTTTTATAGTGCATACTTTTCATCATGCCTTTTTAGAGGTAATTATCAAAAACTGCCTCAGATACTATCAAGTAGAACATACTAAAGATAATTTAAACTAAAGAACCATTGTTCTTTCCCTGAACTCTCTTTTTTTTTAACATTATGTAATTTTTTTTGTCAGATGTCTAATTTGCTTTTTAGCTATTTGTCTTTACTAAAGGGAATTGATGAAGTAGTTCCTTTGTGCCCATTGCTCCCTTCCAACCTTCTCTCCACCGCTAGTGCCTGTGTCTCTTGTCCTCTGAACAGAACCAGGTCTTCCACCTCTGCTATATCATTTTTTCTGCTTTGGTGCTGGATGCACACAGACCATTATTCATTCCCAGATTTTTTTGTTGGGAATGGGGGAGACTGTTAATATGTGGGAAAAGACTGATGTAAAAGAGAGAAGCAGTATCTCTTTCAGAAATCTCATGGCTTACTCTGATTGAGATTCTTGAAATCATCCTGGTGGACTAGATTCTCAGCTACCCTGAGGGTTTGTTTTAGGAATAAAAAATAATCAGCAAAATAATAGTATTTCTTTATTACATCAGTGAAAGTAACATTGCAAAATCAAAATTTCTATGATTCACAGACTATTATGGTTTAATTGATGTTTGTTCTGTGGGTTTACTTTATCAAAGGATGTAGATTTCTAATTTCTGAATAGTCATTTAATTTTCATTCCATACTTTTTACTTTGTATGTATGGTAAATATATAATGAAACTACCTTTCCACAGAGTTTTGAGGAAGACCTCAAGAGGCATGAAACTATACTATATTTAAGATATAATTACTGATACTTTAAAAATTAAAAGCAAAACAAATATTCACATTCTTAAATTTTAAAGTATAATTATTTCCTGCTGATATTAATATTTTAAGGCTTTGGAAAACTTTTCCTTTGAGAAAAAATTGTGTACAAAAAAATTATGTAAAACATCATTCCCAGGAACTTGCCTGTAGGCAAAACATGAAACAAAGCAAGGGAATGAGGAACTACAGTCTTTAAGAGCAAATGGGGCAAGGGAAGTCTTGCACCTAGAAGAGTATCAAGGTTCTTGACATAGCTGAGACACTGACAGTATATTTATATTTATAATTAAGGAAAAAGATTTTATAAGAATCCATAGTTTTTTGTTCTTAGTATCTACTAGTCAACATTTAAGTAAAGCTAGGTTGGCGTGCCCTTCAAAATGAGTACTTTAAAAGAAGTGATGTATTAAGAACACTTCTTAAAATTATTCTATGTAGAAATTTAACTTTGACACCTTTTTCTGTAACATTTTTCTCTGATCAGAAATAGTGAGGATTTTACTGTTAGCACCTCACCAATATTATCTGTGTAGACAGGTTTGAATCATTGTAAAGTCTCTGAGAAAATATTTGTATTAAAATAATGAACTTAACTTTTTCATAAAATACTGATAAATTTTAATCTTTTCAGTTCAGTTCAGTCATTCAGTCATGTCTGACTCTTTGCGACCCCATGAATCTCAGCACACTAGGCCTCCCTGTCCATCACCAACTCCCGGAGTTCACTCAGACTCAAGTCCATCAAGACAGTGATGCCATCCAGCCATCTCATCCTCTGTCATCCCCTTCTCCTCCTGCCCCCAATCCCTCCCAGCATCAGAGTCTTTTCCAATGAGTCAACTCTTCACATGAGGTGGCCAAAGTACTGGAGTTTCAGCTTTAGCATCATTCCTTCCAAAGAAATCCCAGGGTTGATCTCCTTTAGAATGGACTGGTTGGATCTCCTTGCAGTCCAAGGGACTCTCAAGAGTCTTCTCCAACACCACACTTCAAAAGCATCAATTCTTCGGTGTCCAGCTTTCTTCACAGTCCAACTCTCACATCCATACATGACCACTGGAAAAACCATAGCCTTGACTAGATGGACCTTTGTTGGCAAAGTAATGTCTCTGCTTTTCAATATGCTATCTAGGTTGGTCATAACTTTTCTTCAAAGGAGTAAGCGTCTTTTAATTTCATGGCTGCAGTCACCATCTGTAGTGATTTTGGAGCCCAGAAAAATAAAGTCTGACACTGTTTCCACTGTTTCCCCATCTATTTCCCATGAAGTGATGGGACCAGATGCCATGATCTTCGTTTTCTGAATTTTGAGTTTTAAGCCAACTTTTTCACTCTCCTCTTTCACTTTCATCAAAAGGCGTTTTAGTTCCTCTTCACTTTCTGCCATAAGGGTGGTGTCATCTGCATATCTGAGGTTATTGATATTTCTCCGGGCAATCTTGATTCCAGCCTGTGCTTCTTCCAGCCCAGCATTTCTCATGATGTACTCTGCATTGAAGTTAAATAAGCAGGGTGACAATATCCAGCCTTGACGTACTCCTTTTCCTATTTGGAACCAGTCTGTTGTTCCATGTCTAGTTCTAACTGTTGCTTCCTGACCTGCATACAGACTTCTCAAGAGGCAGGTCAGGTGGTCTGGTATTCCCATCTCTTTCAGAATTTTCCACAGTTTATTGTGATCCACACAGTCAAAGGCTTTGGCATAGTCAATAAAGCAGAAATAGATGTTTTTCTGGAATTCCTGCTTTTTCCATGATCCAGCAGATGTTGGCAATTTGGTCTCTGGTTCCTCTGCCTCTTCTAAAAGCAGCTTGAACATCTGGAAGTTCACAGTTCATGTATTGCTGAAGCCTGGCTTGGAGAATTTTAAGCATTACTTTACTAGCGTGTGAGATGAGTGCAATTGTGTGGTAGTTTGAGCATTCTTTGGCATTGCCTTTCTTTGGGATTGGAAAAAAACTGACTTTTTCCAGTCCTGTGGCCACTTCTGAGTTTTCCAAATTCGCTGGCATATTAAGTGCAGCCCTTTCACAGCATCATCTTTCAGGATTTGAAATAGCTCAACTGGAATTCCATCACCTCCACTAGCTTTGTTCGTAGTGATGCTTTCTAAGACCCACCTGACTTCGCATTCCAGGATGTCTGGCTCTAGGTCAGTGAACACACCATCGTGATTATCTGGGTTGTGAAGATCTTTTTTTGTGCTGTTCTTCTGTGTATTCTTGCCACCTCTTCTTAATATCTTCTGCTTCTGTTAGGTGCATACCATTTCTGTCCTTTATCAAACCCATGTTTGCATGAAATGTTCCCTTGGTATCTCTAATTTTCTTGAAGAGATCTCTAGTCTTTCCCATTCTGTTGTTTTCCTCTATTTCTTTGCATTGATCGCTGAGGAAGGCTTTCTTACCTCTTCTTGCTATTCTTGGAACTCTGCATTCAGATGTTTATATCTTTCCTTTTCTCCTTTGCTTTTTGCTTCTCTTCTTTTCACAGCTATTTGTAAGGCCTCCCAGACAGCCATTTTGCTTTTTTTAAATCTTTTACAGAAGTTAATTACTTTTTAATAAAACTTAAGCAAACCCAGCAGAGGACTAGCCAGGATTTCCATTTTTTATATAGCTTCTTTTGTTGCTTTCATTTGTAATTTGCTTTTTAATGCTTTCTAACTTTTAAAATGTTGATTCATCTTTTGGTTCTGCATTTTTTGTGTATGAATTTGGTAAACTAATAAGTAATTTGTATCAATATTAAAGTATAGTGGATAATTTTAGATATCAAATTCAGCTACTTTGTGATTTTGTCTGAAAATTTAAATAAGCACGGATATAATTAAAGTTTTTATGTAAAGGCTAATAGTCTTTTCCCTCATTTACATGTTTGATATATCTTAGGTTAAGCACTTCTTTTTTAAGATTATAATTACACATAACTGAAGTATACCATTTGTCATTAATAAAAGCATAACCTGTTTTTATTGATTATATATCCCTGGATTGAAAATTTTCAAGAATTTCAGAAAGCCACAATTTCCTAATAAGCATGTTACTGCTATTTGAAAGAAAGTTTGACTTTGTCAGACAATCATGAATTCAGACAATCATGAAACTATTAATGAGTCAGTGAACTATAAAGTGTTACTATAATGGCAAAAGGAACTAATTCTCTTAAATCTTTAAACACAGAGTATGCTTTGGTTTATGTTAATATTATATGTAATTCCCTTTTATAAACAATTAAAATAATGATCTTTTCTAAAGAGATCAGATACAACCTAACATCCTGTAAGAGTTAATTCATGACTAAATCAAATTATTTATGTTATCTCAGACTAATTGATTTGCTAATAAAAATATTAATAGTATGCCATTAACTAAGGGTGGCATATCAACACTTTAACTTTCAAAGAAGTGAATCAATTTTATTATTACACAACATACCGCAGTCACATTTCTAGCGCTGCACAGAAAGCTTAATAATCTGATTCCATGCAGTTACAGAAAATGTCTTGAAACATCGTTTGCTTACTTTTACAGAGTAAGTTTGAATGGTGTTATTAGTGCCAGTTGTATCTTGAATTCACTTGCCTAATGTTGACCAAAATATTTCCCCCAAACTAAACTAAATTGCAGAAACTTAAAATGACTATTAAATCACTCTGTGGTCTATTAAAATTCTTTGACCATTTTTTTAAAAAGAGTATCTCCATTGATTTAAATAATTATTTTATAATTACCTTATTCATTGTTGAAACCAGTGGGATTGATTAAATACTTAAAAACAGAAAGAGGAAAAAAGACCATCCCATTTCTAAATTAAATCCTCAGGAAATGAAGATTTAACAAGAGAGATGATTACCTTTTCTATAATTCACCTTTGCATGCTAATTAATGTTAAAATTTAAATTTACTTTTCTTCTCCACAAGCTCAAAGAATTTAAAAGTGTTTTATTATTTGATATCTTACATAAACAAAATAACATGTAAGTGTATATTTAAAAACTAGATACTATGATGTGACTTCACCTCTGAACTCTCTCCATCCTATCTCTTGGTTCCTGGTAGAAGTAACTAATACACTAATTTTTTTTAATTCTCTTAATTTTTTTTCTGATTGTATCACTTTTCTTTCTAATTTTATCTTACATTGTAAGATATATTCTGAAGTTGTTGTTGTTGTTGTTTTTTTTACTTAATGCTACGCTTCTCAAATCCTTAAGTGTTTTGTGTAGTTATAGCTCATTTTCACTCCTGTATAGTATAGCACTTTGTGAATAAATGCATTTTAATCTATTCTACTATTGATGGATATTTGCTTTGATTCTGATTCAAGATTTTTGTGTTCCTTTTTAAACATCTTATTATGTATGTTTATTTTATTACTCTTTACCCTTTCTACACATATTGCAAGTAACATATTTTCCTTTAAGTACTACTTCAACAGCCTCTCTCAAGCTTCTTTATATGTAGTATTTTCATTATCATTCATTTTAAAGTATTTCTTAATTCCATTGTAATTGTTTAATTAGTATATTTCATAGATGTTTTAGAATTTTAAATACTTTAACATTTCCAAGCCTATGGGAATTATAAAGATTATCCTCTTTTAATCAACTTCTAACTTAATTGTGTAGTAATTAGAGAAAGTGGTCTACTCTTTGAAATGTGTTGAGCTCTTATCTTATGAAATAATACATTATCTGTTTTAGTAAATTTCCATAAATCATTGAGAATAATATTCATTTTCTAATGGTTAGAGGCAAAATTCTATATACATTAAATTGTTGTTCATTCTCTAAGTTGTGTCTGACTCTTTGTGATGCCATGGCCATAGCACACCAGGATATCCTTCACTACCTCCTGGAGTTTGTTCAGATTCATTTGCATTGAGTTGATGATGCTTTCTAACCATCTCATTCTCTGCTGTCCTCTTCTCCTTTTGCTTTCAATCTTTCCCAGCATCAGGATCTTTTCCAATGAGTCGCTCTTTCCATCAGGTGGCCAAAGTGTTGGAGCTTCAGCTTCGGCATCAGTCCTTCCAATGAATATTCAGGGTTGATTTCCTTTAGGATTAACTGGTTTGAACTCCTTGCTGTCCAAGAGACTTTCAAGAGTCTTCTCCAGCACCACAATTCAAAGACATCAGTTTTTCGGTGCTCAGCTCTCTTTTTGGTCCAACTCTTTCATCCATACATGACTCTGGAAAAACCATAGTTTTGACAAGACAGAACTTTGTTGGCCAAGTGATGTCTATACTTTTTAATATGCCATCTAATTTTGTCATAACTTTACTTCCCAGGAGCAAACATTTTCTAATTTCATGGCTGCAGTCACCATCCACAGTGATTTTGGAGCCCAAGAAAATAAAATCTGTCACTGCTTCCACTTTTTCCCCTTCTGTTTGCCATGAAGTGATGGGACCCAGATGCCATGATCTTAGTTTTCTAGATGCTGAGTTTTGAGCCAGCTTTTTCATTCTCCTCTTTCATCCTCATTCGAAAGCTCTTTAGTGCCTCTCCAGTTTCTGCCATTGGAGTGATATCATGTGCATACTTGAGGTTGTTGATATTTCTCCCAGCAATCTTGATTCCAGTTGTGATTCATTCAGCCTGGCATTAAGTTAAATAAGCAGAGTGACAATACTCCTTTCCCAGTTTGGAACCAGTTAGTTGTTTAAGATTCTGACTGTTGCTTCTTAACCTGCATACAAGTTTTGCAAGAGACAGGTAAGGTGGTTGGTATTCCCATCTCTTTAAGAATTTTCCACAGTTTATTGTGATCCACAGAGTCAAAAGCTTTAGCGTAGTCAATGAGGCAGAAGTAGATGTTTCTTTAGAATTTCTAATCCTGATTTACATGCTAATTTTGTTCAGTATTTTTAGTTCTAACCTTTAAACTGTATGAATGTCAGATTTTATTATTATTTTTTCAATCAGTATGTGTCTGTCTTTACCCATATGTTTACCAATGTCACTATTTACCATTTCATTTGCATCTCTGAATTTCTTTTGCTGTCCTACTTCTTTCAAGAGAATCTTGTTTAGAAGTGCCTTGAGCAAAACCTATTGGTGGAAAAAATACTCTGTTTTTATTTCTCTGACAATGTCTTTAAGTAATCCTCATTCCTGAGAGCCTTCTGCTAGGCACATATCTAGGTCACCAGTTATCACTCTTCGAACATTTTCAGTGTATCATTCCCCTGTCTTGTTTTTGCTTCTTCCACTGAGGTGGGAGAATTTTGTTATCAGTTGAATTGTCATTCCTTCCTATGTGATCTATCTTTTCTTTCTGGCTTCTTTAAATATTTTCTCTTTGCATTTTATCTGCTGCAGTTTCAGTCAAGTTTTTTGGAATAAGAGCTTCTTTTTATTGTGAAATGCTTCCAGTATACATTTTTTTTTCTTTTACCATTTTGAGGGATTAATGGCCTTTATTCTTCAAACATTGTGTCTGCATTCTTTTTTCTGCTGATTAGGAACATGTTGGGTATGTATATTATTTCTTCTCTTTTAACACCTCTTTTAAGTCTTTCATCTTCTTGTGTCTCTATGCCATATGTAGGGAAATTTGATCCATTCTAACAACCCACTCCAGTACTCTTGCCTGGAAAATCCCATGGACGGAGGACCCTGTTAGGCAGCAGTCCATGGAGTTGCAAAGAGTCAGACATGACTGAGTGACTTCATTTCACTTCACTTCAATGCATATTCAGTAATTATTTCTTGAACCCTCTAATTTGTATTTTTCTTAAAATAGTTATTTTAAAATTATATTTCTTATTTCACAATCACCTGTTGCTTGTTCTTATTTATAAATTTATATATTATTTTTTAAAACATTCATATATATTAAATTTTGAATATGAAGTACTTTGTGATATAACTTTGTTGTTTGTTGTTTCTTTGGACTCTCACTCAGGATGGTCTTTTCTGTGTTTGAGACTTTATGAAATCACATTGTTTTTCTTTCCCTCATTTCTATCTGACCTTATCTTTCTTTGTCTCTATTGTCCCTGTCCTGCTCAAATTTATTCCACTCCTAGCAATTTCTTCCCATCTGAGGTGCCCCATCTTGGGAGTCAGCACGAGCTTACCAGTTTCTCAAGGTCAAAGAGTACCTGATGGCATGAGCACCCAGACTCACGGTGAACCCTGTGTGCTCACCTGCTGAACACTGGGCAGAGTCCCTCTTAGTTTCAGCTGATGATCAAAAATTATTCTCTCTCACTTTTCAGAAAATACCTCCTGGCTGTAGGAGGGTTCCTTATTTTCAGGTTTCTCAGAATCCCCATTATTTCCTTATGCTTTCTCTTCTGGAAACACTGATCCCTGCGGGGTTTTGACTGTCTGATTGTCCCCATCCACAAGTATTTTAGGGTTCATTTCATTTTGTAGTAAATATTGCCCGTGGTTTTTGCTATCTTATGGTGGAATTTGGAGGAGATTTTGCTATCTTATGGTGGGATTTGGAGGAGATTTAAATACTGCATTGCTGTTATCTTTTCAAAAATCCCTGGGTCAGTTATATTTTCATCCTACCATCCCTGGCATAAAAAAGGATCTTAACCCCTGTACTCCTGCTTTGCTCCTTGCACACTTAGTTTTTGAGTTCCAGTTTTAATGTCATCACTTGTCCTTAGGATGACCTCACCCTTCATGTATCAGCAGGATTTCTCCCCTGTTTCTGGGGCAGGAGGAAGGATTCTGTTTGGAGATTTTCTTTATGTCCTCTGAGTCCAGCACTGCAACAAAAGATGTGCTTTCATAGTTGTTGTTGTTGTCTACCGTATTATCAAAAGTATTTGTGCCTAATAGTATTTTTAATATCGCCCACAAATCTCATTTTAACCAAGGTTCATGCCTTACTTTTCTCAATTAAAAAGTAAAATATCTGATACACAATTGTACAAAACTAAATCTGTTGTTAAAATTGTAGAAAGCTTGACTCATAGAAGCCTCAATTTAATCTTCTTTCAAGCAAACCATCCTCATCCTCAGTTAATATATATAGACACAAACCTTTAAAAAAAAGAAAACACACTTCCTTGTAGTATATGGATGAAAACTTGATTCAGGATAAAGTTATTGACTCCTTTTTTTGTTGGATGCCCCTTGCTGAAATGGAATATTGCTAGAGATTGTTTGCTGGAATGGACTCTGGATGGATACTAATATCAGTGCAGGTTTTCTTAAAACAATTTAGAAATGAATACATGGTAGAAATATGAACATCCTCATAGGGTAGTGGCTGATAACAGGGAAACTGGCTTTAGATGGACTGAGTTCCCATCCTGACTTAAAAGTTTGGGTAAATTGCTTAACATCTTTGTGCTCAGTAGCCTTATTTTTTGAATGTGAATAATGATATTAAAATTACCTCTCTGAAACATTGGGAAGATTAAGTAAGATAAAATAGAGTTTACAAGTGATTTGTGGATAGTAAGTGATCATTAATTGCAGTCTGTGAGGATGATGATGATAATGATGGTGATAATGATGATAAAAGGTTACTTCCCTAATTAGAGACAGGCTTTGCTTATAAGCCTTTTGTGTCAAAATGGATGAAAAAAATGAGATAAAATAATAATTTAAAAATCTCACTTATTTTGTTGTGGACTTAAAGCAATCCCACTTTTTTAGACACAAGTGATAAAATTCATGGAGATTTTGTTCCAGGAAGGAAAAAAAAAAAACGGAGCAGTTACTTTTGGCTGAAGCCTTCTAAATAGGTACTAGCTGCTGGGCTCACTCCCTCTGATCCCTCCTTCTGCTGGACCCCAAAGAAAGTCCCCAGGGCTTCCCAAGTGGTGCTAGTGGTAAAGAACCTGCCTGCTAATGCAGTAGACATAAGAGATGTGGGTTCCATCCCCAGGTTGGGAAAATCCCCTGGAGGAGGGCACAGCAACCCACTCCAGTATTCTTGCCTGGAGAATCCCACAGACAGAGGAGCCTGGTGGGCTACAGCCCAGGGGGTCACAAAGAGTCAGACACAACTGAAGGGACTTAGCATGGCACAGCACAGAGAAAGTCAGTGTAGAAGGCATAGTTGGTGAAATGTTTGTCACTGTCCATTATTAGTCTTCGGGTACCAACAATGTGGCCTCATTCATTTACTGGTGATGTTAAGTTGTTCTGACACTGCCCTCAAGACAGTGATGCCTTGTCCTTAGAGTGACGGGATAGACACTCAGAAAGGATTGCACACATTTATCGAATACCCTTGGCTTCACTGTGTGCAAGGTTCCAAATGTGAACTGTCTCTGCAAACTTTATTACTCCCTGTGGTCAGTTCCAGGACTCTATGGATATTGCTCAGTGTAGCAGTTAATTTTCTTTAAAACTCCTGACCATTTTAAATAATAGCATGTGTAAAAGGAGCTATTCACACCTGATAGCTAAAATAAACTGGCCGTCAACTGTTGCCTGGAACTACTGCAGATTCTTAGGATGTCTTGAAAAAATATAAACTCTTAGAAGATAATATTCTATCAAGCTATTTACACATAATCTAGCAAATCAGTTGAGCAAATAATTTGAAGCTGTCAATAAGTCTGCAGACACAGTGAGTAAGATAAAGTGAGAGGAGTGAAGAAGAATACAAAAATCCATGCTAAGCTACTTTTGTGTCTGTGCTTCAGGATGCCAGATGCTTACCTATGAGCATTTCTTGAAACTCTACACAAATCAGAATAGACTGCCAGTAGAAATAAACAGTAACTGCTGGTACACACGTGCATTATTTAGGTAGTTTTTATTTATTTATCCTGTTTGCTAAGAGTGTGCAGAGCAGACTGGGCACTACACAGAAAAATGTTATCTGTAAAAATAACAAAAATACAAATATATGCCATCAATGTGTATCCTTTAACATTTTGCTTCTCTCCAAAATACAATCTCTTTTCTCCTTTTCTCTTTCTTACCCACCACTACCCTCTCAAGCTCAAGTGAAGAAGCTTTGCTTCTGCCAAGATTCATCACTCCATGTCCTCCTTGACTCTGTCCTTTCTTGTCTCCCCTGATCTTGCTCCCTCAATCCCGCACTTTCATTTCTCACTTTAAAAGGTCCTCTTCCTCCTGCGGACAAAAATCTTCCAATGATTCCCTTGTATAAAGTGTCTCTTACCCTTTCTCTTCCTGAAGCTCTTGTACTTTTGTTCTGCTTTCATTTACAGCCACGCTTCTGGACAAAGCTTCCCACCAATTCTTCACCACATCTTCAGGCTTTAATTGCATGTGATACTCAGTTTCTGTGAAAGTATAGGATGGAGTCCTCAGTTTGAAAGTCAAAAGAATACATTTTTATTCTCCATTGTTTGGGATATGATTAAATTGAAGTGGTTAGGCAAACAGAACAGATACTGCCTTTTACTCTTCTTACTGTTTCCAAAGACAGTTAAGTAACTCTTCTATTCATCCACACCAAAGGAGAACAGATTGTTGAAAGAGCAGAGGAATATACTTACGGAAACTCTGCTTCATCTCTGCTCTGCACAAGTGCATGATTCATGTGTGAATTGACTCTGTCTGAGCCTTCTGGCTGCTGCTTGTTAAACAATATAATGCTAACAGCAATATAATGTTCTAGAATCAGAGAAGACTGAGTTTAGAAGGCCATTCTTGAGAGGTAGGATTGCTTAGTGGTGAACAGCACAGTCTCTGGAACCCAAAGTGAGTTGCTAAAGTCTGAATCCTGATTTTTCCACTTCCTAGCTCTGGAACCTTCTAGACTTTAATGATCCCTTCTGTAAAATGGGAGTGATAATAGTACCTTCTCACAGATTTGCTGAGGAGGTGAAATGTGTTAGTATCCGTGCTTATAACAAAGGAGGGCAGGTTACAGTGCACTCTTTGTGAATTAAATATAAATCTTCATTCAAGCAGCTCTGACCCAGGCAGGTTGGAGTTCATGCCCTAGCCCTGCCAGTCACTCATTTTATGCCCTTGGGCAGTACTTAACCCCTCTCTACTCTGTCTACACAGGAGATTTAAAATAAGAGAATCTATGCAGAGAAGTGCTGTAAGGATTGAATATGCCAGTACATGTGAAATTACTTAATAGGACCCAAGAGATGGTTTAAGTGTTAGGAAATATTAACTCATTGCTGTCATTAAAAGTGATGTCTCAACCCTCCCAGTTTTGTCCATTAACACAATGCATATCTCTTCTAAACTTTTCCAGATATCTTGACTTCCTTGTCTTGCTTCATTCTAGATATTGAAACTTTATGACTGGCCAACACCACAACTGAACTCATAGAAAAATTAACTTTTCGTGATTCCCAGTTAATGAGTGCTTCTTAGGTTTTCCTCACTGCTGGGAATGGCACCACCGTCTTTCTTCAATCTTAATAAAAACGATGTTACCGCTTTTTGTAGTCATCTCTTGCACTCACAGTATTCAATACCATTTAACTCTACATAGAAAGCCTCATTTACTCTCAACTTCTTCAGTGACTCCTAGTTGCAGAAATCACTGGTTCCTGGATTGACTATGAAAATGCATTCCCTATTTCTTTCTCTGAATCCATTCTCACATATTCTAGCTTTGTCATTTTTACTAAACACATCTAAAATATTATTTTTCTCTCGAACAACTTCCACTTGCTATGACATTATGTAGAGACAACTCAGCCTGACCTATAAAAACTTCGCACATGACAATCCTCTCCTGCTTTTCCAGATGTGGTTCTCCTGCCCTCTTCAGTGTTTCCTGTGCTTCTTGAATAGCCTCTTTCTTTTGCTGGATCTAGTCTTTCTTCATCTGATAGCCTTCACTTTAAGCTTACTGTCTCCTTTAGTCAAAATCTCCTCTGTATGAAAGAGCTTGTTTTGAGTTAGACTTTCTTTATAAAATAATTTTCTGATTACCCCTCCCATTAAAACAAGTCATTCCCTAAAATTTCCCTGGCACATTTTGATACTTATTTTATAATAATGACTGTACCCATTCAGAGTCAAGTATTGAATATTTCATCCAAACCATCACTTGCCCAATGAAGGCACAAGTTATAAGAGTAAATGGGCTGTAGTGCCTTTCTCAGGGTTTTTTTTTTTTTTTTTTTTTTTTTTTTTTGTATTCTGAGCAATGAAAATCCCATGAATTGATCCTCCTTCAGTAAATTCCAGTTACTCTTAAGTTACTTACACAGAGATTGTGTCTCTAGGGCAACTGCCCTAGGGCTTGCTGCTTATCTTGTGTCTCTGTTCTCCATCTGGTTAGCCTGAGCAGTTGACATGTGACTCAGTTCTTGCCAGTTTCTATCACCTGTAGTTAGTTTACTGTGGGTCAGAATAGCGATTTTTAGAAAGAGAGTAAAATAAGGTTTTTCTTCTATCCACATTTATTTCCCTGGGGGTAACAAATAGATCCAGAGAATAAGTGCTTTGTTTAAGTGTGCTACTATGGGGGCTCAGAGGTTAAAGCGTCTGCCTGCAATGCAGGAGACCTGGGTTTGATCCCTGGGTTGGGAAGTTCCCCTGGAGAAGGAAATGACAACCCACTCCAGTATTCTTGCCTGGAGAATCCCACGGACAGAGGAGCCTAGTGGGCTACAGTCCAGGGGGTCGCAAAGAGTTGGACACGACTGAGCGACCTTACTTACTTACTTACTATCTACAGAAATAATATACGTTTTTCTTGTACAAGGACCTTGCACCATTTTAATTTTGTAAACATCTTCCATAGAAATTAGCAGATTTTTACTACACAAATATGATCATTATTTGATTCATCTAAGAATTCTGATTTTTTTTAAATATTATGTTACTTTAAAATATAATTTAATCATTTATACTATTATTTTATTTATAACCGTTGATAGGACAGTTTAAGGCCACTTAATCCAATATTTAACTGGGTTAAACCTATATTTAAATATTTTAAAAACTAATTAGGTTGAAACTTCAATAATTCATCATAAAAAATGCTAATAGTTTTGTTTTTCCCCATTTTGTTCTTTAACATAGTAATATCTCTTCCTAAAGGTCACATTTCTGTCCTACTAGAGAAAATTTGCATACTAACCTATTTATCCCTTTTCTAACTATTTATGAATAGCTGTTATGCAAAATCTGAATAAATAATATAAAATTGACCCTCTTTCCAATCATTATAAGTGCTAAAAATTTTATATAAATATGTAAAGATCATTTATTAAGTTGTATTAGAATAATCTCCTACTTAAAATTACTGCCACATTATTCCACTATGTATCTTTTAAGTAGACTACACAAAAGACCATGAATATATGTAATGCACCTGAGGGCCATTGTTTATGTCTGAGCTTTTGTTCAACTTTTTTTTTTTTTAAGTCTTTTTTTTTTTAATTTTATTTTTAAACTTTACAATATTGTATTGGTTTTGCCAAATATCTAAATGAATCCGCCACAGGTATACACGTGTTCCCCATCCTGTACCCTCCTCCCTCCTCCCTCCCCGTACCATCCCTCTGGATCGTCCCAGTGCACCAGCCCCAAGCATCCAGTATCGTGCATCGAACCTGGACTGGCGACTCGTTTCATACATGATATTATATGTATTTCAATGCCATTCTCCCAAATCATCCCACCCTCTCCCTCTCCCACAGAGTCCAAAAGACTGTTCTATACATCAGTGTCTCTTTTGCTGTCTCGTATACAGGGTTATTGTTACCATCTTTTTAAATTCCATATATATGCATTAGTATACTGTATTGGTGTTTTTCTTTCTGGCTTACTTCACTCTGTATAATAGGCTCCAGTTTCATCCACCTCGTTAGAACTGATTCAAATGTATTCTTTTTAATGGCTGAGTAATACTCCATTGTGTATATGTACCACTGCTTTCTTATCCATTCATCTGCTGATGGACATCTAGGTTGCTTCCATGTCCTGGCTATTATAAACAGTGCTGCGATGAACATTGGGGTACACGTGTCTCTTTCCCTTCTGGTTTCCTCAGTGTGTATGCCCAGGGGTGGGATTGCTGGGTCATAGGCAGTTCTATTTCCAGTTTTTTAAGGAATCTCCACACTGTTCTCCATAGTGGCTGTACTAGTTTGCATTCCCACCAACAGTGTAAGAGGGTTCCCTTTTCTCCACACCCTCTCCAGCATTTATTGCTTGTAGACTTTTGGATCGCAGCCATTCTGACTGGCGTGAAATGATACCTCATAGTGGTTTTGATTTGCATTTCTCTGATAATGAGTGATGTTGAGCATCTTTTCATGTGTTTGTTAGCCATCTGTATGTCTGCTTTGGAGAAATGTCTATTTAGTTCTTTGGCCCATTATTTGATTGGGTCATTTATTTTTCTGGAGTTGAGCTGTAGGAGTTGCTTGTATATTCTCGAGATTAGTTGTTTGTCAGTTGCTTCATTTGCTATTATTTTCTCCCATTCTGAAGGTTGTCTTTTCAACCTTGCTTATAGTTTCCTTTGTTGTGCAGAAGCTTTTAAGCTTAATTAGGTCCCATTTGTTTATTTTTGCTTTTATTTCCAATATTCTGGGAGGTGGGTCATAAAGGATCTTGCTGTGATGTATGTCGGAGAGTGTTTTGCCTATGTTCTCCTCTAGGAGTTTTAATGCCATTTCATTGTCTTTTTTTTTTTTTTTTTTACTTTACAATATTGTATTGGTTTTGACATACATCAACATGCATCCGCCACGGGTGTACACGTGTTCCCCATTCTGAACCCTCCTCCCACCTCCCTCCCCATACCATCCCTCTGGGTCATCCCAGTGCACCATCCCCAAGCTTCCTGTATCCTGCATCAAACCTGGACTGGTGATTCATTTCTTATATGATATTATACATGTTTTAATGCCATTCTCCCAAATCATCACCCACCCCCCACTCCCTCTCCCACAGAGTCCAACACCTTATCTTTGACAAAGGAGGCAAGGATATACAATGGAGAAAAGACAATCTCTTTAACAAATGGTGCTGGGAAAACTGGTCAACCACTCGTAAAAGAATGAAACTAGAACACTTTCTAACACCATACACAAAAATAAACTCAAAATGGATTAAAGATCTAAACATAAGACCAGAAACTATAAAACTCTTAGAGGAGAACATAGGCAAAACACTCTCCGACATACATCACAGCAGGATCCTCATTGACCCACCTCCCAGAATATTGGAAATAAAAGCATTTCATTGTCTTTACAATCATCAGAAGTCAGCTAACAAAAGATGTGGACAGAGTATTTCCTCTTGATCAGCCATATGTGTATAAATTTATTTACCTAAAATTCCCTAAATTCCAAAAGCGATTGTGGTTTGGGGAGGTAGTGTTAGGAGTCAGAGGACAGGCACATTTGGGAGGATCACTGCAGGTCCTGCTTGCCCCCACCAGACTTCTGGCCTGCTGACCACAGGCCTGGCACAGCATCTGTTTCCTCCCCACTCTCTGTCCCAGTCAGGCAAGTTGCCTTATTTGGTAGAAAGTTCTTGTTCATAGAGATACTTAATGCTGAGTTTAGATTGAGACCTTCTAAGTCTTAAAACCCCCTAAATACAGTATCTCCTCTTTGGGAAATAGGTCATGAATTGATACATCTTTCTTTACTCTCTAGGAGAAGATTCTGAAGATGTACCAACTTCAAAGAAAGCTAAAGGTAAGATTGTTATTTTCAGTTCACTAGGAATTTTCTCGTCTGTAAATTTTTTTCTATCTGTTTTATTTAACTATTCTGGTTCTCAACTTTACCTAAGCAAAGTTTAGATGGTACACTTATCTGTAAACAGCTTTTGTACATTATTTGGAAAACATATATGTGTGTGTGTATATATATGTGTATATATATATATATATATATAACATGCTATACATATATATTATACACCTGTATATATTATATATCTCTGTATATCTCTATATATTTAAGACTAACTGGACACTGATTTATTTACAAGTAATTATTAAATAATTTGTAGGCCAATAAGGTTATAAGAGAAATATTTCAGAATCATAATTTCACAAGTGTTGTTTGACAGAAGGAGGACCACATAAATGTTCAAATATGATATTTACATGTGTTTATTAAGAAAAATTGAGATAACTTGCCTATATTAGCAATAATAGCTAAAGAAAAGATGGAAGTAAGGAGGAAGAGAGAGAGGGAGGGAAGACTGACCTCAAACCTCAGAAAAATTTGCTACAACCAGATACATGACCTTAGGCGTGTATTTCCAGGACTAAATTTATTCATCTGTATTGTAAGGTTTTCAACTAATTTAATTTAATGCATTTTTTTTCCTGAAGGGTTTCCTGGCTTCCTAGTTTGGCTTGTTATGTGACAGATATTTTCTATTCTACTTTCAGACTTGCCTATGGACAGTAAGAGTTTGCCTAAGATGTACTCTTGTCATCAAAATACAAGTTTTGTGGCAGTGTCTGGAATTAATAGTGTGGAAAACAGCACTTTGAGAAAAGACACAAGAGAATAGGTTTTTGATTCTTATGAGATGATTTACACTTAAGATATTTTTGAATACTAAAATGTGGGGAGTTTTATAAAACAATTATTAAGAACAATAACTTAATTTTTTTTTTACTTCTAGAACATAACTTCTCAAACAACTTTATATACAAAGCATTTGGAAATCTTTTTGAAATGAAATAAATTGATATTGGAGATCAATAACTGTATTTATATCAGTTTCCCAAGTAATGTTAGAACTACTGGTTCATGGATCACACTTTGAGAAGGAAGTTTTTTGAACTCATTTAGAATTTGATGAAATCTAAAACCTACTTCAGATGAAACACACACACATGTTCATATCTTAACATTCCATAGGTTTGTAAGAAACTCGTGAAAGTTTATCTGTGTACACCAGTTAAGAACTTCTAACCTGGGGAAAGGGGTTCAAATGAATAATGTCATTTATCCTTCATTAGATAGACACGTGGTGCATATCACTTCAGCAAAGGAGTCCTTGAGTCACATGAGAAAAGCAAAGGGTGCAGGATATATGAGCCTGCTGCTATTCTTTCATGATAAGGATGACCATTAAAACTCATGTCTCTCACAAGTTTAAATTATTTTGATCGAAACATTTGTTTCATAGCAAGATTCCATCCTTACCATATTATAACTCTGAGCATCAAAAACTCTTCAAAGAAAGGAATGAGTGTCAAGCCAGCCCTCCATTAACATCCAGCACATCAGGACCAGTTCTATGTGAACAATTGCCTGTAGCATTTTCCAGTCTTTTCTTTCATTGCCTCCTCTTCTATTACCGGCTCTTAACCTACTGAAGTTTGTAGTTAAAGACTGAACAGAATCTGAATAAGAACCTAGAATTTATTATAAGGAGGCCAAATAGCTCCTGTTTCTTTCATATTGTGTACCTTTTAAGACATTTTTTATGTCCCTACGTATTTGTATAATAACTATGAATGTACAAGGTAATTACTTTCATATTTTTGTATCCACTAGAAGAAGCTGAAGAGGTATCTTCAACAAAGAAGCAGAAAAGTAAGTTAAAAAAAAAGATGATTAAAACCACTAAGGCATTCTGTAGGTGGTACATATACACTGAAAGTTTAGACTCTCTTAAGAAAACCAGCATTAGAAGAAAAAGATGTGTAGCACGTATGTGAAGAGTAACATTAAAGTAGGTCACTCATATTTCTAAGAGGAGTTCTGCACTCTTCACGTCAGTCAAGGGACACACATTTGGAGGAATTACAAAGTCATGACTGAAGTGGCATTTATTGCAAACCATTCTACACAGCTCTGATCCTGAACATTCTAACTGAATCTGTGCTTAAATGTGTGCTACTGTCTGCTTTATGAAAAGACAGCTGAAGTGATATACTGAAATTTTTTACCTCAAAATGAAAAAAAATGTAGAAATAGGTCTCAACAATTCAATTGCTTAGAAACTCACTTCTAAGATTCAAATTTCCTTTTACCTTTTCTCACTATATGGCAGGCTGTTAATATTCAATCTTTGGGATCGTTGATTTTATAATGCAATCAATATTCATATGCAGTTACAAAATTCAATGTCCTATTTTCTTATTATTCCAGCACATCCAAATTAGACATTTTTTCTTCAGATGGTAAAGCAATACATCTTGAATTCACATATGCATAAAAGTCATTGCTGCACAGACTAAAGGAAGGAATTTTTTAAATAAGTATAACCAAAGTTTGCTTCACATAATGCTTTTGAAATAAAAAATAGACATTTATCTGAGGAAATAATGTCAATAATGTTCTCTGGGTTCCACAATCCTTCTTAAATGTATTTCTGAAGGAAATTACAAAAATGACCTCTATAATAGCAAACACTTCCTGTTATATTAATATATGTGAATCATTGAAAAAATATCAAGAGCCTACTATATTTTAAGCACTGTTTAGATGCTGTGGCTACTGCAACAGATGAGGGATAACAAATTATAATCCTTCATAAATCAGGTTGTATGAAATAAGAAATAAATAAGTAGTCTTAATACTTTCAGATATGGTTGCAAAATCCATAAAGTCAATCTAAGCATGTTTTTGATTTATATAGCAGTGCTTTCCCAATTGTTCACCTACTTGTAACAATTTGTGGCTGTATCACATAATACTCAAAATCTGTTATTTCATAAATAATTATTAAAGATAGGTGGATTATATTGACGTCAATCTCCTGGTTGGGATATTATAGTATCATTCATTTCTCAAAGATGTTACCATTGGTGAACACTAGGTGACAGATACATGGGCTCTCTCTGCATCATTTCTTACAACTTCATGTAACTCTTCAATGATCTCAAAATAAAAATTTTAAATAAAAGTAAGTAAATAAAATAATTCCACTTTTTAGTAAAAAACAAAAGTGTCAAATATTTTCAGTTCACTTGGGGGATTTACCATAGCAAAACAATATTTTCATCTTTCCATGAAGCAGTTCTATAGTTTGACATTTATGAGCCTTTTATAGAAGACCTAGAATGTCCAGCTACAATGATATTTTCACTCACAACCATTTGGCATCAATAAAATAAATGTCAGAACAGTGCCTGTGAATGAGAAGGCTCAGCTGGAAGCTGATTCTGATGGTCTCTCCCCCTTTGAGTACTGGCTCTGCCATTCCTCCTTCATGCAGGCCCAGCATTACTGCCTTCCTTCTCTGCAGCCTGTCCAACCCCTAACCCTAGACTCCCACAACCTTGGCGAGGGTGCAGGGGCGAGGGTTGTGTTACTGACCCTCTTTGAGGCTAAAACAAAATAGAAAACAATTCTGGATAAGATAAAGAGGAAAGAAGAACTAAATTCAAGATTTCTCCAAACCATTTTCATCAGTGAAAAAGCTCAGTGATTAAAGTCAGCTGACATCATGGGTGATGAAATCAGAATAATCCCTTGTTGTCCCCCTTAGCTTCTTTCTACCCATGCTTTGCTCTATTCTACTTCCTAAGCCCTTAGACTCATGTGGATTTAACTAGCCTCCCCCTCCCCATATTCCATATACTGCAAGCTGCAATTATCATTCTCTTTCCTGGCCAGCTGCAAGAAGTCTGTGGTTGGTTGACAGAATGCTGGCTGTTGCAAAGACTGTCTGTCTGTGGAACCCATGCCCATATGCATTGAATTAGACTGCCTCGCAATGCTTTACCTCTGTTCCTAATCACATTCTAGTTGTTTTTTTTAATAAATCATCATGCTCTCTTTCTTAGCCCCCATCAGCTTCTTCCAGTGTGTCTACTTGGATGGGTACAATGGCTATGGATTTCAGTTTCCTGTCACTCCTGCGCACCACCCCGGAGAGAGCTCTGGCCAACCAAATTCTCCAGGACAGAAGCATCAACGACAATAAGACACATACGCACAGCCCTTGCAAATTGCTTTAGAACTTTGAAAATAGGATCTTTTGTTTGTCTACAGTGACACAGGCAATTGAAATCATGTAGTCCAGGGGATTTCTTTGAAAATATTTTACTCTTCTGCCTGGTGTAGAAAGGGTGAGCAGAGGGTCTGAATGATAAGAAGACAAGTTGGAGGGTCTGGCGCTCAAGAATCTGTCATTTGTTTGCTGCTGGGAGTGGGTGCTTGTATTTTTCTATTTCCAGTCACTTTAAGGTTGTTCACAAACTAAATTTTGCTTAAAAATGATCTTTTAAACATGATTGACACAATTACAACATGAAATTTCTGGCTTCAGTTAGATATTGACTTCTAAGTGAAAACACAGACTATGCTCTAAGTTTAAAGGCTTTAGTAGCTTATACAAAAGCTGCTCTTTTGCATCATGTAGGTATCTAAACTCAGTTTACCCAATATGTTGATATTCAATAGTTTAATTTTATTTCTGTATATATATCTATTTTACTTGTGACTCTTCTCTAAAAATGGGTAACAGTTTCACCAAAGAATGCTTTAAGTGTCTTGTAAGGCTCTTTTAGAGCTCAAAATAT
This sequence comes from Bubalus bubalis, assembly GCF_019923935.1. NCBI lineage: Eukaryota > Metazoa > Chordata > Mammalia > Artiodactyla > Bovidae > Bubalus > Bubalus bubalis. The sequence goes on along the minus strand of NC_059166.1, from coordinate 76,047,520 downwards.
CTCTGAACTTTAGACATGATAAGATGGAGCGGAAAGGCTTGATGAATCTTATCCCTAAGATTTGTCTTGAATTACAATTAGGAAATTCACTCCAGTGGAAATACGCCATCCAATTAGGCAAGTCTGGTGAATCATTTGTTTAAATATAAGCAAATGAGATGTAGACTAGCCAGATTTCTCCAGACTGTGCCCTAGTAAAATGTCACCTGGGTGAAATTTTAGATCAGTCACCAAATTTGGGTGACAGATGCAAGAGGATTTTCATTTCACTTTAATAGGATCATTCTATGGAGTTAAATAGGTTTTATTGCTCAAAACAAAAAAAATATAAATGTCATCAAAGTGGAAGGAACACATTTTAACCATTAAGTTTGCCATGAGATATCTTACTTGTTTTTTAGGTAATTAGTTACCAGTGCTAATGGAATGAATAACAATCTTTAACTTATTTGATGATGCATCACTAGGGAAAACAACTATACTTTTGCCATCCTTTGTCTCTCAGTGATATAAACACTTATGTTTTCAACTACATTTTTCTAACAACAATAAAAGTCATGCCAGGGAATTCCTTTGCAGTACAAGAGTTAGGATTCCACACTTCCACTGCTGGGAGCACAGATTTGATCCCTGGTCAGGGAACTAAGATCCTGCATGTCACGTGGTACAGTCTAAATAAATAAATGAATAAATGTCATGCCACTGTGACCTTTATTATGTTTACAGTAGCAATTTAACTTATGACACATTAACTCAGGAAGTAAATTGAATTACTCTTTCTGGCTTTTTAATCATCTTCAGCAAAGTCCGAAAGAGCCAGAGCCAATACTAGCCAAGTGATTTATTTTCAAGGACTGAAACTAAGTTCCTTAGGTCCAAGATGTAGAACACTGTTTCATTGGAATATCATTAGGCTAGTGCATCAGTAACATGTTAATTATTAATAACGAATTTTCAGTGACTTTTGTGAATAGTTAATCTTGGCCACTGGCTGGTAGACCTAACTTATACCACAAAAGCCAATGATATGATGAACCAAGATTAATGCCACTCCATATGGAGGGCTGCCTGGAAGTGTGTAATTTCAGTACCAATCAGATGGTACTATCTTTTAAAGCCTCTTCTTGTAACAGTGAAAACTTGTGGGTAGGACAGTGGATGAAGTTTATTGTTCAACTACTCCTCCAGCTTGTCCAATTTAATGGCTAAAGGAATAGAGAGAAAATATGATGGTTTTCTCAATTTCATAGAAAAGAATGGTTTATCCATTCATTCTTTACATTGAATGACTGTTGAGCATTTACTCTTTCTAGGGCACTGTGTTAGCTCTGGGCCATATAAGGAAAATATCAGAGATAAATTCTGTTCCCAGTGCTATCCTGACACAGTATGTGGCCTTGGAAAATTTGCTAAACATTCTGTGCTTATTTTTCCCATGTGTAAAATAAGGATTTCTAGACAAACAACCTTATACCTCACAGATGTACCGTGGAGACTGAGAAAATATCTTAATATGGACATGACAGAAAAGTGTCTAAAAGAATACTTTTGAATGTGGCACTACTTGTTCCTCTGAGTACTTTTCTACATTATATTACGGTCTCTTTCATTCTCATCATGAAAACTATTTGATAAAAAATAAAATATGACAGCTCCTTGTAATTAGACAAGTCAATTATGCTGTAAACAATATTTACAATGTTGTTACGGTGTATCTGCTTGAAGTTACAATGAAATAGCACATGAAAATTGTTAATTAAACTCTCATCTGTTCATACAGTTCCATCAAATAAAGTATTTCTAGTCCTTTCATGTTTGTGCTTTACATTTTAAAATGAAAAGATAAATGGTTGGTTTAAAAGTCATTGTCTTTAGTAGTTCACTCATAATTCATGTCATATTGGTTATGAATGTGTAAGTAGTTGATAATTGTTTTAGTTCTTCGTTTTGTCTAATTGGTATGGGCTACTCATTTCTGTTCTTTACTCTTCCCTTCTCTTTACCTTCTCTTAATAGATGAAGCTCTAAGATAAATATAGGTCTATAGAAGATAAATGAAGGTCTATAGAAGATAAATAATTACTTAAGGTTTTAAATTTATGTTTAGTTTTCATAAAGCCTGATAATGGGGCCAGGCTTTTTTGGAATAATTCACATGAAATGCCCCAGTGTATTGTTTCCTTCTGGTACAACCCTGTCAAAACTGCTCACTGTAATATTTTGGGAACTAGAACTATATGTTGAGGGACTCAGATTATTTCTTTGAGTTATTTTGCTGGAAAAAAGCAAAGAGAATAACCAATATTATTCCTGATAGAAAATTCAAGGACGACCTAGCTAAGCTGACAGTACAGAAAACGAACCTAATCCTTATACAAATGCATAAGTTTGCCCAAAGTAGCCAATTGCACGAAAACCAGGCCCAGAATATTAGTCAGCTAGCTCCCAGATGCCTTTAACTTTGTCCTCAGGATACAGTTACAAATCTTAGCTAGTTCAATCCAGCATCTCAAAATTTATTTTTTAATTATCACCAGAGTTAGAAATGCAATCCTATGTGGAAAGACTTGCTTTTTTCCTACATGAGAGCCTAAAGGGACTTTAAGAGTTTCATTCATTTGCTTTAGAGATAAAGGAACTGAATCTCAGAGATGTTAGGTGACATGCCAAAGGGTCACATTGCTAACTAGTAATAGAAGTAGACTGAGAACTGGGATCTTCTGTTTTCTAATCCACCACATATAACCCACCCTGTGTGACTCCATGTTGAAGTCTCCACCATCATAAACTACCTCTGACATTTACACACATTAAGATGTAGAAACTCAGCACAGCTTTCCAGTCACTGGCTTCCTGACCACACTCTCTGCCCAACTCCTTTCAGGCCAATATTACTGCTACCTTGTACCTGCTCCCTTCATTAATTATGAAGTGAAGTGAGCTCAGTTGTGTCTGACTCTTTGCAATCCCATGGAATTCTCCAGGCCAGAATACTGGAGTGGGTAGCCTTTCCCTTCTCCAGGGGATCTTCCCAACCCAGGAAATCAAACCGGGGTCTCCTGCATTGCAGGCAGATTCTTTACCAACTGACGTGTCAGGGAAACCCTCATTTATCATTCATGTCAACAAAACATTTAGAAATTCCTGTGGATGCTCTCCTTTGTGTATAAAAATAGTTTTATTTTTCCACACTATTTAAGTCACTGAAAGACTCCAAATATTTGCTCCAAATAAGGAAAAAACAACTCTCTTTAAATTAATCTCAACACAACCAAAGATGCAGGTTAACAAAATAAGTAAAGAAAACAGATGCTTACAAAAACACATTTAGACTGTAAAGGAAAGCTCAAATTAAATGATGAATTACTGCATATTAATAAATAAGTCATACGAATTTCAGAAGTAATGCTTACAAAAACACATTTAGACTGTAAAGGAAAGCTCAAATTAAATGATGAATTACTGCATATTAATAAATAAGTCATACGAATTTCAGAAGTGCATGTTAATAAAGTAGTAATAGCAATATATATAGGTTTATATATTTAATATTATATATATTATATATCCCAAACACCTTCAGTTCAGTTCAGTTCAGTCGCTCAGTCATGTCCAACTCTTTGCGACCCCATGAACCACAGCACACCAGGCCTCCCTGTCCATCACCAACTCCCAGAGTCCACCCAAACCCATGTCCATCGAGTCAGTGATGCCATCCAGCCATCTCATCCTGTGCCGTCCCCTTCTCCTCCTGCCCTCAATCTTTCCCAGCATCAGGGTCTTTTCAAATGAGTCAGCTCTTCGCATCAGGTGGCCAAAGTTTTGGAGCCTCAGCTTCAACATCAGCCCTTCCAATGAACACCCAGGACTGATACTGATCTCCTTTAGGATGGACTGATTGGATCTCCTTGCAGTCCAAGGGACTCTCAAGAGTCTTCTCCAACACCACAGTTCAAAAGCATCAATTCTTCTGTGCTCAGCTTTCTTTATAGTCCATAATATTCTAAATAAATGACAACAGAATATCCTTCAAATCATTGAATCAGAACCCATAGAGCTTGTAAGATATCTGTGGAAAGGTAGTGCCCTGAATAGAAAGCTGAGATAGAACACCAGTTGGTCCATGGACCCCAGACACCGCTGCAGCGTCAAACATTTGTTAGAGTATCTGAAGGTGTTTCAGCAATGTAACTTAGCGACGGCAGTGTCAAAGTAAATATTACTGCATCTTAAAACAATTGACATATGTCTATGCTTAGGAAGAACTCTCTCTCCCTCTCATATTCAGAATTCAATGACAAATCATTTGTATATATTTGATGCCATCATGGACAGAGTTGGGATGATTTGAATAGAAGTTGTACTCTTTAAAAAGGAGCCAATGTTTCATGGAAAAACAAGACAACTCTCAATTCTAGCAATTTTAAGAACAAATATAGTAAATAATCAATTCAAGTATTTTCATCTTTGGAACATCTACACATGAAAAACTGTTTTTCAAACTGGGAATATATTAACGTTCAAATTCAAAATGACACTTTATAAAGGTGTACATAGAAAGTGTCTTCTCATCCCATTCTTCTTGCTTCAGTTTCCCATCCACTTCTTTACTTCCCGTAGCTAATAACATTGATGGATTCTTGCGTGTCCTTCCTATGAAAATACAAATGTCAACTAATATATGTTCTCATTTTGATACTTTTCTTACATAAACATTAAATATCATAAACATTGTTTCGTACTTTCATTTATTTATCAAATGTATCTAGAATTATTTGTTTAAACGAGTGCATACAGAGCTTCCTTATTAGTACAGACAGATATAGACAGGTAAATGTGTCTTACGCACATTATCTTGAGTGGAGAGCTAGAAGCCTCTATAAAACTACCAGTTAGGTCAAGATACAGAATATTAATAGCACTACAGAAGCCTCTTTCATATTTCATCTAGTTAATATCTCCCTGTGCTTGGTTGTGTCCAACTCTTTGCAATCCCATGGAATGTAGCCACCAGGCTCCTTTGTCCGTGGAATTTTTCAGGCAAGAATACTGGAGTCGGGTGCCATTTCCTTCTCCAGAGGATCTTCCCGAAACAAGGATCAAACCCACATCTCTTGTGTCTCCTGCATTGGCAGGTGGGTTCTTTATCACTAGTGCCATCTGGGAAGCAAATATCCCCTGGATAACCACTAGTCTGACTTTATCATCAAAGAAATGTCTTCACTGTTGTGACATTCATATAAATGAAATCATAAATCAGGTATCTTTATGTCATTATACAGGTAAGACACACTCAACTTGTTATTGTTTACATTCTAAGAAAGTAGTTTATCCTTTTTCATTGTCTTATAGCATTCATGTCTGTATGCATTCTATTGTGGGTGGTAATTTGGACATCTCTAGTTTTCGTCTATAAAAAACAGCACTTCTATAAATATTGTTAGTTTCTTATACTGCATAAATGTATGCATGGATGGGTGGGGGGTTTATAACTCAGAGGTGAATTATTGGCTTATACAGAAGGCTTCCGTGGTGGCTCAGATGGTAAAGAATCCGCCTGCAATGCAGGAGACCTGGGTTCAATCCCTGAGTCGGGAAGATTCCCTGGAGGGCACAACAACCCACCCCAGTATTCTTGCCTGGAGAATTCCACGGACAGAAGAGCCTGGGGAACTATAGTCCATGGGGTCGCAAAGAGTCAGACACAACTGAGTGACTGTCACACACACAGTAGGTGAATCTACGTTTTTGGTAGATAATTCCAAATAGTTTTCTAACTGGTAACAATTTGCTTTCCAACAACAGAGTACACAAGTTCTAGCTTCTCCAAATCCTTGGCTTATACTTGCTATTGTCATTTTGTTAATTTTAACTTCTAGGGCCTATGTTGTCATACATTGTTACTCTTAAACTTTGGATTTCTCTGGTGACCAATGAAGTTGAGAACTTTTAATATATTTACTGATCATTTGGAAATCCTCTTTTATGTAAAACTTGCTTAAACTTTGTGGACCTTTGTAAAAGAGGTTTTTTTTTTTCCTCTCTCTTTTTTCTAAGGAATACCTTTGGCTCCACGTAGATATATTTTTGAGTTTTCATATTTTCTTTGTTTCCAAGTTTTGCTGAGCATACAAGAGTTTGGATCTTTTCAGTTTGTTCATTTGTGTTGTCCTCTTTGTTGTTCCATGTTGTTTACAAGAAGTGTCCAACTCTGTGACCCCATGGAGTGTACAGTCCATGGAATTCTCCAGGCCAGAATACTGGAGTGGGTAGCCTTTCCCTTCTTCAGGGGATCTTTCCAACCCAGCAATCAAACCCAGGTCTCCCACATTGCAGGTGGATTCTTTACCCACTGAGCCACAAGGTAAGCCCAAGAACACTGGAGTGGGTAGCCTATCCCTTCTCCAGCCAATCTTCCCGACCCAGGAATGGATTTGGGATCTCCTGGATTGCAGGCCTATTCTTTACCAACTGAGCTATCAGGGAAGCCCTGATACAATGCATAGACTATTGTAATTATAATCATTTGTTTCTTTTCAAACTAAGTTTCTTTGGGCATGGATGAGGAAGTTATACAAACTGTTTTGAGAGATGAAAAATTTTTCATTTGTAACAGTTACTTTCTATAATTCTGAGGATGGTTAAACAAAGGTTTTCCAGTTGGTCATTTTGGATGAAAGTTGGGTGCCTACATTTCAGAACTCTGGAAATGTCAACTTTTAATCTCATTATAAGTCATAAAAATATTTTAAAGAAATCAAAAAGTCATGATTCATATTATTAACACCCTCAGCTTTACAACTCTACCTTTGATGTAAAGCAGTCTTTAGTTCTTAGTTCAAAGGAGTCTTTGCTTGAAATCAATGATAAATCCCATTCACATTCCATTTTATTCAGTTCCTTTAGAGCTTATAACCCTTTGTCTAGTGAGAAGAAAACTTATCTTATGTATGCCTACAATGACTTAGTCAGACCACTTACCTCTGTAAAGTTGTTAAAAATGAAATTGCTGAAAATGACTTTAATCCATGTTAATATCAATCCTAAAATTTGATATTATAAATCTAGTTACAGCATATCTTTTCATCCTTAACTACAAACTTTTAGGCTGTTGAGTGGGAATTGTCAAATGTTGTTCGTTTCATTGGTTATTTCTATTACTTTTTGCTACAACATTATGCTCAAACTGAATAAAAATAAAGCATATTTAGTGTGGTGATTGTTTAGAACACATTTTAACAAATAACATAGTCTTTGCTTTACATTTTGTGTGAACCAGCAGAAATAGCACATTTTACATAAAATGGAATATATATTATAGAAAATAGGACCACAACATAGTTACATTTTCTGTAATTGAATTTCAGTGGTACCACCTTTAGTCAAGTAATGAGCAGCCTTTTGAAATAGAGAAAAACATCTTGAAACTGACTGAAAGATTTTTATTCTTTGGTTACTAGGCCAAATTTTAGGGACATAAAGATACTTCTCATGTATCTGATGGAATAAAACTCTAACTATATTAAAATAAAGAATCACACTCTTTTCATAGCAGATTGACAATAGAATATATCAGTAATTATTCATAGTCAAAAGGATCACGATACTAGCTGATAGTTAATGAGGAGGTAGTTCCTTTTACAAATGAAACATCAATTTGATAATGACAGGAATAAGTAACTTCATCTTTCAGAAATGATTGGTTATATTAAATTTTTTAAGTGTATGTTTAAGAAACTTGCTTATTATGTATTTCTTACTTATAAAATAATATTGATTTGAAAAACAGTAAAGTCATTATGAATAGCTTTAAGTGCCTAGGGAAAAAAATATTGTGATTACATAAATTTTGAACTTGAGGAGATAAACCAGTAATTTGACAAGCATGGTAACTAAATTTCAGAGCAATTTATTGACTTGCCTAATATCACAAGCTTGTTCCAAGCAGAACTGAAATGTGAAAAAAAAAATGTGATGTGATTTTTAATAGTGTAGTTAGAACAATGAAAATCATGGGATCCACCTAACTTTGGTGTCCACAATCAGTTCAGTTCAGTTTAGTCACTCAGTCATGTCCAACTCTTCGCAACCCATGAACTGCAGCACGCCAGGCCTCCCTGTCCATCACCAACTTCCAGAGTCCACCCAAACCCATGTCGTTGAGACGGTGATGCAATCCAACCATCTCATCCTCTGTTGTCCCCTTCTTCTCCTGCCCTCAACATTCCCAGCATCAGGGTCTTTCCCAATGAGACAGGTCTTCACATCAGGTAGCCAAAGTATTGGAGTTTTCAGCTTCAACATCAGCCCTTCCAAAGAACACCCAAGACTGACCTCCTTTAGGATGGACTGGTTGGATCTTCTTGCAGTCCAAAGGACTCTCAAGAGTCTTCTCCAACACCACATTTCAAAAGCATCAATTCCTCAGCGCTCACCTTTCTTATATTCCAACTCTCACATCCATACATGACCACTGGAAAAACCATAGCCTTGACTAGACAGACCTTTGTTGACAAAGTAATGTCTCTGCTTTTTAATATGCTGTCTAGGTTGGTCATAACTTTCCTTCCAAGGAGTAAGCGTCTTTTAATTTCATGGCTTCAGTCACCATCTGCAGTGATTTTGGAGCCCAAAAAGATAGAGTCTGACACTATTTCCACTGTTTCCCCATCTATTTCCCATGAAGTGATGGGACCAGATGCCATGATCTTAGTTTTCTGAGTGTTGAGCTTTAAACCAATTTTTTCACTCTCCTCTTCCACTTTCATCAAGAGGCTCTTTAGTTCTTCTTCACCTTCTGCCATAAGGGTGGTGTCATCTGCATATCTGAGGTTATTGATATTTCTCCTGGCAATCTTGATTCCAGCTTGTGCTTCGTCCAGCCCAGCATTTCTCATGAGGTACTCTGCATAGAAGTTAAATAAGCAGGGTGACAATATACAGCCTTGACATACTCCTTTTCCTATTTGGAACCAGTCTGTTGTTCCATGTCCAGTTCTAACTGTTGCTTCCTGACCTGCATACAGATTTCTCAAGAGGCAGGTCAGGTGGTCTGGTATTCCCATCTCTTTAAGAATTTCCCACAGTTTATTGTGATCCACACAAAGGCTTTGGCATAGTCAGTAAAGCAGAAATAGATGTATTTCTGGAACTCTCTTGCTTTTTCCATGATCCAGCGGATGTTGGCAATTTGATCTCTGGTTCCTCTGCCTTTTCTAAAACCGGCTTGAACATCTGGAAGTGCACGGTTCATGTATTGCTGAAGCCTGGCTTGGAGACTTGAGCATTACTTTACTAGTGTGTGAGATGAGTGCAATTGTGTGGTAGTTTGAGCATTCTTTGGCATTGCCTTTCTTTGGGATTGGAATGAAAACTGACCTTTTCCAGTCCTGTGGCCACTGCTGAGTTTTCCAAATTTGCTGGTATGTTGAGTGCAGCACTTTCACAGCATCATCTTCCAAGATTTGAAATAGCTCAACTGGAATTCCATCACATCCACTAGCTTTGTTCGTAGTGATGCTTCCTAAGGCCCACCTGACTTCACATTCCAGGGTGTCTGGCTCTAGGTGAATGATCACACCATCGTGATTATCTGGGTCATGAAGATCTTTTTTGTACAGTTCTTCTGTGTATTCTTGCCACCTCTTCTTAATATCTTCTGCTTCTGTTAGGTCCCTACCATTTCTGTCCTTTTTTGAGCCCATCTTTGCATAAAATGTTCCCTTGGTACCTCTAATTTTCTTGAGGAGATCTCTAGTCTTTCCCATTCTATTGTTTTCCTCTATTTCTTTGCATTGATCACTGAGGAAGGCTTTCTTATCTCTCCTTGCTATTCTTTGGGACTCTGCCTTCAAATGATTATATCTTTCCTCTTCTCCTTTACTTTTCGCTTCCCTTCTTTTCACAGCTATCTGTAAGGCCTCCTCATACAGCCATTTTGCTTTTTTGCATTTCTTTCCATGAGGATGGTCTTGATCCCTGTCTCCTGTACAATGTCATGAACCTCCATCCATAGTTCATCAGGCACTCTGTCTATCAGATCTAGTCCCTTAAATCTATTTCTCACTTCCACTGTATAATCATAAGGGATTTGATTTAGGTCATACCTGAATGGTCTAGTGGTTTTCCCTACTTTCTTCAATTTAAGTCTGAATTTGGCAGTAAAGGAGTTCATGACCTGAGCCACAGTCAGCTCCCAGTCTTGTTTTTGCTGACTGTATAGAGCTTCTTCATCTTTGGCTGTAAAGAATATAATCAATCTGATTTCATAAAATTTGTTATTAAAAACAATTATTTATGCTATGTTTAAGATGTCCACTGCTGGGAATTCCCTGGCAGTACACTGTTTAGGACTTGGAACTTTCACTGCCATGGCCCATTTGATCCCTGCTTGGGGAACTAAGATCATGCAAGCCTTATGGAGTGGCCAAAAATAAATAAATAGATAAATGAAACATTAAGATGTCCACTGCTTTCTAAAATTTATTCAGTTTCTTCTGTTATATATACTGTTCCCTTCTGTTAATTAAATGTGTTCTTTATTATACACTTGAAGACAAGGACCCCTGTAGAGTTCTTTATTGGCCACAATTGTGCATTTTTCTTAAACAATATTTCAAATAGGAGCCCTCAGCCTAGCAGTATTTTGCAGTAGACAGAGTGAGAGGATGATGGCCATGCCTATCTAATAATCCACTTGGGATGAAACTTTGTTTCACTGAAACTATTTCTGAAATCAGGTCAGGTACATCAACATTTGGAAGATACATATTATTTTACTTTTAATTTTTTTGCAGCTTTCTTTTTTTCAATTGTTATTTTATATTGAAGTATAGTTAATTAACGTTAGTTCCACGTGTACAGCAAAGTGATTCAGTTATACATAAACATTTATCTATTTTTTCAAATTCTTTTTCCAATTAGATTATTACAGAATATTTAGCAGAGTTCCCTGTGCTATACAGTAGGTCCATGTTGGTTACCTGTTTTAAATATAATAATGTGTACATGTTATACCCAAGCTCACCATTTTTTCTTCCCTCCCATCGTTCTCCTTTTGTAACCCTAAGTTTATTTTCTCAGTCTGTGTATCTGTTTCTGTTTTGTAAATAAGTTTATTCATATCATTTTTTTTTCGATTCCTCATATAAGGGATATCATATGATATTTGTCTTCCTCTGTCTGACTTACATCACTTAGTATGATAATCTCCAGGTTCATCCATGTTGCTGCAACTTGCATTATTTCATTCTTTCTAATGGCAGAGTAATATTCTAATATTCCACTGTGTGTATATATATATATATATACACACACACACACACACATATATATATATAAACATACATATCATCTTTATCTGTTCATCTGTTGATGGACATTTAGTTAGCTTCCATGTCCTGGCTATTGTAAACAGAGCTGCAATGAACACTATCCTCTTTAATCAAGTTTTTCTCTGGATATATTCTGAGGAGTGGGTTTGCTGGATTACATGGTAGCTCCATGTGTAGTTTTTTAAGGAACTTCCATACTGTTCTCCATAGCGGGCATATCAGTTGACATTCCCACCAACATTGTAGGAGAGTTCCCTTTTCTTCATATCCTCTCCAGCATTTATTGTTTGTAGACTTTTTGATTATGGCCACTCAGACCAGTGTGGGGTGATAGCTTATTGTAGTTTTAATTTGAAGTTCTACACTAATTAGCAATGCTGAGAGTCTTTTCACGTGCCTCTTGGACATCTGTATGTCTTCTTTGGAGACATGTCTATTTAGGTCTTCTGCCCATTTTTGATTGGGTTGTTTATCTTTTATATATATATATATATATATTTTTTTTTTTGGAGATTAATCCCTCAGTTGGTCGCATCATTTCCAAATATTTTCTCCCATTTTGTAAGTTGTCTTTTCATTTTGTTTATGGTTTATGGTTTCCTTGTTGTGCAAAATTTTTGAGTTTAATTAGGTCCTGTTTATTGACTTTTGTTTGTATTTCCATTACTCTAGGAGATGGATCCAAAAGGATATTGCTGTGATTTTTGTCAGAGTGTTCTGCCTATGTTTTCATCTGGGAGTTTATGGTTTTGATTAATTCTGAAAATTTTAGTCATTAGTTTTTCAAATATTTTACTGCTGTTCATTATTCTAAGACTCAGTCACAGATATGTTAGACCACTTGATTTTGTCTCCAACATCACTGCAGCTCTGCTCATCACTTTTAGGTCTTTTTCTTACTATGCTTCCATTTGGAATTTTTCTATTGCTGTGCTTAAAATTCACTCATCTTTTCATTGACAATATGTAATGTGCTGATAAGTGCACAGTGATATTTCATTTCACATATTTTATAATTCTTAAGTGTTCCTTTTTATTATTTTTTATATTTCACATTTTCTTTATCATTATACTATTTTTTTAACCCTGTAGTATATTTAGGATAGCTATTTTAAAGTCCTTTTCTGCTAATTCCATAATTTCTGTCATTTCTGGATCTTAATCCATTGACTGATCTTCTGATATGGGACACATTTTTCTGATTCTTTGCATGTCTAATAAATTTAAATAATGCTGGTTATTTTTTCACATTGTTGAGTTCTAGAAATTTTGCCTTCCTTTAAAGGGTGTTCAATTTTTTTGTGGAAATCAATCAAGTTATTTATGGATCAGCTTTTCCCCTTAAAGCTTATTCTTAACTTTCATTATCCATTATTTTAGTCTTCTGCTGTGTGTAGTCCCTACTAAATGTCCTTGGTGCTTAGTGAGGGATCTCCATTCTAGCTGGTCAGAATGCAGTGAGAATGCTTAAGGAACTGCTCAGGTTTACATGGCTCCAGGTGTTATTTACCCTGAATTATGGAAGCCCATTTAGATGGGGAAACAGTGGCTGACTTTATTTTTGGGGGGCTCCTAAATCACTGCAGATGATAATTGCAGCCATGACAATTACTCCTTGGAAGGAAAGTTATGACCAACCTAGGCACCATATTAAAAAGCAGAGACATTACTTTGCCAACAAAGGTCCATCTCATCAAGGCTATGGGTTTTCCAGTGATCATGTATGGATGTGAAAGTTGGACTATAAAGAAAGCTGAGTGCAGAATTGATGCTTTTGGAGAAGACTCTTGAGAGTCCCTTGGACTGCAAGGAGATCCAACCAGTCCATCCTAAAGGAGATCAGTCCTGGGTGTTCATTGGAAGGACTGATGTTGAAGCTGAAACTCCAAGACTTTAGCCACCTGATGCAAAGAGCTGACTCATTGGAAAAGACCCTGATGCTGGGAAAGATTGAAGGCAGGAGGAGAAGGGGATGACAGAGGATGAGATGGTTGGATGGCATCACCGACTCAATGGACATGGGTTTGGGTGGACTCCGGGAGTTGGTGATGGACAGGGAGGCCTGGTGTGCTATGGATGGGGTTATGAAGAGTAGGACACGAATGAGAGACTGAACTGAACTGATTTAGATAAGTATACATCACTATTCATCAACTGACTTCATACATATTTATTGCAATTCTTTTTCTTTGTACTTCATCTTCTCTGACAGTCTACTCTGCAAAGTCCTGTCATTTCAGTCCAAAGTTAACCTGTTCTCTTAGTGAAGCAAGCCTGCCATGTTCTGCTTGGGTTCCCCTTCATTCACCATTGTTCACAAAAATTCTTCCAGACAGAATAATGTGGTGATCACTGTTCTTATATCATTTGCTTCCTTCCTGTCATGAATCAGTGTTCTGCTAAGCTTGTTCTCCAATTTCCAAAGACAGTTACACCGTATGGTTACTCCAATATGTTTGGAAATGGAAATACCAAAACCCCATTGACATTTTTTATAGAATGTCTATTTAGACCACCAGCCCAGCCTCTGTAGATATAAATTTCTTTCATCATAGCCCTGTGAAACCATTTCAGGAGGCAAATGATGTGGTTAATAGGATCACAGGAAGAAAGTGATATGAGAATTGGGTATAAGAAGATATGAGGACTAGGGGAAATGCCAAGGTACCTTGTTTCTCAGGCTGAGCCTATCCAAATCATTAAGGTATACGAATAAAATAACAGATAAAAATGGATTCTCATTCGTACAACACCCCAAATTTTCCTGTGTGGTAAAACTAGGGCTAGAAATAAAACTCAAGGTAAATATATTAAAATATGCTTTATAAGAAAAAAAGAAGAAATTTAGGAATAAAATCATTTGATTACTATCTGTACCCTGAGATAAATTTATTGTTCATTAAAAATGGATTCAGTTAATAGAAATAGCCTAATTAGAAAGTTGACAGAAATTAGAATGCTGAATAAATATATAATGGCTTTTATTATAATTTACTGTGTAATAGAAATTTAAAAAGTTGGTTAAAATATGAGAGTTTGTGAAAAACTTTCTAAATGGTACAATTTTTTTCAATAATTTCACTGCAATTTTAACCCTGAGATAATAAATAAAGTAATAAAACAGTTTTATGGTTGCACACTAGGCAGAAGGTCCCTGGGGAGAAATCATTTGATCAAATATCCAGAAGATTTTGTCAGATCAGAATCTAAAGATGAGGTTTTAGCTGCTCAGGCGTTTCCCAACATCCAGCATCATTTTTTCTCTTTCTTGGGGCCAAGCCAAGGCTTATGCGTGTCTGCTGGTCTGTTCTCACTGCCACATCTTGATGCTCTCAAATCCCTCTTCCTTTCCTGCCTCATCTTCCACAATTATTGTTTCAACTTCAGCAAACTTGAAAGAGGAAAATGGTAAGGACCTTTTTTCTCAGAGATAATTTGTAATTTTTTTTCCCCAGAGCTAAAGAATTAAGAAGTCTGTTATTTTAATGCAGGTACCTTATCTGTGTTCCAAAAACAATGTTGCCCTGGCAGTTTGCACTCAGCATCCTCCTGAAGTGACCTTGTCACAGGGAAGCAGACCAGAGAATCTAGCAACCCTTCCCAATACAGTGCTCAAGAGTGTTTAAGCTTTGGCAGCAGATAGAAATTCCTGATGTGAAAGACCAAAGGAATGTACAAAGAGAGCAGCAAAAATATACATCCTTATTGGGCTTTATAGATGGTTCTCCAAAAGATTAAGTATTCCAAAATATCTTCCTCCAGTGCTCTCCTACTTGGACTTTCATTTTTGGGGCAATGTATAGTAATCAAATGGAAACAGTGACAGACTTTATTTTCTTGGGCTTCAAAATCACTGCAGATGGTGACTGCAGCCATGAAATTAAAAGACGCTTGCTCCTGAGAAGGAAAGCTGTGACAAACCTAGACAGCATATTAAAAAGCAGAGATATTACTTTGCCAACAAAGGTCCATCTAGTCAAAGCTATGGTTTTTGTCATGTACGGATATGAGAGTTGGACCATAAAGAAGGCTGAGCACTGAAGAATTGATGCTTTCGAATTGTGGTCCTGGAGAGGACTCTTGAGAGTCCCTTGGACTGCAAGGAGATCAAACCAGTCAATCCTAAAGGAAATCTACCCTGAATATTCACTGAAAGGACTGATGCTAAAGCTGAAGCTCCAATATTTTGGCCACCTGATGTGAAGTGCCTACTCAAAAGAAAAGACCCCAATGCTAGGAAAGATCGAGGGCATGAGGGAAAGGGGGCAAAAGAGGATGAGATGGTTGGATGGCATCATGAACTCAATGGATATGAGTTTGAGCAAACTCTGGGAGATAGTAAAGGACAGGGAAGTCTGGCATGCTTCAGTCCATGGGATTGCAAAGAGTCAGATACAACTTAGCGACTGAAAAACGAGAGTAGCAATAGTAATCAGCTTTAGCTTTAGGTTAGAGTCCTTGTTCCCATCTCAAGAATTCCCATCCATCTGTCCTTTCAATCTTGGAGTCTCTGTATCGCTTCTTAAACTTTTTCTCTCAGCTTCTGGAAATGCTACATTCTCTTGTCTGTGCTGCCCTTTTTAAAGCAGGAGCTTTGGTGAAGCATTTTTTACTGATTTTTTTTTTTTTAAAGAAAAGATAATTTAATCAGCATGTGTAATTTTCCACTCTCTTGCAATTCATTGCCTCTAATGCCATCCCTGAAAACACCTTTCCCCCCATTTGGTTCAGTTTCTGCAGAGCTGTGGGGAAACTCTATTTTACTAATGATGAGGCAGATAAGTGGTTTACTTAAATTAGCGAACACATCCAATTACACTGCCACCATTCTGAACTTAACAAGAAAAATCATTATCACAGAAGAGATAAGGCCTTTTTCATTCTCTTTCTCCCTCTCTATTTTTTTTTTTATTTTGGCTTTTACCCTTTGGAGAAAATTTCATCTGTGCCGGAAAGTTCCCATCAAAAGGATTAATGGTTGACTGGTTAAAGTCAATTACTCTAAATTGAAAGCCAGCATAACAAGAGAGTTTGTGATTCAGTCTGTCTCTCAATTGGAGGGTTATAAAGTTGTAACCTAGACCAGTGGCTTTAACTATGAGAATTATGTCCCCATGTAGCTACCCTATTGCATTTACCTATAAAAGCCAAGCATTGTCTCTCTTTTTAAAGATACCATTACACATTTCCTATGTTACTTTTATGTTACCCAAGAAATAAAATTCAGAAATTATACACTATAGGTCTTCCAATAAGAATCCTGGGTAACAATCTCACATCAATTCATTTTACAAATGTTTGATGAACATAAATTGTGTGATGGGTGCAAAGCATGGTTTCTGAGGCTGATGATACCCAGTGAGGAAGCTGTAGTTCCTTCCCTTAAGCATTTGAGGTCAAGGAGGAGAGATAGATCTGTAAATAAATTTAAAACAGTGAAAATGGTCACGCACACTCAGTTGTAGGAGACTAGCAAGGATGTGCTAAATTCTGTCCTGTGTGGCATCAGTAGAAGGACTGGGAACATTTAAAGGGAGAGCTGACAATGGTAAGGTGGAAGGCAAGGGAGTAAAAAGCAATTCAATGGAAAACAGAAAGTATCAGCAAAGGCTTGAGGTTGTGAAAATGTGTAATTTGATGGTATGCTACAGTGCTGCGATTCATGGGGTCGCAAAGAGTCAGACACGACTGAGCAACTGATCTGATCTGATCTGAAGGAATAGCAAGAAGTGTAGAAATTAGGATGAGTGGTATGAAACTGAGGCTCATAAAATAGTCAACCAAAAATAACACCAAGATGCCTGCTTTGGTAAATGAGCGTGGAACTCATGATGAAGAAATATTGATTACCAACTAAATTTTAGGAAAAGACTACATAACATCATTCAGAATGTTTAACCAAGGAATCTATGATATCTATTGCCTGGTTACTCAAACTATGAACTTAAATGAGAACTAACATCACACCATAATCTCCTGAAATCAAGACAAATTAGTTGTTTTTGATTCTAAGTGATGGTTCCTTCCATAATTCCTGAACCTTGTAGATAACTTGTCTTCATTTACTTCTTTCCAATGATATCTCATGGAAATTGTTTCTGAAGATCCAAACATTCACCTATTCCCACAACAAGAGCAGAAACGACTAGAAGAATGAAAAAAAGCAACTTTGCTAAGATGTAATTTATGTAAATGCTAGTTTCTCAAACACGTTTCTGGGCCGTACTAGTTTGGCAATGCTCCTATCTTACACTAGTTGTCTATTTACTATTTTTTAGCTGAATAACTCAAAGCCCTAAATTTTCCATTATCTGGCTTAATAATTTCCAAATAAATCTTCAGAAGAAAACTATTTGCAAAGATATTGATTCGCAAGCCAGAAATCTATCTGTGTCCACATGCTGTTCCTTATCACCATCCCTTTCTTCCCAAGCTACTACTTCCCACACAAAATGCTAACAATTCTATCTTTCCAGTGTCCATCCACTTCTCTCCACCTCCACTTCGATCCTTAGCTCAAATTGCCTACATTCATCATCTGGTAACTGTAGAAGTGTTCTACGTGCTCTCTCTGACTCCAGTCTTGTCCTCTCAATCTTTCAAGCCATATCCCATACTGTCACCAAAGCTAATTCTTTCACTTGAAAGAATAATTTGTCATTCTACCGCTGTTTCCCATTGGTGGCTTCCCATTGCCACTAGAATATAGTCTAAAGTCATCAGAGACCACCCTTCACTGTCTGTGTTCAATCTTTACCTGCAGATTGATCTGTCCCAACTCCCTATAGCCATTCCCTTTTACTCTATATATTTCTGCAAAGCTGGAATGTGTTTATGCTCCCATTAGCATAGCCTGACCCCCAACCTACATATTCCCCACATCCTCCTTTGCTTAACTCCTACTTACCCTTTAAGAATCAGTTTCATGTTAAATGCTCAAAGAACCCTTCTCTTATCCTCAAGAATAAATAACTTGACTCCCCATTATGGTTGGTCCTATATGGTCCCTGGATATATTTATCTCATTACAATTTTTTGAGGACTGGGACAATACCTTATTCATAAAAGTACATCTCCAGTGCCTACCACAGTGATTGATACATAATCCCAAAATATAATGAAATTTTTACAGTGGCTTTGGACATAGTGTTTATTCTCACACACAGACATATCCACAAAATTCTTCCTTATGAATCTGTCTCTCACTCAAACTCTGTGCTCCACAAACTTTGATTTTTGAGAAACAGTTCTGGGGGTGGGTATGAGAAAGACTTTGGGATCTCTTAAAAACTAATAAAATACCATGTATTGGAAGTTTTCAAAATTGTTCCAGCTCCACATACATAAACCTTTAACAAAGTCTCCCATTGCAACACTTAGCTGTCCAGAATCGCTCCTGTGGCTCTCTCATAACTTCTGAGCACTTAGCCCTTCTTTATTCTCAATTGTAAAAGATTCAGTCTCTGCCTTTTGGAAGTCAAGGTCATCTTTCTAGGCTGATTTGAGTACAAATCTTCACCCTTTTCCTGATCATTTTTCTCCCAGTTCTCAGAGGTCTACACTGTGGAAGTTGTCCAAGGAGGCAGAATACTATGCTCTCTCCTGTGCAGATGGAGAAGAAATAATTAGGATTCCTTGGGCATTTCTGTAAACCCACAAAGATAGCTTAATTGGTATAGAATCTTCCTGCAATGCAGGAGACCCCAGTTAGATTCCAGGGTTGGGAAGATCCCCTGGAGAAGGGATAGGCTAACAACTCCAATATTCTTGGCCTTCCCTTGTGATTCAGGTGGTAAAGAATCTGCCTGCAATGCGGGAGACCTGGGTTTGATCTCTGCGTTGGTAAGATGCCCTGGAGAAGGGAAAGGCTACCGACTCCAGTATTCTGGCCTGGAGAATTCGTGGATAATATAGTCCATGGGCTCACAAAGAGTTGGACACAACTGAGCCACTTTCAAAGAAGGGAATGGCACCCCACTCCAGTACTCTTGCCTGGAAAATCCCATGGATGGAGGAGCCTGGAAGGCTGCAGTCCATAGCATCGCTGAGGGTCAGACACGACCGAGCGACTTCACTTTCACTTTTATGCATTGGAGAACGAAATGGCAACCCACTCCAGTGTTCTTGGCTGGAGAATCCCAGGGACGGGGGAGCCTGGTGGGCTGCCGTCTATGGGGTCGTACAGAGTTGGACACGGCAGCAGCAGGAGAGTCACTTTCACTTTCATAAGGACATTCTGCTGCTGCTGCTGCTGCTAAGGTCGCTTCAGTCATGTCCAACTCTGTGCTACCCCATAGATGGCAGCCCACCAGGCTCCTCCGTCCCTTGGATTCTCCAGGCAAGAACACTGGAGTGGGTTGCCATTTCCTTCTCCAATGCATGAAAGTGAAAAGTGAAAGTGAAAAGTGAAAGTGAAGTCGTTCAGTCATGTCGGACCCTCAGTGACCCCATGGACTGCAGCCTTCCAGGCTCCTCCGTCCATGGGACTTTCCAGGCAAGAGTACTGGGGTGGGGTGCCATCGCCTTCTCCTAAGGACATTCTAGCCCTGCCTAAATTATTAGATAAGATTAGATAAGTTTTAGATAAGTAAGATAGGCTTAGATAAGTAAGATAAGTAGACTAGATAGGTAATATAAGTAGATTAGATAAGTAAGATAAGCTTACTTGAATTTTCTTTTTCTTCATATTTAGCATAATTCTTATTATATTCAAACAGAAAATATACATAGCTATTTCTAAGCCTTATATACCTGCAAGTCAATCACTGATTTCTATTAAATTTTAAAAAGTGATTAAAAACAAGTATCATCTAGAATCTCTGTGCAGCATCTTGCCTTGCATTCTATCACACAGGCATGGACCCAGCCTAACATATTAGGGGATCTCAACTGCCTGAGCTATTTGAAAGTGAGGATAAAATCAAGGCTAGGTAAGGATGGGATACTAAATGTCCACATGTGCTGTGTGCTAAGTCGCTTCAGTCTTTTGCACCCCTGTGGACCATAGCCCACCAGGCTCCTCTGTCCATGGGATTCTCCAGGCAAGAATACTGGAATGGGTTGTCATGCCCTCCTCCAGGAGATCTTCCCGATCCAAGGATAGAACCCTTGTCTCTTACCTCTCCTGTATTGGCAGATGCATTCTTTACCACTAGCACCTGCGAAGCCATTTAAATCCATGTCTTTGTCCAAAAACTGTTTCATGATTTGGGGCACTAATATCTAACACAATCCAGTCTGCTAGAAAGAGGGTAGTCAGAAATATTTGTGGCCAGAGGCAAATAACAGGAAGTCAACAGCAAGACTGAGATCAGAGTCCCTTGACTGGAGGGCTTTAGGCCAATTCACTGAGGCAAAAAATGGGATCCAGGTCCCTATGAGAGGGGTTGCTAAGTGCCAGGAGTAGCATCATATTTTGTCCTAATTGGGCCAGTTCTCCTGAAGAATTCATATTACCAAAGGTATGTGGAATGTGCTAGCAGGGTACCACTGTTAGAGGATGGATATTAGAGAAAACCTGAGGTTTCATAGGCCTGGGACAATGACAATAGTTCCAACTCTAATCACTATGCTGCTGTAATGGGTTACAGTGGGTCCCCTCCAAATGCTACGCTGAAGTCCTAAAACCTCACAGTGTGACTTTATTTGGGAAGAAGAACTTTACTGAAGTGATCAAGTTGAAATGAGATTATTAGGGTGGATCCTAATCCGACATATCTGGTGTCCTTATAAAATAAGAAATTGGGAACACAGAGACCGACGGGCATAGAGAGAAGACGATGCAGAGTCTTATGCACACATAGCTAAAGATGGATGTCTATGCAACAAGGAGCAAATCTTCTCCTTACAGCCCTCAGAAAGAACCGATCCTGTGAGCAACCTTGATTTTGATTTTTTTTAATTTATTTATTTTAAAAGAAATGGAAGGATATTTACTTTATAGTATGTTGCTGGTTTCTACCAAACATCAGCATGAATCAGCCATAGGTTCACCTATGTCCCCCCCGGCTTGATCACCCTGCCTGCCTCCCTCCCCACCCCACCTCTCTAGCTTGTTTTCAAGACCCGGTTTGAGTAGCCATCCTGATTTTGGACTTCTAGACTCCAGAACTATGTCTCAAGAAGTTTCTGTGGTTTAAGTTGTTAGGACAGCCCAAGCAAAGATGCCTAGAATAAGATTCAGAATAAACCTTCTGTTTCAGTTTTCTTTTGAATGATGCAAGCCCTAGTGGAACTGAACTTACACAGTAAAGGCATCTCTCCTTTAAAAAGTTTGTCTTGGACTTCCCTGGTGATCCAGGGTTTAGGACTCCACCCTTTCACTGCAGGGAGTGCGGGTTCTATCGCTGGTTAGGGAATTAAAATCTCACATGCCAGGAGGCCAAAAATAAAAATAAAGAAAAAGTTTCTCTTTGTTTTGGATATCATGCCCTGCAAAGTAATAATTTACCTGCGAAACCAATTCTGAGACAGTTTCTATTTATTTAAACACGTGATTATTCGAATGATGACTCTTTGTTGGGCTATGTTTGTTTACATTTGATGTAATGAGAAATTCAGCATCCTTCATTATTCCAGTTTGTTTTCATCTTGTTTTTGTTCTTTGTGGGAGTTATCAGCATTCAACTTATGCTTGCTGTTTATTTTCTCTTCACTAGATCCTTCATTATTCCAGTTTGTTTTCATCTTGTTTTTGTTCTTTGTGGGAGTTATCAGCATTCAACTTATGCTTGCTGTTTATTTTCTCTTCACTAGGATATAAGCTTCATGAGACAAGGTATTTATTTTCTTTTCTGTTTCATATTGCAAACAGGGCCTAACACATAGTTCAGTTCAGTTCAGTCGCTCAGTTGTGTCTGACTCTTTGCGACCCCATGAATCACAGCACGCCAGGCTTCCCTGTCCATCAACAACTCCAGGAGTTCATTCAGACTCATGTCCATCGAGACAGTGATGCCATCCAGCCATCTCATCCTCTGTCGTCCCCTTCTCCTCTTGCCCCCCTTCCCTCCCAGCATCAGAGTCTTTTCCAATGAGTCAACTCTTCACATGAGGTGGCCAAAGTACTGGAATTTCAGCTTTAGCATCAGTCCTTCCAAAGAAATCCCAGGGCTGATCTCCTTCAGAATGGACTGGTTGGATCTCCTTGCAGTCCAAGGGACTCTCAAGAGTCTTCTCCAACACCACAGTTCAAAAGCATCAATTCTTCGGCGCTCAGCCTTTTTCACAGTCCAACTCTCACATCCATACATGACCACAAGAAAAACCATAGCCTTGACTAGACGAACCTTTGTTGGCAAAGTAATGTCTCTGCTTTTGAATATGCTATCTAGGTTGGTCATCACTTTCCTTCCACGGAGTAAGCGTCTTTTAATTTCACAGCTGCAGTCACCGACTATCTGCAGTGATTTTGGAGCCCCAAAAAATAAAGTCTGACACTGATTCCACTGTTTCCCCATCTATTTCCCATGAAGTGATGGGACCAGATGCCATGATCTTAGTTTTCTGAATGTTGAGCTTTAAGCCAACTTTTTCACTCTCCCTTTCAATTTCATCAAGATGCTTTTTAGTTCCTCTTCACTTTATGCAATAAGGGTGGTGTCATCCGCATATTTGAGGTTATTGATATTTCTCCCGGCAATCTTGATTCCAGCTTGTGCTTCTTCCAGCCCAGCGTTTCTCATGATGTACTCTGCATAGAGGTTAAATAAGCAGGGTGACAATATACAGCCTTGACGTACTCCTTTTCCTATTTGGAACCAGTCTATTGTTCCATGTCCAGTTCTAACTGTTGCTTCCTAACCTGCATACAGATTTCTCAAGAGGCAGGTCAGGGGGTCTGGTATTCCCATCTCTTTAACAATTTCCCACAGTTTATTGTGATCCACACAGTCAAAGGCTTTGGCATAGTCAATAAAGCAGAAATAGATGTTTTTCTGGAACTTTCTTGCTTTTTCCATGATCCAGCGGATGTTGGCAATTTGATCTCTGGTTCCTCTGCCTTTTCTAAAACCAGCTTGCACATCAGGAAGTTCACGGTTCACATATTGCTGAAGCCTGGCTTGGAGAATTTTGAGCATTACTTTACTAGCGTGCGAGATGAGTGCAATTGTGCGGTAGTTTGAGCATTCTTTGGCATTGCCTTTCTTTGGGATTGGAATGAAAACTGACCTTTCCAGTCCTGTGGCCACTGCTGAGTTTTCCAAATTTGCTGGCATATTGAGTGCAGCACTTTCACAGCATCATCTTTCAGGATTTGGAATAGCTCAACTGGAATTCCATCACCTCCACTAGCTTTGTTCGTAGTGATGCTTTCTAAGGCCCACTTGACTTCACATTCCAGGATGTCCGGCTCTAGGTGAGTGATTATACCATCGTGATTATCTGGGTTGTGAAGATCTTTTTTGTACAGTTCTTCTGTATATTCTTGCCACCTCTTCTTAATATCTTCTGCTTCTGTTAGGTCCATGCCATTTCTGTCCTTTATCGAGCTCATCTTTGCATGAAATGTTCCCTTGGTATCTCTAATTTTCTTGAAGAGATCTCTAGTCTTTCCCATTCTGTTGTTTTCCTCTATTTCTTTGCATTGATCACTGAAATAAGTACCCTATAAATGTGTGTTAAATTAATAAATACATTTATGGTTGCATTATTAACCTTTGAATTTGCTGGCCCATTGATATTAATTCAGGATCACACCAAATCATGTAAATATATCACATCCTTATTTTCGTGTTTCTAGAGCTATGATGAGGCACATTGTAAAGACAATAAGTAAATAAATTATTAATATTCTCTTAGACTAATAGTAGCAATGACAATCAAAGTAATAGCAAGGATTGTGAAATGGCTTTTCTTTTTTTTTTTTGGTTATAGATTTTACTAGCATTGTCATTCTCTCCACTACCCCTTCCTCATCACTTCAACAACTATTTTATGTGTGTTAAATCATTATTCAGTGTTTACATTGTTATATCCATGAAAGTGTTATTTATAATTGAATGTTACATTTTACTATACCTATGCAACATTGATTACTTCTATTTCCTGCTCAGTTTTGTTTGTGTCTGTTGCTAATTCTTCTCCTACCTTCCAGCAAACTCTTAGTACAATTTTCAACAATGTCAATCACATTAGACCATCCATAAGTTACAATGGTTTTTTGCATTCATCTTGCCTGAGGACCTCTATTTTCTCTGCTGCCTGGTTGCCAGCATGAAATGTCCTTTGTTTCACCCTTGGAATTCTCTTTGCCTTTTCCCCTAAGTTGAATGATCAGGTTTGTAAATGTCTTGTCTTTCTCTTTCTTTATTTATTCTCTAATTTTGCTGGAGCGTATATCCCAGTTATTTCGTCAGATTGTAAAAATGACAATAATAGCAACAGTATAGTGGTGGTAGCCGTCAACATGCATGCCCTTTGAGTCATTCCAAATGCACTGGCTGCCCTCCATGTCAGGTATGTAAGATAACATCCTGGACTTCCTTTTTTGTTGTTGTTTTTCTGGAAATCCCGTGTGCTACTCTGCTCTGTTGATCTTCTCTTCTGGTGTTTTGTGGCTCTTTCTCTCTTGAGTACTGCCCTATTTTGTTAAAGGATATCTTCAGCTACCTCACAGACAAACAATACAGAAATATCTATTTCTTGAAACTTGCATATCTGAAGATATTTGTGAGGGAGTGCCTATGGTCAGTATCCTTAATTATTTCCTCTGAAGTTATCAATTATTCTGGAGACGACTCTTTCATCTGTGTCTGGGGAATAAAGTTCTGGCTGCCAGCATTTTGGGAGTTGAAAAAAAGGAAGACAGCCAAGATGCGACATTGAGTATGTATAAGAGCAATTAATGACACCATTTTCCGTGGGAAACTGATGGCTTTAATCATTTCCATAGTTCCTCAGGACAAAGAGTCTATGCTCTTTTCTACTGAGAAAATGACATTCCATTATTTGGCTGGCACTGGAGGGGAGCAGTCATCCCAAGGCATGGGGTCTGCTAGGGATCTGAACTCTAACACCCACTCAGATCTTCCACTTCCTCTCAAGGGTTCACGCAAGTTATTCCTTACCTTCATATCCCTCCTACTCCAATTTCTGGAGTTATTTCAGGCGGGCATTTTCTGAGACTTCTGAAAATTTTTCAGAAAAAAAATTTATGTTCTCTGTGTTTTCCCCTCCCTTGCTTAGGATTTGTCTTCTCAGTTTTGTTAATTCCTCTTTCTTCTTTCATCTGCTTTCTAGTTTCTAAAATTCTGTTATTGTTTCTCCTCTATTTGTAGCTTAATATATTAAACAACAAAATATAAAGGATTTATTATAGTTTGATGGGGATTCCAGACTTTGATGTATGTAATCAATATGCTTCAAACCTACAGGAATAACATTATCTTTGTCTTAATATAATTTCTCTTTAACATTTGAATTAATAACACTGACATGCTCCAACTTCGTATGGTAAATATTATTGTGTTAATGACTATGATTATATAATGACAAATATCTAGAAGAAAAATTAAATATTCATTATTTTTTCATCCGGAGAAGGCAATGGCACCCCACTCCAGTACTCTTGCCTAGAAAATCCCATGGATGGAGGAGCCTGGAAGGCTGCAGTCCATGGGGTCGCTGAGGGTTGAACATGACTGAGCGACTTCACTTTCACTTTTTACTTTCATGCATTGGAGAAGGAAATGGCAACCCACTCCAGTGTTCTTGCCTGGAGAATCCCAAGAATGGGGAAGCCTGGTGGGCTGCCGTCTATGGGGTCACACAGAGTCGTACACGACTGAAGTGACTCAGCAAAAAAAAAAAATTTTTTTCATAATTCTAAATGACTTGTGTGATTTTGATGTTGACAAACAACCAGAGGACTAATTGAACATTTCACTCTTCATCTGGATATGTTGGTCTAAGTTAAAAGCAAGATGCTTTTCAAGTTCTTTGACCTTCACAAAAATAAGGGTGATTTATCAACCTTCTAATGCTTTTCTCTTCCCATCCCCCAGGAGCCTGATATTTTCATCCCTTTACTATTAAACTCAATTCTTTATTTGCAGAAATAAATAACTGATAAAAAAATAAAAGTTCTTAATAAAAGTGCTAGCCACTTAGATTTGGATTTAAAGTAAACCTATCAAAAAGCATTTTAAAATCCAATAAATATTCAGGATAGGTAGTGTTTTTGAATGCAAAGTTTTCTCTCCAGTTCTGTAATTATGCCACATACATCAGTCTTCAAAACCAAATATCTCGCAGTAAATATTACAGGACATATACATCACAGGAGTACCTACGTGTGCCTTGGAGTGATAATGCTGCTCTTCTACACTTTTGAAAAATGTAACTGGTTTTGAGTAGTTCCCAGTGCAAACTCTTGCAAGAAAAGCTTAGGATGGAAACCTAAAGTCAGGGACTAAGGCTTTTCTTCATTTAGTCAGGAAGAGCTGAGTTTAATAGGAGGTTCTACTTTTCACCTGTTTACATAATAAAGATAAACATGTAGACTTGCTTGTTTACAGATGAGTGAGTTTATCTCTTTGAATGGTATGGGAGACATTACCCAGAGGTAATGTCTGAATTAATAAATTAATAATTAAGTAAGTAATGTTGATATTAAATATGAATTAAAATGGTATGAAACCATTAATGCTATCTTCCACTTTCACTGGGCATGCCAAGGGTGTTGAGGGTGTCAGCATACTCTGCTTTTGTTCCATCAGCCGCTTATATAGCTCATTTAAGTTCTTATTCTGCTTCTCTAAACTAATGTTGAAAATCTAATCTTAGATTTTATTGATTTGGTCCAGGCTTTACCTTCTGTTTTTAAACATTTTGTCTGATATTCTAATTATAGTTATTTTTGTCCCATATTCCATATTTCAACTGTTAACTCCCTTTGTGTTTATTTAGAACTTACTGAAATATGTGGTTTTTGTATAATCCAGAAAGCTGTGTGCCCAAACTTAGTGCATATACAAGCAGATGTAGTGAAAATGAATGAAGTTGTGGGTAGTTTTCAAAATTCAAAGCAAATGTTTCATATTGCCTCTTAATTAGTTAATTATATGATTCCAACCACACTAATGTTGAAAAAGTATTGCTGTTTATTCCTCTTCTTTTCATTAGTTTTTAGAGAAATTCTTTTCAATTAACATTGACTTCTGCCCCATTTGTCATCTCTTTTGTTAATCCTTTAACTACAAATATATTAAAGGGGTTTGAGGCTTAATAAAAAAGATAAGGTTCCTTTCATCTCCCAGGGAAAAAAGTCATGACCTCAGTACAACAGTAATTTTCACATATCACAAAAACTTAATATACACAATGAAAAATAGTTTCTGCAAGAAGCTTAAAGGAGAAATGAGTGAAATGCAAATATCTCATTTGAATTCTTTCTTTGCTTTCTCCAAATTTATATTTTTAACATTTATTTTTTATGTGAGAGAAAATTACCATTACCATGAATTCTCAGGCAAGAATACTGGAATGGGTTTCCATGCACTCCTCCAGAGGATCTTCCTGACCTAGGGATTGAACCCAGGTATCCTGCGTTTTCTGCATTGGCAGATGGGTTCTTTAGCACTAGCACCACCTGGGATAATATAATAGCAATTTTTAAATGGATTCTCTACACATTCTACAGGGGGAAAAAATAGACAAGGAAGATAAATAAAATGAAACTTCATCCTCATACTAGAATAACCAGAACATGGAAAATGGTCAAATTACATGGAAGTTTGGAGCTAAAAATCAGAAAGTAGATAGAGCCAATTTTGTAATCATATCAGAGTAGAGGGTCAGGATAATATTGTGGAGAAAACAAAAGAGAAGTCATAGGGGTGATGGCACATAGATTAGTCACCTAGACAACCATAATGGCTTATCTGTTGAGAACATTTCTGATACTTGTATCAGCTACTGGAGAACTGAAGAAAGTGAATAAAAATGCAGACATATCCTGAGATATTACAAGTTCAGTTCCAGACTTCCATAGTAAATATTGAAATAGTCACATAATTTTTTGTTTCTCAGTGCACATAAAAGTTATGTCTGCACTATACTGTGCTCTATTAAGCACACAATAGGGCTATGTCTAAAACAACAGCTTGCATACCTTAATTAAAAGTACTTTACTGCTAAAAAATGATAACCATGATCTGAAGATTCAGCGAGTCATAATCTTTCAGCTGGCGAAGGGTCTTGCCTAGATGTTGATGGCTTCTGATTGGTAGAGTGGTGGTCGCTGAAAGCTGGGGGGTGGGGGGCAGGTGGCTATAGCAATTTCTGTAAAAAGGACAACAATCAAGTCCATCCCATCAATTGACTCTTTCTTTCACAAATGATTTCTCTGTAGCAGGTAATGCAACACTATTGGACAGCATTTTGCACAAGTAGAACACATTTCAAAATTGGAGTCAATTCTCCCAAAAGAATTGCTACTTTCATCAACTAAGATTTTTTGTAATATTCCTTTCCTATCATATTAGTGATCTTCATAGCATCTTCACCAGGAAAAATTCCATCTCAAGAAACCACTGTCTTTGCTCATCCATAAGAAACAACTACTTATTTATCATGTGAAAATGAAAATCACTCAGTTGTGCCCAACTCTTTGTGACCCCATAGACTATACACTCCATTGAATTCTCCAGGCCAGAATACTGGAATGAGTAGCCTTTCCCTTTACCAAGGGATCGTCCCAACCGAGGTATCGAACCCAGGTCTCCTGCATTGCAGGCAGGTTCTTTACCAGCTGAGCCACAAAGGAAGACCCAGTGAGACTGCAGCAGTTCAGTCACATATGGTGGCTCCATTTCTAATTTTAGTTCTTTTGCTATTTTACCACATCTGGAGTTTCTTCCTCCACTGAAGTCTTTATACCTCTGAAAGTCACTCATGAGGGTTGGAATCAACTTTTCCAAACTCCTGTTAGTATTGATATTAAGACCTCTTCTCATGAATCATAAATGTTGTTAATGGCATCTAGTCGGGTACAGATATAATAGTTGGACCATAAAGAAGGCTGAGCACCGAAGAATTAATGTTTTTGAATTGTGGTATTGGAGAAGACTCTTGAGAGTCTCTTGGACAGCAAGGAGATCAAACCAATCAATCCTATAGCAAATCAACCCTGAATATTCACTGGAAGGACTGATGCTGTAACTGAAGCTCCAATACTTTGGCTACCTGATGTGAAGAACCAACTCATTGGAAAAGACCCTGATGCTAGGAAAGAATGAAGGCAAGAGGAGAAGGGGACAACAGAGGTTGAGGTAATTGGATGGTATCACCAACTCGACGTGAGTTTGAGCAAAATCTGGAAGATGGTGAGGGTCAAGGAAGTCTGACGGGCTATAGTCCATGGAGTCACAAAGAGTCGGACACAACTAAGCAACTGAACAACAGCAACAAAGAATAGTGAATCCTTTCCTGAATGTTTTCAGTTGACTTTGCCCAAATCCATCAGCGGAATCACTAGGGCAGCTATAACCTTATAAAATGTAGTTTTTAACTAATAACACTTGAAAGTCAAAATTAATCCTTGATCCATGGGATGCAGAATGGAGTTTGTGTTACCTGGCACGAAAACAACATTTAATCTCATTGTTGATTTCTATCAGAGCTCTCAAGTAACCAGGTGCATTATCAATGAGCAGCAATATTGTGAAAGGAATCTTCCTTCTGAACAGTGATCTCAAGGCAGGAATTCTCACTACCATCACTACTATCACATTTTGCAGATTATTTAACCAGAAAACTAAAGGTAGTTTATTTTAAAAATCAGTGAAAACAGTAAAATAATGCGGACAATAATAATAACATATAAAAATCAATAGTTTCCGTAGATTAAAAAAAACTATAAATCACATTTACAAAAATAGTCACAAAGGTCAAATAAATATTTAGGAGTAAATGTGAGAACCTTCAGTAAGGAAAATTTTTAAATATCTTGAAGATACAAAAATAGGCTTAAATAAATGGAAAACATCTCTTTTAGAACAGATATATCAAAAGACTATCCATTTCCCTCAATAAAACATATTTAACATGTTAATAACTGTATCCCAATAAAATAAAATATGAATTTTTTTTCTGGAATTTGACAGTAGATTCTAAATTTCAGGTGGAAAATAAACTTATTAGAATACTCAAGAGAGCCCTGGAAGGTAGAGGAATAAAAGAAATAATAGGGGATAAGACCTACCAGATATTACAACACACTATAAAGCCTCAATAGTAAATCATTATGGTCTTATCCAGAGAGGGAGGCTTTCTCCAGGCAGGAGGGAAGTTAGATGCCCACATCTTCACGACAACAACATGAGCTCGTTGTTCCATAATTGAAGTTGACCCAGGACAGACCTACACTAGAAAACAGAGAAAAAATGAACAAGAACTTATCCCATGCTCTCTGGTTCATGGCAGCTTTTGTCCCCTAGACCTGAGGCCAGAAAGAAAATCTTGAAGTTTGCTATGTGTACTTGCTACATAATTCCCCAATCCGGTCTACCCTTGGGTCAAATCCAGGAGATAAAAAAGGGGGGAAATGTACAAACAAAAAACTGTTCACTGTCATACTGGTTATTCTTCAAGCTTTGCCTTCTTGCTCCTATCTACCTGCAATGGATTACTTTTCCAAATTCCAAGCTGCATTTTATTTATTCCCCAGAATTTTAAATTGCAATCAGAGAGAGAGACAGCATGCAGTAGGATTCATCCATCCTGGTTGGAACCAGAAATCCAGATTTTTTGTTCTTTACCAACAAAGCCATTCCAAAGGAAAAGGGTCGTTAGGGGCCTTAGCGTTAACTTCAAATTCTTGGACATTTTCCCCTAAATTATATATATATATATATATATATATATATATATATATATAGCCTATCTATCCAAATTACATGAAAAGCCAAACCTTAATTTTACATGAAAATTAAAATGTTAAATAATTGATTTAATATTCTGCTTCTTTGCTCACTAAGGAGACTTTGGGTATAATTTATCTTCCCTTGTATAACTCCTTCACCTTTACATCAGGTTTTTAAGGATGTACTTACTTTCAAGAGGTAATTAAGGTTCTAGGGAGGATATAAATATCTTCAAGTATCTTATAATATAAAAAGTCTAAACTCTATATTTGGTATTTCTTACATAGTTATACTTTACACTAAACAGAAGTGAATATATTGATTTTTGTCATCATACTGATATGTTATTCTTGTCCAAGAGGGCAACGCTGATACACTTGTCAGGTTGAATAAGTAAGAAATAAACAATTCTGCCAGAGGATATTGCCTGGGTGGACCATAGAGTTTTACAGTATATTGAAGGTAATAGCTAGATTATAACACATTTCCAGAGATGCTGAGAACTTCTTAAACATAGTTGAATAATTTAATTAAAATGAGGTGATACATGTAAAATATTTGATAATTTACAAAGTACAATAGCAATCTTAGTTATTATTATCTGCTGTATTTAAAATTAAGCCTCTGCTTTAAAGCGCATGCTCCTTCCATTTCATCACCTTTTTTATGTTTGCTTGTTATCTGAATTCTCTTCCTCAGACTTAATTCCTTTAATTCCCCTACACCTTCCAACCATCAAACAACACAGACAGAACAGTGCCAATACCTTGTTTTAAACTTTTTAATCAGCCTCCATAATCAACAAACCAAATTTGAAGGTCCATATTATATAAATAATGCATCATCATTTGCAGTCAAACATATGCCTCTTGGTCTCTAGACACTGAAAATAATAGCAGTTCCCAGTACATCATGTGCTCTTTCAAACCTCTTGAGTTGTCACATCCTGTTTCTTCTTCTATCTGATTTTTCTGGTGAGCCATTATTTACCCTTGAAGATGCATCTGTCATGTCTTTCTTGACGATCCCATGAAAAGCTAGAAAATACCACTTTCCATCCTTTTCACAAAGCATAATTGTGTTTTTAGCTGAAAATACATGCTATTCAAATTGCATATTTTTCTAAAGACTTTCCTGGCACAAAATAATCATTCAAATCATGTTAACTAGATGATGTGAGATGGAGGAAAAGGAGGAAGGGAGAAAGGAAGTTAAGAAGGAAGGAAGAGAGAAAGGAAAGAAAGAAGGGAGGAAGGAAGGGAGATAGGGAGAGAGGGAAGGAGAAGGAAAGAAGATGATTAATAAGCAACAAGAGTACCTGAACCGGGGAGGCTGTATGCTTAAAATGCTCGACAGTCTGCTCCTTTATTTCATTCTACTGTAAAGCAACAGAAGAGCAAAACTTTCTGTGTTAAAAGAATTCGGTTGTGTTTCTAAATTTGACACACTAGATTCTATGAGCACCGAAGACCAAAAAAAGAAGGAAAAAAAAAAGGCATTCCCACCAGCAGTGATTGTCGTCATTATGAAATTTTATTTTCATAATAAAATCAAGAACCTATCTTGGCATTGCTGCAGTCATCACAAAACTGTGACATCTGTCTTAGCTGGGAGTTTTAAAGGCCACATGCTTCACAATCACTTTGCATTTGCTCTCATGATAAATGTTTTAAGTGGCTTCTACTACACTAAGTATCTTTGAAGCAGGCTAAGAAAAGACCAGACTTAATATATCAGGATTTTTAAGAGTCAGTGTTGGGTGATTGTTTCATCCTAGTTTATTTCATTTGGGGATAAGAAATGATTAATAAGCATATTCTTCCATGAGCATATTCTTCCATGTGTTTTCTTCTAAGACATCCTGCCAGTTTTATTTTTTATACAACTATATAACTATACATTCCTCAATGCAGTGATTGTTAAAATTGTAGTGCTGAAAATTTAAATCATCATTGCATTAATATTACTGTGAAACAATTAAATAAAAGAAAAATCTTCTAAATTAAAGAAGTGACCTCAATCCTTGAGTCCTGTCATGGTTTCTATACCTCTAGAAGTGGAAGGGCTTGTCCATGTTGGTCCCCAGCTCTATCTTCATGGATTGTGTAGCCCGAGGGTGCTGGTCACCACCATCTATCAAAAATTCTCAATCTCTCTGGGTCACTGGAATGATATTATTTCTAATGTCCCAAGTTGTTCTGTTAAATCAAAGTAACATATATTTATTTTATTGCTGTTGTTCAGTCCTTCAGTCGACACATAGTGAATTCTAGGTTTTTATATTGTTCTGACTTACTTGTGGCATCTAGTTTTTACTAGATGTCAATATAGCAATGTGGAAAGATAGCAATAATAACTGATGCAGTATTTCCCTTGATCCTTTTTGGATTAAATCTGTCTTTCTCTCTTTTGATAGATAAATAGATATGATATATATAATATATATATCATATCAAATAGATATGATATATATATAATACATTAAAGTGTGCTGCATTTCTGTAATCCTTACAGAAGTGTGACATTTGTCTCAGCTGAGAAAGTTCAAGATCGTGAAGTCACATGTCTTACAATAACCTTGTATTTTATCTAGATAGATGGATGAGATACTGATAAATTCTGAGTAACTTAATGTCTCAAATTGCTTTCTTTCCATGCAAAAACTGCAGTCTAATTCAAGATTTTATATCTACATGTTATATATTCAACATTATACATGTTGTATACTCAACATTTTATATATAGATATAGACATACGTGATATAAATATAGGTAGACCAAGACAGAGACAAAAAGACAGAGATCTATTTATATGTACATGTGTTTTCACTTTATTTGAGAGAGGTTTGGGTGTATTGGCATGCTTTGGGAATTATTTGATAGGGAGGAAACAAAGTAATAAGGGGGAATAAAACTGCAAAAGCAATATATTTAAATTTAGTGAGAAGGGATGGGGCTTACAACCAAGTGGAAGGTCAGGGGTAGAAAAGTGCAGGAAAAATTTATCCCTTGCAATACTTTGTCCCTTGATATTTCTGTTGTCTTTTGAGGTAAGGTGAAATCACTAACTGTAAATGAAAAGGGTGAATGAGATATTGGAAGTTAGAGGAGAAAGGGTAAAATTATTATATCAGAATGCAGCAAAATGAACTAACCGGGAAACCATAAGATTTTAGTGTCAAGAGCTACTTAAAATCTGAAAGAGATGTGAGTACCAGACCACCTGACCTGCCTCTTGAGAAATCTGTATGCAGATCAGGAAGCAACAGTTAGAACTGGACAAAGAAAAACAGATTGGTTCCAAATTGGGAAAGGAGTACACCAAGGCTGTATATTGTCACCCTGCTTATTTAACTTATATGCAGAGTACATCATGAGAAACGCTGGACTGGAAGAAGCACAAGCTGGAATCAAGATTGCAGGGAGAAATATCAACAACCTAAGATATGCAGTTGACATCACCCTTATGGCAGAAAGCAAAGAAGAACTAAAGAGCCTCTTGATGAAAGTGAAAGAAGAGAGTGAAAAAGTTGGCTTAAAGCTCAACATTCGGAAAACTAAAATCATAGCATCCAGTCCCATCACTTCATGGCAAACAGATGGGAAACAGTGGCTGACTTTATTTTGGGGGGCTCCAAAATCACTGCAGATGGTGATTGCAGCCATGAAATTAAAAGACGCTTACTCCTTGGAGGGAAAGTTATGACCAACTTAGACAGCATATTAAAAAGCAGAGACATTACTTTGCCAACAAAGGTCCATCTAGTCAAGGCTATGGTTTTTCCAGTGGTCATGTATGGATGTGAGAGTTGGACTATAAAGAAAACTGAGTGCCGAAGAATTGATGCTTTTGAACTATGGTGTTGTAGAAGACTCTTGAGAGTCCCTTGCACTGCAAGGAGATCCATCCAGTCCATCCTAAAGGAGACCAGTCCTAGGTGTTCATTGGAAGGACTGATGTTGAAGCTGAACTTCCAGTGCTTTGGCCATGATGCAAAGAGCTGGCTCATTTGAAAAGAGCCTGTTGTTGGGAAAGATTGAGGGCAGTAGGAGAAAGGGACAACAGAGGATGAGATGATTGGATGGCATCACCAACTCAACGGACATTAGTTTGGGTAAACTCTGGGAGTTGGTGATGGACAGGGAGGCCTGGCATGCTGCAGTTCATGGGGTCACAAAGAGTTGGACACAACTGAGTGACTGAACTGAACTGAACTGAACTATCTGAAATCTTCAGTTATACATTTAAATTGGAAGTGGTTGACTAGGTTTGTCTTTTTCAATCATGGAAATTTGCTCCAGGAAATAATTAGATAAAAGCATGAATGATGCTTTTGTCAGAGGAGTGTAATGGACAAAGAAAAATAAGTGGAAACAGGAGCATGATTGCTGCAATGGACCATTATCACTAAGCATGGGCTTCTGGTGCTCATGGTGTTTACTTAGGATGTTCACTGCTGGGCAGATTTGGACACTTCACACATATTTGTTGAAATCTGAGTGAACAGAATCTAAGACAATAAAGTGGGGGGAAATGATGATAAAAGTGTACTGATAGAAAATGAGAATTGGTAACAGCAATGAATGAGAGGTCCTGATAGGAGTGAAGCATCAATGTGGGCACAAGAATAAAATAACTGGAAGCAGTGCAAATCTAAGTGAGGGATGTTTGAAATAACAAGTCTGAATGTGGTATGTTAGTTGTTGACAATGATCAGGAGAGAAGGAAACCGAAACGGAATGCTAGGGTATAAGTGCACACACTAACACACATACATGTGTATATGTACACATGTATGTAGTAGTCTATAAATCATCTATAGAATATAATGTATATAATATACGATATGTCCTCCATGTTTTTTTTAATTTTATTTTTTATGTTTTGACTGTGCTGGATGTTTTCGTCACTGTGCAGGCTTTTTCTCTACTTGTGGCCAGTGTTTCTTATTTCAGTGGCTTCTCTTGTTGCAGAGCACTGCCTCTAGGGCCCATGGGCTTCAGTAGCTGTGGCCCAAGGGCTCAGTATTTGCAGCTCCTGGGCTCTAGAACACAGGCTCAGTAGATGCAGCACACAGGCTTAGTTGCTCCATGGCATGTACAGTCTTCTCAGATCAGGAATCAAACCCATGTCTTCTGCACTGCCAGGAAGATTCTTTACCACTGAGCCACCAGGGAAGCCCTCCTTCATTTTTTTTTTTTAATTCATCAAGAATAATGACAGGAGATGGGCTTCCCTGGTGGTCCAATGTTTGGGAAACCGCTTTGCAATGCAAGGAACACTGGCTCAGTCCTTGGTCCAGGAAGATCCCACATGCCACAAGGCGGCTGAGCCTGTACACCACAGCAACTTAGCTCAGGCACCACGATTCCTGAAGCCCGCACACCTAGAGCCCATGCTCTGCAACAAGAGAAGCCACTGCAATGAGAAGCCCGTGCCTGCAAGTAGAGTAGCCAGCATTTGCCACAACTAGAGAGAGCCCACGCACAGCAACGAAGCCTCAGAACAGCCACGGTGTTTGTTTGTTTGTTTGTTTGTTTCAATTTAAAAAATGTTAAGGAAGACTGATGACAGGAGAGATGATGGAATAACAAGACAGTGACCATATCCCCAGTTTTTCAATTATTTAAGCAGGAGTGTCAGGAGGGAGTGTCTGAGAGGTTGGCAGAGGAGCGGTGGCAGGTGATTCCTCCTGGTGGCCTATACATTAAAATATATGAGTGCTTTGAGGAGCAAGAATTATTCAGCAGGGAATTCATTCTACTCTTAGGATCTCTGGTACATAGAATACGGGAGAGAAAATATCCAGAGAGGCTTCTGAACAAGCAGTGTTGTTAGTGGACAGGGAGCAGATGAGTACCAGGGAAAAACCATGAAAAGAAGGTTAATTTATGGAAGAATTCTTGGTAGGCTGATGAGAGTTCCAGGGAGATACAAATCTCCAGTTTAGGAGATCAGAGGAAAGGAAATTTTAAAATGTACAAGACTTTGTGTGGATAAAAAATCTGGTGATGATAGATAAAGGTAGTCAAGAGCCACATAAGGCAAGGTGACCTTGTTCCTGATGGTCTTTTAGAGTAAGGTGGATAAAAATTCTGTAATAATTGCATCTTCTGTGTTAAGCCTGGTCTTTTATTTCATTTGGTGTTGGCAGTATTCCTGCCATCTCCATTATTGGAACAAAAGATTTTGCAGGGCTGATCTGTGTCTAGTTCAGCTTTTTACCTTACATTTCAATACACATAAAAGGCATTCACTAAAGTTTTATTTAATGAGAACATGACTGAGTCAGTCATTCTTAACAGTTTTCCACAAAGAAACTGTGCTGAATGCTGTTCTTCAGTCACATTAGCTATAGGAAAGTAAGCATACATTAGAGACAGGATATAAGTTGGATTTAAGTTTGATTTTTAAAAATAGTATCTAACATCAAAAATACAATAGGATTAAACATACGCAAGTAAGTTGACTGTCATTTGAGATGGTCAGTATGCTGATCTAGCAGTTTTGCAGTGATTAAGCAAAAAGTTCAGGGATTGAGTTACAATCACTTAACCAGCTTGTGAGTAGGAATGAAATGCCTAACTTCACTTTCCATTTCTTTATCTAAACATGTAGACGCTAACAAAAACCATCTTATGAGATTGTTACGGGGATTAAATTAGAAATAGTTATAAAACATTCTGCACAGTACTAGCACAGATTAAATAATCAGTAAGGTTTACATTTATTTTTGTTATGAAGGTCAACATTAACTAATCAGACTGTAGTTCTTCACGTTACTGAGTCCACCAGTAACAATACACTTGAGCCGCCGTCACCTAAACACCAGGCAGGAATCAGAACCATCTCCTCAGTATTGTTTTGATCATGGCTCAGTGGGTCAACTATATAATCTCATACAAACAGGTAATATATTACCACATGTGCTCAGTTGTTTAGTCGTGTTCGACTCTTTGCAGTTCCATATACTGTAGGCTCTTCTGTCCATGGTATTTTCCAGGCCGGAATACTACAGAGGGTTACCATTCCCTACTCAGGGTATCTTCCTGACCCAGGGGTCAAACCCACATTTCTTGAGTCTCCTGCGTTGGCAAGTGGATTCTTTACCACTAGTGCCACCTGGGAAGCCAATACATTACCATAACATAATACTACATTACATAGTTTTAGCTCTTATTGCATATTTTGGATGCTTATGGAATAACTTTTTTATTTTGATACTGAACACAAGTAGCATTAATAATGTTAGAATTTGAAACAAATATTTCCTTACTCATATTTAAATTTTCTGGATCAGTTTTAGAGAGAAGTATCCTATGGCAGCAAAGTAAATTGGTAATAAAAAAAAAAAATGCTATTCCTTGCTACATATCTTCATGATGCAGGATTTTCTTATTACCAGGAAATAATTTTTCTGCTTAGGACTAACAAGACTACAAGTATTATCCATAACCAAATATTTCACAATTTCATCTGTACAAGCTGCTTCACCCATCCTTCTCCTTCACAATGTAGTTTAGAATACACACACATACAGTAGACGTATATACTGTGTGTGTACACGTGTACAAGGCATAGCCTTAAGTTTTACTGTGATAGAACCAAGGAACTGAGCTGAATCATAGTTCTGTAGGTTCCCCCCACTAGAACTGAAGTCATGGGGTCTGTGTCATGCACAGAAGACTCACAGAACAGGTGGGTTTTGGAATCTTGATAACAATCTCCTTCAAAAGCACTTCTCCTTGAGTTTGTCTTTGGGACGTTTCAATGACTAGGCATATATCTCTGCCAGGAGCCATTGAGTGTTGAATTATTATTATTATTTTTTGATCGGCTTCTTCAGTTATGTCTGACTCTTTGCAACCCCATGGACTGTAGCCCACCAGGCTCCTCTGTCCATAGGATTTTCCAGGAAATGGAGTGAGTAGCCATTTCCTCCTCCAGGGGATCTTCCCAACCCACGGATTGAACCCATTGCCTGCATTTAGGTGGATTCTTTACTGCTGCGCCTCCAGGGAATCTCTTATTGTGATTATTATTATTGATGATAACAACAGATCCAGGTAGAGATCTGAAGGTGCAGAACTTTGATTTTTATTATTGTTTTAAGACTAAATTTGTAAAGCGAAGTAGTTCAACATAAAGATTATAAGCTTTTCAATCTGAGGGAAAAGAAAATTATTTATAAAAATGTTAGTGACCATTGATGAAGTCAAACTTTTCAATAATAAAGGAAAACTCTAGGGTCTGTTAGATAGGAAACAGTAAATGTTCTTTGAAAAATGAGAGAACAGCACCAAGTTTTCATTTAGGCCCTTTTTGGTGATTCATTCTTAGATCCGTATATGAATTTCTTTGAGATAGGAAAACCAGTTTTCATCATCTTCAATATATAGACATAAAAACATGTTTTAGAAATGCCATAATATATTTTTAAATTCTCAAAGATTGTGCTTGTTAGAACTATAATAAGAATTGTGTTTTAATCCTACAACAAAACTGATCTTTGGTCATCCGCATCCTCAATACAGAATCAAGTGATTATTAGTAAGTTCTAATTAATTTGCAAGAATGAGTAGATTAAAACCTCCTAGTTTTGTCATTAAACTCTATCTTCACAAACTATAATGCATGCAGGTATTTAAAGCAATTTTGCAAAATTTTTAAAGGGATGAAAAAAAACTCTTTTAAAGTTTGGCTTTCAACTTGTAAATTTAGATACTGGTTGGTCTAGAATCCAACATCCAATTCACACATGTAAAAGCACTAGAAATAAATTTTCATTGCATCATAGATACCCATATTAAATATAGTAATAATTCACATGTATGTAGTTATTTACTGCTTTTGTTTCCAAGTACCTTATCTCATTAGTTGATGTGAGTTACGGAAATTATCATTGTACAGATGACCACATGGAGACTCAGAGTGTACACGTCACTTTTTCAAGGTCACAAGGCTGGCAAGAAAGAAGAGTTAGATTCAAACCCATGCTGTCCAGTGCTGGATGCCCTGCTAGTTGAAATACCAAGGTGCCCCCTCTTTAAAGAGGAGTCTGCTATTTGTTGTTGCCTGTCTGATCTAGCCCTGTCTTAGGGGATAAATTTATTTTTTTCCATCTGCATCTGCACTGTGGTCTGCCATCACCACTGCCAAAAAGTCTAAATGTTAAAAGTAGTTGTTCTTTGGTTTTCTTAATCTGATACCTTCCCCACAAGACGCTTGGTTACTTTTCCTAAAAGAAAAGAATTACAACCCTTCCCTTTTCAAAACGCTGTTGTTTTCTTTTCTATTCTTACAATTGGTCAAAACCCAAGCACTCTCTTCAAATAAATGTATTTAACAGTCTTGGCATATCCTTCAGTCCCCATGACAATGCCAAGAAGTGGGATTTATGGTGTCATTCAGCAGATTCTGTTTACCTAAGCATCCATTCAGAATTGCATCTAAGCAGCAGATAGATATTTCAGTAGAGAATGACAAAGGGCTGAAGACTCTAGAAATGACAAATGTATTATATATGACTCCTGTGCTTAGTCGCTCGATCATGTCTGCCTCTTTGTGACCCCATGGACTGTAGCCCACCAGGCACCTCTGTCCATGGGTATTCTCCAGGTTAGAATACTGGAGTGGATTGCCATTTCCTTCTCCAGGGGATCTTCCCAACCCAGGGATCAAACCCAGGTCTCCTGCATTGCAGACAGATTCTTTACCAACTGAGATATGAGACTCCTAGACTTTTAGATAATCTAATGAAAAAGGTTATTTTTTAAAAATTTACAAACAATTTAAGTCACTAGATATAAAACCAAGAATTAAGCCACACAGGAGTTCTCAACTGTAATGTCAGAGAAAATAATAACCGTATAAGTATTTTTTGTCATAATATAACAAAATAGAAATGATCTAGGCTTACATTGTCTCTTTCCTCAGGGAGTTCAGACAATTGCTAGCTATAATGTGTCCTTTAAGAACTACAGGGTGATTTGTGTCATTTATAAGAGTTACCATTGTTATAGAGGCTACCTTAAAACCCAAATCTGTGTCTTAGGAGCTTATACCTGTGTAGCAATGGGTAAGTAACTTTATCATTATACATGTTAGTTACCTCGAGAGTAAATTTCTGTTATCAGGTACCTCATTACACACACCCAAGGTTGTGAGCTCAGGAAATAAGAAAATGCTAAGTGCTTTCTACTGACTGACCTTGACACTCTGTGCAAGTAGAAAATGGGTTTTGACAGATATATACTCACCTGAAGTCAGCACCACTACAAACAAGATCCAGACCATTTCTATACCTCCCAGAAGTTTCCTCGTGTCCCTACAATCTTAATTTTAAAGTTAATTTCTACCATTTTCCTTGAAATACTTTGGTAAAATCCAGATATTATCCACTTTCTGATTATTATCTTTGAATGAAGGTTATCTATTGCTAACATTTTTAGGCTATTTACTGTTAAAATTGTGGGTAGGAAATAATCATGTCAGCTTGGCTGTGATTATTTTGTCTCAGAAACTCCTTAACGGAATTCTCACTTGCAGTTATAACCCATCTCCAGAGTATGAGAAAGTTTACTAAATTCATGCCTGGAGAATCCCATGGAGAGAGAAGTCTGGTGGGCTACAGTTGATTTCTTCTGGGATTGCAAAGAGTCAGAAATGACTGAGCAACTAACAGTTGCTAGATTACATTACTAGATTCATAGGGGCTTCCCTGGTAGCTCCGTGGTAAAGAATCCGCCAGTCAGTGCAGGAGATGTGAATTTGATCCCTGAGTCAGGAAGATTCCCAGGAGAAAGAAATGGCAACCTACTCCAGTGTTCTTGCCTGGGAAATCCCATGGACAGAGGAACCTGTAGGGTCTCCAAAGAGTTGGACACAACTTAG
The DNA here is from genome assembly GCF_019923935.1 of Bubalus bubalis. Classification (NCBI taxonomy): domain Eukaryota; kingdom Metazoa; phylum Chordata; class Mammalia; order Artiodactyla; family Bovidae; genus Bubalus; species Bubalus bubalis. The sequence continues at coordinate 76,005,428 of NC_059166.1, read as the reverse complement.
CAACTAAATGAAACAGCAGTTAAATTCAATAGAGTTCTGCACAAATTAGCATAAACTTCTTTTCTTTTGATAGTGATCAATATCTGCAGAGGTGATTGGCAATTGCATGTATCCTTCATGCTGTAAAAAAAAAAACAAAAAAAGCACACGTTTTGCAAAATGCCATATCCATGTCACTATTACTCAGCCCTGCCTGACCAGCTAAAGATCTCAGATATACTTTTTACCCTACCTATACCCAGACCTTGACATTCTTAAATCAGTCATCATTGACCTACCAATCCAAGGCTTGCTATTTGATTTTGGAAACCTCTACTCAATCAGGATTTGCAGCTGCTGCTGCTGCTAAGTCTCGTCAGTCGTGTCCAACTCTGTGCGACCCCATAGACAGCAGCCCACCAGGCTCCGCCATCCCTGGGATTCTCCAAGCAAGAACACTGGAGTGGGTTGCCATTTCCTTCTCCAATGCATGAAAGTGAAAATTCGCTCAGTCATGTCTGACTCTTCGCGACCCTATGGACTGCAGACTTCCAGGCTTCTCCGTCCACGGGATTTTCCAGACAAGAGTACTGGAGTGGGATGCCATTGCCTTTTCCGAGGATTTGTAGAGATAGAGGCAAATATATGCAGATTGCAGTGTCCTAAATTAGACCAAAGTCAATTTCTTCTGGGCAGCTATTCTTCAAAGGTTAGAGTTATGGTTACAATAAAAATGTAATTCTTATTCTTTATGTTTCATTTGCTTTCTCCTTTCTGTTAGCATCAAAGTAATAATAGTTTAAAATCTTTTACTCGGCCATCATTTGCTCCCAATCTATCTCCTGAATTCAATTTGAAATTTGATCCAAGTATCTCAGATAACATGGAAACTTTCTTTGTCCCCTTTAAAATAATAAATTTCTTTCCTCTTAACTCCCATAACTTTTTGTACATTCAGCAATTGGCATGCTTCAAAGATATTTGTACAAATCTCCTTGTTTCTCAGGGAAATGCATTTTCAAGATATAGATGTTTTTATTCAATTTGTATCTGTATACCTGAGTGCAGCGCTTTACATAATACATAGACTTTCCCCAAGTTCTATTTTCATAAGCTAATTTAATCAATGAATAAATTATTGAATGAAAACCTTTATTGTGAACATGATGGAGATGTACACTTTGAAAGATAGCTCAACTATGTGGAAGCGCACCTGTGTTCAAAGAGTGTGATTAATAGAGTGATGTCGATCTGGAGGAGAGTGCTCAGCATGTGTTACAAGTCTGTATATCTGATTCTGTTCTATTTCTTACCTTGAACTTAATAAATTAAGGATGGTTTGTCTTTAAAGTAAGGGCTGGTTATAACACAACTGGGATGTAGCCATACATAGTACCAAAATATATTTCAAACAGTTAAAAGAGAAGATAATATAATCATGTGACCTATTAAGGCAATTGCATAAATATGTGAGCACAAAAGCATGGAAAGATGTACAACTAGGCAGTGTGAATTTTATTGATGTATTTTGAGGAAAAAAAAAACTTTGCTAATATTTTACTATTTTGTATTTCCAACAGATTTTCTCCTACACAAGTATTATTTATATAATCAGAAATATATTTTTGAAAATATGAAAGAACATACGCAAGGTTTCCCAATAAGATGGAATAATGAATTAAAACTAGTAAGATTAATTATAATGAAAATAAAGACAGAATACCTAAATTTATTCCTAATGTGCATTATAGGATCTTGGCTGAAAGAAGGCATACAGGAAAAAGTAGAACCTGGATACAAGCATAGAATGAGCAAGTGGTGGCTACCACAGCAGGACTAAAAGAGTTGGTGAAGTAGTAAGCAAACTTCCAAAAACAAAACATTAGATGAAGAAAGACAGTACTATCTATGATCTTCACTGTTTATGCTACTTAGAGAGGAACTATTGGTGTTATTTCTCTGTCACATATTTTGAAAACATTTTAACAAACTACAAGGCATTCACAATTAGGGACAGGAAGACCAAACAGTCTGGAAATCAGATCAAATGGGAAAGAGAAGAAGCATGAGGAAGCATGTTGTTGTCAGCAAACATAAAAATATCATCCTGCTGAAGAAGACCTATAAAAAATAAGCAGACTTATTAATGCCATGATTCTCTGCTATTTGTTTTGGCTCTGTATGAAAGCGTGTTAATCGCTCAGTCGTGTCTGTCTCTTTGCAACCCCATCGACTGCAGCCTGCCAGGCTCCTCTCTGTCCATGGGATTCTCCAGGCAAGAATACTGGAGTGGGTTGCCATTCCCTTCTCCAGGAGATCTTCCTGATTCAGGAATTGAACCTGGGTCTCCTGCATTGCAGGCAGATTTTCTACCGTCTGAGCTACCAGGGAAGCCCTGTGAGTATTAGTCATACTGGAGCTATATGACACATTTCCATCAGTAATGGAGACTTCTGTTGGTAGATTATCACCTGAAGGATAGATTAATTTAGTATCTCCTTTTGTGAGAGTGATAGGAGTAGGGGCTAAGCATTTATAATTCGAAAAATACATCTAGATTATACACTGACACACTTCTCAGTAATTGTAGTGGTAGTTGAATTTCTACTTCACTGACTGAAATTACCAGTTTTAAAAAGCACTTATTCTATGCCAAGCATCCTGCTAAGTACTTTACATAAATTATCTCATTTAACTCTTATAAAACCCTATGATATAAATGTTGTTTTACTCACTTTACAAATGGTGACACTCAAGCTTAGAACAAAGGTTAAGTATCATATAGCAAATCAATTCTGGGCTTCCCAGGTGGCTCAGTGGTTAAAAAAAAAAAAAAATCCACTTGTCAATGCAGGAGATGCAAGTTAGATCCTTGCACCAGGAAAATCCCCTGGAGAAGGAAATGGCAGCCCACTCCAGTATTCTTGCCTGGGAAATCCCGTGGGCAGAGGAGCCTGGTGGGTCCCCAGTCCATGGGGTTGCAAAGAGTCAGACACTACTTAGCAACTGACCATGCACACATGCAGCCAATAAATTCTAGAATTAGAATGAAAACCTGGATCTGAATGTACACAAACCTTATATTTTTGAACAGTATGCTATAGATATGGTAAACAGAAGGTACAATTTGGCTGAATATTATGGATTTCCTAAGAAACTAAGCATGCATTAGATAGAGGTCCTTTCAAAGTACTACCAAGAAAATTGCCACATCATATGAGTCTAAGGAAGTAGATTAATTCTGTTTCAGTTAGGATGTCTTTAACTAAATGTAACAGAATACCTGTCTAAAAATGTTTTTAGAAATAAAGACATATAAGTCTCTCACATGAGAGATTACAGAATTGATATACCAACCCGACATGTTCTTAAATACCTGGTATTAGGCAGTGTATGTGTATATATATTTATTCACTCTGACAGGAAATATGAAGGCTCTAGAGCAGAGAACACACTACTTCCTCGCACAGCATCTTACACAGGTGCCTTGTCCCCCAATTCTTCTTCGGGCAACACTAGGAAGCCTGCTGCCTCCTGCACATACAGTAAGGGTTTGTACCACAGGGACGAACCTGGAAATTTTGTCTCAGAGTCTATATAGGACAGCTGGTGCATCTGTCCCTTCTCCTCCCTGGAAGACGGAGGGCCCTTATCTTTTAGCCTTGGACCTCATAAAGCCCAGCCTGTGCAGAAAGGTGAAAATATACATGAACAAGACTCCTGGTGGCTCAGATGGTAAAGAGTCTGCCTGCAATACGGGAGGCCCGGGTTTGATCCCTGGGTTGGGAAGATCCCCTGGAGAAGGAAATGGCAACCCGCTCCAGTAATCTTGCCTCAAAAATCTCATGAATGAAGGAGCCTGGCAGGCTACAGTCCATGGGATCATAGAGTCGGGCACAATTGAGCGACTTCACTTTCACTTTCATTTTGTCTTCCCAACTCCCAGTACTCTCTGCTTGCTGGGCTGTCATCCTCATAGGAAAGTCTTGCCCTCGGGGACAAGGTTTCACATTTTAACCTGTCATTTTCCCAAGTGAAGGAAAGGTCAAGCAGAATAAATAGCATTCTACTTTTATGGCTATCCCTTTCATTAGAGAAGAAAATCTTTCCCCAGAAAACCCCAGTGGAGTCTCCTTTATAACTTACTAACTGGGTCTATATCACATAGTCATTCCTAAAACCATGTCAATAGGGATATTTATTGCTATATTAGGTTTAGAATAAATGCCGGGGAAACTGGCATTCAAATAAAATTAGGTCCCAAGTGCAATATCTATTGTGTAGGAAGATCATCTGCAACATCGAAGATTCCTTCATTCATTCAACATATTTTTTATGTGGCACTTGCTATGTGCCAAGCATGGTTAGTCAGAAAAAAATGCTGAAGTGAATGAATGAATGAAAGAGTCTCCAACTTCAAGGGGCTCACAGTCTGATGCTAGTGACAGGTATTTATAAATCTTAGAGTACGTGAGGATCCATAACACAAAACAAGCATTAAATATTAAACATTGAATGTATATTTTATTTTAAAATTTTGAATGCTCTATTTTATATCAAATTAATTTCAAATGTGAATCTTTGTAAATGATTTATAGACCTATACCTATTTGTAGCACTTTAAATTTGACAACATATACTATGTAATTTCAGGCATAAAAATTATACCATATGAAAGTTAATTATATAATGCCTGGAACAAAATCATTGGTAATTATGGGAAAAGATAAAGCAAAGTTGGTTGCTCTTATGCCAAATTACCAGTTTGTTAGCTATTGTAATTGTAAATTCAATAAAGAAGAAGACTGAAATAATCAGTGCAGGGTGGCACATTTTTAGTGATCTCAGAATATGAGTTAAGTTACAGGGGAAGAGTGTGGAATGTACATACCTCTGTGAGAACTCAGAACTTGTTCATATTTTAAGCAAGGAATAGAAACACTAGTCAGTAAATAAATTATTGTACACTGAATATATTTGGGCATTTTCTGCCAGTAAGTAGAGGAGGGGTAGGTGACCTCAAAAAGTCCCTTAGTATTAAAGCAAATGTTTTATTGTAAATAAGTAATAACTTTCTCTTGCTTCCTAGATAAGTTTGACCATCAGTTGATAAATCATGTTATTTTTTGAGTACAGAAGAAAATGCATAATACATATTAGAACTATTGATTAGAACTATTTGATTCTACAAAGTATAGTTGAACCTTACAGCAGGCTTCAATTTTACATATTTAAGCTTTGCTGCCCTCAGGCAAATACATGTTTTGGACTTTTAATATTTCATCATTTTGCCACTCTACATTTCCCTTTATATTCATTTTTTATGTTGACTATGTTAGTGAGTTTGCCAAAACAGGAATTGAAAGACTCAGAAAGTGTATTAGGGTGAGCTCCAAAAGAATGTGGCATTTGAAAGGCTGGCATCACTTAGTAGTTGAAATAGAACTGGACTGTAGCCTGCCTGGTTTCTCTGTCCAAGGGATTTCCCAGGCAAGAAGACTGGAGTGGATTGCCATTTTCTCCTCCAGAGAATCTTCCCCACCTAGAGATCGAACTCACATCTCTTACGTCTTCTGCTTTGGCAGGCGTATTCTTCACCACTACTGCCACCCGGGAAGCCCTGAAATAGAATATCAGTTTCCAAAGTTTGGAGGCTTGAAAATAATATCGGTAAATTTAAAAAACAAAACCAAAAAAAACACACGTTTTTTCTTAGTTTACCTTCAACTCCTAATCATAAATATTTGTGTGTGTGTGCTGGGCTCACTCGGTTCATTTGTGTCCGACTCTGTGTGACCCTATGGACTATAGCCTGCAAGGCTCTTCTGTCTGTAGGATTCTCCAGGCAAAATACTGGAGTGAGTTGCCATTCCCTTCTCCAGGGGATCTTCCAGACCCAGGGATCAAATCAGGGACTACTGCATTGCAGGCAGACACTACCAGAGCCACTGGAGAAGCCACAAATATTTGGACACACCTAATTCAGGCCCTTCTTGCTTCTTTTCTTTTTTCACATATGACAACAACATACCTTTTTATTGTACTTCAGAGTCTTTGAAGTCTTTGTACATTATTTTATTTAGTCTGCAATCAATCTTGCCAGTTCAGTAGGACAAGCATTATTCTGATCCTTTAACGATCAAAACACTCAATCACAAGACTTCTATGAGGGCATGTGGTAGGTATGTGACAGAAACACAACTTAAATCCGGGGCTCTGAGCCTTAGACCAAGACTTTCCCACTGGATTGCATGTTAAGACAGACTCTTCAGGCAATAAAACGGCAAGCTCTAAGAGCTCCCTAGCACCACTTTCTATTCCAGATAATCCCTGAGCAGATTACTTTATAATCATGGTGTTTTTGAATAGCCACTATGGGTTGGAAGTGATCCAGGTTAGCTACTATCAAGAAAATGTGGGGAGTGAAGTAAGCCAAGAGTCCATTGGGATTTTAATCAGATGATGGTAAGACTTTAGAAGACTGAAAACGACACATAAAACTTTCAAGATTATTCCCTCAGATGGGACTTCACCTTATTATAATAGAATTATAATGGAAAAATGCACAAAAAATAAAGTAAATGTGGCATCACAAATTGTCTACTTAGCTCTATCTTGGGGAAAGACTTGGAGAGGAGTTTGAGAAGAATTTGTACCAAAAGGCAAAAGGTGACAGCATGAGAAAAAGAATTAAATAAAAAAGAACTTATGTCTTCTACTGCCTGGCCAAATCTACTTAGAATCAATGTGTAGATGGACTGTCACATTATCCTATATGTCATTGCTTGAGCTACACCTTTAAAAAGACAGAAAGGGAAAGGAAGTTCTGACACATGCTACAACTTGGATGGATCTTGAGACCATTATGCCAAGTAAATAAGCCAGACAAACACTGCATGATTCTACTTATATGAGCTACTAGAAGAGTCAAAATCATAGAGACAGAAAGTAACATGGTGGTTGCCAAAGGTTCAGGAGAGGGGGAAAATTGTGCTTAATGGACACACAGTTTCAGTTTTGAAAGATGAAAATGGCTACAGAGGTGGATGTGGCGATGGCCGCACTACAGTACGGGTGCAGTAAACACCTCTGACCGCACATGCAAAATGCTGAAGATACTGCATTTTATGTTATTTATATTTTACCACAATAAAAATAGATTTAAAAAGTAAATAGAAAAAAATAGACAGAGGTGTGAAGGACAAGAGCTGCTTTCATTTCCTTCCTATTTGCAGATATTAATAAATGATATTATTTTTAAGGCAGAAAAGGAAAAGCTCACATTCTAGGTGCAGGTGCCCATGGAGATGAGCTTGAGGTCAGATAACTTGAAGCAGTCTGTTGCTTGGGTCATTCTTCTTCATCCCATTCATATGCATCTGAGAAGAAACTAGGATCCCAGGGTAGGAATAGAACACAGAGCCATGTTGAAAGTGACTATGGAAATGTAAAAACTGACATGGAGCCTCATTCTGTAATTCAGTGTGCTTGAGTGCCCATGGGTTGTTGACATGGGGGCTTATTTAAAAAGTAAGTTATTTTCACATAATGCCACATTTGATGGGTCAGAGATATGTTTTTTCTATAGTTCATGTTCTTATTAATACTCTCATTTCAAATTTGTCATTTTTTAGATATTTATCTAAGTTTTTTTTTTTTTTAATTTACCTCTCACCAAATCTGGGAACATTTGGTCCCCCATTTTGAATTAGTTTTGCCATCCTAAGTTTACTCTTTGAAGAATAAATGAATGAAGCTCATGTCAAACTTGTTAAAATCAGAGTGTGGACTCCCTGTTCTGTTACTTCATCTCCCTTTCATTGCTCAATCCACCCCAGAAATGCTTATAGTGAACTCTTAACTACCAAATCCAATAGACACCTTCTACTCTTAGCCATTCTTATAGACACCTTTATACTCTTATCATGGTCTCAATGGAGAATTTAAATTTGTTAAACATCCTCTCCTTGAAATCTTTTCTCTATTGATTCCTGCCTCACTTCTCTCTACAAAACTTCCATCTAGCTTGTGAACCTTCTTTTGGGCTTCTCATATTAACCCAGCCACACAGTATTAATATTTTACTGGATTTAATTTCCTTTCTCATTTTACATACTCTAGCTGAGCTCACTCACAGAGATTCACGTTGGAATAAAATAGGCTAGTCCAGAAACATTCACCACTTTCATTCACCACTTTTGACTTTTCATTCACCACTTTTGACTTTTGACTAAGCATGTATGTTTCCATTTATATGCTGCAAAGTCCGAAGACACACTACTGAGGGACTTCCCCAGTGGGCCAGCGGCTAAGACTTCTTACTCCCAGAGCATGGGACCTGGGTTTGATCCCTGGTCAGGGAACTAGGTTCCACATGCTGCAACTAAGAGTTGGAACACCATAGCTAAAAAAAGAGAGAGAGAAACCACATGCTGCAATGAAGATCCCGCGTGCCAACCAAAACTAAGACCTGGTTCAGCTAAATAAAAACAAACCAAAAAATAATACAGATATGCTATTGAACTAACCATAGTTCCCTAATACTGCCTCTCTATCAATATATTCAAATTTAATTAAATATTGCCACCTTTATCCTGGTAAGCCAAAAGATATTGCTCTTCATGTAATAAAAATAAGGCATTTTTTCACTTATTATTTTAGTATTTTTAAAATTATAGAACACTTTTAAAGTTTTCATAAATAGCTAATTTTATTTTTTCACATTACATGTGTTCTTGCTAATCAATGTTTAGTTAATATATGTCTCATACGTGATAGAATTTAGACTGAGACAAGTTAATTATAACTTGAGGTTTTTAAAGAAATAGCTAGACCTAATCTATTAAACCCAAGGCAAAGAATCTGCCTGCCAATGCAGGAGCCCCAGGAGATAGAGGTTTGATCCCTAGATCAGGAAGATCCCCTGGAGGAGGAAATGGCAATCCACTCCAGTATTCTTGCCTGAGAAATCCCATGGACAGAGGAGCCTGGTGGGCTACGGTCCTTAGGGTCACAGAGTCAGACACAATTGAGCACAGACTTTATCCACCTAAAAATTCTTCAGTAGCTTCTCTTGTCATTGGAAGGACTGATGCTTAAGCTGAAACTCCAATACTTTGGCCACCTGATGTGAAGAACTGACTCATTGGAAAAGACCCTGCTGCTGGGAAAGATTAAAGGCAGGAGGAGAAGGGGACAACAGAGGATGAAATGGTTGGATGGCATCACTGACTCAATGGACATGAGTTTGAGCAAGCTCCGGGAGTTGGTGATGGACAGGGAAGCCTGGCATGCTGCAGTCCATGGGGTGGCAGAGAGTCAGACATGCCTGAGCGACTGAACTGACTGACTCTTGCCATCTAAAATAAGCAAATAAAAGCAAAGAATGAAAGAAACTTTGGTGTTCTCAAGATTACATTGCCTCAGTATAGCTTTTAGCATCATTCCCCAGTTAGGCTTCTGAAATACAAGCAAAAGGGCCTAAACTGTTACAATTTCCCTGGGCCACCCAGAAATCTTATTTGGACTTTACAGAGCAGAGCCTGAAACAAGGATTTGCATGTACACGAGAAAGTGTTTATCGAGAAAGTGTGCTTCAGGATGAACCTGTAAAGAGTAAAGGGGAAGAGTGTAAAGATGTAGAGGCTCAGCTCTCTTCAACCTCATGGTGAGCAGCAGAGAGGCACAAACTGGTTCTGAACTATAAATTGTTCTATAGGTTTGTTTCAATTTAGAGAAAGTGTTGTTGGGCTTTTGTACCACCCTATCAGCTAGATGAGATGATGGTTAATCTCCAGGTTTCTCCAGCTGAGATTGCACCCATCAGTCAAGAGCGAGTCCAGGCAAAGATCACGTGTTTCAGACATTAGCCACCATCGTAGGCACTGGATTCAGTGGGTAATGGGTACTAACGGGTCACATTAGTCAGGATACTAATAGTGTCCACTGCACTTATCTTCTAAGTCAGAAAAAAATTCAGAAGTGTGCATTAATTAGTCCATTCATTCAACAAGTATTTATTGAGAGCATTAAACAAATGCAATGATAGTGGTGAGGGAAAAATAAGATGTGATCCTCATCTTCAGAGTGACAGTAAATAAGATCTTGCCCACAAAAGATAATCAACAAATCTTGAATTGTGAAAGACAATAAATATAGAAGAAATGAATAAGCACAGTCTTTAAAAGAGCAAATCCTGTGTTAGTTTAGTGACTGGAGACACAGACACAAGAGGAAATGCATGGAAATAACTTCATAACTTTCATCCTATAGGCTTTGGAAATTTGAATTTGAGAAAGAAAGGAATTCTAGGCAGAGGAATTTGCATGAGTGAAAAAGTACAGAGCAAGATTTAGGAGCAATGTGTTTGGGTGAAAATTGGCTGTGTCTGCTCTTGTGAGGTGAGGTTTAAGTGGCTTATGTCTGGGAATAGTGAGAAATTAATGTGGAAGAAAGACGAGCACAATTCAGGCTGTGAATGGCCTCTAATTCAGGCTGAAATGCTGAATCTTTATTCATAAGGAGTGAGTAGTAAGAGATTTTTCTGGGAAAAGCAGATATAAATGTTGTTCAAACGAGATTACCTGATCATAGGCATATATGAGTAAGTCCTTGAATTATTTAGTTTAATAGTATAAGGCATATTGTATCTTTATATATCACTGAGGAATACTCTGAGAAAGTTAGCTTTCTAGAATCTTTAAAAGTATGGAGAATTAGTATAAATAATGTACATTGTTAAAATAAAGTTGTTCTAATATAAAAATCAGAAAAACATTAGGATAAATACATCAGTGTCCAAGGACTAAATCAACTTCAATGTCTCTCCACCACTTTTTAAATGGAAGCCTCTATTTGCATTTAATGAATGCTCATGGTTGAACAATTTAGGAAATGTGTTTTTCTTTCTGTCACACCCCATATCCAATCCTACAGCAAATCCTAGGTTTAAAGCTTACTAAAGCTATTTAAAATGAAGATTTTAAAATGTAAAACTGAATTCTCCTTGCTTCCAAACCATGCCCAAATGCTAGCCCGATTTGCATAGTTTTTTCATTTTTTAAAATTGTGATACACTACACATAACATAAAATTTACTGTCTAGCCATTTTCAAGTGTACAGTTCAATGGTTTAAATACATTCATATTTGTTGTTCAACTATTGTTACCATCCATCTCCAGAATTCCTTTCATCTTGCCAAACTGAAATGCTGTAACCATTAAACATAATTCCCCATGCCCCCTCCCTTAGCCCCTGGCAAGTACCGTTCTACTGTCTCTATGATTTTGACTACTTCTAAAGCACCTCATATAAGTAGAATCACACAGTGCCTGTCACTTTGTAACTGGCTTATTTTACTTAGCATAATGACCTCAACATTCATTCATGTTGTAGCATGTGTTTGGTTTTTTCTTTTCTTAAGGCTGACAAATATTTCATTAGTATATACCAAATGTGGTCTGTGTGTGTGTATATATATATATATATATATATATAAAATATATATTTGGCTTATCCATTCGTTCTTCAATGAACACTTGGGATCTACATTTTAGTTATTGTGAACGATGTTGCTATGAACATGAATGTGCAAATACCTCTTAAAGACCCTGCTTTCAATTATTTTGAATATAGTAGTGAACTTGAAGGATCACATGTTAATTCTACCTTAAGTTTTTTAAGGAACTATCATACTGTTTTCCACAAATGCTGTACCATTTTACATTCCCACCAGCAGTGTATTAGAGTTCCAATTTCTCCACATCCTTACAAACACTCATTTTCTGTATTTTTTTTTTTTTATAGCAACCGTCTTAATGGATGTGAGGTGGTAACTCACTGTAGTTTTGATTTATATTTCCCTGATAATTAACAATATATTAAGCATATTTTCATGTGCTTATTGACCATTTTCATACATTTGTTACTTGGTATCTGTGGAAAGATTGATTCTAAAACCCAACGGAAACCCGAAAACCATGGGTGTTCAAATCCCTTAAATAAAGTGGAGTAGTCATTGCATGTAACCTATGGACATCCTCTTGTGTACCTTAAATCATCTCTAGATTATTTATAATACCTAATAGCATAAATGTAAATAGTTCTAAATAGAATGTAAGTACTATGGAAAAAGTTGCCAACATGAAGCAAATTCAAGTTTTGCTTTTTGGGACATTCTGGAATTTTTTTCTATCAAATATTTTTGTTCTGTGGTTGGCTGGTCATAGATGTGGAACCTGTGGATAATAGAGGGCCTACACTATGTCCCTTAGAGAAATGTCTTTTCCAGTCCTTGGCCCAGCTTTGAAATGGATTGGTTTTATTGTTGAGTTTTAAGATAACATCACCCTATGGCCAAAAGCAAAGAGGAACTAAAGAGTCTCTTGATGAAAGTGAAAGAGGAGAGTGAAAAAGCTAGCTTAAAACTCAATATTCAAAAAACTAAGATCACGGCATCCCATCCCATCACTTCATGGCAAATAGATAGGGAAACAATGAAAGAAGGAAACAACATTTCCTTCTCCAGCAGATCTTCCCAACCCAGGGATCGAACCCGGGTCTCCCACATTGTAGACAGACGCTTTTCTATCTGAGCTACCAGGAAAGTCCATGACCAACCTAGACAGCATGTCAAAGACCAGAGACATTACTTTGCTGACAAAGGTTCATCTAGTCAAAACTATGGTTTTTCCAATAGTCATGTATGGATGTGAGAGTTGGACCATAAAGAAAGCTGAGCATCAAAGAATTGATGCTTTTGAACTGTGGTGTTGGAGAAGACTCTTGAGAGTCCTTTGGACTGCAAGGAGATCAAATCAGTCCATCCTAAAGGAAATCAGTCCTGGATATTCATTGGAAAGACTGATGCTGAAGCTGAAGCTACAATACTTTGGCCACCTGATGTGAAGAACTAACTCATTGGAAAAGACCCTGATGATGGAAAAGATTGAAAGCAGGAGGAGAAGAGGATGACAGATGATGAGATGGTTGGATCTCATCACCAACTTGATAGACATGAATTTGAGCAAGCTCCAGGAGCTGGTGATGGACAGGGAAGCCTAGCATGCTGCAGTCCATGGGGTGGCAAAGAATCGGACATGACTGAGAGACTGAACTGAACTGATATATTCTAAATATTAAAGCATGAAAATATTTTCTCCCATTCTGTGGGTTGCCTTTTTATTCTAATGTCATCTGATGCACAATTTTTAAAAAATTTTATGAAGTCAAATTTGTCTATTTTTTCTTTTGTTACCTGTGCCTTTTGTGTATATCCAAGAAATTATTGCCAAATCCAGTGTCATGAAGTTTCTCCCTTATGTTTTCTTCTGAGAGTTTTATAGTTTAGACTTTACATTTAGGTCATAAATCTATTTTGAATTAATATTTGTATATGGTGTTGGGTAGGTCCAACTTGATTCTTTTACATATGGAGATCCAGTTTTCCAAGTACCATTTTTGAAGATTGTCTTTTTTTCTCTTCAACGGTCTTGATTCCCTTGTGCAAAATATTTTGACCCATAGATGTGAGGATTTATTTCTGTAACCGATTTTATCCCATTGGTCTATGTGTTTGTCTTTATGCCAGTATTACACTCTTTTGATTACTGTAGCTTTATTGTAAGTCTTTAAATCAGGAAGTGTGAGTCTTAGAGCTATTGTTTTGGCTATTTAGGGTCCTTTGAAATTCCATATGAATTTTAGGATGAGTTTTTCTATTTCTGCAAAAAAAAAAAATCACTGGAATTTTGGTAGGAATCTCATGAACTCTGTAGGTCTCTTGGGATAGTATTAACATGTTAATAATATTGTCTTCCCATTCATGAATATGGAATGTCATTCTACTTACCTATCTTCTTTAAATTCATTCAGGAATGTTTTGTTTTTCCTTGTATGTCTTTCACCTCTTTGATCAATTTCAAAGTGTTTTATTCTTTTTGATACTATTATAAAGGGAATTGTTTTTGTTATTTTCAGATTGTTCATTGATAATGTACAGAAATGCAAATACTTTTTGTGTGTTGATTTTGTATCTTGCTGCATTGCTGAATTCCACTATATACTTTAGATTCCTGATTTGAATAAAATACTTATACCAACACTATTTGCTAGTGTATTTGTTAAAAATTGGATCAGCATAGCTGAACTTGATTATAAATTGGAAAGGAATCTAAAACAGTAATTTGAGTGTTATTACATGAATGTACTATGCAATTTTATCATTATTCCTCCTATTAGCAGACAATTAACACTCTATGTAATTGCACTGTTCAATCAAGATGGCAGTGGAATGGAACGGCAATGGAATGGCAATGTGAATGCAGAGAACTGCAGTTTCTGTAAAAACTCAAACATTAATTCTTCAGTTACTACTATTTGTTAATAATCTCGTGTCATAATGGAAACCTTGCTCAAAAGTCAGAAGAGATTGGTTTCTGGCTAATGATTCAATTGAGTTTAAAGAATAAGATGTTGAGAGAACATTATATATTTGCACTGGATTAAGAACTGGGCACACTGAACATAAGACAGATACAATACCTGACCTCAGGGGTCACACAACATAATACTATTTATCAAAGTATAGAAAGATGATTTGTGTTACACAAGGCTAAATAGTGGTACTGGGGTTTATAGGAATTGTGTCTGATCTCTCTAGGAGGTAAGAAAAGGCTTCCATGAGGAAATGACATTTATTTAAGATAAGGTTAGGTGGCTCAGACAGTAAAGCATCTGCCTGCAATGCAGGAGACCCGGGTTTGATCCTTGAGTTGGAAAGATCCCCTGGAGAAGGAAATGGCAACCCACTCCAGTACTCTTGCCTGGAAAATCCTGTGGACGGAAGAGCCTGGTAGGCTACAGTTCATGGGGTCACAAAGAGTCAGACACGACTGAGTGACCTCACCCTTCTACTATTAGGATTAGCAGTAGTGCCAAGAAAAAAAAAAAAAAAAAACTGAAAAGATTCAAACCAGAGCATTTAATAGGAGGTAAAAAGGGAAACATTATCATGTATATGACTTGAGTCCTCAGTGCTTTGACTTTTTCTGTCTGTATACTCATCCTCCAGATCATGATCTTTCTAGTCCAATAACATCACTATACTGACAATACCAGGAATTATGTCTCCAGGCGAGATCTTTAAACGTTTCACTCCAGTCTCACAGTAAACTTCCTGCTCAACATCTTTACCATGATGTCTAATAGTCATCTCAGACTTAACCAGAAAATAACCAAACTCCTATTTCCTCAGCACTCACCATCATACTAGGTGCCACCTGCATTTATTCAATTGCTCAGGGTTGGGGCATTGGGTGCCAGCTACTGAGTGGGAAAAGATATTGGCAAACAATATATTTAATATTCGATAAAGGGTTAATTTTTTAAATATGTAAAGCAAACATACAACTTAACATCAAAAAACAAACAACTCAATGAAAACACAGACATGCTCAGTCACTCAGTTGTGTCCGACGCTTTGCGACCCTGTGGACTCTAGCCCGGGGCCCCTCTGTCCATGGATTTCCTAGGCAAGAATACTAGAATGGGTGGCCATTTCTTTCTCTAGGGGATCTTCCCAACACAGGGATTAAACCGCATCCCTTGTGTCTCCTGTATTGTCAGGCAGATTCTTTTACCACTGAGCCACCTGGGAAGTCCAAAAACCTCTTGGTCTATTCAGGCAGAAGACCTGAATAGACATTTTTCTAAAGAAGATATAAAGATGGCCAAAAGACACATAAAAAGGTGCTCAAATCACTAATCGTGGGAAATACAAATCAGAACCAAAATGACATACCACCTCACACTTGTCTGACTGTCATCAAAGAAACAGCAAGTAAGTGTTGGCAAGGATGTGAAGAAAAGGGAATCCTCATGCACCGTAGGTAGGCTTGTAAACTGGTGCAGCCACTATGAAAAACTATATGGAGTTTCCTCAAAAAATCAAAGATAAACTGCCATATGAGCCAGCAATTTTACTTCTGGGTGTTTAACTAAAAAAGACAAAAATGCTACTTCAAAAAGGCATATAAACTCCAGTGTTTATTGCAGCTCTATTTACAATGACCAAGAGGAGAGTGAAAAAGTTGGCTTAAAGCTCAACATTCAGAAAACTTAAGATCATGGCATCTGGTCCCAATCACTTCATGGGAAATAGATGGGGAAACAGTGGAAACAGTGGCAGAATTTATTTTGGGGGGGGGGCCTCCAAAATCACTGCAGATGGTGACTGCAGCTATGAAGTTAAAAGATGCTTCCTGGAATCAAGATCGCTGGGAGAAATATCAATAACCTCAGATATGCAGATGACACCACCCTTATGGCAGAAAGTGAAGAAGAACCAAAGAGCCTTTTGATGAAAGTGAAAGAGGAAAGTAAAAAAGTTGGATTGAAGCTCAACATTCAGAAAACTAAGATCATAGCATCTGGTCCCATCACTTCATGACAAATAGATGGGGAAACAGTGGAAACAATTTTTATTTAAACAGACTTATTTAATAAACAGACTTTATTTTGGGGGCTCCAAAATCACTGCAGATGGTGATTGCAGCCTTGAAATTAAAAGACACTTACTCCTTGGAAGGAAAGCTATGACCAACCTAGACAGCATATTAAAAAGCAGAGACATTACTTTGTCAACAAAGGTCTGTCTAGTCAAGGCTATGGTTTTTCCAGTAGTCATATTTGGATGTGAGAGTTGGACTATAAAGAAAGCTGAGTGCCAAAGAATTGATGCTTTTGAACTGTGGTGTTGGAGAAGACTCTTTAAAGTCCCTTGGCCTGCAAGGAAATCCAACCAGTTCATCTTAAAGGAAATCAGTCCTGACTCATTGGACTCAACAGGACTGAATCAGTCCTGTTCATTGGAAGGACTGATGTTGAAGCTGAAACTCCCAATATTTTGGCTGCCTGATGTGAAGAGCTGACTCATTTGAAAAGACCCTGATGTTAGGAAAGATTGAAGGCAGGAGGAGAAGGGGACAACAGAGATTGAAATGGTTGGATGGCATCACCAATTCAATAGACATGAGCTTGGGAAAGCTCTGGGAGTTGGTGATGGACAGGGAGGCCTGGCGTGCTGTGGTTCATGGGGTCACAAAGAGTCGGACACGACTGAGTGACTGAACTGAACTGAACCTCCTTGGAAGAAAAGCTGTGACAAAACTAGAGAGTATTTTAAAAAGCACAGACATTATTTTCCCAGCAAAAGTCTGTATAGTCAAAGCTACGATTTTTCCAGTAGTTATGTATGGATGTGAGATTTGGACCATGAAGAAGGACAAAGACCAAAGAACTGATGCTTTTGAACTGTGGTGTTGGAGAAGACTCTTCAGAGTCCCTTGGACTGCAAGGAGATCCAACCAGTCCATCCTAAAGGAGATCAGTCCTGAGTGTTCAATTGAAGGACTGATGTTGAAGCTGAAACTCCAATACTTTGGCCACCTGATGCAAAGAGCTGACTCATTGGAAAAGACCCTGATGCTGGGAAAGATTGAGGGCGGGAGGAGAAGGGGACGACAGAGGATGAGATGGTTGGATGGCATCACAGACACAATGGACATGGGTTTGCGTAAGCTCCAGGAGTTGATGATGGACAGGGAGGCCTGGCATGCTGCAGTCCATGGGGTCACAAAGAGCCAGACACAACTGAGCAAATGAACTGAACTGACTGAAGACATGGAAGTAATCTAAGTGTTCATTCATAGATGAGTGGATGAAGAAGATGTCACACACACACACACACACATACACATATGAATATTACATGTGAAATTTATCCAATAAAAAAAGAAGAAAGAGAGGCTCCCAAATTACAAAAACTTCAAAACATGCAAAACTGAAAAAAAAAAAACCTGTCACTTCAAGATGAGTTTTAGTTATAAAATAAATATATCAATAAATGAATCCCTTAGCTGAAAGAAGACAAAATGCCTTCTTTTAAAATAGCTATTCAGCATGAAAAAATACTTTTCTCTGTTTTTCTAATCAATATATTCTAAGACCCTTAACAGGACCACTCCCTTATGTGGTTGAATAAAAAATGATGATAACTTGATTGCTCTGGCTTTCTGCTTTCCCATTTCTGTGTAATCTTCCAAAAACTGACCTCTTCTGACAGTTCTGCTGGGAGGCACAGAAACCTAAATAAACAAAGGGGACTAGGGAACTTACAGACATGGAAAATTTTGACATTTTGTAAAGAGGTTGGAAATTTAGCTGCACAGTTTTTACATGTGACAAAGTTGTTTTAGTCTAGTCGGTGATGGAGAAAGAATGAGGAAGGACCTTCCCCAGATATCCAGTGAGCTCAGTGTAGAAACGAATTATGATCTTGGTCTGATCCTTTATTGCTCTGTGTCTGTGAGTTTCAGCCTCTGCTAGAAAATTAAATTGTGAGTGCTGACATATTTCTTAAGATTTTGTAGGAAATGACTATTGACTATAATGACCTCTGCAGTAATGTATTGTTGTTCAGCATCTAATCTGTGGTGTTACTATTATTATAATTGCTCTTGTTAACTATGTAACACTAAGTTTGCTTTCTTGTTTAAAAAAGAGAGAAAGAAAAAGATCACTTATTTCCTGGACCATTTTTCTTGACTTTCTTCTGCATGTAAAATCTGCCTGTAAACTATTTATTATATTAACATCTAATTTCAAAGGGATCTAATTACTGGAAATTTTAAAACTTCTGCTTGTCTTCACTTTTCTTTTGACCTTTGTGCATATCATTATTTATGACTCTACATAAACAGTGTGAACTTGATAATAAAAAGAAAAGAACCTATCAGGACAAAATTGCTGTTGAAAAAGGGTTTTTTGAAGAGAAACGGTAAAAGTTTTCTTAAGATAGTTTAAGAAATCTAAACATCTAACAGAATAATGATTAGCAGAAAATCTTTCCAAAGAACTTCCACAAATACATATTTACTTTTCCATGTATAAAAGAAAACGGGAATTTATTCAAAAGTATGAACTATTCCTTAGTATTGGTACTAGGACACAGAGCTCTAACCTCTCAGAAAAATGGCTTTATCTTCCTGACTTATTAGAAGCAGCAAAGTATTTCATAAAGCCAGCTTGATTATGACAGGTGGGCTGTCTTACTTTGGCAGCACCTCATTTAACAGCTTATATTCATAAGGTATGTCTAGGCAAGTTTTATAGCTCTCAATTGATACTAATATATAACTGGCAAGCTCTCATTTTAAAAGGAAATAAATACCTTTGTTCAGTTGACTTTGGGGCTTATTATGCTTACATACCAATGAAGCATCTGTTATAAAGTGTTCGTTTTTATGCAAGGATGTTATCACTTAAGCTTTGATGGTTTGGGGCAATCTGTCATCATTAATAAATCTCCCACAGCTTGTTGTAGATGACTTGTCACATTTTTTTTTCTTAAACTTTTTCCATTTAATGGATATTTGGCCTCTAAAGTGAGTTAATATAATAGATCAAACTTGGTATCTCATCATAAGGCCATAGTAATATTCCTTATTCCGTGTGACATGGCTCTAATTAGAAATTTTTAAAAAGCTTTAATGTCAGTTAGAGAGCATATATTTGCTTTAAACCAAGGATGACTTTATAACATTATTTAACGGGAATATTTTGAAAGTAATAGGAATCATTGTTAATAACTATGCTAGGAAAATAAGTACAAGGCAGGAATTTTTAATGAAAAAAGAAAAAATAGAAGTAGAAAGCTTTGTCCAATATTGAAATTTACATGTACGGCTTACAATCAAAAATAGAGAAAGTACTCAAAACTAAAATTTCATTATTTTTCCCTGGAAATATCAGCTACGTATTAATGTAGATGTGCTGTTTTGCTTAACATATACTACCAATGATTTCACTTGTAAATAATTTGTTATAGCCCTTAATCAATGAAAAAAATGACAGGCTGAGGATTGCTGAGTTGTTAACTCAGGGTAGAGTGTCTATCGAACTCATCTAGACTTTTATGTATAAGATAAATAAAAGTGGATGGGAGTAGACAACCTCTAAGGACTTCAATATTAGAATTTAATTTTCTATGCAGCATGTGCTAACACAACGTTTTTGATCTATACTTTTAGAAATACAGAAATCTCAAAACTTTCTTTTAATAGAGAAAAAAAGGATTCACATTTTCCAGGAAAGTTTGATTTTGGATATAGCCAGAATGATAAAATGTTTCATTGAAACTGACAGCTTATACCAATGCTACTTACAAAAAGAGCAATTAATTTAATTTAGAAAGTGGAGGGATAAATATTATTTTACTGCTTAGACATTGTGCCTTTAGGGTTCCCTTGAGTTACTTTGAGTTTACTTTGTTTTTAAAATGATAAAATTCTCTGTCATTTTAAATTCTTTTAGAGGCATATTTCACAGAGAATAAAACAAAATGCCATAGTGTTATTATTCAGCTGGTACTGTTATTCCTTGACTGCCTATAATATAATGGGATTAATGAGGCAATTTTTTTCTACTATTATTTTATTTAGCTTTACATCTGTAAGCTTCTTTATTTGAGAATTTTCATTATTTTACATGTTTTTTTTGTAATTTAATTTCTTTAAAATGTACTCATTGACCAATTTATGCTAGGCACTCTTCTAGATATTGGAAAACAGTAATAAATACAACAAACCAAAAAAAAAAAACTACCTTCATAGAACTTATATTCTAATTAATAAAGGCTCACCTTTTAATAATAATTACATATATGGTTTTATAAGCCAGAGTTTTACCTTCTCCATAAAATCTTTTTTGAGAAACTCAGATCACATTTTATTTTTCCTTGTAAATATTTACACATTGTTTGAATAAAAACACAAATATGATGGTTTAATATTTTTCTTACATATGTCTTTCCAGCCAAATAAACTCCATGAGGATGAGACTATCTATTAAAACTTTATACCCTCTCTAGCAGTGAACACCTTTGTATGTACTTTTTTATGTTCTCATATATTTCTTTGACATCAGTACCCTAAATGTTCAGTTGAAAGATAGGTACATTTCAATTGTAATACTACCAATTGACTTCAAATAAAGCCAAACAATTTCTACCAACCATTTATGTGAGTACTCATTTTCTCTCACCCTAACTATCAGGAAATATTAACAAGTTCTTAGTTATCCTAATATTATGAGAAAAATAATCTTATTTCAATTTTTATTTCCCTGATAACTTTTCATGTTCTATTAGGCATGTTATTTCTTTGCACAAATTTTTGTTTTTATCCTCCCTCCTTTTCTGTTAGGGTATCTTGTGCTTTACTTGTTTTTTAGGCTATGTTGGGTCATTTTTTTCTTTTTTTTTTTTCTGTGCTAGATTTTTATTGCAGTGAACAAGCTCTTCATTGTGGAGCATGGGTTCAGCAGTTGCATGGCACAGGGTTAGCTGCCCCTCAGCACCTGGGATCTTAGTTCCCAACCAGGGGAGGTCTTTGTTCATTTTGGGCATTGACTCTCTGAAATCTATGTTCTAAATATCACTCACAGTTGGTGACTTGAATGTGCAAATTTAATTTTTAGCATCAGAGCAATGATGTTTTCAAAAGATCCATTACCCATCCCTTCCCTGAAAACACAATTCATAGTCAAAACATTATAAGGCAGGGAGCTTATTTTATACATATATTCAGTCCAAGGGGCTTTCATGATGTATTTTTGAAGACTGTTAATCCCTTTTGGGATATACCTGAAGTCTATTATTTAGGGTCAGCATCCCACTTCACTGATGCTGAAGCTGAAGCTCCAATAATTTGGCCACCTAATGTGAAGAGCCAACTCATTGGAAAAGACTTTGATGCTGGGAAAGATTGAAGGCAAAAGGAGAAAGGGGCTGCAGAGGATGAGATGTTTAGATAGCATCACCAACTCAATGCACACGAGTTTGAGCAAACTCCGGGAGACAGTGAAGGACGGGGAAGCCCTGCATTCTACCATCCACAGGGTCGCAAAGAATTGGACATGACTTAGCAAATGAACAACATCCCACTTCACAGATAAGATAGAGGTAGAATTTCTCTCTAGTCTAAGAAAATTTAATTACTGATACATATCCTTAATAGTTGCCTTCAAACTGAGTGAAGTAGCTCAGTCGTGTCTGACTCTTTGTGACTTTGCCTACCAGGCTCCTCAGCCCGTGGGATTTTCCAGGCAAGAATACTGGAGTGGGTTGCCATTTCCTTCTCCAGGAGATCAACCCCACCCAGGGATTGAACCTGATTCTCCCGAATTACAGGCAGACGCTTTACCGTCTAAACCACCAGGGCTTCCCTCATAGTTCAGTTGGTAAAGAATCTGCCTGTAATACAGGAGACCCCGGAGAAGGAAATGGCAACCACTCCAGTACGCTTGTGTGGAAAATCCCATGCATGGGCAAGTGTGGTAGGCTACAGTCCGTGGGGTCGCAAAGAGTTGAACTCAACTGAGAGACTTCACTTTCACTTTTCAAACTGAGTAGCAGCTTGCCCCATCTCTGCATAGGCCCAGTTGTCAGAAAAGCATTTTAGGAATTTTATTATGCAATATATTTTCAAGGAATTATTATATTTTAAGAAATCTCAAAACTACTGGGTTATTAGACAATGCATTTTTTTTTTTTTTTTTTTGGATCAAACTGCTACCCTCTCCAGTTCTAACTGTTGCTTTTTGACCTGCATACAGATTTTTCAGGAGGCAGGTCAGGTGGTCTGGTACTCCCATCTCTGTAAGAATTTTACACAGTTTGTTGTGATCCACACAGTCAAGGCTTTGGCATAGTCAATAAAGCAGAAGTAGATGTTTTTCTGGAACTTTCTTGCTTTTTCAATGACCTAAAGGAGGTTGGCAATTTGATCTCTGACTCCTCTGCCTTCTCTAAATCCAGCTTGAACATCTGGAAGTTCACAGTTCATGTACTGTTGAAGCCTGGTTTGAAGAATTTTGAGCATTACTTTCCTACCATGTGAGATGAGTGCAATTGTGCAGTAGTTTGAACATTCTTTGGGACTGGAATGAAAACTGACCTTTTCTGGTCCTATGGCCACTGCTAAGTCTTCCAAATTTGCTGGCATATTGAGTGCAGCCCTTTCACAGCATCACCTTTTAGGATTTGAAATAGCTCAATTGGAATTCCATCGCCTCCACTAGCTTTGTCCATAGTGATGTTTCCTAAGTCCCACTTAACTTCACATTCCAGGATGTCTGGCTTTAGGTGAGTGATCACACCATCATGATTATCTGGGTCATGAAGATCTTTTTTATAGCTCTTTGGTGTACTGTTGCCATATCTTCTTAATACCTTCTGCTTCTGTTAGGTCCATACCATTTCTATCCTTTATTGTGCCCATCTTTGCATGAAATGTTCCCTTGGTTTCTCTAATTTTCTTGAAGAGATCTCTAGTCTTTCCCATTCTATTGTTTTCTTCTATTTCTTTGCATTGATCACTGAGCAAGGCTTTCTTATCTCTCCTTGCTATTCTTTGGAGCTCTGCATTCATATGGGTATATCTTTCCTTTTCTCCTTTGCCTTTAGCTTCTCTTCTTTTCTCAGCTATTTGTAAGGCCTCCTCAGACCACCATTTTGCCTTTTTGCATTTGTTTCTCTTGGGGATGGTCTTGAACACTGCCTCCTGTACAATGTCATGAATCTCCATCCATAGTTCATCAGGCACTCTGTCTATCAGATCTAATCACTTGAATCTGTTTGCCACTTCCACTGTATAATCGTAAGGGATTTGATTTAGGTCATATCTGAATGGTCTAGTGGTTTTCCCTACTTTCTTCAATTTAAGTCTGAATATGACAATAAGGAGTTCATGATCTGAGCCACAGTCAGCTCCGGGTCTTGTTTTTGCTGACTGCATAGAGCGTCTCCTTTGGCTGCAAAGAATGTAATCAATCTGATTTCAGTATTGACCATTTGGTGATGTCCATATGTAGAGTCTTCTCTTGCATTGCTGGAAGAAGGTGTTTGCTATGACCAGTGTGTTCTGTTGGCAAAACTCTGTTAGCCTTTGTGCTGCTTCATTCTGTACTCCAAGGCCAAATTTGCCTGTTACTCCGGGTGTTTCTTGACTTCCTACTTTTGCATTCCAGTCCCCTATTATGAAAAGCACATCTTTTTTGGGTGTTAGTTCTAGAAGTTCTTGTAGATCTTCATAGAACCGTTCAAATTCAGCTTCTTCAGCATTTCTGGTTGGGGCACAGACTTAGATTACAGTGATATGGAATGGTTTGCCTTAGAAAGAAAAAGAGATCATTCTGTCTTTTTCAGATTGCATCCAAGTACTGCATTTTGGACTGTTTTGTTGACTGTGTGGGCTACTCCATTTCTTCTAAGGGATTCCTGCCCACAGTAGTAGATATAATGGTCATCTGAGTTAAATTCACCCATTCCAGTCCATCTTAGTTCACTGATTCCTAAAATGTCGACGTTCACTCTTGCCATCTCCTGTTTGAACACTTCCAATTTACCTTGATTCATGGAATTAACATTCCAGATTCCTATGCAATAATGTTCTTTACAGCATCAGACTTTACTTCCATCACCAGTCACATCCACAGCTGTGTGTTGTTTTTACTTTGGCTCCGTCTCTTCGTTCTTTCCAGAGTTATTTCTCCACTGTTCTCCAGTAGCATACTAGGCACCTACCGACCTGGGGAGTTCATCTTTCAGTGTCTTATCTTTTTGCCTTTTCATACTATTCATGGGGTTCTCAAGGCAAGAATATTGAAGTGGTTTGCCATTCCTTCCTCCAGTGGACCACGTTTTCTCAGAACTCTCCACCACGACCCGTCCATCTCAGGTGGCCCTACATGGCATGGCTCATAGTTCCATTCAGTTAGACAAGGCTGTGGTCCATGTGATCAGTTTGATTTTCTGTGATTGTGTTTACACAATCAAGATGGCAGAAGAACATGTGCTCATCTGCTCCTGCAAGAACTCCAAAATTACAACTTGCTGCTGAATAACCGTCAACAGGAGAATGTTGGATCCCACCAAAAAAAGATACCCCATGTCCAGGGGCAAAGAATAAGCCCCAACAAGACAGTAGAGGAGCAAAATCACGTTTAGAATCAAACCCTATACCCGCCAGAGGCACTCGGAGGGCTCAAACAAAACCTTGTGTGCACCAGGAGAACCCACAGAGATGGCGTTAGACCTGCCTTTGAGTGTTTGAGTGTCTCCTGCAGGGGTACGGGTCAGCAGTGGCCTGCCACAGGGGCAGGGCTCTGGGTGCAGCAGACCTAGGAATGGCATAAGCCCTCTTGGAAGAGGCTGCCATTAATCCCACCATAGAGCTGCCAGAACTTACACAGGACTGGGGAAACAGGACTCTTGGAGGGCACAAACAAAACCTTGTGTGCACCAGGACTCAGGAAAAAGGAGCAGTGCCCCCACAAGAAACTGACCCAGACTTTCCCATGAGTGTCCAGGAGTCTCCAGCAGAAGAGTGGGTTAGTCATGGCCTGTTGCAGGGTCGGGAGCCCTGAGTATGGCAGTGCATGCACGGGACCTTTAGAGACATTACTTTGCCAGCAAAGGTCTGTCTAGACAAAGCTATGGTTTTTCCAGTAGTCATGTATGGATGTGAGAGTTGGACTATAAAGAAAGCTGAATGCCAAAGAATTGATGCTTTTGAACTGTGGTGTTGGAGAAGACTCTTGAGAGTCCCTTGGACTGCAAGGAGATCCAACCAGTCCATCCTAAAGGAGATCAGTCCTGGATATTCATTGAAAGGACTGATGTTGAAGCTGAAACTCCAATACTTTGGCCACCTGATGCAAAGAACTGACTCATTTGAAAAGACCCTGATGTTG
This sequence comes from Bubalus bubalis, assembly GCF_019923935.1. NCBI lineage: Eukaryota > Metazoa > Chordata > Mammalia > Artiodactyla > Bovidae > Bubalus > Bubalus bubalis. Next base: position 75,979,639 of record NC_059166.1, on the reverse strand, counting down.
GGAAAGATTGAAAGTGAGAGGGAAGGGGACAAGAGAGGATGAGATGGTTGGATGGCATCACTGACTCAATGGACATGAGTATGAGTAAGCTCTAGTAGTTGGTGATGGACAGGGAAACCTGGCATGCTGCAGTCCATGGGATACAAAGAGTCGGGCACAACTGAGCAACTGAATAGAACTGCTACCCTCTCCTACTCTTCCAAAGCTGTCCTGCCCAAGTGATCATGAAAGTATTTATTTCATGGATAATTCTCTGTCCTTCTGAGTTAAATTTCTATTAATTTAATCCTACGCTCCATTACAATTAAAATACACTTCAGTTTGTGTCCATATAGTCTGGTGCAACACTTCTATAACCGAGTCTACCCTGCTCAAGATTCCATTTAGTAAATGACAGGAGTAGGCCAAGACAGGCTCTGTATATAGGTGTTGTTGTTATTGTTTAGTCCTTAAGTCACATCTAACTCTTTACCATCCCATGGGCTATTGTCTATCCATGGAAGTTCCCCAGGAAAAAATATTGGAGTGAGTTGCCATTTCCTTCTCTAGGGGATCTTCCTGACCTAGGAAAGAACCTGCATCTCCTGCATTGGCAGGCAGATTCTTTACTGCTGAGCCAGCAGGGAAGTCTTCATACCATACTCCATTGTTAAGTACATTGCTCATGTTTAGTTTCCCAGAATTAGTCCAAACTCAGGTAATCTCTCCCCCCACCCTTCCCCTTTATCCTTTTCCTTTCTCCTCTTGTCTTCTTCTCCCTTTTCTTTTCTCTTTTTTCCCATTTTATCACTGACAATCCGGTCTTTAACTCATGGCTTACCACAGAGCACCGACCAAGCAATCAAAATATAAGTTCTCCAGCAGCCTACAAATAAGAGCCAAGCTGAGCCACCAGGGCCGCAGTAGAGGAAAAACAACAAAGCCAGATACATGACACAACATCCCCCTTGCATATTTAAAGATAGTTTTGCCATACTAAAAAAAAAAATCCCACTTTTCAATCTTATATATCTAGGAAGTTGACCACAGCTTTATTTTTGGACTCATACAATTTGTGAGTCACTTCATGTACTTTTGCAAACAATATTGGATACTCATGTGGACAAAACTAACTTTTAGCACATACTTACACCTGGGTTTTGCCTCAACATTGTGCGTGCATGCTAAGTCACTTTAGTTGTGTCCAACTCTTTGCGACCCTATGGACCGTAGCCCACCAGGCTCCTCTGTCCATGGGATTTTCCTAGCAAGAATACTGGAGTGGGTTGTTGTGCCCTCCTCCAGGGGATCTTCCTGACCGAGGGATTGAAACTGCATCTCTTAAATCTCCTGCATTGGCAGGCAGGCTCTTTACCACTAGCGCCACCTGGGAAACACTTCAATACTTGTAGCTTATCTCATATACTAGAAATATTTCAATTGACCTTAATCATTTTTTTCCTCTTACTGCTCTGTCAAATTTTTTCCACTAAAAATCATCTTTTCTGGATAGTCAAATTGTCCATTTTAACACTAACTCAGGAATTACTGAGTATCCTTGTTTCTGAAAACAGTACATTTCAGGATAATCTTTATTTTTTATGTGCCAAGACATGAGACCAATTATTCTCCAAATGGTTGCCAGGGAGCATTAGCGATCCAAATCTAGGCACCAGTGAAGCATAAATCCTGATGTTAAGCAAGTGACTTTAGAAGAGGGGATCACTTTATTAATGAAGTGAGAAATCCCTTTTTATTGTAAAGGTCATAAGTTCATGTTAATGTTGCCATTTGACATTTACTTTTTAAAATTCTCTTTTTACTTGATCCAAGATGAGTTTTAGATACCATCTTTTTTGTTTAGAACTAACATTTTATAATTTAACATGCTATATATTATTATACTAAATCATGTTATTGATTTAGTGTGCATACTAAGTTACTTCAATTGTATGGGACTCTATGCAACCCTATGGACTGTACCTGCCAGGCTTCTCTGTCCATGGAATTTTTCAGGCAAGAATACTGGAGTGGGTTGCCATGTCCTCCTCTATGGGATCTTCCCGATCCAGGGATCAAAACTGCATCTCTTAATGTCTCCTGCATTGGCAGATGGGTTCTTTACAGCTACCATCACCTAAGAACCCCATTAAATTTCAATATTGAACCCTAATTTTCACAGTGCAATTTCCATTTCTTTTTTGCTTCATTTTCCAAGATTGAATGAATTTTGGAATTCATTCAGAATTGTACAAGTTCTGATGATCTTTGCCATCTGTAGCACCTGAGAACATCACTAACTGTCTGAGATAACACACACCCACACACACATGAAGCCTCTGTTCCCATGGAAACAACTCTAAGAAATTATAAAGTATGGAATATATAGCACTATTAAAAAGATTCCCCCTACTCTGAACATTAACAAAAATACTAATTAAAAGCAGAGAAATGTAGACAAACATTGGATCCCAAAGTTCTGTTTGAAATCCCAAGGTGGCTTGGTCTAATTTATTCCTACTATTCAAGTTTTGTTTTTACCATTCATTAGTACCATCGTTGTGTTTTATTGTTTTTTTATTTTGAGTTATATTTTATTCAGTGGGCATACTGAGGACTTTAAGCCCAGGAAGCAGCTCCTGAAATAACCTTGACAGATCTGCTCTGAGGAGGTAAGGGAGGCAGCTGGGATATACAGGAGTTTTGCAACAAAGCACAGGTAGTAGAAACAAAAGATTACTGTAAATAAAAGAAAACTAGATTTCTCAATTTAAGAAATTTAGTGCTTTTCTGCGTAAGGGAAGAGGTAAGAGTCTGAGCCAATTGAAATCATTCCTTGACATGTACCTCATCTACACGTGTGCATGCTAAGTCACCTCAGGTGTGTCCGACTCTTTGTGACCCTGTGGACTGTAGCCCACAAGGCTCCTCTGTCCGTGGGATTCTCCAGGCAAGAATTCTGAAGTGGATTTCCATGCCCTCCACCAGGGGACCTTCCCAATCCAGGGATCAAATCAGCATCTCCTAAGCCTCCTGCATTGGTAGGCAAGTTCTTTACCACTAGAGCCACCTGGGAAGCCCTGTACCTCATCTAACTGAGGCCAGTGAATACCCTGTGTTTTCACATCCTGAGTATCCTCAGGGCTCACTGTTGGGAGTGACTGCAGTCTTGATGGCTGCTAGATGGCAGATATTCTTTGTTTCCTTCCTGAGTTCCTTCCGAATGGGCTCGCTGGCTCACCATTCAAGGTATGCAGTCGCTGCTGCCTATGACACCCTTTGTTTACTGATATGATGGGCAATACTTTATTCATCATTTATATTCAATGGAGTTCAGAGCCAAATTTTCAACAACAGCAAAAAAGATAAAGTACCACTGTGTACTTTTTGCTGTTGACAATTTTTGTCCTCAACTCCACTGAATATAAACAATTGTTCCTTTCTTTGTCATTGCTTGAGAGACTCTCAGTCTATTCAAGAGTACTATAAAATACACTTAAATTACTACCCAGAATTATAAATATATGCATGCTGCTGCTGCTAAGTCACCTCAGTCGTGTCCAACTCTGTGTGACCCCATAGATGGCAGCCCACCAGGCTCCCCCGTCCCTGGGATTCTCCAGGCAAGAACAATGGAGTGGGTTGCCATTTCCCTCTCCAGTGCATGAAAGTGAAAAGTGAAAGTGAAGTCTCTCAGTCGTGTCCAACTCTTTGCGACCCCATGGACTGCAGCCCACCAGGCTCCTCCATCCATGGGATTTTCCAGGCAAGAGTGCTGGAGTGGGATGCCATTGCCTTCTCCAAAATATATGCACACATATGGATATTTATATGTATATATTATATAATACAATTTGAAAACCCTCCATCAAGTAAGTCACACTGATTAAGTTTGATAGATCCAATTATTTCCACCACATTGACTGTACCTTAAAATCAACTCACATAAGACAAAAGAACAAATAGATTAAAGCACATTTTCATATGATTCTGATAACTCTATAGATACTCAATACAAGTAATTCCCAGATAACTGTAGCACCTAAGAGGTTAAATAAAATGAAATATGGTTCAACATTTGGAAGTAATAGTCTGTCTCCACTCTTTGTGGTTATATCACAGACTTCCCTGGTAGCTCAGACGGGAAAGCGTCTGCCTACAATGCGGAAGACCCGAGTTCAATCCCTGGGTCGGGAAGATCCTCTGGAGAAGGAAATGGCAACCCACTCCAGTATTCTTGCCTGGAAAATCCCATGGATGAAGGAGCATGGTAGGCTACAATCTGTGGGGTCGCAGAGAGTCAGACACCACTGAGCGACATCACTTTCACTTTCACAGACTTTGAGAGATAAAGAAAATTTAGAGATAGTCTTAGAGATGATAACTTACTAGGGTATTCTGGTTCTCAGTTCAGTGGTTTTGACTATACCAGATGGTGAAGGTAATTTAAAAAGAGAGAGACAGAGAGATGGCCTAAAACTTAATAATCAAAAGTTTGAGAGGTGAAAAGACAATGTTTAAAATCAAGTGAACCTAGGTCTACATCTGATTAGTTTCATTCTTGGGAGGTTTATTGTCATTCTCATGACCTCAGAGGCTAGGGGGTTCTCACATCAGATTTGTCTCACATTGCTCCCTGAACCTGAGCAGGTCTCTCCCTCTTTTTTCCCAAATTGGTTGTACTAATAGAAAGATTTTAAGAATGCTCAGGATTCCAACTGCATTGTAAGTAAATTCTGATATGTAGACTGAAGGGTACCCAGTAAGATGCTTATAGTTTGACAAGATTCTGTAAAAGAGAGATTTATAATTTTTTTAAGTCAGTGGGAGGAGGACATCTTTGCTCTTGTATTAACTAATATTATTGTTGGATTGGGAGATGTGTGGACCTCAGGATTTAGTTGTATGTGAAATTCAATTCATTTCAAAGTAAACAGTATTTGGTGCTTATTATATGCTGGATAAAGGGCAAGAGTTTGAGCTAAACTGAAGTAATGGCATGAACTCTGCTTTCAAAGAATTGTGATCTTTTGCTTTACAGAAACTTTGGAGGAAATAACTAAATCGGTTTAACAAAGGAGTTTTTTATTTCCTAACTCTGATTTGAGAGAAGCTTATATTCCAAAGTATATTTGACTTTGCCATTCAGATAAGAAATACGTTTTCATTTGAAGAAAGAACTTTCTTTAACAGCCTCTGAGGTCAGATAAGAATGGCTCCTGCTTCATCTTGATGTTCTCAGGCAGAATAGAGTGACTGCATATTTAGTTCTTAATGTGCCTATTGGGGGATATATTAAAATGTATACTATTTATTCTTTGAGCATACTATTGGAAAATTTATTTATGAGGCCCTGGGGTTTAAGACTTTCAGAATTTGCTGTGACATGCCAGTGCCCTCTGAGTTTCTGAAAGAATAAAGTCCAATTTAGGTGTATGATCAAAATAAACTTCCTCAATCAAAGCTCCATTAGACACGGATGACAGTCATCTATGGAAGACGATAAAGAACCACCCCTGGAGGTTTAATGGGTAGCAGTAGATCAACTGCTAGAAAACATAAACCACAATTTGTGGAAGAAGAAAAAATGTGCCAATGAAACCAATGAACTACATGAAAATAGTTGTTAATATCACAAGTATATCTTAGTAAAAGTTTAGCATTCACATAAAAATGCAATGTGCTTTTCCACAGTAAATTGAATCTTCACAAATCACATTTCCATACATAATGAAGTGATCCAAAGTTGTTAAAGATTTCTAAGACATATGTACCATAATTCTTTGACCAAAAATAGTCACAGGCCTTGATAACAAGTTTACATCAAAGAAACATCTGTGTGGTCATAAAGAATTTTTTCTAGAAACTAAAAATTGTAAAGCTCAAAGGTGGCTCTTTAAGGACCATTTTATGAATATCATGGCTTAGCTAGAGTGTAGCACTTTAAATAGATGGTAATATCAAGGTTAGAGTATTTGGAGAGTGTTTTTTACATGCTTATCATTAAACAAATGCAAGTTGAATTGAACTAAATATTCAGTTCACTACCCTAATATTGTCTTGATGGTACAGTCTCCAAGCTACAAAACTTTCAGTAAGCACTGTTAAACAGCCAAATGTAATTAAATGATAATTCTATTTTTACTAAATCTCATCAAGATCATTACAAAAACACAAATGTACAGCGCTACTGTTACTGATATCTGTTGGTGAATAATAAACCACCTTAAGATCAGTAGCATAAAAAGTAGTCATTTTATTAGGCTTATAGTTTTTTGGGTCAAGAATTTAGGTGGGGTGAAGTAAGGATGGCTGCATCTACTCTGGGCTGACAGAAACTTAATTGGCTTTGGGATAAAAGTTTCTCCATTCTCATTTTTGATATCTGGCAGGGAATGACTCATATTCTGACTTGCTGACCAGTAACCAAAGTTGCTACCCCTCCATTGCAACATGAAAACAGTGTTCTGAGAGGAGCATCTGGGTTCTGAGAAAGTACCAGATTAATAAAGGAGACGTTAATCTTTTAAGTGGACTTTCCAGGTGGCTCAATGGTAAAGAATCCATCTACCAATGCAGGAGATGCGAGTTCAGTCCCTGGGTCAGGAAGATCTTCTGGAGAAGGAAATAGCAACCCATTCCAGTATTCTTGCCTGGGAAATCCTTGGACAGAGGAGCCTGGCAGGCTATGGTTCATGGATTTGCAAAAGAATCAGACTTGACTGAGTGACTAAATAACAAAAACAATCTTTTAAACAATTAAAGTAGGAAAAACCCAAATTATTTTAAGTGCATTATATTGTAGTACAATATTTCCCAATGTGGTATGGTATGCATACTACAATCAACATGCCCAATTGTTTCAGAGGAACACTTTTTATTTTGTAATTTATTAGCTATTTGAAAATTACATATATTATGTTGTGTGTGTGTATATATATATATATATATATGCTGATCAATTTTATAGAAATCACTTCACTAGGCCTTAACTCTTTGGATGATTCTGTGTAAATAATTTAAAATAAAATTAGAGATTTCTGATCAGAGAAGATGGCATCAGCTTGTTTCTCCCTGCTACTCCTCACTAAGTACTGTTATAATTACTGGAAGTAACATAGCAAGCAGCCAATAAGGACTCTGAAAAGTGGGAAGAGGAAGATGAATTAATTAGAGACTCTAGAACTGGAAGATTATCTCCTGACTATCAACATAGCAACAGAAGGCATTCCAGGTATATGAATCTTTTCCCAGATCAAACAGGAATCCCAGTATAATCAGCAAGTGGCACCAGTCACTAGGAATCAATCAGGAGCCCCACTGACAGTAAGTAGCCAGGAGGAAGTGGTCTCCCTTAGTACCAGTTCTGAGACTCCTTTCACTTCCCTAGCTAAGAATCATTCATTATACCAAGAAGAACCAGTTGTGACCTGAAAGATCACAACTTGAATGACATCAAAACTTAAATGACAATCAGCTGATGACAATGCCAAGACAGATCAGATGTTGGAAATATCTGACAAAATTATCATAAAAATACGTCAGCAAACATTCTCTTGAAACAAATTTTTTTAAAAGTAGAAAACCTGGTGCACTGGGACGACCCAGAGGGATGGAATGGGGAGGGAGGAGGGAGGAGGGTTCAGGATGGGGAACACATGTATACCTGTGGCGGATTCATTTTGATATTTGGCAAAACTAATACAGTTATGTAAAGTTTAAAAATAAAATAAAATTTTAAAAAAAAGTAGAAAACCTCAGCAAAAAATAGATGTCATAAGAAATAATCAAATAGAAACTATAGAACTGAAAAATACAATAACTAAAATAATAAAGTCCCTAACAGGTTTTTCAGTAGAATGGAGATGATAAAGGATAGAGTCAGTAAACTTGAGAAGAGATAGATAGAATTTACCAAAGTTGAACAATAGAGCGGAAAATGGATTGACAAAAAAAGTAAACAGAGTCCTAGAAACTTGGGTAAGATACTAAAATATCCAATATTATGTTCATTGAAGTCCCAAAAAGAGAGAAAGAAGAGAGTGGAGCTAAAAAAAAAAAAATATTTCAAAAAATAAGGGCTGAAAACCTTCCAGTTTTCAGAAAAAAAAATTGTCAGAAGTCAGAACTCATAGGATCCAGGAGTTAAGTGACTCCAAACAGGATAAAGGTGAACAAAATTACATTGACACACCTTAATTAAACATCAAGATAAATTGGAGGCAAAGAAAAATATCATGAAAGCAGAGAGAACATATGACATATCCAGGATCACTAATTTGCATAACAGCAAATTCTTCATCTAAAGATATGGTGGCAAGAAGGCAAGTGTCGCATTTTTCAAGTGCTCAAAGACAAGTATTGCTAACCATAATCCTACACCAAAAAATAATAATCTTTAGAGAAGAAGGGAAAATAAAGGCATTCTCAGACAAAAGAAATTGAAAAATTTATCACTAACAGATCTACCCTTAAAGAATGGCTAGAAGAATTTCTTCAAGCAGAAAGGAAATTATTAAAGAAAAAACTTTGAGCATCAGGAAGAAAAAAAGACAAGTGGAAAAAGCATAAATATGAGTAAACACAATAAACTACCATCTGGAAATTTCTAAATCATATATGACAATATCAATTGTAATTCTTTCTAATACTAAAGACAATAATATTTAAAAGTGATTAAGGTTATGAGGCAAAAATGTCAGTAAATTTTCTTCATTTCAGTTGAAGTTGTAGACATTGATACTAGTAGATATGATAAGTTACACATAAATATGATTTCCAAAGCAATCACTAAGAAAACTATACAAAATGATGCAATCAAAAATACTATAAATATATCATAATGAAATCTTAAAAATGTTCAAGTAACTCACAGGAAGGCAGATGTCCTTTAACAGGTGAAAGATTAAACAATGATATATCTAAACCACAGAACACTATTTAGCAAAAAAGAAGAGTGACCATTGATACATTCATCAACCTGGATGAACTTCCAAAGAATTCAGCTGACTAAATAGAGCCAATCATAAAACATGAATGCTATTGGATTTCATTTATTTAAGGTTTTTAAATAATAAAATTATAGGGATGGAGAAAGATTATTGGTTGTCAGTGTTTAGAGACAGGGTGAAGCTCGTCTTGATGCAAATGTTCTGTCTTTTCATTGTGTTGGTAGATTTACAAACTTGATTTTTAAAGTATTTATTTATTTATTAATATTTATGTCTGTGCTGGGTCTTCCTTGTTGTGACCTTTCTCTAGTTGTGGTGAGCTGGAGCTACTTTTCCTTGGTGTGTGAGCTTCTTATCATGGTGGCTTCACTTGTTGCAGAATACAGGCTTAGGTGTGCAGGCTTTAGTAGTTGTTGCTCACGGGCTCAGTAATTGCAGCTCTCGGGCTCTAGAGTGTGGGCTCAATTGCTGTGGCACATGGGCTTCATTGCTCCATAGCATGTGAAATCTTCCTGGGCCAGGGATCAAACCCATTTCGCCTGCATTAGCAGGTGAGTTCCTATCCACTGTACCACCAGGGAAGTCCTATACATATGATTAAATTGCATTAAGTTAAATATACATAAATGTACAAATGAATACAAGTAAGACTGAAGACTCCAAATAAGATGGCTAGATTGTATTAGGGACAGTATGGTTGTGATTTTGTACTGCTGCTGCTGCTGCTAAGTCGCTTCAGTCGTGTCCGACTCTGTGCGACCCCATAGACGGCAGCCCATCAGGCTCCCCCGTCCCTGGGATTCTCCAGGCAAGAACACTGGAGTGGGTTGCCATTTCCTTCTCCGATGCATGAAAGTGAAAATGAAAGTGAAGTCGCTCAGTCGTGTCCGACTCTTAGTGACCCCATATTTTGTACTATAGCTGTGTAATATGTTACCACTGGGAGGAACTGGCTAAATGGTACATAGGATCTCTGTAATACTTCTTAAAAAGGCTTGTAAATTTAAAATGATTTCAAATTTTTGAAAGTTTAGTTGATGAAATCAAATTAGAGAAAAATACTAAGTACATTGAAGAACAGTTGTTCTTTATCCGTGGGGTATATTCTCAAAACTGTGGCCTCTCCAGTAGTCATGTGTGGATGTGAAAGTTGGATAATAAGAAGGCAGAGCACCAATGAATTGATGTTTTCAATGGCATCATCAATTCAATGGACATGAACTTGGGCAAACTCCAGAAGATAGTGACGGACAGGGAGGACTGGCTGCTGCAGTCCATGGGGTTGCAAAGAGTCATACACGACTTAGGGACTGAACAACAACATCGTCCCAGTGTAGCATGTGACCATCTAAGATCTTGGACTATGAAATTGGCAGTGGTCAAAGATAGGAACATTGGCATCCTCCAAATATGATATCCCCCAAATGCGGGCTGCACTGTTTAACAACTATTTTTAAGGCCTTGGCCTGAGCTAACCTGTCAAGAGGTAGAGGTGGGAATGGGAAAAACCTTACCTCACCCAAGTAATGTCAGGCTGATGTGATATTTGGTGATGCTGAGCAGGCAAAAACACCCAATATCCTCAGCATGGAGAGAATCTCAGAATAGGAGAATATCCCTCCTCCCAGCACCTCATCCCAAAAGAAAGTTGGGTACCCATTTCTACTTCACTCCAACATTGTGTTAGAGGGAATGTTCCTAAACTATATCACTATAGTCCTCAGTCATATTTCTAAATGGAAAGAAGAAAACTTTGAAAACTGAACACCATCACATTGAGAGGGACTTGGGCCAGGGAAGAATTAACCATATTTCAGCTTAAATGCTACAGAATGAAGTTGAGACCCCGATAATCTTTAGAATTCTGATTTGGTCACTATTAATTTCAGCCATACTAATGGAAACATTGATAAAATGTCGTGCAGTAGTTCCATCTGAGAGGAAGTATTAAATTAGGAAATTAACCTTTGCTTTATATTCTAATATAGTAGCAGATATGTTTGTAGTTGTATTTATGTTATTCCAGCTTGAATATAATGTCTAAAATAATTTTAGTGTATAAGAACATATGAAAATCAGCCTCACTGAAATATCTATTAAATTTCATTTAAAAGTGTTTAGAAAAAGTCACTTTTGAGCCATAAGTTTGAGTTTGGTGAGTAGAAAATACGTATACTATGACTTGATGACTAGTACAAATTATTAAGCAATATAATTGTTTTTAATAGAGAAACTATAGATCATTTCTTTTGTTGACCATGATGGCTACTCCATTTCTTCTGAGGGATTCCTGCCCACAGTAGTAGATATAATGGTCATCTGAGTTAAATTCACCCATTCCAGTCCATTTTAGTTTGCTGATTCCTAGAATGTCAACGTTCAGTCTTGCCATCTCCTGTTTGACCACTTCCAATTTGCCTTGATTCATGGACCTGACATTCCAGCTTCCTATGCAATATTGCTCTTTAGAGCATCAGACCCTGCTTCTATCACCAGTCACATCCACAGCTGGGTATTGTTTTTGCTTTGGCTCCATCCCTTCATTCTTTCTGTAGTTATTTCTCCACTGATCTCCAGTAGCATATTGGGCACCTACTGACCTGGGGAGTTCCTCTTTCAGTATCCTATCATACTGTTCATGGGGTTCTCAAGGCAAGAACGGCAAAACGACAAAAACGACAGAATGATCTCTGTTCGTTTCGAAGGCAAACCATTCAATATCATAGTAACCCAAGTCTATGCCCCAACCAGTAACACTGAAGAAGCTGAAGTTGAACGGTTCTATGAAGACCTACAAGACCTTTTAGAACTAACACCCAAAAAAATGTCCTTTTTATTATAGGGGACTGGAATGCAAAAGTAGGAAGTCAAGAAACACCTGGAGTAACAGGCAAATTTGGCCTTGAAATACGGAATGAAGCAGGACAGAGACTAATAGACTTTTGCCGAGACAATGCACTGGTCATAGCAAACACCCTCTTCCAACAACACAAGAGATGACTCTACACATAGACATCACTAGATGGTCAATGCTGAAATCAGATTGATTATATTCTTTGCAGCCAAAGATGGAGAAGCTCTATACAGTCAATGAAAACAAGACCAGGAGCTGACTGTGGCTCAGATCATGAACTCCTTATTGCCAAATTCAGACTTAAATCGAAGAAAGTAGGGAAAACCACTAGACCATTCAGGTATGACCTAAATCAAATTCCTTATGATTATACAGTGGAAGTGAGAAATAGATTTAAGGGCCTAGATCTGATAGATAGAGTGCCTGATGAACTATGGAATGAGGTTCATGACATTGTACAGGAGACAGGGATCAAGACCATCTCCATGGAAAAGAAATGCAAAAAAGCAAAATGACTGTCTGGGGAGGCCTTACAAATAGCTGTGCAAAGAAGAGAAGCAAAAAGCAAAGGAGAAAAGGAAAGATATAAACATCTGAATGCAGAGTTCCAAAGAATAGCAAGAAGAGATAAGAAAGCCTTCCTCAGCGATCAATGCAAAGAAACAGAGGAAAACAACAGAATGGGAAAGACTAGAGATCTCTTCAAGAAAATTAGAGATACCAAGGGAACATTTCATGCAAAGATGGGCTCAATAAAGGACAGAAATGGTATGGACCTAACAGAAGCAGAAGATATTTAAAAGAGGTGGCAAGAATACATGGAAGAACTGTACAAAAAAGATCTTCATGACCCAGGTAATCATGATGGTGTGATCACTGACCTAGAGCCAGACATCCTGGAATGTGAAGTCAAGTGGGCCTTAGAAAGCATCTCTTCAAAGCTAGTGGAGGTGATGGAATTCCAGTTGAGCTATTTCAAATCCTGAAAGAGGATGCTGTGAAAGTGCTGCACTCAATATGCCAGCAAATTTGGAAAACTCAGCAGTGGCCACAGGGCTGGAAAAGGTCAGTTTTCATTCCAATCCCAAAGAAAGGCAATGCCAAAGAATGCTCAAACTACCGCACAATTGCACTCATCACACGCTAGTAAAGTAATGCTCAAAATTCTCCAAGCCAGGCTTCAGCAATACATGAACCGTGAACTTCCTGATGTTAAAGCTGATTTTAGAAAAGGCAGAGGAACCAGAGATCAAATTGCCAGCATCCGCTGGACCATGGAAAAAGCAAGAGAGTTCCAGAAAAACATCTATTTCTGCTTTATTGACTATGCCAAAGCCTTTGACTGTGTGGCTCACAATAAACTGTGGAAAATTCTGAAAGAGATGGGCATACCATATCACCTGACCTGCCTCTTGAGAAACCTGTATGCAGGTCAGGAAGCAGCAGTTAGAACTGGACATGGAACAGCAGACTGGTTCCAAATAGGAAAAGGAGTACGTCAAGGCTGTATATTGTCACCCTGCTTATTTAACTTATATGCAGAGTACATCATGAGAAACGCTGGACTGGAAAAAGCACAAGCTGGAATCAAGATTGCCGGGAGAAATATCAATAACTTCAGATATGCAGATGCACCCTTATGGCAGAAAGTGAAGAGGAACTAAAAAACCTCTTGATAAAAATGAAATTGGAGAACGAAAAAGTTGGCTTAAAGCTCAACATTCAGAAAATGAAGATCATGGCATCCGGTCCCATCGCTTCATGGGAAATAGATGGGGAAACAGTGGAAACAGTGTCAGACTTTATTTTTCTGGGCTCCAAAATCACTGCAGATGGTGACTGCAGCCATGAAATTAAAAGACGCTTACTCTTTGGAAGGAAAGTTATGACCAACCTAGATAATATATTCAAAAGCAGAGACATTACTTTGCCAACAAAGGTCCGTCTAGTCAAGGGTATGGTTTTTCCAGTGGTCATGTATGGATGTGAGAGTTGGACTGTGAAGAAGGCTGAGCACTGAAGAATTGATGCTTTTGAACTGTGGTGTTGGAGAAGACTCTTGAGAGTCCCTTGGACTGCAAGGAGATCCAACCAGTCCATTCTGAAGGAGATCAGCCCTGGGTGTACTTTGGAAGGAATGATGCTAAAGCTGAAACTCCAGTACTTTGGCCACCTCATGCGAAGAGTTGACTCATTGGAAAAGACTCTGATGCTGGGAGGGATTGGGGGCAGGAGGAGAAGGGGACGACAGAGGATGAAATGGCTGGATGGCATCAATGACTCGATGGACGTGAGTCTCAGTGAACTCTGGGAGTTGGTGATGGACAGGGAGGCCTGGAGTGCTGCAATTCATGGGGTCACAAAGAGTCGGACACGACTGAGTGACTGAACTGAACTGAACTGATAGATCATTTCATTAAGTGTCTAATGTTACCTTCTGCTAGGATTGCAATCAGATATTTTAAATAATTTTAAAGTATATGTTTCAGTTTATAAAGCAAATCAAGCAGGGCACTTGCTCATTAATGGAAAATTATCACCTTGATAATATAATGCTAGCCATTAATTATAGAGTACTAAACTCAAAAAATTGCTTTTCTCAGTAAAATTAAATAGAAATTATTAAGTGTGTTGAAGAGAAGAAAGACCACCCTTGCTGGTGGAAATATCACTTTACAAAAGTACTCTACTACACTCAATTTCATTTTCCTAAGCGAGTTAATGAGACTTTTGCTAATTCTGTTAAACCAAAAGAAAATTTTTGGTTAAGAAAATATATTTTAATAACTTCTTTCCAACCTTTTATGGTTGTGAAAGAGGACTTTTCATACTATTTTGAAATTATTGCCTATGTAATGAAAAACAGATACCTTGTGATTGCAAAAAAAAAAAAAAAACAAGGAATTATTTGGTACTCATTAAATAACTCAATGTAAAAGATAATGTAAACAGCATGAGCCTTGTGTGTGTGTGTGTACTTTGTTACTCAGTTGTTTCTGACTCTTTGTGACCTCATAGACTCTCCTCTATCCATGGAATTTTCCAGGCAAAAATACTGGAGTGGATTGCCATTTCCTCCTCCAGGGAATTTTCCTGAATGAACCCACGATGCCTGTGTTTCCTGTATTGCAGGTGGATTCGTTAGCCCTGAATATCAGGGGAGCCCCAAATAATATGCAATATGTAGTAATAAATAATACAGTAAAGCATTTAAAGTGTTCAGCACAGTGCCTAGCTCATAGGACTAAACGGAATGTTGGAAAAACTGGTGGTGGAGATTGCTTGTGGTTACCTCCAGGAATTTAAATTACTTGGACACACAGCTTCAATTACTACTTGACTTTTAACTAAATAACCCATAAATAACAGTCAAAGGTAACATAGCTTTTAAAGACAATTTTAATCTTCTAAAAGTTTAAAGTGTGAAAAATTCAAAATAAATGTATATTGTAGCGTCATATTTGCTAAAGGGCAGTATGGCATATTCTTTGTTTTCAAAGGAGATCATTTATCAGCTTACATATTTTAATGTACTTAATTGCTCCTGATTATCTCTTATTCAGTCAGTTTAGTCGCTCAGTCATGTCCGAGTCTTTGTGACCCCATGAACCACAGCACACCAGGCCTCCCTGTCCATCACCAACTGCCGGAATCTACCCAAACCCATGTCCATTGAGCTGGTGATGCCATCCAACCATCTCATCCTCTGTCATCCTCTTCTCCTCATGCCCCCAATCTTTCCCAGCATCAGAGTCTTTTCAAATGAGTCAGCACTTCGCATGAGGTGGCCAAAGTATTGGAGTTTCAGCCTCAGCATCAGTCCTTCCAATGAACACCCAGGACTGATCTCCTTCAGAATGGACTGGTTGGATCTCCTTGCAGTCCAAGGGACTCTCAAGAGTCTTCTCCAACACCACAGTTCAAAAGCATCAATTCTTTGACACAGCTTTCTTTATAGTCCAGCTCTCACATCCATACATGACTAGTGAAAAAACCATAGCCTTGACTAGACAGACCTTTGTTGACAAAGTAATGTCTCTGCTTTTTAATATGCTGTCTAGGTTGGTCATAACTTTCCTTCCAAGGAGTAAGTGTTTCTTAATTTCATGGCTGCAACCACCATCTGCAGTGATTTTGGAGCCCCCAAAGTAAAATCTAACACTGTTTCCACTGTTTTCCCATCTATTTCCCATCAAGTGATGGGACCAGATGCCATGATCTTTGTTTTCTGAATGTTGAGCTTTAAGCCAACTTTTTCACTCTCCACGTTCACTTTCATCAAGAGCCTCTTTAGTTCTTCTTCACTTTCTGCCATAAGGGTGGTATCATCTGCATATCTGAGGTGATTGATATTTCTCCCAGCAATCTCGATTCCAGCTTGTGCTTCCTCCAGCTCAGCGTTTCTCATGATGTCCTCTGCACATAAGTTAAATAAGCAGGGTGACAATATACAGCCTTGATGTACTCCTTTTCCTATTTGGAACCAGTCTGTTGTTCCATGTCCAGTTCGAACTGTTGCTTCCTGAACTGCATACAGGTTTCTCAAGAAGCAGGTCAGGTTGTCTGGAATTCCCATCTCTTTCAGAATTTTCCACAGTTTATTGTGATCCACACAGTCAAAGGCTTTGGCATAGTCAATAAAGCAGAAATAGATGTTTTTCTGGAACTCTCTTGCTTTTTCCATGATCCACAGATGGTGGCAATTTGATCTCTGGTTCCTCTGCCTTTTGTAAAACCAGCTTGAACATCTGGAAGTTCACAGTTCACATATTGCTGAAGCTTGGCTTGGAGAATATGGTTTATTGCATTAATAATGTTATAGTTATCACTCAGTCCTTGATTCTTAATACTTAGGGTAAGACTACATAATGTAAAGAAATTGAGTCAATTTAAGATAAAATTTAAACATTAAGTAAATTACAGTACAGGTTATATTTATTGAATTCAAGGAGAAGGTTGACTAACTCTGGCACTTTACTATTTATCCCCTTCCCTTACACAAAATGTAGAGATATTACCACATAGTTTTTGGCAGCACAGTCCTTTACCAGGGAATCATGCCTCTTGTGGAAAGCATGAGGAATACAAGATCAAAGACTTGGGGAAAATGTGCTTTAACCCATTACACAACAAAGAACAGGACCTGTTCTCCATCTCTGCTATATGAACAGAGGAGTGGTCTTAGAAGGATGCTGGTCTTCTCTCTACACTGTAGTTTAATGCTGAAGAACTACAGTGTGTCAATAACAGATCATTTTTCAGAGCCAGCCCTAAGCTAAATTGTGAAATAGACCGAGTACCTGTGCTACTTTTCACCTCCTCCCTAATAATTCTATTCTCTACCTAAGGCATGTTTCTTTCTAGTCCCTGTAGAGCAGACTCCCTTAACTGTCACTAATTGAGAAAACAAGATAATTCCCCTAAAATGTCAACTGTTCAATAGTAACATCTCCCAGCAGTACTATAAAGATTATTACTGACCTAAAGAATCTTTAATTTCCAAGAACATCTCTAGAAGTGCAAGTTAGCACTACCGAGAGTGCTTATGTATATTGGGGGCAGAGAAACTTCCTTAGTATCACTGAAATTCTACAACACAGATAATATATACTGATAAAGTCAAGTCTATATGATTTTCCATATAGTTTACTTTCCACCCTGAGTGAATAAAACACACTCACACACACACACACACACACCTGTGGGGAAAAGGGATCAGATTCAGGTAAAGCTACTGAAAGACTGATATATCAGAAGACAAGACAAGACAATGATTACAAACACAGAGGGAGAGATTATTTTAAATGTTGCTGAAAAGTCTAGGAAGATGAAGACTAGAATTTGGATTTATAACTATGAAGGTTATTGGTGGCCTTGACAAAATTAACTTTAGTAGAGAAGTGAAGTGAAGTGAAGTCACTTCACTTGTGTCCAACTCTGAGACCCTATGGACTGTAGCCTGCCAGGCTCCTCCGTTCAGGATTTTCCAGGGAAGAATACTGAAGTGGGCTGCCATTTCCTTCTCCAGGGGATCTTTCCAACCCAGGGATCGAACATGGTTCTCCCGCATTGCAGGCAGACTCTTTACCGTCTGAGCCACCAGGGAATTCCCTTTAGTAGAGAGGTGGAGACAAGACTGGATGAGTTCAGGAGATAATTAAACTGAATGAGTGGAGCCTACACAAACTCAAATATTTTAAAAGATATTTATAAAGATTTACTACAAAGAGCAAAGAATTGGGCAGTATATGAAGGCAATATGAGGTCAAGGGTTTTTTGACCATTTTTTTTAAAGATGGGGAAAACTATAGCATATATGTTTGCTGATGTGAATGATCCAATAGGGAAAAAGACAATGATGCAAGAAGTAAAACCTGTGAAGTGTGAGTAGCTCAATAGGTGCCAAAATTTAGAGCAGACATGGAAAGATGTTAAGAGTGTGGATGATGTGATCCAGACACTGGGGGATTGAGTAAGTGTCACGTTTTCAAGTCACCAAAGCAGAACTAAGTATCAGATAGGTCGCACCATAGAATAACTTCAAAAAGCCACCAGCTAAGTTTGATTCCAAAATAGTGTGTAGTTTAAAGCAGCCAAAGATATTTTCTAAACCCACTGTGCAAAGTAAGAGCCACTATAGACCCATCTTTTTGCATTGACTAAGGAATAAATTTGGATGCTCAGTTACATCTAATGTGGATACAAATATTCACCAGCAGTATCATTCACATACCAGTGAAACTACCACTCACATGCACAAATCGTTTCCTACTTGGTTCACATGCATGTATGGTTTTGGAAACACACTTACTACGTAAAATAAGGTCCACCTATGTTAAAATCTGCATCACCTAATTCCAAATCGGCTCCATTTTATGTCCTCAAAATTACTCTTCATGGCCTAGTTCTAGTGCGGTACTCCCAAGGGTCCTGATCTTGAGAAAAAGAAAAAGGAGAAATTTGCTTAGCTCTATTTTTCAGCTAGATTTTTTTCCTTTGTCTACACTTAAAACTTCATTAAAAACATACACCAGATAGCCATGCAACAATTTTAATGACTATGAAGATAATGTCTTATGAAGTGATTTATAAAATAATTTCACAAGTTTTCTAATAATGTACATTGGACAACTGTGAAATTAATTTACTCTTGTAGGTTTTGACTTCTGTAGGCAGTCGGAGAGATAAACCCTGATGATATTAATACACTTAGAAAGAAGTTGTTTACCAAATGCCAATTGTTAATTTTGTTACATGGTTCAGCTTCATTTGGCTGTATTTCTCTCCTAAGGATAATTTCTTGAAATGATGCCCCAGGGTCAAAAACAATTCAGATTGTAAAATCTTACAATGTACTTGCTTGTAACCACAAAGTTAAAATTTTTACACCTTTGAGCTGTTAGAATACATGCAATGTATAATCTGCCTCTTTAAATCCTACTCTTGAATTCACTTGGTGTATTTTTTACTAAAGGTCAGCAATGTAACACCAATTGCATCAAATTCCCTTAAGCATATTCTCATCTCATCCTGACATACAACAAATAAAATAGCTTTCACTGTAGATACAGTAGCAGTTTAAAAATGAAATGAAAAACATTGAATATTTATAAATTCTGGAATGTTCTTTCTGCAGGGCTTCTTCTTGTGGCTTTTTTTTTCTTTGCTACTGTGGGTTTATCTGATCATTTTAACAAATGCATTCATTATTTTAGAGAAAGACATGGGTTTTCTATTTTATGCTTCAATTTTATCACCATTTAATAATGAACTATTGAATATAAGCTATCTATCATAGTCTGCTTATAAATAATGCTTAACTATTCCTGGAAAAAGCTTAATACAAAAATCCAGAATTTAATTCATTCACCATGAACAATAAAGATCTCCCTTCCTGTTAGCATTTGTGGAATAAGCACTTAGAAACAAATTGGCTTTCATTTCCTTTTAAAATATTTCTTGATAATAGGGAGAAGCTCCTTTTCCACAGTGTTATGCGGGAGGCAGAGGAGAGGCTCTGTGTATAACATCACTTTGTCTCATTCTCCTTGTGGCAAAGTAACTTTCCCTGATCCCTGTTCTTCCTGCCAAGGTGAAAGTGAAAGCTGCTCAGTTGTGTCCAACTCATTGCAACCCATGGACTATGCAGTCCTCGGAATTCTTCAGGCCAGAATACTGGCGTGGGTAGCCTTTCCCTTCTCCATGAGATCTTCCCAACCCAGGGATTGAACCTAGGCCTCCCACATTGCAGGCAGATTCTTTACTAGCTGAGCCACAAGTGAAGCCCAAGAATATTGCAGTGGGTAGCCTATCCCTTCTCCAGCATAGCTTCCCGATGCAGGAATCCAACTGTGGTTTCCTGCATTGAAGGCAGATTCTTTACCAACTGAGCTATGAGGGAAGCCCATTCTCCCTGCCAGTTCAGTTCAGTTCAGTCACTCAGTCGTGTGTGACTCTTTGCGACCCCATGAATCACAGCACACCAGGCCTCCCTGTTCAACACCAACTCCCGGAGTTCACTCAGACTGACGTCCATCGAGTCGGTGATGCCATCCAGCCATCTCATCCTCTGTCATTCTCTTCTCCTCCTGCCCCAATCCCTCTCAGTATCAGAGTCTTTTCCAATGAGTCAACTCTTCGCATGAGGTGGCCAAAGTACTGGAGTTTCAGCTTTAGCATCATTCCTTCCAAAGAACACCCAGGACTGATCTCCTTTAGAATGGATTGGTTGGATCTCCTTGCAGTCCAAGGGACTCTCAAGAGTCTTCTCCAGCGCCACAGTTCAAAAACATCCATTCTTTGGTGCTCAACTTTCTTCACAGTCCAAACTCTCACATCCATACATAACCACAGGAAAAACCATAGCCTTGACTAGACGGACCTTTGTTGGCAAAGTAATGTCTCTGCTTTTGAATATGCTCTCTAGATTGGTCATAACTTTCCTTCCAAGGAGTGTCTTTTAATTTCATGGCTGCAGTCACCATCTGCAGTGATTTTGGAGCCCAAAAAAATAAAGTCTGACACTGTTTCCACTGTTTCTCCATCTATTTGCCATGAAGTGATGGGACCGGATGCCATGATCTTCGTTTTCTGAATGTTGAGCTTTAAGCCAACTTTTTCACTCTCCTCTTTCACTTTCATCAAGAGGCTTTTTAGTTCCTCTTCACTTTTTGCCATAAGGGTGGTGTCATTTGCATATCTGAGGTTATTGATATTTCTCCTGGCAATCTTGATTCCAGCTTGTGCTTCTTCCAGTCCAACGTTTCTCATGATGTACTCTGCATATAAGTTAAATAAGCAAGGTGACAATATACAGCCTTGACATACTCATTTCCCTATTTGGAACCAGTCTGTTGTTCCATGTCCAGTTCTAACTATTGCTTCCTGACCTGCATACAGATTTCTCAAGAGGCAGGTCAGGTGGTCTGGTATTCCCATATCTTTATGAATTTTCCACAGTTGATTGTGATCCACACAGTCAAAGGCTTTGGCATAGTCAATAAAGCAGAAATAGATGTTTTTCTGGAACTCTCTTGCTTTTTCCATGATCCAGCAGATGTTGGCAATTTGATCTCTGGTTCTTCTGCCTTTTCTAAAATTTGGAGAATTTTGAGCACCACTTTACTAGCGTGTGAGATGAGTGCAATTGTGCAGTAGTTTGAGCATTCTTTGGCATTGCCTTTCTTTGGGATTGGAATGAAAACTGACCTTTTCCAGTCCTGTGGCCACTGCTGAGTTTTCCAAATTTGCTGGCATATTGAGTGCAGCACTTTCACAGCATCATCTTCCAGGATTTGTCTTCCTGCCAAGGACCCATGAAATATACTTTTCCATTTCTCTTCCCTTAACCAAAACACATCAGCCTCTGATACACACACATACACACACACATATACACGAAATGGCAACCCACTCCAGTATTCTGGCCTGGAAAATCCCATGGACGGGGGAGCCTGGTAGGCTACAGTCCATCAGATTGCAGAGTCAGACATGACTTAGCGACTTCACTTTCACTTTGACATACATTTATACATTTATATGTACACATATACAAGTACACACACACACACACACACACACACATATATATATATATATATGCATTCATATATACACACTTCATTATTCACATTTATAGGTCTTCTGGGTATGTATACTAAAATACATAAGATTTATGTATTTACTTTTTATATATGAATTTAATCAAATGCATCCACCACTGTAAACATGGAAATTATACAAACATAAATGATAGTATTCACATCATGAGCCATCTCTAAGAAAAGGAATCATCATTGTTATGAGCAATCTTGGTGTTAAACAATTTATATTTGTTACTCTAGTTAATAAAACTACTAGCTAATAACTACTAGTAGTTTTTCTAGTTAAACTACTCACAACTATAACTACAAACAACCCCATTTTATAAATGATGAAATTAAGGGTCAGAAATATTAATCCATTTGTCAAGGATTAAGTAGTCCAGTTGGTGAATCAAATTATTAACCCAGGTCCACCTTGCTGAGAGAGCTCAAAATATTCCATTTATTAATCCATTCAACAAATATATATTGATCATATATTATGTGTCATGCACTGTGCTGGGTGCTGAAGTATGTGAATGAATGAGACAGACATGACCCAGGCACTCAAGCACTTATGATCTAGAGGGGTCATATATATGAAAAAAAAAAAAGTAGTAGCAAAAATAATACCTTAAGATAAAATTTGCAAAGTAATAGCACAAGAACAAATCTTGCTTGTACATATATTTATTTGTTCTGCATGATATGGGCCTAGAGAGTGCTCTTATTATTTGAATTAATTAAATTAATTAGTAACATTTTCTGGAGAAGGCAATGGCAACCCACTCCAGTACTCTTGCCTGGAAAATCCCATGGACTGAGAAACCTGGTAGGCTACAGTGCATGGGGTAGCAAAGAGTCGGACATGACTGAGCGACTTCACTCAGTAACATTTAAGGTTCAGACATACATAGGCACATACACATACAGAAATAGAGATTCCTGGCTTACCTGAAAAAAAGATCAGGTATGGCTCACTGGGCCAGATTTCCTGCCGGACAAGGATTGGTTAGAGCTGAGAAGAGTTGGGTTGTTTAGATGACCACAGGCTTTCTGACTCACCACATCCTCTACCACTTCCTACCATCACTTTGTAGTGTTTTAGTCATGTCTAACTCTTGTGTGACCCCATGGGCTGTAGCCAGGCTCCTCTGTCCATCAGATCTCCCAGGCAAGAATACTGGAGTGAGTTGCCATTTCGTCTCCAGGGGATCTTCTTGAACCCAGAATCAAACAGTGTCTCCTACATTGCTGAAGCTGAGCCACCAGGGAAGCCCTACTCCTTTGATTAGGTTAGACTATACAGCAAAGGTAAAGGGATTTTGCAGATATAATTAAAATCCCTGATCAGTTAACTTTAAATTAGTCAAAAGGGAGTTTTTCCTGGGTTGGCTTGTGCTAATCAGGTCAGCACTTTCAGAGTGAGTCCAGAGTTCAGAAGCTCAAAGTAGCAGAAATACTCTCATGCTGGCTTTGAAGAAGGAAACTGCCATCTTTGGATAGGACCTCATGGCAGGGAATGGAGGGTTTCAGTCCTATGGTCAAAGGAACTGAATTCTGCCAACTGGTGAGCTTGGAAATGCACCCTAAGCTTTAGATGAAATCATATCACAGACTTATAATCTCATTGGAACCTTGTGACAGCCTGAGCAGAGGACTCAGCCAAAGTGTGCCCAGGCTCCTGACCCTTGGAAACTATTTGTTGTTTAAAGCTACACTGGGGTAATTTGCTACATAACAATAGAAAACCCATAGATATGTTCTAAGTATATAAATGTAGAGAGCATTAAAGATGAGAAGCCCCAGTTCATGGAAAGCACTATGTCAGAGAGGAGGTAAGGCCATGGTAAAAGTGTGTGTACATAAGTGGGGAGGGTAGATGGGAGCCTCTGGGCCCCAGAACATTGCCTAGGTCCACATAAATCTTTGAATGGCATAGACAGAGCCTGACCTCAAAATAACATCAATCAAAGCTTCAAGTGATTTGACATACGTATCCTGAAAAAAAACTAAAGAACTTTGGTATTTATGGATTATGATGAGAGGTAGATTAGTCCCTTGGATTATTTAATCAAATAATGACAGTTACCTCAAATTTAGTAGCACATTAGAGCAATGGTAAAAGTCAATATGAAATAATTTAAGAGAAAGCAATTCAATAAACAATTTCCTGAAGAAGTCATTTTTTTGAGTTTTAAGAAAACAAAGTCTTACTCCACTTCAAAAATAACAAAACTTAAAATTAGTGTACTGTTTACTCAGTTCACAAATAGGTACTGAATTATAATTTTATTGTATGATCTGGGATGAAGAATAATAACATTTTCCACATCTAATGAAAAAGAGTAAATATATATTCAAGCATTTATGTTTCCTCAATGGACATCATTAAATTATACAGTACCCAAAGCAATTAAGTTTATATTTATTTCAGAAAATGTTGCTAATTGCTTTTGGATTTAGATTCAAGTTCCCAATGCCCCAAACTGACTAAAAGAAAAGAAAGAAAATCAACTATTTGACACACATTACCTAGATGTTTTTTCCAGTAGTCATGTACAGATGTGAGAACTGGACCATAAAGAAGGCTGAGCACCGAAGAATTGATGCTTTCAAATTGTGGTGCTGGAGAAGACTCTTGAGAGTCTTGGACTGCAAGGAGATCAAACAAGTTATGTAACGTCAAAAGTATATTATTGGTAGATTTTATTAAAAAATCAAATTCAATTAATCTATTCATTTCTTCCATCTCATCCTGTTTCATCAGATTTAGCAAGTTTGGGATCTTCTAAGAATATGTCATTGAGAATATAGAGGCAGGACACACTGCCTGACTACCAAAACCTTGAGATTTAATGTGGGAAAAAGTTAAACAACTTCAATACAATTGAAAGAGTGGTAATATCCAAATATACACAGGATGACCTTGAGGCACATAAGGGGATTTCTAACGCAGATTGCAAATGTACAGGGAAGGCCACCCAGAGCAGATTATATTTGAGCTGAATCTTGAAGAATGAAAGGGAAATATCCAGTTTTGAAAAAAGCATTGGAGGAAAAACAAGTTTAGTGATTGACATATTAAAAGGCAGAGAACAACAGAGAGAGTAGCATGAAATATATACACTTACCATATTAAAATGGAGAAGGCAATGGCACCCAACTCTAGTACTCTCGCCTGGAAAATCCCATGGATGGAGGAGCCTGGTGGGCTGCAGTCCATGGGGTCGCTAAGGGTGGAACTCTACTGAGCGACTTCACTTTCACTTTTCACTTTCATGCATTGGAGAAGGAAATGGCAATCCACTCCAGTGTTGTTGCCTGGAGAATCCCAGGGACGGGGGAGCCTGGTGGGCTGCCGTCTACGGGGTCGCACAGAGTTGGACACGACTGAAGTGACTTCAGATCAGATCAGATCAGTCGCTCAGTCGTGTTCGACTCTTTGCGACTCCATGAATCGCAGCATGCCAGGCCTCCCTGTCCATCACCAACTCCCGGACTTCACTGAGACTCACGTCCATTGAATCAGTGATGCCATCCAGCCATCTTATCCTCTGTCGTCCCCTTTTCCTCCTGCCCCCAATCCCTCCCAGCATCAGAGTCTTTTCCAATGAGTCAACTCTTCGCATGAGGTGGCCAAAGTACTGGAGTTTCAGCTTTAGCATCATTCCTTCCAAAGTACACCCAGGGCTGATCTCCTTCAGAATGGACTTAGCAGCAACCATATTAAAATAGCCAGTGGGAATTTGCTGTATGACTCAGGGAACTCAAACCAGAGCTTTGTGACAACCCAGTGGGGTGGGATGGGGTGGAAGACAGGAGGGAGGCTCAAGAGGGAGGGGACATATGCATGTATGTGGTGGTGGTTTAGTTGTTAAGTTGTGTCTAACTCTTGCGACCCCATGGACTATATAGTCTGCCAGGCTCCTCTATCCATAGGTTTTCCCAGGAAAGAACATTGGAGTGGGTTGCCATTTCCTTCTCCAGGGGATCTTCCCAATCCAGGAATTGAACCCAGGTTTCCTGCACTGCAGGCAGATTCTTTACTAAGTTACGAGGGAATCCCATATGTATGTATACCTATGGCTGATTCATGTTGGTGTATGACAGAAACCAACACAATATCATAAAGCAATTATCCTTCAATTAAAACTAAATAATTTTTTTAAAAAGCACAGAAAAAAGAAAGCATGTGAATTCTAGGTCCTGAAATTCATTATGAAGGACTGAAGTGAGGGGTCCACACTCAAGAGTGCCAAAGGAGGAGACTTGTCTGATGAGCAGTGCAATGAGAGGCACACCGTGCTGTGAACAAATCTCAGTATTATTATCCTTAAGGCTTTAAGATATGTCAACTCTGATTCTTGTGCCTAGATTTACTAATCTCAAGAGGCAAAGGGCAGAGTATGACCTTTCAATATTCATTTTAATTGCTGGTTGTATAAATTCTCTCCCCATTTCCCATTTCCCATGCTTAGTCTTCTGCTTTGAGTACTGCCAGATAATTGCTCTCCTGAGTAAAATATAGCCGTATGAAAACCAGGTTTTCTCTAAGAAGAAAAATGCAAAGAATTTAATAAAAGGAAGAATAAATAAATTGAGATGATTTATCTGCATCTGAACTCAGATCCTGTCTGCTTCTAATTTAAAAGCCTCTGCTTGCTTTCCACTTTCCTGAGCAGAAAGGGAGTCACCACTACTCCCCACCTTCCCACTCCCACCCACCACTTGCCCCACCTACCCCACAAGCTCATGACAGTTTGCTTTTCACTGCAAATGGTGACTGCAGCCATGAAATTAAAAGACACTTACTCCTTGGAAGGAAAGTTATGACCAACCTAGATAGCATATTCAAAAGCAGAGACATTACTTTGCCAACAAAGGTCCATCTAGTCAAGGCTATGGCTTTTCCAGTGGTCATGTATGGATGTGAGAGTTGGACTGTGAAGAAAGATGAGCTCTGAAGAATTGCTGCTTTTAAATTGTGGCGCTGGAGAAGACTCTTGAGAGTCCCTTGGACTGCAAGGAGATCCAGCCAGTCCATTCTGAAGGAGATCAGCCCTGGGATTTCTTTGGAAGGAATGATGCTAAAGCTGAAACTCCAGTACTTTGGCCACCTCATGCAAAGAGTTGACTCATTGGAAAAGACTCTGATGCTGGGAGGGATTGGGGGCAGGAGGAGAAGGGGACGACAGAGGATGAGATGGCTGGATGGCATCACTGACTCGATGGACATGAGTTTGAGTGAACTCCGGGAGTTGGTGATGGACAGGGAGGCCTGGCGTGCTGCAGTTCATGGGGTCGCAAAGAGTCGGACACGACTGAGTGACTGAACTGAACTGAACTGAACTTGCCTCCACACTGTCCCCACCAAGCCTCACATTATAGCCATTCTTGGTGGGTCACTGTTGCCCAGCAAGAAATATATCACACATAAATCCTCTGGTCATGGCTTTTCCCTAGGCATAGAATGTTTCTCCATTAGTCTACCTGGAAAATGATTTTCTCAGGCTTCAGGAACTGGCATAAGCAGTTCAATCCCTGGGTTGCGAAGATCCCCTGGAGCAGGGAATGGCTACCCACTCTGGTTCTAACCTGGAGAATTCCATGGGCAGAGGAGCCTGGTGAGCTACAGTCCATGGGGTCAAAAAGAGCTGGACACAACTGAGCTAACTAAGTACTCACTCTAATCCTATTCAGAAAAAATCGCTTCCTCAACAACCCTCCCGTCGCATGATTCTACCAGTTTTACGCTGCACGTCACTCACTGGTGATTGTGTGTCTGTCTCCCTTACTAGGTTACGGGAGATAAAAGATATTTCTTATTCATATTCATATCCTAGCAACTAGATGAGACCCACTAAATATTAGATGCCCAACGTGTATCTTGTGAGTTGAATTGAAATGAAAGCTTGTCACAGAAGAAACAGTGAATTCTCCCTGCCCCTGGGTTTTATTTATTTAGATAACCTACAGAGCAATCAATCATGCAACAATTTGTAAGAATCACAAAGGATGCCAAAGGAGTCTAGCCCAACAGTTATCTTGTTATTTTACAGAAACAAAAGCAAGAGTGGTTATGTAACTTATTTAGATTGATTTTGCTTTTTGTATTTAGTATTGTGATTTCCCCATAATTTGATAAAATAACTTTTTTAAAGGGCACTTACAATTAATGAACATATTGTTTTTTAATTTCATAAATATTTATTGAATACAGACTCAGGTGAGGCATTCACCATGAGCTCTTAAATTTCTCATGGACTGAATCATTTAAATCAAGGCAATACATTATTTTAAACAACTTGATAGAGATCAGCAAAGAACCAATTTTATTATAATGGCACATGCAAAAATTATTTAGAATTATTACATAAGATAAAAATATTTTTAAATCAAAACTTAGAATGGCATCCTAGACTCCAGGAAAAATATTTTCTTAGAGTGAGAAGAAGAAATTTAAATTTCCTGTGTTTCAAGGTCAAGGATCATGAACTTGTAAATATTCATATCAGTTCAGTTCAATTCAGTTCAGTCTCTCAGTCATGTCCGACTCTTTGCGATAAAAAAAAAAAAGCATAAACAAACATATTCCTCTGTGACTTTCCTGAAAAATATCCATTTAACAATGCAAATGAAAACTGTACTAGGATTAAATGATGCCCTGTATAAATCTTCACAAATTTGTATCAAAATCTGGAGAGGACTTTTTCAAAGCCTTACAATATTCCAGGGATGAGATACACACACACACACACACATATATATATATAAATACATGATATAGATACATGTTATTCCATTCCTCAAAGGCTATGGAGAACCACTTACTAATTCAGTCTAAATCTTAACATTAGATTCCACTTTCTAGGTATTTTTCCTTGGATGTAAGGGTTTAGGAGAGAAGGAAGACCTAAATTAAAAAAAAAAAGTCTAAATTCCATATTTTAACATATAACATGAATATCAACATAATTCCATAAAATGTAAATATTTGGAAAAAGACTATCATTTTACTCTGTTCTCCTTAGTTTAATAACAGACTAGTTTGACAGAAGAGCTTCCCTGGTGGCTCAGATTGTAAAGAATCTGCCTGCAGTGTGGGAGACCAGGTTCAATCAGGAAGATCCCCTGGAGAAGGAAATGGCAACCCATTCCAGTATTCTTGCCTGGAGAATTCCATGGACAGAGGAGCCTGGTGGGCTATAGTCCATGGGGTCACAAAGAGTCAGACACGACAGAGCAGCTAACACTTCAGTTTGACAGAACCAATGTTCAAACACTGACTCACACACCAAAAACAGGTACGTTGTTATAAACTGAAATAAACATATTTTTAAGAGGGATCTTAAGAAATTAAATGCTACCACCTCCTCAAAAGACTGACTTTTCCAAAGAAGACATCAAAAAGCAACTGCTTTAGCTATTAAAGTTGGCTCTCTGTGAATGTGAACCCAGAGGGCCAACCATACTAGCCATTTTTATACAAAGGATTTGAGTATCAGTGAATTTTGGTATCTGTGGGTCGTCCTGCAACTAATCTTCTGTGGATACTGATGGATGACTGTACTTGTTTTGGGCAATTCTAACTTGTTAGTGGAAGACAAAATACTATTTCTACCCTATGTATGTAGATAAAATACATATTTCTAACTATAGAAATATGTTTAAATACTACAATGAAATACATTTGAAATAATAACCCTAATTTTCAGTAGAGAAATTTGCCTGTTGCATTTTAAGGCCTTACTAATTCAGTGGGTAAAAATGAGAAGCTAGTTCACTGTGAGAAAAGTCACAAGCACATGGCCATGATAGAATGGACTGCTGTCCAGCTGCTCTTGCTATTTCACTGTACTTAGCGTCAGAACCAATACCCATCAGGGCATGCTTCACTGATCTAAAACAAACACACTGCCAGCTATTTCTCCAGCAAAAATGGGTTTGTTGCAGGATCAGCAAAGAATTGCATTATGGGGTCTGCAACCACCAAGGTGATCCACAGACAAAGCAGGGTCACACCCCCCACCCCCCAACCCTCTGCTCCCCATCCCCCGAATGGCAAGGAAAGACAGGAAAAGGAAGTTGGGAGGGTTATAGTAAACAGAGAGTTCATTCTTTTCATTGGCTGAGTTGTTGCCAGGAAAGGAGAGGAGTCTTTCTTCTTCCTTTCCTGCTCAGCTGTCATCACAGGGTGTGAGATCTATTTCTTCTGGTGTCCCAGTACTATTTAATTGAAGTTTCTGTTCATTAATTTTTCACAGCTTTGGTATCACAAACTAGCCAATATGCATTTTCATTGATTAGGCAACCTTTCTTCTCTGTCTCACTAATTGTTAAATAATTTGACTATCACTTCTGAATAACATCCTATTAAGACATGTTTGTATCATATTTATTATAAACTCTACAAGACTATATATGTATATGTGTGTATATATGCATATTTATTTATATAAATTTGTATGCAAATATGCAATATATAAAAATATACAATAGATATATGCACGATACTAATATTTATTTCTTAGATTATTCCTACAGGTTAATTTTTTCTCATTTTAAGATAAAGAATCTGAACATGAGAAAAGATAGTGTCTCTGTGTCATTCTCTAAGTGACGCAACTATATTCCAAACTCAAAACTTATTCTCTAGGTATTAACAAAATTCTCCAATTTATGTTCAATGCATAACAAAAGTCATGTTTTGCAGTATGTAACTTAAAGGGATATTTTCTCATAGTGTTAAGTCTGTATTTTCTGAAAACTTCCTCCTATGCTGCTGGAGATTCCAGGAGACAAGCACACAGGTGGATATGCTGGGACCCCACAGGCTGCCTCAAGGAGTATTTGGTCCTGGTCATTTGAAAGCCAAGGAAAATTCTGATCAGTCCTTTGGGATGTCCATCTAATGCAGAAATTTAACTGAGCTCACTTAGACAAGCTGTCCCCCAGTAAGAATCACTTGACTCCCAGTAAAGCATCATGGACAGCTGTGGCCAGCATTGTTCTCCCCACTGCAGGTAACAACACTTGGCCACTGGAACCCCAGTCCTACACAGCAATTGCTAGCCCTGGCTTCTCGATTGCAGCTGCTTCCATCAGTTTATAAGATCACTTACATCCAAGACACAATCATAACCAAGATTTTGGTATCTCTCTTCCCTGTTTTTATTGTCTCTGCCCAGAGGCCAAGCCTTTCAGATCATTCATCAGCTTTTCGGCTCTCATCACCACAATGCTTTTAACATACTTTCCCCTGAGCCAATGTCTCACTCTAATCTTCTCTCTCAAACCTTCCACAATGACCATTGATATTCCCCTAAATTGTCTGTTATTAAAAAATGACCTTAACTGAAACCTAGATGTTCCCAGACGGAGAAGGCAATGGCACCCCACTCCAGTACTCTTGCCTGGAGAATCCCATGGACAGAGGAGCCTGGTAGGCTACAGTCCATGGGGTCGCTAAGAGTTGGACACGACTGAGTGACTTCACTTTCACTTTTCACCTTCATGCATTGGAGAAGGAAAGGGCAACCCACTCCAGTATTCTTGCCTGGAGAATCCAGGGACAGAGGAGCCTGTTGGGCTGCCGTCTATGGGGTCGCACAGAGGTGGACACGACTGACGCGACTTAGCAGCAGCAGCAGCAGATGTTCCCAGAAAACATAATTTCCCTTTTATCCTACTCAGGCAAGGCGGTCTTTTATTTTGTGGTCTGTTTATTTTCCCTCCCACACTTCCAGCGATTAAGCATTGGGCTAAGCAGTGGGATTTGTGTCCTCCTGGTTTCCAGTAGCTGCATCCAAGTCTCCCATGTTCCAGAACTCTGAGACCCATATCATCCAGTTTCAGCAGTTTCAAGGAGAAACTGAAAACTTAAGCACAATCTTCATCTTCACTTTAGCTACTATAATCATCCAGGTAAATACAATAGCCACATGAACAGACCATCCAACAATCTTTAACTCTGTGTTAACTAAACTTCCTAATGATCTCCTCCACCTCACCTAGCCACCTACTCCCTCTATTACAACCTGAACTCTGCCTTCTTAGGAAATTTAGCCACTCCCAAAGCACCCATTTCAAATTTTCTACTCTGACCACAACATCCATTCTTTCAGCCACTTGCCCGGAACCCCTCTTTGTCCCCTGAAGCAATTTTTCATATGACCCATTCCCAGGTGGCACTAGAGGTAAAGAATTCACCTGCCAATACAGGAGACATAAGAGACATGGGCTCGATTTCTGGATTGAGAAGATCCCTGGAGTAGGGCATGGCAACCTACTCCAGTATTTTTGCATAGAGAATGTCATGGACAGAGGAGCCTGGTAGGCTACAGTCCATTGGGTCCCAAAGAGTCTGACACGACTGAAGCAACTTAGCACACACACATTGAGATCATCAGACCACGATCCCTATTATTTTTTACTACATCTAAAGCCTTCCAGGCTTAAAGTCTTCCTTACACAGGTTTAATTCCATAGATATTTATTTCTATTACCCTGTTTCAGATGCAGCTCATTTTCCTGTCCTTTCCTTTATTATCACAGCCAAATGGTTGTTCCTCACTTTTCCTTGAGTTCATCACTTTCACCTCATTCTTCTATTTACTCCAGTCTGGATTCTGGCTCTATCACTCTAAAAAAGTTACTCTTGATGATGAAATCAATGCCACCCAGACAGCTCAATCACAGGAAAACTTGTTTGGTCTTTCAGTTGATTTCAACAAGTCAACCAACAATTTCCTGTTGTTGAAACACCTCCTTTTCCTTTCTTCTTTAACAGAACATTTTCTTATTTTTCTTCTCATTTCTCAGGCAGTCTCTTCTAGTAACACTTGCCAAGTAGTAGACCTTTAAAGACTGGAATTTTGTAGGGCTCAGGTCTAAGTATATTTGAATTTGTCTTCATTCTTTAAGTGTTTATATTTCTTCCTATTCCTTTTAGACCATGAATATAAATCAGATTTATATTTCTATTACAATCTTTATTCCAAACCCTAGAACTATAGCCAAATGCTCAAGTAATATACCACTTGGATATTTCACAATTTAATTGTGTATTTGTTTAATTAACTCAATAATTTACCTTCAATCTGCCTGATACTGTTAGATAATCGGCAGTTGTGTGTGGGTGTGTGTGTGCTCAGTCATGTTTGACTCTTTGCAACCCCGTGGACTGTAGCCCACCAGGCCCCTCTGTCCATGGAATTCTCTAGGCAAGCATACTGGAGTGGGTTGCCATTTCCTCCTCCAGGGGATCTTCCTGACCCACAGGGATTGAGCCCCCATCTCCTTCATCTCCTGCATTGGAAGGCAGATTCTTTACCACAATTGCCAAAAAGACAATTAGCTCATGCATAATCTGTTGAATTTCCTGTCACAAATTCTAAAAGTAAAAAACTCCGTGAACAAAATATTTTTAATACTGAAATTTATTTCCCTGAACCACCATCAGGCCCCTTATATATACTATACTCTCTTCTTCTGAAAGATACTCTGCTTTGTCATTCTTTTCAAATGTAACTGAACTCTTTTCAAATGCTCATTACCAGCTTTCCCTATCAAACAGACTTTGGAAGTTTGTTTACCTATGAGCACAAGTTCTTTCTCCCCAGTGAATTATAGAGGAAGTCTTGAAAGCCTGAGGGTGTAGTGGTGGTGAACTTGAGTTAAATGTATTACAAAGAGAACCTGTAAAGTAAACTCGCTGTGTTAATAACTGAGGGTATGGTGGTTTCCTTGTGTCTTCCTTGTAGCTATGTTTCTAATTTCTTTTCACCTGTAGATCCACAGTAAATAATGCCAGACAGATGTTCAAATGCTGAGTTTTGAGTTCCTTTTATTGTCTCCCGGGATTGGGAAGATATTGGTGACCATACCAGTGAGCATTTCTGGCATGCCTATTGTCAGTATGAACCCTGAATATGATGCTGGGCCTGCTTCATTATGTGAAGCATGAGGAAAGTAAAACTAAAGATCCACCCCAAACTATGCTATGATAAACTGCTCGAGTTTCCTCTTATCTTCATTTCATTGGAAAAAGCTATGCCCCAAGCACCAATCCATTTCCAAAACTACGGAAGCGTGGGATGAGTGGCTTCTTTCTAGAAACCTTTCAGTAATGAAGCCCTCCAAGCTGGAAACTGCATCCTGTCTGCCTTTCACTTTGGAAAACATGTTTATCAACTCAGCCATGAATCATTGCTGTCTTTATGCTAAATCGGCAATCCAGGGCTTCGTAGTTATTTTCCACTGCCACTGCAGGCTTTCTCTCCTTTTCACATCTGAATCTCAGCCCACTCCTGCTGAATAGAATGCCTGGCCTCCTTCCAGACTTCCCAAATCTGATTATGGAGTCCTCTGAGGATAGGTCTGATTGGTCTACACTACCTGGAGGGTCAACTTCAGCTCGGAGACAGCCCTGCTGCTCTGTTCTAATTGGTGTGTTATGGAGATGTCAGTCTCTGAGGCATCAGCAGACAAGAGTTGGAGAACAAGGTGTCCTGAAATGACGCAGGGCCAAACAGAGTTAGTCTTGAGTTCTATTCATTTTTGACCACTGACAATGCACAAGACATTTCAAATATAAAGCTTCATGTTGACTTTTATAATTCTTTAAAAGCAATGTCTGTCCTTGTACATTACAGTGGTTAAAGATGTTGGTTAATGAATCAGACAGAATTGGATTCAGATTCTAGCTGTGTGTCCTTGGGCAGCTTAATTGGTGTCCTTAAATCACAGTTTCTTCATCTCAAAATTTTGGCCAGTCTTAGTATCTACCCTCTAAGGTGGTAGGATTTTAAGGATTAAATGAAATTTGGTAGATAAAAAGTAGAACATAGAACCAGGTGGGGACATATTATTAAAGGTATTATATTCATTGTCTGTTTCCATAATAATTCAATATTCTTTTAACGGTCACTACCATGATTTATTTCTTTTTACTATTTAGTGATTCCTTAGCTTAACTCTCCTTAGACTAATTCTTGATATCATATTTTAACAATCTAATCATCCAAAAGGAATAAAGATAAAAATTTGCTCATATCTTAGGAAAGATGGCAATTTTTTTATTACTTTAGTATTACTTTGAAAACTCAAATATTAACTTATTTGAAACTGATTGAACTCAAGGCCTACTTACAACCTAGTTGTGGTGTTTGCTTTCATTTGTCTGTCCTTTGCTATTTTGTGTGATTTCTAAAAATATGAATAAACTTAAAATCAGGTATTTGAGCACTAAATCATAGAGTATTTACTAATATGCCAGAATCTACAGTGTATTGTGCTGGACTTATACAAATACAGTATACAACTCAAAGTAAAGAGACCACCAGTTTATACAGTAGCCAAAACAAAATTTATTCTTCAGATAGAGTTTACACTTGGGTTTTCAATCAGGTCGGCAATCAGCTGATGTTTGAATAAGGCCATGGCCCACTCTGAGTGGGGTTTCCCGGGTGACTCAAATGGTAAAGAATCTGCCTGCAATGGAGGAGACCAAGCTTTGATCCCTGGATTGGGAAGATGCCCTGCAGAAGGGAATGGCTACCCACTCCAGTATTCTTTCCCGGAGAATTCCATGGACAGAGGAGCCTGGCAGACTAGTCCATGGGTCACAAAGAGTCAGTCACGACTGAAGGACTATCACTTTCACTTCTCCACCACTCTGAGTGATCTCTATCTTAACTAGTCTAATACTACTAACAACTTTATTGGAGTGGCCATTTGCTGTTCTTTTGGCTTCTTTAGTAAATAGATGAGCTAACTTTTCTACTTCTGGTCTTTGATCTAATTCTGGGCTTCCAATCTCATATCTTCCCATGATATAACAGCGTATTAGTTTGCAAGGGCTACCATGACAAAATATCATAGACTGGATGACTTAAACAGAGGAGTTCTGGAGGCTGGCAGTCCAAGATCAAGGTGTTGGTAGGTTTGATTTGTCCTAACACAGCTCTCTTTGGCTTGCAAAACACCTCTTTCTCACTGTTTCCTCACATGCTCTTTTCTCTGGCATCCTTTCCTCTTTTGGTAAGGACAGCAGCCTTACTGGATCAGGGCCCAAGATTACGACTTCATTTGTTAACCTTAATTACTTCCTTAGATGTCCTACATTCAAATACTATAATACTGGAGTTCAGGGATTCAATATATGAAATTTCAGGGAACACAATACAGTCCATTACAACAGCTTTGCAGGCTAACCATTTGATGAGGCTCAATCTCCCTGACCC
The DNA here is from genome assembly GCF_019923935.1 of Bubalus bubalis. Taxonomy (NCBI): domain Eukaryota; kingdom Metazoa; phylum Chordata; class Mammalia; order Artiodactyla; family Bovidae; genus Bubalus; species Bubalus bubalis. The sequence goes on along the minus strand of NC_059166.1, from coordinate 75,943,527 downwards.
TGTTGGGACACTGGAATAGTGAATGAACATTATGCTATAAGCAGCTTCCAAGAAGAAGGCCCCCAAAGGTGGGGCTGAAGACTAATGTAGCCAAAATTTTATAGGGCCTGAAAAAATTAAGTCATGTCAGTCATTTAGTCAAGTTAATAAAAATGGCATTTTTCACATTAAAATTATTTAATTATCAGACCAATAACTCATTTAGTAAATAGGATAAAAAAATTTTCTTTTTTATAGTGAAATATTTCAAATATATAGTAAAATATGAAAAGTAGTAAAATAAATACTTGGGTGTTGTTCCACATTAATCAAAACAAATTCTCTTAAGATAGTTCTTTTAAGAGAAATACTGTTCTTTTAAAAAGAAATGTAATATTAGAGACACATTTGAAGCTCCTGTGAATCTTTGCTTGATCATAGTTCCTTCTTTCTATCCCCACAGGCAATTATTATTTTGCTTTATTTTCTCACCACCATGTGTATTTTTATACTTTTGCTTCATGTGAATATTGCTCTTCTTATTATGAATATTGCTAGTCTTAATAAGAAGAGACTGTTCCTTTTCTTATTATTAAATTTCACACAAGTGGCATTGCAATATAACTATCAGTCCCAAATTTCCTTTCATACATTTAGCTCCAGATATTTTATTGTAATTGTTATATACTCTTGCCTGGAAAATCCCATGGATGGAGGAGCCTGGTGGGCTGCAGTCCATGGGGTTGCTAAGAGTCGGGCACGACTGAGCAACTTCACTTTCACTTTTCACTTTCATGCATTGGAGAAGGAAATGGCAACCCACTCCAGTGTTCTTGCCTGGAGAATCCCAGGGACTGGGGAGGCTCCAGATATTTTATTGTAATTGTTATATACTCTTGCCTGGAAAATCCCATGGACGGAGGAGCCTGGTGGGCTGCCGTCTATGGGGTCGCACAGAGTCGGACACAACTGAAGCGACTTAGCAGCAGCAGCAGCATCAGGGTTGACTATATCACAACATATTCATTCTTCACTTGATGGACATTTAGATTATTTTCAGTTTGTTAATTTCTACAAACAACACTGATGGAGGATTTTGTACTTAGCTTATTGTGTGACTGCTCAATATTTCTCTACAAACTGTAGAGGAGGAAAAATTTTCTTTGACCCTCGTAGGGTTCCTGGAAGTGTCAAAAAACTAAACTGATAAAGACAAATTAAAAATAGAAAAGCATGCAGATTTACTTAATATAAGTTGCATGTGACACAGAAGCCTTCATAAGGAAACGAAGGCCCAAAGAAATGTTTGCTGCTAAGTCGCTTCAGTTGTGTCCGACTCTGTGCAACCCCATAGACAGCAGCCCACCAGGCTCTGCCGTCCCTGGGATTCTCCAGGCAAGAACACTGGAGTGGGTTGCCATTTCCTTCTCCACTGTGTGAAAGTGAAAAGTGAAAGTGAAGTCACTCAGTCGCAACCGACTCGTGGCGACCCCATGGACTATAGCCCACCAGGCTCCTACATCCATGGGATTTTCTAGGCAAGAGTACTGGAGTGGCTTGCCATTGCCTTCTCCATAAGAAATGTTTAAGCCCAGCATTTTATTGTAGGTTTAATAGAGTGGACAGTTGTGAAGTGATATAACAGATCAAAGAGTATGAGTTAAGTGCAATAAACTGAGGAAAACTTAGCAAGGACAGTGTTGGGATTTTTCTTGGCATTCTTTTGTCTTCAGAGATAAGAATGCTCCTTTTGTCTGGGTACAGGTAGGATACCTCAAACATGAGGGCTTTTTGAGCTGTTCCAGGAGAGAGCAGAGGGATGATCAGAGTAACCTTCCTTAGCCTGCTGTTTTCTCAAACTCTTTTAGCTTAAAATAGTCAGTATGCCTGGATGCCATATTTTGGAGTAGCATGTCCTAAATCCCATTGAGAACATGCCCATAAGGGTGAAGGGATCTCATATCTCCAACTTTATGTAATATTGCCAAATTGGCCTTTACAATGGTGGCACTTGTCATATCCCCCCAACAACTTCACTGAAATTTGTTATTATAAAGTATTTTTGTTTTTTTCCAACCTCTCAGGGTGTGATGCTAGCATGATATTATTTTAACTCACATTTCCTGCTCTCTGGTAAGCATCTCATATGTGCTTATTAGCAATTCAGCTTTCTTTTTCTCTTAAATCCTTTGCTCATTTTCCTATGGCATTATCTACCTTATTAATTTTTAGAAATCACTTATATATTCTTGATTCAGATTCATGGCAAATAGATCTTACTAGACTCTAGCTCATCATAGATAAATTTGTTTACAGTTTATAGTTGAATAAGTTTACCTATTGCTGTATAGAGAATTTTAATTTTAATGTAATCAAATATATCACTCTTTTCCTTTACAAGTTTAAAGACAGGGAGTTCAGAAATTCTTTCCTATCCTGGCATCAAGATATTCATCTATATTTTCTTCTAAAATTTTGAAGTTTCATTTTCACATATAAATTCTTAACACATGAATCAAAAAAAAAGGTGTTAATCCACTCAGAATACTGAATAAATAAATTGGTAGGCATGCTTACTAATTTTATAATCTTTATCTGATAGTCTAATATCTAAAATTATGATTCTTGCTCATGGTAAAATTTTTCCTTATGGGTTTTAAATTTTATATCATGAATTTATCATCAAGATTCTTTTGAAGTCCTGGGAAGTACGAGTTTGGCTTAGAGTGGTGTCCTTATGCTTCTGCCCGACACTTTTGGGGTACCCCTATCTAATATTACTATTTAAATGTTATTTCTGATTATGGTTTTCTGGACCACTCATATAAGATAAATTAGAACCCTAAATCCACATATATGAATTCTCAGGACTCATACATATTTTCCCACCATGGCTCAGACTACTACCTATAAGTTTCCTTATGAGGGTGGGTTTACTAATGAAGTAGCTAGTCTACTCTTTTAATAAGATTATACCTTTTGGCAGGGGCTTAGCTCAGTGCAGGATCTTATTTCCGATTCACCACTCCTTCCCTGGACCCAAATTCTCATTAAACTTTTACAACCCAAGCAAAATAAAATAGCAACCACCTCCACATACTTCTCCAGAGAAGGCAATGGCAACCCGCTCCAATACCCTTGCCTGGAAAATCCCACGGACAGAGGAGCCTGGAAGGCTGCATGCAGTCCATAGGGTCGCTAAGAGTTGGACATGACTGAGCGACTTCACTTTCACTTTTCACTTTCATGCATTGGAGAAGGAAATGGCAACCCACTCCAGTGTTCTTGCCTGGAGAATCCCAGGGACGGGGGAGCCTGGTGGGCTGCCGTCTATGGGGTCGCACAGAGTCGGACACGACTGAAGCGACTTAGCAGCAGCAGCCACATACTGCTCAACCCAATGTTCCACAAACTCACCACACAGTATAATTCAAGCACTTCAATACTTTTACTTTCTTATCTTGAGTATTTCCTTAATTTTCTTGCTTGCCCAGCTATGCATTTAAAAGGATTAAAAAAAATACTGTGATCATTCTAGTTATTTTGTTGCTTATAAGTATTGCTATAAATGGATGACCTGTTTTTCTATTTATAAGTATTGTATATCAAATAGATTCCCTTACTGATTCACTTTAATTAGATAAATTGGGATTTTTAGTCTTAAAAAATTAATAAATAACTGTTCTATAGTTTCTATTTTCATTTCAGCATTTTTATGCATTTATTTTCTATTTAGAAATCACTTGAGAGGTATAGCAAAGAATTTAAAATCCAGATTAATTTCCCATAAACAACACTACATCGTGAATTATTTATTTTCAGAATTTAAACTCACTGTAACAACCTGCCAAATTTCTGCTGTCATGTAAATTTCAAACAAAACAAAACAACTACCCAACTGAGATATTGTGCTACAAAGAAATGTTCCCCATCTCTACCACTTGCAAGTGGGAGCAGGGACAATTTAAATTTTTCCAATTTATGTCAAGAATATTTTTGGGTCACATACAGAACATCTTTCTAGGCAGTTTCCCAACTGATATACTACTAATATCACTTATCTAGTTATAGACAGAAACAAATGATTCAACATATGTTAATTTCTCACTTCTTATTCCAGAGAGACTATCCAGGAAAAAATGTAAAAATCAACCAAAATATTTTTTATATATTGCATGTCTTTATTTGTGCTTCTTTTTCTTTTCAAAATCTCTGTTCTTGTTTGCCCTTGGAAAATTGGTAGAGGCCATATGGTTAATATAATCAACCAAGTAAAGGTTGGTTTCAATTGTTAGTGTTCCCAGAAATCTGTTAAATATCTTTTTTTTTCCTACTATGTCATCTCAATGAATAAGCAACATAATAAGGTTAGATAAATGGAATCAGTGTAAGAGATTTTCTAAAACTAGAGTTAAGAATAAGAATAAGCACTTGATTATGACTTTTTTTTCACTCAACAAACCTGTTATGTTAGAGAGCAAGAAACGCACCCCCCAATGTCCCATTCTCTGCTCTATGAAGATTATATGTATGTTAAGTAAACTTGTTCATGAATAGTAAGTGATGAGAACATTGGTTTCTCACATTTTTCTTTTATAAGATATTTTTGCTTAAAACCAAATCTCAAACAGCTTTAACACATATAATATGTGCCACATTTCTTCTCAGTTATTAGGTACATTAAACGACATTTCTTGGTTGTCACTTCCAAGTAGCTTGAGATAAGATACATAATGTTGAGATAATATACTTGAATATGTTTTATGAGAATGTCCATCCTTATCTTCAATTCCTTTTTTTCACTTAGCTTCACAATGACACAGAAGTAGATATACACCCACCAGAACCTTCACATCACCAGTCACTACCTTGAACTAAGAGCATGTCAACACTGCAGATAGTTCTGTTTTATGAGATCTATGTCTTCAATTTTCCTTTTAGTAACACATTTTGCAAATGTGTCAATGGTGAAGATCACATTGTACAAAATAAACATAATCGAGAGGGATTTTTTATTACTATAAAGTGGCAAAATCAATTTTCAATAACACCTGAACAATCTAATTGCTTGGATTACATAATACATGTTATATATAACATGACCGATATGCTTCACATGATAACATGCTATGTTAAAACATTTCTATTAATGAGAAATATAAAAAACAGAATATCCTGATTAAGTTAATTGGGGTTATGTCAAGATATCTTCCAATAGCAGAAAGTTGCAGTAGAAATAATTTACATTAGTTATTGCTCATTAATTATTGAGCATTAGATATCCAATTCTTTCAATCCTACTTTTTCCATTTATTACTCTGAACTCATCTTCACACAGTCTTTGCTTTCATCAAATTGAAGTATAAGTTAAAATAGCTTCTTACATTAAAAAAGTACTGTATACAATATATTCTCTCTTCTTCCATGTTTAATGTATATGTGTGTGTGTGTGTGCTAGTTGCTAAGTCATGTTTGACTTTTTGTGACCCCATGGACTATAGCCCGCAAGGCTTCTCTGTCCGTGGAATTGTCCAGGCAGGAATACTGGCGTTGGTTATCATTTCTTTCTCCAGGGGATCTTCCCAACTCAGGGATCGAATCCGGGTCTCCTGTATTGCAGGCAGATTCTTTACTAGATGAACCACCAGGGAAGTCCCTCCATGTTTATTAAGAACATTTAAAAAGTAGAATATGCTATCTATTAATAAATGAGGTAAAGCTATATAATCCAATGTCTTTAATGATTATTAATCAATAATTATTTCACTGTTTGTACTGCTGACAATATTGACAGCAGACATAGTGACCAATACTACTTCAACTGTCATCAGTATTTTGAGACTTTTTTTGTCATGATATTCAATTTTGTTTAATAACAATCTATGCAAACTGAGAAGATATAGTCTCCTCTGATTTCTAGTTCAGTTTCAAAGCACTTGCTGTTTTCCAATTCCCATTTGCCTTGGTGAGCTGCATCCACACCAAGGATGAGTTACTAGTGGCAAGAGCACATAGGATGGATGTAGCAGCACACATCCATCAAAAGCACCGTAGTAGTTTTCTCTCTCTTCACACTGGGCTCCAAGGCCAGGAAAAGGCTACCACACATATCAGTATAATAGGTGAAGGAATCAGAAGCAAAAGAGGCACAGAATGTTTATGGCTTTCAGTTATAGATGTTGTCCTTAACATGCATGTCAGTTTATAATGATAAAAGCGTCAATTCATTGAAGACACACCAGTTGTAAACCTTCAGGTACGTGATAGTAGAGCCCCAAAATACATGATGGGAAACCAACAGAACTGAAGGAAGAAATAGACAGTTCAACAGTAGCAGTTGGGGTCTTCAAGCCTTCATTTTCAATAACAGATAGGACAACTTGACAGAAGATCAACAAGGAAATAGAATACATGAACGTTAAGGCTTCCCAGGTGGTGCTAGTGGCAAAGAACTCACCTGCCAGTGCAGGAGAATTCAGAGACTCAGGTTCAATCCGTGGGTTGGGAAGACCCCACCGGAGAAGAGCAATACCCACTCTGGTATTCTTGCCTGGAAAATCCCATGGACAAAGGAGCCTGGCAAGCTAACGTCCATAGGGTCGCAAAGAGTCAGGCACGACTGAAGCAACTTAGCATGAACATACTTACTTGATATCTTCAGAACACTTGGTATTTCACAATTTTTACCAAAATGTAAAAATACACACTCTCCATTCCATAGTAACGAACACTAGTAATTAACATTTACTATTTACCAGGCATTATCTTAAGTGTTCTGCATGTTTTGTTATTCTTTAATAGTCATAATAATCCTAATAAGTACAAGGAAGATTTTAAGAGATAGACATGTCTCTCACATTTGGTGAGCAACAAGCAAGGACGTTATGATCTGAATTCTAGTCTCTCTTGCTCTCCACCCTGCCAAATTCATATACTGAGGCCCTAAACCCCAGGACCTAAGAACATGATAGTATTTGGAGATAGGGCTTTTAAAGAAGTAATTCAATTAAAATGAGGCTGTTAGGGTAGGTTCGAATCTAGCCTGACTGGTACTCTGATAAGAAGAAATTTGGACATGGAGAAACACCAAGGATGTGGGTGCACAGTGGAAAGACCATGTGACATTATAGCAAGAAGCCAGCCACCCCCAAGTCAAGGAGAGAAGCCTCGGAAGAAACCAAACACGCAGATACCTTGACCTTGGACTTGTAGCCTCCATAATGGTGAGAAATAAATTTCTGTTTGTTAAGCCACCTAGTCTGTGGTATTTTGGTAGAGCAACTCTAGCAAACATATACAAAAGAAATAAACTTACATAAAAGACATAAGACCTGAGAGGCTTCCATGCTAACCCTTATTTTGGGCTATCATGGCAGACATGGTTAATTTTGTTTGCCTCTGATTTTCTATCTGTATTATTAATACCCACTTTGAACCTTTTTATCCAAACAATTGTAGAGAGCTATTTAATAATCTGAAAGGCACTTTAGGTTCTGAGTATCTTGTGACAGATTTTTTTTGTAGGTCCACAAATGACGAATCTTATAAGAGATCACCTTATTCTGGTACATCCATTCTAAAAGGTATAAAATGATTTTGTTAAGAAACTATTTTAGAAACAATCTAGAGGTTCTGAACAGTAGAAAAATTAGACAGAATCCCACTGAAGTATTTTGCTTACTATAACATTACCCGCTACAATCCTGAAAGGATTTCACCTTTAGTGTAATTATTTAAACAGAAGGGATCCATGGAAAATGACAGATTCCTTGCTAAATGCTTTCTGTATATCCATGACCTCAGAAAGTGCTACCTAAACTTATGGAAAAGTGCATAGGCAGCAGGTGAAATGTGAGAGCATTTTGCCTAGAACGATACATCAATTACATGCAAGAGAAAAATAAATGACTAAGCAATTGTGATTCCAAGGAAACTTACCAACAATTCCTACCAATAGAGAATACCTAACTTAATGTGTATCTACAATATCTAGAACACCTACTCTTTAATCAGTGAGTATTCAACTTTCTGTGTGCGTGTTGAGTCATTTCAGTCATGTCCGATTCTTTGCAACCCCCTGGGCTGTAGCCCTCCAGGCTTCTCTGTCCATGGGAATTCGCCAGGCAAGAATACTGCCACGGATTGCCCTGCCCTCCTCCAGGGGATATTCCTGACCCATGGATCGAACTATATCTCTTAACATCTCCTGCATTGGCAGGTGGGTTCTTTACCACTAGTGTCCTCTGGGAAGCCCCTTCAGCTTCCTACACTAATAATATTTTCTTTTCTGTCTTTTAATGTACAATATTGGAACACGTTGCATCAACGAAAATGTCAAAAGTATTGGTATAAAAAAACACATCACAGAGACAGTAGCAAAGTTCCTAGAATATATATTTCTTTTTTATTAATATAAATTTATTTTTTTTAATTGGAGGTTAATTACTCTACAATATGGTATTGGTTTTGCCATACATCAATATGAATCCGCCACGGGTATACACGTGTTCTACATCCTGAACGCCCCTCCCACCTTCTTCCCCATACCATCCCTCTGGGTCATCCCAGTACACCAGCCCCAAGCATCCTGTATCATGCACGGAACCTGGACTGGTGATTCGTTTCATATATATAGTGGAATATATTTCATATATATTCGAAACATATATGATATATGTTTCAATGCCATTCTCCCAAATCATCCTAGCCTCTACCTCTCCCACAGAGTCCAAAAGACTGCTCTATACATCTTTGTCTCTTTTGCTGTCTCGCATACAGGGTTATCGTTACCATCTTTCTAAATTCCATATATATGCGTTAGTATACTGTATTGGTGTTTTTCTTCCTGGCTTACTTCACTCTGTATAATAGGATCCAGTTTCATCCACCTCGTTAGAACGGATTCAAATGTATTCTTTTTAATGGCTGAGTAATACTCCATTGTGTATAGGTACCACTGCTTTCTTATCCATTCATCTGCTGATGGACATCTAGGTTGCTTCCATGTCCTGACTATTATAAACAGTGCTGCGATGAACATTGGGGTACACGTGTCTCTTTCAATTCTGGTTTCCTCGGTGTGGATGCCCAGCAGTGGGATTGCTGGGTCATATGGCAGTTCTATTTCCAGTTTTTTAAGGAATCTCCACACTGTTCTCCATAGTGGCTGTACTAGTTTGCATTCCCACCAACAGTGTAAGAGGGTTCCCTTTTCTCCACACCCTCTCCAGCATTTATTGCTTGTAGACTTTTGGATAGCAGCCATTCTGACTGGTGTGAAATGGTACCTCATAGTGGTTTTGATTTGCATTTCTCTGATAATGAATGATGTTGAGCATCTTTTCATGTGTTTGTTAGCCATCTGTATGTCTTCTTTGGAGAAATGTCTGTTTAGTTCTTTGGCCCATTTTTTGATTGGGTCATTTATTTTTCTGGAATTGAGCTGCAAGGGCTGCTTGTATATTTTTGAGATTAATTCTTTGTCAGTTGCTTCATTTGCTATTATTTTCTCCCATTCTGAAGGCTGTCTTTTCACCTTGATTATAGTTTCCTTTGTTGTGCAGAAGCTTTTAATTTTAATTGGGTCCTATTTGTTTATTTTTGCTTTTATTTCCAATATTCTGGGAGGTGGGTCATAGAGGATCCTGCTGTGATTTATGTTGGAGAGTGTTTTGCCTATTGTCTCCTCTAGGAGCTTTATAGTTTCTGGTCCTATGTTTCTCTTTAATCCATTTTTAGTTTATTTTTGTGTATGGTGTTAGAAAGTGTCCTAGTTTCATTCTTTTACAAGTGGTTGACCAGTTTTCCCAGCACCACTTGTTAAAGAGATTGTCTTTAATCCATTGTATATTCTTGCCTCCTTTGTCAAAGATAAGGCATCCATAGGTGTGTGGATTTATCTCTGGGCTTTCTATTTTGTTCCATTGGTCTATATTTCTGTCTTTGTGCCAGTACCATACTGTCTTGATGACTGTGGCTTTGTAGTAGATCCTGAAGTCAGGCAGGTTGATTCCTCCAGTTCCATTCTTCTTTTTCAAGATTGCTTTGGCTATTCGAGATATTTTGTATTTCCATACAAATTGTGAAATTATTGTTCTAGCTCTGTGAAAAATACCGTTGGTAGCTTGATAGGGATTGCATTGAATCTATAGATTGCTTTGGGTAGTATACTCATCTTCACTATATTGATTCTTCCAATCCATGAACATGGTATATTTCTCCATCTATTAGTATCCTATTTTATTTCTTTCAGCAGTGTTTTATAGTTTTCTATATATAGGTCTTTAGTATCTTTAGGTAGATATATTCCTAAGTATTTTATTCTTTCCGTTGCAATGGTGAATGGAATTGTTTCCTTAATTTCTCTTTCTGTTTTCTCATTATTAGTGTATAGGAATGCAAGGGATGTCTGTGTATTGATTTTATATCCTGCAACTTTACTATAGTCATTGATTAGCTCTACTACTTTTCTGGTGGAGTCTTTAGGGTTTTCTATGTAAAGGATCATGTCATCTGCAAACAGTGAGAGTTTTACTTCTTTTCCAATTTGGATTCCTTTTATTTCTTTTTCTGCTCTGATTGCTGTGGCCAAAACTTCCAAAACTATGTTGAATAGTAGTGGTGAGAGTGGGCACCCTTGTATTGTTCCTGACTTTAGGGGAAATGCTTTCAATTTTTCACCATTGAGGATAATGTTTGCTGTGGGTTTGTCATATATAGCTTTTATTATGTTGAGGTATGTTCCTTCTGTTCCTGCTTTCTGGAGAGTTTTTATCATAAATGGATGTTGAATTTTGTCAAAGGCTTTCTCTTCATCTACTGAGATAATTATATGGCTTTTATTTCTAAATTTGTTAATGTGGTGTATTACATTGACTGATTTGTGGATATTGAAGAATCCTTGCATCCCTAGGATAAAGCCCACTTGGTTATGGTGTATGATATTTTTAATGTGTTTTTGGATTCTGATTGCTAGAATTTTGTTAAGGATTTTTGCATCTATGTTCATCAGTGATATTGGCCTGTAGTTTTCTTTTTTGTTGGCATTTTTGTCAGGTTTTGGTATTAGGGTGATGGGGGCCTCATAGAGTGAGTTTGGAAGTTTACCTTCCTCTGAAGTTTTCTGGAAGAGTTTGAGTAGGATAGGTGTTAGCTCTTCTCTAAATCTTTGGTAGAATTCAGCTGTGAAGCCGTCTGGACCTGGGCTTTTGTTTGCTGGAAGATTTCTGATTACAGTTTCAATTTCTGTGCTTGTGATGGGTCTGTTAAGATTTTCTATTTCTTCCTGGTTCAGTTTTGGAAAGTTGTACTTTTCTAAGAATTTGTCCATTTCTTCCACGTTGTCCATTTTATTGGCATATAATTTCTGATAGTAGTCTCTTAGGATCCTTTATATTTCTGTGTTGTCTGTTGTGATCTCTCCATTTTCATTTCTAATTTTATTGATTTGATTTTTCTCCCATTGTTTCTTGATGAGTCTGGCTAATGGTTTGTCAATTTTATTTATCCTTTCAAAGAACCAGCTTTTGGCTTTGTTGATTTTTGCTATGGTCACTTGGTTTCTTTTGCATTTATTTCTGCCCCAATTTTTAAGATTTCTTTCCTCTACTAACCCTGGGGTTCCTCATTTCTTCCTTTTCTACTTGCTTTAGGTTTAGAGTTAGGTTATTTATTTGACTTATTTCTTGTTTCTTGAGGTATGCCTGTATTGCTATGAACCTTTCCCTTAGCACTGCTTTTACAGTGTTCCACAGGTTTTGGGTTGTTGTGGTTTCATTTTCATTCGTGTCTATGCATATTTTGATTTCTTCTGTGATTTGTTGGTTATTCAGCAGCGTGTTGTTCAGCCTCCATATGTTGGAATTTTTAATAGTATTTCTCCTGTAATTGAGATCTAATCTTACTGCATTGTGGTCAGAAAAGTTGCTTGGAATGATCTCAATTTTTTTGAATTTACCAATGCTAGATTTATGGCCCAGGATGTGATCTATCCTGGAGAAGGTTCAGTGTGCGCTTGAGAAAAAGGTGAAATTCATTGTTTTGGGATGAAATGTCCTATAGATATCAATTAGGTCTAATTGGTCTATTGTATCATTTAAAGTTTGTGTTTCTTTGTTAATTTTCTGTTTAATTGATCTATCCATAGGTGTAAGTGGGGTATTAAAGTCTCCCACTATTATTGTGTTATTGTTAATTTCCCCTTTCATACTTGTTAGCATTTGTCTTACATATTGTGGTGCTCCTATGTTGGATGCATATATATTTATAATTGTTATATCTTCTTCTTGGGTTGATCCTTTGATCATTATGTAGTGTCCTTCTTTGTCTCTTTTCACAGCCTTTGTTTTAAAGTCTATTTTATCTGGTATGAGTATTGCTACTCCTGCTTTATTTTGGTTTTTATTTGTGTGGAATATCTTTTTCCAGCCCTTCACTTTCAGTCTGTATGTGTCCCCTGTTTTGAGGTGGGTCTCTTGTAGACAACATATATAGAAGTCTTGTTTTTGTATCCATTCAGCCAGTCTTTGTCTTAAGGTTGGGGCATTCAACCCATTTACATTTAAGGTAATTATTGATAAGTATGATCCCATTGCCATTTGCTTTATTGTTTTGGGTTTGAGTTTATACACCCTTGTTGTGTTTCCTGTCTAGAGAAGATCCTTTAGCATTTGTTGGAGAGCTGGTTTGGTGGTGCTGAGTTCTCTCAGCTTTTGCTTGTTTGTAAGGAGTCCCTTGGACTGCAAGGAGATCCAACCAGTCCATTCTAAAGGAGATCAGTCCTGGGTGTACTTTGGAAGTAATTATGCTAAAGCTGAAACTCTAGAACTTTGGCCACCTTATGCGAAGAGTTGACTCACTAGAAAAGATTCTGATGCTGGGAGGGATTTGGGGCAGGAGGAAAAGGGGATGACAGAGGATGAGATGGCTGGATGGCATCACCAACTCGATGGATGTGAGTTTGAGTGAACTCCGGGAGTTGGTGATGGACAGGGAGGCCTGGCGTGCTGTGATTCATGGGGTCATAAAGAATCGGACGCGACTGAGCAACTGAACTGAACTGAAAGCTTTTGATTTCTCCTTCATATTTGAATGAGATCCTTGCTGGGTACAGTAATCTGGGCTGTAGGTTATTTTCTTTCATCATTTTAAGTATGTCCTGCCATTCCCTCCTGGCCTGAAGAGTTTCTATTGAAAGATTAGCTGTTATCCTTATGGGAATCCCCTTGTGTGTTATTTGTTGTTTTTCCCTTGCTGCTTTTAATATTTGTTCTTTGTGTTTGATGTTTGTTAATTTGATTAATATGTGTCTTGGGGTGTTTCACCTTGGGTTTATCCTGTTTGGGACTCTCTGGGTTTCTTGGACTTGGGTGATTATTTCCTTCCCCATTTTAGGGAAGTTTTCAACTATTATCTTCTCAAGTATTTTCTAATGATCTTTCTTTTTGTCTTCTTCTTCTGGGACTCCTATGATTCGAATGTTGGGGAGTTTAACATGGTCCTGGAGGTCTCTGAGATTGTCCTCATTTCTTTTAATTTGTTTTTCTTTTTTCCTCTCTGATTCATTTATTTCTACTATTCTATCTTCTACTTCACTAATCCTATCTTCTGCCTCTGTTATTCTTCTATTTGTTCCCTCCAGGGTGTTTTTTATCTTATTTATTGCATTATTCATTATATACTGACTCTTTTTTATTTCTTCTAGGTCCTCGTTAAACCTTTCTTGCATCTTCTCGATCCTTGTCTCCAGGCTATTTATCTGTGATTCCATTTTGATATCAAGATTTCGGATCATTTTCACTATCATTATTCGGAATTCTTTATTGGGTAGATTCCCTATCTCTTCCTCTTTTGTTTGGTTTGGTGGGCATTTATTTTGTTCCTTTACCTGCTGAGTATTCCTCTATCTCTTCATCCTGTTTATATTGCTGTGCTTGGGGTGGCCTTTCTGTATTCTGGCAGTTTGTGGAGTTCTCTTTGTTGTGGAGTTTCCTCACTGTGGGTGGGGTTGTACCAGTGGCTTGTCAAGGTTTCCTGGTTAGGGAAGCTTGTGTCGGTGTTCTGGTGGGTGGAGCTGGATTTCTTCTCTCTGGAGTGCAATGAAGTGTCCAGTAATGAGTTATGAGATGTCAGTGGGTTTGGAGTGACTTTGGGCAGCCTGTATATTGAAGCTCAGGGCTGTGTTCCTGTGTTGCTGGAGAATTTGCATGGTATGTCTTGCTCTGGAACTTGTTGGCCCTTGGGTGGTGCTTGGTTTTAGTGTAGATATGGAGGCATATGATGAGCTCCTGTTGATTAATATTCCCTGGAGTCAGAAGTTCTCTGGTGTTCTCAGGATTTGGACTTAAGCCTCCTGATTCTGGTTTTCAGTCTTATTTTTACAGTAGCCTCAAGACTTCTCCATCTATACAGCACTGTTGATAAAACATATAGGTTAAAGATGAAAAGTTTCTCCACAGTAAGGGACACCCAGAGAGGTTCACAGAGTTACATGGAGAAGAGAAGAGGGAGGAGGGAGTTAGAGGTGACCCGAATGAAATGAGGTGGAATCAAAAGAAGAGAGAGCAAGCTAGCCAGTAATCACTTCCTTATGTGTGCTCCACAGTCTGGACTGGACTCCTCAGAGATGTTCACGGAGTTATACAGAGAAGAGAAGAGGGAGGAAGGAGACAGAGGTGGCCAGGAGGATAAAGGAGGGTGGGGGGGGGGGGGGGCGGTGGGGGAATCAAAAGCAAAGAGACAGATCCAGCCAGTAATCAGTTCCCTAAGTGTTCTCCACCATCTGGAACACACACAGAGATTCACGGGGTTGGGTACAGAAGAGAAGGGGGAGGGAGGAGATAGAGGTGACCTGGTGGACAAAAAGGAGAGTCCAAAGCGGGAGAGAGCAGTTAAGCCAGTAATCTCGCTCCCAAGTAAAAATGGGTACTGAAGATTGGGTTCTTAAAGGTACAAAATTGATAATACCAAAAAGCAAAGATTAAAAATCTAGAGAAGAGGTTGGATTTTCAAAAGTACAATGTTAAAAAACAGAAAAAAAGAAAAAAGTTGCAAAAATTATTAAAATGTATATATATATGAAGTTTGCTTTAAAAAATAGGGTCTCTCTTTTTTTTTTGCAAAGTAATAGTAGGTTATAAAAATGAAAAAGGAGTAATATAGGACTTAAATTTTTTTTTTAATTTAAAAAAGATGGTAGTTAAAATAGTAAAATTGTATCTAGGACTTTCTCTGGTGTTGTGGGCAGTGTCAGGTCAGTTCATTATCAGCTAGTTCCTTGGTCCGGGTTATATTTCTCAAGATCTATAGGCCCCTTCCTATGTAGTTGGTACTAACTACAGGGTTTTAATCTATTGCACTTGTCACTTCCAATATGGTTCCCTCTGTTTTAGCTTCTTCTGTTTGCTGGTCTCTTCAGTGTCTGATTTCCACCCTGACACAAGGGGGCGGTGGTGGACACTTTTTTAGGCTCACTTGTTCAGTCCCGCTGTGGGAAGGGAGGAACGCTGCAAACAAGTAACACTGGCGTGTGCTCGCAGTGTCTCGGCTACACTGGGACTGCCCCCACTCACGGCACGTGTGCCCTCCCTGCCCACACTGCTCAGGCTCTAGGTTGCTCTGCAGGAACCATCGGAGGCTGGCCCTGGGGTGCATGCACCTCCCAGGTCTAAGCCGCTCAGGTTCAGGCACTCATGTAGTCCTCAGAGGTGCAGACTCGGTTGGGCCTCCGTTTTGTGCCCTTCCCAGGTCCGAGCAGCTCAGGTAATGAGGTGTTTGGCGAGCACGGTCGCTGAGACTTACAGCCTCCCCTGTTCCTGCCACTCGATTTTCTGGGTGTACAACTGGCGTGCCTTCTCAGGCAGATGTTGATTGTCCAGAACCCCAAGAAGTCTTAGTTAGCAAAGAAGCCTGCTTGCAGTTTGGTAGATAATGCCTCTTGGGGGCTGCAACTGCCCCCTTCTGGCTCTGTCTGCCTGTCACTGGAGGGGGATGGTCTGCAGCCGGCTACCTGTTCAGTCCCTTGTTGTGTGAGCGGACCTGACGGTGTCTTAGGTTAGGGCTTTTCACGTGGTAGCTATCCCACAGTCTGGTTTGCTAGCCCAAGTTAGTTCCCTCAGATTGCCCTCGGGGCATTCAGGCCCGGTCCTTACTTTAAGCAATGCAGCCTGCGCCTCCCTGCCCAGCCCCCGCTTGCTAGTGGAGGGTGCAGGCATCTGCACTGCTTCTCCGCTGGGGGAGTTACCGTTGGGCTCATAATCTGTGGGTTTTAATTATTTATTTATTTTTCCTCCCAGTTATGTTGCCCTCTGAGGTTCCAAGGCTCGCCACA
Organism: Bubalus bubalis; assembly: GCF_019923935.1. Lineage (NCBI taxonomy): Eukaryota > Metazoa > Chordata > Mammalia > Artiodactyla > Bovidae > Bubalus > Bubalus bubalis. The sequence goes on along the minus strand of NC_059166.1, from coordinate 75,927,221 downwards.
GACTCAGCAGTGAGAGTGTTTCCTGGTGTTTGGAAACCTCTCTTTTTAAGACTCCCTTCCCGGGATGGAGCTCCGTCCCTACCTCTTTTGTCTCTCTTTTTGTCTTTTATATTTTTTCCTACCTCCTTTCGAAGACAATGGGCTGCTCTTCTGGTTGCCTGATGTCCTCTGCTGGCATTCAGAAGTTGTTTTGTGGAATTTAGTCAGCGTTTAAATGTTCTTTTGATGAAGTTGTGGGGGAGAAAGTGGTCTCCCCGTCCTATTCCTCCACCATCTTAGGACTGCCTCTATATATACTTCTTAAAAACTAAATTACACTCATTATTCCAAAGCTTTTATTTTGCCATAGTTAAAAGTTCTTAAAATGGCAATCCTTATACTATTAATATGTAGATATTGTAACAATTTCTCTTTTTACAAAACAAAAAGAAATGCTATATGTTAACAAAAAATTTAAACCATGCTAAACTGAGAAGAAAATATGGGAAATTCTCAGATGATAAATATGAGACATGTGTGTGAACCTGAAGAAGGATTTCTAAGTCTGATGATGGTCACTAATCAGGAATTTTTTGCCATTCCTGTTTCATTTGAAGTTTTGGTTTAGATAATTACTGAGAGTACAGGAGATAAAGCAAGGGAAACATAAGGGAGCTGGAACATTTGAAATATACAACAATAAGAGAAGTCAGGACTACCAAAGACTAAGGTTAGATGCTTGATGGGAGGCAATATTTGATCTCCACCATTCACTGCATATAAACAGTAATTCCACAGAGGTCAAGGATGAAATGTGAGAGGCAACAATGTAAAATACTTTGGAACAAAGAGGGAGACATTTTTTCTGAGAAAAAAATCATAGCTTAAAAATGTTTTAATATTAGAAAGACTTAAAATTAATAGTTCAGAACCCAAGTAAGAATTCATATTTTTAAAAAAAGAATATCCACAAAATTTAACACAAAGAAAGAAGCAAATGAAAAATAATATAGTAGAGTTAGTGAAATAGGAAGCAAAAATACAATACAGTTTCAACTAAGCTATATAAAGAAGGCATAAGGCAATACAAGCAAAAAAGATGTATTATTAATATGAGGAATAGGAAGCAGAGGTGAACACAAATGCAGCCTATGTATTCAAAAAACAGAGATAAGTATAAAATGTAGGTAAATAAATTTGAAGAGTTTATTGAAAATGATCAAATTTCTAGAAAAAGAAATACAGAGACAGGCATGCCTCAGAGATATTGTGGGTTGAGTTCCAGACCACTGCAGTAAAGTGAACATCGCAATATAGCCAGTCACACAATTTTTCTGCCTTCTCAGTGCATATAAAAGTTTTGCTTACATTATACCCATCTATGATGTATGCAACAACATTATGTCTGAAGAACAATGTACATAACCTTAATTAAAATATACTCTATTGTTAAAAAATGCTTACCGTCATCTGAGCCTTCAGTGAGTCATGGTGGTACCATCAAAGATCACTAATCACAGATCACCATAACACATATAATGATCATGAAAACGTTTGAAATAGTGCAAGAATTTCCAAAATGAGACACAGAGATACAAAGTAAGAAAATGCTGTTGGAAAAATTCAGCCAATTGACTTGCTTGAGGCAGGGTTGACTCAAACCTTCAGTTCAGAAAAGAAAACCACAATATCTACAAAGCATAATAAAGCAAACTACAATAAAATGAGATATGCCTGTACAATAGCCTAAATAACTCAACCAGAAAATGAAAATTGCAATAGTCCTTAAATCATTGAGGATATGCTATTAAGAATATAAATATTTACATAAGGAAAATATCAGCCCCAGATAATTTGAACTGCATTTGCCATTCAAAGAAGAGAAAATTTGATCTTGCTCTTTGCAAAAGCTATATTTTTCAAAGAACTACTCATAAGTGATAAAAACTACAGAGAAAATAAAATTAATAATCAACATAATTTGGGATAGCAATCTAAGTGAAATCAGATGACATCATACAGAGATGTGAAGGAAGAGTTAAAACTATTGGTACTGGTCTTAAGCCAAAGTGTAGATATATGGGTACTCCTGTTATTCTGTATATATACTACAAACTTTTAAACTATTAGCAATGTCAAAATGGCTTAAGACAATAACAATTTCTTGCTTTTATTTGATTTTTCAATAAACAATACATGGACAAAGTTCAATTTAAAAAATATAGAAATGTGAAAAGTGCAAATTTCCTTCCCACCCTTGCTGCTGCTAAGTCGCTTCAGTCGTGTCCGACTCTGTGTGACCCCATAGATGGCAGCCCACCAGGGTCCCCCATCCCTGGGATTCTCCAGGCAAGAACACTGGAGTGGGTTGCCATTTCCTCCTCCAATGCATGAAAGTGAAAAGTGAAAGTGAAGTCGCTCAGTCGTGTCCGACTCTTAGCGACTCCGTGGACTACAGCCTACCAGGCCCCTCCATCCATGGGATTTTCCAGGCAAGAGTACTGGAGTGGGGTGCCATTGCTTTCTCTGCCCACCCTTGCTGGATCTACCCAATTTCCAACTCCCCCAACAGACAACCAATGCTATTAATTTTTTTATATTCTTCTGCATTTTCTTAATATACAAGCAAATATGTACATTTATTTTATTCCCTTCCCCACTTTTTTAACATTTTTTACATTAAGTAAACACATTCTGTACAGTAGAAGACTGTAATAAACACAGTCGGTACAGGAGAAGACTCTTGAGAATCCCTTGGACTGCAAGATCAAACCCGCAAATCCTAAAGGAGATCAGTCCTGATTATTCATTGGAAGGACTGATGCTGAAGCTGAAACTCCAATACTTTGGCCACCTGATGGGAAGAACTGACTCATTGGAAAAGACCCTGATGCTGGGAAAGATTGGACGTGGGAGAAGGGGACGACAGAGGATGAGATGGTTGGATGGCATCACCGACTCAGTGGACGTGAGTTTGAGTAAACTCCAGGAGTTGGTAATGAACAGGGAAGCCTGGCATGCTGCAGTCCATGGGGTCACAAAGAGTCAGATGCGACTGAGCAACTGAACTGAACTGTACCATATTCTGTACCTTGCTATTTTTCTGAACAATGTATCTTTCTATTTTAGTACAGAAAGTGTTTCCTCAATTTTTTAGGTTTGTATGGTATTCTGGTTTATTTAAGCATTTTGTATTAGATCTGTAGAGTATAGATATAGCACATTTTTTTTCTGTAGATATAGCATGTAGTTTTAGACATTATTTTCTTCCATATTTTGTTCTTGAGAACAATTATCCTATGAACATCCTTGGAAATATATTTAAATATATCCTATGAAATACTTCTCTTGTGCAAGTATGTTTGAAGGATTAAATTCTCAAAAGTGCATTGGCTGAGTCTACATACCTTTCCTTTTGTAGTTTTTAAAGATACTGCCAAATGGTCATCCATCCTAAAAACAATGTGAGGAAGAACTTATTTCTCCATCACCTCCTTGAGAGAGGGTGTGCTATCAGACTGTTCCACTGAATGTTTCTTTCTCTCATTTTGAGCATTGGTACAGGATCTTTTTATATTTTTAGAGATACTATATTTTCTTTTCTGTGAACCATAAGTTTAAATCATATTTCTATTAGGTTTTTCTTTTTCTCATCAATTTCTAGAAACATTTTAATGTATTCGAGAACTTAGCTCTATGTCTGTGATGTGAGCTGAAAAAATTTCCCAATTGTCATTTAGCTTTTGACTTTCAAATGACTTGCATTTGAAATTTATCATAATCTGTGGTATGATGTATGAAGCATGCTGTTTTTCATCACAGTTTTGTTTCCCAAAAAGAAACCATATTTAAATTAAATTATTCTCAACTTAGATTACAATTGCATTATGAGTACTATGGTTTTTTAAGTGCATTATTTTAAGATAGTTTACTCTGTGTAACATTTATGTTACTATTCCCAGTATGGGTCTAATACCATATTTTCACACATTATTTTAAAAAACAAAAGGGAGGGATATATGTATATATTAATATATGGCTTATCCACTTTGCTGCATAATACAAACAAATACAACATTGTAAAGCATCTAAACTCCAATTTAAATTAATTTAAAAAATAAAAGAATGCAGCTTAAAAGTCAACTAAAATGATAATGACCAAGTAACTCCAAAGCCACCATTTTCCAAACTCAACAATAGCAATGCTGAGATAATCTCAGGTAAATTCTGAAACAGAATCTTCTTACTCCCTTTTAGTGAACTGAATTAAATATTTTTGTATACTTAGATTAACCAATTTATTAAGAGCCATAGTTCTCTCCAACTTTCTCTTAAGATTTGAGGAAATCCAATTCATTAAAGATTTTTGTTGTTTAGTCACTAAGTTGTATCTGACTCTTTGGCAGTCCATAAAATTCCTATAGCAAATCCCATGACAAAAGTACATAATAAGGTAACACATTAGGGGAAATGCGTGTGGGAAGCTCTCTCCCAAACAGTCGCACAACTCTCCCACACAACACAAAGTTGATTGGCAGCCACCATGACAGGAAAAGTCACCAGATTCCTGATCTTTGACTTGCCTTCAATCATTGACAAATGTAAAGATAGTCAAGAGTTAAGCTGAGTAATTGTGCTGAGGTGCTACCCACGCCATTTTCTTCTTGAAATAAAGAAACACATGCTTCTAAACACAAGATAGCTGGCTTCATAGAGTGACTAATGCTATTTTAGTCATAGGCCTGATAAACTTTCATCTTCCTGCAGGACTGGGATTATGCCATATATGCTGATTGCTAAAATCCTTTCAAGGTCTTCCCTTGTGGCTCAGCTGGTAAAAAACACACCTGCAATGTGGAAGACCTGGGTTTGATCCCTGGGTTCAATTCCTGGGTTGGGAAGAACCCCTGGAGAAGGGAAAGGCCACCTACTCCAGTATTCTGGCCTGGAGAATTCCATGGACTTTACAGTCTATGGGGTCTCAAAGCATCAGACACGACTGAGTGACTTTCACTGAAGATGGTTTCAAAGACTGGGAATAGTGGATATGTACAGTCTGAATACCAGACCATCTGACCTGCCTCTTGAGAAATCTGTATGCAGGTCAGGAAGCAACAGTTAGAACTGGACATGGAACAACAGACTGGTTCCAAATAGGAAAAGGAGTACGTCAAGGCTGTATATTGTCACCCTACTTATTTAACTTCTATGCAGAGTACATCATTAGAAACACTGGACTGGAAGAAGCACAAGCTGGAATCAAGATTGCCGGGAGAAATATCAATAACCTCAGATATGCAAATGACACCACCCTTATGGCAGAAAGTGAAGAGGAACTAAAAGCCTCTTGATGAAAGTGAAAGAGGAGAGTGAAAAAGTTGGCTTAAAGCTCAACATTCAGAAAACTAAGATCATGGCATCTGGTCCCATCACTTGATGGGAAACAGATGAGGAAACAGTGGAAACAGTGTCAGACTTTATTTTTTTGGGCTCCAAAATCACTGCAGATGGTGACTGCAGCCATGAAATTAAAAGACGCTTAGTCCTTGGAAGGAAAGTTATGACCAACCTAGATAGCATATTGAAAAGCAGAGACGTTACTTTGCCAACAAAGGTCCGTCTAGTCAAGGCTATGGTTTTTCCTGTGGTCATGTATGGATGTGAGAGTTGGACTGTGAAGAAGGCTGAGCGCCAAGAATTGATGCTTTTGAACTGTGGTGTTGGAGAAGACTCTTGAGAGTCCCTTGAACTGCAAGGAGATCCAACCAGTCCATTCTAAAGGAGATCAGGCCTGGGATTTCTTTGGAAGGAATGATGCTAAAGCTGAAACTCCAGTACTTTGGCCACCTCATGCAAAGAGTTGACTCATTGGAAAAGACTCTGATGCTGGGAGGGATTGGGGGCAGGAGGAGAAGGGGACGACAGAGGATGAGATGGCTGGATGGCATCACTGACTCGATGGACGTGAGTCTGAGTGAACTCCGGGAGTTGGTGATGGACAGGGAGGCCTGGCGTGCCGCGATTCATGGGGTTGCAAAGAGTTGGACATGACTGAGTGACTGAACTGAACTGAACTGAACCGAACAGTCTGTTTCTAATTTTAATATCTCTGAGTATTGTGCTTTTTGCATTTGTAGATGGTTAACCAATATAATACTGGTTGAGAATTCCAAGCACATTAAATGGTATGGAAAAAATGAAACGGGACCATACACAGGCAGAACATAGTTTAATAGAAAAGGGTGGGGAGAACAAGGAAGCAGCAACATTGCTTAAAATCAACAACATTATCTCCAAATTGGTTGAATCTTCATTCTAGTACCAGCATTTCACTTAACTAGTTGTGTGACTTTTAGCAAGACAAACCTTATATAATACTATAAATAATAGTATATTTATAGAAATACTAATAAAATAAGCAATCTGGATTACTTAATTTCTAAAGGATCTTCCAGTAGTAATATCTATTATTCTCAAAGAAAGCAAAAAGGGAGCCAGTTTTGGGTCATGGTGAGGAGGGCCATGCCTGAGGGATGCGTAATAAGAAAGCTCTTTTTCTTTTTTTTTCTTTTTTTTTTTTGCTTTTTTTCCTTGGGTGTTAACAATTCTTTGTCAGTTTTCACTAATCAAATATATTGAATAATTATCAAATATTCTCATCATTGTTCCAAGTTTAAAATTATTTATGCCTACCAATTCTTATATTTTTTTAAAGTCTTGAATTATATCAATAATTTGCTTTATTATTTGTGAGAAAAAATTGTTAAGCCATGTTTATAACATCCATTAAATAGCAAAAGAGCAACTGTGGCAAAATAGGTTTAAAATTCTTTCTACAAGAAAAATGGCTTTCAAATGCCTTTTTGTATGAAATAGTATAAAAGTCACTATTTTTTTTCTAGAGATTGGCTAAAATCTTTAGTATAGTCAATGAGAGAAATAAATTTACAAAGACTTCAGAAACATATCAGTTCACAATTATAGGCAATAGCAGGATGTTTTATTATAACCATAGTAGATTATCTGGGTTTTTCCCATGAATTTAAAGAATCAATTGTTGACCATCTGAAATATCCCTTTATGAAAGTATATGAAAGATGACTCAGTTTTTATTTTAATTAATTAACCTGGCATTCCATCCTGCCCTAATGTAGATACTTTTATTTAGTGATTTGTTTTTCTAAGATGGAAGTCATTTGCTGTTTTTTTTTTTTATGTTTCATAAGAGAAACTTTTATTTGCTCTCAGCTCCTCCTAGATGAGTTATAATCAATATTCATGGTATCCTGTACTCTGTCCAAACTTTCAGACTTTCCCATGACAAGATTCTCTATTTTACAATATGACCCATTTATAAAAAAACAAAACTCACTAAGTTTCACATACCAAGAGGAAGTAATCCTTTTCATGCTACCTAAATTAACACCTCTGGATGGACAATCAGAGCTCCCTTTAACTGTGGTACATAGAAGAAACACACCCAAACCCATCCAGGAAAACTATTGATCTGTGGTTCTCCCTGTGGATAAGGGAAAGTAACCTATTAAATGGAAAAATTAAATTACTCAGTCTATCAGGACTTATTTATCTTTGGTTCTTTAGTCTTCTTTTCTGATGAAAATTCATGCTTATGGTTCACTCATAATAAATTAAAGCAGTATGGAATTTCCCTTAAAAGTGACAAAACTGAGGAGGAGCCGGCACCGCTGAATGATCCTGAAAGGCAGGATGCAAGATGCATTTTCTGTGAGCATGTGCAACCCTGGCAACCACTGCCAGTGCTGAGCAGAAAAGAAGAAACTGAAGAATCCTGATCGCCATCCCCAAACAGCATGGATATAGAAAAATTATATTATATTTTTCCATGAAAAGTAAGGGCCAAGATTAACAAGAGGATATATAATGAGATCTAGCTCATGTTTTTGGTACAAGTATTGTCCTACTTCACAGCTGAGGAAACAAGAGTGCCAGAAAGTGTTAGTTGCTCGGTCGTGTCTGATTTTTTGTGACCCCATAGACTGTAGCCTCCCAGGCTCCTTTGTCCATGGGATTCTCTAGGCAAGAATACTGGAGTGAGTAACCATTCCCTTCTGCAGGGGATCTTCCCGACCCAAAGATCAAACCCATTCCCTTCTGCAGGGGATCTTCCCGACCCAAAGATCAAACCCGAGTCTCCGGTACCCCAGCAGATTCTTTACCATCTGAGCCTCCAGGGAAGCCCAGAGTGTCAGAGATGACACAAATTAAACTAATAAGTCTTCACTGTACTCACACTACTAACTAACAGTATATAATTTTGCTTATCTGCTTTTTGTGTGTCTTCTCCCCTAGAATGAGATCTTTCAGAAGGACACAGGCTTGGTTTTGTTTACTCCTGTACCTCTGGAGCCTAGGACAGTACCTGGGACAGAATAAGTGCTCAATAAATGCTTGTTAACATTAAAAATGAAATAAACTGAAATCATCATCCAGTCCATTCCACTGCTTCAGGGGAGGACTTTATAACTAACACTGGCTTGGAGATATTTTGTCATTCCAGAAGTCACTAAGTTCTTTCTAGTGACTTGTTGTTTATAACAATCTCATAAAATGTATTTGATTGAGTCAACAATAAATTCAAAATGACATTATAATATGCCCACACATTTAAAGTCTTTTTAAAAGTATTTTATACTTTCAAATACTAACACTAGCTTCATGTCTCCATGTTTCAATGACAAATGTATTCATAGCTATTTGATATGATATGTCTTCTAAATTTACAGAAATTTAGTTTATGATGAAAAGATTGAAAGGGTATATACGCACATTCACATTTCAGAACCTGAAATTTCATTTAGCGACATTTTATTTAACAGAAGTCCATTTGTCCTCAGAAATCAACAAAGGCATGAAACAATCTAGACAGTAAACGAAATAATCTAGACATTAAATGAAACACTGATACTATGGGCTTAAGAATATAATAAAAAGTGACCTACTTTGTAAAATTTCTACGTGCATTAAACAGTGAATGTAATTAATACATTTATCAAAGAACATATTGTTAGGATTAAATCATAAAAATAATTCATGAAAAAATAAAATTGAGTAGAAGACAACACAATGTATAGTATCTTTCATACTCTATGTGTACTGAGCTTGAACTCTTTATTTCTGAAGTGGTACTAAACACATTCTTGAAGACTGACAAAAAAGGAGGCCACAGAGGCAAATGGCTTCCACTGCACAGACTGTCAAGGATATAAACACAAGAAAATCCTGCCTTGTTTCTGAGCAGGAGCCATTTAGTGTCTTTTCTATAGAAGATTTTCCAAACTATCCATTAACCCTGAATGCCATATTTTTAAGTAATTGACAAGAAAAATGATCAACACTGAGTATCAGTGCACACAATATCCACCAAAAAGTCACTAAAGACTGGTTGTCTTCTGAAAACACTTTCAAATATCTATACTTTTCAACTTCTGGTTCCTTCTTCAATACCACTTACCAACCTTTTATCTTCAGTGCCTTCTTAACAGAAGTCCTGGTAGAAAACTATTAACCTGTTGGATTGAACTACTGTAATGTAGGAAAAGTTGTAGAGGAAGAAAAGGAATAGCATCGATTTAGTAAGAATAAAAAGATAAACTGCAAAGGATAAAAATCAAAACTTGTCATACCAAGAACCAATATCTAATATATCTGTTTACTAAAACTATGAGGAAATCTGTCAAAATAGTAAAAAAAAAAAGGGGGGGGGGAGATTGTTAAGGACCAAAAATGTGATTGTAAAATTCAGAAAACAATATCTGCAAGTGAAATACAGAGGTGAAGGGAGAAAGTTGGAAATGCAGTTAGAATGTATAAGCTTGATCAATTCTTGTCATGTGGTGTCAGGATAGTGAAAAATATGAAAAGATACCAAATATAAAACCCAGTTGAGATGAGACTTCTGTTAAGAGGGTTCATAGATGAAGTGGTTGCAATATACAGATTTCTAGATAAGAAGAAGATTTAGAAACATAAAAGAACTTCCTCATTTATCTTATAATTGTTTCAGAGGAAGGATGATCATAATCTATTTCCTTCCTTCTCCTCTTTTCCCTTCCAGTAAAAGTAAGTATATATGCATATTCTCTTAATCTTTCTTTCATATTGAACATTCTTCAATTTTTAAAGATTGGAATTAACTAGAATAATCAACTAAGAACAATTTGCTATTATTTTGAGTTCAAAATGACTTTTCATCTGTGGTATCTTGTAGTCTCTCTAGGTGTAAATATAAGCCATGAATATTTAGACACAATATTTAATGATCTTGGCTTCCCTGGTGGGTCAGACGGTAAAAGCGTCTGCCTGCAATGTGGGAGACCTGGGTTCAATTCCTGGATTGGGAAGATCCCCTGGAGAAGGAAATGGCAATCCACTCCAGCACTCTTGCCTGGAAAATCCCATGGACAGAGGAGCCTGGTAGGCTATAGTCCATGGGGCTGCAAAAGTCGAACACGACTGAGCGACTTCACTTTCACTTTAGATAAAGCTTCCAAAGATGAAGCTCATACACCGATGTAAAACTTAGGCCCTGGGGTGGTAACCAGATTTGGGAGAAAAGGGAATGTAATTCTTGGTTGATGATTCCACCACCATCAGAGAGGTGAAATTCTCACTTTGATGATGAATTTTTAAAAAAATTCTTATCAATGAAAAAAAGAGCCCTTCTCAAATGTATACTACCAGCTAATATATAACATGCTGAAACAACAAATTAAGATATTCATGCAATCTTCTTGGATTTGCTACTAAATTCCAGGCACTGGTAATGCAATGGTAAACAAGACAGACAAAAATCCCTGCCTGTGTGGAGTTCATATGCTATTAGAGGAAAATGTAAAGTGACCAAAAATAAATAATCTTTATGGTGTATTAGGAGGTGATAAAAGCTATGGAGAAGAAATAGAGCAGAAAAAAAATGTGAAGAATCAAAGGGCCATGTAGTTTTAAAAAAGGGAAATCCAGAAAGTTCTAAGAAGGTGACATTTGAGCAAAGATCTTAAGAAGATGAGGGAAAAAGTTATGGGGATATCTGGTGGAAAGAGGCAGGAGCAACAGAGAGTGAAAGTTTTGAGGTGGAGGAATGCTTGACAAGTTCCTAGAATTGCAAGGATGACAGAAGATAATAAAGAGTAGATGAAAGCTTAAGAGATGACCTAAGAAAAATCAAGGTCATGGTGAAAGACTACAGTGTCTAGAACTTCAGAAGCAAGAAATTACTTAACAATTATGTTGGCATTGTGCAGGTAATGATGCCAGCCCAATCAGAAAATATGTTCTTCTGCTATATTGGTGCTTACAAACTTTCTATCACTCCTCAAACATCAACGTAAGAACCCTGGTTTTTACTCTTGCAGAGGGTTTTCAGAAGAATGAAATCACCTGAGCTCATCCTTGTTGATATGTTAGAAATTTACTCTAGAGGGCAAGAGCAGAAGCAAGGACATGAGTTTTCAGATTATTATTCCACGTGGAAAGTGAGGTCTTGGAGCAAGGTACTGATGATGAAGTTTAGCGAAGTAGACAGAGTGTGGAAACTATGAGCTAGCAGATTGGATGTGGTTCTGAGATTTAAAAAAAGAGAGAGAGAAAGGATGACTATAAAATTTTAAGCCCTAGAAACTGGAAGGTTAGGACTGACTTAATGAGATGGGAAGGTTATAAAGAGGAAGCAGGTTCGGGATAAAGAAATGTAGTTTCGTCAGTGTTAAATGCGGTATGTCCATTAAACATCCAAATGAAATGTTTAGATATATGGATTCAACAGAAAGGATATTACCAGTCTTCTCCATGAATCCCAGATACAAAGAACATTTAATAATTTTCTAGCAATAAAGTCTTATTATATGTATTTAAAAAATTTTAGGACTTATCAATCAGCATGCAAATATTTCAGTCCTATGCAACTGAGTGAATTGTGTTTTTATGTGTATAACGCAGCATTTTTTCCCCTAAAAGATTACAAAGCATATACAGTTTCCAGAGGATACTTTTATGTTTCCAGTTAGAAAAATGGGAAAAAGAGCATCTGTGTGTGCTAAGTCGACTGAGTCGTGTCCTATGGACTATAGCCCACCAGGCTCCTCTGTCCATGGAATTCTCCCAGCAAGAATACTGAAGTAGGTTGCTGTTTCTGCCTCCAGGAGGTCTTTCCTACCCAGGGATTGAACCCATGTCTCCTGCAGCTCCTACACTGCAGGTAGATTCTTTAAGGCTGAGCCCCTGGGGAAGCTAAAGGGGAACAAGAGTATATCTTACCTTCAGAGAAAAGTGATTACTCAGAGATAAGGATTTTGGTGCTGCTACACATCACCGCCCTGCCCATCATGTCCCCATGGCCTCTTATCTTGATATTTAATTCTTGATATCAGAAACTTTTGACATTTTGAAATCATCTTCTGTATTTAGAATTAATGATACAGTTTAATGCACTTTTAGGTGACAAGAAGTACGGCTGTATCTCTGGTTTTTTGAGTATTCTCTGGTTGCCTGGGTTTATTCCCACTCAGAATGCTCCAGTAGCTGCTAGAAAACTTGGGCTTCTCCTGACAGAGCTGGGGAAAGAGGCAACTCTAAGAGACATGATAACCTCAAAAGCTGTGCACAGGAAAATCATCTGCATCTGAGCTAAAGTCGTACATCAAATATAAAGGGTTCCAGATGTCTCTTTCCCTCATTAGATGATTTTTCATCCACAGATAGGATAAACAAGGAAACTCACAGAAGATACAACTGTGTATTTATTGAGGAGGCATTTTTTTCTGGTTAAACTGAAAATTTCAATTTACTTAATATTTTGAACCAGAATTATTTTATAGGATTTATTTAAATCAATGTTTTTATAATTAGCTTCTTGTTTAATCCAATAACTTTGCATGAAAATGCTATTTTACTTATTGATCATTCCCACTGCTCCATGAGACTTAAAAGTTAACTTTCTTCTTTCAAGCTCTCCTTTGAAGGCTTATCTAGAAGTTACAACATACTGAAAATGTAATTTTGATGAAATTGTGTTTTTCCCTTTAACCCCAAACATACAAGTATCAGAAAATTTCAGGTGTCTTAACCAAAATGGCTAACTACAATTTCCCTCAAAATGAAATTATTATTGTCCATTTTTAGATGACATTTTAGAAATCTCCATTTCACAGATGCAACAGATCCACACTACAAAATTCAACATTTACCATATGAAAAATAAAGGCTTTTTTAAAAGCAGAAATGTATATTTATTCAAAATTATATCATTTATAATACTGTATTATAATAAACAACTCCCTCAAAAGGTCAAAGGTAGTTGAACCAAATAGTAAAGAGTATGCTTAGTAGTATTCTTATTTAATCCGGACAGTTTTGAAAACAAAAACTACTTAGGTTGGAAAGTTTCATTTATCTTTTACAGAAATATGAAAACTGAAAAACTGAATTAGAAACAAGACAAAGCTTTGAACCTCTGTTATATGTAAACCAATTATAATCCATTGCAATTTTTTAATACGGTTTAGGATTTGTTCACTCTTAATTGTTTTGTTAATGTTTATTTTGATTCTCATCTAGGTCCCTCTCATTCACCACAAAAACTAATTTTGACAGAATAAATGCATCAGTATAATTAAGGACAAAAATATATGCATGAAACTTGAAACTAAGTCAAATACTGACCAAACACCGTTTAAACGTAACAATGTCCACTATTTATTATAAAAGTGCATTTGTTGTATTTAATACCTATACTTGTTTGGTTTCTAAATATATCTTTTTATTTCAACAGTACCATTTGCACTCCTTTAAAAAAATAGTACAACTTGAGTGTTTCAGTCCAGTGAATTACTATTTTATATTTTTTTCCTATGGTACAGGGGAATAAATTTCTACACAGCACAGAATAGATTCCACAGTATTATGTCCATGTGTGGGGCTAACCTATAGATATTTACAAAATAAAAACTTCAATTCATGAAAAAATTTATATTCTTTAAGTTGAGATATAATAATGTTTCAAAGCCAAGCTTTCTTTTATATTGATTATTTTCTCCCTTTCAAATACTAATAGTGCTGGATATGTGTGTGTGTGCTGGGTCATGTCTGACTCTTTGCAACCTCATGGACTATACCCCACCAGGCTCTTCTGTCTGTAGAATTTTGTATTCTGTCTGTAAGAATACTGGTAACACTGCTAACTAGTTCTAATAACATATTAGAAAGCAGTTTTCTCAACTAAAACAAAAATCATTTTTAAAAAATCCTTTTCATTGCTAAAGATAATTACACATGCTACCCACCTAGCCAATCCTCTATATTAATATTTTAGATAATCTGCTGATTCTTACATGATCTAATAGCCTCATAAATTTAAAATGTATCACTGTTTCTTAGACCATATATCTATAATATCTATATAGCACATATAAAATGGAACATTTGCCTATTAGCTGATTGATGCAAAAAATATAAATACCAAATCTGAACGTTCACACATCCTACCAGAGCTCTGCTCCATTTATTTTGTGTGTTGAAAATCATTCTGAAATAGCCTCATAACTGAAGGCAATGTTTCAAGTAATCATCAATAAATACCAAATAAGAAGCCAAAGAGATATTATTAACCAACCAAACCAGCCAGATACTTAAATAAAACAACAGAGGACCATACAACCTCTCAGCAGGTTTTCTTGATAGAACTTCTGTAAAGGTATGTCCATATGCTTTTGGGTTATTTGTAGAAGAAAAGGAAGTCTGTTCCTAAAGACACACTGCCATGGATCAAAGTTTCTTTTCGTGACAAGTCGTAAATGTATTTCTTGATGTCTAAAACAACTCTGCATTTTCTGGATGCCTTAGAGGGCCTCTGTTTCCTCAGGAATATTACGGAAACTTCAAATGTTTAATTTAACAATGTGACCTAGTTAATATTAAAGAGAACCCAGCTGCTTGGCTTTCCTGCTTATGATTGTAAAGAAAACAGGGATTTTACATGGAAACACTTGAGGAATGTCCCTGCTCATACCTACCTAAACCATTATTGAAATAAAAGTAATCATGCATGCCCATTTGAAAAACTTGCTTGCAAAAGTCAATTTAATACTGTATTATTGTTTGTCAATAATGTTTTCAAGTTACTATACTGAACTTACACAATAAAGACAATACTATACAAGAAAGCTCAAAGCAAGACCTCAAATATCCTTCTTCAAATGATATTTGTATTTCACCCTTATAATAGAGATGCATGTGTTTACTTTTTGGAAGAGAGAACAAATAGAATCCATATTCTAGTATCACTGCTTTATTCCATTTTAAAAGAGGCACTTCATATTTCTTAGAGGATATTTTTATGATAATCTCTTCCTTTAAAAATATCAGTCAAAAATGTGTGCAAATACCACTGAAAACATAAGGAAGCTACTTATTTTTAACCAGCTTTGGAAGCAGCTGCCCCTGAAAAATTGGAGAAAAGAAATAATACCAGATGTAGAAGGTAGGGAAGGCTGAGTGAAGGGAGTAAATGAATTACTGGCCTATTCCAAATCAAATGTGATGATTCTTTGATGTCTACAAAGTTTAAGTAACAAGATAACTGGAAAGGAAAAGCACAGCTGTCAAAATAGAGGCAAATCATTAGGGCAACAGTGTCGTGTGTGTGTCTGTGTATGAGTGGGGATGTACTATCTCAAGTAAATCGGAATATAAGGGTGCTTCTTTATTAAATTATGCAACAGTAGACATAACCACATACCACAGGAAATCATGAGGAAAAAGAAAACTCCCAAATGGTGTCAGCTAGCTGGTGCTGAGGGGAAAATTCATCAAGTTGATCATATGTTCTATAAGCGGCTTTAAAAGATTACTCAAAGTTTTTTTTCAGGCTGAAGATATCATAGGCAGACTGAACTAGATACAGCAATTTCAAACACAACATTGTTGTCATTTGTTCAGGCATTTAAAATTAGTTTACACAACCCAGACAACTCTCAGTTGCTCATCTGAAGGAGAGCAGTTGAGCAGCAATGCCAATGCAGGTTCCAAATGTTGGGTAGTGAGAGAGCGTGAATGATACTTATAAATGGGTAGGTATACATATAAATTATGCCTTCCGAGTTATTTTTACATACAACACTAGCATATGACAGGGGAAAAAAGCCGGCTATGCTGGTTGACATCCGAAGCTGGTAGAATTCTGAATTTGGCAATAAATGGTGCATATCAAAGAAACTCATGAAAATGAAAAGCTGACTGGCCTTCCGAACTTAGTTGTTTCATTTTATTCCAATACATCATACTGTCTAACACTTGCTTGTATAGTATATAGAGCCCAAGGCCAAAAAATGTACGATGCCAAGCAGGAAAAAAACATAAGAACACCCTTGGTCAGGGTTCTTAGAAAGATTAGAGTTGCTGTGGCTTTTTTTTCCAGTGCATTCCGATCTCTATAACATTTATGGGTAGAGCAGAAGACCTAACAGTCATTATTCTTCTGCACTTGATTGGAGGTTGGCATTTTAAAGATATCTTTCATTCATAATATCTATGTATATTTATGTATTTTTACAAATACTAGACAGTTCATTGGTGACACAGCAGAATAATGTACTGATATTAATTTTAAGATTCTGGGCTGCAGAATTATAACTGGACTTTTTAAAGCTTTTGGCTAAAACATATATAAAGGCTGCTACATGCCTTTATTTCTGTTGGTTTCCATAAGTTCCTTGAGATATTTTTCTTTCAAGACAATATTTTAATGGTAAAGTCTCAGTCTCAAAAATTACCACTCTGAAAAGGTGGTAAGAATCTTGCTTTTTCACACTAGAATTTGAAATTTAAAGTTAAATTTTTTTAAATGCGCTATCCTTGCAAAATTTTTGTGAAAAGAAAACTTTAACATAAGGATTCCAAATCTAGATTTAAACTATAACATAGACTCTCAGATGCCCTCAGAAGCTTTCATTATGTCTCCTAGATGCAATATGTTCTTAAAATCTTTTCTGAGAAGAAAATGTGTACTTCCAGGATCATTAGGATAATTAACCTGAATTTGAGAAAAACAGTATTATTCTCTGTCACCCGATACTGCCTATGCTATGTTGAGACCTGTTGTGTTTTTTTTTTTTAATAAAAAATATATTTCACTGAAATGGCACAGATACAAGATTGCATTACAAATTAAATTGAATTCCCTTAAATAAATTCACAGGAAGTCTGTTTCACAATACCTCATTTTCATTAACTTTAGTGGAAGTGGTTTTCCAGAGTTAACATCTCAGACAATAATCTATAACATCTCTAAGACCATTGAATATGCATGATTTATTTTATAAGCCTGTCACATCACAGATTTACCAAAGCTCAGTAAAAATATATGTGTGTGTGTGTGTGAATATATATATATTTTCAACCAGTCACAAGAATTAGAAATTAGCCCCTTATCAGTACTTGGCAACTTTTCTGCTCAAAATTAGCTGTCAAACACTACTCAAGTATTGGTTCTTTCTTTTGGTCAAAGAGTTTTTCAGGATAAAGTTCTTAAAGTACATCAGACAGGCATATAATGAGATCTTGAGTAAAGGACGCACTGTGAAGACATCCGTTTATAAAGAATCCACTCTCTTTCAGAATTCCACATCTTATTTTGGGGAACATATTTTTTCACAAGACTCCAGGAACTAAACAACATAGAAAGTTCAAGTGTTGAGTTTACCAGGTTATTTGCCATTTCTTGCCTCCCAAGTTCAAGGCCAGTGATAGTCACTAGGGTACATTTTCTGTGAACTGAAAATCCCTAGACAGGAAGTACATTTATCATAATAATTTCCAAGAATCACTTAACTCCCTGTGCCCATTAAAGTACATTTGAGTATGACAGAGTTTCAGAGAAAACAATGAAACAATCACTATGATAGCTGAAATATGGCTTCATAGGAAACAGGGCTACATTTAATTAGCTTCGATGGTTTATGTGTCTTTTCTGTTCTTGTTACAGTTCATATCACTGGCATGGACTCAAAAGCCAATCTTCCAATTTAAGTTACTACTAAAATTTACAAACTTGAAGTGAAGATTACATTGTATTTACAAAGAACTTGGCACTTACAGAATAAATTATTGACTTTTCTTTAAATCTAGACCAGGGCACCCATGGTTCAGGCAAATGGGAAAGCCTGATGCCTTATTATATATTATGCTACATTAACATGAATAAATAAGTTTCCAGCTGGTAATTCATCCACAGCGCTGGCCCTGGTGCTGAAAACATGTACCTTCCGTTTCTAATCCATGGAGAGGGTAGAGAAGCTATCAGTCCAGAGAGAGCAAAGGTTGCATGTTTTCCTCCTCATTTTTATCCATGCGTTTTAGCACTGTAGGATCCACAACTGATTGGGATCTGGAAATAATAAAGCCAATGTCAGTGTGTTACTGCCAAACAATCACATTCTCTTCTGTCTTTTCTCCTTTATTACTTCTCTCTTGGATGTGGATTAACTTCTACATCAAGGGATTTATGAACTGAGAATCCGCACATTGAGAGAGACGCACACTTATGGTGATTGTTTCAGAAGAAGCAACCCCCTTTGGCCTCTAAATACAATAGTGCACAACAGAGGATTCTAAATACACAAAAACAGGCTTAAGTTCTCATCTTTACAGTCAAGAAGAGCCTTTTCTTTGAGACTGAGAACTTCTAGTACAGGACTGACATATTCCAAGAGGACATCACTAAAAGGGGAAATTATTATGGTGAATTTACCATTATAAGAAATGAAGTAGAAATAATAGGAGCCTTGATTTCTGCCTTAAAGGGCTCTATGAAAAAGCTTCAACAGGAATGTGCATTTTAACCATCATTTTTTTTAATGTATAATGAGCACATTAGGAGAAAATATTTCAATATGAGTTTTGTTAAATTTTCCACTAGAACATCTGAATAAAATCAATCTTATTCTTGGAAATCTATGAAATGGTTTAAAACTTTAGAAACCTCTCTTGTTTAGGCAGCAGTACTTTACTTTTAGAGAAACAAATAATGTGAAAACCCTTACATATGCTTTTGATAGCAGGTGGGAATTACATCTCAATTCATCACCAGGAAACACGAAACTGAGAAGGAGGAAAGTCAATGAAACGTGCCACTGTGGTGGCAGGAAGCTGCCATCTTAATGGCTACGGCATTAAAGAAGCAGCCGTCCTTTTAAATTTCTCCTCCTTAATGAATTTTTCCCCTGCTGCTGCATTCCAGCCATTTGGCTATTGCTGACACAATATGCGTCTTAGTAGACCTCATTAACTTTCAAAAAGGAAGACTATAAGTGAAAATACAACCACACATGCTAATGAAAATGAACAGCAATGGAAGGAATTATCAAAGCAAAAATAATTACAAGATTAACTGATAAATTGACTCTTTCATTGAAGTAAACTTAAATTCATTTCTAAAGAGAGAATGAAGAGGAAGGTGAGAACAGTTATATCAGGAGGTTTATTTTCTAAGTCATTTTCACTGTTTTATCTCAATAATAGGTATTAGATGCATAAATCAGAATGGAGACTAACCACAGTTGAATATGGTGTGTGTGTGTGTGTGTGTGTGCGTGTGTCTGTGCAGGAGAGAGAGAAAGAAAGAGGGAAAGGAGCAATGATAATTTATCTTAGAACACAGTACATGAATAAAATATACTTTAACACAATTGACAATTGCACAAAACACTTAATAATTAGACCTGTAACATTCTTTTTCTTAGACTCAAATAAAATAATTGGTTCCCCAAGATGAATCCATGCTAAAATATGCAGAGGTTCACTTAATGTCCTGCACTAGAGGGTTAACCTGACTACTAGCACCCACTGGACTCTAAGTTCCATAAGCAGGGACTTTATCAGTGTCTCTCCTTGCGACAGACACGATGTGTGTCACAGAGTCTGTTCACAGTAGGATTTCAATGTCTTAATTCTTATCCAATAAATACTTTCCCAACTGAAAGAAGCTGGATGTCAAGCATTCAAACTGGAGAGTGATGAAGATAAAGCAATTCACCCCGTGAAGAAAAGAAGTCTTTACAGAAAAGTTATTTTAAAATTTTATGAAGTATACAAATGTTGAGGTACATCCTAATAATATTAAGTACACGCTAAAGCTCTTCAGACAGCATAGAGTCTACACATTTAGCATTTGCCACAATGTTCTATTAAAACACACATTGTACACACACACACACACACACACACACGTCTTATATATTGTTACTTTCCTCAACTACTTTCGTGGTTCAGATGATAAAGCGTCTGCCTGCAATGCGGGAGACCTGGGTTCAATCCCTGGGTCAGGAGGATCCCCTGGAGAAGGCAATGGCAACCCACTCCAGTACTCTTGCCTGGAAAACCCTGTGGACGGAGGAGCCTGATAGGCTACATTCCAGGGGTCGCAAAGAGTCAGACACTACTGAGTGACTTCACTTTCTTTCTTTCTTTCTTTCTTTCATGGCAATTTTAATAAAATATTTTAAATTGTAGTGCACTATTCAACCTGGGATTAAGTTTCTAGTTTGTTTTTATCATGAGCTACAGATGTTAAACTTGTCCGATTATAAACGCTGCTGGCTCCATATGCAGAGAAATTCCTCAATAAAGTAAGACAGAAAGAAACAATTTCTGATTAAGACTTTTTTGGTATTTAATTGTCCCAAGTATACTGTTGTTTTAGTCTAGACTTTCTTTTTGCCCTCTTGTACAAAACAACAGGGTTATTTGTGCATGATTGGTATTGAATTGGTCTTTTTCAACTACAATAGAGGAAGCTATCTGTCATTAACTCAGTACATCTTAGTCTCCAGGCTCTGCTGTCTTTCAATGAATAACTTTTTCCCATGAAAACCTGTAGTTTAACTTTAATTATCCAGGTATCATTTATTCATTTATTTTGCATGTACAATATTGTGCTATACCTTAGTGTTTGAAAGACTAGATTTTGGACAGAAATGGATTCCAATTCCACGTCCTGTGATTTACTAGTTCCGTGACCAACTGGAGGCTATTTGAATGTCCTAAGATTTTGTTCCCTTACTTGTGAAATGGGGAAAATAACATCTACATCATACAGATGTACTAAAGATGAAGTGCAATCAATAATGCATGCATAATCCCCAGCATTAATTCTGGCAAATAGCATATGGTAGCAGTTAAAGAAATGACTTACAGAATTCTGCTGCCTGTGTTCCAATATTAGCATTGTAGCTTTGTGGCTATGGAACATGTAGAAGTTACTTACCTTCTCTGTATCCGGGTTTCCTCATCAATAAGATGGATACAGTATCACCTTATTAGTTGTTTAGAAAAACAAAGGAGTTGATATATACAAAACATTAGATAGGATTTGACAGGTAGTAGAAATGGTATGGACCTAACAGAAGCAGAAGATATTAAGAAGAGATGGCAAGAATACACAGAAGAACTGTACAAAAAAGATCTTTACAATGCAGATAATCATGATGGTGTGATCACTGACCTAGAGCCAGACATCCTGGAATGTGAAGTCAAGTGGGCCTTAGAAAGCATCACTACGAACAAAGCTAGTGGAGGTGATGGAATTCCAGTTGAGCTATTCCAAATCCTGAAGGATGATGCTGTGAAAGTGCTGCACTCAATATGCCAACAAATTTGGAAAACTCAGCAGTGGCCACAGGACTGGAAAAGGTCAGTTTTCATTCCAATCCCAGAGAAAGGCAATGCCAAAGAATGCTCAAACTACTGCACAATTGCACTCATCTCACACGCTAGTAAAGTAATGCTCAAAATTCTCCAAGCCAGGCTTCAGCAATATGTGAACCGTGAACTTCCTGATGTTCAAGCTGGTTTTAGAAAAAGCAGAGGAACCAGAGATCAAATTGCCAACATCCGCTGGATCATGGAAAAAGCAAGAGAGTTCCAGAAAAACATCTATTTCTGCTTTATTGACTATGCCAAAGCCTTTGACTGTGTGGATCACAATAAACTGGAAAATTCTGAAAGACATGGGAATACCAGACCACCTGATCTGCCTCTTGAGAAATTTGTATGCAGGTCAGGAAGCAACAGTTAGAACTGGACATGGAACAACAGACTGGTTCCAAATAGGGAAATGAGTATGTCAAGGCTGTATATTGTCACCCTGCTTATTTAACTTATATGCAGAGTACATCATGAGAAACGCTGGACTGGAAGAAGCACAAGCTGGAATCAAGATTGGTGGGAGAAATCTCAATAACCTCAGATATGCTGATGATACCACCCTTATGGCAGAAAGTGAAGAGGAACTCAAAAGCCTCTTGATGAAAGTGAAAGAGGAGAGTGAAAAAGTTGGCTTAAAGCTCAACATTCAGAAAACAAAGATCATGGCATCTGGTCCCATCACTTCGTGGGAAATAGATGGGGAAACAGTGGAAACAGTGTCAGACTTTATTTTTTTGGGCTCCAAAATCACTGCAGATGGTGACTGCAGCCATGAAATTAAAAGACGCTTACTCCTTGGAAGGAAAGTTATGACCAACCTAGATAACATATTGAGAAGCAGAGACATTACTTTGCCAACAAAGGTCCATCTAGTCAAGGCTATGGTTTTTCCTGTGGTCATGTATGGATGTGAGAGTTGGACTGTGAAGAAGGCTGAGCGCCGAAGAATTGATGCTTTTGAACTGTGGTGTTGGAGAAGACTCTTGAGAGTCCCTTGGACTGCAAGCAGATCCAACCAGTCCATTCTGAAGATCAGCCCTGGGATTTCTTTGGAAGGAATGATGCTAAAGCTGAAACTCCAGTACTTTGGCCACCTCATGCGAAGAGTTGATTCATTGGAAAAGACCCTGATGCTGGGAGCGATTGGGGGCAGGAGGAGAAGGGGACGACAGAGGATGAGATGGCTGGATGGCATCACTGACTTGATGGACGTGAGTCTGAGTGAACTCTGGGAGTTGGTGATGGACAGGGAGGCCTGGCGTGCTGCGATTCGTGGGGTCGCAAAGACTTGGACACGACTGAGCGACTGATCTGATCTGATCTGATCTGAACAATGATGCTGAATATTATTTAATAAAGTGGAAGCACATATTACCCATAATCTAATGAGCTTTGTATTTTTTCACTTGATTATGCTATCTCTCCACAAATTTTCACAGAACATAACCTTCTTCCTATCATGCTCAGCCACACAGTCGTGTCCAACTCTTTGAGGCCCCATGGACTGTAGCCCACCAGGCTGCTCTGTCCATGGAATTTTACAGGTGAGAATACTGCAGTGGGTTGCCTCTTCTTGCTATACAAGAAGCTGAATTCACCCAAAGGAATAGTTATCTACAACTCATTTGTGAAGGAATGATTTTTCCCCCTCTCAATCTAAAAATGATATAAAACTGGAAAAGAAAATGAAAGAAAGGTAGAATCTAGAAACGATTTTCTCCCATCCTTGATGGGGAACTACAATTCCCTGCCAGAGAGAAGATAAAAATCATGTGAAACCACTCTCTTGACCTCATTCTTCAAGAGTTTTCAAATAGAACCATATAACCTTCACAGGATGCAAAACCTATACCAAAGGTTGTCTGAAATTCCAATCAGCCCAAGTTAGAAGCAAGAAACTCGGGGTTGGGGAAGTCATCATGCTATGAGCCAAGTCTGCAGGGGACAAAATGGCCTAATTAATTGGAAAAGAGAAGCAGGATCCAAAAAGACTTCAAAAGGTGGATCGCCGGAACCAAATCTAACAAGATGATGTCAATCAATTAAAATAATGTGCTTAGAAGAAAGAGCTAAATATAGAAATAGAGAGTTATGAGGATAAAGGTCTAGAAGTAAGGAGACTAGTTTTAAGGGGCTCAATATGAGTCAGCAATGTACCTCGGCGGCCTGAACGACAGACAGCAACAGTGACAACAGTAAACAGAGAAAGCCAATGAGGTCTACGCTGCAGAGCCAGGATTCTGGAACCTCAGCGGAAGCAGTGATGGCATCAGCTGTCACCTCTACCTTTGTAAACACTGCACTTAAAAGGGGCCACTGACAGACAGCAGAGAAGTCCTTCATTTGACTGGTACTTCGTGAGCATCCTTTGTGCACCACACTCTACTCCAGGCACTGAAGATTCAGACGAGAACAGGATAGACAAAGCCACTGAAGTCTCCCTGAAGCTTACGTGGCAGGAGGAAAGGGATAAATAATTAAAGCAAATCAATCATTTCACAGGCTAATAATGAGCTATAAAGCAAATAAAGGAGATGATTGATTGGAAGTGGCTAGAAGGCAGAGTAGAGCTTATTAAGACCTGGTGGCTAACCAAAAGACCTTCTGGAGGAGGTGACCTTTGATTGGGGCCAGCCATTGGAAGATAGAGGAAAAGGGCATTCCAACCAGAGGCTGAAGGAGAATAAAGAAAACTGCTGTGTGTGAAACATGGAGAGAAAAGGGAGATAAACTTAGAGGAAAGAAGTAGGCAGAGTCAGATTATGCCGCATATTGTAAGTCACAATATGAAATTGATTGTATGCCTTGTATAATTACCAGTCATTAAAAATTCAAAGCAGAGAAGTGAAACAACCTGATTTACACTTTAAAAACATTATTTTGATTGACACATGGATAATAAATGGAGAAGGATAAGGGTAGAGGCAAAGACAGCAGGTAAGAAATTCTGGAGGAAGTGCAGGTGATGAGGATACAGCTAAGGATGCAGAGGATACGAGAGAAGTGTGCTCAGAGGAAGGGACCGCCCTAGTTAACAAGTCACAGAAGGAGGGGCTGAAGGAAATAAGCATCACTAGCTGGCAAGGGAAAAAACTGAGGACACCGATGAGAGCTGTCTCTGAATCCTCCTGTAGCTCAGTTCTAGAGTGACAGCACTCTGGGTCACGCTGTCACAGAAGAGCAGAAAAGAGTTATATCCACAACGTGAAAGACTCTGTACCTCATAGACTGGAATCCTGTTCCATTACATATAGACTATGTGACTTTGGGGATACAAATATCTGTGTAATAGGGTTGCTATGAAACATAAATAAATTTTACCCCAAAAAAAAGTACCTGGTAAGGGCTTAACTCAGGGCTTCCCTGGTGGCTCAGCTGATAAAGAATCTTCCTGCAATGCAGGAGACCCTGGTTCAATTTCTGGGTCAGGAAGCTCCCCTGGAGAAGGGACAGGCTACCCACTCCAGTATTCTTGGGCTTCCCTGGTGGCTCATATAGTAAAGAATCCACCTGCAATGCAGGAGACCTGGGTTTGATCCCTGGACTGGGAAGATTCCCCTGGAGGAGGGCATGCCAACCCACTCAAGTGTTCTTGCCTGGAGAATTCCTATGGACAGAGAAGCCTGGAGGGCTACAGTTCATGGGGTTGCAAAGAGTAGGACACGACTGAGCAACTAAGCACAGTACACAAGGGCCTAACTCACGAGAAGTTGGTAATAAATGATAGAGTGTAATAATTATCATTATTAGGATTTTTATTTTTATCAGAAGGAACCTATTCTTAGGCAATGGCTTTTAACCATTTTTCTTAGAAAACTTTGAGAATGTGATGAAATATGCCTTCTCTCCAGAAAAAAAATGCACTATACACACAAACACACACACGTATATGTGTGTGTATATGTTAGCACTCAGTTGTGTCTGGCTATTTGTGAGCCATGGACTGTAGCCAGGCTCCTCTGTCCATGGAATTCTCCAGGCAAGAATACTGGAGTGGGTTGCCATTCCCTTCTCCAGGTGTCTGGCACTGTAGACAGAATCTCTACCCTCTTAGCCACCAGGGAAATATATATATATATATATATATATAGAGAGAGAGAGAGAGAGAGAGAGAGAGTCTATATAAATTATACACACCCATATATATACACCCACACATATACCCACACAGTTTTGAACACAACTTTTAGCACTTAACAGACTCCTTTGAGAGCCCATCAATGAACCCTTTTAGCAGAGCATAAAACTCAAATTAGGAAGACTTGTTTTAAAGGGAAATGAGTTGAGAAGCCCAAATTTCATTTAAACATAATCTTGTCGATTAATGGAGAAATTAAAGCTGGAGATGTCACTAACCTTCCCATTTTGTCCAAGTTGTTGTGGAGCAATCTGGGATGGAAAGGCATCACACACACACACCACACACACACACACCACACACCACACACACACATACCACACCAGACACACACACATACACTAGCATCAGCAACAGCAACAAATAAAAGAGGTCAGTCTAAAATAACAGGGTTGTCACTGCATGAGTCAGTGGTAACTGAAAGACCACAAGATTGTCATCAGAGAAGGATGTAAGACAGTGTTGGGAATGACATGTAAGATGCTGTTGGGTCCTCCCTGAACTAGGTGAAGAAAATTGTAGGAGCTGTGGTTCCTAAGTTTCCAGGATGGGAAATCAACCAAGAAATAACATTTGTTGCCATTACCCAAATGAAGCCTGGGCTGGTACAGCCTGGGGTAGCATGAGAATTAGAAGTCTTCCGGTTTGCTACAGAATGCGAACACAGAGTCAGTTCTGCATTTGCATGTGTCTAGCAACTCCCCTGCCCTCAATCACCAGTAGACTATGGCAAGACATATGTTTTATACACACTGAATCCAAAACATTTAGGAAAGCTTCTATTACAGAGCATGTGTTGAATAAATACACATTGATTGAGAGAAAACAGGCCTAATAACACCATAAGAGTCAAAGCAGAAAATTAGATATTCTCAGGAATGAATTCTATAAAGACTAAAGCCGTAGGGAAACAGAAGGTTTTGCTCCAGGAATGGCTAGATAGAAACGTTTAAAGAGAAACCTGGCTGCTGCTGCTGCGTCGCTTCAGTCGTGTCCGACTCTGTGCGACCCCATAGACAGCAGCCCACTAGGCTCCTCTGTCCCTGGGATTCTCCAGGCAAGAGCACTGGAGTGGGTTGCCATTGCCTTCTCCAAGAAACATGGCACAGATACTGAAAAAGGAACAGAAGCTTTGAATGATAATGTTTGAAGTGTGTGTGTATGCATGTGCTTGCTGTGGATCCCTTTCTTCAAATGAAATCTTACACAGAAGTCCAAAAAGTTGGTTAGACCATCAGTCTCATGACAGTGGAGAGGGGCACTGTCCTCACGCCACCCCACTTGCCCTGAGGCACTCAACAAGAACCTTAAAACACAGTTTGAAAAGCCACTGGATTGAGTGACTTCTAAGGGGCCAGCTAGACTCTGTGAATCTGGAGCAGAACTCTGAGTTGAGGTTACCTTGAATGACTTTATCTTTGACTCAAAACTCCTAGACATCCAAACACAGGAGCATGAAAGGCTTCAACATCCCACCAAGTATCTGCTTTAGAAAAATATAAAATCTGGAGTTGTATCAAGCGTCCCCACCCTGGCCCAGCCCACTTCCCAGGTACCCCCAGCTTACCTCTTCATGGACTTGGGGGACAGCTCCTTCTCTACCTCCTTGGCAGGCATGCTGTAGGAGTCCACACTGTATTCACTGTCCTCATCATACTCGTGGTCCAGCAGTGTTCTTGCCCAGGTTCCCATGTCATAAGGGGGAAGCATTCCTCCAAACTCAGAGGGCAGAATCTCAGGATGAATTAGTTGGTGTAGGCTGTTCAGGTTGTTACCATGCAAAAATATCTACAGACAAGAAGAGGGTGGGGAAAACCCACAGAGGAGAATGAATGCCATGTGGACGCCAGGGATTGGGGTAGGGTAGGAGGAGGGATTGAGGGTAGAAAGAGCCAGAACAAGAGTTTTCCATGTCTGTTAGCATATTTAAGCCTCTCTTCTACTCTGTGAAACAGGCAGGCTGGTACCATAATCTTAATATTTCATATAAAAATCCTGAGGCCCAGGACTTAAACTAGCTTCTAGAAGGTCAGATCGTTTTTAAAGAATTGGAACTGAAATTTTAGCGTCCTGCTTCATAGCTGGGAACATGAGCAGAATCTAATGTGCCTACTTCGATCTGCACATTATCCTGGTGTTAGTTGTGCAAAGCTGATGATGTGCATAATGAACGCTATTAAAACAGACTTTTCTCATGAGGGACTCATCAACTGCTGAGCCCATTCAAGTTACTGAACCCCAAAGCTGTCACCAGCATGGCTTTGTCGTTATCATCAATAAAAATAAGAATACTGTAACCACTAAATTACTGCTTTATAATGCAAAGTATGTGATGTAAATAAAAGTAGATTAACATCATCACAATGAAAGGTTGACCGAAGAGTCACATCCCAAAGGAGTTATGTCCTGTAACGTTGCCAGCATCTTCTCTGCTACAGATTTCCATGCTTATCATTCAAATCGTAAATGGAATGAGTTGAAACTGTAAAGCTGTGTGTATATGTTAATCATTGTTATTACTGTCTACACAGAGCTTTTTGTTAAATTGGAGGATCACTTCAGCTACATAGTCAAGATTTGTTTCTCCCTAAACAGCTACCTCTTTTCTCTTTTATATTAATCTCAAAACTGCAGATCAGTCTTCTCTAATAAAGTACTACTGTCATATTATATAGATTTATATGTTTATTTAAAGATTATAGCTTATAAGTGGCTTAGAAATAATCTCATATTTTAGGTTCAAGATGAAAGAGCTAAGACATTCATCTTGCTTTCCATACTTTTAGAATCCACTTAAGTAAATATTTTGGAAATCAGAGAAAGACTGTGTGTGCATGTGCTTAGTTTCTCAGTCACGTCCAGCTCTGCGACCGCATGGGTGGTAGCCCGCCAGGCTCCTCTGTCCATGGAGATTCTCCAGGTAAGAATACTGGAGTGGGTTGCCATGCCCCCCTCCAGGGGATCTTCCCAACCCAGGGATTAAACCGAGGTCTCCCACACCGCAGGCAGATTCTTTACCATCTGAGCCACCAGGGAAGCCCAAAGAAAGCCAAAGAAAGACTAGTCTATATCAAATAAAATGAGAAGACTGGGAGTCACCAATCAACAAGTAATACTAATAAATTATGGAAGAATATAAAAGCACGTGAGAGCAGGTACTGGCCAAAATGATCACAGCAAGTGGCTGGTGGAATACATAATACTACAGAGGTGGAAGATACCTTCTGACCCAAGTTAAATCAGGTTATTTGCAAATTCTCCACCTTCCCACTCCTTTTACAGAGCACAACAGCCTAGGAAAATATACCCACCCCTATAATTTTCCTGGGAAGATGAAATTCTAGTGCCTGAAATCCCTACTTTAATAGGTATACAACCTTTCTTTCATCAGACATGTTGCTTCACATCAGAAACTTTCTCTTTCAAGTCATGCAAGAGTTATGGTGATAAATCCATAGACAAGTAAATGTAATTCACACTACTTCTTCTCTTTTTGCCAACACCCTGTTACCTCCTCCCTCAACATCGCTCTCAGCTTTGGCCTTGTTTCCTCTTTCCCAGAAAAAAAACAGGGCAACCAGATGAGATCCACCCACTAGCATCTGTGTCCATATGCTTTGCCTTTGCTCCCAGCACAATGGAAGAATACAGTTTACAAAGGCCAACCCCTCCACCTGTGCACTAGAATTCATCCTCTCTTCCACTCAGTTATATTTCCCAAGCAATTATCTCTTGTCTCTCTCACATTATCAGATTTCCTCTTTGTTCTGTATGTTTTCCATCAAAGAACATACATACTAACTCTACTCTTGCCTCCCCCCCATACAGATGCATTAAACCTATCTTGACCCTACTTCTATTTCCAGTTATTATCCTATTTTCTCCTTCTTCTTACTGCAAAACTCAACAAAGGAATTATCTGTATTCATTGCCCAAGTACATTTGTCCCATTTTTCCTGAATCCAATCCAAATAGGTTTGCCTCCCACCACTAACACGGAAATAGCTCTTGTCAAGATCCTTCTCACTGCTAAATTCAGTGTCCAATAATTCTCTATCCTTATTTTTCTTAAACTCTTAGCAGCACTGGGTAGAGTAGATGATTCTCCTCAATGAAAACACTTTCTCCCAGGATCTCTTGGTTTCCTACTATCTGATAGATGCCTTCTTCAGTCCCTTTTGCTGGTTATT
The DNA here is from genome assembly GCF_019923935.1 of Bubalus bubalis. Taxonomy (NCBI): domain Eukaryota; kingdom Metazoa; phylum Chordata; class Mammalia; order Artiodactyla; family Bovidae; genus Bubalus; species Bubalus bubalis. The sequence continues at coordinate 75,897,179 of NC_059166.1, read as the reverse complement.
CCACTTCTGCAATATCTTAACATCAGAGAGCTTCAGGCTTCAGTTCTTGGATTTATTATCTTCTCTAACTGCACTCAGGTAATTTGGAAATAAACCCCAAATATTCATTGGAAGGACTGATGCTGAACCTGAAGCTCCAATACTTTGGCCACCTGATTCAAAGAGCCAACTCATTGGAAAAGACCCTGATGCTGGGAAAGATTGAAGGCAGGAGGAGAAGACGATGACAGAGGATGAGATGGTTGGATGGCATCACTGACTCAATGGACATCAGTTTGAGCAAACTCTGGGAAACTGAAGGACAGGGAAGGCTCATGTGCTGCCGTTCATGGGGTCGCAAGAGTCGGGCACAACTTTGTGACTGAACAAATACAAGGTTTAAGTATCGTCCATACACTGAAACCTGGTGGCTCAGATGGTTAAGCGACTGTCTACAATGTGGGAGACCCGGGTTTGATTCCTGGGTCAGGAAGTTCCCTGGAGAAGGAAATGGCAATCCACTCCAGTACTATTGCCTGGAAAATTCCATGGAGGGAGGAGCCTGGTAGGCTACAGTCTATGGGGTCACAAAGAGTCGGACACAACTGAGCGATCTTCACCATATACACTGAAAATGTGTATCCTGAATCCAGACCTCTCTTTTGAACTCCATATTACTATTTTTACTCTCTGTGTCACACCTCCACTTAAATGATCAATGGGCACCTGAGACATGTCATATCCAAAATGGAACTTATAACTTTCTCCCCTAAATCAGATTCTCCCTATTTTCAAGGTTAGCTAATGGTACAAATATGCTTCTAGTTACTCAGGCCAAAACCTTTGACTCATCTTTTACTTCTCTCATAATCTAAGTTGTCAGTAAATTCTTTTGGTACTACCTCCAAAATCTATCCTGAATTCAAACATCTGAACAACTCCGCTGCTACAACCCTAACTCGACTCCTATCATCCTTTCCAATGTGTTACTGAACTAGCCTCCTAACTGCTCTCCCCACTTCCACTCTTGCCACCAGGACGCTACTCTCAACACAGCAGCCAAAGGACCGTGTCAAAACTTGAATCAGTCAGATCATATTAGTCTGCTCACAATCCCCCACTGGCTTCTCCTTTCTCCTTGCTCCAATCCTTTAAGATCCTCTATGAACGCCTTCAGTGAACACATCTCCTGTGACTCATCTGCTGGAGCATCCACGCACACATTTGTCTCATCGTTTATTGAGGTTTTACTACATTCTCCCTCTTACATATTTTTCTTCCTCCATTTTACTCAAGAAGTCTGGTTCTTAGGGGCTCTTTTGCCTCAGATTGCCTTACAATTATACTTAGGCTAAATTTTTAAATTAAAAATTAAAAAAATAATTTTTTTCCTAAACTGTGCCATTAAAGAGATTATGGTAGAAGACCATAATTATAGGAAGAGGAGGGTAAAATATTTTTAAGAATTAGCAAGGAGTAGATGAGAAAGTCCGTGATACTGAGGAAGAAGTAGAAGCTTGTGACAACTAGTAGGAAAATCCGTTTCCTGTCAGCTCCTGGGGTGTGGCAGGACCACATCCATGGACCAGCTAAAAAGTTCACTGGGATAGTGGATTGAAACCTAATCATTGGACTCTAACATCAACAAAGATGCTTGGGTTCAAAAAGAGACCTTCATTCAAGGAACTAATACCAGCTTGAACAGTGAAGATGTCAAAAGTGGCCATGATGGATTGTAAGTTAGGCTGTACATGAAATATTCCAGACATTGGTGAAATTTTGAGAAGGGATCTCTGTAACACTTAAGGTTGACATTCCCATCAACCCAGCATGTTGGAAACTCAAAGTCTGCTTTAATTTAAGAAAATGAAGAACTAAATGGCCATTTGTGAAAGATGATTCACAACTTTTCTTTAGGTTTTCTTTTACCAGCTTTTCAGAACATAGATATATAGCATTTGCATTATAAGGTGCTTGAGTAATACTGTAAGGCTGAATCACTTGGGATTCCAGGAAGGAAATATAGCAGTAGCATTGTATTGTGTATTGATTATAAGCAGAAGTTATATAAGCAGAAGTTAAGGGTGTTTTAATTTATAATTATTTTCTCATACAAAAATTCCCAAATCGTGTAGTTGTAATTAAAATGGTAAAATTCAAATACCTCCCTTCCATCTAGAATAGTGCCAGCACTGTCTTTTTTAAGGCATTGTCAAAATCATCAAATTCCACCAAATAACTCCCAAACCTAGAGCTTTCCTCGTTTTATAGATTTGACACTCTTCAGTCTTTTCAACAGAGCAGAATCATGTCAAAATAATGTCACAACAAGTCACCCCTGAACTCAGTCTTTCAAATGCTACTCATTTCACTCTGACTGAAAGCCCAGATCTGATGGCAGTGTGCAAGGCCCTCCAAGAGCTGGCACACCATGTTCCCACCCATCCAAGGCACTACTATCCTCTCCAATAGCTCATTTGGCTCCAACTTTTCTGACCTCTTTGCATGTGTGCTAACTCACTTCAGTTGTGTCCAACTCTTTGGACTCTATGGACTGTAGCCCACCAGGGTCCTCTGTCCATGGGATTCTCCAGGCAAGAATACTGGAGTGGGTTGCCATGCCCTCCTACAGGGGATCTTCCTGACCCAGGGATTGAACTTGTGTCTCTTATGTCTCCTGCATTGGTAGGTGGGTTCTTTACCACTAGTGCCATCTGGGAAGGCCTCCTTGCTATTTGTCAAATATTCCAGGCTTGTTTCTACCCAAGAACCACTACCTTTGCTATTCCCTGTACCTGGAACAGTCTTCCCAGTAAATCCGTATTTTCAGTTCTACTATCTCCTAGCTGAGATTTAGAGCAAATGGTTTCACCTTCCATGCCTCATTTTCCCATCTATAAAAGGAGAAAAATAATAATGCTTACCCTAAAGCCTTGTTGGAAAGACTAAATGAGTTAACATATTGAAAGTACTTAGAACAGCATGTGGTGTAGAATGAATGCTACATTAGCGTTCACAGGTATAATTTGTACTAAAAACCCCAGCAGGTACTTTCGATCACCTGACCATCCCTTCACAAAAGATTGCTTGAAAGTGTTATTTCTGAGGCATGTCAATCCATTGTTTTGAACTATAAATTGTAAATTAACTTGATTTACAAATATTCATTGGAAGGACTGATGCTGAAGCTGAAACTCCAATACTCTGGCTACCCGATACAAAGAGCTGATTCATTGGAAAAGACTCTCTTGCTGGGAAAGATTGAGAGCAGGAGGAGAAGGGGGCAACAGAAGATGAGATGGTTGGATGGCATCATTGACTCAATGGACATGAGTCTGAGCAAACTCCGGGAGATACTGAAGGACAGGGAAGCCTGGCGTGCTGCAGTCCATGGGGTCGCAAAGAGTCAGATGTGACTTAGGACTGAACAACAACAAATTAACTTGAATCTTGTGATAGACATAATTCCCAATATAAATGATCATTGTCTACAGAATTCTTCCTCCTAAATTACTAAAACATATTCAACAAATTCATAAGCAGAAAACTCTCTGTTCACAAATGTTTGAAACCAACACACACCTAACAATGACTTCACTTTCACACTTACAGTAAGGCTTTTATGGCACTAAAGTACCTGAAGGGCCTTCTCATTCACTGAGAAACATGGAAAATTATCCTCTGTATGGATTTAGAAGTAACTATATTTTTCTGTGGAACTAATCATTTGAAAATTGGTCACAGCACAGTGGTAAAAATATCTCTAAATGCGAAGCTATTTGGATTCAAATGTTAACTCTACAACTTTACAGCTGTGTAAATGAGTAAGCAAGTTATTTATCCATCCTAAAACTTACTTTCCTCAGCTTTGAAATAGAAAATGATGCTACTAATCATACTTTTCAGAGATGTTTGCAGGATAAGATGAAATAATGTATATTAAATGCACTTTAAAACCATTATAATGATTAATGTGTTTGGCATTGTAGTATGGGGGTTCCCCAGGTGGCACACTGGTAAAGAACCCACCTGCCAATGCAGGAGACACAAGAGATGCAGGTTCCATCCCTGGGTCAGGGAGATCCCCTGGAGGAGGAAATGGAAACTTGCTTCATATTCTTGTCCAAAAAAATTCCATGGACAGAGGAGCCTGGTGGGCTACAGTCCATTGGGTCATAAAGAGTTGGACACAACTGAGTGACTGAGCACATGCACTGTGTTAAATGAGTTATATAAATTTTTGTATTCTCAGAAAAATGATTATTTTGGAACATATTTTGAATGTCCTAGTTGTTGGATAAAACTAAATCTTGGAATTCAAGTAACCTGTAATTTAAAGAAATATTAAAATTTCTACATATAAACATTCTGTCTGTAATGTATGATTGCTCATGACAATCACTACAAAATTATATTAAATATTACAAAATTCACCATATATAATGCAATACATATTGTGAAATTACTAACACCCATTTATCAACATATAAAAAACTTCTGTCTAAACGTTACTTGAAATTAAGTATACCAATAACAATACAGTAACATGGCATAATTGTTTTTTTTTTAACTTTTAAACTGAGGCTTTAATATATGATGAATGTGTTAAAATGTTCTCCCCATTTGTGGAAAAGCAAGAGAGTTAGTTTTTAAATATTTCTTTCACAGATACACTGTTCAGAATTAACCACAAGGTTTTAAATTTTGTAAAATATCTTTTATGTTAAATAGTTACATTCAGTATAGAAGCACACTTTTGCTGTAGCAAACGTTATACACACAGTATGCATGATAACTTATTGAATGGGGAGGGAAAGGAAACAAAAAAAAAAAGAAGCAAGCAAATACCCTTTTCCGAGTCTTCTCCTTCAGGAAAGGCCGGATCACGGTGTACAGGGCATGGATGTACCATGGTTGGTTAACAAAATGAATTCCTCCAAATCTTGCTGGGAAACTATCCTAGAGTAACATGGAGGGGGAAAAAATCAAAACATGCTTTAAAACATTGAGAAGGTTAAGGGAAGGCGTTATGGTGAACAACTTTGTTATTTCACACACTTAAATGAGATTATCTGCATAGCAAAGGAGAAAAAGAAAAAAGAACCTTACTGCAATTAACACTGTAAATTTCATATGGAAACTGAAGGAATATGTAATAAAACACATCTTTCTCAAGAACCGGTTGTTGATAGGAATTTCAATGTTTTTAAGAGTGCCACATTTCAAGCTTGCAAATTCCTGATAGTCATTATAAACCAAGAAATATAAATAAAAGACCCGAGAAATTTGTTGCACAATGAATCTATGTTAGATATATATGTATATTAAACTATATTTAAATTAAAATGTTTTATAAATTTTCAATGTAGACATCTATAATGTAAGGACTGTCACATATCAAACACATTTTATTCTATTATCAACTTTTCTATGAACACTCTCCTTATTCCAGCTACCAAAAAAAGGAAATGTGCTTAAGCAAAATAAAAACCTGGAAGTGTAGTGTAAGAAAATTTGCACACACATTTTGTCAAGGTAAATGAAACTCACATGCTCTGTTCTCATCCCACAGGAGGAAAATGGGGCTATCATAAAGCCAGCTTCTCTTTCAGTAAGAACTCTCCTGTGTAAGATTTGCATCTGAAGTGATGCAGAGGTGTTTTCTTCCCATCTGTGACTAAACAAGTGCATCTCAAGTCCACCCCCAAATCTGAATAGAATCCTTAAATTAAACAGATTATGACATTTGACAGTTTTAAGATTCTGCATAAATGCACCTGATGGTTCAAAATTCCATGCTGAGCTGACTACAAAAGTCTCCTTTTAAAAATCCATCCACTAGAAGTCTCTCTTGAGTGGCATTATAATAATTAACATATTTCTGGATACTACATAGAGCATAAATAGGAACAAAAGAACAGAAACTGAAATAATTGTAAATCTATTTTCTTAATTTAAATTTTCTCTTGAATAAGATTCAGAAGATTTGAAAACACTGTTTTGTTTTTAGGGAACACATGAGCATTAAGGGCTTGGTTGGCTCAGACAGTAAAGAATTCGCCTGCAATGCAGGAGACTTGGGTTCGATCCCCAGGTGGGAAAGATCCCCTGGAGAAGAGAATGACTAGTGACTCCAGTATTCTTGCCTGGAGAATTCCAAGGACAGAAGTGCCTAGCAGGCTACAGTCCATGGGGTTGCAAAGAGTCAGGAATGACTGAATGACTAATGCTTTCATTTTGTGAGCATTAGAAATTAATTAATGATTTTGTACAGTGGCTTTTGAGTCAACAAACATTGTTTTAGCAAAGAAATTTCTATCTCTGAGAATAATATGCTATGAAAACACCATGGTACTTCCAATAATAAATTGGTAAAATGTGTCTTATTCTATGTCAGTGTCTTACTTCTTTTATAAATTTGTGGTTTTCATTCATCAAAAGATTATTACAAAACAGAAATGAATCAGGTAAAAAAGAAGACATAGTTGCTTTTAAATCATGACATTTTTATACATAAAAAGAAGATAAATAATGTATATACAGAAAAAAGAATACTAAAATGTGCCCTCCATTCAGCTTAAGAAATAGAATATGCTGATAACCTTGAAGTTCACTGTATTTTCATATTCTTTCACTTACCCACATTTTAAAATTTAATATTTTATTTCAAACATAAGCATTTCTTTTGCTTATATTTTATATTATAAATATTATTAATATATAATTATTTTATATTTTGCATATTTTATTTATTTTTATATTTTATTATTTTGCTATGTGTGTTAGTTGTTCAGTCATGTCCGAATCTTTGAGAGACCATGAATTGTAGCTCACCAAGCTCACCTCTCAGGCAAGAATACTACATATACAAATATACCAGGCTTCCCCTGGTGACACAGCAGTAAAAACCTGCCTGCAATGCAGGAGCCGCAGGAGATGAGAGTTAGATCCCTGGGTTGGGAAGATTCCCTGGAAGAGAGCATGGTAACCCACTCTAGTATTCTTACTTAGAGAATCCCATGGACAGAGGAGCCTGGAGGGCTACTGTCCACAGGGTCACAAAGAGTCAGATTCAATTGAAGCGACTTAGCAGGCACCACGTAAACCTTAGACAAACGTCATAGTGAATGTCATCACATAATGGTGTCACTGAGGTTTGTTGGATCTGAAATATAAACATTTTGTGCACAGCTTCAGTTCACTGTCGCTATCGTACAGCACACCATTGCATGGTGGTTGTTCAGTCACTCAGTCGTGTCCACCTCTTTGTGACCCCATGGACTGCAGCACTCCAGGCTTTCCTGGCCTTCTCTATCTCCCAGAACTTGATCAAACTCATGTCCATCAAGTTAGTGACACTATATAACCATCTCATCCTCTGCAGCCTCCTTCCAGTCTTGACCTCGGTCTTTCTGAGCATCAAGGTCTTTTCCAATGAGTCGGATCTTCGCATCAGGTGGCCAAAGTATTGGCGCTTCAGCTTCAGTATCAGCATCAGTCCTTCCAGTGAGTATTCAAGGTTGATTTCCTTTAAGATTGACTGGTTTGATCTCCTTGCTGTCCAAGGGACTCTCAGGAGTCTTCTCCAGCACCAGGGTTTGAAAACATCAATTCTTCAGCACTCAGCCTTCTTTATGGTCCAGCTCTCACGTTCATACATGACTACTGGAAAAACCATAGCTTTGACTAGATGGACCTTTGTTGGCAAAGTGATGTCTCTGCTTTTTATTATGCTGTGTAGGTTGGTCATAGCTTTTCTTCCAAGGAGCAAGTGTCTTTTAATTTTGTGGCTATAGTCACCATCTGCAGTGATTTTGGAGCCCAAGAAAATAAAATCAGACACTGTTTCCACTTTTTCCCCATCTATTTGCCATGAAGTGATAGGACTGGATGCCATGATCTTAGTTTTTTGAATGTTGAGTTTTAAGCCAGCTTTTTCACTCTCCTCTTTCACCTTCATCAAGAAGCTCTTTAGTTCCTCTTCAGTTAGAAGAGGTGAGATTAAATTGTACCAATTTATACTCTTCCTTCCACCAGTAATGCAGGAAAGTTCTGGCTATTCCTCATACACTTGGTATTGTCAATCTTCCTGATGCCAATCTAACGGGTATAAAATAGGTTCTCTTGACACTTTAATTTGCTAGTTGCTTGGTCTTTGCTCTTTGTAATTCCATCATTAATAACTTGTTTGATAGTATAACCATTTTACTCAGAGGTATTCTGCTTCTGAGTCCGCGAGGGCTTGTCTCTGCTGACCTTGTTCATGATATCTTGTTTACAATGAGTTTATATTTGGCTACTATTAATCATTGGGAATCCTTAAAGGGCTATCTTGAGGATGCTTCTCTCCAGGCAAGATCTATATCATCTCCTACCAGGTTCTATCAACCTAGTTTGGCTATAATTTAATTTCTCATCTCACAGTTTCTCTGCCTGTAGAAGGTATGTATGTGCAAATGTCAGATACATGAGACAATTATTACTTCAGAGTATCAGGGAAGACTATTATCATCATTATTAATACTAATATTATTATTACTACTATTATTTTTATACCTGAATATGGAAGAGGCGGACTTCCCTGGTGGCTCGGCAATGAGGTGTCTGCAACGCAGGAGAAGCAGGAGATGGGGGTTCGATCCCTGGGTTGGGAAGATCCCCTGGAGAAGAGCACGGCAACCCACTCCAGTATTCTTGCCAGAAAAGTCCCATGGACCGAGAAGCCTGGCAAGCTGTTGTACATGGGGTTGCAAAGAATCGGACACGACTGAAGCAACTGAGCAAGCAGGCATGGGAGAGGCAGACAGGTTTCCTTAAAGGCTTCCTGGCCAGCTGGGATTTTCCCAGCACAACCTTCCCCTAAGGATGTAGCACTTGGAGGAATGCAGGTTCTCATCAGTCACCAACTTGCCCTCAGTGTGTGTAAGGCTCATGCCTGCTCCTGCCAACCCCACAGCCCCAGCAACCATTACTCTCCAAAATCCTAGATTCTTGTGTGTGTGTGTGTGCTCAGTTGCATCCAACTCTGCGGTCCCATGGACTGCAGCCCACCAGGTTCCTCTGCCCATGGAATTTTCTAGGCAAGAGTACTGGAGTGGGTTGCCATGCCCTCTTCCAGGAGATCTTTCCAACCCAGGGACTGAACCCTCATCTCTTGTCTCCTGCATTGGCAGGTGGATTCTTTACCACTAGCGCCACCTAGGTTCTTACAGTCAACATTTACCTGCAGAACCATTCAAACTTCACTTAAATTCCTTTTTTCTTTCAAGTAGACTCTGTGTGCTAGTCTCTGTTGGGACTTGTCTTATGTTCATGGGAGTTCAGTAGATCATCTAGACATATTTTCATTGTGATTTTTTCCAAAACTTTGGTGTTTCATGGCAGGGCGTTCTTGAAGAATTTTTAACCTACAGCACTGCCTAAAGCAGGACTACTTGGTACGCTTTTAAAATATACTCCTGAGTGAGCCTTTTGATCTCTAGAACAAAACTGAATGAACAACAGTTATCGATTTATTTAACCAAAAGTCTTAGCTCAGAGATTTTTCAACTTTGAGAATCATTTGAAGGTCATGCTTCTTCTATTGTGAAAAAGGAATATGCACACGTAAGCACATAACTTACAAATGATGCCATTAGACACATCTTTAAATACAGAATAACTTGGTCACAGTTAAGATGGTGTAAAAGAGAAAGAAAAGCACCGACTTTGAAATCAAGTAGACTCAGGTTAAAATTCTAACTTAATACCACCTGTGTCCTCTCAGGCATCCAGGTCCACAACAAGGACATAACACTTGAGTCCTTCCTTTCCTCACTGTGACACCACTCATTTCCTCTCTCTTTCTCTCCTGCTTGTGGCGTTACCATTATTCATATGATACATCTTTTGTAGTTGCCCTGCAGTCCTTGGACATTCTGTTCTGCCTTTTTTCCTTTGTTCTCTTTGCATTTCGGTTTTTGAGGTTTCTATTGATATAACCTCAAGCTCAGAGATTCTTCCTTAGCTGTGTCCAGTCTACTAAAAAGTCTATCAAAGGCCTTCCTCATCTTTGTCACAGTGTTTGATCTCTAGCATTTCTTTCTTGGTTCTTTTTTAGACTTTCCACCTCTTGACTTACACTGTCCAGTTTATCTATTAAACGGCTTTCCAAAACCTGCTTTCCAGTTTATCTAATAAAGCCCTTGGCATATTCCTCATAGTTGTTTAAATTCCCAGTTTAATAATTCCAGCACCCCTGCCATGTATCATTCTGATGATTACTCTGTCTCTTCAAATTGTGCTTTCTACCTTTTTTTAGCTATGCATTATAATGTTTTCATGATAGCCAGGCATGACCTACTACGTATAAAGAACTATTGTAAAAAGCCTTCAGTAGTATAATGGTAAGATGTGGGGCAGGGTGAAGCATTCTATAGTGCAGTGGACTAGCTCTCATGCTTTTAATGATCCTGTCTCTGGACTGTGCACTCCCAAGGGTTTGTTTTTTGTTTTATAATTTTTTTCTCCCCTCTTAGGTAGAACAACATGGCTAAAGTACCCAGAGTTGGGTATTTCTCTTCTCCCATGTGGAAGACTAAAATTGGGAATTTTCTTTCCTTAGGTCAGCTGTGGTAGTTTAGTTGCTAAGTCGTGTCCGACTCTTGTGACCCCATGGACAGTAGCCTGCCAGGCTCCTCTGTCCATGGGATTCTCCAAGCAAGAATACTAGAGTGAGTTGTCATTTCCTTCTCCACATAGGTCAGTTATTTTCTAATAATATATTCTAATAACCCAGCCACTTGGGTTCTGGTTACCTGCACCTACCAGGAGATACTAAAATTGTCTCTTAATTTACAAACTGTGAGCTCTTTAAGTGCAGAGGTCGTGTGTTCTCCTGAGAGCAAGCCTTGATGACTAGGGCACAGTGCTCCAGCATATTTTAAAATGGTTCCTTTTCCCCACCCCCAAAGCAAACACAAGGGGATTTTTCTCAAATACTTACTGAGAGAACTTGGGTCAAGATTCCGGAGGTAAATCTCACCAAAGTGTGGATGCCCCCTATACCTGCACCCTCACTGGAGTTTTTCACTCTCAGAATTTTGTACAATGAGCCTCCAGCAATTTGTCAATTATAATTCAGGCTGTCCATCTCCAGCATTGGTTCCCATGTTGGTTTCTGATCAAGAGTTTCTGCCCCACTAAGCCAAGACTGCCTGTATTCACCTGTTTCTCCAGTCTTGGAGTGGATTGCCTTGTATTTTTGTATCATCTTTAAAAATCTAAGAATAGTTGTTAACTTTTCAATCTGTTCCATTTTTTCCTTGTTAGGACAGAGTAGCAACTTCCAAGCTTTTTATATGTGAAACTGAAAACCAGAAATCTGATTCCTTCACTTCTTACCACACCCCAAGTCCTGCAATATTTATACCCAATGCTGTGCAGCTTCATATTTTTATATTCACCTTCCATATGATGCCAATGTGATCCCAGGAAAATCTGAAACCACTATCCCCACTTCTCTGCTTAGTACTATGTCACTTCCCTCCATCCCCTTCACATCTGTTCATATTCATGTGCTGTTTTATTATTTGTTGATTCTATTCCTTTTTTCCCCCTTTTTAAAATAATCTGCTCATACTGAACCCTTAAGAATCAGCTCAGGCAACATCTTCTGCAGGAAGCTTTTTTCCTCCCTTTTCCTCACTTCTCATCCCACTGAAAGAAAGTAAAGTGAAAGTGAAGTCGCTAAGTCATGTCGACTCTGCGATCCCATGGACTGTAGCCTGCCAGGCTCCTCCATCCATGGGATTCTTCAGGCAAGAATACTGGAGTGGGTTGCCATTTCCTTCTCCAGGGAATATTCCTGACCCAGGGATTGAACCCAGGTCTCCTGCTTTGCAGGCAGACTCTTTATCATCTGAGCCACTGGTTGCCTCATTCCACTGCTGCTGCTGCTGCTGCTAAGTCGCTTCAGTCGTGTCCCGTGTCCGGCCCTGTGCGACCCCATAGACAGCAGCCCACCAGGCTCCCCCATCGCTGGGATTCTCCAGGCAAGAACACTGGAGTGGGTTGCCATTTCCTTCTCCACTCTCCCATAAAAGCCTACCTCTACCATCACAGTGCTGGAGTCCATCACTGCACCTACCATGAGATACTAAAATTGTCTCTTAATTTATCTGCTTTCATTACTAAACTGTGACCTCTTTGAGTGCCGAAACCTCTGCACTCAAAGTGTTCCATATGATCTGTTGGTGCTGGGCCTGGCATCCATTTCCACCCACTTCATGCCCACCTAAGAGAGCAGGGCATGGAAGGCTAAACCACAGGAATCTTACCACTAGGGTTCTTAACAGGAGAGATCTATATGAGATCTACTTGAGTAAGATTTAAAGGACTAAAAGGAGGCAGCAGTCACCTTCCTGTGCAATGACAGCTGCTAAGCAAGCACCAGGCTTCCCCAAGGGCTCAGGGGTAATCTGTCTGCCAGTGCAGGAGGTGCAGGTTTGATCCCTGGGTCGGAAGATCCCCTGGAGAAGGAAATGGCAACCTCCTTCAGTGTTCTTGCCTGGGAAATTCTATGGATGGAGGAGCCTAAAGTACATGGAGCCACAAAAGAGTTGGACATGACATAGTGACTAAATAACAACAAAAGCAAGCTCTAGAGGAGCAATCGTTTGCAGCAGTATCTGGACTCGATCTTCCACTTTGTAGCTGTCACTTTGGCAGGTAAAAGTCTGCTGGGACATCAGTCAGGAGGAAGGTACAGACATTTGTTTATTGACCTCTGAATCTCATCTGCAGGGTTGTGACCTCAAAACAAGAGAGTAGTCACAGTCCTCCCTAATTCTCATTCTTCCTGCTCTTCCAATGAGGTTTTAGGCACTCACTCTCTGCATTTAAATCCATTTGAACTATCCAGAGATTTTTGTTTTGTGCACTGAATGTTGATCCAGACTGTGTTTGATTCACCGTTATACTCCTAGTGTTTTGAAAATGTGTGTATATATGTGTATGTCCCAGAGCAAAGCTAGATGAATATTTATTAAATGAAATAGATCTTGATATTTATTATTTCAGTTCAGTTCAGTTGCTCAGTCATGTCCTACTCTTTGCAACCCCATGAACCACAGCACGTCAGGCCTCCCTGTCCATCACCAACTCCCGGAGTCCACCCAAACCCATGTCCATCGAGTCGGTGATGCCATCCAACCATCTCATCCTTTGTCATCCCCTTCTCCTCCTGCCTTCAATCCTTTCCAGCATCAGGGTCGTTTCAAATGACTCAGCTCTTCACATCAGGTGGCCAAAGTATTGGAGTTTTAGCTTCAACATCAGTCCTTCCAATGAATACCCAGGACTGATCTCCTTTAGAATGGACTGGTTGGATCTCCTTGCAGTCCAAGGGGCTCTCAAGAGTCTTCTCCAACACCACAGTTCAAAAGCATCAATTCTTTGGTGCTCAGCTTTCTTTATAGTCCAACTCTCACATCCATATATGACCACTGGAAAAACCATAGGCTTGACTAGATGGACCTTTGTTGGCAAAGGAATGTCTCTGCTTTTTAATATGCTGTCTAGGTAAGCCATATTCTCTGAGCTACAATTTCTTGATCTGCAAAATGGGAACAACATTTAATAGGATTGCTATGGCTAACCATTGGTGTTACTCATTCAGCACACCTCCTTGGTACTAAGCTACCAAGTTAACAATGAACTCTCCATTTACACAAGTGGAAATGACCATGGAGGAAATTTTACAATATGGCTTACCGGGCAGTTGCTTGGCCTTAAATAACAAAACAGAGTGCATGCATGGGTGCTAAGTTGCTTCAGTTGTGTCCTACTCTTTGCGACCCTATGGACTGTAGCACACCAGGCTCCTCTGTCCATGGGTTTCTCCAGACAAGAATACTGGAGGGGGTTGTCATTCCCTCCTCCAACACTACAGAGTACAAAACAGTAATAAAAATATCAAGAAAATACGATATGCTAATCATTGGCTCTTCTGGGCACATTGCTGTTCACTGGAGACAATGAAACAAGAAATGCTTTGCAATTAATGAGAGAAGGGCCAAAAAGGGCTGAAGAAAGTTAATAGAATTTCTATCCTCCAAAAGCTTTTGCCAATTCACCTGCTTCCATTCATTTTCCCTTGAGCAGAACATTTGGGCTTAATGCACAAACTATCTTGAATAAATTCTTCAGTTAAATGCAAATGTGACCCACTAAAGCTCTAGTGCAATTCAGCATCTCTCCAAGCCTCTGTAGACCATTCAGTTCAGTTCAGTCACTCAGTCATGTCCAACTCTTTGTGACCCCATGAATTGCAGCACACCAGGCTTCCCTGTCCATCACCAACTCCTGGAGCTTGCTCAAACTCATATCCATTGAGTCAGTGAAGCCATCCAATCATCTCATCCTTTGTCAACCATCAGATCAGTCGCTCAGTCGTGTCCAACTCTTTGCGACCCCATGAATCGCAGCACCCCAGGCCTCCCTGTCCATCACCAACTCCCAGAGTTCACTCAGACTCACGTCCATCAAGTCAGTGATGCCATCCAGCCATCTCATCCTCTGTCATCCCCTTCTCCTCCTGCCCCCAATCCCTCCCAGCATCAGAGTCTTTTCCAATGAGTCAACTCTTCACATGAGGTGGCCAAAGTACTGGAGTTTCAGCTTTAGCATCATTCCTTCCAAAGAAATCCCAGGGCTGATCTCCTTTAGAATGGACTGGTTGGATCTCCTTGCAGTCCAAGGGACTCTCAAGAGTCTTCTCCAACACCACAGTTCAAAAGCATCAATTCTTCAGCGCTCAGCTTTCTTCACAATCCAACTCTCACATCCATACATGACCACTGGAAAAACCATAGCCTTGACTAGACGAACCTTTGTTGGCAAAGTAATGTCTCTGCTTTTGAATATGCTGTCTAGGTTGGTCATAACTTTCCTTCCAAGGACTAAGCGTCTTTTAATCTCATGGCTGCAGTCACCATCTGCAGTGATTTTCGAGCCCCAAAAAATAAAGTCTGACACTGTTTCCACTGTTTCCCCATTTATTTCCCATGAAGTGATGGGACCAGATGCCATGATCTTTGTTTTCTGAATGTTGAGCTTTAAGCCAACTTTTTTACTCTCCACTTTCACTTTCATCAAGAGGCTTTTTGTCAACCATAAACTTAAATAAATATCATTCTTTGGGAGAAGATGGATTTGGAAGTACTTCTATCCTGTAGTATGTGAGTTTCTTTAAGAGGTGACTGCCTTGACAAACAATTGCAAAACAAGCTCAGTTAAAGCAAAGCCTTGACCATCTCCTCATTGGCACAGAAAAACTATAGACACTACAGACTTTGGCACCATTGGCACTATAATGGAGGAGTTAACATATTTATGGGGCCACCCAGGTGGCTCAGTGGTAAAGAATCTGCCTGCCAAGCAGGAGACAGGGGTTTGATCCCTAGGAGGGAAGATCCCCTGGAGAAGGAAAGAGCAACCCACTTCAGTATTCTTGCCTGGGGAATCTCATGGACAGAGGAGCCTGGCAGTTCACGTGGTTGCAAAAGAGTCAGACATGACTTAATGACTAAACAACAACACAATGACAAACATATTTGTATCTATCAAATATACATAACTGATTATTCACACATTTCTAGCAAAAAAATATGTTTGCTCCAAATATGTAGCCATTCAAGAAAAAAGCTGGAGAATCTATTAGCATATTACTTTAATTTTTTAACCAATCTTGATGAAATATAAAAATTGTGTAATAAGATTACTACTACTATGAATAAACTGTCAGATTTAAGAGCATAAATCAATATAATTTCTAGTGTAAAGTCTGACATCATAAATGTGAGGAAAATGAACTTTCTATTATTAAATCCACAACTTTGGTCTTGTTTCACAAGTAAGACTAGTTAGAATTCCTAAACCACACTGTCCAGGATTCCTAAACTTTTCAACTGTGTTAAGAATTGTCCTCCATGTGAATACAGGCAAAAATTCAACTTGTACTTCACCCATTCAGAATTAAATCTATTCAGCTTTTTAAAATGTTTTTCTTTTTGTCTTTTCTTGCACTTTTCTATAGCACTTATGTGCGATACTTACATACATAGCTACTGTATGTGCTATGGCAAAATGCATTTAGTGATAACACACTAGCACCTAGAAATTAGATCTTTAATTCCATAACTCTATCCCTAAAGTTACATTAGAATAAAAAATAATATACTATTCTTTTATGATGCTTTTAGTATAAATATAAAACACGCTTGTTGCAGAAATTTTTAACACAAAATAAGTACAATTTTTAAAAAGTCACTCATAAGTTTACCAACCAGAGACAAAAGCAATACTCTAAGCATCTTAGGATATGCTTCCATTTTTTTTTTTCAGTTAAATTTTATATAGATGGCATGAAACTCTATCTAATAGTCAGGAATTATGATAATAGGTTTTTTTTTAATAATGGCATGTATGTATTCAACATATGTAACATCACTCCCTCTAAAAGTATGAGCAGATATAGAAAGTAGAAGGCGATTATTATAGCAACTGATACTACTGGTTCCTTAGGTGGGCTTCCCAGGTGGCTCAGTGGTAAAGAATCTGTCTGCCAATGCAAGAGACATAAGAGACACGAGTTCGATTCCTGGGTCGGGAAGATCCTGAGAAGGAAATGGCAACCCACTCCAGTGCACTTGCCTGGAAAATCCCATGGACAGAGGAGCTCGGTGGGCTTCAGTTCATGGGATCGCAGAGTTGGACATGACTGAGGACCAAGCACACATGCTCATTCCTCAGGTAGGATCATGTGGAATGAAAATATCTCCTGCCACTTCAACAAACAAGAAATGTCACAGCCATCAGCGATTTCTGGCCTCCAAATGTGAGTGAGGGCTCCCCAAACCGTGATCCAGCAGATGCTGCCACCCTCCACAGTAACTGCTGAGGAGCTGGGGAATGCAGGAAGCAACACGAACAAGGAAAGAGGATGGGCCCCAGACAGCTGAGGTTCATATGAAAGGACTGAATTCAGTGAGCCCAGAGGCTTGCATCTTCCCGTACAAAGAATGTTAAATTCCTTAACTTGACACCTGATCTTTGATGTTCAGATTGCCTGTTCCCTTTGTTGCAAACTTGTATATAGCCTGACTTCCCTTCCTTCCTTCTTAGAGCAGTTTTCTCAGAGCTACACATTCCCACCAAAAAAAAAAATAACTCTATTTCAGGTTGTGACTATATTTTTTAGTCAACAGTCAACATTATTTTCCTTCAGATACGTCAAACTTCTGAAGATTGTTCTGCCATGCTAACCATACCATGTCTTCCTAAGTATGTATATTGAGGATATCCTTTCTAGATGGTAAAATAGTGTCTTACTACCTCATATCCATCTTCTAGAATGTTGTATTAGCTATCTGACTACATGTCATAACCATCTTCAAGAAAGTTAGATTCCTGAATGAAATGTTTGTTCTAGTTCCAAAGCCTAGCTCCCATTCCCTAACACTAGCACCTGGAGCAGTGTCTGGAACCGAAAATTAGTTTTGATCCTGTATGTTCAGTGTCATCAATAGTGGACAGACAGATCCAGGTAAGTCATTCAATTGCATCCACAAGGGAAACAAGAATTTTTACCAAAACATTCGAACTAGTGCCTTCTGCCAAACTGTGAGAAGACACACAGGAAAGTATTTAATTATCATCTAATTGGGATGTCTTTTTCTGTGCCTGTCTCATAACTGGTAATAAGCCATATGTAAATAAATGCAAATAGCATATTGAAAATGAAGGACTTTGACCCTGGTACAGAGATAAGAGTTTACATTGAAATTGCACATGTGCAGGAGGCTGCTTCATCTCCATCCTCTTAACTTCTAAAGTTTAACTTTCGTTAAAACCTCAAGTGACCCAGGTAGGCATACAATAAAAGAATTTGGTTGGAGGCAAAGAATTGTTAAGAAACAAAATTTTACCCCCAAAAAAGCAATTGCTCTGATATGTAGGGAAACAATAATGATTAACACTTTCTAGAATCAGTTTATATAACATTTAGAGTTTGTCATCAGAGAAAAAGGGGAGGAAAAAAGTGAATGGTTGAAAAAATTAGTAAATCCTGTTACAGGAAACAAGTCAGCCTTCAAAGATAGATCACACTGCATTTCGAAATAAGCACTTAGCAAAGCTTTTTATTTGATGAGCAATCTCTGAAACAAAATGCATGTAAATTACAGATTTAAATTTTTATGATTCCTCAGAAAACTGTCTTAATTTTAATAAGTATTTTAAGAAACATGGATTAACCATGATGGATCATTTAAAAGAGTGATGAATAGGGTACGTTAATTTCCCATTAATATGTGGCATTCTTTTAGAGTTAAAAATTTTTGAGATATGAAATAATTTGAAATGACTTTGCCCTTCTAAAGGTTAAACTCTTTAATCCAAATATGTGTTAAAATAGAACTTTCTATATTTAAAAAATATAAAATTAAATTTTATATAAGTACAATGTTAAATTTTTTAACTTGTAAATTGATGTTCTTAGATTTTCATTTGCATACTTCATAGTATCTGTTTTAAGACCTCTGGCACAGGTCAGCTATTGTTTAAAGTGTCTATCATGAACACAAGTGTGTCAACATGTATTTCTCTTAAGGGTGACCAATAGGATGTGCTGTACCCAAGGGCAAATGCATATCATTTCTGACATTTCTGTTTAAAAAAATTCCACTTTCCTTCATCCTATATGCATCAATATTTGGCTAAAGAAGACTTTATGACACTATAACTCCTAATAAATCTATCTTTTGCCTTGTCATTCTCCTTTTATAAAATTCAGTTCCCATTATAGAGATGTACTAGCTTTGTTCTTTTTCAGTTTTGTCTGAGGGTGTTTTCTTTTTTTAAGTTAATTAGAAATGATATCCAAGTGCAATGATGTTGCCTGATATTCTCCTTTCTGGGAAACATAAAAGAAAGCTTAGAGGGATCACTGGAGGGCTGTATCTTCTCAATGCAAATAACTAGGAAAATGGCCACAGGATTCTTAGGGATTAAATTATCATGTCCTTTAAACTATGAGTGGACATGTGCTGTAGGGAGAGCAGGTCTCACACCAACATTTTGAAGGCAGAGGTATCTGACTGCATTACTCTGGTGGTTGTTTGCACTGAGAGAGTCTTCCAACTTGCACTCCAAAGGACTAGAAGGAACATCTCTGGGTCACCCTGAAGCCAGTGGTGGCCACGGGCTGCTCCAGCTCACGAAGCTACAGACCTAGAGAAAGGGAAGGAGCGATCCTTTCCTCACCCAAGATGATACATGATTATCACCTGTTCACATGAATATGAGACTTTTGTGATGTTCTTATCATTGTTGTAATCTTAATACTGATCACCACTTCCCAATTTTTAATTTTGTTTTAAGAATCTTAAATACACTTTAGTTGGCTTTCTTAAATCTATGAAGAACTTTAGAGAACTTTATCTCTTCTCTCATCAGTAAATCACTGCTTGTAAATCATGGTTATACACTAATTCCACAGGAAAAAACACAAGTGTTATTCCATTTTTTTCCTATCCTTGTTATGCTTCAAGCACATGTATTAAAGTAATCCATAATACTCTTGACTTCCCGGTTCCAGGGATAAATCCACTTACCTATTAGGTAAATGTGTCTCCATCAGCAAAAGTATCTTTGTCCCTTCCTCCCCAGCCACACAATCAGAATTATTAATATTAAAAAGACCAGAGGGATTATTATGGAGAGAACACCCATGAGAGTATCTTATAACTTTGTGATCAGGGTCTCTGACATTTGTGGGCGAGAACTAATTTTTCTCAAAATCTCAGGTATATTCTAATTCCAAGCAAATCATTATTTTATTATTGTTTTCTTGTGCCTACAATTGATCACCTGATGCTACTGCACTCTGTGATGACTTAGGGGGTGGGCTGGGAGGGGGGAGGGAGGCTCAAGAGAGAGGCCATGTATAATTATGAGTGATTCTCGTTGTTGTACAGCAGAAACCAAGGCAACATTGTAAAGCAATTACCTTCCAATATAAAAGATAATAAATACAAAAGAAAGAAAAAATGACAAAAAAATAAAAATAAAACTTTGCTTCAAATACATCCCTTCCCACCCTGTGAAGAACTCTGGAAGACAATGTTGGTCTATTAGTGTGGCTAAATCACTGCCCCTAGATAAAACTCTGAAACTACACTGATGACGTAGTACCATCAACGTTGCATATGTCTGAGCCTTGAGCACAGTAAAATATAGGTAACATAAAGTGGGCTATTATATAAAATATTCCTCCTCGAAAGAGCTCTATCTAGCTAAAAATATTTCTTAACGTAAAACCAACACTGAAAATGAATTTGTAACACGTTTAGTCATCACATAACTGAATGAGCAAGAAGATCTCTTTTTCGTGAGCAGTTGGTATTCTCCCCAGCTACTTCTGCTGTCAGAGAAGATCTGTGAAACAAATCACAGTCACAGAGCCTTAACACAAAGACACACAGCTTATTTGAATTAGTCGCTGCTGGTGTGTGCCTGGTACATGCAGGGGGATGGGGGCAAGAGAACCTGGAGGACAGGACACAAAGCCATTCTCACACCTCTTCACCATTCATGAAGCACCAATTTCAATCAGATGTAACAGCAGGAGGGAGCCCAAGGTAAAAACTACCGCCGCGGAAAATGCTAGGTTTGTCTATTAAAACAACGCAAAGCAAAGGTAAGAAACAATCAAGCCATTTCTAATTAAAAGAGAAAATATGGCAATTTTCTGTGACCTGTGTCATGAGTCTTGTGGCTTCAACCTATATGCTAGCTGTAGCAAGACAGCTTTACTTTTCCCCCTAGCCAGAAGACCAATCGGAGAAGGCAATGGCACCCCACTCCAGTGCTCTTGCCTGGAAAAATCCCATGGATGGAGGAGCCTTGTGGGCTGTAGTCCATAAGGTCACTAAGAGTCGGACACGACTGAGCGACTTCACTTTCACTTTTCACTTTCATTCATTGGAGAAGGAAATGGCAACCCACTCCAGTGTTCTTGCCTGGAGAATCCCAGGGATGGGGGAGCCTGGTGGGCTGCCGTCTATGGGGTCGCTCAGAGTCGGACACGACTGAAGCGACTTAGCAGCAGCATCAGCAGCAGACCAATAACGAATCAGGTCTCCCACTTGACTTTTAAACTACTTTAGTAACACACATTCAGAAGTGCTGACGTTCTTATATTCATAATTGCCAAAGGGGAATGAAGCAGCAAAACTTCAGCCAGAGGAACTGAGAAGAGCAAATTATAAAAAGAATTAGGCAGAAGTCCTTAAGTGAATATTTCAGGTCACTCCTGCCGACTCCGGCAGGTGAAACGCGCCAAGATTGTCTGTGATGGTGAAATTCAACGCTGTAAGGGTTTGGCAAGACAGGACCTGTCATAGTCTGCCAAGGAAACAGAAACTGGTGAAACATTCTCCCCCCGTATCTCAAAGCATGTAATTTATTTCTCTTAATACCACTTCTGGAAATAAATTCCAAGAAATTATCATTAATTGGAGCAAAAATTTTTGTACAAGAATGTTTTGTACATATTTTGTAATGAGGAAAACACTGGAATCAATTTAAATTTATTTAACAAAAGAGTGAATAAATGAATGATGTATTTGTAATATATAATACTAAAGAGCCATTGAAAAGGTATTTTCAAAGAATTCTTAATGACGGAAAACAATCAAAATATAATATTAGGTAATAAATCAGGAAAAATTTTAATTTAACAAAGAATATAAAAGACTTGGAAATATACATCAAATATTGGCCTGGTTAACCCTGTGTGATAGAATAGATGACTTTTATTTTATTCTTTGTATATTTTATATCTTTCAAATGTTCTGAAATGACCATATACCACACACATACATGCGTGCACACACACACACACACACACACACACTTAGAGAAATACTATTAAAAAATCAACACAAAGACAATATAGAACTAAGCATTGATTAATTCTAACAAATATTTACTGAAAACTGCTCAAGCCTAGGAAACATCAGGGGAATACGAATGAAGCACAGTCCTTATTTTGAAGAAATATATATTCTGGTAAAGGGAACAAGTAATGTAAAATAAGGAAAGATAATGTCCACAAGATGTTATCAGGTTTAAAGGAGAGAAAGAATGATAGGTTGAACAGAAACTGGAATGATGAAGAAAGAACTTCCCAAAGAGGCAGTATCTGCAGTAAATCTTAGAATGTCCATGAGAATCCGGTCGCTGTGAATGAGGCAACAGAGCCAGGGGAAGAGGGCATCTCAGAGAGGAGCAGTGGGACTAGAGAGGAGACTGGGCCCCTTCAGGATACAGACGCCAGGACTGTTTGTCTGCAGCTGAAGTGAAGTGTGAAGAAGTATTGGCAGCACAAGTGAGAAGCCAGTTTTGCAGTTCACCCGAACTGTCCAAGCTGTCTCACAGCAGAGTTTGTGTGTATCTCGCATTGGGCCTTCAGAGAAGAGTGGCATGTTTCAGTCCTGCTGTGGGAACACTTATCTAGCAGGGCTGTGTAGTTTGTTATGGAAATTTGACATTTTAATATTTACGCTTTAGTGCAACCACTTTGATGTAGAGACATTCTGTCTCAGGTTGAAAATAGAAAACAAGTGTCAGTTTTGTTTTGTTTTTTAAGACACAGACATCCATCCATCAGGTCCTCCCATCACCAGGCAGAGAGTTCAAGACGGTAAGGGTTAGCAATGGGATGGGCCCAAAGGAACTAATGGAGATAAGGGTGGAATGAGGGTCCTGGGTGTCCCTGGTGCACATTTCTTAGAATATAAAATAGTGATTTTATGGTTTGACCTACCCAGTTCACTTAATGAAGACTTGAAAAACGTCCCCCTTTACTTGATTTCAAGTAGGGAGAAAGGCAGGAAGGAGGCATGAGGTCAAGGCTATTAGGACTGTGCCAGTAAAAAAACCAAATTCAAGTCATAGGAAGGTGCTACCAGTAAAAGGAAAACAAGGTACACTCACAGAAACACGGGGCAGACAGACATTATATAACTGAAATGACTGGATGCAGAGGAAGCATACCAGAGAACAGCTGAAAGCAGGCTGGTACATTTTAATCTTGCTTAGTTGAAAGACCACTACTTGTACTAGAAACTGAAAGAGGGAAAGGATTATATCTGAAGGGAAGTGTGATATGTCGAATTTCAACTGGCAGGAGGCCATGTGGAGCTATCCTCAAGTTTGGATAGCTCAGACTGGAGCAGAGACACAGAAAAGCAGAAACGGAGCAAAAACTGGAGACTCATGAATACACTGAAAAACGTTTTAAAAGGCTACAGGCTCTCATATATTTTTAATGATAATAATACACAGTTGTCTCCCTAACTGAAGTTCTTGACCAATATCACGTGAGTTGCCGGCTTGAGTAAGGAGTTGGAGAGAAGAGGTCACTGAAGCCAGAGTGATGTTTTCCAATCATTCGCCAGAACATTTTTAGCTCTACCAACTCCTTCCAAGACCGTGTGGGGTCCATATGGATAGTGAGGCAGTGGATTATAAAGATAGCTTGAGAGGGTCTAAAGATGTTTAGGCACGTGTCCTTCATAGAAGTACACATGAAGAACAGCACAGCCGAGGCTCAGGGTGGAGAGAGTCCCTTCACCCAACACTGCTAATGAGGAACTCCTATTTGGTCTCTGAGTGTCTCCTGCAAGGCCAAGGGTAAGGAGGATGATGCTTCAGTTTAGCCAACCTGGGACTATCTACTTTTTTTTACCTGGGAGTTTACAACAGGAAGGAAGCAAGGATATGGCTTGGGTTGATCACTCCCTCTCCAAAATCTGAAAACACGTAATGAATGTACCTCTTAAAAAAAAAGAAATTCTAACTTCGTTTCTCAAAGATTTGACCATGCTTTCCTAGTGTTTATTACAAAAATCAAAGGTACTTATCGATTTGGTTAATTTGAGAAGATGCTAATTAGATCACCAGGAAATTCACATGGCCTGTGTAGGATTATTCTTCCTTTACTTTACCCGCTGTGATTTTATAATAATAATCATCCAAAGTTATTCCCTGGAAGTTTGCCTTCACATTGCTGCAAAGTCCTCTTACAAATAAATCTGTTTGGGAAGTCGTATTCAACAAGTTCGTGCACCATGGTACACATCTCTGGAGAGGAGATGTCACTGATGGGAACTTACTGTCCCCTCATAGTATTCCTACGCACTGAAGGGCTCCTTCCACTGTTGAATCTTACAGTGGTACTGGAGAGTTCATATTAGTTTTTGGCCTGCCAATGTGCATGAAAAAGATATGCAAACATCTCTATTTGTCCAAGAATTCATATTCAGGCAACCACACATCCTCTTCCCATAATTTCAATCATGGCATATACATAAAAAATAAAATAAAATTCCAGCCCAGCCACATAAAGTTGCATAAAACCCTCAAGAAAGCACAGATTTCCTGAATAAAGAAATGTTATTTCCAACGATTGCTGAATGCATGGATGTATGTGTTTAAAAAAGCTCCTAACCTTCACCTGTTCCTTGCAATTCATGAGCAGAAGAAATTACACCCCTTCACCTGACCTTGAAATCTAAGTGAACACAACACTTCTGAACTAGTAATAAAGCTGGTAGATTTCCATTTTATATAAGGTGTAAATCTGACTGGAGCAATGCATGTCATTTTAAAAATTGAAGTATGCAACATTTTAGGCTGATATTTCAATTTGTGTAATTTTTTAAAACTCACACTAATCTTTTGGGCTTTCTTGGTGGTTCAGATAGTAAAGAATCTGCCTGCAATATAGGAGACCTGAGTTTAGTCCCTGGGGTGGAAAGATCCCCGGGAGAAGGGAATGGCTACCCTCCAGTATTCTTGTCTGGAGAATTCCATGGACAGAGGAGCCTATTGGGCTGCAGTCCGTGAGGTCGCAAAGAGTCAGACACAACGGAGCAACTAACACTTTCTAACCTTTATAATAGTCCATGGCTCAACTGTAACTTACAATTCAGGTAAATTCCAGAGATTTTGGAGACAAAACACCAGGAGCTACACCTTTTCTCTAACTTCAACACTCTCTCTGTCACATTCATATAGTTTGTCATTGGATCAGGTCTTGATTGTGTTCCTTTTTTTTTCCTACCATCCCTTCAACATGGGTCTTATCTGTGTTCATGTATGTATATATGTACATATGTGATAGAGAATTCCATATAAAGTTCTGTCTATTAACTTTAAAAAAATAACCCCCAACTTTAGGAAAAGGCATCAAAAATTCCTTTACAAGTAAATATTAAAAATCAATGAGTGAATAGATAGATACAAGTACCTTCCAATTGGTGAAAAAAGTGAAAATATTATAGCCTGAATCTCACCATCAGCATCATGGTATACTTAAAACAAATACTTGTTGAATGAGATAAACACTTTTATTATCACTTTTGTCCAACTCTTTGCAACTCCATGGACTGTAGCCCACCAGGCTCCTCCATCCATGGAATTTTCTAAACAAGAGTACTGGAGTCGGTTGCCATTTCCTTCTCCAGGGGATCTTCCCATCCCAGGGATCAAACCTGCCCACATTGCGGGCAGACACTTTACCATCTGAGCCAGCAGGGAATCCTTTAGGAAAAGGCATCAAAAATTCCTTTACAAGTAAATATTATCACAAGGGTAGATTTTACATTAAAATGTACTGCTTTTATTTCTCTAATAGTCTCTGTCATATAGATCTGATCAAAAACAAAACAGCAAAAAATCTACTTCTTTTAATGATGCAAAATAAAAAATGTTTTCCTGAATGTTATTCTATGGTGTTCTTCAAAAGTGATAATAAACTATTTGTCTCATTCAACAAGTATTTGTTTTAAGTATACCATGATGCTGATGGTGAGATCCAGGCTATAATATTTTCACTTTTTTCACCAATTGGAAGGTACTTGTATCTATCTATTCACTCACTGATTTTTAAATTTTTAATTATAGACTTGCAGGAAGCCAAAAAACTGAAAGGAAGAGCCTCTGTACCATTCCCCCAGTCTCTCCCAATGGGATACTATTTTACTAGAATAAACCATCAAAATCAAGAAATTGATATTGGTACAACCCACAGAGAATGAGACAGTTGGATGGCATCACTGACTCAAAGGACATGAGTTTGAGCAAACTCTGGGCGATAGTGAAGGACAAGGAAGCCTGGCATGCTGCAGTCCTTGGGGTTGCCAAGAGTCAGACATGACTCAGCAACTGAACAACTGAATGAACTGAGTTCAGCAACTCAGCAACTGAATCCACAGAGCCTATTCAGATGCCATCAGCTTTACAAGCACTCACTGGTGAGTGCGTACACGTGTAACTTCTATGCAGTTTGGATCATCTGTGTAGCTCAGCACATTCAAGATCCAGAAATCATCTGTCACCACAGGGCTCCCAACCCGCTACCTCTTCCAAGTCACATCCAATCTATCTGATGCCAATCCCACACCTCTGGTAGCCACTGATCTGTACTCCATCACTATAATTTGTTACTTTGAGAATTTTATATATAAGTAGAAACAAACAGAATAAAACCTTTTGAGACTGGCTTTTCTCATTTACATAATGTCCTTGATAGACTTGAACACTGTGTGTATCAATAGTCGTTTTTTCCCCATTTTATTACTAAGTAGTTGCTTCCCTGGTAGCTCAGGTGGTAAAGAATCTGCCTGCAATGCAGGAGATCCAGGTTTGATCCCTGGGTCAGGAAGATCCCCTGGAGAAGGAAATGGCAACCCACTCCAGTACTCTTGCCTGGAGAACTCCACGGACAGAGGAGTCTGGCAAGCTATAGTCCATGAGGTTACAAAGAGTCAGACAAGACAGAGTGACTAATACACACACATGCCATGGTATGGATATACCAACATTCACTCATTTAAGGATATTTGGGCTGTTTCCAGCTTGGGGCTATTATGTCAAGAGCATCTGTGTGTAGGATTTTGTGTGAACCTAAGTTTTCATTTATCTGCTATAAAGGCTCCAGGGTGAAACTGCTGGGTCACATGGCTGCATGTTTAGTTTTATAGGAAACTACGAATTGTTTTCAGATTACCACAAGGAAGGTATGAGAGATCCAGTTTCTCTGGATCTTTTCCATCATTTAGTATTTTCACTATTTAGCAATTCTGATAAGTATATAGTGATATCCCATTATGCTTGTTTTTTTTTTTTTTTTTCAATTTTATTTATTGTCTGTGCTAAATCTTCATTGCTGCAAGCAGGCTTTTCTCTAGTTGCAGTGAGGGGAGGCTTCGTCTTATTGTGGTGGCTTCTCTTTTGCTGAGCATGGGCTCTAAGAGGTTTGGGCTTCAGTCACTGCAGAACGTGGGCTCAGTAATTGTGGCGCAAGGGGTTGAGCCCATGTCCCCTGCAAAGGCAGGCAGATTCTTTACCACTGGGCCACCAGGAAAGTCCCCACTGTAGTTTTAATTGCCTTTTCCTAAAGGCATAAAATGCCAAATATTGAACATCTTTTCTCATCCTTATTTGTCATCTATATATCCTTCTCAGTGAAATATCTGCTCATTTATTTTGCTCATTTTATTACTGGAGCTTTTTTGAAAATGTTAACTTCTTAAGAGTTGTTTCCTGGACAAAAGTTCCTTTTTTCAATATGTGGTTTGCAAATATTTTCTCTCAGTCTGTGGCTTGTCTTTTCACCCTTTAAACAGTGTTTCACAAAGTAAACATTAATTTTGATGAGGTTCAATTTATTTTTTCTTTTATAGATTGTGTTTTCAATATCAAGTCTAAAAAAGCTTTGCCTATTCTTAGGTCCTAAAGATTTTCTTCAGTTTTTTAGAAGTTACAGTTCTGTTTTTACATTTAATTCCATAATCCATTTTAAGTTAATTTTTGCATAAAGTTTGAAGCTTAAATTGGGATTCATTTTTTGCCTATGGATGTCCAGTTACTTCCTACATCATCTGTTGAAAAGGCTATACTTTCTCTACTGAATAGAAATATAAAATTTCTGCAAAAGATCCAAGCATAATTTTGTAAGTCTATTTCTAGGTGCTCTGCTCTATTTTTCTATGTGTTTACCCTATACCAGTTCAACATTCTAATATTTATATATAATATTACTGTGGCTGTATAAATTTGACACACACACACAAAATCTACTTCTTCTAAAGATGTAAGTTAAAATTATTTTGCAAATATAACTTTATGTAGTTCTCTGAAATATGAATAAAAATTGATTTTTGAGGAAACAATTCCATCCCTAGAAACAGCTGAAAATTAACTTGCCATTTTATACCTTTCAATTTCATGGGCCAAATAGTGTTAGTTCGAAATGTTTCTTTTAAAGCAAAAAAAAAAGATTAATATGCCAGTATGAAAAAGAGAAACCCCAAAATCTCCAATCTGAATAAAAAAATGCATATCTAAAGATTGAAAAAAATTACTAGGAAAAAATATACAACTAAGAAATAATTAAAAAAAAAAATCTCTGACATAGACAAAGAAGCAACAGACAACAAATAAACTTTTGGTGATTATGATATACAGAATACCCATAGCCTCTTGGATATGTCTCTTGTTACATGATCTTAATTTTATAACCGAAAAAACTGAGGCACAGAAAGTTTAAAGATTTTAAAGGACTAAACTTCTAATCAAGCTGTAGTTAAGGGAAGCATGGACTCTACCATAGTTTCAAGTCTACTTCTTAATCCACTCTTAAAATTTTGTCTATTAGTTAGTAAATGAGAAAGAGACAAAAATTGGAATATTTGAGTTAAGTATCATACTAAGAAAATACACCTTAAGGGTGACACTCCTTCGGTCAGACTACAGTCGACACCCAGCTTCATAATTTTGTTAGTTTAGGCAAAAAAGAACTTCTCATTTTATCGATGACATACATATTCTTTCAAGGAACTTTTGTTAAGCCTCATTTTTTTTTTTTTTTTTTTTTTGCCATTCCCTTAGTGATGGTAAGAAACCATCCCTGCCACTCATAGATTTTGCCATTTAGTTGAAATAAAATTTTATACTCTATGCTTTATCAGAGAGTATTTTGGTGGCTTATCGTGATACATAAAATTATATGAAAGTAGATGAGCATTTTCTGATTTAAAAAGACAGAGCATGTATATGTGTTTTCCTTACTCCTGAGACTTCATTAAAATGTTGAGAAGGAAATATTTTTGAGGAAATGAAACCATGAATAGTGAGAGGAGTGGAGGAAAAAAACATGATCACATAAACCATTTCAAAGCATTTTTAGAATAGGAGAAGGGTACGAAAGTCTAATGAATTAAGCAGAGGCAATACAGGCATGAAAACATGAAGGAAATAGATATTTTAATAAGAAACAATAGATTTAAACCAGAAATTCACTGAAGAACAACCCAACATGATAGTCATGAATCAAAACTAGAAAGCTATTAGACAAATTAGAAGAGAGAGGGTCTGGGCTAAAAGAAAAATGCTTTTTAAAAGAATAAAAATAATTTCATGAGTAAGTATGAAAAGATGACTATAAGATACTGGCAGTAAACACCAGGAAAAAGTCTTTTAATTATAAGCTCTTATATTTTTTATGAAGAAGTAGGTATCTTGATATACTATTTTTGGGGCTTCCCAGGTGGCTGTAGCAGTAAGGAGTCTGCCTGCCAATGCAGGAGACATAAGAGATGCAGATCCCTGGGTCAGGAAGATCTCCTGGAAAAGGAAATGGCAATCCACTCCAGTATCCTTGCCCGGAGAATCCCATGGACAGAGGAGCCTGGTGGGCTACATACAGTCCATGGGGTCACAGAAAGAGTTGGACACAGCTTAGCAACTAAACAGCAAATAATATTTTCAAATAAAAATTAAATATAGAAAGAAGAAAAATAAGACCAAGATTCACAATAATGATAATGCAGTAAGATATATGTAAGTACTTGTGGACTACAGATATATCCCTGGGTGTTTTAGCAGCAGAATTTGAGGATGTAATTCCTGACAATCTTCAGGAAACATTCACTTAAAAGTTCATCAGATTGGTGAACAGATATGTGAGATGGAATTAGGATTAGCATTTGCTTGTGTGAAAACAAGCAGCTTTTAGAGGTGGCCTAAGAGAGACACCTAACACAACATAAATTCATCCTTCCTCTATTCTGTGATGAATTGAATGAAACCTTTCAGGCAGGATTGATTCGCCTTACAGAAGTATTTCAAGCCTGCCCTAATGCGTAGAAACAAATTAGCAGTTAAAGCCCTAAGATTTACTCCATGTAGTTTGGCAGAGCAAGTTTTAGTGTAAAAAAGAAAGTACATGCTCTCATTGGGATCTGCACACCTTGGTTCCACCCCAACATTACCTGGACAGCAAGTCCAGTTTGGAGATAAAAGAAAAAGACAAAGGGAAGCAGATTTAAAGAAAATGTTACTGAAGATAGGGCTGACCTTTATGCTTAGCCAGCAGAGAGTGAGCCATTCTCCAAGCAGTCATATATGAGTCTGAACAGAATACAGTTTTAAGTGGCATAAAGCTTGATTTCAACATGACTCATTCCTGCTTCTCACTCCCATAGCCCTGAGAACATTTAAACAGAACACGAGATAAGGATTTTGGATACCTAGGACTCCACTGCAGATTAAACTTGACACCAAGATTTCAAGAATCCGGTCTCTTATCTGTCTCTTATAATAGCCCCATAAGACAAGAGATGAGATCAAAGATCAAGCACAGATAGAACTGAACAAGAAAAGACCTAAATTTACACACTTTTATTAACAGCCTATTTAAAAGCCTATTTCAAAGAAGTAAGGAAAAAAATGACATAAAAGGAGATGTTAGGATAACAAAAGGCAACAGGGTAACGGTGATAAACTCTTAACTTCCTGTCTTTTTTCCAGTCAGGGCTGCAGAGCTGGCACAGGGCTTTGACTCGGCTCTCTGTGTGGCTCGGTAAAGGTCCCGTGTGCAGAGGTTATGAGCATTTCACTAAGGAGGGTGAGGCTTCTTCAGGTCCAACAGCATTCTCCATGTAAGATGATGTATGAGAACTATTCTCATGGTGCTTTTAGCAAAAACTGCCTCATCAATCTGTGGTTTCATACACAAGTTCCTTGCTACCTTTGAATTCCATCATCAGTGTTTACTACAAGCAGGGTTGATGATCTGCTTAAGTTAACCAACAGCATGTTGCAAATATTACAATGTTTGTCTCTGTTTAATCCATCCTTTATGACAGGCCCGCTAGATTTTTCTATTAAAATACATTTTTTTTCCTGTCAATTCAAACACTTGACTGATCACCCACAGAAAAAACATTAAAACTCTAGTGTAGACCTTTTACTATTAGGAATCAATTAACTTTTGCAACCTTATTTCCTACTTTACTTTTTCATGAATGCTAAGATACAATTAAATTAATCTACTTTCTAATACCCATTATGTACATTATGTACATTTTCATCTCTATTTTTACCCCCAACTGCTCCTCAGCCTATAATGCTTTTAATGATGCATTTCCCTTCTCTCAAAATCTTTGCAGAGCCTTCTAAGAATATCTTTTTTCTTAATTGTTCCTTAAGTAAAATGTAACTGCTCTTTCCATTCTCCTCTCTATGTTATTTGCACTTTTACAGAGTATTTACAATTTTAAGTTAACATCACATTTGGCTATTTAATAACATCTTTTACTCATGATGGGCAATATTTGCACACTGATCTAAACATTTGTGGAGTAATTATTTTTTTTATTTGGAGATACAGTGAAAAAATGTTTTGAATTTAGAAGAAGGTAACTAGAAGGATAGACTACTTAGAAACTCTGTCATGAGAGAGAAGGATGGAGGAACAGGCCACAGGTATCTGGAGAAGAAAATCATCAAATAGAAAATACCAGAGAGCTTCAAATGTCCCAGGGAACAGACACGCTATGATTCTGAAATATTGTTATGTAAAGGGCCACCCTACTAAGTGTAGTAGCATTGATACTATCTTCGTGAGTTGGTCTAAGGACCTATGGGTGCAATACCCAGAGGCAGATTTTAGCTGAAGAAAGGGCTTTGTTGCCACTCTTAAAGATGAAAAGTACTCCCTTTTGAGGTGCTGTGCTAGCAGGCTCAGAATGCATATAAACAGAAGCTGTAGAATCATCTCTTAATATTATCACAGAAGTAGTTATTACATATGATCATCTGTGTAACATCTGTGTTTCCTTCAAATGCTAAGATTCTAGCCACATCTACGCTAAGCTTTCCATGGTAGCATTCAACATAGAATGTGCGCCTGTGTCAGGCACCACCTGAAACTAATTTAGATCTATATAAAATGGTCAAGAGCCCAATACAGAATCATATAAAATGCCAAGACATAGCATAGCTACTAGACAAGAAAGATCACACTAGGATGCTCTCTGATATTTTAATAATTGGCTTTCCATTCACTAGTACTTAGTTACTAGTCCAGAAAGTCTACTGGGAAAAGAAGAATCCACTCATGAATATGTAAATGTTACACATTTAAAGTATGTTTATAATTTACCAACATTTGATCAGATTTTAGGAGAAAATCAATCCATTAAAAAGTCTTATAAAACAGAATGCACTTCCTTATAAATGTGGGGTTCTTCAATATCATAAATATAATTTATCATCATATTTTGAGCAAATGAAAGTATAAAACTTCTCAAGAAAATCTTTTCCACATAAGGCTTTTCCACGAGTAACAAGTAATTTAATATTTTAAGAGTATCTTTAAATGGCATTCTAATTTAGGTGCCGAACTCTTGCCTTGCCAAAACCTCTGGTTTGTTTCATTTGAGGTAAGCCTGACAAGCTCTGGGTCCAGGGAGCATGCCAGAACCCTTACTTCCTGTCTGTGCAAAGAGACCAACATGAGCAAAGACATGAGGTGGGGCAGAGGGTCTGGTGACCAGATCACGTTTTAGAAACACAACTGTGGTTTCCACATCCATGATGAGGAGGAACTGGACAGGGTACCCTTGGAGGCAGGGCCACTGTTTTATCTTCAGAGAGAACAAAGGTGAGAGGAGGTAACAAACATTTAAAGGAGGATAGGAACAAAAATGCAAATGGGAAGGAAAACAGACCAAAAGTACCCTCTCCTTCTTCTTCATATCAGCTGGCCCGCACAAATGCATGTTTTCAGCATCTCTGGGCTGGGATGCTATAAAAGTCTCCTAAATTCCCACTTTTCCAAGTTCTTTCTTTAAAACTAGTCCCACTCAATAGATACTTGTGGGTTGAAATCATGAACAAAAGAATTATGTCACATTAATTTTTCCATTGGCCATTTTCCAAGATTTATTCTCTGACTGAAAATATTCATTGATTCTCCAGTGATCATAAAATACAGTTTAAATTTAAAATGTATCCCATTTTGACCTTACCCTATCAGATTTCTTCAGCATATCTTTCTTGCCTACCTTACAACAACTCATCACATCAGACTGCCTAGACTTATTACACATCCAAAATGCAATGTATGAATTTTCACCTCTATACTTAGCTCTGCTGTTTCCCTCCCTATGTCTATATACCAACTCTTGTCTTTGAAGATATGTTCAATCTTCAACTCTTCCATAAAACATTTCTAGCACTTTAGTCCACACACATCAACTCTCTCTTCTGATCAATTAAACAACTTCTGTCTGCAAATTTTATTTTGCCACTAATAGCATTAACTGTAATAATATAAGGATATGACTGACAGACAGAACTAAGATGTACTGTTTAAAAGCATGATTGTCTTTATCTTTTTAAGCCTTTGTTGAATTTGTTGCAACACTGCTTCTGTTTTATGTTTGGAATTTTGGCTGAGAGTCATGTGGAATCCTAGCTCCCTGACTACCAGGGATCAAACCTGCAGCCCACCCCTCACACTGGAAGGTGGTCTTTATCAGTGGACCACAAGGGAAGTCCCATGATTGTCTTTATAAGGTGTAATTTATGTCCACTTTTTGTCTTTTACTTAACTCACCCATGGTTATCATATTCAGATTCGCTTAAAGTGCTTTTAAATAGGGCTTATTAATGGCTATTTAACAATTCCACTTCCTTTTCTCCTACCAAAAACTGTTTAGTACATACAGATATACTAGCATAATATTTGGGGTTATATATAAGTCTGGTAGCTTCATAAAACATGCTTTTTTAAGCATGTCTGATCTTTAACTCCAAAGCATATTTACATTTTCACTGACTGTTTTCCTAGGTCTTGTTGTAAATTTCCTTTGTGCTCCCCAAATGTGACCCATCACAGTTATATGTGTTAGCACTGCATAATTTTCTTAAGATGAGCAGCTGCAGCTGCCTGATTCTTTTAATTTTCTCATCAGACTATATCAATATCACTTTAAAATAGAAGCTAATCTTTTAAACATAGCACATTGTATACTTATTTGTTAATTTCCTTTATTTTTTACTGTATATGATGACTGCTTGAAATAAAATGCTTTATGATAAAAATGCAATGCTCCTAATGATAAAATGTATAAAATGCAGAAAGTAGGGGAAAAAAAAATTTCATCACAGTCTTAGCACTCCCGTATAATCATTGCTTAGGCTCCAAAGCATCTTCTTCTTCTCTTTAACATATTATTAATGTAAATGTGATCCTATTTTACATTTGTTTCTATCATGCACACCTAAGATTATTAATAACCCCAATGCCCATATTACCATAAATTCTTTGTAACCATTACTCCTCATAGTTGAAAGATCATCCATCATAGAAATAACTTAGGGTTGCAGAGTCCTTCTTCATGAGGATCTATATTCTCCCTTAGCACATGGATTCTGAGTTTGAAAACTGCCTCAGGTCAGGAAACTAGGCATGTTATTCTAACTTTATATTCAGATAGCTGCCTTCATTCCTTCTCTCTCTCTCTATTCTTTGGCTGAATATTTTAAGCAAAACTTATTGTCTTCCCATCTTTCTTTCCTATAGGAACACCATGTTTAATAACCATATCCATAGCTCCCTATGGTTGGATGAGATGGTTGAATGGCATCACCAACTCATTGGACAGGAGTCTGAGCAAGCTCCAGGAGCTTGCAATGGACAGAGAAGCCTGGCATGCTGCAGTCCATGGGGTCACAAAGAGTCAGACACAACTGAGAAACTGAACTGAACTGAACTGATAGCTCCCTAAGGGCCAGGCCCTTAGGACTGTCATTCCAACCTTGCTCCTCATTATAAAAATTGCACCCAACATACTTCTGTTGTGTAAACGCCATCAACTGCCCAGTAGTATTTCTGAATCCAGTCATCCCCATTGCTCAGAGAATCCTTTCACTGACTTTCTCTAATGTACCAGCTTGCTTTACCACAGTCCTTTTGATTAGTAATTTCCCCAAAGCTCTCAAATGTCCTAGCTACTGCACTCTCCAGTATATGCTCTTCCAAGAGTATCCCATCCTATTTCACCACAAGTGAAAAGTTTTAAGGAATGCAGGTCTTAACACACCTTAGTCCACCCAGAACCAGAGAGATAATCCTCCTTGCCGGACAGTTGGTGAATTATTTAGCTGAACTAAATGTTGTTCTTATTATTGAGGAACTCTTCATCTAGTTAAGTGAGGAGAGATATGTATAATAATCATGTAAATATAAATCTCTTAATTATTTCAACAGAAAATATTTGTGATATTTCCAAGAGGGAAAAATCCTGTCTTACATCCTAAAAACAAACCAATGAGTTCCACATGTTATAAAACACAATATTTATTACACTTATTATAATC
This sequence comes from Bubalus bubalis, assembly GCF_019923935.1. Taxonomy (NCBI): domain Eukaryota; kingdom Metazoa; phylum Chordata; class Mammalia; order Artiodactyla; family Bovidae; genus Bubalus; species Bubalus bubalis. The sequence goes on along the minus strand of NC_059166.1, from coordinate 75,861,422 downwards.
ACATTTATCCATTATCTGAGCATCCCAGGTGGCACTAGTGGCAAAGAACCTACCTGCCAATGCAGGTAGATGTTAAAAGGCACAGGTTCGATCCTTGGGTCAGGAAGATCCCCTGGAGGATCTCTGACCTATTCTAAAGTTTGACCATGGCAACGCACTCCAGTATTCATGCCTGGAGAATCCCATGGACAGAAGGAGCCTGGCAGGCTGCAGTCCATAGGGTAGCATAGAATTGGACATGACTGAAGTGACTCAGCACGCAGCGCGCACCCATTATGTTACAACTTAGAAGAACAAAGGCAGGGACTATAAATTTCTAAGAGAAAATTATCCACTTAATTTCTTAAAAGGTGGATCATTTGCTGAATATCCAGGTGGGGGAAGAGTTTCTTCCCACCTAACTTTAGTTGGTGAGTTTTGTTATGATCTGCCAAATTAGACTAATTACATTACAGAACAACCATATTTTGTTCTAAAGATGTAATCATCTTATTACATAGTTTACTTAAACTATCTTCTCTGGTACAGGGTAGGGGAAAAGTGCGTGGGCAGGACTGACGGTAACCAAGTGACTTCTCTAACTAGATATCATGCCATTCTCTTTCATATATGTTACCTTATTTAATTCTCACAATAACACCAGATGCAAAGTATTAATTACAATTTTATATGTGATAACAAAGCCTAGGATCAGTTAAGCAGTCCTTCTAAAGTTGAAATCTGGATGTGACCAGGCAAGATTTAAACCCAGGAATACTTGATTCTAAAGCTTCCTATTCTAGCACTTGTCAGGAAGAGAGACAATTTTATTTTCAACTATATCCTATATAATTTTTGTCCAAATGACTCTTTATGAAGAAAGCATATAATCAAACCACCACTTTCCTAGCAATTTTCTTGGGTGAAAGAAGACAATCTCTTTCTTCCTTACATGGCCTTATGATGAAACACAAATCACTGTGTCATTTCTCTTACCCTATATCCAACTTTGGAAAGTCTTTTGTGTTTTTAAAATTAGAATATAAATAACTTATGGGAAGATTTCAAGAATAAAGCAAAGAGAGGAGATAGCTCTAATTCCAATGCCAATACATGAGCTTCCAGTAAACAATCCCAAAAAGATAGGAGCTAAATAATAATGGAAAAGAAGACTTAAAAGCAAAACCTTGGACCACATGAAAAATGTAGCTGTGACTCAAACACTGAATCATTGAAACCATGAGACTAAGGAATAATGAAGGAAATCTCTACTTCTGAGGACTGTGACATATTCTAAGAGGTAGAAGGCTTACTTTAGAGACTCTGTGTGTGTGTGTGTGTGTGTGTGTGTGTGTGTGTGTGTATGTGTCTGTGTGTGTGTGTTAGTCACTCAGTCATGTCCAACTTTTTGCAACCCCATGGACTGTAGCCTGCCAGGTTCCCCTGTGCATGGAATTCTCCAGGCAAGAATACTAGAGTGGATTGCCATTTCCTTCTCCAGAGAATATTCCTGAACCAGGGATCAAACCCAGGTCCCCTGTATCAGCAGGGAGATTCTTTACTATCTGAGCCACCAGGGAAGCCCTTTAGAGGCAGTGATGGCCAGAGAAAAAACAGAACTGCAAAGTGGAAAAGAGAAACCACAGCATTGGAATTCAAGGAGCTCTCCGTGGTGCTGCTCAATTCAGCCTAAGCCTCCTTTGAGGGTTTCTATGGGCTTTCCTGGCACAGAAGGCAATGGCACCCCACTCTAGTACTCTTGCCTGGAAAATCCCATGGACAGAGGAGCCTGGTGGGCTGCAGTCCATGGGGTTGCTAAGAGTCGGACACGACTGAGTGACTTCACTTTTCACTTTCATGCATTGGAGAAGGAAATGGCAACCCACTTCAGTGTTCTTGCCTGGAGAATCCCAGGGACAGGGGAGCCTGGTGGGCTGCCTTCTATGGGGTCATACAGAATCAGACATGACTGAAGTGACTTAACAGCAGCAGCAGCAGCATAGGCTTTCCTGGAGGCTCAGATGGTAATCTGCCATCTGCCAGCAATGCAGGAATCAAAACCCAGGGTTTGATTCCTGGGTCAGGAAGATCCCCTGGAGAAGAGAATGGCAACCCACTCCAGTATTCTTGCCTGGAGAATTCTATGGACAGAGGACCCTGGTGGGCTATAGTCCACGGGATTGTTGACAGTCCGACACAACTGAGCAACTAACACTATGCAACCATGAAGTCACATGAGTTCTTCTTCGAGTTAATGCATGTTCCAGATCCAAATACTTACGAAGCTAGAAAACAGCCTGTTGTGATTTACAGCCAGTGCTTTTACTCTCCTTTCACTGACTAAATTATATCTCTAAGTTTAGCATGTAGTAGTAACCCACTCTGATGCTGATTATCTACTTCCTACTGAGGCAGCAAGCCTCAAATATCACTAAGTGTAGCTTGCCTACCAGTTCTGTAGTAACCCGGCACTGTCCTATGTGGGACAGAATGTTCTTTTCTTAGCCACTTTAGGAGAGATAATGGGTTGACTGGTAGCATTTCCTTGAGGCCTTCTTTTAAAGCCAAGTGATAAAACTGCCTATCAGCCTGAATTACTTCCTTGTTGGGTTGGTTAGTTGCTCAGTCATGTCCAACTCTTTGTGACCCCATGGACTGCAGCCTGCCAGGCTACTCTGTCCATGGGATTCTCCAGGCAAGCATACTGGAGTGGACTGCCATTTCTTTCTCCAGGGGATCTTCCTGACCCAGGTCTCCTGCATTGCAGGCAGATTCTTTACCATCTGAGCTACAAGGAAGCTCCAAATTACTTCTTACTAGCAAATAAGCCTGGTTTTCTAAGTTTTAGAGTCTTAGTCACAAATAAATCTGGCTTTCTAAGCTTTAGAGTCTTAGTTCTATAATGATTGGCAAAGAATTGTGGATATATCTCTTGGAATTTTGGGGGGAGGGGAAATAAACTTACTCCATATTTCATTCCAGAAATTTAAAGAACATAATAATAATAATACAAGCTATAACTACATAGAATAATAATAATCTATCCCTTAGATCCTTGTCTATAGATAAAAATGATGGCTCATGACCTTCATTTCTATCATCTCATGATCATAAACTAAAAATGGTTGGTTTTAAGGAGTCAAGGAGCTTCCAAGTCAATAAGGCAGACTGAATAAGCACAATTTCCTCACCTTCCCCCACAAACTTAAATGACACTAAATATTACAAACTATAATAAGTTTACAACAGCATCAAAAACTAAATAAGGCAAAGTAACTTTATTAAATCAGATATTGGATTAAATTTTGAAAGGTGAAAAATACATGTTTATAGCTTCCACTTCAAGAAAGATGAAGTAATTATTTTTTTCCCTATTCTTCTCATTAAGTATAACTAAAAAGCCTGGGCACTATACATAAGATAAACATAGTTCAGTTCAGTCACTCAGTTGTGTCTGACTCTTAGCAACCCCATGAAACCGCAGCACGCCAGGCTTCCCTGTCCATCACCAACTCCCGGAGTTTACTCAAACTCACGTCCACTGAGTCGGTGATGCCATCCAAACATCTCATCCTCTGTCATCCCCTTCTCCTCCCACTTTCAGTCTTTCCCAGCACCAGGGTCTTTTCAAATGAGTCAGTTCTTCGCATCAGGTGGCCAAAGTACAGGAGCTTCAGCTTCAACATCAGTCCTTCCAATGAATATTCAGGACTGGTTTCCTTTAGGATGGACTGATTGGATCTCCTTGCTATCCAAACAAATATAAGAGGACTATAAATGGTGTAGAGAAGGAGGCAGACCAGCTGGAGACTCTGGGATCCAAAGAAGAAAATGCTAGCAAATTCCCTGGGTTTGAATTTGCTTCATGTAGTAGGAGTAGTGTTAGTCATTCAGTTGTGTCCAACTCTTTGTGATCCTGTGGGCTGTAGCCCGCCCTCCAGCATCCTCTGTCCACAGGATTTTCCAGGCAACAATACTGCAGTGGGTTTTATCCCAGATTTATAGTTCAGGAAGTTGGCCACTGGAAACTACAATGGACACAGACCAAAAAAAAGCCCTAACTAAAGTTTACTGTCACTGGACAGAGGACCAGGAAAGTTGCCTCGTAGCAATGCATAAAAGTTTTAGGCGATAACTAGTCTACTCCAGCCAAACACTAGAGGAGACAAAAAAAATGTGACCTCACTCCCACCCACACGAGCAAAGGATGAGAGCACCCTCACCAAGCTGTGATGAAGTATCCCAGCCTCAATCAGTGTCATGTAAGAGAAGACAGAGTGGGTAGCCAAGACTCTCATCCCTGTTAGATGGATGTTAATATCCTGGTTGTGAGATTACACAATATTTTTTCAAGATGGTACCACTGAGGAGAACATATATGAGACTTCTCTGTACTGTTTCTTATAACCGCATGTGAATCTAAATCAATTTCAAAATAAAAATGGGATAGTTTAATTAAAAAACATGTGATCCAGAAACATTATGGTACATGGAGGATTAAGTTCACAGATACAATGTCCATACAATAGGAATACCAGAAAGGGATCAGAGAAAAATTGAAAGGAAAGAATCACAAAAATGTTTCTTTTTTAAAGTGAAGGATTCATTAAGGTCTGGTAGACACATAAGAAGATCTGCTCCCAGACGCATTCTTGTAAATGCCAAAGATGAAAAAAGATCCTGAAATCTTTACAGACAAAATACACGGAGCTACAAAGTAAAAAAAAAAAAGTCTGAATCCAGGCTTCTTGTCAGAAATAATGGATGCTTAACAACAATAAAATAATGATTTCAAAGTACTGAGGGAAATTATTTTGAGTCTATACTTCTATGTCTAGACAAAACTATCAACCAATGTGAAAATAAAAACACTTTAGAGAATGCATGTGCTCTGCAACTTTACCTCCCCTGTACTCTTATGGGAGGGAAAAAAAAAAAGGGAGAACTAAGAATTTAAGGACTTGAGGAAAGGAAATCTAAAAAGCAGTGAATATAACATGAGTGAAATTCTCAAATTTTCTAGACTGATAGCTTAATATAGACTTAATAAACAGGAAAAAAATCATAACAGGAAATAAAGAGCTATTAGAATACATTCAAGAGGAAAGTGGATTCCTTATATTAATACAATACAATTCAAAAACTAAGTACTGATAATATAATTTTACTTTGTTAATTTATGTGCTAGAATTATATTGATGTTTTTGCATGTTTTGACTAGATGACTCAACAATAAGTAAAACTTCAACTGGTTTTTAAAGCATTTAATAGATATTGACAAAATGGTAAAAGTTGGTGGACTCTACATCTTAAAGTCTGACACTGATTTTAGTCTTTCAGTCTGTATAATAAGACTTTATAGTGAAATCTTCTCAGTGTTTCAACAGCTAATAGTCTTTTCATGGAATTTCTCAAAGTAATCTCAAGTTATTTAAAAAATCATGTTCTCACTTTATGAAAATTAAATCTCCAATTCAGAGGCTTTCTAACTTACAAGGTAAAATAACAAAAGTATCACGATAGTCATCTTACATGCAGTCTTGAGACCCTAGAGGAATGATTTACCTTTTTTCTCCTTTTAAAATCAGGATCTTAGGGGCACTGAACTGATTGAATCACACCTGTGCTACCTTTGTAACAGGGATACAGCTAAGTGATACAGGTGCATAGAAATTGCCAGCTCCCCTACCTAGGCAAAACTAGCTGGGTACAGAGATTCCAATAAGTGCATAGAATGAATTGTAGGAAAACTGCATTTACTCCTTTGAGCTTGAATGTTGGAATTAAACTTTCTTGAAACACTAATTATCACCTCTTCCTTTCAGAGGACATAAGCAAACATGCTATAAAGAGCTGACAGAAGAGTCATCAAAGCGATTTTAGGGAACCAGCCTTGCAGCGAGGTGTCCACCACCCCTCTTCCTAAGAGGATCTCAAGCTACATTTCTTCACCTCCTTTCGAGTTATGCATGTCAACTTGACCAGGTTTTCTAGCCAATAGACTTCAAATAAAGCAATGTACACTGTTTTCAGCTTTGGCCCATAGAAATGTTATCATATGTGTTTCTCCATGCTTTTTCACCTTATAGGGAAATGTAATTAAACGGAACAAAGTGACCTGAGAAACCACACATAGAAAACGGCAGGGTAACAAGGTGGAAGGAACATGGGTTACTGACTCAGTAGGAAAAGCAACATACATGGATCAAAGACTCTATTTGACTTCACCACGAGATGGCTAAGCCAATGCACACATTTTTGTGTGTTACAGCAGCTATTACTATCTTTTGTAATTACCTCACAGTCACCCACATCTTAAAATTCCAATGATTGAAGCCTTGCAGCTGACTTGAAGTCATAGAAACACACTATAACTCACTGTGCATGAAATATTAGCCCAGGATAAACACAAGGAGACATTCCTCTTATGAGTTTATTGTGACTTCTCCAATTGCAGAAACTGAAGAAAATTAAGACTATTAAAAACAAATCCTCAGAATGGTTATAATGAAGAATAAAATGAAAGTCACTCAGTCATGTCCAATTCTTTGAGATCCCATGGACTGTACAGCCCATGCCATTCTCCAGGCCAGAATACTGGAGTGGGTAGCCTTTTCCTTCCCCAGGGGATCTTCCTAACCCAGGGATCAAGCCCAGGTCTCCCACATTGCCAGCAGATTCTTTACCAGCTTGAGCCACAAGGGAAGCCCAAGAATACTGGAGTGGGTAGCCTATCCCTTCTCCAGGGGATCTTCCCAACCTAGGAATCAAACTCGGGTCTCTTGCATTGCAGGCAGATTCTTTACCAACTGAGCTCTCAGGGAAGCCCTGATGTGAAGAATAAAAGAGTATTTTAATTTCCAGATCAATCTTGAGAATATAACAAGACTGCTATTCATGGATGGAACAGAAGAACTGCTCACCTCCCAAATTCTGGCAACATGGTACTAGAATTTTAAAACCTAAGAAAACAAAAATGACACCTTAATTTGTGATTTTTAAAGGTTTTGATTTAGAATCCAGGAGGTTACATTTATGAAGGGCAAATGACTAAGCATTTGAGAGATAAGCATGTCAATTTTATTAACATCCGTAGGAAATCTGATGACACATGGGTCTTAAACCAATTTTTTTTTTCAGTTTTACTAAGATGATTGACAAAAACTGAATATATTTAAAGCACACAGAATGATGTGGTATGCCACAAACAGGCTAACAAATCAGTCACCTCACATAATAACCTTTCTTTATGTATGTGTGATAAAAAACATTTGAGATCTACTCTCTTAGCAAATTTCAAGTACACAACACTTTATTATTAATTATAGTCACCATGCTACCATTAGGCCTCTGGGATTTATTTATCTTATAACTGAAATGTTGTACCTTTGACCAGTATCTTCCTATTCCCCCCATGTCCTGCTGCTGCTGCTAAGCCGCTTCAGTCGTGTCCGACTCTGTGCGACCCCATAGACGGCAGCTCACCACGGTCCCCCGTCCCTGGGATTCTCCAGGCAAGAACACTGGAGTGGGTTGCCATTTCCTTCTCCAACGCATGAAAGTGAAAAGTGAAAGTGGAGTCACTCAGTCGTGTCCAACTCTTAGCAACCCCATGGACTGCAGCCTACCAGGCTCCTCGGTCCATGGGATTTTCCAGGCAAGAGTACTGGAGTGGGGTGCCATTGCCTTCTCCACCCCACCTCCTAGCCCTTGGTAACCACCATTCTCCTCCCTGTTAACTATGAATTTGACTTTTTAGATCCCACATATAAATGAGATCATGTAGTCCTTGTATTTCTGTACCTGGTTTACTTCACTTAGCATGATGTTCTCAAGGTTCATCCATATTGTTGCAAATGGCAGGATTTCTTTCTTTTTTAAGGTTGCAGCTAAACTATTTTTTTGAAGATACATGAACATTCACATTTTGCCACTTTGCTTTGAAGAGAGTGAAAACAAAAATGTAGTTCTACTGGGAGAGAAGAATATATCAAGATACATTTACATTGCTAATAAAAAGAATAAGAAAGAACTTGCAGTTACTCATCTTCTTTGTTCTTCAGTTAAGGACTTGTCTAAACACAGCCAATAAAATGAAATGCAGAATAACTCATATGACTTGTTCAGTTTTTCTTTCTAGATAATTACTTTCTATCCATTTATCATTATCTCAATGACTCAAACAGAAAGATTATTTGCTTCCTTCCCTTTTGTTGCTTAAATTATTTGACTATTTGAAAAACAATGGTAACTAGTCTCCTTTTCAGTGGCTGAAAGTGTAGAGGTATTAAATTTTATTGATACTTATTGATATTCTCTACTTCAATTCAGTAAGTGTATGTTAAGTAAATTTAGAGCACTCATCTCTTCTTTTGTCAAGGTTGACAGCTACTTCCTATAACTAGACATTTTAAATAGATTTAACTGCTAATATAAAAAAACAGCAGTTTTAATGCAAGGAAAAAATTGTGATATATATGCAGATACACATGTATATAGGGACATAAATGTGATGTGTGTATGTGTATATATGTATACAGAATTAACTTAGCCTGTTAGCAAAGATTATATAATCCTTAGCCTCCTTGCTGAACTAAATATTATATATAGTTTTTACAAGCCTATGGTCAGCTTTTAAAAAGATTTCAACATTCTACTTCTGGGGACTAAACCTCTCAACCAAAGCACATTATCACACCATGAAATAAAGTAACTTCAGAGTTTTCACGTATTTGGTTTTAGGTTAAGAAACAACTGAAAGGAAGCACACTTAGCTCAGACAGTGAAGCATGTGATGCACAAAATGTCACTTTTTTTATACACTGCCCTTGTCACTGTTTCTCAATATGGTTCTGCCTGTGCATACAAAATGTGGAAATAAACGCTCCCACCTCCAGGCTGTCTGAATGAATACAGTTCATGAGGCCGTGTGTTCATTTTCAAAAAGATAGCTATTGTTTCAGACCTCTCCCATCAATGCACCATCACGCTGCCTTAAATTTACAAGGCAGCTTGCATGCAAGAGGTTTCTGCTATTGTCCAAAGTTAATAAGCATGAAAACTATTGGCAGGTTAACAACCATTGCAAAAAACAGTTGCAAAGCAGAGGCCTTTTGTTTTATTATGAAAGCCTAATTTACTCAAGATCTCACTGACTTCCTTTTTAATATTCTCTCATAACCGTCCTACATACAGACACACACACACAAACACATACACACGTACAATTTCAAAGCTAGCGGGAATTGTGGGTAAGATCGGGAAGACTAAATAATCCAACGCAAGACTGAAGTTAATGGAGCTCTTCACCCGCTGGCCTTGGATAGGGATATTTCAAGCCATTAGCATGGCCCTGCTTTTGGCAAGATCCCCTAGGTAGGACTGGGCTTCCAAACAGTTAGAGCCAGAATTTGTAGTGGCAGCACTTTCAGCCTTCTACATGAATGACCAGGGCTCTCAGAGCTGGCAGATTGGTGGCTGTTAGTAACACTGGACCCTTGAGTCAAAAGAAAGGGCCAGCACTAAGTGCTGTGAATTGATTACATATTCTTTATTCTTTCACAAGTCCTATTTATTAAGGGTTCTTACAAAATTTGGCACTGATTTAGGCACTTTGTGACAGCCCTACATCTGAGTCTTATGTAGCAATTCAAAGAGCTATTCAGTTCCTTGTTAGAGCCAAACCCCTTGCCAGCAAGCCACGTCCTGACTACATTATGTACTTCTTAGCAGATGGAGTTTGGGGATTCCTGTGAAATTGTGAAAGCAAAAGCACAGAGACTCAGCAGGACAGAGCTAAGGGGGAATAGCAGATAAATGCATCCAAAAAGGCAACAAACAACAGAGTCAGGATATGTTTTTTAAAAATCACAAATGAGAGATTAAGGATTCACAGGAGAGTGAGTCTTTCATTACCAAAGAGTTTTAACAATTATAATATTTTATAAGAAAAAATTAAAACAGAGCAATAGCAACCAAAAAATATTAAAAGCATACCACTTCATTATAAATTCAATTTCAGCTGTTCCAGGTATTTCCAAACATTTCATGTTTTAATTGGCCTCCCAGGCAGATATCTTAGAGTCAACAAGTCACATCCACTTAATCTTCTATTGATTGTTCTAAGATGCTTCTTGTTACTATGACTACCTTAATCAATTAACTTCATGTAAGGTGCAGACAATTTTCTCTTTCTCGTTTCTTTCCCCCCAAAAAAAAGGCTGAATTCTTTATTTCCACAAAACATATCTGATGCTGCCTCTTATCTATCAAGGAGCACTATGTTGGTAAAAAAATGCTTTATGCCTTTTATTTGAAAAAAAATGTTTGAAGAATCTGCAGAAAGAAAGCCTACAGAATTGCCTTGAATCGATATAATGAGTGGCTTACCAATTTGTGGTTGTGAGGATAAAAGTTTTCTTTGGCTATCAGAAAAGTGCCTTGCCCTTGTCCTTCATCACAGGGAACTGGGAGGCTTGTAGTCACTCAAGGAGACCACTCACTGGGAAGAAGAAAATAGTTCTGCCACTTGGTTTCAAAAAAGTGCAAGGTCAGCCATTTGTGACTATTTTAGTACTGTACTATCCCGATAAAGCAATTTCACCTGTACGAAAATGTGAGGGCTTTTGGCATGGGGAGGGAAGTTACCCTAACCCGAGCTGACCCATGTTTTCTTAGGCACAGTCTCGGAAACAACAGAAATATCAACAGGGAATGGGAGGCACAACCCATTGGATGTAAAAGAAGCTCAAGGATGTATTATACAAAACAAGGAATATGTGCAATATTTTATAATAACTGTAAATGGAAAATTGTATAATTTTTTTTTAATGTTTAAACAACAGGAACAACAAGATTCACGGAAGATATTCATTCTTTGGAATCCAGACAACCTGGACTCAAGCCTTGATATCTGTTGAAAAAATTTAGGTAGGTGTCTTAAACTCCCTGAAGTTTCATTATCTGTCCTATAAAATGGGACCAATATAACTACCTCTAGATATGTAAATGACACCACCCTTATGGCAGAAAGTGAAGAGGAACTCAAAAGCCTCTTGATGAAAGTGAAAGAGGAGAGTGAAAAAGTTGGCTTAAAGCTCAACATTCAGAAAACGAAGATCATGGCATCTGGTCCCATCACTTCATGGGAAATAGATGGGGAAACAGTGGAAACAGTGTCAGACTTTATTTTGGGGGGCTCGAAAATCACTGCAGATGGTGACTGCAGCCATGAAATTAAAAGACGCTTACTCTTTGGAAGGAAAGTTATGACCAACCTAGATAGCATATTGAAAAGCAGAGACATTACTTTGCCAACAAAAGTTCGTCTAGTCAAGGCTATGGTTTTTCCAGTGGTCATGTATGGATGTGAGAGTTGGACTGTGAAGAAAACTGAGTGCTGAAGAATTGATGCTTTTGAACTGTGGTGTTGAAGAAGACTCTTGAGAGTCCCTTGGACTGCAAGGAGATCCAACCAGTCCATTCTGAAGGAGATCAGCCCTGGGATTTCTTTGGAAGGAATGATACTAAAGCTGAAACTCCAGTACTTTGGCCACCTCATGCGAAGAGTTGACTTGTTGGAAAAGACTCTGATGCTGGGAGGGATTGGGGGCAGGAGGAGAAGGGGACGACAGAGGATGAGATGGCTGGATGGCATCACTGACTCGATGGACATGAGTCTGAGTGAACTCTGGGAGTTGGTGATGGACAGGGAGGCCTGGCGTGCCGCGATTCATGGGGTCGCAAAGAGTCGGACATGACTGAGTGACTGAACTGAACTGAACTGAACTGAGGGTAGCTTGGGGGTTCTCTATATCTAACCCTTCCTCCTTTGATCCCGGTCATTTCTTCTACTCGCCAGATCTTTCCAAAGCAGAAGGATGACCAGGTCACTTTTCTATCCCGAATGTCCCCATGTCTGGAGAACACAGGTCAAACCACAAAACATGCCTTCCTCCAGTCCAAAGAGCCAGGTCTCAGCCTGTCTTTTTCAGATCATCTCTGGTCACTCGTTTCATTTCTCACTCTAGCTACATCAAATCAGACTTACCACATACTTTCAATCCTTTATAACTGCTGTTGTTGTTGTTTAGTTGCTAAGTCATGTTTGACTCTTTTGCAACCCCCATGGCTTGTACCCCACCAGGCTCCTCTGTCCATGGGATTCCCCGGGCAAGAATACTGGAGTGGGTTGCCATTTCTTTGTCCAAGGAATCATCCTGACCCAAGGATCAAACCTGCGTCTCCTGCATTAGCAGGAGAATTCTTTATAGCTGAGCCACGAGGTAAGCCCTGGTGGCTCAGACGGTAAAGCGTCTGTCTACAATGTGGGAGACCAGGGTTTGAGCCCTGGGTTGGGAAGATCCCCTGGAGAAGGAAATGGCAATCCACTCCAGTACTATTGCCTGGAAAATCCCATGGACAGAGGAGCCTGGTAGGCTACAGTCTATGGGGTCACAAAGAGTTTTGGACACGACTGAGTGACTTCACTTTCATTTTGTTCAAATTACCTCCCTAAAGTTTCCTTGTCCAAACTGTTCTTCCTGCCCTTACCCACTTAGCAAACTCTTGTTCATCCCTTAAGGCCAAAATTATCTCTACAATCACCACCATTCCAACTGTGCTGGAGCTTCTGGCTAAAGAAACAAAGATTAATTTTTACCAGGTGAAAAAAACCTCATTTTTTGCCTGGCTTTCAACAAGAAAAAATATATTATTTGGCACCTGCTATGAAAATATCTAGATGCTATTTAACCACAAAGTGAAGCGATTTTTAAAAAATGTAATCTGAGCATCTATAATCTGAGCATTTAAGACAAAGTATGATATTTTTCAGATTCCCAAAGTCAATCATCTTTAAGTCTTCACAGTCAAGGTAGTCACTGAATTGTGAGAAAATCAGCACACATCCAGAAAGAAATGCCACTTGAAAAATGAGCTTATCCACATCAATTACTTTGATCATTAATATCACCTGCTAGGTGCAAGATGTATCACTTCTAATTTAATACTTTAAAATTAGTATAAATGAATAGACTGACATCCAAACAAGTTAAGTAATTTGCTCAAATATTTGATATGTGGCAGGGCTGCCATCCAAATCCAGGTCTGTCTGCCTCTATAGCCTTGTACAGTGAACAGGGGTGGATATTATAGCAATAACCTATATATTTTATCCAAAGTATAAGGTGCTATCTCCAGTTGAGTCACTCAAAATACTTGAGAAAAAAGGGGATTGGTGAGGGTAGACAGGTTACATAGTCCCCTCAAAATGATGAGAGATAGGCCCTCTTCAAAACATAGCAACATCTCATTAATAATATACATCATTAAAACAAGTTTCCTCCCTGGAATTAGAGCCACTGGTAGCTTTTCTTACTTTGGGTTCAATTCCCTAGGATGTATTTTATGCCTGATAAAGTAGGTGTCCCAGGTGGTCCCACCTGTAATGCAGGAGACATTTGATCCCTGTTTCAGGAAATTCCCCTGGAGAAGAAAATGGCAACTCACTCCAGTATTCTTGCCTGGGAAACCCATGAACAGAGGAGCCTGGTGGGCTACAGTCCATGGGGGTCACAAAAGAGTTGGACATGACTTAGCAACTAAACAACAACAAGTAAAAGTAACAATATTATAGCAGGATGATAGCATGATATAAATGATCACTGAGTTATTAAAAATATTTTTACCTCTTCATTTCTCCGATTGGGTTAATCGGAAGGGGTTTATTATTGTAGTGGTGGTGATGATCTTAGTGATAGTGATAATTGTGTTTAACGATCAAAAATTGTGTATATGTATCTTTACTTCAAATATTTTATGATCTTACGTTATCTCAGAAGTTTATTCAAGCTCTGCAAGAAACATGTCTCATTATACAATAGTATTTCTCACATAGTAAATGTAAAATAAAAGAGTCTTAATTAGAAAAGTCAGAAAATGTTACTTTCATATGTAAAACTGAATATGAAAGCGCACATGTCACAATGGAACATTTTTAGCACATCTTACATTCCTATTCAGAATCACCATTGTTTACAGATACCAGTATAGACACAGACACAGATATAGATATGGAGCATTTAAAATCAATCTGAGGAGAAGCTACCACAGTGAAGAATAGCCCCCGGCTCACCACAAGTAGTGAAAGCCCGCATGCAGCAATGAAGACCCAGCGCAGCCAAAAAAAAAGATTAAATTAAAAAGAAATTAATTTGAACCAAGGAAAAACTGAGTTTAAAAGTAGTAACACGTCAAATTTATTCCCATGGAGGAGTTCCCTTCTTTTAAGTGGCTTCCCAATCAGCAACCAGGAGGAATCAAGCCTGCTTATGCAGTCTGGGTCCTGGTAGCAGGGAAAGGGAATTGGGAGAGTGATGGTGGATAGAAACAAGGAAGTTCAGTAGAGATCCCTGTGGGGAGAGGGGACCATTTCCCTCTCTAACACAAGCACAGACGTTGAATCTGACTATAGCTCTTGCTGTGCTGACTCTCAGCACTTAAAAAGTCCTAATTGGGGCCATGAGTCATGGGAAGCTCCCAAATATGTACAAGCTCCCAAGCATGTTTTTTTCTCCAGTGATGACTTATTACTATTAAATGACTCCGTAAAGTGTGTAAATTAGTAAATAGCAAGATACTAGGCCTATCCTTGAGGTGGTTTTTTTCAATCTTTTGGAAATAATATGAATTCTCCAGTTCTTCATGTGCTGAAGGCCTAGCCTGTGCTTCTTGCCAGCGAAACTGGAATCACAATAATCAAGGGCTAAGTTACCATTCTGTGTTAAGCAATATGCTGGCGGTAACTAGTTTTCTCTGTGAAGAACACTTTACATGCTGCTGGCAATAGGGCAGAATTAGGACTGATTCTACCTGATATACACATTTCCAAGTGTTGCCCTCTCTCCAACCCATATTAACTATCTCTATGGAGTTAAAAAGAAAATGTTGTTCAAGATAAGGTAGCAGCAAGGCTGACTCACCAGGAGCAAGTCAAGAAGCCTGCATCAGGAAAAACATATTCATATAAAAAAATCAGTTTTTTATTCACTCCAGAGGCAAAACCCAAACTGTGAATTCAATTTGGTTAGGATGGCCTGCTGCTTGGAAAAGTGACCCTATTTTAGGGGGTCATCATCCATCAATTTAGGTGCCTTTAGACAGTCAGAAATTATTATGAAGAATGAAGGAGGAGAAGGGGATGACAGAGGATGCGATGGCTAGATGGTATCACCAACTCAATGGACATGAGTTTAAGTAAACTCCAGGAGTTGGTGATGGACAGGGAGGCCTGGTGTGCTGCAGTCCATGGGGTCACAAAGAGTTGGACACGACTGAGCAACTGAATTGAACTAAACTGAGAGCTCTAGACCGGAGAAGGCAATGGCACCCCACTCCAGTACTCTTGCCTGGAAAATCACATGGACGGAGGAGCCTGGTAGGCTGAAGTCCATGGGGTCGCTAAGAGTCGGACACGACTGAGTGACTTCACTTTCACTTTTCACTTTCATGCACTGGACAAGGAAATGGCAACCCATTCCAGTGTTCTTGCTTTGAGAACCCCAGGGACGGGTGGGCTGCTGTCTCTGGGGTCACACAGACTCGGACACGACTGAAGCGACTTGGCAGCAGCAGCAGAGAGCTCTAGATAATTTTAGTTATTTGACTTAAAGAGAACTAACATCCTGGCCTAATGAATGACAAAGATAAAATTAGTTATTTTATGATATTTTCATTGGTAAAAGTTACAAAAATTTAACTGCTGCAAAATTCTAAAATGCACGTTGAACACACTAAGAATAAATATTGAATAACATCACTTAAGAATTAATTTGCAAATCTTTTTAAGAATTTAAATTTTATTCCAAAAATATTATATATAAAGTAGCAGACAGCATAGAGTAGAAGAAGGACATCCTAAAAGCTAAAAAGAAATTTTCAATATTAGGTTTATAACATGCCACTAAATAATAATTGATTTTCTATTTCATAATCTGCAACCAGGTAAATGTCATTCACTGGAAGATGCACCATTCCTATGTCAATTCCACATGATGGCCTCTCCACAAAAAAAGAGTAACAAAAATCCAAATTAAGTCTAAAGAAGTAATTCAAAACAGTGATTCCACATCTTAGGCATGAAAATACATATTGATTGACTGGCTTTCCAACAGTTGTCGGACCACATGAAGATATTGCTAATCATCCCCCAAATTCACCAGGTTAAACGTAATAATGAAGCAAACATTTAGCTAATTAACAACTATACACAGAAAAAGAAAGGGAAACAAAAACCTAAATAGCTAATAATTAAAATCCAGATTTCGTTCTGATGAGCAAGATAAAAATCTCAGCTCATCATCCACTTAACGTTTAGACATAGTGAAGGCTTTGCCAAGTACCACAAAATTCCCATCATTGAAAGGCCCACATCTTCTAGCTTTTCTTCCTTTATCTTGTTAGTGTTTCAGTGTTTGTGCTTAAAAACTGTTTTTTAATTATTATTATTATTTAAGTAAGACATCCTGTTACTCTACTAGAGATAAGCCAAACATGGGAGACTGAGAAACTCGGCAATCTGTAAATCATTACCTGAAGGCCTTCAATAGCCAAGCGCAGCATGCTTGGTGTCAGTTTAGAAGCTTGCTTGAAGGTGAAGTTACTCCAGTCTATGATCAAAACAAATCCATTCACCTGAAGCTCAGGATCTTCAATCATGGCTTCTAAAGAAAGTAAGATGGCACGCAAAATATCCACCAGCGTGTACCTATCAGCAACAGAAAAGTACTGCATTAAATCTGACAACCACCATTTGTAGAAACTATGGAATGTCTTTAGCATACTAAAAATTGCCTTTAAAATACCTCAGAAAGCTTAAGGAAAATATTTTGTTTACAAATCTTCTAAGATGAAGTTTACTTTATTCACTATACTCAGGGGACATACTAGAACTTAACATGCATTCTACCAAAACAAATTCCAATGCTTTTGAAAATTCTACAGTTTGTTTCATATTTTATAATCATTTCTTTTCCTTACAGGCCTTCTTATAACCTTACAAAATCTCATTTTCAGCAAATGCACTATTCCCTAAAAACTAGGCATGGTACTTTTAAATAGTTCAGGAATGCTTTTAAAAGTACTGACATTTCATATTTTCACATGTGGGAAATTTGAGAATGAGATTTGAAGGAGTTTCATCAATAAACAACACCATGTGTAAACAGTTGTGGTTGAAAGTGTCAACCGATTTTAATTACTTGGACTGAGTTTATATCATAAAGATAAAAGAAAAGAAAAAAGGAAAGGCAGGATGGATAGAAAGAAAGGAAAATCAGTCAAATCAATGAAAATAAAAGGGAAAATGTATCTGCCTATTATTACACAGGCCACCCACACTCAGGAGTTGAATCTTTATCTTTTTCTACCTTGCAGCTTGGCACAGTCCCTGACACACTGTAAAAATCCAATAAATGCTCTTCCTTTCTTGTAAAACAGAGCTCGAGTGCAAAGACACTAATTGTACACAAAGGCACTGTCTCAACAAAGGCAGTGGAAGTAAGAAGAAAAGAAGCCAAATTTGAGAAGTATGTTTGAAGTAAACTTGTTAAAATTTAATACTTAATTAGATGTGGGGGCTAAGATTGAGGGAAAAGTAAAAGATGACACGCAGATTCTAGCTTCAGATCCTTGCTCTTGACAGTACCAGTAAGCTATCTAAAGTAAATGGTACTTTCATCAAAATCATAAATGCAAAAAAAAGGATGCAGTTAAGGATTGCTGGAAATGTAGAATTTGGAATAGAATAGATTGTACTTGAGAAACGGGTAGTATACCCAGGAAGATATATCAAGTAAACATCTGAGAAAGTAAATTTCAAACTCAGGAGAAAGCTCAAAATTGAAAATTCCAGAACCAAGAGCATATCAATCCCATGTTCATAGAAGTGAAGGAGGTAAGGCAATCAGAGCTGAGAGGAAAACGAGGTAATTGTTCTAAGAGGGAATCCCCGCATTTCAAGAGAAATTAGTACATTTATGGAAGATATTAACAATTTTCCTTTTTTAGCACCCTGCTTTCAAGTTTACTTTTTTGCTCATTCAGGCGGAGGTGTCCAGGAAAAACTAGAGAAAGAGATCCTGATATCAGGGGAGAGGTGGGATGGGGAGGGTGGTGGATTAGGAGTTGAAATCATTGGGATTTAGAGGAAGTGATGGGCTCACCAGGAAGACGTCTAAGACAATGAACACATGTGAGGCAGTAGTTCTATTTTTACTTCTAAAAACATTTGGAGGAGAAGGGAGAAAGCGTAGTAGTTCAGAAAGGAAGGAAAAATTAACAGTGAAACCTCAGGCAATTTCTCACTTTTTCTGGGCCTCATTTCCTCATCTGTAATATCAGTAGTTTGGAATAGAATCTCTTTAGGGTCCCAGCATTAATCAAGCAAAGGGCCTGGTGTCAGAAGACTTCAAGATGAAATCTCTTCATTGTTCCTCATTAGCTGTGTGGCCCTGGACAAGTCAATGATTTATCATTCTGAGGCTGAGTTCCTTAAATGAGAGTGTCTATGACTATCTCACAGCAACTCACTGGCAGTGGCCAGGTGAGAGGAGGGGGAATGGGAAGGGAAGTCAAAGATATGATTCATGTGAGAGCATGTGAGTAATGCTAAGTATACAGTGTGTTCAAGAAGGGTTTGCTGGAATGCACACACAGCACACTCTTCACTATAGTGGTCACCACACTCACAGTGCACTAGGCAGGGTGTAATCAGAACTAAAGAATATTTGTTTGTAAATTTTACTTAAAAAGTAAAGACAATCTTTAGAGAGCTTACTGCTACTGTTAAAGGCAAAGATCAAGAGACTATTTTTAAATCTCTGGAAAGTATCACATCAGATCAGATCAGTTGCTCAGTCGTGTCCGACTCTTTGCCACCCCATGAATTGCAGCACGCCAGGCCTCCCTGTCCATCACCATCTCCTGGAGTTCACTGAGACTCACGTCCATTGAGTCAGTGATGCCATCCAGCCATCTCATCCTCTGTCGTCCCCTTCTCCTCTTGCCCCCAATCCCTCCCAGGATCAGAGTCTTTTCCAATGAGTCAACTCTTCGCATGAGGTGGCCAAAGTACTGGAGTTTCAGCTTTTAGCATCATTCCTTCCAAAGAAATCTCAGGGCTGATCTCCTTCAGAATGGACTGGTTGGATCTCCTTGCAGTCTAAGGGATGCTCAAGAGTATACAGGCTATGTATTTCATGCATTGGAGAAGGCAATGGCAAACCACTCCAGCACTCTTGCCTGGAAAATCCCATGGACAGAGGAGCCTGGTAGGCTGCAGTCCATGAGGTCGCTAGGAGTCGGACACGACTGAGCGACTTCACTTTCGCTTTTTACTTTCATGCATTGGAGAAGGAAATGGCAACCCACTCTAGTGTTCTTGCCTGGAGAATCCCAGGGACGGGGGAGCCTGGTGGGCTTCCGTCTCTGGGGTAGCACAGAGTCGGACACGACTGAAGCGACTTAGCAGTAGCAAGGATATGGCATTCCCCAAATACTATGTAAGTCTATAAGATAAAACTTTTTGTAGAGCTCTGCCACTTATCTGTCTTTAAAACTGTAAAATATGAATGACTGAACACCTTTATCAGTCACTTCATGGTCGGCTCATCTCCTTTTTAAATATAATGGCCTAACACAGTACTGTGACCAGAACCCCTATGAACTTACACAGACTGAAAAGTTTGGAGCAGAAAGACTGTATTTCTGGTTAAAATTTAAAGTGAAAAGTGTTAGTTGCTCAGTCATGTCTGACTCTATGCAACCTCACAGACATTAGCCCACCAGGTTCCTCTGTCCCTGAAATTCTCTAGGCAAGAATACTAGAGTGGGTTGCCATTCCCTTCTCCAGGAGATCTTCCCAACCCAGGGACTAAACCTGTGTCTCGTGTAATGCAGGCAGATTCTTTACCATCTGAGCCACCGAGGAAGCTCGGTTAAAACTTAGAGCCCCCTCTAAAAAAATACTCACTTTAATTTTTGAAATTCATAATAATAACGGCTGAAAAAATTAAAAATTAGAACAATCCAACTTAGAACTTCCTCCCATTATGATCATTCTTAGATTTTCCTGTAAGAATACCAAATAGCATTAAGTAAAACTTGAATTTGAAATCAGCTTTGAAAGAATGATGCACTGTATAGAATAAGAATAAACCATGACACCAGTAAAGGCTGAAAATAAGAGGCAATTTATCTTAAATAACACATTTTAAGTATGGTTTTCCAAAACTGTGTCAAAGCAAGAGAAAAACTTACATGCATATCATTATTCCAAAGGAAATAAAGTAAGGTAAATCCCAGGATCATCAATAGAGTAAATTTAACCAATTTTTTTAATTTAATATCTTCTTCCAAAAAGAGAATTAAATGACCTTTATATAAATTATATTAATATGTGTGTGTGTGTGTGTGTGTGTGTACGTGCACTCAATCACACAGTCATGTCCAACTCTTTGCGACCCCATGGACCTTAGCCCTCCAGGCTCTTCTGTTCATGAGATTTTTCAGGCAAGTATATTGGAGTGGGTTGCCATTTCCTCCTCCAGGGGATCTTCCCAACTCAGGGATCAAATCCTCATCTCTTGCATCTACTGTATTGGCAGGTGGATTCTTTTCTGACCTGCCCTTTGAATGCAGTTAGCTTGGGGTGTTTTTATATTTCTTTTATTAGAAGTATACGTTATATACTATACATTTAATAGAAGAAATATAAAAAACACTCTAGCTATTAATAACGGCATTCAAAGGGCAGGTCAAAACCACTCTTGATGTTCCAATCCTTTGTTGTCAAACATGTCACATTACTACCATTAGCAGCTCAGCAGGTTATTCCTAAGCAGAACATTATTACATGCCAAAGTCCATAAAATATCTTCTGAAGAAATGGGGTATTTTATGAATTTTCTGTTTTCATGAATCTGACTTTCATTATCCTTGTTAAAACTATTTTCTAACTGCTGTACTTCACAAATTAGATGTTACTACAGTAAGTATTTCTAAAGCTCATGTTTGAGGCTTACACCCCAATTATAGTAGATCCACCATTGCTATTCTTCCTTTCTATGTTGAAAGAAAGCCATAAACAATAAACCAACATGTTAATGGAGCTCTTGACTCCTAACTGAGCTTCCCAAAGCAGCATCGGGTAAAGTCTGCATCCGAAATCGACTTGGAGATGATGAAATAATGACACCAGTAAGGGATTTTACAACTTGGGACTATGTAAACCATTGCTCTTAAATCAAAGTTGCTACAATATGTAAAAAAAAAAAAAGAAAAGAAAAGAAAAATTGTCCTTTTTTTTTTAACTATCTGGGTGATCAAGAGCAGGGAAGCCTCTTCTGCCTCTGACCTTGCAAGGTTTTGGGGAGTTGCCTGGCCTGTGCTTCTCTCCTGGGGTTCACAAGGTCTCATCCCCTACTAGAGCTGACCATGAGTGCAAAGAGCAACACAAATCACAAACAGGTCATTTCCTTCCTACTCTCCAGCCCTTTCTTTATCCTGACATGGAAAAACTGGCATCTTGGCATCACATTGAGCAGCACAACAGCAAGCAGCTTGCCTTGGTCATTAAATCAATCAGCCATTATTAAATTCTTCATTAAGGCTGCCCCCAACCCTCAGATTCATTAAGCCACATTTCCCAATGTCTAAAGCACTTGTGTTAGAAAGGTGCTACAGGGAGAGACAAAGGAGCAGAATTACCTTCATTAATGCCTTGGGGTATCATTGATGCTAAAGTTGATGAATCCATCAAGGTGCTTTATATTACTGAGTGGTAATAATAATATCTCTATCTGTGTAACCATTTAAGATTTCCAAAGCAATTTCAAAAGCATTATCTTAATCTCAAAATAAGCTCAAAGTCTCTGTGCATGGCTTAGTTCCTATTATTTTGAAGATAAAGACACAGAGGAGGTCTCAGAGAATTTAGTTTTTCTGAAATCACTGTAAGAGTAAAACTGGAAGCCTAGATGAGAAGCTAGGTTTTTCTGACACCACAGAGCTCTCCACTGCTTACGGTGCCAAGACCTAGAACAGAGTTTGATGAATAGCTGTTCTGTGTTTTTATGTGTCAGTGGCATAATGTACATCAGAAGAAGGATCAGAAAGTCGATACCAACATGGCACCAGGACAGGTATCAGGGCAGCTCCAGCCTGGTCCCAGCAAGGGGCTTTGGCGGAAGGAAAACATCAAGACATCTTGAGTCAGAATGGGAAGACGCTAAGTCTACAAACCTTTGAGGCAATATGAAATCCAAAATCATCACATCATCACTAGGCATATGAAGCTGTCTCAGCCTTGCTGAGTGTTTTCCAGAATTTTACTGCTATGGAAACACAGGTGAGTGAGAACAAGAAAATAATTGGAAATGAAACATCCAGAGGAAAAATGTCTTTATTTGGAAAAAAAAAAAAAAGTTTAAAAATGTGCACCTACTGCCACCAAAATGAAATAAAACAGAATGAAGTCGTGTTGGAAAAAAAATACAAACATTGGAAAGGCAACTCTTCCTCAGGGCAGAATACTCTGTTTACTTAGCTGCTTAGTACAGTCTTTGTCTTAAGAATATTTATTCTACCAACTTAACTTTCTGTGCCTAATTGTCTACATTCTGATGTTTAATCAAGATTTTCTAAACCATAGATGGATTTTTTTAATTATCAGAGCTTGCTTTTTTTGATATATTTGTTTTTTTTCCCAGATTTATGTTGGTTCACTATCTGTACACACAAAATAAGTTTGACCAATTCACTTACTCATTGTACAGTTCTGGGTGAAATACTTAGCTGCTCTGTGCCTCGGTTTCCTTATCTGCAAAATGTGGATATTAACAGGGCCTATCTCATGATTGTGAAGAAGATTTAATAAATTAATGTTTATAAAGTGCTTAGAATAGTGCCTGACACATATAAAATATATATGTGTATATAAAATATATCACATGTATATATATATGTGTCTGTGTATATATATATAAAATATTGTATATAATATAAAACATGACATATGCTACAATATAGCATACTGTATAAAAGTGTTTTAAAATGGATGGATTAATTAAAATGAAAAAGTAAAAGGTTGAATTACATTGCCCAAACAAGTGGTATTCTTTCCACACAACACAGAGCAGGCTGCTACCACCTCTGCCCAGACTTCTCAGCACTAGCAAGCTGTATCCTCATTAAACACTCACTATCTCTCTGATAGTCATTTAGCTTTTCATGTTTTTCTTCCCAGAGAGGCTGTAAGTTCCTTGATGGTAGGACAAATGTGTTATGTGTCTTTTTTTTTGCCCCTAGCACCTATTAAAATTCTAAGTATGTAGCAAATGCTGGGGAAAAGTGTACTTTTTAAAACTCTGATTTGAATTAAGTACTATTCACTCAGTTTACTTGATGTAAAGATCCAGCCAACGTACAAGGACATCTTTTCCCTCACATCAAGAGCGCCACTGACTACATTAATAACTATATTAACTATGTTTATATATATATATATATATACACACACACATATATACCCGCCTTCAGTGGTGTAAAAGAGCTCAATCTTTTTCTCAGAATGGAGGAAATATAGTAATTTACTAAGGATAATTTGTTAATTTACTAACTGTTGGCTCATGTTTTAAAGTATCTTTAAAGATTTCTTTTGAAGCATCCATTCAGAGCACAATAGTAACACCAAATCCATTGCTTCTTTTCAACTTTGTTTAAAGGTGCATATTTGAAACATGAAAATGGCCTGGTTTGGGCCAGACCCAATCAAGGTCCTAGTGAAGTTTGGCGCTCCTGGTCATTGCTGTTATTTCAGGATTATTTCTCTAATTACTGCATAACTGTCCTAGTTTTTAGAGACTGTCCTATTTTGTTCAGAGATTTGTTCCAGTATTTGATAACATTTCTCAGGACAATAATTTTTCTCTTTCATTTTTCATGGTATGAACCAAGGGCATATTTTGAAATAAGCTGCAGTTCCCAGAATATTTGTTTAAAGAGCATCCCTATAAGGAAACAATACAGAAGCTCTGCTGAAACAGAAACCTCACGGAATCCATACTTGCCATTTCTAGGATTGACCTAATCTTAAAATCAGGCTTCCCAGGTGGCTCAGTGGTAAAAAAAATCCACTTGCCAATACAGGAGATGCAGGAGATGTGGATTCAAATCCCTGGGTTGAGAAGATTCCCTGGAACAGGAAATGGAAAATCACTCCAGTGTTCCTGCCTGGAGTATCCAATGAACAGAGGAGCCTGGTGGGTCACAACCCATGGGTTTACAAAAGAGTCACGCACAACTGAGTTACTGAGCACAATCTTAAAATCAACTGTAATACAGCACAGCAGTGCCTCTAGGATTTTGAAGTTAAGGAATCCTGACCCTACCATGAAACAAAAAGTTGAGAAATATTTAAATACTTTAGTAAACAGAGCCAGGAAGACTTGAAAAATCAGTCCAAAAAATTAAACCTCTTTTTTGGCTTGCTTTTTGCAAATTACCAAGTAAAAGTGTTTCTCTGTAATTATCTAGTTAATTGCTCTTGTCTATTTTAATCTATTTCTAGTTATTTTATTTTATTTTATTGCACTTTTACAGAATAGT
Source organism: Bubalus bubalis (assembly GCF_019923935.1). Classification (NCBI taxonomy): domain Eukaryota; kingdom Metazoa; phylum Chordata; class Mammalia; order Artiodactyla; family Bovidae; genus Bubalus; species Bubalus bubalis. Next base: position 75,836,780 of record NC_059166.1, on the reverse strand, counting down.
AAAGCTTTGGTGGCTGAGAATAAAACAAATATGTATAGTCTATGGCTATTTTTTTAAAAAATTAAAGCTACCATCATCATAATCTTCTTTCATTTTGAAGGTTGGCCAAATAATTTTCTTTGGGATTCCATGGACTGTAGCCCACCAGGCTCCTCTGTCCATGGGGATTCTCCAGGCAAGAATACTAGAGTGGGCTGCCACGCCCTCCTCCAGGGGATCTTCCCAATGCAGGAATCGAACCCAGGTCTCCTGCATTGCAGAGAGATTCTTTACTGTCTGAGACACCAGGGAAGCCAAATAAATTACAATATAATCGTAATTCAAACTAAAGCTTCAAACAGCTGGCCATTTGTGTATTTTCTTTTGTATGAAAAAGCCATATTGTGGGAACAAACAGAATGACAATAGCACATTTTTCAGGCAAATTCCAGGACAGGTTAGAGGATCTTAGCATGGTCTCACCAATCAGTCTTCCAGCCCTTTCAAACTTTCAGTACTAAAAGTGATAATCAATGTCCATTATGACAAGCCAAACATGCTGCAAGACGGTCAGTGCTTTCTGAATTGCCGCTATATTAGAATCATTAACTTCACTGTACTTAATTGTTTTCTAGTGGTTGTTAATCTGATTCCAAATCAATGGTCATCTGTTGGATTAAATATGGCATCACCAACTCAATGGACATAAGTTTGAGCAAACTCAGGGAGAGAGTGAAGGACAGGGAAGCCTGGTGCACTGCAGTTCATGGGGTTGGAATGAGTCAGACATGACTTAGCAACTAAACCACAGCAACAAACGTGACATACCACTTGCAGGCTAACTGACAAATTACAGGCCAATTATCAGAATATATGTTATTATCAGAATATTATGTTTTGGGTGAGACAATTTACTCATGAACTTTCCCAATCACTACATGCCAGTGAATTTCAAGCTCTCAGATACCTGCTCGCACGCTCTAGGGTCTAGAGTACAATCTACTTTCATTCCAAACTTCCTTTCTTAAGGTAGTGTAATCTGCTCTAGCTTCTTGGTACATTATCATCACATTCTGTTGATGAAATCAGGTGGGAAATGCGAAGGTATTGCTGAGTCGTGAAGCAGGGTACCGTCACTCAGGAAAGCAAGACACCATGTAATGCATGGAGGACTACCGCATCATCATGCTGCAGGGAATCAGTTCAATGGGTTTTAATCTTGTGGAATCTACTTTTGCTTTCAGAAATTATGTTGGACAATTTGAAAGAAAGAAGATAAGATTATGTGAATCTTTTCCAAGGATAGCCTGCTCAATAAATGTAATAAATCATCTGAACCTGTTCTATGTTTTTTTAAAAAGAACCACAAACCACACTGAAAGTCATTTTGACATTTCAGCATTTTGATTATTTTTTTATTTTTATTAGGTGGGCACACTGTAAATATTATACCTTCGTCTTACCGACGATTCCTTATTTCTTGTAAAGGCTTTGGAAATGGTCCAGTTATTTGCAATAACCTGAAACTGACCTGCACTATATTGCAGAAGGAAGAGACACTATTTTATTTATAGTCACCATCTCACATGTATTTACTGTCTCCAGTCTCCTGAGAAGCACCGAAAACTGTCCTAAAAATTTAATATAGGAGAAAGTATATATCAGATAACTTCCTACTTAGAAACCTTTTTTTAAAAAAAAATGCATAATTCAATTCAACTCAACAAACATTTGCTGAACATTAACTCTAGTTTAGGTGCTGTTATAATACAAAGCTTAGTTTTGTTTTTGCTTTTTGTTATACAGATCAATTATTTCATGGGTCTTTACAAAGTTTTTCAAAATTCACAAAGAATATTTTGCTTATCCCCTTTGAGAAGTTGGAAATAAAAGGGGAGGGTGCATTTTCTTCTACCTCATTTCTAGAATTTCCCTATGTAACCCTGATCAATTCCCACCTATTCTTTCTTTAAAACAATTCTGTTTCTTCTAAAACTGTTTTTTTTTTTTTCTTAAGTTACCGAAAGCCAGACAACTCACTGAACAACTCAAGGAAGATGGCTAGAATTATGTTGAGATGTGCTGTCTTCTCCAGGGACCCAGGTTGTTTGGGCTGGAGGGATCAGAGCAGGAAGGGGAGAACACCTGACTCACAGAACAGGGGAGGGATGGGGAGCAAGAGACTCCGGCACATGGCATATCCAGCTAACAGAACAATCAAAAGGTAAACATCGAGGGAAGGTGGCAGAAACTTCTGTCAGAGTCAGGTCAGATAAGCCCTGAAGATGTATGGTGGAGGAAGGAAGAGGATCCAGGCAGAAGGCAGGAAAAGGGCTGGTGACACCCTGGTACTGTCAGAAAGGCAGCTGTCCTGCTGGTTTCAGAGCAGGGCAGAGACAGTCTTTATGCACATGTCCCCATGATAAAGCTTCACAGAAGATACTATGAGGATGGAGCTGTTTATCCACTGCTGCTGCTAAGTCACTTCAGTCATGTCCAACTCTCTGTGACCCTTTGTATGTAGCCCTCCAGGCTCCTCTGTCCATGGGATTCTCTAGGCAACAATACTGGAGTGAATTGCCATGCCTTCCTCCAGGGGATCTTCCTGACCCAGGGATTGAACCCATGTCTCTTATGTCTTCTGCATTGGCAGGTAGGTTCTTTACCACTAGCTCCATATATACATATACTTAGATCTGGGATGGGGGTGGCAGGAGGCAAGGAGAAGGAAGGGGGAACTTTTTTAAAAGAATATAGGAAGAGGAAACTCAACTGAATTTTAGACAAGCTCTAAATACCGTGTATACATTTTGACCTTGAAGTACTATTACTTGATCATACCTATTCATTTAAACATTAGAAATAGAATTCACAATTATTAGTCTATAGATCCTGTAAGGTATTTGTAGAGGACATAGCTTTTCATTTTAATGTCCCATATACATTAATGTCACATATGTTGATTTAAAGAAATAATTCTATATATCAATTAATAAGTCCCCTCCCATTGTAGATTTCTAGGGAGATATATTTGATTACTAGCAACTTATACTTTATATGAAAGCATGAGATAGACAACTAAAACACAGTTTCATTAGTAAATCCAGAATAATCACCTTCTCATATAGGTGAGAACTACAAGTGATTTTCAACTTAATTAGGTTTATAAATCAATGTGAATATTAGATCACTTATAAAAATAAAGGAAAATAGGTCTGATGTAGATTTATGTCTCTAAGGGCTATCTGCCTCCCTAAGGATATCTTTAACAGACTCTGACACATATTTAAACATACCATTTCCACAGCTCCCACTCCATGGTAGCTCAATAAACTAAGTTCCTGCCTAACTGACATATGAAATATTAGATTCTTTCTTGAATAAATTTCTTCAACTTTGATCTACACAATAACTGGTTTGCATAAATCTTCAATGTACTCCTTAGATGAAATAAAAACTTTTTAAAGAGAAATTGTGGTCAAAGATGGCATTTCATGAGACTTTCAACTTTGCTACCTGATAAAAAGCAGAGTAAAATCTCTATAAATAACCAAAGTAACAAACAGAAAGAGAACTTCATTTCACCTCAACAGCTAACTCCTTCAATGAGTGTCTTAGCTTTATGATTCTTCAGGTTGTAATTTATCTTTTTATTTACCTAAAAAGGAGTTAGAGTAGTTCTCAACCTAAAATTAAAGAGAATAGGAGACCAATCGAAGAGTTAAACACCTGTTCAAAATATTAATTTGCATTGTAAGATCCCAAGACTCTGAGAAGCCATAGGAGATCTATAAGATCTATAAGGTTTCCCAGTAACTATAAAGTCTTTTAAAATTGCTTCAGAGATGGTTTAAACTAACCAGATGCATCAAAAATCACGGTTCACAGAACTAAAAATACACTGGCGTTTTAACAACAGGCTTCCTGTTATTCATAATTCTGGTAACATTTTTAAGTTTCATGAAATTTATTTAACTTTGAACTTAATTGAAACTACCTTCCAACAAGAGTCTTTTATAATTTCTTATATCTTTCAATCTAAGAAAATAATTCCCCCGATTGAGGAAGGAGAAGTCATTGTCTGTTATTTTCTATTGTCATGTAGATGAAACAAGAATATTAGTTCTCCTCTATTAAAAAGACAGAGAGCTCAAAAAAGTCTACCAACTGACAGATCTGAATATTTTTCACTTCCTTCCAAAAGATGAAAAATCACATCAGACAGGAAACACATTCTTTAGATTAGTGACAGGTGTAGAACAACCACACCAGTCAGCCTTCATATTCGGTGTCGGCAGTACGCTCAGCAACAGAGGGGACAACTCTTCCTCTTTATTGAAGTGACACACGTCATATTACTCCTTCATCTACACATCACCAAGCAGAAAAGTTCCCAAGCAATAAAGCTACTTGATATTGGTTGAATGCCAGGCTCTTCTTTTTTAAAAAAATAAAATTGCAGTGCTAGAGAGAGAGAGAGATGCAAAGGAGGAGGAGGACATGGAGGGGAAGGAGGGTGGTGATGATGAATCTAGCTTAAGAATTTCTTTAGGGAAAAAAAAACAAACCAAGAATTTCTTTAGGGAGGAAAGAGGGAAAGTTGTCTCTATTCTCAAACTCATTTCTCCACAAAACAGTAAACTTATTCAGGAGCTGAAAAATGTAGCAGCTTTATTTAGAAGCCAAATGATTTAGATTACACAGCACAATAATAAGGTTCAGGATATACTTAAATCTCCAGTAGAAAAAGGGTGCTAGTGAAGTAAGAGTTTCAACTGTAAAAATAAAAAGCCCCCACCACCCCTCAAGGCAGCCACCAAAAACTCTCGCCTTAGTTCAGGTTTCTCTTTTTCTCAAGAGCCAAATAAACAGTACCCTCAAAGCAGTAAAACGGTGACACGGCTCAGGATACATTCTGGGAAATGGGAGAGTAAAAGAAGACCCAGCACAAGACTGCACTTAGGACTTACCTGCTCTGATCCCAGTTGGCCGCGAAAAGGACTAGAATCTTCCTGCCATAGTGGTCCAGATTGGCCAGGCCCCCAGGGAAACCATCCTTCAGTGCCTGCTTGATGCCAGGGTCGGTGGCCTTGAAGCTTTTGAACATGTCCAGGTTCTGCTGCCGGTACTCAAAGTATTGGGCCAGGAGGCGGAAGGCCTCAAAGTGATGAAACTTCCTAGCCCGCAAGAAGCGTAAGATGAAGGCATCATCTGTGCGGAGAAAGCCAATGTCCGGCCTAGTGATGACCATGTCCCTCACCTCCTGGATGTCCTGGTGCAGCGTGTCCGGATTCTCGTTGAGCTCCAGGCGGGCTTTCTCCAGGGTCTCAGGAGAGAGACCCGCTTGTAAATGAGTCATTGTCCTGCGTGTTCCTAAGCCTTGCCTCTCTCTTGCTGACTGTCCCACCACCAAGCTGGCCCTGGCCACCACCACACTCCAGCCTCCAGACCTCCCTGCTGCCTGCTTCCTCTTCTTTACAGGAAATGATTTGTCTTGGTGTCCAATCAACTACCCTGTTGCTCCTGCTTTCCTGCACCTTTTCTCTGAAAGATAGGAACTTCTTTCCCCACCCCTCCTTAAAAACAACGTCCCGCTCTGGTTCCCTCTTCCTTTTCCTCCAAAGGGATGCGGCCCTCCGGTGGCCCAGGACCCCTCTTCTTGTCCTCTCTCTCTCCTAACAAAACACCCCTAATTGCACCCAGCACAGGGGGTGCTGATCTTGGTACCGTCCTCTTCTCTTCCGAGATGGAACAAAAACAACCCCCACGCACATCTCAGCCCCAGCACTCTGATGCTTCTGCGGTCCCTACTGAACGATGCTCCTGCCAGGGATAACGATGGAAATTCTGATTAATAATAAGGTGGCTCTTCAGCGCGCTGAGCTCGGGGCGGGGGAGAGTGAGTGTCTTTGCCAGAAGGAAAAAAGAGAGAAAGAGAAAGAGACGGGAACGAAGCTTATTTCTCCTACTTATTCAGAGATGCTATTTCCAAGACATTTGTGGGATTCCGTTGAAAACGATTAGGATCCAATTAGGTGGCGACTGCAGAGAGCGCACCTTCCCTCCTCCCCTCCTGGAAACACCGTGATCTCTTAAGACACCAGAAGGGTTTTTGGTGGCGTTAGCACCCGCGTGGGCTCCCCCCCAACCCCACCCCCACCAACTTCTGCCTGCCTCTAGCCCTTTATTTCAACGGACTTGGTGCGGAGGGGGGCGGGTGGGGGGAGGGATATCTCTCCGGAAAGGTACATTTCAAAAGCGAGGCTGGGGGGGAAGAGAGAGTGGGAAAGAGGAGTGGAAGATAAAATTAAAATATCTCTACCTTTTCTACAATGCCCCAAAGCATGAGAGAAGAAAGAGCAGCCGGCTCCTACCAGCAAACCCGGAGGCGGGGACGCTAAGCAATGCGGCACTCCCTGGCATCCATCAGCCGCGGCTTCGGAGGCGGCGGCGGCGGCGGCGATCGCAGCATCAACTCCTCTCGGTGGGATGGAGCGAGCAGAGAAGAGGGACGGCAGCGGGGACCCGGGCAGAAGACGCACTGGGGAGCAGCCCTGACCACATCGTCGGCAAGCAGCCGCTTCCTCTCCCCGCGGGAGCGGTGGGGGGAGGGGGGTTGGGGGGAGACCAGAGCTAGGGTCACCGCTGTCCCAGGTCCTCGCCCGGCCCTGCCATTCTCGCCTGCCGGAGAAGAGAAGGAAGGGAGCGAGAATCGAACGCCTGGATGGAGGAGGCCACGCGGGCAGCCGCCGCCTTTGTGAGCTCGGAGCCGCTGGGGCCGAGGGCGCGGCTGCTGCGGGCCCCGGGCCCTCACCCTGTGCGCGCCCGGGCGGCCGAAGTCAGACGCGCCCCTCCGAGCTGCCGCCGCGGCCGCTGCTGCTGCTGCTGCGGCTCCGGCTGCCGCTGCTAAAAGAGGACTCGGCTCAGCCCAACTCCTCTCTAATTATCCCAGCACAGATCTCGCTGCGACGTAAGCACTCACTCAGCTCGCGCACGCACTCCGCTCCTCTCGCCCTGACTCGCTTGGATAGGACCGCAATTTCCGTGGCATTCAAATATCCCGAGCCCCAAGTTTAGCCCGCTCCTGGTCCCCCAGCTCCCGGGCCGGCTACTTGGGACGGGCATCGCGGGGCCAGGCGGGGTAGCGACGCCCCGCAGCCTCCCCACGACCCTCTCTCACCCTTTGTGTACAAGACCCTTGAGCTGCCCGGCGGCGAGTGGCTGTGGTAGATGGTAATTCAGCGACACATTTTCTAGTTCCTGTAGGAGGTAATTTTGATGTGAAAGAAGTAGGGAAACATTTTGTACTTTCCGTATTTGTTGTTGACAGAAATGTTGGATTTAGAAAAGACCAGAGTGGTTCCACAGCATTGGGCTGATGATTAAGCCTCCGGAGGAACTTATATGAATAGTATTTCAAACTCTGGCTGCTAAATTCCTATTGAAGAGGATGGAAATGAGCCGGGGTTGGAGTGGGGGGACCCATTTTCAGAAGAAGGAAAAACAGGCACTCCTTGACTTACATTTCATAATAAAACATGTTTCTGGAGATGCATTTGATAGTTCCCTCAGTTTGATACATCTGTATACTAGAATCATCATGATTGAACCGAAGTCTTTGAGGTTAAGATGACTAAGGGTTTGAGAAAAATGAATGCCTTGTATTTTCAAAGCACAGCATGTATTACTGAGCCTGTCACTTTATAAACTTTTGGCTTACAGAGTGTCGAATGGGGTCCTGAATTCAGATTAATTCAATGCAACAAATATCTACTGAGCTCCACTGGGTGTGACCATGATGGCTACTCCATTTCTCCATGAACTTCCAGATGTTCAAGCTGGTTTTAGAAAAGGCAGAGGAACCAGAGATCAAATTGCCAATATCCAATGAATCATCGAAAAAGCAAGAGAGTTCCAGAAAAACATCTATTTCTGCTTTATTGACTATGCCAAAGCCTTTGACTGTGTGGATCACAACAGACTGTGGAAAATTCTGAAAGACATGGGAATACCAGACCACCTGACCTGCCTCTTGAGAAACCTGTATACAGGTCAGGAAGCAACAGTTAGACCTGGACATGGAACAACAGACTTGTTCCAAATAGGAAAAGGAGTATGTCAAGGCTGTATATTGTCACCCTGCTTATTTAATTTATATGCAGAGTACATCATGAGAAACGCTGGGCTGGAAGAAGCACAAGCTGGAGTCAAGATTACTGGGAGAAATATCAATAACCTCAGATATGCAGATGACACCACCCTTATGGCACAAAGTGAAGAGGAACTAAAAAGCCTCTTGATGAAAGTGAAAGAGAAGAGTGAAAAAGTTAGCTTAAAGCTCAACATTCAGAAAACGAAGATCATGGCATCCGATCCCATCACTTCATGGGAAATAGATGGGGAAACAGTGGAAACAGTGTCAGACTTTATCTTTTGGGGCTCCAAAATCACTGCAGATGGTGACTGCAGCCATGAAATTAAAAGATGCTTACTTCTTGGAAGAAAAGTTATGACCAACCTAGAGAGCATATTAAAAAGCAGAGACATTACTTTGTCAACAAAGGTTCGTCTAGTCAAGGCTATGGTTTTTCCAGTGGTCATGTATGGATGTGAGAGTTGGACTGTGAAGAAGGCTGAGCACCGAAGAATTGATGCTTTTGAACTGTGGTGTTGGAGAAGACTCTTGAGAGTCCCTTGGACTGCAAGGAGATCCAACCAGTCCATTCTAAAGGAGATCAGTCCTGGGTGTTCTTTGGAAGGAATGATGCTGAAGCTGAAACTCCAGTACTTTGGCCACCTCATGCGAAGAGTTGACTCATTGGAAAAGACTCTGATGCTGGGAGGGATTGGGGGCAGGAGGAGAATGGGATGACAGAGGATGAGATGGCTGGATGGCATCACCGACTCAATGGACATGAGTTTGAGTGAACTCTGGGAGATGGTGAAGGACAGGGAGGCCTGGCGTGTTGCAATTCATGAGGTTGCAAAGAGTCAGACACGACTGAGCGACTGAACTGAACTGCGTGTGAGCCATTGTCCTAGAGTCTATGGATGGGTGGTCTTGAAGATAAGAAAACGTTGTATTTGATGACTATTAGAATCTTCAGATTAATAAACAGGCTTTCTGTTATTGCTCTCAAGGTGATGGTGCTGACAAAGAGAAAGAGGGGTGGCAGACCTGTATCAGTTCAATTCAGTCACTCAGTCGTGTCCAACTCTTTGCGACCCCATGAACCGCAGCACGCCAGGCCTCCCTGTACATCACCAACTCCCGGAGTTTACTCAAAGTCATGTCCATTGAGTCAGTGATGCCATCCAGCCATCTCATCCTCTGTCGTCCCCTTCTCTTCCTGCCCCCAATCCCTCCCAGCATCAGAGTCTTTTCCAATGAGTTAACTCTTTGCATGAGGTGGCCAAAGTACTGGAGTTTCAGCTTTAGCATCATTTATATAAACATGCACATCTATATGTGTGTATATATATGAGCTTCCCAGGTGATGGTAGTGGTAAAAAAAAAAATCGCCTGCCAATGCAGGAGACTTAAGAGAGAGGGTTAGATCCCTGGGTGAGAAGATCCCCTGGAGGAGGGCTTGGCAATCCACTCCAGTATTCTTGCCTGGAGAATCCCATGGACAGAGAAGCCTGGCAGACTATAGTCCATAAGGTCGCAAAGAATAGGATACCACTGAAATGACTTAGCACTACATATTTTATATATATGCACTATATATATATACATATACTACATATGTATAGTGTATAGTGTAGTATATACATATACTACAAATATATAGTGCATACATATAAAAAATATGTAGTATAGAGAAGGAATATATATATATATATATATATATATATATATGGAGAAGGAAATGGCAACCCAGTCCAGTACCTTTGCCCAGAAAATCCCATGGACAGAGGAGCCTGGTAAGCTACAGTCCATGGGGTCGCAAAGAGTTGGACATGACTGAACGACTTCACTTCACTTCATACATATATATATATATCCATATATATATATATGCACTATATATATATATGCACTATATATATTCAAAGTCCTTCTAGGACTTTATGTCTTTATGACTCTCAAAAGCATTCTGAGTGCAACATGAATTGTTAAAATATTTGGGTTCCTATTTCCAAAAAAATTGAAAAATTCAGTGTAGGACAGTAGTCAGCTTTCAATTTCTAACTGAGGGAAATGATTCATATCAAATGCATAGAGAGGTTTTAACTATCACCAATAAGGAGACACAGTTCTCCATGGGTCTCATGTTTCTTCATGTCTTATGATCAAGGCACTAACTATCCTTTTTTCGAGACCATCTTTTCAAGGCTGTGCACATAATGAGCAGCTTTGGAAGAGCCTTAGAAGCTGCAGATGGTACTTCCATCTGAAGGAAGGACTGGTTTGCTTAGGGCTTTAGAGGAAGAAGATACTGTCTCCCTCCTGAACAAAGCAGATTTATTTGGTTTCCTTCAACTCAAGAGTTACTCTCCTGTAAGGCCACCCACTGGGCATGCAAATATAACTCTTCTCTTAGGCTTGTGGGAATTGAGCTCAGAAAACCAGCCCCAAATATGCTGATGTTCAGACTGCTTGCTGAGTCTGAGTCTTTCATCTGTAACCCAGGAGTTTTGCATCCATGAAACTGTGGCCATCTAACTTGTTGACTTGCAGGAAGGGTTAAATCTCAAATCCTTCAAGGTACTTGCCGCTGCTGCTAAGTCGCTTCAGTCGTGTCCAACTCTGTGCGACCCCATAGACGGCAGCCCACCAGGCTCCCCTGTCCCTGGGATTCTCCAGGCAAGAACACTGGAGTGGCTTTCCATTTCCTTCTTCAATGCATGAAAGGGAAAAGTGAAAGTGAAGTCGCTCAGTCGTGTCCGACTCTTAGTGACCCCATGGACTGCAGCCAACCAGGCTCCTCCGTCCATGGATTCTCCAGGCAAGAGTACTGGAGTGGGGTGCCATTGCCTTCACTGCTTAATTTTGTTCCCTGAGATGGAAATATTAAACTATAATTTTAGAGGAGAATTTATATAAATAAAACCTGTTGGTCATTGAAATGGTATAGCCCATGTTCAGTGATGATATTTTCATTATATATCAATAATACAGTTGCCTCAAAGAGGTTCATTTCAACATATCAGTATATGATACAGATCACTTCTGTCATGTAGTAGCGTTGTTGGAGTTGGCCAGTTAGTTGTATTTACAAATTGCTAAGTCCTTCAATGATTATACTTTTATTCTGTCCCCCTTGTACACTTGAAATCAGTTCTGAAGCCAAAATAAATATGTAAAGCCTTCTAAGAATGAAACAAGATGTTTATCCAGATGACACCAGAGCATTTCATTCTCATTCAAAATTAACTTAACTCACTTTGACAAATTAATGGAAAGTAATGTAAAAACTGTTGTTGTTCAGTCACTAATTCATGTCCGACTCTGCCATCCCATGGACTACAGCAATGTAGAAACTAGAATATGAAAATAAATTAACTAAGCAACAGGAATAATTAAGTCATAATTAGAAAATGATTAAATTAAGGACTTCAGGTGTCTTCAAGCAACCAAAAAGACAGTTTGCTTTACTGCTGTATTAAAATGGAGAGAGTGGTTTTTGTTTTAAAGCATTTTATCCCATTTGTTGTCCAATAAAATATATGTACCATAAGAGGCACAAAACGAGATGTATAATTCAGTGACATATTATAAAGTAAACACCTACCCAGGTTAAGGAGTAGAACATTGCAGGTACCAAAAAAGCCCCCTTATCCTTCCCTCATAACTACTGGCTTTTCTTCCCCAAAAATGAAACCATTCTATCTTCATTTTGGAAATGATCACTTCAAATCACTTGTCTTTCTTTAAATTTTGCAAACTAAGTAACTATGCCCTACAAATTAGTATTTTTTCTTTGACTTAAATAAATATAATCATTCATATGTGATTTTGTGATTGGTTGCTTTCTTTCAATATTATAGGATTCACCTAACTGGTTGCATGTAGTTAGTTCAACCATAATCAGTGATGACGCATAGAATTCCATTTTACAAATGACATTCTTATCCATTCTCCTGTTCATGAAAATTGTGTTGTTTTCTCTTTGGGACTATTAGGAGTCATGATGTATGAACATTCTGGTACAAGTCTCTTAGTGCATGTGGACATAACCTAGGAATGAAATTGCTAGGTCGCATGGAATATGCATTTTCAAATTCAGTTGTTATCATTGTTGTTTAGTTACTCGGTTGTGTCCAGCTCTTTCTCAACCTCATGGACTGTAGCCCTTCAGGCTCCTCTGTCCATGGAATTTCCCAGGCAAGAATACTGGAGCAGGTTGCCATCAACCCAGGGATGGGCCCCATGTCTCCTGCATTGGCAGGTGGATTCTTTACCGCTGAGCTGCCAGAGAACACCATCAAATTCAGTAAACAATGCCAAACTATTTATATCCTACTGACTGTGTCATTTCACCCTGCTTCTAACAGTATGTAAGGTTTTTCACTGTACCACAGTTCTCATAAGTTTTTACTATTGTCTATCAGATATGCAGATGACACCACCCTTATGGCAGAAAGTAAAGAGGAACTCAAAAGCCTCTTGATGAAGGTGAAAGAGGAGAGTGAATAAGTTGGCTTAAAGCTCAACATTCAGAAAACGAAGATCATGGCATCTGGTCCCATCACTTCATGGGAAATAGATGGGGAAACAGTGGAAACAGTGTCAGACTTTATTTTTCGGGGCTCCAAAATCACTGCAGATGGTGACTGCAGCCATGAAATTAAAAGATGCTTACTCCTTGGAAGGAAAGTTATGACCAACTTGGATGGCATATTCAAAAGCAGAGACATTACTTTGCCAACAAAGGTTCGTCTGGTCAAGGCTATGGTTTTTCCAGTGGTCATGTATGGATGTGAGAGTTGGACTGTGAAGAAGGCTGAGCGCTGAAGAATTGATGCTTTTGAAGTGTGGTGTTGGAGAAGACTCTTGAGAGTCCCTTGGACTGCAAGGAGATCCAACCAGTCCATTCTAAAGGAGATCAGTCCTGGGTGTTCTTTGGAAGGAATGATGCTGAAGCTGAAACTCCAGTACTTTGGCCACCTCATGCGAAGAGTTGACTCATTGGAAAAGACTCTGATGCTGGGAGGGATTGGGGGCAAGAGGAGAAGGAGATGACAGAGGATGAGATGGCTGGATGGCATCACTGACTCGATGGACATGAGTCTGAGTGAACTCTGGGAGATGGTGATGGACAGGGAGGCCTGGCGTGCTGCAATTCATGGGGTCGCAAAGAGTCGGACATGACTGAGTGATCTGATCTGATCATTTTCACTATATTTTAATTAAAACTATGTTTTGATTTTAAACAGGAGAATTTCATAGTGGTTTTCATATATATTTCCATGATTGCTAATGAGGTTATGAAGTTTCCATACATTTGACCATTTGCATAACCTTTTTTGTGAAGTATCATTTTGAGAATTTTGCCCCCTTTTAGAGTGGATTGTTTATTATAGTTATAGTTCTTTATAGATTCAGAATATGAATCCCTTGTCAGTTATATATGTTACAACTATCTTCTTCCAGTCTGTGACTTGTTTTTTTTTACTCTTTTTAATAGTGTCTTTTGATTAACATAATTTAAAATTTTAACATAGCTTAATTTTTTCCTACATGTAGCATTTTTGTGTCCTGTTCAAGAATGTTTTAGGTCACTGAGATATTCTCTGATATTACCTTTTAGTTGTTTTATTCTTTTGCCTTTCACATTTGGACCTCCTGTGGTCCACCTGAGACTGAATTTAGTGCAGGGTGTGGGAAAGATCAAGCACTGGTTTTTTTCCCTATGTGAATATCCAATTGACTCAGCACCATTTACTGAGACTGTTTATTGAAAAGACTATGTTTTTCCTAATGAGCAGAAGAGCTACCATTATCACAAAATAACTGTTCGTATATACATTGATTTTAACTATATACAAATTTTAAGCCCCACAAGACATCATTGTTTTACAACCAATATTTCTCAGTGTTTCTCAAAGTGGGTACCCCAGGTCAGTACCATCACCTGGGAAGTTCCCAACCCTGACATACTGAATCAGAAATCCTGGTGAGGGATCTCAAACTGTCATCCGGACAGCCTTTCAGGCTTTAATAATTTACATTAAGGTTTGACAATTGTTGTTCTAGATTTATATACATATTTATCCTTTTCATTATTCTTCATTCCAAATTATCATTTGTAGTCTCTATTGTGATAGTCAATAGGCAAGATTCTTTTATCCAGAGGTTTATTTTGTTTTTTTATCCCTCTCTATTTTTTTCCTATATAGGTAGTACTACAGATAAGGGTATGGCCTTTAATGGTATGACATAGATGAGGTATTGCAGAAGTAGTTGACAAATTCTCATTTCATCTTAGTATTGTATTACTGGTAATATCACACCTTCACAGAAACCAGTAATGGGAAATTGATCCAGCTATCCCCTTGATGAACAAATGCTTCCCAGAGACCCTATTTCGTGCAGTCTAGGTGATTGAACTGCTCTCTCCCTTCTTTCAGAGAAGTAAATGTACTCAAGGAGGTGATTACGTTAAATTAGTAGCCTGACAGTTTTTGTTAAATTTATAATACATATTATATATAACTATTTTATTATTATCTCGTATCACAGATCTATATTAAATCAATTTCTTAGTTATTTTATTTTACTTTGCAAAGTTGTTTCCTACTTTTAAATGAGACTTTACTAAAAAGATTTGCCTGGATCACTTCATTCTACATGTCAATAGTTCCACTATATCTATGCAGATGAAACTAGATTAAAATAATCATTAAGGACCACCTCAAGGAAAAAGATTCCATAAATGGTTTAAGAGTGGGGTGTGTGTGTGTGTGTGTGTGTGTGTGTGTGTGTGAAGGTCTGGATGGATATATATGAACCTCAGCTATTTTTAACACAATCACCAACTGAATGCTCACTCCCTGGGCAGCAGTTTTTTATAAGCAACACTAGCCCCCAGATGAGTCCCCCCAAATACAATACTAAAGAGTCTGTCAAACAGAAGATACTTCAAGAGAAAAACAAGTAGAAAACTAACATCATGCTGAATTTCCCAGACTTGTCACTCTGTAAATAAAGGCAGCATATCCAGGCTTGTCCGCGGCAGTGAATATGCTTGTGACTAAATGTCATCCTGTTTATGATGTCTCATTAGTAGATAAGAACAATTTCAGTTCTGCTTCATTGCTCTTACTTTGAGGCATATAATCTCAGTTATAACATATTTTCATACCAACTGCTCAAACTTGAATCTCTTTCATTTTTATTCTCCAAAATATTGAGAATCCTGTTATTGCATCATATCTGTTAACAATCAGTTAATAGGACCTAGGTTTGTTCTAATGGAACATAATTAGCTAAACTTCATGAAAGTTTGAAGTAAATTTTGTACAAAAAGCGCATGGAAGTCATACATATATTTGCCCTGCTTATAGCCCCAGTGTTCAGCACACATTAAATGTGCAAAAAGGCCACCACTAAAAACAAGTGGAAGAAAAGTAAAACTTGTGGAGTTAAAAAAATCCCTACGTGTTCCAACTATAAGTGGGCATTTTTAAGTAGAAATAGACCACATAATATACCAGTGAAATATTTTAGATTCTTGAAAGCAATTGTTTTTGACATTTGCTGTATGTTATAAGTTGGTTTTCTAGGATTTCTTTTCCAGTTCAGTTAAATCATCCTTTGAAAGTGCCTTCCATTGGTTCACTTCCTTTTAGGCTACAGTTACAAACATTCAAGTGCCTTTCCCAAACTGTTTATCTTCTGGCTTACTAGAGAGGATTATGTAGTAGAAGAAAGTCTTGAAACTGTCCAGCTGGATCTGGGTTGACAGATTATTAAGATGACACTCTTAATGAAGCAAAGAGTACTTTAAATATCATTCTAATAAGTCATGGACAATTCTCAGATGAAGTTTGAAAACAACAAAATGTTTTTTAAAGATGGGAATGCAGTTTCAGTTCTCTGAAAATTCGTTTATTCTTTCACCAAATATTTATTGAAAACCAATGTAGACCCTGTGCTAGGCAACTTTTGCTTCCTTTTTAGCTAACCACTGTATAATATACTGTAGCTAAATTATCTGAACTATTAGAGGATTAATTTGCAAAAGCCTCATTTTTAGGGTTGTTTTGCTAAGATCATGTTTTTTGGTTTCAGATTGGCACAGGTCTATAAATTCAAACAGAATCCTTTGGGATAGTGACCATTACAGGTGATACTATGGCTTTTCAAATTGTAACCTAAAGGATATCCTTTAGCATCTCTTTAGGAGCATCTAAATTTTATCCAAAACAGGTTTCCTCAACCTATTTAAGATATCGTCCAATGACCTCATAGGTAAGATAGACCTTTGGGTGTTGTGCAATCTCTGGAAAGCTTGCTTATCTAGTTTTCTTCCACTCAAATAAGTATAGAATACAACCTGGGGTCCTTATAAAATGTGTCTGTTCAGTTCAGTTCTGTCACTCAGTCGTGTCTGACTCTTTGCAACCCCATGGACTGCAGCATGCCACACTTCCCTGTCCATCACCAACACCTGGAGCTTGCTCAAACTCATGTCCATTGAGTTGGTGATGCCATCCAACTATTTAATTCTCAGTTGTCTCCTTCTCCTGCCTTCAATCTTTCCCAGCATCAGTGTCTTTTCCAATGAGTCAGTTCTTCTCATCAGGTGGCCAAAGTATTGGAGTTTCAGCTTCAGCATCAGTCCTTCCAATGAATATTCAGGACTGATTTCCTTTAGGATGGACTGGTTTGCTCTCCTGCAGTCCAAGGGAATCTCAAGAGTCTTCAACACCATAGTTCAAAAGCATCAATTCTTCGGCACTCAGCTCTCTTTATAGTCCAACTCTCACATCCATACATGACTACTGGAAAAGCCATAGCTTTGACTAGATGGATCTTTGTCAGCATCAGAACAAGACCCAGTTTTCTCCACAGTCAGTCTCTCCCATCAGGAAGCTTCCATAAGCCCCTTATCCTTACCCATCTGAGGGCGGGCAGAATGAAAACCACAGTCACAGAAAACTAATCAAACTGATCACATGGACCACAGCCTTGCCTAACTCAATGAAACTATGAGCCATGCTGTGCAGGGCCACCCAAGATGGATGGGTCATGGTGGAGAGTTCTGACAAAACATGGTCCACTGGAGAAGGGAACGGCAAACCACTTCAGTATTCTTGTCTTGAGAACTCCATGAACAGCATGAAACGGCAAAAAGATGTGTCTGTTGGTTCCCTGTAATTAAGAGCAACTGGCCTTGTTTTCATCAACTGACATGAAGTTTAGCTAGTTTCTGTGTCAGAGTAACCAGACGTCTTTGATAGTACTTCTAATGACAGTTTTCCCTTTAGCAATGTCAGCAGCTACTTTACCTTTTCTACCTTTGGTTGATCCAGCTTCTCACAGCTGGATCCAATCTGCGTCTGAAGATTCCAGCCTTTCTCAGCTTTACAGGTCAACCAAAACAAAAGTAAGGTGTCCACCAGAGTTTCCAGATTCAGATGGCATTAGGGACCCAGCAGCTGGGTATCTTAAAATGTGAAACAGCCTGTGTAAGGCCACAGGGAGTGTTGGTAACTGTGACAAATGTGAAAGCATATTTAACTTTCAGATCTTCTGATTTCTTTCCACACCATGTGTATGTGTGTGTGTTTGTCATTCAGTTGTGTCCGACTCTTTGTGACCCCCTGAACTGTAGCCCACCAGGCTCCTCTGTCCCTGGGATTCTCCAGGCAAGAATACTGGAGTTGATAACCATTACTAAGCCCCCAAAACATCTGCTGGGCTGTCAGTTTCCATCCTTTAATGTAAGCTGGTATTTTCTGCCTAAGATTCTTCTCTATCGTGCTTCAAACCTGAGACTTTGTGAGCCACTGTCCCTGCAGCTTCCAGATGTTCAAGTTGATTGTGATGCCCCACTGACCTCTCCCACCCCTCAGCTTTATCTGCCAAGCTCCCTGGGACACGGTGTGCCAGAAGTTCATTCCCATATGATCTGTGAGTCACAGCACCTCAGAACTCCTTTATATCTGACATACAAGTGGGCTCATTCTGCAGGATTGAGCTATGAAGCCTGCCTCAGACACTTCCATGCTGAACAGCCATCTGTTATTCTGCTTTGCTGGTTCTGGTTGCTTTCCGTGTGGCCAGAATATTGCCTTGTGTCTGAAACCAGGCATCAGTCCTCAATAGAAAATTTCTCCAGAAGTTGACCAAGAACTCTGTGACTTGTGAATGTTCTCCCACCAGTCTGAGCACTGGAGGCTGCAGCATCATTTTCTGTCCAGGCTGCCAGAGTCATGGTCAAGGGCACGTCTCTCCTACAACCCTGTGTGGGAAAGATATAGCCCTTCTGGGGAATAGAGCCCAGCAGCATCTCAGAGATAGATTTTCTGGCTCCACATTTCTTCTTTACCCAGCCAACAACTGTCCTGAGTCTACCAAAATTACAATTCAAGGCAGAATATACCTTGAATTGGCCAGAATATGCCTTCTGTTTTCCACTCAGTGGATTATGCAAGTTTCTCCTCACATTTCAAGAAACTGATGAGGAGTTTGATGTTGGCCACCAGATGTAAAGCTGTTCGTAACATACAGGCCAGGGTACGCTGCCCTGTAAAATTTGCATTTGGCTCAGTCAACCTGCTAGCTGTCCATTTTCATACTACGTGATTCCAAAGGGTGAAAGACTTATTTACTATAAATACTTCCCCACACCTCAGCAACTTTGCAGCAGGTGCCTGTCAAATTACTGTGGAAAAGTTACTATGGAAAAAGATCTGAAGGACTGTCACAAAGAAGCAAAATATAATTTAAAAATAACATTGTAATGAAAAACAGAAGCCATTTCTCCAATTAGTAGCAATTTTCTCCAATTAGAAGTTAGTTTCAAATTGTCTATTTCTCATTCGCTCAGTCATGTCTGACTCTTCGCAACCCAATGGACAGTAGCCTGCCAGGCTCCTCTGCCCATAAAATTTTTCAGGCAAGAATACTGGAGCAGATAGCCATTTTCTTCTCCAGGGGATCTTCTTGACCCAGGGATTGAACCTGTGTCTCCTGCATTGGCAGGCAGATTCTTTACTACTGTGCCACAAACATTAATCACTAGAAAATAACATCCTATTTCTATCTTTTGATGTTACAACCCTCAAGAAGCTACAAAACAAGACTTTAAAGATAGTTGACATTTTCTGGGATCCAAGTTACAGAAGAATTTTGTAATAGTTTGATGTATATTCATTATGGAGTAGAAGAAATAAAAAACAGGTGTCATGATTCCAAAAATAATTGAACAAAAAGTGACTTCATATGACTGTAAGAATTCCTAAAATATAAAATAACTGATAGAAAAAAATGCATGGCCCAGTTCTTCAAAATACCCCATGCTTCATATAAATGGATTTACTCACTATTCCCCATTATCATCTTATACTTTCTTCCAGAACTACCCTTTGCTCACTGCTCACAGCTTCAGAGCAGAGCTCAAGTCAAAAATGGGGTCTGGCTTCCCAGTAGAGGGTGCTACAAACTTGAATGAGCTCGGCTATCATCCAGGGGCCAAAAGTACAGTGATCTTCCGGGGTCTGGGCTACCAAAAGCTAGTTGAAATTATGATTGCCTGATTCAGAAAAAAAGAGAACAAAATTGCCCAACTCAGAAAAAAATTGATTTTCAAATAACAAATAAAATTTTACTATGAATATGCCCCATGAAATATCTGAGATATATTTATACTAAAAAAAAAATTAAATCTAAATCTAATCTGGAAAGCCCACTGTTTTACCTGGTGTGCTGTGCTTAGTCGCTCAGTTGTGTCTGACTCTTTGCGACCTCATGGACTATAGCCCTCCAGGTTCCTCTGTGCATGGGGATTCTCCAGGCAAAAGTACTGGAGTCGGTTGCCATGCCCTTCTCCAGGGGATCTTCCCTACCCAGCAATCGAACCTGGGTCTCCCACATTGCAGGTGGATCCTTTACTGTGTGACCACACCAGGGTAGCCTTAGTTGAAAAGCCTGTTGCCCACAGAAGGGAAGAAAGAAACTTTAACAGTAAAAGACAGGTCCTGTTTAATCAACACCAGAAATGGAAGCAGGGAAGATATAGGCAAGGAGCTGGTGAATAAGACCAGGTGCATACTAAGGGCACTGAACCTGACAGCTAGGAGCTTAGACTGCGGGTCTGTGGGGTAGCCATGACGGAGAATAGGAGCAGTGGATCTGGGAGGCACTTCCACTGGAATTCACCACGGGTTTATGTAGTCTGGGAAGACTACATTTGATTTATCTGGTCATTTGATTTACCTGGTCCATCTTACATGATTGCATCGACCCTTGTAGGAAGGGCAGAGGCCCCAGGACACTACTTTGTCTCATGCAAGGGAATAGCTGGAGAGTTACAAATTCAGAGAAACTCAATGGATGTTTGAGTTACCTGTGTCTTTTGAGATAATCCCTGCCTTTGAAGTGTGCTTGGTTTAAAGGACCCAGAAACAGCAGGCACAGTGGGGTCTGCTTGCATCCTCAAGGAAATACTTGGGCTTTCTTCAGGAAGTCAATGTATTGACTTCCCAACACCTGATGCAATCGTGTCTCAAAGGAGCTGCTGTGGATGTTTGTGTTAATGTTTTGTGATTATGAGACTGAAACTTATTTTTCTCCAAAGACAAAAAATGGAACTTTCAGAGCCTCAAGAACTGTATGTTTGTTTCAGAAATGATCAATGAATCAAAATGTAATTGAGACTTTCATAAAGAGGGGAAAAAGTAATATGGTAAAAAATAATTGCATCTCTTTATTGCTGTAAAACTGAAATATTTCACTGTGACTACTAAAACGATTGAAGCTAAATCTGTGCAAGACCAAGTACTCCTGTCTTACAGAAAATGGTTAGCAATCCTCCAGTGACAGAGTGGTTTTAATGTGAGCAGGATTTAAGTTATTGGATAAGCAAGGAGTACCACGCGGACTTTATTAATATCTGGTGATGTGCTTCTGGACTTATGTCCCATCTTCTCCCCTTCTCATCTCACATCAACTAGCCCAGTGTCTGGACTTGCCCTGCTCACCTGTATAAACAGCACAGCATTTCTACCAAATGAACTGTAACATTCACAAGGAAGACTGGTATTTCAGCCTAAGAGGCTTAACCCTGGAAAAAAATCATTCTGAGCACAAAATACCATATTAAACACCATGAGAATAAGGAAATGGCATGAAATTAGGAACACCAGTCAAAGCAAGAGCTTTAGTTTAGCTCATAAGCTTTATCTTATATTATAATGCCCAGACTGTCTGGTTTATATGAGAATTTACTTATCCTGCAGGGCTTAAGCCATCTTCTAAAGTTCATTTTCCTGTTTGTATAAAAATATGTTTTAAACATTTTCAAAATTGAGAATTTCTCATAGTGTCAAATAATAAATCAACATTATACTAATCCTGATTAGTGGTCATTTTACTTTCAGGAAAATGATGCAGTGAGAATGTATTCCTAGTTTATCTCCTGAGGAGCTGTCACCAAATTCATAATGCTGGTAACTGTTCAGGTGAAGGCAGGGAGATAAAATCAAAGAGGGGCGCCTTGGGGCTTTAAGCAATTTGACATTATCTTATTTTATAGTATATAACTGGGTGTAAGGGTCACCTCATAATATACTTTCTATGTCTATGTCTTACATGTGTCACAATAAGCTTTTAAGAAAGAAGAAACCAGAGTTGCTTCAATAATATACATGCTTCAGTGACTCAAATATACAAATTAAAGTAAGTGATACACATTTACTTAGTATGATTTTTGTCTTTCAGTACACAATTATCCTTCCTGTTTGATGTCTCTATATTCATCCAATTACAAGTCAAAGAAAAATATTTTGATGAGTTCTCAAAATGATTTTGTATTTTTTAAAAATGTTGTTGTTTATGGGGTTCTTCAACCTCACAAACCTCTCTGACTCCCACCCTACCCCTCTCCTCCCCACTCATCTCTTTTAAACCTTTTCAAAAGGCTATTTAAAGTCTTTGGCACCAAGACAAATTTGGCACCAAGGTAGAAGAAACAGAAGCAGATCCCTGTAAACTGTGTAAGGAAATTAGACTCTATCCTAAGGAGAATGGAAAACCAATGCAAATCAGGAAGTCACCTAGCAAGATGACTACCCTGACCACAGAGGTGCCGGTCCCTGCCCTCAGACTGCAGTGAACTTTGTATCTGCTACTTAAACCCCTTCACCAGATCTCTATTCCCTCAGTTTAAAGTCCAATTATTATTGAACCTTGCATACCTCTTGACTCATTTCTCTTGTCATTCACTCAGCTTCAATAAAATCAACCTCCTGGCATATCCTTGAAAGTATAAGTACTGCACAGTCTCACTTCTGAGCCTTTCCACACTCTGCTTCATACTCTGCTCCCTAATCCTGGAACATACTGTGCTGTAGTGGAAACAACTATTAATCACTCAGGGCTCAGTTTGAAACCAACCTCATTACACAACCTCAGGCTAAGATTGCTCTGAGCTTCTACTCTACTCATAATGCTCTATGATAACCGTACTGTATCACACATCACGCTCCAGTGTAATTGCCTGCCTTCTCCTGTTTTTCCTGTCCCTTAGTGTGCATGGGCTTCCCTGATAACTCAGTTGGTAAAGAATCCACCTGCAATGCAGGAGACCCCGGTTTGATTCCTGGGTCAGGAAGATCTCCTGGAGAGGGGAAAGGTATCCAGTATTCTGGCCTTGAGAATTCATGGACTGTATAGTCCATGAGGTCACAAAGAGTCAGACATGACTGAGTGACTTTCACTTTAAAGTTACGGCTTTGTCTTGTAGGGATGTGATAAATATACGTTGAATTAATGAGTAACACCATTTGTCTTTCTAGCTTAAGGAATATGCCAGGTTTCTCAGTGGATTTGAAAATTCAAATAAATATATCAAATGATATATGATAGCAGTAATTTAAAACAGATAAGAAAAAGCTTTATGAATTACATGGTAGAAATTATGTGAGTAGGAGTCAAGAGACCCAATATTAATTATGTCTTTCTTACTTGCTGCACTTTAGGTTAAGTTATTTAAGATCTCTTAACCAGTTTTTCTTCACTTACGAAGGTGTTCAGTTAGACACTTCCCAATATTTCTTTCAAATTTAAAGTTCTTTATTCAGATAATAGCATCAAATGTAGGCAGCATCTATGTAAAGTATGAATGTTTCCCAGAGTATTTAACTAGGAATAGAGCTTCCCTGGTGACTTGCTGGTAAAGAATTCACCTGCCAATGTAGGAGACACAAGAGACATGGGTTTGATCCCTGGGTTGGGAAATCACCTGGAGAAGCAAATGGCAACTCACTCCAGTAATCTTGCCTGGAAATTTTCATGGACAGAGGAACCTGGTGGGCTACAGTTCATGGAGTCACAAAGAGTCAGACATGACTGAGTGCACACGCACACACATGATGGTTTGTTTACTTCTATTCAGTTGTGTAAAATGGGAGTAAATGAAATAATATATGTATATTTATTAGTCATTATTATTTGATTAAATATCTTTCACACTCTTTATAAATCAGTTTGTTTTTGTGATTTGGCTATAGAATGAAAAACTTAATTCTTAACTAAAATTGAAGTGGAAAACAAGTTTGTCTCAATTCTAAATGGTGTCTTGAAACCCACTCAAGTCTACTTTTAGTAATTCAATTTTAATTACTAGGATTCAATCTCAGATAGAAATTCACTTTTCAATTAAATAGTCTTTTTTTCCTCTGACTCTGTGTCTTTTATTAGTACTTTTTTATGCATCCTTCTTTGATTAGCACAATATGGAAGCCGGCATGGATAATTCAAAATGTTAGCATTATTCTCTTTCAAATGAGTATGATTTAATGTCAGTGTGTTGCTATGAGGCCATAGAATTAGAATTTCCAGTTTTCAATGAATAAGGTAATATCACCTTTAAGAATCCACCACAAATTGCCAGGGCAAAATTAAAAGCAATTCATCAAAGAGCATACTGGCTGTCTTAGTAGAATGGACATTGATGATGTTCCAATTAAAGCAAACATGACTCATTCTGAATGGAAATCAATTGACTCTATCTGTATGATAAGCATGATCCTCCCTTCGCTGTCTAAGACAATGGCACTATGAAGATGGCTGGGGAGAGAGAAATGTTTCATCCTTGTGTCACATAGCAAAGCTCAGGAAGGTTGAGGATGGTCCCAAGGAACGTGAGGCCAAGGGAAAGACAAACACAGTGCACCATTTATGTCTCCCCAGTCCAGCTGACCTGAGGAGGGTACTGGAGACAGAACGCTGTGCAGTGCTGGCCCCAGGGAGATCCAGGTCTTCTCCATGGAAGAAGCTTGCACTTACGGGAATAGCTGGGTGAAAGGCAAAAGAGGCCCCTTACTGCATTATGGCCAGGGTTTCCCTGGTGGTTCAGATGGTAAAGCTTCTGCCAACAATGCGGGAGACCCGGGTTCGATCCCTGGGTCGGGAAGATCCCTTGGAGAAAGAAATGGCAACCCATTCCAGTACTCTTGCCTGGAGAATTCCATGAATGGAGGAGTCTGGCGGGCTACATACAGTCCATGGGGTCGCAAAGAATCGGATACGACTGAGCGACTTCACTTTCTTTCTTTCTTCCATTATAGCCAGCGGGTATGAATTAGGAGGACAGAAGCATAAAGTATGGGCCTTTAAAGAGTTGGGTGTTGATATCCCTCCGAAGCCCTCACAGCGGTAGAAATTCCACAACACATCTTCCCTATGCGGCTATGTACAACATGTTCAAAGACTCCGCCCACAGTATTTTTAAAATGGAAAAAAAAATCTCTGTTACATAGTCCTAGAGTGGTGAGAGCTACAGTCTTAAAATCTCGTCAACTCCATTTGTTAGACACTGTAAACCTTTTGTGGCTTCTACATACAGTTGAGTATAGTAGGGTGATGAGACTAGAGCAACCACCACGGTGACAGAGTAAGTCAGCCCTCTGGGTTGTGTGAATTCAGTAAAGCCCACACAAATCACAAGAGCAGCTGCTTTGACTAAAAAGCTTCCTGTAATTCTATGCCATTTCCCCCACAAAAACTATTTAATTCTCCAATGTTATTTCCAGGTGGTTCTAGTGGTAAAACACCTGCCTACCAAAGCAGGAGACATAAGAGACACGAGTTCAATCCCTGGGTCAGGAAGAGTGGCAACCCACTCCAGTATTCTTGTCTGGAGAATCCCATGGACAAAGGAGCCTGGCAGGCTAAAGTCCATGGGGTCCCAGAGAGTCAGACACAACTAAAGTGACTTAGCATGGCACAGCATACAGCACATTTAGAAAAACTGCTGATTAAAGTTCTTTCTAGAACTTTCTGTCTAGAAGCAGACCTTTATTTTAGCATGTTTTTCTCTATGACACATTTGTAAGCTCTTAAAAGGCAGTGCCCATGGCTGTTTTATCTTAGCATCTTTCACAACCACAAAATATGATACTCTCCAAAGAGACAAAATTTCAGTATTTTCGTGTCTAATTGAACATGGTTTAATTTAACCAGTTCAAAATATTCTTATTTTTAAAAAAAAATAGGGGAGAACATAATTTCTTGCAAAAATTATGTTGCTGAAGTTGCCATAAGCAGCTAGTAATCAACAAGAATTCATGTGAGAAGATTCATTTCGTCACCATGTTAGGCAACAAAAATGCCCAAACACACAGGTTGCAGATCTGACACTTAATATAAGCAGTGAAGTGAAGTGAAGTCGCTCAGTCATGTCTGACTCTTTGCGACCCCATGGACTGTAGCCCACCAGGCTCCTACCTCCATGGGATTCTCCAGGCAAGAATACTGGAATGGGCTGCATTTCCTTCTCCAAATATAAGCAGTAGTATGCAAAATATAGCATTTTTCTTGCTATTACTACATAATAGTAAAGCCTCTAAATGAAGAATGAAAATATCTGTCCATTATATGGTGTTTTATTGGCAAAAGACTAAAAGTCAAATAATCTCAAGGTGTATATACTTTATATACACCATATGGTGGTGGTTGTTTAGTCACAAAGTTGTGTACGACTCTTGCAACCCCACAGACTGTAGCCCACCAGGCTCCTCTGTCCATGGAATTTCCCAGGCAGGAGTATTGGAGTGGATTGTCATTCCCTACACCACAGGATCTTCCTGATCCAGGGTCGAACCCATGTCTCCTGCATTGGCAGGTGTGCTCTTTACCAACTAAGCTAACAGGGAAGCCCATAAACGCTATATATTCAATCACTGTGACTAAATAGCTACCTGCTCAACATCAGTTGAGCAAAACATTTGGTGAAGTGATTTAACTTTATCTGACATTGTACAGATAATATCTTTAATTCATTTTTTATATACTTGTTCTTCCATTTAACACATACTTGGTGCTTTTATGCTAAGTTTCTATTAAAGTTGCTGTTGTATTTGAGATTAACAGAGTATGTATGTATGTATGTATACATCTTTGTATGTATGTATACATTCTTTCGAAGAAGGCAATGGCATCCCACTCCTGTACTCTTGTCTGGAGAACCCCACGGACAGGGGAGCCTGGTGGGCTGCCGTCTATGGGGTCGCACAGAGTCCGATACGACTGACGCGACTTAGCAGCAGCAGCAGCAGCAGCATACATTCTTTGTTGGAGAAGGAAATGGCACCCCACTCCAATATACTTGCCTGGGAAATCCCATGGACAGAGGAGCCTGGTGAGCCACAGTCCATGGGGTTACAAAGAGTCAGACACGACTTAGCGACTAAACAACAGCAACATACATTCTTTGTATGTATTCATTGTAACAACACAGCATTTGTCTTTGAGGTAAAAGACATTTCAAATTTTCCACTTTAGAAAAGAGAACTGAGGACATGGAGGGAAAGGTGCATGACTGAAATCTCATTAATATGTGCCTGAGTCAGGATTGTCACTCAAGGGAACTAGAAGCTTGCCAAGGCTCCTTTTCACTCTCTACTACTTGAACATATCTAGAGATGTCAGAGGAAGCACACTGACTGAAACCACCCACCCTGGCCAGGCACCATAGTAACCATTTGCATGAGCTGTTTTACTACAGGAGATCCTGTAAGGAACACGCAACTAATAACCCACTACCAACCGGAAGAGTTCGGGAAAGTTCAGAAGGAGACACCACATGTCCAACCACCTCCCAGAATCCTTCTCGCTGGCATCCATCTTGGCTGAACAGGGCGTGCACCACCAGGATGGACTCTGAGTCCTAATGATTGGGTGAAAACAACCCAGAAACTAGTCCCTTCACCATGAAACCTGAGACTGCGAGCCACATGCAGAGCAGCTCTCCTGGGATCCCTTACCCTACTGCTCTCTGCCCGGGTGCCCTTTCCCAATAAAATCTCTTGCTTTGTCAGCACATATGTCTCCTTGGACAATTCATCTCAGCGTATTCAAGAGCCCAATTCCAGGCCCTGGAAGGGGTCCCCCTTCCTGCAACAGAGGGATAACTGTGATTTTCGTATTGATTTGAATGTTTTCCTTGCACAATTCTTACTCTTTAACAAGAGCTCAATGCAAACAATATTATTTTACTTATAAGTGAAATGACATGATGTCTGGGATCTACTTTAAAGCACATGTTAGGAAAAAAAAATTGAGAGTAGTGGAAAGTTTAAAAATAATTGGGATAATGTTGATAATTGTTGAAGCTGGGTTATGGATATAAGTGACTTTGCTCTGCTAGTCTCACTAATTTTGTGTATTTTGAAAATCCCCCTAATGAAAAGTTAAAGGAAATAAAGAGGATTTTGAAATGCACACTTGGGAGCATAGATGGTAAATTATTCAAGTAAATGGTTCCTTTTGATACTGACAAGAGTATAATTTTGGAGAAAGTCCAAGATTACAATTTTTAGATTTTAAACATGGATAGTCTACTTAATTTCATCTCCTTTCAATAGACAGAGCTTTCACTTTCCAAAATGTTCACTGATGATTCAAGTTATTCCATGGACTAACCAAACAGTCAAAGAGAAAACTATGCATTAAAAAAAAAAATTAAAATCCCTTCTCAGAACAATGGGTAAGAAGAACTATGTGGAAAAGGGAAATTACTGTATAAGAAAATACAATATATAATATTATTTTCAAATTCTATTATACTATGACTTGGCACACTCAAATTTAAGACTTTAATGAAACTTAGAATATATTGCTTTAAATAATTCAAGAATAAAACTAAGAATATATGCAAATTTAATATAGTGTTGAGAAGAAAAATGAAGAGTTTGACTTTGAAAACCATGATGCCATACAACTACTTTATTCTGAGACCCTTACGTGGTAATTCAGAGAAAGAGTGACACAGGAAAATGACTACAGATCCTCTGTGATGGCAACACAGTGCATTTGTGACAGCCCTTAGCATGTCACCTGTGAAAGTGAAGGAATATAAACTAAAAACGGAGATGAAAGTCATCAGGCTTGTGCCCGTTCTTCATGACACAAAAGTAATACTTAGCCCAAGAGATTAAATGTCTCCTGGAGAATCAGCTAGTACTGGTCAAGCAAGACAATTTTTCCAGTTTGTTGTATAGAGCTACAGAGCTGAACTTTCTAGGGAGAGTAGCTAATTACTTTAAATGATTTATGGTTACCTCTTAGAATATTTAATTGTACTTTGTGTCTATCAAGGTAGGCAGAAATTAAGAGTGCAAATATTAGTTCTCTAATTGTTTTTGCATTATCTAAGGACAATAGAATTCACATTTTTTTTCTGTCAGGAAGTCAAGAGAATACCACATTTAAACAGTGAAGAAGGGTGTATGGTAGTGTCACATCAAGAGAGACAAAATATTATTAATGCTTTTAGTTCCTCCTTTTATCTTCAAGTGATCACACATCACACAAGATGCTGTGAATCAATGTTAATATTTTTGTTGCTTTTGAGCTGCTATAGTGATTTTGTCAATCATGTAAGGCAGGCTAACTCTAACATACATTTTTTCATAACAGAGCCCTCTTCGGAGTTTTCTCTCATGTGTTTCAAAAGAATGGGCTCTACAATTACGCTACTTGTGTTTGAATTCTTTTTCTACACTTTACTTACCTGAAGCAAATTGCTTTAACTTTCTGCTCTTAATTTTCATGTCAGTAAATAGATATAACTGTACTTACTTTATTTTTTTATTTTTTTAAATTTAAATTTATTTGTTTTAATTGGAGGCTAATTACTTTACAATATTGTATTGGTTTTGCCATACATCAACATGAATCCGCCACGGGTGTACACATGCTCCCCATCCTGATCCCCCCTCCCACCTCCCTCTCCTGTACATACTTTAATAAAATTGTTGTGAGGGTTAACTTAGGTAACACATATAAAGAGCTTAAATAAGTGTTTGACATATACTTAAACAGTAATTAATAATATTATGCTCATACAATATACATTCCTTTTACCTAAAGTAAATTTTCTATTTTAAATGAAAACTAGTAGATCACAGGCCAACACGTCATAGCCACTGATGCTGAAATATAGTTTTGATCCCTCAAGAATCAAAAATGCTGTTTTAATAGAATAGATTGTTTGCTTACCCAGAATCTAACTCTGTTCTTCCTTTTTAACAGAACTCAATTTTTCAATTTGTTTTTATTGTGGTAAAAAATAAATTGTGAAATTCCTCTTAACAAATTTTGAAGTGTACAGTACAGTATTGTTAACCATATGCACATTGTTATACAGCAAATCACTAGAATTTTTTCATCTTGCATGAATGAAACTGTGCCCACTTAACAGCAACTCCCCATCTCACCCTCCACCAGCCTCAGATAACCACCAATTTGTTTCCTGCTTCTATGAATTTGATTACTTTAGATGAAAGTAGAATAATACAGTGATTATCCTTTGACTGTCATATTCCACTTAGCATAATGCCCTCAAGCTTCATCCATACTGTAGCATATGACAGCGTTTTCTTATTTTTAAGAATCAATAATATTCTGCTGCCTGTGCATACCACGTTTTCTTTATCCACTCATCTATCAGTGAATATTTAGTTTGTTTCCACATCTTGGCCACTGTGAATAATGCTGCAATGAACACAAGAAGGCAAATATCTTTTTCAGATCCTGTTTTTTATTTCTTCGGGGCTATACCCAGAAATGGGATATGGGACTGAATCATATGGCAATTTTATTTTTAATTTTTTTGAAGAAACTTCATACTGTTTTCCATAGTGGCTACACCCTTTTACATTCTGACTATCAGTGCACGAGAGTTTCAATTTCTCCCCATCATGGCTTGTTATTTTGGTTTTATTTTTATTGACCATCCTAACAGATATGAGGTGGTATCTCCTTATGGTTTTGACTTGTATTTTCCTGATGATTAGTGTTATTGAGCATTTTTCCATATCTTTTGGCCATTTGTATGTCCTCTTTGGAGAAATGTCTATACAAGTCATTTATCAAATTTTTAGTTGGGTTATTTGTTTTTGTATCATTGAGTTGTAGGAGTTTCTCATATCGATATATTTTGGATTTAACCTCTTATCAAATATATAGTTTTCAAATATTTTCTCCCATTCAATTGTTACCTTTTCACTCTGTTGTTTATAGTTTGAAATCGCACTACTTGTTTATTTTTGCTTTTGTTGCCTGTACTTTGAGTGTCATGTCCAAGAAGTCATTGCCAAGACCGATGTTGTGAAGCTTTACCATAATGTTTCCTTTTAAGAGTTTTATAGTTTCAGGCCTTACTTTTAACTCTTTTATCCATGTTGAGTTGATTTTTGTGTGTGGTGTAAGGTGAGTCCAATTCTATTCTTTTGTATGTGGATATCCAGCTTTCCCAACTGCCTTTGTAAAAGAGATTTTTTTTTTTTTCCCATTGTGTAGTGAAGGACAGGGAAGCCTGGCATGCTGCAGTTCATGGAGTTGCAGAGTCAGACTGGAGTTGGCGCCTGAACAACAACAGTCTTAGCACCCTTGTCAACTATTATTTGATTGCATTTCCCTAATGTTGGGAAAGATTGAGGGCAGAAGGAGAAGAGGGCATCAGAGAATGAGATGGCTAGATGGCATCACTGATGCATTGGACATGAACTTGGGCAAACTCCAGGAGATGGTGAGGGACAGGGAGGCCTGGTGTGCTGCAGTCCGTGTGGTCACAAAGAGTCAGACATGACTGGGTGAGAGAAGGACAACAACAACCTAAATTTATTTCAAGTCCCTCCATTCTATTCCATTAGCCTATATGTCTGTCTTTATGCCAATACTATACTGTTTTGAGTACTGCAGTTTTGTAATATGTTTTGAAATCAGAAAGTATGAGGCCTCCAGCTTTAGTCCTCTTTAATAAGATCCTTTTGGCTTTTCAAGATCCTTTCTCATTCCATATGAATTTGAGGCTTGTTTTTTCTCCTTCTATATAACATGATGCTAGAATTGTGATAGGAATTGCATTGAATATATAGATTACTTTGGGTAGCATGAAAATTTTAGTAATATTAATTCTTTCAATCTGTGAACATGGATGTCTTTCCATTTATTTGTCTTTAATTTATTTTACAATATTTTGAAGTTTTCAGTGTATGAATCTTTCACCTCCTAGTTAAGTCTATTCCTAGCAATTTTGTGGTTTTAGATGCTATTATAAATATAATTGTTTTCTTAGTTTCCCTTTGGGATTATTCATTTTTATCGATTAGAAATGCAATTGAATTTTATGTGTTGATTTTATATCTTGCAAATTTACTGGATGTACTTGGGCTAACAGGTTTTGTTGCTGTTGTTGAATCCTTGATAACCTATTTAGCTCAAATCAATCAACACTGGAGCCCACCCTTAGCTCTGAATTTCATGCAATGTGAATTCTTAATGTGTAAGTTTGAATAAAAAATTCTAATAGTTGTAGACCAAAGTATAGTGGGATGAATTGAAGAATTTTGTTAATATCCCTAAAGCTCAGCTCTCTGATCTATAAAGTTCTTGTCATGGTTAAAAGTGATAATTTTTTTAAAACTTCTATCAGTATCATGCACATTCAGTTCTCAGTATGTATTAGTTCCCTCTTCTTTCTTGTATACTGAGACTCAACATTTCTTTCTCCACATACTCTTAGACTTATTAAGGAAAGTGTTTTCTGTCTCTTGTTTCCTCAGGTAAAAACAAATAAATTTCACATGGTTCCCAGAAGAAAAGAGTACAATTCCTCCATCAGAAAAATGTTTTTTGTCTTTTGTTCCAAGTAACAAGATCAGTACAAATCCCTTGTCAATTTCCACCCTCATGCCTCAGCCACAGTTTTTCTACAAAATTTAAAATTCTTATACCTGAGAGAATTGTTGTTTATTTTGTAATAAAAATTGGAATATAGGAACAAAGGATCCAAAGCTGGTAGTTGATGTTCGAAGTCTAAGGGCACAAAGAGTGTCCCTTTCCCAAAGTCTATACACTAGGCAGTAATTTTTTTTTCTTTTGCATAAAAGCAAAAGAGAAAATCTACTAGCCTTGTGGGCACTGGAAGAGTCCAGTGGGTTTTACTCAGTGAAAAATACACAAATACATATGCCAAAGGAGTGGGATACCTAAGGTCCTCATGTTACCATTTGTAGTTCAAGAAATCAATTGGTTCAGCAACTTCTTTCTGTAATTGTGATCATGTAAATGTCCATCTTTTTTTCCCAGACACATTGGAGTATCAATCATATGAACACTATGCCTTGTAACAAGCTAAAACATATTTAAGCTGATATAATAAAAGCTTAGTATTTTGTGTTCCCTTGTGGAATATTTGTGCATTTATAAACTGTGTCATTTATATGGTTTGTGTAGTCATTAGATAAGTGACACTGATTCAAATAGTGTCCATGGGACAACATAGAGATTTTTAATTTTGTGTGTTACCAGGTGATGTTTGCTGCTGCTGCTGCTAAGTCGCTTCAGTCATGTCCGACTCTGTGCGACCCCATAGACGGCAGCCCACCAGGCTCCCCCGTCCCTGGGATTCTCCAGGCAAGAACACTGGAGCGGGTTGCCATTTCCTTCTCCAATGCATGCTCTGATAAGCCTCGTAGGTTTGTCGACCACTTATAGCCTCGCTCATCTGCATATCCAATTAGTCAACAGTCCTGAAGATTCTACCTCCTCAATATATCTCACCCCTATCCCCGTCTTTCCAGCCCTATTCTGCCTGCTCTGCCTTCATTCTTTGAGATCTCTGGCCTGCACCACTGCCATCAGTCTTCTTCCATTCTTGCTCTCCCCAATTAATTTCTTCATATTTCTGCCAGAGTGCTCTTTGTTTTTGTTTGTTTGTTTATTTTCAATTTTACTTAAAAAAAATCACACAAGTAATGCACATTTACTGGTTTAAAAAAAATTAAGATATACACCAGAAAAAATAAGAAAAAAATCACCAATAACTCTACTATCCAGAGATAACCTTTCAGTATATGACCTTCCAAATTTTTTTCTATGCAGTTTACTTTGATGCTTAAACATTTTTTTTTTAATTTATAAAATTGGAATGCTCTATATACTCTGCAGGACTCTGCTTTTTCACTAATGTTTATAATGAACATCTTTCCTTGTCAATAAATATACATCAATAGAATCATTTTAACTGCCGTGTGGTATTCCACTGTGTGGCTGTAACATGATTTATTTCACAGTCTCTCACTAGAACACTTAACCTGTCTTCAATTATTCCACTATTAGAAACAATGCTGTGATAAACATCCTTGTACAAACATCTTGATGAAGGTTATTTTATTATTCCCATGGAATAACTCCCTAGATATGGAATTGGGAGGCCAAAGAGGATGTACATTTGTTAAGTTTCTGATTTGTAAGATAAATTGCTATACCTCTCTCACCTACCCCATTTTTTCATTTTATATTACCAACCAGTGGTTTCTGAATGTCTTACTCACGTCTTTTCCAACACTGGGCATTATTATTCATTTTATTCTTTGCCCATCTGATAGGTAAAAAATTGTATTTGGTTGTTTTATTGCATTTCTTTGATTTTTAGGGAAGCTAAGTTTTCATAATTTATTGGCCATTTGCATCTCTTCTGTGAATTAATTCATGACTTCTGCCCATCTTTCTTCTGGGGTACAGAGCAATCTTTTTAAAATACAGATCTGATCATACTACTCTCATTCAATGTCGGCCCAAAATTCTCAGGCCCTTCATGATTTGGTCCTTACCTACCTCTTTAAACTGTCTCTATTACACGGATCATGATGAAAAGCACCAACCACACTGAGCTACTTGTATTCTTGAGAAGTGTTTCATGCCTCTGTGTGTTCATACATGCTCTTCTTGGTCTCTGGAATGCCCTTCCCTTTCTTCTTCATTTAGCTAATTCCAATACTCTGATTCAGCTCAGTTTCTCTAGCTAGCTCCCCTATTCTACTCCTACCCAAGCCCCAGAAAATCCTGTGGTTTCCTATCACAGCACTTTTCATGTTATGCGGTGATCAGTTCAGTTCAGTTGCTCAGTCGTGTCCGACTCTTCGCGACCCCATAGCTAGCGACAAATTACAATTGAAGAGACTGCTGCTGCTGCTGCTAAGTCACTTCAGTCGTGTCTGACTCTGTGCGACCCCATAGACGGCAGCCCACCAGGCTCCCCCGTCCCTGGGATTCTCCAGGCAAGAACACTGGAGGGGGTTGTCATTTCCTTCTCCGATGCATGAAAGTGAAAAGTGAAAGTGAAGTCGCTCAGTCGTGTCCGACTCCTAGAGACCCCATGGACTGCAGCCTACCAGGCTCCTCCGTCCATGGGATTTAGCTCTAAAATAACTACTACAGATTTTTGCTTTCAGAACACATTATCATTTTTTTTTTTCAAACTTAAAACACATCAGTGCCCTTCACTTGTGGATTTAGCTTCCTCTAAGTTGCTATCACTTCTCTCACTTACATTTTCTTTTTAAACAAGAGTTACACTTCTTCAGTGAAGCTGCTTATAGTTTGGGACTACATGGTTTCAAGCGATATTGGCCATGTTACTTTTTAATCCATCAATGTCCATAGCTTTTAAAATGGAAAACCCCTGTAGAAAAAAAGCATATAAAACTAACACAGAAAGTTCTGATTCAATAGTACCTCAAGCTAGCTACCCCCTATGTGTAACTATCTGCTGCTAATAGGGTACTTTAAGAAGTTCATTAACTCTGGGAGACTGCTTAATAACAACTCACAGAGGACAGCATATTTATCCTGCACACATATAATTGTTCCAGCAATAAGTTACTGATTTATACTTGAATCATTTATTTTATTCAATTTCATATTTTTCTTCTAAATCTCTGACATAAGCCTTCAATTTAAGAGCAACTGGTTATAAAGGTCAGTGGGTTATGAATTACTATAACTCAAACAATTTTATGCAAGCTCAAGTATTTATTAAACACTTAAGCACCAGGCTAAATTGAGAACTAAATAATAAAGAAATTATAAGGCTTAGTTCCTATTTTAGAATTTCATTGAGAAAAGAGAATAAAAGTTGTGGAGACATGCATATTTTTTAATACTCCACTTATATGTATCAGAGTTTTTAATATATACACATGTATGTATGAGTTATGGAGAGCTAAAATTATATATTACTATTGTTGTTGTTGCTGTTCAGTCACCCAATCATGTCTGACTCTTTGCAACCCTATGAACTGCAGCAGTCCAGGCCTCCCCGTTGTTTATATAATGTTATACAGTGTATACAATTGTATAGCATATAGAGTTGTGCTATTAAATAATATTTATATATTATATAATGTACTTATGCATCTAATATACATGAAATTAATATATCTACAATACACATTTTATTTGTATGAATATACATTACATTTATACATTAATATATATACAGTGAATATTATAAAATATACATTATGTGGTCTATGATAATATAATTATATGATAAAGTATCAAAATTGAGGCTTTTTTCATTCATTCAACAAACATCAGTGGAGTAGAAGGGAGGTTGGCAAACTCTTTTGTAATGAGTCAGATAATATATATTTTAGGCTTTGCAATCCTTATAGTCTGTTGGGACCAGTCTACTCTGCAGTTCTGCGATGCACAAGTGAATGGATGTGTCTGTGGTCCAATAAAGCAGAAGTTTTTTCTATTTTCTACATGACCTATCCTCCTGTTTGCTCACTGTCATCATTCAACCCTTGCTTGCTCACAGACACAAGGACTCCTTGTCTGTGGCCTTCACCACAAGACTTAGTATTTTTTTTTTTTCTATCTGGAATTCTCTTTCCTCAGGTATCTGTATAACTTGCTTCATCACCCCTTCAAGTCTTTGCTCAAATACCACTTCCTAATAAAGACTTTCTTACTGTTATTTACTGCATGGTATATAATATTGTCCCAAAACATCCTATAGCCTTTTCCTAAACTCTGCATTTTGCTCCATGGCACTGATTTAACCCTGTGGTTGGGAAGAGCATAGACTCTGGAGCAAAAATGTTTGAGTTGAATTCTGGCTGTTTTACTTACTGTGTAACTTCAGGCTAATTATTTTCTCTCTCTAGGGCTCATTTTCCTTTACACATAAAATTAACATACTAGTAGCGTATAACTCATGGAACTGTTTGAAAGAATTAGCTAATATATAATGCATTTTATATACATAAAATGCCAAATTAATGTTGAGCTGAGTGAAATTTCTAAAAATAATATAAGAATAAAAAGAAATAATCCAGCAGGAGGCAGGAAAGAAGAAAAATAGGAAAAGAAAACATATATATATATATAAAGTAGAAAATACAAGACAAGTTGCAAGAGTAAACACATGCTGTTAACCATTAATTATAATCATTAGCTCCAATATATGTAAATGGATTAAATCCAATTATTGAAAAAAACAGATTGTTAGGTTAGATTTTTTTTTTAATAGAAATCCAGCTTTATGTTGCTGATAAGAAAAACATCCAAAACACTCTTACACACACACACACAACACATGTACATATACACACACATATGTATTGAACTTAAAATGCTGCTGCTGCTGCTGCTAAGTCACTTCAGTTGTGTCCAACTCTGTGTGACCCCATGGACTGAAGCCTACCAGGCTCCTCCAACCATGGGATTTTCCAGGCAAGAGTACTGGAATGGGTTGCCATTTTCTTCCCCTTAAAATGATGAAAGGAGATTTATTTGGCAAAAACTAATCAAAAGAAAACCAAGGTAGCGTATTAATTTTAGATAAACTATAAGTTATGGCAAAATTCATTATATGATAAAAAGACAGATAAAAATAAAAATACAATTGTATTCAAGATATGATGAACTTGTATGTTCCTATCAGTCTGTTATCATAGTGTGGGTGGCTTATGAACAACAAACATTTATTTCTCACAGTTCTAGAAGCTGAAAGTCTGAGATCAGGGTGCCAGTGTGATTGGATGAGAGCCTTCTTTCAGGTTACAGACTTCTTGTTGTATCTTTCCATGGCAGATGGAGCTAGGGAGCTTAGTAGGACTTATTTCATAAGGACACTAATTTAATTCAAACAGGCTCCACCCTCATGAGTGAAACACTTTCCAAAGTTCCCACCTCCTAATATGGTTCCACTGGGTGTTAGGATTTAAACATTTGTATCCTTTGAGGTGGGAGCAGAGACAAAAATTCAGATCACAGCAGTACCTAAAATACATATGCAAGGATTTTTTTCTTGTGGCACTATTTATAACAGCAAAAAAATTATGTTGTTAAAAATCATGATTAAAAATTCAAATTATAAATATATTATATATGCTATGTTTGTAAAATATGTATATAAACTTATATTTGCATAGAAAAGAAATTTAAAAGATATCAAACACTTACCAGCAGTTGTTATTTCTAGATGTTAGAATTGTAGGTGTTAATTTTTAAATTTCTTTCTTAAAAATGTCTTCTTATTTAATACAATGTACATCAATATGCATAATCTTTAAAAGCAGGAAAATAAATAATTTTAATTCAAAGTTTTACTAGTAAACCACAGAATGCATCATGAAATCAACATTAACTTAATTTTTAAAAAGGAACTTCTCACAGAGTGCTTATTAAACAGCTATTTCCAACTGAATATTGAACACATTCAGATATTTCAATTCTTTGTTGCCTCAAAGCTGAGTTCAGCACTCCAATTTTAACCTATATCCATCGTAGAAGTTCTTCACATATTTATTGAGAACATAAATATTTATTAGCATATCTTATTTTCCTCCAGGGTAACCTCAATCTCTATCAACACTCCAAACTCTCAGTTTCCTCACTTCAGTTTTGCAGGGATGAGGGTATATTATTTATGTTTTCACACACGTACATTCTAAACATTTGAGATATGAAAATCCCCTGCTCACATTATCACTCATTTAAATCATTTTGGGCAACGCCACAGGAGAAATGGTAAGAAGAAATAAAATGGACTTCAGTTGTTACATTTCATGATCTAAACAGAAAGGTCTGGACAAGGAGCTTTGTCGGCTACAGTCCATGGGGTTGCAAAAGAGTCAGGCACGATTTTACAAATAAGCAGCAACATTTTAAAGGAGGTTTTCTGCACTCATGGGTGTTTCTCTCTTAAATCTGCACTTGACCTCAGGTGCTGCCTAGCTGTCCTCTCTCTCTCTCTGATTCTCCTTTCCGTCCCTGATCTTAAGCCTTGGGTTAGGCTTGAGTTAAGAAAACGAGAGAAGCCTTGAATTGTAAGTAAAATTAGAATTTTACATTAGATTCCATTCTTCAAATATTTGAAAATGACTGAAAATTATGAAATCTTTCCAAAATGCTGAGAAGAAAGGATAAGAAAGATTAATCCTGGAGATTATGTTTGAGTGGTGGTGTTGGACCCTACTGAGTTGGATCCATGTAAAGAACCAATTACAATTCATTCCTCTGGGAGTTCAAACCCGTGCTCTGTGACAACAAAGAGGGGAGGAATAGGGTGGGAGGTAGGAGGGTGGTTCCAGAGGGTGGAGACATATGTATACTTATGGATGATTCATGTTGATGTATGGTAGAAATCAACACAATACTGTAAAGCAATCATTCTCTAATTAAAAATTTAAAAATTTTTAAAAATTCATTCTTATTATCAGTCCATTCCATGTCATGCTTACTGTACTTCTCATGGGTTGTTGTTTTACCAGAGTTTCCAAGTTGATATGAGCTCTGAAGATCTTTCCTGCAGTCTTAAAGTATTTAATCTCCTCTCTATCTTCATCATAGGAGCTGCACGGCACTATATATATATAACTTTTTTCTTCAGTGCAGCTGTCCTTCATATATTGTGAATTTGTTTACAATAATCACATTGAAAAACTAGATATATGCTTCTAAAGTGAAGTGAAAGTGTAAGTCACTCAGTCATATTCAACTCCTTGCGACCACGTGGACTGTAGCCTGCCAGGCTCC
Source organism: Bubalus bubalis (assembly GCF_019923935.1). Taxonomy (NCBI): domain Eukaryota; kingdom Metazoa; phylum Chordata; class Mammalia; order Artiodactyla; family Bovidae; genus Bubalus; species Bubalus bubalis. The sequence continues at coordinate 75,797,287 of NC_059166.1, read as the reverse complement.
TCCGTCCATGGGATTTTCCAGGCAAGCACACTGGAGTGGGTGGCCATTCCCTTCTCCAGGGGATCTTCCCAACCCAGGGATCTAAACCAGGTCTCCTGCATTGCAGGCAGATTCTTTACCATCTGAGCCACCATGGAAGTCCCATACGCTTCTAAGTGCATTCTTAAATCAGTCATCAATACATAACAAGTGCAACACTCTCATTTATGTTTGACTAATTCCTTTGGCCAATATTATAAAAGACTTCAAGTTGCAGTCAAAATGACATTAGATGTTTTTGAGAAGGAAGAAAGATATGAAGTATAACAATTATAACAACTTTCTCTCTCTGAAGGCTTTATTGTGTAGAGATTGGCTGTAATTTGTATCTGGATCTTGAAAAACACAGAAAGACATATATACTCCTATGCCTAAAAACAGAGAATGTATGTATCCGATGTATATGTAGATTTATATCTACATATATATGTATATGTATATACATACATATCTATATGTACATTTAGATTTATATACAAGTCATTTTTGGTATAATAAATCTCTTCAGAATTAAGATGTTAAGTTGCTGATTACTGTTTTAAATGTGTCTGGGCTAGAGCTTCTGAGTGTCTGCCCAGACAAAACAAGGGGCCCTGGAAAGATTCTCAAAAATATTCTTCTCATTTATGCCAATTAAGGGTGATTGAGTTTTCAAGATCTCTCTTTGGATCATTAATCATTCACATCTAAACATGAACTAATCAGCTAATTTTGAAATCTTACAGATTAGCAGATTTAATAGATGAGTAATATAAGTAAACTAGACATACTTTGGGGAAAGAAAGGCCTGAACAGAATCTCAGAGTAGACAATGTGAGAGCAGCGACCAGTTTGGGTTTAGAGAAAATAGGAAAAAATAGCTACAAAGAATAGAAAAGAGAAAGAGAACTAAATGAACACACAACACAAATTCAGCATCTATGCAATTTTGACAGTGGCAAATCTGGATGATGTCCCCAAGATCCACCCCTGAACTCAACATCCGAGCTGTCATATGTTGTTGGTCCTTGCATGTATCTTTCTCCACTCTGCCTGAATTAGTCTTGTCAGCTGAGGAGTAATGGCTTTATAAAGTCAATATCTCTGTATAGAAACAGAACCATTAAAGTTCCCCTCAATCCTTTTGTCAATTCAGAAATGAGAAAACACATCATCTGCCTGTTAGTAGTAAATAATGAGACAAGTAGACTTTAGTATAAATGCAGTTGGGACTGGAGGAGATATCACGTCTATATCTGAAACAATATCCTGCAATAAAAAAGTAATAATAGGAGTAAATTTAAAAGATCATGAAAATTTTAAATATGATTACAAAAATAAAAATTCAGCTGAGAATTAAGTGATAAAATGAAGATCACCTCTCAGAAATCACAACAATTTAAAAGAGGTGAAAATGTAAGAGCAAAGATAAAAAAAGAGAAAAAAAATAAAACTTAGAAGACCAGTTCATGACATCTTCATCCAACATGCAATTAAAAGAATTTCCAGGAACAGAATGAAAAAGAGAAGTGGAAGGAAATCGTCATTTGATCGATAAAACTAAATATCCCAGAATGGAAGTAGATCATAAAACCCTAGATTCAAAGGTGAATGGCACTGAATGAAAAAACAAAACACAACATTACATTAAGAAACTGTAGCACACCAAGAATAAGGAGTATATCCTAAAAACCCTCAGAGGATTAAGCTGATCACCTAAAAAGGCCTGTTTGGAAATTCTCATCACTGGATCCTGGTTGACATGGAGAAATTCCTTTAAAGTCCTGAGGAAACAGTTTTTTCCATTCTGAGAGTCCTAAAGTAGGCAATTACCTGTCTTTTGGGAGATAAAATTGAGACATTTTCACATATGCAGGGACCACCACAACCTACCTCTGTGCGCTTCTTAGGATACTCTTTATGGCAGTGTGGCTCAGAACAGTGTGGTCTCGGTCCAAAAAAAATAGTATTTCAATAGCCAATCTTTCCATTTTTCTGCTTTTGGGATTGGGAAGGGACTGGGTAGTTGTCTCTCTTTCTCCCAGATGGTCTTGGAATGGTAATCCTAGCTCCTACCTTATAGGTAAATTTTGATTATTTAAGCCAATCATACTAATTTCATTTTCTTTGCCAACATTTTGCTTAGGAGTGAGACAAGAGCAGATACCTGCATAGGCTTCTAGGTTAAGTCTTCCTCACCTTGAAGTAGAGAAATAAAAAAGAGATGATATTTTCATGCCTATGTGTGATCCTTAGAATTGTGACTTCCATGTCGCCATCCTGACAGCAGCAAGACAGTTGGACAAAGAAGATAACTCTCAGGCTGGCAAAGCAGAAAAAATGGAAAGTAATTACATCCTTGCTTCCATTTAGTTATTGAATTAAACAGCCCTAGAGTCACTCCATCTCAGGCCTTCTTTTGTGTGAGGTGATTATTTTTGTAATTACTTAGGTCATCTTGGTGTAGTTGTGTTCCTTGTAGTCCAAACTATTCTACTGATACAAAGAAAAAGATGTGCAATTCAGGAAATTGGAGGATAAAATATGAAAAACAGAGAAAGTCTCCAGATGATAGTTATGTAAAAGGTCCAGATGGCAAAAAAAACCAGAAAAAATTCATAAGACAGCCTCTAGAGAAAAAGTCAAGCTAATAGAATGCTTGATTGGTAGATTAAAAAACAAAAGTATGATAAACCAAATAGTACAGGGAAAAGAAAGAAACAAGGGAAATGAGGAAAACTAAAAAACTGTACACAAAAGAAAAAAAATTATGGCAAACCATTGGTTCTGTAAAGAGCAGGATTTTACTACTCACAGTAATGTAAACACTGTTTTCGTTTGAATTTTTAGAATGAACTTATGGAAAATTGAACAGCTTAGCTTGGGTTATAGAACATAAAATAGAGTTGTTAGCATTAACAATTCCAAAGTTTAGATGACAAAACTGTAAAAGGGAAAAGATGGAAAGGAGGTTTTAAAACAATGAAATCCTTATCTTATATACTGCAAAAATGAAGATATGCTAATAGAAATGGAGCAAAAGCAATTTCTTAAGTATGCAAATGTGTCAAAATTTATGTAAAATGTAATTACTATCATAATGGAAAAATTTTCAATTGTAGGGTCTTTGCTTTTGCTTTTTTTTTACATCTTGGATGTACAGCCCAGATTTCCATAAAAGGAATCCCTTTATCCCAGTCCTAGCTCAAGATCTCTTTCCAAGCAAGACTTCCCTGACTCTATGTAAAGCTGTATGTGGTTCCACCCACATTTTCCCTTAATATTGCCATGCTTTATTGCCTTCATTTCACTCCATTAACATTTGAATTTTCTCATTAATTCATTTACATATTTATCTCTCTCCTCATATAACCATATGCTCTTTGAGAGCATGGACCTTATCTGCTTCATTAATTGTTGTATCCCCACGACCTGGCACATAGTGACTATATTTTAAATGAATAAATGAGGAAGGGAATGAGAAAAGCACAGTAAGCCAGCATAACATGAAATCAAAATATAAGGCATAAAATCAATAACATAATACATTTCAATGTGAGGATATTATAAAGAGATATAAAGACAACCAGAGAAGAAATAGTAAAAAGATTTAAAAGTGGTTAAGTTACCTTTTGGAAGGCATTGTCAAGTATGAACTTTCTATATATTGTGTTTCAGACTCTATTTATAATATCCTATGTTTTTTTTTGTGATGACATTTAATATCCTTAATTCATTTTTTTAACCACTTGCACATGTCTTCCTAGTCCTCCCGTGCTGGGACTGAAGATCATAAATTGAGGAAGATGGTGCAGCAACTTCATTTCTTAGACAAATGAGTATAATACTTGGATAAATCATTATCCTGCAGGCAGTGCTCTCATAAAATGCTTTATGCCTCTAAAGTGTCTGAAACAAACTCATCTACTGGAACATTGACCTACCCTTTCACAGCCAACTGACAGTTTGATCTTGACTATAAACTTATTACAGAAAACAGGAAATATAAAGAGAAAGACATTTGCCTCTAAGTGTACCAGTGTCCCTCACCTATCCATGTGCTCAGTCGCTCAATCATGTCTGACTCTTTGCAGCCCCACAAATTGTAGCCTGCCAGGCTCCTCTGTCCATGGAATTTTCCCAGTAAGAATACTAGAGTAGGTTGCCGTGCCCTCCTCCAGGGGTTCTTCCCAACCCAGGGATACTCCCGCATCTCTTGCATTAGCAGGTGGATTCTTTACTTGTAGCACCACCTGGAAAGTCCTACTATCTATAGAGAAATAATTTATTTTGTAGATTTCATAATGAAAAGATAATTGTTTTGTCTGAATTTAATATTCCTGGGAGAAGTAACAAGGATTCACTTGGTATTTAAAGATAAGAGCTGAAGGAAATATTATTTATTTTTAATAAAAAATAATTATTGAAGGATGCTGAAACAAAATTGAAATTCCCTGGGGTTTTAATTTCATCCTAGACCTCAAAGAAATATAACAGAAAAATTTTCCTTTTTATTCTGTATTACAGGCAGAGTTAAGACATTTCTCAGCATATCATTACTGTCTGTTTATTCCTAATGTCTTTTATATTGCAACTCCTGCTGTTATGAGGTCAATAGAGTCTCCTATCAAATTGGGTAATCTGCACCCTATCATTAAGTGTTTGGTATGAATTCTTTGATTTGACTCTGAATAGAGTAAATGACTCATGGAACAAAATTCTTTGATGAACTGTGTATACTCTGATTTGCTATTTTTAATAATACTGTTTACTTTCACCAACAAGGATGAAAAACAACTTTTCCCCTATAAGATGACAGTAGATCTGATGGAGAGAAGTATGGAATATGACTGTACACAAAAGAGAAACATAAATGAAATCATTTAATGCTTTTTAAACTTCCAGAAAAATCTTTATAGATAATTCCAAGTTGTCTGAGTCCTCTGTGTACTTACTGATATTTGAAAGTTTGGTATTAAAGTTTTCTATTATTGTTTTGCTGTCTGTTTCTCCCTTCAGTCCTGACAATGTGTGCGTCATATATTTGGGTGCTTTGATGTTGGGTGCACGTGTATTTATAATCGTTATATCTTTCTGATAAAGTGACCCATTTATTATTATACAATGACCTTCATTGTAGAGTTGATTTACAATGTTGTGCTAGTTTCTTCTGTGCAGCAAAGTGAATCATTTATACATAAACATATATCCCCTCTCTTTTAGATTCTTTTCCCATATAGATCATTATGGAGTATTGAGTAAAGTTCCCAGTGCTATACAGTAGGTCCCCCTTAGTTATCTATTTTATATATAGTAGTGTGTACATGTCAATCCCAACCTCCCAATTTACCCCTCCCCCATCTCCCCCCGGTAACCATAAGATTGTTTCCTACATCTGTGATTCTATTTCTGCTTTTAAAATAAATTTATTTGTATCATTCTTTTAGATTCCACATACAAGAGGTATCATATGATATTTGTCTTTGTCTGACTTAAATCACAATTTTGAGTCATCTTGTCTGATTTTTATTTCCTTTTTATTTTTTATTATAGTTGACATACAATATTATATTAGTTACAGGAGTAAACCTAGTAATTTTAAATTTAAATTCATTGTGAATTGATCACCATGATAAGTCTAGCAAGCATCTGTCACCATACAAAGCTGTTAAAATTATTGACTAAATCATTTATTTAGAACTTGAAATGTGAACCTCTTAATCCCCTTCACCTAGTTTGCCTGACCCTCTGCCACCCCCTCCTCTGGTGACCACCAGCTTGCTCTCTGTATCTATGAATCTGTTTCTGTTCTATTTGTTCATCTCCTTGTTTTCTTCTTTTCAGTGCATAGATTCTCATCTGCTCACCTATCAGTGGACACTTAGGTTGTGTCTGTATCTTGACCACTACACAGGTCTGGCCCCTGGCATGACTGGCTGTGAGACCTAGCTGCAACTATTCTGGGTACACTGGTGTGTGTGGCTGGCCCCCAGAGTGAGGGCCTCTTTGGAGGGGCTCTTGTGCTGGCCAAGGCCACCATCTAGGCTTGGAAGGACTGGGCCCCCCTCCCCCAGATCATGAACCTCATTGAAGGGGTTCAGGGATGTTCACCATGTGTGATGGGACAGGAACTCCTTTGGAGGTGGCAGCCAAGCACTGTAGGTGACATGAGGCAGATCCTCAAGGGAACCAGGGTGCACCGTGTTAGCGAGGTTGATGGAGAGTGACAAAAATGGCACCCTCCGACACTGAACCTGATAGTAGGAGCTTGACACTTGGCGCCTACCAGCATTTCTGCCTCCGGAGAAAGTTCCACCAGAATCCTGCCCTTCTGGCACACATTCTAAAACTAGTCAATGGACCTCCTATGGCTCAAGCTGCTGCCTTTCCTGAGACTCAGAGTAAGTAAGATTGTGTGAGAGTGTTTCAAGAGGAGAGCCTCAGTCTCCTGCAACCCTTTGGCTCTCCAAGATACAAGCCTTGCTGGTTTTCAAAGCCAGACATTGTGGGTGTTCTTTTTCCCAGTGCAGTTCCCCCAGGATGGGGAGACTAACCTGGGACTTGAATCCCAGATTCTTCAGGACGAAACTGCAGTTGTGACATCCATTTGTGGGTTCCCACACTGGAGGCGTGGGTTCTGACATCTCTGCACCCCTTACCTGTCTCAACGTGGCCTTTTCTTTATGTCCTTAATTGTAGAAAATCTGGTCTGCTAGTCTTCTGGTCATTCTCAGAGACAGTTGTTCTCAATGTAGTTGTTAATTGTAACTTGGGTGTGTTCATGGGAGGAGTGAGTTCAGGATCTTCCTACTCTGCCCTCTTGATCTAGAGCTGCAGCTATGCTGCCGCTGCTGCTAAGTCGTTTCAGTCGTGTCCGACTCTGTGCAACCCCATAGACGGCAGCCCACCAGGCTCCCCCGTCCCTGGGATTCTCCAGGCAAGAACATTGGAGTGCAGCTATACGCATCCTTAAATTGAAAATGAGTCTCCTGTAGACAGCTTTGAACTGGATCTTCTTTTTTGTCTTTCTCTCTCTCTCTTTTTTTTTTTAAAGTCTTTTCAGCCCCTCTATGCTCTTTACTTAGGAGTTTAATCCATCTACTTTTCTACTTTTAACATAGTTAAAGACAGTAAGTTGTCGTCATCTCAATTTTTTTTTTCTATTCTGTAGTTCTTTCGTCACTCTTTACTTCTTTTGCTGGCTTTGTGATGTATTGATTTTTTAAGTAATATTCTAGATTGATGCTTGTGGAGAAGCCTCCAGCTCCATGCCTTCTCTCAATCTCACAGAGCTGTGCTGAATACAAGTTGCTTGTTCTTAGCTGCCTCCACCAAACTTAGCAGGTTGTGTCAGCCCTCTTGGTGAGACAAGACAGAAGCCAGCCCCTCAGACAGCAAAGTAAAAGACTGTGCTCCAGGACACTCCCCTCTCCCCTGGGGAAGAAGCCTCGGGTTCTGTACCTCACCTCCCTCTCATAGAGCCATGTCAGCCACAATAAGTCACCTGCTCTTTTTCCTTTGATCTTAATGGAACCACGGTATCTGATGTATGTCAGATCCATCAGTTCTCTCCATAGGAGGTGAGACAGGAGACTGGCCCATAGGGTGGTGCACCAAAGAACCTGTTCCACCCTCTCTTTCCTGACAGGTGCTGTCTTGGGGAGGGGCTGATGCAGGCAAAGTGAGATTGCTGTTCTCACTCACTTCTTTGTGGCTTCTTTTGGCTTTATGCTCATCTGAAGTAATACAACTTTTTCACTAGATCCTGGACTTCTCATAAAATTCTTTTGATCTACATATCATTGTTAAATTGTTGCTTTTGTGGGGGTAATGAGGGCCATAAGTTCTTATTCTGCCATTTTTTTATGGAACTTCTACTTCTATGAATGTGTATTTTATAAATTTTTTTCACATTTCTAGCTAACTTCTTTAACTCCCAAGACAAATTGAATTACTTTAATATATATAGTTAAAAGCCTAGTGATTGCAGTCAAATGCCCTCCAATTAATTTAAATTATGAGGCAAAAAATTTTAATATGAATATTGCTAAAATTATAATGTTTATTGCAATTGAAACGACTCAAAATCAGGGGGGCTGGCAATACTAATATTTTGTCATTTAAATGCCTACCCATTTAACTGTATTTAACTGTATTTGTAGTATTTATTTGTGTGAGTTATGAAAAAAAATAGGAATATTTACCTTGAAAAAATTAACTTACTGAATGATAAACATCCCAATGAGGGCTACCATCCAAACAATCCATTTGAAAGACTAAACACAAATGCCAATGCTGCTGCAACCATTTTTGGAAATTCTCCTTTGAAATGTCTTCGCAAGTCAACTTAGAAATCAGTATTCACTGTTTTCTAGTTTCATATTTTATTTATGATTCAAAATTTCACATTTTACCAAACATAAAATGAGATGTAAAAACATTATTGCCACTGCGTTCAAGTGTAGGGTCTACTGACAGCACAGCTGATGTGGATGGATGTCCTCCTGACAGATGGAGAGCCGCAGGTGCTCGCTATACCTGGAAGAGTTTAAGGAACAGATGGTATTTGTCTGTGCTTTTGAGCAATGATGAAAAGATGCTTATTCTTTTTATTTGAAGTGATATCCAGAAAGATATGAAAGAACAGAAAACTGCCTTGAGAATACCATGGTGAGCAAACAATGAGGACAAATAAGTTTTATGTGCTACAAAAGGAAAGAGCACATTTTCTTTCCATTTAAAAAGCTATAATCTAAAGAAGTTTGACTTAAAGCCTAAATTAAACTATAGAAAATGCATATTTTGAGATGCAATAGATCCTGATCTTTTTACTAGCCCAATTACACAAGCACATTGATGTCAACTTTATGGTAGAAATTATAACGTTTCAGAATGCCTTTTGCTTAGGTGTTGTGAGAGGCATTAGTAGGCAGACACACAAACCATAATCGCAGAAAACTAGTCTATCTAATCACATGGACCACAGCCCTGTCTAACTCAGTGAAACTAAGCCATGCCATGTGGGGCCACTCAAGATGGGCGGGTCATGGTGGAGAGGTCTGACAGAATGTGGTCCACTGGAGAAGGGAATGGCAAACCACTTCAGTATTCTTGCCTTGAGAACCCCATGAACAGTATGAAAAGGCAAAATGATAGGATACTGAAAGAGGAACTCCCCAGGTCGGTAGGTGCCCAATATGCTACTGGAGATCAGTGGAGAAATAACTCCAGAAAGAATGAAGGGATGGAGCCAAAGCGAAAACAATAGCCAGTTGTGCATGGGACTGGTGATAGAAGCATGGTCCGATGCTGTAAAGAGCAATATTGCATAGGAACCTGGAATGTCAGGTCCATGAATCAAGGCAAATTGGAAGTGGTCAAACAGGAGATGGTAAGAGTGAATGTCGACATTCTAGGAATCAGAAAACTAAAATGGACTGGGATGGGTGAATTTAACTCAGATGACCATTATATCTACTACTACTGTGGGCAGGAATCCCTTAGAAGAAATGGAGTAGCCATCATGGTCAACAAAAGAGTCCGAAATGCAGTACTTGGATGCAATCTCAAAAACGACAATGATCTCTGTTCATTTCCAAAGCAAACGATTCAATATCTGAGTAATCCAAGTCTATGCCCCAAACAGTAACGCTGAAGACACTGAAGTTGAACAGTTCTATGAAGACCTACAAGACTTTTTAGAACTAACACCCCAAAAAGATGTCCTTTTCATTATAGGGGACTGGAATGCAAAAGTAGGAAGTCAAGAAACGCCTGGGGTAACAGGCAAATTTGGTCTTGGAATACGGAATGAAGCAGAGCAAAGGCTAATAGAGTTTTGCCAAGAGAACACATTGGTCATAGCAAACACCCTCTTCCAACAACACAAGAAAAGACTCTATACATGGACATCACCAGATGGTCAACACCGAAATCAGATTGATTATATTCTTTGCAGCCAAAGATGGAGAAGCTCTATACAGTCAGCAAAAACAAGACTGGGAGCTGACTGTGGCTCAGGTCATGAACTCCTTATTGGCAAATTCAGACTTAAATTGAAGAAAGTAGGGAAAACCACTAGACCATTCAGGTATGACCTAAATCAAATTCCTTATGATTATACAGTGGAAGTGAGAAATAGATTTAAGGGCCTAGATCTGATAGAATGCCTGATGAACTATGCACAGAGGTTCGTAACATGGTACAGGAGACAGGGATCAAGACCATCCCCATGGAAACGAAATGCAAAAAAGCAAAATGGCTGACTGCAGAGGCCTTACAAATAACTGTGAAAAGAAGAGAAGCAAAAAGCAAAGGAGAAAAGGAAAGATATAAGCATCTGAATGCAGAGTTCCAAAGAATAGCAAGAAGAGATAAGAAAGCCTTCCTCAGTGATCAATGCAAAGAAATAGAGGAAAACAACAGAATGGGAAAGACTAGAGATCTCCTCAAGAAAATTAGAGATACCAAAGGAACATTTCATGCAAAGATGGGCTCGATAAAGGACAGAAATGGTATGGACATAACAGAAGCAGAAGATATTAAGAAGAGATGGCAAGAATACACAGAAGAACTGTACAAAAAAGATCTTCACGACCCAGATAATCACAATGGTGTGACCACTGACCTAGAGCCAGACATCCTGGAATGTGAAGTCAAGTGGGCCTTAGAAAGCATCACTACGAACAAAGCTAGTGGAGGTGATGGAATTCCAGTTGAGCTATTTCAAATCCTGAAAGATGATGCTGCGAAAGTGCTGCACTCAATATGCCAACAAATTTGGAAAACTCAGCAGTGGCCACAGGCTTGGAAAAGGTCAGTTTTCATTCCAATCCCAAAGAAAGGCAATGCCAAAGAATGCTCAAACTACCGCACCATTGCACTCATCTCACATGCTAGTAAGGTAATGCTCGAAATTCTCCAAGCCAGGCTTCAGCAATACGTGAACCATGAACTTCCAGATGTTCAAGCTGGTTTTAGAAAGGGCATAGGGACCAGAGATCAAATTGCCAACATCCGCTGGATCATGGAAAAAGCAAGAAAGTTCCAGAAAAACATCTGTTTCTGCTTTATTGACTATGCCAAAGCCTTTGACTGTGTGGATCACAATAAACTGTGGAAAATTCTGAAAGAGATGGGCATACCATATCACCTGACCTGCCTCTTGAGAAACCTGTGTGCAGGTCAGGAAGCAACAGTTAGAACTGGACATGGAACAACAGACTGGTTCCAAATAGGAAAAGGAGTACGTCAAGGCTGTAGATTGTCACCCTGCTTATTTAACTTATATGCAGAATACATCATGAGAAACTCTGGGCTGGAAGAAGCACAAGCTGGAATCAAGATTGCCGGGAGAAATATCAATCACCTCAGATATGCAGATGACACCACCCTTATGGCAGAAAGTGAAGAGGAACTAAAAAGCCTCTTGATGAAAGTAAAAGAGGAGAGTGAAAAAGTTGGCTTAAAGCTCAACATTCAGAAAATGAAGATCATGGCATCTGGTCCCATTACTTCATGGGAAATAGATGGGGAAACAGTGGAAACAGTGTCAGACTTTATTTTGGGGGGTTCCAAAATCACTGCAGATGGTGACTGCACCCATGAAATTAAAAGACGCTTACTCCTTGGAAGGAAAGTTATGACCAAGCTAGATAGCATATTCAAAAGCAGAGACATTACTTTGCCAACAAAGGTCCGTCTAGTCAAGGCTATTGTTTTTCCAGTGGTCATGTATAGATGCTAGAGTTGGACTGTGAACAAAGCTAAACGCCGAAGAATTGATGCTTTTGAACTGTGGTGTTGGAGAAGACTCATGAGAGTCCCTTGGACTGCAAGGAGATCCAACCAGTCCATTCTAAAGGAGATCAGTCCTGGGTGTTCTTTGGAAGGAATGATGCTAAAGCTGAAACTCCAGTACTTTGGCCACCTCATGCAAAGAGTTGATTCATTGGAAAAGACTCTGATGCTGGGAGGGATTGGGTGCAGGAGGAGAAGGGGATGACAGAGGATGAGATGGCTGGATGGCATCACCGACTTGATGGACATGAGTTTGGGTGAACTCTGGGAGTTGGTGATGGACAGGGAGGCCTGGCGTGCTGCAATTCATGGGGTCACAAGGAGTCGGACATGACTGAGCGACTGTACTGATCTGAACTGAATTATCTTTGTACTCTTCTTCCCCCTGGGTTGCCTAAGTGACAGAAATTAATATGATAAACTAACTGGTCCCTGGTGGTAAATAGTAGATGTTGAAGTAAGTTATTTCTCCTTTAAAAGCCTTCTAGAAATAGTGGTAAATTAATAAGATATCTTCTTTGAAACCAAAGATCATATACATATAATTGAAAGTTATTCTTCAAAATATCCTTCATCTTAGAAAACTAAGCTCAGTTGGTAAAGAATTCACCTGCAATGCGGGAGACCCCAGTTTGATTCCTGGGTTGGGAAGATCTGCTGGAGAAGGGATAGGCTACCCAGTGCAGCATTCTTGGGCTTCCCTTGTGGCTCAGCTGGTAAAGAATCTGCCTACAGTGTGGGAGACTTGGGTTTGATCCCTGGGTTGGAATATCCCCTGGGGAAAGAAAAGGCTACCCACTCCAGTATTCTGGCCTGGAGAATTCCATGGTCTACAGTCCATGGGGTTGCAAAGAGTCAGACATGACTGAGCGACTTTCACTCACATACTCATTCCAGGGAGGCTGTCACTAGTCAAAATATTTTGGGAACTTTTTTTTACAATTACCTTATTCAAGTTCTGAAACCAAAATAAAAAAACAAAAAAGCTTATATTTACGTATACATTGTAATGATCATGCATATAAATCTAATAAAATACTTTTTATATTACTTTTGGATCCCAACAAATTTTGGGGCATCCATTGAACCTAATTCTAATTATCCACTAAACAAAAGGGATAGCAATCTGCCACTATTTAAGATTTCTGTAAGATTTTGACACAGAGTCTAAGGACTCAGACATGAGTTTGAATTCTACCTCTACATTTATAACCATGAGACTTTGAACTAGTATTACTTAAACTCTTCAAGTTTCTGTTATGAAATAATAGTGATAATATTGCTAATGTTTGAGCCCCAAATCATGATGCTGGAAGATGCTGGAACACTAGAAGTAAATTTTATGCATTCTATATCCTCAGAGCCATACATATCATACAGGGCATGCATTTAGAAGACGTTTATTGTCTACATAAATGATGGTTTCATTTTTCAAAACTATGATTTCTGCAATGAGAATTTATATACTTTATTAAGATTATTGGAGAATTAAAAAAAACACAATTTGAGGACTGTTTGAAAAATGTGTGATGGGTTAAAAAGAGGATGTTTTAGAGAAATGGAGAGCAGAACCTCTGCAGAAACTGGAAAGGAGATAAGATAGTTTGTTCAAGGTCACAAGAACACCTGAATGCATTCATCAGCCAGGATGCAGTGTGATAACATTAGAACAGGAAGAAAAAGAGGGGTCAAGTGAGAGAGTTCTAAATCCAGAGAAAATACAAAATACTGATTTCAGACCTGAAAACAATTCTTAGTTAGGATGAATGGATGATACAGGGTCTTAAGCAGAAAAAAACCTACTTCCTTGGAATCCATGAAATCTCTGAGAAATATTTCTAGTATCCTATTGAGAATGCTATTTATGTGGTTTGTAAATCCAAAGTCACCTGTCCATGTGCACTGAGAAGCAGAAAAAGGCAGTCTGAAGGGAGTGAAAAGAAAACGTACCGGCTTGTAAAAACCACCGAGAGATGGCACGACCCTGAGAGATGGAGTGAGGAGCACCAAGTCATCACTGCCCAGCTCCTGGTGCCAGGGCCCCCTGAGGACCATCTGCACTTCTAGTCAGTCACACAAAGCAACTCTGAATATGTCCAAAATTTCCCATTTTCATTAAGCTAACTTTAATGGGTTCCTGTTCTTTGCAACCAGACTCTCTAGACTGTCAGAGAAAGATTCAGAGAGTGCAAACTTATCAGAATTTATAACACATTTTTAGATGCAAACATGCTTGAATTTTAATTTTGAAGCTACCAAATGTCATTTTCCCAAGAACAAATCCAGTATAACAGAACTATTTCCCATGGCCCCAGGTAATGAGGTTGAAGTAGGAAGAAGCCATATCCTTAAGGACCTAGGGGAGTTAAATAAGATAAGGAGAAAGAAAGAAAAGGAAAGAAAGCAAAGGCTTCCCTGGTGGCTCAGTGGTGAAGAATCTGCTTGCCAGTGCAGGAGACATAGGTTCAATCCCTGGCCTGGGAGGATACCATATGCTGAGGAGCAACTAAGCCCATGGGCCACAACTACTGAACCCATGATCTAGAGCCCATGAGCAGCAACTTATGAAAGCCTTCATGCCCTGGAGTCCGTGCTCCGAAACAAGAGAAGCCTCGGCAATGAGAAGCCCTCACACAGTAACTAGAGAAATCGCAGGAGTGGCAATGAAGACCCAGCACAGACAAAAATTAGATAAGTTTAAAAAAAAGTCAAAAGATATAAAGAAAGGGAGAAGGGAGGGAGGGAGAGAAGTAGGTGATAAAAACCTTTTAGAGAGCTGTTTTGGTGGAAAGTTAAGGCAGAAATCAAGGTTTCATTGAAGGGTAAAAGCAATAGAACAGTCGCTGGTTCAGAGTAGGTCTGGTTATTTTTATACAATTGTTTACTTGGCTTTTTATGTTTTAAATTAATTTAATAAGGAGTTATATGAGTGTGTTTAGATTCCAATGGAAAGAGATAAACCCTAAAGAGTTGTCTCATTTTACTGAAAAGTGAAAATGTTAGTCACTCAGTCATGTCTGACTCTTTGCAACCCCATGGACTGTAGCCCACCAGGCTCCTCTGTCCATGAGATTTCCCAGGCAAGAACACTGGAGTGGGTTGCCATTTCCTTCTCCAGGGGATCTTCCCGACCCAGGGATCGAACATGGGTCTCCTATGTTGCAGGCAGATTCTTTACCATCTGAGCCACGAGGGCTCATTTTATTAGGTAGAAAAAAAGACAATTTGATGTAAATATACATAATTAGGTTTATAGGTTCGTGGGCAACATTTTGAAAAAAAATGTTTCATGGATTTATTTTCTTTAAGAAGTAACAGACAAAATTATTTGCCCAAAATATGAGGGAGCTTAACAGAAAGGTATAATGAGAGGATTAAGAATAGAATAAGACTTTCAAAATAGCACCTATGGAGAAAGAGAACCGACAAGGGAAACACAGAATTCTTGACAACCTTAAGGGCATGGTTGGTGTGGTCCCCAGGTTGATTAACATGCAGTGACAATTATCTGCTTAATTGTGTAATTACTTCCAACAATTCTGCACAGTCCCTATGCAGACATTAAAAAATGTAAATAGCTGGATTTGTCCAATACCAGGTTAGTCAGTGTGAAAAAATAATGGGTCAAAGGAACCCAGTATACTCTTAAGGAATTGATTGAAATTGTGTACCATGAAATCTAACCTAGCTTGGAGATGACAAGAAAATAGAAAATGTATAAATAACGTACATGTAGAGTGATCTGTACTAGAATTCCTGATAAGGGAGAATCAATGGAAAGAGAAATAATTAATATAGTGGCTATTTGCAATATTTTCTGGCTTCAAGGAACTTTTTGAACACATATATGATATTTGAGTACTTTCTGCCTTCTAAGTCTTGTTTACCCAATGTAGAAACCAAGAACAAACCAAGTTTGTTCTTCCCTGAACAAGCTTTTCTACTAGAGTATGGCATGTGAATAGCAATCAGCTTCATGCTCCTGGAATATCAATTTTAAAGAGTGAACAATGTGAGGAAGTGAGCAAAAGGGATGCATTTCCTAACAACTGTATCAGTAAAGATGCCTGACTTTTCAGAAGAATTGGCTGGGAGTTTTCAGCATCCAATGACACCCATGTTATCATTGGTACCAGCAACACGGGTGATACTGAATATTGGCAGCAGGGATATTTTCACTAGAGCAGTCCCCAGTAGAGTCAAACGCCATTCCTACTTTCTGGCATTTAGACATGGCTCCCTGGTTTCCTTGATCTAACTAGTATATGTCAATTTTTTTTTCATGCTTAAACAATCTAGATCAGATTATTTGGTTTACAATAAAGAACCCTGACTGATACACTCAGTGAGGTAGATGAGGGGATTAAGAGAAAGAACGCTTGGGGGCTGGTGCACTGGGACGACCCAGAGGGATGGAATGGGGAGGGAGGAGGGAGGAGGGTTCAGGATGGGGAGCACATGTATACCTGTGGCGGATTCATTTTGATATTTGGCAAAACTAATACAATTATGTAAAGCTTAAAAATAAAATAAAATTAAAAAAAAAAAAGAGAAAGAACGACAAAGGATGTTGACGACATCTACAGATAACACAAATAAGCACAACTTATTACAAAATCCTCGAAGAAGTAGGACATTTACACGAAGCAGGAGGATTAATGGTTCCAGTATGGTAATGTGGGCACAGAGCTCATCAACCCCATTTCCCTTACCCTGAGATCTGGGGGTAAGATTTGTAGTCTTATTCTGAGAGTCCTCAACTAGAGTGCTCAACTATAATTTAATTCATTAGGCTAAAGTCACCAAGGTGACTAGATCACCTCGAAGCCTCCCAACCCTGCAAACAGAAACTGTGTGAGTATGAGTTAATTTCTCTGCATGATTGTCACTGGTTCATTACCTGAGCTCAGATTTTATGAAAAGCACAGGTGTGTAAGATGGGGCTCAGGAAAATAATGGATAAAAATAAAAACCCAACAGAAGCCTTCCATGTTAGAAATACTAAAATTTCTATTCCCTTTTATCCTCATTCATATAGTTCCCTGGGGTTAACAAGGCTCAGTTTCATAGGATTTTATATAATACAGGGCCAGCCTAACACTCAACTTGGAGACCCTAAGAACTTGCACTACACAAATAAATGTCCATCTGAGTGGTGAGCAATTTATGGGGAAAGGGAAAGAGCACTATAGCTTTCCACTCCCAATAAACTTCTGTATCGTTGCTGTTTCCACAATAAGTGTGCCTGACTTTTTAAAATTAAAAGATCTAGTAAAATATGTCAATTATTCGATTCTTTTAAAGAAGCAGATCTTATTTTCAAGAGTCAATGAAATCTAATGACTACAGCTCTGGATCAGACTGCTGGGTGTACAGCCTGGATCTGCTATTTCTAGATGCGTAACCGTGCATGTGTTATTTAAACATCTGATGCCTTCATTTATTTACCTACAAGTAAGGTAAATGCTTTCCTACAAGGATTCATAGAATTAACACGTTAAATACTTAAAAGAGTACTTAGTATATAGCAAGCTCTTGATAAATATTTACTATTACTATTATTTCTTTGAATAATGATATGTCTCCATTTGTAGTATTTCTTTTAGTTTTAAGCTCAGCCCCTCCACCCAGTTTCAAAATGTCATATTTATTATGTGTATTCTACTAGATTCTTATGTTCATTTTCCTGGCCATGTATCAGTGCATTTTATAGCAGTCTGCCTTAACACTTAGGTCAGGGACATTTATACATTTTTAAGCCTACCCATCATTTGAGATTCTTCCCATCTTTTGAGAATTCATATCCTATCACGCATGAGAAACAGAGTAAACTCTCTCTGATGGAGCTGAAACCAAGAGCTGCTCGTTTGCCAGCTTCCTTTGCAGCTATGGTGTCCCAAAGGTGTTCTAGAATTGATAAATCAGATTTATCCAATTTAGACTATGGACAGGAGTTAGTGATTTAAATAGGCAGGGGCCATGCAAACCTTATTCCACTGGCAGGTATTAGCAACAGCAGCAAAATCATTAAATCTCCAGAAGCATCAGGGACAGTCAAGCAGGGTGGTGCTTGCGGTCTGGTGCCTTGATGAACTGCCGTAGCTTTGTGGTCAGTGTCGGCAGCAATAGCAGGAGCGTCTCCACAGGACTCTCAGTCTGGTCCTAGCTGACGCCTAGCTCCCTCGTTCCTCTTTATCTTCCAAATCCTATAGTCAGTAATGTTCCCAAAATCCTCTCAGTAAACTCATTTTCTGCTCAAATCTGTCAGAGTTGTTTTCTGGACCTTGCAACTAACAGACCTTGACTGATACAATTTAGTTTCATGTACTATTGCATGGTTGAATGTATACTCTCTCAATTCTCCTTCCTCTCACAGCACCCTGGGAATAGCTGTTGTAGAAACAAGTGCTCTTTTACTAGATTTATAGAAAGCAGTTAAATTAATGGAAAATATACAAAATACTGCGGCTTTCCTATTGCTGCAGTAACAGATTACCATAAATGTAGCGATTTAAAAGAAAACAAATGTATTCTCTTAGAGTTCTGGAGGTCAGAAATCCAAAACGAGTCTTAACAGGGCTAAAGTCAAGATGTTGGAAGAAGGTTTCCTCCCGAGGTTCCAGGGGAGAAGCTCATTCTTGCCTCTTCCAACTTCTAGAGTCTGCTTGCATCCCTTGTCTCCTGTCCCTACCACTGGGATCTCTTGCGTCCTTCCTCACATTTCTGATTGATCCTTTGCATTCCTCTTGTAAGGACACTTGTAATTACATTAAGAGCAACCTAAAATAATCCAGAATAATTTCTCCATCTGAAGATTCTCAACTTAATCACATTTGCAAAGTTCCTTTTGCCATGTAAGGTGACGTTTACAGGTTTCAGGAATTAGGATGTGGTCATCTCTGAGGGGTTATTATTCACTACCACAAACATCTAGACCACTTATAACTAAGAATAGTCTAAATATAGTAATCTTAAGTCCTCCAGGATCTCTGACTCTCTTTCTATTAGAAAATATCCTTAGTCTCCCCCAGCTTTCAGCCCTACTTCCAGCTAAAAGTGGTATAAAAATGCTGGCTGCCAAATTCAAGGAAAGTGTTCTTAAGAAGACATCATAGAGAGAAAGAAGTCACACATACAGAGTGGAGCTATCTGTCTCATTCCCTGCCTAGCTTGGTCAAAACTCAGTGCGTACATCACCAAAATATGCTTGCCCACATGTTCCAGGCAGAGAAAAACTCTATTCAATTTTCCGTCACATATATTTATATATAAAAATCATATATTACTATGTATATAATATATATTTGACAACCATGAATATCAGTATGTGGTTTCCCTGCTGGCTCAGTGGTAAAGAATCTGCCTGCCAAGGCGGAAGATGTGGGTTCAATCCCTGGGTTGGGAAGACCCCCTGGAGAACGAAAGTCCCCTCTAGTATTCTTGCCTGGGAAATCCCATGGACAGAGGAGCCTGGTGGGCTACAGTCCATGAGGTTGCGAAGAGTCGGACACAACTGAGTGGCTGAGGACACATGCATGAATAGCAGTATAGGACAACATGAGTGAGTGAGTGAGTGAAGTCACTCAGTCATGTCCGACTCTTTGTGACCCCATGGACTGTAGCCCAGCAGGCTCCTCTGTCCATGGGATTCTCCAGGCAAGAATACTGGAGAGGGTTGCCATTTCCTTCTGTAGGGAATCTTCCCGATCCAGGGTTCAAACCCATGTCTCCCGCATTGCAGGCAGACGCTTTAACCTCTGAGCCACCAGGGAAGCCCATAGGGCAACATAGTCCTAATCAAAGTACATCATCTTTATTTTACATATGAGGACATTTCTCATCCCATATACATGCTTTCAGAAGAAGAAACAATTCCTGATTGTCTCATTAGGTGATCACAGAGTTGCTTCTACCTGTCAGGAGCCATCACCATCAAGGACCCCTCTTCCTGTTGGACAAATCTACCTTTCATTGACAAAGCAGCTCACCCTGTATATGGTTTGGTCTACTTAAGTCACCACCCACCTTGCTGATTTTGCTTTCCCATAAACATCCTACTTAGCTCCAAAGAGCTTCATACTGCTTCTCCTGAAGGTCAAGCGTCATTCTCTGAATTTAAGGACTCTGTATATTCCAGTGCATCAGGGTAAGTTCTTCCTGCCTTTATTCTTGCTCTGAGTCTCATTCTCTTCTTTTCTTTTGGTTCTGTCAAGTCATGCCTTTGTTTCTTGCCACCCATTAATGACATATCTTCTTGTTTTCATATCATGATAATTCCTTTGCTTTATCTAGGTGATTATGTTATCAAGAAATTCAAATTATTAAGAGTGGCTTGTGGGGAAGAGTTTGCAGGAACCAGTCACTAGAAATTATAATGAAATAGATGTAGGTTTATGTTAAGAAGGATTTTGAAACAGAGCTCTTTAGAGATGGAAAGAGCTGTTTTATAAGAAAATAATTGATTAGAAGTATTCCTGCAATGGATAAGTGGTCATCCATCAGGAACAGTGTTCTCAGTAGAGGAAATTACAAAACAAAATAAATGATTGGGTCAAAAATTCCCCCAGGATTTTTTCATCTCTAAATTGTATTATACCAAGTCATATGGTATATGTATTAAAATGTGTTTTGCCTATAGTTGATACTTATGGTATAATTACAATACTTATTTTAGTTTGGTATTGGCTCTTATTTTATGTAAAAGTAAATATAGTATGAAAATAAAAGTAAATGTTTAAAAAGGGAGGGGATATATGTGTACCCAATGGCACCCCACTCCAGTACACTTGCCTGGAAAATCCCATGGACGGAGGAGCCTGGTGGGCTGCAGTCCATGGGGTCGCTAAGAGTCAGACATGACCGAGTGACTTCACTTTCACTTTTCACTTTCATGCATTGGAGAAGGAAATGGCAACCCACTCCAGTGTTCTTGCCTGGAGAATCCCAGGGATGGGGGAGCCTTGTGGGCTGCCATCTATGGGGTCACACAGAGTCCAGACACAACTGAAGTGACTTAGCAGCAGCATGGCTGATTCAGGTTGAGGTTTGACAGAAAACAACAAAATTAAGGATAAAGCAATTATCCTTCAATTAAAAAAAATAAATAAAATTTTTAAAAAGTATATGTTCAGTATGGAAGTAAAATGATAAAAAGACAAGAAAGAGTACTGTCGTTTCTAATCAATGTGAGATTTTCTATGAGGATGTCTATGAAATTAGAGCTGCATTAGTGAAAAGAATGAATATATGTCTAATGTGTGCTATCAAAGATTTCGCAGCTACCAATTATCTTGAGACAGTTACATGCACTACCAGGGCCCTGAGTAATACACATGGGATAGTTGGATATTAGCAAGTTAAATCTACCACTAAGAAAATGTGAGGCACAGCAAGTTGAAACCTTTGCACAAAGAACCAAATGCAACTAGGGAATTGGAGAGTGAAGGAGCTAAATGAACAGATCGGCAGAAGAGGCAGTGTATCAGCAACAACTTCTGTGACAGTGAGTCTTCTGCTGCTACTGCCACTATTAATGCTTGACACCCAGAAAGTCACATCATTAACTTGTATTAAGGTTAATTCTTGAAGTTATACCACATCATCATAAGAAATTTAGTTCCACTATCATTCATTTTACTTGGAAATGTATCCTAGCAAATATGCTTGAATTTAACTTCAGAAAATTAAGATTGGTAAGCTTTCTAAGGCATGTACAGTACTCAGAGAAGTGCTTTATTGAGTGAATTTCTGCCTCACCCAGAGTGTACACATGTTCCATCTGGGGCTGATATAAGGAATAGGATTAGATATTTGCAGGAGGCATTAAAGAGAATTTAGAGTCTCGAAGTCTAGAAGCTTAACTCCATTGGAAAAGTCTACTTTAAGAACAGAACAAAGTTGGTCTTAGGTCTTTGAGAATGGGTGATCTCCCCTGATCCCCCTTGAAGACCGCAGAAAGCTCTCTCTAAGCTTCTAGCCCTGTGTTTGCTGAAAAATTCCTCTGGTAAAACGGAAGGGCACCTAAGATATCTGTCATTTCAGGAATGATTCTATTTTTGAATTCTATATGGGTTTTTTTCTTCAGTTTTATTGATAAACATCACTGTATAGGTTTAAGGTGTACAGTATACACAATTTGGCTTCCCCAATGGCTCAGCAAGTAAAGAGTCCACCTGCTATGCAGAAGACATGAAAGACACGGGTTCAATCCTTGGGTCGGGCAGATCCCCAGAGAGGGAAATGGCAACCCACTCCAGTATTCTTGTCTGAAAAATCCCATGGACAGAGAATCCCCAGGCTACAGTCCAATGGGTCTCAAGAGTCAGGTGTGATTGAGCAACTAAGCATTCAGCACAGCATACCATGATTTGACTTACATACATCATGGAATAATTTTCACAGTAAATTTAGTGACCATCCATCATCTTGCATAGACACAAAATTGAAGAAATAGAAAAACATTTTTCCTTGTCATGCAAACTGTCAGGATTTACTCTCTATGTGGTGGTGTTGTTCAGTCATTAAGTTATGCCAAATTTGCGACTCCATGGATTGCAGCACACCAGGCTTCCCTGTGCTTCACTATCTCCCAGAGTTTGCTCAACCTCATGTCCACTGTGTCCAGATGCCGTCCAATCATCTCATCCTGTGTCACCCCCTTTTCTCCTGCCCTCAATCTTTCCCAGAATCAGGTGGCCAAAGCACTGAAGCTTCAGCTTCGGCATGAGTCCTTTCAATGCATATTCAGGGTTGATTTCCTTTAGGATGGACTGGTTTGATCTCCTTTGTATTCCAAGGGACTCTCAAGAGTCTTCTCCAACATCGCAGTTCAAAAGCATCAGTTCTTCGGTGCCCAGCCTTTTTATGGTCCAGCTCTCACATCCGTGCATGACTACTGGAAAAACCGTAGCTTTGACTTTATAGACCTTTGTGGGCAAAGTGATGGCTGTAATTTTTAGTATGCTGTCTATGTTCATCATAGCTTTGTCATAGCCAGCCTTTTCACTCTCTATACAAGTTTCATATGTAACATACAGCAGTGTTAATTACGTTTATCAAGTTCTAATTACATTCCCTAGTATTTGTTTATCTTATAACTACACCTTGTTATATTTTGATTAGTTTTATTGTATGTTTTAAATTTTTTAATAATTTTTATTTCCTTGATAATTTTTAAAGTTAGGATAGTCATTCAAATACCCATCTTACAGAAAACAACAAAATTCTGTAAAGCAATTATCCATCAATTAAAATAAATAAATAAAACTGAAAAAATAACCTGCCTTATTACTTAGTTGATTTTCAATAACTTATAATCAAATACAAATACAGTTCTTCAAGTTCATATCCATAATCAGTTTAATCCAAGAAAAGGATAAATGTGTATGTGCTCTAAATGTGAGGCAGGACACCTCAAGGCTCTTGATAGAGTTCATAATTCAAAGAAATCCCCCTAACAGCTCGAGTAATTGAAAGCAATTTAAATGGGATCCATTTCTCAACTCAAGGCAACATTTTTCAGGGGAATCTCACAGCACTGAGCAGAGGAGCCCAGGGGCCCAGCTGAGTGAGGAGGTGGCAGAAGGAAGTAGGAGGAAACTTGGAATTTCACACAAAACCATCCTTGATGTTTCTGATATTTTCTGCTATGCTTTTTTATAGCAACAACAACAAGACTCCTGACTCCAGAAACCAGAGAGATCATGACTTACTTGTAACACTAAATATGTTTTCATAGATGGAACATGAGAAAAGAAATTAGCCAGACTATTATTTTCTGTAGAAAAATGCCCTAGAGGTTCCTGAATAGTTTATTTATACATAGACTTTGGGAAAGTAACATATTGGTGAGTTGGAGACTACCTACAATATTTCATTTTTGTTCTAATAGGCTTCTGCTATCTTAGCATCTAATAATATGCATATATTATGTAATATAAAATAGCATAATATAATTAATATACAGAAATAATATGTATAAACCTACTGGTGCTATTTGAAAAACAAAATTCTCAAACATTTCTGCTAGAGTTCACGTTCACATAAAAGCATAACATTGGCCACCTCCTGTTAATAATACACATGTTTCACAAGGGGCAGGTAGCATATTATCCAAACAGATTAAAAATTATCATCCAGATAGATAATTCCTAGAGGAGTGGGGAGCACTTTGGCTTCTCATTGTGTGAATTATCTGGATTATTGCTCCAATTCAGTTTTTTGCCCTGGGAGTAAGGGTTTAGACTCAGAAGCCTCTAACACTACAGCAGCTCTACCTTTAGACCCAGAAACCATGGTAACTGACAGCTGCAGCGAAGGCAACTTCCTTAGCAGCTGTGTATTTTCTAGACCTTTACAGCTGAGACATGAAACATTGCTCACTACCAGCAAAATCCCACAGAATCCACAGTGAGCTCATTGCCCTTTATTGATATGACTGGCACCATTAGTTTCTGGATGAATGTGCACATCAGGCAACATTGTAGAAAGAAGAGATTAATTGTGTGCTGTTCTTTTTTGCTATCATCATTATGTGGCAAACTATGGTAGCTCTCTCTATTTTATTATTTGAATTAAATTCTCAGGAGGCAGAGAAAAGTAAGGAGATGTAACGTCCTGAACATAAAAACTGATGCTTTTATTTTTTCTAAGTATGATATGTAAATATATTTTTCTCATAAAGGAATATCCCAGAGATTATCTGTCTCATGGGCTATAAATAAAGAATAGACATCAGGGTATAGGGTGTGTGTGTGTGTGTGGTGACGTGCATGCTCAGTCGTATCCAACTCTTTGCAAACCCATAGACTATAGCCCACCAGGTTCCTCTGTCCCTGGAATTTTCCAGGCAAGGATCCTGAAGTGGGTTGCCATTTCCTACTCCAGGGGATCCCCCTGCTCCAGGGAATCGAACGCGCATCTCTTGAGTCTCCTGCATCGGCTGTGCATCTGTGCCACCTGGGGAGAGTGGTAAAAACCTGGAATTTTATTAAATCCAATGACACTGAAGGGTAGCAGCTTTATTATTGTGGGGATCCACAGTTTTTTAATGGGTCATTAAATAATCTCTACTAATTAGAATGTAAAACTTCCATTCACAGCATCTAAAAAATATTGAAAGGGAGAGTGTAATAGTTTATAGAACAAATTCAGGAGTCAGACTTCTCTCTTGTGCCTCGGTTTCATCACCTATAAAATGAGGTTATAGGAACTTCCCTAGTGGTCCAGTGGTTAAGACTCTGCCCTTCCAATGTAGGGGGTGTGGGTTTGATCCCTGATTGGGGAACTAAGAGCCTACAAAAATTTTTTTAAATGGGGGTAATACTAGTTTCAATTTTTAGATACTTATGAGGATTAAATGATTTAATATATATTATTCATGCATATACCTAGAATCTAGTGTTTCATAAATTTTAGCTATTATCATCATAATTATCATTAAATAATTTTACTACTATTGAACTATTTGATATAAAATTGGACTTGAAAAATAAAATACCTAATTGAAGACCAAAAAATTAAGTAAATAAATACTAGAGAAAATGAATTAGATACACAATTGCTTCAAATAATAAAAAATAAAATTATTGCCTTCTTAACTAGAAAAAGTCTTAGAGGTCGTTCAATGCAAATGCCATATTGCACAACTGTGGACACCAGTTACAACAGGAGCTATGGTAGTTCAGGGTCTTGGAGATGGTCTGTGCTATGGAGGCAGGTTGGGAGAAGCAACTGACTAATGTTTCCAAATTCCTAGTCCATTTCTATCCCATCACACTGAATTCCATTATAACTCTGACACCAGGTTAACTAGGGCTTCCCAAGTGGCAATAGTGGTAAAGAACTTGCATGCCAATGCAAGATATGCAAGAGATGTGGGCTTGATCCCTGGGTCAAGAAGATCCCCTGAAGGAGGGTGTGGCAACCCACTTCAGTATCCTTGCCTGGAGAATCCCATGGACAGAGGAGCCTGGTGGGCTGTGGCCGATAGAGTAGCAGAGTTGGATGCAACTTAATGCACATAGGTTAACCATGGTAAACTCAGTCTTCAAGAGATATAAGTTAATTTGCAATACTAATACATCCAATAAATAAGGTCTTCCTATTCCTGCGTCTGTTTGTGTGTGTATACATGCCTAAGTGTGCATGGGTATGTATGTGGCATTCCTAAATAGTTGTTAATGACAAGATAAACTTTTTAACTTGCTTCTGGTATAATATATGTTTCAAAGTTATCAATAGGTACAATTCAGTGGCTAAGAGCATTGGCTTTGAAATCAAACAGATCAGTATTCCAGTCTAGGATCCTGACTCTGCATTTTAATAGTTGACCCTCAGTTTTCTTATCTCTAAAATGTAAAACGATTGCATTTTAATTTGTAAAAAATTAAAATGTGATAATAACTTCCTCATGACTTTACTGTGAAGGCAAAATGAGATAAACTAGATATAGCCCTTAAAGTGCCTGACAATAAACGGTAAATATCAGCTGTAATTGTTATTGATGGATGCAGATGACTTCTGATTACAGAGCTGTAACCAAATTCTCTTTAGTACTCTTTCAATATTTCCATGCTCAGAGCTTTTCATTGTTGGCTTTAATACATGGATGGAGCCAAATTGAGAATACCTGGTAAAATCTAAGGGGTTTTATAAACATCAGATTTTCTAGAGATGTGTTGACTCCTGAACTTCTTTACACCCACAATGTCTAGATCAATAGCAGAGTCTCTGTTTTGGGTTTCATGAAGAATCATCTGGGGAACTTTAAACTCCCAAGTCTTCATGAAAATTAAATTGGAATCTCTGAGGTGAGACCATTGCATCAGTAGTTTGTAAAGTGCCTTGGGTTTCCAGTGTGCAGCCCAAGATGAGAACTGTTAGGTGTGATCTAACTGTTGGTTTAGATCTACTATTAGGCATGAGTACAGGTTCTTTGGATTGCTGGACATTTTCAGAAGATGAAAAGCAAAACTCTTTTTCACTTACTACACCAGATGAGAGAAGGCTGCCATGTAGGGCCGCATAGGGTGTCATACCAGGGACAGGGTTGAAGTGTAAACTGGAATTGTGTAAGGAAGCTTATACAATTTGGCAAGTGGAGTGGGGTTGGCTATGTTCCAAGGGATTACTTGAGATTAAGTATTTTTGAACAATTCCTCAGGCTCCAGGAGAAAGGGGGTCATCCCCTGAAGTTAGGTATCTGGGACTCTTTTGTAATTGTATTATAACCCAGTGGTGTTAGAGCCTGATGAGAGAAGTACGGTAGTTGGTGTGGGGGCTTAGCAAGCTGTCTGCAAAGGAGAACTGAGAGTTTTCAGTCATAACTTCAAAACTGGGTCAAGATAGCACTTGTGAAATATTATATGAACCACTACTCTAGGCTCCTTGTATATAGATAAAGTGCAACGCTCTTTAAAGTACTTACCCAGCAGTACATTGAAAGGTGATGCAGTGCAAAGGGTGTCATGTTATTGATCAGAAGACTTGAGCACTGGACAGGACTCTACCACTTCACTTACCAAATATAGGGCTGATCATTTAATCTCAGATGTTTCCTTATCAAATGGGCAGGACATCTGCCCTACAATCTCACGATGTTGTAATGAAGATCAAATAGTGCTTGGTAACCATTAACACTCTAACTGTAAGTATCATTTTTTATTAGGTATTATTCCTCTTCTCCAAGCCAGGCTTCAGCAATACGTGAACCGTGAACTTTCTGATGTTCAAGCTGGTTTTAGAAAAGGCAGAGGAACCAGAAATCAAATTGCCAACATCCGATGGATCATCAAAAAAGCAAGAGGGTTCCAGAAAAACATCTATTTCTGCTTTATTGACTATGCCAAAGCCTTTGACTGTGTGGATCACAATAAACTGTGGGAAATTCTGAAAGAGATGGGAATACCAGGCCACCTGACCTGCCTCTTGAGAAATCTGTATGCAGGTCAGGAAGCTACAGTCAGAACTGGACATGGAACAGCAGACTGGTTCCAAATAGGAAAAGGAGTACATCAAGGCTGTATACTGTCACCCTGCTTATTCAACTTCTATGCAGAGTACATCATGAGAAACTCTGGGCTGGAAGAAGCACGAACTGGAATCAAGATTGCCAGCACAAATATCAATAACCTCAGACATGCAGATGACCCCACCCTTATGGCAGAAAGTGAAGAGGAACTAAAAAGCCTCTTGATGAAAGTGAAAGAGGAGAGTGAAAAAGTTTGCCTAAAGCTCAACATTCAGAAAACGAAGATCATGGCATCTGGTCCCATCACTTCATGGGAAATAGATGGGGAAACAGTGGAAACAGTGTCAGACTTTATTTTTTGGGGCTCCAAAATCACTGCAGATGGTGACTACAGCCATGAGATTAAAAGACGCTTACTCCTTGGAAGGAAAGTTATGACCAACCTAGATAGCATATTGAAAAGCAGAGACATTACTTTGCCAACAAAGGTCTGTCTAGTCAAGGCTATGGTTTTTCCTGTGGTCATGTATGGAGGTGAGAGTTGGACTGTGAAGAAGGCTGAGTGCCAAAGAATTCATGCTTTTGAACTGTGGTGTTGGAGAAGATTCTTGAGAGTCCCTTGGACTGCAAGGAGATCCAACCAGTCCATTCTGAAGATCAGCCCTGGGATTTCTTTGGAGGGAATGATGTTGAAGCTGAAACTCCAGTACTTTGGCCACCTCATGCGAAGAGTTGACTCATTGGAAAAGACTCTGATGCTGGGAGGGACTGGGGGCAAGAGGAGAAGGGGACGACAGAGGATGAGATGGCTGGATGGCATCACTGACTCGATGGGCGCGAGTCTGAGTGAACTCCGGGAGTTGGTGATGGACAGGGAGGCCTGGCGTGCTGCGATTCATGGGGTCGCAAAGAGTCGGACACGACTGAGCAACTGAACTGAACTGATTCCTCTTGGCACAAGATAAAAGATGACTGAGGTGCACAGATGAGGGAAGGCAGAGAAAGGGGGAGAAGGATGTTGGTGACTGAAAATAAGTATAGCCTTCTGGCCAAGCCTGAAGCCAAAAGCAAGTCCCCTTTCTATTGCCATGTACCAGGGCAGTTAAAGGTCTTCTCCTGTATTTTCTCCCTGTGGAAAAACAAGTGTTCTTCCTCAAAGCAGTTGCTCTAATTCATTTCTCCATTCAGATTCTCCCTGCATTTTCCCAGCCCCAAAACATAGCAACCAGGACTTCTGATCACCCTCTACAGCCCTCTGGGTTCAGCCAAGTGAAATCTGACACAGAGTTCTCATCTTTCACTCTTTGCCTCCCACTTCTTTCTGATCTGTCTGTATAGTCCTGTCCCTTACCCTTCCTTAATATTCTCTCCTTCCCTTCTGCCACAGCCCTCACCACTTCCCATTTGGAAACCTCCTGACAGACCTTCCAGCCTCCAGAACGTCCCCCAAATGGACTCATCCTCTGGCCTCAGGCTGATATTTCTAAAATACAAATTTTCTCAAGCCACTCCATAGCTCAAAATCTTCACTTCAAGTTTCTGGAAAGCACCTCTCAGTTCCACCCTTCATGACTTTTTGTGTCATTTCCTTTATCCTAGAATAGTCTTCCTACCTTTAATCCATGAGAAAATTTTGGTGAAGAGAAAACAATTCCTTACTTTAACATTTATGGAGGGAAAAGGTCAATTCCTTCTTATATTTTAAGAATTGATTGGCTGTTTATTTTATTAAACAGATTTGCTCTTTATTCAGCATATCATGAAACCTTTAGAAAAATACTGCCATGCTGCTCTCACAGCTGAGTATGGAATATGGAATAAAAAGCTTTCCAACTAAATACGACTCTTGACTAGGTTATGGTAGACAAGATTTTAAGGTGGCCCCAAGATTCCCAGCCTGCTGTGTACACACACCTTCTCCCAGTAATTCAATCAAACATCAATCTAGGTGCTGCTGTGAAGGGATTTTGTAGATATAATTAAGATCCCAAGTCAGTCAACCTTAAAATAAAGAGTGTTGGATGGGCCTGATCTAATCATGTGAGTCTTTTAAATACAGAGCATTTTCTTTGGCATGTGGCAAAGGAACAAGCCAAAAATTAAAGCACAAAAGAAGAATTTGATCAGCATACTACCACTAGCCTGAAGACTGAGGGGGCCATATAGCTAAGAATGCAGGTGACATGGAGAAGTCCAGCGTAGCCCCTGGCAAATAGCCAGCGTGGAAATGGCAATTGCCTTTATAGCTAAAAGGAACTGAATTTTGCCAATGTTTAAGAATGATATTGGAAGAAGATTTTTCCCCAGAGCCTGAAGATGAGAATTCTATCTAGTTGACATCTTGGCTTCAATTTTGAGATACCCTGAGCAGGTAAACCAGCCAAACAGCCATGACAAGCCAGGCTTCTGACCCAGAGAACTCTGAGCTCATAAATGGGTGCTGTTTTAAGCCACTGAGTCTGGTAATTCATTACACAGTCATAGACAACTAACACAAAGGGCTTTTCAAAATATTGAAGACAACTGCTTTCTGTCATCTTTTCATTAATGCCTTCTCTTTCTTTTGTGCACCTGGCTTAGAGGGCCCTTGTTTTCATCTTGTCAATTGAACGCACATAATCTTCTTTATTAGTAAATTTATTTTAAAGATGTCAGAAGTGGCCCCTAAAATAACAATAAGACTTCCGTGGACATACACACATCTCCTTGGTTTCCACCATACCAGTTCCCATCACCTTCCAGCTTGGAACCCAGACAGAGTACAGGTATCATGCACCGTGACTCTGAGAAGCATTAAGAAACTCACTCAAGGTACCACAGCAAACAATAGAAAAGAAAGAAAGTTGTTCATTCATGTCTGACCCTTTGCAACCCCATGGACTATGCAGTCCATGGAATTCTCCAGGCCAGAATACTGAATAAGGTAGGCATTCCCTTCTCCAGGGGATCTTTCCAACCCAGGGATTGAACCCGGGTCTCCCACATTGCAGGCAGATTCTTTACCTGCTGAGTCACCAGCAAACAATAGAACTTGGACTTAAATGTCAAACTGAATAGAAATCCAACTCTGCCCCTAATTAATCATTTGACCTTTTACAGATTTCTTTTTACGGATTTATGACAGTGATGCTCAAATTTGCTGCATATTAGAACCTTATGAGAACTTAAAAGAAATCTTATAGCTAAATAATACCCAGATTAATTCAATCTGAATATCTGGGGGTATACTCAGGCATCAGTAATGTTTAAGGTTCCCAGGTGGTTTTGGTACGCAGCCAAGTTGGGAATTATTGGTTTATAAAAGAGAACTACAACTGTATGATATCATCAAAAGCTCTTCCAGTTGTAACAGCCTAAGAGCTTATGTTTAGTAAACATAAACTAACAAGCAATATTTTAATTATGAAGAGAAAAAAGGGTCAATTATCATTGAAGGCGACAATTCACTACAGCTCTTTCTGTCCCTGACTTAGCATAATTTCAATCCAGAGGACATGCCCATGTTATTATTTCAGCAGTCACCTTAATAGGACAGTTTAGATGTAAAAGCTAAAATTCTATATTTATTACTTTGAGTAGGGTAGAATACAGAGCAAAAGTAAGAAGAGGTAAATAAGTGTTGGTATGGTGGAGACATAGAAGGAAACAAGGAAAGAGAAAAGCAAAAGAATCATCTCTATTCAGTATATATACAAAACTGAGAGAAAGAGACATGGAAAATGAAATAGACAATAACATATCCTTGATAATGAACTGAAGGACATGTCGACACTGAGATAGAATCATAGCTATCTATTTTGCAAAACATTCTGTAAAATTGACTATTACATAAAAAGCCTTGTGGGAATAGGAGTGGTTTAGGGATGTCAAGACAAAAAAAAGAAAGGTTGTTTTTCTTAGCTTACTAGGCACAGGCAGAGAGCAGAAAACAGCTCTGTGAAAGGAAACACTATTGAAAGTAAGAGTTTGCAGGAAACATAAAATTGAACCCAAAAGTTACCATGAGATATTAAATTTTTGAAATTAAAAGAAATCTTTTCAAATTCCAGACATCTTCGGGGAGGATGGGTGTGGTGGTGGGAGGACTAACATTTCCATTGAACATGGACTGAGGAGCTAGAGTTTATGCCACTCGATTACTCGAAGATGAAATGATTTAATAGTTAAAAGTCATTAAAAAACATTTTGCACATGGTGTTGTATAAATGTTTAAAACATAGAAAATAAACAAGTTGAACTAAACAGAGGATAGTTAAAAATATGGTGTCAGCAGAGGATTAGGCAGATTAAATCAATGGAACACATTCAAATGTATACGCAGACCTGAATACGTATTTGGTCAGAATGTGATGAACATCACATTTCTCCTCAGTGAAGAGCAGAGTATTCAGTACATGGTGCTGGGATCATAGTCCCTTCTGATGTTTCTTCTCATTTCTCGGTAAAGTGAAGCTCTGATAAAGAACACTCTGAGTTCAGACTGACCTCACTTTGTCCTCTCAAGCCCTGACCCTGCTTAATAATTCATAGGTATAATCCAAGTATGGATTGTGATCTCTAAGCCCTCAAACTCCATATTTCAACACTGTTTAAGCTCTCTTTTCTTCCCACTGTGTTGAGTTGTATTGTATAGCTTTTAACTCTGTCTTTAGAAGTGAAAACTACTTTAGACATAATGAACATGTGACTATATCAAGACATAGAGCTCTATATAATATATCCCTGACATAGATGTTTTTAGCATATTTCATGTTTGGATTTTCAACCTAAGCAGGAAACACTCTTCCTTACACAGCCTTGCTTTTCCAGTGTAGGGCAGATTAAGCTGCTAACGGAGCAGTTTAAACTGGTCACACCTTCTGGAGCCACGGACAAAGTAAGGTTAATAGTCCCCTGGGAACATCCCCCAAGCCAAAAGAGGAGGCTATATATTTCTCAGCCATGACACCCAGTAGACAGAGGAACAGGGAAGGAGGTCCAGTTAATACATTGGTCTGTCTATTAGTAACTTTTGAGGCTGCTGCTCTGCATTTAGAAGATGGCTATATTCATTCACTGCCAAAGACAACACTATTAGAGCCCCTTTTGGTCATAACCAATCCCAGGAAGAAAGATTGATGGTGTCACTTTTGACATGCTATCCTCATATGCTTTCATGTGCATGATGAAAAAAAAAACAGAAACACAGATATTTCCACGAGCTCTGGATAGCATCTTGCCTAATGTGCACCAAGCTCATATGCAAAGAATAAAATTACTGTAGTTTGTTTTAGCAACAAAGTCTGCAAATTCTTACAGGGTATTTTTAAATCTAGCCACAAAGGCTCAATGTTTAAAGTGCATCATTTAATAATATTCCAGAAATCCTTGCATCTATGCTGTTTGACCTACTTGCTCTCTCTCACTTTTTCTATCCCAGTATTCTCCTGCTCTCATCCAGATAATTCTGCAATGAATGTCAGCATAACCTTAATATTAAGTCTACCTTTCACTCAGCGAATGTGAGGCTGCAGGTCCCTAATAAGTTCCCTTCCCCTGGCCTCTTAGTGCTCCCTGCTGGACTCCCTTGGGAATGCCGCCTACTCTAGACAAGCTTCCTGCAAACATTCACAAGTGAACCGTGGTCTCTGATGCTATGATCCTTTTCCCCTCCGTTTCCTTAGTTCACAGACTAACCCATCTAATAAAGATTTAGCTCATCAACAGTTTTTGCAAAAGCCTGTGCTTGTCACAGTGCTATGGACTAAATGTCTAAGTTCCCCCAAAATTCATATGTTGAAACCTAATGCCCAAGGTGATGGTATTTGGAGATGGGTCCTTTGGGAAGTAAGTAGGTCATAAGAGGGAAGCTCTCATGAGTGGGATTAGTACCTTTATAAGGAGAGACAGGAGAAAGACATCTCTGTCTTGGCCATGTGAGCACACAGCACGAAGGCAGCTGTCTATAAGCCAGGAAGTCAGCTTTCACCAGATACCAGATCTTCTTGGTGGTCTTGGACCTCCAGCCTTCAGAACTGGGAGAAATAAATGGTTGTTGTTTAAGCCACCTAGTCTATGGTATTTCAGTGAGGGCAGCCAGGACCAAGACACTAGTCAACGTGAATGAGGAGCAAGGGACTGAAAGCAAGTTTCTGAATGTTAGAGTTATTTTTGTTTGCCTTGTAGTACACAACAGGGTCTGTGTGGGAGATAGCCTAGTGGCATCATGATAGCAACAACAAAAATGGCAGTCCAACCAGGGAGCCCTGCAGTGACTGACGGTGGTGATGAAAGTCTGTTCTTTATCTCCTCTTAATCCAACAGCTGTGATGTGCCCCAGTTGCCTCTTCCACCAGAAATCCCAGAGCAATCTCTTTCAAGCTGCAAGTCCTTCTCCTACTCCATCTATTCTTCAGTTACTGTTAAATTTGCTGTTTTGGTTGTTCCTTTCTGTTTCTCCTGCCTTCTCTAGTTGTAACCCCCTAACCAGTCCATAGTGACCCCTCTTCAGTTTACTAAATAGCTGCTTAGAGAACCTGGCGTAATTTATTTTCTCCACATGTCTTGCCTATGTTAATGCTGCAGGCTGGCTAATTTCCTAAAGGTCTTCACTGTTGTTTAATATTAAGATTTGTCATAGAAACAATGAACAACTGTAAGTTTACTAAGCACAGATGGTGTGCCTTGCCCTGTGCTAAATTCTATTAATGCAATTAAACATACATCCTCAGAAAGCCTACTCCATCCTAGATATGGTGGAGAACACAAGCAAGGATGTTACAATAGGTTCTCAAGAATGTACAGTTGACCCTTGAATAACAGGGTTAAGGGCACCAACCATCATGGGTTTCAAAATCTTCAAATTTCTATCCCTGCCTCAAAAACAAACACTCTCTGACATAAATCACAGCAGGATCCTCTATGACCCACCTCCCAGAATATTGGAAATAAAAGCAAAAATAAACAAATGGGACCTAATTAAAATTAAAAGCTTTTGCACAACACAGGAAACTGTAAGCAAGGTGAAAAGACAGCCTTCAGAATGGGAGAAAATAATAGCAAACAAAGCAACTGACAAAGAATTAATCTCAAAAATATACAAGCAACTCCTGCAGCTCAATTCCAGAAAAATAAATGACCCAATCAAAAAATGGGCCAAAGAACTAAACAGACATTTCTTCAAAGAAGACATACAGATGGCTAACAAACACATGACAAGATGCTCAACATCACTCATTATCAGAGAAATGCAAATCAAAACCACAATGAGGTACCATTTCACGCCAGTCAGAATGGCTGCGATCCAAAAGTCCACAAGCAATACATGTTGGAGAGGGTGTGGAGAAAAGGGAACCCTCTTACACTGTTGGTGGGAATGCAAACTAGTACAGCCACTATGGAGAACAGTGTGGAGATTCCTTAAAAAGCTGGAAATAGAACTGCCATGTGACCCAGCAATCCCACTGCTGGGCATACACACCGAGGAAACCAGAAGGGAAAGAGACACATGTACCCCAATGTTCATCGCAGCACTGTTTATAATAGCCAGGACATGGAAGCAACCTAGATGTCCATCAGCAGATGAATGGATAAGAAAGCTGTGGTACATATACACAATGGAGTATTACTCAGCCATTAAAGAGAATACATTTGAATCAGTTCTAATGAGGTGGATGAAACTGCAGCCTATTATACAGAGTGAGTAAGCCAGAAAGAAAAACACCAAAACAGTATTCTAACGCATATATATGGAATTTAGAAAGATGGTAACGATAACCCTGTATGCAAGACAGCAAAAGAGACACAGATGTATAGAACAGTCTTTTGGACTCTGTGGGAGAGGGTGAAGGTGGGATGATTTGGGAGAATGGCATTGAAACATGTATATTATCATATGTGAAACGAATCGCCAGTCCAGGTTCGATGCATGATACAGGGTGCTCGGGGCTGGAGCATTGGGATGACCCAGAGGGATGGTACGAGGAGGGAGGTGGGAGGGGGTTCAGGATGGGGAACACATGTACACCTGTGGTGGATTCATGTCAATGTATGGCAAAAACCACTACAATATTGTAAAGTAATTAGCCTCCAATTAAAATAAATAAATTTATATTAAAGAAAAAAAACAAAGGAACTGATAAATGACTCAGCTGAGGGCAGGAAGTTGAAATGGTTTGGTTAGAATCAGGACTCAAATCCTAGTTCTTTTGATTCCACATATGATCTATCATCAAACATAAAATTTTCCCACACTTGGTTAATTTAAAGATCTGTAAAATGCCTGTGGCGGATTCATTTCGATATATGGCAGAACCAATAAAATATTGTAAAGTTTAAAAATAAAATAAAATTAAAAATAAATAAATAAAGATCTGTAAAATAGAAAAGAACTGTATCTATTGACAAAAAATTCATATGTACGTGGACCTGTGTTGTTCAAGGGTCAACTGTATAACTCCAGGGAAAGGGTAAAAAGAAACTGATATTTACTGAGCTCCTAAAACTAGGTAGACTGAGAATAGAAGGAGATGGCTGTTAATGAAGGCTTCAGGAGTAGGTATCCAAATTTGTAGATATTGGGGAGCTATGAAAAGATTTTTAGAAGCACTTTGGGAAGATTAGGTTATAATGTATAGGAGCAACCAACTTTTCTAAGAGTCACCGTTCATGGTCATGGCCATGAGAAGATGGAGTTAAGTATCCCTTGATGCATGAAAGTACAGAATTGCAATAGTATAGATTAGGGAAGAAGATGAGATTGAGCTATCAAAGATGTCACTTATTAAAGGGATATATATATATGGATATACAGATATATAAACATAGAAATTATATTTCAGGGGTGTGTTTGACAAAGATCACAAAAGATGACTTTCTCCCTGTCAAGTCCCAAAGGAATGCATTTATACATCAGGAACAAAAGATTCGGAACAAGAAAAATATACTAGTCTGAAGCATTTTCCAACAATGCTTCTTATTTTCTACTCTGTTCAGTTCAGTCGCTCAGTCGTGTCCGACTCTGCGACCCCATGAATCGCAGCATGCCAGGCCTCCCTGTCTATCACCAACTCCTGGAGTTCACTCAAACTCACGTCCATCCAGTTGGTGATGCCATCCAGCCATCTCATCCTCTGTTGTCCCCTTTTCCTCCTGCCCCCAATCCCTCCCAGCATCAGAGTCTTTTCCAATGAGTCAACTCTTCACATGAGGTGGCCAAAGTACTGGAGTTTCAGCTTTAGCATCACTCCTTCCAAAGAACACCCAGGACTGATCTCCTTTAGGATGGACTGGTTGGATCTCCTTGCAGTCCAAAGGACTCTCATGAGTCTTCTCCAACACCACAGTTCAAAAGCATCAGTTCTTTGGTGCTCAGCTTTCTTCACAGTCCAACTCTCACATCCATACATGACCACAGGAAAAATTATAGCCTTGACTAGACAGACCTTTGTTGGCAAAGTAATGTCTCTGCTTTTTAATATGCTATCCAGATTGGTCATAACTTTCCTTCCAAGGAGTAAGCGTCTTTTAATTTCATGGCTGCAATCACCATCTGCAGTGATTAAAATAACCTTAAATAATAATCAAAATTATACAAATTTGTTCCTCAGCCCTCTACTGGTAAAGCCTTGCTCTTTGACTGCTTTTAAAACCTGTCATTTGTTGTTTAATTGCTGTCTGACTCTCTGTGACCCTATGGACTGTAGCCTGCCAGGCTCCTCCATCCATGGGATTTCCCAGGCCAGAATACTGGAGCAGGTTGCCATTTCCTTCTCCAGGGGATCTTCCTAATCCAGGGATTGAACCCGTGTCTCCTGCATCGGCAGGCTGATTCTTTGCTGCTGAGCCACCGAGGAAAGCTTTCCAGCTGGAGCCCCAGTGAAAATTCCCAACCCTAACCCATCACTGCCCACAGTCAAGTTCTTTTTCTGCTTCTCCTCCCTGATGAGAAATTTGATTTCCTCGCTAGTGCCCCAAATGCCCAACAAAAATGACATCTAGTCATGCTTTCGCTTCTCATCTGGGGCACTGAGCAGCAGATACCTCTGCTTTCTAATGGAGACAAATGAGCAAACAAGATGCAAAACCAGATGTTAGGGCTGGAGAACACCTCATTCTTTCCTTCCCTCCCCTTGCTGAACTTCTGAAATAAGCCCAACCTTGCTACATAAGCCTCCTTAAAAACCATTTTTCAAGTCCATCCATTAGCAAATGAAGGAAGCTGAGCCACATAGCAAATTGCTCACACACCCTCCTGGCAGCATGATTCACAGGTTTGTCCAAGGGCACAGAGCATAGTAGGTGCTTGGTATTTCTATATCAATCACAATTATAGCTTCTAAAGTTTTTTAAGCTGTATATGTACAGTTTATGTCTGTAGAGCGGTTTTATGCTAATTCTAAAGATGGAAAAACTAGCGTTAAGATTGGTTATGAACTTAGCCATAGAACTAGAAAATAGCAGAGTCTGGATTCAAATTCCCATTTTTCCCCTGATATAACCAAAGTGCTTTTGTTGTTATTATCTATAGAAACTCCTAGTCTTTGTTTTTATTGAAATAAAATTAAAGAACAAGACTTTTAACCAGTTCCAAGGAACTGGTCCCACGTCACCTCCACCTTAGCCCAGGAGGTCAGCTATTCTTTGCTTCCACAGTGTAAATTAGGATCCTCTGGGCCTTTCTGGTGGCTCAGACTGTAAAGCATCTGCCTGCAGTCCAGGAGATCTGGGTTTGATCCCTTGGTTGTGAAGATCCCCTGGAAGAGGGCATGGCAGTCCACTCCAGTATTTTTACCAGGAGAATCCCCATGGACAGAGGAGCCTGGTGGGCTACAATCCATGAGGTCACAAAGAGTTGGACATGACTAAGTACAGCATAGCACTGGGCTTTGCTTTTCTTTTGCAAAGTTCATCAGTGAATTATAAACAAGAAGCACTCTTCATGAAGAGATATTCAGTGCAATCTGCTCAATTCAGCGACAGACTGCAAGATTTATTGACCCCCTGGGTTTTATTTTTGTAATTCTTTTAGCTTCCAGAAATTAAAAAATGTTATCTATGGGTTCATATCACAGAAACTATTCTCTGCTATATTATTAAGAAATAAATTACTTTCTGAGGAAAGTTAATAAAAATTTTCTGCAGGTGTTTGTTTCACCCAAGAATTTTTAGAATGGAGACAATGGGAGAGGCAGAAGAAGGATCTGATGTGAACTCTAGTAGAGACACTTAGAAATTTCAGTCTTGCCAAATAAAGAAACACTGTTAGCATTATTTTTTCTGATGTATACCTTGGCTATTTGATTTTTATATTGCAAATCGTGGATATGTTTATTTTAGCATTGTAAGCATCGTGACGTGTATGCATCCATAAGTGCCTTCAAAGCAAACAGATACACTCATTTGTAGAAATCCAACCTAGAACAGTAGATGTAAGATACTATCAGGTGGTTTCATTAACTTTATGGGCTGAATTGTTTCATCATTTATCTGTCCAGCAGGCCAGGGTATCTGGAATGGCCAACTGTGCATGTTGGAAAGGAGCTGTGGATGCTACTCATACATCAGTGCTGACCAAGCACCTGCAAGAGTCGACCCAGAGCCCATCCTCACCCTTGTGCTCATCTCCCTTCCCCACATCTGTAGAAACTCCCTCCTGAATCAGGACCGCCAAAGTGTGGTCTCAGGATAAGGTTTTGGGGTGCTCAGTTAAAAAGTGAAGCATGCCCCTTATCCAAATACCCGTGACCCCTCCTGCACTGGACTTTCCTAAGTCCAGCCCAGACAACGGATTATGCAAGGTCTACAGTGACCTGCAATCAGCTGGCTGTCTGATTACAGGACAGGATCTAACACACTCTTACACAGAAATCGTGCTCATGCTCAGTTGCTCATTTGTGTAGCCCACCAGGCTCCTCTGTCCATGGGGTTTTCCAGGCAAGAATCACAGAGTGGGTTGCCATTTCCATCTTCAATTTTCCTGACTCAAGGATTGAACCCACATTTCCCATGTTTCCTGCATTGGCAGGCAGATTCTTTACCACTGAGCCACCTGGGAAGTCCCTTACACAGAAATGCTAATAGATAATACTCTTATCCCTCCTGAGCCTATGTGCTCAGGGAAAATATATTAATATATTATGGAATGAAGATCTATAATAGATACATGTATATGTAATGTCTACTCCTAAACTGTTTTTTGAAGTAACAGAAGTAAGCTGGAGGAATAGACATTATCAGCCTCTCTCTTTCCAATTTTATTCTGAAGAACATTTAAATTATAATAAATTTAATAAAGAGGAAAAAAATCCCTCTCTGTGTTTCCATGGACAGCTGCCCTAACTGGGTATATCTCAATAAAGTCATGTAAGCAACAAGACGGAATATTCTCATTTCAGAAGCAATGAATAGAAGAAGGCAATGCCCACGCATAAGCAATCATTTTGGTTGGGCACATAAAAAATGTAAGCAAATCTTCTGAGTTAAAAGCTAACAAGGCCATGCCTAGGATTTTTACACATGAAAATTTTAACTATAATAAAAAGCAGAATTGATTTTCTGTCACCCTAATCTATTGCATTTTTTCCTATTTAATAAACATTTTTGTGAAAGTTTAACCATATATCAAGGACCCAGTTGAAAAGTCTATAGTTTGATGAATTTTCACAAAATAAACACCTTTATGAAACAAGCCCTGAGATTAAGAAACGGAATACTCCCAGTACCTTGAGGGACTCCTCACGCTCTTTTCAAGTATCTGCTTCCTAGATGTAATTGATGTAACTATTCTAACTTCTAATGCCATAGCTTAGCTTTGTTAATGCACTTTTAAGTGGCAACTACTCTCTCATTTTATATCAGTCATATTATTATCCATTTAGTGTTAAATCAAAGACACTGATTAGAGACGTTTAATTTTCCTAAGGTATTCTTCAGGGTATCTGTTTTTCTGAAAGTACATCATCTTGAGTTATCAAGATCTGAAAAAGCTAAGGTTGGAAAAATGACTTTTTAACACAAGGTCCTAAAACAGAAGAGTGACGATGCTGAAAGAAGTCACTATGTCAGGTGAGTAAGAGCATCATTACTGTAACATGAAATATGGGGCAGCTTTGGCTATAAATTTAAAGTAAATTTCCTCTATGTGTAACAATTTATTATTTTATTATTATTAAGGAAAAATATAACTTTGCCTTTAGCCATGCTCAAATCTTCTGAGGGAGAAATATTAAATATATAAACATGGTGAGGAATGAATTTCGACATTGTAATCCATTATGAATATATTTGAGGCATAAAATCTATAATAAATGGATAGAACCAGTACTGGTACATTTCATATTTAAAGTATGTCTGGTAATACTTCATTCCAACTGAGCAATTTATAGATTGGGTAGTTGTTTTCCTTACTCTTCATTCAAATAGTAAATCAATTTTCATGTTTTTTCAAAGTTGAATGATGAATTAATCAGAGCCTGAGTTTCA
Source organism: Bubalus bubalis (assembly GCF_019923935.1). Lineage (NCBI taxonomy): Eukaryota > Metazoa > Chordata > Mammalia > Artiodactyla > Bovidae > Bubalus > Bubalus bubalis. The sequence goes on along the minus strand of NC_059166.1, from coordinate 75,756,039 downwards.
TGGTTTTTATAGTTAGGTGATGAGTTATTCGGGTTTCCCTGGTAGCTCAACTATGAAAGAATCCTCCTGCAAAGTAGGAGACCCCGGTTCAATTCCTGGATCAGGAAGATCCCCTGCAGAAGGGATAGGCTATCCACCCCAGTATTCTTGGGCACCCCTGGTGGCTCAGCTGGTAAATAATCTGCCTATAATATGGGAGACCTGGGTTTGATCCCTGGGTTGGGAAGATCCCCTGAAGAAGGGAAAGGCAACTTACTTCAGTATTCTGGGCTGGAGAATTCCATGGACAGAGGAGCCTCCAGGATACAGTCTTTCAGATTGTCTTACTACTGATTTTACTTTTTTCCAAGGCGGAGTGTGTGGGGGAGGGGGGGGGGGGGGCGCATGGGGGTGCAGAATAAACATAACATGAGAAAAGGAGGGAAAAAAATATGATTGAATATATTATTAAACAATTGGGTAGATATGGTACTTTATGGGTACTAATAAAATAAATATAGCTCACTTCTTATGAACTTTAAAGTTCAAAATTAAACTATATCTGGCTTTCTTTCCATGATAAACCCAAAGGCAGTTTCACATTGACATTTCTGTGAGCACGGAAAGGAGTAGCCACATGGGTAGTTCTGAATATGGATGTTATCAATACATTGAAGCTGCTTTCACCTATATTTCTATATGGTCTCGCCTGTTACTCTAGCAGGGCTTCCCAATGGCTCAGCAGATAAAGAATCCACCTGCAATGCAGGAGATTCAGGTTCAATTCCTGGGTCAGAAGATGCCCTGGAAGAGGAAATGGCACCCCACTCCAGTATTCTTGCCTGGGAAATCCCATAGACAGAGGAGCCTGGTGGGCTACAATTCAAAAGGGTCACAAAGAGTCGATCACAACTGATCACACAGTTACTCTAGCAATTGTCTTAATTGCTAGCACTTCTAACAAAATAATGAAACAGCCTTGTAAAGGTCTACTCATCAAGATGGAGAAAGCAACCGTCACTTCTACTCAATCCAATCTCAACTTCCACCTAAATCCTACTTCAAGCTGATGGATGTAGTCACTTATCTAATGAAAAGCATAATTTTCATTAGAAAAGCATAATTCCTCTCCTTTGAAGCTTTCACGCAATCAAAGGGAAAAAAATCATGACCTCAAATTATTTATTTAATATGTTACAGGAACAGGGTAAATAGATATGAGTAAAGCTAAAGGAAAAATATTATTGATTACGTTTGTGCATGCCAAGTCGCTTCAGTCATGTCTGACTCTGCGACCCCATGGACTGTAGCCCGCCAGGCTCCTCTGCCCATGGGATTCTCCAGGTGAGAATACTGGAGTGGGTTGCCATGCCCCCCTCCAGGGGATCTTCCCAACCCAGGCCTTGAACCCACTTTTCTTATGTCTCCTGCCTTGGCAGGTGGGTTCTTCACCACTGGGAAGCCACCTGGGAAGCCTATTATTGATTACAGTAGTTGCTAATTCTTAAAGATCTAGATGCCAAAATTGCAACATATTTCACCTCAGGACAGTAATAAAACTGTTGAGCATATTTTTCTAACGAATTCTTTTACGTTAAAGGTTTGGATAAAGGGGAAGAAAAAACATAAGGAGAAAAACAATAGGATGAAAATGGAGTTCAAAAGACTAATGATAGTTCAAGCTGAGATAGAGACAGAATCTGAAATAATCCCTTGAACGTATAGCTAGAGGCAAGTTTTCCCTTTGATCCAGACATGGGAACCCTGAGGGCTTACACAAAAGCAGTGGTTCTCAAAGTGTGGTCCTCTGACCAGCAGCATCAGCCTCTTCTGGGAACTTGCCAGAAATAGGAATTCCCAGGTTACTGACCTAGGTACAGCCCGCATATCCAATGTTTTCAAAGCGCCTGTGGGTTCTGCTGCAAGCTGAACTGTGAGAACCACTGGTCTAAAGTAGAGATCAGCAAGCTTTTTCTATAAAAAGCCAGAGAGTAAAGGTTTTAGATTTGCAGTTTGTACTATCCCGGTCACAACTCCCCAACTCTGCCATATAATGAAAAAGCAGCCATGGACAATTTGTAAACTAATGAGCACGGCAGTGTTCTAATACATTTTATTCACAAAAACTGATTGTGGGCTGAACTTAACCCAAGGGCCATTGCTGACTCTCATATACAAAATAGACTGCCGAAAGAAGAGGCAGTAAGTCTGGCCACTACTTGCCCCTTCCCTCTTTCACCCTTGTGTGGGCGCTGACACCTCGTGATGAGTCCAAATGGCAAAGTTCCGTCCAGTGTGCGTGTACGTCCCTGTTCTACTGGAGAGTTGCGCACAGGATGTACTCAAGCCATTTAGTAAATGAGGCACAGAGAGCAGTGGAAAGAGACGGACATAAATCAACCAGTGAGTCAGCCAGCTGAATTCCAGGCCTGAGAGAGAAAGGATAGCCTTAAGACGGAAATACTAACTTTATAACTGTCATCCAAGTTTTTGAACCATTTTCCTAAAGGAAATGCTCCCTGTGACCCTATCTGTTGTCCTTAGGAAACAGAATTTTAAAAAGGAGCCTGACACCTTCATTCACTCAAAATAACATATCCATAGTACTGACTACGATAAGACGATAAGATCGATAGTAGACGTGCCCCTTGAGCATTTCCATCTGGACGTCCTACTGGAACATCCCACAAGCCTCAAATGGAAAGTATCACCACCTTCCCATCAAACCAGGGGATCTCAAATTCTGTCAAACATCAGAGCCCCCCAGAGGGCTTGTGAAAACAGGTTGCTGTGCCCCATGCCCAGAGCTTCTGATTCTAGACTGGGTTAGGTCCTGAGAGTTTGCTTATCTTACAAGTCCCCAGGTGAGGCTAATAAAAGGTAGTCCTGGAACCATATGTTGAGAACCACTGCTTCAAAACATGCCCTTCCTTCTGTGTTTCCAGCCTCAGTTTGCAAAATCACCACTTTTATATACCTAGGCACCTGAACAAATGAATGGGTCATCCTTGACTCATCACTGTCTCTTGCCCTCACATTAACCACCAAGTTTGATCAATTTTGCCCCTTCAGTATTTTGGAAATCAAACCCCTCTTTACCATCCTCATGGTCAATGAATTAGTTTAGGTCAGTATTCTCATGGGCTTTCTCGATAGCTCAGTGGGTAAAGAATCCACCTGCCAATGCAGTAGACAAGGGAGTCATGGGTTCAATCCCTGGGTCAGGATGATCCCCTGGAGGAGGAAATGGCAACCCACTCCAGTATCCTTGCCTGAAAAATCCCATGGGCAGAGGAACATGAATGGCTACTGTCCAAAAGATTGCAAAGAGTTGGACACGACTGAGCAGGATATATATAGTGTTCTCATACTTTTTCCATAATTTACATATAAATATAAATTTATGTAAATTATGGTATATATAGTGTTCTCATACTTTTTCCATAATTTACATATAAAAAGCTACTATATCCATAAGGCTGTAGAGGTAAACAGATCTAATTGTACGTTGCTGGACACAATGGGCCCAGAAACCCCTTCAGTCATCCCCTGCTGCTGCTACTGCTAAGTCACTTCAGTCGTGTCCGACTCTGTGCGACCCCATAGACAGCAGCCCACTAGGCTCCACCATCCCTAGGATTCTCCAGGCAAGAACACTGGAGTGGGTTGCCATTTCCTTCTCCAAAGCATGAAAGTGAAAAGTGAAAGTGAAGTCGCTCAGTCGTGTCCAACTCTTAGCGACCCCATGGACTGCAGCCCACCAGGCTCCTCCATCCATGGAATTTTCCAGGCAAGAGTACTGGAGTGGGGTGCCATTGCCTTCTCCGAGGGAAGTGCTATATCTACCTTAAGTTCAGTGTTTTGAAGAAGGCTGGTCTGCCACCCTGAGATGCTTTTGTGAGCCCACACATGTCAACACTTTTCTCCAAGGAAAATCCTCAAGAATAGGCTGAAGTTTCCACTCAAGGTGGAAAATGGAAACATCACATTCACGTATTGATGAAACATTCATTGAGTGCTTACTATTTTCCAAACACTATCAGTACAAGCTTGAAGATACAACTCAATATAATCCAAAGAAGGTTGAGCTCTGATGTTACAGGTAAATCTTTTCTTAACATTTATGTTAGAGAATGAAATTTGTTTTTCTAGATTGGCCCTTATACTGTAAAAACAGTGAGGTCCCAGTGATGAGTCCTACAAGATAGAAAGGAGAGAGATTTCTTTCACCTGTTGGCACCACCCTCCATTAGGTTAAATGAAACCACATATGGTTTATATAAGAAAATGTTCTTTTTGCCAACCACACGATCCTGGAGAAAATGGAACAAGCATTTTCGTTCTTGACTAATCTGTGATTGGAGGTATATGCATATGAATCATTCTTCAGAAATAATTAACCAGTATCTTCCTCAATGAAAGCAGAATAGTTGGTAGTCTGTTTTGTATCATTTGTGTGTCTCTTGCCCCCAGTATACCCATTGATTAATTTATGCTAAGACAGGTGGGTTAAACACATGGGATAGTTGCCTCCATTCTCTCTCCTGCTCCCACAACAGAAGGGAATAATCAATCATGGCACTCATTCCCCCTGAGCCTGGGCATGACCTTGGATTCCTCCTGTATATAACACTTCAGGAAGCTACTATTTACAGACAGGAATTGGCACTTCAGGTAAAATATACTTGTGTTTGCTTGGCAAAGATATTGACCCTGGGGTAAGTCTTATTAACATATAAATATGTACATGGAAAGTGTAACTCAATAACATTAGACCATCTAATTTTTTTTAGTCCATCTCCTCCTTAGTAGAGACTTGATGGGATAGAAGGAACCATTTAGCTCTGATGAGATGACTGGAGCCAAAGGTGGGGAGAAATTTTCCAAGGCAAAAGGTGATAAATTTACATCATAAATGTATATTTCCAACCTGAATCTCTTTCCTGAACTCCAAATTCATATACCTAATTGCCAACTAGACATCTTTACTTGCATGTTCAACAGACACATGCCACATTAAAATGCCCTAAGGATTTCTGCTTCCTGCCCAGATGGAAGTCCAGAGACTGGACTTCACCACCACCACCAGCAGCAGCCCAATATTATACAACCAGCAAAACAAAGTTTGGGAAATGATCTTTTTCAGACATTGGACAACAGAGAGTGTAAACAGTGATCCTGAGGGAAGGAAGATGAACAGCGGGTCCTACAGTCGGAACAGCTTACTATGAAGAGAGCGTTTCTGGGCTGGAGGGAAAGGAACCTAAACAGAGCCCAGGTATCTCACTGAGTTGGAAGACTGAGATCTGAGTTCAGAGAGTCTGAGGTAGAATTTGTGAGGCAGATTCCAGAGAGGAGGAAGTCACACAGAATGAGTTTGAGTTTTTGTCTGAGTACTGATATGAGTACAGCTGAAAGGAAATTCCCTGAGACTGGAGAAAGAACATTCCAAAAGCAACAGGGGAACAATTCTAATAGAGAAGGACACACAGGGTTGGGAACAATTAATATTTTCACCAGCCAAAAAAGAAAGATCTTGTAAGGCATTGGAAAATTGGGTAAAATCCTCAGAGGAGTATCATCTTAGTATTGGGGATAATTTAATAATCATAATAAGAATTTGATAATAAAGGGTGCTGTGAACTCACCCTAACAAAGTTGAAAGCAGATCCCAAAAGGATCAAACTGATGCTTAGTTAATTGCATGTCATTGGCTTCCCAGGTGGTACTAGTGGCAAAGAACCCTCCTGCCGATGCAGGAGACATAAAAGACATGGGTTCGACCCCTGGGTTGGGAAGATCCCCTGGAGGAGGGCATGGCAACTCACTCCAGTATCATTGCCTGGAGAATCCCACAGGCAGAGGAGCCAGGCAGGCCACAACCATAGGGTCACAAAGAGTTGGATACAACTGAAGCAATTTAGCACAGCATAGCACAGAACAAAGTCCAGCATTATTTAAGTGATTACCACACAATCTAGCACCCAACAACATAAACTTTATAATGTCTGTCTTCAAAAAAAAATAGGCATTACAGAAGCAGGATATACGACCGATCGCCAGGAGAAAAGTTGATCAGTAGCAAAAGAACTAGAATTTATAGAAATGGTGAAATTAGCAAACAAGGAAACTTAAATACTATTATGTTTATACTCTATATAAACAGGGAGATGGAATAAAGCATGAGCAACATTATGAGGGAAGAAGTGAAAGATACAAAAGGATTTGACTTGATGTGCAGAGCTATAATATCAGAAATGAAAAATATGGAAAGGATTCTCCACCGATTGGACCTTCCTTAAAAGATCAGTGAATTTAAAGATGTTGAAGTAAACTTAAAGTGATAGAAAATACTCAAAATGAAGTATAGAGATAAAAGGATTTTTTTTAAAAAAAAGAACAATGCATCCATAGCCTGTGAGGTAATATTAAGCAATCTAACATAGTGTGATTGGAGACCCAGAAAAGAGAAGTGACAGAAAAAGTACTTGAAGAAATAATGACCAAAATGTTATAAATGTGACAAAAACTATAAATCCACATATCCAAGAAGGTCAAAGAACCCCAAAGAAAAGAAACGTAAAGGAAACCACACCAACGCACATCAAAATTAAGTTCTTGACAACATGATAAAGAAAAGGATTTAAGAGCAGTTAGGGGAAAAGAGTGTAATAAATTCAGAGAACAAATAAAGGCCAGAAAAGCCACAGAATTGTCAGAAGCTATGAAAGCCAGAAGACACTGCAGCAATTGAATGTATTTGGAAGAAAGGTGAAGACCGTCTACCTAAAATTCTGTATGCAGTGAAAGTATCTTTCAAAAATGAAAGTGAAATAAAGACTGTTTCATACTAAAAAAGAAAAGCAGAGGAGATTAATCACCAACAGATGTGCATGAAATGAACTATCAGAGGAAGTTAGTCTCTGAGGGAAGGAAAATCATACCAGACAAACACTCATTTAGCTCCACATGATGGGATGGAGAGCACTGTAAATGGTAAATAGGTAGATAAATATAAAAATTAAAATACACAAAATGAACTCTTGAATTTTTCCTCAAAAATCTGCTTCTTGTTTGAAAGTGGAAGTGTAGTTGCTCAGTCGTGTCTGACTCTTTAAGACCCCATGGACTGTAGCCCTCCAGGCTCCTCTGTCCATAGGATTCTCCAGGCAAGAATACTGGAGCAGGTTGCCATTCCCATCTCCAGGGGATCTTCCTGGCCCAGGGATTGAATCTGGGTCCTCCTGCATTGCGGGCAGATTCTTTAACATATGAGCCACGCTTGCTTCAGTTGCTCAGTCATGTCCAACTCTTTGCAATCCCATGGACTGCAGCATGCCAGGCTCCCTTATCCATCACCAACTCCCGGAGCTAGCTCAAACTCATGTCCATCGAGTTGGTGATGCCATCCAACCATCTCATCCTCTGTCGACCGCTTCTTCTTCTGCCTTCAGTCTTTCCCAGCATTAGGGTCTTTTCCAATGAGTCAGTTCTTCAGCTCAGGTGGCCAAAGTATTGGAGCTTCAGCTTCAGCATCAGTCCTTCCAATGCACACCCAGGACTGATTTCCTTTAGGTAGAACTGTTTTGATCTCCTTGCAGTCCAAGGGACTCTCAAGAGTCTTCGCCGACACCACAGTTCCAAAGCATCAATTCTTGCTTAGTCTTTCCTTATCTTTGTTACCGGCAGCTCTATCCTACCATCCTAAGGTCAAATATTTTGTGATCAACATTGACATGTCTTTTTTGCCCACACCTTACATCGGAAGACCTGGGTTCCATCCCTGGGTTGGGAAGATCCCCTGGAGAAGGGAAAGGCTACCCACTCCAGTGTTCTGGCCTGGAGAATTCCATGGATGGCATAGTCCATGGGGTCACAAAGAGTCAGACACGACTAACCGACTTTCACTTTCACTACATCAAAGCATCAGCAAGTGTTGGTGGCTCTAACTTCAGAACATGTTCAGAGCCTCACCTCCATGGCTCTCTCTTAGCTGCTCACCTCCATTATTTTGCCTCAGCCTCCTAATTGACCTCTCTGCTTCCACTGTTTTCACAGTGCCACAGTCAGAGTATACTGTAAAAATATATAACCCTTTGCGTCACTCCTCTACTCACCAAGCTCCAGTAGTTCCCATCTCCCCAAAGGAAGCCAAACTCTTATTACAGCTAACAGGCCCCATGCTGCTGCTGCTAAGTCACTTCAGTCAAGTCCGACTCTTTGCAACCCCATGGACTGCAGCCCACCAGGCTCCTCTGTCCATGGGATTCTCCAGGCAAGAATACTGGAGTGGGTGCCATGCCCTCCTCCAGGGGATCTCCCCCACCCAGGGATTGAATGTGTGTCTTATGTCTCCTGCATTGGCAGGCAGGTTCTTTACCCCTAATGCCACCTGGGAAGCCCATAGCCCCTTCCTTTCTCCATCTTCCCTCCACTCTGGCCAGGCTTTTATGGCTTTTTTTTTTTTTTTTCCTTTCTCTCAGCTCAGGAAGTCCTGGCCTCCTTAGATTCTAGGAGTACTCTGTCCCCTTAGCATCTCTCCATTTCCTCTGCCTTGGCCATTTTCCCCCCAGATACTGATATGGGTTACTCTCTCATTTCCTTCAAATCTGTTTGCAAATGTCTTCTGTTCACGGCAGCCTTCCCTGCACACACTATTTAAAGTTGCAACTTCTTGCCTACCCAAGCCTACCCCATTCTTGATTTCTTCATCTCTATATTCCTCAAAAAAGCAAGAGAGTTCCTAAAAACATCTATTTCTGCTTTATTGACTATGCCAAAGCCTTTGACTGTGTGGATCACAATAAACTGTGGAAAATTCTGAAAGAGATGGCACTACCAGACCACCTGACCTGCCCCTTGAGAAACCTATATGCAGGTCAGGAAGCAACAGTTAGAACTGCACATGGAACAACAGACTGCTTCCAAATAGGAAAGTACATCAAGGCTGTATACTGTCACCCTGCTTATTCAACTCCTATGCAGAGTACATCATGAGAAACTCTGGGCTGGAAGAAGCACAAACTGGCATCAAGATTGCCGGCACAAATATCAATAACCTCAGACATGCAGATGACCCCACCCTTATGGCAGAAAGTGAAGAGGAACTAAAAAGCCTCCTGATGAAAGTGAAAGTGGAGAGTGAAAAAGTTGGCTTAAAGCTCAACATTCAGAAAACTAAGATCATGGCATCCGGTCCCATCACTTCATGGGAAATAGATGGGGAAACAGTGGAAACACTGTCAGACTTTATTTTTCTGGGCTCCAAAATCACTGCAGATGGTGATTGCAGCCATGGAATTAAAAGATGCTTACTCCTTGGAAGGAAAGTTATGACCAACCTAGAAAGCATATTCAAAAGCAGAGACATTACTTTGCCAACAAAGGTCTGTCTAGTCAAGGCTATGGTTTTTCTTGTGGTCATGTATGGATGTGAGAGTTGGACTGTGAAGAAAGCTGAGTGCCAAAGAATTGATGCTTTTGAACAGCGGTGTTGGAGAAGACTCTTGAGAGTCCCTTGGACTGCAAGGAGATCCAACCAGTCCATCCTGAAGGAGATCAGCCCTGGGATTACTTTGGAAGGAATGATGCTAAAGCTGAAACTCCAGTACTTTGGCCACCTCATGCGAAGGGTTGACTCATTGGAAAAGACCCTGATACTGGGAGAGATTGGGGGCAGGAGGAGAAGGGGACGACAGAGCATGAGATGGCTGGATGGCATTACCGACTCGATGGACATGAGTTTTAGTAAACTCCGGGAGTTGGTGATGGACAGGGAGGCCTGGTGTGCTGCGATTCATGGGGTCACAAAGAGTCGGATACGACTGAGCGACTGAACTGAACTAAACTGATAGTCCTCATGTTTTAGATAATGTGTTCACTGTCGTGTCTCCTCTAGGACATAAGTCCCACGGGGGCAGAAATACTGTATTTCCTTTTTACTGCTGAAACTCCAATGACCGGAGCAATAGCAGGCATTTGGTAGACCTCCATAACTGTTGAATGAATGGAGGGACGTGCCTGACCAAGCCCAGTAACTGTAGTACATGCTATTTGTCACCAGAGGGCAGCACAAGAGCATTGAGGTTTTAACGGTGGAGGCTGAAGAGACACCGAAACCTAGGTTCATACCTGAGAGATAGGTTTTTTCAAACTTTCTTGCGCAGGCTGCACAAAGGGTGCAGAGAAGAGGAAACTGGGGGGAACTGAATCAACCTCTGCTTTTTAATGTGTCACTTTGAGAATCACTTCACTGTCGGGAACTCAGTTTCCTCATATTTTAATTCAATCCCTCGATTTGTTTCACTCTGATTCACTTCTCGCCCTCGCCTTCCACCGTTAGAAATTAAACAAGCCTCCCACGTGCCCACATCACCGTTTTAAATTTCATATACAGGCCAGAAGTAAGGAAATACATTTCCCGTAAAGTTGTATTCGAACTACTGGGATTCAGTCTCTACCAACAAGTTCAACAGAAAAACTATACCAGAGAGTGAGCTTGACTCGATTTCTTTAATCCCATCTCCAGTTTTTGAACGAAAGGGAATAATATTTCCTGAAAGGGAAGAAGTTAGCACTGCTCTTGGAGATCCCCAGGGCTCTGAGACAGCATCAATTAAAAGCTATAGTTTCCTTCCTGGTTATTACTTTGGGGGATAAGCTAATGTAGAGAAATTTGAGACCCAGAAGATACTGTGTCCCGGAAAAGAGCACATTTAAATTTATCCATTGGAGGCAATGACTAAATTTATTTTCTTAATGATGGAAGAGTTTAATTTTCTCTGAAAGAAGCAACATTTCTAAAATTGATCATGGGAGGGCAGTAAAGAGTTACATACGGCTGTTAGGCAATAAAGTATTCTTGCAAGAGAAGAATTATATTTTAAGCTAATTTATTTTTAGGTTTTACTATCCCCTAATAAAATTCACTCACCATTTTCTTGGTTTGAAGAAATTAAAGTGCCATCAAAGGATTTGTAGAGATGAGTTCGGTCATTGAATTAGCATAGCACCTCAGAATTTAAAAAATTCCCTTAATTGCATGTTACCATTGAATACAGAGCCCACTACCACAGGCAAGAGAAATCATCTTTTCATGTTTAGACATTTAAGTGGCTTTAATTAAAGCCATTCCTTTTATGGGATTAAATGTATTAAATTCTATTTTAGGGTAATTTTTTTCTTAGTTCAGGCGTTTGACTTATTTCAGAATGTCTAATCCACATTTGGCTTCCCAGATGGAGCAGTGGTAAAGAATTCTCCTGCCAGTGCAGGAGATGCAAGAGACAGGTTTGATCCCTTTGTCAGGAAGACCACCTGGAGAAAGAAATGGCAACCCCACACCTGTATTCTTGCCTGGAGAATCCCATGGACAGAGGAGCCTAGCTGGGTACAGTCCATGGGGTTGCAGAATCAGACACCATGGGATACACACAGCACAATCCACATTTATGTCTCACAGAATTTTATTTTCTCATCAAAAAAAGAGGACCTAAAGAGATACAAGTTGAACTTTTTAGTGTCCTAATAAGTGTCCTCACTTTGTGTCCTAATAAGTACATATAAGTCCTAATGTACATATATGTCCTAATAAGTACATAACTGTATTATGTTAAAGCAAAATCAGCCTAGGGCTTCATTTCTTTGGCCTGACTCCATTGATTTATGGATGTCTCTGGTTGGAGATATACTGGGCTTCTAAAGAAACAAGGAGAAAAAAAAAAAAATCGATGCCATCTATCTGAAGAGTACTAAATAAACACATTTGCTTTTCTGTCCTATTTTGTGATAGAATGGTCAATAAAGTTGTCTGAAAGAATCAAACAATCCAAGCTAGATCCTGGCTATGTTCTCTGCTTTCCTCTGTAGCACTTATCAAAGCTAATTTTCTAATGACTCATATGTTTTACTTTCTGTCTTTACTGTCTAGACCTGTGCCACTCCTCAACCTCGCTGCACCCCGCTCCCGAGCCAAATCTCTCTTCACCCATCACTGTATTCCTGGCATTGCACAAGGCCTAGTCCTCCAGGTGAAGACCAGATGAAGTGTAGTCTAATTTATTCATTCTTCTAATTTATTTATTCTCTTTACCAGGTACCACAGTGAACAAAACAAGATTCATGTCCTTGTAAAAATATATTCACAACCAAAAAGTTGAGAGTTATATTTTATTCAGAGGGAATTTTTAGGACTTCAAGCCCCAGAAGCAGCATCTCAAGTAACCCTGAGATAACTGCTCCGAGGAGGCAAGGAGGTTACAGAGAAGTTCGGCAACAAAGGGACGTAGTAAGAACAAAAGATTACTGTCAATGAAAGAAAACTAAAAATGCCAAGTTAAGGAATTTAGCACTTTTCTGTATATGAGGAGAGTTTGAATTCATTCCTTTGATAGGTACCTCAGCTGTCTAGGGCCAGTATCTAGTTTTCGCATCCTGATTTTCCTGTGGGGAGTGGCTTTAGTCTGATGGCTTTCAGGGGGCTGGTATTCTTTTCCTTCCTGAGTTCCCTTAGGGCTCACCAGCTCACCAAGGCAGTGGCTGCGAGACTGTGACATCCTTTGTTTACTGATGTGGCAGAAAGCGAAGAGGAACTAAAGAGCCTCTTGATGAACGTGAAAGAGGAGAGTGAGAGATCTGGCTTAAAACTCAACATTCAAAAAGCTAAGATCATGGCATCCAGTCCCATCACTTCATGGCAAATAGATGGGGAAACAGTGGAAAAAGTGACAGACTTTCTTAGGCTCCAAAATCACTGCAGATGGTGACTGCAGCAACGAAATTAAAAGAGACTTGCTCCTTGGAAGAAAAGCTATGACAAACCTAGACAGCATATTAAAAAGCAGAGACATTACTTTGTTGACAAAGGTTCGTCTAGTCAAAGCTATGGGTTTTCCAGTACTCACCTATGGATGTCAGAGTTGGACCATAAAGAAAGCTGAGCACTGAAGAACTGATGCTTTTGAACTGTGGTGCAGGAGAAGACTCTTGAGAGTCCCTTGGACTGCAAAGAGACCAAACCAGTCAATCCTAAAGGATATCAGTCCTGAATATTCACTGGAGGGACCGATGCTGAAGTTGAAGCTTCAGTACTTTGGCTACCTGATGTGAAGAGCCAACTCATTAGAAAAGACCCCAGTGCTGGGAAAGATTGAAGGCAGGAGGAGAATGGGGATGACAGAGTATGTGATGGTTGGATGGCATCTCTGATTCAATGGACATGAATTTGAGCAAGCTCTGTGAGATAGAGAACAACAGGGAACCTGGCGTGCTGCAGTCCATGGGATCGCAAAGAGTCAGACACGACTAAGCATCTGAACAACAACAATGGCAGGCAATATTCCATTTATCAGCCTCATGAAAACTTTCTAGTAGGAGGTGGGACAACAGAGGTTAACAGATACATATGCATGAATAATTGAAGTATCAGGCAGTGATCAGGGTAGGTAGACTCCAGTGGCACATCAAGAAAGTCACTGACAGCCAAGTGACTTAGCCAAAGGTGACAGCTGTCTTCTGAAAAGCACGGAAGAGCCTTCCAGGCAAGGGAATAGCTTGCGTAAAGGCCCTGCACTTGAGTTTGGCAGTTCAAAAGATCAGCAAGGCCAGGAATCACAAAAGGAAAGCATCCCATCCACTTATGCTCTTCTCTGCCCCAGATGCAGAAGAAAAGCAGCTTGAAAAGAATGACACAAGCCATGCAACAACTTGGCCTTTGTGCTCCAGTGCCAAGCTGAATCTCAGAGACAGTTTTGGGTGAAGTAGAAAAGAATGGCTTTATTGCTTTGTCAGGTAAAGGGAGACACAGCAGGCTCACGCTACAAGACCGATGTGTCCCAACCTGGGGAGATTTGATGAGGCATTTTATAGCAATAGGGAATAAGGAGGACCCTTTCTAATGGCTCAGCAGTAAAGAATCTACCTGCAATGCAGGAGACCCAGGTTCGATCCCTGGGTGAGGAAGATCCCCTGGAAGAGGGCATGGCCACTCAACCCAGTATTCTTGCCTGGAGAATTCCATGGACAGAGGATTCTGACGGCCTCCAGTCCATGGGGGTCACAAGGAGTTAGACATGACTGAGCGACTGACAACTTTTCTTTCTTTATAGCAATGGTTCAAGGGTAAGGTTGCTGATAAGGCTCAGGTTGTACGTAGGGCCTGCATTCCTTTCCTCTGGCCTCAGGTGACCTCCTGATGAGCTTCGAAGTTATCAGACTGTGACCTTCTCTCCGGAGCACTTCCTTTGGTGGTGGTTTAGTTCTGCAGGAGAGCTGAAAGATACTATTACATGCACCCCTGGAGGCAGGATCAGAACCCTGCCCAAGGCTGCACTGTTGTTCCTTCATTCCTTCTCCCTGGTCTCTGCATCCCCTCTCTTGCCTGATTAGCAACTGTTTGAAAGGCTTCCGTGCCTAGGAGCCCCAACGGGCCCTACTTGGCTTAAGTATCAGAACCATCACCCAAGAATGAACACATAAATCCTGTCCTACTCACTAGAAGGCATGGTGTTCGATAGTCAGCATCCAATTTTGCAACGTTACATAAAGATGCCACATAAAAGCTTGCAGAGATACTATTTCTATCATATTAATTTAAATTTTCAAGATACAAAATTACTCAGATAGGATAAATTCAACTAAGCAAGGACTAGTCAAGGGAATAAGACAATACTCACATTCATTCATGAAAGCCTCATTTAACAAATATTTAGTAAGTGCCTTCAAATGTCAGGCATCGTTCTTGGTGCTAGGGATACAACCATGAACAAAAGAGAAAAAACACCTGTCTTCATGGAGCTAATACATGTATTAGTGAAGCAGAGAGAGTCAAAAAATAAAAATTACACCAAGGACAAGATCATTTCAGCTGTGACAAGTGCAAGAAAGGAAAGGTGCCAGAATCAACGTGGATGGTTGGTCTTCCTAGGTCCTCCTGGCAAGTCGGCCAATCGGTACAACAGATATTAACAGGTTTCCTTTAAGGAGTGGAATGATGGAAGATTTTCCTCCATCATGTTTTCTACGTTTTTTAATTTTTTGCAATGAGGATGTTATTTGACTTAGGTAATCAAATTAACAAAACTTATTAAATAATACATAAAAGATATTCTCATTAACATTTTAGTTGCTAAAGTCAGGAGTTTTCTTTGCCAAGGGAAAGGAGACAGGCATAAAGTAATATTATAAATGAACTTTATTAAAAGTGACAGAAAGATTTGTAGTCTGTACTTTGATGCTTCTTCTTCATAACTGAAACAAGTTTTCTTGGAAACAGTAATCTCTCTTCCCAGAAATATAAGAAAGCATACTTCACTATTTTTTTTTTTTTTTTTTTTGGCCATGTGGCGTGACATGTGGGATCTTAGTTCCCCAACCAGGGATGGAACCTGAGCCTCCTACAGTGGAAACATGGAGTCTTAACCACTGGACCACTAGGGAAAATTCCTTATACTTAACTATTTTTAACACACATGCTTCTTTCTTTCATTTATGATGAGTGTTATCAGCAAGAATACCATTGTTAGTCTCATGAGATCATAGAGATAATTCTGCGTTTTTATTGTAGACAAAGAGCAAGAAGCACTTTCAGGAGTCTGGTCCACTTGTCATGAAGATGTTAGTGGACATCAGCAGAACCAAGTTCCTTATTTTAAAAACCTCTTGGTCACATGTTGAAACTCAGATTCAAAACACTGCCGATCACCACAAAACCAACTGTGGACGTGGGTCCTCAGCAGTGACTACAGTTCAGGGGGACGTAGGGCATATTCTTGGCCCAGTTATCCCAGAAGGAGGAATCGCCCTGCCTGTTACCGGATGACGGGATCGGGAGCCAGTGTGTCACCGGATTCCCACGTGCTGTGACTCTGCTGACCAGCCTGTGACTGATGAGAAATGACGCAGGGGAAGGACTGGGACTAGCTCACCTCCCATTTTAAGCATGCAGTCCACAGTAAGCAATGTAATATACAATGCCAAACAGGAAAAAGCAACCTACTTAATTTGATCAAAATCGAAACAAACAGAAATCTGATTTTCTTTGTCTCGGTTGTGTTAGCACACATACACTTCTAGATAAACATTAACATAACCACTAGAAAAATGGGAAGGGAGTCATGGGGGACGGTTCAATTAAGTACCAAAACAGATCAAGCTGACAGACTAGTCCCAAGTCTCACTAAACTGTACTATTTTTTCCCCTTGGTCTTGCGTCCCTGCGCTTCCCACCTTCTGTTATAGAACATGAATGACATTTTTGCTGGTGGTGGTGGTGGTGTTACAGTGAAGAGCACTCAGTAATTCTCCAGAAAAAGCAGGCATCTTCTGCTCTTTTCCCAGGCTTTCTTCTCTTTTCTTAAAGACCAAAAAAAAAAAAAAAATAGCAACAAGGAGAGACTGTTTGGTGCTGCCCCAGGTCCCCATCATGCGATGCTGATGTCATGGGCTGGGGGCGTCCTGACTGGCTGCCTGCAAACTGCTCACGCTCTCTTCACACGTGGAGCAGCAATCAGCTTACAACTAAATCACCTCTGAGCACAAGCTGCCTCCACAAAGCCAACCAAAGAGACAGTATTCAGAGGCTGACAAAGCGTCCCTAAAGCATGAAACAAAAAGAGACCCTCAGGCTGCTGGAGTGAGCCGCTTCCAACATTAATCCCCTCTCCATTGGGCATTGTGGGGACTCTAGGGGGAGCGTGACTGATGGAATACCATCTGAAGTTTACATTTGGGAAAGCTTCAAGTTCAACATCAACAGTGAGGGGACAGTGTCAGGATATAGAATAAACAAAGAAGAGAGGGAGAAAAGAATAAGAAGGGAAAGCAGTGCCGTGTAGTAACACCCAGGACTGATGATGCTTGTTGCATGTAAAGCTTCCAGAGAACTCCACTAATTATTCATAAGCAGAAATTTTGTGAATTGTGTACACTTGGTGTGTCATTTAGTTCTCACTTAAGCACTGAGAAGAGAATCATTTCTTGAAAGTGCAAGTGTCTTTTGCAAGAAACACTTCGAAGAATCTTGACACTGACCAAAGGTCATCAGATGACCTCTAAACTATAGTTTAAGTATGGTAATTCTGTTTTTCCTGAGCAGAGATAGTTAGTTAATTCTCTATAATTCCCCAATGGTTCAGTGGATAAAGAATCCGCCTGCAGTGCAGGAGACACGGGAGACGTAGGTTCGATCCCTGGGTTGGAAAGATGCCCTGGAGAAGGAAATGGCAACCCACTCCAGTATTCTTGCCTGGAAAATCCCATACACAGAGGAGCCTGGCAAGCTATAGTCCAAAGCGTCACAAAGAGACGGACACAACTGAGCGACTAAGTACAGGTTATTTACAATCACATTTTTGGTGATATTAGATATGAGTGGAACTAGAAGAAATGCACCAGCTCTCACTTACTCTGGCCCTGGGATCTGAACTACTTCTCCTCATGGATACTGCATCTATTTATCTACTTACCTTACCTACCTGTCCATCTGCCTGTCCCACCTATGCACATCTCCATGCGTCCAACTCTCACCAAGCTTTTACGTATTGCCTGGCTGTATTTACCTCCTTATCATCACTTTCCTCTTCTAGAGACTTCTATGTACCAAGTTACATCCTTTTTGATAGATTCCTTTCAAAGAGACATTTGGTAAGATCAGTGTATGGGAAATGTTTAATTCCAGGTATTTAACATGAAAATATAAATTTCCTTCTAATAGAGCCAAGCAAAATAATCCAAACATTGAGCCTACTAAAAGTTGATTGTGAAAAAAATTGAATGAGAGATATACAAAGTTTAGAATTAGACACAGAATGAAAAAGAAAACTAAGAGATTAGTTCACAGGTATGCATACTGTCTGCAAATTGGCACTTGCCAAGAACATTTGCCGGCGACTGAACAACAACAGAGATATCTGCCGTCTGCCTCTGGGGAGACTGAACCCTGTGCTGCTGCAGCTTTTGACCTTCAACCTCCCCTGAGGAAATCCAGGGTGCAGTGAGGCACTCTGTGCTTCAAGTAATATGGTGGAACAGGTGTTTAGATAGATATTTTCAGGAACTGATTTCATAATCCCAATCCTTGCATCTCTTCATATCTAGAAAACCACTAAATCCCTTCATGGACACATCAGCTCCTTGTGACTAGCAGAAAATGCAAGCCCTTGATTGCATACAACTCCCCCTTCACTGAAATCTTACATATCTTCCCCAACCGCCTATTTGGTGCAGTCTCTCAGGCGCTGTCTCCTGAGCTGCAGTCCTCATTTTGCCCCAAATAAAACTTAATTTGAAACTCTCAAGTTGTGCATCTATTTCAGTCAACAATAACTAAGCCCATTTATGAAATGTTATGAACTTATGATTATATAGTGTTTTTCTTGCCAGATGCTATTCAAAGTACTTAATAAGTAATTCCTTTAATGCATACCATAAATTTGTCATTTAAATCCTATTACTCATCATATTTTGGACTGCAAAGAGATCCAACCAGTCCATTCTAGAGATCAGTCCTGAGTGTTCTTTGGAAGGAATGATGCTAAAACTGAAACTCCAGTACTTTGGCCACCTCATGAGAAGAGTTGACTCATTGGAAAAGACCCTGATGCTGGGAGGGATTGGGGGCAGGAGGAGAAGGGGACGACAGAGGATGAGATGGCTGGATGGCATCACCGACTCGATGGACATGAGTCTGAGTGAACTCCGGGAGTTGGTGATGGACAGGGAGGCCTGGCGTGCTGTGATTCATGGGGTCGCAAAGAGTCGGACACGACTGACTGACTGAACTGAACTGAACTCATCACATTGTGTAGATCAGGAAACCAAGGTCCTCAAATTCGCCAAGGTCATACAGCTACCAAATAGCAGAGATGAAATTTGAACCTCAGCAGTCCTGATTCAGAGGCTGAACTCTTAAGCTCTCTGCCACACAGCCTCATGTTAAAGCATATTTGCAATTTTTTAGTCAGCCCCCTTTAAGGAATGTTGACACCTAGTTTTCTAAATGAAAAATGAATGTCAATTTATTAACTTGCAAAAATAAATATGAGCAGATCATTAAGCAGATCAAATTCTTGTTTATTAGCTCAGCCAGCATGTAATTCCGGCTACCTGAGAAGTCAAAACATGAGACCAATGCTTGAGAAGAAAGGGATTAGAACGAAAGGAATTTACTACAAGTCTTTGAGCAAACTCCAGGAGATAGTGATGAACAGGGAAGCCTGGTGTGCTGCAGTCTGTGTGGTGGCAAAGAGTCGCACACAACTGAGCAGCTCAACAACATTAGCAAGTCTTAGTCGGGACTGAGATCACAAAGATACTACCCACTGTGGGGCTTAAACAACAAACCTTTATTTCTCTCAGTTCTGGAGCTGGGAAGCCCCAGAACAAGGGGCCAGTAGATCCAATGTCTGGTAGGAACACTTCCTGTTTTGAAGATGACCATCCCCTCCTTGTATCCTTACATATCAAAGAACAGAGGTAGGAAACTCCCCTGTCTCTTCTTGTAAGGACACTAATTGTATTCATTAGGGCTCCACCTTCATGACTTAATTCCTTTCTGGAGTCTCTACTTCCTAATACCATCACATTACATCACACAGGGGATTAGGATTTCAACATAGGGATTTTGAGGGCACAAAACATGTAGTCCGTAACACTGCGCAATTCAAACACTATGTGATTCAAGTCCTATTTCCTGCTGCCTCCATCTCTGCCAAAGGTGAAATCGTGCTTTGTGCTGATCTAAGTCAAGAGTTTTAAGAACTTACCTTAGTTTTAAGAGGAGTCAAACCTACCTTTCAATTTTGGATAGAGATCTTTCACATACTAATCTTTGTAAAGATAACTACACTTGTCATCATATGTATGACTTTCTCATTTGGCAGCCATCATACAACCAAAAGTGTTAGACGCTCAGTCGTGTCCAACTCTTCGCGACCCCATGGACTGCAGCATGCCAGGCTCTTCTGTCCATGGAATTCTCCAGGCAAGAATAGCAGACTGGGTATCCATCCCCTTCTCCAGGGGATCTTCCCAACCCAGGTCTCCCACATTGCAGGCAGATCCTTTACCATCTGAGCCACCAGGAAAGCCCTTCATACAACCAAAACACCTGCTTAATAGGGTCCCTGAGGACAAATAACTTGCAGATACATGACTGAGAAATGTGCTACCTTGCTCCTTCCTGAGGAGTGTGGAGGAGGGGAGGACAGCTGAGAGATTAGGGATGGGAACCAGACGTGCAGCATGATGTTTTGAGGAGTGAGGTGCAGATCTGAGTCACTGTGGAAAACTAGAGAGGGAAGTGGCCAGGCAGCAACCTGAGAGACGGCGTCAAGGATGCAGCCAGATCACAAAGCTGAGTCCAGCCCACTCAGCACAGAGCTGGGGAAGAACCGACACACCCTCTTGGGGGAGTTTGGTAATGAATGTCCTCAGACACCTGGGTAATCATTGCCCCGACAGTTAAATTTAGTACTGAAAGCTTGACCTCTCTGCAAATGCAATCTCAAAGACAGTTTTGGGTGACGTAGAAAAGAATAGTTTTATTGCTTTGCCAGACAAAAGGGGAGACAGTGGGCTCCTGCCCTCAAAAACTATTGTTTATCAAGCCAGGAGGGTTTGATAAAGTTGTTTTTTTTTTTTTTTTTTTTTAAAGCAGTAATCCAGGGGTGGAGTTAGGGCTTCCCAGGTGGCACTATGGTAAAGAACCCACCTGCCAGTGCAGGAGACATAAGAGATGTGGGTTTGATCCCTGGGTTGGGAAGATTCCCTGGAAGAGAGCATGGCAACCCACTCCAGTATTCTTGCCTGGAGAATTGCATGGAGAGAGGAGCCTGGCTGGCTACAGTCCATGGGGTTGCAAAGACTCAGACATGACTGAGCGTGCATACACCATGTCATTAAGAATCCAGACAGTATTTGGCTATTTTAGAGCCAGACATACAGCATGGGGTCACTTCCTGGGGGCTTTGCAGGTGGCTCAGTGGTAAAGAATCCACCTCCCAAGCAGGAGACCTGTTCAGTTCCTGGATCAGGAAGATTCACTGGGCAGGAAATGGCAACCCACTCCAGTATTTTTGTCTGTGAAATCCCATGGATGGAGGATCCTGGCAGGTTACCGTCCATGGGGTTGCAAAGAGTCAAACATGACTGAGCAACTAATCAGCAGCAGTAGCACTTCCTGGGAAATCTGTCTGCCTGGGGCAGAACCCTCACCAAGGAGCGGAGGAACAAGGCTGGGTCTAGAGCAACTGCTTGGAGCTCTCTCTTTGATCAGGGTCAGAGCCTACGTGTCCAGCCTCGTGGTCTGCAGAAGATAGGCTCAGAGGATTAGAGAGAAGCAGGCACCAGTTAGGAACATTCTTATTGTATCTGGAGAGTCACTCAAGCCATGGGATATCTGCTGTCCTGAGCTGACTTTCGGGGCTGGTCAGAAAGTTCCCCAGCTCCACCTGCATCTACAGCCATCTCCCCACCTTGAGGAATGACTCTATCAGATCTCAACTTGTTTCTCCCTCCTTAACAAATCCTGTTAACTAAACCCTATCTCAGGGATCTCCAAACATTTTTACTTACATACTTTCCACAGAAATTTATCCAATTATGTACTCTCACACACATGTTTAAGTTCACAGGGAAAACTACTACTCATCTTAAGTTTAAACAATTGTGAAGAATCTAAACTCCGATGTCTTGTCAACGTGACATTTTAAAATAGATCTGTTAAAAACTCGGGAAAGTATCCAAAGTGTGATAGCTCCATATTGTGTTGACTGGGCTAGGCCACACTATTTTCCCCAGAATTCTCTTCCTGTTTGTTTCTGGTAAGGTGGCCACAGGAAAGGGTCTTGTGAAAAATGTGGAGAAAAGCAGTGATCAGCAGACATTTTGAGGCCCATGTGCATCCTTGCCTCCCTGCTGGCTCACCTTGTCCATAACTGTGTCACCGGCTCCTTCAGCTCTTCCAGCTCCTGGGACAACTGTGTGTTTAGCTCTGTGGTCAAGGTACCACCCTCACCTACAAGTCACCCATGTCAAGACTAGAGGCAGTGAGAACTGACATGGATTCAAGTCTCTTCTTGCTAGACCTCATGCTGAAAGGATGCGTGTTCTTCCTAACTTTACACCCATTTCCCCTCCCCAACCAGCTGCCTTGTTGACTTCAAGATCCAGGGCCAGATGCAAAGGCCGCCACTTCACGGGGACTTTTTAGCCAGTTTCCACAATTGTATCAGATCCAAATGTGTGTGTGTGTGTGTGTGTGTGTGTTCAATTGTGTCTGACTCTTTGCAACCCCATGGACTATAGCCTACCAGGCTCCTCTGCCCATGGGATTCTCCAGGCAAGAATACTGGAGTGGATTGTCATTTCCTCCTCCAGGGGATCTTCCCAACCCAAGGTTTGAATTCGAGTCTCCTGTGGCTCCTGCACTGTCAGACAGATTCTTTACCACTGTGCCACCTGGGCTTAAATCCAATCATTGTGGCAAATCTCTTATTCTGTAAAAATGGAGAAATTGATATAAAGAGGTAGACAGATGAATAGACAGAAATGGTTCTGGTTGAACCCTGATACACAAATCACCAGAGTGATTTGATCCCCATCATTATTCATTTAAAAAAAAAAAACAAAAAAAACATGATCTATCTCTTCTTGAATAGTCAGAAGTTACTTCATCTATTTTATTCCTTGAATTCACATTTTTATCTCATTTTAACTTAAATGTAATACTTTTGCATTTTACCCAAATATTAATCACTCAATCATACTTCTCTTGAACTAGAATAAATTCATGTTATTTTTTAGAATTTCCTGTGCCCATAATGCACAAGGTATTAAAATATGCTTTATTGATTTTATTCTTATTCCATTAGTAATAGTAAGCAATTGATCAACATTACAGAAATACATCCTTAGTTCTTAAATTTTTTTTTTCCTGGTTAGCTGTTGCTGCTGATACCCCAAAACTCAGGGATTAAATCAATAATTTCTTGTTTTAGTTCATGTGTTTGTGGTTGGGAGTCTACTTTATTTTAGGTTGGTACTGGTTGGGGCAGATGATCTGGAATTATTCTGCTCAATGTGCTTCTCATCATTTCCATGGAAAAACTGCCTGGACAGACCACTTCTTTCCCATGACTATGATGGAAGCCTTAGAGAAACCAGAAGCATGTAAGTCTGTTAAAACCCAGGCTTACTATCTCTTCCACCAACTCTGTTGGTCAAAGCAATCACAAGGAATTGGGAAATTCAAGATGTTTCCAAGAGAAATACAATCACAGGAAAATATGCTTGTAGTGAATTTGATTGTAAAAGAGTAAAAGTAGAACTGATTAAATCTGCCTTAAAACTCTGCATCAGAAAGCAAACATGACAAAAATTCCCCATTGTCAAAGAGTGCATATCTTTAAGGGAAAATGACTTCAAAGCAACAAGAAGTACCAGGAAATGATGAAAATAATCCAGGTCACTGAGAATATGAAAATACTGCTTACAGTGGTGTTGGGTAAATTCCTGCATTATAATCTGCCAGTTTTTAATCAGTGAAAATGTTAAAATTTTTCAAAATAAAAATGTGATTGATTTTGACATTAGGTAACGTTGGCTGCAGTCCATGGGGTCGCACAGAGTCGGACACAACTGAGTGACTGAACTGAACTGAACGTTGGCTCAGTGGATTAAGAATTTGCCTGCAGTGCAGGAGATACAGGGGATACGGCTTTGATCTCTGGGTCAGGAAGATCCCCTGGAGGAGGAAAATGGCAATCTATTCCAGTATTCTTGCCTGAAAAATCCCATGAACAGAGGAGCCTGGTGGGCTATAGTCCAAAGGGTCACAAAAAGTTAGACATGACTGAAGGACTAAGCAGACACACAATCACAATCATATACACAAACGAAAACTTTATATTTTTGTTTTACACTAAGCTTCAAAAGAAAGTATGAGAGAATCAATCCCCCTTTTCCCAGGAAAATGTAACTTATAGTCATATAGCTTTTGGCTACTCATTGCTGAATTAATACATAAAAGTCAAAAAAAAAAATATTTCAAGACCATTTAAATAGAGAGATGAGAATCCCTTACAGAGATCTGAAAATGGAAAGAAATCATGTTAAGAAGGGTTATCCTTTCTTTTTAAAGTCTCAAAAAGAAACTGAAAATGCCTGTAAGAAATTAAGAATGATTCATACAGCTCTTCAACTTGGCCTTTTGAGAGAACAGATATATTCTACCCTGTGTTTACAGCATCTAATCCCCATTCCTTCCACAAGAAAGCCTGTAATGAAAGCTGACTACGCCACAACATACCCCTAGAAAGAATGATCAGTCTATTTTCCATTGTTTACTGAATTACAAAGAGTTACCATGGTTCAGGCAGCCTCATTACAGGCAGTGCTAAGCATGCAGTGTGAATACAGATTACACAAAGGCACCAGGGATGGTGAGGTATGTAATCCAAAGGTTCCTTGTTTTATAGCAACAAAACAGTCTGGTAAATGGTGAGCATAGCAAGAGAGAGAAAAAAGCTCAATAAGACATAGGTAAGTCACATTTTTTATGTAAAATCTTCCTTAGCTTTTTAGTGGAAGATAATTGCTTTCTAATATTGTGCTGGTTTCTGCCATACCATCAGCATGAGGCAGCCATAGGTATACAAGTGTCCCCTCCCTCTTGAACCTCCCTCTCATCTCCCACCCCTCTAGGTTGTCACAGAACATGGGATTGAACTCTCTGTGTCACATGGCAAGTTCCCATGGATATCTATTTTTATGTAAAATTTTATAAGTTACCTTAAACAGTTAAATAGTTTAACACTAAACCAAAAAAAAAAAAAAAAAGGATATTTTAGAAAGTAAAGAAGTGTGTAAACAAAACCAACCTCAAAATTTTGCCCCTAATCTTTATGACTTGGTTTAAGTATTTCATTTTTTTTTCAAGGCACAGACTGTAGGAAAAACAATCCTTGTTGCTTCAATACTTTTCACTTTCTTTTGCTTTGTTTTACTAAGGTCTTTCGGAGAAGGCAATGGCACCCCACTCCAGCACTCTTGCCTGGAAAATCCCATGGACAGAGGAGCCTGGTGGGCTGCAGTCCATGGGGTCGTGAAGAGTCGGACACGACTGAGTGACTTCCCTTTCACTTTTCACTTTCCTGCATTGGAGAAGGAAATGGCAACCCACTCCAGTGTTCTTGCCTGGAGAATCCCAGGGACGGTGGAGCCTAGCGGGCTGCCGTCTATGGGGCCGCACAGAGTCGAACACGACTGAAGTGACTTAGCAGCAGCAGCAGCACTAAGGTCTTTAGCTTGGAAGCTTCTCTCGAATTAACTCTGCTATACATTGGTGTGTTGTTTCAAATGCGATTGTAGGATTTTTCCCTTGGGAACAAAGAGACTGATGGAGGCATGTCCAAGGAACATATCATCTTTTATTATCAGAGGCTCTGAGGACCCAGAACTGGTTCAGAAAACTATTGAAAACTATTCCATAAACTGAAGTAATCAATATATAGGAACTAATTTTGTACCTTGTATAAAATGAATGTTCAGTAGATCAAGTTAAACGGATAACTTAGATCCATTAAATACATATAATGAGAGATTAGAATTAAAAGATAAATTTTTCTAGTAACATATTGAAAGTAATGATACATTTACCATATACAAATCAAGACTGAACAAAAGTCTCTTATACCTGAAAAGTTACATTTTACCTGTGTGATATGTGTTAGTCATTCAGTTGTGTCCCACTCTTTGTGTTCCCTTGACAGTATAGCCCTCCAGACTCCTCTGTCCATGGAATTCTCCAGGCAAGAATACTGGAGTGGGTTGCCATTCTTTTCTTCAGGGGATCTTCCCGACCCAGGAATCAAACCGGGGTTTCCTGCATTGAAGGCAGATTCTCTACCATCTGAGTACCTACTCTGAAGTAAAAGAAAAAGGATAAATTCTTTCTTACAAGATTCCTAAATTATGTGTGTCAGGAGAAAAAAGAGACCAAAATGCAAAACTGAAGTCTTAATATGAAGCAGGTCAAGACAACATCATGAAGTCTTCATCGTGTTTTCAACCTATCAATAACAATCAAGTGAACGTTTCCTCCTAGGGAGGCATGTAGCATCAAAAGAATATTAATTCTGAGGTCTCAGAACAGGCAATTTGTAACAGGAAAAGAAGCAAGAGGTTACTGAATAAACACAACATTTTGAAATAGTGACAGACAATCTTGGCAATAATCCATTGAGTAACTCAATTGTGAAGCACATAATTGAAATTGTTTTAGTAGAAGAGTTTGTTATCTGTTGCCCTATGAACCTGATGAATTATACATCAATGTAGAAGTGCTGGAAACTGCAAATCTGACTAGTATAGTGGAAAGAGTACTGAGCTTGGAGTCAGAAGGTGTGGATTGTGGTTCAGCTCCTTTACTTACTTGAATATATCCCTTGATCAGGTTACTTAATCTTTCTGAGTCAAATGTGCCTATCAATAATGTAGCAGATGATCTAAATTGCTTTTGAAATATTAAAGAAGTAAAGGAATTATTATTTTGAGAGTTCATGTAGGAAATATACACAAAGATATGTAGTTTTATTTAAAAATGTTAATTTCTTTAATGAGCAATTTATGGGCATTTAAATGGATTGAACTGATAATGACTTTAAAACTGAAAGTTCACTATATATGCCTTACATGTCTTCAGGTGAACTTCAGTGTCAAGGGACATTGTTCTAGCAGCTCTTCTCCATGAATTCACAGAATAAAATAAAAAAGCACAGCAATAATTTAAGCTCCATAGAGGCAGGGATATTTCACCCTATATCCCCAGTGCCTAAATAGCAAGGCTATGGGTTTTCCAGTAATCATGTATGGATGTGAGAGTTGGACTGTGAAGAAAGCTGAGCGTAGAAGAATTGATGCTTTTGAACTGTGGTATTGGAGAAGACTCTTGATCCAACCAGTCCATTCTGAAGGAGATCAGCCCTGAGATTTCTTTGGAAGGAATGATGCTAAAGCTGAAACTCCAGTACTTTGGCCACCTCATGCGAAGAGTTGACTCATTGGAAAAGACTCTGATACTGGGAGGGATTGGGGGCAAGAGGAGAAGGGGATGACAGAGGATGAGATGGCTGGATGGCATCACCGACTCGATGGACGTGAGTCTGAGTGAACTCTGGGAGTTGGTGGTGGACAGGGAGGCCTGGCGTGCTGCGATTCATGGGGTCGCAAAGAATTGGACACGACTGAGCGACTGAACTGAACTGAACTGAAATAGCACCTAGCGTGTTGGAGGAATTTCATAAATATTTCATGAAAGAATAAATTAATTAACCAGGACTAAGAGTCATCCTGTTGTCAGAATCCAGAAAAAACTTGAACTGATAACTTGATGGGAAGAATAATTACTGATCTCTGCATAATATATACTTAACCAATGCAGATCTGCTGGTTTGAAAGAAAAAGAGAAACCTTTGCCCTTATCCCACATCTGCTACTTGCTCAGAAGAAAACATTCACCTACTGGAAATCTAGACATATACTTCTCTCCAGCCAGAGCACAGCAACTTGAGAATTGGCTTCCCTCATCCTTAATCAGTCAATGAGTATTATTCTGTAAAAAAAAAAAAGACTAAAACCCCCAGAAAATAAATAGGCAAGAAATAAGGAGGAGGGAAGGGGCTTCCCTGAACATTTATGTTGCCTCCAGGCCTTGGCTGTTCTACATAGTGCTGCTATATTCATTGGGATGCATCTGTTTTTTCAAATTTGAATTTCATCTTTTCCAGACATACAGCCAGGAGTGGGATTGCCACATGCAGTATCATATGGTAACTCTGTTTTTAGTTTTTAAGGACCCTCCATACTGTTTTTCATAGTGACTGATTACATTCCCATCAATAGTATAGGAGCATACCCTTTTCTCCACACTTTCCCCAGCACAAAAATGAGCTTTTATTGGTGAAAACAATGCCCTGTGGACTAGCAAAATGAATGTTGGAAAAGAGCCCTCGAAGGTGAAATTAAAGATATGCAAAATATATAGATTAGCTAAAATGGTACGGATAGACAGATAATGATAGAGAGATAAATAGGCAGACATAGACATATACACGTGTATTTTTTTTAATAGACATTCCTCCTATCATATGCAAGCAAGGCAGACGAGCCCAGGAGGCAAGCAGCCTCACTTGTAAGGATGATACCTTAAACAATCCTCACCTTTCTGCCTCAGAAGGTGAACTTCTAAGGGTTTTAAAGCAGTGTCTGATGGAGCTATATTAAAGCATAAACTCAGCAAAGAAAAAGGTGCATCCTTATATACTCTTACCAAAACGTTCTTTCATATTTTGCACCAAACATAAAAGTTCATAAAATCTCTACAATTAAAAACATGACCGTAAATAAACCTCATGTTTCCCAGTGAGATCACATGCCATTGTTAACCTTCACAAACTGTTCTGAAAATTTGGTAACCATTGACTGCTTGGAAACGACTTCTTGTTGCACAGATGCAGAAATATAAAACAATGACTGTTTTTATTTTTAAATTTGACATTTTATTCATGTTAAATTATATTGCATTCCTTTTGATTTTTTAAATTATTTCTCTTGATTACTACGTGTTTTGGCACCTCTTCAAAATCTGCACCAGAGGCTAATGCCTCAAGCACCCTGATTTTGAGCATCTGAGGAGACTGTAAGACTGAAACATTGTATCTCTAGAATTTTGGGGTTTTACGCTACCAAATCTTTTATCCAAGGTACCATTCAAAGAACCCCAAGGAATGGAGAACTGGATATTCTAGAGACTATAAAATGAACATTGTAAAATGTCTGTTATTTGGTTTTATATTGTATTGTTTTGTATGTTATTTTACTATTAAATATTTAGTTAATAAATGTCTGTATGTGTGGTATAATCTGGCTGAAACTTGCTCTCACTGTTACCTGACAAGTAAGAATTTGGGGATGGCTACCTTTATCTGCCAAAAGAGAATCTGAGAATAAATTGACTTGTCAATGCACAGCACTCAAGAAAACAATGGATGGGGTCAATCAATGTAGTTAAATAAGATAAACTATGTAATTTAAGATAAAATATAAATTTTGTTTTAAAATATTTATTTTATCAATATATTCATATAAAATATAAAATTTATATCAAGTATAAAATATTTATGTATTTTATAAATATATTTTCCTTACTCAACTACATTTTCTAGCCCTTACTTACTACATGTCAAACATTGTTTTACATTTTTTACAAAAATTCATTCATAGGAATTGTCTATGTGAAGTACTATTATTACCTCTATTTCACAAATGAGAAAACTCTCTTCTTTCTCTTGGTAAAATCCAAAACTATGTGTACCTCATTTGAAAATGCATGACAGAAAAAGTCCACAATGGGTATTACACAAAACTAGTGTAGCAAAAGGAAACAAAACAATAAGCCTTTAATTTAATATTCATTTATTTATTTATTTGGGTGCAACGGGTCTTAGTTGAGGTACATGGGTATAGTTCTTCCACCAGGGATCAGACCTGGGCTCCCTGCATTGGGAGTGCAGAATCTTAGCCACTGGACCACCAGGGAAGTCCTGAGCCTTTAAACTAAGAGTGGGACAGTATTTCTAAATTAGCTCATCTCAAGAACCAAAAAATAAGTTTTGAAAATTTGTTAAAATCCTCCATCAAATGCAAAAGCTCAAGAACTTATAACTACATAGGATCAGGCAAAAGAAGAAAGTGTATCAGGAAGATTTATCTACTACAACAGTTTTTTTAGAGGAGGGAGGAAGTTTTATTATCAAGTTAACGTAAATCTTTTTAAAGACTGTTAAGTGCTTCTGCTCCACCCTTGGCTCAAATCTACTTAAAAATTGCAGCACTGATTGACAGAAAAATATCTGTGGTTCAGAAAAGTGTCTGGGAAAACAACTTATGTTCCTTCTAAGAGTTTCTAATATGAATTTGGAAAAAAAAAAAAAAAGTAGAGCCCACAGTGCCGACGCGTCCCTGCTCAGTCATGTCAGACTCTTTGCGGCCACGTGGAAGGCAGCCCGCCAGGCTCCTCTGTCCATGGGATTCTCCAGCAAGAATACTGGAGTGTGTTGCCATGCCCTCCTCCAGGGGATCTTCCTGACCCAGGGATGGAATCCATGTCTCTTGAATCTCCTTCATTGGCAGGTGAGTTCTTTACCACTGCACCACCAGGGAGGCATGAATTTAAAGGAAGAATATTTCTGGACTTACATCCTTTTATCCTGATAGATCTTTTCTCCCCCAGCTTTATATATATATATATATATATATATATATATATAAAATTGATATATAACATCGTGTAAGTTCAAAGTGTGCAACACGTTGATTGATTGTGTATTGCAATACAATTACCAACTTAGCATTAGTTAACACCTACATCAAGTCACATAAGTATCATTTCTTTTTGTGGTGACTCTAATAATTTTTCAGTATCCACTTAAGTGTATGTTTTGTTTCAGGTTTTTTTTGTTTCAGGTTTCAGTTACCTTTGTACTCTAGTATCCAGCACAAACCCTGCACGTAATAGGCATTAAGAAAATGTTTGATGAATAAATGTGTGAATCTATTACTCCTTTTTCCTAAAACAATTATCAAACATATGAGTAACTTAAATAAACACATTATGGCTTCTAAACAAAAGAGCCCCCAGTTTGATATTCTGTGGCCTATTCTCAAATGTAGAAGGTAAATAGACTCTTAAATGTACTCTTAGTGAAAAGATCTTGTTTTGATTCTAAAGCATAAAGATTCCAAATGAAAGACTTTGGTTCTTTCTTCTATAGCAATCATATCGATTAAAATATAATAATGAGTAGATGATATTTTAAAAATTTTAATGACTTCTTTCATTTCCAAAGGATACTAATATCCTTATACATCTAAAATCAATGCTACCAACCCTTGCCAAACAAATAAATGATTAAAAGAAACTACATATGTTTCAGCTAAAGATTCCAGCTAGATTTTAAGGGAACTAGTGATTAATGAATTTTCAGGCCAATAGAAACTGCCTCAGGCTACCACTTCAGTGTTTTGACACAGGCTGGCAGTAATTTACAGGCTTAACAGGAAAGAAGACCAATGGAGACTATAGCACAATGTTCCTTGTAACTCCAGTCCTTGTTCCAAGCATACTTCCACGGCTGCCTGGGTGATCGAGAATAAATGCTTTCAAGTACACACATAAAAGGGGTTTTGTAAGTAGTATCCGGCAGGAATTTCAATATTAATCAGCAAAATACAAAAATCTGCCTGACAGACTGATCGGAAGAGGTTTTTCTTCTATGTTGTGACAGACATTTCCATGTTTGTGCAATCACATGATTTTAGACAAAGCAATCATTTTAGCAACTTTTCATCATTCTTTCCAAATACTGAAGACTTAAGTGGACATCTTTGTAATACTGTTGTCAGTATTTCTGACACTCTCTTTTTGTGAATGGCAGTCACAGCCCCCTACTAATTAGTGTCTGGGAATGACATCCATTGTAATGACATCCACCTTCAGGTGGTACTATTTAAAACATTTTAATTGTTAAATCAGTTTGAGTTACATGCAATGTGGTTCAAAGGCAATCAGTGTTCCCAGTAAACCGCATGCAAACACACACACACTGCTGCTGCTGCTAAGTCACTTTTAGTCGTGTCCAACTCTGTGCGACCCCATGGACGGCAGCCCACCAGGCTCCCCCGTCCCTGGGATTCTCCAGGCAAGAACACTGGAGTGGGTTGCCATTTCCTTCTCCAATGCATGAAAGTTAAAAGTGAAAATGAAGTCGCTCAGTCGTGTCCGACTCTTAGCAACCCCATGGACTGCAGCCCACCAGGCTCCTCCATCCATGGGATTTTCCAGGCAAGAGTACTGGAGTGGGGTGCCATTGCCTTCTCCGGCTATATACCCAGAATGCAGAACAGTGCCTGTAACATTACAAGAACCCCATACATATTTGTGTACAGAATTGTGCTGTACAAAACTTTATTTGCATATTTGTCAGCTTTATTTGCATATTCGACTGCATGTTCCACAGAGCAACACTGAAAAATATGAGATTCTGTTTTCCTTAACTTTATCTTCCATCTTCTGTACTCCCAAGTTCTTGTCAAATCTACTCTGCTCCTTTTCATCATTTAATAATGTCAAAAATCACATTAATATTTATAACTTTTATACAATGTTTACAACGTCCAGGAACTGAGCTCTGCACTTGTCATTTTCACTTAATTCCTACAACACTTTTATAAAACAGGTGATGTTATAACTCTCAATAAATGAGACAAACTGAATTACAGAGAGACTGAGTGCCCTGAACTATTAATACACTCAAAATGAATGGAGGAGCTGAGACCAGATCACAAATACCTCAAACTAGAATCCCTGCCCTCATCAACTTATTGTATCACTTTCCAATGATCTTCTACTCACTAAGCCCTTCTCCCTACCACCATGTCAGAGGACAGGTTACACTTCTTTTCTTATGTCTGAAAATCCCCACTTTCCTTCTCAGGTCTCTTCCCCAACCCACCAGTGCCAATGCCAGAATCCATCCTCTTGGTCTCAGCTGGGGTGAGGATGCTCTCAGACAGGTAGGGTGGCTGACTAACCAACTCATCACCCATTGGTGTAAATAAGTTCCCATCAATGGACTGCCTAAGCAGCATTTCCATTTTCAACAGTTAATCTCTGCTGATTAATGATAATAATAAATGGTTTTATCTATTCATTAAGGAACTTGGACATCAGCAAGAATTTGAGAAAAATATCTTCCAATGTAGATATAAAGTAATTCATTTGATGCATGCATGTGTGGTTAGTCGTGTCTGACTCTTTTCAAGCCCATGGACTGTAGTCCACCAGGCTCCTCTGTCCATGGGATTCTCCAAGCAAGAATACTGGAGTGGGTTGCCATTCCTTTCTCCAGGGATCTTCCCAACCAGGGATCAAACCCGATCTTCAGCCTTGCAGGCAGATTCTTTACAGTCTGAGCTGCCAGGGAAGCCCAATTCATTTGCTATTACTCATTATCAAGATTACTTACCTATTAGTCAAGCATTGTGTTAAGCAAGGAGGATACAAAGTTGAGTAAAGCAGAGCCTTGTCCTCTCAGAACTAAAGGAAGAGAGAAAATGAGAGAAAGGGAGGCATAATAATGGCATTGATTGTTTTAAACAAAGTATGAGAAAAGGAGAACAAGGAGAAAAAATTAATTCTGTCTGAAGAGGTTAGATAAGTTTTGACAACAAAGGTAATTTTTATGCCAGGTCTTTAAAAATAATATTAGAGAGATAAAGATATGGGGGTCCTTGGTTTCAAAGAGGAACAATGTGAGCAATGATAAAGAAATGGGTAACTGCATGGAAGGACCTAGCGGGCACTGTGCTAAGTGAAATAAGTCAGAGAAAGACAAATACTGTATGATTGCAGTTATGAGACGAACCTAAAAAACAAAACAAATGAACTATCATAATTCAACAGAAACAGAGTTATAGATGCTGAGAACAAATAGGTGATTGCCAGAGGGGAAATGGGTGGGGCATGAATGAAACAGGTAAAGAGAGATTAAGAGGTATGAACTTCCAGTTATAAAATAAATGAGTCATGGAGATGAAATGTACAACATGAGAATTTAATCAGTTATATTATAATACCTGTGTATGGTGACACAGGGTAACCAGACTTTTCATCATGATGATTCTATAGTGTAAAGAAATATCCAATCACTACGTTGTGCAACAGAAACTAACATAGTGTTGTAGGGCAATTATACTTGAATTATTAAAAATGTATTATATGTAGACACCGAGAGTAAATGCATCAAATGCTCATGGTCATTACCTCTGAAGGGTGTGGATTATGGGTGATTGTTATTTTTTACTTTATCCTTTTATGTATTTCTAGTTGTCTAAAATGAACATGTATCACTTGTAAAATTAGAAAGAAAACAATTAAAGATGAAAAATAAATATATCCTAACTGCGTCCAAGGTCAAGGGCGGCAGCCGGGAGGAGCTACCCCACGCCCCCACGCCCGAGGCCAGGGGCGGCGGCCAGGAGGACCAACCCCACACCCAAGGAGCCATGGCTGAGCAGGAGGGCCTAGAAGAGCTATCCCGTGTTGAAGGTCAGGAAGGGCGGCAGTGAGGAGATACCCCTCGTCCAAGATAAGGAGCAGTGGCTGCACTTTGCTGGAGCAGCCATGAAGAGATACCCCACGCCCAAGGTAAGAGAAACCCAAGTAAGATGGTAGGTGTTGCAAGAGGGCATCAGAGGGCAGACACACTGAAACCATACTCACAGCTAGTCAGTCTAATCACACTAGGACCACAGCCTTGTCTAAGCCATGAAACTAAGCCATGCCCATGGGGCAACCCAAGATGGGCGGGTCATGGTGGAGAGGTCTGACAGAATGTGGTCCACTGGAGAAGGGAATGGCAAACCACTTCAGTATTCTTGCCTTGAGAACACCATGAACAGTATGAAAAGGCAAAACGATAGGATACTGAAAGAGGAACTCCCCAGGTCAGTAGGGGCCCAATATGCTACTGGAGATCAGTGGAGAAATAACTCCAGAAAGAATGAAGGGATGGAGCCAAAGCAAAAACAATACCCAGCTGTGGATGTGACTGGTGATAGAAACAAGGTCCGATGCTGTAAAGAGCAATATTGCATAGGAACCTGGAATGTCAGGTCCATGAATCAAGGCAAATTGGAAGTGGTCAAACAAGAGAAGGCAAGAGTGAATGTTGACATTCTAGGAATCAGCAAACTAAAATGGACTGGGATGGGTGAATTTAACTCAGATGACCATTATATCTACTACTGTGGGCAGGAATCCATCAGAAGAAATGGAGTAGCCATCATGGTCAACAAAAGAGTCCGAAATGCAGTACTTGGATGCAATCTCAAAAACGACAGAATGGTCTCTGTTCGTTTCCAAGGCAAACCATTCAATATCACAGTAATCCAAGTCTATGCCCCAACCAGTAACTCTGAAGGAGCTGAAGTTGAACAGTTCTATGAAGACCTACAAGACCTTTTAGAACTAACACCCAAAAAAGATGTCCTTTTCATTATAGGGGACTGGAATGCAAAAGTAAGAAGTCAAGAAACACCTGGGGTAACAGGCAAATTTGGCCTTGGAATATGGAATGAAGCAGGGCAAAGACTGATAGAGTTTTGCCAAGAAAATGCACTGGTCATAGCAAACACCCTCTTCCAACAACACAAGAAAAGTCTCTACACATGGACATCACCAGACAGTCAACACCGAAATCAGATTGACTATATTCTTTGTAGCCAAAGATGGAGAAGCTCTATACAGTCAGCAAAAAGAAGACCAGGAGCTGACTGTGGCTCAGATCATGAACTCCTTATTGGCAAATTCAGACTTAAATTGAAGAAAGTAGGGAAAACCACTAGACCATTCAGATATGACCTAATCAAATCCCTTATGATTATACAGTGGAAGTGACAAATAGATTTAAGGGCCTAGATTTGATAGATAGAGTGCCTGATGAACTATGGAATGAGGTTCATGACATTGTACAGGAGACAGGGATCAAGACCATCCTCGTGGAAAAGAAATGTAAAAAAGCAAAATGGCTGTCTGGGGAGGCCTTACAAATAGCTGTGCAAAGAAGAGAAGCGAAAAGCAAGGGAGATAAAGAAAGATATAAGCATCTGAATGCAGAGTTCCAAAGAAGAGCAAGAAGAGATAAGAAAGCCTTCTTTAGTGATCAGTGCAAAGAAATAGAGGAAAACAACAGAATGGGAAAGACTAGAGATCTCTTCAAGAAAATTAGAGATACCAAGGGAACATTTCATGCAAAGATGGGCTCAATAAAGGACAGAAATGGTATGGACCTAACAGAAGCAGAAGATATTAAGAAGAGATGGCAAGAATACTCAGAAGAACTGTACAAAAAAGATCTTCACAACCCAGATAATCACAATGGTGTGATCACTGACCTAGAGCCAGACATCCTGGAATGTGAAGTCAAGTGGGCCTTAGAAAGCATCACTACGAACAAAGCTAGTGGAGGTGATGGAATTCCAGTTGAGCTATTTCAAATCCTGAAAGATGATGCTGCGAAAGTGCTGCACTCAATATGCCAACAAATTTGGAAAACTCAGCATGGCCACAGTCAGTTTTCATTCCAATCCCAAAGAAAGCCAATGCCAAAGAATGCTCAAACTACCGCACAATTGCACTCATCTCACACACGAGTAAAGTAATGCTCAAAATTCTCCAAGCCAGGCTTCAAGAGTACATGAACCATGAACTTCCAGATGTTCAAGCTGGATTTTGAAAAGGCAGAGGAGCCGGAGATCAAATTGCCAACATCTGTTGGATCATCAAAAAAGCAAGAGAGTTCCAGAAAAACATCTATTTCTGCTTTACTGACTATGCCAAAGCCTTTGACTGTGTGGATCACAACAGACTATGGAAAATACTTCAAGAGATGGGAATACCCGACCACCTGACTTGCCTCTTGAGAAACCTGTATGCAGGTCAGGAAGCAACAGTTAGAACTGGACATGGAACAACAAACTGGTTCCAAATAGGAAAAGGAGTACGTCAAGGCTGTATATTGTCACCATGCTTATTTAACTTACATGCAGAGTACATCATGAGAAACGCTGGGCTGGATGAAGCACAAGCTGGAATCAAGATTGCGAGGAGAAATATCAATAACCTCAGATATGCAGATGACACCACCCTTATGGCAGAAATCGAAGAATTAAAGAGCCTCTTGATAAAAGTGAAAGAGGAGAGTGAAAAAGTTGGCTTAACGCTCAGCATTCAGAAAATTAAGATCATGGCATCTGGTCCCATCACTTCATGGCAATTAGATGGGGAAACAATGCAAACAGTGGCAGACTTTATTTTTTTGGGCTCCAAAATCACTGCAGATGGTGATTGCAGCCATGAAATTAAAAGATGCTGACTCCTTGGAAGGAAAGTTATGACCAACCTAGGCAGCATATTAAAAAGCAGAGACGTTACTTTGCCAACAAAAGTCCGTCTAGTCAAAAAAGTTATGGTTTTTCCAGTAGTCATGTATGGATGTGAGAGTTGGACAATAAAGAAAGCTGAGCACTGAAGAACTGATGCTTTTGAATTGTGGTGTTGGAAAAGACTCTTGAGAGTCCCTTGGACTGCAAGATCAAACCAGTCCATCCTAAAGGAAATCAGTCCTGAATAGTCATCGGAAGGACTGATGCTTAACCTGAAACTCCAATACTTTGGCTACCTGATGTGAAGAACTGACTCATTGGAAAAGACCCTGATGCTGGGAAAGACTGAAGGCAGGGGGAGAAGGGAATGAAAGAGGATGAGATGGTTGGATGACATCACTGACTCAATGGGTATGAGTTCGAGTAAACTCCAGGAGTTGATGATGGACAGGGAGGCCTGGCGTGCGGCAGTCCATGCTGTCACAGAGTCTGACACAACTGAGCAACTGAACTGAACTGAAGAAAAATATAGAGCTAACATCAACATAGCCACTGATTGAATTAGGAAGTAAAACTTTCCCAATACATTTAAGTCCTCTTATATATCTCTCCCCAATCAACTTTCCCATTCATTAACCTCCAACATTCTTGTATTTGATTTACCAACGTACCTCTTTTGGGGAGATCTGTTACATATATCTCTAAGCAATCTATACTATCAATATCTCTGCCATTTTTAAAATTTGATAAAATATTCCATTTATCCATTCTCCTGCGACATTCTCTTCCTTAAAACCTAGCAGTACTAAAAAGGGCTCTCCTTCACTCACAGAGTGAAGACAGGTAATGAAGTCCTGTCCTGTGATGTCTCATAGAATCAGAGACAGCTCTAATGTGACCTTGGTGTTTTCTCAAGAGTACAGACAATGCAAAAACAGGGTTAACCTCATGATACTTAAAACAGTTTGAACCTGAGTTTACACATGAAGTTTCCAAGAGAGTGAATTAAAAACTGAAAATGACCATATTAAAAATAATTCATTCTACTTAAGGAAAAATAATTTGTTTTATTGTATAAATGACAATTTCAACAAGAGTATAAATTAGGTACAAGTATATAAACTGGAAGATAGGGTGTGTGCGTGTTCAGTTGTATCCCACTCTTTGGGACCCCATGGACTGTAGCCCACCAAGCTCCTCTGTCCATGGAATTTTCAAGCAAGAATACTGGAGTAGGTTGTCATTTCCTACTCCAGGAGAACTTCCTGACCCAGGGATTGAACCTGCATTTCCTGAGTCTCCTGCCTTGGCATTGGCAGACAGGTTCTTTACCACTGAGCCACCTAGGAAGTCCTGGAAGATAGGGTGTTTACATTCAAACATCATTCTAGTGATGGGCGATTTAAATACATTCGATATAATAAAAATTGAGAGTGCTACATTTTTGCATCATAAAAAAGCAAAGACAGGAATTATTCCTGTCCACTCAGTAACTCACAAAGATTTGCATAACAATTTCCACAAACTGATCTCAGAAGCAGAGCATCGTTTCATTATCAAAGAGAACAAACTGTGAAATATTACAATCTGTGCTTCATATGATATTGTCTGAAGCAATCTGTATAAGAAATAACATCAAGATTCATAATTGCACAAATCTGAAAGATCTTACATTTTCCCTGACAAATTACACTGCTGTCGTAACTCACAAAGAAGTATTTGTAGTATTTTATGAACTGTTTACTCTCTTGGATTGCAAATTGTTTAGCTAACTTATACAAACTTTTTGGCTGCAAATCTTGAATGTCATAGGCCTGGGTCAGGTTATACTCCAGCTTCCAATTGGATTCTCCCTTTAGATTAGCATCTGTCAGGTTCAAGTAATACTGCACCATATCCTATAGTTAAAAAATAGTTAAAAAGAGTAATAAAGCCTGGTTCATATTTTGGCATATAACATACTGCATAGCAAGTAGAGTTCTTATTAGGATTTATGTTATCTTCTTAATTTTAAAGTGTAGTCATTTTAAAAACTAAGAATCGTTTTTAAGGAAAAAGAGTCCCAATAGAAAAATCTATATTGTTTTGTTCATGTAAAATAGAATGAAAGAACATAATAGAAAATAATCCAATAGAAAATAATTCAACTATACAGAAAGATATACAGAATAAAAAGCCTTCAGTTCATACACCTCAGAAGTAACCACTGCTAACAACTGTCTATAAATCAGTTATATGCAGCAGGTGGCTTGTACAAGCCCACAAATGCTGTCAAATTTTCAGGAAATTCCAAGCTAGTTTATATCATTACCACAGCTTGAAATTGGCCATTTGGGGAGTATTTATGCCATGGAAATTGGCAAACACTACAAAACAAAGCACCTTCCACCCCCCAGTGAGCCAGCTATTAAACATTTACCAGCACTCCAGTGTATGCGTGCTGTTCCAGACTGTATGTACAAAAGAAATACAGGTATTTGATTTCTTTTTACTATCTTTTTCATTTTTTCATAAAATGAAATCAAACTATACAAACTATTTTGCACTTTAAAAAATGACATAGTGTTATAGCAGGTACATCTTTCTATGTCAATGTACACACACACACACACACACACACATGAGTTTCAGATCTAAGAACAGGCAACTAATAGCTGTAAAAAATTTCTTTTGGACTACTTTTATCAGTCAATTGTTGTATTATCTTTCTTAATTTAATGCTTATGGATTAAAACCAGATTTCTCCTGCACTATTGTTTTTTGTAAAAACATGCTCCAGGGAATAATAGAATTATTGCTTACTAAATTGCCTAGGAGAAAAATGCAGTTACATCAGTAAAGACTTTACCTGAGAAATTCTTTTCAAATTACATATTTGTTGAAAGGTACAGTATTCATAAACTAAATGCCTAGCCTTTTGAAGCTGAGTTGATATAAAGCTGACATTCAAAACACAAAAAAGAAGACATCTTGAGATTTCAACATAAAGTACAACACATTCAACTAAACTGATGAAAACTACATAGACATGCAAAACTATGAAGTCAATTCTAAAAGTTACAGCAACTTACCAATAATTTATAATCATGAGGATCATACTGAAATAGTCTGACACCAGGATTGTTGGTCAGTCTCTCTAAAACACTTCTCACTGGAGTAACAGCAGGAGCCACAAGCAAAGAATTTACTGGTTTTCCTGGACAAAACATATATACATAAATATATGTATTTTTAACAATTGAGCTTAATAATATTAAAAATACAAAAAGTTTCAGATTAAATAGTCAAATAATGCATGATGCTTGATGGATCCTGATTTAAAACAACAGTAAAGAGACACTTTTGAGAAAACAGGGAAAGCTTTATTAGGAAGGAGATTAAAAGAATTATTGTTGGTTCTGTTAGTTAAGTTAATGGAATTACGATTATGTTGTCATCCAAATATTTTACCAATGTGTGATGCATGTAGTGTTGAAATACATTTAATGTTTGACATTTACTTTCAAATACCTCAAAAAAAAAGAATCATGGGTAAAACAAATCTTGATAGATATTTGAATATCTCTGCTTTTATATATATGTGAAATTTTTCATGATAAAAATATCCAACTTATTACAAGTATACACACATGAAAAATACAAAGCTAGTTTTTTTGTACTCCACCTATGACAATATTCCAATAATTACATAATTAGAATTTGATTAAAGTGTCACCATGTTTCATGTCTATTATAGAACTAAATTTCTTTCTGAGTAAAAAAGCTATCAGAGGCTGAAAAATGGTCATTTTTACCAAGTCCAGTCATCCTAGATGAAAAAGGCAAAACATCTCAAAAATGTTCTCCAATTACTGAAATATATATATATATATATATATATATATATTTTTTTTTTTTTATCCTGGCTGACTACTAAAAAAATCAAAACTTTTATTTTGTTAACTCTCAGTTTTCTGCCCTCATACAGAAGTTATCTTTAAGAATAGATAATCATTGTCTTATTTAACGCAAGTGCTCCTTCTGTTTTTTTCCTTTAATGCTGAGTAGATGACCATGTTGGTAAGCACTTAAAAGTTAAGAGCTTAATATATTTTACTTTAAACCACAGTAAACTGTGCTTTGCTCTTTAAATTCTAAGTAAAACTAGTCATAGCAAAAGAAACTTGAGGACTTCCCTGGTGGTCCAGCAGTTAAGAATCCATCCACCTGCAAATGCAGGGGACACAGGTTTGGTCCCTGGTCCAGGAAGAGTCCACATGCTGAGGGACAACTAAGCCTGTGTGCCATAACTACTGAAACCCGCACACCCTAGGGCCTGTACCCCCAACAAGAGAAGCCACAGCAGTGAGAAGCATGCACCCCACAACTAGAGAAGCCTGCACATAGCACCAAAGACCCAGCACAGTCAAAAATAAATACATTTTTTTTAAAGTATGGCAAAACCCACCACAATATTATAATTAGCCTCCAATTAAAAATAAATGAATAAAAAAAAAAAGAAAGAAAGAATCTTGAGTCTCACAAGTAAAACAAAAACAGTGCTTCTCTAAGCTTTCAGACCTAAAAGAACATTTGAGTGAGCTGAAGGTTTCAGAGGCTTTTGGGTCAACAGCAATCAGATGGTGATGGCTTTGGGAAGTTAATAAGAAGTCCAGCAGTTGGACTAGATATAGTCCTACACACTATAGGACTATATATATACTCATTGAAGGTAAGTGAGAACAAGCTAGTGCTGGCAAGTAGATTTAATAAACTTTAAATTTACTGGATCAGTAAAAGTTAATATTCACTATTTTGTGTAGCAAATGGATACAAATAGAACATTCTATTACCTTTTTTATCTGAAAGAACCATAATACTATCTCTGTGAGTATGTCCATAAAATTGTCCTGCAATGATGTCACTGTATTTTCTAAAAATGTCTATCAATTTCTCATTATGGTATTTTCTCATTGCTGGGATGCCCCTTGCATAAGGCAGATACCCCACTGGAACATGAGCTATGATGTACACCTGCAGAGAGAAACACAAAGAGGACTGATGGGATTCTTTCTGCACACTTATCATAACAAAAAGACATTTAGATACCCAAGATTGAAAGTACACTAATTAAATTTTAGAAAACAAATATACCATCTCTCCTACTCATTTATCAAAAAAGGAGAAATTATGAAACTATTAATGGTCTTAAATTTATACTTGTCTATTTTTTTTTTAATTTTATTTTATTTTTAAACTTTACATAACTGTATTAGATTTGCCAAATATCAAAATGAATCCGCCACAGGTACACATGTGTTCCCCATCCCGAACCCTCCTCCCTCCCCCCTCCCCATTCCATCCCTCTGGGTCGTCCCAGTGCACCAGCCCCAAGCATCCAGTATCGTGCATCGAACCTGGACTGGCAACTCATTTCATACATGATATTTTACATGTTTCAATGCCATTCTCCCAAATCTTCCCACCCTCTCCCTCTCCCACAGAGTCCATAAGACTGTTCTATACTTGTCTATTTAAACTGCATGGTTTATGATATAATAGTCTTCCCAGGTGGCGCTAGTGGTAAAGAACCCGCCTGCCAATGCAGGAGACATGAGAGACGTGGGTTTGATCCCTGGGTTGGGAAGATCCCCTGGACATTATGATATTAGGTAACGGTGACCATGCTGCAGTCCATGGGGTCGCAAAGAGAAGGACACAACTGAGTGACTGAACTGAACTGATCAAGCCTTAGAGCAAAATAAAACAAAACTGGCATCAACAACAGAGCAAATCATGAACTGTTTCATGCAAGAACATCTTTAAATTTTAATACTTTTATTAATACCTGACCCCTTGCAAGTCTAATAAATTCACAGGTATAACCCTCTGTTTATCCCCAGTGATGTTGGTCTATGGCATCTACCTTCTCTTTATTTTGCTGAGAGATGTTCAGTGTATTTTCTAGCCATTCAAATTGATTTGCTGGATCAGTCTGATTTAGGGTCACGGAATTTGGGCCATAGTATAAGTTTGTGTTGAGACTGATGATCCGAAGTTTTGGATTATTTGAAACTTTCTGTGTATAAAAGCCACCTATAAAAACAAATTTTAAACATATTCTATTAATAAAATAATACACAGATACATAGACACTGTGAAAGCAAAAATCTTAATTAAGGTTTACAATCCTTTTAGGAAGGTTATACTTATTTCTCATTGCCTCATTTGCACTTAAATAGGCTTATCATTGGATAAGAATCAGATTTAACAAACACTTACTGATTGTGTCAAGTCCAGTGCTGCCACTTCTACATACTAAGGTCACAACAGTTGTGTTTAACATTCTTATGAAAGGATAACTAGGCAATGAGGTACTGATTTTTATCAAGGAACGATTAAGAAATCAACTTCTACCTTTGTATGTTTGGGGAATTAAGAGATACAATGAAATCTAAAATGTAAAGAATGAAAACACTGAAGATACAATAGCAGATAAATCAGAGCTGCTAGACTCTCAGGTGAGATGGGCTTAAACGCACAGCCCGCACACCTGTGAACCAGTGGTGACCGACACTGCCGTCATGGCGCTTTCAGAGTTAGCCGCTGGGCCCTTGGCCCACTCACCATCCATGCCACTCCTCGGCTTTCAAACATGGTAAGGCCTCTCGGAAAACTGGGCACAGAGACTCTTC
Organism: Bubalus bubalis; assembly: GCF_019923935.1. NCBI lineage: Eukaryota > Metazoa > Chordata > Mammalia > Artiodactyla > Bovidae > Bubalus > Bubalus bubalis. Next base: position 75,712,387 of record NC_059166.1, on the reverse strand, counting down.
AGAATTGGCACACCCAAGCAATCGTTAAATACCTAAGTCCAAACAATGTTAACTGGACAAAAACAGAGAAAAAATAAGGCTGAGTAAATCTTTCACTTACCTTTCCTTAAAGTAGTAATAGCGTCTTCAGTCAGCCATGGTTTCCAGAGGTTTGCTACTGCATTGTACACTTTGCTGGTGACTACAGGCAGTTGATCCTGGCCACAAACAATATAATCCAACATTGAAACTCTGAAGATACATGGATGAATTAATTTAAACATGACTTGAGCGATTACTACCATAGGAGGCATCTGGAGATGCTGGAATACTAGATATACTTAATTTTTCAAGGAATTTATGGCTTTGTTGGGGAGATGGAGAACAAAATGCAAGCAGCCATCTATAAGACAATGTGCTAGGAACCATCGCAAGGATCCGGTGAGTGGAGAAACGAGAATAATCAAGGCTGCCCTAGAGAGTCAGCAGGGAGAATGAGAAGAGCATTTGAACCAGACCTTGAAGAATGATTTCATCAAGTTGATAGGAAAGGGAATCAAAGTAAAATCAATGGCCCAGACACAAACATGGTGCTGTGTACAGAAAAAAGCCCTTGTTTTGGCATAACTGAAGTACAAAATGGATGTGGGAGTGTGCTCATTAGACACTGAAGGCAACTTGCCCCTGAAAATTTAAGTTCTGGTGAAGCATTCCTAGGAAGTGGAGAAAAAGTCATGATTTCAGAATTAAACAAAGTCCTCTGAAATGTTAACACTAGTATAAAGCATTTTAACTTCTTGAAAGAAGACTTATAACCACATGTTTTTGATTTGAAGTCTCTTCATGTCAACCCTAAATATTCATTGGAAAGACTGATGCTGAAGCCGAAGTTCTAACACTTTGGCCACCTGATGCAAAGAGCCGACTCACTGGAAAAGACCCTGATGCTGGGAAAGACTGAAGCCAAAAGGAGAAGAGGGTGGCAGAGGATGAGATAGATAGCATCACCGACTCAATGGAATGATTTTGAGCTAACTCTGGGATATAGTGAAGGACAGGGAAGCCTGGCGTGCTGCAGTCCATGGGGTCGCAAAGAGACACGACTTAGTGACTAAACAACAACTCTTCATGTTAGCCTAAATCATATCATTTTGATTTTCTAAATATTATATGTATAATATATTAGACAGTATTTTTATCATCCTACTTTATCGTATCATTATTAAAGAACCCTTATGCTGATATAAGCTCTAGACAAGAAAAATAAAGCTTCAAGAAAATAGATACTGAATAAAAACTCAGAAATCATTTGTGAAATTGAGTGATTATTTCTATTTTCTTTTCAAAAAATTATACTAAAAAACTGAAGCCATTTTCTTCACTTTCTTCATTTCCCTCTCTATATTGGTGACCCAGATCTCTTTCTTCAAGGAGTTTCACTGACATCATTAATTAAAATGCTTTACCTTTTTAAAAATAACATTCAAGTCACATTAGTTCCTAATACATATGCCTAATACTGAACTGAATACATGATTAAAATATAACTATATTCAGGGAAAGTTGTAAGCAGATGACTTCTTTTAACTGAAGGTAATTATTCAAAGTATATTTTCAGTTTGTGTCAGAGATCGAAGTGATCTGTCTGAAAGTTACACAGTGACTTTGCCCAATCTAAATCCTAATCAAACATTGGTAAGCATCATCATCATAAAAAAACCTAACATTTTAGCCATTTGTTTACTTCAGGATGGATGCCAAGATACTGGTATAGTCATGTAGAGTCAAAATTATATAAACATTACCCTAGACTTTTCTCTCTGCTTTAAACATGAGAAATATGAGCACCAGAGTTAAGTGATTTATTCTGGGAGAGCTTGTCAGTTCCAGTTCAGTTCAGTCGCTCAGTCGTGTCCGACTCTTTGTGACACCATGAATCGCAGCACGCCAGGCCTCCCTGTCCATCACCAACTCCCGGAGTTCACTCAGACTCACGTCCATCAAGTCAGTGATGCCATCCAGCCATCTCATCCTCTGTCGTCCCCTTCTCCTCCTGCCCCCAATCCCTCCCAGCATCAGAGTCTTTTCCAATGAGTCAACTCTTCGCATGAGGTGGCCAAAGTACTGGAGTTTCAGCTTTAGCATCATTCCTTCCAAAGAAATCCCAGGGCTGATCTCCTTCAGAATGGACTGGTTGGATCTCCTTGCAGTCCAAGGGACTCTCAAGAGTCTTCTCCAACACCACAGTTCAAAAGCATCAATTCTTCGGCGCTCAGCTTTCTTCACAGTGCAACTCTCACATCCATACATGACCACAGGAAAAACCATAGCCTTGACTAGACGGACCTTTGTTGGCAAAGTAATGTCTCTGCTTTTGAATATGCTATCTAGGTTGGTCATAACTTTCCTTCCAAGGAGTAAGCATCAGTCTTAGAGCTAGATATAAATTCCACATCTCTCTACCATCACTTTTATATCCAATTATCTACTGCACAATGGGAAGTGGTGCCACCCACAGTTTGGTGGCACCAGCTTTGCCAGTGTAGGAGTATATGAGGATGCTGGTCTGGGCTGCTTCCTTGAGTGGTAATGGGAAGAAATCCTTGGGCTGTCCATATGAATATCTACTTCTGACATAATGGGTGGGAACTTGTGTCTGTATGTTTATGTAGCTATGTTTATATACACGTTGATGGGAAAAATAACACATCCAATTTATTTATTACTAACATTCAGCAGAATTTGATCTCAGATATGAGTAGCCTCTAGGTGAATTTGTTGTGGGGCTTTCATGTTACATTTGACATTCCTGAAACTGGGATGGAAGGAAAGATGGCAAAATAGTAGAAAGAAGATTTTCAGATACCAGATCACAAGCCAGAAAGAGAAAAAAATTAGCTGTTTAAGGTATAAAGGCTGCCCAATTTATCCTAGTTGTACATGTAATAGGATATATTTTAGACTTGGATAGTACCTATATCTTTAAATTATTATATGATTTGGCTTCACAAAAAGAAGGCAGAGATAAGAGTAAAATGAAACCAATCCTCAGAGGAGTTAGGAAACACGTGTCCCGTGTCCCTGCTTCATGCTACAAAACCACCACTCCACTGACTGAGGGCTTATAATGTGCCAGGTAGGAAACTATGCCCTTTCCACCGAGCATCACTCAGATCAGATCAGATCAGATCAGTCGCTCAGTCGTGTCCGACTCTTTGCGACCCCATGAATCGCAGCATGCCAGGCCTCCCTGTCCATCACCAACTCCCGGAGTTCACTCAGACTCACATCCATCGAGTCAGTGATTCCATCCAGCCAACTCATCCTCTGTCGTCCCCTTCTCCTCTTGTCCCCAATCCCTCCCAGCATCAGAGTCTTTTCCAATGAGTCAACTCTTTGCATGAGCATCACTAATTCTCCCCAAAACTTTGCAAGGTTAAGTATTACTGCTCTTGTTTACAAATGATCAGGGATAATTACATGCATTACTCAAGTTGCTCAGCTATTAGAAGCAGCACAGGTTTTTAAATTCTAATGAATGTGACACTAAACCCCACAGGTTTCCATTACAGCAGTCTGTCTGTCACCTAAAGCTTATAAAAACAACATGTGTAACCTCTGGTTCCTGGAGACTGTCCACCTCCAGCCCTCTGCTCTGTGTGGTCTCACATTTCAACAGTAACAAAAGCTGATCACTAGTTAAGAGGCTGACTGTCACCAAGACTCACATATTATTCATCTCAAGACTGGAGGCCAGACCCAGGAAGTCACTTAAACTTAAGCTCGTCCTAAAAGTGCAACTTTCAAAGTCACAGTATTTAGATTAATTAACTAATATAATCAAGACCCTCATTAAGCAGTCTTTTGACATGAGATGGAAAAGATATTCTAAACATAAAGCAAACATAGACAAAGAAAGGCATGAAAGTAAACACCATGTTCAGGAAATGCTGATACGTTAGTCTGGCAAGAGCAAAGGACCTGTGAAAGGATGTTTGTTCAGCTGAACACAAAAGATACAGGATGTGGGCTCTGCCACTGAGTGACTGAGCACTTAAACGAGCACTGTTCTGGGCCTCAGTTTCCTCATTTATAAACTGAAGAGTTGATCTAGACCAAGGGTCAGCAAACTGTTTCTGTACAGGGTCAAATAATAATACTTCAGGCTTCAGGGTCATATAATCAATATGGTAACTATTCTCTGCTGTCGCAGTACACAACAGCCACAGGTAAAACAGAAAGAACAGCCATGGCTCTATTCCAATAAAACTTTTATTTACAAAATCAACTGTGGTCAGGCCGTATCCTGACCACAGGCCCTGGTTTGTCAAGCCCTGCAATAATCTCTAAGATCTCTTGAATCTGAACAAATGTAAGATTCTACACTGCTACAGCAGATCCCTGTTACTGGAACTGCTATCCGACTGTTACGCACAGGCTGTTTAATAAAACAGCCACTCTAATAGAGGTTGAAGCCTAGGTTGTATCAGACATTAAAAATATTCTGAACATACTCTCTGCCTTGAATTATATTTTGAACATGGACTTCCCTTCCCTTCTTCCCTTCCCATAGAAGGGAAGATGATTCTCTATGCTTTGTTTTTAATCACAATCCAGCTTAGATCAGAGCGTGAGTAGCTTAGTATGTCTAATAGAAATTCTAAAGCATGTAAACATTTGTCAATATTAACCTTTTTATGCTAGCCTGAACATAGAAATTAAAATGAACAAAATAATTCAAAAAAAAAAACTGAGGAAGAATAAGAAGGAAATCACAAATTAATAACTCATCAACTAATAATCTGCTTCCAAAACCCCACTATGGAGATAACTTTTTTGAACTATTAAGAGTCAGTTTTAAGTCCCCAAACCATGTGTCTTGCCTTCCTTGATGGTTAGTGTTAAGAGCACACTCTACCTCCACGAGCCCTGATCCCATGCTCTGTTATCAACCAGTTAGTTGCAAAACTTTGACGCTACTGATGGGAAAAATCCTTCAAGCATTTCCAGAAGTTGTGGTCAAATTTACCTGTGGCCAGTAGTCATGATTTCCCAACGCAGGGAAAACCTGGAGATTTGGAAAGAGATGCTGGATAGTGATTGTGATATTAGCAATCACATTTATGACTTTGTCTGTTGAGAGTTCAAGCACTGGAACATGAGGTGGGCTATCCCTGAAAAGAAGACAGAATCAGAGAAAACAAAATCGGTTTCTATAAAAAGTCACTAGACTCTTGTGTAAAGCTTTGCTGTATTGCCATTGTCGAAGTCTACCATAAATCAACAGATGATAAAGAGTTGACAAACTACTTTGTACTTACTTTTGTTCCACTGAGAACCCTAAAGAAAAAGAAAACCTGTGAAATACAAAAGATAAACTGAAAATGTCAGCCTATTTCACTGCCTGACTGAAGATTTATAAGAGGCAAAAATGCTTAGTAATTAAAAGCACAGACTCCAGGGCCAAAAGTGCCAGGTTTGCCCTCTTATAGCTGTGAGCACTTGGACAAGTTACTTAGATGCTCAGGGCCTTAATTTCCTTATCTGTAAAATGGGAAGAATAATAACAATATCTATTGTGGAGATTAAACAAGTTACAACATATAAGTTAAAATAAGGCCATGATCATTACTGCGGGTACAGGAAATACAGAACTCTTCACTCTGTCATGATGAACAGAATTAGTTAACTACACCACCAGAAGATGATGTTTGTAAAATCGCTATCACAGGTTAATTCCCATTGCTGACTTTTGTTTTTTGATTATTTAATCAAGACTTATTATCACATTAATAAACATCTCAAGATAATGACACAAAAAGCTATTTATAAACTCATCTCTTAGTTAATATGGACATATTTCTAGAGGATATATTCTAAACAAATAAAACTGGGACTTTGAAAGTTTTTCTTATCCCTAATAATGCTGACTTATTTGATCTAGTATTTTTTAAGCCCCAATAATTCTTAACATGTAAATTAAGTTTCTTATGAAATTCAACATCTTAATGATGCTTAGGACACTGTAGATATATACTCAGTAACTATATGATATTTATGCAATCACTCACCCTGTCCATATCATAAAAGATACTTTTTGTCCTGAATTTTTAATAAAATCAAGTGCTGAAAAAATGAGGCGATAAGGAGAATCACACATTACATCTCCAAAAGGACCAGGATCTGAGGCTTCTGCACCTTTGGAGGAAGCGCACACTTTTCTGTGGTCACCTGTGATGTGGTAAGTAGGATCTAAGTGGAAGTCCGTCACGTGCCAAAACTGTCCTGTGGATGAGAAAACAAGTGGTGTTAAACCTACTTCTCTTTTGGAATTCCCATACAAATACTTACAGTAAGACGAAATAGGAGTTCCATCCTGTGTTAGAGGAAAGACTTAGCAATTTAAATATCCATGTGCTGAGTAGCTCAGTAGTCCTGTCCAACTTTTTGTGAACCCAGGGACTGTAGCCCTCCTGGCTCATCTGTCCATGACATTTCCCAGGAAAGAATCCTGGAATGGATTTACACTTACTTCTCCAGAGGATCTTCCCACCCCAGGGATCAAACCCATGTCACTTGCATCTCCTACATTGGCAGGTGGATTCTTTACTACTAATGCCACCTGGGAGGCCCAAATATCCATATGCCCTGAAATTAAGCACAGTCTTTCCCTGTGAGAAATACTGACTCTAAAAATAGTACAAAGATTTTAGCAGAATTCACTATTTGCACACAACAAAATTGATGAAATCAGTGACAGCGTGACTACTTAACAATGACCTGATAACAAACATAAGTTTTCATAGTGATATACATGGAAACCCCTTTCTGGGAAGTCCATAATAATCCCATATATTGTATCTTAATATGCTTTTTAAGGAAGAAGCTTAATATGCTTAAGGAAGAAGCATATCTTCTTCCTTATAGAACTTAATGTTTTAGAAATTATTTTCTTCTTGTAGAAAAATGGACATAAAAATATGATGTGTTTTGTTAGAGTTACACAGTGAAGAGATTGCAGATGTTTGTATGTATGTTAGTCATTCAGTCACGTCTGACTCTTTGCCACCGCGTGGACTGTAGCCAGCCAGGCTCCTGTGTTCATGGAATTCTCCAGGCAAGAATACGGAAATGGGTAGCCATTGCCTTCTCTAGGTGATCTTCCCAACCCACGTATCTGCATCACAGGCAGATTCTTTACTGTCTGAGCCACCAGGGAAGAGATTTCAGAACTTGTAACTAATAAATCTTACTCCTAATTTCGTGTAAAACCTTGCCTCTCAACATTAATGGAAAATGAGTCTTTAGCTTTCAGCCAAAAATAGCCATTGCTAGAGGTTCTCAAAAGCTATTTAATAGAGGAACATCTTCTATTATACATGGTCTAAACTGTTAATAATATTAAGGGAAGCATTTGTTAAAGAAGATGCTTCCATTTGGGTTTTCAGGGAGAAGCCCAGGAACCACTTGATAGCACCCTTGCTTGGAAATCATCTTGACAAAGATTCTTTCACTGAAGGAAACACTAGTACTAATAAGCATAGTAGCAGCTCTCTTTATTAAGTACTCACCATATGCCAGACATTGTGGAAACAACTGAAATATACTATGTAATTTCATTCTCAAAACTACTTCTTAAGCAGGAATCCCTGTTCCTATTTTAGAGTTGAGAAATTAATAATGGGTCAATTATAACATTTGCTCTAGTATATGCAGCTTTAGAAACAGGAGAGCCAAAATCTGAACCCCTGTTTTGAAAGGCCCTCAAGTTTGCCCTCAAGTTTGATTTACATATATCTTCATGAGACTTTTTCATGCTTTGAATTTTGAGCTTAATCTGCTAATGACTAATTTACAATAGGAAACACATCAGAAGTGACAGAGTAGCAACATACCACACCTGGAGCATGGAAAAAATGAGCAGAATACAAAATTTTATCTATACAAATAATAAAAAACTAAGTTTGCACCTGAGAAAATACTTGAATAAAACCCAAAGCTGGATAATAAAGTAGAAAATTGAAAGCAGTTGATTTAAGGTAGAAAAGGCATATGATATATATTTGGGATGTTGTTTCTCCACGACGTTGTTACAATAGCACATTTTAAGCCCATAGCTAAGAAGTGGTAGATAAAAAAATCCAGAACAAAGTAGTCCTCAAATAGTCTTCACGGTCAATTACTTGGTATTCAGTCCTCATGTGAAAACTTTTGCCATGAATAATTTATTTTATTCCATAATGCAGAAAGTACTCCAACTTTTTTCCAGCTTGGACCTACTTTACTCAGCACATAAAGTGGATTGGCAGATAACTCAGAATTATCCTGGAGACAGCTCTTCCTTGGGGTATAAATATACACTGCACCTCAGTTTTATGTAAATATGTATATTATTCAAAGAATGTTAAGGTGTGTAGTGAACTTACAAGCAAAAAAGCATAGTGTTATGGTTAAGAATGGGGGCTCCACAGACTTCCCTGGCAGTCCAGTGGTTAAGACTATGTGCTCCCAAAGCAGGGGACATGGGTTCAAGTCCTGGTTAGGGAATAAAAGTCCCACATGCCCCGCCACATAGCAAAAATAAATAAATAATTTAAAAAATAAAAATTAAAAATGAATAGGGGCTCCAGAGTTAGACTGCTTGACTTCAAACCCAAGCTCTTCTTCCCAATCTAGTTGTATGATCTTGGCCTGTTTCATCCGTAAAATGGAAATAATATTATTGTCTACTGAATGAGGGTTAAGTGACTTAGTAGAAATAAAGGCCTGGTACTTGGTAAGCTCAGCATTAGTTATATTGTTCTTCATTTGTAATGTCAAGTTTGCATTTGACACTGAATTTCCTCATTTCCAAGTAGTGGAAATGTATTGCGTGCTTACTTTAATACTGTTTCTTATGCTTTACCTGTATTTACTAACCATTATTTTCATTTTACAGATAAGTCCAAATCACATATGGCATATGCAACAGAACTAAGACAGCAATTCCAGAAATCTGATTCCAGAGTTGATACTGTTCTGAACAACTGCACACAGTGCCTCACTGTGTTAGTTCACATGCAAAAGTCCTTTCAGAATAACAAAGTCCTTCCATCTCACTTGCCTCATGCAAAATAGGTAACACACCTACAGGAAATACTGCGTCAAGTAAGGGACAGGAAATTACTAATATATTACATTTTTCTAAACAAAATTTTTGTAAAACAAAGCTGGAAACACATTGAAGACACTCGTCTGATGTAACCTGTTACCTGGATTTATACATCCCCAGCATCTAGAATATGTCTGATCTATGGTAGGTCCCCAATAAACATTCTTTAATTTAGGCAGGGGAAGATTCAGGATTTCCTCAAGATCACATGGTGACTCGGTAATGAAAGCTGAAATGCAACCAGTCTCTCCAGATTTTCAGTCTAGCGCTCTTTCCACCACCATTGCACTGCTGAACATATCAGTTGGGGGTAATTATTTAGATGCACTGAAGGGTGTCTTTAAGAAGAAGCCAAGAATGGAGCCCTGACAGGTTCTTAACCCGGGATTTATCAATAATAAACATCTAGAGACCTCACCTCCCGCCTCTAATGAAATGTATACAAAATACTGTTTGTGTGTGTGTGTGTGTCCAAGGCTATAGACCTGGCCTGTGGCAGAGCCCACACTTCAACCCAGATTCTCTGGTTCACAGTCCAACATGCTTTTCACTACTCAATTATCACATCTTGTTTGGCAAATAGGGAAATCTCATGTGTCTCAGTGGTAAAGAATCCACCTGCAATGCAGGTGACACAGATTCGATTCCTGGGTCAGGAAGATCCCTGGAGAAGGAAATAGCAACCCATTCCAGTATTCTTGTCTGAAAAATCCCCTGGACAGAGAGGAGCCTGGTGGACTGACTACACACAGTCCATGAGGTCTCAAAGAGTCAAACATGACTTAGTGACTAAATCTTTTAGAAGATTCTCACAAATGTATACTGGGTGTTTGAACCCTGGTTCCCCCTCTCCCTGCCTCTTCCTCAGGCAACAACTCTGAGTAGCTTCCTTACAGAAACAGGGAGCTGTGGAGATTCACCAGACCACAGAAATCTGTCATGGAGGCCTTCAGCAATCAGACCCTTAAAACCAAAAGGTGAATTTGCCAAGCGCTGGCCTCCTGCAATCTAGGACATTTTATCTCAGAATCCTAAACAGCCACATAATTGAAGAGAGACAGCTTTAATGAAAGCAGAAACCAGCATACACAAGTATTTGGGGACAATTTTTTGTTACGACCGACAGTTGGGAAACCAGACTGACAGTTCTAGCTTTCAAATGAGTCATGAGCCCCTGAGTCATGAGGACTTGGCTCTTGGACAAATAGGCATGTGAGAAAGTAAAGTGATAAAGATAAGCAGTCTCAGCAGTCAGCACTGCGCTATTTCAGAGACAGCTATGCCCAAACCACAAAACAGAAAAATAACTTCACCTTGCCCATTTCCCCCTCCTCTAGATAACAGAGCCACCACCAGCACCTGTGTGCGGAGTCTGTGTCCGACTCTTTCTGACCCTATGAACTGCAGCCCATCAGGCTCATAGGATTCTCCAGGCAAGAATACTGGTGTGGGTTGCCATGCCCTTCTCCAGGGGATCTTCCCAACCCAAGGTTGAACTCATGTCTCCTACACTGGAAAGCTGTTTTTTTTTTACCACTGAGTCCCCAGGGAAGCCCAGATAACTGAGCAATTCTATTTGAAAATGAGTCAGGGAGGTGGGGATATCCTTACACTGAAGGCTCATATGGCATCATAACATCTCCCATCCAACGTTTATCTATTCAGGACCAGTGGTTCTCAAACTCCAGCATCTACCAGAATCAGCTAGAGGGTTTGTTACACGGATGGTTGGGGTTTTGGATTTAGTAGGACTTCAGTTCAGTCGCTCAGTCGTGTCCGACCCTTTGCAGGACCCCACGCCAGGCCTCCCTGTCCATCACCAACTCCCAGAGTTTACTCAAACTCATGTCCATCGAGCCAGTGATGCCATCCAGCTATCCCATCCTCTGTCGTCCCCTTCTCCTCCTGCCCCCAATCCCTCACAGCATCAGGGTCTTTTCCAATGAGTCAACTCTTTGCATGAGGTGGCCAAAGTGTTGGAGTTTCAGCTTTAGCATCAGTCCTTCCAATGAACACCCAGGACTGATCTCCTTTAGAATGGACTGGTTGGACCTCCTTGCAGTCCAAGGGACTTGGGGGTGACTAAAAAATTGCACTTTTAACCCGTTTAGGTGATGCTGGGGCTCTTGGTCCCAGGCCTCACTTTGAGAATCACTTCCGTCCAGGTAGGCGTTGGGAATAAATAAAATTGACTCTGCCCTCAGAAAACCCAAGGGCGTCCAGGTAAAGTGAAATGAAGGCCCCGAGCGTTCTAACGTAGCTTAACGAGTAGGGAGCGCGGTGCCTGCGACCGTGCTGTGGTTGGTGAAGTAGGACGAAAAGGTCACCAAACTTGGCGAGCAGGATGGAATAAACTCCGAGTCGCACTGAAATGTACACTGCTGAGCGATTGAAACCCGGCAGCTCCCCCGCCCTACAAGGGCAGATTCGGGGCCCCTGGGAATGCGGGACATCCAGCCCCCAGCTTCTTTTTTCCCTCGAGACACGCAATGTTTCCTTCCTTTTGCCCGGGAGCAAAACACATATGGAGACACAAAGTGAAAACAACTGCACGAGAAGAGCAGCGCCCCTGTAGTGCCCCCACTGTTGTCTGCCAGTCCCGATCTCCCCGCCGAGCCGAGCGGGCACTCTGGTGCCTGCATCACCTCGCCCTCCCCGCGTCCCGCAGCGGGGGCACAGTCCCGGATCCGGGGCCCTTGGCGCAGGCGCCCCGCTGCCCCACTAGCTGGGATCGCTTCGCGCATGCGCTTTGGCCGCGGCTCTCGGGCAGCTCCAGGGACAGAAAGGATACTACGACTCACCCACCGCGGGAGCAGTGCCAGCGGGAGCCAGAGGCAGTCCGAGGCCGGGGCGGAAGTGCCAGGCGGCTAGCAGGCAACAGACAAGCGCCCCCAGCCGCGCCATCGCGAGTTGCAGCCACGGATCTGGGAGACTCTTGCTGTAAGCAGACTCCCCTGGACCCTGGGGCCTGGGGAATCCGGGAGGAGGTAGAAGACCTCTGCGGTTGTTAACGCCCAGCGGTCACGTGCTAGATTCCGATTCCTCAACGAGTGTTCTCTTGACCTTCAGCAGCTGTCCGGCGATTACCTGGTTTATTGTTGTTTCTAAATCGGTGACAGGTCCCGGAAGGAATGTGCTTGAGGCAACCCCGCGCAGATTGGGTCCCCTAAGTGCCACTTGACCCTAAGTGCATGGGTCTCCTCAGAAGTGATGCAGAGAACCTGCAAGTGTCTTGATTTGAGCCAGGTCAGCAGAGATTTCGAATACAGTGGATCTGAGTGTGGTCCCTGGAACAGCAGCCTCAGCACTATCTGGGAAGTCTAGTTAGAAGTGAAAATTTCCCAATAGACTTGCCCCCAAAGCTGTTGAGCCACAAACAGGACCTGAAGCCTAGTTCTTTGTGTGTTCAAGTCCTCCACAAGATGCTAAAGTTGTGGTGACGGTTGAGAACCACTACTCAGAAACACTGGGCTTCCCAGGTGGCACTAGTGGTAAAGAACTCGCCTGCCAATGCAGGAGATAAAGGAGAGGCCAGTTTGATCCCTGGGTGGAAAAGATCCCTTGGAGGAAGGCATGGCAACTCACTCCAGTATTCTTGCCTGGAGAATCCCATGGACAGAAAAGCCTGGCAGGCTAGGGTCCACGGGGTCCCGAAATACCAGACGCGACTTGAGTGACTTAGCACTCACACTAGGTTTCAGTTTTTGTTTGGGGTTTTTCTTTGCTTGGTTGGTTATTTTTGCAGTTGAGTTAGAGCAGTGTCTCAGAACTGTGTTCTATGCATTTCAGAGATAATGGAAATATATATGGAAATCATATGGAAATCTATATATGGAAATCATATATACAACTGGTGGGTTTTATTCTTCAAGGAATTTTTGAAGATAATCTGACAAAGGAGCCTAGATTCCCAATCTTCCTTGGGTTCTGTGTTCCTTGTGATATCACTTATGAGGATTCTGATCCCTTTAAGATAAAGGAGCATATAATTTAAATTTATAGGATATGGAATTCCTTTGAAGAAGAAAAAAACCTTCCAGAATTACTAACCTCATAAAAAATGTTACCAAGTGTATTTGTTTCCCAACAGAGAAATTCTTATTTTGTATGCTGTGTAATTTAATGGGAAAGTGTCTCATAAAAAAGGCTTTGAAATGGGAATCAAGGTGCCTCCATTTTCTGTTTCGTATCTTGCCAGGGAACTTCCCAGGTGGCAGAGTTGGTAAAGAATTCGCCTCCCAGTGCAGGAGATGCAGGTTTGATCCCTAGGTCAGGAAGATCCCCTGGAAAAGGAAATGCAACGCACTCCAGTATTCTTGCCTGGGAAATCCCATGGACAGAGGAGCCTGGTGGGCTACAGTCCACAGGCTGGCAAAGAGGCAGACAGAACTGAGCTATTGAGCATACAGGCATGTCCTGCCAGAGCTGTTCAAGTTCTACCATGGCTTTAGGATGATTCAAAAGCCTTTGGACAACCAAAATGCTTTCTAATTGTGGAAAAAATGGTCCTTGGAAAACAACCTTAAGGACAGTAAAAATAACTTGCATGTTTCTAGGACAAACATTTTGAAAGACAGAAAAAAACTTTTAAAATTCATAAAAATAGCGATTCTCACTTTTTCTTTTGCCAGTTTTCTTGTGTATGTGTGTGTGTTTATGAGAAAAAAATTGAATTTGTATTTCACATCACATGCAAAGTTCCGAAAAAGATCAAGAGAGAAAAATAAAACTTAAAACATGAGCATATCTTTAACCTACAGGCTGAAAAAGAATTTCTTACATTAAAAGCACATCAAGGGACTTCCCTGGTGGTCCAGGGGCTGGGACCTCACACTCCTAATGCAAGGTGCCCAGGTTCAAACCCTGGTCAGGGAACTATATCCCACATGCTGTCTTTTACTGATGTTCAGTCAGTTTTACTCGAAGTAAACTGATTGTGAAATAATTCTTCAGTCAGTAAGCATGAAATATGGCATACACATTTTGAAACTTAAGCAATGCTTCCATTTTTAAAAGGTACTATATTGAGTTAATGGGTAGAAACACTATCTTCCCTTCAACTCTCTCCGCTCTCTTTTGTTTTCCTTTATACCTTGTCTCTGAGACACACAAAGCTACAATGCCTTAACATCTCTGGGTGTACAGCTCATGCCTCGCATGTATTTGTAGGTCCCCATGTTCTAAAGGTCTGTCTAGTCAAAGCTATGGTTTTTCCAGTAGTCATGTATGGGTGTGAGAGTTGGACTATAAAGAAAGCTGAGTGCAGAAGAATTGATGCTTTTGAACTGTGGTGTTGGAGAAGACTCTTGAGAGTTGCTTGGACAGCAAGGAGATCCAACCAGTCCATCCTAAAGGAAATCAGTCCTAAATATTCATTGGAAGGACTGATGCTGAAGATGAAACTCCAATACTTTGGCAAAGTATTGATGTGAATACCTGATGCAAAGAACTGATTCATTTGAAAAGACCCTGATGCTGGAAAGGACTGAAGGCAGGAGGAGAAGGGAAAGACAGAGGATGAGATGGTTGGATGGCATCACCGATTCAATGGACATGAGTTTGAGTAAACTCTGGGAGTTGGTGATGGACAGGGAGGCCTGGCGTGCTGCAGTCCATGGGGTCACATAGAGTCTGACATGTCTGAGCAACTGAACTGAACTGAACTGATGTTCTCATGTGGGGCTTCCCTGGTGGCTCAGATGGTAAAGAATCTGCCTGCGGTGCAAGAGACCCAGGTCAATCCCTAGGTCAGGAAGACCCCCTGGAGAAGTTGGCAACCCACTCCAGTATTCTTGCCTGAAGAATTCCATGAACAGAGGAGCCTGGCAGTCTACAGTCCATGGGGTCACAAGAGTTGAATACAACTGAAGTGAGTAACACTTTCACTTTCACATTCTGGTGTAGGTATAATTTGTTGTGAGGGTGTATAGGTTAATACACCTAGTGTAGCTTTGCTTCCCATCAGGCCATCCCAAAACCTTCCCCTTCTTCAGAGAGTTGTTATGGAAATAAATGCCAGGATATTATTTGACCTAATTCTCTGGAGAAGGAAATGGCAACCCACTCCAGTAGTCTTGCCTGGAAAAATCCCATGGACAGAGGAGCCTAGCAGGCTACAGTCCCTGGGGTTGCAAAGAGTTGGACATAACTGAGCAACTAAACAACAACAATAATGAGGTGAAACTAAATCCCTATTCTTGCCCTTATGTCTTTAAGAATGGAGAGGCCAGAAGCCATGCTTCTATTAGAGCATAAGCTGAACACCAAGAGAAAGCTGTATTCATCCAGATGCAGAAGTGAAGGTGTTCAGAGCAATTGGAGCAAATACCCTCTCTGTTCCATGCTTTCAAAGACAAAGCTTACTACTTTTAGTAATGATAATCTGGGCCAATCTTATCTTGACATTCAGTAATAATTGCACATTCACATGTTAAATTCTACAGCTGCACTTTAGATTTTACTATTCTTATAGTAATTATAGTAAAGTAATAAAATAGCCAGATTATAGTATCATTGTATAAGTTAAAGAACGTTTCCTCATACTTATATCTGAAAGTTCA
The DNA here is from genome assembly GCF_019923935.1 of Bubalus bubalis. NCBI lineage: Eukaryota > Metazoa > Chordata > Mammalia > Artiodactyla > Bovidae > Bubalus > Bubalus bubalis. The sequence continues at coordinate 75,696,697 of NC_059166.1, read as the reverse complement.
CTGGACCTTGAATTAACTTGTAGAACCTTACTGAACATATTGCTTTGATTAAAAATGAATACTGAATGTCCTGAAAAACACTTACATTTTTTCTGCCTCACCCCCTACCCTTCACAGAGGCTAACAGAAGAAAGTTTTCCTAAGAAGTGATTCAGGGAAAATAAAAATCTTACATTTTGTTTCAGAAGAAAATTTAGCTGAATATTAATTTTTAAGAGGAATATTATTATTTTCAGTATTATTCACTAGTTAGATGGCACTAGTGGTTAAAAAAAAACAAAAACAAAAACCTGCCTGCCAGCGCAGGAGACAAAAGAGCGCCAGGTTCAATCCTTGGGTTGTGAAGATCCCCTGGAGAAGGGCATGGCGACCCACTAGTATTTTTTTCCTGGAGAATCCTATGGACAGAGGAACCTGACAGGCTACAGTTCATGGGGTCACAAAGCGTCAGACATGACTGAGGCAATTTAGCATTCACAGGAGAACATGCACACATTAATCTAATCTTCAGTTTCCTCATCGTTAAAGTAAAAGTAGTACCTTCCTTACCTGCTTCACACTGTGGGTTTGAGAAAATGTACAACAATCATCTTGTCAACAATAAACTACAAAATAACATTTGTAGTTTACAAATGCAAATCTTAACCAGTCATTAACAGGTATTTACTTTCCTTTGGTCAACTCAGTTCCACCAACCTCCCCCACCTCCCTGCTTGTATACTACCACACACACACACAAAGGAATTCAGATGCCCTTTGCACACTCCATTTTATCCATTATAGCACTTCTCAACTTAGTTCAGCTCAATGTACTTGCCTGGAGACACATCTTTATGGTCTGGGATAAAATTCATTGCCTGTTTCTATTTACCTTTCAATAAGAAACTTGAATTACATGACATTTTGATCATATGAGACTTTGATTATATTTACTTTTTAATAATGCATTTTCATGTATATCAGCTTGCTTCTTCAGACTACCTGTTTTTAGTATCAAGAGGTCATTTGTGCAGCTTAGCTCACCATAACAAATCTCCTTTGGATCCTAGCCTAACTGTCTATGGAAGTTCCAACCCAAACATTTTCCACATTTCCCTAGGCTTCTGATCTTTTTTTTTCAATTGGAGGCTAATTATTTTACAATGTTGTGTTGGTTTCTGCTGTACAACAACTGCAATCAGTCATAACTATATATATATTTCCTGTCCCTCTTGAGCCTCCCTCCCACCCTCTCCCACCCCACGCCTTTGGGCCAGCACAGAGTACCAGGCTGGGCTCCCTGTGTTATATAGCCACTTCCCACTAGCTATCTACTTTATACATTGCTTATATTTTAAATTAGTATTTTAAGCAAAGTGCTAACTTCCCCAGCCTAATGTTATACCAGGAAAAAAAAAAAAGGCTATTTTACTTAAAACTTTCTAATATACAACTCCCAGCCAGATTAGTGAGTGATATTAAAAACAGCAACACATTTCTCACGGGTGTAAGATTTTTTTATTCCAATTTGATTTGCATTCCAATGGAAATTATAGTACGTATTCCCTTCTTGATTTTAAAAACAGTAGCTTAAAAACTTAACATGAATTATAAAATGTGATAAATTTGCAGATCAAAGATGGCTTTGATTGCTTGCAGCAACAAGTTTTTAAAACAAGGTTTAAAGTCATCATTTTCCACCTCCACACCAAGATAACCTTCTAATTAGTGATAGGCCGCACTGTAATAGCAGTTTAACACTGAGACTTGAGTAAACAGAAATATTGTAGAGCTTCTCCAGCCCCAGGTCAGGATGTTTTCTACGCCTTCTCATAATGGCGAACAGCAACCACATCGCCAAAAGTAAGAGTCTGAAAGATTCCAAAGATAACCAAATCTTCTTACACAGGTACATCAGTGGTTGTACCTACTGATTATCATATTATCTTAAATATTATTATATTATTATCTTAAAGATTGTCATATATATGATTTAAGTATTATACAAAAGAATAATGGCATTTACAAACATTAAATGTTGTATGCTCAGTCATGTCCAACTCTTTGCAACTCTATGGACTGTAGCCCACCAGGCTCCTCTTCTATGGGATTTTCCCAGGCAAGAATACTGGAGTGAGTTTCCATTTCCTCCTCCAGGGGATTTTTTCAATCTAAGGATCGAACCCACGTCTCCTGCATCTCCTACGTTACAGGCAGAATATCTACTGCTGAGCCACTAGGGAAGCCCTAAATGTTGTATAAAAACATTTTCATTTTTCTTCTACATCTTCATTTTCTAAAAAGAAACCCTTATATTTATTGAGTGAGTGACATGTATACATAGTTCATATCTCTGAAAGAAATATGAAAAAAAAAACTTAGATTAACTATCTAGATTCAGGTCAAAAGAATTCCTTTTGCCTTAAATTATCAGGGTAATTGGAGCATTTTAGCTTTCTCTTTTAAAAGTGCATAAAATTTATAGTAGGTTCTCATAATAGTTTACAATTCATGACGTAGATAAATTTTGAAGTTTTTAGACAAATGGTATTTGCAATGACGTGGTCCAAACGCAGGAAAAGGTAAATGTCCAAATGTTCTCATTGCTTTGACTGTCGTGCTTTAGTCTGTGTGAACCTTGGTGGTTATGTAGCTATAATGTGCACCATGGGCTCTTGTATCAAATCCAACTTGAAGAATTGCTATAAATCCTCTTTACAAAATTTAGTGTTTTTTAGTGTTCATCATTTTCATGGAGTCCTGTGATTTTCAAGAGGATAGCATGCGCCTGTCACCCATTACTTTCATTTCCTTTTTTCAACTCAGTCATGCCTGATCACAGTCATACATACCAAAGCTGAACTATCTACTTTTTTGTATTCAGGAAAAAAATAAAGAAAAAAAGCATAAAGGAGAACTGGAGAACTTCCAATTGAATCTTTTATAAATGAATCGCTCTATCTCTCTCTTTTTGGTGATGATGATCACTGCAGAAAAATGTGGCCAAATATTTGTCAACGTGCAAGGAAAATTGTCCCTCTGCTCCCCACTTCCACCCAGGAAAAAAAGGTGAATATGTAAGTCCTCTATCTGAACCTAGAACAGCTGGTAGTCAAGGGAAGGAAAAGAAAACTAGTCAATAGTCTTAAGTAACAAAAACGAAACACCCATCCTGCTATTATCTCAGAAGGAATACGTAAAGCAACTCCCATCCAAGAAAAAAATCCAAAATGATGTATTGACTTCTTCAATGTCATCTATTACTCAACTCACCCAAAAAAGTGTCTAGGGTGCTAGATGAGGATAAAACATTTTCCCCAGTTTATGATGCTACTCCACCATTAGATACATTATTTTTCAACTATTTTCTATTTTATAATTTTTACAAGACTATCTAGTATTGAATAGACATGTTTTAAAGGCATCTTATAAAATTAAAAAGGACTGAAGGGAAGTAATATCAAAATAGTTCTCTCTGAGGGTGCAGTAGAAGGGAACTTTATATTTTTGTTACATTTTACTGTTATATTCTAAATTATCTGTACTGAACTTGTAAAACTTTTATAAGCTAAAATATAAAAATTTTCACATGATTGAATACCCTTGCTAGTGACTTAATGTTATTAAAAAAGGAAAGATGGGAGAAAAGGAGGGAAGGAGGGACAAGGAAGGAGATGGGAAATTTGAGGGGTGGTGGGGGTAGGAGGAGAAGCAGGAATCGGGAATTGCTCTACTTACCATGATCATTTTGCCATCCTTAATCTCTCTTACAAAATTTGTTTCTTTGCCATCCCATTTCTGTACATGAACAAGTTTGTCTCCATCCAAGCTAACAACAGACTGAGACCACCAACAAAATGCAGAACATAGCAATAGGTACAGATCAGATTTCTGATATGGAAGTCAAGCAGATTTATTTTTCAAAGAGTAATAGTTGAATGAATAGTGATCAATTAATTATCACAAGAGTACCATTTCCTCTGTTGCTTCCAGGGTTAAAACTCTGAGAAAACTCTAATAAATCATAATTCGATTGAAATGTGTATGTTTAGATGCAAAAATTATCAGGCACATAAATTATCAGAAATAAAAATCCTAAACTAGTGCTTTCTGAAGAATCATCCTACTCCTTTAAAAAGGGTCTTAGAATGAGGTAAACTATTGATTAAGCCAACTTGAGGCAAAATAGAGATTAAACAAAGTACAATCTTTCTTTTAAATGAACACGATGAAATACTTTCTGAAATACAGATTTGATGCAAAATGAGAGAAATACGTGGTAAAGAAACAGATTGGAGCTTTGAGCTAGGGTAGTTGCCCATTATTCAGAACATAAGCTATGGGACACTAGAATGCAAAATTAACCCTGGGTCTTTCTCTCTGAAGTGAAATACTGATAACATTTTCCACTTCCTATCATCTAGAAAAAAAAAAAAAAAAAAACCACAGTTATTCTGTCCTCTCCTCCCCACCCCAGAGGAAGGAGCGGCTCCTTACCTTACAGTTTCTGTCGTCTGCAGTGGTTTCATCAAACTCTTCTCCCAGATGGAAACTAATCTCTGTGTTCTTGAATGTGCTTTGAGTCCTGATCACCACTCTGTCCCCCTCCTGACTGATGATCACTGTTGGCTTAGTCACATTGCCCACCTGCCTAGTGGCAAAGCCCACACCTAAAATAGCAAAAAGAAGCAATACAGTTGGTGGCAACTTCCAAAATAGCTCATGAAGTAGGAATCCGCTTTCCTCTTCTGGAATCCAGGTCGTAAAGTGTAAGTCTCATTAAAGTACGTTTAGCCCATCAGTTATGCTAGACGACTACTGAGCCTTTGTCATATGTGGATTGCCAATTTGGAAGCATAAATAATAAGAGGATGCTGGAAAAAAAGCTGAAAAGGCACAGAAACTTCACATTCTTCACAGAATACTTGGCCCTAGGCAAGAAAGCGGACAAATGCCAGATTTAAAAAGCCCTTCCGTGGAAAATGGTTTTTTAAAATCAGCACAGCATGTGATTATGGGATCTGCTTTTGTCTCTTGCTAATCGGATGGGTGAAAAAAGGAATTTGCGAGTATCTGAAGCTGCAAGTTTAAGAAGAGAACAGCACATCTTAGTTTTACCTACCAAGCGCCTTCATGTACTCATCAAAGTTCTGACTCTCCGTCAGCTTCCAGGTAGCACAGAAAGCCTCCACCATCCTTGCTCTTTCCCCGTTTGCTTCGGAAGCAGATAAAAGCGGCGGATACGGGTATCTCCGGATCGCAGGGCCACTGCAATTCCAAAGACCCCTTCGCACCTCACCGCAGCTCCTGCCTTTTATTTAGAAAAGAGGCTGGCAGAAAGCCAAGGATTTGAATTGCAAACACATCCCAAACACATCCCTCCGGCGTCCCTCTTTCCCGGAGGTTGTTGAAGGGGCAGGGGATGGGAAGGGAGAGGGGCGGGAGGCTCGGGAGGTTCCAATCCTCTTTGTGATTGGCTCAGGCCACTGGGTTAGCGGAGTAGGTCGCGTTCCTCTCAGTCCTCGCAGCGCAGCCCTTCTTCAGCCTGAGAAATCTCTGCAAAGGTTCAATGAGGCTGGAGGCAGGGAGCGGAAAATGAGAGGGTCTTTCAGATTCAGCTTGAAAACTTGGCAAAGGCCATTTCAGGCTGTGAGAAAAGAAAAAAAAAAAAAAAGCACAATAGGACATTCAGATTGATTTCCGCTCATGGCAAAGCTGGTTACAAATGAGGACCCCCCCCCCCCCACTTCAAGAAAACCACTGAAATGCCAAACTTTTCAAACAAAGGAAGCTGAATAGTGTCTTTTATTTTTCTCTCATATTAATAGGAAGAGCAAAACACGAGCTAGAATATGCCAAGCCAGGGAAAGACGAGAAGGAGGAGACATAAATGCCTCTCCCTAGACTGTGCTGCTGAAAGACTCCTCCAGCGGAGTACTAATGGGACCCTGATTTTGGCCTCTTCCCAACATGAACTGAGTGATTTTAAAGATCCCATTTTTCTTTCTAAGGAGATGAGAACCAGACTGAGATGGAAAAGGGACCTAAGGGAGAGAATGGTTAGAATTCACTAATGAGCTATAGAAATAAAGCAGAACCCACTCTTTCCCGCACTCCTTCACATAAACTGGACAGAAGTTCATCCAATAAGATTTTGAATGACCTGCACGCTAGAACCTTTTGATTTCCCGAGGTCACATCTACATCTGTTTGCTGGTTGTGTTAGCAGTAGAGTGAGGGGAAGAATTAGAGCAGCAGTGGGAGTCAGAAGACTCTGGCTTCCGTACTGGAGTCCAGAGCCTTCCCTGATAGCTCAGCTGGTAAGGAATCTGCCTGCAATGCAGGAGACCCCGGTTCGATTTCTGGGTCGGGAAGATGCCCTGGAGAAGGGATAGGCCACCCACTCTAGCATTCTTCGGCTTCTCTTGTGGTTTAGCTGGGTAAGAATCCGCCCGCAATGCGGGAGACTCCATCCCCGGGTTGGGAAGATACCCTGGAGTAAGGGAAAGGCTACCCACTCCAGTATTCTGGCCTGGAGAATTTCATGGACTGTACAGTCCATGGGGTCTCAAAGAGTCGGACATAACTGAGCATCTTTCACTTTCCTTTTCTGGAGCTCAAACCTTCCAGTCAATGACTATAGTCCCCTAAACTTGCCATGGGCACTAGACAGGACTTGCTGTTGTGCTGACAGGAACCTGAAGCTACCAGAGGCTACAGTAAAAAGTCTGAAAATCTGAAATGAAATAAGCCCAGAGGGAGCAAAGCTTGCAGTAACATCAGACACATCTGACATCATTTCAGCTTTTTTAAACCAACTCCCTGAAGATAGCCCCACCTAGGAAATTTTCATACATTCTTTTTTTTTTTTTTCCTAAATCTAAGCCACTAATTTATCCATTTACACAAACCATCTTTATGGTAAAAGTTCTCAAACCAATTTATTTTGTTACATCAAAATGCTCTTCTATGTTCCACTTAATAAAACATATTTAAGCTGGTGGAATGGTTAATTATTATCCTAAAATGTAATAGATCATTTCTTTTCCATAGTCCAGAAATATAAGATCAAGATTGTTGAGAGAAGGGACCAGGTGTAAGACATACTCATCATTGCTCCTTACTGATTGTGATGCTGAAATATTTGTTTACCTAATTTATGTCTTCCATTCTTTAGATAAGTAGCTTTTGATATACTTATTCTAACTTAAAGCGTATATTTCTGTAATGCAACTTTTTTACACCTTATATAAAACATGAAAGTCCAGCAACTTAGAGATAAATTTTTTAGAATACTGTATTAATTTAGTAATAAGCAGAAGAGAATATTGCTATGCAGATGTCTATAGCAAAAATTTTAGGAAAAGCCACTTGGCTATTTTGTAATTTCCTAACCTAAACTGACACATTTAATCTTACTATTTTTAATTGTTCAAGATACCATAGATTTACAACCAAGAATAATTGCTTTCAAATAATAGGTAACTTGCTCTTTTTATTGAGGACTTTATTAAAAGAGAAAGTAAAAGAATAGAGAAAAGATTGTGTTCTGCTAAGGAGGATTCAAGTATTAATAATAGATTGTTTTTCAATTTTTCTAAACCTAGGAGTAATTTATGATCCTGCTATGGCTTTTATAATATAAGTACATCCACAGATTTAAACAAGGAAAGAATCTGACAGAATGACCCTTCTCTCGGACTATTACCGTTATATAGGTAATATGGACTCTAAAGAATCTATTTATAAAGACTATTTTTAATAGTGAAATAAAAGAAACAAAGAAAGTTGCTTTGGGAGATCTTGACAAAATCTCCACATGAGGCTGAATCTCCAGGCACCTGCTTTATGAAAATTTTTCTTTCTTAAGGTAACAGAAGGTTTTAATAAAATTTTAACACTGTTCTTGAGCCAAGTAAACCAGCCAAGGTCTCGGAACTATTTCCTATAATATATCCAAGTATCTTCACCAAAAGAGATTAAATAACATTCAAAGTACTTGCTTGAGTTTCTTTTCTTTTTTTTTTTTTAATATAAATGTATTTATTTTAACTGGAGGCTAATTACTTTACAATATTGTAGTGGTTTTGAGTTTCTTTTTGTTACCAAATAACAGAAAAGAAAATGCTAATAGGTTATCTTTATAGTTGGACATGATATGTGGTTACACCATGAAGGCACTATTTATTGACCCACAGTTAATGAATGACTCGTGATAGCCAATATCTTGAGCCAACACCTTTTGCTGCAGCTGTGGTCTGTCTTGTGCACCACGGTCTCTACCCTCAAGCAACCAACCAGCAAAACCAACTCTAGGCTTCAGAAATGATAAAGACTCCGACCTTCAAGCCGGAGTGAACGCGATACGGACGATGGAATTCAACAGGAGGAGGTGTGTGAAAAAAGACCTGTGACTTGTCTGTCCCTTGTTGTTGTGAAATTTTTATATTGTTATTTTTTTAAAATGTGAACTAGACCAGAGAGGAGATACACCTGCAGGTGCAGCACAATCTTGAAAAGAAGTGCTGTTTCATCCTCTTCTACTGAAGTGTGGAAACCTAATAAAGACAAGCTTTGTTTACCTCCGTTTGTCCTGGTATTCCACTCTCCATATTTTCTTGGACATAAAATGCAGAAGTCCTTTACCTGCTTCTAGATCTAACAACGAGACTTGGGAGAGAAATTTGTTCCAAGTTAGTTTAGGAAAGAGTTATGGACCTTCCCTCTCTTCAGACCATCTATATCGCCACAACTCTGCTGAGAAAATGCTCCTCTCAAGTCCCCTGGTTACTTTCCAAGTGTCTTTTAGAGGTTAACTCAAATATTCACTGTGAGAAGACTGGATCAGAACCCCAATTATGTCACCTATGGTTTTGTTTATATCATTTTAAACGCGTCATAAATGTAATTAAATGCTTGTGTAGCTAATTATTTAATATCGTTCTCTCTCATTAGAACATGAGTTCCCTGGAGCATCTATTTTAGCATCTATGTCTTTTATTATCCATTGTGCTCTATCCTATCTTCTGTTACAGTATCAAGTTCATAGTGTTTGTTCTACGATGTTAAAAGTACGAACAAATATAGAGTGTGGACGTAGAGAGTCAGAGAACTTCAAAAAATAAGAATGAAAGCAATTGTATAAATGGTCTTTTCCAAGTTTCTATTCAAACTTTTCCTCTCTTTGCAACCTATATAATCCTTCCTGTCCTGTATGATGGGCTTCCCTGGTGGCTCAGATGGTAAAGAATCTGCCTGTAATGCAGGAGACCCAGGTTTGATCCCTGGGTCAGGAAGATCCCCTGGAGAAGGGAGTGGCAATCCACACTAGGATATAGTCCTGTTTGATAAGGATACCTAAAAACTCTTCCTCATACTGTCCATGGAGTTCTCCAAGCAAGAATACTGGGTTGCTATTTCCTTCTCCAGGGGACCATGTTTTGTCAGAACTCTTCTCTATCACCCATTCATTTTGAGTGACTCTGCAGTCATGGATCATAGCTTCATTGAGTTCTGCAAGCCATTTCACCACAAGACTGCAATTCGTAAAGAGATCCAGTAGTCATATACGAAAGTGAGAGCTGGACCATAAAGAAGGCTGAGCACTGAAGAATTGATGCTTTTGAACTGTGGTGCTGGAGAAGACTCTTGAGAGTCCCTTGGACTGCAAGGAAATGAAACCAGTCAAAGAAAATCAACTCTGAATATTTGCTAGAAGGACTGTTTCTGAAGCCGAAGCTCCAATACTTTGGCCACCTGATGTGGAGAGCTGACCCACTGAAAAAGACTCTGATGCTGAGAAAGATTGAAGGCAAAAGCAGAGGATGAGATGGTTAGATAGACTGAGCTGAGCTTTGAGTAATACTCCCAGAACACACCACTGCATCATAGAAACTGGCCTCCTAAGGAAAGGGTTTTCTCTACTAAAATCAGAAGTCTGGGGAATCAGGAAGCTGCTTCCCCACCTGCTGGTGGGAGAAATCTCTCGCCTTAGCTGTCATTCAGGAATAGGGGAGCATCTCCCAGAAACAGTGATTCCAGAGGCATGTCACATGGGCCAGATCTCAGGAGCAAAGTAGATGTCTGGGGTGCATTTTCTCTCATCATTTAACTGAGTTTTGAATTCAAGTCTTACCCAAGCATGCACGCTAGGCAGGGCTGAATGGAGAACTCCATGGACAGAGGAGTCTGGCGGGCTACAGTCCATGGGGTCACAAAGAGTCAGACACGACTGACTAATCACAGGCATACATACCAGAGAGGAGATTGGGAAATGTTTTGCTCTCTGCTGCCTCCGCAGAGCAGAGAAAACCACAGAAGGCAGTGGGATCAAAGGTCAACCTATCCACAAACTAGAGATAACTGAATATGCTTTTAAAATGTTTGTTTAAAAAGTTAAGTTTAGGGTTATAAAGAAAAGATAGAGATCCTGCTGCTGCTGCTGCTGCTAAGTCAGGTCAGTCGTGTCCGACTCTGTGTGACTCCATAGACGGCAGCCCACCAGGCTCCTCAGTCCCTAGGATTCTCCAGGCAAGAGTACTGGAGTGGGTCGCCAGTGCCTTCTCCGATAGAGATCCTAGATGGCTGGAAATATCTTAAAGTAGGTAATCATTAGAGTCACTTGGAGAGACTGATAATAATGCAGACTCTAAAGTCACCCAGGGGCTTCCCTGATAGCTCAGTTGGTAAAGAATCCACCTGCAATGCAGCAGATCCCAGTTCAATTCTTGGGTCAGGAAGATCCCCTGGAGAAGGGATAGGCTACCCACTCCAGCATTCTTGGGTTTCCCTTGTGGCTCAGCTGGTAAAGAATCTACCTGTAATTCAGGAGACCTGGGAACCCTGGGTTGGGAAGATCCTTGGAGAAGGGAAAGGCTACCCACTCCAGTATTCTGGCCTGGAAAATTCCATGGACTACTTATACATGGGATCACAAAGAGTCGGACATGACTGAGCAACTTTCATTTCACTTTCACTTTCAAAGTTATCCAGAGAGATTTTGAAATAGGTAGTCTGGGATAATGCTGGACTTTGTACTGAAAAACAAAATTTTTAAGTTGAAATTCTGCATATGTTAATTACATTTAATGCCTTATAAAATAAATAGTATACTCTAGTCTGTCAGAATCACATTAATTTGGATTCTCATACTTCTTCAATGCAAAATACAAGAAAAGACTAAGGGAACAGTGATACTCTTATTGACCCTATCATTTCAAAAATGATGTGTAACTTATACCAAGGATAGCTTCACATTTAAAATTATGTGTATTACACAATATACTTATACCATGGTATAAGTCAATTATATCTCAATGAAACTGGAAAGAAAAAGATTTTTAAATAAAAAATAATGTGCCATGAGATACCAGCAAGGAAGAAACATGATCCAACTATCCTAAGAATGAAACATTAATTAAACCAATGCTAACAAGTAAAATTCTGTGTCATAATGGAGAATATAATCTGTCAGAGTGCAAATTATCAAGATTTATAAAATTAAGGCACTCAATTAATTTAAATGGAGACACTTCTGAAGACACTGAGAAGTCTTGTTGCAGAAAGTATCTGGTCTACCTGGGCCTTCTTGCAAATAAGATATTTTCATACTTGTTTTCTAGAAGAAAAGGAATCCTTGAATAATATGTTCCATCTAAATTTTAAGTCTCTGCAACACGTAATTTTCAAGACAATTTATTGGAACAGCTCTTGATATGGTTTGATCAGTAACATCATTAAAAATTATAAACGGGCCATTGAGATTCATGGTATTTTTTACCCAATAACTAATTGGAAAGCATAGGAATATTAGGTTTGTGCAAAAGTAATTTGCATTGTTGAACTTTTCTGTTTAATGTTGGAATACATTCTTAAATAAATGTGGTTTTTAAAACATCACTTTTATGCATATTTCTTGCTTTATTTTTTTGCTAATGACATTACTTGCTATTTATTTTATATTTATTTTAGGCTAGGTAAATAATGTTAGACAAAGAGCAAATTCAAGCAATTTTCTTATTTGAGTTCAAAATGGGTCATAAAGCAGTGGAGACAACTCACAACATCAACAACACACTTGGCCCAGGAACTACAAACAAACATACAATGCAATGGTAGTTCAAGAAGTTTTGCAGAGACAAGCACCTTGAAGATGAGGAGCACAGTGGCCGGCTATCGGAAGTTGACAGCAAACAACTGAGAGGATCATCGAAACTGATCATCTTACAACTATATGAGAAATTACCAAAGAACTCAACATCGTCCATTCCATAGTCATTTGGCGTTTGAAGCAAATTGGAAAGATGAAAACTTTGGATAAGTGGTGCCTCATGAACTAAATGCAAATCAAAAAAGCCATCTTGTTGGCTTTTCTTGTCACTTCTTATTCTATGCAACAACAACAAAACCATTTCTCAATCGGATTGTGACTTGTGATGAAAAGTGGATTTTATATGACAACCAGCAATGGCCAGCTCAGTGGTTGGAATGAGAAGGAGTTCCAAAGCACTTGTCAAAGTCAAACTTGCACTCAAAAAAGGTCATGGTCACTGTTTGGTGGTCTGCTGCCAGTCTGGTCCACTACAGCTTTCTGAAAACTGGTAAAACCATTACATCTGAGAAGTGTACTCAGCAAATTGATGAGATGCACTGAAAACTGCCAGTATTGCAGAAATGCAACTGCGGGTTGCATTAGTCAACAGAAAGGGCCCAATTCTTCTCCATGACAATGCCTGACCACGCATTGCAGAACCAATGCTTCAAAAGTTGAACAAATTGAGCTATGAAATTTTGCCTCATCCACCATATTTACCTGACCTCTTGCCACCAAACTACCACTTCTTCAAGCATTTCAACAACTTTTTGCAGGGAAAGCTCTTCCACAACTAGCCAGAAGCAGAAAATGCTTTCCAAAAGTTTGTTGAATCCCAAAGCACAAATTTTTATGTGGCAAGAGCAAACAAACTTATTTCTTATTGGTAAAAATGTGTTGATTGTAATGGTTCCTAATTTGATTAATAAAGATGTCTTTGAGCCTAGTCATAATGATTTAAAATTCATGGTCTGAAACTGCATTTACTTTTTCATCAACCTAGTATAAACATTATCTTTGAATGTTAGTGATATAAAATTAAAATAAAATAGGATATTAATTAATTTATTGCTTATTTCCAAAACAACTTGTTAAAACCATTATTATGATTAAATTATTTTTGTTAAGTCATAGGAATGACTTAACAAATGCTAGCACCCATTGATTTATTGAAGAGTAAGCCTACATTTGAAATTGTTAAGAAAATGCCAGAATATCACAAATTTTCTGCTCCTCATATTAATTTATTGTTTGGAAATAGCTAATATCCTGCAGTGGAGATAGTAATATTTATATATAGCATAATATTGTTTGAAGGGAATTCCTAGAATATAGAGAGATACAGTAAATGATCAAAGTGAAAATAATAGATATAAAGAGAAGGAAAATACACCCTAATTATAGATATTACTAATAAAGACATTTAAACAATTGGGTTTCCCTGTGGTTCAGCTGGTAAAGAATCCTCCTGCAATGCAGGAGACCTGGGTTCTATCTCTGGGTTGGGAAAATCCCCTTGAGAAGGGAAATGCTACCCACTCCAGTATTCTGGCCTGGAGAATTCCATGGACTGTTCATGGGATTACTAAGAGTCAGATACGACTGAGTGACTTTCACTTCCCAAACAATTGGAATCAGATATGTAATGAACTAAATGATAATTGAGAAAAACTTTCTGTATGCTAAAAAATCATGCATGCTCAGTTGCTCAGTCGTATCTGACTCTTTGTGACGCCTTGGACCGTAGCCCACCAGGCTCCCTCTGTCCATCGGATTTTTCAGGCAAGAGCACTGGAATGGGTTTCCATTTCCTGCACCAGGGAGTCTTCCCTAACCCAGGGTTCAAACCTGCACAGTTAAAAAATAGGTACCAATATATAGATCAAAATTCCTCATTATTTGACATAATTAATGAAAATAGAACACAAGCTCTCTAATTCTAGCAATATTTTTGAATCAAATATAATTTAAATAAGAATACATAAATATAAGGGGAAATCCAATATTCAATCAGATATTCATAAATCATTATAAGAAATATGGCTGACCATAGTTTTTCACTGGGGCCTTTAGAAACCAAATAAATATAGAGCACTGATACAGAAATTTTTTTAAAGTGGTGGCTCAATTTTTTTCATCATATTGTGAACATAGAAGAGATTTTCTCTTTGAAAATCAGTCAGCACTCATTTTCATTATACCATCCTCATGTGCTACTTGTCTGTAGGAAGAGAATATATTAGACGTTGGATTTGAGAACTCAATTTACTCTACACTTATATTTCTTCTGCAAAGCCATAAAATCTGATTGCATATATCAGTCATGATAACCTAGCTGACTTGTGTCTGCCGAGAGACAAGATAAAGGTCTGCTGTCAAATTGTTTCCAAATCCTCATCATCGGAGTCTGGTTTCTGAATAATTACCAGCACTTTTCTGTTTTGTTGTTGAAAGCTAGTTGATGTACAGTATTATATTAGTTTCTGGTGTGCCCCATAGTGATTTGGCACTCACATAAATTATGAAATGATCACACAATAACTTCAAACGAAAGCTTATTTTTGATCCACAAAAAGTTACTAAAATAATATTGACCATATTCCTTATGCTGTGTATTACATCCTCATGGCTTCTCTTTTTTATAACTGGAGATTTTTACCTCTTAATCCACTTCACCTGTTTCTCTTCTCCCACTACCCTCTGGCAACCACTGTTTGTCCTCTGTACCAACAAGTCTGTTTTCATGTCGTTTTGTCGGCTGGTTTGTTTTGTATTTTAGATTCCACATATAAGTGAGATCACATGGTGTCTGCCTTTGTCTGACTTGTTTACCATAATGTCTTCTAGATCCATCTGTCTTGTCACAATGGCAAGGCTTCATTTTTTATGACTAATATTCCAACCCATAGGAATGATACACACACACACACACACACACACACACACACACACACACATCCCTTCCTTGAGGCTGAGGATCCTGAATGTTGAAAGAGACAATGTGTTCAGTTTAAGAAACTATGTTCAAAATTGCATTGTTTTGACTTAAAAATCAAGGGAAGGCATGCAATTTTTATCAAAAAGGAGATAGGTCGTAAAATACTGAAGTAATTCTTCACTTTGGGATCTTCAGCATCCTTCAGGAGAGAATAATCCTTCTGTCTCTTTAAACATCTTTTCAAAATTTTAACAGGTCAGAACTGAGTTAAAATTTATAAATTTTTCAGAAAGGATTGAATCACTGTTACATGCAGTCTTTCCATTTAGAAACCATAGGTTTTAGCCCCATTTGTTAAAAACTGTGGTACTTCTTTCAGCAATGTGTTTGTCTTCCATGTATAAGTTTATATTCCCAATCTCTTCAAGATAGTCTTTAGCTGTAAAAATAATTAAAAACAAAATGAAGCAAAACTTCATAACCTAGGGATTATCACCTTTAATCTTATATCTGTTCACAACCAGCATTTAGAGAAATTAATAAAATACTCTGCTGCTGCCCTACATGAAAAGCCTATTAAGAGAAGATTTTCTTGTTTTGACTACTGTCTAGGTTCAAAACACAGGATTTCTTATACTGGCTATCTATATATCTATCCTTAGGTAAATTATCTAACCCCTTTAACATTTGTATCTTTGTCTGGAAATGATGCTGTTATGCTGGGTCATCAATTTAGGTTTCTTCTTTCTCTAATGCCCTAGAATTCTTCGGTACTTCTACATTATGTTAGTCCATTTTCAAGTTCAGCTTTATGGAAACTCTATCTGAGAAGTTAAGAGAACTTTGACCTACTTATGTTATCAGTCACCTTGTAGGAGCCTCATACGTCATATCTGATGCACTCACCCAGATGCACCCAGTCAGTATTTGGCAACACCCAGAGGCACTCAGGATGCTAATTCAGAGAAAATAAAACAATTCTACTGATGCAAAATTTTTTAAAAGTCTTTATTGAATTTGTTACAATACTGTTTTATGTTTTATGTTTTGGCTTTTTGTTCAAGAGGTATGTGGGATCTTGGTCCCCTGACCAGGGATCAAACCCACACCCCCTACATTGAAAGTCGAAGTCTCAACCACTGGACCACTAGGGAAGTCCCTGATGTAAAAATTGGAGATTAAAAACATAATCTTTTTAGGAAGATGGAGTTGGGGAAAAGAGAAAGAACTAAATAGCTATGTTTGAATTTGTCAAGTAAATAATTCTAAGTTTAACCTGGAAATCTCATAAAATTCTCTTCAACATGAGTTTTATTAAAAATTTGATTGTTTACTTAATGAGGAGCTGTATACTAGTCATTGGCAAAAGCTTTCATTTTAAATTGTTGTAGTGATACATGTCGGAGAGGGCAATGGCACCCCACTCCAGTACTCTTGCTTGGAAAATCCCATGGATGGAGGAGCCTGGTGCGCTGCAGTTCATGGGGTCACTAAGAGTTGGACACGACTGAGCGACTTCACTTTCACTTTTCACTTTTATGCATTGGAGAAGGAAATGGCAAACCACTCCGGTGTTCTTGCCTGGAGAATCCCAGGGACGGGGGAGCCTGATGGGCTGCCGTCTATGGGGTCTCACAGAGTCGGACACGACTGAAGTGACTTAGCAGCAGCAGCAGCAGTGATACGTGTGCTGTTTTCTTTCAGGTATTTACAGCTGATAAAATAGCCCTAGTCAACATAAAAGGAAATGCTCAGCAAAGACTCGTTTTAATTGTTCAAATCAATTTTGAAAGAAGGAGTACATTGCAGAACCCACACTTACAGATTTATCTCTCAAAATTTTCCATTTTTTCATTTCTAGCATTTTGTAGCTTTATTATATCCATTTTGGTCAGTATAGCAATATACTTCAATCAGTTCAGTTCAGTCACTCAGTTGTGTACAACCCTTTCCAACCCCATGGACGGCAGCACACCAGGCTTCCCTGTCCATCACCAACTCCCGGAGCTTACTCAAACTCATGTCCATCGAATCGGTGATGCCATCCAACCATCTCATCCTCTGTCATCCCCTTCTCCTCCTGTCTTCAATCTTTTGCAGTATCAGGGTCTTTTCCAATAAGTCAATTCTTTGCATCAGATGGCCAAAGCATCAGAGTTTCAGCTTCAGCATCAGTCCTTCCAATGAATGTTCAGGTCTGATCTCCTTTAGGATGGACTGGTTGGATCTCCTTGCAGTCCAAGCGACTCTCAAGAGTCTTCTCCAACACTGCAGTTCAAAAGCACCAATTCTTCAGTGCTCAGCTTTCTTTATAGTCCACTTCCCACATTCATAGGTGACTACTGGAAAAACCATAGCTTTGACTAGACAGACCTTTGTTGGCAAAGCAATGTCTCATTTTAATATGCTGTCTAGGTTTGTCATAGCTTTTCTTCCAAGGAACAAACTTCTTTTAATTTCATGGCTGCAGTCACCATCTGCAGTGATTTTGGAGCCCAAGAAACAAAAGTTTGTCACTGTTTCCATTGTTTCCCCATCTGTTTGCCATGAAGTGATGGGACTTGATGCCATGATCATAGTTTTCTGAATGTTGAGTTTTAAGCCAGCTTTTCACTCTCCTCTTTCACTTTCATCAAGAGGCCCTTTTGTTCCTTCTCACTTTCTGCCATAAGGGTGGTATCATCTGCGTATCTGAGGTTATTGATATTTCTCCTGGCAATCTTGATCCCAGTTTGTGCTTCATCCAGTCTGGCATTTTGCATGATGTACTCTGCATAAAAGTTAAAAAGCAGAGTGACAGTATACAGCCTTGACATACTCCTTTCCTAATTTGGAACCAGTGTATTGTTCCATATCCAGTTCTAACCATTGCTTCTTGACTTGCATACAGATTTTTCAGGAGGCAAGTAAGGTGGTCTGGTATTCCTATCTCTTTAAGAATTTTCCACAGTTTATTGTGATCCACACAAAGGCTTTGGTGTAATCAATAAAACAGAAGTAGATGTTTTTCTGGAACTCTTTTGCTTTTTCGATGATCCAGTGGATGTTGGCAATCTGATCTCTGGTTCCTCTGCCTTTTCTAAATCCAGCTTGAACATCAGGAAGTTCACGGTTCACGTATTATTGAAACCTGGCTTGGAGAATTTTGAGCATTACTTTTCTAGCGTGTGAGATGAGTGCAATTGCGCGGTAGTTTGAGCATTCTTTGGCATTGCCTTTTTGGGGACTGGAATGAAAACTGACCTTTTCCAGTCCTGTGGCCACTGCTGAGTTTTCCAAATTTGCTGGCATATTGAGTGCAGCATTATCTTTTAGGATTTGAAATAGATCAACTGGAATCCCATCACCTCCACTATCTTTGTTCATAGTGGTACTACAATAAAGTAATTTTATTTAATTTAAACAACCAGACAAAGAAGCCCAGAACAAAGAAACTTGCTAGGAATAAAGAGGGACATTTTATAAACAAGAAAAGGCAATTACTCAACTACTGTTTCTTGCAAAAAGGCATAAGTGAACATTTTAGAGAAAAAAAATTTTCTCCATGTTGATTGGTTTGTTGGATACTTGGATGTGTACGTTTATCAAAACTATCAAACCATACACTTCAAACGGACACATTTGTTGCATGTAAACTATAGCTCATGAGTGCATGCTTAGCTACTAAGTTGTGTCTGACTTTTTGTGACGCCATGGATTGTAACCCACCAGCCTCCTCTGTCCATGGGATTTTCCAGGCAAGAATACTGGAGTGGGTTGTCATTTCCTTCTCCAGGGGATATTCCGGACCCAGGGATTGAATCTGCATCTCCTGCACTGGCAGGTGGATTCTTTACCATTGAGTCATCTGGGAATAAAATTAAAAGAGAAAAAAAAAACAACATTTGCCAAATGAACCATAAGTAGTCTAGAGTTGTATTTTAGCATAGTGATTTAGGATATTTGCTCTTTGGCCAGACTGCTAGGGGCTAAATACTGCCTCTACTCCTTACCATATGTAAAATTAAAGGGAACTTTTCTGCACCTCAGTTCGTCTTTAAAACTCTCATTGTCATAGTTAAATCATGGTTGCGAGGATTAAATGAGTGAATACAAATTAAATGCTTAGAATAGGGTCACACTAAGAACTCAATAGCTATTGCCAGATGTGTATCCTTTGCTTAACCTGATTAACAGTAGATGCTTCTGACAATTTATAACATGACTTTAATATATCAAAAGGAGATAGCTAAGAGGAGGAGGAAAAGAAATTAGTAATAGGACTTTATTGCAAATCAGTTTTTAAACTAGGAATTAATTAGAATCGGTTCGCTTGTCTAGATTTTTAGTTTGAGCAGTGACAAATGCCTTTCTGTAATTGATTTGCATAGTTGGCATACACCCTGCGGGGAAAGAAGGCAGCCAAATACAATTTAGAATTGTTGCCAAGAACGCTTGTAACTTGATTTGGAAATTCTTAGGAGGAACCTCTGGGCTTTCTTTACACATAGGAGGTACTTAATGAGTACATTTGAATAAATTAATGAATGAGAGAGCGTGGGACTCGTTCTGAGTTTGTGACACTAGAGATCCTGCTTTATAACTCTTCAAAAGAAAAACTCAAGAAGGGAACAGAATATATGTTGGTCACAAAGGGCCTTGTTTCTTTAAGAAACTTCTTGAAGTACTGTGTAGCTCTACTATTTCCACTATATGATTTAGAAGTAGCCCTGCTAATTGCTGTCCTAATGAGCAATGATCTCTAAATAATTTTTATCTTGCATCTCATCAATAAAATGTTTATCCACCTCATATTTGTGCATTTATTTATTCATAACTTATATATATTTAACTACCATGGTAACATAGCATGCATAACTCATATAAAATATAAATTGAAGAGAATGAGATGAAGACAAAATAAATATTTTTATATATGATATTGCTAATTGTAGATGACTCCATATTACTGTTAACTACTATTTCAAGGCCAAATGTACACTTAGGTTTGAGTATTACTTTCAATAATAATGGCCATAAATGCACATTTCAAGTGGTCTTCTTGTAATTGTGAGCTTTCTTTTCATTTTTTGTTAAACTGTTTACATGCTCCCAGTTTATACCCTAGAATGTGACTGACAAGAACTTCCACTAGGAGTCAGGAAACACATACCAGCACTCACTTTTTGCTGTTAAGTCGTATGCTGTTAGCATTGTTTTAAATCTTCATTTTCTTAGACATATTTTCAATCTTTTTGCCTCATTTCATAATGCTTAGTTTAAATAAAACTGGATAACATGATTTATGAATTCACTTGGTTGGGTCCATATACAACACAGTATATCATGGAACTGAAATGGGATGAAAAATGAGGAACTCACTGTCAAACACTTTTCCCCGGGACGTGGCATGACAAGTGACTGATACGTGCCTCAGTAAAGGACTAATGCCAGTCTATCTGTCTATTCATATATATCTTAGTAAAGATTAATTTCGATCTAATTTTACATAAAATTAAATACGAATGAGGGCATTAATATTTTCTTCTGGCTCCTTTATAGATCACCTTGCTGACTCACTGGGATTCCTGTAGCCTCCTTGAGTAACCTGTCCAGAGAGAAGAGAAACCTCAGGGGTAGTGGGTATGAATTTGCAGCCCAGACCTGTATGTAATAATGTATGTCTTTGTTCTTCTGTAACTGAACTTGAGTAGTAACTTACTTCCCATTTGACCTAAAAGCAGAAAACTTTATGTGCTCACTTTTTTGCAAACTTAGTAAAAATTTGTGATTATTGAGACATTTTAGATTTTTCTCCAGCTCAGTTCAAAGATTCCCTCCTCCTTCTCCATGAGGTTTCATCTAAGATCTAAAGACAGAAGATGAGATGAAAGGACAAAGCACCAGGACCCAGGAAGAAGTGGCTGTCATGATGGTACCACAGGACCTAGTCCTCAGTCATCTTCTTTGGACATTGGTGACACTCACCCTGCTGAGATTTCCTGTCCTGTCTCACATGAGAGAAAGGGCAGCATCAAGAAAGATTACAAGATTCTGACTGGAGCAACTTATTGAATTGTAATTCCATTTAGTGCATTTTAAAAATCTAGGGGGAAAGTGGTTTAGAAGGGGTAAATCAGCATTTTTCATTGGAAATGATAAGTGTAAGATGTCTATTATGTATCCAAGGCAGATACCAAGCAGACTTTTGAATATGGCATTCTAGAGCTCAGAAGAGAGATTTTCCATTAAAATGTACATTTTGGAGCCACCAAAAGCACATAATTGATCTTTAAAGTCATGGGACTGGATTAGGTCATCAAACCCTTAAGTTTCAAGGAGTGAATGTGGACAGCACAGAGAAGCAATTCAATGACTGAGCCTGAAGGACTTTCTGTTAATAAATCAGGAAAAGTAGAAGATTCCAGACAAGGAAGCTTAAAACAAAGTGCCTAGTGAGGTGGGAGGTAAACAAGGATAGTTTTATGTATCAGAAGGCAAAGAAAGAAGAATTTCAAGGGGAGTGACTGATTAATTTTGTCAAATATAAATGAGAAATTGGGAGAGATGAAGACAGAGCTGATCTTCAGATTGGGTCACATGGAGGCCATTGATATCTCTGATAGGAGTGATGAGAATGGGTTCCAGAAAAGCTAAGAGAAGAACTGGAAGAGTGAGTATAGAGAAGCCTTTTGAAAAGTTTTTCATAAAGAAGAACTCATAAATTGGGGAAGTGGCTGGAAGTTTATGTCAAGTCATGCAAACTTTTTATTTTCTGACTGCACCATGCAACATGCAGGATCTTAATTCCCAGATCAGGGAATAAACCCATCTTCCCTGCAGTGGAAACATACAGAGTCTGACCACGGGACCACCAGGGAATTTCTCAGTTTTTTTGGATAATGACAGGTATTATAGCATGTTGGTATGCTAGTGTTACTGGAGGAGGGCATGGCAACCCACTCCAGTATTCTTGCCTGGAGAATCCCCATGGACAGAGGAGCCTGGCGGGCTGCAGCCCATGGGGTCGCAAGGTGTCCAACAGGACTGAAGCGGCTGAGCACACACGCACGCTAATGAAAACAGTGCAGTACGTAGGGAATGATGACCAGAGAGGCTTGTACATCAGGGACAGTAAGGCTATACTAATGATTGTCCCTTGAGGCAGTCAGTGGCTACCCTCATTACAGCCTTCACAGAGAAGGTGCCATTACCCGTGATAGTAAAACGCGGGAGTGGCGGGGAGCAGCAGTGGTCTGGAGGCTCTGCAGACTGCCTGAGAGCCTGCCATGGGCAAAGTCAAAGTTTGACATTGTACAAAGCACAAAACTTTGTACAAAGTGACATTACACACCAAAGTGCAATAGGGTAATATATTTTGTACTGTTTAGCCATGGTGTTTTTCTTCATGCTCTTTTATCCCATTATTCTTTCCAACCAGACTTCGAGGCACCTCTTATTATCACTGAAGAACAGGGAAGGAGACAGGCGAAAAGCAAGTTTTGAAAGCTAACACTTTTGAGTTGAAAGAGTCTGACCTTATGAATTATTTGAAGTTCTTGTGTAAAACTAAGAAAAAGGGTATACTTTCAAGAGATAAATGCCTGAGAAGGTGGGAGGGTCTGAGAACTACAGGTCAGTGAAGGAGTTGCCTTAAGAGTAGCAATATTTCTTCCACTGAAACGGAGTGGAAGGGGGGATGGTCAGCATGTGGGTGCTGGAGCCAGAAAACTGGTAGATCTGATTTGAGAGAGGAAATACTGGCCTGGTAGTCTTCTATGAAATACAATACATTCATCAGCCGAGAAGTTTAAATGAGGTGAAATTATCTAGAATTGACAGATTAGGTAAAAATCACTTTGTGGAACTTCTATTTGAAACCAAATTTGACTATAAAAAATAAAATTGCATTTCTCATGCAACAGGGTCTTGTGGAATAAAATGCTAGCTACTATAGAAGAAGCCTGTCTATAATAAATGCAAATCACCACGGAACCATATCCTCTTGAGGTGACAGATGGGAGAGAACTGGCAGACTCCGAAGTCAACCCCAATTTCAGATAAACTGCTGGACAGTGATGCAACTGAGTGTGAGCAGACTACTGAATGCTTTGCATTTTCTGGGTAGATGCAGGAGAAGCTATATCAGGAAGGAAACAGATGTCAACAGAGCCTTCTAAACTGCCACATAGATTCAATTCTCTGAATCCCTGGAGAACACCTAGGAAGGAATGAAAATTTTAGTTAGAGCCCATTCTTTAGGCTCTGAATTTCTTTTCAAAGCTGCGTACAAAAACCTAGCAAGTCACCTTGCAGGGCTGCCATCAAGTAGCAGCCCGGGGTATGTGCCAGGCCACAGATTGTACTTTGGAAGAAGGGTTTAGACTCTCTGGTAAAATCAGAGACAACCACTTATTCCCATAGAGAGATTATTTCAGATAGCTGTCAAACGCGACATCTGAAGAAAGCATTTTTCTCTTTCTTTGCCTTTGTGAAAATAGCATTTTGTTCTTAGCTAAGACCCTTCAAAAGAGACTATGGCTAAAACAACAGGGACCGTGCAGGCTTAAGTGGACTCAACAAATCAGAGAGAGGCCCCTGACTCTGTGCAGCCAAAGTTTAGCCTATATTTTCTCGAACTGTTGATGGAAAAAGACTAGGCCATCACCATGAGGGGGGAATAGATATGGCTAGGGCTTTGTTTGTTGTCAGTAAACTCTAAGAGCCATGAAGTTTGGTCTGTTGGGTGGGAGCAAGACTATTCCTATTCATGCCTTCTGTCCTGGCGTAATTGTTAATAGTGTGTGTCAGAAGCTTAGACAAAGAATACAAGGCACCCAGTCTGTAAGCAAAGCCAACTCCACCTTTAATGAAAGAGCTTTTTCACCAGAGCTTATTCTATGTGTGTGTGTATACACACACACACACACACACACACACACACATATATATATATATATATATATATATATATATATATATTTGGCTATGCCATGGCCTCCCTGATAGCTCAGTTGGTAAAGAATCTGCCGGCATTGCAGGAGACCCTGGTTCAATTCCTGGGTCAGGAAGATCCCCTGGAGGAGGGATAGGCTACCCACTCCAGTATTCTTGGGCTTCCTTTGTGGCTCAGCTGGTTAAGAATTCGCCTGCAATGCGGGAGACCTGGGTTCGATCCCTGGGTTGGGAAGATCCCCTGGAGAAGGAAAAGGCTACCCACTCCAGTATTCAGGCTTGGAGAATTCCATGGACTATATAGGCCATGGGGTCGCAAAGAGTCGAACAAGACTGAGCAACTTTCATATCTTCATTGCAGCTTGTGGAATCTTTTTTGTGGCATGCAAACTCTTAGTTGAAGCATGTGGAATCTAGTTCCCTGACCAGGGGTTGAACTTGTGCCCCCTGCTTTGGGAGCGGGCAGTGTTAGCCACTGGACTATCAAGGAAGTCCCCGGAGCTTATTTTTGAAGAACAGCTTCAACCTGTATTATGGCCAATGTTGCTGGAGAAGAGCAAGAAAGGATGGCAGAAGTTTAGGTCAGCACTTGAAAGAGGAAAAGTCCTTTAAAATGCCTGACAATTCTACTCAAGGGTGTTGCCTGTGATTCTCACTTACTTAGGCTTAACCCTGGAGATAGGGGAGGAAATGTCACCCAGAGAAGCACAGGCTGCATTGTGTGATGAGGAAGTTACTGTTCTTGTGAAATAGATTCTCTATAGGAAACTGGTCCTCGCTCTTTTGGAGACTGCCAGCAAGGACAATCCTACCTCCAGGGAAAGTCAGGTTTTTCCCAGAACACAAAGACTTACACAGACAAGATATATTTTGCAATGTAAATCACTGATTCTTTGTTTTTGGTCCTTAGCCTTCTAGAATCCCATTATTCAATTACTTTGCTAGTCAGCTAAGCCTCCGGGGAGGAGCTGTGCCCACAGAGAAAAGGAGGGGGAGGATATCAGGGTGGCAAACTGGGGAGGGGCAGTGGATTTTCAGATACAGAAGTCAGAACATTTGGGTACAGGGACCCAAGGACATTACAACGGGTCTGGAGGAAAGCCTGATGAAATAAAAGCCAGCACTCCAGCTCAGATCTCAGAAGGTCCAAAGGAAGTAAAGATTACCTGGGCTGGGGAAAAGGATGGGAGAAGAGAAAGAAGGAAGATGAGCAGGAAACCAGAGAGCTTGGGAGCTAGCGAGTCCCTGCTAAGGCCTAGAGTCCTCCACTGCCTTTCTTTCCGGAGCTGAGTTCTGAGATGGAACACAGGACAGAAATCTTCCACTATGTGGTTGGAGGGACTTGAGAGATGAAGAGTCAGTGCCTTGATTCTTAGATGGAGTGAGAGGAGGCAGAAGCTTTGCTGAGTTCCCTTCTTACCTTCCAGCATCCCTGAGCATTAAATAAGAGTGGCCCTTTGCATTCTCTAACACATGTCTGATACAGAACCTTCCTGAGCTAAATGTGCTGAAAAGAGGTGCAAAAATAGCTAAGTGTGAAGGGAAACTGTAGACAGGATGGGGCAGTAAC
Source organism: Bubalus bubalis (assembly GCF_019923935.1). NCBI lineage: Eukaryota > Metazoa > Chordata > Mammalia > Artiodactyla > Bovidae > Bubalus > Bubalus bubalis. The sequence goes on along the minus strand of NC_059166.1, from coordinate 75,671,185 downwards.
CTGAGTAGAAACTTTAAAGGAACAAGACTTCTCAGCAAGGATGCCAGCAAGCAAGCATAGACGGTGAAAACCAAGGACAAGATGCATGGCCACCTCCCTTGTCCCCTGTGACCCGTCACCACTTGGGATCAACAGCAAGGATGAGGGCAGAGGTAGCAATAATAGTGGCAAGCTATTATTATTATAGTTTGCTATTATATTAATAGTTATTTTTACTATAGGGCTTTCTATAGGCCAAACACTATTTGATGTAGTTTACCTACATTAACACATCTACATGAAGTAGGTAGCCATTCCCTTCTCCAGGGGATCTTCCCAACCCAGGAATTGAACCCAGGTCTCCCGCATTGCAGGCAGATTCTTTACCAACTGAGCTACCAGGGAGGCCCCAGCTTACATATATTAAGATATTTAATTCTCACAAAAACCCTATGATGTAGGTGCTGCTATAAAACCTGTTTTACAGACACACAGAGTTTGTGTGGAAACAGACACACAGAGTTTAAGAATAAAAGTCCTGAATTAATTTAGATTAAGTAGAAATTACTGACATGATTCTTTCATGATCTCTTCTAGTCTATGATCAAAGAAAATATTTAAGTACATATATATTCATGTGCATTTATGTGTGTATAAATACAACTAAATTTTCACACAAAGAGTTTTAAAAATATTTTTATTGGTTTATTTGGCTGTGCCAGGCCTTTGTTTCTGTGTGTGGAATCTTCTAGTTATAGCATGCAAGTTCTTAGATGTGACATGCAGGATCTAGTTTCCCTATCAGGGATCGAACCCAGGGCCCCTGTGTCGGGAGTTCAGAGTCTTAGCCACTGGACCAGCAGAGATGTCCCCACACAAAGATTTAAACTCATTAAATGGATGCCGAGTGTGAACTGTTAATGAAATGATGTGTATAACAGATAACTGAGCAAAAAAGTAACAGTATATTTAGCACTAAAACAAAGAAAAACTCAGAGTAATTTAAGCAATCCTGAAGGACAGGAAAAACTCCACAGCATAAACCTAGTCTTTCAACTCCTCATTATCTCATTTATCAGCTACCTCCTGACTTCATGTTTCTCTTTTCATGGGCCTTCTGTCATTCCAATGCTGCGCTTAACAACACCTTAAATTCTTTTTATGACATCCAGGTTTAGACCAAGTTTCTTGTCTTCTCTGTCCATCCCGACTTTAACATTACTGGATCCCAGAGGAAGAGGAAAGATGGAGGCTCCCATGCACTAAATATAGGTCCTGTCTCCCTGCGTTGACAGATACATCTTCACAATGACTCCCTGCCCTGACAAGTATACCTTCATAATCCAAAGACATATGTTACTATATGAGTTCATAAGGATGAAAATTAGCAAAATAACGAAGACAAAAGAATTTTTGTTACTGTACGTCTGATTGCACTGTTAATGAGCTATCTCAATGGATGGATGACTAATAATGAAAAGCAAAATTCACAAATTATACAATTATTCAAAATTAATTGTCTTATCTTCATTTAAACAAAATAATTGTATTGCAATTAACAAGATTTTTCACTTATTTTATGTTCTATTGGCAGCAGTTATTCTAGATGATTAAAAGACAGTGTGTACTTATATTCAAAGTGTACAAAGATAGAATATACTTTTTTAAAAGTAAAGCAAAATTAGATAAAAACAAGGTCCTACTGTATAGCAAAGGGAAGTATATTCAATAGCCTATGAAAAATTACCATGGAAAATAATATGAAAAAGAATTTACATGTGTAACTGAATCACTTTGCTGTATAGCAGAAATTAAGACAATATGATAAGTTGACTATACTTCAATAAAATTAAAAAAAATTTTTTTTTAAGATACCACCATGTTTCTGTAGATTCCAGTAGTTCTAACACCCTAATTTCATAGAACTCTATTGGATTGCAAACATATCCAAGGCAAAAAAAAAAAAAAAATAAGGATATTAAAATCAATGCAAAAAAATAAATAGTATTTCTATGTTTTCAAAGAACTTGCCTTCTGAAACATCCAATATAACCTATTAAAATTATAAAGCAAATAAAATTTAAAATGAATGAATATTAAACTTATTAAAATTAATGAATACTAATATCATATGGACTTCCCATTTGGTGCTAGTGGTAAAGAACTTGCTTGCCAATGCAGGAGATGTAAGAGACCCAGGTTCCATCCCTGGATTGGGAAGATCGCCCCTGGAGAAGGAAATGGCAACCCACTCCAATATTCTTGCCTGGAGACTCCCATGGACAGCTGGTGGGCTATAGTCCATAGGGTCGCACAGAGTCAGACACAAGTGAAGTGACTTAACATGCATGCATGCAATATTATTTAATTATTAAAATTTATATAATTCTCATGATATATGTTAATACATTTAAAACTACTCATAATTCTAGCATTCAAGTTTTATCTAGTTGAACTGGTATTGCAATTTGCATGACATCTACAAGTAATATAAATCACTTAATACTCTAAAATGTTCCTCTGCCATCATGTGCAACTGCTGTGAATGCTATAAGTGATGATTAATACTGAAAACTCAAATTGAAACATGAAAAGAAGCAAGAATCAAAATGTCTGGTATTATGGAAAATTGTAATTGAAGACTCCACTGCATTCTTATTGCTTGTGAGAAAGGATGCAAGTTAATTATGTCTTTTATCTTAGCTCAGTGATTTTCCTGCTTTAATCTTCACTCTACTCAAACCATTATTTGACCATAACAAGGAAATAGCCCACAAACATTCATGGCAATTAAGCATAGTTGACTTTAGTTTCAAGATTATGGGCTAGAAGAAAGGATATATAAGGAGGTTGTATGATGTTAGTCATGTGAGCTAATATTGAAGGTTACAAGTCATGTTACTCCATGAGAGGAAATATGTAGGGTGACAAGTCATACTACCCCATCTGGGAGCAGCAGATCCCCAGAAACAGAAATGTATTTCTTTTCCCTAACTAGCACAAAAATGTTCACACATACACAGATGTAGAGAAAAAATTAACCATCATTTACCTTCGACTTTATCACCATGGTTATATGTTCTTTAACAAATGTGAGCAGTATCATAAATTATTTTTAAAATTTAAGAAAATATCAAAATTAATCTGCCACAGGTATACATGTGTTCCCCATCCTGAACCCTCCTCCCTCCTCCCTCCCCATACCATCCCTCTGGGTCATCCCAGTGCACTAGCTTTGGCAAAACTAATACAATTTTGTAAAGTTTAAAAATAAAATAAAATAAAATCAAAGGAAAAAAAATAAAATAAAATTTAAGAAAATAAGGTATTTGCCTTTTTGTTGATTTGCTCCCCAGTGCAGGTACCAAATTATTCTTCAGTTGAATTTTGCAGAGTTCAGATGGGTCTGACCCTCTCTTTCTTGCCACAGTGGAGAAAACAAGAGTCAGTCATGGCCAGTCCAAGTACCCTCTCTCTATAGCTAAAAGGTTCAGTATGGAACATGTCTCAGGTCGGATGGACCAAAGTATCCCAGAAATTATTCACTGGACCTGTTGAGAAACAGCAGTCTCTTTCCCCTGTGGAATGTTTAAGCTAGGAGTCAGGAGTGTGGGATCATCGATGGCCATCTTACCAGTCACATGTCTGGTCCTAGAATGGAAAATCAGTCAGCCAAAAGCAAGCAACACCTAAAGAGAGGGTCAGAGCCCTTTGACTTGCTTGAGCTCCTGGCTGCAACTGAGAATAAACCAAACACACACAGAGAGCCAGAAATGTAGTCAGAGCCCAACAGCATTACTGAAGGCTCCGGACCCACATTTTAACAGGTTGGCTGCACTTCTGGACTCACAGTTATATGAATCAATAAGTTATTTTTGCTTAAATTCAGACTGTCTGCATCTTGCAGACACTGATGAATACTTTGTTAATCTTAATCTTAATACTTTGTTAATCTTATTAAATCACAATTAAGATGATTAAGTATGGGTCATATAACAGGTGAGTCTAGATACTACCTAGACATGGCAAACAGCAGGTGGAGGAGGTCTGTCCTCAGGGGTGGTATGAGTGATGCAAATTGCAACATTATAAAAAGTGTGCATGACAGACACTCTCCCAGCTAGTTAGTAGTAGTGAGTTACCTGGGAAGCAAAGGTTAATTGGTTTAGTATCCTCAAATAATAGACATTTAAGAGTTCATTAGAGGTTTGAAAATAGTGAAAGTACAAGGGATGAATGACATCGCATGACACGAAGAAGAAAGTCACCATTTCACTTTTTTTTTTTGGCTGTACTACAGGTTTGTAGATCTTTGTTCCTCAGCCAGGGATTGAACTCATGCCCCCACACTACAAGCAGAGAGTCCTAACCACTTAACCATCAGGGAATTTCCAAAAGTCACCATTTCAGAACCTATATCTCTGCTGCCAACACCTTCTTATTGGTTCACACCTTCCAGAGAACTCAAAATCCTGAACTTGTGAGACAAGTAGCAGTATTCCAATTATCTTATTTTAAGAAATATAGTAGATATTTAAAAAAATAGCAATCTTCATGAAAAATAATCTTTATGAAAAATTAAAAAATGGAATACTTGGGAAAATCCATTTTAATTTACCAATCTCTGTGAGCATTAGCCCATATATAAGAAATATTACAATTGATTAAGATTTTGATTAAGTATTTTATTTTAATTATTAGGTATTTTAATTTAAATATTAATTAAATTTAAGTATTAAAATTTATATAAGATTGAATACAGCTTTTTTCCTTTAAATTTTGAAATGTGCTTGACTACAAATTTAGAATAATGCATCATTAAATTTTAAAATCTTGATAATCATTGCCTAACCAATGACATAATACCAACAATAAAGTTGATTTAGTTCATTACTGAAGAGAAACTGAAAAATAGTAATGTGATTATATTAAAATGTCTTTTGACAGTATATTAGACATCAAGATTTAAGTCTTTTCACTGCTTTAAAGGAAATAAGGATTTCTAGAAGAAGAAGGGGGCTTCCCAGGTGGCACTAGTGGTAAAGAACCCACCTGCCAATGCAGGAGACATGAGGCTCAGGTTCAATACCTGGGTAGAGAAAATCCCCTGGAGAAGGAAATGGCAACCCATTCCAGTATTCTTGCCTGGAGAATCCCATGGACAGAGGAGCCTGGCGGGCTACAGTCCACAGGGTCACAAAGTTGGACACGACTGAGAGACTGAGAACACAAGACTTACTGATAATTAAAATGTGTGGCTATCCTGCTCAACTAAAACATAAAATGACCTTTAAAAAGTATATATACATAAACATAGGCTGTGTTCAAATGTTATAAAAATGCAGAGATGTTATATACATAATCTGATTTTCCCCCTCATTTTCTGTTTTCTACCTGGATCCAGGAAAACAAATAAATACCATTAAAGCAAAAAGCTACCATGATTTTCTTGGCTTTCTCTCCCTCATTTCTATTTTGGAAAAATCTTGACTTTGATCCAAGGCTTCCCTGCTAGCTCAGATGGTAGAGAATCTGCCTGCAATGTGGGAGACCCAGGCTCAATCCCTGGGTCAGGAAGATCCCCTGGAGGAGGACATGACAACCTACTCCAGTATCCTTGCCTGGAGAATCCCATGGACAGAGGAGCTTGGTGTGCTACACTCCATGGGGTCATAAACGGTCAGACACAACTGAACAACTACTTTCACTTTCACTTGATCCAACTAGGTGACCAAAGTTTGAATATTACATCTGCTTTGTTTCTAGTCCTGCTGTGAACTTCTTAGATTTACTTTTTTCCATGCTACACGAAAGTAAGGAGGAATAAATAATTGACAAAATGAATTTCGAGGAGTAAATCCAGACATTTGCCAAAAGCAATAGGTAATTTTTTTTGCTTTATGCTAAACTTTTCCAATTTGTTGTCTATAAGCATAAATATTTATGACAAACCTAGACAGCATTTTAAAAAGCAGAGACATTACTTTGCTGACAAAGATCCATCTAGTCAAATGTATGGTTTTTCCAGTAGTCATGTATGCATGTGAGACCATGTATGCATGTTGGACCATAAAGAAAGCTGAGCACGAAAGAATTGATGCTTTTGAACTGTGGTGTCGGAGAAGACTGCAAGGATATCAAACCAATAAATCCTAAAGAAAATCAGTCCTAAATATTCATTGGAAGGATTGATGCTAAAGCTCCAACACTTTGGCCACCTGATGAAAAGAGCTGACTCTTTGGAAGAGACCCTGATGCTGGGAAAGATTGAAGGCAAGAGAAGAAGGGGACAACAGATGGTGAGATGGTTGCATGGCATCACCAACTCGATGGACATCAATTTGAGCAAGCTCTGGGAGTTGGTGACAGACAGAGAAGCCTGGTGTGCTGCAGTCCATGGGGTCGCAAAGAGTCGGACATGACTGAGCGACTGAACTGAACTGAAGCATAAATATTTATGATTTAGAATTCATTCTATCCCATACAATAGGTTGTGATTTTGGAAGTTTCCCTTATAGATAACTTGTATTCATGTGAAGGAAAAAGATGACACAACCAAGTTATATTTCCAAACAATAACAAAAATTCTTACACTCTTGAGTCCTGTTTTTGTTAAGCAAAAAGAGATGGCCTGAGTCATCAAGAAAGACAATCCCTGTCACTCTTTTTGCCCCCTGTCCCTTCCCATACTACTCCAAACACACACACACACACACACACACACACACCCCACATATACACACCCCCCACACATATACAAAACCAAGTATTCAGCCCCCAAAATACATGAGGACAGCTTTGCAGAAAGGGCTTTACATTATATAACAATGCAATATTAATATTTTCTGGAAAATAGGGTAAGCTATAGGAAAGACAGATTCACACAGGAGCAGTAAAGCATTGTGTAATGTTTGCTCTTTATGCCAGTGATAGTAGAAGCTGCAGGTTAATGGAAGATGAAACATGGCTTCGCAATGTGATTTATTTTAATCGCTAGACTAGAAGGCTTCAAGTGCACCAAGCTCTTTACATGGAAAAATGCTTTTCAACAGCATACTTGGCAAACTGTAAAGATGACCTCACATGGCCACATGGACTCTGAGCTGCTTCCTAATTTACTTTTTGCACAGTTTGTTACTTGATGTCACACATACTAATGTGCCGTCCTGGACTAATCTGTTTTCTCAAATATTTCACCATGCCTATGTTTTGATCTCACTGCTCTTCTATTATCTTCCAAAATTGTTGAAATCAACCATTTCTGTCTGGAGAAAAGCATAATATAGAAAAGATGGTGCTCATGACTAAAACGCCTGAAATGTGTTTGCTTTCCATTTGATACCGGTAGAGCCAAAAGACTCTAAATTCACTATGCCCTTCAATAATTACTCAGTAGAGAGAGAACCATTCTTAAGTCTCCTAGGCAACCATGTGGTGAACAATCTGCAGTAACATATCTTTTCTAATTTTCTATTTTTCTAGAGCTGCTTAGTTTGTTCCCCTTATTTTCCAATATCCATTTCTCCTCACATTTCTCTTTATTCATTATTTTTAGTATTTCTTCTCCTCTGGCTTTTCTCTTATCTCTTTTCTTCTATTAATTAGCTAACTTTCTCTCCCTTAGGAAAGAGTTCAAAACAAATACTTGCCTTTAAAGTCGGCCTATTAACTAAATACCATCTGGTTACTGTTTTGTTCCTCTTTAGAAAATCCACATAGGCCTTTCGTGGATCTAGAAATTCTACTCACTTTTGCTGCCAGAGTATGGCTGTCTCCCCAACTAATTAAAATGCAGACCTAGTAACATAGACAACAGTGATTCAGACTCTAATTTCCACATCCGCCTGCTTTCTCTGAAGACTGAGGGCATTTGAAATGAAATTTCTTAATACCGAAAAAACAAAGAGAAAGGGGAAAGGGGAGAAATTGCTTTTTTTGTTAGCAAGTTACCAGCTAAGATAAATTAGATATGCAAGAAACGCATCACCAGCACTGGGAGGGGAGGTGTGAAGGCTGAAATGGCCTTGCTATGGACTGAAATTTCTTGCAGCATCTAGATTTGTTCTCTGACATGGAGTTTTTTGGACCAAGTTGGCTAGTTTGGGTTAGTTGTCACCCATTTCCCATTTGGCTTCCCAGATGGCTCAGTAGTAAAGAATCTGCCTGCAATGCAGGAGACGTGAGTTCCATCCCTGGGTGGGGAAGATCCCCTGGAGGAAGGCATGGCAACCCACTCCAGTATTCTTGCCTGAAAAATTCCATGCACAGAGGCGCCTGGAGGGCTACAGTCCATGGAGTCGCAAAAGAGTGGGACACAACTTAGTGACTAAACAACAACAAAGTAACTAAGACGTTATTTTCCTGGGCCTACAACCTCTGATGGAATAATTTGCCCTCCTCACACCCCTCCCCACACTATCTCCTGGCCAAACACCTAAGCATCCATTCTGTAGGGAAGCAGGCATTCTCACAAGAAGGGGACCATTCATTTAATTACCAGTAGGGGCTTCCCTTGGAGAAGGTAATGGCACCCCACTCCAGTACTCTTGCCTGGAAAATCCCATGGACAGAGGAGCCTGGTAGGCTGCAGTCCAAGGGGTCGCTAAGAGTCGGACACGACTGAGCGACTTCACTTTCACTTTTCACTTTCATGCATTGGAGAAGGCAATGGGAACCCACTCCAGTGTTCTTACCTGAAGAATCCCAGGGACAGGGGGAGCCTGGTGGGCTGCCGTCTATGGGGTCACACAGAGTCAGACACGACTGAAGCGACTTAGCAGCAGCAGGGGCTTCCCTGGTGGCTCAGCAGTAAAGAATCCATCTGCAATGAAGGAGACACAGGTTCAATCCCTGGGTCGGGAAGATCCCTTGGAGAAGGAAATGGCAACCCACTCCTGGATTCTTGCCTGGGAAATGCCATGGACAGAGGAGACTTGTGGGCTACGTCCAAGGTGTGGCAAAAGAGTCGGACAGGACTTAGCAACTAAACAAGTCTTTAATGTATATTCCGTGTTAGCTGTTTTTGCAGTATCTTTCCCTCCGCACCCCTTACACCATCACTGAGTGGGGAACTATGTGTCCAGTGAAAGCACTCCAGAAGCATCGAAAAGCTCTGTGTTAAGCCTCTTACTTCAGCAGGTTCCTTGTCAAGACAATTTGCCTAGCATCTTCTTTGTGCACCCAACTTTCCCACACAACATAAAGCAGGATTTGTGGGGGAAGCTCCCCCTATTTCCCTCCCTGCCCTTGGAAGACCTGGAATAATCACTTGGTTAACTCTCATTCGGTCTTCATGAGACCCACCTTTCTCCTAAGTGGAGGGGGAAGTTGTTAAGTGATAAAAGATATCTCGAATTAAATCAAGAATGAAACCACACATTCATATACCATTTACCGCCAGAGGCTTGTCAAAGTCACGACTGAAAACAGTGCTTTTAACTCAAAAAAAAAAAAAAAGGTCAATTTTTAATCTAAGATTGTAGAGAACTGAGAACTGGTTTTAATTTTATTGTAATGAATAAAGCATTTGTGCATAGCTATCTTAGATTTCAAAAAGAAAGAAATCCAGTCAACCCTGTTAGACAGAAAGAAAGAACTTTTTGTTGCATAAAAAAAAAAAAGCTGTGGCTTTTTTATTCCTAAGAAGTGCATTCTTAAAATATATTAGAGCACCCTCTTTTGGTATCTAAGAGCATTTGTTGTTCAGTGGCTTAGTTGCGTCCGACTCTTTGGGACCCCATGGACTGCAGCACGCCAGGCTTCCCTGTCCTTCACTATCTCCCAGAGTGTGCCCAAACTCCTGTCCCTTGAGTCGGTGATGCCACCCAACCATCTCATCCTCTCCTCCTGCCTTCAATCTAAAAAATCAGACATTAGCACACTTATGATTTCCAATCTAAACTCATAAAAAATCGTGCTTAAAATACTGTGGGTTTTGCTTGCTGCTGTTGTTTTGTTTTTTTTTTTTGCAATAATCCTGACCAATGTAAGTAGCAGAATTGGTAAAAACAAAACAACAAACCGGAAACCTGATTAAATCGGACTTAAAAAAAAAAAAACAAATAGTGAGAAATGTGATGCTGGCTCCACCTAGTGTCGATTTTGAGTAATTTCCCAAAATGAAAATCAGTTTAGTTCAGTTCAGGCTTCCCTGGTAGCTTAGCGGTTAAAGCGTCTGCCTGCAATGAGGGAAACGCGGGTTCGATCCCTGGGTTGGGAAGATCCCCTGGAGAAGGAAATGGCAACCCACTCCAGTATTCTTGCCTGGAAAATCCCATACATGGAGGATCCTGGTGGGCTACAGTCCACGGGATCGCAAAGAGTCGGACACAACTGAGAGAGTTCACTTTCACCTTCATGTCCATTGAGTCAGTGATGCCATCCAACCATCTCATCCTCTGCCACCCGCTTCTCCTCCTGCCCTCAATCTTTCCCAGCATCAGGAACATTTCAAATGAGTCAGTTCTTCCCATCAGGTGGCCAAAGTATTGGAGTTTCAGCTTCAGCATCAGTCCTTCCAATGAGTATTCATTCAGGACTGATTTCCTTTAGGATTGACAGGCTGGATCTCCTTGCAGTCCAAGGGACTCTCAAGGATCTTCTCCAACACCACAGTTCAAAGGCATCAATTCTTTAGCACTCAGCCTTCTTTATAGTCCAACTCTAGCATCCATACATGACTACTGGAAAAACCATAGCCTTGACTAGACGGACGTTTGTTGGCAAATGTCTCTGCTTTCTAATATGCTGTCTAGGTTGGTCATAGCTTTCCTTCCAAGGAGTAAGCGTCTTTTAATTTCCTGGCTGCAGTCACCATTGCAGTGATTTTGGAGCCCCCCAAAATAAAGTCTGCCACTGTTTCCATTGTTTCCCATCTATTTGCCATGAAGTGATGGGACCAGATGCCATGATCTTCATTTTCTGAATGTTGAGTTTAAAGTTAACTTTTTTAATCTCCTCTTTCACTTTCATCAAGAGGCTCTTTAGTTCTTCGCTTTCTGCCCTAAAGGTGGTGTCATCTGCATATCTGAGGTTATTGATATTTCCCCCAGCAATCTTGACTCTAGCTTGTGCTTCATCCAGCCCAGCATTTTTCATAATGTACTCTGCATAAAAGTTAAATAAGCAGGGTGATAGTATACAGCCTTGAGGTACTCCATTTCCTATTTGGAACCAGTCTGTTGTTTCATGTCCAGTTCTAACTGTTGCTTCCTGACCTGCATACAGATTTCTCAAGAGGCAGGCCAGGTGGTCTAGTATTCCCATCTCTTGAAGAATTTTCCACAGTTTGTGGTGATCCACACAGTCAAAGGTTTTGGCAGAGTCAATAAAGCAGAAGTAGATGTTTTTCTGAAACTCTCTTGCTTTTTCGATGATCCAGCGGATGTTGGCAATTTGATCTCTGGTTCCTCTGTCTTTTCTAAATCCAGTTTGAACATCTGGAAGTTCACGGTTCACATATGTTAAAGCCTAGGTTGGAGAATTTTGACATTACTTTACTAGTGTGTGAGATGATTGCAATTCTGCAGTAGTTTAAGCTTTCTTTGGCATTGCCTTTCTTTGGGATTGGAATGAAAACTGACCTTTTCCAGTCCTGTGAACACTGCTGAGTTTTCCAAATTTGCTGGCATATTGAATGCAGTACTTTCACAGCATCATCTTTTACGATTTGAAATAGCTCAACTGGAATTCCATCACCTCCACTAGCTTTGTTGATAGTGATGCTTCCTAAGGCCCACTTGACTTTGCATTCCAGGATATCTGGCTCTAGGTTGTTGATCACACCATTGTGATTATCTGGGTCTTGAAGATCTTTTTTTTATAGTTCTTCTGTGTATTCTTGCCACCTCTTCTGCTTCTTTAGGTCTTCTGCTTCTGTTAGATCCCTACCATTTCTGTCCTTTATTGAGCCCATCTTTGCATGAAATGTTCCCTTGGTATCTCTAATTTTCTTGAAGACATCTCTAGTGTTTCCCATTCTGTTGTTTTCCTCTATTTCTTTGTACTGATCACTGAGGAAGGCTTTCTTATCTCTCCTTGCTACTCTTTGGAACTCTGCATTCAAATGGGTATATCTTTCCTTTTCTCTTTTGCTTTTCACTTCTTGCTTTTCACTTCTCTTCTTTTCACAGCTATTTGTAAGGCCTCCTCAGACAGCCATTTTGCTTTTTTTGCATTTCTTTTCAATGGGGATAGTCTTGATCCGTCTCCTGTACAATGTCACGAATCTCCATCCAGAGTACATCAGGCACACATGTCTATCAGATCTAGTCCCTTAAATCTATTTCCTACTTCCACTGTATAATCATAAGGGATTGGATTTAGGTCATACCTGAATGGTCTACTGGTTTTCCCGACTTTCTTCAATTTAAGTCTAAATTTGGCAATAAGGAGTTCATGATCTGAGCCCCAGTCAGCTCCCAGTCTTGTTTTTGCTGACTGTTAAAATTCTCCAAGCCAGGCTTCAGCAATATGTGAATCGTGAACTTCCTGATGTTTAAGCTGGTTTTAGAAAAGGCAGAGGAACCAGAGATCAAATTGCCAACATCTGCTGGATCATGGAAAAAGCAAGAGAGTTCCAGAAAAACATCTATTTCTGCTTTATTGACTATGCCAAAGCCTTTGACTGCATGGCTCACAATAAACTGTGGAAAATTCTGAAAGAGATGGGAATACCAGACCACCTGATCTGCCTCTTGAGAAATCTGTATGCAGGTCAGGAAGCAACAGTTCGAACTGGACATGGAACAACAGACTGGTTCCAAATAGAAAAAGGAGTACGTCAAAGCTGTATATTGTCACCCTGTTTATTTTACTTATATGCAGAGTACATCATGAGAAATGCTGGACTGGAAGAAACACAAGCTGGAATCAAGATTGCCGGGAGAAATATCAATAACCTCAGATATACAGATGACACCACCCTTATGGCAGAAAGTGAAGAGGAACTAAAAAGCCTCTTGATGAAGGTGAAAGAGGAGAGTGAAAAAGTTGGCTTAAAGCTCAACATTCAGAAAACGAAGATTATGGCATCCGGCCCCATCATTTCATGGGAAATAGATGGGGAAACAGTGGAAACAGTGTCAGACTTTATTTTTCTGGGCTCCAAAATCACTGCAGATGGTGACTGCAGCCATGAAATTAAAAGACACTTCCTCCTTGGAAGGAAAGTTATGACCAACCTAGATAGCATATTCAAAAGCAGAGACATTACTTTGCCAACAAAGGTTCGTCTAGTCAAGGCTATGGTTTTTCCAGTGGTCATGTATGGATGTGACAGTTGGACTGTGAAGAAGGCTGAGCGCCGAAGAACTGTGGTGTTGGAGAAGACTCTTGAGAGTCCCTTGGACTGCAAGGAGATCCAACCAGTCCATTCTGAAGGAGATCAGCCCTGGGATTTCTTTGGAAGGAATGATGCTAAAGCTGAAACTCCAGTACTTTGGCCACCTCATGCGAAGAGTTGACTCATTGGAAAAGACTCTGATGCTGGGAGGGATTGGGGGCAGGAGGAGAAGGGGACGACAGAGGATGAGATGGCTGGATGACATCACTGACTCAATGGCCATGAGTCTGTGTGAACTCCGGGAGTTGGTGATGGACAGGGAGGCCTGGCATGCTGCGATTCGTGGGGTCACAAAGAGTCGGACATGACTGAGCAACTGATCTGATCTGATAGAGCTTCTCCATTTTGGGCTGCAAAGAGTATAATCAATCTGATTTTGGTGTTGACCATTTGGTGGTGTCCATGTTTGGAGTCTTCTCTTGTGTTGTTGGAAGAGGGTGTTTGCTATGACCAGTGCGTTCTCTTGGCAAAACTCTATTAGCCTTTGCCCTGCTTCATTCTGTACTCCAAGGCCAAATTTTCCTGTTACTCCAGGTGTTTGTTGACATTCCAGTCCCCTGTAATGAAAAGGACATCTTTTTGGGTGTTAGTTCTAGAAGGTTTGTAGGTCTTCATAGAACTGTTCAGCTTCTTCAGCATTAGTGGTCGGGGCATAGACTTGGATTACTGTGATGAATGGTTTGCCTTGGAGAAGAACAGAGATCATTCTGTCGTTTTAGAGATTCCATCCAAGTACTTCATTTTGGGCTCTTTTATTGACTAGGATGGCTACTTCATTTCTTCTCAGGAATTCTTGCCCACAGTAGTAGATATAACGGTCATCTGAGTTAAATTCACCTACTTGAGTCCATTTTAGTTCGCTGATTCCTAGAATGTCAATGTTCACTCTTGCCATCTCCTGTTTGACCACTTCAAATTTGCCTTGATTCGTGGACCTGACATTCCAGGTTCCTATGCAATATTGCTCTTTACAGCATCGGACCTTGCTTCTATCACCAGTCACATCCACAGCTGGGTAATGTTTTTGCTTTGGCTCCATCCCTTCATTCTTTTGGAGTTATTTCTCCACTGATCTCCAGTAGCATATTGGGCACCTACCGACCTGGGGAGTTCCTCTTTCAGTATCCTATCATTTTGCCTTTTAATACTGTTCATGGGGTTCTCAAGGTAAGAATGCTGAAGTGGTTTGCCATTCCCTTCTCTAGTGGACCACATTCTGTCAGACCTCTCCACCATGACCACACGTCTTGGGTGGCCCCAAATGGCATGGCTTAGTTTCATTGAGTTAGACCAGGCTGTGGTCCATGTGATTAGATTGACTAGTTTTCTGTGATTATGGTTTCAGTGTGTCTGCCCTCTGATGCCCTCTCGTAACACCTACCGTCTTACTTGGGTTTCTCTTACCTTGGACGTGAGGTATCTCTTCACGGCTTCTCCAGCAAAGCACAGCAACTGCTCCTTACCTTGGACGAGGGGTATCTCCTCACTGCCGCCCCTCTGACCTTAAACGTGGAGTAGCTCCTCTAGGCCCTCCTGCACCCACACAGCCACCGCTCCTTGGACATGGGGTTGCTCCTCCCAGCAGCGACCTCTGGCCTCAGGCGTGGGGTAGCTCCTCTCCACCGCTCCTGTGCCATCGCAGCCTGGCACTCTTGGCCGCCGCCCCTGACCTGGGACATGGGGTAGCTCCTCTCGGAGCGCTTATGCCATGGGGCCAAACTCTGGTGGAGGTAATGGAGATAATGGTGACCTCCTTCAAAAGATCCCATGCACGCACTGCTACATTCAGTGCCCCCAACCCTGCAGCAGGCCACTGCCGACCCACGCCTCCACCAGAGACTCCTGGACACTCACAGGCAGTCTGGGTCAGTCTCTTGTGGGGTCACTGCTCCTTTCTGCTGTGTCCTGTATGCACAAGGTTCTGTTGGTGCCATCCAAGAGTCTATTTCCCAGTCCTGTGTAATGACAGGGTTAATGGCAACCTCCTCCAAGAGTACTTATGCCATTCCCAAGTCTGCTGCACCCAGAGCCCCTGCCTCTGTGGCAGTCCACCACTGACCCGTACCTCCACAGGAGATGCTCAGACACAGTTCTGTCTCTGTCTCTGTGGGGTCCCTGGGTTCTGGTTGTGCACAAGGTTTGTTTGAGCCCTCTGAGCATCTCTGGGGGAAAAGGGGTTTGATTCTAACTGTGAATTCGCTGCTCCTACCGTCTTGCTTGGGCTTCTCCTTTGCCCTTGGGCGTGGGGTATCTTCTCACGGCCGCTCCAGTGCCACGCCTCTCAGACCCGTCAGCCTCTCATATAAGGTTAATGGGAAAATAAACGCAGACTTTGCCCTCTAGCAGGTCACCCAGCATCCAGTTCAGAGCAGGCTGCAGCAGTGGCCCCCAGCTGGGCTGCGATTGGGTCAGGCATCGGTCATTTATTTAATTCTCTGGGTCAATGTGCAGCTGGAGGTGAGACGCTCTGAAATCCTAGGGAGAAGATGCCGGGGTGGTAGGCGCTGGGGAGGCTGACATCACTAGTAGAATAATGAGGCTCTAAGAAGAGGTTTGAAACTCCCAGTCTGGCACAGGCTCTCTTGTGGGTGGGCTTCCCTTGTGGCTCTGTTCGTGAAGAATCTGCCTGCAATGCGGGAGATCTGGGTTTGATCCCTGGGTTGGGAAGATACCCTGGAAAAGGGAGAGACTACCCACTCCAGTATTCTGGCCTGGAGAATTCCATGGACTCTATAGTAGTAAAACGAAAACAGTAGTGGAAAATTATTTACCTAAGGTGTACAGTCAACTCAGGCTAAATTTAAGTCAAAATTCTGAAATCAAACCCACATTTATTGATTGATATCCCTCTGTGTTTTTCTACTGTTCTTGACAGTATCATAATATCAAGGAAAGATTTAAAAAGTAAACCCCTTCTACAAATAGAAAACCAATTTAGGTGAAAATTTTATTACAGACCAGGAATTTTGAATATCTAATATACCTAAAGCACTGTGAGAGCCTTCACAGAGCTGCTGAAGTCAATTCCATACACTCTGAGTTGGTGCAAAAGCTTTTTCCTAGCTTGTTGCTCTGAGAATGGTTGTCCAGACCTCTGTAGCCACCCCCACCCCCATTCAGCACATCAGGCGCTTCTCTGCATTCAGTGCTGCCGAACATTCTTCAGACTCTGAACTACACCTGCATGGAGCAAGGGAGATAATTTCATTTGCCTTTGTGGCCCTATTTTTAAGATATTTATATATCCTGCCACGTTATTTTTGTGTGTCCCACAGAATGTGAGTATGCCCTTTCCGTAACTGTGACCAGCCCCAGGACAAACCTGAAATGAGTAGAGTGTGGGCGTGGTGCCTTTCGTTTTCAGTTTAGCTTTATCCCCTTCGCTTCACTTCTGGGCACTACTTCCCACCCAACAGAGCCACAGGCTCCTCACCAATTTTCTGTTCCTTCAGGGTCTCAAAAGTTAATGGCAAATTAAATGGCAAGTGAGTTTGCCCTATCTTTTCTGGAATAAGGTAAAATATACATTAATGAAGGAGTGAATGAATGAATAAATGGAAAACAAATAAAATTGCTCCTCTGCCCATGTACAACTTTTCAGTTTTCTTAGGAATCCTGAGTGGAATTCAGACCAAATTTTTTTTTTGGGGGGGTGGGGTGGGGAGGATAATTGCTTTACAATGTTGTGGTCATTTCTGCCATTCAACAACATGAATCAGTCATAATTATATATGGCCCTCTTGAGTCTCCCTCCTGCCTCTCATGCCACCACTCTAGGTCTTCACAGAGCCCCAGGCTGGGCTCCTTGTGTGATAAAGCAGCTTCTCACTATTATCTATTTTATTTTACCCATGCTAGTGTATATGTCAATGCTACTTTCTCAATTGGTCCTACCCTGTCCTTCCCCTGCTGTGTCAAGTCCATTTTCTATGTGTGCATCTCCATTTCTTCCCTGTAGATAGGTTCATCAGTACTATTTTTTTTCCAGATTCCATTTATATGTGTTACTACACAATGTTTTTCTCTTTCTGACTTTACTTTGTATAACAAGCTCTGTATAACAGGTTCATCCACTTCACTACAACTGACTCAAATTCATTCCTTTTATGGCTGAGTAATATTCCATTGTATATATGTACCAACATCTAGGTTGCTTCCATATCCTGGCTATTGTAAATAGTGTTTCAATGAATACTGGAGTAAAGACCATATATGACAAACCCAGAACAAACATTTTTCTCAATGGTGAAAAACTGAAAGCATTTTCCTCTAAGATCAGGAACAAGACAAGGGTGCCCACTCTTAACCACTATAATTCAATATAGTTTTGGAAGTCTCGGTCACAGCAATCAGAGAAGAAAAGGAAATAAGAGGAATCCAGATTGGAAAAGAAGTAAAACTCCCACTGTTTGCAGATGACATGATACTATACACAGATAACCCTAAAGATACCACCAGAAAACTACTAGAGTTAATCAATGAAATTAGAAAAGTTGAAGGATATAAAATTAAAACACAGAAATCCCTTGCATTCCTACACACTAACAATGAACATTTATTTAACTTATATGCAGAGTAGTTGATGTGAAATGCTGGGCTGGATGAAGCAAAAGCTGGAATCAAGATTGCCAGGAAAAACATCAACAACCTCAGATATGCATATGACACCACCCTATGGCAGAAAGTGAAGAGGAACTAAAGAGCCTCTTGATGAAGGTGAAAGAGCAGAGTGAAAAAGTTGGCTTAAACATTGAAAAAACTCAACATTCAAAAAACTAAGATCATGGCATCTGGTCCCAAACCCTGGGAGAGAATGAAAGACAGGGAAGCCTGGCATGCTGCAGTCCATAAGGTCACAAAGAATCGGACATGACTAGGTGACTGAACAACAACAATGAGAAATCAGAAAGAGAAATTAAGGAAATAATTCCATCCATCAGTGCAACAAAAAGAATAAGATACCTAGGAATAAGCCTACGTAAACCATGGGTCACAAAGAGTTGGACACAACTTAGCAACTGAACAATAAAAACAGGGACCAAGGACTTGTATGCAGAAAACTTTAAGTCACTGATGAAAGAGATCAAAGATGACACAAACAGATGGAGAGATACCCCATGTTCTTGGATTAGAAGAATCAATACTGTGAAAATGACTCTACGGCCCAAATCAATCGACAGATTCTTTGCGATCCCTATCAAACTATCAATGATATTTTCCACAAATTTAATGAAACTTGTGTATGTGATGGTTTGAGGCAAAGGAGCCATTGAGAGCAGTATAGGAAAAGCATATGCTGGTCCTGAGAGCCCTATCTAAGGTCACAGTTGCCATTTTCTTACTTGAGTGAATTCCTGAAGGCCCTCTTGAATCCATTTTCTTCATCTGAATATAAGAAACATCATGAACCGTTTTTGTATGACCATTATTATGAAGCTTCAAAAGGGTCGGCAAGGGTGCTTAGTAATCACCAGTCACTCAAAGGATGGCTATAATGATAATTTTTCCTATCACCGTGTGCTCAACGAAAAATCTGTTCTAGGCTTTTAACAGTAACAATACATTCTCTAGCTCTTTGTTTGAGTCAAAGCTTCCATTTTTAATAAGCTGCAGATTTTGATGTTCTGCGAGTTATCATTAGTAAGTCTGGAAAAAAATGGAGTGCATTCTAGTTATCAGTCCTAGGTTTAGCTAACGAGGTACTGCTGGTGGACAGAAAAGAGAGTGAAGGATTAGCAGAAAAATCTACTTTGGTAAACAACAAAGAAAGAACCAATAAGACCTAGGGCATTTACCTTGAAGTCTCCATCACCCTTTATGCTCATGCAATTAATAATAGAATTAAGAATAAGCTTTGGTATGTGTCAGGCATTTTCCTTAGCAGTTTACCACTTAAATCTCATAATAATTTGCCATTTTATACAGTTAGGAAGTTGAAAGACAGAGAGGAAAATAACTAAAGTCATGAGCACATGTGGCAGAGCTGTAATTTGAACTAGAGGCGTCAGATTCCACAGATGAGGCAACGAGCCAGTGTGCGTCAGTAATTCTCTCCTTCTCTCTCTCCATCATCTACCCAGGCCACCACAGCTAGTAACACTGAAAGTTAATGCTGTGTTGCCTTTCGCAAGTAAGATACCTCCCCCTGTAGTCACTCTCATTCTGAGAAGGTTCAAACCTTTCCAGTTCACATCACACACACACACGCACAAAATCTCTGGGCACATGACACAGAATGGTTTTTGTTCTTTCTCCTCCTATGTACAGACTCAAGTTTCCAGATAGTCTCTTTCTAGCTTTATTATCCCCTTTTGTCTTGGTTTCTCTGACAGTATTAATTAAGACTTTATACAGTTATTGACTAGAGCAAGTGGCTTGTAAAGAGACAATAGCAAAAATGAGCACAGAGACTTCCTTGAATGAGCCCCAATTAGGGGCTTTGTTTAAAGTGACTTTGCTATGACAAAATACTATAGGCTCCCAGAAATGTTTTTGTTTTTTTTTTTAATAAGTTGGTTGGTAAATTCAATTTTGTCTTTAAATTACCACTGACCTCTCAATTCTTCTTTATCTGGATTCCTTCTCAGCCAAAAAATCCTTTCATTGGCAAATATTCAACAAGCTTGATACCTCATGTAAGATAAAATATTATATGCATAAAATGAGAGATCTGTATGTGTTTTGTAATGAAAAAGTGATTTAGGACATACGTGATTAAGAATATGTGTCATTACTAGCAAGAATGAGCAGGGACATGGCTTCATTTCTGTCTTCTAAATGAGAAAAAAAAAATCTTCTAAATGAGAGATAAATACTCTTGACTCAGGATCTGTTACTTTTTCTCTTCTACATTTTCATGGAACACTTACTCATTTAAATACTGACTCAAAACTCTGTTTTGTGTCAGTAACTGTCATAAAACACTAGGGAGGTGACTCATTGTTAAAGGGTAAAACTCATCACTTGTCAATGGTTCATTAGCATGACTGAATAGGCACTAATGTAATTATCATGAATTGTCAATTTCCATCAGAGTGTCTTCTCGCACTTCTAAGACTGAGACTGCTTGTGAAATCACAGAGGAAAGCAGAAGATAGCCAAGTTAACAAATCCACCTCCAATACCAGAAAATAGTGGCAAAAACATCTAGAATAAAAATGATGATGGTGATAGCTAATATTTGCTGCTGCTGCTGCTAAGTCGCTTCAGTCAGTGTCCGACTCTGTGCGACCCCATAAACGGTAGCCACCAGGCTCCCCCGTCCCTGGGATTCTCCAGGCAAGAACACTGGAGTGGGTTGCCATTTGCTTCTCCAATGCATGAAAGTGAAAAGTGAAAGTGAAGTCGCTCAGTTGTGTGCGACCCTCAGCGACCCCATGGACTGCAGCCTACCAGGCTTCTCCTGCCATGGGATTCTCCAGGCAAGAGTACTGGAGTGGGTTGCCAGTGCCTTCTCCGAGCTAATATTTATTGAATAATTATTCTTTGCCAGGCATTAGCCAACTGCCCCACATATTTTATTGCTTCCATTCACCCTATAAGGGGCTTCCCAGATGGGGCTAGTGGTAAAGAATCTGCCTGCCAATGCAGGAGACACAGATTCCATCCCTGGGTTGGGATGATCCCCTGGAGAAGGAAATGGCACTCCAGTATTCTTGCCTGAAAAATCGAATGGATAGAGGAGCCTGGGAGGCTGCAGTCCACAGGGTCACAAAGAGTTGGACATGACTGAAGCAACTTAGCATATATCATATATATATATATATATATATATATATATATATATAGCACCCTATAAATTATGTACTATTACTAATGCCATTCCAAGAAGATAAAACTTAGAGACAGGATGTAAATCATGCCCAAGATCATACAGCTAGAACTCAAACCTGGGCCATCTGAATCCAAAATCCACGTACTTGACAGTTTTGTTTTTCAACTTCAGTGCTACTGACACTGTGGTCAGATAATTCTTCGCTGGGAGGGTCTGCCCTGTAGGACTGAGCAGTTTAGCAGCATCCCTGGCTCTGCCCACTAGATGCCAGCAGCACATTCTCTCCCTGCCCCTTGCCCTACTAGCAGCAGCCAGAAACACTCCAGATGTTACCAAAGGTACTCAGAAGGCCAAACTGTCACTCCCCCAACTTGAAAACTCCACCCTAACCCCCATTTGTGTGCAGGCCTTAGTCACCAGCCATGTCCAACTCTTCGAGACCCCACGGATTCTAGCCCACCAGGCTCCTCTGTCCATGGGATTTCCCAGGCAAGAACACCAGAGCGCATTGCCATTTCCTTCTCCAAATTCCTCTGTATACTGACAATATAATATCATGTTATTAAATAACTTCCAGAAACCTAATTTTTACGGCTCTAAAACAATTTGTATGGAAAAACAAAAAACCTCGAATAGCCAAAGCGATGTTGAGAAAGAAGAATGGAACTGGAGGAATCAACCTACCTGACTTCAGGCTCTACTACAAAGCCACAGTTATCAAGACAGTATGGTACTGGCACAAAGACAGAAATATAGATCAATGGAACAAAGTAGAAAGCCCAGAGATAAATCCACGCACATATGGACACCTTATCTTCGACAAAGGAGGCAAGAATATACAATGGATTAAAGACAATCTCTTTAACAAGTGGTGCTGGGAAATCTGGTCAACCACTTGTAAAAAACTAGAACACTTTCTAACACCATACACAAAAATAAACTCAAAATGGATTAAAGATCTAAACGTAAGACCAGAAACTATAAAACTCCTAGAGGAGAACATAGGCAAAACACTCTCTGACATACATCACAGCAGGATCCTCTATGACCCACCTCCCAGAATATTGGAAATAAAAGCAAAAATAAACAAATGGGACCTAATTAACCTTAAAAGCTTCTGCACATCAAAGGAAACTATTAGCAAGGTGAAAAGGCAGCCTTCAGAATGGGAGAAGATAATAGCAAATGAAGCAACTGACAAACAACTAATCTCCAGAATATACAAGCAACTCCTACAGCTCAACTCCAGAAAAATAAATGACCCAATCAAAAAATGGGCCAAAGAACTAAATAGACATTTCTCCAAAGAAGACATACAGATGGCTAACAAACACATGAAAAGATGCTCAACATCACTCATTATCAGAGAAATGCAAATCAAAACCACTATGAGGTACCATTTCACACCAGTCAGAATGGCTGCGATCCAAAAGTCTACAAGTAATAAATGCTGGAGAGGATGTGGAGAAAAGGGAACCCTCTTACACTGTTGGTGGGAATGCAAACTAGTACAGCCACTATGGAGAACAGTGTGGAGATTCCTTAAAAAACTGGAAATAGACATGCCTTATGATCCAGCAATCCCACTGCTGGGCATACACACTGAGAAAACCAGAAGGGAAAGAGACACGAGTACCCCAATGTTCATCGCAGCACTGTTTATAATAGCCAGGACATGGAAGCAGCCTAGATGTCCATCAGCAGATGAATGGATAAGAAAGCTGTGGTACATATACACAATGGAGTATTATTCAGCCATTAAAAAGAATACATTTGAATCAGTTCTAATGAGGTGGATGAAACTGGAGCCTATTATACAGAGTGAAGTAAGCCAGAAAGAAAAACACCAATACAGTATACTAACGCATATATATGGAATTTAGAAAGATGGTAACAATAACCCTGTGTACGAGACAGCAAAAGAGACACTGATGTATAGAACAGTCTTATGGACTCTGTGGGAGAGGGAGAGGGTGGGAAGATTTGGGAGAATGGCATTGAAACATGTAAAATATCATGTATGAAATGAGATGCCAGTCCAGGTTCGATGCACGATACTGGATGCTTGGGGCTGGTGCACTGGGACGACCCAGAGGGATGGAATGGGGAGGGAAGAGGGAGGAGGGTTCAGGATGGGGAACACATGTATACCTGTGGCGGATTCATTTTGATATTTGGCAAATATAATACAGTTATGTAAAGTTTAAAAATAAAATAAAATTAAAAAAAAATTTTATTGAATGTAAAATTAGCACTACACCTAAGATATTACTTTTGATTATTTTTTAAAGAAAAACGTATGTTTAAGAACTTAAAACAACCAGATTCTTTGAAACCTACCCCTTTGTTGTATTCTCAGATTTAAAGATGAAATTTGTCAATGAAATGAGAAGTGGGAGGTGTTTTATATTGCAAAGACTATTCACTTCCCTCATTAAAATGTCACCATATTCCATCTGTTACACTGTAGGCGATAAAATGAAGAAGACTTGGGTCGGTAATAAGTTTCTTTAATAGTGAAAGAGTTTATTTGATTACTGTATACAGACATGGCCTAAGTCAACAATCAAATAAAATACTGCATGCAGATAGATCTGAAAATAAAAATAAATCCATTAGTCAGATTTTCTCTAAAAATTCAGAATTCTATGATTCTCCTAAAATATCTAATAAATCAAAATTTACTAAAGCTTTGGTTTTGGTTTCATTCCTTTTAAAATATATAATTAAATATATATTAAAAGCAAGTATTTTGCGATTTCTGCCAGTATGATTCACTAAACACTTAAGTGCTTATTATTATGTCAGCTAGTTTAGGAAAGATATAAAAATTAAGGTCAGCATTCCTGAGGAAATTATTTAAGAAACAAGTCATATACACAAAAGCCCTGAAAATAAGAAAATACAGTACAAAGCAACTAGTAAAGTGTTCTGTGTAATTCACATTAAAGAAAAATATACACACACACATATGCACTCTGAAATTAAGGAAGATAGTGAGATTCATTTAATAGGCATATTTCATATAAACTATTCATCACAAATTTTCCATTTTAAGAGTCCACATGAAAAATCACAGTATGCTTAGACTAGAAGCAAAATACATCAGACAAAAATTTTCTAGAGATGTTTGAGCTGTCAAACTTTTACTATTTTTCCAAATCTGTTTAAGGTTTGGAGGGGAAAGGTTCATTTTTGGATAAAAACATACTTTTATCTATCCTTTTTTGAATAATCCATCACTTTTCTCACCAAAAAACACAATTTCTAACAAATCCCATACAGTTTTAAATTAATAGCGTTTGGTTTATATTTACCAAGAAATGATTTTCCCATTACCATAAAAATGGAATTTAAAATATATCTGGCTTAAGAAATCCAAAAGAGAACAGTGGATTTAGCTGGGTTTATAGATAAAAGATATGTATTTAAATGATCATACATCCTTAACCTCTCTCTTGGGTGCAGTTTGGAAGTAATCTGCCTTTTAATAACCTACATTGGACATCATGGTTGTAATCCAAGTGAGTAGCATCACAACAAAATTATCTAATACACACACGTTGCTTAGGGCTGCAATGTTACCATAGTTACTACCAGATCAAACATCTCAGGAAAGCAGGGCCACTAAGTCTTTCACTGTGCAGAAATTCAGCACTTTTGATAGGTAATGAGCCTTCATTTTCCTTCATCTTTGGGCTTTTCCAATTGATCTTGTGCTGTTTCTTCATCTTTCTTTTTCACATCTGAAAAACAGATAAATTTTCATCACATAGAGAATATATTGAAATCTACTTTGTACTATATTGGGGAAAAAACAGTCAGTTTTTCCTTTATGCACCCTAGTCATTTTCCACTTGATTAGGACATACTTCTTTGCCGTCCATGTAGACATAGAGAATACACAAAGATAAGATGTATGGGTCTGCCTCCTCGTTACTTTTCTCTCTTATTCTCCAGAATATTATGTGCCAGGCAACCTTCAAAGGTATTATTACAATCCCCATTTATAGACCATTCTCTTGAAGCATAAACAGGTTAAGTGACTTGCCTAAAGTCACTGAGCTAGTGAGTGACAAAGCCACAGTTTGGATGCAGACTGATCTTGCCCTTCCCCATCTCCTGATGCTGGATCACACTCTCTCAGCTTCCTCATACTTTCCACCTCCTTTGCTGCCAAGAGTTAATCTTATTTTCTTTTCTACTTCATAGGGAAAAAAAAAAAAAAATCAAAACCATCAGATCAGACAAGCTCAACTTTCTGCCACCAAACCTGTAAAATTACCCCTGCAGTCTAGATGTATTCCTTTTACCCATATGACCATGGAAGACGTGGTCCTCGGGACTGGCTATGGCTGTTAGAGCCCTGTGCAAATTGAAAATACAGCACTGGGCACAGGAGGGCCAAGAGGAGCTACTCCACGTTCAAGGTCAGGAGGGGCGGCTGTGAGGAGATACCCCTCGTCCAAGGTAAGGAGCAACAGCTGCGCTTTGCTGGAGCAGCCGTGAAGAGATACTCCACGTCCAAGGTAAGAGAAACCCAAGTAAGATGGTAGGGGTTGCAAGAGGCATCAGAGGGCAGACACACAAACCATATTCACAGAAAACTAGTCAATCTAATCACACGGACCACAGCCTTGTCTAGCTCAGTGAAACTAAGCCATGCCATGTGGGGCCACCCAAGACAGGCGGGTCATGGTGGAGAGGTCTGACAGAATGTGGTCCACTGGAGAAGGGAATGCAAACCACTTCAGTATTCTTGCCTTGAGAACCCCATGAATAGTATGAAAAGGCAAAATGATAGGATACTGAAAGAGGAACTCCCCAGGTCGGTAGGTGCCCAATATGCTACTGGAGATCAGTGGAGAAATAACTCCAGAAAGAATGAAGGGATGGAGTCAAAGCAAAAACAATACCTAGTTGTGGATGTGACTGGTGATAGAAGCAAGGTCCAATGCTGTAAAGAGCAATGTTGCATAGGAACCTGGAATGTCAGGTCCATGAATCAAGGCAAATTTGAAGTGGTCAAACAGGAGATGGCAAGAGTGAACATCGACATTCTAGGAATCAGCAAACTAAAATGGACTGGGATGGGTGAATTTAACTCAGATGACCATTATATCTACTACTGTGGGCAGGAATCCCTTAGAAGAAATGGAGTAGCCATCATGGCCAACAAAAGAGTCCAAAATGCAGTATTTGGATGCAATCTCAAAAACGACATAATGATCTCTGTTCGTTTCCAAGGCAAACCATTCAATATCACAGTAATCCAAGTCTATGCCTCAACCAGTAATACTGAAGAAGCTGAAGTTTAATGGGTCTAGGAAGATCTCCAAGACTTTTTAGAACTAACACCCAAAAAAGATGTCCTTTTCATTATAAGGGATAGGAATTCAAAAGTAGGAAGTCAAGAAACACCTGGGGTAACAGGCAAATTTGGCCTTGGAATACCCAATGAAGCAGGGCAAAGGCTAATAGAGTTTTGCCAAGAGAACATACTGGTCATAGCAAACACCCTCTTCCAACAACACAAGAAAAGTCTCTACACATGGACATCACCAGATGGTCAACACTGAAATCAGACTGATTATATTCTTTGCAGCCAAAGATGCAGAAGCTCTATACAGTCAGCAAAAACAAGACGGGGAGCTGACTGTGGCTCAGATCATGAGCTCCTTATTGCCAAATTCAGACTTAAATTGAAGAAAGTAAGGAAAACCAGTAGACCATTCAGGTATGACCTAAATCAAATTCCTTATGATTATACAGTGGAAGTGAGAAATAGATTTAAGGGACTAGATCTGATAGATAGAGTGCCTGATGAACTATGGATGGATGTTCGTGACACTGTACAGGAGACAGGGATCAAGACCATCCCCATGGAAAAGAAATGCAAAAAAGCAAAATGGTTGTCTGGGGAGGCCTTACAAATAGCTATGAAAAGAAGAGAAGCAAAAAGCAAAGGAGAAAAGGAAAGATATACCCATTTGAATGCAGATTTCCAAAGAATAGCAATGAGAGATAAGAAAGCCTTCCTCAGTGATCAATGCAAAGATATAGAGGAAAACAACAGAATGGGAAAGACTAGAGATCTCTTCAAGAAAATTAGAGATACCAAGGGAACAGTTCATGCAAAGATGGGCTCAATAAAGGACAGAAATGGTATGGACCTAACAGAAGCAGAAGATATTAAGAAGAGATGGCAAGAATACACAGAAGAACTGTACAAAAAAGATCTTCACGACCCAGATAATCATGATGGTGTGATCACTGACCTAGACCCAGACATCCTGGAATGTAAAGTTAAGTGGGCCTTAGAAAGCATCACTACGAACAAAGCTAGTGGAGGTGATGGAATTCCAGTGGAGCTATTCCAAATCCTGAAAGATGATGCTGTGAAAGTGCTGCACTCAATATGCCAACAAATTTGGCATATTGAAAACTCCGGGAGTTGGGTGAACTCAGCAGTGGCCACAGGACTGGAAAAGGTCAGTTTTCATTCCAATCCCAAAGAAAGGCAATGCCAAAGAATGCTCAAACTACCAGCACAATTGCACTCATCTCACAGGCTAGTAAAGTAATGCTCAAAATTCTCCAAGCCAGGCTTCAGCAATATGTGAACTGTGAACTTCCTGATGTTCAAGCTGGTTTTAGAAAAGGCAGAGGAACCAGAGATCAAATTGCCAGCATCTGCTGCATCATCGAAAGAGCAAGAGAGTTCCAGAAAAATATCTATTTCTGCTTTATTGACTATGCCAAAGCCTTTGACTGTGTGGATCACAATCAACTGTGGAAAATTCTGAAAGAGATGGGAATACCAGACCACCTGATCTGCCTCTTGAGAAATTTGTATGCAGGTCAGGAAGCAATAGTTCGAACTGGACATGGAACAACAGACTGGTTGCAAATAGGAAAAGGAGTACATCAAGGCTGTATACTGTCACCCTGCTTATTTAACTTATATGCAGAATACATCATGAGAAACGCTGGGCTGGAAGAAGCACAAGCTGGAATCAAGATTGCAGGGAGAAATATCAATCACCTCAGATATGCAGATGACACCACCCTTATGGCAGAAAGTGAAGAAGAACTAAAAAGCCTCTTGATGAAAGTGAAAGAGGAGAGTGAAAAAGTTGGCTGAAAGCTCAACATTCAGAAAACTGAAGATCATGGCATCTGGTCCCACCACTTCATGGGAAATAGATGGGGAAACAGTGGAAACAGTGTCAGACTTTATTTTGGGGGGCTCCAAAATCACTGCAGATGGTGACTGTAGCCATGAAATTAAAAGACGCTTACTCCTTGGAAGGAAAGTTATGACCAACTTAGATAGCATATTGAAAAGCAGAGACATTACTTTGCCAACAAAGGTTCGTCTCGTCAAGGCTACGGTTTTTCCAGTGGTCATGTATGGATGTGAAAGTTGGACTGTGAAGAAAGCAGAGTACTGAAGAATTGATGCTTTTGAACAGTGGTGTTGGAGAAGACTCTTGAGAGTCCTTTGGACAGCAAGGATATCCGACCGGTCCATTCTAAAGGAGATCAGCCCTGGGTGTTCTTTGGAAGGAATGATGCTAAAGCTGAAAGTCCAGTACTTTGGCCACCTCATGAGAAGAGTTGACTCATTGGAAAAGACTCTGATGCTGGGAGGGATTGGGGGCAGAGGAGAAGGGGACAACAGAGGATGAGATGGCTGGATGGCATCACTGACTCGATGGACATGAGTTTGGGTGAACTCTGGGAGTTGGTGATGGACAGGGAGGCCTGGCGTGCTGCAATTCATGGGATCGCAAAGAGTCGGACATGACTGAGTGACTGAACTGAACTATTCAAAAAATATGAAAAAATTTCAAGATGACAACTATAAAACAAAACCAAGGGTTCGCCTCACCTGAGCCCAGAGAGGGCCCTGAGCAGCTGCCAGGCCAGCTCACCCTTGGAGCTGGTGCTGCTTCCACTGATCAGGTCTAATTTCTTCATAATCCAGGATCCTATCTATTTCTGCCTCAACAGCACTCTTGTGATCATCTCTAAGCTCCTCATTTCATCTGACTTTCACTCTTTCTCCTGGCTCCTTCATTTCCTCAAGTCACTGCGATCTTCAAACTGACAATGGCCTCCACTTACAGGTGTTTTTTTTACCCTTCAAAATATATCTTTGGCTGTCATCATTTTAAAATAAGACTACTGTTTCTACTACTTCTCCTAAATGGGTCCTATCAAAATCATCAGGGGCATCTTTGAAATGAAAAAGGAAATGGCAACCCACTCCAGTATTCTTGCCTGGAGAATCCCAGGGACAGAGGAGACTGGTGGGCTGCCGTGTATGGGGTCGCACAGAGTTGGGCACGACTGAAGCGGTTTAGCAGCAGCAGCAGCAGACTATTCTGTTCTCCAAACTACATTCATCAAATATTTATTAAGCACATGCTACTTTCCTGGTGGCTCAGATGGTAAAGAATCCGCCTGCAAAGCAGGAGACCCAGGTTCGATCAATGGGTTGGGAAGATCCCCTGGAAAAGGGAATGGGTTACCCACTCTAGTATTCTGGCCTGGAGAATTTCACGGACAGAGGAGCCAGGCAGGCTACAGTCCATGGGATCACAGTCAGACACGACTGAGTAATGAACACATGTACCAAGCAATGAAGAAAAAACTACATTCCAACCCTCAAGGAAATCTTCATGAGAAATATGGACAATAACTAAAATGAGTAAAATGTGTGGCATGTGGAAGTTTACAAGAGCTACTGAGGAAATTAAAGAACAGAAATTGTCAAGAAGTCTTGGGGGCTGGGTTGGCTGGGAATGTCTCACTGAGAAGGGGCCGTGTGAGTCAAGACCTGAGGAGGTGAGGAAGTTAGCTAGGTGGGTAGCAGGGAGAAGAGCATTCCAAGCAGAGAAAACATCAAGGTCAAAGGCAGAAATGTGCTGGAAAGAACTACCATGGGGACTGTGCAGAGAAAGGACAGAAAATGGGGTCACAGGGATAACAAGAGACTAGACCACTGAGGGAGAAAATGGCAGATTTCTGAACCAATTTTGAAAGTAGAGCTGACAGCATTTGGATGTCTCATAGGCATCTCAATGGAGGAAGCAGAAATCACTCCTCTAACCCTTAAAACTGCTTTTCTTCCATGTTGGCCCTTCTCAGTATATGGCATCACCATCTACCCTGTTGCTCCAGGAATTATCCTCTATTTCTCTTCTTCATTACTTGTAGTTATTTCTACCACATCAGTTCATCATCAAGTCCTATGAATTGTGCCTATAAAACATATCCCAAACCCACCCAATTCCATCCATCTTCACAACACATTCAAAGCCATCATCTTTCACTAGATTTCTGCAACTGTTCCATGGGTAAATGCTTAACAAACCCTTTCTCCTTCTCTAAGGGCAAATTTGACTTGAGATTAATTTTCTAGCTCTGTTACCCTGGAAACCAGATTATGTTGGAATGTCAGCATGGTTAGTAAGTGTATGGTAGAAATGACCCAAATGGTAAAATACACCTGTACTGAGAGAAACTATATGCTAACTGGTAGGGAACCATAGGACTGGGATTCCATATAAAGGTCATGACTCTTGTAACTGAGCATGTCTCTTGCAGTGTCCATGGACTTAACTGCAAAGTATTAACTCCCTGGGACATGAGGGTTCTAACCCACCATTGCTCCCATTGGTGCAGATCTTGTCACCTTGCACCTGAGTTCTCAGTGAGTGGTGGGGTGGGGATGCATAGAGACTAGCCCCCATGACTCCTTATATGGATTTCTGCAAGGACCCACAAAGAAGGAGATGATGTCATGTGGCTCTTCTGGCCCACTGGGTTTCTAAACCTGTATACTTTTGAGCAGACTGGCACCAAATGTGGTCTTATGAGTCTGAATGTTTAATTTGGCCCCCAAAGATTTCCTAATGGGAAGCGCACCTCCTAACTCCACTATACCTGTTATTTCTCTCCTACAATCCATTCTTCACGAAACAAAGTGGATATTCAAATATTCAACCATGAATATCATCTCCCTCACATTTAGAAGAAAATCCTCTTTACTCACCCAGGTTTCTAAAGCCCTGAGAGCTATTCCTTGCTTACTCTCCAATGTCATCTCTACTCTCCCTTCTCACCTGCTGCCCTCCAGTTGCAGGGGCCAGATTTCATGCTTCTTGACATGTCCATCTCATTCCACTCTAAGAGCTTTGTACAAGCTGATCCTCCTGCAAAGAATGTCCTTCCCTCTTACTTTCCTGCCGGGACTATTCAGTTGTTATTCAAACTAAGAGCCCTCCTTCTGGGGCTCATATGAATAGGGTGGAAGTACGGAGCCTTCCAGCTCTCTCTTGCCTTACTGCCACTAGGAATAAACATCTACACACAAACTGGAGTCCACTATGAAGTCTAAAATGGCGTACAGTATTGTTATATTTATTTTCACAGAACTAAACTCAACATTCAGAAAATGAAGATCATGGCATCTGGTCCCATTACTTCATGGGAAATAGATGGGGAAACAGTGTTAGACTTTATTTTTTGGGCTCCAAAATCACTGCAGATGGTGACTGCAGCCATGAAATTAAACGACGCTTACTCCTTGGAAGGAAAGTTATGACCAACCTAGAGAGCATATTCAAAAGCAGAGACATTACTTTGCCAACAAAGGTTCGTCTAGTCAAGGCTATGGTTTTTCCTGTGGTCATGAATGGATGTGAGAGTTGGACTGTGAAGAAGGCTGAGCGCCAAAGAATTGATGCTTTTGAACTGTGGTGTTGGAGAAGACTCTTGAGAGTCCCTTGGACTGCAAGGAGATCCAACCAGTCCATTCTGAAGGAGATCAGCCCTGGGATTTCTTTGGAAGGAATGATGCTAAAGCCGAAACTCCAGTACTTTGGCCACCTCATGCAAAGAGTTGACTCATTGGAAAAGACTCTGATGCTGGGAGGGATTGGGGGCAGGAGGAGAAGGGGACGACAGAGGATGAGATGGCTGGATGGCATCACTGACACGATGGAAGTGAGTCTGAGTGAACTCTGGGAATTGGTGATGGACAGGAAGGCCTGGCGTGCTGTGATTCATGGGGTCGCAAAGAGTTGGTCATGACTGAGAGACTGAACTGAACTGAACTGAACCTCTAGAAGCTTTAAGAACTGTGTATAAGCAATGGGGTGAAAGACTCAAGATTTTCCTACAGGGGTTTGATAGTTCTTGCTTTTTCTGAATCCAACTTTTCTACTGGTTAGAGAAAGATCCGGAGAAGGCAATGGCACCCCACTCCAGTACTGGAAAATCCCATGGACAGAGAAGCCTGATAGGCTTTAGTCCATGGGGTCACTAGGAGTTGGACACGACTGAATGACTTCACTTTCACTTTTCCCTTTCATGCATTGGAGAAGGAAATGGCAACCCACTCCAGTGTTCTTGCCTGGAGAATCCCAGGGACGGGGGAGCCTGGGGGGCTGCCGTCTATGGGGTCGCAGAGTCGGACACGACTGAAGCGACTTAGCAGCAGCAGCAGAGAAAGATCAACCTTTATACAAACACCCACCTTAAAGTTCTCATCTCTAATTGATAATAAATGTATTCTTAGATATGATAAATAGAAGAGCTTGTAGAATACCATGATGGAGCAGAAGCTTCCATAGTGACTTGCCAACAGATGGCAGAAGGAAAATTATTCGAGAGCATCTCAAAAAATTTTGAAAGAAGGGATTATAATTGTCTACCTTTGTATTCCCAAACACTAGCACTGTGCATAACTATACATATTTAATGAATAAATAAATGTTCAGTTTCCACATTTACACCAGGAGATTAAAGAGAGAAGTCCACTTTGTGAAACACTGAAAAGATCTACTTAGCTTAAAGCTGAGAGATCTTAGTAAACAAGTTTAACTAGTTAAAAGGGAGACTGTTCCCAAGGAAATGATGAGGAAGAGATAACTAGCACTGATTCTAAGAGGATTTAGAGTGTTACCTTCTTTCACGGATAGGGCTTCCAGTTTGACGGGCAACTCCTCCAAGGTCCCGCCTGCAGCCGTTGAACCCTGGATGTCTGGGACAGCATTTCGGCGACCTGCCCGTGCTGATGACGCAAAATTGTTGACCACAGGCTCCACATCCGTCATTTTGGGTGAATCTGTCCTCATAGTAACATCTACAAATAGAATGTGCATATGAAGACGAAGATGAGCCTATTCCAAGATCCACGTTCACACTAATGGTTAAAAGGCATGGCTACATCAACAACACAGAAGCCTTGAGAATCGAATCACTGACTGCACCCAGCATCAAGGTCCTGGGGCTTCTATCTGCACATTTGTACAATCACTGAATGGAACAGGAAGGCCTCAGAGGGAGCCAGATGGCTATAAATAACTGCGGAGCCCAAAGGAGCCACTTGGATGCTTTAGCGTGCAGTAATCTCTTGCCTTTTGTTCTGCTTTTCTATGGATGGATCAGCCAAATGAGGGTTTGGAAGGAAATGCAAACCGATTTGTTTGGCCACTCCCATGGAGACTCTGCCTGCCAGTATTTGCTTGTGGTGCTTGTTCAGGCTGAAACCAAATCACTATAATTTGTAAGGACCAAACAAAACACACTCTGTTCTTCCTCTTTAGAAATAAGAAATTGAACTTTATCTCAAAGCCTTTTTACCCCGGTGGCAGCTGTTTGTCTATCTGCTCTAGCTTCAGGCACAATTTTCGACAGTCTCATGTTTGTGTTTAGGAGGGTAGAACCTGTGTTACCTTTTTTTGCCTTCAAGTGGACATGGCAATTACTAGTACCTTCCTAAACATCTTTTATCTTCCTAGCAAATGCCTCTACGAAAGAATTCTCAAGAGACCATTCACTACAGAGGGAGGGAGGTGGCAGACATTGCTTATTCTAAAACGAGCCCTCTCTTTCATATGATGTTTTCTAATGAAAACTTTCCTAAGACGTCAACAATGAATAGTATCTCAAAAGCAGCAGCTGCAGCAGGAATTTTCTCTTTTTTTGAGAACCCATTAAATGCTAGGCTCTCAGCTGGGCCTTGAGAGTACACAGAAATGATTTTGTCTCCATTTTTAGGGGACTTGCACACTCCAAGGGGAGAAGAAAGGATATACAAGCTAGGATAGATAACATCCTAACACAGAATGGGCAGAGTATCAACCAAAGGATGAAGAAACTCATCTGTGGCACCTAATGGCAGAAATAGATGAACCTTGACCTACACGAAGCAAATCAAACCTTTCACTGTAGTTAGAAGGGAGTCTTTCCCAATCAGTTAACTGCAATTCAGGATTTGGTAAACATGAAGTGAAAAGAGTCACAAATTATGGTGCGTTTGATATCAGAAACACACTTTCTTTGGTTCACAGCACCCCAAAAATGCACACGGAGTTTCATGTGGGCCCAGATGTTCTCATCTCTAAAGGAATCATGGTAAAGCTGAGAACAATGCTAAATTTTCAGACATTATTTTGGACTTCTGAATGTCAGGTGTTTGCCAATTGTCTGGCATTGACAACATCAAGTAACTGGACTATTAGTCAAAAAGTACACTTCATGCTAGACTCGCAAAATGATATTGGTTAATTGAATTAATTTCTCTGAGTTGCAGTTCCTCACCTATATAATTAGCCTGACTGATTCACAGGATTCTAGTGAAGAACAAATGAGGTAAAGAACATGGAAATTCTTTCTAACTATAAAACCATATGTCTGATTATTAGCATCATTATTCATCTCTCACTAAGTTTTATTTATACCACCACCTCTTATGTATCCCCTTTAGTCCTAACAAGAAACATCTTCTTATTGAAAGACCTCTTGAGTTTTAAAAGAGGGAAACCAGAATTTATTCAATACTGCACAAACATTTTCAAGTGTATTATCTCAGATAAACCTCCCAATAATCCAATGAGGTAGTGAGGAATAACTCTTACTATATGAATGTGGAAACTGGGGCTCAGAAAAGTGACTTATTTTAAGTTGAACAACTGCTAACATAGCACTCAAGGTTGCAAATTCAGTTTCGGTTCATTCTGAAAGCAAGATGACATGGATTACTTCAAAACTATCCTTCTAAACTCTGGTGATATACACAGACAGCCATACAACAGCCAATTTCGATTCTGCCCTTCATTACTTTTTAAATATAAAAGTAACTTAAATAGAAAAAGTTATATACAGTTGACCCTTGAATGACACAGGTTTAAACTGCACAAGACCATTTATATGTGGATTTTTTTCAATTAATATGTTCTACAGTGCTAACTCCAGTACTTTGGCCACCTCATGTGAAGAGTTGACTCACTGGAAAAGACTGGATGCTGGGAGGGATTGGGGGCAGGAGGAGAAGGGGATGACAGAGGATGAGATGGCTGGATGGCATCACCGACTTGATGGACATGAGTTTGAGTGAACTCTGGGAGTTGGTGATGGACAGGGAGGCCTGGCGTGCTGCAATTCATGGGGTCACAAAGAGTTGGACACGACTGAGCTACTGAAATGAATTGAACTGAACAGTGCTACACAATCCATGGTTGGTTGAATCCTGGGGTGGAGAACTGCTGATGCAGGGAGTCGACTGTAACATTATACACAGGTTTTCAGATGAATGGCGGTCGGTGCCCCTAACCTCCATGTTGTTTAAAGGTCAACTCTATATACATTTGTGTTGAAAGAGAAAGAGATTCCCTATTTTTGCATAGGTATTCCTTTCTGGCTTGAACTTTTGGTTATCCATGTGCCCCCCACCCCACCCTTATGATAGACAAATTTCAATTAGAGATCACTTCCTACAGCTTGCGAGGAACACTTGACATTATTTAGGGAACAGACCCCATGTGCAGGCCCCCATTCTGTCCTCAGCCAATTAACATCACATGAGAAGCCATGGCCACAATCAACTGTTTATTTCTAGGAAGCATCTTCATGCTAAGTTTGGAAGAGAAGCTCCATGAATACCTTGATTCTTACTGTTCTGACAGTCCAAAATCTTAATACTAAAGATAACAATAGATATAAGAATATTAAGATACACTTTTAAAAATACTTAAATGTTACATATTTTATGATTAATAAGATGGGATATGTCAAAGGAGTCTTGAGTTAGAATTTGCATATTGAAAGAAAACTTCCAAAAGGTGGCCTGATGGATGGGTCATCAACATGAAAGAAAAAAATTCTGAGCTCCAAGATTTTTCGTTGCTATTGACTCCTATTTTGAAAGTTTTTGCTTTTGCCGTTATACTATTATTTCTACATAGGCTTTCTAAATTTGTCCTTTTTTGTTGACTGGTGTTAGAAAACAAGACCATCACAAAACTATCTAAGTTTGTCAATGTTATACTCATTAACTACCATTTTAAGATCAAAACAAAACTGGATATGCAGAAGGTCAAACAACAGGTTACTTTAGTGCAGAACTTTCCTTGGTCCATTTCTGAACTCTCACTGGGCACCATCTTCCTTTCAGAGCCTGTGACTGATGCTGAGTGACCAGGACGTTAGGCTCCACCACAAGACAATCCCAGCCCCACAGGCTTTCTATAGTGAAGTCATCTGATTTCGGTGACTTAGAGAGCACTGGGAAGAGCGTCTGAATACACAAGGTGATTCTTAACTGGGCTCTTTTAATTCCCTGGTAAGTTTGTTGCAGCATTAGAAATAATCTGAAAGTACATCAAGAAAAGAAGGATTGAATAAATCATATCTATTATATTACTGGATATTATATGGCTCTTAAAAAGAACGTGTAAGATCCAGTCAGATATACTTATGGAGATATGTTCCTGATACAATGTGAAATAAAACAAGCTTAAAAAGCAGTATTGACAGCATGGAGTGAAAGGAGAAAAAAAGTAATGAATATAATGTCATTTGAACTTAAAAAAACAAGAAAAGTTCTAGTTAGGAATTTAAGAGAGAACAAGGAGAATATTAACCACTTTTGGTATCTCCTTACATATTTTAACCTGTAATAAAGTATTAAAATTAAATAATATGTAAAGGAATTGAAACACATTCACTGGAAAAATTATGAAATACACAGATACTCTAACATACCAAGGCTCTAAAAGTAATACTTTGACAATTTTACCCAAAATAGTGTATCTTCAAATGAAAGACTCTCCCTACCCCAATTAGTCATCTTACGTAACTGTTGTTACTATCCTATGCAATACCAAATGCATATGCAATCAATATATACATACACATGTTATATATGTGTGTGTGTGTGTGTGTGTGTGTGTGTGTGTGTGTGTGTACAGGGTGCAATCAATATACATCAGATCAGATCAGTCGCTCAGTCGTGTCCGACTCTTTGCGATCCCATGAATCACAGCACGCCAGGCCTCCCTGTCCATCACCAACTCCCGGAGTTCACTCAGACTCACATCCATCGAGTCAGTGATGCCATCCAGCCATCTCATCCTCTGTTGTCCCCTTCTCCTCCTGCCCCGAATCCCTCCCAGCATCAGAGTCTTTTCCAATGAGTCAACTCTTCACATGAGGTGGCCAAAGTACTGGAGTTTAAGCTTTAGCATCATTCCTTCCAAAGAAATCCCAGGGCTGATCTCCTTCAGAATGGACTGGTTAGATCTCCTTGCAGTCCAAGGGACTCTCAAGAGTCTTCTCCAACACCACAGTTCAAAGGCATCAATTCTTCGGCACTCAGCCTTCTTCATAGTCCAACTCTCACATCCATTCATGACCACAGGAAAAACCATAGCCTTGACTAGACGAACCTTTGTTGGCAAAGTAATGTCTCTGCTTTTGAATATGCTATCTACGTTGGTCAGAACTTTTCTTCCAAGGAGTAAGCGTCGTTTAATTTCATGGCTGCAGTCACCATCTGTAGTGATTTTGGAGCCCAGAAAAATAAAGTCTGACACTATTTCCACTGTTTCCCCATCTATTTCCCATGAAGTGGTGGGACCAGATGCCATGATCTTCATTTTCTGAATGTTGAGCTTTAAGCCAACTTCTTCACTCTCCACTTTCACTTTCATCAAGAGGCTTTTTAGTTCCTCTTCATTTTCTGCCATAAGGGTGGTGTCATCTGCATATCTGAGGTGACTGATATTTCTCCCTGCAATCTTGATTCCAGCTTGTGTTTCTTCCAGTCCAGCGTTTCTCATGATGTACTCTGCATATAAGTTAAATAAGCAGGGTGACAATATACAGCCTTGACGAACTCCCTTTCCTATTTGCAACCAGTCTGTTGTTCCATGTCCAGTTCGATCTGTTGCTTCCTGACCTGCATACAAATTTCTCAAGAGGCAGATCAGGTGGTCTGGTATTCCCATCTCTTTCAGAATTTTCCACAGTTGATTGTGATCCACACAGTCAAAGGCTTTGGCATAGTCAATAAAGCAGAAATAGATGTTTTTCTGGAACTCTCTTGCTCTTTCGATGATCCAGCAGATGTTGGCAATTTGATCTCTGGTTCCTCTGCCTTTTCTAAAACCAGCTTGAACATCAGCAAGTTCACGGTTCACATATTGCTGAAGCCTGGCTTGGAGAATTTTGAGCATTACTTTACTAGCATGTGAGATAAGTGCAATTGTGCGGTAGTTTGAGCATTCTTTGGCATTGCCTTTCTTTGGGATTGGAATGAAAACTGACCTTTTCCAGTCCTGTGGCCACTGCTGAGTTTTCCAAATTTGCTGGCATATTGAGTGCAGCACTTTCACAGCATCATCTTTCAGGATTTGGAATAGCTCCACTGGAATTCCATCACCTCCACTAGCTTTGTTCATAGTGATGCTTTCTAAGGCCCACTTGACTTCACATTCCAGGATGTCTGGGTCTAGGTCAGTGATCACACCATCATGATTATCTGGGTCGTGAAGATCTTTTTTGTACAGTTCTTCTGTGTATTGTTGCCATCTCTTCTTAATATCTTCTGCTTCTGTTAGGTCCCTACCATTTCTGTCCTTTACCAAGCTCATCTTTGCATGAAATGTTCCTTTGGTATCTCTCATTTTCTTGAAGAGATCCCTAGTCTTTCCCATTCTGTTGTTTTCCTCTATTTCTTTGCACTGATCA
This sequence comes from Bubalus bubalis, assembly GCF_019923935.1. Taxonomy (NCBI): domain Eukaryota; kingdom Metazoa; phylum Chordata; class Mammalia; order Artiodactyla; family Bovidae; genus Bubalus; species Bubalus bubalis. Next base: position 75,632,045 of record NC_059166.1, on the reverse strand, counting down.
CTAAAGAAGGCTTTCTTAACTCTTCTTGCTATTCTTTGGAACTCTGCATTCAGATGGGTATATCTTTCCTTTTCTCCTTTGCTTTTCGCTTCTCTTCTTTTCACAGCTATTTGTAAGGCCTCCCCAGACAGCCATTTTGCTTATACATATATATCTATACAGGGCTTTCCAGGTGGTGCTGTGGTAAAGAATCCACCTACCAATGCAGGAGATGCAGGTTTGATCCCTGGGTCAGGAAGATCCCCTGGAGGAGGAAATGGCAACCCACTACAGTGTTCTTGCCTGGGAAATCCCATGAATAGAGGAGCCTGGCAACTACAGTCCATAGGGTTGCAAAGAGTTGGACACGACTTAGCAACTGAGCATACATATATTTATACACACATATACAAAGTAGAGAGAATTGCTCTCTTCAGTGGTTTGTGACATTTAAAAAACATATAACCCACAGAAAGATGAGGAAACACTACTAAGAAAAACAAGAGATTAACTTCCAGGTTCTTTTAATTTGCTGGGCTTAAAGCTAATTGTGTTTACACTTGCTAACCAAGGCAGCTGACTCACTAGCAACTCTTCCGCTTTTTCTTCTACAGAATTAGCAGTGGAACCTGTATGAGTTCTGCTTTGTCAACTGTGGCTGTTCACAGGAGCTAAAACCATTTGGATGTTGGGAGGTTTCACAGAAGTCCTTGCACAGCCCACCACAAGATAATGCGATTTATAAACTCCTGGGACACAATTTCTTCTCCATTGAAAATACACAATTTCCCAGATGCCTTAACAAAAGACCATTACACAAGCACATATACACAGGTCAGGATCTTTGCAGTCTCCAAAATATGAAAACGCAACACACCACACAGCTGAAGAAGACAACGACAGCCAAGCTTATAAATGGAACACTGAAAAAAAAAAATATATGTATTTATATATAAACCACTAGTCAGCTCCCAGTGAGCTCAAAATTGCCTGCTAAGGGTATGCTGCTGCTGCTGCTGCTAAGTCACTTCAGTCATGTCCGACTCTGTGCGACCCCATAGACGGCAGTCCACCAGGCTCCCCCATCCCTGGGATTCTCCAGGCAAGAACACTGGAGTGGGTTGCCATTTCCTTCTCCAATGCAGGAGAGTGAAAAGTGAAAGTGAAGTCGCTCAGTCGTGTCTGACTCTTAGCAACCCCATGGACTGCAGCCCACCAGGCTCCTCCGTCCATGGGATTTAGTATGTTATAAACATAGTGTAAACAAGTAGAAATTTTTGCAATCTCTTTCCCTTTCAACATACGTGGTCCATCTTCTTAGCTCACATTCATTCTTTTCTCAAGCTTCATTATTTGAAGCCAAGGCCACAAGGAGGTGGATAGCTTTTTTTTCTAATTTCTGCATCCATATCAGTCACCTCATCTCTTACAGTGAAACCACTGCTCATTCTGCATGTAGGACTTGAAATAAACTCCTCAACCACTAAATCAGTTCTCTGGAAGTATGAATCAGACTATCTGAAAAAACACTTAAACAGAGGAAGAACATGTATTTTGGAAAACTGGTGCTTTTCTGGCCAAAAGACAGAAAGAGGAACACACACACACACACACACACACACACAGTGGTCTCAGCTAATAACCAAATCCCTCATGTCTCTTTCTCCTGCTTTCTATGTCTTAATACCTTATGCTAAATATTTTTTGGTTTGATTTTCTGTCTTGGAACATACTAATCTCTTCCAAACAAGGTAAAAGAACAATAACAATTGCCTCTTAATGTGGACCGATGAACACAGGCAATTATTCATCTAGTCAACATTTAGCAAGCTCTTACTATATCATAAGTGCCAGTCCCTGCGCTATGTTCATAGGATACAAAGAGGAACCCATAGTCTGGTGAGATCAAACACATTCTGACCTTTTCAGTTTACTTCTTGATCTTAAATCTTATTCTTTGGAAATTAAGTAAAAGTATCTGCCTCTAAAAAGTCCTTTAATATGGGCTGCTGTGCTGTGCTTCGTCACTCAGTCATGTCTGACTCTCTGAAACCCCATGGGCTGTAGCCCTCCAGGCTCCTCTGTCCATGGGATTCTCCAGGTAAGAATACTGGAGTGGGTTGCCATGCCCTTCTCCAGGAGATCTTCTCAACCCAGGGATTGAACCCAGGTCTCCAGCATGGCAGGCAGATTCTTTACCAGCTGAGCTACCAGGGAAGCCCATACTTTAACATATCTCCTATTAAGCTAAATATCAAGACCATCTGAGGCTGAACAGAGCTTACATGGAATGTATACATGAATAAAAATTATTTTTTTTAACTTAGAGACCTTTCTCTCTTTGTAATTCCTCTACATATGGCATTTCCATGCCTCCAGTACATGGGAAAGGGAATTTTATCTTTTGTCTACTGACACACACATTTTTCCCCTCGTGCTTAGGTTCTTCCCAATGATAAGAACAGACTCTTCAATATATATTTGTAGGTGTGTGCTTAGCCACTCAGTTGTGTCCAACTCTTTGTGACTCCATGGGCTGCAGCCCGCCAGGCTCCTCTGTCCATTTGGACTCTCCAGGCAAGAATACTGGAGTGGGTTGCCATGCCCTTCTCCAGGAGATCTTCTCAACCCAGGGATCAAACCCAGGTCTCCCGCATTGCAGGCAGATTCTTTACCATCTGAGCCACCAGGAAAGATCATATTTGTAGGTACATAGAAGCTATTCTTATCACAGAAAATTTTTGACAGCTTAAACCTACAGAATTCAAAATGCACAAACTCATTTTCCCATAATCTTGCAAGTGAAGTAGTAAACAAAACTGAGTATCTTTCCTGCACAATGACGCTTGCTATACTAAGCTAGGGCCACTTAGGATAATAATATAGACTGATGTGGATACAGGTAGAAAAGAGTAACTGCAACAAACCATGGAACTCCCTTGAGCATGGGGGTCACAGTTAATATGGGATTTGCCACGATAAGTGAGGAGGAATTCCCCTGCCTCACCTGGAGACCTGGAAAAGTTACATGGCAGGCAGCTCCCCTATGTGCACGGAGGAGGAGTGTTTAACTCCAAAAGAGAAAAGAGGACCAGACTCCACAGGGAAAAGTCTCTGAGAAGGGCCCCAGAGAAAGAGCAAGGAAGTTCCAGCAAGAGGCTGCCCTCAAACCATCCACTTCGCATCCTGACCCTTTCCAATCGCACTTGGACACAAAATGTTCTTAGATTTCAAAAGGGGCACAAAGACTCTCCAAACTCACAGAAGCCCAATTTTGCACTAGTGAGAAAATCATACAATTTTGAGATACATATGGTTTGTCTACACCCTTCCTGTCTCAGAGTGAACACAGTGGCCTGAGAAGTCGGTTCCCCTTTTAATCAGACGGTGGTTTTTAAATGTCAAGTGACTTTTGATGACGTCAGTAGAAAGGAGAGAAACGGATGTTGGCTCTGACCAATGTGGTCACAGTACAGATGGCTTTCTATCCCTCTGCCTGGTACATGGACTGCAACACAGATGCCCAATAAATTCACTAAATGTTGAATTAATAGCTGACACCTATACATTATGAGTAGGCAAACACAGTCAGTGAAGGTGTTTTTAATTATTAATACTATTAATAAAAGCTGAAAGTTCAATTATGAAATATTACAATGAAATTTGTTGTATTAACATTAAAATAGCTTTGGAGGTAGGCTGTGGACTATGGCAAATACAATGCCTTGCAGGTATAAGTAATGCTGTTTGTCAAATGCAGAGTAGTAGCTAATGCACAAACTCTTACAGAAGCACCCTCATCCAGGGCATCTGAGAGTTATACTCTCCAGATATCAACCCTCTAGAAAAGATCCATATACATTAAACTATGAACAGCCTTGCAGGACCATTCAATCCTGTCTGAAACATCTGTCTATATATCTATAGAACAGATGTCTAAGACATCTGTTCTATATCAAAAGATCCTTGATATTTGTTCATATTTCATCCTTTCCAAAACATCCATGGAGACATTTACATGGTCCATATGAAAGGTCCATATTTGGTCATGTCCAAAACCCTTTGGCATCCACCAAATATGCTCACAGATGCTTCCCAGGTGGCAAAGCGGTAAAGAATCCTCCTGCTAATGCAGGAGACCTGGTGTCAATCCCTGGGTTAGGAAGATCCCCTGGAGAAGGAAATGGCAACTCACTCCAATAGTCTTGCCTGGAGAATCCCATGGACAGAGAAGCCTGGTAGGCTACAGTCTATGGGGGTCACAAAGAGTTGGACATGACTGAGCACACACAGAAATTTCAAAGACCTTTAGAGGTGGACCAAATGTCTCATGGAGTTTTGGACAGGACCAAACGTCTGCCAACCATGAACAGACTTGTCAACAAAGTCAGTTACATCCAATCCATCAGCTTTCCCTTGTACAAACATGAAATCCTCTAATACCTTAAAAGATCAAATTCTATAGTTTTAACTTACCCAGCTAATTCTCCTTTACCATTTTCATTCTCAACAAGAGGAAAAATAAAGCCCTTTTATCTTCTGCATTTATTTTCTTTGCCTACGATTACTATCGAGAGTGAAACAGTGATGATGAAAAAGAGACCTGTAATGACTCTTCCAATTTAAAGGTAATTTGAAGTAATAACTTAACCACGGACACTTTCAACTGCATACTTTTATTTCAGAAGACTTCATAACATATATGTATATGCTTATCTGTCTTCCAAAGGAAAAATGCATTGTGATACAGAAAAACAGAACTCTTTTTATAAAAATGCATACATACTAATGCGTATCATAGCTATCAAAGTAATTACTTTCAGAAGCTACATATTTATTCCACCTCCCAAAATATTTTTGTGACTTCATAAGTGCAACTCATTTTATATTCATAGAAAATGTAATGATAATATAGTATTTAAAATACATTATGTTTTATACTTTTAAACCATTAATATCAAGTGCATGCCCCATTTGTTCATCCATTTCTTTCACTGCACTTCAGGTTCTTTTCAAGCCTCCTTAAGTAGTTTAGATCTGCATATATTCGGAAGAAAACTCCTGCCCATGAAGGTTTCAAAGCGGAGTTGTGAGCAGTGAAAGCATTACTGAATGGCATTAGTACATCCTTGGAATGAGTGCCCTTAAATTAGCTCTCACGATTGTTAAGAAGTCCATATGGTGCAATGAAATGTCTGTTCACCTGAAAGTGAGCAACCCTGATGCTGAATCCTGCTCTGCCTTCCAACAGACTTGTGATTTCCAACAAGGCTTCCCAGTGAATTAAGTCTCCACATTTATCCAAAGTAGGATTAAAAGTATCTAGTCTACCACCTCGAACCAAACTAATGAATATAAATGATAAACGTGCCTAGTTAACAACTCCCCAAACGAAATTTGTTTAGAAATCAGTCATATTTATTTATAGGCACTATAATAGATTATCATTATGAACATCAACTACCCTGTTAAACCATGGTGCGGATGTGGCTCTAGAGACAGTGTCTGATGTTGTGACTTATAAAGACAAAAAGGAATTGACTCTGAGATACTGCCAGAAATTTGGTGTTTAAAAAAAAGAAAGCATTAAAAAAAAAGTTATTTACAATCTCCCTTTCTCCATCTTTATTGTCCATCTCAGCCACACACACACACACACACACACACACACACACACATACACACATACCTCAAAGTTGGCTACCTTTCTGCCACATCTATACCACATTAAGCCACCTGTCAGGGAAAGTCATATCTCCCTTATTCTGTTCATTAAGACAGTTTCTCCCAGAAGGTGAACTCTCCATACACTTGAAGCAACAAACCTTGTTTAAGTGTTTCCTTAACAGGTAATATAGGATTGAAATTCTCAATTTCTTCATGATTTCTGAAAAAGAATTCTTCACCTGAGTAATAACTTAATGACATAATATGGTAAGGAAAAAAGGATCACAGATCATATATGAGAGGGGTCTGCCTTCGCTGAGAGACTTGTCCTGACCACACCATTCAGTGGCATCTCCTCCCTGGAGCTCCTAAGCTTCCCTGCCTTGCTCTCCTTTCCCTGTGTCCTTAGTGGCTTCCAATGTGTATTACCATTCACTAGGATTGTACTTGTTGTTTACTGTCTCCCTCTACTCGGATGTAAGCTCTACAGAGGCAGAGGTTTTTGTCGATTTTTTTCACTAATAAATACACTAAAACTATGCCTGGCACTTAGTAGGTACTCCATAAGATGTGTTTATCAAGTGAAACAATTATCTTTCCACTTTTCTTTTTCAAAATGAATTATTTTCTTTTTGCACATGAAAATAATGTATGTTCATTATTGGGGGAAAATGACAATTTTGAAAAGCATCAAGGAGAGGAAATATATCGCCTTATATCCCAACTATGACAGCAGTGTTAGAATTCTGGTGACTAACCTTCCAGAATTTCTTCATTGCCCACGTACACAAGCATACCATATACATATCTTACATGTACTTCAAAGTTAGATTATATTTATTTTGTATCATGTTGCTTCTATAGCTTAGAACTACAATCTTATCCAGGCCAAAATAATTCTAAATTTTTAACAAAAGTTTTGAAAAAAGAAAAATTCCTAGTAAGCTAAAATTTCAGAGTGTATACCAACTATGTAAAATATGCATAGCCAAAAGTCAAATACAATAGGAAAAGTAAGAATTAATGACTGAAATCATTCACAAACTTTTCCTAATGAAAATGAATAAATAATGTTAATAGATAGGTACCAAAGGAACATTTCATGCAAAGATGGGCTCGGTAAAGGACAGAAATGGTATGGACCTAACAGAAGCAGAAGATATTAAGAAGAGATGGCAAGAATACACAGAACTGTACAAAAAAGATCTTCATGACCCAGATAATCATGATAGTGTGATCACTCACCTAGAGCCAGACATCCTGGAATGTGAAGTCAAGTGGGCCTTAGAAAGCATCACTATGAACAAAGCTAGTGGAGGTGATGGAATTCCAGTGGAGCTATTCCAAATCCTGAAAGATGATGCTGTGAAAGTGCTGCACTCAATATGCCAGCAAATTTGGAAAACTCAGCAGTGGCCACAGGACTGGAAAAGGTCAGTTTTCATTCCAATCCCAAAGAAAGGCAATGCCAAAGAATGCTCAAACTACCGCACAATTGCACTTATCTCACATGCTAGTAAAGTAATGCTCAAAATTCTCCAAGCCAGGCTTCAGCAATATGTGAACTGTGAACTTGCTGATGTTCAAGCTGGTTTTAGAAAAGGCAGAGGAACCAGAGATCAAATTGCCAACATCTGCTGGATCATCGAAAGAGCAAGAGAGTTCCAGAAAAACATCTATTTCTGCTTTATTGACTATGCCAAAGCCTTTGACTGTGTGGATCACAATCAACTGTGGAAAATTCTGAAAGAGATGGGAATACCAGACTACCTGATCTGCCTCTTGAGAAATCTGTATGCAGGTCAGGAAGCAACAGTTAGAACTGGGCATGGAACAATAGACTGGTTGCAAATAGGAAAAGGAGTACGTCAAGGCTGTATATTGTCACCCTGCTTATTTAACTTATATGCAGAGTACATCATGAGAAACGCTGGGCTGGAAGAAGCACAAACTGGAATCAAGATTGCCGGGAGAAATATCAATCACCTCAGATATGCAGATGACACCACCCTTATGGCAGAAAGTGAAGAGGAACTCAAAAGCCTCTTGATGAAAGTGAAAGAGGAGAGTGAAAAAGTTGGCTTAAAGCTCAACATTCAGAAAACGAAGATCATGGCATCTGGTCCCACCACTTCATGGGAAATAGATGGGGAAACAGTGGAAATAGTGTCAGACTTTATTTTTCTGGGCTCCAAAATCACTACAGATGGTGACTACAGCCATGAAATTAAACGATGCTTACTCCTTGGAAGGAAAGTTCTGACCAACCTAGATAGCATATTCAAAAGCAGAGACATTACTTTGCCAACAAAGGTCCGTCTAGTCAAGGCTATGGTTTTTCCTGTGGTCATGAATGGATGTGAGAGTTGGACTGTGAAGAAGGCTGAGCGCCAAAGAATTGATGCTTTTGAACAGTGGTGTTGGAGAAGACTCTTGAGAGTCCCTTAGACTGCAAGGAGATCCAACCAGTCCATTCTGAAGGAGATCAGCCCTGGGATTTCTTTGGAAGGAATGATGCTGAAGCTTAAACTCCAGTACTTTGGCCACCTCATGTGAAGAGTTGACTCATTGGAAAAGACTCTGATGCTGGGAGGGATTGGGGGCAAGAGGAGAAGGGGACAACAGAGGATGAGATGGCTGGATGGCATCACTGACTTGATGGACGTGAGTCTGAGTGAACTCCGGGAGTTGGTGATGGACAGGGAGGCCTGGCGTGCTGTGATTCATGGGGTTGCAAAGAGTCGGACACAACTGAGTGACTGATCTGATCTGATCTGAAGAGACTTTAAGTGTACAACTTTAAAAGTTCCAGTATGATTTTTTTCTTCTATTTCCTCAAGTCAAAGAAAAATTCTCTGGGACATCTCTTACTGTCTTTTTGAATGAGTTTAATTTTCATCCTTCTTCTTCCTTCCAACTGAGAAAAGCAAGGAAATGATTGAACCTTTTCAAGTTCTGATTTGTTCTCTGAGTTCTCTTAAGTATTTTATTTTTTTTTACAGGAGAGGAAATCACTGTAGTTTCATCAAGCCCAATATTCAGTCAAGATCACAGTGAGAAAAGCTTTAAAATTGTTTTGAGAAAATTTCTGGGTCATATAGGCAAAAGAAATTCCCCATAAAATAGCAAGTACTTCAGAGAGAAAAATCATACCACTGAAATATTTTTTCATCAAATTATGTATATTCATATCAACCTACAATTAATAGAAGAAAAATTATTTATATGAATGCATTTAGGTTTTACAAAGAACTTTTTAAAAATAAAAAATTTTGTTATTTTTGTTATATAAGCTCAACAGAAAAAAAGTCCTCATGAAAAAACTGTACTAAAATATACTCAACTGACATAACAAAAACGTCCAAAACCTATACATAAATGTATATATATATATACACACATACAAATTAATTTAAAAACATATGCACAGAAAAACATGGCAAGGGAAATACACCAAAATTTTAGCAGTAGGTTCTTTCCTAGTAGTAGTATTATAAATGTTTTATATTTTTTCTTTGAACTTTGTGTTTTCCAAATTTTCTGTAATGAAGATTTTCATAATATGAAAAATGGCATAAGCATATGTGGAGTACACACGCTTTCAAAGCCTTTTAATGAGAATAAGCTCATGCAGTTCTGTGCTGTGGGGAAGTCATCACTGTCTTCATTGTAAAGGAGAGGAACCTGAGCATCACGGAAGTAAAATGGTTTGGCTACAAGCAACCAGCTAGCAAGTGACAGAAGCAAGACGAGAACTCATTTCATCTGACACCTCATCCCTTGCTCCTTCTATTACATCTCACCAAATATTTGTTGAACAAAGCCTCAGTCTTCATTCAACAAACTGTTAATATGCATCTAATATCTCCTAAACTCAGTGCAGAATTCTGGGTAACTAGTGCCAAGTAAGACTAAAGACTGTGATAATCACAGTGGGGATACACAAAAGAAACATAATACAAGGTTCTCACTCTAGAAGAAAGAGTCTGTGACCTAACGTACAAACAAAAATCATGCATATTAAAAGAATGGGCTTCCCTGGTGGCTCAGTGGTAAAGAACCCACATGCCAATGCAGGAGACAGGGTATCGATTCCTGGGTCAGGAAGATCCCCTGGAGAAGGAAATGGCAACCCACTCCAGTATTCTTGCCTAGAAAATTCCACAGACAGAGGAACCTGGCAGGCTTCAATCCATGAGTTCACAACAGAGTCAGGACACAACTTAGAGCCTAAACAACAACAATATTAAAAGAAATGTAAAAATAGAAGTCAATGTGTGATATATTTAAATAAGTGGTATAAATGGAAAATACTATAACAAATTTAGAAATGTTATTGAATTTGTGGGGCAATTAAGAAAGACCTCACAGAAGCCGTAGAACACATACTGGCCTTAATATTTAGGAAGATAGAAAGAAAATAAAAAGGTTTTACCAAGCCAAAGAAATATCTTTAGCTAAATCATGAAGGTGGGAGTGTAGAAGGCAAGTTACAAATAAAGGAAAAGGAAACACTGGCTATAATAGAGTATTATGCCACAAAGATTTGGGAAAACAAGTTGGACCATGGTCAAAACTAGAACCCAAGTTGCGATGAATTTCACTATAAAGGAGACTGCATTTATTCCTGTGAGCCCTGGGGAACCATGAAAACTTTCAAGTCACATAATAAATATGTGTGCAAGGTGCAATGTCTGAAAATTGAGACTGATGTGAAGATTAGAAGGTTATTAAAAAGAAACATTTGTAAGAAAACCCACAATAGGAGGAATAAGTTTTAAAAAAGTATTGCAAATCCAACAAACCAAGAATAGCTTCATTTCTTAAAAGGAAGAAAAAAAGACAGCGCTATTGGTCCTGAAGATTCATTACAAGGTTTGAGAATACTTTCAGACATGAAAATTCATTACAGAGTATGAGTTATTAAAATAATGTAATATTCTTCAAGGACAGACAAATAGAAAAATATACTAAAATAGATTCCAGAAATAGACACATATACATATGGTCCCTTGATTTGTGACAAAGGATGTAACTACTAATGTGGTCTCTGTTAACTACTGTAAGGACTTAAACTATTGCTGATGATCTTGGAGGATTCATAGAAAGATACCACCAATATCTAGGTTTCTGTCAATCACAGAAAAAATTATTTTTAAAATAATATATGACTATATACAAATACAGTAAAACTCTAGGATTAGTAAATAAATGGCTTGAAGTTATAGTGTTTTCCTGCAAATGTTGTCGAAGGAACAGGGTATAACCTTCACTTGATTTCAATAATTATTAACAGTTTGCTATATTTAATCTCTTTCTCTAAGCATATACACATACACACAGAATTTTCGTTGCTTTCTAATAACCCAACACTTTTATATCTAAATATTTTAGTACATATCTCTTAAGAATTGCATTTCCTCTATATTGGTGGCTGAGACTGTAAGAATCTGCCTGCAATGCTGGAGACCCAGGTTCTGTCCCCAGGTTGAGAAGATCCCCTGAAGAACATGGCAACCCACTCCAGTATTCTTGCCTGAAGAATTCCATGGACAGAGGAGCCTGGTGGGCTACAGTCCATGGGGTTTCAAAGAGTTGGACACAACAGAGTGTCTAACACTTTCACTTCACTTCACTTTATATATCTATCAGTTCAGTTCAGTTCAGTCGCTCCAGTCATGTCCGACTCTTTGTAACCCCATGGACTGCAGCATGCCAGGCCTCCCTGTCCCTCACCAACTCCTGGAGCTTACTCAAACTCATGTCCATTGAGTTGGTGATGCCATCCAACCATCTCATCCTCTGCCGTCCACTTCTCCTCCTGCCCTCAGACTTTCCCAGCATCAGGTCCTTTCCAGTGAGTCAGTTCTTCGCATCAGGTGGCCAGGGTATTGGAGCTTCAGCTTCAGCATCAGTCCTTCCCATGAATATTCAAGACTAATTTCCTTTAGGATGGACTGGTTTGATCTCCTTGCAGTCCAAGGGACTCTCAAGAGTCTTCTCCAACACCACAGTTCAAAAGCATCAATTAGTACTATTATATTTCCACAATGTTCTTTTTTGCACACTGCAATTATGACACACATGTGTGCTAAGTCACTTCAGTTGTGTCCAGCTGAATTATGACATAAAGTCTCCCCTTTTTCCTGGATATAATCCCGCCTTTAGGAATTTCTGCACAGGGATAGTTACTGGTTTTAGCATGTCTGAAAAAAATCTAATTTATTTTCATTCTTGCAAGGTATGCCACTCTAGGTTGAAGCTGCCTTCTACAAGCACTTCACAATACTAGCCTACTTTATTTCATTTTTGCTGTTAAGAACTTTTCTGATGGTCAGTTTGAAATAGGCTACAGGGTACTGAGATATTTGCTTAATCATTATTCTGGGTGTGCCTATGAGGTATTTCTGGATGAGATTAACATTTGAATCAACAGAATGAGCAAAGCAGATTGCCTGCCCCAATGTAATCTAATCTATTGAAGGCCTTACTGGAACAAAAGGCTGAGTAGGAGAGAACATGCTTTTTGTGTCTGTATTCTGTTAAGGTATACATCCATGTCCCCCTACCTTCAGATTCAGACTTGACTGGAACTTAAACTATCAGCTCTCCTGCTTCTCAGGCCTTATCGTCAGAGCAGAACAACACTATCAGCTCCTGGGTCTCCAGCCTGCTGACTGCAGGGGATGGGATTTTTCAGTCTCCATAATAACATGAGTCTATTATAATAAATAGTCACAAATAACTTAAAGGGCTTCCCTCATAGATGAGTCAGTAGAGAATCTGCCTGCAATGGAGGAGACCCAGGTTCAACTCCTGGGTTGGGAAGATCCCCTGGAGAAGGAAATGGCAACCCATTCCAGTATTCTTGCCTGGAGAATCCCATGGACAAAGGAGCCTGGCAGGCTACAGTTCATAGGTTTGTAAGAGTCAGACGTGACTTTAGCAACTAAACCACCACCATTATAATAAATAGATATATATTTACGTCTAATACATACATATATTAGGTCTTCATCTGTGCCTAATCTATTGTATAAGCTATATATCAAGTTTTAATTTCTAATTATTATATTTTTCATTTTAGACAATGCATTTTTCAACTCTGCTTTGTTGTATTATAGTATCTTATTCCTTAGTCACAAATAATTTAAATATACTCACTTCTCTTCAAATATACTAAACATTTTTTTTGATGCTATAAAAATAATTCCAATATCAGAATTCTTTATAGTCTGATTGTTGCTTATTGTTTATGTAGACTCTTTCTCATGGTGAATTTCCTTTTCTGGCATGTTTTACGATTTGGGATTGTGATTTCATGTCTTTTTTTTTTTTTTAAAGCATTTTCCTTGAAATTACACAAGACCTGAGTTCAAGTATTTTTTTCTACATAGGCTCTGAATTTGCCGCCACTGGGTATCTGGGGCACTACCAAATTGGTTTGCTTTAAATTCTCAGCATGGAATTTTTCACATTATACAGACTGCTGCTGCTGCTAAGTCGCTTCAGTCATGTCCAACTCTGTGCGACCCATAGATGGCAGCCCATGAGGCTCCCCCGTCCCTGGGATTCTCCAGGCAAGAACACTGGAGTGGGTTGCCATTTCCTTCTCCAGTGCGTGATGAAAAGGCTACAGAGCTGCAAATCTGAACGAGGTTCCACTTTTGCTCGTAAATGATGGAGATATCCCTTTTTCCCTTTGCCACCCGAGGCGAGGCCAAGACTGGCAGGTATTCTTCCTGCCTTCCTTTGAAGGTTAAGGGTTTTGATATTACCCTTTGAGCAGATTAAACCTTTATCTCTATCTGATTTCTCAACTTGAGTGGGTCCAAAGTTTCTTTCCTTTTCCCCAGATCACAGTTCTTTAAAACAGAAGCTGTGAATCACTAGGAAACCCAGGGAAGCCTCTGGGTACAGAATTAACCTGCCTCTAGACCTGTGATTTCTCATTCTTCTGGGTTCATGAAAGTATTCTCTTATTTGCCAATACAAACATTCACTTTTAAGTGAGACTTTTAAGACTTTCAAAAATATTTTATCCTACATTTTAGGGTGCTGCGTCCTAAGATTTTTTTAAAGGACATTAAGCCTTCGAAAGTGTCAGTAAAGGGAGTTCTAAGTTTCAATAATTTTTGATTCCAATAATAGCAAGATATTCATTTCACTCAGTCATAAAAAAATGTACAATAATATAACGACATTCTTCTTTAACAGAACTTATTTTAACTTGCAGATCCCTATTCTCCCTTCATAGCAGAAAATAGTCCTGTGATTCAAAGTAAAATCATTACTTCCACATTAAAGTTTCTTCTCTCTGGTGTACATTTCCAACCAATTCACGATCATCCACAAGATTCATTTTTCCAGGAGATGTCAGGCCTAAAATTAAGCCTCAGTATTACAAGCTGACCTGATATCTACAAAAACTAGAAGGGCTTCAAATGGCTGAATCATAAGTTTCCCTCCACACTCTGCTCCTGTGGATAATGTACCCTAGCTAAATAACCCTCTTTATCAGAGGCACCACGCACAGTTCCTGCTTATCCCTGAGTGGTGGTTTGTGGTTTCCTATCAGCCTACAGAATTATTCAAACAAGTCCATCACAGCCTCTTATGAGAACCAGAAGGCACCACACCCTCTTGTTACTATAAAGTCCGCCTCCCACAGTCCTTGGTTTTTCACTGTGCTACTAAGTAAGTGCCCTTCTCCCTGGGCTGTGAATACATGTGACTAATCGTGTGCTGTTAAGTGCTGTGTGTTTAACCATCCCCATATCCTCAAGACACTCATCTTTCCCTAATCAGAGACATGAATAAGAGGCAATAAAATCCCTGCTGTCGACACAGAGAACAGACCTATGGACACAGGGGATGGGGGAGGAAGGAGAGGGTGGGATGTATGGAGAAAGTAACACAGGAACATATACATTACCATATGTAAAATAGATAGCCAATGGGAATTTGCTGTATGACTCAGAGAACTCAAACCAAGGCTACGTAACAACCTAGGGGTGGGATGGGGAGGGAGGTGGGAAGGAGGTTTAAGAGGGAGGGGACATAGGTATATCTATGGCTGATTCATGTGATGTTTGGCAGAAAACAACACAATATTGTAAGGCAAGTATCCTTCAATTAAAAAGAAATAAATTTAATTAAAAAAAAAACCAAAAAACTCTGCTGTCATGAACCACACAACATACCCAACTGAGGACACCTAGTCAGTTTTAATTATCTGTTCTCGGTCAACTTATCTGCTCCCATGATGCGATGCAGATGGCCTGAGATGGAACCAGTGGTTTCTGGCAGGTCTGAACTATGTCCTGTGTTGGCACTTTGCTGTGTTTGTCAGTCGCTGCTCTCTTTTGGCCCCTATACGCTCTGTCTCCTAGATGAGAACTGTTAGTTGACTATACCCAGCACAGACACGAATGAGCAGCTGAACTGAAGTGAACTGGGCACAATGGTGCTGGCAGGTTTAGTCCGTCTTTGGCAGGTGGTCTCTGAGGCTCCCAGCTGTAAAGGCGTGAAAACACAGCACCATAACCAGTTGGTTCTTCCGTCTTGTTTACCAAGGTCAGGCTAGGTCATTGAGTCTAGCCTGGTGACTGTCACTGGCTGCCTGGAGAAGCTATAACTGTGCAGCTGTGAGACAGGCCCAGAGACAACCTTTTGTGAGGTTTGTGAAAAGAAAGGAGCCCGCCACCCGACACAGAATTGAGCATGGTATCCCAGTGATGCTGTTCATCAAAGGGTAGTGACCTTGCTGGTTTCCTGTGCTGTCACGCCCCTTGCTGCAGTTGCTTCTGCTCTCCTGACCCCCAGGGTTATTGAGGTGTACGTGGTGGCCTGTGGCCCAGGGGCTGGTGAAATAAAAAAAGGGTGGGAGGGAAGAAGGAGCCCTTGATACTCAACTGCTGTGCTTAGTAGCTCAGTGGTGTCTGACTCTTTGTGACTCCATAGGCTGCAACCCGCCAGGCTCCTCTCTCCATGGGGATTCTCCAGGCAAGAATACTGGAGTGGGTTGCCATGTGCTCCTCCAGGGGATCCTCCCAACCCAGAGATCAAACCCAAGTGTCCCGCACTGCAGGTGGATTCTTTACAGTCTGAGCCACCAGGGAAGCCCAAGAATACTGGAGTAGGTAGCCTATCCCTTCTCCAAGGGACCTTCCCGACCCAGAATTCGAACTCGGGATTTGCACTGCAGGCAGATTCTTTACTAGCTGAGCTACCAGGGAAGACCCACTTAACTGCTCTCCTGAAGTAAAACCCATAGCCAATGCACCTAGGCTTTGCTTAGTACTGCTGCTTTCCAGAACACCAGAGAGCAGAGCTTGCAGTCAGGGGCCTTATGGCCTCCTTCCGAGTCATGGATAAAATGACTCTACTTGATGTGGACCCTTACCCGAGGGATACTGACATTCCCTGGAGGAAGAGGCACCCACTGATGAGGAAGGCCATTCGGCTCCTAAGTGCTTCCCCATAACCACCCAGAAGGTCTGTACCACCGGTGAATGTGCAGACACAAACGGAAAACTGCAACTTTACATGGCTAGAAAATAAAAATATTTCCAGGAAATTGGTACAGAGGAAAAGAGAAAGAAAAACAGGACAGGAAGCCCACGTGCTAGGAAAGGGACCATAGCAGAGGATGGTTTGGATCCATCATGCTTGGGTTGTAGGCCCAGCACTCTTTCCCTGTACCACTCTGCTGCCTATGTCTATTGCAACAAAGCTCCTGACTCTTGGGATTATAGGGGAACCCTTGTGGTATCAGAAAGAGGTTAAATCAAACCCAATCTAAGCCCAAGGTCTTAAAACCATATAAATCAACCATTTCAACTCTGATATTACTAATTTGAAGGTCTCTGGAGGAAGTAACTTGCAAATATAATCAAGGTAGAGAGGATCATCCTTCACCCCCAAGTATGTCTAGTGAGCAAAAACAATATAAAGATAAACAAAATAAGAAAAGAAATAAACCTTGATACAAAAACAACCTAAAACAAAAGTCCACAATTTGACCCAGCTGAAAATTCAAAATTTACTGATTGAATTTACATAGAGAATGATGAAAGTTCATTCATCATTCAAAGGCTCCTGTGCCTTTCCAAATGGGCTTAAATTAACTCTAATATCTGCTGAAATTCACCAAGTGGCAAACCTTTATGGCTTTAACCAATACTAGAGCTAAAATTACAATTATACCTGAGAATCCCATTAATTTAAACATCTTATCTCCCATAATGGGGTATTTACTTAGGAGAGTCACTGAACGTAAGAGAGGACAAATATGTATGCCTCACCTTAAACTTCAGAATTTTTTGTATTGCTTAAATTCCCCATGGTTATAGCACTCATTGCTCTAAAATATCTCACGGGCATGGATATGGACACTGACCCAATGAAAAATAAATGAAAATCAAATTAAGGCTATGACACTTACAAATTGGCTTGACAAAATAAGAACCCATGACTTCCCCCACACCTTCCCCAGTTAAAATAGTTAACATGACTCAAGGTAATTTAAAACAAGGTCTACAGGGATTAAAATCTGTTATATAAGAGGAACTGAGTGAAGGGTTGTTATCCCCACTGCTTCTCCATTTAACGGTCCTATTTGGCCTGTTCTTAAGTGTGGAACAGAAGAATGGTACCCCCCAAAGTGGATTACTACACCAGTAAAACCATGGTCCCATCCCAACAAGGCCTCTATACCTAACAACTTGATTATTTAAATTGCTGACTTCATCCAATCAGCAACTGGTAAATATTTTGCTCCTATAAATTTGGCTAAGAGAATATGTTCTGTACAATGTCTAGTTCAATAGCCTCTCAGCCATGGTTTGCCTTTACCACTGAAGGAACACAATCCACCATATATACCCATGCAATACTTCAGCATCCTTGCTTTGCACCCAGTCTCTACAGGTAAGATCTTAGCTATTCACCTTTCTCCAGGTATGACATAATATCAGTGACATCCTCCAAGGAGATTTGTTTGAGATACTCAGTAAGGACATACAAATGCTCACAAAAAGGGGATGAACCATTGTCCCATACACAGTGTAAGGCACTGCCACTGCCATTAAATTCCTGAAACTTATTAGGTACATGGAAGGTACATGGTTCCCAACCATAACCTCAAGTAGAGCTGCCTTCTCATGGTTCCAACCTCAGGATATTTAGGGTCCATGCCTATTTAAACCACATTGTGTCCATCTTGAGGTTATTTCAGTCACTCCTACACCTCTCTGGGGGCCACGGAACTCCATGAAGCACTCTCAGCCCCATCTGCTGAAGCTTACCATTGCTTTTCTGTCTCTCTAAGGTTATAGAAGGTAAGAAACCTCTTTAAGATGCTCAGTTTCCCTGGGAATCAAGACCTAGTTCTTTCTACACTTGGATTTCCTAACCCCATTCAAATTTCTACTTCTTAATCTTCCTCTGGCTCAACTCAGGGTGTCCTGGGCACCACCCCGAGGAATGAGACAATGCCGAGAGCCTCCTCACATCTTGAACTCTTCTGCCAGACAGTCAGTGATTCAATTCCCTCCCAGAAACAGGAACTCTTATGTCATCAAATGCCCTCTCCCATTCTAAGGTGTGTTCTCAGTTCTCTGGTCTCACACAACTCAAAAAAGATTTTTCTCCCCAAAAGTCAAATTATTTGCAAATAACAATTTGTTTTCATTTTTAAAAGCTAATAAAAAAGTTAGTGAACTTTTAATCTAGATAATACCACTCCTCAGGGAACAGTGTCTATAGAAGGCATTAAAAGTAATATAAAGAAGTAAAAAAAATCCTAGTTGATAATTAACATAATTATCATCCATATGCATTTAAAAGAGCTACTCTTAATAGAGTCTTTACTTAGCAAGGTAGAAAACTGCCTCATATACATTATTTTATTTAATCCTTATAACAAATGTCAGAGATACAGAGGGTGGGGATTATCTCAATGAGGTAACTGAACTTCTGTGAGAAGAGATTACAGTAGAATAGTAGGGCTTTCCAGGTGGCGCGAGTGGTCAAGAATCCGCCTGCCAATGCAGGAGACGCAGAAGATGTGGGTTCGATCCCTGGGTTGGCAAGATGCCCTGGAGAAGGAAATGGCAACCCACTCTAGTATTCTTGCCTGGGAAATCCCATGGACATTGAGAATACATGACAATAGAATAAAAGTAATTAGAGTAGTGAAGCTAGGAATCTAGAAGTCACATAAAACTCACCTACTATGCCACTTATCATACACGTATTTTCTCTCCCAGAACAACATATTTTCCAGAATGTTAAACCAAACTCAAAACAGTATTCAAGCAATTCATCTGATATAAAAACTTTAATTCAATTTTGAATCTTAAAAATGAAGATCATATGATTGAAATAATATGGATAAGTTTGAATAAAAATTGTTCTTCATACTTCTTATTAACTATTATATAATATACCTATTCAGTATAATTATATAATTGTGAACACACACATTCAAATGCCCTTAAATCTTTTTATGGAATAAAATGGAAGCAAATTCCTATGGCACATGGTATGATTTTATCTTTAATTACTGTTATTTTTAGTTGCGTCACAACAATTAGCAGAATTCACTGAAAACAGAGGTCAGTGTAAATGTTTCTTTAAATATTCCAAGATGTTTTGGTTTGATATTAGACTTTATTAATTTTTTTCTGTACTTTGTCTTTGTTTTGGTTAAAATACGAAAATAAGTTTGTACTATGCAAAGACATTTTCTGATTACTAAGTAGAGAAGATCCCAAAGGATACAGCAAAGGAAACCTACTTCTAGATTCCCTAGGAGTAACTGACAGTTGACTGCACTGTATTCACCAGATCTTTTAGTCATTTTTATACAGCAAGACAGATAAAAATGCGTTTTACTATAGAATTCTGAACTCTCCCTTTGAAAGCTATAATTATGATTTGGTGACCTTCTTCAAGCTGCCCTAGCTATACACACGTTGGCCCGAATATCCTTTTACTCAGTAATTACTAAATGATCAGGCACTTGCCTTATCCATCTGCTCTAACAGTGACCTCTTTGGAACTTTTTTTTTTCATGAGCTTTAGCTACTGCTTTTTATAGCCTTGCCAACATAATCATATTACATCCTGACACCAGGCAGTGTAAATTAATTCCTCTTCTTTGTTATGAGCCACTCCACAGAGAAGAACTAGATTTTTCACCTTAACACTTGATTAAATTGTGGGAAAAGAAGATCAAAAAAAAAAAAAACCAGGTTTCTGGGAAAACTGTATATCACCTACCCCAGCCTGGAGACTAACACAGTGAATTTAAAACAAATTAGCTCATCTTAAGATTTTTTTTAAAAAATCCTAATGAGGGAAAGCAGGAGAAATATAGAGGAAAGACGGTGGGTAAAAAGTCTATACCTAGAATTAATCTTATGCCAGATGAACTAGAGCAGTGTTTCCCAATTGCTCAGAAGACTCACATGGGAAGTTTGTTAACAATACAGACCCCCCAGTGGCCTCCTGAGAGCCTCAGATCCTGGGTGTTTGATACCATATGTATTGCAAATACCCTAGGAGATTCTTACTATTATACAAGCCTGAGAACAACTGAACTGGAGTAACAGTGAGGTCAGAGTCTCCTCCATCTTTCTTTAATAATACACAGGAAAAAAAAAAATCCATAAATGATGTTGCTTCAAAGTCTAACAGTATGTGTCACCCAAAAGAACAGACTGTTTACTGGTGGTTTTAGCAAAGTATACCAACACATATACACAGCCTTGGAGATCTACCTATCCAATTGCAGACCCTGTAAAATCATCTTCTAGTAAATTTAAAATTAAATTATAAAACTAACTTTGTCCAGACCTGCTCTATCAGGTGATGGCCCTGGTTATACAGGTCATCCTCTGGACTGGCTCTTTTATCTTTTACTCTGATAACCAACCCTAAAGTTAACCACTAAATCAGTTTAATATGGTTTTCAGTAAATGTTCTATGTTGGTGAATTGTTTTACCTTCGGAAGATCATACCTCCTGGTAGGCAGGAACAATAGGGTCTAAGTATGGACAGTGGATGGAGAAGGCAATGGCACCCCACTCCAGTACTCTTGCCTGGAAAATCCCATGGATAGAGAAGCCTGGTGGGCTGCAGTTCATGGCTTGGCTAAGAGTTGGATACGACTGAGCAACTTCACTTTCACCTTTCACTTTCATGCATTGGAGAAGGAAATGGCAACCCACTCCAGTGTTCTTGCCTGGAGAATCCCAGGGACGGGGGAGCCTGGTGGGCTGCCGTCTATGGGGTCGCACAGAGTCAGGCACAACTGAAGCGACTTAGCAGCAGCAGCATGGTCGGTGGATAGTAAGTCTTCAATGAGTGCTTTTTGGGTGAACGTCTCATGGATCTGACCATGCAGTCCCCATCATATGCAGATCCTATCTGTGCAGATAGGATGCTCATGTTATAGAATTTGGTTAAAAAAAAAAAAAATCACTGTATTGGCATTTTAAGCATTGCTGCTTTAAACCCTATGTTGGCAGTGTTCCTGAGCCAAGCAAAACCTTTCAAGTCATCCTGTCACTCTGATCCATTTCACATCAGACTTTTACTGTTATCCTTTGAGATTTGATTAAAGATAATGATTAATTTTAGTACGGAAAAATTCCCCCAATTCCACTGTAATTAAAATAACTGAAGAAAGTACTAAAGAGCTGAATTTTTCATATATTTCAGTTTGCAATAAACTGAAGAGAATTGTCATTACAGAAGATTCTCAAAGAGCCTCATTAGTAGGGAAAGGAAGCATGGATAGATATACAGGTACAATAAAAATAGCTGGAACAATTACTCACTAAAGCTTGTCGACCCTGGAGAGTCATTTTGAGAGGCCAGAAGATCCGAGATGTATTGACTAAGATATCTCTAAGTCACTCAAAGAGATTATAAAAACAATGAAATGGACTAAGAGGAAGGCAAGTTTGAAGATCTCATTTGATTCAACTCTGTAATTTGGGGGAGCATCACTTACAGATGTGCATCTCTTGAATAAAAAATATCAGAAGTAATCTTCTGAAATGTGATCAACACAAAACAGCTGTTTATAATAGGCAAATACTGAGAAACAATGAGTGTGTGCTCAGTCACGTCCGACTCTTTGTGACCCCATGAACTGTAGCCCACCAGGTTCCTCTGATCATGAGATTTTCCAGGCAAAATTACTGGATTGGGTTGTCATTTCCTTCTCCAGGGGATCTTCCTGACCCAGCGATAGAACTCACATCTCCTGGATCTCCTGCACTGGCAGGCAGATTCTTTACCACTGAGCCACCTGGGAAGCCCCAAGAAAGAAAGTAAAAGTGAAAGTCACTCAGTCAGGTCCGACTCTTTGCGAACTCACGGACTATATAGTCCATGGAATTCTCCAGGCCAGAATACTGGAGTGGGTAGCCTTTCCCTTCTCCAAGGATAGAGCCTTTCCCTTCTCCCTATCCCAACCCAGGGATACAACCCAGGTCTCCCGCCCTGCAGGCAGATTCTTTAACAGCTGAGCCACAAGGGAAGCCCAGGAATGCTGGAGTGGGTAGCCTATCCCTTCTCCAATGGATCTTCTAGACCGGGGAATCAAACTGGGGTCTCCTGTATTGCAGATGGATTCTTTACCAACTGAGCTATCAGGGAAGCCCGAAGCCCCAAGAATGAATACTTAAAGGCAGAGAGTAAGGGACACACGGAATGAACATATTCTGGAGAACAATTTCATTACAACAGTAAGTCCAGCCTCTGGTCAACTGCACATTCTCCCAGACCAAATGCTTTGCACCCTTCACCATCTTCCCTCATCAATTTCCTCTTGTTCTCCTCCCCAGGCCCTGCTTCTGCCATAGACCTTCCCATGCCCTCTTCGCTTTCATCCTACTCAAACTAGCGTTTGGAAAATATTTACTTAATTCATTCACAGGAATATGATCTGTGTGTGGTTCCCTACAAGGATAATGCCAGACAAAGTCTCAGACCAAAGAAGCAAATTGTTAATGGTGGCACTTCCAGAAATTAGCTAATGGATAAGGAGTGGCATTTGGGAATGATGTGGAAAGATTTTTCTGAATTATCAGCATTTTACCTTCTGCCTGTTTTTGAGGTTGGTGGAGGTGTTGGAGTCAAACCTGTGTTCTTGATACCACAGTTTGCATGACAGTGGCCAGATTCTTTAACCTCTTTGAAGCTTAGTTCCTCTAATCGATGCCATGCAATGTTTCTTCAATGGCTAAAGTATCCCCTTATTTTTCATTTGCAGTGTAGGCCGGAGAAACTAGATTCCTACAGTTTTATTTCTAGTAATTGAGTAACTGTCAGTTGTTACCTGTTTCACTCTTCTTACCTTACATGCTTAAGGCTACCTAAATGCCCCAATCATTTATTATAAATAGCCAGGAACGAAAGGGGAAAGCAGTGATTAAAGCATATTCTAATTCATTCATAAGTTTTTAAAAGCCAGTTTGCTTCACTTTTAAGAACCTAGAACCTCTTATACAGAGTGAAGCAAGTCAGAAAGAGAAAAACCAATTACCGTATATTAACATACATGTATGGAAACTAGAGAAATGGCACTGATGAACCGAGACGCAGGGAAGGAATGGAGACTCAGATGCAGAGAGTGGACTTGTGGGCACAGTGGGGGAGGGAGAGACTGGACGAATGGAGACAGTAGCACTGACATAAATACACTGCTGCTGCTGCTGCTAAGTGGCTTCAGTCGTGCCCGACTCTGTGCGACCCCATAGACGGCAGCCCACCTGGCTCCTCTGTCCACAGGATTCTCCAGGCAAGAGCACTGGAGTGGGTTGCCATTTCCTTCTCCAGTATATATGCTATCATGTGTAAAATAGATAGTTGGTGAGAAGCTGCTGTTATAACTCAGGGAGTCCAGCCTGGTGCTCTGTAATGACCTAGAGGGGTGGGATGCGGGAGCGGAGGGAGGCTCAAGAGGGAACTGATAATATGTCTCATTATGGCTGATTTGCGTTGCTGTGCAGCAGAAACCAATACAACATTGTAGAGCTATTTTCCTCCAATTAAAAAATAATTAAATACCTGTGGACAAGGTGTATTTGTTGCAACAACCTCAAAACTTGGAATTTTGTGAGCTAGATGGATAAATTTTACTAAAAACATTTCACTTGTACTGAAAAGTGTGAGCTTAAAGAAAAACCAAATCAGGATGTGTATGACAGTTCTTGTTTCATTTGAATGATGAGGACTCTGGTTCACGTTACTCTCATGTCACCAGGCAACTGCCCCAGGTCTTGGAGATGTTGACTCAAATTCCAAGCTACCTACTCCACCTTAGAGTACTGAGGTTTCTGAAAACTTCAAAACCCTGCATGCTGGGCTCTGCAGGACAGTAACGAAACATAATCACACATCAGAGGGTACAGAGAAGTGTTCTGGCATTTTCAGAAGCCTTTAACGCACATGTGAAAATGATGAAAACAATACATGTGTTCACAGGTTTGGGGATTTTTTGTTTGTTTGCTTGTTTGTTCTTTACCTATGTGTCTATGTCACTTTCCCCAGCAAAACCTCTCTGAAGCCTGCATAGAAAGCAGAAATACCTGTCTTCTATTAAGTTGAATAGTCTCCATATTTTAAAGCATTTAACTGCCAAGATTAAAATTCAAAACCAGTAAATTCTAAGTCAGAAGGTTTTCTGTAGTATGAAACATCATGTTTCCTTGATGTATTTTTCATTTAAGATAAGCTAACCCAGTCAAAGCAGAATGTTTTTGCTATTTTTCCCCCACAGGCATTTGTTCAACTGAGGCCATGCAGAATGGCCATTTTGGTGCTGTGTTCTATACACGACATAAAATGTTTTGAGCTTAAGAATGTTCTTTTCCTTTTAATCCTTTCTATAACCTGACTCCAAATTTATCTGAGAAACATATGTTGAGTCATTCTCATCTCTATTTTTCATATCCACTGTAGTAATTCTAACTGTAAATAGAATCTTAAGTCTTCTCAAAACTGCATTTTTAAAATATTAGCTGCATTCTGGCAGTCTCTTCCTTTAGTTTATTCCAGTGGTAACTTCCATTTTTAAAATTAAAGGTGGTATGGAAACATTCATTTCCTAATTTTATCACCATCTATAACAGGGGCAAGTGCCTAACTTCTCATAACACATTTTTAATGACCTGTGAAGTTCAGTAGCTGGGTGAAGATTAATAAGTGTGTTTTCTGCACTTAAAAATATATAGAAATATTTCAATAGGCTAATTTTAAAAACTGAAATGTAACATTCTGCACAAGACTCAAATGCCTATCTGCCCTTCACCCAGTCAAGTTTCTTTTTCCTATTTTACAATGTAATGGAATTGATAGAAAGTCAAATTAATCAATGCTATTAAAAACTGTCAAAAGAAACACAAACAATGACAATCTACAAGCAACTTTGAGATATCTGAGAATTTGGGGGCTAGAACTCTGGTCATTGGCAAATTAATAAATGAAAATTAAACAAACAAACAAAAAGCAACCTTGTATTCAAAGAGGAAGAAACCAGATTATTGGTATGATAGAGATACTGTTAATTTCAGAATCAAGTATAGATATCACATCACTGGACATCTGGGCCAGTACTTATCCCACAGTAATCATGGTTTCTAACGTTTTTCAACAATAAAAACTACCTTTTAGTATCAGACCACTAGTGGATATGGTGGTTTTAATTTGTAAGCAGAAAAGACCCAGCCTCTGAGGTATATGAGAGAGAGAGAGAGGCACCCCTTCTGTTACCCTAGTCTATGGGGGTCAGGACTTCATGTGCTTAGAGGAAAGTTTCTGATACTAAAGGCTATTAGGGAAACACGTCCATATCTTGACCTTCAGCCTTGCTTAGAAGTGATTCTTCTTCTTCTTAGAAATGCGTTCTTCTAAAGCTTCATGAAAAGAAAAGCATTCACCCCTTTGATTGGAAAGTCCTCTTGCTTAGGAGTATATTGTTGGAGTGGAAGGAGGCTTATTTAAGTGAGAGTTCCACTTTGGAATGAAGAGATTCATATCCTTCCAGTTACTTACTGTTGTAACTTAAAAGTTGTATTCATTGGGGTATAAATGCCAAAAAATAACAATCATAACATAAACTGATCTATGCATAGCGAGATTCTAGCCTAGATTCCAGAGAGGCAGAATAAGACTGAAGTAACCTTGCCTGCAGAACTTGGGCAGACAACTGAAACAAGGCAGTAGGCTGGACACTAAGAAGAGAGCCAGCCAGTAGGGGACCCCTGTGAATGGGCACAGGTAATGGACTCATGAATATCTAACTCCAGGTGTCCTTTTTCTGCATAATGATTCTCTCCTCTTACCCTCAAGTCTTTGGCAAAGTTTACTTCCCAGCTGGCACAGTTGGTAAAGATTCCACCTGCTGATGCAAGAGACACAGGTTCGAAACCTGGGTGGGGAAGATCCCCTGGAAAAGGAAATGGCAACCCACTCCAGTATTCTTGCCTGGAGACAACCATCTTAGTAATATCTCAGCTTTCGGCAACAAAAGGAGTACCCTGAGGACAACCTAAGATGACACAGACTAGAAAGAGTTGCAGCAGCATCAAAAAGCTTCTGGAGACATCAGGAAACAGTGAAGAGGGAGGCCAGAGCACCAGACCAGAAAAAGTGACAACTAGCACCCAAGACAGACTCACAGCATCTAAGGGTTCTCAGAAATGCTAGGTGTGGGGAAAACAAACAAAAAAGACTGTACATCCTGGAGTGTGGGAGCTACAAGTATGCTTACTGAGGCAAGATGACTCTTCCAAGATGACGCCTCAAGAACCTATATGTTTTAGGTATCTGTTGATTGAGAAAATATTTAACAGTTGAAATGGTACTATGAAATAAGTATTTTAAGGAAATTAACTCATTTTTGTAATAATAATCTATATGCATTTGAAAATTGTAGTATATATGATTGGAGAAGGAAATAGCAACCCATTCCAGTATTCTTGCCTGGGAAATCCCATGGACAGAGGAGCCTGGAGGGCTGGAGTCCATGGCATCCCAAAGAGTCAGACACTACTTAGCAACTGAACAACAACAAGTATATATGCTATGGGACAACAGTATTTGTTTAGACACAGATGTATGGCTTTGTAGACCTCTCTACGAATTCTAAAGGACCAGAATCCCCATTATTGGCAAACACTGCCCTGTGTCATAAATCATGGCTCTACAGGCCAGCACCCCTGTCTCCTGTAACAACCATAACTTTAATCACTAACATGTCAGCTTTTCTCCACCTACTTTTAACTCCCCCCTTCTTCCATTTGGAATAATAAGGCTATTCGAGTTAAAAAAAATTATTTAACACTTGTATAATCTAAGCCCCTTCAGATAGCTCTCAAGAGATGGAAAAGCTAGATAACCATGATTGCCAATGTTGAACAGACATTTCCAGGGGGTCTCAGAATATGAGCAGAATAAAATATAACAATCTCATAAGAGATTCCTTCTCACAGTCCCATCATTTTTTCAGCCCGGACTCCTGGGAGCTTCTTTTGAGTACCTACAGCTCACCACCAGTTTCTGGCTGTGGGCTTTCACATTGATGACTTCCTTCCCAGGGCTTATCCAAGCCTCATTTGTTAGACTGTGATAGTCACATGCAGAGACTCATTCTTGAGGGGAAAAACATAAGCTATCACTTCTGAAAACTCTAAATTATTTTCAGCAAGGCCGAGATGGAGAGTCTCCTTTAATTAGCAAGTGCAATAAAGATGTGACATTTAAAAACAAATCATAACACATTTCCATCTTTCATTGGAACACTGAATGATGACATATTGTTCTTTTATAGTTGCCATTTCCAAGTTTTAATTGCCTTGGTTTAATTGGTTTAATCCAAAAAAATGTCAATTCAGTAATTACCCCTATGCTGTTGGAATTAGCTTCATTTATCGAGCAAAGGAAAACTAACTTCAGACAGGAGAAAGCAAATAAAATATAGTATCAGGGGAAATACTGCATCACTGAGGTATTAAAAAACAATATTGTATGTGACCCAAGCTCAGTTTATTTTACAGGAATCCAAAATAGGTTCTTTTTCAATTCTGAATGGTAATATACAAATACAAAATCAAACATAAATTAACTAATCCAGAATCATGTTCATTCATTTATAAATTTATTAATTCACTTGGAAAATACCTACTGAGTGCCAATGATATGTGTGGCAAGAATTACAAAACTACCTTCATGGACTCTAATGGATGAGAAAAAAATAATCAACACAAATGTATGTATGAACACAAACTGTGGTAAATCTTAGATGAAAAATTATGAGGACCTGTGTGAGTGAATCAGGACCTGATGCACTAATAATATGAGCTGAGATACGGAGAAAAGAGCAGCTGGTATAGAAGTAGAAAGAGAGTATTTCAAGCAGAAGAGAAGGGCACAGCACATTTCAGGAACTGAAATAATGCCCGTGTGGCCCAAACGCAGAGAAGAAGGTAAGAAATACCAGGAGACAGAGTAGCTCACTTACAGGGGCTACGTCATTGCGGCACGTTAAGGATTCGGTCTACTCTTCCAGAAGCGCTGGGCAGCCACTGAAGTCTTTTAAGCAACAGTGTGGCAATCAAAGTTGAACTTTAAGAAAGATCACTTTGGTTACAGAAAATGGAATAGATTGGAAAAGAAGAGTGGATTCTAGAGGTGAGTTTGGAGGCAGTTGCAGGTTTCCAAGTGAGAAATAATAAATTAGAAAGTAAAGTTTATGCCTTCAATTTAACAACCCAGAAAGTCTGAAGTTATTTGGGTTTCACGAGTGACCTATTTTCACAGAATTAAATGTGTCAGAGCTAAAAGGAAAACAGAGTGACAGAACAGAGAGTATGTGTGCTTTAGGATGAAACACACCCAGCTGAGCATCCTGGGCTGAACTTTTGCCTCTGTTCCTTGTTAACAGGGATGTTATATGAGGCGTTAAGCTCTCTGAGCCTTGGCTCCCACATCTTTTGAGTGCACATAATAATACCTCCCACAGTTGAGAAGATTAAGTGGGACACTGAGTGATACTGTCAGCATGGAAGGCCAGTTAATGTTGAAGAGCCCAGGACACATCAGCGGGTCTCATCCCCTCCTGTTAGAGCTATTCATCTTCCTTTTGAAGCTTCTTCCTCCTCCTGAGTTTTCTCTCTCAGTGAACAGCACCATAACCCACCCAGCTGCACAAGTCAGAAACCCAGCAGACACTCTTGTCCCTCACCTTCCATGATCATCAAGCCATGCAAAGTCTATCCCCTAAATAGCTCTTGAACTGATGGGCCAACAGCTCTGCTCTGCCTCGTTCACTACCCCAGTTAAGGGCGCCAGCCTGTCTAGATTCGATGGCTCTCTTCACTCATTATCCTGCCTCCATTCTCTTGCCCTCTGGTCCACTCTTTTCATACTGTTCATGGGGTTCTCAAGGCAGGAATACTGAAGCGGTTTGCCATTCTCTTCTCCAGTGACATTACTTTGCCAACAAAGGTCTGTCTAGTCAGGGCTATGGTTTTTCCAGTGGTCATGTATGGATGTGAGAGAGTTGGACTGTGAAGAAAGCTGAACGCTGAAGAATTGATGCTTTTGAACTGTGGTGTTGAAGAAGACTCTTGAGAGTCCCTTGGACTGCAAGGAGATCCAACCAGTCCATTCTAAAGGAGATCAATCCTGAATATTCATTGGAAGGACTGATGTTGAAGCTGAAACTCCAATACTTGGGCCACATGATGCAAAGATCTGACTCATTTGAAAAGACCTTGATGCTGGGAGGGATTGGGGGCAGGAGGAGAAGGGGACAGCAGAGGATGAGATGGTTGGATGGCATCACCAACTCAATGGACGTGAGTTTGAGTAAACTCCAGGAGTTGCTGATGGACAGGGAGGCCTGGCGTGCTGCAGTCCATGGGGTCACAGAGTCGGACACGACTGAGCAACTGAACTGAGCTGAGTCCATTCTTTACACTAGCCAAGCAAACTCCACTATCTCAGCTCTCTGACTACTCCCCTTAAGCCAAGAAAATGTCACCCAGTCCCTTAGCATGACTAGCCACACCCTCCCTGATCTACACTCTGCTTACTCCCCAGCCTGAGGTCTTGACTCCCCTGACCTCAGGTAGGTATGTGAAAGGAACTGCTCCCCATCCAGGGCTTATGACTCCCAGACACACTCCCTTCACCTTCACATTCAGGCCACTGGCTGGAGCATCTCCTTCCAACGTTTCTCTTGACTAGGTCAACCTCTACTCAACACTGAGCTTCAGCTCAGGAAACACTTGGGGAGGCATTTTGGCTTCACTTGACTGCATCCCAAGTACATGGTGGTGGTGGTTTAGTCACTAAGTTGTGTCCAACTCTTGCAATGTCATGGACTGTAGCTTGCCAGGCTCCTCTGTCCATGGGATTTTCCAGGCAAGAAAAACAGCCTATAACATGAATTTCATTACATGAATGAATTGAGCAAGCAGTCAAATGAAGTCTAAGGAGTCTCACTGGACTGGCCAAAGCCACAAAGGTTAGGTGTGATACCATGAGGAGAAGACCCAGGCCTTTGGCTACGTGTTGCAGTGTTCCCTTCTCTCCATCATGCTGGCATTTGCCTTATTAATCTCAATTACATTTGCTCTCTTCATTAACCCTTCAAAACATTCTCTTCGTGTGGTTGCAAAATGTTGTGCATTTACACTGAGGGTTATAGTTTTTGCACTCAAAGCCAACCAATGTCCCCCCTTACCAAAAGGCTTCCTGGACTCCCCTAAAAAGTAGTACCATGGCTCCTGTGATGCTCTCGAGCACTCCTGCAGCATTTTTTATACTGCCCTCCCTCCTTGTGATCCTGTGAATTTTTCTGAAACTAGGACTGTGCTGGATTCATTTGACATCTCTGATACCCAAGACTGTTTTTGGGACACAGTAGTAGTACTTAATATTTGTTGATTGTAATGGCTTCCCTGGTGGCTCAGCTGGTAAAGAATCTGCCTGCAATGTGGGAGATCTGGGTTTGATCCCTGGGTTAGGAAGATCCCCTGGGGAAGGGAATGGCAATCTACTCCAGTATTCTTGCCTGAAGAATTCCATGGACAGAGGAGCCTGGAGGGCTACAGTCCATGGGGTCGCAAAGAGTGGGGCGTGACTGAGCAACTACCATACACACACACACACACACACACACACACACAGAGACAGAGAGAGAGAATGGCTCTTCAGAGCTGAACAGTGTCCAAATAAGAGCAACTAAAGTGATGCCAAGGAAAAAAATGATGCAAGAAGACAGACTAAAATGATGATGGCTCTGTCATCCAGAGATTTGTTGGAGTTTGAAAAAAGGCACAGTTGGCTCTGCTAAGATGAAGAATCAGGAAGGCAACTGAGATGATGGCGTCACTGCTGGAACAGGCTGCCCCACCTGGCAAGAACCTCAGTCCCCCAGTGACCTTCCTGCTTCTTTTTATTCAGGATGGAGAACTGGAGTCAGAAAAGAAAAAGCTCTCTTTCCGACAGCTGGACAGGTAAGTAGGAAAGCTCAGTCACAGAGTGCTTTCTACACTCTGGGAGGCCTACCCACAGTCAACGCTAGAAGAACTGGTTTCATAGGTGTCACAGGTTCCTGATGTGGCAGTCAGCTGATGTGATGGAAATGGAGCTGAGCTGGGGGTAGAAATCCAAGTGTTGATCCAAGACTTGCCCATGGCCTTGGGCAAAGCTCTGGGCCTCATGTTCCTGCTCTGTGAGATGAGAGGTTTGAACTAGATGGTTTCCTATAGTACTTTCTCATGTAGAAATTCTTTAGTATAGGGAGTAAGCACTTGGATTTACTAATGCAGCTATACAACCAAGGGAAAGAAGACTGTAAATCTAGGTAGTGACTGCAAATGCAGACATCTAATCTCATCCTTTTCACTCCTGTAACTTGATCTAGACTAGTTGAAGCACATATCCATAATGATATTCCCTCATCCACACACAGCAAGCACAGACAAAAGTTTTATGAATAAAAAATTAGAGATACAGTAAGGCTATAAAGCAGCAGTTTGCAAATATCAAAATCAGTGTGGCAACTTTCGAAAAACAAGCTCTGATGCCTTGCACCAGATCTACCAAATCAGAATCTTTAAGATGGAACCCTGGGTATGTTTTTTTACAAGGCTTTCATGTGCCTTTGGTGATCAACTAATTTGGGGCTCATTTACAAAGGAAAAATAGTGTTTTTCAAAGGGTAGCCTGTAGGTCATTTTCATGTAAATTATCTAAGATGCGTGGCAAAAAAATCTAGGAAGATGGCCCCAAATCTGCATTTTAACAGTTCTTTCAGTGATTTTACAAATAGCTTACATATGCTGACAAATGAAATAATCATACAGGCAAGACCTCAAAGTCTGCTGAACAATATAGTGAAGACAGGAAGTTCTGACTGCAAGAGAGGTCCACTCATCATTATTATTTCTATCGTATTTCATCATCTCGTTTACTCCCATAAAAAACTGTGATACGAGCACTTTTACCCTCATTTTACTGACAAACTGAAGCAATAGAGAGTTCATGTAATTTCTCCAAAACCATGAGATTCATAAATGGATACAGGAGAACTGAAAAATAATGCCACATAGCTAAAGAACAGCCTATACTGCAATAGAATTAAAGAGTTCAGTACAACCTTTTAATTAAATCATCTGCTGAGATCTTATCTGAGGAAGCAAGTTAGCAATATGCCTCAGTTCCTGTTGGCTGGCTTTATTACCTACATCACAAATGTTTACGTCATTAAAAATAATCATAGATTAGCCAAGATGTAAGGACTAGTAGCTAATAAACAACAATTTAAGGGATGCCCTCAAATCCTAAAATGATCCAAGGTAGTCATCACTTCTAGTCAACAACCTTTGAAACAAATATTAGCTGATGAGAAGCACAGAAATATGCTGTGCAGGGTCTCGCCCACTTGGTGAGGAGCCCAGTCACCTCCAGATCTTAATTATCTGACTCTGCTTCATTAATCTATCTTTATACCATGGACCCTAGACTGTATGCCTTTCAACATGCTAGAACAGGACTACATTAGACTCGAAATATCTTTCAGGGAATACAATATAAAATGCTATTACTACAAACACATTTTTTTAGGACAAAACTCTCTGCCCCCATTGATTCATCTCAATTTGTCTAATAAAATATGTTTGTGAAAAGATGTGCTTGTCTTGATCTCTTGCTACACTGAAGTAGAAAGGATCTCCCAGATTCCCCATTCCTGCGTTGACAAGGACTTGGTATCGCACAACAGAAGGTATTTCATAAATATGATGAAACCAAATGGATCATAGGTATTACGAGCTCTAACTTTGATTTTTTAAAAACAATTCACTAAAATCATTAATGGAAAAGACAAAGTTGTCCAAAACCATACAATTTTTAACAGAATTCAAATTCTTCCCCTTTCCTCTGTTTATATCCTACTCTTTCCCTCTTCCTTTCACATTGATGTTACAGCCTTTCTAAAATATGTGAACACACAGATATTTTCACAAAGGGGAAAAGTAAGAAAAATGACATTAAGAAAGAGAAATTGCAAAAATAATAATTAAACATTCAGTAGTTGTTGATAGATTTGTTGAAGGTTTTCTGACTGAGGATTTGTTTTCCTTAAAGGATGACGTTTGTGTGTGCTTTGCTCCCATTCAAATTTTGCATGCCAACTCAGATTGTATCACTATATCTTGTCAAATGTTTTACTGAAGGAGCCATTTCTTCCACAAAATCAGTATCTAATTTCCTAAGTAAAGAAGAAAAAAATACTTACAAATATCTGATTAAAATATGCTGCTATTTCTAAGACAGATGTAGGAAGAAACTCTGACAAACCCTTTTTCCTGTAAATAAAAAAAAAAAAGACTATGAAAAACCAAATAAGGTGAAAATCCATTTAGATCATCAAATTTCAGTCATTTTGTCCTTTTTCAACTTAAAACGGGTAAACATCATGACTTGTTTGACTTTCTTGAGAAAAGCAGAATCTCCAATTCTACAACAAAATTTTCTATTAAAAGTCAAAAGGGTTCATTTCAAATAACAAGTGTTAGTACCCAGGATTGCCAGCTACAAAGTGCAATTATACTACAACAGTGCAATTAGGGATTAATGTCAAGCTGAGAAAGTCATCACGTAGGCTCCCTCCACTGCGCTCTAAATCACTCTAGTCTATCTCTACTGTTGAACCTATCACCTATATTGTTAATTTCTGATTAGTGCCTGCCTTCCCATCCCCCACCTCACACAAGTTTCTTAAAGCCTTTTGAGGGCACAGACTGTGATTCATTCACCTTGCACATGGTAGGAGGGATGCAATAAATATCAGTTGAATGTCAAGGTCTGTGAGGTGCTTTTCAGACTCAGAGCTGCTTGAACGCATACTTATCACTGAGGAAGAATTTTAAACCCCACAGCAGACATCTTTCGATTGCGTTCCTCTACTCAGCCTCCTATATGATTTTCTCTGTTCCTCTCACTGTGTATCTGAAACTGTTTTCCTTCAAATGAGTCCTATTTGTTCAGCTGAGATAAAGGGAACTGAGAAGAGGAAGAGAAAAATAAACGAACAAATGATCATATGGGAAGTAGTAACAAAGCAAAAATTTTACAAGCTTCAAAATTTATATAATATAATGCAAATATGCACCCCAAAAGAGCAAGATTAAGAAAAATACTTTTGTAGTCCTAATTTTTCAAACATTTGTTTATGGCTCTCAGAAAAGATCTAGTAGAAACTTCAAATAGGAACCCAGTTTAAAATCAGGTAAAAAGCTTAACACTGTTATTCTTTAAAAAGCATAACACTGTTATGTCTTTAAATGTATATTTAATAAATCCCTATAATTTTATGCTTTTTCCAGGATTAAATTTTGTTTTTATTTTATGAATTTCCACCTATCTCTTCCTATTTCACTAGAATCAAAAGAAAGAAAGACTGACAGTTATTTTTCCCTCTTCACTTCTTTGCAGCTTATGCTATATTCAAATATATTCATGCAACGGACTTTAAAAATATCCATATGAATTTTTGATTCTTCACAGACATCAAAATTCAGATTTATGGGTGATATGCTAAACACAAATACACTAAAGATTAAGAGACTGAGAGACTCTCTACTTATCCTTTAAACTATCAATTATCAACACTACCAACAAAAGAAAAGTAATTTCTGAAAAGGCTTTAAGAACAGTGGCATGCCTTTAACATCACCAACAAATTGTTTTGAGCACACATCTCCTATATATGAAAATTCATGTTTATAAATTATAAGTACCACTCTTCTAATGAAAAACATAATTTGTTATATTATCATTGACATGTATGTTAAATACATTAACAGAAATTTAAATCAAATAAGAATACTGTAAATATAACTTAAGTGTTCTACTAAGTTCTTCCTGAACTTCCAGGTTGGATGCAGAATTTAGAAGACCTTGCTACTATATACAAGATCTAATTTCCTCTCCATTATCTCTCCTGTAACTACAGTTTAATCTAGGGAAAACCTGGTGATATACATATAACGACTAAGAGATTCCCAAGGGAAAAAGGCCAGTGGTTTCAGCAAAGGTTATTACAAGCTTTTCAAGAGGAGCAAATCAAGATGTGGGTGGATCAGCAGAAATTCATCATATTAGTATACATGCACATGCAGGGTTGTGAATTAGCATAGATCTTGCAAATCAGCTAATTCAGTGATTTTCAAACTATTTTAAAATATTTCTTTCCCAAATGAACTCTTCAGCAGGTGGCCAATATGTTAAGACAGACACAAACAGAATGGCTGTGGCTAAAACAGCTTCAGTCTCTACCCACTCTGTCTTCTTCCACCTCAACTCTCCCTCCACAAATGTAGTTTGCAAATTACTTGACAACACTGCCATCTTAGAGATAAAGCTACCATGCTGAAGAGGGAATGAATAGCTGTTATAAGACAATGAAATAGATAAAGCAGCTGAATGACTGACCCTGGACTCTGGACTGTCTTCCTTGTAGATGTCCCTGCCTTGTTTTCATGGACTGGCTTCCCTGCACAACCCCAGCAGATCTCATTTGCAAATATAATTTTTAAAGTATGATCTGGTAAGATTTAAGGTACTCTTTGCTTCTAGGGTTTGATAAAATAACAAATACTTATCCTTTTCTTTTAAATCTATACGAACTTGAAAGTTTTCATGACTTGAGCAGTCAGGCATGTCAGTATGCAAACTCTGCATAAAGAAGGATCCTGATCACTTCATATAGATCTAACACTGCACTTATACAGCTTGGCTTCACATACCTCACCCTACCTAGCCCTGGACCTGATCTGACAATTTCTCCAAAAAAATGAAATACAAATATAAAGATGATGCCTGCTTAGTTATATTAAATAAATGTCTGCCTCTATCATCGGAGAAGGCAATGGCACCCACTCCAGTACTCTTGCCTGGAAACTCCCATGGACGGAGGAGCCTGGTGGGCTGCAGTCCATGGGGTCGCAAAGAGTCGAACACGACTGAGCGACTTCACTTTGACTTTTCACTTTCATGCATTGGAGAAGGAAATGGCAACCCACCCCAGTGTTCTTGCCTGGAGAATCCCAGGGACGGGGGAGCCTGGTGGGCTGCGGTCTATGGGGTTGCACAGAGTCGGACACGACTGAAGCGACTTAGCAGCAGCAGCAGCAGCCTCTATCATACCGAGGATTGTAGGACTGAAGATGAGGTTGTTTGAGAACAAATAAGCAACTAGAGAACTCTATGAGGTAATACTTAGTCAATGGTTGCACTGAGCTGTTTTACAATTTCAATGAGCTACTAAATCTACTGATAGCTGCTTCAAGGGGCATTAGTTTCTACTTTTGTTTTGTTTTTAAAGGCAAATCATAGTTCTAAAATGTATAAAGGCCTGAACATTCAAAATGTCAGATGAGGGGATGGAAGGGAGGGAATATATGTATACATATAGCAAATTCACATTATTGTACAGCAGAAACTAACACAACATTATAAAGCAATTATACTCCAATTAAAATAATTTTCTTAAATAAAAAAAAATATATATCAGGTGAACTTTATCTGCTTCCTAAAAAAAAAAAAAAAAAACTGACCACTTCAACTGCAAGACCCAGTTTTGAAAGGCTGTTTTCTGACGATGCAGTTAATCTCTCAAGCATTATAAAGATGAAAATAAACATCAAAAGATGAATCAATGTGACATGAGAGAGTATGGACATTCATGAGGATGTTTTCTATCCACAGAACTCAAATGAACTAGCTTAGGAAAACAAATGACTCTATATGCCTGACACAGAGTAGGCACTCGACACATGTTTACTGCATAAACAAAGAATGAATGAATGAAAGTTGAAAACAGATCAGAAGCAGGTAGAATAAGGCCAGATTATCAAGAGTTCTGAAACAGACTTTATGCTATGGGCTACTAAACTGAGGTTTAACAACAAAAACGGCTCTTTAAAAGAAAAATGAGTGAGCTGATAGTAAGCAAACAGTAAATCCAGCTGTAAGACTCTAGAAGTAATCTTGGTGTTGGCAATAAAGGCCCACCAAAGGGGGAGACAATAAAACTGGATTAAGGAAAGTGTAGCAGAGGCTTCTGCTTGGGTTCTCAATAGCTCTTCTGCTCTTCTGCTCTAAAAAATACAAAGTTCAGTATGAGCGTAAGTGATGTATGCATTTCTAGGTTATACCATAAAGAGAGGGGAGTGTGGCCCTTCCCTTCTCTTTTTCCTTTTTTGAAAACTTGATAGTATCTATATGATGAGCCATCTTTCACCACATGGACAAGGAAACCACCCTGGGCATGACAAAGCAACAAGATGTAAGTAGCCCGTATCCCTAACATGTCAAGCCGTTACACCATGTCTGTACCATCTACCTGGGCTGTAATAAGACAGAACTAAACCTATACTACGTTTAAAGAAAGTGAAGTCGCTCAGTCGTGTCCAACTCTTTGCGACCCCATGCCTACCAGGCTCCTCCATCCATGGGATTTTCCAGGTGAGATTACTGGAGTGGGGTGCCATTTCCTTTTCCAGGAGATCTTCCCAGCCCAGGGATAGAACCCAGGTCTCCCACATTGTAGGCAGACACTTTACCATCTGAGCCACACTATGTTTAATCCACTATTATTTCAGGACTTTATTATAACTGTCAAACCAATATTTTAACTAATTCAGATGAATAAAAAATATTTTGAAGTAGAAAAATCCACAGAATGTGGTGATAGGCCAAAGTGAATGAAGGAGGGCAACGAGTTGAAACAATTGCAAGGTTTTATGTTTAGGGAACTGGATCACAGAATCACTAACAAAATAACAGACGAGAAGGAGAGCTAGTAAGTTTAGATGCTGGCAATATTGCCAAGGGGACGGCAGAGTAAGTAACTGGAACTATGGGCCTGGCGCTCAGACAAGAGGAGAAAATTAAAAACGGAAATTTCAGCAATTTTGCATCGTATATAGAGTTGAAAAGATGAGAACTGATAGAATCTCAGACTAAAGAGATCAGTGTGTGTGTAAATGAATAATAGTGTGTTCTCACAAGAGGCAGGAGGGAGAAGCAGTAAGCGGCAATTAATAAGAGAAGGGTAATCAAAACCACAATGAGGTACCATTTCACGCCAGTCAGAATGGCTGCTATCCAAAAGTCTACAAGTAATAAATGCTGGAGAGGGTGTGGAGAAAAGGGAACCCTCTTATACTGTTGGTGGGAATGCAAACTAGTACAGCCACTATGGAGAACAGTGTGGAGAGTCCTTAAAAAACTGGAAACAGAACTGCCATACGACCCAGCAATCCCACTTCTGGGCATACACACTGAGGAAACCAGAATTGAAAGAGACACGTGTACCCCGATGTTCATCGCAGCACTGTTTATACTAGCCAGGACATGGACGCAACCTAGATGCCCATCAGCAGATGAATGGATAAGAAAGCTGTGGTACATATACACAATGGAGTATTACTCAGCCATTACACAGAATACATTTGAATCCGTTCTAATGAGGTGGATGAAACTGGAGCCTATTATACAGAGTGAAGTAAGCCAGAAAGAAAAACACCAATACAGTATAATAACGCATATATATGGAAAAAGTGTGGTCAGAGCGGGCTAAGGCTGGGAGAGAGTCTGACACTAACAACAGTATAACGCTAAGCACGTGAGCTTTGGAGCCAGGCTGGCTCTAGAACATAACCATAAATGGGCCACTTTAATACAACTTTTCTTATGCATAATGTGAAAATTCTTTCTGGGGCTATTGGTAGTTCTCCTCCATTCTTCCATGGAGGAAGATAATAAAGCTGTTAATAAAGCTAGTGGATGCGATGGAATTCATGGAATTCCAGTAGAACTATTCAAAACCCTAAAGGATGATGCCATCAAGGTGTTGCATTAAATGTCAGCAAATCTGAAAGACCCAGTAGTGGCCACAGGACCGGAAAAGGTCAATCCTCATCCCAATTCCCAAGAAGAGTAGTACGAAAGAATGTGCTAACCATCAGAAAACTGCACTCATCTCCCACGCTAGTAAGGTCAAGCTTAAAATCTTGCATGCTAAGCCTCAGCATTATGTGAACCAAGGACTTCCAGATGTCCAAGATGGATTTAGAAAAGAAAGAGGAACCAGAGATCAAATTGCCTACATCTGCTGGATCATAGAGAAAGCTAGAGAATTCCAAAAAAAACATCTACCTCTGTTTCATTGACTACACCAAAGCCTTTGACTGTGTGGATCATAATAAATACTGTGGAAAGCTGTTAAAGAGATGGGAATACCAGATCACCATACCTGTCTCCTGAGAAACCTGTATGCAGGTCAAGAAGCAACAGTCAGAACACCGTATGGAACAACCGACTGGTTCAAGATTGAGAAAGGAGTACGGCAGGGCTGTCTGCTGTCACCGTTTGTCTAATTTATATGCTGAGCACATCATGAGAAATGCTGGGCTGGATGAGTTACAAGCTGGAATCAAGATAGGTGGGAGAAACATCAACAGCTTCAGATATGTGGATGATACCACTCTAATGGCAGAAAGCAAAGAAGAGCTAAATAGCCTCTTGATGAGGGTGAAGGAGGAGAGTTAAAGAGCTGGCTTAAAACTAAACATTAAAAAAACTAAGATCATGGCATTCAGCGCCATTACTTTATGGCAAATAGAAGGGAAAAAAGTGGAAGTAGTGACAGATTTCCTCTTCTTGGGCTCTAAAATCACTATGGTGGGTGACTGCAGTTATGAAATCAGAAGATGTTTGCTTCTTGGCAGGAAAGCTATGACAAACCTAGACAGTGTGTTGAAAAGCAGAAATATTGCTCTGCCAACAAAGGTCCATATAGTCAAGGCTAGGGTCTTCCCAGTGGTCATGTATGGTTGTGAGAGCTGGACCATAAAGAAGGCTGAGAGCTTAAGAATTCATATTTTTGAACTGTGGTGTTGGAGAAGACTCTTGAGAGTCCCTTGGACAGCAAGGAGATCAAAACCAGTTAATCTAAAGGGAAATCAACCCTGAATATTCATTAAAGGACTGATGCTAAAGCTGAAACTCCAGTGTTTTGGTCATCTGAAGCAAACAGCTGACTCACTGGAAAAGTCCATGATGATGGGAAAGACTGAGGACAGAAGCAGAAGAGGGAGTCAGAGGATGAGATGGGTGGATGGCATCACTGATTCAATGGACATGAATTTCAGCAAACTTTGGGAGATGGTGAGAGACAGAGAGGCCTGGCGTGCTAGTCTGTGAGGTCAGTCTGGGAGACAGAACAACAACAAATGTAAATATAGAACTTTTGCTCACAGAGTGTTCTGAAGATTGAGACAATGTCTTAGTATAAACACCTTAATAAACAATAGCCATTATTATTAGGATGTTCTTTGCAGCAAAGGAGAAAGTGCACTTTAGAAGGTTAATGAGTAGTACAAGATCACAAATCATTACTTTATTGGGGGCAAAGGAGTATAAACTCAGCTTCATCCAAAACCCAATTGTCAATTACCAACACAGAACCAAAAAAGAGCTGTGAAAATTTCAAACACACTTGGGTATTTTTTTCATTAATAAAATTGATTTATAGCCAACTTTTTTTTATCCCTTCCTCCTGACTTCCATTTCCTTTCAAAACTAACTCTGTATGAATTCCTGTGTGGTTTTGATCCCATTATTTCCTGGGCCAAAGGTTTCCCTCTTTAATCTACTTTGCCCTAATATTCTTAATCATGGCTATTTCTTCTTCCTACCATCTAGGAAAAACACAGGTAGAAAAAAAAAATGTATTAGAAAAATCTTATTCTGAGGCATATATCTTTGTTAACTATTTGATAAGCTTCAGATTTAGGTGCTTCTACCTAAATAAAACACTGATTGTTAGTTTTAGATTTCAGAATAGCATGAAGAAAACATCTGAAGTAGTATTTTGAGATAAATTCATTCTTAACAGGTCTTTGAAAGAGTTATTCTTGGAAACTATCTCTAAGAATTATCTCTGAAGAGCAAACCAGCCAAAACTTCAAACTCAGTTCATCAGTAAAGAGGCTTAGGCTGAAATGCTCATCTCTGGTTTTCAAATTCACCTTCACTAAGAGAGGCAGCCTAGCCTTGTTTCTCTTTCTCGTTGTTGTCATCACCATTTTGAGGATTTTTTTTTTTAATCCAGGTATATAGGTCAACTAGAAAAACCCATCGCTTTTCTAATTCATAATCTGTCTAGAATTGGAGAGCCATTTAGAGCAGGCCACTGCATTAAACTGTACAGACCGCACTTCATGACTGCAGCCCAATACTCACAGTTGGATTTTAAAACGTTAACATCATTAAAGTACAAAAGTATAATAAAGGAAAGTCTTAATACACTTTTCTACAAAGATGTATTTTTCCCTAGAGTGTTGCTTAGTAGACATACTAAATTCTTTACATTCAGTTCAGTTCAGTTCAGTCAAAAGGCAGAGGAACCAGAGATCAAATTGCCAACATCTGATGGATCATGGAAAAAGCAAGAGTGTTCCAGAAAAACATCTATTTCTGCTTTATTGACTATGCCAAAGCCTTTGACTGTGTGGATCACAATAAACTGTGGAAAATTCTGAAAGAGAAGGGAATACCAGACCACCTGACCTGCCTCTTGAGAAACCTATATGCAGGTCAGGAAGCAACAGTTAGAACTGGACATGGAACAACAGACTGGTTCAAATAGGAAAAGGAGTATATCAAGGCTGTATATTGTTACCCTGCTTATTTAACTTATATGCAGAGTACATCATGAGAAACTCTGGGCTGGAAGAAGCACAAGCTGGAATCAAGATTGCTGGGAGAAATCTCAATAACCTCAGATATGCAGATGACACCACCCTTATGGCAGAAAGTGAAGAGGAACTAAAAAGCCTCTTGATAAAAGTGAAAGAGGAAAATGAAAAAGTTGGCTTAAAGCTCAACATTCAGAAAACGAAGATCATGGCATCCAGTCCCATCACTTCATGGGAAATAGATGGGGAAACAGTGGAAACAGTGTCAGATTTTATTTTGGGGGGCTCCAAAATCACTGTAGATGGTGACTGCAGCCATGAAATTAAAAGACACTTACTTCTTGAAAGGAAAGTTATGACCAACCTAGATAGCATATTCAAAAGCAGAGACATTACTTTGCCAACAAAGGTCTGTATAGTCAAGGCTATAATTTTTCCAGTGGTCATGTATGATTTGAGAGTTGGACTGTGAAGAAAGCTGAGCACCAGAGAATTGATGCTTTTGAACTGTGATGTTGGAGAAGACTCTTGAGAGTCCCATGGACTACAAGGAGATCCAACCAGTCCATTCTAAAGGAGATCAGTCCTGGGTGTTCTTTGGAAGGAATGATGCTAAAGCTGAAACTCCAATACTGTGGCCACCTCATGCGAAGAGTTGATTCATTGGAAAAGACTCTGATGCTGGGAGGGATTGGGGGCAGGAGGAGAAGGGGACGACAGAGGTTGAGATGGCTGGATGGCATTGTGGACTCGATGGACGTGAGTTTGAGTGAACTCCAGGAGCTGGTGATGGACAGGGAGGCCTGGTGTGCTAAATATATTTATTATTTAAAAGATGAATTAACTTATTTAAATATGCTTCACTTTAAGACATTACATACAAGGCAAGAAGATTATGGACAGAAGAAAAAAAGAGACAAAACTCAACGAAGATATATTTAATGTCAAAGTTATCTCCTTCCTTCCCCTTCTCGGATTTGAGAATGACTACATGTCTCACACGTAGGCCAGTGACATTTACTACTAGCCGAATTTACACTTCCTCTCTCGGCACCTTGTTCATGTCAGGATTTATCTGGCTCAGAGGAAGAAGGCAGCTGCAATGGTGACTCGCTAAAATGGTGATTCACAATTCTCAGGGAAGCAGCTGCTGCTAAAAGCTGTGCTTCACGCATCAATCATTTGCTGATTGTCACAGCTAGCTCAGGCACATTATCTGCTCGGCCCACTGATTGTGTGGTTGTTGATATTTGCATCACATTGCAGTGTTCCTGTTGTCATACCATGCTGCACTAGTTGAAATAACATCATCCTGTGGACCTTCAAAAATGAGAAAATCCACATCATCATGAAAATACAACCATCTCATGAAGGAGCTGATGAAAAGAGCAGTCATTCTAAATGCTAAGAGACTAGTTTATTTTCAGTAGTACGATTCTACCCACCTCTGCATTTCTCTGAGGGACTGACCTCGGTCAGTCACAGACCAGCAGTATCATAAGTGCCAGATTTGGGGTTATGGCTTGAGCGATGACCCCTCCTCCTCAAAGGAAATGTTGAAGTTCAAACCCCAGTACCTTAGACTGTGATCTTATTTGTAGATGTAACCAAGTTAAGATGAAATCATACTGCTCTAGGGCAGACCCTTAATCCAATACAACTGGTAACCTTAGAAAAAGAAGGAAGGAAAAGGGAGGTGGCAAGACAGGGATAAATTAGGAGGCTAGGATTAACATATACACACTTCTATGTATAAAATGGGGCTTTCCTGGTGGCTCAGATGGTAAAGAATCTACCTGCAATGCAGGAGACCTGGGTTTGATCCCTGGATCAGGAAGATCCCCTGGAGAAGGGAATGGCTACCCACTCCAGTATTCTTGCCTGGAGAATTCCATGGACAGAGGAGCCTGGCGGGCTATAGTCTATGGGATCACAAAGAGTCAGACACGACTGAGCAGCTAATATGTATAAAACAGATAACCAAAAAGGACCTACTGTATAGCACTGAGAATTCTACTCAATACTCTGTAATAGTCTATATGGAAAAAGAATCTGAAACACACACACGCACACATATATATCTGAATTGCTATGCTATACACCTGAAACTTAAACAATCAGATCAGATCAGTCGCTCAGTCGTGTTTGACTCTTTGTGACACCATGAATCGCAGCACGCCAGGCCTCCCTGTCCATCACCAACTCCCGGAGTTCACTCAGACTCACGTCCATCAAGTCAGTGATACCATCCAGCCATCTCATCCTCTGTCGTCCCCTTCTCCTCTTGTGCCCAATCCCTCCCAGCATCAGAGTCTTTTCCAATGAGTGTGAATCAACTACACTTCAGTTAAAAAAATTTTTTAATAGGGGGAAAATGTTAAGACATAGAGACACAGGAGGAATGTCATATGAAGATGGAGGCACAGACTAAAGTAATTTATCTACAAGCCAAGGAATACCTGGGTCTGCCAGAGGCTGGAAGAGATCAGGAAAGATCTTCCCTTAGAGGCTTTGGAGGGAGCACAGTCCTGAAAACACTGTGAAATAACAAATTACCAGTTTGTTGTATCGTGCTATGGCAGCCCTTTTCGGGCATCCATCTGGGGATAGTGAAAGAGTATCAGCAGCTCCTAGAGAGTATGGTATAAAGTGTGTTGACTTAGGAAACAACAGTGACTTTAACATATTTTTCAAGCCATTTACTCAGACTTTTCTCAAATTAAAGCATCCCTAAATTCGTAGATAACTGA
Organism: Bubalus bubalis; assembly: GCF_019923935.1. NCBI lineage: Eukaryota > Metazoa > Chordata > Mammalia > Artiodactyla > Bovidae > Bubalus > Bubalus bubalis. Next base: position 75,587,349 of record NC_059166.1, on the reverse strand, counting down.
GCATAAACAACATCAGGATCAGACTAACAGATTAAAAAACATAATATTGGCTTGAGATGAACCAAATATCCCATAACAGCTTGCATGTCTAGTGCTTCCTGGTATCTCATGACCTTTTGGTATTAACAGATATAAAGCTGTCACCATCTTTACTTATGCCTAGAAGTTCCAACACATGCAAAAGAACGAACAGATGCATTAGAATCATTACAAAACCTGTTTCCATAATGTTTGCAAATCAAAAGAAGTGCATAAGAAATGTTTATAATCAAAATAAGGAAAACAAGAAATATGCTTAAGAGATTGAGCCATTAAACTAAACCTTCATAATCTTGCTTAAGCTTTTAGCTTATTGTTCAATTGTGTACAACTCTGTGATCCCATGAACTGCAGCACACCAGGCCTTCCTGTCCTTCACTATCTCCCGGAGTTGGCCCAAATTCATGTCCATTGAGTGGATGATACTATCCAACCATCTCATCCTCTGTCCTGCCCTTCTTCTCTAGCCCTCAATCTTTCCCAGCATCAGGGTCTTTTCCAATCAATCAGCTTTTTGTTTCAGGTATTGGAGCTTCAGCTTAAGCATCAATCCCTCCAATGAATATTCAGGACTGATTTCCTTTAGGATTGATGGTTTGATCTCCCTGCTGTCCAAAAGACTCTCAAGAATCTTCTTCAGTACCACAATTCGAAAGCATCAATTCTTTAGCACTCAGCTTTCCTTATGGTCCAACTCTCACATCCGTACATGACTACTGGAAAAACTACAGCTTTGACTATACAGACCTTTGTCGATAAAGTGATGTCTCTGCTTTTTAATATGCTGTCTAGGTTTGTTATAGTTTTTCTTCCAAGAAGCAAGCATCTTTTAATTTCATGGCTGCAGTCACCATCTGCAGTGATTTTGGAGCCCAAGAAAATAAAATCTATCACTGTTTCCACATTTTCCTCATCTATTTTCCATGAAGTGATGGGACCACATGCCAAGATCTTAGTTTTTATTTTGGAAGGTAGTAAAACATAGCAAGCTAGACTCAGACACCTGTGAGTTATGCTACCTCCACTACTAACTGGCTCTGTGTCTGTAGACAGGCTATATACCATCTCCAAACTTCAATTCAATCATTAGTAAATGAGCCTAATAATGTTACCAACTTTATAAAGAAACCATTCGGTAATTATCAGCAACTATTCCTAAGAGTCAGACACGACTGGGCGACTTCACTTTCACTTTTCACTTTCATGCATTGGAGAAGGAAATGGCAACCCACTCCAGTACTCTTGCCTGGAGAATCCCAGGGACGGGGGAGCCTGGTGGGCTGCCGTCTATGGGGTCGCACAGAGTTGGACATGACTGAAGCGACTTAGCAGCAGCAGCAGCAGCATTATTATTACCAAGGGCTTCCCAGGTGAAGAGGTAAAGGATCCACCTGCCAATGCAGGAGGAGCAAGAGACGCAGGTTCAATCCCTGGGTTGGGAAGATCCCCTAGAGGAGGAAATGGCAACCCACTTCAGTATTCTTGCCTGGAAATTTCATGGACAGAGGAGCCTGGCAGGCTATGGTCCATGGGGTCACAAAGAGTTGGATACAACTGAGCACACACATTGTTATTACTAATCTCAGTCTTAGCTAAATTTGCCACTTCACTCATGGAAGAGATATTTCTCCAGGCCTCTGCTTTCTGTTTTTAAACCAGAAAGAAACAAAGCCAGCTGCAAAATGGGTCAACTCTAAACAGTACCCATAATGCCATAGCCTCTCTTTCTACAACTAGACAGAAAGAGTAAATCCTTTGTAAATATTGTTGGTAAGAATCTTTCTAAAATGTGTTAATCCCTTTCTCCCATTTGGTAAATAGAAGATACTGGACATGGCAGTATCTTTATACATCTTTCAGCCTCTTGCACTTTTTGAAGGTCCTTATTCAGAGTATCAAATATTAATTGTATGATTTTTTTTTTTAAGAGGGAAAATCACTTTTATTTGGATTTCTGAGAGCAATAGAACAGTAGATTAATACCTATCTTTCCAAGTTAAGAGAACTAAGACTGTTCCAAAAAGACTTTCAAATAAGAAACTCCTCAAAGTACAAGGATAATCTGAATCATCTTAAACCAGCAATAAAAAAGTAAAATATAAACTTTTATTTAGAATTAAAGCAAATACTTCAGTATCACAAACACAATATTAAACTTCAAGAAATACACGGCTAATTTGGAGTGAGCGTTTATTTGCACAATTACAACATGCGGACAAACCAGCAGGTGAGCAGGCTGACGCTGGTCAGCGCAGTTGATCACACCACCCGCACCAGGCACGGCGCAAAGCACACAGGCAAGGGACTGCAATTGAGGCCCCTGAGTGGCCCCAGGGTCATCACACTACTCCTCCTCACCCGAGGACTCTCTCTCAAATGTGTAAGCCATGAAGCAAGCGTCGGGTCTCTTGGGGACAAGGGGATGCCCCAGTCTCACAATCTCAAAGCCCAAAAAGCTGAAGGTATGGATCAAGGCGGATAGTACTTTAATATAGCAAAATAGTTTCTTGTAATTTACAAACCATGCTCATAATCCCCTTTTGACATCATTTTATTTTTTTGCTTCACTATGCTTTACTTCCATATGTGGAATTTCAGGTAGCTAAAAGGCCAGCCATCAAACCGTTTAAGTCTCATTCTTGTCAAACTAAAATAAATGTCAAAAATACAGAAATTGATATTTTCAAAACCTCTTCCAAACTGTTAAATTTTTGAACCTAAGGTAATTCAATGGGGGAACTGAATTTCTTTTCAGGAAATGGTGCCGGGACAACTAGATGCAAAAGAATGAAGTTGGATCCATACCTCATACCACACACGGATTAACTTAATGAAAGTCACTCAGTTGTGTCGACTCTGTGACCCCATGGACCGTCCATGGAATCCTCCAGGCCAGAATACTGGAGTGGGTAGCCTTTCCCTTCTCCAGGAGAGGTTCTCAACCCAGAGATCGAACCCAGGTCTCCCGCGTTGCAGGAAGAATCTTTACCAGCTGAGCCACAAGGGAAGCCCTTGATTAACTTAAAATGGTCATAAATCTAAAGGTAAGAGCTAAAACTATAAAATTTTTTAGAAGAAAATAAGAGTAAGGCTTCATGACCTTGGTGCAGGCAACAGACACCAAACACACCAGTGACAAAATGAACACAACATTGCAAAGCAATTATCCTTCAATTAAAAATAAATATCTTTCAATTAAAAATTAAAAGTAAATTCCCTGGTGGCTCAGTTGGTAAAGAATTTGCCTGCAATGCAAGGGACCCAGGTTCTATCCCTGGATCTGGAAGAGCCCCTGGAGAAGGAAATGGCAACCCAACTCCAGTATTCTTGCCTGGGAAATCCCATGGACAGAGGAGCCTGGCGGGCTACAGTCCATGGGGTCACAGAGTCAGACACGACTTAATGACTAAACCACCACTGCTGCTGCTAGGTCGCTCCAGTCGTGTCCGACTCTGTGCGAACCCATGGACGGCAGCCCACCAGGCTCCCCCGTCCCTGGGATTCTCCAGGCAAGAACACTGGAGTGGGTTGCCATTTCCTTCTCCAGTGCATGAAAGGGAAAAGTCAAAGTGAAGTCACTCAGTCGTGTCCAACTCTTAGCGACCCCATGGATTGCAGCCCACCAGGCTCCTCTGTACCATATATAAATTAAACTTCACCAAAATTTAAAACTTTTGTGCACCAAAAGACACCATCAAAAAATGACAAGGTTACCCACAGAAGTGGAGAAACTATTTGTCAATCACATCTGATAAATGACTTGTATCTAAAGTATACAGGAATTATTACAACTAAATCAATAAAAGATAGCCCAATTTAGAAAATGGGCAATGGATATTAAAAGACATTTCTCCAAAGAAGGTATGCAAATGGCCAATAAGGACATGAAAAGATGCCTAACATCATTAGCTGCTAGAAGATGCAAATTAAAACCACATTGAAATACCACCTCACACCCACCAAGATGGCTATAATAAAAAAGATGGACAATGACAAGTGTTGACAAGGATGTGGAGAAACTGAAAGCCTCCTTCAGAATATAAATATAAATACAGAATATAAAATGGTGCAGCTTCATTGGAAAAAAAGGTTAGCAATCCTTCAAATTATTAAACAGAGGTATGGTGGCTTAGATGGTAAAGCGTCTGCCTGTAATACAGGAGACCTGGGTTCGATCCCTGGGTCAGAAGATTCCCTGGAGAAGGAAATGGCAACCCACTCCAGCATTCTTGCCTGGAAAATCCCGTGGTCAGAGTAGCCTGATAGGTTACAGTAAATGGGGTCGCAAAAAGTTGGACGCCACTAGGAGACTTCACTTTTTCACTATATGACCAGCTATTTTACTCATAGGTATATATATAATGAATAATGAAAGCACATATCTACACGAAAACTTTCACAAGAATAACATTTTAACACTGCTTCATAACAATGTCCTTCATAATAGCCACAAAGAGGAAACAAAGTGGGTGTTCATCAACTGATGAGTGTTTAAACATAATGTAGTATATCCTTACAACACTGTATTATTTGGCAGTAAAAAGGAATGGAGTACTGATGCATGCTACAACATGATGGACTTGGTAACATTACACTGAGTGAAAGAAAACACATGTGTGGTTCTATTTATATAGAATATCCAATACATACAAACTTACAGAGACTAAGTAATTAGTGGTTTCCAAGATCTGGGGGGTGGTTTGGGGGGAACTGGGGAGTCACAGCTAATGGTTTAAGGGTTTCTCTTGCAGTGATGAAAATGTGACCATGATGATAGTGAATGAATATACTAGAAACCATTGTAATGTGTTCCTTAAATGGCAGACTTTTATGGTACATGAATTATATGTCAATAAAGATTTTTAAAGTAAATTTACTGCAAAACATTCTCAGAGGATGTTAATGTTCAGCGTGAATATGTGAAAGAGGACTAATATACAATATGCCAACCATGATTATCTATAGAGCCATCTACTCATAACAGCATTTTAAAAAACACATTGATAACAGATCCCAACTTGAGCTTGTTTTCTCTTTTCTAAACAGAGAATGTAGGATTAGGAGACCACTTTGTTGCATTTTCCATATTTTGTATATGTTTTATCTTTTGATCATTCTTCTAAAATAGTAAGAGATGTCTATGTATGAATATCCAATCTGCAAATATTAATGTTTCATATATAATGAATGGTAATAATATTGAATGCCAGAATATGTCAATCACTGAGATGTTCCCTTTTATTTATAACTCAGTTTCAGATCTCTTTTCTTGAAGAAGTCACGAATTTTCACATGAAAGCATGCTCTTTTTGGTCACTTATTAACTAACATACACAGTCATCCTTAGGACTATAAAACAGCACAGGGGGGTTGCCTCATCTTATTTTGACCAAGAATATCTGCCTAATGGAAGAGGAACTTTCTAGTGTAAGTAACCATGTGCTTATTTAATTCCAAGGTGTTCAGGCCTTTTATGCCTCCAGTGATTACCATTGTAAACATAAAGCAAGCTCTCTCGGCCATGAAGTCTAAGCAAGGAGGATGCCAGAAGGATGCTACAGTTTAGTTTCTAAGCCTACAGCAGAATACAGAGCTACAGAAAGCACAAGTGGCAGACGCCTTAGAGAAGAACATATTTAACTCATTAACCTTAGTCCTCTAATTTCAGAACTGAGGTCCTGTACACTGAGGCCCTGACTGAGTTGTCTGGATGGAGAACAGAGAAAGAATTAGGACCCAGGTCTTCTGAATCTTCCGCAGTGTTCTTTTACATCATACTGACTCTCAATGCATAATGCACCATGGGCTTCTTTGCCCTTGACTATGCTGTCAGCAGCAATGAAGACGCATACAAGTATGATAAACGCACCGTGTTTATCATGCGCTCTCTTAGGCATGTCAGAGTCCTCTGAGTTCTGCTGTGTTCAGAAAACACCTGCAAATGATGCTGTGCTCAGCCTTCTCATTCATCCAGAACTGCGCCTGACATTTCCAACTCATTTGTAAAGGCAAACTAAAGAAGATAATTAATTTTCATGATCTTTCAGGACATTTTAACATCATCCAGCTCAGGATAAGTGTTTTCACTTTTTATTTTCTTTTGTGCAGATCTTTCTATTGTTGACTGTCATTCTCTGTGCCCCTTTATATAAAAAGTTCTCATGTTTTATTTTTTTCTTTGTGTCCTCTAAAGATAGCATGAGCACAAGTCTCTCAGCTAATAGATTTTCAAATTACTTCACTTTTGCATTTACAAATTTCCCCTTGCTACTTCATTAAATCAATGTTATTCACATAGACAACTTTACACCTAAAAAGTTTGAGACTGAGAGTTTATCAAATTAGACTTTTAAATTCTAGTTGAGAATGTCTCCTTTCAAACAGTGAGATTCATGCCATGAGTTTTAAGGATGTCAAAATAATATATTCTCCTTTATCAAGCTAAAACTTATTCAGTGATTGTGTGAAAATTAAATAAGTCCAGTATATATAAATAAATCACATAACAGCAAAATGGTCTTACAAAATGATTTCACACTTAGTTTAACTTATTGATAGATTCATCATTCACAATGGTTTTAAAAGCATAAATTTTGCATGATCTCTGAAGAAAAAAGCATGGTAAGGGTTGAATATCCCTGAGGCCAACAATTTTTGAAAATATGTACTAACTCTCTAGAAAATTTTACATTCATTCAAGTACTTTTTAATGTATGTATATAATGCCTCATTAATTTTGTTATGTAAATTAAGAGTAAATAAAATTCCAATAAGAAGTAGAGATCTTCAAACTTGATAAGCAAACAAATTATTTTAAAGTATTTAGAAACATCCATTTCCACGTAAATTACATGAAAATAAAAAACATCTTTATTCACTTAAAAAGTTCATATGATTTCTATTTGGTAAAGTTAGTTTTTGTTCCTTAAGAAAAAAGGAACTTTTAAGAAGTTTTATTAAAGCTTTTATTTTAAAGTTTTTTTTAAAGCTTTTATTAAAAATATTAAGTAATTCAAGCCTACTGTTAGGCTATAATTCTGCTGTATTTCATGTTATATCCCCAGTGTCTAGAAGAAAGCCTGACAAATAGTCAAATAGTAAGTCAGTGTTTAATAAAAATTTGTCAAATGAATGCCACATAAATGAACAGCTGTCACTGTTAATATAAAATCTAACATTACCAAAGGATTCAAATGTGCCAGGAACTATGCTAAACTCTATTTTGTTGGTTTTCATTCTCAGTCTTATTCGAGAGGAACCTCTGTCATCTCCATTTTATAGATAAGACTAAGTTCAGAAAGGCTAAGTAAATACCCAAGGTTAAGACTGCAAATTTAGAAGGTTTAAGGATTTAAAACCCAGTTCTCTCTCACTGCAGAGCCTTGTGTTTAAATCCCTATTCTATAATAAGAACAATAATACTAGCAGTGATAATAATAATAATAATGCTGAGCCATTCCTGTACACCACACATGGTTTTAAGCCTTCACATATGTTAAAATTCATTTAATCTTTACAACAGTCTTATAAATAAGACAATACTACCCCAGTTCACAGATAAGCACACAGAATGTGTTATTCTGGTTCCCCCTAAATTATTTCCAATAATTATGCTTGTTTTTATCATGGCCCTTTTTGAGTAATAAACCAAAGAAAAAAAAGGTATAGTTATGGTCTTCCCCCAGAAGTTTGTCTCAAGTCTTGCTTTTGGTGGGACCCTGACTAAGGCATAAACACATAATAAAAATATCTTCTTCTGAGAAACTGAAATGTGCTAGGCAACTAATCCATATTATTATCAGAGTCCTCCTAACATTCTCAAGACAGATATGATTATCCTCATTTCATTGATGACAAAACTGAGGCTGCTAGAGATTGCCCAAGCCACAGGCTAGCTATTGCCCAAACACACTATCCAATGACTACTGGTACTTCTCATTGTCTGGAGATAAAGATTTTCCTGGAGCTTTGGCAAACTAGAACAACCCCATCCTTGAACACTCTGCCAAAGCAGCCTCTTCTTTACATGCCTTACCACTGTGACTTCAATGATACATCAAAGCAATAAAGACAGAAAGGGCACATATCGCTGGAAAGTGAAAGTAAAAGTCACTTAGCTGTTCCCGACTCTTTTAGACCCCATGGAGTATACATTCCATGGAATTCTCCAGGTCAGAATACTGGAGTGGGTAGCTGTTCCCTTCTCCAGGGGATCTTCCCAACCCAGAGATCGAACCCAGGTCTCCCACACTACAGGCAGATCCTTTACCTGCTGAGCCACGAGGGAAGAATCCCGTATCACTGGGATTCTTCTCAATAGAGAACCCAGAATACTTCCTAAGTAACAAATCCATTAATGGTTATCAGAATTTATTTTCACTCCTCCTTCTCACTGAATACAAACTCAGCAACATTAGTGGCTACAGCTTTGCATTTTTCACGTTGTATCACATGCAGTTAATCAAATTCACTTAAAGGAACACCTCATTATTTCTCACAACTTTTCTGAGAAAACAATACTGTCTTTGTTTTGTGGAGCAGTATAGAGGCAAAGGCACAATCAAAATGAATACTGAGAACTTCCCTATTGGAGAGACCATGTTTCCTCCTGATGCTTTGTCTTCAGTGACCCCTAGTTCAGATTTAAGGTAAGATGATGCAGCAGCCAGTGACAGTCCTGAGTCAGGTCTACCCTTGCCAAGAACACGAAGCTCTCCCCTGGCCTTAATTCAGAAAGAGCTCTGCACAGAAAGGGTCCTTAGGAGAACTAAGGAAAAGTCAAGCTTGAATTCCAACCTGGTTAAAATTCCACAGTGCTGTGCACATTACACCGTAACAAGAGCAGTAATTGCTAGCTTGAAAAGAAGGAAAAATGAGTGTATAAATGAATGAAGGCAATTCGTGGAAAGTTAAAAAATAGGCAACTGGTTTTATTGCCCTCCAAGGGATAGTATTTAAGTCATAATCTTAAATCAGTCAGCCACTGAGCCAATGCATTTCCTACTCCAATTCAGAGTAATGCATAACCAAAACTTTTATGTATCATTACTTCTCTGAATGTTAATTCGAATCCAACTCATCACTTAGTAAGAACTATTCGATTATCATAATTATATATAACTAATCCAGTACCCATACGTGCAAGTTTTATCAAAGCATAATATAAATGACTTCACCCAAACCACTTCTGCAAATATATTTAGCATTTCCTACTCATTACTCCAGAACTAGACAAGACCAATCTATTCCAAAAATAATTTAGACCTGAAAAAGATTAATAGTACATAATATTCCTAATTACTCCTAATAAACAAATGAAGGTTCTACCTGGGTTTTTCCTTGAAATTTGAATGAAATCTAAGTAAATTTAATTTTAACATATATTTTAATCAACATAAAGAACTTAATTCAGAGATTCAAGACAATGGAAGAGATTTAGAATTTACACATGTTTCTTTAAGGTGAGCAAACACACCACTGCGTATCTGATATGTGACAAAGCTCTTGTCTTTAGTTATGTCCCTTATTGCTTTAGCAAGAGCTGCATGGTTCATGGTGAAGCTGGACTGAGTGAACTTTTAATGACTGTATGAGTAACTGAGATGTGGCTGGAAGCCAATGTTTAAATTGAATTACTTTCTAATCTTTCAAAGCTAAGAAACACACAGCTGAAAAAAGCGCACAATAAATATCAATATAGTTTGTTGGAAACATCAGTGTAAGGAAGGTCCCAGAAGCTCTTCATTAACAAAGATGAAAAGGGAAGCAGATGCAGATACCCGCAAGCCAGAGACAATCCAAATACCTCTGTAATCATGCTCTCACCAAATCCCCTCATTACCAATCCTACATACATCCTCAAAACTAAACCTAAATTAACCCCTAAACATCATCTTAACGTCATTGGTATCAATAAAAAGTAATTAAGGGAACTAACATAAATCATGACACTAAAGATGAATAGCTGCTTTTTGGATGTAAATAATCACCAATATTTACTGCAAGCTGACTGCATAACCATTCTTAAGAAAACATGGAACTTTCTGAGCATTTTGGTGATGGTCATAAGATCCAATTAAACAGCTAAGAGCAGCAACTTTTTTTTAATAGTTTGATCTGCTAAACCCAAACTCCCAATCCACTCCTCCCCTCTCCCACTTGACAACCACAAGCCTGTTCTCCAAGGTGGTGAGTCTGTTTTTGCTTCACAGATAAGTTCATCTGTGTCATATTTTAGATTCCACATAGAAGTGGTATCATATGGTATTTGTCTCTTTCTGACTCAAGTTCTGAATAAAGGGTAAAGCCAAGAGCAATTAGTTGAAAGTCTTTTGATGGTCATTCATCTAATGGCTATGTACTGAGCAACTAGAAGCTAGTAGAGGGTAATGCGGTACACAGGAAAGACAAGATGCTAAAACCAAAGGGGATTATAGAACCCGTGGATAATCAAACCCTTTAACTTACAGTTTTGATGAGGGTTCTGAAGGGGAAAATAGGTTGTTAGCGAATAATTAGAACTCAAGGACGAGCTAAATTAGATGGAGAGATAGCCTCTCTATGGAGGTGAACCAGATGGAGCTGTACGTGGCAAACATACCAAGTGTGCCGCGGAGCAAACATGAGGATCACTGTTGACCTTGTCGTCATGGATACAATGATTTACTTTTACTCCATGCCAGGTCTGCCTCTATACCCTCAGTACCACACCTACAAGTTAGGAATGCCCTTGTCTCCCATCCCCTCGACTCCCTGAGTCCCAATCTCTCCTTCAACCTCTTTGCCCCTTCACCCCTCCCAGCTGGGTTTCTGCTGGCTGGCTGGATGTGTAAATGCGGAACTCTGTGGTTCCTGCTGCACTATGATGTCAGGGTCAGAGGAATGAGAACCAGCCAGCTGACACACACAGAAACACATCTCAGCACTGATAAGTTTGGCTGAAAAAGTTTTTCTTGATGCTACAGAAGTAAGTATACAAACACTGGGCAAATTTATTTTTCTCAAATTTAAGTATACTGTATTTAAAATCTATTTAAGTAAACATACTTTTAATTTATTTCACTATAAACTGATTCTTTCCAATTATTTATGCTTAAAGTCTTAGCCTGCCTAAAATAAAAATGAGATTTATGCTATTGTTATTATTCTTTAAGAGTGTTTAAAGTTTGATGGTATCCTATCTATTACACTAGATATTACATTAGATGATATCCTATTACAATAATATTACAACACAATATTCTCTTATATAAAATATTTATAATTTAAAAGGTGAAACAACCCAAGCCATATTTTTCTTATACATGATACAAATAAATCCAAAGTATTAAGAAGATATAAAAATTATTCTTCCTAATACTAATATCATGAGAGGGTTTGATATTAAAATGAAATAGATAGTGTAATGTATTCCAAAGGGTTGAGTAAGTTAATACACAGAAAAAAATGTAAGCTGACATCTGACTTTAGAGTCTGAAGATAGAATATCAAAATGTGAGTTATATATCCAAAAAATCTACAATCATTCAATGATGTCATTTGGTATTCATGGTTCTCCTTAGCCTTGGTTCAAAACATTAAACAAAGACTTTTAATAAATGCCTATTAATACAAAGAACATTCTAGAGGTAAATGGTAACTAGCATGGGTTTGTCCTTAGAATGTAACTTATGAAGCCACAGTTGAAGTATTAGAGGAAATAGAAGGAATGACAGCTCTCATCTCCACCCGAAGCACTATTTTCATACATATTTTTATGTTCATAAAGTCACAGGAAGGGGAGACAGCAAGGAAAATACATCATTAAGTGCCTACCCTGTACCACACACTTTTCATGCACATGATCTCATTTCAACATAAAGCTCTGAATCATATGCATTTTAGGAAGAAACCATGGTTTAGAAAATGTTACTAACCTCTTAAGCTAGTACGAATCCAAACCCTGGTCTGACTGACTCCAAAGCTCAACTTCTTTACATTACACCACACCGCTGGAGTAGAACATCATGATGAGAGCTTGGGAAAGGCTGGGAGAGGAGACAGATGGAACTTGCTTGGCCTCAAGCGCTAAGACTATCTGATCTAAACTCAGAGGTGACGCTTTGCTTATGATCAATGAAGACAGGGGAGAGGGAGGGAGTTACTAAGCATTGTCAGGAAGACACTCCCACCCCAATTCATTTTTCCTTCCTTCAAATAATCCTTTCAAGTTGTATTAAATAGAATGCAGGGAGTTTAACACAAAGGAAAAAGTACATATTCTGGAATCAGATTCCTCCTCCTCCATTCTCCCCACCACTCCTGGTTTGAATATAAAGCACCGGATAAATTGCCTTAGAGGAAAAAAAGTGAACATCTTAGTCACTCAGTCGTTTCCAACTCTTTGTGACCTGGTGGACTGTAGCCTGCCAGGCTCCTCTGTCTATGGAATTTTCCAGGCAAGAATACTGAGTGGGTTGCCATTTCCTTCTCCAGGGGATCTTCTTGATCCAGGGGTCAAACCTGGGTCTCCTGCATTGCAGGTAAGACTCCCTATTGTCTGAGCCACCAGGGAAGCCCTAACTGCCCTAGAGGTTTCTCACAAAAATCTCTCTCACAGTCACAGCCTGCACCTGAAATCTAGTCAAAGTAATTAATATCTTGCCCTTTGGCCACTAGAGCATACGTCAGAGAAGATGGCCCAATACACACCATTGTTCCAAGTAAACAACGAGCTTTGCCGAAGGCTGTACTCACCTGGAACAATCAACCCAGGAAGCCCTGTCACTGTTTTCTGAGTAACAAAAAAATATTCACTCAGGAATTCACTCCTTTCCCTCAGCAGAGATAGCATTTTAGTTACCTGTGAACCTAACATTTTTTAAAAAGTATATTTTAAACAACATATTAAGAATGCTCAGCTCTCCAGGGACTAGCTTTCTGGAATTCTCAAATTCTAGAACTCTTAGCTAAACAAAACTAAATTCCAAACCTGTTAGCAAAATCAGTCCCTCAATAGGCAACAATAAATGAACACAATAGAAAAGACTACTGGTCAGGTCCCAAAGATCAAGGCTTATTATTCCCTCTATTATGGATGTTTTAACAGTGTGCTAATTCAAAGACAATAAGAGCCACAGACCACAAATAAAATGATTTTCTGGAGGGTGAGAAAATCTGTTGAGAAAAAGCCACTACAGCTCTTTTTGCAAAAAAAAAAAAAAAAGAATCACATCATGCTACTAAAGAGCATATTGTTGTAGCTACAATACTTCATTCTATTTTGGAGGATAAATAAATGACTAAAGAACAAACTACTATCTAGAACTTTTTCAGGATAAGAAGTTCTAGAGCCTGTGCTTGGGTAATTAGCCCTCTCCTCTACCTACACATTTTTTACATCTGCCTGTATGTGTGATGACTATGAGTCATCAATAAAAAAACTGGACTGGGACTTCCCTGGTGGTCCAGTGGTTAAGAGTCTGAGCTCCCTGTGCAGGGGACTCAGGTTCGATCCCTAGCCAGGGAACTAGATCCTGCATTTGCAACTAAAGATCCTGCATGTTGCAACTAAAACCTGGTACAGCCCCACCCCCCACCCCCCTCTGCAAAAAAAAGAATAAAATTCGACTATTGGAATGGTCAGTTTTATGGGCCAGCTTGGTTAAAGTACTCAGTTATTCAAGCAAACACTAATCTAGGTGGTGTTGTAGAGGAACATCTATAATCAACTGATTTAAGTAAAGGAGATTATCCTCAATTAATTTGGATGGGTCTGACCCAATCAGTGGAAAGGACAGAACAGTGGTTTTCCTGGGGAAGAAGAAATTCTATCTGTAGATTACAACTTCAGTTCCTGCCAGTTTCCAACCTGCCAACCTGACTTTTGAACTTGCCTAACCAGCTTCCAAAATCACATAAACTATAATCACATGAACTCTCTCTTGGTTAGTTGCTCCCAACTGTGCTGTAGAAAGGGGGAAGAAAAGGATGTAGTTAAGGCTTAAAATTTGCAATGTACATCTGCCCAGAAGGAACCCCTTATCTCCCCTAGCTGTAAGGTGGAGATTTCAAGCCCAGAATCTCAAGCTATAAATTGCTGAATTACAGCACAAATTGAATTCCCAACCTTGCAGATCATCTTTATTAAAGTGAGGGCACTGATTGGCAAGGAATAGAATCCTGAAAACTGAAATAGATACATCTGGGAAATCCCAATGAAGCAGAGGATTTCAGACTCCTAAATTCTACTGACTCATTCTCCAACAGAAGCTACCCTCTACTCTGTGTGAGGTTAACCCCTGCTTTGATTGATGAACCTGTAATAGTCTCTCCTGAGGCATCTGCCTTGCAAGACACTGCTAATTCTCCTCAGGACTTATCCCTGCACCTCTCTGCTTCTAGATTTATAAGTAGACTCTTGTTCCAGTGGGCCTCAAAGGGTGAGGTACACAGTGTGACCATTATGGAAGTGTATTATACACCAAAAGAAATGCATGGTTTTTCCAACTTATTCTCCACAGAGAAATCTGGGGAACATGTGCATAAAAGAATGGATATTAAGGGTGTTGGATAATTGTGGAAGGAATACAAAGTTGAGTAAGAATGAATTCATTGATATAGTCTCACTAAACAGAGATTCTGGATTCAGTGTTTTATCTCAAGGGGCTAGAAAGGGGTCTAGCATTTTGTTTGGTTGGTTGAAACATGGGCCAACATAAATGAAGTCAAAAGACCAGAACTGAATGCCTTGGTATACTGTTGAATAAATTTCAAATAGCTTTATCATGTAAAACCTGCTTACCTACCCCTGGAGGCCAAAGGACATGCCTTTAACTATGACTGTGAGAAATATATTTGTGAGAGGAGCCCCAGCATCCTTGGAAAACTCTGAGGTCACTCTTTTCTACAGGTCAGAAGTTACAGTGGGAACTGCTGTCACTGAGCTGGGATCCCTAAATACAATCGGGAAAAGTGGGTGGCAGGGCCAAGTGGCAGCATGAATCACCAAAGACAGATGTGACTGCCCCAGCGACAGAGCCAAAGCAGGAATCAAACAGTCCTGCAGACACACTGTAGTGTTGGCTGCTTGATCCCGGTGTCCCCAGAAAATCAACAGATGGTAAGCTAATAAATTCCACTTGATCTGTGTAAGGACAACATTTCTAGGACTAACGAACAGAGGTCTATCATGAATCATCAAAACAGTTACAACCTCTCCATCAGTTTTCAGTTCCTAGGGGTTCTTGAATCCACTGAGTGAAGGGGAGACTAACTCCCCTTGAGCACTTGCTGTACTCCCAAACAATCACATTGTTGATCTTTCTCCCAGCCTTCTTTTATGAGCACCAGCAGCAGGCAGAGACGCTGCTTGGAGATCTGGCAGGCCCTGACAGGTGACTCATAATGCAAACCCTGAGGCTTTTGGAACAAAGCCCTGTCTTCCTCTGCAGGTATCTACTCTCTTTTTGAGAAACAGATTTTGGCTTGCTACTGGGCCTTTGTAGAAAATGAATGTTTAATCATGGTCCAGCAACTTACATGAGATCAGAGCCACCCTTCAGGAACTACATGAACTGGTTTCTGTCTGATCCACCAAGCTGTAAAGCTGGGAGTGCGTAGCAGCATGTCGATACCAACTGGAAGAGGTACATATGAGACTGGGCTCAAGCAGGCCATGAAGACATGAGTAAATTACACAAAGAAGTGGTCCAAATGTCTATGGCCCCTACTCCTGCTACATCGTCTATGCTTTACTGGTCTGTATCTATTGCCTCATGGGGAGTTCCCTAAAACTTGTTGACTGAGGAAGAGAAAACCTGGGCTTGGCTTACAACTGGTTCATATAATACGTGGGTATCAAAAGTGACCACCTGTTGCACCACAGCTCCTTTCTAATACATTTCTGAAGAACCATGGTTGAAAGGAAGTCTTCTTAGAGAACAGAACTTTGGACAGTGCTGCTAGATGTTCATACTGTTTGGAAGAAGAAACGGCCAGAGGTATAAAACTATACTGGTTCATAGGCTGTGGCCAACAGTTTGACTGAATAGTCAGCAATTTGGAAAGACAATGATCAGAAAATCGGTAGAAGGAAATCTGGGGAAAAGGTGTATCAACAGACCCCTCTGAATAGGCAAAGATGTGTCCCATGTGAATGTTCACCAAAGGGTGATCTCAGCAGATGAGGATTTTTATAATTAAACAGCCAAGAGGACCTATTATTCCATGGATCTGTGTCTCTTTTCCCAGCCATTTACTGTCACTGCCCAAAGGGTTCATGAACAGTGACCATTAGGGCAGAGGGAAAAATTATACATGGGCTCAGCAACATGGAATTGAACTCACCAAGACTACCCTGGCTATAGCTACTGCTGAGTGCCTAAGCTTTCAGTAGCAAATATAACACTGAGTTCCCAACATGGCATCAATCCCTGGGATGATCAGCCAGCTATCTGGTGGAAGGTTTATTATACTGGACTTCTTCCATCATGGATGAGGGGGTGCTTTCTTCCTACTGCAACAGACACTCTGGATATAGAACTGCTTTCCCTGCAAGCAATCCTTCTGCCAAAACTACCACGTGTGGATGTACAGAATGCCTTATCCACCATCATGGTATTCTACATGGCATTTTTGTTTCTGATCACACTTCACAGCAAATGAAGTCTGGCAATGCTCATTCACTGGTATTACAATTTTATCCATCATCCTGAAGCAGAAAGCATGACAGAACAGTGGAATGGCCTTTGAAGATTCAGTTACAGTGCTAGCAAGGTGGCAGTAGGTGCCAAGGCTCCAGGAAGAGGTTATAAATACTATAAATCAGCATCCACTGGTGTGATACTGTCTCCCCTAGCCAGGATTCATGGGTCTAGGAATCAAGGGGTAGAAATGAGAGGGACTCCACTCAGGATAATACTGAGTGGAGTCCCTCTCATTTCTATTATTCCTAGTAATCTGCTAGCAAAACCTTGCTTCCCATCCCTGTAATCTGTTGTTTTGCTGGTCAAGAGGTCTTAGTTTCAAAGAGAAGAGTTCTTTCACCTGGAGACACAGCAATGATTCCACTGAACTGAGTAAAAACTGCCACGGGTCACCTTGGGCTCCTCAGGTCTCTGAATCAACAGGCAAAGAAAGGAGTTTCTATATTGGCTGGTGTGATTGATCCTGATTATTAAGGGGCAGTTGGGCTGTGCTACACAACAGAGTAAGAAAGAATATGTCTGTAATACAGGAGATCCCTCAGGGCATCTCTTGTTACTATCAAGTTCTGTGATTAAGGTCAAGAAAACCACAATTCAATTCACAAGCCAATGAAAAAACCATAAAACAATAATCAGTGGCTCAGACTCTTTAGGAATGAAGGTTTGGGTCACCTTTCCAGGCAAAGAACCAGAAGGGGCTGAGGTACCTGCTTGAGGGCAAAGGAAATAATGGAATATATGGATTGAGTAGTGGAAGAAAGGAGTTATACACACCAGCCAAGACCATGTGACCAGTTTCAGAAATAAGGACTGTTAAGTTACTCCTCTTGTTCATTTTTCTGTTATTTATGTTTGTCTGTGTGTCTCAAATATTTGTTGCTTTCTTCCCTCTCAAGTGCTTGTCTTCTAATATAAGATATATTAATAATAGGTAACTTTATATCACGGTATTTAAGTTATGGTCTATAAGAAGAGTGAACCCCCAGGGACCTTGCCCCTCTCCTGGGGAAAGGGTTAGCACACTTTCAGTTATACACAGTATAGCTCTAATCATGTTAGGCATAAGTATGACTTTGTTGTTGTTATTTATTTTGATATTAAGTATGATTTAAGGAAATATGTCTGCATGTCAAGTTGACAAGGAGTGGACTGCGATGATCAGTTTAGTCTGTGATCCCGTTACTCAGTCAAACACTGAATGAGGTGTTCAGTTCAGTTCAGTCACTCAGTCGTGTCTGACTCTTTGCAACCCCATGAATCGCAGCACACCAGGCCTCCCTGTCCATCACCAACTCCCAGAGTTCACCCAGACTCACATCCATCGAGTCAGTGATGCCATCCAGCCATCTCATCCTCTGTCGTCCCCTTCTCCTCCTGCCCCCAATCCCTCCCAGCATCAGAGTCTCTTCCAATGAGTCAACTCTTCGCTTCAGGTGGCCAAAGTACTGGAGTTTCAGCTTTAGCATCATTCCTTCCAAAGAACACCCAGGGCTGATCTCCTTCAGAATGGACTGGTTGGATCTCCTTGCAGTCCAAGGGACTCTCAAGAGTCTTCTCCAACACCACAGTTCAAAAGCATCAATTCTTCAGCGCTCAGCCTTCTTCACAGTTCAACTCTCACATCCATACATGACCACTGGAAAAACATAGCCTTGACTAGACGGACCTTTGTTGGCAAAGTAATGTCTCTGCTTTTGAATATGCTATCTAGGTTGGTCATAACTTTCTTTCCAAGGAGTAAGCGTCTGGGAAGGAATTTTGTAGATGTGATTAACATTTACAATCAATCAATTTAAGTAAAGGATATCATTCTCAATAATCTGGATAGGCCTGATTCAATCATAGGTTGGTGTTGGTTGAGTCTTGTCAGACTCTTGAGACCCCAGGCACAGATTGTACCCTGCCAGGCTCCTCTGTCCATGGGATTCTCTTGGCAAGAATACTGGAGTGGGTTGCCATTTCCTTTTCCAGGGGATCTTCCCAACCCAGGAATTGAACCTGAGTCTCCTGCATTGCAGGCAGATTTTTTGACTGAGCTGTGAGGAAAGCCTGATCCAATCACTGGAGAGGTCTTAAGAACAGAACTATTTTCCCTGAGGAAGAAGCAACACCACTTGGCCATTAGCTTCTGCCCTAGAGTTTTCCAGCCTGCCCTTCCTGCCTTAAGATTTCAGGCAGCCTCCACAAATATTCAAGCCAATCTCTTGCAATAAGTCATACTGGTTCTGTTTATCTGGAGGAACTCTAATATAATTATGTTCAAATTATGAAGGCATGTAAGTGAGACATATTAAAATGATTTCCACTTAAAAAATTCCATTAAAAAAGGGAACCTTGTTATCCATTGTGATTCCCAAGGGTGTACCAGAAATACAGTGTTTCTATGAATATGGTAGAAATTAAGATATGTAACTAAAACCCTGTTATAAGTAACTTCCCCCAAAGACACTGAGAAAGTCAGAATTTTAAGCCAGGTTTCATAACAACCAAGTTTATCCTGACCTTAATTACATAAATTATTTGATAAATAAATGCTTAGTTTCTCTAGACAATACTCAATATCACAAAGAAAGTTATAGAATCATGGATTTTCTTCAATTGAAAACACTACTTGGAGAAACAGTGATGAAGCTTTGGAATTTCATAATAACCAAGTGAATACTTTTTTAAACTGGACATCAGCCTAAGATTTAACTGAAAACATAAGGAACAGGAATGCTTGGATCGTGTTTTATCTGAGGATTTTTTCCTTTAATCACAAATATGTCAGTAGGCGTAAAATCTAGATCAAAAGCAGAAAGCTGTTAAAAGCTAAGACGCAGGTCAAGGATCAAAATTAAATTGTTCTCCCTGATTCCTTGGAGGTGGAGGTGTCCGTTTGATGCAGAGCATTCCCAAGTAACGTAAGAAGGTCTGAAATGACTCCCAGGGAAAAGGCCAGGTAACACTCCATGTCATTATAAGGAAATTAATTTCAGCAGCTTCCATGCCCTTTCCTCCTCCATTTCAAGCAAAGCTCGGCCAGAAACAACCGCTTGCTTGCTAATCCTCTCATTTTATACTCTTTTCTCTGAAAACTTCCTCCTTAGGATAAATCCAAGAAGAGTAGGAAATAACAACCCCTCTATATTGTATGCTGCACTTAGCTCCATGTGAGCAGTTTCAACCGCAAGGAATTCATTCTGATTTGAAAGTTACTGCAAGCCTTATAAAAGAAAGAAAGAATGAAAACAGGTAAGGCAAACTGTCAGGGAATATTTAACAGGAGGATTCCTACGTGCTGTTTCTCATAAATTCTCTGTTCCTTATCAGTTCCTATTCCGAGAACGAGTAGAACTTCACCCAGCTCTCAGGACTGAGATCATGAGAAATGGTATCTGCTTGGATTCCTTTCAGTAACTCCCTTCAGTGACTCTTTTCAGTGTCAGCGACCTTGTATGTATTAGACTACCCATATTGTGGCTATTGATAAAATTTCATCCTGTGTAATAGCTGAGTAATCATCTTAATAAAGATATATAAGCCTGCATTTGTGCTAATAAAATAGCTTTGCTCCATCAGAGCTTGGGTCCCCGTGTCTTACTTTCTTTCTTCCTTTCTCTCTCTCTCTCCCTCCCTCCAGCTCTCTCTTTCACCTTCTTATCGTGGACTCCAGACCACCAGGTTCCGGTCCATTAAAGGACCCCAACAGCGAATTAAATCAAAGGTGACTTCTAATTCATTAGCAATAAAGCACAATTGAGTAATTAACACATTTGTGTTTTTCATTTTTCGGAAGACAGTCACATGAATCTATACTAAGGACGAGCAAAGGCAGCATCTAAAAAGACTGGCCCCATTCCCTACTCTAGCAACCCTTCAGGCCATACAACCCTCAAAACTGAGAGTGTCACAAGGCCTCTTTCACCTGTTCACTTCAGTTGCTCAGTCCTGTCTGACTCTTTGCGACCCCATGAACTGCAGCACACCAGGCCTCCCTGTCCATCACCAACTCCCAGAGTTCACCCAAAATCATGTGCATCGAGTCGGTGATGCCATCCAGCCATCTCATCCTCTGTTTTCCCCTTCCCCTCCTGCCCCCAATCCCTCCCAGCATCAGAGTCTTTTCCAATGAGTCAACTCTTCGCTTCAGGTGGCCAAAGTATTGGAGTCTCAGCCTCAGCGTCAGTCCTTCCAATGAATACCCAGGACCGATCTCCTTTAGGATGGACTGGTTGGATCTCCTTGCAGCCCAAGGGACTCTCAAGAGTCTTCTCCAGCACCACAGTTCAAAAGCATCAATTCTTCGGCGCTCAGCCTTCTTCACAGTCCAACTCTCACATCCATACATGACCACTGGAAAAACCATAGCCTTGACTAGACGGACCTTTCACCTGTGGCCCCACATAAAGGTCTCTGCTCTAATGCCCTGGCTGGTACCCTCCTCCCTCCAAATGGGCCTCAGCACTAGTCTAGCCAGTTTTCCCAGGGCCTCGATTTCGTTCTCCAGGCCCAGCTCCAACCCTGGGGCCATACTGTGATCAGACCTCTCTGTTTATCTGCCTGGATATCTCCTGCTTCCAGACTCTGTGTCACCGCAGCCCGCCCACCTGCTGGGACACCATCTGCCGCATCTTGTTGGTCAACCTGGACTCCGGCTCCCTGCCTGTCAGGACAGCCTCCTGTTGTTCTCATCATTCTCTCCAGAAGATAAAGCCACTTAGCATGGCTGGACGGTCTCCCATGGGCTAGAACGAGTTCCCATTTCAGTGCCTCTTTCACCACTGACCCATGTCCTGTCTTTAAAAAACAAGCTAATTTGTCCTTCTAACCACCACTCTTATTCTGACATTACACTGCTCTAAGAACTACAAAATATTTCAATTTTAACAAGTTTCAAGCTTAATTAAAAGAGACTAAGAACTGCTTCACAGAGTTATGGGTGTGTGATAAGCTTAGAAAGGTAGAAGTCATGTACAAACCTGTACCAAGAAAACCTGAAAAACAGTGGAATTTTTTCACTGACACTATAGAGGTGAAAAGAAATAGTCCAATTCAGTTTTTCAAACAGATTGCCATCCAATAGCTCATTGAAAAAAATGGAAATTAAAAAATGAAATAAATTAACCTTTCAGAAGGTAAACAAAATGTCTACATAATACCAACACAAGTTTCAAACCCAGTTATAGAGATTGTCTCAGTCAATACAGTTATGAAACACATAGATATTTTGGCTATATTAAAAAAATTAGTTTTGCACATGCCCCTTAATTTAAAACAAACAACAAAAAAAATCACTGCTGTTAGACTGTATAGCCACTGATTTGCTTAGAAACAATATTTTCACCAGCATCAGCTTAATGAGGTATATTGAAAACAAAGGCAAGAAACAGAAACTTAATATAATCTTCAAACTAGAAACACTCTTGTAGAAATCAAACCCAATGGAGTCCAATCACAGTAAAGTTTTATTAAACAATCAGTCATATAGACACTATTTTAAAGTGAAAGTTGCTCAGTTATATCCAACTCTTTGCAACTTCATGAACTATGTAGTCCATGGTATTCTCCAGGCCACAATACTGGAGTGGGTAGCCTTTGCCTTCTCCAGCGGATCTTCCCAACCCATGGATCCAACCTTGGTGTCCCACAGTGCAGGCAGATTCTTTTTTTTTTTTAATTTTTTTAAATTTTTAAATTTTTATTTTTTTTTGCAGGCAGATTCTTTACCAACTGAGCCACAAGGGAAGCCCAAGAATACTGGAGTGGGTAGCCTACTATTTTAAGTGCTCTATAAATATCCATTGATTTAATCTTTTTAATCACTATAAAAGAGGAACTATTATCAGTTCCATTTTGCAGATGAGAACCTAACCTTGACACAGAGAGATTAAGAAATTCAGCAGGTAACAAATGGCACAAGTGGGACTAAAATCTGGTAGCCAGTGATTTAATCCACTGCACTGTTCTGTTATCTCCAAATGACTTGCTAAGACTCATGCAGCTGGATGGTCCAGGTACAGAATGGAGATTTGACTTCCAATGTTCTCTTTCCACCAATATTTCCAAGTCATTCAAATTTCCACTAGTCAGAAAGACTTTGAAATCTCAAGTTTATCTGCCTGGATAATAATAATAAATTGTCACAAGCAAAACAGCTAAAGAAAAATTTTAAAGTGCTGTTGATATTACAACTTGATGTGATGTGATTAAGCTATGATATACATTTAAATGGGCTTCCCTGGTGGCTCAGATGGTAAAGAATCCACCTGCAATGAGGCAGACCTGGGTTTGATCCTTGGGTTGGGAAGATCCCCTGGAGGAGGGCATGGCAACCCACTCCAGTATTCTTGCTGAGAGAATCCCCATGGACAGAGGAGCCTGACGGGCTGCAGTCCATGGGGTTGCAAAGAGTTAAACACAACTGATCACCTAAGCACAGCACAGCACATTCATTTAAATACCTAAAACAGACTCTATGGGTTAATATCATTTTCAGTGAAGGGGCTTGTTTTAAGTGGCCCCCTAGCAGTCAGCTCACAAAGTTGAGCCATGTTCTGTATGACATACAAATAGCATCTAAACACCAACCAAACAGGGCTTCCCTGATGGCTCAGATGGCAAAGAATCTACCCACAGTGCAGAAGACCTGGGTTTGACCCCTGGGTCAGGAAGATCCCCTGGAGAAGGGAATGGCTACCCACTCCAGTATTCTTGCCTAGAGAATTCCATGGACAGAGGAGCCTGACGAACTACAGTCCATGGGGCTGCAAAGAGTTGGATACAACTATGCAACTAATACTTTCACTTTCACCAACCTAACTAAACCAAAGAGGATCCTTCACAGATAGTTAGGTGACATGGATATAATGTCCCTTGAGGGACATTGTCCTTTTAATTACCCTGAAGTGGCCATGCCCACATATGGAACAGTCATACACTGACAATTTTAATAATAACTACAGCTAAAATAGATGGGAAAACAGATGGGGAAATAGATGGGGAAGCAGTGGAAACAGTGTCAGACTTCATTTTTCTGGGCTCCAAAATCATTCCAGATGGTGATTGCAGCCATGAAATTAAAAGACACTTACTCCTTTGGAAGGAAAGTTATGACCAACCTAGATAGCATATTCAAAAGCAGAGACATTACTTTGCCAACAAGGGTCCATCTAGTCAAGGCTGTTTTTCCAGTGGTCACGTATGGATGTGAGAGTTGGACTGTGAAGAAAGCTGAGCGCCAAAGAATTGATGCTTTTGAACTGTGCTGTTGGAGAAGACTCTTGAGAGTCCCTTGGACTGCAAGGAGCTCCAACCAGTCCATTCTGAAGGAGATCAGCCCTGGGTGTTCTTTGGAAGGAATGATGCTAAAGCTGAAACTCCAGTACTTTGGCCACCTCATGTGAAGAGTTGACTCATTGGAAGAGACTCTGATGCTGGGAGGGATTGGGGGCAGGAGGAGAAGGGGACGACAGAGGATGAGATGGCTGGATGGAATCACTGACTCAATGGACATGAGTTTGAGTGAACTCCGGGAGTTGGTGATAGACAGGGAGGCCTGGTGTGCTGCAATTCATGGGGTCGCAAAGAGTTGGACACGACTGAGCGACTGAACTGACTGAACTGATAGCTAAAATATTCATGATATCTTCCAGTGATTTAAAGATACAATATTTGAGACAAATACTAAAAATCAGTTCACGTGCAGCTTTTGGACAATGACATCATCTTTTCAAGAATTATATCCTTGACCTTTTAGGGCTGTCTTTTACAATAATGGTAAACACTAGCACTATCCTTCCCTACCAATGGATTTTTCTTTTTTATGACTACAATCTCTGTGCTATTTACAAAGTATGATTATATGCTAATATTAAATTAATCAAGTGTTTTGTGTTCTCAAGCGTTTGTAAATTAGTATTTTACAGAGTGAATTTATTTGTAAAATAATCAAATTAACTTAATTTTATTAAGAACATAATTAGATGAAATTTGACACTCTATACATGATAAATTTTCACTTTCAATGTATCATTTAACTTCTATAAAATGCTTTAGCAATTAGATATTATTGCCAGCAAGCAGTCAAGAAGACTGGTTTTATGTATCTTATAAATGTATAAAATATCTTGTAAAAACAAAACCAGATTTGAAATGAGTAAAACTTTAAAATATTTGCAAGCCTTTCAATCTTAGGAGTTATATTAGTTTAAAAGTTTAAAGTAAAAATGAAATGATGAATTACTTATCCAAACTCTACGTAGGATAAATGATATAACTGCAAGACAACCTTCATATGAAGAATACCTGAGACTGGGCCTTAATTTCTGTTAAGAAAATTACAGACTTGAGTTGGAACTAAAATCCCCTATTAGTGAGTCAGTTTTTTGTCTCTTGTACAATCTTGGCACACCCAAACCTTGCTGAAACAGACACGTCATATTCATTACCTAGCCAGCTGTTAACAAGACAAGCATCAGGAAAAGGTAAGCAGACAACTAAATGGAACAGATCACTTCTGGTTACCAGTGAAAACTGATTTACCTGGCCACATTCCACTACCTAATGGGATAAATGGGATAGGGTATTTTATCCAGTGGAAAGAAGTGATAACTATGTTTGCCTGGGCAGGGAGAGAACAATCATAAGGGAAGAAAAGATGGATTAAAGCCAGACTTTAACCACCCATTCTGAAGGCAAGATACCAGCAATTTCCTGATGAGCTAACTCTAAGAAATCATTATCTTACTTCTCTGCATTTTTATTAAACATCCAGTCCATGATGAAAAGAACAATGGACTGGAAAGCATTCCACGTTTTTCTTATCCCACGAAAGTGTTTGATTTTGAGATTTGGGCTGGTATTTTGAGGACTAATCACTTAGCACTTGTGTCATCCAGAAAGTCATGTCTCCTACCAAAGGCTTGATTCCCTTGTATGTAGGCCAATCCTCCATTGTGGTTTGTCTGGGAAAGTCCTGGTTTATTTACATTGGCCTGACTTTCCATCTGGGTTAGCTTCTGTCATTTTCAAAAAGTCCCAATATATATATAAAGACAATATATAAAGACATAAATTACAATGATGTTTTCTCTTAAATCTTCCAGCAATAACATCCTATCATCTATGGGCCAAATTTAGGAGTAAGGAAGGCCACTAAGTGTTAATATTAAATGTCTTATCAAAAAACACACTGCTATATTTAAAATGGATAACCAACAAGGACCTACTGTATAGCACACGGACTCTACAATGTTATGTGGCAGCCTGGATGGGAGGGGGGATTGGGGGAGAATGGATACATGTATACCTACTGGTGAGCCTCTTCGCTCTCCACCTGAAACTATCACAACATCCCTTGTTGATTGACTATACCCCAATCCAAAATAAAAAGTTTAATAAAAATAAATAAATAAAATGGAAGATTACAAGCATTAAAAAAAAAACCCACAAATTTCACCCAAGGGAACAGAACTAGAACTATATATAACCACGCAGATCTCAATAACTCAGTGTTATGAAAAGTACTGTGGCATTATTTCTGTAAATTTAAAAAACACAAGCCAGGACTAAATATTGGAATGGTTGCATAAACTTGTGGGTAACAGTATAAAATGGATTGGAACAATATGCACTAATTCATAGATGCTTCTGAAAGGAGACTTAATTGTACCATTTTATTTCATTAAAAAGGAAGACTTCAAGCAAATGTGCCAATTCTGAGAGGTGGGAGTTGATTTTATGCTTTGTTCTTCTCAGCATTGTTTAAATGTCTCAATATGTAAGTTATACTAATAAAACACAGAACATGAACTACCAAAACAGAGTCTAAGGGTTAAGTGCAAAATTGGTGGGCCTCACTCCTTAGAGTCCTTCATTGTACTGTCTTCAAGGGAATCCTTCCCATGTCAGTGTTCTCAACCATAGACCCAAGAATATTTTGTCTTCAGTGATGAGTCAATCCCAACACTCCATCCCCAGCCCCTCACCATTTCATACATGAATCCCTTGTGCCACTCTCCTTCCTAGTGGTACCAAGCTTCTGGGACCATCTCAGGTACCAGAGGTAGCCCATTATAAAATTTCAGGCAGCCTTTCCTTTAATTCAATGTATCTTTCTCTGATTCCCATCCACTCAGCCTAGTTTTGCCTCCTCAATCATGCAAATGATCAGCCTCATATAACTGAAGAAAGTTAGCACATCATACATGAGGACCTTTCTAGAGCACTAAACATCAATCACTCCTGATATGACGACCTTTGGGTCTCCTCACAGTCCTCTGGTCAGTTTTTCTCTGGATCTTTAGATCTCTAGATCCTGCAGTTCAAAAACCCTGGAGAACTGCAAAGTATCCTTAGCTCTGCATCCTCAGTGCTCACAAATGGCACAGAGTAAATGGGGCAAGTGCTCAATAAACATTGAATAAAAGAATGAGAAAACAAGTTTTGCAAACAACTAAGACAGCAATGGCACCCCACTCCAGTACTCTTGCTTGGAAAATCCCATGGACAGAGGAGCCTGGTGGGCTGCAGTCCACGGGGTCGCTAAGAGTCGGACACAACTGAGCGACTTCATTTTCACTTTTCACTTTCATGCATTGGAGAAGGAAATGGCAATCCACTCCAGTGTTCTTGCCTGGAGAATCCCAGGGATGGGGGAGCCTGGTGGGCTGCCGTCTATGGGGTCACACAGAGTCGGACACGACTGAAGTGACTTAGCAGCGAGCAGTAAATGGCCATTATTTTGATCACTAACAATTAGTGCTAAAGTGTCAAAGACCACTACCTTTCTTTGTATATATTCCCCTTTCTTTCCTTTACAAGGGTATCTGTTTGATTTCTTTTTTGGTGGTCTTATTTGTTTTGTTGCCCAGTTTTCCCATCAAAAGTCATTGCTCTCTGTTTTTTTTTGTCTTCAAAATCAACAGTCTGGCTAGCATGAAAATTCTTAAGATTTATCTCTTTATCTTTAGTGTGTGCTTGTTTGATAGTGTTCCTCTTATTTAACACAAAATGGCTAAGCTTCTCTTTTGCTTTTATTATTTATAACAAGAAAACACTTTATACATTTCTTTTGGCTACTCCAAACTTTTTTTCTGAGGATGGTCAATAATAAATAAACTAAGTATAGGGATTTCCCTGGTGGTATAGTGGTTAGGACTCTGCAGGGCAGCACAGATTTGATCCCTGGTCAGGGAACTAAGATTCCACAAGCCATGTGGTATGTACAAAAGAAAAGACAAAGATAAACTAGGTGTACATCTATGAACAAATAAAGATATATGCTTAAACCAGTATTTTGTGTGGCAGGGTTATTAGAGCTTATTTTTAGATTCAGGCATTTCCAGGTATGTCTCATAAGCCCCAGGATGGATCTGCAAAGGAAATAACTTCCTGAGTACCTTAAAGTTCTTATAGGGAGGACATTGATGATGGCTGTTAGCCAACCCCCAATACCTCTAAGCTTCCTGAGAAAAAGTCACCTTTTAACAATCCCACCCCTTGTGTCAGAGAGGGAAGAACCTCTTTAGAGTTGGTGGACAAAGCGAGCCGAAGAAACAAACTTGATCCAGGAATAACAGCTGCGTTAAGATAGAAGAGAAGAGTAAGGGAATGCAGAACAGTGGACAATTTGAACCTAGAAATGGAAAAGAACACCACGTATGGGAAGAGATGGGGTGGGGAGGGTCTTTCAGGTGAGGGACCACCAGCAGAAAGGCATGGAACAGGAGGAATGACCTCAGGAGCAAACAGCAGTGACCAGGGACACCCAGAGGGACTGAATGTGAACAGAAAGATGAGGAAGCTGATGTACCTGCCGTTTACTTTTCTCACAAGATATTTGGGACTTGTCTGTGTGCATACTCGGTCATGTCTGACTCTTCCCAGCTGCATGGATTGTAGTCCGTCATGCTCATGGAATTTTCCAGACAAGGATACTTGAAGTGTTAGTTGCTCAGTCATGTCCGACTCTTTGCAACCCCATGAATTGTAGCTCCCCTGCCCATGGAAGTCTCTAGGCAAGAATACTGGAGTGGGTTGCCATTTCCTTCTCCAGGGGATCTTTACCACCTAGGGATCAAACCTTGTTCTCCTGCATTTCAGGAAGACTTTACCATCTGAACCACCAGGGAAGCCCAAGAATACTTAAGTGGGTTACCATTTCCTACTCCAGAGGATCCTCCCGACCCAGGATCTTCCCACATCTCCTGTGTCTCCTGCATTACACATAGATTCTTTACCACTGAGCCACCAGAGTAGTCTATTTGGGGATTGGAGTCTAGAAATTTTTCTAATAGGGCCCAGCACAGAAAACGACTGCTTTGTTTATGTTAGTGTGAATTGACTGTCACAGTCCAGGCTGATATCACCTGGGATATTTAAAATAAATCAAAGCTTTCTTTTTCTTTTTTCCCTTGTTCATTGATCATAATACATTTTGTTTTCCCACTTGTCCTAAAGCCCCAGCACAGAAGGAACAAAGCTACTTTAGAGGGAGATAAAGAAACAACTTTTCTTGCACCATTCTCTACAATAAAACAGGAAATACTTCTCTCCATTTTATCCTTGTGTCACTCTCTGCAATTATCCACCACACAATTCAAGACAGAAAACTAGAATTGTTTCACTTTTATTCGAGATAAAGTGTTTTAATACATTGTAAAACTCCAGACATCACTCAATGATGTTGTAAATCACTTCTATTGAAATGAAATGCCCTGGCATATGTATGAATTATAAAACTGTCTAGCTGAAATTCCTTATTCTCTTGTATGCTACAATTCTAATTTAGCTGACCTTTTTAGGTGGAACAATCCTAACTTCCGTGTCATGATTTGATCTCTAGAATTTCATCTTTGGAATTTGCTCCGTGCCTACAGCACAGTAACAAATGAGCACTATTCCAGGATGGGCTTTGCTTTATGAAGCCTCAAAACAGTAGTGCACCTGGGATATTAGTCAGCACTTGCTGATTTATTCCTTCTATCCTGAAAGGAATTTTCAGATCCAGTGCTAGGCGTGCTGTTTGAGTCCCCTTTCTGTTGGTATGTAAAAAGTTCTAATATGTCCCGCAGTCAAGTCTATCAATCTCCAATTATGGTTTTTGCCTTTGATGTCATATTAGACCAGATTATGTTTGCCGATTTTTCAGTTATATCTCATTAGGCTTCTTTTTCAGTTAAACTAATATTTATTTGCATTTCATACAAACAAAAGAGTCATGGTTACAATTTTTGCTAACAATTCACTATTAGGATTCTGTTCTTGTAATAATCAGTACTTTCTCTACCAACATGAAATGCAGTCTTCATTGTATGTCACCCTTGTATGCTTAAATCTGGAGAATTTTCAAGGTGATTTAGCTTCTCCTAAGTCTTTATTTTAGTAAAAAGTAACATACTGAAATACTGTCTTAGTAACAGTAATTTTTTATGTTTTAATACTTGGAATTAGAAGTTCTTTTTCATTATTATTCTGTTTCAAAAATTTGCTTTTCCTAGTCTATTCATTCTTCCAGATGAATTTTAATAATCATTTTGCCAACTTGGCCCTAAAACTCTTTTTATGGTCCTATATGGAATAGCATTAATTTTATAAATTATTTTGGGGACACTAGCATCATTACAATATTTATTATTCTCATCCAGGAATATAATATCAATCTTCATTACTGCTAATCTTATTTTGCATTTCTCAATCAAATGCTATTTTCTTCATTTAAATCTTATACATTTCTATTATAGCTTACTCATAGATATATGATATTTCATTATTATTATTATAATGGCATTTTTCATATTTTCTATTTGTAGCTATTATAGAAAAGTCAATTGATTTGTACATATTTATCCTCTGTATGTCCACTTACCTGAAGTTTCTTATTCTAACAGCTTTTCAATTAATTTTCTTGGGATTTTTAGTAAAAAAAAAAAAAGTATATATACACTCTTTTAAGGAAAAAAGATGTCATCTCTCTGCTAATAACCATGAACTTTGAGAGGCAGTATATCATATGATTTAAAATTAAAGACTCATGAGTTAAGCCACTTGAGTGCTTATTTAGCTACACAACTTATTAGCTGTGTGATCTTGGCCAAGTTACTTAGCATCTCTGGGTTTCAGCTTCCTAATTTGTAAAATGAGAATTACAGTAGTCAATATTCCCTAGAACTGTTATGAAAATTAAATGAGTTAATACTTGTAAATCATTTAGAACAGCTTCTAGCATATACAATAAGAATTTTTAAAATGTTAGCTATTTTAAAAAATTATTGCATTGATTAAAATCTATAGAATGACGCTAATTAAATATAAGTGATGAAACAGGACATGTTGTAAGCATCTAATGTTTTTGTTTTTTCCTGCTTTTCACAATTTAAAAACAGCTCTCTATTCCTATGTTACTAAATTTTATAAATGTGTGTTCTTAAAAGAAATATAGTTGCATTTTATCAAGTGTCATTTGGAATCAGGAAGTGAAAAAATCGTAGTTTTATCCTTTAGTCTATGACTATGAAATTACAATAAATTTCTCAATATTTAATCACTTGTACATTTCTAGAAGAAACATCATTTTGTTGTATTATTCTATTGATTTCTACATTACTATATTTAGTATTTCAGTGAATTTTTGTTATATTCTTTTTTGTAACACTTTTATTATTTTTCAAAATTTTTTTTAGTTAAATGCTCCTCACTAAATGAATCAGAAAAATGTTTCATCTCTTTTTTAGAGTTCATAGAATAAGGGATAATGTGTTCCTTAAAAATGTATATTTTCAACCATCAACTATAAATACCTGATGGAAACAAGATACTTTTTTTTTAGCTCATGCCAAATCTCCCTATCCAAGGTGGTCAAGGACACAGGCATAAGCATCAGACAAAAATCAGGCTCAAATCCTAACTTCACCACCCACTAGCCACATGTGTGCACTTGGCAAAGTGCACTTTTTCACAAGGAATGATTATGCCTTCCTTACTTTCCCCACAGTCATCGTGAGGATTACATGCTGTTGCTGCTAAGTCGCTTCAGTCGTGTCCAACTCTGTGCGACCCCATAGACAGCAGCCCACCAGAATCCGCCGTCCCTGGGATTCTCCAGGCAAGAACACTGGAGTGGTTGCCATTTCCTTCTACATTGCATGAAAGTGAAGAGTGGGTTGCCATTTCCTTCTTCACTGCATAAAAGTGAAAAGTCAAAGGGAAGTCGCTTAGTCGTGTCCGACTCTTAGCGATCCCATGGACTGCAGCCCATCAGGCTCCTCCGTTTGGAAAATCTTGCCTGGATTTTCCAGGCAAGAGTACTGGAGTGGGGTGCCATTGCCTTCTCCAAGGATTACATGAGATTATGTTTATAAGCCTCTACCCACTCCACCCACAATGAAGACTCAATTATTTTACGTTAGTTTCAATTTTCCTTAAATACAAAATTAATGTATATAAAATGTACTTGCTGTTTTACCTTAGTATAGAGATTCCAGTCGTTTATGCAGAAATATAAATGCTTTCTGATAAAAATTTTTGTCATATTAGTTCTACCTTTTATTAACAGTAGATTTCAATTTCCACTGACACAAACTTGAAAAGTTGACATAAAAGTACTAAAAATGTTCAGATGACACAAGAAAATGAATCCACTGCCATTGTTTAAATGAAATCACAGCAGGTTAATAGGAAAGCTGCATTGCTTTTTAGAAACCCAGGCAATGAGCCCAAAGCAAATGTAATGTCTTCCATTTTCCTGTTCCCTTGGAGCTCTGTTCTCATGGAATCCAAGAGTGGGAGGAGGCTTCCTGCAGTCTGAGACTTACTCCATGGTCTCTGGTCTGCCATTTTCCCTGTAGCAGGGGAGCAAATTCCTAACTCCCAGTGGGAAAACACAGCACTGAGAGAGGCCATCAGCAGCACACAGAAAATGGTTTCTCAAAAAGTATTTGAGATTTATGTCTACCAGTTAATGTCATCAAAACTATTTCCTTCTATGTACTGATTATAAAGCTATTGCTGTGGTCTCTAGGGAGATCAGTATTTGAAGAGTGGTAAATGTATAGGCTTCCCAGGTGGCGCAATGGTAAAGAATCTGCTTGCCAATGCAGGAGACGCAAGAGATGGGGGTTTGATCTCTGGGTCCTGGGTCTGGAAGGTCTTCTGGAGTAGAAAATGGCAACCCACTTCAATATTCTTGCCTGGAAAATTCCATGGAAAGAGGAGCCTGGAGGGTTACAGTCCATGGGGTTGCAAAGAGTTGGATATGACTGAGCACACACACAAGTTTATAGGTAATATTATACATTTTTCTTCTGTTCTAAAGGATACAAATTTAAAACTTTATTTTGGTGGGCTAGCTGCCTCTGTTAGGTACAGTTTAAATAAGCACAGCTAAGAATGTAAATATCACACCAAGCTTAGTCTGTGTACTAATCGCTGGTCCCTGGCAGACACTGGATGGAAATGTGTAGCTCAAGTTCTCCACATGCATGCTATTAATTTGACATTAACAATAGATTCTATCAAGCTTCCATTTAACCATATTGATTTGTTTTCTAAAATAAAGACCTCCCACTTTACTTTTCCTTTGCTTTCCTCTGGATCTATAGCAACAAAGACATTTTCAGGGACACCCTCAATAGAAGGATTGATGGATCAAAAGCATACCCACCTCTATCTTTTCTGCCCCCTGTGTGGTCTCAATAACTTGATGGTTTCCAGCTCCCCCCAGATTTCTCTTGATTGAGTGCCTTTTCAGTATACCATGACCCTTGAAGGAAACAAAGGGGAAAAAAAGATGTATTAAGATAAACATCCTTTGTTTCTTGTCTGTTTTGGAAAAGAACAAATGGTTCCTTGGGCAATAACATCTAATTTAATGACAAAATGACACACAATTTTAAAAATAATGTTCATTGCTATTTTTTCATTCCTCATCCTGACTTCTTTTATTCGTTTCTGACTTACAATAAGAGCAGGATAAATTCCCTTGAGTAAGCAGCTCAGCACTCTCTTATTATTTTGTTCCCTATTTTAAAATTTTTTTTTGTCATTATTATTTTGTTACCTATTCAAACCCCCCAATTGTATTTGGATCAACTTTTTTGGGGTTTTAACCCAAGACCATGTAATGTGAGCAGTCGGAGACATACCTACTAAATAGTAAAATCAACAATAGAGCAAAATACATTGCTTTCTTCAGCTTTTCAACTTTCCACTGAAATGAGTTTCACCAGCTGAGTGCCAGCCTTTCTCAGATGTGTAACTTTAAAAGCCATACATCCCTGCAGTCATCTTTGAATTTCAATGCCAAGGAGCAAGGACATTGTTTTCCTCAATTACATAACACAGTGATTGGCATTCTGGAAGAGAAAATCCACCCAATAAAACCTGGCCCACACATAATGCCTCAGCATCAAAGGGTAACTTGAAATTTTGCTGTGAATGGGCATCTGATACACTTGCACGGCTTCCTTGTTCCTATCCTTTTGGGTCTTTCTATATCAAAAGCCCCTGTTTAAAAACTAATAATGAGTTATTTTCATTCCCATGGACACTTCTGACAGAGGTGGCCACTGCCAATCGCTGGGTAAACCAGGCTCCCTTTCACTCAGGTGGTCTGCATACTTGAGCAGACACATGCCAAGTGCTTAGCTGTCCCAGGTGACAGAGCCAAGTTTCATGTTATGGAGATCGTCTGTTCCTTCTTCTGTAAAGCATGGAGCCAGAAACATCAATATTCCTATGCTTGTATGTGCTAACTTTACTAAGGTCATTCAGAGTAGGAGAGTCCAGTACTGCTTGCTGTTTTCTTTCCTCATAAGCCACCAAATTCTGTCTACCCCAGGTTCATAATTGTCCTCGAACTCACTCTTCCTTTCAATTCCATTCCCACAAGCACCATCTAATTCCACTCTCCTCACCCACACCTGCCTCCACCTCAACGATTCTTATAGACATTACGTCTCTCGCTAGTCTTCCCAGTTTGAGAAATGCTCCTTCCAGTCCATATTCCACAAACCACTCACATTGGGACAGTAACTGAATTTGTAATTTGTGTAAAACCTAGGAATTCTACGTGGTAGTAATATTTTACCATGATGCTCAAATACAGTCTTTTTCTCCAAATACCAACAGCATCATGCTAGCCATCTTTCAAGTTCATTTGCAAATAATTTCATTACTTTTCTCTTGCCTTTGCTTCCCACATTTCCTCACAGCTTACAAGTAAGCCAGTAAAAGAAAATCCTCAGGGCTTGTAACATCAAGGCAGAAATGCTCAAGTCAGTTCTAGCTCCAGCTTACCCCTGCATCAGATGCTGACTTTGAAGACTCATCTTTTTCCACAGGTAAATGACAGAGCCTTGTTTATCGAATGGGGATGAAAATATTTACCCTGCTTATCTCTCCAGGCTGTTCTGGGAATCAAGAAAGATCACAGACGATGAAACACAAATACACAATGTTATTTTATTACCCTCCCTGAAGTCCTGCGTAAGTAAAATATGTGTTTCTTATGTTTAACACCCGATTTGGTTTGGGATCCTAAAAAGGAAGCTGTGATCACACTCCCAAGTCTTACAGCTTCCTTTCGGGACTATGATGTTCTGAAGCGTTTTGTTTTGGCTTCCAAAGGAAAAACAAAACACCAAAGGAATCATACTCTAATATATTTGCCTTCCGAAGACATACTGAAATTGAAAAGGGAAAGAAAAGGAACTCAAAACTATGAGAAATCTTAATTGGCTGAAACTGCCATTTAATAAACCCAACTGTCATTTGTGCCACAAATGTTAATACAATCTCTAAAATCCAGCTAATATCTGGAGGATTCCAGATATTACTGGACACTTTGCAACAAGAAATACCATCCCACTCCCCATCACTGCATTGTAGGTTTTTACTTGGAGAATGGAGAATGTGTACAATAGGATGTTTGTTCTGCTTCTAAAGAGGAAATAAAAATATCAACCTAAATATCACTTCATGTATAAGCAGTACTGTGGCCTCCATTTAGGGAGGTTTTACTTTAGACTTAAAAAAAAAAAAAAAAAAGGAACATATTTGAACTCATGCATCTAAACAAACCAACAAAAGTGTAGATATTAAATGCAGAAAGAAAAGAACAGAATGATAGGAATAAAGTCCATGGCTGTGTTTTCTTAAAAACCAATGAGACGAATGTGAATCAGAGTTCACAAAGTTTAAATTTTTCTTTAAACTGCACATGTATAATCAAGTAAAGAAACACAACCTTCAATAATTACTTTATTATATAATTATTTTATTTGAAAACTATTGTCCCATATTAAGAAGGTAAGTTTGTTCACTCATTCACCCAGGTATTCAAAAACCAGTATTTACTGATTAGACTTTCTAAGTGCATGCATGCTAAGTCACTTCAGTAATGCCCAACTTTTTGCAACCCTATGGACTGTAGTCCACCAGGCTCCTCTGTCCATGGGATTCTTCAGGCGCGAATACTCGAGTGGGTTGCCATTTCCTTCTCCAGGGGATTCTTCCTGAACCAGTGATCAAACCCATGTCTCTGGGGTCTCCGGCATGGGCAGGTGTGTTCTTTACCACTAGAGCTGCCTGGAAAGCCCAGACTTTGTACAAGTTGTGATAAAAGGTGGTGGTTTGAATGCCTTGGCCACATAGCTGCTGCTGCTGCTAATGCTGCTGCTAAGTCGTGTCAGTCGTGTCCGACTCTGTGCAACCCCATGGACTGAAGCCTACCAGGCTCCGCCTTCCCTGGGATTCTCCAGGCAAGAATACTGGAGTGGTTGCCATTTCCTTCTCCAATGCATGAAAGTAAAAAGTGAAAGTGAAGTCGCTCAGTCGTGTCCGACTCTTAGCGAACCCATGGACTGCAGCGTACCAGGCTCCTCTGTCCATGAATTTTCCAGGCAAGAGTACTGGAGTGGGGTGCCATTGCCTTCTCTGTGGCTACATAGAGCTAGCAACAAATACCAAAAAAAATTGCACAAATAGGCCATATTAAAAACTTCCTGGTCCTTCTGCCCAGAATGCAGGTCATACCCCTGTGTTCTCACGAGTAGGCTCTGAGCTTCCTTAAAAGCCAACTCAAAGGTTTCTGCTTTGGTAAAGCTCTTTGGAACTGCTCAAGTTTCTTATGAGTCATAACCCCTGCCCCTAAATCACTTTGTTCATAACTCTCTGATGCACTTATCATGGTCGACTTCTCATGATGGCTCTGTGCATGTCCGTCTCTCTTAGCAGCCTGTGAACATCTTGAATGGCAATGTTTTATTCATCCATCTACAGCACTTAGTATTTTATCTCTAGCATTTTCAGATATGCCATATCATGGTCCTTTCACCTTTTGTAAGAGCTGAAATACACTTATATTTGCTAAGTCACTTCAGTCGAGTTTGACTTTTCACGACCCTGTGGACTGTAGCCCGTCAGGCTCCTCTGTCCATGGGATTCTCCAGGCAAGAAAACTGCAGTGGGTTGCCATGCCCTTCTCCAGGGGTTGTTTCCCACCCAGGGATCAAAACCTCATCTCTTATGTCTCTTACATTTGCAGGCGGGTTCTGAACCACTAGCACCACCTGGTAAGCCCATTTATAAAAGTGATCACAACTAAATTAGCACTACAGTTTTCTCTTCAAATTTCTTTACGTATTCTTAAGTTTCCCTCTTTTAACCCTTAGACTAGTATCTTCTATTTTTTTCTACTGTATATGCTTGATTTCTACAACTGCAATAGTTTTTAAACTACCCTACTAACCAGATCCTTAGCAACTGCTACATTTTCAAAATTTTTAATAGCTATTGTATGTACATAAAATCACAAATAACCTGTTTTATCCATTCTGTCATTCATCAAATACTGTTATCTACCATGTGGTAAATCTTCCCCCGTAGCTCAGTCAATAAAGAATCTGCCTGCAATGCAGGAGACCTGGGTTCAATCCCTGGGTTGGGAGGATCTGCTGGAGAAGGAAATGGCAACTCACTCCAGTATTCTTGTCTGGAGAATCCCATGGACAGAGGAGCCTGGCAGGCTATAATCCATGAGGTCTCAAGACTTGGACATTGTTTAGCAACTAAACCATGTGGGAGGTGCCACAGAGAAAACAAAGACCCTGTTTCAGGGGACTCAGGGTTACAGCTACAGCAGCTGATAAGAAATATACACAAATGACCAAAATCAAAAATTTTCCTGTGTCGTATCTCTATCTAAAAATTTAAATTCAAAATTTTTTGAATGAAGCCTCAGTAGCTAAAGAATGAATTAAGAGGAACTGATGAAAATGACTAAGAATCAGAAATACATTCATGTTTCAGATTCAATTAGTACAGTTAAACATCCTGTTTCCTAAGGTTCAAATCAATATCACAACCATAGGCAAAGTAAAATCAGGTTTTCTAATTAAAAATATAATACCTATACTGTAATATTGTTTTTACATAACAATTTGGAAAAGTTGAACAAGAATCTTTAAAATGCTGAGCAACTTTGGCCCCACAATCCCACTATGAAACTGCCTTGACCCTTCAGGTCTCTAGGATAACCCTCGTTTTGTTTGTGTTGCTGCTAGGAGAGGAGAAAAAAAGATTTCAGCATTTCATAAATACCTGTTCTGTGTCATGAGTCTTGCTAGACACTTTGCATTTATTCCACTTGATCATCACAATTAACCTTTTTTTCCAAAGAAGAAAAACAGACTTTTTTTGAAGCTTAGAGAAGGTGATACCTCTCTAACATCACACAGCTAATAAATCACAGAGACAGGGTTCATATTCAGCCCTGTCTGACTAGAAAGCCTGTAACTAATCCACTATGCATCATTGCTGAAAATATTCCTGGACTGTTGACCTAGCTTTTACATACAACTTTCCCCCTGTATTATTTTTCTTATGACTAAAAGGCAGTTCCTTGATGTGTCTTATCGCAAACCTCTAAGAAATATGAGTTTTTTGGAGAAACGGTCACTTATTCATTTCCTCTATTTTTTAACCATTTCCTCTTCCTTCACATTTCACATATCAACTAAAATATATCTCACATTTCATCCTGAAGAGAAACAACCTCAGTGCAAAATGCCTACTGAATTTATTTTGTATATCCACTGAATTTGAATGGATATAAAAAAGTTTGATTTAAAAGGCTTCTGACTATGGACTTATATAGGCTCAAACAGTAAATTAAACAAATTTAATTATGTAAAAGATTCCGTAGTTTTCACTATTTTGCATTCTCTCATTATATCATTATAACCTAAAAACAGTTTGTTGTGAATATTGCTTCATGCTGCCCTCATGAAATAATACAGAGCTCAAAATATAGCATTATGATTGAGAAGCATTACGACTCTGAAGACAGACTTTCTGATTATGAGTCTTTTGTGTGCATATTTATCCTGGTTATTTGACCTTTCTGGGCAGGCCTAGACTTCTCCGCGTGTAAAACATCCATAATAATACTACCTCTCGCATACAGTTGTTGGGAAAGTTAAATGACATGCTTAATTTATATATAGGGGCTTTCCAGGTGGTGCTAGTGACAAAGAACCCGCCTAGCAACGCAGGAAACGTAAGGGACACGGGTTCAATCCCTGGGTCAGGAGGATCCCCTGGAGAAGATTACCAAGACTACCCACTCCAGTATTCTTGCCTGGAGAATCCCACGGACAGAGGAGCCTGGGAGCCTGGCGGGCTACAGTCCATGGGGTCGCAAAGAGTCAGACACGACTGAAGCGACTTAGCACTCATAGCACACGATCTATATGGATCAGTACCTGGCATATACTGGGCTGAATATGCTTTAGATTCATTAACACTCTTATATAACAAAGATAAATAGAATGCGTCTGTGAATGATACACAGGATAAAAAGTAAAAAGTTCACTTTTACATGTTAAGTAGCTTTAAAAAGAAGGCATCTTAGAAAACATTTTGAACTTTCTATCACTATTTATATACCACCTCAGTTGTACTCTAATTGAATGGCTTAGACACATTAGTGCATGGACATGTGTGCAAAACAAAAATCTGTGTGCACTTCTTGAGAGGAATTTTTAAGTTTTTAAGTACATTTTTCAAAAAGAATATAGGTCCCTTAAAGAGTACAGACCCTAATGCCAACAAACAAATCTCCTCCTCTGTACCCAAAGGCCTGCTTCCTAAAACCGTTACAGGCAAACAGTTACACCACAAGGCCAGAAATACTGAAAGAAAAAACAGGGAGAGGGAGATAAGAAAGGTTTACATCACTTCTCTCTAGCTGGTCAGTGCTCATTATTTCTCAGTGATGGATGTTCATTCCTCTACTTCACACTTTAGCCTTCCGTGTAACTGTGTATTATTCCAATACACTGAAAGAGCTCAATTTTTGGCCTTTAATATATGTTTCTGGATCTTCAGGAAAAGGTTTACTCAATACAGGCAATTTTAAGTCCTAAAATCAGAACTTACCCTTCTTACAAGAATTAATTAGTTTCACCTATCAACTCTCCTGAAGAGTCATTTATGGACGGTGTTAAATACTAAAAAATAAAGTCATATGTGGTCCTGGTGAAGTATCTTCTGACTTTTCTATACAAAGAGAAAATTCAAAGCAGTACCTCAAATAACAGTAGCAAGTCCTTGTGTTGATATTGAATCAAATACTTCACCATGCAGTCCCACTTGACCACACAGGAGTTAGCTTGCTGGTTTTTCTCAAATGTAAATATTTGCTTTGGCTAAATAATGTTAATAGGGCAAGTTACATATTACATGAGGCATAAAAAAAAAATTACTTGCCATTGACCCAGAAAACAGACACTGCAACAAAGTCTGAAGGAGAAAGAAACTGGAATGAATGTATCTGAAAGAAAACTCTGGCTGTCATACCTGCCTTGCTCCAAGTTCATGTTTAATTAAACTTACATCAATAATTCCATAAACTGTTTGCATGTTCATACAACATGAGTTATCATCTTTGATGCTAAGGTCAAATACTTACTGCTAACAACCCTTGCGCCTCTGAGGGAGGCTTGGCCCCCTGCCAGACTGTACTGCTTTTCCCATGGGGACAGGCCCGCCACTACTGTGCCACTCCGTGGGGGATGAGACAACAGCAGCAGCCCCCTGGTTGCTCAGCAACAACCCCTTATGACTGCTCCTCTTGGACTGCTAGGCAACAGGGCTGAGTCTGACCCAGCTACTCCCAGCAGCACGCTGCCTCTCCAGAGGGCTGGGTTAGCAGGAGGCTAGGGGCCCTAAGTGACTAGTTATATAATCTAAACGCATTTCTCTGGATGCTCCCCAACTAAATAAAAATCAGAGCAGAGTTAGCTCCTACCCTGAAGGGTACCCTTGAACGTATCCTTAATTTAAACTCTATCCTTGAATCTTTAGAGAAGCTGACAGAAAACTAATGCATTAGAGCCCAAATCTGTGGCCAAAAAAAGCCTATGGAAAAAAAGAAAAAAACCACACACATAAAGGAGGCCATTTCTCTTAAAATCACGTTCAAAAATATGACTTTCAAACCTTTTACAAATTTCAAAAGATTTTACGATTTGCATGTTTTCTGTTAACAGCCCCCCCCAAAATGGAGAAAACATATACTTTTACAGTAAGTTTATTCCTAAAATAGCTTAACACATAGCTCCAAGGATAGCAATTTCTAGGAAAGATCTTCATTCGTATCTACAGTTTAACCCACATTTATGTCTTCTTAGTTCTAAGCTTTTAACAAATCTAAACTCGACATTTTTCCATCTGTATCTGACCTACCTCTTAGGACAAAGGCAATGACTCAATCAACTGAAAATCCTGCCCACACATGGAAACATGAGTCTAGCCTCTCTCCTATCTCCTCTACTGTCATTTAGAGCTCTGTTGTGGAAAAAGAGGTGTGTGCCCCAAGAGACATGGACTCACAGTCAGTGTTTGTTATTGCTCAGTCGATAAGTCCTGTGCGACTGACTCTTTGTGATCCCATGAACTGCAGCACGTTTGGCTTCCCTGTCCTTCACTATCTCCCGGAGTTTGCTCAAATTCATGTCCATTGAGTCCATGATGCCATCTAACCATCTTATCCTCTGTCGTTCCCTTCTCCTTTTGCCTTCAATCTTTCCCAGCATCAGGGTCTTTTCCAATGAGTTGGCTCTTTACATCAGGTGGCCAAAGTGTTGGAGCTTCAGCTTCAACATAAGTCTTTCCAATAAATATTCAAGGTTGATTTCCTTTAAGACTGATTAGTTTGATCTTCTTGCAGTCCAAGGGACTCTTTAAGAGTCTTCTCCAGCACCACAATTTGAAAGCATCAATTCTTTGGAGTTCAGTCTGCTTTATGATCCAACTCTGACCTCCATTCATGACTACTGGAAAAACCATAGTTCTGACTAGCAGACCTTTGTTGGCAAAGTGGTGTCTCTGCTTTTTATACCCTGTCTAGCATGCCAGTAGTAAAGAACTCACCTGCCAATGCAGGAGATGGAAGAGACACAGGTTCAATCCCTGAGTCGGGAAGATCCCCTGGAGAAGGGCATGGCAAACCACTCCAGTATCCTTGCATGGAGAATCCCATGGACAGAGGAGCCTGGGAGGCTATGAGTCCATAGCATCGCAAAGAGTCAGACACAACTGAAGTGACTTAGCATGCATTCAACTTTGTCACAGCTTTCCTTTCAAGGATCAAGTGTCTTTTAATTTCATGGTTGCAATTACCATCTGCAGTGATTCTGGATCCCAAGAAAAGAAAATCTGTCACTGCTTCTACTTTTTCTCCTTCTATTTGCCATGAAGTGATGGGTCTGGATCCCATGATCTTAGTTTTTTGAATATTGAGCTTCAAGCCAGCTTTTTCACTCTCCTGTTTCACTTTCATCAAGAGATTCTTTAGCTCCTCTTCACTTTCTGCCACTAAAGTGGTATCATCTGTATATCAGAGGTTGTTATTTCTCCTAGTAATCTTGATTCCAGCTTGTGATTCATCCAGCCCGGCATGTCACAAGATGTACTCTGCATATAAGTTAAATAAGCAGGGTGACATTATACAGCCTTGACATTCTCCTTTCCCAATTTGGAACCATTCGTTGTTCTACGTCCGGTTCTAACTGTTGCTTCTTGACCTGCACACAGGTTTCTCAGGAGGCAGGTAAGGTGGTCTGGTATTCCCATCTCTTTAAGAATTGTCCAGTTTGTTGTGATCCACACAGCCAAAGGGTTTAGCATTAAGTCAATGAACCAGAAATAGGTGTTTTTCTGGAATTCCCTTGCTTTCTATATGATCCAACAAATGTTGGCAATTTGATCTCTAGTTCCTCTGCCTTTTCTAAACCCAGCTTGTACATCTGGAAGTTCTCATTTCATATACTGCTAAACCCTAGCTTGAAGGATTTTATCATAACCTTGCTAGCATGTGAAATGAGTGCGACCATATGGTAGTTTGAACATTCTTTGGCATTGACCTTCTTTGGGATTGGAATGAAAACTGACCTTTTCCAGTCCTGTGGCCACTGCTCAGTTTTCCAAATTTGCTGACATATTGAGTGCAGCACTGTAACAGCATCATCTTTTAGGATTTTAAATAGCTCAGCTGGAATTCTATCACCTCTACTAGCTCTGTTCGTAGGGATGCTTCCTAAGGCCCAATTGACCTCACACTCCAGGATGTCTGGTTTTAGGTGAAAGACTACGCTATTGTGGTTATCTGGGTCATTAAGACCATTTTTATATAGTTCTTCTGTGTATTCTTCGCACTTCTTAATCTCTTCTGCTTCTGTTAAGTGATTACCATTTCTGTCCTTTATCATGCGCATTCTTGCATGAAATATTCCCTTAATAGCTCCAGTTTTCTTGAAGAGATCTCTAGTCTTTCCCATTCTCTTGTTTTCCTCTATTTCTTTGCATTGTTCACTTGAGAAGGCTTTCTATATCTCCTTGCTATTCTCTGGAACTCTGCATTCAGTTGGGTATGTCTTTCCCTTTCTTCCTTGCCTTTTACTTCTCTTCTTTTCTCAACTATTTGTAAGGCCTCCTCAGACACTCATTTTGCCTTGCTGCATTTCTTTTCTTTGGGAAAACACAATTATACTGCTCCACTTATTAAAAACCTTCAGTCAAGTCCAGGCAATTTATCGTGAAATGCAATGCACTTGTGAATATACTTCCTTTTGAACTTCCAGCCATATCTGCAACTGTCCAGTATATTGATTTAATTATAGTTCCCTAAATATACCACACATTTTAAGCCTCCTTCTTCCTAGGACACATGCCTCTTTGCCTGGCAAACTAGTGTTTATCTTCCAATATCTTGAAATACCATCACCTCCTCTGAGAAACTGTCCCTGGCTTTAGAATTTCTTATAGTTGTCTCTGAGTATCTTCTCCTTGAGTCACACTGTTGAAATGGCATTAGGCACACTGTTTCACAATAATTTACTTACTTAACATCAATCCCGTGTTCTTCAATAGCAAGGACCTTGTTCTGTTCAACTTGGTCTCCTTGGTGCCTGGGATATTCTTTAGCATTAAGGAGCTGTTTATGCTATAGCTTTATGAATAATTAGAGGATAAAACTCCTAGG
Organism: Bubalus bubalis; assembly: GCF_019923935.1. Lineage (NCBI taxonomy): Eukaryota > Metazoa > Chordata > Mammalia > Artiodactyla > Bovidae > Bubalus > Bubalus bubalis. The sequence continues at coordinate 75,543,102 of NC_059166.1, read as the reverse complement.
TAAAATTGTAAAATACATGTGTATTGGGCATTTTTAACTCTTAATTAACCAGGGATGAGTAATAAAAAATTTTGCCACAAAACAAAAACTTAGTCTCCTGACTTCTGAGTTGGTCCTCTAAATTATGATGAGTCATTAAGGGCAAATAAGCAGATACTTCTGAAATGATCCAATCCATCCAATAACATAGCTAAAATAATCAGAGTTCCTGTGCCCCTTTTATTAAAATCATAATAACATGAAATTTAAGAGAGATATGTGGTCAGGTAACCAAAATCACCAAAAGGTGGTCTAGAGCTGGTCTCAGGGAGATAATTTCTTATTTAGATCAGCAACTCTTAAAGCAGTTTCTGCAGAAATCTCGGTACAAGTAAAGTAGGAAAGAGAGTAGAGTAGTATCAGTTGCTCAGTCGTATCCGACTCTTTGGGACCCCATGGACTGTAGACCGCCAGGCTCCTCTGTCCATGGGGATTCTCCAGGCAAGAATACTGGAGTGGGTTGCCACTTCCTTCTCCAAAAGAGAGTAGAAAAGAAACAAAATTAGAGCTAAGTAAAAAGGCAAGAAAAAGCTATCCTAATTTTAAAACCTCCTAAATAATACTTCACAAAACAGCATTTAGTCAACATCTGTTTCCTGCAAAGCACTAATTAAAAAAAAAAAAAAAGGAACATGAGCAAACAACAAAAACGAGCCCACAAGTGCAGCAGCCAAACGCAGTATTATGAAGCCACTCAACCTCTTACCTCACCACTCCAGAAGCTAAAGATATAATTCTCCATTTTCAAATATAACAAAGCTTTTCCTACGTCTTAAAGTTCACACATATGTTTACACAAGATACTACTAAATTTTGGATATTAGCAGTAATGTGATTGCCTAAATGAACTCATGCAACACAAATTCTAATTAATGGAAATCTGAATTTTTAGTTTATCTGTGTTACGCTGAGAGGGAATTCTTAGTCTGTTACAAGCCTGTGGGTTCTAAAGACCTCTAAGTCTGTGTATCCTCAGAACTGCAGAAACCGCACCCTTGGAAATGCCAGAATGTACTCATAACCATATGATAAATTCTGTTTATCAAAGTTTTACTTGACAGTATATACTTAAAGCACATTCAGATACTACAACAAAATAAATACATCATAAAGTAGAGTGCACGATGTATATTTAAGATGAATATGAAATGTCAAACTCTGTACTTTTCTACAGAGCACTTTGAGTTATGCCTATAGATTTTTGGGAATTCTTTGGTGGAAAAGAGTAGGAAGCCTTACTCTTGGGGATTCCCTCCTAGATGCTGAGGAAAAGATTACTTTCATGTAAAAATATATATTATCACCTTGGCTCTAGCCTACCACAACCACTAAACTCAAAAAGTGCTGCCCTACTTAGACAAACCATTACTTTGTTTATTGCAACTTAACCTTTGTAACTTTTTTTTTTTTAAGAAAAACTATTTCTCTCTCCAATAGTCCTGAATCTATCTGTGGGATAGTTCACAGAACCAATCTAAACTCCTATATATGTAAGACAGTCCTTCAACAAACATAATGGTCACAAGAAATGGAGATGTACTAGATGCCAGGAAATGTGCTGGGTATTTGACAATCATTAATCAAAAAATAAAACTACAGGCAAATCGTGCCATTTCTGTGTTACAAAAATGAAGTAGAATAGAAGGAGGAGAGGTGTGGAGGGGGAAGGGAGGAGGGTGGGAAAGGAAACAGGCTACAAAGCGGCTAGCAACTTTCCTGGAATAAAATGGCTAGTTAGGAGCTGAGCTGAGATCTAACTCCAATGCTTGTGCTTGTTTTTCTTTCTTGACACATCATGTTATACTATACATTCACGCCCACTTTCCCAGGTGTTCATTTCTCCTAAAGAAATATCTCCATTTTATGACTATTCCTTCTATCACTTCTGCAATAACAGACTATCCTGATCAACGTGTGTGCACGTGTATTTATTTGTAAGACTAATCTCCCCAGAAAAATTTGACCACAGTAGAAGAGAGTTAGATCATCACTCCTTGCTCTGCTAAAGCTGCTATTAATACAACTTAAAAACATGCTACCTTTGTTGGACAATCACTTGACATTATATCAAACTGGCCATAAACCAAAATTCTTTCATATTGTTTTAACAGATTCTTCTATTAACCATTTCTTCTCTATCTCCCCTATCTTTTTTATAGCAACTTAATCTTTATAACATCTTTTTTTTTTTTTAATTTTGAAGCAAAAATATTTCTCTCTCCAATAGCCCTAAATCTACCTGTGGGGTAGCTCACAGGATCAGTCTAAACTCCTCTATATGTAAGACAGTCCTTCAAACAAACATAATGGTCACAAGTAATAGAGACATACTGGATGCCAGGAAATGTGCTAGGTATTTGACAATCATTCTTTTTAAAAGTGTATACAACTCATATATTTACCTAGATACAAACAACCCATCAAACTAATTTTTTACTCATAGAGAACAGCACTGATTATATATATGACTCTCTAGTAAGTGTTAGCCGCTCAGTCGTGCCCGACTCTTTGCAACCCCATAGACTGCAGCCCACCAGGCTCCTCTGTCCATGAGATTTTCCGGGCAAGGATACTGGAGTTGGTTGCCATTTCCTTCTCCAGGGGATCTTCCCAACCCAGGGCTTGAACCTGGGTCTCCTGCACTGCAGGCAGATTCTTTATCGACTGAGCTACAAGGGAAGCCACAATTAACTAAAAAGTTAGGTTCAAAGTTTCCATCCCAGCATTTTTAAGATTCTTCACTATATCCCCAGTGTACCTCTCCACCCTTATCTTCTTCCAGCCCTCCAAAGTCTACATAGCTCTGTCTTGTTCTTTTCTGTATTTGTGCCTTTGTTCATGCAGGTCTCTCAATCAGGAATATTTTGCCCAATCATTGACGTTCTATCACTCCTTCAAGGACCATCCCAATTACTCCATTGTCTATAAGGTCTTCCTGAGTAATTTCAAAGTTTGTCTTTTTCTTTTTCGAAACACCACAGCACTTTTTGGTTCTTTCATAGCACCTATTACAATCTGCTTCACAGGAAAGATCTGTATATTATTTTCTCTTACTTCACCCCACCAAACAGATAGAAACCTAAGCTTCTTGAAAAAAGATGGCCTCTCATTCTGTTTTGCAATATATCATTAAACATAGTAGCTGAATCCAGGAGGGTGTTTTTTTTTTAATATATAAATTTATTTATTTTAATTGGAAGCTAATTACTTTACAATATTGTATTGTTTTTGCCATACATCAACATGAATCCGCCATGGGTGTACACGTGTTCCCAATCCTGAACCCTCCTTCCACCTCCCTCCACATACCATACCTCTGGGTCATCCCAGTGCACCAGCCCCAAGCATCCTGTATCCTGCATCAAGCCTAGATGGCCGATTCATTTTATATATGGTATTATACATGTTTCACTGCCATTCTCCCAAATCATCCCACACTCTCCCTCTCCCACAGAGTCCAAAAGACTGTTTTATATATCTGTGTCTCTTTTGCTGTCTCGCACACAGGGTTATTGTTACCATCTTTCTAAATTCCATATATATGTGTTAGTATACTGTATTGGTGTTTTTCTTTCTGGCTTACTTCACTCTGTATAACAGGCTCCAGTTTCATCCACCTCACTAGAACTGATTCAAATGTATTCTTTTTAATGGCTGAGTAGTACTCCCATTGTATATATGCACTACAGCTTTCTTATCCATTCATCTGCTGATGGACATCTAGGTTGCTTCCATGTCCTGGCTATTATAAACAGCACTGCGATGAACATTGGGATACATGTGTCTCTTTCCCTTCTGGTTTCCTCGGTGTGTATGCCCAGCAGTGGGATTGCTGGGTCATAAGGCAGTTCTATTTCCAGTTTGTTAAGGAATCTCCACACTGTTCTCCATAGTGGCTGTACTAGTTTGCATTCCCACCAACAGTGTAAGAGGGTTCCCTTTTCTCAACACCCTCTCCAGCATTTATTGCTTGTAGACTTTTGGATGGCAACCATTCTGACTGGCGTGAAATGGTACCTCATTGTGGTTTTGATTTGCATTTCTCTGATAATGAGTGATGTTGAGCATCTTTTCATGTGTTTGTTAGCCAACTGTATGTCTCAGGAGGGTGCTTTTAAATAGATATTCATTTATTAGAGTTTAGTTAACTACTCATCTCAGAGATGCATGTACTGAGTTCTGAAATTCATTAAATAAAGAATATCTTAAGAATATTGAGATTATTAAAGAATAACTTAAATAAAAAATATCTATAACCATCCACAGAAAAGAACCTGAATATTGTTGGGGACATATAGCACTAAATTACGGAACCGTAGACTCTATAGAATAATACAGATACTTTTTTCACTATATTGATCTCATGATGGAGAACTGAAATCATATTACTCATACTGGTATAATCATGTTGATAAAAACTGAAATCTCAAGAGCCTTCTTCAGGGTCACAAGACTAATTAAAAGCTGAGTTGGCCTTCCAACAAAGCTTTTTAATTTCTAGCTGAGTTATTTTTCTCTACTATTATTATCTAAATCATGTATCAATACATTTTCATAAATGTCTGCTGCAAAAAAATTAATCTAAGGGAGAAAGATTCTCTTCTTTCTTATAGGATATGATTTATCTTCAAATTATTATTTGTATGGGAAGAATTAAAAATAAAACTCATTAATGATGATTAAAGAGGATTATATTACACAAAATTTCTTTGCACAAATCTTACTTACTTTGCAACTTAACTATGAAGACTACAGTCAAGAATTAGGATATTTAAAAATATCACTGTTCAGTCAAAATAAATGTCATAGAGCCTATACACTAATAATGTTCATGATCTTTACTCAGAAGCCCATCCTACAGATTTAATCAGAGCCTGTTTATGCCTTTGTTTTGTTTTAGCCATCTTGTTACCAGTTTAGAGGATAGTAAACATTTTGCTAAACATCCATTTCCCCTTTGAGCCTTTCCTCCTGTAGTCACTGCATGTAATTTGTTGTTTCCAAGAATGAAGTTGAGACCCAGACCCGACAAATCAGAGTTCAAATGCCCTGAGCCCAAGGGACTGGCTCAGAAGTGGTGTGGGACACAAAGGAGGCAGTCAAAAGCCTGCCTTAACAGGCTTATGACATTTTTCCAACTCAGCAAAGGCATAAAGAGTGGGTTCATGATGGAAGTTAGTCCATCTTAGGACTGGTGCCAATGCTACTAGCTAAAGACACTTTTTTCTCTTTGAATTTAAACTTGAGAAATAAGGCCTGAAGCTGTCGATAGCAACTTTTCCACCAAGCAGAGCCTGAGAATGAAGCCAAGTTGAAGAAGACTAGAGCCAAGAAGCAGATGGAAATTGGGTCCTTACAAAATAATCTGAGCTCTAGATCAAGCTGAGACTGAAAGCTGGGTGACATAAATCTGATAAAATTCTCCCATTCTTCTTAAGCCAACTTGAAATGGATTTGCTATTATGAACAACTATAACATTCCTAGCTAATGCACTCTGGTGTTTTGACTTTCTCAACCCACTTTCTCAACCAATGACCTAGATTGAAAAGGTCATACAGAATGATAGTGAAGAGTAAGAGCTATTACATACTTCAGATGAAGTAACAGCTTATAGTTTAAAAGTGAAGATGAAGACTGCTAATATGTGAAAAAGAATACAAGGAATTTCAAAAATGTGGAGTCTTTAAGTCAAGGACTTAAGCATCAGTTCAGTTCAGTTCAGTCGCTCAGTCGTGTCTGACTCTTTGCGACCCCATGAATCGTAGCACGCCAGGCCTCCCTGTCCATCACCAACTCCCGGAGTTCACTCAAACTCATGTCCATCGAGTCGGTGATGCCATCCAGCCATCTCCTCCTCTGTTGTTCCCTTCTCTTCCTGCCCCCAATCCCTCCCAACATCAGAGTCTTTTCCAATGAGTCAACTCTTCGCATGAGGTGGCCAAAATACTGGGGTTTCAGCTTTAGCATCAGTCCTTCCAATGAACACCCAGGGCTGATCTCCTTTAGAACTGACTGGTTGGATCTCCTTGCAGTCCAAGAGATTCTCAAGAGTCGTCTCTAACACCACAGTTCAAAAGCATCAATTCTTCGGCACTTAGCTTTCTTTATAGTCCAACTCTCACATCCATACATGACCACAGGAAAAACCATAGCCTTGACTAGATGGACCTTTGTTGGCAATGTCTCTGCTTTTGAACATGCTATCTAGGTTGCACAGCATCCTGGAAAACCACTCAGTCCCAGGAAAACCAGGGTACTGGCCATGCTATTTGGGAGTATAAAGATTCCTGCAAAGATCTGCATAAACCAGAAGACAGGTAAGTGGTCATTAAGTCACAAAGCACTCAAGGCAGATGGTGCTGAGGCTTTGACGTTGCTGGAGCTGTAGAGGAAAGTGTGGTAAGCACACAGAATTCTCAGGCTCTCCATTGATTTGTGTTAATTGCAAACATGGAATTCACTGAGAAATATCTTACTCTAAGCCAGCAGAGCTTAAACAGATGGAGAGTAAACAGATGGATAAAAATTGGCCATCCCAATGAAGCCAAAAGATAACTGTAGGTGTGACTCTGTCTGGTTGCTCAGTCATACCCAACTCTCTGTGACCCCATGGACTGAAGCCCTCCAGGCTTCTCTGTCCATGGGATTTTCCAGGCAAGAATACTGGAGCGGGTTGCTATTTCCTTCTCCAGAGGATTTTCCCAACCTAGGGATCGAACCCACATCTCTTATGTCTCCTGCATTGGCAGAAGGATTCTTTACCACTGTGCCACCTAGGAAGGTGTGACTCTTTGGATTTGTGTAAAATATATATATATACATATATATGTATGTGTGTGTGTGTACATATATATATATAGAGAGAGAGAGATAGGATGCTATGACAAGAAAATTTCTGAATTTGAGATTTTAGGAAGAAAAAATTCATATGATAAGTCCAGGGTGTAACTATAGAAGGGGTTCGGTAAAGACAAGTTTATTGCTTGAGTTGTGAAGGTCAAAAGCTGAAAAGTTGTGGTGTTGGGTACAGACATAAAGTCACCCAGATTGGGGACAGGAAATGGGTGGGACAAGATGACTGTTCACTAGTTGCTGGAGTGTTCAGTGAAGAAGCAGTTTGAAGTGGTAAATAGTTCACAGGAATGAGCAATGGTGGTTGACAGTATAGCCAATTGGCTCAAAGGAGCAGGAATGAGTAAAAGAGGGTAGAGAAATAACAGTCTAAAGGCGGGAAGGTGTATGGATGGCATGTGACCCACTTCCCTACCCTAGGATTCATGAACTATAGAGTAATCAGCCATCTCCAATAGGAAGGACTCAGGGGGAAGTGGGAGAGTCAAGATTCAGGGCTAGAGCAAAAAGAGAGGTTCAGAGTTTATTGTGATTGAACAGGTGTTCCAGAGGGCATGACAGAACAGTTTTGAAGGAAGAATAAAAAGCAAAGATTAGGTCAGGGAAAGGCAGCACAAAGCATAATAAAGTTTCAAGGTAGAAGGGAGAAATGAATAGACAAATGATAAAAACAGAGATTTGAAGCATTGGAAAATTATGTTTCGCAAGGCTAACAAAATTACATGTTTCAAAACTGGTAACACAGACTACAGGAACCAGAGACTTTAGGAAGAGCTAGCAGCTATGATGGGAAACGTGGAATTCCTTTTCTTCCTGGGGTGAGGTGCTGAGTGACAGATGTGGATCAAGGCAGGTTAGGGAGGCAATGGAAGGGCCTGCAGTCATGTGTAGGAATGCTGGCCAGGAAGGCACGTGGGAAGAAATTCTGTGGGACTTCAGGGTGAAGGACAGTTACCACAAAGGTGGACTCCAAGCAGGTGCAGGGGCATAGGATGTTATTTCAAATCAGTTACAGAACAAATAAGTTTGAGGCAAGATTAGTGATTAAACATAACAACAATAAAATTACATTACCTACTTCATTCCTTACTAAAACAACTTCCAAAGGATTAAAACTTTTTAAAAAAGACATCAGAGGTACTATTAAAAATGTAGATGAATATGTTTAAAATGGGAAAGTCCTCCTTATAAACTATGAGAGAAGAAATTGATAGCTTTCACATCTATAAAATTTAAGTATTTTGCAAATCAAAGCTCCCTATATAGTTAATTGCAAACAAAAGAAATTGATTTTAAAAACTGTTATTTAAAATGTAACAGACATACAAAGAGTTAATATCCTTATAAATTAAAAGTTCTTGAAACAAACAAAAGAGAATTAAAAATTGCAAACAAAAGAAATTGATTTTAAAAACTGTTATTTAAAATGTAACAGACATACAAAGAGTTAATATCCTTATAAATTAAAAGTTCTTGAAACAAACAAAAGAGAATTAAAAATTGCAAACAAAAGAAATTGATTTTAAAAACTGTTATTTAAAATGTAACAGACATACAAAGAGTTAATATCCTTATAAATTAAAAGTTCTTGAAACAAACAAAAGAGAATTAAAATAAGTGAAGAACACAAAAAGCAATTCATACAAATAAATCCAAAATACCCAATAAACATACTGACTACCTAAAAATATTTAGCCACATTAGCAAAGAAATACAAATATGAACTATCTTTTCCTACTAAATTTCTAAATAAAAATTTTTGAAACAGTACTAGTACTTTGGTAAAAATTTTCAGTATAAATGGTAACAGGCTTCCTGGAAAGATATTCTGCAAAATGTTTTAAAAAATGGTTAAAAAGTGACTATCCATTGATTTATCAACTCCATGTCTAGAAATTTATTACAAGAAATTAATAAGGTAGCTGTGTACAGTGTATAAAGATCACAAATACAGTTATCTACTATGGTATTATTTACAAAAACAAACTTGGAAACATTCTGCACATTTACCAATAGGGATTAGTTAAAAATTTAATAGATCAGTATGTACCCATTAAAAAAGATGATTTATTGCCTTGAAAAGATATAGTAAGATGATATATTAAGGGCATATATTACTTTTGTTTTTTAAGATATATATATATAGGCAAAGAATTTTATAATTAACGGTGGAAATACAGGTGGACGTTATTTTCCTCTTAATTTTGAAAGTTTCTGATTTTCACTGGAGTGTATATTATCTCAAAAACACAACTACAAAGTTTTAAAATTTAAAACTTAGTGGTATTTTAAGTGGCAAACATTAACGGCCTAGAAAATAACATGTGGAATAAACCATTATAAGATAACAATGGAGAGCTGATAAAAAGGATGAGAATGAAAGAAAAAAAAATCGCTTGATTATACTTTCACATCTGTGATTCTTGGTGAAGAATTTACAACAGTAAGCACAGACTGTCCTTGGGAAAACAGAATTCTACATTTTAACATTGCTAATATTTAAAGCCACACATTTTAAAGATTTGTGTTTTTCTTTTTGTCTTATTTGTTTTGCTGCATAGGGTGCAGCAAAGTTAAAATGGGGCCTAACTGGGATATTCTGTTTCATACCTTTAAGAGCTGAAATTTTATCTAGCCAAAAACTATGTCATGGGTCACTCCGCATAATCAGAAAAAATGTTATTTTTTAAAATTATTCTTTCTATTCATTTTTATTCTGATAATAGTAATTTTAAGAAGAAAAAAATAGGATAAAAACTGTATACCATTATTACATTAATAAAAAAAAATCCTTACAAAGATACAAAGACTAGAAGACACTTAATACTAAAGCAACTATGCTTGAATATTAGAATTGAAATTGTAAAATCTTTAAGTGTTCTTAATAGTGTGATGGTTTTATGACAAAAATATCTGAAAGAAAAGAGTTAAAAAATAAAGTGAACCTTAAACAATCCTTTTACAAGATAATTTGAAATGTCCTTATAACTTAAACTGCTGTCCTTAGATACAATCATATTTCATTAATCCATATTTTAAGTGGATTACATTGAGACAAAACCCACAAAGTGAAGAACTTAACCAATTCAGTATTAAGACCAATAATAATTACTGACAGGTGATATGAAAAGTTTTCCAAAGTTTAGGCAAATTAAGATACTTTTTTAAAAGAGTTAGTAAACATGAACATCTATGAGTTTAAAAAATGCTTTGTTTCCTCCCATTTTACAGTCACACCTGAAAAGTTTGTTTCCTTTCAAAGCATTCAAACCTAGAATCCAAACATGGACTCCTCAGAGTTGAAACAACTATGCTGGGTTTTACTTGAAGTTTAATATTCTTTGGCAAAAACCACAAACACCTCAGGGGGCTGACCCAGATCTACTATGTGAGGAAATTATTCTTCACTTTCCCTGAAAACATTCTTCTACCCTCCCTGAGGCAAACAGATAAAAACTATGACATCCCCCCATGTTGTAGACTGGATCCATTTTCACACTGTCAAACCCAGGTGGCCGGAATGAATGGAAAACCTGAATGATCTTGTTTAGATCTCTACTTGGGTTGAAAGCAGAGGACTCTGACTATGTCAGGACACAGCAGATGCCCTGCCCAAGTTATCATATTGCTTATTTTGTAAGCATCTTTACAACTGATACTGAAAATGGGCACAGATCAAGTGGCCAGCAATCCAAAATGCAGTTATCAGCAAGGTTGGTTTCTTCTTGGGAACTCAGGAAAATCTGTTCCATGCCTCTTTCCCAGCTTTTGGTGGTGGCTGGTAAGTCTAGGAATCTCTTGAAGTCGCATAGCTCTTATTTCTGCTTCCAATGTCACATGTTTGCCTCTGAGTCTCTGCCTCTATGTCTCTTCTCTTCTTATCAGGATACCAGTCATACTGGGTTAAGAGCACATCCTACTCCTGTATGACATCATATTAGGCAATGACAACTGCTATGGCCCTATTTCTAAATAAGGTCTCATTGCAGGAAGTACATGAATTATCAGACCTTATCCAACCCAGGAAACCCACCAACTGTGTCCTCATTCTTCTACCGCCATTTTTGTAAATAGTGCTAGCCCTCAACCTCAAGCCAGGGTGCTGAAAAGCACCCTTCATTTCCACCTCCCCTTAACTTCATGTCCCAGTTATCATCAAGCCTAATCACTTTCCACTCCTAATATTTCTAGACTATGATACTCTTGTGTATCCCTAAATTCTTCATCGCTAATTCATGATTCACTCTCTAGCATCTCTTGCTTGGGCTATAACAGTCTGTCCAATATTCCTCAAATCCAATCTTCTCCGAGCTGCAAGAGTATATATAGATAAATACATAGAGATTCATGGCATGGTAGAAAGATGCAGAGTTGCTTTTTGTGTTTTTCTAAGTTTTCACTCCTGTAAACAGTTCTGCTTCTTTATTGCAATGAACACAATTATAACAGACATCCTTCTTCAGGGACACAGAGACTGAGACGCAGAGTGGTTTCTGTGCTAGACCTTGGCCTTTGTAACATCTTCTGACTTGATAGATTCTTTACAAACTTTCAGAATGCAACAAAATCCATTATATCTGTAGTCTGGATTTTTATTAGACTCTATTAGATTTGGGAAATATAGACAAGAGGGTCTTATTTCAGTGTTCTGAGATTTAATATTATATCTGGCTCCAGAAGCCCCATGATAGAAGTACTTATTCTCATTTTTTAATAAACAAAAAAAAATATGAATGTAACTACATGAGTTAAAGGTTATCCTTAATTACACACACACACACACACTACACATAGTGATTTCAAGAACAGTATTTTCTTCTGAGACATATTAACCCAGCCCATAAAAATTAGTCTAGAAGTAAATCACTTAAGAGTCATTTAATATAAGCATGTTTGGGAAGACTGCTTAACTCTTTCTTATCTTTCATGAATTTATTCCCAAAACTATCATACTGAACCTCAGTTTCTTCCTTTCTTTCACCCGACAAGTGAAAACTTACAGTTACCCATGCTGATTTCTGGGGTTCCCTAGTAGCTCAGATGGTAAAGAACCTGCCTGCAATGCAAAAGACCAGGGTTCAGTTCCTGAGTGGGGAAGATTCCCTGGAGAAGAGAATGACCACCCACTCCAGTATTCTTGCCTGAAGAATTCCATCGACAGAGGAGCCTGGCAAGCTACAGTCGATGGGGTCTCAAACAGTCAGACACGACTGAGCAACTAACACTCACACATGCCGATTTCCACACTCCCAAAGGCCATTCATTCCTTTTCATCCACACAACAGAATTTAGGGCTTAGCTGGAAATAGTAACTCTAAGGAGGGAGAATCCAAGATGTAGAGGAAGGCATTTAGCTCCATTTACACTGTCTATAAAAGCTTCTGCTGCTGCTCCCCAAACAAGTGTTCAAGCCATGTTTGCTCCAGACTACTATAACTACTACTCCATAATCTTCAAGGGTCTCTATTCTGCTGGCCCACTTTTCAGTCTGAGAAATCCTATTCTAACTAATTCAAGTTCTAGGTAAGATTATTTCCTTCTATTTAGAAACATATACAAATCTGAACTGTTTTATTCTTAAATAGACAGCTCTGAACTTCTTTTCCAATAAGCATCCAACTCTTGGACACCATCATTTTTTAAGAACTGGAGTTATTAGAAAACATAAATCCACTTTGATTTAAAGTCACTTCAGTTGTGTCCAACTCTGTGTGACCCTATGGACTGTAGCCCATACAGCTCCTCTGTCTATGGGCTTCTTTAGGCAAGAACACTGGAGTGGACTGCCATGCCCTCCTCCAGGGGATCTTCCCAGGGATCAAACCCATGTGGCTTAAGGTCTCCAGCATTGGCAGGGGGGTTCTTTACCACTAGCGTCACCTGGGAAGCCTGTATAAGTCCATACCGTGCTTTATACTTGGACAGATGCATAAAGCCGTTATTTGCCATTGAGTACAAGAATAAAAAAAATATATCCCACTTGAGTATGAAGTAGATCACCTATTTGATTTCTCAAAGTCAACTGTACTTCCAATAAAAAGATAAACAATAATAATAATCACTTTTGGTTTTCTGCCTATGTTCAAGTGTTCTCTTTATGTAATATCACTGATAATGACTTATAAAAAGTATATCAAGTATCTTTGCTCAGTCACTCAGTCATGTCCAACTCTGTGAGACCCCATGGGCTATAGCCCCCCAGGCTCCTCTGTCCATAGAATTTTCCAGACAAGAATACTGGAATGGGTTGCCATTTCCTACTCCAAGGGATCTTCCTGACCCAGGGATCAAACCTGCATCTCTTGCTTCTCCTACATTGGTAGGCAGATTCTTTATCACTGCACCACCTGGGAATAAAAATTACTGAAACCAACAAAATTCAAAAGAACATGCAGTTTTCCTTCTTTTTTAAAAATTTATTTATTTTTAATTGAAAGATAATTACTTTACATTATTGTGTATTACGGAGAAGGCAATGGCACCCCACTCCAATACTCTTGCCTGGAAAATCCCATGGATGGAGGAGCCTGGTAGGCTGCAGTCCATGGGGTCACTAAGAGTTGGACATGACTGAGCGACTTCTTTCACTTTTCACTTTCATGCATTGGAGAAGGAAATGGGAACCCACTCCAGTATTCTTGCCTGGAGAATCCCAGGGACGGGGGAGCCTGGTGGGCTGCTGTCTATGGGGTCGCACAGAGTCGAACACGACTGAAGCGACTTAGCAGCAGCAATTGTATATTAAGGTAATGAAAGATAAACTGGTATTTACCCATTAAAAACTTTAAAAAGTGTAAGTCAATGAATAATACTGTGGGATGTCTGATCAAAGAAAGAAAAGCTAAGGGAGTGTATATTCGGTCATGTGAATAAAAAAGGCAAGAGGAGAAGGGGACGACAGAGGACGGAGATGGTTGAATGGCATCACTGACTCAATGGAGACAAGTCTGAGCAAACTCCAGGAGACGGTGAAGGGCAGAGAAGTCTGGCATGCTTGCAGTCCATGGGGTCACACAGAGTAGGACACAACTGAGCAACTGAACAACAAAATAAAAAACCCTTGTGAACATTTAAAAACTGAAAAGAATAAAAAGAGCATGTACTAACCACAGGAATTTTAAGACGGGAAAACAAGAGCCCTAGATTTATCCCTAATACATGATTTTTGCACGTCAATCACTTAAACTTGGGCCTTAGATCTCTATATATAATAATAAAATGTTTAATTAGTATGTAAAAGAATTATGTGGCATCATAGTTATGGAAGCTTATTTTACCATATGATTTATAGGGTGCTTTTTTCTATTCAAAAAGGCATGATTTTTTTGGTAACTCAATTAAAAATCTTGTGTTGAAGGAAAGGAAAACCACTGACTTTACTATCAAGCAATTTAGGTTTGAGTTTCATCAACATCTTAAAATACAATTTTCAAATTGCTCAATTTCCCATCTTCACTGGAGACTGCAGGAAATTTAGTCTTAATTAAGCCTGATTTACCCTCATTTAGCATTAAAAGATACTGGGGGTGGGGAATGAATAGGCAGAGAACAGAGGACTTTTAGGGCAGTGAAAATACTCCTATGATATTACATTGATGGATGTCTGCATCTGCTTGCATGCTCAGTCAGCTCTGACTCTTGGCAACCCCATGGACTATAGCCCACCAGGCTATATATGTCATTATATATTTGTCCAAAGCCACAGAATGTACAACAACGAGAGTGAACGCTAAGGTAAACCAGGGAATTTGGGTGATTACGATGTGTCAGTGTAGATTCATCCACTGTAACAAATGTACCACTGCCGTGTGTGATGTCCACAATGGAGGTGGTCATACATGTGTAGGGCCAGAGGTTATTTAGGAAATCTCTGTACCTTCCATTCAATTTTTCTGTGAATATAAAACAGCTCCAATAAACCTCATCTTCAGAAATATGTTATTTCTCAGAAATGTTACACCTTTTTTCAAATTTGCTTGCTGTATTTGAGCTCAAAATTTTTAAAGGAAGCAAAATGTTTCCTCTCCAACCTTCTGAATGGATAGACAAAATGTGGTGTGTTCATACAACAGAAAACTTCAGCAATAAAATGAGCGAAATGCTGATCCACATTACGACATAGATCTCAAAAACAGTATGTTAAGTGAAAAAAAGCCATAAACAAAAGATCACATATTTTATGATTCCATAAAATATTCAGAGAAGGCAAATCTATAGAGACTGAAGAAAGATTAGTAGTTGCCTGAACCTGAACAGAGATTAATCATAAGTGGGCATGAGGAATCTTATTGGAGTGATGAAAATGTTCTAAAACTGAATTATGGTGATGGTTTTACAACTTGGCAAAATTTCTTTAAAAATCATTGAAGGGGTAAATTTCTAAAAAATCTAAACTTCCAGTTTAAAATCGGCTAAAGAGGAGAGAAAATTCTTTAACAAAATTGAAATCTGACATTGTTTAAAATGTCCTATATAAGGTATTCCATTAGTCTTTGATATTTTGTTGAAGAAAGTTGTGGTAAAGATAAAACTAAGAAGCTGATTACTAAAAACTTTTTGAAAACTTTTTTTCAATACATACTTTACTTCAAAACTAAAACATTTGAGTTTCCAAAACACTGTTTTAGGAAATGAACTTCCTTATCATAGTGTCAATAGAGGGGTACTGATCAGCACCTGACAAGTAGGAAAAATAAAAGGTGTGCAAAATGCTAATCTAACAAACCATGATCCAGAACCCATATCACTTACAGAACTTCCTGTGAGCTTTATGACCATCAGATCTCATTTTAGTAGTCCAAATTCTGACCTTTTTGAATGTTAAATCACAGAACGAATTTTTTTGTGTGTAGCAATGTCAAGAAGAAAGGCATCTTATGAAGAGATAAAGTGGACAGATGGATCTTGAATCTATGTGTACACAGAGAAATCCAGTATTCGGCGCAGTTCTAATCCATACTTTTTCAGTATTCAAACCATTAGTATGAGCGTTTTAGTTTTTAGTTTTTCCAGTTGAATATTTAAGTGGTCATCAGCACTGAATCTCCATTTTAGAGTCCTGCACAGACTCGGACTAAAAATTCCACCTGCAGGATTTTTTGTTTTGTTTTGGGTTTGTTCTTTTCCCCCAGTGTTTCCTATGTGCCCTACTTGTACTAAGCGCTCTTCCAAAGGAACTGTGTCCGTATGCGTTCCCTGGGATGAGCTCTACGAAGATGAAACTGACCGGTTCATCTGAGCCTCGCTCGGCAGGGACTTGCCAGTCTGGAGAGCAGGTTAAATCAGGGTCATCTCTCCCAGAGGGAACTATCAGGACTTGCCCCAACGAGCTGCTGCACGTCAGCAATTACGACCCACGCGCTCGTCTCCCGAACCCCTGCGACCACACTGCACTCCTCTCCCTCCCTGGCTGCCGGCCGGTGTCCCAGACTCCGTGAAAATCCAACAGTTGCTGGGAACCCACGAGTTCACTTGATCTAATTATTCCCAGGTTTTATCAAAGAAAATGGATGGAGGCTGATGAGGTGAGGTGACTGGGCTAAAGACAGCTCGACGCGAGCCGAGCCGGCTAGAACACTGCTGACCCCATGGCCGCGAGGGGCTGCCTGGGGCTGGAAACGCGCAGCCCAGGACAAACGACGTGGCACTGCTCATGCGAGAGGCGAAGGCTCAGCAACTTACAAGACATCACCAATGTCCACCTTCAGGGCAGAATGGGCAAAAAGAGGTGATCAGATCTCCCTGGTTACCCCTGTTGACCTGAGCGCCCCCTTCCACTCTGCAAGAACCTCTGCGTGTTACATGATGTGGTCACTCTGGCCAAAGAGGCATCTGCTTAAATTCCCCCCCATGCTCGCGCGGACTGGCCGGAAAATAGGAAAGTTGCTCTTACCGCATCTTCGCTCGCTCAGTCTCCCCTGCCTCCCCAAGTCCTTTTCCCTCCATCTTCGCTTTAGCCACCCCCACTCCACCTCCCCTTCACCACGTACGTACCAGCCGCGCACAGAGGTGTCCGCAGAGCCTGGGCAGGGTCCCGGCGCTCGGGCTCGCCTGGCCTCTCCGTGGCCGCGAGCTGCGGTGCTGACTCTAGCTCGCTGCCGCCTCTACCGTCCACGAGGATGCGACAGCGTCTGAGCTGCTGCGCTGGGGCGCAGGCTGGAGGTGGCGGCGACTGCTGGGGCGGAGAGAGCGGCCGCCGGGACCCGCCCCCGAGCGTGGAGCGCGCCTCCCTCTCCTTAAACCGCCACCCGCGCCGCCCCGGCCCGGGGTCCGGCTCCGGGCGTAACCCGGCCTCCAACCGGCTTGCTGGCCGGCGAGAAGGTGGGTCTTACCTTCCGGCGTCCCGGGCAGTGTTGTTTGTTTTTTTCCCTGCGTGCGCCTTATCAGACAATTAATCATCGTTGGTCATCACAGAACCCTCCTCGCCTACCACTCTCAGTTCCCCCTGGGTGAGTGTTAAGGTTCTATTAAGATTTTACTTGATGTGACTGAGGGAATTCGCTTTCCTCCCTTCTCCCTGTAGACCCTCCGAAGCATTTGTGGCCCGAAGTGACTGTCCTAAGGTTGCACTTTAATCGTGGCTGTTTGGATAAAGTGGCAATGTGCATGGTTTTCTTACCTGCACCCGAAATGTGGGTCTTCGTGTTTATTACCGCATCATTTTAGCAAATTGAGAAGTCATGTGCAATGTAGACAACTCTGGGGGAAAGAAAAGCAGAGATCAGTGTCTGTCACGTTCCACTTTTAAGGTTCTCAAGGAAAATGAAGTCCTTCTAATAAGGTCTCATTATGAACTTTAGAAAGCATAATAGATGAATGATGATACTGCTATTAAAATTAAGGTGCTTTTCCCTGCTTCTTGAAAAGGTGATTTCTCCTCACAGAAGTCCGGAGATCTCTGGTTCCCTGAAAGGCATTATTAGTGTCCAAAGTCGTCTTAACACCAACACATTCACTGATACTGTGAACCCGATCTTCCAAGGCAAGCCCGTGATACCTACCACTTCACTACTGACTACTTCCAATATTTTCATAGGCAAAGGCTATGAGATAGAAAGATGTTTTCGTTAATGTACCTGCCGATAGTGCTACCCTCAGACTCTTTAAAGTATTTAATATTCCTACCCCAACACTGAGATAATAATCGTCTCTGTTTTCAAATAAATAAACTGAGGCTCAGCAAGGTTAAATAATTTGAATAAAATGAATAGCTAGGAAGACTCCAATTTTGAGCCCAAGCCTTTCTTCCCTTAAGGTTGATTGACATTCTTTCAATTATACCCTGTTACTAAAACTTACAATTTTTCTAAATGCCGACATTGGTACATTTTGTTTTCTAAAAACATGGTTATTTGTATGGTCATACAAATAGTAATTAAAGAGATTGAGAGTTATTCATATCTTTAGTGTAATTTCAATTGTATAATAAAATATAATATTGTTATTTAAGGCAAATTTTTATTTTAGAGAGCCTATGATAGAGATGCTAAAATGTTTGAATTTCTGAGTTACACTGCAATGGTTAGATTTTTATGATTTTGCAACTGTACTCCTTATACTCACAAAATTTGTCTTGTAAAACCTGTTTTGGGGGGCAAGTTTGATCAAATCCTTAGTCCTCGCTGACATGCCTTAAAGTTACATATTTGAAGTCATCAGAACCACTTGAATGTTTCCTCCATGAAAGCTGTATCTTCAGTAGCTGAAATAGTACCTGTACAAAATAGCTGCTTAAAAAGCAGTTTTTATATAAATAAATAGAACCTCATTTTCTTCGATTAAAACAGAATAATGACATAAGAAAACACTACTTGTAGATTGCTTTTGTATTTTCATAGTAGATTAAAGATTTTTGATAGCTTCTCATTTCTATTAGAAAAGTAAGGGAGATAATGGAGACAGATAAAGAGCCTGAAGGTTTCTGGTAGCTGCAGTTGGGAATAATGGAACCTGACTATAAGTGAAAAAAAAAAAAACTTTTAAATTCAGGAATTCATGATAGCAGTAGTTCCATGCAATTGTGTGAATTTGTGTAAAATATGTGACTGTAAATGCAGAGAGTTTAATTAATCCCCCTTTGGGGTTTTACCAGATGATTTGATGGAAAGGCAAGAAAACTTAGATGCCATTTTTAAAAGAATGGTTGAAGGACAGAGCTATGAGTTCACTTAATAGTACATAGGAAGATAAAAAAGACATTGAAGGGGAGAGAAAAAGAGGCCAAAGAAGAACAAATCTCAAGCAGAGAGAGAAAAAGAAAAAGTTGTAATCAGGAGGTGGGATAGATTTCTTGAATGTTTTAGTAGCAGAATAATGGCAGAGATGTGGAAGAGCTATGACTGGGATTAGCTCTTCTCCATAGAATGAAGATCGAGCATTTGGAGATTAAGTTACTGAAGAGGCTGTCCATATGGACATTGAAGCCACCAACGGTGAAGCCATGCAGTGGAGAAGGAATGAGTCAGATACCAAAGGCTTCCGTGACTGTGGTGGAACGGTCAGGAACTGAGTTAATGACTGCAGAATTGGGACAGAAAGGTACATATCCAGGGAACAAGAGCCTAAATGGATCAAGGGCTGGTGTAAGAGGTGGGGCAGGCTTCCAAAGCAGTACTGGGTATCTGTGGGGATGCCAGCGCTGCTTCTCATGGTCCCAGGGTGTGAGATAATGAGCGGTGTACATGCAAGGAAGATCCGGGGGAAACTCTTCTCAGAAGAAAGCTGATTTTTACCTAAAGCAAGAAAATGGAGAAAGCATTGTGTTAATAGGTTATGAAGGTGGAGAGAATTTTCAGTAGTGAAAAAGAATTCCACACACTAAGGGAGGCTGGGCTTAGGAGACAGGACCAGCTTCCTGGCACTATAATCTGTGCAGTGGGACAGGGATCTACTTCTAAGAAAGCCCTGCACTAGTGTGAATGTTCTGATGTCCTGCCTTGAGATTCTTAATAATTTTTAAACAAGTGACCCCATATTTGCATTTTACATTGGTCCCCGCAAATTACGTAGCCAGTCCTATTTGGAAGAAGTGGAGAAATGGGAGTGTGGATGAAGCAAGTAGTGCCAGCCTTCCAGGGAGTAAAGTATAGGAGAGATTAAAAGCAGGAGGTTGTGTTTTGAGGGGAGACCCAGGATGGTGGGAGAAGGGGGTGTGGCTACAAGGTTTCAATAACATCTAGGTTCCCTCTCTTTAGGGCAGGCTAGCTGAGACCTGGGCGAGAGAGGCAGATGGCAGTCTCATCAGCCTCCTCTAGGTCTATGTTGTGTATTAGTTTGCTAGAGTTTTTGCTAACGAATTACCACATTTTGTGACTTGAGCCAGTATAATTTTACTCTCACAATTCTGGAAAGCAGAAGTTCAGAATCCAGTGGCTTTTGGTGGCTATAGGGAATCTTTGGCGTTCCCTGCTTTGTGACTGCATAACTCCAATCTTTGCCTCCGACTTCACAGATCCTCTGTGTTTCTTTCCTACTGTCTGTATTCTCCACTCCTTACAAGGACACTTTTTGGATCAAGCTCCACTGGGTTAATCCAGGATGAGCTCATCTGGAGCTCCTTACCTTAATAACATCTTCAAAGAGCCATTTTCTAAGTAAGGTTACATTCACAGATAACCGAGGTTAGGACTTTGGCATACCTTTCCGGAGATCAGCATTCAGTCCACTACAGCGAGCTTGGCCTGGGCCATGGGAATAGCCAGGATGGATGACGCAGGCAGCTGATAGCTTTTCAGGTCTGTTTGGCAAACCAGGAAATTTATAATACAGTGAAGCTTACCAGTGTTTCTAAAGCTTTCCAGCCGTGAAATTGAATACATACAAAATCCAGAGATTAGCCCTGCCCAGAGAGACTTTACATCCCTAGCCAGAGCTGTCTGTCCTTGGGGACAAATAGAGACAGAATGAGGAGTTGTGTACCTGGGATTGTGCCAAGTCTGCTTACAGGGAACTGATGAAATGAGATTCCCCACTCTTCTTCACAGTCTCCATTCCAGAGGACATCCGTGCTTCCCTGATATGAAAGGATAGCTCACCGGTTGACCACGTTTCATGCCTCCCCATAAATATGAGCTTCAGAAGGGCTGGAGGAGTGACCTGGTGCCTCTGTGGTGGAGACCTAGCTGGCCTGTCAAGCCATGCCTTGTAGAGGACAATCTTGACCCTCAGAGGAGAGAAAGAAAGGTTGAGACTGTGTTACTGGGCTAACTATGCTGTTACTTATTCTCCTCCCGCTGGCAGGAGCAGTTGAGCAGCCAGAGCCAAATGGAACGTGCTTTGAAAAGCATCACACTCACTGGGTTTTTCTCGTTTCTGCTCATGACAGAAGAGAAACCATAAATTCCATCCAGTTCCATCCAACACCAGTTCTCTAAGTGTTGACCGTGAGAGGGTCCCAGGTTGTGGCCGTGGGGCAGCAACATAACTGCACTAAGGTTCGGATCCTGTTGGAGGAATAGCCCGCCACCTGGGAAGCCCAGAGGAACGTCCCACTTTGGGCGGCCTCTAAGGAAGTCGCCCTGAGATCAAGCATGAGTGATGCACCGACCGGTGGCAGAAGAGGGTTGAGCCTGAGCTGCTCGCTGGTGTCCTGATCCTGTCGAGTGACAGAAATGATCCCACAGCCCCACATCCACCAAGGGAGAGGCTGGGCAATGTAAAGAATGGGGCACAGTTGACTTTCAGGAGATCAGAGGCTGAGCCTGAGCGGCAGAGGAATATTTACAAGTATTCCAAATTATCAGTGTACTCAGGCATCTCTTCTGTTCCTGATCAATGGGCTAGCGTTCGTAGAGTGGCAGTGAATATGAAGAGAACGCTGAGAACAGAAGTCTTGGGTTCTAATTCCAAGTGGAAATGCCACTGATGGTGTGAAATACCAGTAAAGGCAGTTTTCTCTGAAAGGGAGGTATAGGTCTAAAGGATGGCCTTGCTCTTAAATTCTCTAAGTCTCTGAATTTGCTTCCTTATTAAATTCAAAGTTCTCAGCCCCAAGTTTAAAATACTTTACCCACCCTCCTTTATCTCACTTCAGTTCTTATTTTCAAGTCAATACAAATCCTGTTTTCCAGAAAAGCTAATAGACTTGCCATTCTGTGTGATTTCCACATCGCAACATTCATAATTGGTACAAGAGGATGTGGTTTCTTGTTGTCTCTCTCTCTCTCTTTTTTTTTTTTTTACTATCTTCCACTGTTAAGCAATATCACTTAATTTCCTCAAACTCCTGTTCACAAATAATCTATTTATGGAGACCTATTGATAAATTTTTTTTACCCCTGATCAGTTCATTCAAACATGTGCCAAATTGCTGTCTGAATTTCATAGCCTTTCTTTCATGTGTTTGAGGAGTACAGCAATTTTAAATTGAAATAAAATATTCTGTTTTGTTTTTGTCAGGTCCTTAAAACCTTTTCATATGTACTAATCATCCTAGTTATACCATAAGGTTCTTAGCATGCAGCTTTTGTATTCTCTAATAGTGCTTTCTAATTTCTTCCAATAAATAATATAATTCTGATTGCTTTAGGATCAGTTTTAAAAATTGCTGGCTATCTGGCAATGGTACAGTGTTGACAAGGTGCTTGGCCCAGGGTTCACATTCAGTAACTATTTTTGCAAGAATATATAGGTAAGTTCTCATCTTTCTTCTCAATCACAGTTACATAATTGTACACAAAACACCAGCCAGTCTCCCTCCTTTGTTCAATATAACACTTGGCAAAAGAATAAAAAGAAGATAAAGAAATATAAAATTAACAAAGATATCTTTCTGATTCAACAGTATGTGGTAATTTATTTGTCCAAATAAACTTAATTTTTAACAACGTATGTAAGAGATATGAAATACATATAAGAAGTATATATTAAATACATTTTAATATACATTTATATTAATTGCTTCCATGTACAGATTCATAAGGGCTTCCCAGATGGCGCTAGTGATAAGTGAAGTTGCTCAGTCGTGTGCAACTCTTTGCAATCCTATGGACTGTAGCCTAGCAGGCTTCTCCATATGTGGCATTTTGCAGGCAAGAAAGTACTGGAATGGGTTGCCATTTCCTTCTCCAGGGGATCTTCCCGACTGGGGATTGAACCCAGGTCTTTCGCATTGCAGGCAGACAGATGCTTTACCCTTTAAGCCATCAGGGAAGTCCCTGTGATAAAGAACCTGTTTGCTAATGCATGAGACATAAGAGACATGGGTTTGATCCGTGAGGCAAGAAGATTCCCCTGGAGAAGGGTATGGCAATCCACTCCAGTATTTTTGCCTGGAGAATCCCATGGAGGTTGCAAGGAGTTGGACGCATGTACTCACAGATTCGTAAAATCAGAGATATGTGCTTTAAGATTAGATGATCATCATAATCTCTGTGGGAGAGGGAGAGGGTGGGAAGATTTGGGAGAATGGCATTGAAACATGTAAAATATCATGTATGAAACGAGTTGCCAGTCCAGGTTCAATGCACGATACTGGATGCTTGGGGCTGGTGCACTGGGACGACCCAGAGGGATGGTATGGGGAGGGAGGAGGGAGGAGGGTTCAGGATGGGGAACACATGTATACCTGTGGTGGATTCATTTTGATATTTGGCAAAACTAATACAATTATGTAAAATTTAAAAATAAAATAAAATAAATAAAAATAAAAATTAGCTCATAACTTCTAACATAAGGAATCTCAGTGTCTCTAAAATTTTCTCTTAGTATATTAGAAAATATACCTTTTATCAGAACTCCAGTAACATTTTCATAACAACAGTGGAAACAATGTTAGACTTTATTTTTTGGGGCTCCAAAATCACTCCAGATGGTAATTGCAGCCATGAAATTAAAAGACGCTTACTCCTTGGAAGGAAAGTTATGACCAACCTAGATAGCATATTCAAAAGCAGAGACATTACTTTGTCAACAAAGGTCCGTCTAGTCAAGCCTGTGGTTTTTCCAGTGGTCATGTGTAGATGTGCGAGTTGTACTGTGAAGAAAGCTGAGCGCCAAAGAATTGATGCTTTTGAACTGTGGTGTTGGAGAAGACTCTTGAGAGTCCCTTGGACTGCAAGGAGATCCAACCAGTCCATCCTAAAGGAGATCAGTCCTGGGTGTTCATTGGAAGGACTGATGCTGAGGCTGAAACTCCAGTACTTTGGCCACCTCATGTGAAGAGCTGACTCATTGGAAAAGACCCTGATGCTGGGAGGGATTGGGGGCAGGAGGAGAAGGGGACGACAGAGAATGAGATGGCTGGATGGCATCACTGACTCGATGGACATAAGTTTGGGTAAACTCCGGGAATTGGCGATGGACAGGGAGGCCTGGCGTGCTGCGGTTCATGGGGTCGCAAAGAGTCGGACACGACTGAGTGACTGAACTGAACTGAACTGAATTGTATTGTTCATAGTAGATATTTATTGTGATCCTGGATTACTCAGTAACTATGAATAAATATAATTCATTCTAAGTTGTCTTATAAAATAAGTTGGTTTTTCTTTGATTTAGGGCAAACTCTAATTTAACATCACTGAAGGAATTTAGGGTGGGTGGAATCTTCTATAAAAAGAAGCTTCTGAGGTGTTCCTGGGGTATTTGAACTTGAAAGCTAGCCTCTTAGAAGTTTCCGTGAGAACTGAGAATTTAAACTTAATCCAATTGGGACACTTTTGGGGGGGTAATTTTCCTTATACTATACAGGAGTTAGAAAAGCTGTAAAAATTAACATTAGCCCATAAATCTAAGGCCAATCCCAACAAAAATATATATTCCTTAATTTAAAATATCTTAAGAGTTGAAATATAATCTTTGGCATTAACAGTTCAGTGGGTTTCTTGAACTAGATGCATTTTAGCCCTGATTCTGCTTATTAGATACAGTGCAACATAAAATGTTAAAATAAGTAAAGCCTATCCCCTTTCTGAGAGAAGGCAATGGCACCCCACTCCAGTACTCTTGCCTGGAATATCCCATGGACGGAGGAGCCTGGTAGGCTGCAGCGCGTGGGGTCACTAAGAGTCGGATACGACTGAGCGACTTCACTTTCACTTTTCACTTTCATGCATTGGAGAAGGAAATGGCAACCCACTCCAGTGTTCTTGCCTGGAGAATCCCAGGGACCGGGGAGCCTGGTGGGCTGTCGTGTATGGGATCGCACAGAGTTGGACACGACTGAAGCGACTTAGCAGCAGCAGCAGCAGCTGATATCTAGGAGGGGACATCTTCCTCTAAAAGTCAGGCTTTACCATTATCAACTAATAGATAGGCGTAAGATGAATCCTTTTTTGCAATTTTTATTAATAAAAAAGGAAGGGAGAGGTTTGGAAAGAAAGAAGGAGTGACTACAATCAATCACCTTAAAGATTTATCAGACAAGACCCCTGCTTTTCTGCTTCCAGTCTACTTAATTAAGATTCCTTTCCTTAAGTAAAAAGGAAGACTGATATATAATTCTGACAGATTTTTCCCCCAGTAGTTTAAAGGAGTTGCTGTGCTTTGTCCTATGTACAAAATGTCTCTTACTCTATGTTTTTAAGATTTTCTCTTTACCAGTGATTTTAAGTAATTTTATTATGATGTCTGTGGTATAGTTTCTTTCCTGTTTTGTGCACTTAAGCCCCATTGCACTTCTTGGATTGCAAACATTACATCCATTTCTTCAAATACCCCTTCTTGAGGATTCCAGCTCACAAGCAGATTAACTCACATGCTCCATCTGCTTAAAGCTGTCCCACAGATCATTGGTATTCATTTGGTTTTGGGCTTTTTCCTCTCTGTGTTTGTTTGTTTTAATAATTCTATTATTGTGTCTTCAAGCTCACTGATTTGTTTTGTTCTGTAGCATTTAATTTGTTAATTCTATACAATGTTTGTTTCATCTCAGATATTAGATTTTTCATCTCTGTGTGATCTCAGTCTTTTTCGTGTCTTCCATGTCTCTACATAATATGCTCAATCTTTCCTGTACTTTCATAAGCACATGGGATATAGCTACAATGTGTTGTATAACATCAGTTCGGTTCAGTTCAGTTGCTCAGTCGTGTCCAACTTTTTGCAACCCCATGAATCGCAGCACGCCAGGCCTCCCTGTCCATCACCATCTCCCGGAGTTCACTCAAACTCACATCCATTGAGTCGGTGATGCCATCCAGCCATCTCATCCTCTGTCATCCCCTTCTCCTCCTGCCCCCAATCCCTCCCAGCATCAGAGTAATTAATTCCCCTGTCTGTCAATTTTTGATTGCTTCTATTGATTGCTTTTTCTGTTCACCGTCAAGTCATATGTCCATGCATCTGTGCATACCTGGTAATTTTTAACTGGATGCCAGATATTACGATTTTGCCTTATTGAATGGGTGATGGATATTTTTGTGTTCCTATTCATATTCTTGAACTTTGTTCTTGGCCATAGTTAGGTTACTTGGAGAGTTTATCCTTTTGAGGCTTCCCATTAAGTTTTATGGGAATTAAAAGGATTAAAAAGAAACCATTAGACTAGGACTGTATTATGCTCCACTACTGAAGTAATAACTTTTGGGGTCTACCTAATGTCTGTTGAATTATGACGAAAACCCCATGCTTAGGAACACGAATTACTCTCAGCTCTGTGTGAGCATTGGCAATTGGTCTTTGTACTTTGCAGGTGGTTCTTGTTTCCCTACATAAGTAAACTGATTTGTACCCAGCTGAAGACTTGAGGGGACCTTCTGGAGATTTCAGGAGCTTTCTCTGTGAAGTTCTGTCCGCACACCAGACTTTGCCCTACAACTTCTAGGTGCCCCGGCTCCCTAGATGGTCAGTTCCATTTCCTCAACTCCAAGAGATGACCAGCCTTGGCATGAGTGCCCCTCCCTGCACCACCGCCTGGAGTCTCTCTGCAGACTCTGAGCTGAGGGAATCATAATGCTTACCTTATCTGTTTCCTCTTTCTCAGGGATCACCATCCTTTGGTGCCTGTTATTCATTGTTTGAAAAACTTTGTCCCGTGCACTTCATCTGCTTTTATAGTTGTTTCAGGAAGGAGAGTTAATGCGGTCCCTATTTCTCCGTCCAAACTAGACGCAGAAGTCCATTTAGTAATTTGTTTTTGCTTTTTAGCTTCAGTTGTTTTGTTTTTCACATAAATCCTTTTCCACAAAGCATGTAGTAATAGTTCACTGTACACCATGCACTTTTAATAAATGTTCTGGATTGAATGAAATAAATCTTAAAGAGGGGCAGAAGCAAGATGACTAAGGGAACGTCCTCATTTGGGACATGTCGGAGTAAAACCACCATGGTGCTGTGGCTCTAAGACCTACCACCTTCGGAAGTCGACTTGTGGCAAATGTGGCTACCCTGCCAAGTGTAAGGAAAGCATAACCGGAGTGCTAAAGCTAAAAGACAAAATACCACTGGGACTGATTGAATGGGGCACCAAAAAATTGTATACCGCAGATTTAGGCATGGATTCCATGAAGGAACAACACCTAAACCCAAGAGGGCAGCTGTTGCAGCATCCAGTTCGTCTTAAGAATTTCAATGAGTAAATGTGCAATAAATATTCTGGATTTTAAAAATATTAAAAAAAAAAAAGAAAAAGGGGAAATTCTGTCCACCTACATTTTGCTCAGAGGAGGCTTTTCTGGAGAATTTAGGACACAATTCTGAGATAACCAGTTCTATTCTCTACTCTGTTCCTGATGACTTCTGTGGCCTTAACTTTTTATGCCAAAATTTTCATATAAAAGAGTAATGAATGTTGGCCTTCCTGTCTAAAATTAAGAAAAGTGTTTTTTTTTAGTTAGAGTCAAACAAGGATAGTCTTAACTAGGATTATATTGAAATTCTTTCTATAAAGCCTTTGAAGTACTTTTAACAATTGTGAATGTTGTCTGTCTGTAAATTATTTATTATTAATAAAGGAACTGATTCCAAGTCATACTCCAGATATCACCTGATAGTCACCATTAATAGCAACACTGAGGCTATGTCTCAAGGGGGACAAATAAAAAATTATTTCTCAGGTTAATGGTGATATTATTCTCAGCTTTTACATTAACTTAATGATTTAATGGGTCCTTACTAATAAATGTTGCCGTATTTTCACAAGCATTTTGGCAGTTATTTATAAACTGCTTATACAAATATTTGCTTCATTTCAAAAGAAAATTAAAAGCATATAAACTTACATTCAACTCTTTTCCAACCCTTCCCCTGGTTCATGTCATGCCATCTAGGGCATCCAGATAAGGAAAATTAAATAGCACAGATACAGGAAAGAATTCTGTGTATACCCCAAAATCCATGTGCACAAATCTGTAAACATGGTTGGCTTGATATATTAGAAGACTTAGATTCATTCCAGCAAACGAATTCAGTAAAGGGATGATTTATAGCCAAAAATATTATCCTGGAACCCCATACCTTTGCCATCAATACTTTGTGCCTGTGAAAGTTCATGAAAGAAAGTGACCTCCAAACATTCTTATATTTCAAATCCAAACATTCTTAGGTTTCAGATAAAAAACATTAACCTTGCGTGACCTTAAATATCAGAATTATGTACCTCATTGTTGTGGTAGATTCCCAGAATTCATACCATCAGGGAACTTGTTAGACATGTAAGATCTCAGACCCCACCTTGACCTACTAAGTTACAATGTGCATTTAACAAAGAGCCCCAAGCCATTCCTAAACACGTTAGATTTTAAGGAGTACTTCTGTTCATCACCTTGCACCTTTAAGGTCAGTCGTTCAACCCGAGGTTTTACTGTAGATAAACTGCACTTCTCTTGCTCTGAGACATCGTATCTTTTGTCATTGTACAACAATCTGAATCCTATTGCTGAAGTGAATCTGACTTCTGTGATAACAAATGGAACTTATCTGTAAGGCTTCCGGTGAGTGAGTGAGGTGCTGTGGAAAGCCATTCTTTCCTGAGAATGTGTTTCAGATCTCTTGATTCTGAAATGTTAGACTGTATATGACTATACAATATTAAAATTGTGACTCCTTCATGATTCTTTCAATGATTAGAATTTTCCAAAATTTACTTAAGCCCCTAACTTAAAATAGGTTTTTATTGTTCTGATGGAAAGGTTGGATATAGTTGTTCAAAACCCCAGTCATTATAGTAGAAATTTAGATGCAGAAAGGATGCCAGAAATTAGTTTTCCTGTTTTAGACCACCCCCTCTTGCATTTAAAGGGAAATAATTTGCAATAAAAATGTATGTTATTTATCCTTGGTTTAACTGATATCCTGTCAGCTTCCAAAAAGAATTTATTATTTGAGAAGACTTCTCTGTAAAATAAAGCTAGATTTGTGTAAAAATGTGTGTGCTTAGTCGCTCAATCATGTCGGATTCTTGCAGTCCGGTAGATTGTAGCCCACTAGGCTCCCTGTCTGTGGGATTCTCCAGGCAAGAATACTAGAGTGGGTAGCCATTCCCTTCTCCAGGAGATGTCTCCAACCCAGAGATCAAACCCAGGTCCCCTGCATTGCAGGTGGATTCTTTACCATCTGAGCCACCAGGGAAGCCCAAAAAATGTGTAAAGGGAATGAAATAAACATAGCAACCACTTTACCTGTGTTTACTGAGATTAAACATTAAATTTGGTTCTTCACCTCTTGGAAGTTAAAGCAAAAAATATAAACGAAACAAACTATAAGGCAGGTTAGCTTTTGCAACCCCGTGTATAGAATCCTGGTTAGGGATATTACAGTCGTGTCCGACTCTTGCGACCCCATGGACTGTAGCCCATCAGGTTCCTCTGTCCATGGGATTCTCCAGGCAAGAACACTGGAGTGGGTTGCCATTTCCTTCTCCAGGGGTATAGAATCCTGGTTGGGGATATTAATAACAATATAGTTCATTTCGCTTTTTAAAACCTTTATATAGATGATCAGTTTTGAACCAAACTTTTATCTGAAAGGTTACATTTCTTCAGTTAAATGAAAGATGCTTAAATTTAGTTCTGTGTTGTTCTATTGGATAAAGTCTAATATTCTATTGGCTAAAGTCTAAACACCTCATTGGCTAAATCCCGATAAATGAAACTGGTAGGAACAAAGCTATGGTTTGATTTTTTACAACATAAAATTTTAAAACTTTGACTTCCTAATGTTTGATAAAGTTAGATCTACCTGGTCAAAACCTTCTGGTTATCACGAAATAACTGGTATTATGAGAGTAAAGTGCTTTTTGCTCAATAAAAATATTTAGTTCTTCCCTAGATGAAGCCATTTTGAGAACCAGTAGTTTTCTTGTACACT
Source organism: Bubalus bubalis (assembly GCF_019923935.1). Taxonomy (NCBI): domain Eukaryota; kingdom Metazoa; phylum Chordata; class Mammalia; order Artiodactyla; family Bovidae; genus Bubalus; species Bubalus bubalis. The sequence goes on along the minus strand of NC_059166.1, from coordinate 75,512,969 downwards.
TACTTGTGTTGACTTATTTTATGACAGTGTTGGTATTAAGACCAGAAAAAGAATATGGAATTCTCAACTTGGATTTCAACTACCATCTTGACAATTATTTTCAATACGTTTTAATTTACAGACAGTTACTTTACAAAGAAGGTTGAAGAGACAGTTTTTGTTTCTAGTAAAAGAAGCAGGGGAAATCAGTCTATCAACGCAAAAAAGTATTGTGTATACGTCAACCCTAATCTCACAGTTTGTCCTGTCCCCATCCCTGGCTGTATCCACATGCTCATTCTCTACATCTGCATCTCTGTTCCTGCCCTGGAACTAGGTTCATCTGTACCGTTTTTCTAGATTCCACATACATGCATTAGTATATGAGACTTGTTTTACTCTTTCTGACTTAATATCACTCTGTATAACAAATTTTAGGTTCATCCTCATCTCTACAAATGGCACAGTTTTGTGCCTTTTATGGCTGAGTAATATTCCATTGTATATAGGTACCACATTTTCTTTATCCATTTATCCAATCCATTTTTTTTTTAATTAAAGTAAAGCTCATGATAGATATACCCCTGAGGGGAAAGGGCAGTTCTAAAGGAACCACATAGCTATGGAATGGTTTACCACCAGCAGATCCTCTTCACGATTTTACCCACTTCGATCTGTTTTCTCCCCCAGTCCTTGTTCACATTTATCATCTGTGAGCAGAGTACAGCCCTTATGGCAGAACAGTGAGTGATCATCATGTCCCCACTGTCACCTCAGTGATACCTTCTGTCTCTCCCTTCATTTCTCCTTGGTCCAGCTAAACCAAGAAAAAGGTTTGATTGTTCTACTCTTACCCAAAACCCAAAAGGCTAACCTTGAGGATTAAACTATCATATATTTTGTGCCTGTCTTCATCCAGCTATCTAAAGAGCTAGATGATCTACACTTTGTTTTGTAGGACACTGATAAAAGGCTATCATTTTACTGTCTGCCTACATTTCTAAACTTCCACTGGAAGAGGAAAATGTAACTCTTCTCTAGCTTACTGAGCCCTGCTAAGCTAAGTGCTTCTGTACTCGTCACTCCACTAAAACAATCTGTGAGGTATGCAGTGTTACTGGCTTTAACAAAAGAGTAAACTGAGGTATAGATAGGTTAAATAAAACTTACCCAGGATCTTACAGTGATCTTGGGAGTGGAAGCAGCAGAATCAGGTTTCAAAACGTAGGTGTGACTAAGCACTAAGCCTGTGATCTTAACCTCTACACTACATAAACTTCCCACAAACAAAGCTCACAAAGCATCACTGAATCACTTTGATGTAAGATATCTATTCATGAAGCTCTTTTTGAATAAGGCTTCATTTTAAGACATGTTTGCTAGTAGTAGGCTCAGAGCTCAGAAAGCTAAGTATTTTAATTAGACACCACTTGTCTTTACCAATAACTTAACATTTTTATATACGTCACTGTTTCTTCTTAATTATTAATACATGTCTAAATACCCCCTCTTTTTTCCTGCTATTGATTTTTACACATTTCTTCTGATTTTCACTGATGTCAAAACATACATAATGATTAAGAATAGAAACAACAAAAGATTTTTCAGAATAGTCAAAGCTTGGAAATTCTGATCTTTGTTTTGGAGAATAGTGAATATTTGAGGATCACTGATCTAGAGTGGAAAAAATTGGTTTCTATTATTAACTATTTTTTGACAAAAGCATGCTCAGTGTAGCCATCTTCTTTCACTACTGCTCCTTTACTCTTTATAATTTTGTTTCCTATAATAATTAAATATCAATATCTTATTTATATTATCTCTTTCATAGAACTTGAGCTGGCCTGGAATGATAACCACTTCTGCATATTCTGTATTCTTTCCTAGCCCCTAGTGTAAAGGAATGTCAGAATAGAGGCACATTAAGTTTTTATTGGATAATACTGCTATTAAAAATCTTTTTTCACATTACATGAAAAAAAACTCATGAATATATCCTGTGTTTTACAGATTTTAAGGACTTTCAAGGTGCACTCATGGTATAGAACCTGTTTGCCAATGCAGGGAAAGTAAGAGACGAGGGTTCAATCCCTGGAGGAGGGTATGGCAACCTACTGCAGTATTATTGCCTAGAGAATCTTAGGGACAGAGGAGCCTAGTGGGCTATATTCCACAGGGTCGCAAAGAGTCAGACATGACTGAAGCAACCTAGCACACAAATTTTAAACTTGGAGATGAAATCAAGATAACTATTAAGCTGCCTTCCACTTTTAGTCTCATCTTCTCCATAGATAACTGTGTCTATCAAAAATTTAACATTTATTTCCCACCCTTTGTTAATGCTGTATGTCAAATGGATCCAGTATAGCTATACATATTATTTTTCATATGTCTATGTGTTTTATATACTGTAGATATTCTTCAGCTTTCATTTTTTCTTGTACAACGTCTTAGAATTCTGTTGCTATAACCAAACATAGATATCAATATGTTGTCGTTCAGTCTCTAAGTCTTATCTGACTCTTTAAGATCCCACTGACTGTAGCCTGCCAAGCTCCTCTGTCCATAGGGTTTTCAGGCAAGAATACTGGAGTATATTACCATTTCCTTCTCTAGGGGATCTTCTCAGATCAGGGATCGAACCCACATCTCCTGCATTCGCAGGTAGATTCTTTACCCCTGAAACACCTGGAAGGCCCCAGACATAGGTATGGCTTGTTCTTTTTAACTGTTGCATAATATTTCATAAAATATAAATATCAAGAGTCATTTAACCACTCACCATGTAGAAAACATTTGAGTTCTTTTCAGGATTTTATTATTATTAAGATAAATGAAATAAACATTTGCTTTTGCATATCTTATATACTATGTATCTTATATAAGTACTGAGTATACATATGCATATATTTATGTGTCTTATATACATACTGAGAAGTAGAATTTCTGGGTTATGGCATATGTCTTACTGTAAGAGATATTTCCATAGTAGGAAGTTATATTATGGTCAGTCTAGGTTCAGGTATAGAAGTAAAAACCTCCTCAATCCTGGGGTCAAACGTTGTAAAGAGTCTATTAATTTAGCAGCAGTTGTATTATTACAATGGAAACATATTGAGAATCAAAGGAATGGATACTGACTCCCCTCTGCCTCTAATTATAATTATACAGCCTTTCCAGACTTGAATTTCCTCAACTACAGTGTTACAATGGGATAGGGCTAGATGATTTATTTCTTAGGAATTTTCCAGACCTACATGGCATTTTTCTGGTCTTCATTTATTCATTCATTCAATAAGCATAAACAAGGCATATATAAGAATCTACAACGTTTCTGTAAGGACTTGGCAAGAAACAATATCAGGAAACAAGACAATGTGTAAACAGATAGGTATCATTCAAATAAATGTGTCTAGGCCACAAAATGTGTGCTTTCCAAAAAAAATGATAGGAGAAAGAGTACGAAAGATAAATATGTATAATTTATTTGCTTTCTTGGTCCAGATTTTCCCCTAAGTACAAGTCCTCTCATCTGCTACAACTTCAACAGTGTGTAGTTCATGTGCTGTGCTGTGGTTAGCTGCTCAGTCCTGTCTGACTCTTTGCAACCCCATGGACTGTAGCCCGCCAGGCTTCCCTGTCCAGGCAAGATTCAACAGGCAAGAATACTGGAGTGGGTTGCCATGCCATGCGCCAAGGGATCTTCCCAACCCAGGGATCCAACCCAAGTCTTCCGCATTGCAGGCAGATTATTTACCGTCTGAGCCACCAGGGAAGCCCGTGTGTAGTTCATACACACTAAATAAAGAAGGGATCGAGAAGGAAAAAGTGTGGGAGAAGGCCTTCCTTGAGAAGAGAATTAATGAATTTAATACTTGTTAAAAACTAAAAAGAAAAATATAGTTGTTTTAATGCAGTTTTTAAAGATTCCTGTCTTTCAGCACTGAACCTGTACATCTCTTTATTTAAACTTTCTTTGAAGTTGTGGTAGCTTCAAAGGCAAAAGGACTAGGTGAGGACACAAAAAAGATGAATCAAAACACAGACAGTGTAATTTATAACATTGAATTATCAGCCCACTGGGAGGTCAGATAGAAATCAATTACATAAAGTATAGTTATATTAAAATGACCTAGAGGTGTGGGATGGGGACAGTGAGAGGAAAGTTTAAGAGGGAGGGTATATATACCTGTAGCCTGATGGCTGATTCACTTCGTTCGGCAGAAACTAACACAACATTGTAAAGCAGTTACATTCCAATAAAAATGAATAAAATTAAAAAATGACGAAAAAATATGACAGTAACAAGACAGCATTTAATAACTTTTCACAAATAATGAGAAACCTAACCAGGACAGAATCATAAGTTCCTGTCAGTGCTCCATAGATCAATTTACTTTCAGTTTAGACAGTTTGAAACTTACCCACCCAAGATGGAAAATTGAAACCCTCTCCAAGTAGGTGATTTCAAAGCATGATTTCACTCTCCCTTTGTCAATAACATCAATTTGATTAAGTGTAATTCATTTCAGAGGACGTTTATCATGTGCTAGGTTGGCGGTTTAGTCTCTAAGTCGTGTCCAACTCTTGCGACCCCATGAATCATAGCCCACCAGGCTCCTCTGTCCGTGGGATTTTCCAGGCAAGAATACTGGAGTGGGTTACCATTTCCTTCTCCAGGGGATCTTCCTGACCCAGGAATTGAACCCGGACCTCCTGCATTGGGGGCAGATTCTTTACCAACTGAGTCATGAGGCATTCTAGTAAATGCTAGGGACATAAACATGATCTCTGCCAAAAAGAGTTTGCCTTCCATTGGAAATATCTCAAAGTTCTGAAATCTCAAAGCCAGATTAATTTGAGTGTGCCACCTTTAATCAAAGAAAAACAAAGAGGGAGAGAGAAAAACGTTACTTACATATTTTGCAAAACTTATCATGATTGGTTCCAGGACACTGTACCACCAGCACCAACCTGCTTGAATACCAGAATCCAGAGATGCTCAATTCCCTTTTAGAAAACAGTGTTCCCACAGTAGCCAAGGTCCCGCTTCCACAGATTCAATCAACCACATTGAGTTAATGTGCAGTTGTGGAACCTAAGGATGAGGAAAGCAACTGTGCTTACATAATTTAATTTTACTTCTATCGACTTAACTTTCTTTAGCTGTGAGATATGGAGAGAATTAATAATCTATGGTCCTTTTCAGCTTTAACCCGACAACTGAGTCAGCCTTTAGGCTTCCAGTTGTTGTGTAGAAGAGTAGCAGATAAAGTAGCCAGTTCAGTGAAAGCCATGTCAAGTTAAAAATGGTGTTCAATTATTCAGTAGACCATCTGCTGCTCTTTGTATATCTCACCTCACTGTATTGTTCCCACTGATCATAACACTTTGCAAGTAACGTATTTAATATTCTAGACCTATGGTAAATTCACCAGATAACTCATACTTAATCTCAAACTTCCATTTTTATAATCTTTTCTTATTAGACTGAAGCCACTTTTCTGACCATGAACAAATAATATGGTAACTGTAATTAACATTTTTCGGTTCTGTTAATTTTAAAAATTTTACATAAATCTCCATGGTATAAAAAGTAATCATATCTAAGATAAGAGATGTTTTTACTTAATAATTTTACATCTTTTTTCTAAATGTAGAATGTAGAAAGAATCCAGTAGATCTTTCATCAGTGTATCACAGGCCTCTAACTTGCTACTGGGCTATTTATTTATTGAATTCATTTATGCAAAACCAAAACACCTGGTTAGAATTCTATTCATGGTCAGTTAGTCTAAGATTAATTATAATTTCCAAATGATACAACTTTGTACTAATATATTTAACCTCTGGTTTGTAGATGTAAATTTTAACTAATGCATTTGATATCCCATGCGATGAGAAAAAAATGATACTTATTTGAGGAAAAATGTAGCAATAAAGTGGAGATACTACCTTAAAATCTTGTACATGTAACCATTCTTACATTCTTCCTAGTCTTGGTGTATTTCCTTTCTGATTGGATTCTAAACATTTTAATTAGGTTTTCTTTTATACTTACTTCAGCCTATACTTCAAATAGCCACTTGCCTCACTCACAGTCATTAATGATGTATAATCTCTTAAGGCTAAGATTAGATCCATTCAGCCTTAGTTCTATATATATTTTGTATGCTAAGTGGTTCTTCATACGCCAGACTTACAAAGGATTCCTCTCAAATCATCTGTCTCCATCTCTTCCAAGTCCAGTGCTGTGCCCGGCAACATACACTCATCATCCAAAAGCTTAACTCTGTAGATATGTAAAGGCAGCACAGATAATTCGAAGCATAAATTTAATGTCTCACCAGGGCAGGAGTGGTGATAGCAGAGCTTCTTAGATCTCTTCCAACAGGACTGCCATCTGGTCTGTCATCTCTCAATCTTTTGAAGGATATTCTAACAAAAGAAATGCATGCATGCTTAGTCACTTCAGTCATGTCCAACTCTTTGTATGTGTAGCCCACCAGGCTCCTCTGTCCATGGGATCCTCCAGGCAAGAATACTGGAGTAGGTTTCCATGCCCTTCTCTAGGGGATCTTTCCAACCCAGGGATTGAACCTGAGTCTCTTAAGTCTCCTGCATTTGCCAGCAAGTTCTTTATGCTTCCCTGGTGGCTCAGTGATAAAAGAATCTGTCTGCAGTGTGGGAGACTCGATTCCTGGATCAGGGAAGATCCCCTAGAGAAGGGCATGGCAACCCACTCCAGTATTCTTGCCTGGAGAATCCCCATAGACAGAGGAGCCTGGTGGGCTACAGCCCATGGGGTCTCAAAGAGCGACTAAGCACTCAAGAAAGGTTTTAACTTACCTGACATTCCCCCTAGTGTGAGACTCAGTACACTCATATATTTCTAAGGAGAGGGCCAAGGGGCAGGGTAATAGTACCGCCAGAAAATAGGTAAGACCTTCTGTCATTCCTCTGAGACTTCCCAAATTAGACTCTCCCATACTGCAAAGACACTAGATATTAACCCTCTAGCTCTCCATCCAAATGAAACATTCAAGTCTTGTCCAAGTGAAAGTCTGATAAGCCTTAAGTGTTAGTCGCTCAGGTGTGTCTGACTCTGTGACCCCAAGGAATGTAGCCCACCAGGTTCCTCTGTTCATGCAATTCTCCAGGCAAGAATACTGGAGTGGGTAGTCATTCCCTTCTCCAGGGGATCTTCCCTGACCCAGGGATCCAACCCAGGTCTCCTGCATTGTGGCAGATTCTTTACCACTTCCCTGAGCCATCAGGGAAGCCCAGGGACTTAGTAGTAGTGCTACAAGGAAAAAAGTTGCAAAACTAGTAAAGCACTATTGTAAATATGGAGTTGTTTGGTGCCAAGAATTCGATTCTTATGCAAAACTAATTAAAATTATCCTAAAACATATGATCACAAAAAGCTTCCATTCATAAGATAATGATAAACCTTACAGTTATCTTTCCGCTCTGTTCTCCCTGATTTCAGAGGAGCGTAAGGAACTGTTTACCTCTGAAGTCAAGAGACATAATTTAAATCTCAGTCCATGATTTTCTTCCTTCCAGTTTTATCACAATATAATTGACATACAGCTCTAACTTTAAGGTGTCCAGTGTGACAGTCTGACTTACATACATCATGGAATGATTACCACGATAAGTTTAGTGTACCTCCGTCATCACATGCAAATACAAAAAAAAAAAAAGGAAATGATATTTTCTCTTCAGGTGAGAATTCTCGGGGTTTGCTTCTTAACAAGTTTCATGTGTAAAATACAATTATCATGTTGTACATTATATCCCTAATTTTATAAATAGAAGTCTGTATCTGTTGGTTACTTTCATGTGGTTCCTCTCCCCACCTACCACCTCTGGTAACCACAAACCTGATCTCTTATTCTATGAGTTTGTTGGTTGGTTGGTATGCTTGTTTTTGAAGTATAAATGACCTACAGCACTCTGTTAGTTACTGGTGCACAACATAGTGATTTGACATTTCTACACATTTCAAAGTGATCACCATGGTAAGTCTAGTTACCATCTGCCACCAATACAAAGATAGTGCGTTATTATTATTGACTGTATTCCCCACACTGTTCATCTCATGCCTATGACTCATTTATTTTATAACTGGGATTCTTTACTTCTTCATCTCCCTCACCTATTTCTCTCATTCCTCCCCACCCAAGATAATGAAAAAATAAATTTAATCTATGAAAATAAACTAATTCAGATGGGTTATTATAATTATTATTAATATTATTATCATCTTGATTAATGATGCTCATTACAGTTGCTAGAAGAAAACTGAAAAAACACCCCAGGATTATAACCAGAATGCATATATGTGTGTGAGTGTGTGTATATTTTTTTAAGTAAATGGTAGGCAAGGGTGTGGTGTACAGTAGCACCCAAGGAAAAGCAGCAAAGATTCAGTGGAATAACTTGGTAAACAAAGAAAAATGTTGAAGAGGTATTTTCAGAGAATCATTTGTGAAAAATTGCATTCTGCAAGGTGAATTCCGAGTGTCATTTTTAATGTTTCCTATTAGTTTACTACTCATGTCATTATTCGGAGAAGGCAATGGCACCCCACTCCAGTACTCTTGCCTGGAAAATCCCATGGACGGAGGAGCCTGGTGGGCTGCAGTCCATGGGGTCGCTAAGAGTCTGAGGGACTTCACTTTCACTTTTCACTTTCATGCATTGGAAAAGGAAATGGCAACCCACTCCAGTGTTCTTGCCTGGAGAATCCCAGGGACGGGGAGCCTGGTGGGCTGCTGTCTATGGGGTCGCACAGAGTCGGACATGACTGAAGAGACTTAGCAGCAGCAGCAGCATGTCATTATTGGAATACAAATCCTCAATTCTAGGAATAATTGAATATTACTATTAAGGAAGTAAGTCTTTCCATAGAATTGCTTTGGCATGCCTGTTTTACCATTTGCTGTCTGAATAATGTAGAAGATGCTACTGATACTTCTGATTTCTGAAATATATTTTTAAATAAAATTAAGAGTGAATGAAAGTCATTCTGTCGTGTCTGACTCTTTGTGACCCAAGGGACTGTAGCCCACCCTCTGTCCATGGAGTTTCCCAGGCAAGAATACTGAAGTGGGTTGCCATTCCCTTCTCTAGGGGATCTTCCCAACCCAGGAATCTAACTGGGGTCTCCTGCATTGCAGCCAGATTCTTTACCACCTGAGCTACCGGGGAAGCCAAAATTATGAGAGACTCTTCTAATTTGTTCAAAATAATCTTCACCAAAGTTTATTTTGTTTGATTTCTAGTGTATTATGCAATGAAATCAAGCAGCCCTTGTAATCAGTCTGAGAGAAATGGCAAAGAGGAAAAGAATACATTCGTGATGTAAGTGCTTTTCTATTTTGATTGCTAAGACTATTATATATCTCATGTCTCTTCATATTACATAGTATTAATCAATACTCAGTAGATGATTATGAAATCAAAATGATATCATACTCCACATCCACACCCACTGCCAACTCTGCATTCAGACAACTCTTGTCCATTGTGATAGCAGTCAAGTTTTTGTTCTAGATTTCTATGTATAGAAAGATGGCAATCATGAAAACATATCCTCATGGCTCAGTCAACAAATATTTACTCAGTAGTCAGAGACATCTGGCAAAATTAAAGATTTGCAATGGCCCTTGCCCACAAAAGAGATTAAGATTTAATAAGGAAGAAAACAGAAAATTAAAAAAAGGCCATAAACATAAGTACACATGGATAAATCATGGAATTATAAGAACAAGAACAAACACATTAAAAGAGGATTAAGTTTGTGTAAGAGAGAAAATGAATTTTTAAAAAAATCTTTAATCTTGGCTCTTGACATTGTAAAGTTCTGGTTAATTGTTTTTCAACATTTATGTGGCAAGTTACTTAAATTTAGGCTTCCCTGATAGTTCAGTTGGTAAAGGATCTGCCTGCAATGAAGGAATGAAGGAAACCCCAGTTCAATTCCCGGGTCGGAAAGATCCACCAGAGAAGGGCTAGGCTACCCACTCGGTATTCTTGGGCTTCCCTTGTGGCTCAGCTGGTAAAGAATCTGCCTGCAATGTGGGAGACCTAGGTTGGATCCCTGGGTTGGGAAGATTAAATTTAACCTGGTCTTGGCGTCCTGCATTCCAAATCTATTTAAAACCTTTAAATAGAGAGGCTGTCTGACCACATAATTTGCATTATTTCTCTGTTCAGGTTTTCGTGCTCAACATTGCCTAGTTTTGATAACAACCAATCATAAGAGGAAAGGAAAATCTTACATTGTAAAAGAAATGTTATAATAAAAACAACTCTGAGATGACAGAGGGGGAGGAAATTCTCTAAACAGAGATCTGCATTTCCCACGAGATCTTAAATTTCGATACCAAGAAACTGCTTCAGTCCTAAAAACTCTGTTCTATCTTCTATATAGAAAAATTGTGGTATGATTATAATGGTTCGATTCTTCCAAATCACAGTGTGATATGGTAGTTAAATTTTTATTTCCATAAAATTACTAGGGCTATTTAAGGAGTGACTTGCTATCCTGGTTGTGTGATCTCTAAAGGTCCTTCCCTTTCACGTACTCAGGGTATACCTAGAGCCTGTGACTGATGGAGGATCCTGGGCATTTGGCAGCTATAATACAAAATCAGTGCCATCCACTTGTGGTAACCAAGACAACAAGAATTGATGATAATGTTTGCTTCTCCATCAGTTTTGATTCACATGTTTTCTAGAGGGACTAAAAAAGCAGATTTACTACAGGTGGTGTCAGACAAGCTATCGAGCACAATTCTGTAAAAGTAAATAAACCTTACTATTCTAGGTGTCCATTAATTTTCATTTTGGAGGCTTACCAAAACAGATTCGATCAGAAAAAAGAAAGAAAATGTTGGTGTGCCAGGCACTGAGAAGATACTGGACCAAATGGTAGTCTCTGCTGCATATAGTGTGTGATGCATGCAGACACGTTACAGGAAAATTCCAGTCTCAAATTTTGCAGCCACATGGACAGCCGAATGCTCAGGGAGGCTTAGCTAGCGGTGTGAAGCTGGGCTCACCTTGCCTGGGCAAGCGATTCGCTTCGTTAACAGGCTAATGAGGAAGATAATTAATCTTTCAAGAAGAAGAGAATGAGGGAAAGTGTTGTGTAGGAGAAATATATTTCTAATTCACTTACTGAGTAATATACCAATGGCTGTGGGCTTCATAATTACCTCCATTTAATAGAAGAGGTGAAAACAAATAACATCATGTCATGCCAAAGTCACTTTCCAGAACTCCCAGTTTCCCATCAAAACCAACCAAGCTTCAATTTCTAAAGATGTTTTCTGTAATCCACAATTTAATATAGAAGTGTGTGTTTCTGTATTTAGACTCCGCTTGAACCGTTTCAGCACCTATAGAAGAATTTTCAAAGAAAATAATTTTAGTGCTTGAATTGAGCTGCATTTATACAGAACCCTCTAATTTCAAATAGGGAACAACAGATTTTAAATCTTTAACATAGTGCGCTAGTAAGACTGGTCAAGTATAAAATAGTTGTTAAATAATTTCAGTATAAATTCACTTAAAATTTTTCGTACATTAAAAATTAATATAATAAATGTGTTAATTTCACTGACCAGAAACACTTCAAACACCAATTTTTGATAATTTCATAACAAGGCTAACTGCATCTTCTGTCTGTATACCGTGTCTTTTCTTTGCACCTGAACTCTCTAAATGAGGAACATCTGCTAGTGTTTAATTCACATCATATGTTTGATGTGGTTACTTCTGTGAGAATAATTTAGATTTCGTCACGTTGAACTATGGAGAGACTGCCACTTTATTTTCAGGAATAATACTTATCATTTCCAATCTGATCTTAATACATGGGGCCCAGATAAAATATCAGAAAATAACTCTTTAATTTGTTGGATAGTAGTTTTCATCAGATAATAGAATACCTTAAATTTTAAAATTTGAATGAAAGAATCATCAAATATGTCATATTTTGCTTTGTTACTAATTATTGATTAATACTTATTCAATTAAAATATTTACTGAGGGCTTAATCTGATGTGAAGAGTCTTAAAGATGAGTTGTACACAAATCCTTACTCTGGAAAAGGTTATAATCTAGTATAGTAAATACAAACACTTCACATATTATTCTAAGAAAAGATAAAAGAAATGGCATAAAACTATTATAAAGAGAATTCAAATGAGAAAACAGCCCCAAGGAATTTGATGTACCAGAAAGCCCTTCAAAGAGGGGTTTGAAGATGGGTCTTAAAGAATAGATTAGGGTGTGTGGTTTAGAGGAGGAAAGGAAGGATATTCCATGCAGAGAGAATACAAATGTAAAGGTGTGGAAATGGAAAAGCATAGGTTGTGTTAGTGCATCAGTGAAAAACCAGGTTGTAAAGAAGTAATTGGAAATAAACCTTAGAAAGTAGGTTGTAGGAAAACTGTGGGATCCTTGAACTCCTGACTATAAAGTCGTGAGGAGTCATGGAAAAGATTTGAGCAGGTAGAATGATGTGATCAGATCTGGCCACCAGAAGATTACATCATCAATCATGTACATTGTGGGAACAGCTGGCAGGCTCTGAGAGCCCAGACGAAAAGTAACAGAGACCAAAATTAGACTAGTGACCTTGGAAATGGGAAAGAAGGAAAGATAGATTGGACAAAGGGAAACTGGGAAACTCAGGAAATATTTGAGTATCAGTTCAGTCGCTCAGTCGTGTCCGACTCTTTGCGACCCCATGAATTGCAGCACGCTAGGCCTCCCTGTCCATCACCAACTCCCAGAGTTCACTCAGACTCACGTCCATCAAGTTGGTGATGCCGTCCAGCCATCTCATCCTCTGTCGTCCCCTTCTCCTCCTGCCCCCAATCCCTCCCAGCATCAGAGTCTTTTCCAATGAGTCAACTCTTCGCATGAGGTGGCCAAAGTACTGGAGTTTCAGCTTTAGCATCATTCCTTCCAAAGAACACCCAGGACTGATCTCCTTTAGAAAGGACTGGTTGGATAGGAAATGGAAAAGACAAAGTAACCGTTTGGCACCTAGGTAACTAGAAAAATAGTGTAATAATTAATAGTTATAGGTAAGTCCAGAGCAAAGTGGGGTTTTGGTAGGAAATTGATGAGTTCCATTTTGAACAAGTAGAATTCAGGATCCTAGAAAGATATCAAGGGAGTGAAGTCAAAAAACTATATCAGCTTTTTTTTTTCCTTTTGATGTAAGTAGAAGCTTGAAGCATTGTACGTGATACTAACTCATCTTCGAAATCGTCTGAAGATGTCTTAGTTGACCCTTGATTTTATTCTATTCCATAGCTCCTCAGTTCATTTCACTCACCTTTGAAGTAGAAATCAATCTTCCTGGCTCTCATTGTCTCTCTCCATGTTTCCTTCTAACTCAATTTGTCACCCGTCACATTTCTCCTCTCCATCCTAAAATGGTGCACCTGCCCACTAAGTTTTACCCCTTCATCCTGAATTTTACACAGAAATTATTTTTCCCCTAACTATGCTCTTTTCTGTTTCTTTCCAGTCAATGCATTTTTGAATAAATGATTGTCTTCCCCATTTAAAATGAGAAAAAACCACTCCGTTTTTCCTCAGTACTGGTTTCTGTATTTTTATTTTTTCATTAACATCTGACAGCAAACGGATGCTGTTTTCTGGAAAGATTTTTTTTTTAATTTTTATTGCAATATAGTTGATTTACAATGTTGTGTTCGTTTCAGCTGTACAGCAAAGTAATTCAGTTATACATACATCCACTCTTTTTTAGATTCTTTTCCCATATAGGCCATTACAGAGTATCGATTAACATTCCCTGTGCTATACAGTAGGTCCTTATTAGTTATCTGTTTTATATACAGTAGTGTGTATATGTCAATCCCAGTCTTCCAATGTATCCCTCAAATTCAGAAACTGATATGTTTTATCACCTTTGTTCTGAAAATCTGTTTGGAAAACCATATAACTATAAACTCCTAGAGCAACGCAAACATAAAATAAGTCCAAATTCAGGGTCCACAGTTAGGCTCTTGCTTTTTTGCTTTTTCTTTGACCTTTCTCGCTACCTTCCTCATTCCAGAAAAAAGTTATCTTACCATATATTTTTATACTTCACATAAGTCAGGTTTTAATCTCATTTTTCTAGATTTCGTAATTTGAAATATACTTGGGCTGAATGCCTTAAGCCAGGAATGGTTTCTGCCTCTATGCACTCGCAACTCTTCTTTCAGTTCAGGTCACTTCAGTTCAGTCACTCAGATGTGTCCGACTCTGTGACCCCATGGGCTGCAGCACACCAGGCCTCCCTGTCCATCATCAACTCCTGGAGTTTACTCAAACTCATGTCCATTGAGTCAGTGATGCCATCCAGCCATCTCATCCTCTGTCATCCCCTTCTCCTCCTGCCCCCAATCCCTCCCAGCATCAGGATCCTTTCCAGTGAGTCAGTTCTTCACATCAGGTGGCCAGAGTATTGGAGTTTCAGCTTCAAAATCAGTCCTTCTAATGAATATTCAGGACTGATTTCCTTTAAGATGGACTGGTTGGGTCTCCTGGCAGTCCACGAGACTCTCAAGAGTCTTCTCCAACACCACAGTTCAAAAGCATCAATCCTTCAGCACTCAGCTTTCTTCACAGTCCAACTCTCATGCCCATACATGACCACTAGAAAAACCATAGCTTTGACTAGATGGACCTTTGTTGGCAAAGTAATATCTCTGCTTTTTAATATGCTGTCTAGGTTGGTCATAATTTTCTTCCAAGGAGCAAGTGTCTTTTAATTTCATGACTGCAGTCACCATCTCCAGTGATTTTGTAGCCCAAAAAAATAAAGTCAGCCACTGTTTCCACTGTTTTCCCATCTGTATGCCACAAAGTGATGGGACCAGATGCCATGATCTTAGTTTTCTGAATGTTGAGTTTAAAGCCAACATTTTCACTCTCCTCTTTCACTTTCATCAAGAGGCTCTTTAGTTCTTCCCTTTCTGCCATAAGGGTGGTATCATCTGCATATCTGAGGTTATTGATATCTCTACTGACAATCTTGATTCCAGCTTGTGCTTCATCCAGCCCAGCATTTCACATGATGTGCTCTGCATTTAAGTTAAATAAACCAGGTGACAATATACAGCCTTGACTGGCTCATTTTCCTATTTGGAACCAGTCTGTTGTTCCATGTCCAATTCTAACTGTTACTTCTTGACCTGCATACTGATTTCTCAGGGGGCAGGTCAGGTGGTCTGATATTCCCATTTATTGAGAAATTTTTCACAGTTTGTTGTGATCCACACAGTCCAAGGCTTTGGCATAGTCAATAAAACAAAAATACATGTTTTTTCTGGAACTCTCTTGCTTTTTCAATGATACAATGGATGTTGGCAATTTGATCTCTGGTTCTTCTGCCTTTTCTAAATCCAGCTTGAACATCTGGAAGTTCACGGTTCATGTACTATTGAAACCTGGCTTGGAGAATTTTGAGCATTACTATGCTAGTGTGTGAGATGAGTGCAATTGTGCAGAAGTTTGAACATTCTTTGGCATTGCCTTTCTTTGGGACTGGAATGAAAACTGACATTTTCCAGTCCTGTGGCCACTGCTGAGTTTTCCAAATTTGCTGGCATATTGAGTGTAGCACTTTCACAGCATCATCTTTCAGGATTTGAAATAGCTCCACTGGAATTCCATCACCTCCATTAGCTTTGTTCGTAGTGATGCTTCCTAGGGCCCACTTGACTTCACATTCCAGGATGTCTGGCTCTAGGTGAGTGAACACACCATTATGATTATCTAGGTCGTGAAGATTTTTTGTACAGTTCTTCAGTGTATTCTTGCCACCTCTTCTTAATATCTTCTGTTTCTGTTAGGTCCATAGCATTTCTGTCCATTTTTGTGCCCATTTTTGCATGAAATGTGTCCTTGGTGTCTCTAATTTTCTTGAAGAGATCTCTAGTCTTTCCCATTCTGTTGTTTTCCTCTATTTCTTTGCATTGATCACTAAGGAAGGCTTTATCTCCTTGCTATTCTTTGGAACTCTGCATTCAAATGGGTATATCTTTCCTTTTCTCCTTTGCTTTTAGCTCTCTTCTTTTCATAGCTATTTGTGAGGCCTCCTCAGATAACCATTTTGCCTTTTTGCATTTTTTTTCCTTGGGGATGGTCTTGATCACTGCCTCCTGTACAATGTCATGAACCTCCATCCATAGTTCTTCAGGCACTCTGTCAGATCTAATCCCTTGAATCTATTTGTCACTTCCACTGTATAGTCGTAAGAGATTTGATTTAGGTCACACCTGAATGGTCTAGTGGTTTTCCCTCCTTTCTTCAATTTAAGTCTGACTTTGGGAATAAAGAGTTCATGATCTGAACCACAGTCAGCTCCCAGTCTTGTTTTTGTGGACTGTATAGAGCTTCTCCATCTTTGGCTGCAAAGAATATAAACAATCTGATTTCAGTGTTGACCATCTGGTGATGTCCATGTGTAAAGTCTTCTCTTGTGTTGTTGGAAGAGAGTGTTTGCTATGACCAGTGTGCTCTCTTGGAAAAACTCTATTAGCCTTTGCCCTGTTTCTTCTTACATAACCCCTGAGTTCAGTTCAGTGGCTCAGTTGTGTCCGACTCTTTGCAACCCTATGAATCGAAGCACGCCAGGCCTCCCTGTCCATCACCAACTCCCGGAGTTCACTCAGACTCATGTCCATCGAATCAGTGATGCCATCCAGCCATCTCATCCTCTGTCGTCCCCTTCTCCTCCTGCCCCCAATCCCTCCCAGCATCAGAGTCTTTTCCAATGAGTCAACTTTTCATAGATAATGTTAAAATGTAATCATTGTGTGTTGGTCTCTCGAATTGTGAGGTCTTTGAAGAGGAACCACCCCATCTTAATTCTTATACACCTCATGCCTGGCACAATACCTCACACATAAGTGGTCAGGCTAATGTTTATTGTATGAATACATGAATAAATGAATGTGCAAATCTAGAGGGAGACCTCGTGGGCATCCAGGCCTTAATGCTTTAGAATGATGTTTAAAATGTCATTTCTGTTTCCCTGATTCTCTGTTCTCCTGGTAGTTTTCAGTGTGTTTAGTTACACATAAAGGCAAGAGACAATTAATTTTAAAGTGTTTTGGTTACTATGTCAAAGCTTAAGAAAATCACATATGATATGTTAAATATATCCTTTTAAATATATGTTGTCAGTAATGTTTCTTTACTTATGATTTACTTGGAAAAGACTCTGATGCTGGGAGGGATTGGGGGCAAGAGGAGAAGGGGACGACAGAGGATGAGATGGCTGGATGGCATCACTGACTCAATGGACGTGAGTCTGAGTGAACTCGGGGAGTTGGTGATGGACAGGGAGACCTGGCGTGCTGCAATTCATGGGGTTGCAAAGACTCGGACACTACTGAGCGACTGATCTGATCTGATCTGATAATTTAAACTATACACTTAACCATCATATTACCTTTGTGACATTTTATGATTATGAAACTATTATTTTTTTGTGGTAGAAGATCTGGAAAATAGCATAAAGAAGGAAAAAAGTAATTCATGTCCATTGATGGATGAATGGATGAAGAAAGTATGATATAGATATATATGATAGATGCATACATACACACAATGGGATGTTATTCAGCCATTAAAAAAAAGAAGAAGAAAACCCTGCCATTTACAATATGGACCAACCTTGAGGGCATTATGCTAAATGAAATCAGATAGACAAACACTATACGATCTCATTTATACGTGGAATCTAAAAAAAAAAAAAACTGAACTCTTAGAGTAGATTGGTGGTTGCCAGGGTCAGGAGGGTGAGAGAAATAGGTGCAGATGTTTAAAGAGCACAAAATTCCACTTATAAGATGAATATGGCCTGGGAATCTAATGTACAAGCATGGTGATTGTAGTTAACAATACTGTACTATATACTTAAAAATTGCTAAAAGAATTGATTTAAACATTCTCACCACACACACACACACACACACACACACACACGCATGCACACAAATGGTAGCTCTATGGGGTGATGGTTTTGTTAACCAATCTGATTGTGGTAATCATTTTGCAATATATACCTGTATCAAATCATCATGTTATATACCTTAAACTTACATAGTATGTCAATTATGTCTGAATTAAATGAAGGAAAAAAATGAATGTGTTATGAAGCCAGCTACTATTGGTGAGGAGGTGACTGAAGCTTAATTTTGCAGATAATGATGTAACACACATGCTTCAAAGAGTATTTTTTCATCAGCTCCCATCAGTCATTATTTGATGGATGTTCCTCAAGTATGTTAATTCTCTAGCATTTCAGATGCATAACACACAATTGGACAGAAAGGCTCTTTGCATCTCCAAAATAGTCTTAAGTGTGTAAATACAGATGCCAGCAATTGGTGTTATTGAGTACATCAAAATGATCCAGTTGGAGGAAGCTGAGGAAGACCATTTTAGCATCTACTACAGCCAGTGAAATTTGTACTTCTATACATTTCCAGGTGCAATGTAATTTGCCACAAGTATTTTAGAAAGATGTTTGACTACCTATATGCCAAGAGCCTTAGAAATGTTGGTACTTAGGGCAACTCCATAATAATAATTATGTGTATATTCATTATAGTATCACTTAGAATGTTAAAAAATAAATATTCTAAACATCCAACAATATAAAAATGGAAAATTCTGTATGTCTGATCAACGAAGTTTTGCCATGACAGTGAGACATTACAAAGACTACATAGCTATATGAGAAAATGGTTTTTTGAGGGAAGAAGGAAACAGGAAAAAGCAAGGTGGAAGATGAGATAAAATATTTCAAAATGATAATGTGTGATTGTACTGGGGGAGTGGGCTTATGCAGTTATATTAGTTTTATATGGCAAATAACAGGTTTTTAAAGCAACATAAGCCTTCCTCTAAAGATCATCCAAAATATTTTAATAATAATATCAGCTTTCTTTGTATAACTTCTGAGCCTATATAAGATCTCACCTTGTCATCATAGAAATCTTGTGAAGTAATTGAGATTACTGTCCTTATTTTACAGATGAGGAAACAAAATTTCATAGAGTCAAATGGCTGGAAAGTGACAGCCCTTGCGATTAGACTGTTTATTCTGACTCCTGGCCCAGTGCTCTTTCGGACAGCAGTGCATGTCTGCTGTGCTTGCTTGCCCAGCATCCCTTTTATAATAACTGAATTTCTCCTTTTGTTTTCAAGACCTTCTTCATCACCTCATCTTCAAGGGTGGGTGGTAGATCCCAGCCTGACTAGTCTGCAGTAACTGGTACAGGACTGAGCATATGACCCAAGTTAGGCCAATCAAAGTCAGTCCAGGAGTTTTGCTGGATATCTTGGAAAACAGACATCTCCTTCCATTGAGGGTATTAAACTGCTAGAAGACGGAAAGCCTGGAGTTGGCCATGGCCATACTTGTCAGTTCATGAAAGAGGCTACCTGAGAGTGAAGTAGAGACAGAAAAAAAACAGAGCTAGAAATTCAGAGAGAGATTTCCCATGACATTGTTGAAGCACTTGGATATTCAGATTAGGCTGCCTCAAGCCAAGGTGTATCCTTGGCCTTTTTTTGTTTGTGAATTGATTAATACCTTTTTCTTTGAATTATGATAACTAAGTGAGGTAGTTGTTGTTTCAACTAAAACTATGCTGGCTAATATGGAAGTCAGTTGTTCAGTTCAGTTCAGTCACTCAGTCGTGTCCGACTCTTTGTGACCCCATGAATCGCAGCACGCCAGGCCTCCCTGTCCATCACCAACTCCCAGAGTTCACCCAGACTCACGTCCATCGAGTCAGTGATGCCATCCAGCCATCTCATCCTCTGTTGTCCCCTTCTCCTCCTGCCCCCAATCCCTCCCAGCATCAGAGTCTTTTCCAATGAGTCAACTCTTCGCATGAGGTAGCCAAAGTACTGGAGTTTCATCTTCAGCATCATTCCCTCCAAAGAAATCCCAGGGCTGATCTCCTTCAGAATGGACTGGTTGGATCTCCTTGCAGTCCAAGGGACTCTCAAGAGTCTTCTCCATCACCACAGTTCAAAAGCATCAATTCTTCGGCACTCAGCCTTCTTCACAGTCCAACTCTCACATCCATACATGACCACAGGAAAAACCATAGCCTTGACTAGACGGACCTTTGTTGGCAAAGTAATGTCTCTGCTTTTGAATATGCTATCTAGGTTGGTCATAACTTTCCTTCTAAGTAGTAAGCGTCTTTTAATCTCATGGATGCAGTCACCATCTGCAGTGATTTTGGAGCTCAAAAAAATAAAGTCTGACACTGTTTCCACTGTTTCACCATCTATTTCCCATTTTAAAATGTTAGGTTGGCCAAGTCAAGGTGGGCTATAGGGCGGTGACTATTCCCCTTGTACTAGCTAGAACGTGGTCCATCTGTGCTATGCAGTGCAGAGCAGATGGTTTAAGTGTTACTTGTCATATCCTTGGACTCAGGTTATGTGTCTACTGAGGCTAGAACCTTAAGGAACTTGGTAGAGAAGTGTCAGGATGCTGTAATATAGTAGCAAGTTCTCAATATGTCAAGCTTGACTGTTAAAAACCAAAAAAAAAAAAAAAAAAGAAAAAGAAAACACCACTTTGCTTTATGAGTGCTTCAGACAATCCAAGACAGATGATATTCAAATAACTATGTGCTTTGAAAATTATAAAAGGCATATTCTCCACCCCAAGAAAAAGTTAGTGAATGGAAATCCAGGGAGGCTAACGACAACATTGCAAATAAAAATAGTATCTAGAAGACACTGCAATAGGATTCTCCAGGTCATTCCCAAGAACCTTTCAAGAGCTCCTCCTTGTCTAAGAGAAAAGTGTTAGGTGGGGCTTTCCTGGTGGCTCTGAAGGTAAAGAATCTGCCTACAATACAGGAGCTGCTGCTGCTGCTAAGTCGCTTCAGTCGTGTCCGACTCTGTGCGACCCCATAGACGGCAGCCCACCAGGCTCCCCCGTCCCTGGGATTCTCCAGGCAACAATACAGGAGACCCGGGTTCAATTCCTGGGTTGGGAAGATCCCCTAGAGAAGAGAATGGCTACCCACTCCAGTATTCTTGCCTAGAGAATTTCATGGACAGAGAAGCCTGGCGGGCTACAGGCCACGGGGCCACTAAGAGCCACACATGACTGTGACTAACACAACAACAGGACGTTTATAGGTGAAAATAGTAGAAACTCCAATCTAATTATTTTAGT
Source organism: Bubalus bubalis (assembly GCF_019923935.1). Classification (NCBI taxonomy): domain Eukaryota; kingdom Metazoa; phylum Chordata; class Mammalia; order Artiodactyla; family Bovidae; genus Bubalus; species Bubalus bubalis. The sequence continues at coordinate 75,491,725 of NC_059166.1, read as the reverse complement.
TAAAAGGCAGTAGAAAGCACTTTCCTTTTCACACCACCTAGAGATACACGGAGGATTAGATATAACTGATCCCAACCAGTTGTTCTGCACCATAATAAACCTTTAAACTGAGATACGGAAAATGGATAGAGCTTTGAGACCTCGAGTAAGAAACTGTAGACCACGTTTCTCTTGAAACTTTGACTCAGCATGACCTCAGTTATTAGCCTGGAGCATTGACCAAATGCAAATTAACTGGATGCTTATCAAGGTGTTAAGGAAGTTTTGCTTCCAGAGAAACCTCAAACCTGGCAAGCAAAGTCGTGAAAGTACTTAAGTCCAAACATTCCCTCCAAAACTTTACTAATACGAAGTACATTGGTAAAGGAGCACCGAAGTAAAGGGCGGGGCGGTGGGGGAGTCAAATGTAGCCACAAGGGAGTAATTGTCAAGTGAAATTCTCTGCAGATTCCTGACCTAGGGACTCACTGACCTTCCAGGGCAATAAATACTGTCAAAAAGTTAGTTCAGGTTTTTCTGTATCTTACGCAATTATCTACTTGCAATCCCTGATAGGTAGAATCATTTATTTATTTTCCCCCTCTTCTCATTCCCAAATGAGGGTTTTATTACATTTGTCCTTTATTTACTCCACCGTTGTCTACTATGTTTGCTATAGGTGGTTAAACAAATGTACCATTAGTCATAGACTGCTGTATCATGAGAAGCTAGATCTAAGACTGACAGAAAGATTGGCACAAAGCAAAGATCCAGACCTCGAAGTAATATGGTAACTGCACAACACATATTTGTACTTTTTAGACAGAAGCTGAATGTGGTATTTGTTGTCTATGAAATAGTTGCCTTACGTGACATCGGAGCAATGTGTATATAAAAGGAAATGTTGAAATGTTATGAAGGTGTAGGTGTTTCCTGGGCAACCATGTGTGACATAATGGAGATGTATTGATTTTAGTTATCAAGCATCCCTGGACACAGAACCCTTGCTTTCTTTATGGACCCCTCCACACAGTGCAAGGGGTTTAAATGGACGGGGTTTAAATGGGCTGCCCCAGGTCTAGGAGTATGCTCTCATTTGATCATTCAATACCAGAGTCCACAATTACTATTAAGAAATGGGCACATGACCCATGGTAGGTCAACCAAATTAGCCTGAAGGTTTTTGCTAAAAAAAAAGTATTGGGAAAAGAGCACTCTTCTTCCATTGGCACTGATGTTGTTAATAGAATATAAGTCTGGGACTTCCAATGCTCATTTTTGCTACCACTTAGAAAGCTTCTGAGAATGAAATGAGCCAAGAAAGCAGAGCTGAGAGGGGCAGAGAGAGACTCTTGATAAGGTGTGAGCAGCTAACTCAGCCATGCCCAAAGTCTATATATATTACATGTGCTTTTCAGTTATTTAAGCCATTACATTCCCTTTTCTGCTTCCATGAGTTCATAGGGATTAAGAAGCAAAAATGCTGATGGATGGATGCTTCTATTTCTGTTAATGCCCTTCGAGTTCTAGCTGTGGGAGAAACAGCACCCTATTTTGGTCTCAGATGCAGATACTATACCTAATCTAGGAGAAATTACTTCAGCCCTCAAGGGTGTTGCTGTCCAGCTGTTTCCACAGCTGAGTTTTCTCAAGATCGTTCCACCGTTCTGTCAGGCCAGCTGCTTCGGGGTGATAAGACAGCAGCCTAAGACCGGTGAATTCTCAGTCCACTGCCGCATTTCCTTTGTTGCAAAAATAAGCTCATTGGTTGGAGGTGATGCTGTGTGGAACTCCACGATGCTGAATAAGGCATTCTGTATATCCACGGATAATGGTTTTGGCAGAAGCATTGCAGAGAGGGACAGCAAATCCATCTCCAGGAAAGTGTCTATTCTAGTGAACCTAAAGCACCATGATGGAAGTGGTTTGATGTAATCATCCTGCCAGTAGGTGGCTGGCAAAACTACCAGGGGAATAGTGCCATAGGAGTGTCTCAGATTTTGTCTGTTGGCAGGGCAGGACACAGCAGTGGCCACGGCAGATCAGCCCACGTTACCTAGCCCATACGAAGCCTCCATCCTTGCTGGCATGGCTGCATTCTGTGTTCATTTAGGAATGACAGCAGTAGCTGGGGATAGATTCTAGCTGACATCCACAGAATAGCAACTTTTCACATGATTATTACAATCCTCCTTTGCTCACTTTTTGGTGAGCATTAACATAGGCCACAAATATCTTAATATTCTCTATACCATCAGAGAGATCTGTTCACATATCTCTTCCTTACACTGTCTTGCTACCAATTTTCTGATTGGGTACCTCGCGAGTCTCTGACTATTCATCTAAACATTAAGCATTGCATACGGATCAGGAGATCAGAGTAGATCCATGCCCCTGCCCATCTCTTCTTCCAGGCAGAAGTGAACAGCATTGTGCGCTGTTGCGAGTTCCACCCGTTGGAAGGATTTCTCATCACTGTCCTTTAGGGATACCCCGGAGTGGAGTTGTAGTCCTGCAGCTTTCTCCACTGTAGAGCAATGCCAGCATCTTGTGCAGGATCACATGTAAACCAGACCATAAATTTTGCTCCTCTGGAGTCAGTTGGTCGTGGGGAGCTCCCCAAGAGACCTTAGGTACAAACTGAGATGGAGGAAGCAGCTTAGGCCGAAACATGGGCATGAGCATCTGTGATGGTTGCTCTGTGCTGAGCCTGATCTTGTATGACTACAGTCATGTGGTGATGAAATGCTACCCAATGACTTGGCTTCTTGTCAACACTTGGTTCATGGTAGGTAACTCTGGTGACTTAATGGTCCGTGATCAAGCATTTAGGTACTTATGGCTTTTCAAAAGGAGAGTTTTCTGCAGAGAAGACAAAGCTCTGTCACAAAATTATTAAAGCTCTGTGCTATGACTCACAGGGACCTGCCAAAGCTTTCATATAGCATCCCTATCTACCTCTGATTCTTCAAGAGCCTTCAGATCTGCTCTTACATAAAGCCCAAATTGGGGAGCAACTTGTATGGCAGCCTGGACCTGATAGAGAGCCTTCTGTTCCTCTTACTCAAGGCAGCTTTTGGTAATCGATTAGAATAGATAGTCCAAACGAGATACATGTTTATCTAAAAATCCAAAGAGGCCCACAAGGTGTTTGCTTCTTTCTTCATGTTGGATGAGGCAGATGCAGTGGTCATTTTTCCTTCATCTTCTAAGGGATGTGTCAACATGCTCCAGACCACTAGATCTCTAGACGTTTCCCCTGAACCTTTGGGTGGTATTTCTGTACTATATATATCTGTATATTTCCAAGGTGGAACTATACATTCTCTTGCATGTTATGATGAGACTAGCCTGCTCAGAGTCGTGAATGACAGGGAAGCCTGAAGTGCTGCAGTCCAGGGGGTCGCAAAGAGTTGGACGTGACTTAGCAACTGAACAGCAGCAGCAAGCCTCCTCTAAAGTATCATCGCTAATAAGGAAGAGTTAAATGATAGGGAACAGGATCTTTGAGCCAGTCATAAATTATTTTCTGAAAGAAAGCAGAACACTAAGATAAGAAATGAAACCAAAGGCTCGTCCTAATGGCAATATGAAAGAAACAGGGCCTGTAGGACAGAAAAGCACAAAATTAGGGCATGAAATTGTTCCTCCTCTCCCATCGAAGAGAGATGCCACATTCAGGACAAGTTCCAGATCCTTTTACTTCTTTATATTTTTCCCTTGCTTTTGGCACTGGGTGTCTCTTCTACTTTCAACCTAACTGCTGTGTTTTATCAATCATATCTCCAAAATCTATCACTTTTCTGCCTCTCTGCTACCTGCGAGATAAAAAGCAAACGTGTGTGTGCTCAGTTGGTCAGCTGTGTCCAGCTCTTTGCAACCTCATGGACTGCAGCCTGCCAGGCTCATCTGTCCATGGAATTTTCCAGGCAAGAATACTGGAGTGGGTTGCCATTCCCTTCTCCAGGGCATCTTCCCAACCCAGGGCTCAAACCCGAGACTCCTGCATCTCCCTGCATTAGCAGGTGGATTCTTTACCACTGAGTCACCTGGGAAGCCAAAGAGCAAACAAATCATAGCCAAAGGTTCCTTCAGATATGACACCCAACTGTCCTTCTGGCCTCCTATGCAATCGACTCTTGTATTGGATTCCTCCTCTTGCCTAAAATATACTGTATGTTTTTACAACTTCCAGCCTTTGCATAAAATGGTCCCTATCCTGGGAAAGACCTTCCTCCTCCTCTTCTCCTGGATTGCTCAGTCCATCCTCAAGACTCAACTACTTTTCTTCTCCAGTTTCCCTGATTTCCCCCAAACAAGCAGATCAGTCTCACCTCCGGGTTCCCCACAGCATTCGGCTTATAATTGTTAGAACGCTGACCACAGGAGATTGCTGTTTTTCTGTCTATATATGCCCATCTCAGTGAATAGAACAAGGGAGGAGTGTAATAAACATTTGCTCAATAAATGAATGGATGGATTTATTACCTTTTGCTTTGCCTGGATCTTCCATTGTAGCCCCGGATCTATTTACTTGCAGTTTGCTGATGACGTTATTTAAAATCTTTAAGGAAGAATTTATTTTTCCAAAACAGCTGTGTAAGTAATTACCTAAAGTCACTGACAGAACATTCCCTTGAATTGATTTGTTTAAAGGTCACTTAGAGAAGTACTGGATTTAGTGCTTAATTAGTTGATTTTCTTTGGCAGGGGTGTGTGTGGGGGGTGGCATATCCATGCATGAATCTCAATATAAGAAAGAGAAAGAATTGAACAGTGAATTAAAGTACTGATCTTCTTTTTATAGTTTACTCTGTCAAAGTTATGCACTCATCCCAGCTAGAATAATGGACAGAGCTCATCATTAAAATCCTTATTTTCCAACATCCTGACTGTGTAACCGATGATAGACAAGCCCTATACTGCTCAGTTACCCTTTTACTGTAGAATGGAGATAGTAATTATTGCCCAAGTACAGATTTCTTGAAAATGTCAGTTTTTTAAGTACGTACAAATGCTCATCAAATACAAACATTATGAGGATTTTGTGTGCCTAATAAACATATCAGTATATTCAGTGAGGCATTCCAGGAACAACCTGGGTACTCTAAGCTTTTATTTAATATATCTTTACCAACCTGCACAGTGTCTGACAAATTAGGAAACTAATTAGCATATATTTAAATACTTTTATTTCAAAGAAGATCATTGAGATAGTAACCAGAAAATTCAGGAATTTTTGCTTCATAGGTAGAGTTAACTTTTCCTGTCATTATTGTAAGCTAATGTCTTATTTTCATCAGAAAACAGGTAGTTGGTAGTCATAGTCATCCAGTGTAGGAGTTCTCATGTCTGTGTCAAATTCCAACCCAAGTAAATCCCAACCTAGTTAAATTGGTTTATTTAAGGGAGCTTTGAAATGCTGCTGCTGCTGCTGCTAAGTCGCTTCAGTCATGTCCAACTCTGTGCGACCCCATGGACCGCAGCCTACCAGGTTCCTCCGTCCATGGGATTTTCCAGGCAAGAGTACTGGAGTGGGGTGCCATTACCTTCTCCTATGAAATGCTAGGGCTTCCCAAATGGCACCAGTGGTAAAGAACCTTCCCACCAATACAGGAGACATAAGAGATGTTGGTTCAATCCCTAGGTCAGGAATATCCCCTGGAGGTGAGCATGGCAACTCACTCCAGTATTCTTGCCTGGAGAAGCCCATGGACAGAGGAGCCTGGTGGGCTACAGTCCATAGGGTTGCAAAGAATGGGACACGACTGAAGCGACTTAGTATGTGCACACACACAAGAAATGGTAATTTCTAAAATTTTTTGAGAACTAGAGATTCTGAGTTATATCTGTTGACCTATAAAGGTAAATGTCGACCAGAATACAGGAATACACTGACAATTTTTTTTACCTAAATTAGAAGTGTCACTTTGCTTGAACTAAATTAGAAGCACCTGTGTCACTTTGATCAGAGCGCGTGAGTTGTGACGAGCTCCAAGTTCAAGCTGGTCCGACAGCTGCTTCAGTATGGGGGGTGCTGGCAGGGACGGGGGGTAGGGGCGTGGTGCAGCTGTAATTGTGGAGACAGCAGAGGAAATAGGGCTACACATCAAGGGGGAATCAACCTACCATTTAATATTGTTCCCCCTCCTGAAATCTCACCTTAATTTTGCTTTATAGTCATAGTTCATTTCTCTATGGAAGAAACTGTAAATTAGGTTCCTTAAAAATTAAACACGTTCATTTATTTCACAAAGGTTAGTGAGTTCTTAATATGTGCAAAAGGGCAACGTGCTGGGTCTAGGGATAGAAAGAGAAAGGGTTCACGGTAAACTCAGGAAGACAGACCTGTGAAGAGCTTGCACCCTAGGGGAGCAAGAGGTAAAAAAAAAAAAAAAACTAATTTCAAGAGAGAGAAAGAGTCAAGAAAGGCTCTTTGAGATAGTTGCATTGAATAATTTTGAAAGATGAGGACACTCTGAGTTGTATTTCTAGAGGGAGGGAACTGCACCCATTTATCACCCAGGAGTATCAGTTTTCCTTGTGAATTCCAAAAATAATAAAAATAATTCAGCACTCTTTTAAAAATGTATTTGGAGGTGGAGAGCAGAGCACAGGACAGTCAGGATAGCCAGGGGAGAAGAGCACTGCCTGCCACTCTCTTAACCAGTGGGGACACTCGGCCTCTTGCCAGCTTGAAGGGCAGGCTCAAAGTGATTATAGCAATCGGGCCGAGTCACTGTCATTTGCAAAGGGATGGTTTAACATAAAGAACCACTAACTAATGGCATTGGAGCACCCAGGGTTAGCTAGGAAGAAGTAAAAACAACTGAAGTATAAAGGAATCCCGGATAGAAGGAGCAGCCACGCCCTCTCAGGATGAGCTGAGGATTAACCTACTTCCACCCCAAGGCTGAGATCCTGACCTTGCTGGAGAAGGCACAGAAGTGGCTCACTGGATGCAAAGAGGATGCTGTGATGTTGCGCTCTTGAAACTTAACTAGAAATTTCCCTCCAGGGTGCCAGCCAAAACTATTCAAGGGCAGATGACTCGCTGGAGGCACTTGTAAAACTGCCAAGGGCTGTAGGCACTGAGGAAGCTGCTGGCTCCTGGATTCGGCCGCCCGACGAGATCCGCCGAGCTGGGCACGGCAGAAGCTGCCAGCATTGAAGGAGCCTAGTGCTGCAGGGGTACCCATTTCCAGGCTGCAGGAGCCAGACAAGACGAACACACTGGAACCAGGAAGAAAAGCCTGCGTCCTGCGATATCTCTCTAGCACCCTCTGGTGGCAAAGTTTAGCTGCTGCTGCCTGCTAAGCCAACTACTCCTTGGGCTTGCTCTGTATTCACAGAGTGCGTAAAAAGGACCTATGGCTGATTCATGGTGATGTTTGGTAAAAACCAACACAATTCTGTAAAGCAATTATCCTTCAATTAAATTTTTTTTAATAAATAAGTAAATTTAATTATTTTTAAAAGGGTGAATTCAGAGCAGAGGGGCAGCAGAGGAGAGGGCATACAGCATCAACAAAATTTACATCAAGAATTCACAAAAGGCTTAGAACCTGCAGAGAAGGCAGATGCTGAAAATAAATGATTGGTGGAATGTTTAGTGCTTTGATCCATAGGTTCCTTCCATCAGTCTCTGCAGTGGGGTGACTGCCCTCTTTCCACTCCAAAGAAAGACTCGAGTTTTATTCTTGAAGACAAGAGAGAAGATCTTTGAACTGGGATGTGCTGTGCCTGGAACCATGTGAAAACCAAGCGAATGAAACGAATACAGACCTAGGGAATGCTGAACCCCTTGTGTTTCTCATTCCTAGTTCCCAGAGGCTGGCTCAATGTTGGCAGCTTTTTAGTTCTCACCTTTAAAATGAGAAGACAAGATTAATGAGACATCAGAAGAAGTCTCTAACATGAAAAATAGAGACAAAAACAATACTTGAAGACCTTAGAAAGGAGAAGAAAGTTCAGTTATTCTCAAATAGGAAAAAAATTGCAAGACTTTCTTGCAGTACAAAGGAACATTTGGTGGGAGAAAAAGAGAATATGATAAAAAAACATGATGACAGAGATGAAAAATTCAATAGTAATGATGAAAGATAATGTCAAGGAAACTATTCAGAAACCAGAGTACAGAGAGACGGCAAATAAAAGATAAGAAATGAAGAAGATGGTTCAGGAGGTACAATATTTGAATCATAGACATTTCCAAAAGAGAAATCAAATGAAACAGGGAATCATCATAAAATCTTGTAATAAGGTAATAAAAATGATAAAATAATTTAAGAATAAAATAAATAACAAGAAAATATTTTAAGGATATTTTTCATAAAATAAATAGAATAAGAAAACTTCCTAGAATAAGTTTTCAAATTAAAAGGGCTCACCAAGTGACAGATAAAAAGATGAAAAATAAGCCCAACTAAGTGAAATTTCAGGTAAATAGAGAAAGCTTTTAGACAGAAAAAGAAAAAGACAATAAGTATGCCGTGAAAAATAAGGAACCAAATGTGATATGTCAGCAGCAACACCTTTTTCTTAAAGAGTGTGGAGCAGCACTTTCAGTATTATAAAGAAGAAAATCTTTCAATGTAGAAATCAATGCCTGCTTACTGTGTTACAGTAAAATATATTTTTAGATGTACAAATTCTCAAATGTTGTATTTTCCTTGCACCCATTCTCAGGAGATAATTAGAGGTTGTCCAATGAAACAAGGGAGTAAGCTAGAAAGAAGAGAAGAGGGGTATCAAGAAAACAGGATCCCCAATTAGAAGAAAAACAAGGGCATTCTTATCATGATGACAGGCAAAGGAAGTTTCTGGACAAGTGCTTAGCAGTATCCCTAGAGAGCAGTCAGTTCAAACAGAAAATGATTGGAGATCTCCAGATGAATCATTCCATAACAAGATAATTGGAACTGAGAGATTACCTGAGAAGAATGATCTTGGGGGAAATGGTTCTGAAAGCCTACTGTGAAAAATTAGCAAAATTGAATAAAACCAACCTAATGAATAGAGCATGGTTATGACCAGTGTCAAAAATAAAAGTTTAAAAGAAAGTGTAATTTTAGTAAATTCCTAAAGTGCTCAGCTATAAATATGATTTACATAGTCATAGAATGTAAGCAATTAGTTGAATCTAGACGAGCTGGAGGAGATGAAGATTTCAGGGAGGTAAATGCTCAGCCATCATACTGGAAAGTCAACTGATAATGTGTAAAAGTGAATAATCAAAAAATAGGATTATATGCATATTATTGAGAAATATGAAGAAGGAAGCTCTAAAGTAATTAAAAGGGATTGCCTCTGGGAAAAATTGCAGAAGAGATTGACAGAAAACCATTGTATTTTGTTATATATGTTTCACATATAAGCTATGTATATATATGTTACCTTTTAAAAATAAACTTAATGTGAAAAGTAATAAAAGAATATATTAGCTAAAGTATTTTCATATTCACATGCACTGAACAAATGTGTGTTAAGAATTCCCTATGTGCCTGGCTCAGAGTTCTAAGCTATAAATTGAAATAAAACAGGGTTCCTACCCTGAAGGACCTCACACTGTTAGAAAATGACTGAAGGATTATGAGAGAAACATAAAACAAATAAAGCAGAGAACATTGCCATTAAGTGCTAGTTAAGTATGAGTTGTAGCATGTGTGTGTGCTAAGTTGCTTAAGTCATGTCCGACTCTTTGCAACCCCATGGACTGCAGTCTCCCAGGCTCCTCCATCCATGGGATTCTCCAGGCAAGAATACTGGAGTGGATTGCCATGCCTTCCTCCAGGGGATCTTCCTGACCTAGGGATCCAACCGACGTCTCTTATGTCCCTTGCATTGGCATGCATGTTCTTTACCACTGCTGCTACTAAGTCGCTTCAGTCGTGTCCAACTCTGTGCGACCCCATAGACAGCAGCCCACCAGGCTCCTCTGTCCCTGGGATTCTCCAGGCAAGAATACTGGGGTGGGTTGCCATTTCCTTCTCCAATGCATGCATGCATGCTAAGTTGCGTCAATCGTGTCCGACTCTGTGCGACCCTATGGACAGCAGCCCACCAGACTCCTCTGTCCACAGGATTCTCTAGGCAAGAATACTGGAGTGGGTTACCATTTCCTTCTCTGGGTCTTTACCACTAGTGCCATGAAATTCAGTTATCTAAAAGACATGTAAGAGAAGATGTTTCTTGAAAAGCAAATGTTTTTACAGGTTGCCATATTAGATCATTAATAATAATAGCACTTAATAGCTGCTATTTTTTTTTAACTGCCTCCTAAGTGTATGATGTTCATACTGGGTCTTTTGCCTACATCCTTTGATTTCATCCTGGCTCTAATGAGGCAGATCTTATTAGCCTCATTTTACAGATGAGCTGAATCATAGTGGCGTTAAGAATAGAAAAGCTTCATGGCTGTGCCAATAGCTGACATGATTCAGACTCAAAGGGAGGGAATAAACTAGATTATCTTCTTGGCTTACTTGAGATACTGTGAATCCACAGTGTATTTCTTTCTGTAGGCTGCAGTCAGTAGAGTTGAAAAGTCGTGGCTGTATATTACCAGAACTCCACAATATTGAAATGGACCTGCATTCTAGAACATGGAGAGGTCTTTGCAACAGAAGAGGTCTTTGTCCTGCAAAACATTCCTGTAAAAGTTTGATATTAACTCTTTATCTCTACAGATATATATATATATATATATATATATATATATAGCTATCAAAGAAAGTAGCTCTTCTTTCTCTTTGAGTAAGCATCTTAAAATTTCCATATGAATAAATTCAAAGCAAAATCAAAATATGCTTAATTGTTCTTTTCTTTTGTAATTCCCCAAATGCTTTTATTGTTCATTGTACTTTTAATATATTCAGAATAATTTAATTTAAACTCTGGTTACTTAACTCTATTTGCCTGCCAATTTAATCATTGTGCACCTGCCATATTTGTCTCTCTATAGCCTAAAATAAAGAATAAAACTGATTAATAAAATGCTTAACTCTATCTTGTATTCATTCTGTCACCCTATTATTGAAACACTGAATAGCATCTACATGTGACCTGTATGCTAAGTCGCTTCAGTCGTGTCCGACTCTGTGCAACCCCATAGACGGCAGCCCACCAGGCTCCCCCGTCCCTGGGATTCTCCGGGCAAGAACACTGGAGTGGGTTGCCATTTCCTTCTCCAGTGCATAAAAGTGAAAAGTGAAAGTGAAGTCGCTCAGTCGTGTCCGACTCCTAGCGACCCCATGGACTGCAGCCTACCAGGCTCCTCTGTCCATGGGATTTTCCAGGCAAGAGTACTGGAGTGGGTTGCCATTGCCTTCTTCAACTATCACAATACTGTATTCTAAATTGAAATGAAATGACAGATACTATCAATGTTTGATGTCCTTTCATCCTATTATGCTCTGTGTATGGCTTTCCATCTTGATGTCAGATGACCATTCTGAAAAGGGTCGGATGAGATTTCATATTTGCTAAGAGATTTATTGTCTCATGCTTCAGAAATGCTCAGAAAGTCAAGACTGCAGCCGTTGAACATCTATAAACCATTGCATAAATTATGGCAGCTTTTAAAGTCCTCACCATAAAAGCCTCATAAAAGGTTATTTTCACATTCAGTACTCACTGTGAATTTATTTTTAGACCAGAAATTGAGTGGAGAGTTGTCTTTAAGCTGCTATAATTCCCAGGTGTGTTTCCAATTAATTAGAGTCATGTCAAAACAGGTCTGTTGAATTTAAATTACCTTTGTTCTTCCTTTAAAACACTTTTCCAAATCTGGGAGAAAGAGATTCAATAAACTACCAGCGACAAGGTTCTGAAATATACATGGTAAATAAAACATTAAAGGTGCACACAGATGGATTTTATGGATTTAGCTTTGATGTTCACTGGTCTAAAGCTGACCTGTATGCATAACAAGTAAATGAAACATAAGACAGGGTGGTAGTCACCATCTCTTCTTTCACTGCACGTGGTCAGCACTTATTCTGAGCCCTCCTAATACATTTGCTGCTTCCTATGCCTGTGTTTGTGTGTCTCATTTCCGCTGCTACAACTTTTTTAAGAAAAGCTCCTTCTCTCGTTTATCATTTTGTTCCCACTGTACCTGAGCTCCAGAGAAGGCAATGGCACCCCACTCCAGTACTCTTGCCTGGAAAATCCCATGGACGGAGGAGCCTGGTGGGCTACAGTCCATGGGGTCGCTAAGAGTCAGACACGACTGAGCGGCTTCACTTTCACTTTTCACTTTCATGCATTGGAGAAGGAAATGGCAACCCACTTCAGTGTTCTTGCTTGGAGAATTCCAGGGACGGCGGAGCCTGTTGGGCTGCCGTCTATGGGGTTGCACAGATTCAGACACGGCTGACGCAACTTAGCAGCAGCAGCAGCAGTACCTAAGCTCTGATCTTCCACACATTTAGCACTCAATACATTATTGCATTGGTGCTTTTAAAAAAAGAAAATCTGTCCATTAAACAATACATGAACAAAGTAAAGTTTAAAAACAAATCAAATGAATCACAGCTTCTTCATCAAAAAACGCCAGTGATAATATTTTAAAAATACTACTCCCTCCTTTTCTTTTTTCCTGTATGTGGATGTTTTGTATAAGCCTTATGTCTGCATAATTAGGATGCAAAAGTTAGACGTTATAACATGAACAGTTTCCATTCTATTTTTAAATCAGAGTAAAAAGTGAAATAGCTACATAATATTTCATTAGAGAATTTTAAAACATAAAAGTATTCATAATTCTTTTGTTATGAGGCAGAAGTGTTGTTGCAAACTGAGTTCCGGTGTTTTTGAAAAGCTGTGCATCATTTTGACGATAGAAGTGTGGCCAGTGATCTGGTGAGACTACATCTCGAGGGGTAGGTTTTAGGATGTACTGTATACAACTAAGGGAACTCTGAGTTGGGCTTCCCCCGTGGCTCAGTGGTGAAGAATCCACCTCTACGCAGAAGCTGTAAGAGATGCAAGTTCAATCCCTGTGTCGGGAAGATCCCCTGGAGAAGGACATGGCAACCTAGTCCAGCTCAATAGTTGTGGCACATGGGCTTAGTTGCTCCAAGGCTTATGGGATCTTCCCAGATCGGGGATCAAAACCAAGTCTCCTACGTTGGCAGGGGTATTCTTTACCACTGAGCCACCAGGGAAGCCCCGTATTGCTATTTGTATGAAATTCACCAGATATGATTCTGTTTTTTCAAGTATTCTATAATTCTCTTTTAAGCAACTTAACATTTGAGTTTCTACGGACTTAGCTTTCTCCCCTCCAGGGTTAATTGTAACAATAGGGTGCTCCCAGGAGGTCCTTGGGAGAAGGCAATGGCACTCCAGTACTCTTGCCTGGCAAATCCCATGGACGGAGGAGCCTGATGGGCTGCAGTCCGTGGGGTCTCTAAGAGTCGGACACGACTGAGCGACTTCCCTTTCACTTTTCACTTTCATGCATTGGAGAAGGAAATGGCAACCCACTCCAGTGTTCTTGCCTGGAGAATCCCAGGGACTGGGGAGCCTGGTGGGCTGCCGTCTATGGGGTCACTCAGAGTCGGACACGACTGAAGCGACTCAGCACACACAGGCTACAACTCATACACTACACCGAGCATTTAACGGCACTGTTCTCTACTGTATTTTTTTCATGTTTCTCTCATAATCCTTCGGTCATCTTCCAACAGTGTGAGGTCCTTCAGGGTAGGAACCCTGTTTTATTCCAATTCCTAGCTCAGAGCACTGAGCCAGGCACACAGTGAATTCTTAACACACATTTGTTCAATGAATCTGAAAATACTTTAGCTAATATATTCTTTTATTACTTTTCACATTAATTTTATTTTTAAAAGGTAATATCTACACATAATTTATATGTGAAACATATATGACAAAATACAATAGTTTTCTGTCAATCTCTTCTGCAATTTTTCCCAGAGGCAATCGTTTTAAATTACTTCAGAGTCAGACAAGCAAGCAAGTATTCAACTAAGGGAACTCTGGGTTACCCACAGCTCTGAAGTGTGAAGTTCCTGTGGTTCATCAAGCATTGTTGGCAGTTCTGTTGTCCTGCTTTTCTATCTTTATCACCCAGAAAACCAGCCTTCTCCAAAAGCGGAAGCTTGTCACAGCTTCTGGCAGTGGAAGACCTACACTGCGTCTTTGCTTTTCTAGTAGACAGCAAGTCACATCGTATTTATACTGTTGATCAGGATACTTCCATTGAAGAGAAATTAACCTTTAAGAAAAGACCCCTGTTACTGGGACTTCACCACCTGTAGATGAAACCCCTCGACTCTATCCATGGGTTCTCAGGGCAAGCACTCTCTCCAGGCTGTCCTTCTTACCCACACATCTTAACCCCAGTAACTCTCTGTTGTCCTGGATGCCAGCCTCTGCTCTGTGCTATATATTCAGCTCTCTGCTTGTTCTTTTTGAAGGTAACGGTCTATTCAGATACTTTTTTATTTGGAAAAGGATGGAAACCTCCACCCAAGTTCTGCAATGGACACTGCATTTTCTGGTGTGCTTCATTCCAACATCCAGCCCCAGATCTCAAAACTCCTTTCCAGGCTAGAGCCCTAGAACACCTTCTTGTGAGGGGAAAAGATCAGACATTGATTATTTGGGAGATAACAGTCACATTCTTTAGTGCGTATTAGGACTTAGTGAATATTTGTCTACTATTTAGGCATTTCCTAGAAGTACTGGGAAAGAAAAACATTTTTAAAACTCTGTAATGCAAATCACTTTGGGGGTTGAATAACTCCTGGGAGTGAGCATGAGGGAAGCTTCACGATACTGGAAATATTCTATAACTTAATTTAGGTGGTCATTAGGACCAGCCCACTAGGTAAAATTCCAAGAGTTGTAGACTTGTTGCTTTTCTATTTCTGTCAACTTCTCCCTTTATGTCTGTTAACATTTGCCTTATACATTGAGGTGCTCCTATATTGGGTGCGTATATTTACAACTGTATGTCTTCTTGAACTGATCTCTTGATCATCATGGAATGTCCTTCTTTGTCTCTTGTAGCAGTCCTTATCTTAAAGTCTATTTGTCTGATACATGTATTGCTACTCTGCTTTCCTCTGATTTCCATTTGCATGGTATACCTTTTTCCATCCCTTCACTTTCAGTCTGTATGTGTCTCTAAATCTGAAATGGGTCTCTTGTAGACACCATATGTATGGGTTTACTTGTGTATCCATTTAGCCTGCAATGCAGGAGACCCCGGTTCAATTCCTGGGTCAGGAAGTTCCCCTGGAGAAGGGATAGGCTACCCACCCCAGTATTCTGGGGCTTTCCTGGTAGCTCAGATGTTAAAGAATCTGCCTGAAATATGGGAAACCTGGGTTATAGGATAGACCAGGAGAGAACCTCCCCTACTCCAATATTCAATAGGGATCGCTCCCTTCCACTGTTCCCTGTCTCTTCTCCCTAACTTCATTCCTTGGCTACTCCCATTCTCATCTGATGGAACCATTCTCTTTGACTCATTTAATGAAGCCTCTTCTCCTGCTTTCTGATATTGTCCTGTGTTATTTGGTTCTAAATTGTTCATATTCCCTCAGTATCAGTCATCCTGGATCTTGCTAAAACTGTCTGCAGTGCAAATCTTTATATGTTATTTATTGGAATATAATTGATTTATGATATAGTGTTAGTTTCTGCTGAACAACATCATGAATCAGCCCTATGTGTACATACATCCCCTTTGGAGCCTCCCTCCCACCCCATCCCCCCATCCCACCCCCCCCTAGATCATCACAGAGCACCAAACTGAGCTCCCTGTGCTGTATGGCAGCTTCCCACTAGCTATCTTTATGTATTTTTAAACCAATACATTTTATTTACTAATGTGCTATACAAGGTTTGTTGTTCAGTGAATAAAATATACAATTAGGGCTATAGCAAAACATTAGAGAAATATGAAGAACATTATATACCACAGCAAGAAAAACTTGAGTGATAATTTAAAGCCAGAAATTTAGACAGTGTATTAAAAAGCAGAGACATCACTTTGCCAACAAAGGTCTGTATAATCAAAGCTATGACTTTTCCTGTGGTCATGTACAGGTGTGAGAGTTGGACCATAAAGAAGGCTGAGTGCCAAAGAATTAATACTTTTGAATTGTAGTGTTGGAGAAGACTCTTGAGAGTCCCTTGGACAGCAAAGATATCAAACCAGTCCATCCTAGAGGAAATCAACACTGAATATTCATTGGAAGGACTGATATTAAACCTAAAGCTCCAATACTTTGGCCACCTGCTGGGAAGAGCCAACTCACTGAAAAAAACCTTGATGCTGGGAAAAATTGAAGGCAAAATAAGGAGGCAACAGAGGATGAGATGGTTAGCATCACCAACTCAATGGACATGAATGTGAGCAAACTCCGGGAAATAGTGAAGGACAGGAAAGCCTGGCGTTCTGCAGTCCATGGGGTCACAGAGTCAGACATGACTTAGCTGCTGAGCAACAGCAAAAAAAAAAAAAAAGGAAAAGAAAACAGCCAGAAAATATAGCACAGCTTGTGAAAATGTGCTAAACTATTTTTAAAGCTATGGGAAGTATCTCTGAGCATCCAGGTGTCTCTAAAAAACATGATAAAATTAGACCAAAAAATGCATTAAGAGAAACTGTCCTTGTCTTTTTTTTTTTTTTAAGCTTTTTATTTTTTTTTATTATTTTTTTTTAAATTTTATTTTATTTTTAAACTTTACATAACTATATTAGTTTTGCCAAATATCAAAATGAATCCACCACAGGTATACATGTGTTCCCCATCCTGAACCCTCCTCCCTCCTCCCTCCCCATTCCATCCCTCTGGGTCGTCCCAGTGCACCAGCCCCAAGCATCCAGTATCGTGCATCGAACCTGGACTGGCAACTCGTTTCATACATGATATTTTACATGTTTCAATGCCATTCTCCCAAATCTTCCCACCCTCTCCCTCTCTCACAGAGTCCATAAGACTGTTCTATACATCAGTGTCTCTTTTGCTGTCTCGTACACAGGGTTATTGTTACCATCTTTCTAAATTCCATATATATGCATTAGTATACTGTATTGGTGTTTTTCTTTCTGGCTTACTTCACTCTGTATAATAGGCTCCAGTTTCATCCACCTCATTAGAACTGATTCAAATGTATTCTTTTTAATGGCTGAATAATACTCCATTGTGTATATGTACCACAGCTTTCTTATCCATTCATCTGCTGATGGACATCTAGGTTGCTTCCATGTCCTGGCTATTATAAACAGTGCTGCAATGAACATTGGGGTACATGTGTCTCTTTCCCTTCTGGTTTCTTTTCTTCTGTCCTTGTCTTTTGAGGATTCTTAAATGAAGGGCAGCACCCTTTGAGCAACTCCACTCAACTGCTGGACACTGATCCCTTAATGGCATGGATGTTACTTGAACTATATAGTTAAAAAAAAAGGGGGAGAGGAATGCTTCATTAAATTTGTGTTTATTCTAGGTTATCAAAGCCCATACTCCTTAAGATAAGGTGAACTTTATAGTAAAATGAACTACTATATCAAAAAGAAAATGCATTTAATTGATGGTAAGGATTCTAAAATAGGGAAAAACCCAGATTATTAAAGAATCTTAAAAGCCATAATCACTAAGATCAAAAACTTGACACTCATTGACCTCAGAAAGGAGACTCATTACTTTAGAGTCTACCACAAAAGATAATAAATATATGCCCCACCCACTGAACCAGGAATTGAAAAAAAAAAAAAAGCTTATGAATATATTCCTTGTTAGCATCTTTCCAAAGAATATGGATAGTTATCTGTTTTAACCTCTAGACAATATTCCAGGAACTGCCATTAAAGCATTGGAATCAACTCATTGTCATTGTCAGGAACTATAATGTAATTGCATATGTTTGGTTAAATATAATAGACAACTCTTTGAGTTTTGTTTTGTTATGTGTTTTCATCTTCCCAAGCTCTTTTTGTAGCTCCTAAATTTGTTTGGTATTGGACTCCCCACTTTCTTTGGGTAATGTCCTACCTTGACCCTAGCGTGGAGAATGAGGGGCTAAAAAATCACAGTGCCTCACCTTCATGATGTAAGAGATGGTTATGTGACCAAGACTTGACAGGCATGGTTGTCCACTGCCCTGGCCACAGGAAGTAGCAGAGGAATGGGCAGAGCTAAAGCTAGGTATTCAGTCTGCCCTCTAATAGCCCCAAATCAGCAAGTCCTCTCTTTTGGGGAGGTACTTAGTGGAATGATATATACTCTTTGTGAAGGAACCTTGTGGTAATGGAATAGAATTAAACTACAAACATAGATAAGTGATGGAAAAAAGAAAATCCTGAAGACCTCATTTAGATTCCTGAATTCAGTCTCCCTGAAACACAGAATAAATTTTTTATTTCCTTAAGTCAATTTGAATTGTGTTTTAAGAAACAGAAACATTTATGTAAATTATTAACATCAAATACCAACTATCCAAAATAATGGTAGCATTTGAATAAATTTACAAGTAATATGTAAGCCTTTGGCAAGGCATAATTTTTACTTCCTCTGTGACTTTTAAATCTTTATAGGAGTTGCTACATGAAAATTTCAGAGACTAACTACCCTTGCCTGATACTTTCAAGGAGTGTATGTAGTTAGTTATGAAAAATTACTGAACAGTGATTTTTGAGAGAAAAGAAGCCAGAATACATGATTCATGAGCTGCTGAATTCATCTCCAAAAAATATGGAACTTACTGTATTTAGCGTACAAAGAAAATTTCCCTGTATCTAAGAAAATTAGATCTTGACTTATTTATAGCAATAAACAATATCTAGGATTCCATGCGTGTGATAGGAGAGAAATTCTTAACTCTGTACCAATCAACAATTCTAGAGACAAACCTAGACAGAATTTTTTTTTTTTTTGGTTAACTCCCAGCTGAAGAGTGTAGAAGTTTATTACTAGCAATGTGCAAAAAGAATCAAAGAAAATTGTTTCTTGTGCTAACTGTGCACAAGTACTTATACCATAAATAAATGATACTGCAAATAAAAACTTATCTATAGAAAAAGGTTGAAATACAGGAACAATCTTCTGTTCCCTTCCTCAGTATTACAATTCATTTTTATTAATAATCATTGAGCACCTAGTATGTGCTGCTGCTGCTGCTGCTAAGTCACTTCAGTCGTGTCCGACTCTGTGCGACCCCACTGACGGCAGCCCACCAGGCTCCCCCGTCCCTGGGATTCTCCAGGCAAGAACACTGGAGTGGCTTGCCATTTCCTTCTCCAATGTAGGAAAGTGAAAAGTGAAAGTGAAGTCGCTCAGTCGTGTCCGACTCTTAGCGACCCCATGGACTGCAGCCCACCAGGCTCCTCCGTCCGTAGGATTTTCCAGGCAAGGGTACTGGAGTGGGGTGCCATTGCCTTCTCCGTAGTATGTGCTAGATACTGAATATAAAAACGGACATGACGTAGCCTCTGCTACCTAGGAATTCAAAGCCTGTTGAGAATTCTCTTCCATGCGGCCACCAGGGGCTACTCTCTAGTTGCAGTACGCAGGCTTCTCATTGCAGTGACTTTTGTTGCAGAGCACAGGTTCAGTAGTTGTGGCACACGGGCTTAGTTCCTCCACAGCATGTGGAATCTCCCCAGACCAAGGATTGAACCCGTGTCCCCTGGCAGGCGGATTCTTAACCACTGGACCACTAGCGGAGTCCCAGCCCGTGATCTTTCGTGAGTGGCTTATCTCATTGAGGAGTCTCTGACGTTTCCTCTACCTCTAGTGCACTGCTCTGGTGGCCCTCTGCTGCCCCCTCTTGGTTCTACACAACATTTTCTCAGGAACTGGGAGAAACGGCTTTAAAGCCTCTGAATAAAAGTTTCAAACGCTTCAGAAATACCTGTGTAAACAAAGCACACTTGGTGGGTCTTCGCTTCCAGTAATGTAATAAAATGACAAAGGATTTTCAGGACTCATAATCCTCACATACAGCAAAAGGAAATTTGACAACTGTAAGAACAACATACTTAATGTTTACCAAGTAGTTCTCAGCTCAAAGCTTAACTTCAGCTCAAAGTTTTCTAGATTAAAAACAGTTAAGGTATACACGTAGTACATTTTCCCAATAGTAATTTCTGAGTCATGAACAGCTTTGAAATCAGATGAAGACTAGAGTCCAGAAGAGTGCATACTAATATATCCACCAGGACTCTGTGACGTGAACCAATTTCAAGGAGACTGGTTGCCTCAGCTGTGCGAGGTGCTATCTTCAGCTGACCTTCAGCTGTCAAGCCCCACAGGAAGCCTTGGCCTTCCTGTCCCCATTCCCCTTCTAGAGCCCCATGCCAACAACTGATCAATGCCAGGATATAAAATGTCTGGTCATGTTAGTCCCACTCAGTCACGTCTAAAGGGTCAGTCTCCATCCAAACCTCCCCTAAGGAGTCAGCTGATGCTGCAGTTGGGCCTCTGCCCGTTCTCATTTCCTTCTCCTCCTTCCTGCAGGTGTTGATCCCAAGATATAACATCCTCATGCTAAACCTCAGGTCAGAGTCTTCTTGGGGAACCCAGCATGTGACAAGTATGAACATGACTGCATAACGTATTTCCCCCCTCCTCGTGGGAATTATTCAAAATGTACAAGAAGCTTTTGTAAGTTCACACACTATTTTTGGAGAACTTGGAAACATGTTTAACTTCCATACTCCATTTTATTTCAAGATAAAATTTGACTCTGTATAGAATAAAACTACTACTTGAAACTGAGATTCTAAGTCAGAGATAAATATTACAGACTCAACAATTTATTTTTAAAAGAAATAGCTGTTCTACTTTCTTAGACAAAACAATTGGCTTTATATAAAAGCTACTATATTTTTTGGTTGGCAAAATAATGCACACACAACTCTCTCAAGCATTATAATGCCTGCTTTTTATGAAGCCAACATTCTGACTTTAAATACAAAAGAAAGGTCAAGCTGTGAAAGTCAAGAGAATTTATGACATTGTTCCCTAATGAGTGCCTACAGAAAAGGGTATTACTGAGGAAGTAATGAAAAGCTCTTAAAGAATCAAAAATCAATCTGTATGCAGCTAACACTGGCTGCAGGCATTTTTGCAAGTGGGAGTAAATGCAGTAGAAAATTTTTATACTTATTTGTATGTAAATACCAATTTGAAAATTGTGCGTTTGGGGAGCAACAACTGACACACAAGGTGTGCCTATAATGATGGAGTTATTTGCAATCACACTATGGGTGACGTGTTTTACTTTTTATTTACTTACATAACATTCACAATTATGCTTTATCTATTCAGTTCAGTTTTGGGTTTTTTTTTTTACCTCTCTCTTCAACGACTTGAAAGCATCTCATGATTTCAATCATCTCATGAAAGTATGATTAAGCAACCATACTTTCTTCAAGACTTGCTTCCTCCTCCACATCTCTTTAGTCCCAATTTTCTGAGTCAAGACTGATACCTTCTGAAATAGAGGATGGTTTGAATGCTATGAACCTTTAAATTGGCTTAATATTTCTAAAAGCTGAGAGGAAACGTTTTTAAATTCTTCACGGCTACAAGGATTTTCTTAGTTAAAATTCATGGGATCTCACATCCCCGGCTTTCTAAATGTTACAAGTTGTAGCAACACAAATTTCTGGCTTTCTCAAATAAATTTTAAAATAAATGATAGCTTCAAGTTTTGTTTCCAAGACAGTCACTTGTTCTACTCATTTATGTACAGAGAGGTCATATGTTTTCAGGCCCTATTCATTAGACAAGTTTTGTTGAGATATTTTATTATAATGTGCCAACACTTACTACTCTTTATATCACTGAGGATGAACAAAATAGAAATTGTGAGCTGGAATTGAATTTAATACTGGTTTTTTCATTGTAGGGGAGCAAAACTTGCCACCCTCAAATATCTCTTGGGCTTTCAGAGTATGTCTAACTGAAAATAATTAGGGTCCCAAAGACTCAGGAAGAAACTTTGCCCTTCCCCCTAACTGTCTAAAGAATTTAGGTAGAGGGCCAGTTAGGCAAATAGAGTTATCACCTGAGATGTCTGCAATGAATATGGACTAGGAGTGGTGGGGGGAAACATCGAGATCAGAGGCGACTCTAGGTCCCACTGTTTCTGGGTGGAACAGCAAACATGTGTTTGCCAAATATTTGCTTTGTCATCTCCAAGTGAATTGCCTTCCTCCCCTTTGAAGTCCCAAACCACCTCCCCTAACATCCTCCTTTGTCTTTCACTGAAGATGGTATTTAAGGTGAGGGTTTCCATCATTTGGCAAGTCACCCAGTTTTTCTAGGTTTCTCCCACGTGTACATGTTATTAAAATTTTGTTTGATTTTTCTCCAGTTAATCTGTCTCATGTTAATTTAATTATTAGACCAGCCCCCAAAATCTTGGAGGGTAGAGAAAAATTTCTTCCTTCTCAAGAACATTAAAGGCCTTCTATTTTTACTGGAATTTGGGGGGATGGGATAGGAAATGGGAAGAAAACTCTTACTACATTTTCTCAAATAGATAATGTCATGATTACTTTTCTTTAAATCTGTTAACATTATAAGATTTAATAATAGCTCTTTATTTAGCACTGTCAACATACTTGCTTGATTTTTTTTCACAGAAAATAATAATCAATCCAGGGAAAAAATAAACATGATTTCCAGATATTGATGTCTTAGATTATTTCCAAGAAAATAATTTTGAAAAACATCAGAAACGTTTAGACTCCTATTTTCATCTCAGGATTAAGAAAAGTCAAAAGGGGACCCTAATTAAGTTCTTAGTGTCATCAAATCCACCTTCACTTATTTCCCCCTGTCTTCAAATTCACTCTTAAATTCACTCATTTGTATTTATTGAATGTATATTATATGTAGTGGCATCAGAGCATATAAAAAATAATGTATAACTTTATGTAATTTATACTATAGTAGACCATTCAAGCGGGGAAACAGAACTAAAAGGAATAGTCAAGTTAATTTCACTAGCTTTGTAATTCAATAATTAGTTCAACAAACATTTGCTTAAGCATACCTACTATGTAAAGGGCATGTTTTCATTTTGCAAATACAGTAAACTGCACAGGTATTGTGTGATTAAATGCTGGGTATAATGTTTGGGCTTCTTTACCACTAGCGCCATGGCTTCCCAGGTGGCACTAGAGTTAAAGAACCCGCCTGCCAATGCAGGAGGTGCCAGAGACATGCATTCCATCCCTGAGTGGAGAAAATCCCCTGGAGGAGGGCATGGCAACCCGCTCCAGTATTCTTGCCTGGAGAATCCCATGAACAGAGGAGCCTGGCGGGCTACAGTCCATAGAGTTGCAAAGAGTTGGACACAACTGAAGCGACTTAGTATGCACGCACATAATGTTTGGGACATGGTGACGACTACTCATTACTTAAATAGGTTGAATAATGGATCCTCCAAAGAAGGTCACATTCTAATTTCCAGAAACTATGAGTATGGTACCTAACAAGGCAAAGGGAATTTTCTAGGTATGATTAAGTTTATAATCTGGAAATAGGAAATTAGCCTAGATTATGCAGCTGGGCGCAATGTAGTCACAAGAATTTTTATAAAATAAAGGAAGTGGCAGAAGAGTCAGAGACATAATTATGACAACACAGCAGCATTAGAAGTGCTGAGAGGTTGTACGTCAAGGGATATGGACAACCTCCAGAGGTTAGAAAAGGCAAGGGAATAGATTCATTCCAGAAAGAATACAGCCCTACCACCATCTTGATTTTAGCTCAGTGAGAACTATTTTGGACTTCTGACCTTAAAAATATAAGATAACAAATTTGTGTTATTGCCTTTACACCAATAAGTTTGTGGTAATTTGTCACAGCAAAATAATGCAGAACCTTCTTGAGCATTTATGGTGTGCCACTACACACGTTAGACGTATTATATCATTTAATCTCCGTAAGAGCCCTATAAAGTAAATATTAATACTATAATTTTCTGTCTCTCACAAATAAGGGAACCAAGGCAAAATTATTTAAGCAGTTTGCACAAGAGGCTGAATTCTTTTTTTGACATTTTATTTATTTTTAATTGAAGGATAATTGCTTTACAATATTGTGTTGGTTTCTGTCATACGTCAACATGAATCAGCCAAAGGTATACATATTTCCCCTCCCTTCTGAACCTCCCTCCAATCTCCCACCCCATCCTGCCCCTCTGTGTGTGTGAAAATTGCTCAGTCATGTCCGACTCTTTGCAACCCCATGGACTCTACCGCCCATGGAATTCTCCAGGCCAGAATACTGGAGTAGGTAGCTGTTTCATTCTCCAGGGGATCTTCCCAACCCAGGGATTGAACCCAGGTCTCCCGCACTGCAGGGAGATTCTTTACCAGCTGAGCCACCAGGGAAGCGCATCCCACCCTTCTGGGTTTTCAAAGGCCAGGTTTGAACTCCCTGAGTCACACAGCAAATTCCCACCAGCGACCTATTTTGCATATGGTAATGTGTATGTCTCTATGCTGCTCTCTCCATGTGTCCCGCCCTCTTCTTTCCCATCTGTGTCCACAAGTCTGTCCTCTGAGTCTGCATCTCCATTGCCGCCCTGCAAATAGACTCATCAGTACCATCTTTCTAAATTCCATATGTGTGTGTTAGTATATGATATTTGTTTTTCTCTTTCTGACTTACTTCACTCCGTGTAGTAGGTTCTAGGTTCGTCCACCTCATTAGAACGGACTCAAATGCATTCCTTTTTATGGCTGAGTAGTATTCCATTGTATATGTACCGCAGCTGCTTTATCCATTCATCTGCTGATGGATGTGTAGGTTGTTCCATGTCGTAGCTGTTGTAAGTGGTGCTGCAGTGAGCACTGGGGCACATGTACCTTTTTCAATTATGATTTTCTCAGGATATATGCCCACCAGTAGGACTGTTAGGTCATGTGGTAGTTTTATTCCTGGTTTAAGGAATCTCTATACTTTCCTTCATAGTGGCTGTATCAGTTTACATTCCCACCATTAGTGCAAGAGGGTTTCCTTTTCTCTACACCCTCTTAATCATAATTAGATTTCCTCATGATCAAGCAAAGTAATTTATATACATGAAGCAGGATACCAACCTATTAGCAATTTTATTATTGAAGTGTTTTGCCAAATGATCATAGTTTCCTTGGATTTTACTTTTACCTTGATGAAAATTCTGAAAGTGTACACTACTATAGATTTGAGTGATTGCTTGAATTTCATGATAAACAGTGCGGCTTCTGTGTATTCTTGATGGCTATATTCCATTTCTAACATTTTCCATTTATTTCACTGTAGGAATTTGATGAAATATTTGCCACTGTCTCTATCTCTCTCAGAAATGGACTGAGACCTCCAACTACCACCATACTTGAAATGATAGTTGAACAGCTTAAGGTAGAGTGGTTTACTTAAACAAGGCTACTTGAGGGATAGTAGACCACATATTGTTTAAAAATAACATAGAAGTTATTGGAGAAATATAATAAAGGTATCAATTTTATGTCACAGAAACTTTAACTATTTCTTTATTAAAAACTCAATCTTCCTCTGTGAGTAAAATATAGAAAAATATTCTGTACATATATATTGAAAAACTCCTGTGAGAGTTGGTCCATAAAGAAGGTTGAGCACCGAGGAATTGATGCTTTCAAATTATGGGTCTGGAGAAGACTCTTGAGAGTTCCTTGGGCTGCAAGGAGATCAAACCAGTCAATTCTAAAGGAAATCAACCCTGAATATTCAATGGAAGGACTGTTGCTGAAGCTGAAGCTCCAATACTTTGGCCACCTGATGCAAAGAGCCAATTCATTGGAAAACATCCTGGTGCTGGGAAAGATTGAAGGCAAAAGGAGAAGATGGCAGCAGAGAATGAGATGGTTAGATAGCATCACCGACTCATTGGACATGAATTTGAACAAACTCTGGGAGATATGGAGGACAGAGGAGCCTGGCATGCTGCATCCATGGGGACACAAAGAGTCAGACATGTCTTAGTGACTGAACAGCAACAACAACAATACTTATTCAAAAAGACATTACATAAAACACATTTATCTTCTATTTTCACACATGGATGAAGATTAAAAAATGGCAACTTTAAACATATTAGAACTTCTTATTTTATAAGTAATTATTATGCAACATAATTTTGATTATTTCTATCAGTACATATACATGTAATTAGTTTTATTATATCTTTTATTTCCTTGAACAATAAAATGTGTTCCTTTATATTTACTTTTTACAGTAAATGAAGTGTAGTCTGCAGTCTATATAGTACTATCTTTTTCTCAAAACAAACAAAAAAATTATTTTAAAGAAATATCATATGATACTCTTTTATGTGCCAGTTTTTGTTTTCAAAAGGTTTATGGAACAGTTGAACAACCAAATTCAATACACTGTTGTTCATGCACAACTGAGGAAAATATATGTCAAATTTACATTGCTGAATGTCAGAGATACATTTCTCAAGGGGTTAAAAGTGAAACACTAACATTAAGATACATGATTCTGAATGATATGAAAGTATACTTGCTTTTATGGTTTTACTAAAAAGCTGACTTTTCCAGGTATTTATTAAAGAATAATAGAATGTCTTTCATATACTACAGAATGAGACTTGTCAACTAAGATTCATTGCAATAATTGTCACTGATGAGGATGCAAAACACAGAAATAGCACTCAGTTCAGTTCAGTTCAGTTGGTCAGTTGTGTCCAACTCTGCAACCCCATGGACCACAGCACGCCAGGCCTCCCTGTCCATCACCAACTCCCAGAGTTCACTCAGACTCACGTCCATCAAGTCAGTGATGCCATCCAGCCATCTCATCCTCTGTCATCTCCTTCTCCTCCGACCCTCAATCTTTCCCAGCATCAGGATCTTTTCAAATGAGTCAGCTCTTCATATCAGGTGGCCAAAATATTAGAGTTTCAGCTTCAACACCAGTCCTTAGAATGAACACCCAGAACTGATTTCCTTTAGGATGGACTGGTTGCATCACCTTGCAGTCCAAGGGACTCTCAATGTCTTCTCCAACACCACAGTTCAAAAGCATCAATTCTTCAGTGCTCAGCTTTTTTTATAGCCCAACCTTCACATCCATACATGACTACATGACTACTGGACAAACCATAGCCTTGCCTAGATGGACCTTTGTTGGCAAAGTAATGTCTCTGCTTTTTAGTATGCTGTCTAGGTTGGTAATAACTTTCTTTCCAAGGAGTAAGTGTCTTTTAATTTCATGGCTGCAGTCACCATCTGCAGTGATCTTGGAGCCCAAAAAAATAAAGTCTGCCGCTGTTTCCACTGTTTCCCTGTCTATTTCCCATGAAGTGATGGGACTGGATGCCAAGATCTTAGTTTTCTGAATCTTGAGCTTTAAGCCAACTTTTACACTCTCCTCTTTCACTTTCATCAAGAGGCTTTTTAGTTCTTCTTCGCTTTCTGCCATAAAGGTGGTGTCATCTGCATATCTGAGGTTATTGATATTTCTCCCAGCAATCTTGATTCCAGCTTGTGCTTCATCCAGCCCAGCGTTTTTCATGATGTACTCTGCATATAAGTTAAATAAGCAAGATGACAATATACAGCCTTGACGTACTCCTTTTCCTATTTGGAACCAGTCTGTTGTCCCATGTCCAGTTCTAACTGTTGCTTCCTGACCTGCATACATATTTCTCAAGAGGCAGGTCAGGTGGTCTGGTATTCCCATCTCTTTCAGAATTTTCCACAGTTTATTGTGATCCAAACAGTCAAAGGCTTTGGCATAGTCAATAAAGCAGAAATAGATGTTTTTCTGGAACTCTTTTGCTTTTTCCATGATCCAGCGGATGTTGGCAATTTGATGTGTGGTTCCTCTGCTTATTCTAAAACCAGCTTGAACATCAGGAAGTTCACGGTTCACGTATTGCTGAAGCCTGGCTTGGAGAATTTTGAACATTACTTTACTAGTGTGTGAGATGAGTGCAATTGTGTGGTAGTTGAGCATTCTTTGGCATTGCCTTTCTTTGGGATTGGAATGAAAACTGACCTTTTCCAGTCCTGTGGCCACTGCTGAGTTTTCCAAATTTGCTGGCATATTGAGTGCAGCCCTTTCACAGCATCATCTTTTAGGATTTGAAATAGCTCGACTGGAATTCCATCACCTCCACTAGCTTTGTTCGTAGTGATGCTTCTAAGGCCCACTTGACTTCACATTCCAGGATGTCTACCTCTAGGTGAGTGATCACACCATCGTGATTATCTAGGTTGTGAAGATCTTTTCTGTGTAGTTCTCCTGTGTATTCTTGCCACCTCTTCTTAATATCTTCTGCTTCTGTTAGATCCATACCATTTCTGTCCTTTATCGAGCCCATCTTTGCATGAAATGTTCCCTTGGTATCTCTAATTATCTTGAAGAGATCTCTAGTCTTTCTCATTGTATTATTTTCCTCTATTTCTTTGCACTGATCACTGATGAAGGCTTTCTTATCTCTCCTTGCTATCCTTTGGAACTCTGCATTCAAATGGGTATAGCTTTCCTTTTCTCCTTTGCTTTTTGCTTCTCTTCTTTTCACAGCTATTTGTCAGGCCTCCTCACACAGCCATTTTGCTTTTTTGCATTTCTTTTTCTTGGGGATGATCTTGATCCCTGTCTCCTGTACAATGTCACAAACCTCATTCCATAGTTCATCAGGCACTCTGTCTATCAGATCTAGTCCCTTAAATCTATTTCTCACTTCCACTGTATAGTTGTAAGGGATTTGATTTAGGGCATACCTGAATGGTCTAGTGGTTTTCACCACTTCTTCAATTTAAGTCTGAATTTGGCAATAAGGAGTTCATGATCTGAGCCACAGTCAGCTCCTGGTCTTGTTTTTGCTGACTGTATAGAGCTTCATCTTTGGTTGCAAAGAATATAATCAGTCTGATTTCGGTGTTGGCCATCTTGTGATGTCCATGTGTGGAGTCTTCTCTTGTGTTGTTGAAGAGGGTGTTTGCTATGACCAGTGCATTTTCTTGGCAAAACTCTATTAGCCTTTGCACTTCTTTATTCTGTACTCCAAGGCCAAATTTGCCTATTTTTCCAGGTGTTTCTTGACTTCCTACTTTTACATTCCAGTCCCCTATAATGAAAAAGACATCCTTTTTGTGTGTTAGTTCTAAAAGGTCTTGTAAATAATCCATTTACTTATTTATTCAATTACCTTTATTTGATTACCTATCAAAGTGTTTCTAGGCTGATGATACAAAAATTCTGAGACATAGTCACTCACTGTCTTCAGGAAGCTTAGAATGGTTTGGGAGGTTAATAAAATACCACAGACAAACAATGCAATGAGGTAAAGGCGCTCATCATACTGAATGCTAGGAATCAGTCAAGCAAAGATAGGAAGACTGTCAGGGAAATTTCACAGAGGAGATGCACCTAAACTGAGTTTTAGAGGATGAACTGGTACCAGCTAGATACAGGCATTTATGGGAATGGTGCTGGGAGCATATACATGAGCAAAGACAAGAAGATAAGGAAGTCCATGGCATGTTGGGTCAACTCCAAACAGCATGGAGTGATTGAAACATAAAATGAAGTGCAAGTTACAGTGTTGGGCTTCCAGTTGCAAGACAGAAGTAGAAGTTGACATTTCCCCCATTTTATTCCTGTAAGCCATCCAAACAGAATGAGTAGAAAGAAAAAATTATATAATCTCATTTTTAGCCAATCAAGGAAGAGTTAAATCCTAGATGAAACTGGAGGAAAGGCTGACATAAATTATTAGAAATGAAATGAGTGCATTTCCCTTGCTTTTTCTATGGCAATGCCTTTGACTGTGTGAATCACAACAAACTGTGGACAATTCTTAGAGAGATGGGAATACCAGACCACCTTATCTGTCTCCTGAGAAACCTGTATGCAGGACAAGAAGCAACAGTTAGACCTGGACATGGAATAATGGGCTGGTTCAAAATTGAGAAAACAGTTCATCAAGGCTGTATATTGTCACCCTATTTATTTAACTTATACACAGAGTACATCATGCAAAATGCCAGGGTGGATGAGTTACAAGCTGGAATCAGACTGCAGGGAGAAATATCAATAACCTCAGATACGTAGATGATACCACCCTAGTGGCAGAAAGTGAAGAGGAACTACAGAACCTCTTGATGAGGATGAAAGAAGAGAGTAAAAAAGCAGGCTTAAAAGTCAACATTCATGTATACCTGTGGCGGATTCATTTTGATATTTGGCAAAACTAATACAGTTATGTAAAGTTTAAAAATAAAAAAAATTAAATTAAATTAAATATGTAAAAAATAATAATAATAAAAAAAAGGGAAAAAAAAAGTCAACATTCAAAAAACTAAGATCACGGCATCCAGATCCCTCACTTCATGACAAATAGATGGGGAAAACTGGAAACAGTGACAGATTTCATTTTCTTGGTCTCTGGAATCACTGTGGACAGTGACTGCAGTAACAAAATTAAAAGTTTGCTCCTTGGAAGAAAAGCTATGACAAGCCTAGAAAGCACATTAAAAAGCAGAGACATCACTTTGCTGACAAAGATCCATATGGTCAAAGATATGATTTTTCCAGTAGTCATGTATGGATGTGAGAGTTGAGCCATAAAGAAGGCTGAGCACTGAAGAATTGATGCTATTGAATTGTGGTGCTGGAGAAAACTCTTGCGAGTCCCTTGGACTGCAAGGAGATCAAACCAATCAATCATAAAGAAAATCAACCTTGAATATTCATTGGAAGGATTGATGCTGATGGTGAAACTCCAGTACTTTGGCCACCTGATGCAAAGAGCCGATTCGCTGGAAAAGACCCTAATGCTGGGAAAGATTGAGGGCAGGAGAAGGGAGTGACAGAGGATGAGATGGTTGGATGGCGTCATCGACACAATGGATTTAGTTTGAGCAAACTCTGGGAGACAGTGGAAGACAGGGGAACCTGGCATGCTGCAGTCCATGGGGTCACAAAGATCAGGCAGAAATTAGCGACTTCACACCACAACAAGAGTACATTTATGAGGAAAGCAAGAGGGTTTGCCTTGGTTGTAGGTTCCCAAAAGAACCAGCAAAATCTACTTCTGAATGAGAGAGAGCACACTTGGAGAATTTATGTTTTCACCTAAATTCTTTATTTACAATTGTTAAAACTATTAGTAAGCAACTACAATTAGTAGGTTACAATGCTTTTTTGGACCTAATTTGGGTTCAAAAAGCAGAGGTAGAATTAACTGAAGTATTCATTTAGGAAGGAAGAAATCTATGGTAGCAGAAGAAAGAGAAAATAGAAAAAAATAGAAACTTAGGTGGAGTGGTAAGAAAGGTGAACAATTTCCCTGGCTAAGGAAAAATGAAATAAAAATGACATCTCCCTTTACCTGCCAAAAAAACATACTA
The DNA here is from genome assembly GCF_019923935.1 of Bubalus bubalis. Lineage (NCBI taxonomy): Eukaryota > Metazoa > Chordata > Mammalia > Artiodactyla > Bovidae > Bubalus > Bubalus bubalis. The sequence goes on along the minus strand of NC_059166.1, from coordinate 75,460,344 downwards.
GGTCAAAAGAAAACTTTCAGATAGATAGAACATGGTCCTAGATATTTCTCCACATGAATGTCCTGTAATTACCAAGTCTAAGACAAAACTCATCATTTAAAGATGAGAAATTTAAATAGTATGAGAATAGGATCTATAGAAGATATTATAAAGAATAATGAGAAAAGAAATAAGAAAAGCAAGTGTCAGATGATGATCAGGGACCAGAAAAAACAATATGGTGGAGCAAATAAAATAATTAGTCATGACCTTAAACAAGCCAATCAACTTCTATGAAGCATTAGAATAAGTGAAAATAAACTTAACTTAGTGAAGAGATAAGGAAACAGTGGGAAAAGAAGAATTGTGAATTAGCAGAGTTCAGACGTTAAGTGAAAGAAACCGAACAAAATAAAATAGAAATACAGTTGACCCTTGAACAACACAGGTTTGAACTGTGCAGGTTGAATTATATGCAGATACTTTTCAATGGTAAATATAGAGTACTACATATTCCATCAACAGAAGAATCTATGAATGTGGAGGAACAGCACATATGGAAGACCAACTATAAAGTTTTGCACAAATTAACCCTTGCATTGTTCAAAGGTCAACTGAAAAGAGTTTAAAAGGATACAAAAGAAGATAATATGTATGAAAGATAGGCAAAAGAGAGCCAATATGTAAATAATTGATGTTTCAATAAAAAATAATTAAAATAAAGATACAATTCAGGACAACTTTCCTTTTTAAAAAAGCCTTAAATTTATTCAAGAAAGTGTTCCCTATACTTCAGGGAAACTTGACTCAGAGTGTTCAATATAAAGACATATCCTAGTAGAGTTACTGGACTCAAAATAGGTAAGATTGGCAGCTAATTTGGAAGTGAAGCTAGCGTTTAAGCTCTAGCAGCCTTACTTCAGGTTTAAGCATGTCTTTAAAACATTTTCCTCAACTGTCATTCAATCTAAGGTTTTTCTGTATGAAGATCCAATCTTTTAGATTCCATTTGTAAGAGGTACTTAGAGTATAATTTTCATGTTTTATTAATACTGTGTTAACTGATTCTGTTAATTTTTTTTTTCCTCTCTCTCTCTCTCTCTTACCAAAGACTACCATTTGAAACTGCTATCTAATCATGCCTGGATGAAAGCATACCATAGAGAAAGGAGTAAGTACCCTTTAATATACAGCTGGATGAGTACTGCTGGGAAAGGTAAATGCACACAGCATTTATAGTAAGGGTACTGGCAGAGAAACTAGGTGGAGAGAGCTCTGATCTCAGCCCAATAGCCCCTTAAAAGATTACCCTTTAGATCAGCCCCTTAGATGATCCCAAGAAAGACTGAACTCTACTACCTGGTATAGTAAGACAGGCCAATTGAGGCAGGAAATTCCCTTTGAGAGATGTCAATGGAAGATGGCTTCTGGTTGACTCATATACTTAGCTTCCTCTGACACCAGATCTTTAAAGTAGATAGGGCTGTTTCTGGAGAAAGAAAGATCTATGAGCAATATGGCAGAGCTGGTGTAAGCGAGATCAAGCTATACCAGAAACAAGTTTGGGAAAGTTTGAAGGAAACAATAGAACAAACAACACAGCTCAATGCTACCAATAGCTAAACCTTGGATTTTTGCAGGTAATGCAGGATGGGTTCCATATACGAAGACCTTGATACTAGGAAATGCGAGGATGCTTTATGAAGAAATTAAGACCTTACCAGTGAGTTACCTGGTTGGGTAAAACTTGGCAGGAAAGTGCTGAAGGGTGTTCACACTTCTAATCATTTCTGAAGTTAAAGCAAATCTTCGAGAGAGTAAAGACTGTGAGGAAATAACGTACCCAAAGTCCTTGATCATTCAGCATAAAGAGAACAAGAAGAGATCAGCTTTTTAATCAACTATACTCCAATATAAAATAAAAAGTTAAGAAAAATATCAGCTTTGTATAAGAATTTGCAAAAGTATTACATGGGGTAACAGAGAACACAGGTAGTGGAGTGAGGTGCAGAGAGCTGGGGTGAGAATCAACAAGCACTGTCTGGGATAACTTGAAATCAAGCTGCTTAAAATGTCAAGGACTTCCTGGGAGCACCCTATGGTTACAATTAACTCTGGAGGGGAGAAAGCTAAGGCCATAGAAACTCAGATGTTAAGTTGGTCAAAACAGAATTATAGAATATTTGGAATACTTGAAAATCAAATATGGTGAATTTCATACAAATAAAATAGCAATCTTCCAGATGTTCAACCTGGATTTAGAAAAGGTAGAGGAACCAGAGATCAAATTGCCAACATCTGTTGGATCACAGAAAAAGCAAGAGAGTTCCAGAGAAACATCTACTTCTGCTTTATTGACTAAAAGCCTTTGACTATGTGGATCAAAACAAACTGTGGAAAATTGTTAAAGAGATGGGAATACCAGACCACCTGCCCTGCCTATTGAGAAATCTGTATGCAGGTCAAGAAGCAACAGTTAGAACTGGACTTGGAACAACAGACTGGTTCCAAATCAGTAAAGGAGTACATCAAGGTTATATATTGTCACCTTGCTTATTTAACTTATATGCAGAGTACATCAGGCAAAATGTCAAGCTGGATGAAGCACAAGCTGGAATCAAGATTGCCGGGAGAAATATCAATAACAGATATACAGATGACACCACCTTTATGACAGAAAGCAAAGAACTAAAGAGCCTCTTGATGAAAGTGAAAGAGGAGAGCGAAAAAGTTGGCTTAAAACTCAACATTCAGAAAACTAAGATCATGGCATCTGGTCCCATCACTTCATGGCAAATAGATGGGGAAACAGTGGAAACAGTGACAGACTTTATTTTGGGGGGCTCCAAAATCACTGCAGATGGTGACTGCAACCATGAAATTCAAAAACACTTGCTTCTTGGAAGAAAAGCTATGACCAACCTAGACAGCATATTAAAAAGCAGAGACATTACTTTGCCAACAAAGGTCCATCTAGTCAAAGCAATGGTTTTTCCAGTAGTCATCTATGGATGTGAGAGTTGGACTGTAAGGAAAGCTGAGTGCCGAAGAATTGATGCTTTTGAAATGTTGGGTTGGAGAAGACATTGAGAGTCCCTTGGACTGTAAGGAGATACAACCAGTCTATCCTAAAGGAAATCAGTCCTGAATATTCATTGGAAGGACTGATGTTGAAACTGAAACTCCAATACTTTGGCCACCTCATGCGAAGAACTGAGTCACTGGAAAAGACCCTGATGCTGGGGAAGATTGAAGGCAGGAGGAAAAGGGGATGACAGAGGATGAGATGGTTGAATGGCATGACTGACTCGACGGACGTGAGTTTGCATAAGCTCCAGGAGTTGGTGGTGGACAGGGAGGCCTATCCATGCAGGCCTGTGCTGCAGCCCATGGGGTGACAGAGTTGGACACGATTGAGTGACTGAACTGAAAATAGCAATATTAGGTCTTTCCAGTGGCTCAGTGATAAAGAATCCCCCTGTCAATGCAGGAGACTTGGTTTTGATCCCTGATCCAGGAAGATCCCATACACCTTGTAGCAACTAAGCCCATGTGTCACAAGTATTGAGCTTGCACCCTAGAGCCTTGAGCTGCAAATACTGAAGTCTGAGCGACTTACAGCCTTTGCACACAGAGAGAAGCCACCACAGTGAGAAGCCTGTGCACCACAGGCTACTAGAGGCTTGCCCCTGCTCTCCACAACTAGAGAAAAGCTCTCGCAGCAACTAAGAGCCAGCATCAAAAATAAATAGATAAATAAAATTATATATAAAAAAAAGAGAATTGCTAAGGAAACATTCTCCCTGTAGGAGGAAATGGCAACCCACTCTGGGATTCTTGCCTGGAAAATTCCATGGACAGAGGAGCTAAGCTGGCTATAGTCCAGTGGATTGCAAAGAGTCAGACATGACTGAAGTGACTTAGCACACACAGCTCAGGGAAACACTCCATGCAAAACAATTAAAAAAAAGATTAGCAGTATTATAGCCAAAATACTTGAAAGAATTGAACATTTACCCTTCTTTCTAACAGATTTGATTTTTATACAAAATATCAGTTAGATGAAACAGATTCAACACCTGAAGTAAATACAGAAGCTTAAAACCACTTTATCTTGAAATATCTAAATAATTTATGCAAAGAAAAGTGTTGGCTTGTTTGTTTAGCTTGGACTGGATCACCTGAATAACTGCCTCAGTTTTCTCTCGCAGCTTTAGATATGCAGTGTCCAGTAGAGGAGCTAGTGAACTTGTTATGTGGCTGATCTGAATTGAGATGTGCTCTAAGAGTATGTTATAAATCAGATTTAGAAGACTTATGAAAAATAATGTAAAACATATTATTAATAGTTTTTCTTTTAATGTCATGTTGAAATGGTAATATTTCGGATATATTAAAATTGAAAGTGTTAGTTGCTCAGTTGTGTCCAACTCTTTGTGACCCCATGGACTGTAGCCCACCAGGCTCTTCTGTCCATGGGATTCTCCCAGCAAGGATACTTGAGTGGCTGGACAGTTCCTTCTCCAGGTGATCTTCCCAACCCCAGAATTGAACCTGGGTCTCCTGCATTGCAGGTGGATTTTTTTACCCTCTGAGCCATCAGGGAAGCCCAGTCTATTGGGTTGAACTAAATTAATTTTATCTGTGTTTTTTCTTTTTAATGTGGCTATTAGAAAATTTTAAATTATAGATGTGCCCTATATTCCTATTGCAAAGCACTAATTTGGACATTACCTTAATAATATATTTAATACAAATTCAAAAATCTGATAAATGCTTAAACAGAAATAGTTAGCTTTTTTGTATAGGATAGTAAGTTACATTTTTGGTACATGAATGCTTGATTTTAATATTTTAATATATCTTCATTATATGTCACATTATATTTGATCAACTTCTATATGATATCAGTAAATCTTAAACATATTTCGGCTAAGGGTTCTTGAGATGGTGAATGTTTTAGAAGTGCCATTAGCATTTCATCAAGAAATCATTCCCAATGTTTATAAAACAACATTTTAAACATTAGAAACATTTAATTCTCTACCTACTTCATTATTTTGATGGAGAATATTTTCTCTTTGTCTTTAAATGTACATATGTTCTACTTGAAATAAATATTATATTTGTGTAGTCATCTGCTTCACTGGTTTAAATATATCTGACTTTCTGTGAAAATTACTGGCTTAGATTTGGGGAAGGAAAAAAAAAGAAAATCTGTGTGGAAAGAAAATTGTTCATTTATATTTTTAGTAGTAAGTTAATAATTTAGAGGAGTGTGCCTTTAATATTATTATTACTATTACCATTTTAAATATCAAAATCACTAATAAAACCATCCCTTTAATCAGGATATAGTCTCTTACAATTCTAAGTTTATGCTGACCCCTATTGGTTATTATGTCCTTATGTATTTCTGGCTTATTCTTATAGAACATATGGTAAAATATTTAAACCTGTTTACATTTAGAATTATAACCATAAAATACTTTATAAGCCTTTTCTCTCCTTCTAGATGTAAAATTTTACTCATCCTTTAAGACAATTTATTTCAAGTGCCCACGGTGTTTTAGCCTCAATAGTTTCAGTGTTGGTCTACTGAGGACAGAGGAACTAAACAGCATAATCCATAATTTACAGTGAAATATAACCCGATTATTTTCCTTTAAAAATCTATTTTCACAGTGTTCCATAGCTATAGCCCATTAAGAAATTATCTTTAACGTTTATGCAGAAATATGTACAAAGGCAGGAAAACCTTGGGACCAAAGGTAAGTCTAACTTCAGTTAACCTTGGCAGAGGGACACTAATTCCAGGTTAAACTGGGAACTTTTAAAGTGATGTGCAAGATACCATACTATTTCCTTATGGGTATAGATGAGGAATTACAGGAGAGGGTAGAAGGCTGCTGCTGGTTTCTGGACGTGGGCATCTCCAGCAACAAGTAATGGGGGAAGATTTATCTGTGGATGACCACTAAAAAAAATATAGAGTGGACCGTGGCAGCAGCAACCAGCCAAGATCACAGTGGAAATTGTCCTTTAGGTCATTACTGATAATCTGCAACTGGAACTCTGTACATTCCATATGCTTCCTAAAATTGCTAGTCTCTGAATGAGATACTAAACCAATTTCTTCACAGTCTATGTTTTGCAGAGATAGTAAGAAAGGGAAAATCTCAACCTCTTTAAGAGTTTCAACAGTGCTAATTTTCAGGGATCAAGAACTGCAGCAGCCCAGGGGTTGGTGCAGGGTAGTTCCAAAAGGTACAATGCCAGGAAACCCAGAATGTCAGTTCCATATGGCTGTAATAATGAACCCTCAAGAAAGAGTAGTGTGTGACTATAAGGCATCTGTAACTAATTTTTAAAAAGATCTGTCATTATTCACCAGGTGGCACTGGTGGTAAAGAACCCACCCGCCAATGCAGGAAACTTAAGAGATAGGGGTTTGATCCCTGAGTCGGGAAGATCCCCTGGAGGAGGGCATGGCAACCCACTCCAGTATTCTTGCCTGGGAAATCCATGGACAGAGGAGTCTGGCAGGCTACAGTCCACAGGGTTGTAAAGAGTCGGACATCACTAAAGCGACTTAGCATGCATGCACATCATTCTTTACACTTATTCTGGAGAAAAAAGTCAGTCATGGACTATGCTGTATGAATTTAATCTGAAGCATGGCCTACTCTTGTTTTTCTTAAACTTGTATTTTAATATAATCTGAGAATTAGGGATAATAAAAATCGTCTCCTTACATATCAGTAAATTTCCAAATGTTAAAGAGCAAAGATGTATTTTGATCCTATTCTGACTTGAAACTAGGCATAGATTGCCATAGAAAACATAAAACTAAGTATTTTCCTTTACACTGAAGATATGGTTTTATTCCCATGAAGGTACATTCTGAAAGCAAAATTATTGCTTGGGTAGATATTCTCATAATACTTAATGACTGATAGTCAGTAGGTCTAGATTTCAGAGTAACTTACTTATTTGGTTACATTAGGGTAAATTTTGTGCCCAGTTCATCCTGGGTAGTACATTGGCCTAAGTTGATTTTTATTAATGTATTATTGAAACTTTTACTATTACCAGGATAACCTTGGTAACCCTGTTCTCCATTTTTCTCAGGTTAGAATTATCACAATCATCCTCTACTTGGGAGCTTTGATTCTTTGTTCATCCATATATGACAATGAACCCAGAATGTTTCCTGAGGAAAACCTTAACCCTGACTGTCGTATTCCAGAATTCTCTCAGCCCACTTCTTGTCCATGTCTGTTCTGACCTGTGTCTTGTTCTTACTCCTGAATTTCCCCAGGAGACTATTAATTTTCAATTCCATTTGTTTTAATGCCAAAATTTATATCTTGTCCTTAATTGGCAACATAGAGACTGCTCACATTCTTGGCAAAGAATATAACCTTGAGCTCTCTAGTGCTCAGAAAGATCTGGTCTTTTGATCTAATGATCAAAAAGCTCAATTATGGAAAATTATATTTTAGGAGGATGGCCAGGAGTCTAGGCAGTCTATCCTTCATGAGAGATATTAACACGTGTTTCATAGGGGTAAAAAAAGGTTTTTAAAAGTCAAATAAGTTTCCAGTGTTAATGTGCAACATTAATCACAAGAATATAGTGAGCAGTACCACCCAAACTTACTTGAAATCTTTCTGAGGGTGGCTACCTATTACGATCTCAAAAAATTATTATTCTAATATTTTTGAAAACTGCCCATTAGAGGTATTTTAAATTTGACTCCTGAATCAGGTCACACCATAAGAGAACTAAGCAATTAGCATCTTTTAAAACTCCTTATTTATTTGTGCTTTGGCATTATGACTTTGACGTGCTATAAAAAGTAGCCTGGGGAAACTGCTCCTCCTGAATTGCCGGTTTGTATTTAAAACATGTATTGGATTGTGTTTGAATACAAATCTTAAAAAGCCATCTTTTTAACTCTCTCACCATCAGCAAGTGGAAAATTGGTAAAAAAAAAAAGCGGAGCCTGGTAGACTGCAGTCCATGTGGTCGCTAAGAGTCGGACACGACTGAGCGACTTCCCTTTCACTTTTCACTTTCACACATTGGAGAAGGAAATGGCAACCCACTCCAGTGTTCTTGCCTGGAGAATCCAAGGGACAGGGAGCCTGGTTGGCTTCCGTCTAGGGGGTCGCACAGAGTCAGACACCACTGAAGCAACTTAGCATATATATAGCATACAGTCAGCAAGTAGATAATTTGTTAATTATTTACCTTATAATAATAATTATAATCATTATTTTATAGCTAATAATTATTTACCTTACAATAATAATTATAATTATTTTATAGCTAATAATTATTTACCTTACTATTGATTTACAACCAATGGATATATTGTTCCTTCAGTTCAGTTCAGTTCAGTTCTGTTGCTCAGTCATGTCTGACTCTTTGCGACCCCATGAATCCCAGCACGCCAGGCCTCCCTGTCCATCACCAACTCCTGGAGTTCACTCAAACTCATGTCCATCGAGTCGGTGATGCCATCTAGCCATCTCATCCTCTGTCATCCCCTTCTCCTCCTGCCCCCAACTCTCCCAGCATCAGAGTCTTTTCCAATAAGTCAGCTCTTCGCATGAGGTGGCCAAAGTATTGGAGTTTCACCTTCAGCATCAGTCCTTCCAATGAACACCCAGGACTCATCTCCCTTAGGATGAACTGGCTGGATCTCTTTGCAGTCCAATGGACTCTCAAGAGTCTTCTCCAACACCACAGTTCAAAAGTATCAATTCTTTGGTGCTCAGCTTTCTTCACAGTCCAACTCTCACATCCATACGTGACCACTGGAAAAACTATAGCCTTGACTAGACGGACCTTTGTTGGCAAAGTTAATATCTCTGCATTTTAATATGCTATCTAGGTTGGTCATAACTTTCCTTCCAAGGAGTAAGCGTCTTTTAATTTTATGGCTGCAATCACCATCTGCAGTGATTTTTGGAGCCCAAAAAAATAAAGTCTGACACTGTTTCCCCATCTATTTCCCATGAAATGATGGGACCAGATGCCATGATGTGTTTACTGAATGTTGAGCTTTAAGCCAACTTTTTCACTCTCCTCTTTCACTTTCATCAAGAGGCTTTTTAGTTCCTCTTCACTTAGAGGGTATCAAAATAATTAGGAGTAGGGGATAATTCTCACAGTAAGTGGGGGTTAATAATACTAACAAATCAGTCTCACAAAGTTTAATCTTACATAATAAAGTACTGTCCAATCTAGAATGCAAATAATATCTCATTGAGAAACTCTCTAACCACTAAGAAACTTATAGTCAAATTCATTACACACCCAACTTTTATGGGGTCCACAGGGTCGCAAAGAGCTAGACACAGTTAAGCGATTGAACAAACACCACCACCACTCTTATGACTACTGAGACTATATAATTTATCATCCAAACTTGAAAACATGACTAAAATATGTAGAGAAAAGAAAAGGATCAAGAACAGCCAAACAAGTATGAAGAATAAAGTATAGAAAACTTCCAGATATCAAGATTTATTTTAAAGCAACCATAATTAAAACTATTTATTAGAGAGACAACTATAATTAAATCTATGTGTTAGTAAACTATGTATAGACAACCCAATCCATAAAGTTCAGAAATATGGGTATGGGAATTGATGTATGACAGCAATGGTATTACAGATGAGAGAGAAAGGATTATTATTCTCTTATTTATACTAGGACAACTGGTTATCTATAAGAAAAACTCGAATACAGTCGGACTTGGTGGTATGTTGGCACTAGATCAAACCATTCCTGAATGGTCAGGGATTTTACAAATGTCTTCTTAAAACACTGATAGATGGGAATTGCCATAGTGGGAGTATTTATACTAGAAATCTGCAAATGCTATGTATCAGGACTATTTTTCCCCCAGAGATCCAGTTTACCATCACATCATTGATTGGATTTTACATCCTACCATACACAAGAATCAGTTCTTTACGTGGATTAAAAACCTAAGCATTTAAGAGCAAAACTTCAAAACTAGAAGAAAATATACGGAGGAAAATGTCTTTAAAATCTTGATACTAGTGAGGAGTTCTAAACAACAAAATCCTGTAACTTTAGGATCAAGTTAAACTTGACTATAAGAAATTTTAAAACATGTTAAGTGAAGTGAAGTGAAGTCGCTCAGTCGTGTCCGACTCTTTGAGACGCCATGGACTGCAGCCCACCAGGCTCCTCCGTCCGTGGGATTTTCCAGGCTAGAGTACTGGAGTGGGGTGCCATTGCCTTCTCCGTTAAAACATGTTAAGGTGTCATCAAAAAGTGTTAGTCACTCAGTCGTGTTCGACTCTTTGAAACTCCATGGACTGTAGCCTGCCAGGCTCCTCTGTCCATGGCATTTTCCAGGCAGGAATACTGGAGTGGGTTGCCAAATCTTCAAAGGATACCACAAAAAGAAAAAGGAAGTCCAGATTGGGGGATGTAATTGATCCACACATAACAAAGAATTTGTATCCAAAAATACATTAAAACCGTCTACAAATCAATAAAGAATAGATAGACAACCCAATTGATGAATGGGCAAAATACTTGAAAAGGCATTTTATTCAGAAGAGGATGCCCCAATGGTCAATAACAAGTTCTCAACCTTACTAGTTATCAGGGAAATGCCGATTGATAGTATAATGAGACATTTCAGTTCTCTTTTATTAGTTAGAGTGTGAGAAACCCCAGTGCTGATAAAAATGTGACACACAATTCTCACTGCTGGAGAAAGTTTACAGTGGTTAAAACCACTTTGAAGAGCAATTTGCAAATCAGTAAATTGAAGACATTGTAGCACAGATTGCTGGTTCGTCTCTCACATTCATTCATTATGACCATCTTTTGGTGGAGGATGAGGAGCGATGCAGTCGGGAGCAATGGTTTGAAATGTTATTTCTTGAAGACAGGAAAGTTCAAGGTTTTATAACGTTTTTCACTTTACCTTTTTTGTAGGTCAAAATAATTTTAAAGATGTTTATAGCTTATCGGGTGATAAATGTCTCCTCGATAGCTCGTGACATTCAATAAAATCAATAACATGTTTGCGTTGTTATTAGTAAGTCGTATCTAACTAATTTACACATTTTAAGATGTTACTTCTTGTAACATCTTAACAGGACAAGACATTAACATGTTACAACCGCAAACAGTGATAGAATTGGAAGCAGCCAAATGAGTAGAAATAAGTGGGCTTCAGGAGTGAATTGAGAACATAAGTGGGGGGAAAAAAAGATGCGAAAGTGGAAAAACAAGACGCTTTTTGCCACCTGAATTAGAAGAGCTATCGCGGAACGACACAGGATAGAAATCCAGGGCGGCGGGTGCGGAACCCAGCACGATGCCCTCCCCAGCACGATGCCCTCCCCTTCCCGGCCCAGGCCGCGAAGGAAGTGACGCAGGCGGAGGGGCGGGGTGGGCTCTGCGCCGGAAGTGGGTTGTAGTTAGTAAATAAGCGGGGAAAGGCGAGAGAAGGTGCTGGCTCCATCTTGTTGGCATACGCTGCTCCTGCGACGTTGTGGAGATGGGGAGCGTCTTGGGGCTGTGCTCCATGGCGAGCTGGGTAAGTTGGTTGTTAGCGGCCTGAGAGGGGCTAGCGTGAGAGATGAAAGAGAAAAGGCCCTGAGCAGGCCTGGGTGAGGCCCGGCGGGACCGTGTTACCCCACCCAACAGGGAGGCCTTTCTTTCCCGTTTCCTCCCTATCTCCCTTGGCCATTCCGACACAGCTTCGCGGCCCTGAGTCTTTGGAAGAGCCGACCCGGGTAGCCACGAGGAGCAGTGGACATGAGTGAGTGGCCCGGATGGGAGATTCCAAGCTGAGAGCTAGCAGTTTTTCCTCCCCAACCCGCTTTTCATGAAGGCTGTTCCCTATTCTTCCAGGCCCCTTTTTGTCCTTTATGTCTTATGTCTGCCTGGGCCCGTTCTACAAAGGTCTTAGGCCGCTTCGTTTTGTGGAGTACCCCATCTCTTCTCGTCATCTCCTCCCAGCGACCTCAGACTGCAGCACTGTCGTCCCCGGAGGCCTCTTTGTTCTGTCGCGCAGACTGCAGTTAAATGACGGATATGTGGGGCAGCCCGGCAGTCATACTGATACAGTTACATCCTTTTTAAATAGTCCCAACTCTGCGAGTGAGTCCTCGAGCTTAATGATATGAGAAAATTATGTATTTCTCAAATATGTGTTTGAAAAAGCTGCTCAGTTCTGTGTTATCAGATACCTGTTTTTTTTTGACAGAAAGATGCTTGTGTAATTCGACATCTCACTTTTAATTTGGTGTACGTTGCAGTTTGATAGCGTTGTTAGGGTGAAACCATTCTTCATTATGGTGGCAGGATTTTTTGATTCAGGTGGTACAAATAAATTTGAGTTTGATATAAACACTCCCCCGTCCCCCAATAGACAAAAATTGACTTTACAGTTAATAAAGGTATTTGTAATATGGGGCGAGATATTTGGGTTCAAATCTTAGTTCTTTAACCCATGATTTCTAAATTCTGTTTCTAACAATTGCTTGTCTGACTTCCCAGATGACTCCGTTATATACATTAGGTAACATTTCTGTTGTTTTTGCATCTCTTTTTAAAAAGTTTTCAATGTGGCTTGAACTATGAATGTTAAATTTTAATAAAATACTACGTAGAGGTTACTCCAACCCAGGTCATTGTCTTGATTTTACACACACACCCACACAATTTTTTTTTTTCTTGTAGCTGGGCGTAGAAAACTGGTATATTTTTCTTTCTTTCAAAGCTGGTATATTTTTATCTCATTATGAAAGTAGAGAATCTACTTGAAACCATTGAGTATCTTATAAGAGGCATATTTAGGGTAATAAACTTAATGTATTGCAAAATGATTATTATAGAATTGTTTTAATTGAGCGGGGTGAGATGTTGTGTAATTCTATTTGTAAAGTCAGATTTTGTCCAGTTAGCAAATGGGCATGTTCTTTACATAGTAGGGATACGTGTTTTCCATTTTGTTTTCAATTTCTAGACCTGTGATGAACAGTCTTTTTTGCCTCGAGGACGGTTATGGTTAAAAAAATATTTGGGGGATTAATAAAAACGTGTGTTTTAAATCGTTTTAGTGAACAATGTGGGAAAAATTACATTCTTATTAAAATTTTTACAACTTAGTTCTCCACTTAGTCACAGTTCTACAGACACAGCCCTTTAGTTACTATTAATATGAAGGTACATTGGAAAGATAGTAACAAGGAGACACTTTCTTACCTTCCAGTAATTAGGTCGCTGGTGGTTAGAGAGGCTAGGTGGCTAAGGCTGCTCATCATGGTTCTAGGCAATTCTGATTATTTTTTCCCCTTCCTTTCCTGGTGTCTCTTTCTCTGTTTCCGAATTGTTCAATTTTAGTGCAGTTAAGTAGCAATTAAAAGAGAATATGCCTTGTATTTTATAAATCCCTTTCTTCCATGGTCTTAACAGTCAATATGCTCATTTACTTAGAGGTTTTGACATATTGAAATTTAGTCAAATATTCAAAAGTATTCAGGTCATTAACTTAGATCAGTTAAGCCAGAATGAAAATGAACCTCATTCTTTGTTTGCTCAAGTTTCTTATAGACTTAATCAGTTTTTACAAAGATTTTTTTGTTTGTTTCGGAAAATGGTAGAAAATGTCTGAACTATGGAAAAAAGTGTAAAAAATTACTTGTGATACTGTGTATCACAGAGATTGGAGTGTTTAATTTTTTTATTTCATTTTGTGGGGTTTTTTGTTTTGTGTTTTTGCTGTTGAGTGGTCTAGAATTAGATTGATGGTAATTCTTGGTTCAAGCATGGCTATCTATCTGATTGGTGATTAAGCATTTTTATAAACACAGGTGGACCTGCCACCTAATCCTGTAACTACAGCATCACCAGCAATTGATGCTTACTCAAGTGCTTTCCCCACCTCAGTCTTAAGATGATGCTAGTGAGTAGCGTTGACTTTTTGAATCACTGTATTTTGTATACAATAACTATCATTTTTTGCCCAAGATGTTAAGTAATTGAGAAGAAGCTTGTGATTCCTGCCTGCTTATTTTGTGCAGTCTCTTGCTAGATTTTTATTTTTTAGTACAATGACTTGATTTTGTAGAAATGATTCATAGTTGCTATAAATAGCCAAGCAGTGCAGAGTACAAAATGTAAATGTCACCAACAAAATCCCACTACATTTCTTCTCTCTCAATGCATGCATACACATGGATGAATAAGCAGAAATATTTTTTAAGGAGTTGTAGCATGCTGAACATATATTTTTAAACAGAATTAATTTTTTCTGAATTTAACAGAAGAATGTAAAAGTAAAGGAATTGCTGAGTGTTAAATATTTCTTCATCAGGAGAGGTTCTGAAAGAGTTCTCTCAAGAGATGTTTCTAGAGCAGTGGTTCTCAGTTGTCCCCCAGGGAACATTGGACAGTGCCTGCACATACTTTTCATTGTCACAACTTGGGATAAGGTGCTAATAGCGTCAAGTGGGTAGAAGCCAGGAATACTGCTAAATGTTTTACAATATATAGGATAGCCCTCAACAGCAAAGACTTATTTGGCCCCAGATGTCAATAGTGCCATAGCTGAAAAATCCTGCCTTATCCTCTTCAGTTGGCCGGTATAAGAAATGAAATGAAATCTAAGGGTCTTAACTGCACTTTAAAAAATGAATTAAACTAATCATTTAATTTTCACCTCTACCTTCAACCTCTCTTATGGAGGTACGTGGTACCACCTATTCCTGATCTGTTTGATGATCCTGTACAAATTTTATTGCTTAACTTTTTTCCTTTGATGATTTAGAATTTAACTTTCTGACCTGTTAACTCAGTATTCTTCTGGTTTTTTAATTTGTTTTCCTTTTAATTTTATTCCTTCTGTTAAAAACCTTTTATTTTTCATTTTATTGGTCTTTCTAAAGTAATTCATATATTCATTTTGCCAACTTTAACTAGAATTTCTTTGTATTATTTTTTATGACTGTTTTGTTTTATAACCATAATTCCCTCAGTTGTTTAATCTTTAAACCAGTCATTCTTAAAGTATATCCTGGACTGCACTTACTGGAAGTGCTGACTGGGTCCCAGCATTGTGGTTTAATATTCTCTCCAGTGATTCTGATGGAAAACCACTGTTCTACTCTTAAGTAGATTCATAGTTCAGAGCATTCTTTTTTTTTTTTTTTTTTAAACCATAGCTTCTCTAAGTTTTGTTTCTTTTTTTATGTGTCATCTCATAATTGACCAAATTGGGTCATCTAATAGATTTTTATCAAAAAGAATTCATGGATGTTGAAATCCCTGAATTTTTTCATACTTAAAAATGCCTCTTGCTTTCTTGAGAAACACTGTGGACTGGTATAATAGCATACCCATTTCTTTCAGGACTTGAGGTATTTCTATGGATTATGTTCTGTCTTCCCCTGCCCTGGTAGCCATTTCCTTTTAACATGTCTCATACACAGCAGCAGCAGCTTCTGCCTGGGTGTCTGAAGAGTTTTATTTATCTTTAAAATTAACCAAATATGTCTGACTTTAAATCTTTCATCACTTTTTATTCTTCTAGAAAATAGTGGGTTTTTCTGAAGATACAGATTTATTTCTTTAAGGAAATTCTTACTGTATCTTTGAATGTCCTTTTTGTTACATTTAGAGGCTTCTCCATTTTAAAGACATGAGTTAATTTCATGTTGTCTTCTTTTTTCTCCATATTATTTTTCCTATATTTTTGTCATTTTTCTTTAGTTGATTTAATTTACATAAAATTCATACTTTGTAGTGTGTGGTTCTGTGAGCTTTCACAAACCATCTAGTTGTATAGGCACTAAAGAACTTTTGTCACCTTAAAAAGTTATGCCATCTGCATTCTGGAGAATCCCTGGGCTTTTTTCACAGTTTTGCCTTTCCAGAATGTCCTGTAAATAGAATCATACAGCGTATAGCCTTCAGAGTGTGGCTTCTCTTACTCAGTGAATTAGTATAATTCAAGATTCATTCATATTATGGTGTCTGTTAGTAGTTTCTTCCTTTTTATCATTACGTGGTATTCCATTGCCTGGATTCCATTGCTCCACAGCTTGTCTCCAACAGCTGAGGGTCATTTCCAGATTTTGGAAATGAAGTAGCCGTTAGCGTTCCTATAAAGTTTTCTTGTGTGTCTATAACTTCTTATTTTATGTACCTAAATATCTTGCATTGGGATTGCTAAATCATATGGTAAATGTACATTTGACTTACAAGAAATTTTCAAATTTATCTCCAAGATGGTCATATCAGGTTTTATTCCCACCAGCAAAAATTTCCTTCAAGTCTGTGGCTTGTCTTTTCATTCTCATACTGATGGCTTTCAAAGAGTAGAAGTGATTGTTGTTTCTATATTGATCTGCTTTGGCACTTTTAGCAAAAGCCTCTTTACCATCTTTGTTTTTCTTAACTCTGTTGTTCTGTTATTTGTGTCCATAGTTTTGTGTAAATTACCCTAGTTTGATTCCTGTTGCTTTCAAGTTAATCTTGAAATCATGTAGTGTGATTCTAACTACTCTTTCAACATTCTTTGGGCTATTCTAGTTCTTTTGCTTTTCTGTAAGTTTTAGAAGCAGTTAGTTGCTACCAAACACCTGCTGGAATTATGATTGGGCTTGGGTTAAATTTATAGATTAGTTTGGAAAGAATTGTTACCTAAATGAGGAGTCTTCCAATCCATGAACTCAGTTTATCATGCCATTAATTTAAATATTTGATTTCTTTCATCAGTGTTTTTCTTTAATTTTCATCATTTGAAAGCTGGTGTATATTTTACTAGGTTTATAAGTATTTTTGTTTAGTTTCACTTTCCAGTTGTTTGTTAGTGTGCAGAAGTGTAATTGATATGTATATACTGACCTTGTGTCCTGTGACCTTATTAAACTTTTTAGTAGTTCTAGTAGCATTTTGTAAGTTTTTTGGGATTGTTCATGTTGACAATTAAGTGTGAAGGAAAGCAGCTTTATCTCTTCCTTTCCAAAGTATGTACTTTCTTTATTTTTCTTGTTTTTATTTTTTGTTTTGTAAATGCTTTTTATCAAAGCATCTTCAACATAATTAAGGGTATCCTCAAGTCGAGCATATTCTGTTTGTTTGCTGAAAGTTTTTTTCTGTTCTTCAGTTGCTCAGTCATGTCTGACGCTTTGTGACCCCATGGACTGCAGCACACCAGGCTTTCCTGTCCTTGACCATCTCCTGGACCTTGCTCAAACTCATGTCCATTGAGTCAGTAATGCCATCTCATCCTCCGTCATTCCCTTTTCTTCCTGCCTTCAGCCTTTCCCAGCGTCAGGGTCTATTCCAGTGAGGCGGCTCTTCAAATCAGGTGGCCAAAGTATTGGAGCTTCAGGTCCAGCATCAGTCCTTCCAATGAATATGCAGGACTGATTTCCTTTAGGATTGACTGATTTGGTCACCCTGCAGTCCCAGGGACTCTCAAGAGTCTTCTCCAACAACTCAGTTCGAAAACATCAAATCTTGGGCACTCAGCCTTCTTTATGGTCCAACTCTCACATCCATACATGACTACTGGAAAAACCATAGCTTTGACTACATGAACCTTTGTCAGCAAAGTGATGTCAGAGACCAAGCATCTTTTAATTTCATGGCTGCAGTCACTGTCCACAGTGATTTTGGAGC
This sequence comes from Bubalus bubalis, assembly GCF_019923935.1. Classification (NCBI taxonomy): domain Eukaryota; kingdom Metazoa; phylum Chordata; class Mammalia; order Artiodactyla; family Bovidae; genus Bubalus; species Bubalus bubalis. The sequence continues at coordinate 75,442,671 of NC_059166.1, read as the reverse complement.
CCAAGAAAATTAAGTCTTTCACTGTTTCCACTGTTTCCCCACCTATTCGCCATGAAGTGATGGGACTGGATGCCATGATCTTTGTTTTTTGAATGTTAAGTTTTAAGCCTGCTTTTTCACTCTCCTCTTTCATCTTCATCAAGAGGCTCTTTAGTTCCTCTTTGCTTCCTGCCCTAAGGGTGGAGTCATCTGCATATCTGAGATTATTGATATTTCTCCCTGCAGTCATTATTCCAGCTTGTGTTTCATGTAGCCCAGCATCTCTCATGATGTACTCTGCATATAAGTTAAATAAGCAGGGTGACAATATATAGCCTTGACACACTTCTTCCCAATTTGGAACCAGTCCGTTGTTCCATGTCTGGTTGTAACTTGCTTCTTGACCTGCATACAGATTTCTCAGGAGGCAGGTCGGGTGGTCTGGTATTCCCTTCTCTAAGAATTGTCCACAGTTTGTAGTGATCCACACAGTCAAAAGCTTTAGTGTAGTCAGTGGAGCAGGAAATGTTTTTCTGTAATTCTCTTGCTTTTTCTGTGATCAGCAGATGTTGGCCATTTGACCTCTGGTCCCTCTGCCTTTTCTAAATCTAGCTTGTTCATCTGGAAGTTCTCAGTTCACTTCCTGTTGAAGCCTGGCTTGGAAGATTTTGAGCATGCCCTTGCTTGCATGTGAAATGAGTGCAATTGTGTGGTAGTGAGCATTCTTTGGCATTGCCCTTTTTTGGGATTGGAATGAAAACTGACCTTTTCCAGTCCTGTGGCCACTGCTGAGTTTACCAAATTTGGTGGCATATTGAGTGCAGCACTTTGACAGCATCATCTTTGAGGATTTGAAATAGCTTAGCTGGAATTCCATCACCTCCACTTTGTCCCTAGTAATGCTTCCTAAGGCCCAGTTGACCTCACACTCCCGCATCTCTGGCTCTAGGTGAGTTTTTTAAATTTGTTTTATAATGAATGGGTTGAATTTTTCAAATTACTTTTTTGCATTGTGTGAGATGGCCCTGGTGGTAATTTTCTTCAGTCTGTTAATGTGGTAAACTAATTTGATTGAATTTCAAAAGCTTAACCAAATTTGCTTTCTCCCAGCTCAACCCCGCCTGATTACAGTGTATTAACCTTTTGTATGCTTTTTAAAAACTATTTTAAAAATCAGGTTTAGCTTTACAGAAAAATTGAGAGGAAGATAGAGATTTCCCATATATGCCCTGTGTCCCAGTATGCATAGCCTCCCTTGTTGCAAACATTCCTCACCAGAGAGGTGCATTTGTTAGTTACTAAGCCTACACTAACACACCATCATCTCCCAAAGTCTGTAATTTACATGAGTCCTAACTATTTGAATGTGAGCCAGTCTTGCCTTTTGGGACAAATCCCACTTGGTTGTGGTGTGTAATTCTTTTTCCTACATTGTTGGATTTAATTTGCTAATATTTTATTGAGAATTTATGCCTTTATTCATGAGAAAGGTTAATCTTTTATTATAATGTGTTTGTCCGGTTTTGTTATTAGAATGATGCTTATTTTATAGAATAAGTTAGAAAGTATTCCCCCTCTACTTGTGTTCTCTGAGATTGAAGAGAATTGATGTAGATTCACCAGTAAACCTGCCTGTGCCTAGTGCTGTTTTGGAAGACTGTTAATTATTGATTAAATTTCTTTAATAGAGGTCTATTCAAATTGTTTCTTGTGTGTGAGTTTTAGCAGCTTGTATCTTTCAAGGGTTAGGCCATTTGTGTAGGTTCTCAAATTTGTGGGCACAGAATTGTTCATAGTATTCGTTCATTATCCTTTTCATGTCCACAGGACCTACAGTGACATCTTCTCTGTCATTTCTAACGTTAGTAATCTGTGTTATCTTCGTTTGTTAGTTAGCCTGGTTGGGGGCTTATTTTTATTGATCAAAGAACCACGTTTTGTTTTCATTGGTTTTTCTCTCTTTTCTGTCTTTGATTGCGTTGGTGTCTAGTCTAGTTCTTTTTTTTCTGTTTTCTTTCAGTTTGCATTTCTTTTTCTGGTTTCCTAAGATGGAAGCTTAGATGATTGATGTTAGATTTTCTTTTCTGGTAAATGCATTCAGTGCTGTAAATTTGCCTCAAAGCACTGCTTTCACTACATCCCATAAGTTTCTATAAATTGTGTTATTATTTTAATTCAGATTTTTAAAAATTTCTCTTGAGACTTCTTTGACTTCTGTGTTTATTTTAGATAAGTACATTGTTTTAAGAATTTGGGGGATTTTCCAGTTACCATTCTGCTCTTGATTTCTCGCTGATTGTAGTCTGAGAGCAGTCAGTACTCTTTCAAGTTCCATAGTGTGTTTAATTGTCACCAGTGTGGTTTTGGTTAATATTCCATGTCATCTTGGAGAATGTGTTCGCTGGTTATTGGGTAGAGTAGTCTATAGATGTCAGGCACCCATTTGATCGGTGGTGGTGAGTGCAGCTGTCCTTCCTGATTTTCTGCTAGCTCAGTCTCTCCACTTCTGAGCAACACTGGAGTCTCTTTAACTCTGACAGTGGAGCCATCTGTTTCTGCTTGCAGTTTTACTGGTTTTTGCGTTCACAGTTTGATGCTCTGTCATTAGGTGCATACATATTTAGAATTGTTAACGTCTTCTTGGAGAATTGGATCCCTGTATCATTATGTAGTGTCTTTCTTTATCCCAGATAACTTTGCTTGTTTTGAGGTCTGCTCTACCTGCAACCAGTGCAGCTACCCTCCCTCATTTAGTGTTCACATGTTGTATTTTCCCCTTCCATTTACTTGTATTCTGTGTGTCTTTATATTTATAGTGAGTCTCTTGTAAGCAGTATAATTGGGTCTTGTTTTTTGAACACTCTGACAGTCTGTCTTTTAATTGAATAAATTTAGGCCTCTGATCTCCAAGGTGATTACTGATAGATTTGGACTAGTATTTACTGTATTTGTTACTGTTTTCTATTTGTTGCCTTTGTTTTTCCTGTTGTGTGTTGGGGGAGAAGGGTGTTTAAGCATTATATATGATTGCATTTTCTCTCCCTTTTTAGCATATCAGTTAAACATCTTTTAGCTTTTATAAAGTGTTGTTTACTTGTTTTTCGGTTGTTGCCCAATTTATTAGTCCATTTGGGCTGTTGTAACAATACCACAGGCTGGGTGGCATGTGAACAACAGAAGTTTGTTTCTCACAGAGCTGGAGGCTGGCAGTCCAAGATTAGGGTGCCCGCATGGCTATCGTTTGTATCTGGTGAAGGCCCTCTTCAGGGTTGTAGACTGCCAACTTGTTGATGTTTCCTCATATTGTCGAAGAGGTGAGGCGCTCTCTCTCTGCTGCCTTTATGAGAGCACTACTCTTCATGCGGGCTCAGCCTTTTTGACTTAATTCTTCCCAAAGGCCCTATCTCATAACATCATCACCTTGTGCATTAGATTTTCATCATACGATTTTCGGTCTGTAGCACTCTAGAATTTGAAATGACATTTACAGCTTATCCACTTTGAAGTAACAGCATACTACGACACTACACACTTACAGCTAGTGTTAATACCTTATAATAGGAAAGCGATCCGAATTCCTGTCTCCTGTCCCTTCTACATTACTTTCATTCATTAAACACACACACGCACCTATGTGTCTACACATATGTATATGTATAGGCATAACATATATATGCATATGTAACAATACATTGTTGCTCTTATTTTGAGCAAACAAGTTAGCTCAACTAAGAATAAGAAAAGTAAGTTTTAACTTTACTTGTATTTATAAGAGTAATTTTATATGTAGAGTTTCTGAATTATATTATTTTCCTCCTCTAGAGAATTTTGAACATTTCTTGCAAGCAAGTCTAGAGTTTGGCAACAAATTCCATTTTATTTGAGAAAGTATTTCTTCTTCCTTCGAAGGATAGTTCGCAGAGTACAGAACTGTAGGTTGGCGGGTTGTTTTCTCTCAACACTAAAATATTTCACTTCACTCTTGTTTGCATGTTGTCTGAGGAAAACTTGAATATATCGATAATTCATCCTTTGTTCCTCTGTAGGTAAGGTGTTTTTCCTCTGGCTTCTTCCAGGATATTGTATTTTCTGTTGCTTCAAAGCGATTTATCTAGGTGTAGGGGTTTTTGGTGGTGGTGGTGTGTTTTTTTTTTTTGTGGAGGGTGGGGTGTGTATGTCTGATGTTAATTTGGGGGAAGTCTGTCATTTAAAAAATATTTCTTTTCCTTGTGATAGTCACATTATGTTTTACCATTTGCAGTTATCTCACAATTCTTGGATATTCTGTTGAACAGAATGTCAATCTTCACTCTCTTGGCTTTTCAGTTTGGAAAATTTCTACTGATACAGCCTTAAGCTCAAATTATTTCCTCAATCATGTCTGCATTTTCATTTCTGCTGCTGTTTTTTGTTTCTAACATATATTTTTTTGAAGGATTTCATTTCTGCTTCTTGTATGCTGTCTACTTTATTCAGTAGAACCCTTAACATATGATAGTTGTTTTATATTTTTGGTTTGATCAGTCTAACATCTCTGCTGTGTCTGGTTTTGATGCTTGCTGTGTCTCTTCAAATTGTGTTTTTTGCCTTTTGTAATGTCAATAATTTTCCTGATAGCCAGACACTATGTACCAGGGAAAAGGAACTTGATTGTGTCCTGGCGAGGTGTGGGTGAAAGAGAAGCATCCATTATTCTCTGATTAGATTTTAGTCTTTTAGTAAGCTTATGCCTCTGGACTGTGAACTTCCTAATATTTCTCAGTCTCCCCTCCGTCCCCCTATAAATGGGAGAGGATGGCTTGAATAAGCTAGAGTTCAGTATTTCTCTTCCCCTAGGTTATTTATCCTCTAGTTAAATAAGTTAGACTCTATTTAACTAGTTTTTCTTGAGGTCAGGTGTTCAGTAAAAAGTGTTCTAATATATTTTAAAACGGATCTCTCCTTTCCTACAAGAAGCTGGAAGGAAGTTTTCTCTCAAGTTTACTATGAGAACCTGATGAACTAGTAATAAAATTCACAAGTTTGTGGGGCCCTTTAAGTGTGTTTTCCTGGTTTTTTTTTTTAGCTCTCAGACTTGTCCTCTATGAGGCTCCAGCAGTTCTTCAGTTATCTTTCAGGATTTCCATCCTGCACACCGGTTCCCAAGTCAGTTTCCACTTGTGGACGCTAATAAGCGATGATTCCCTATCTGTCTTTCAGTCTCGGGGGCAGTGACTTACTCTGTGTCCTCACCTAACTTGGATCCTAGAAGAATTGTTGATTTTTTGAGTCTCTTTGCTTTTTTTTTCTTTAGGATGGAGTCATGGTTCCAGTCTCCTTTGTGAAAATGGAACAGGAGATCTTTGTATACTTTTTGTATTATTGACTTGACAGGATATTAGGGATTTTTTTGTGTGTGTGTGATGTTCATAAAGGATATCTGTATGTTGTTTCCTTGATTTTGTATCAGTTTTTTGCCTCTTTAGTTTTCCAGAAGAATCTGGGTAGAGTTGGTTTGATTTATTCTTTAAATGTTTAATGGAATTCACTAGTGAAGCTACCTATGCCTGTGAAGGTTTTTAACTACAAATTCAGTTTCTTGAATAGAAACAGGACCATTCATCTTATATATTTCTCATCGAATGATTTTTGGTAGTTTGGATTTTTCATGGAGTTTATCTGTTTTATCTAACACTTTAGACATTGCTTTTGGTACATTCCAAAAATGTGATACCTTATTTTCATTCTGTTTGTTTTTTGACCTCTTCTGCTTGTGAGTTTGACTGTGTTATTTAGTTTCTGGAAAAATAAATCCTGTTACTGATCAGTATTTAGTTCCATTGTGGGCCACGAAAACATGTATGATTATATTTATTGAGATTTGAGATTTGTTTCATGGCCCAGAATATGCTCTGTTTTGGTTAAGTGTTTTCAGTGTTTTTGAAAATAATTTTTATTCTGCTTTGGTTAGATGGAATATTCTCTGAATGTCAGAGACAATTAATGATACTGAACTGATATGTATATTGAGTTTTTTTCCTACTTCAGTTAATGAAAGAACATAGATGTGGACTTGTTATTACTCTTTTCAGTTTTAATAATTTTTCTTTGATGCATTTTGAAGTTTTTTTATATGCAGAAATATTTAGGATTGTATGTTGTATATCTCCTTAATGAATATCCTATATCTCCTTGTATGTCTTTTATTATAAAATGGCCCTCCTTGTTCCTGATGAAACCCTTTGCTCTGAAATCTACTTTGTCTGATACTGGTGTGTGTGTTTATGTGTATATGTGTGTGTACACACACACATACAGACACATATATATATACCCACATGTGTACATATATATATACATATTTAATTTTCCACCAGTTCTGTCTTTATGTTTAAGTGGGTTTCTTGTAGAAAAGATAGGGTTTGATCTTAACTCTTTAATCTGACAGTGTGCTTTTTATTTGGCGGTGTTTAGTCTCTTTATACTTAATGTGAGTATTGATTATGTTTGTGCTTAAATCAACCATCTTTCTATTTGTTTTTTGTTTATCCTACCTGTTCATGGTCTCTTTTCCCTAGTTTTTGCCTTATTTTGGATTAATTAGCAATATATTAATTTTTTTTTTTTAATCTTTTGGCTTACTAGCTGTATTCCTTTGTTTTGCATTTTTAGACTGTAGGGTCACTGTAGGGTTTATAGTATTTAACTTATTACACTGCCTTTGTGTCATATTCATTCTGTTTCTAATTTAAGTATACAGTAGTATAGTTGAATGTCTCCTTTTATGGCCTGTTTGTAACTATCACATACAGTAACTGTACTGCCATCTTTGTTATAACCACCCAGAATACTTTACTATTTTGCTTTAAAAAGATAATAATCTTTTCTAAGTAACCTTTTATATGTAAAAAAAAAAGAATACACAGTTAACCATTTCTTTTTTGTTGTTGTTCATTTCTTTTATGTAGATCCACATTTCTGGTGTAACTTTCTTTTCACATTTCTGATAGTTTAGATTTGTTATTTTGGGGTTTTTTTCTGTGCCTAAAAATGTTTTTACAAAGATATCTTTGCTGAGTGTGAACTTACAGTTTCCTTCAATTCAGTATTGATTTCTGCATTGCAATATTTCTTACTAGAAGTCTGATATCCTCCTTCTTCTTTATATAAGGTACCTTCATTTTCTGACTGCTTTTAAGATTTTTTTCTGTTGATCATTGTTTTTAAGTAATTTATTTTTTTAAACCATTTTTTTCCTTTTAATTTCATTTCTTTATGTTTGGCTGTGCTGGGTCTTTGTTGCTGCACAGGCTTTTCTCTAGTAGGGGAGAGCAGGAGCTGCTCCTCACTGAGTGCACGAGCTTCTCATTGTGGTGGCCTCTCTTGAGGTGACAGGGCTCTGGGACGCTCGGGCCTCGGTAGCTGCAGCACACGGGCTCAGTAGTGGCAGTTTCCAGGCTTTGAAGCTCGGGCTTAGTTGTTGTGGTCGTGCATGGGCTTACTTGCTCCACAGCACCTGGGATCTTCCCTGCCCAGGGATCAAACCTGTGTCTCCTGAATTGGCAGGTGAATTCTTTACCACTGAGCCACAAAGGAAGCTCTAAACAGTTTATGATGTAACTTGATGTGTAGTTTTCATTACGTTTTTGTTGAGTTTCTTGTATCTGTGAGTTTATAGTTTTCATTAAGAACATTTCGGCAGTTACTTCCTCAAAAGGACTCTCCTGTCTCCTGTATTCTTCAGAAGCCCCAGTTTGACATGTGTTAGGCTGTTTGAAGTTGTTTCACAATGCTGATTCTCTGTTGTTTTTGTTCTAGTCTTTTTATCTTTTGGATTGTTTCTTTTGCTATGTCTTCATTTGTTTTTTCTGCAGTGTACTTTTTGGTTCAGATACTTTACTTTTCATTTTCAGAAGTTTGATATGGACATAACCTTCCATGTCTCTCTTTGACATGCTGTGTTTTCCTCTACTTGAGCAAATGAAGTATAGTTACAATAACATAGTCACTAAGTCATGTTCAGCTCTTTGCAACCCCATGGACTATAGCACACCAGGCTTCCCTGTCCTTCACTGTCACTCAGAGTTTGCCCAGATTCATGTCCACTGAATCAGTGATGCCATCTAACCCTCACATCCTCTGCCGCCCCCTTCTCCTCCTGCCCTCCATCTTTCCTAGCATCAGTCTTTTCCAATGAGTCAGCTCTTCATATCACATGGCCAAAGTATTAGAACTTCAGCTTCATCAACAGTCCTTTCAGTGAATGTTCAGGGTTGATTTCCTTGAAGATTGACTGGTTTGGTCTCCTTACAATCCAAGGGACTCTCGAGAGTCTTCTCCAGCACCACAATTTGAAAGCAACAATTCTTTGACACTCCAGTCTTTTTTATGGTCCAACTCTCGCATCCGTACATGACTACGAGAAAAACCATAGTTTTGACCATATGGACCTTTGTTGGCAAAGTGATGTCTCAGCTTTTTAATATGCTGTCTACGTTTGTCATAGCTTTTCTTCCAAGGAGCGAGTGTCTTTTAATTTTGTGGCTGCAGTCACCATCCTCAGTGATTTTGGAATGCCATTTTTATAATTAAATTCAGTTACCTGTGTAATTTTCAGGCTGGTTTTTATTTGTTGATTTTGCTGTTAACTACAAGCTGTATTTTCCATACTGGCATGCCTGCCAATTTCTTATTAGCTGTTAGATATTGTAAGTTTTACCTTGATGGGAGCTGGATATGTTGTATTTGTTAAAAAAACATTCTTGCTGTTCTTAGACATAGGTGAGTTATTTGAAGAGAAGTTTTTCAAAGTTTGCTTTTAGGCTTTGTTGAGATTGGAATGGCTTTTTTAGCCTTATGGCCAGCTTCCGCCCACCCCCACCCCCCATGCTGCTGCTGCTAAGTCGCTTCAGTCGTGTCCAACTCTGTGCGACCCAATAGATGGAAGCCCACCAGGCTCCCCCATCCCTGGGATTCTCCAGGCAAGAACACTGGAGTGGGTTGCCATTTCCTTCTCCAATGCATGAAAGTGAAAAGTGAAAGTGAAGTTGCTCAGTCGTGTCCGACTCTGTGAGACCCCATGGACTGCAGCCTACCAGGCTCCTCTGTCCATGGGATTTTCCAGTCAAGAGCTGTGTAGTAAAAATCTTAAAATTTTACTCAAGGATTTTTAACGTTTTTTCCATTCTGATTGGTAATACCACCTCACCCTGCCCCCTAGAGGAATTTAATCAAATACATATGCTGATCAGTGCTCTGCTGAAGACAGAAATGGAAGCCTCTGCAGATCTCCAGAGCTCAATCTCAGTATAGCTTTCTCTGTTACTTTTTTATGTCCTGTGAACTCTTATGTGCCTTCACTTCCCTAAACTCTCAACACTGTCCCAGCTGTGTCTCCAGTTCAGTAGACTGCTGGCCTGTACTGGCCTACATTGGAGACTCTTGCCAGGCAGAAAAACTGGGCCAGTCATAGACTTCACATTGTTTCATCTCTCTTAGAAATTAAGTATCCTAAATTGCCTATTGTTAGCTGTCTGAAAAACCATTGTTTCACTTTATTTTTCCCCACGGATTAAGGCAGTAGGGTAGGTCTGGTCACTGTTACTGTGTCTTGGCCTGAGTTTATGGTACTTAATCCAAAATTTATCTATCAGTATTTTTATTTTCAGCAGAGACATTACTTTGCCAACAAAGCTCTGTCTAGTCAAGGCTATAGTTTTTCCAGTGGTCATGTATGGGTGTGAGAGTTGGACTGTGAAGAAAGCTCAGCGCCAAAGAATTGATGCTTTTGAACTGTGGTGTTGGAGAAGACTCTTGTAAGTCCCTTGGACTGCAAGGAGATCCAGCCAGTCCATTCTGAAGGAGATCAGCCCTGGGTGTTCATTGGAAGGACTGATGTTGAAGCTGAAACTCCAATACTTTGGCCACCTGATGCAAAGAGCTGACTCATTTGAAAAGACCCTGATGCTGGGAAAGATTGAGGGCAGGAGGAGAAGGGGACGACAGAGGATGAAATGGCTGGATGGCACCACCGACTCAATGGACATGGGTTTGGGTGGACTCCGGAGTTGGTGATGGACAGGGAGGCCTGGCGTGCTGCGGTTCATGGGGTCACAAAGAGTCGGACACGGCCGAGCAACTGAACTGAACTGATTTTTATTTTCAGCATTTTTGTTTTGTTAGTTTTTTAAGCAGGCTTTTCCCCTTCTCATTTCTCCTCAGCCTTGCAGTCTTCCTTTTCATCTTGTTCTGTTCTCTTCTGTTTGATCTCTCCTTTTTGCTTCAGGTGAACCAATTTTAGGGAATTTCCTTTTCTTTCTGAGTTATGTTTTATTTCAGATTGGATTTTTCAAATGCTTTTTTTTTGGTCGGGGCATGTTTGTTTATTCTTTGCTAAAGTGTGTTTGTGTTGTTGCCATGCTATTTATTTCCGAAGTTTGTATAATTACTTCTGATCCTACTTTATATTGGTTACTGTAGTGTGTCTGACTTCTACAATACTCCCTTCCTGTGGTATCTGGTGGATGGTGGCGCTCACCCTGGAGTAAGGTCAATTGTTACTAGAATACTTTCACTTTGCCTTTCTGAGATATTGTTAAATTCCATTACCGGCATTTGCCTCACATGCTCAGGGAGATAGCCTTTTCCCCTGGGATCTACTACTAGTTTAGTGTGGAATTCTGTTAGAGAATGCTAGCTCACCCCACTCGTTCATTTAATCCTATTTTGCCTAATTCTAATAGGAACTTTTACTTGGTGGTTATCACCACCACCAAGTCAGAAGAGGGAAAAGATGAGAATACCTGTTTACTTCTTTTCCTTCTCTGAAGTATCTGAGAAACCTCAGATTTTGTGAATTCAGCCTGATTTCTGGGGGTTAAAAGGTAGGAGTTGGAGATCCACTTATAATTAATGAATATTCCATTTCTTTTCTCAGCTAAACTTTGGGTCTTGTTGCTATTTTTTTTCTTTGTTTTTAACTGAATTTACTCATTTTGCTTGATATAAAGGGCACTTGTTTTTTGCTTTATTTTGCTTCATTTTTACCCAGAAGTTACCAAGTTTTATACTCTATAGATAACTTGTGAACCAAATCACTTTTTAATCAACTTAACTTCATCCTTTTTTGAGTAGATAGAGTGTAGACTTTCACTGTATCATTTAAACTGCACTGATTCTTACCCTTCTTTTTCCAGATCCCGTGTTTGTGTGGCAGTGCCCCGTGCTTGCTGTGCCGATGCTGTCCTAGCGGAAATAACTCCACTGTAACGAGGTTGATCTATGCACTGTTTTTGCTTGTTGGAGTGTGTGTAGCTTGTGTAATGTTGATACCTGGAATGGAAGAACAGCTGAATAAGGTAAGTCTTTTTTTTTTTTTTTAATGATTAACTGAACCTTTAGTGTGTGTGCCTACTAAGTCACTTCAGTTGTGTCTGACTCTGTGAGCCTATGGACTGTAATCTGTCAGGCCTTCTGCCCCTGGGATTCTCCAGGCAAGAATACTGGAGTGGGTAGCCTGCCCTCTTCCAGGGGATCTTGCCGACCTGCCTCTCTCAGGTCTCCTGAGTTGGCAGGCACATTCTTTACCACTAGTGCCACCTGGGAATCTTGAACCTTTAGTATGTTTATGCATAAAATTGCTTCCAATGTGTTGGAAACAGAATACTGTAAAACGGAAGACAATACTTAATCCCAGTTTTAGCAGCTCATAATTATTTAGGAAAGGCAAACAGTAAAAGTAGTTTATGAGATTGTGATGGTGCAGAAAAGTGTGCTGTGATAATAAGAGGAAGTAAGTAATTTCCAGCCAGGGTAATGTCAGAATCACTGTGGGTCTCGTGGAAAAAGTGGCATTCTAAGAATCAATAAATTTTTGTATACAGAAATTGAAAAACAGGAAGCAGAATGAGGATAAAAGCTTTTTGAGCCAAGTATGTATGCCTTAGGAAGATTTATCCGATAATCAGGAAAAAAGGCAAGCTGTTAAGTATAGAGGCTGTAAAAATGATGTAAATCAAGAAAGGCATAGAGCACCTGAAATGGATTCCCTGAACATAAAATTGACTGGATCTGGATTTAAATATAGGCAGTGATTGAATAATAGTAACGAGGTTCTGATCCTAGATAACTGAGAGGAAACTGTTGCTGTTAACTAAGAAAAAGAAAGAAAAGGTATTTTATTAAACTTACTGCCTGCCCTGCCCTCTGCCCTCCCCCTGCCCCCCTGCACCAGGGAGTCAGGTTGTGAAAGAAGGTGGGGAGAATATAATCTAGTTCAATTCATAGTATGTTGGCTTGGGGGTATTTCACTACATTTGTATCTCTGTATGTGTCCAACAGGAAGTAGAAAATACGAGTATGTCACTCACATCTGGGATAGAGATGAAATTCAAACTGTGGCAGCATATGCTGAAGAGGAGGACCATTTGAAGTGAGCAGAGCTAGAACTTTGACAGAAGGGGCTTGGTGGAGAAGGGAAGCTCTAAAGGAACAGTGAAAGAAGAGAACCAAAAACATGTTTGTAGATCTTAGGAACAGAGCTTTAAGAATGACAGGATAACATCTGTGTAAAAAAGGTGTAAAGGAGTGTGAGGATTAAGTAGTAGCCATTGGATTTGACAACCAGTATATGTCGTAGTGTCTTTAAAAAGCTGTAGTTTTAAGAATGCTGGACCTAGGAGGTTTGGGAGGGAAAGTTATATGGCTGTGAGGAATATATCCAGTGAGTAAACTGCTAATTTGAGGATCTTTGTGATGAAGATGGCAAGTCTTAAAGGGAGGCTGAGTTTAAAACGTTTTTAGAATGGAGAGATTTAATCATTTGCTTTTTGAGAAGTCATAAGGGATCTAACCCGTAAGAGATGAGAGAGAATGGGATCAAGAGACGGCATATAAAAGTTAGTTTTCCTCCAAGGAAAGATGAATGACAATAGAAAATTTGAGATTGAGAAAGTATTTATGTTAGATAACTTGTGTTTTAAACCATGGTTATCTGCTTGTGATTGACTTTGGGGTGAGGAAAAACCGTGTAAGTTTGGAAAATGAGCTTATCACAGTTGTGAATGTAGCATGTACATGCCATAAACAAATGCTTAGTTAATTTTACTTAAGTCCTGGGTATAAGCAAAAGACATTCATATGGTTTTGTCATGGAACCAGTTGACTTCTTATGAATGGTTTTAGTTGAAACTGTTAGTTTGTTTCACTCATTTCTTTCACTTAAAAATATTTTAAAAATACTTTCTTGTACTCTCTTTTCAGTGTGATATTCTGTAATGGTCTTCAGTCTTTTTCAAGATTTTAAGTTAGAAAAATAGAAATATAGCCAACCCTTTTGCTGTTAATCCAGTTCTATCTCTGATAGCTCAGTTGGTAAAGAATCCACCTGCAATGCAGAAGACCCTGGTTCAATTCCTGGGTCGGGAAGATTCTCTGGAGAAGGGATAGGCTACCCACTCGTTTTCTTGGGCTTCGCTGTGGCTCAGCTGGTCAAGAATCAGTCTGCAATGTGGGAGACCTGGGTTCTATCCCTGGGTTGGGAAGATGCCCTGGAGAAGGGAAAGGCTACCCACTCGAGTATCCTGGCCTAGAGAATTCCATGGACAGCCCATAGGGTCACAAAGAGTCGGACACAACTGAGCAACTTTCACTTTACTTCCAGATCTATCCATTATCAAAAATAATATTTGTAGAATCGGGGACCAGATCTCAGAATGATTTTAATAGCATTGGCTTTGAAAAGCCATCATTGTTCTTTTTAGTATTTAGAAACTGATTCAATTACTCTCTAATTCTTTAAACTTTTATTGATGGTGTTTTTCTTTTATACATGTGATTCAGCATATCACAGTGGAATGTAAGTTTAAAAAAAATTTAGAATAAGTTTGAATAAGTCTGCAAGTTAAAATACGCATTCACTTTAGGATTGGCATTTGTCGTTTATCCTGTGTGCACATAAAGTGAAAAAAGAGTTAAACTTCTGTTTATGAAAGTGTGTAGACTTACCTTGATTACATTTCAGCATAAACTGTAAAGCAAACTTCAGTTTTCTGAACCTTAAGCTATTTAATTACACAGAATTGTCATTTTTCCTTGAAAAAATTCTAGATTAGAAATTCTTGTTTTTTCAGATTCCTGGATTTTGTGAGAATGAGAAAGGAATGGTCCCTTGTAATATTCTGGTTGGCTATAAAGCTGTATACCGATTGTGCTTTGGCTTGGCTATGTTCTATCTTCTTCTCTCTCTCTTAATGATCAAAGTGAAGAGCAGCAGTGACCCTAGAGCTGCAATACACAATGGGTAAGTATTTTAATAAACTTCAGTTTAAAGTCTGGGTAGTCTCTTATCAGTAATTTTGAGTCTGTCTAAAGAAAGTTTAAACTGAACAATTTGCAGAATTATTTTATTCACGAATGACAAAGTAAGAAAATCCTCGTCTCTACCAGAGAATGTCAGAATTTGGAAATATAAATATTACATAGAAGACTTGAATCACTTATTGCTGTGCATAATATTTAGTAAAGTTTACCCTTGTGAACAAGACAGGTTTAAACTGTGCAGGTCCACTTAGAGTTTGTTTCTAACAGTTAATAACTACGGTATTACACACTCCATGATCTCTGATTGACTGAATTCACAAATGAGGAACCTCTGATACAGAGGGCTGACTGTAAGATAGAGGTGGGTTTTCAACCATACAGAGAGTTGGAGTCCCTAATGCTAGCATTGTTCAAGGTTCAACTATGTTTTCATCCTGAAAAGATTTATCACATCTGTGATAAATGATAATAATGAGTTTATTCTTCCTCCTCTTAGCCTTCCGTAGGCCAATCTCACTACATAAAACTGAACTCAGTTCTTTACATATACAGTGCAGCCAAAATGAAAAACTTTATTGCTTTGAAACAAGTGGTGGATTTTCTAAATGGTTATAATGGACAACCTAGACACTTCAAGGTACTTTTTTGTCAGTCGCCTTTAATACAGAGCAATGCATCTCATACTCAATATTGAATGTTTTGAATTTTATCACTGTTCCATCCCATAAATAAAAATAGTTTTAAGTATCTGTTGTTGCTTATCTATTAACATACACTATCAAAGGCAGGAAGAATGAAATAAAATATTAATGAAAAATGATGTTTTGTGCCAGGTTGATTTTTTTTTTTTTTTTTCAATTCTCTTAGTCATAGGTTGTTTTGATTTTTAATTTTATTTTTGTTGCACTGTTAAAACATCTTATTAAATGTATTTTTAAACAACTCTCAAAATACAGTACAGGATGGCTATCACAGTCATTTCCTGCGATAACATTCTTCTCAAAGTATGTACTAAGCACTCTTACATCATTGCTAATGGTTTTTTTTCGGATATAATTGATGATATTGTGTTAGGTTTAAAGTGTACAAAATGTTAATTTCATATGTATTATATATTACAATATGATTACCATCATATATTAGCTAACACTTCTGTCACATCACATATTTTTCTTAGTTGTGATGAGAACAATTAAGATCTATTCTCTTAGCAACTTTAAAGTACATTTTTCTTTTTCAGATTCCACATTTTGGTAATACAAATTTTTTTTAAATTTGGATTATCCCATTTAGCATAATTCCCTGAAGGTCCATCAGGATCATGTTGTTGCAAATGATAGGATTTCCTTCTTTCTCGTGGCTGAATACTATTCCATTGTGTCTATATAGTACAGTCTCTTTATTCATCTGTTGACACACACTCAGGTTATTTCTGTATCTGCCAGTTAGGAATATTCTGCCGTAAACATGGACGTGCAGATACCTTTTCAGTGCCCTGTTTTCACTTTCTTTGGATATTTACCTAGAAGTAGGATTGCCAGATGGTATGGTGGTTCCATTTTTGTATTTTTTGAGGAACCGTCATACTGTTGTCCATAGTGGCTGAATTAGTGTATATGCCCATTAGCAGTGCCTGAGAATTCCAATTTCACCGCATTGTTACCAACGTTTGTTATTTCTTACCATCTTGGTGGCCATTCTATGGTTTTGATTTACATTCCTCTGATGATTAGTGATGTTTAGCACCTTTTCATATGTGTGTTTGCCATTTGTATGCCTTCTTTGGAAAAATATTTCGTTTTGTCCATTTTTAATTGTTTTTTCTAAATTATTGAGTTGTATAGGTTCTTTATATATATTTAATACTAACCACATTTTGATACATGGTTTGCAAATATTTTCTCCTATAGGTTGTCTCTTCATTTTGTTGATTGTTCCGTTTTTTTCTGCGGAAGGTTTTTTTGTCTAAAGTATTCCCACCAGTTTGATTTTACCCTTGTTGTTTGTACTTTTATTGTCTCCCCCCCAAAAACTCACTGCCCAGACTAATGTCAGGGAGTGTCTTCCTTATTTTCTTCTTCCCAGTTATCAGTATCTTCCTAGTAACTTTTATGGTATCAGATCTTAACTCACTGACTAGAGGATTTCTGCTGGAAACATAGGCCTGTGCCTGACGATTTTTATTTTTGTTTTATTTTGATAATTCTTTTATTTAATTAACACTTTGCAGATGATTACATTCAGTAGTTACACCTGACACACCTGTAAAAAAGCACCATACATTTCATTTTCACTTTCCATGTCAGAATCAGTCACTACGGTTTATTTTGTCTTTTTCTTGGTCTAATATTCATATTGTCTGAGTCAGAACTATATTCTGAAGAACTGTCATCTTCTGAGATACTAGTATTTATGTTGCTTGGACAGTCAGAGAAAGTATCTGCATAAAAGTCACCAAAAAATTCTTTGTTCAAAATTTCATGATCCATCATTTTTGAAAATTTTATGGTCATAACTTGTATTTATAACATACACAAAATTGGAGCAGAAGCCTAACAGGGAAATGTGAATGAAAACAACAATCATAAGTTCTGTAATGACCCTTTATCAGTTTTAAGCTCTAACGACTAAACACTGTGATGTTAATTGTATGGCTCTCTAAAAGCATATGATTTGTCTCCCAGTCAATAACATTCGGGTAACAAAAGACATGTTAATACATCTCCAGTCAATAATGTGTTAAGTGTGTTTAAGTCTTCCATTCAGGTTGAGTCGATTCTGTGAATGGTGTAAGAAAGGAGTCTGGTTTCATTTTTCTATATGTGGTTATTAATAGCTTTCCCAAGTCTGTTGAAGAAACTGTCCTTTCCTACCGAATAGTCTTGACTCCCTTGTCAAATATTAGTTGATCCAAAATGCAAGGGTCTATTACTCTTCTGTTCCATTGCTGCTGTTGCTAAGTCGCTTCAGTTGTGTCCGACTCTGTGCGACCCCAGAGACGGCAGCCCACCAGGCTCCCCCGTCCCTGGGATTCTCCAGGCAAGAACACTGGAGTGGGTGGCCATTTCCTTCTCCAGTGCATGAAAGTGAAAAGTGAAAGTGAAGTCGCTCAGTCGTGTCCGACTCTGTGAGACCCCATGGACCGGAGCCTACCAGGTCCGTCCGTGGGATTTTCCAGGCAAGAGCACTGGAGTGGGTGCCGTTGCCATCTCCACTGTTCCATTGATCTGTGTGTCTATTTTTTATGGTATTACTGTTTTAATTAGTATAGCTTTGTAGTATAGTTTGGAATTAGTAACTGTGATATTTTCAGTTTTGTTCTTCCTTCTCATGACTAATGTGGCTATTTGGGGTCTTTTGAAGTTACATACAAACTTTAGGATTGTTTCTTTCCTGAGTTTTTGTAAATGACATTGAAATTTTTATAGGGAGTACTTTGAATCGAAAGATGGCTTTGAGTATTATGGACATTTTAACTATTCACATCCACGAATATGATTCCATTTGTCTTTTTAAGTTTTTTTAATTCATCCAGACCCTGGCTTTTGGTTAGCAAATTCACTCCATTAGCATAATTATTGATTTGTGACTTGTTAATGCCATATGTTAGTCATTGTTGTCTGGTTGGTTGTATTTTCATGGTTTCTTTTTTCTCTGTTAACACCCATGTAAATTGGTGATTTTCTTTGTAAACTAGTGGTATATTCTGCTTCTGTATCTTATCTACTCTAGCTTTTTGCTTTGTGGTTACCATGAGGCTTACATAAAACATGTTATAGATTAAAATTAATTTTAAGCTGATAGCAACTTTAAATGCATAAAATAGCCCTACATATTTATTAGATATAAATATCTAATATCTTTTATATTTTTTTGATGTCACAATTTACCTCTTTTTTATAATACTCACTGCTTTTTAATACTTTTAAAAATCCTTTTACTATAGTTTACTTAACACACCATCCTGTTAAAGAATTAGACTTGTATGAATCTGTGTATTTACTTTTACCAGTGTGTTGTATGCTTTTGTAGCTTTCATGTCATTGATTAGTGTCTTTTCATTTCAGTCTGAAGAATCCTTTTTACCATTTTTTACAAGACAGGTTTAGTGGTGGTGAATTCTTTGGATTTAGGGAAAAGCCTTATTTCTCCTTCATATCTGAAGGATAACTTTGCTGGACAGAGTAATCTTGGCTGGTGGTTTTTTTCCTTTCAACACTTTGAGTATGTCAAAGTGTTGAAAGGAAGGACTTTGAGTATACTCAAAGTCACTCTGCTCTCTCTTGGTCTATAGATTTTCTAAGAAATCCACTGAGGGCCTAATGGAAATTACTTTGTTGATCAGAATCTCTTTTTTGGACCCCTCTGGCTGCTTTTAGGATTCTCTTGTATTCTTTGATTTTTGACAGTTTTATCCTAAAGGTTTTTTTGCATTGAGATGATACTGTAATCTTACTAGCTTTGTGAACTTTGATGTTCGTGTCCAGGTTTAGGAAATTCTCAGATATTATTTCTGTAAATTAACTTTCTGCCCCCTTCTCTTCTTCTGAAACCCTGATCGTTCTAATATTTAAATTCCATATATTACTGAGGCTTTCTTCCCTGTTTTTCATTTTTTTCTCAGTTCACCCCTGCTTGGGTTATATCAAAATGCCTGTCCACTTTTTCTGTCTCCCATTTGATCTACCATTCTGGCGATCTCTGGGCTTCCCTTGTGGCTCAGTCGGTAAAGAATCCACCTGCAATATGGGAGACCTGGGTTTGATCCCTGGGTTGGGAAGATCCCCTGGAGAAGGGAAAGGCTACCCACTCCAGTATTCTGGCCCAGAGAATTCCATGAACTATACAGTCCATGGGGTCGCATAGAGTCGGACATGACTGAGCAACTTTCACTTTTACTTCTAAAGATCTATATTACTTTTTTTTTTTTTCTTTTCTTTTCTTTTCTTGAATTCTTAAGCTTCAGAATATATTTGGTTCTTTTCTATGATTTCTATCTCTTGATTAAATTTAGTGTTTTTTGCTTGTTTTCATTGAATTATTTTTGTATTTTCTTGTAGCTTGTTGAGTTTCCTCAGAACAACTATCTTGAATTCTTTTATCTGCAAGATTTTTGCCTTTATGATCAGTGATTGCAGGATTGTTATCTTCAGGTGGTGAAATGCTCATATTTGTTATAGTTTTGCATTGCTGCTTTCACATATGAAGTAGCAGACACCTCAAATCTTTGCTAGTTATCTTCAGATGGAATTATTAATCTGTTACTTCTGGGGTTTTTTTTGGATTTTGGACACCTGCTTTGCACTTCCTGCTCTTTCTGTGTTAGAATTCTTAAGATATTATGTCTTTTCTGGTTCTTTAAATTCATCTGGCTTGCTACTGGAAATCTGTTTTCCAGACTTTAGTGTCTTCAAAAGCTATTCCTTTGTACAGTGTACCTTATTTACACTTCCATATATTATCTCACTCATTTAAGTAAACCTGTGAAATGAATCTAATATTCTCATTTATTAGAATGAAATAAAACAGCCATACCTCCCTGGTGGCTCCATGATGAAGAATCTGTCTGCCAGTGTAGATGTGGGTTTGATCCCTGGATCAGGAGCATCCCCTGGGAAAGGAAATGGCAACCCATTGCATATTCTTGCCTGGAAAATCCCATGAACAGAGGTGTCTGGTAGGCTGCAGTCCATGGGGTTGTAGAAAGAGTTGGACACTGAGTGACCAGACCACAACACAACAACACAATTGACGTGTGGTGGTCTTCTCGTCTTCAGGATATCCTCAGATGGGACAGAGTAGTCACAATAAAGTGTAGCTGTTTTTTAAGAGCAGCTCTCAAAAGATTTCGTATGTGAAACCACTTGTTGAATGGATATTTACTAATAAAAAATAATTTGTTTTAGATTCTGGTTCTTTAAATTTGCTGCAGCAATTGCAATTATTATTGGGGCCTTCTTCATTCCAGAAGGAACTTTTACAACTGGTAAGAAATCTTTTTTTTCTTGGTGTGATGTTGATATTTTATAAGGAAATTGAAAATAATTGTTGCCTGGAACTGTAACCATTTGTTTTGTATTTTCTTTTCTCAGTCAAGACATCTATGTAAAATTTTATTTTTCTTTTGGTGTATTGATTGTGGAAACAATAAAAAGTGAAGCAGTCACTCATTTGTGATTTTTCTTGAATTTTTTTTCCTTTCAGTGTGGTTTTATGTAGGCATGGCAGGTGCCTTTTGCTTCATTCTCATACAGCTAGTCTTACTCATTGATTTTGCCCATTCATGGAATGAATCATGGGTTGAAAAAATGGAAGAGGGGAACTCGAGATGTTGGTATGCAGGTAAGTTTTTTGTCTTACAGAACATCTTCAAGATAGTTGAACTTTGAAAGTGAAAGCAGGTAGTAGACTGTGGGGAAGTCATGATTTTTATGGTACAGTTCACTGTGAAGAGGTTTTTTAGTTTAAGTTTGTGAGTGGCATCCTGTCACATTGTATGTTGCATGTCAACTAGGAACATACCCAAGAAAGAGGCAATCATGCAAAAGACTTGGATTGGCTAAAATAGAATTTCCAAAGCATATTGCTGAGTATATGTATATTTTACAGCCTAATTTCCTTCTAAGTAAAAGGGTAAAAAAAAAAAGTAAAATATTAAAGAGATGAGGACTCCTAGAAATAGATGAACAGACAGTGGTACAATTCTGAAACATCAGCAAGCAGGAAAAAGAAACAACTCTGAAGCATTTTATATAAGTGCAAAGAATGCCTTTATGTGCGACACCTTAGGGAGTTTATTATAGTAGTGTATGTAATGTGTGTTTATAACGATGAGGTTGAGTCCTATGGTTGTACTCTAAAACAATCAAAATCCAGGTGCTTACAACAGGTGACACAAATGAGGGAGGAGAAACTGCATTTTCAGTCCTTTTGCAAATGAAAGGGACTGTGGTGAATTAGAGAGTGTGAAGGCCATTACACCGCTTAGCTCCATCCAGTAATTGCCGTGTGGAAATGTGAGCCCAGTGTTGCTTAATTTTTCTGAAGTTTTTCAAAAGAAGCCATAGATCTGGATTTTTATGTGAAATAGTCTGTCAGCTAAAAAACATATTAAGCTTTAATCAGTTGGAAAATTTACTTACACAGAATGTTTCATTTTTTAATGTTAAATCTAATGTAAGAGTTTCTGCTTTGTTGCCTACTGTATACCCAGGGCCTTTGTAGGTATTCAATAAATATTTGATAGAGTATTTGTGAGTCACATCTACATGAATACATACATATTAAGTATACATTAACATGAAAATTAAAAGTGTGTGTGTGTAGAAGAAACTTAGGTTGTCTTATTAAATAATGACAACTTGAATAGTTTTTTTTTTTTTTTTTTTTTTTTAAGATTTTAGTTGCTAAAGCAAAGCATTGTTCTGTGGGCTTAGCATTAACAAAATAATTTTCTGAATGCCCTTGTTTACAACTGAATGATATAACTTAAAAACCTTAAGTAATATTCTAGTTAATTTTCTGTATTTTGAAAATAATGGCTAATGTATCTGAATGTTTTGGACACTCTATATGTAAATATTACTTTAAATGAAGATCATATTATTACCCTTAAAATGCATCATAATAGTGAGCTACGTGTAAAGGCTGGAGTAGGAAATGGCAACCCATTTCAGTATTCTTGCCTGGAAAATTCCATGGACAGAGGAGCCTGAAGGGCTATATATATATAGGGGTTGCAGAGAGGCAGACATGACGGAGCTCACATGCACACATGTGTAAAGGCTACAAAAGTCTTAATGTGGTAGAGGCCAGAATTAAATCTTTATCTGCTTTTATAGGCTGTGTAATGCTGATAAAATGTTGCTTAAAATAATATTTTTGAATAAGATTGTTTTTAAAGCAAGCCATATGCCTCATTCCTAATATTAGTGATAAAATCTAATTGTCAAAATGTATTTCTTTCGCAGCTTTGTTATCAGCTACAGCCCTGAATTATCTGCTGTCTTTAGTTGCTATCGTCCTGTTTTTTGTTTACTATACTCATCCAGCCAGTTGTGCAGAAAATAAAGCATTCATCAGTGTCAACATGCTCCTCTGCCTTGGTGCTTCTATAATGTCCATACTGCCAAAAATCCAAGTAAGCTTGGATTAGTTCATTCTTTATGAAGCTTCTGTTTTTCTAAGGTTTCCTAAATCTTGAATGATCGCAATATTTTTGTTTTGCTTATTTTTTTGTAGGAATCACAACCAAGATCTGGTTTGTTACAGTCTTCAGTGATTACAGTCTACACAATGTATTTGACATGGTCTGCTATGACCAATGAACCGGGTATGTTTTGTTTGCTTGGATTTGCTTCTTTTAATGAATCCTGCAAGCTTTTCTCTTTTTCAAAGATTGTCGTTTTGTAAAATTAAGCTCATAGAGGAATGAAGAGAATGGAATAATACCATTTTCATCTTTGATGTACTGCTATATTTTTTCCCTTAGTTTCTTCCTTCACTAACAAAACTATAAGAAATTATAGGAAAACTATAAGAAATATACCTGATTTGTAAGGTGCATGTGATAGTATATGTAAAATTGAAAACTATTAAAATGTTTGTTTAGTCTATTTTAATTAGTATAGACTTTTTTAAGTTCTTTTTGTCTGTGATTATCTTACAGGTGAATCTAATTGGTCT
Organism: Bubalus bubalis; assembly: GCF_019923935.1. NCBI lineage: Eukaryota > Metazoa > Chordata > Mammalia > Artiodactyla > Bovidae > Bubalus > Bubalus bubalis. The sequence continues at coordinate 75,419,709 of NC_059166.1, read as the reverse complement.
TTGTAATCTTTTTATAGGCCAGTTTTACTACATTTCCTGGAAGTATAAGCCCATATATGTTATTTGGGGTGAAACAAATGGGGAAATAAATGTGCTGCAGTACAGTCTGCATTTGGTTGAATCCATAGATAGAAAATTGCTAATATGAAAGGTTGGAATATAGAGGCCAGCCATAAAGGAAAATGCAGATTTTCAATTGTGTTGTGGGTTGGTACTGCTAATCTGCTTGTTCAAGGGTCAACTATACTATTTTCTGAAAAGGGAAAAAATGGTCTCATTTCCTCAGAATTAAAAAAAGTACAGAATTTTTGACAGAAAAAAGTTTTCTGACTCTTATATTTCATTCCATTTATAAATTTCATAGGTGCTTTATCACTAGTTGGAGAAAAAGGGTTTTTTTTAGTGTACTAGAGAAAGATTCCTTATTTTTGTCCAGGTAAGTGTCTAGAAAAAAATCAATAGTAATTTGCTTTAGGGATTATCCTTATACAAGTGGCTTCAAGGTAAAAATCATTTTTCAGTGATAAGGTGGCAATTGACATATCTGGCATTGTGGGAGGTAAAAAACATATTTGGGACACTTAAGTGAATACCAACCCCATTTTAATTCTTTGTTACAAGAGTTGAGAGGCTGAATAAGCATTAGGTCACTATGATTTATGTACTCATTTCCACAAACTATTTGCTAAAATTCTAGTAACTGATTTTATGTGTAAACTATCTTGCTTATTTAACAATGTAGTTTGACAAGTTGATAAACTTCATAAAATCACTATTGTTATTTCATAGTATATAACAGAAAAGGCAGTGCATCTTAGTTTAGGACATCTGAATTTTATTCTTAACTCGGCTTGAGCTTTACTATAAAGTAAAAAATTTACTAAATTTCACCAATTTCCTGATCAGTAAAAAGCTTAAATGTCTCAACTCTTGCATGAGGTTGAAAATGAAATTGCTTTTCAACCAATTTGATAAAACTAGCATTATATAATGTAAAAGGTCTCATTATTAATAAATACAAGTTGTCTTATTTTTTGTTCGTGCCTTTTTCTAACAAATTTTTGAGTTTGCAAGTGTATAAAGAGTTAAAAAGAACTACAACTGGACGTCCTCTGAAAAATTTTTTGTACTTTTCTAACATTTTAATTTGACCTTAATTTACATTATAGAAACAGAATGTAACCCAAGTCTACTGAACATAATTGGATATAATACAACAAGCACTGTCTCGAAGGAGGGGCAGTCTGTACAGTGGTGGCATACTCAAGGAATTATTGGGCTAATCCTCTTTTTACTGTGTGTATTTTATTCAAGGTAGGAAAAATTATGGATTTTATTTTTTTGAAGCAAAGTCCAGCTATTATATATGAATGTTGTGTTTAAATTCCTTTTTTTTCTTTCTCTCTTTTTAAACTGTCTTTCATGTAGCATCCGTACTTCAAACAATAGTCAGGTTAATAAACTGACTCTAACAAGTGATGAATCAACACTAATAGAAGATGGTGGAGCCAGAAATGATGGGTCACTTGAGGATGGTGATGATGTTCACCGAGCTGTAGATAATGAAAGGGATGGTGTCACTTACAGTTACTCCTTCTTTCACTTCATGCTTTTCCTGGCTTCGCTTTATATCATGATGACCCTTACCAACTGGTACAGGTACTTATATTTTATGAAAACTTTGCATGTGGAAATCTGGGTGGCTTTTTTGTGATTCCATTGTTAAAACATGGTATTGAGTACTTTTTATCCTCCAGTATATTTCAAAATTTACAACTAAATGAATAGTGAGATCAGTATGAGAAATGCAGACTTTATTTCCTTGCTTTAGCAATAACAATCATTAAAATAGTTCCAGATCTTAAAAGATTGAAATAAAGTTTCATGAAGCTACCACTTTGCTTAGGGAAGTACATGTTGCCAGGGATCAAACAGTGATTTCTAATACTGACTAGTTCCCAACATAGTGTAGAAAAAGATACCTTTTTTCTTTTTTTTTTTTTACCTGTTTTTGTTTAAACTTTGTCATTTAAAGCTTTGAGGATTTCAAAATTGAAGTGTGAATACATTAACATAAACTAATTTTTGCTTTTATATCACTTCAAAACTGATAAATCTCTTTTTGTTAAGAGGAAGGTAGTGGTTTATATTTTGTCTTTAAAAATTCTGATTTAGTTCAAAGGATTGCTGAAAGATTTAAGATTCAAGTTGAACTGTATAGTTAGGGTAGTTCTATTTTTAATACTCTTTAATGCATAATATCCTTAACAATTTGTAAGAAAACTTGGAATACCAGCAAAAGATGTAAAAAGAAAAAAAATTCATTTGTTTGAGAGCAGCCTCTACTGGCATTTATTACTGAAAAAAATATATATATACTTAAAAATTCCTATACTGCAGCATATTAAGGTACAAGACTATTCCAAATAATTCTCAGTAATTCACAGCTTTGACTGTCAGGTAATAATAAATATTAAAGATGAAAAGTATTACTGTTATGTTTCATCAACATAAAAAATCAGCTAAATTTGGGATGTATTTCCTTCCCAGTTTCTTAAATCTGAGAAGGTGGAGAGAGCTCCTGTATATACTGGAGGGAGCTCGTGTATATACTTTGAACAAATTATATTCTTTGTACAGTTTAGAATTGATAAGTCTTTGTTAAATAATGTTTCATTTATCCAGAGGTCACACTCCATTTCTCTGCTATCTCATTAATTAGTGAGCCAGAGATACATAAAGATTCTCTGAGTATTATGTAAAAGAACTACTTTTTACAGGCCTATGTCTTCTACTCCTTTAAAGATTTTTTTTTTTAACCTTTATATTAGCTGTCAAAGTGGTATGGAGAACAAGGCAACAGAGATAATCCAGCAACTACATATCTGTTATCACAGATTATAAACAAAGAATACTTTAAAATAAGGAAACCCGCTAGCTTGATGACCAATAATCCAACTTCTCCCTGCTTTTTGTTTTCCTTAAATATTAGGTATGAGCCTTCCCGTGAGATGAAGAGTCAGTGGACAGCCGTCTGGGTGAAAGTCTCTTCTAGTTGGATTGGCATTGTGCTCTATGTTTGGACACTGGTGGCACCACTTGTTCTTACAAATCGTGATTTTGACTGAATGGGACTTGAGGCATGAAAGTCTCACTTTGATCATTTATTTGAAATCAGCAGTATTCCCAACTTTTGTGAAGTTGTGTGTGTGTGTGCTTCCCATGTAACTTCTCCAGTCTTCTGGCATGAATTAGATTTACCGCTTGCCATTTTATTCATTATAGTCTTGCCAAGCGCATCAATATGCGTTTTAGAATGAATCAAGAGTTGTATGAGTATGTTGGTGGTAAGTTAGGAGAAGTGGACATTGTTAGGTTTATTCTCTGCTCTGTACCTGTGAAAAGAATAAAAACAAAACTGCTTGGCAGTTTGATTTTTAAATTGTGTTAGAACATAAGCTGTTTCAGAAAAATATGAAAAATGTATGGCTGCCTTTTGAAATATTTGATGCCTTGTCCTACAGGATACTGCAAAGAATATGGCTGTCCTAAAATTGTAAAAATTGTATAAACAAGTCACAAATGCCAGTTTTCTAAAAACTTTTCAGATTTTTCCCTTGATATGAAGGTAAGGAACATATACAGGTATGGAGTATTTGATTGAAAACAGTGTAGGTTATGGTGGAGACAGAGACACAGAATTTTCAGAGATTTGCTAGTGGTGGGTACTGAATTGAATACCCAGGTAGGCTGTAATGTCCCCTGAGTACAGGTAGTCTTTCATACTAACACAGTGAACTTTGTTTGGTCATTATAAACACATGCAGATGTGTTAAAATGTGTTCAGTGGAGAAGTTAGGAACTCTGAATGATTTGGACAAAGATTTTGAAAAGGATAATCATAGGTTAGAAGGAGGTTGAAAATCACTTTGAAAGTTTGTTTTGAAAATCAGAGCTGATAAACTGAAGGCTACTAAAGCCTATTTTGCAGTTTCTTCCTGTTCTGTCAAAAGTTTAACAGTGAAGAAAGTGAAGCTCAGATAGCTAATCAGTGGCAAAACTGGGAAATCCCACATCTGTCAAACACAAATGGCATTTTTTCTGGAATTTAAAAATAATTTCTATTCAAATACATGCATAATAGATTTTGCACCATTGTGAGTGGTAGATCATTTATGTGATGTGAATTGCTGATGTCTAGTATGCCTTCTACACACAAACTGAGGCCAGGAGAATGATGGACTGCTGTAAAATAAACTCCTGCTTAACAGTATACTATTCAGCTCAAAAGATGCTTTTCTATTTGCCGCCATCTAATTGAAATATATAGGTTATTAAAAATCTTTCAACTTGAAAATCAAGCAGTATCACTGTTAACTTAGAAACTCTCAGTTGTGTCATTAGTGTCTTAAATCTTAAAATCTACATTTGCTTCTTTTAAGATATTTATTAATGTAAGCAAAATATAACAATTCCTCACCTTTTATTGTGTTGTTATTGTATTCCATGATCTCAAATGGCTGTTTTATCTTTAAATAAATGAATTCAGAGAAAATGTGTGGTATCAGTTCAGTTCAGTCGCTCAGTCGTGTCTGACTCTTTGCAACCCCATGAATCGCAGCACGCCAGGCCTCCCTGTCCATCTCCTGGAGTTCACCCAGACTCAGGTCCATTGAGTCAGTGATGCCATCCAGCCGTCTCATCCTCTGTCATCCCCTTCTCCTCCTGCCCCCAATCCCTCCCAGCATCAGAGTCTTTTCCAATGAGTCAACTCTTTGCATGAAGTGGCCAGAGTACTGGACTTTCAGCTTTAGCATCATTCCTTCCAAAGAAATCCAGGGCTGATCTTCAGAATGGACTGGTTGGATCTCCTTGCAGTCCAAGGGACTCTCAAGAGTCTTCTCCAACACCACAGTTCAAAGGCGTCAATTCTTCGGCGCTCAGCCTTCCTCACAGTCCAACTCTCACATCCATACATGACCACAGGGAAAACCATAGCCTTGACTAGACAGACCTTTGTTGGCAACGTAATGTCTCTGCTTTTGAATATGCGATCTAGGTTGGTCATAACTTTCCTTCCAAGGAGTAAGCGTCTTTTAATTTCATGGCTGCAATCACCATCTGCAGTGATTTTGGAGCCCCCAAAAATAAAGTCTGACACTGTTTCCCCATCTGTTTCCCATGAAGTGATGGGACCAGATGCCATGATCTTAGTTTTCTGAATGTTGAACTTTAAGCCAACTTTTTCACTCTTCCACTTTCACTTTCATCAAGAGGCTTTTGAGTTCCTCTTCACTTTCTGCCCTAAGGGTGGTGTCATCTGCATATCTGAGGTTATTGATATTTCTCCCGGCAATCTTGATTCCAGCTTGTGTTTCTTCCAGTCCAGCGTTTCTCATGATGTACTCTGCATATAAGTTCAATAAGCAGGGTGATAATATACAGCCTTGACGTACTCCTTTGTGGTACGTCCAATGTATGGTATATTCTTTTAAATTCTAGAGAATATAATTTTAGCAAATTTAGGTGGTGTAATACTCCAAACTACTTTCTTCCTGTGTATATTAAAAAAAAAACAAAAAACCTGACATTGGAGGCTTTAGTAACCATTTTCTGTCTTGAAAAAACTGAATTGTTTTTAAGGTGGTATTTACCCTTTTGGTTCTCTGTAAATAACCCCTGAAGTGGATCTCAAAGGTAATTTAAGTGTTATTCTCCTAAAAGAACTAGACCAGTTAAGTTTGGAGAATAATTTTAATTCATTTGATAGATATTCTAGACTTCTGTGTCCTCCAGGCCTTTTTTCCTGAGATGCCAATTGATGCTGCTTTTTTCTGACACTTCAGTATTAAAAACAAAACAAAACAAAAAACCCTTATTAAAAAAAATAAAGCTCTATCCCATAGCAGCAAAATACCAGAAAGAGAAATCAGAGAAATAATCCCACTTAACATTCATATCAGAAAGAATAAAACACCTAAGGAGGCAAAAGACTTGGACTCTGAAACCTTAAGACATTGATGAAGGAAATGAAGACACAGATGGAAAGATATACCACGTTTTAAGATAGATAAAATCAACATTGTTAAAATTATTATACTACCCATGGCAGTCTACAGATTCAGTGCAATCCCTGTGAAATTATCAATGGCATTTTTCAAAGAACTGGAACACAAATATTTTGAATTTGCGATGGAAACACAACAGACCCCAAATAGCCAAAACAGTCTTGAGAAAGAAAAATGATGCTGGAGGAACCATGCTCCCTGATTTCAGACTACAAAGGTACAGTAATCAAAGCAGTACAGTACTGACACAAAAACATCAATGGAACGGGTTAGAAATACCAAAAATAAACCCAAATGCTTCTGATGGACAATCTTCTACAAAAGGGGCAAGAATACACAATGGAATACAGTCTCTTCAATAAGTGGTTCTAGGAAAAAGATCAGTCTCCCAGAATAATGGAAATAACAAAAGTAAACAGTTGTGACCTAATTAACCTTTGCACAGCAAAGGAAACCATAAGCAAAAGACAAACTACAAAATGGGAGAAGATACTTGTAAATGATGCTACTGATGAGATTAATTTCCAAGTAATACAGCTCATGCAGCTTAAAATTTTTTAAAAAAATACTTAAATAGACATCTTGTCACTATTTGGCCAGTGTTGCACCCTTTTTAGTTCTGTCCTGTGACAGTAATAAATGTTCAGTCGCTCAGTCATGTCTAACTGCAATCAGGCTTCCCTGTCCTTCCCCATCTCCCAGAACTTGTTCACACTCATGTCTGTTGAATCAGTGATGCTATCCAACCATCTTGTCCTTCATCATCCCCTTCTACCCTCAGTCTTCCCCAGCATCAGGGTCTTTTCCATTGAATATTCAGGGTTGATTTCCTTTAGGATTGACTGGTTCGATCTTGTAGTCCAAGGGACTATGGAGAGTCTTCTCCAGCTAAGCCTTCTTTATGGTCCAACTCTCAAATCCATACATGACTACTGCAAAAACCGTAGCTTTTTCACATGTGGACATTTATCAGCAAAGTGATGTCTCTGCTTTTTAATACACTGTCTAGGTTTGTCATTGCTTTTCTTCCAAGGAGCATCTTAATTCCATAGCTGCAGTCACTATCAGCAGTGATTTTGCAGCCCAAGAAAATAGTCTGTCAGTTTCCATTGTTTCCCCATCTGTTTGCCATGAAGTGATGGGACCAGATGCCATGATCTTAGTTTTTTGAATGTTGAGTTTTAAGCCAGCTTCATTCTCTTTTACCTTCACCAAGAGGCTCTTTAGTGCCTTTTCGCTTGCCATAAGGGTGGTGTGTCATCTGCATATCTGATGTTATTGATATATTTCTCCCAGCAATCTTTGATTCCAGTCTGTGTTTCATCCAGCCCAGCCTTTCTCATGATGTGTACTCTGCATATAAGTTAAATAAGCAGGGTGGCAATATACAGCCGTAACGTTCCTTTTTCCAATTTTGAACCAGTCTGTTGGTCCATGTCCAGTTCTAACTGTTGCTTCCTGACCTGCATACAGGTTTCTCAGGAGGCAGGTAAATTGATCTGGTAGTCCCATCTTCTAAGAATTTTCCAGTTTGTTGTAATCCACACAGCCAAAGGCTTTTAGTTTTTCTGGAATTCTCTAGCTTTTTCTGTGATCCAATGAATGTTGGCAATTTCATCTCTGGTTCCTCTGACTTTTCGAAATCTAGCTTGTACATATGGAAATGTGTATTTATAATACACATTTATGTGGAATTGGCTCACCAATTACAGAGGCTGAAGAATCCAAAATTGGGCTGCTTGGGTTGGTTTTGAGACTGTGGTAGATATTCCAGAAGTTTGGGGCTCAGTCTAAGTCATAGTATCAACAATCAGGTTGATAGCATGCACCTTTCATACACTGAAAATGGCACTTAACCTGATCTTCCCCAAAACTCATAATCCCATCTAATTATGGGAAGAAACAAAGTGACCCCAAATTGAGGGACACTGCAAAGTATCAAGCCAGTACTTCTCAAAATTGTCAAGGTCTAGTTTATGTGTAGTTTGCCTGAAACCAATTTCTTGAAATTTACTTTATAACCTAATCTGCAATTGATTCTCAAAGTATTTTTACCTTTGCTTGTTATTTCATGTAGGTGCTAATTCTCAAATGTAGCATTTTATGTATGTTTATTGTGAGTGTCATCTGGTCATCTTCCCAGCCTGTGGACCTGTGTTCTCACACTTCAACTTCTAAACTGAGTATACCAAACCCTATGAAGCACATAGTGCAAGTCACTCAGTCGTGTTTGACTCTTTGTGACCCCATGGACTATGTAGTCCATGGAATTCTCCAGGCCAGAATACTGGAGTGGGTAGCTGTTCCCTTCTCCAGGGGATCTTCCCAACCCACGGATCGAAGCCAGCATTGCAGGGGGATTCTTTACCTACTGAGCTATCAGGGGAGCCGGAAGCACATAGTGAAGCACCCTAAAAGAACATTTATCTCTTAAGTCACTAGCTCTCTTATGGGCTTACTTGTATCCCAACTGAGGCAAAAGAAACTGGGAGGTGGTATGAAGATGAGGGGTACATACCTGTAAACCATTCTGTGCTGTTTTCCACATAACACACAGAGACTTTTTGCAATAAACACAAGTTTATGTTATTTTTAAAGGAAGCGGTTTCCAGGTCTTCAATTTCCATGTGTACATTTTCCTAAACTGATGTGCTTGAAAAGATGTCTCAGGACAAGGCATCATCCCTTTTAACAATTACTCTCTTCACACTTGAAACAAATCAAATAATTACTCCTCTTAATTCATCCTGAATCTTAATACCAAGGCACTTCGGATAAACTTGCTAAATACCCAAGTAGAGACAATTTTAAATACTGGTAAGAGAATGACATGTTTAAAAAATCCTTTGCAATTCAGGTGATTTATATTTCTTTTCTTTCACTGAAATAATCAGGATGATCTAATTAAATTACCAGCTAATAAAATTTTTAAAATACTTGAGTGAAATCTGAAGGTTTCATATTTGGTGACACTGCTGTAACAAAATTCCTTCTATTTTCATCTCTTTTTTTGTGTTCAAGTTTCTTAGGACTTGATAAAAACAAATTGACGCTCTTAATATATTGATATTATAAACTTATCCCCAGATGATAAAACATTTGGGGGAAAAAAATCCCTGAGATCTGTTCACCCCACAAAAAGATGTATTTCTGATCAAATTTTACTTTTTATGTTAACAGTTCAAAATTTAAACTATCTTAGTGAAATCTCTTAACAGATCAATCCCCCAAAATTCAGAGGCAGAACATAATAAAGGTTTGCTCCCCCCCTCACCTGCCATCTAAAGGAATATCCAGGATTGATGGGTGGCTCTCCTCTAAGCAGTGATCCAGGAAGCCAAGTTTCCTCCTTGTGTATATACTCAGAAGCCACATACTCCTCTGCATCAAGCTAGCAGATGAGTAAAAGGTGAGCAGGGTTGCATGGGGGAAATTTTCAGACCAGACCTGTAAGTTCTGAACACTGCTTTTCCTGATTTATTAGAATTCAGTTCCATAGCTACCCTGTTTACAAAGATGGAGATAATGTAACTGCATGATATGAAATGGTTCAGCAATTAACAGTCTCTGCCACATACCTTTATACTGTTTTGATCAACTGTGTATTTATAATTGGAGACAAACTTTAATGCTTGGAATTTTAAAGTTACAGAAAGTAATTTCAAATTTAGTTGCAGAGAAGTGCAAAGTGCAACAGTTACCGTCAATGTATGACTATCATGCATAATAAAAGAAGTATAAAATTCTTTGGAGAAAGTGGAATGGATAATGATGAACACCAAATCACTATGGTATTTAGATATACATTTTAGATATACATTTAAAAGCATGTAGAGAAGGCAATGGCACCCCACTCCAGTACTCTTGCCTGGAAAATCCCATGGACAGAGGAGCCTGGAAGGCTGCAGTCCATGGGGTTGCTAAGAGTTGGGCACGACAGAGCGACTTCACTTTCACTTTTCACTTTCATTCATTGGAGAAAGAAATGGCAACCCACTCCAGTGTTCTTGCCTGGAGAATCCCAGGGACGGGGGAGCCTGATGGGCTGCCATCTATGGAGTCGCAGAGTCGGATGCGACTGAAGTGACTTAGCAGCAGCAGCAGCAGCAACTTTTTAAAAATGGCAGTATTAACAGAATTCTAAATTCCTCCTGGCTACTTAAGATGAAAGTGAAAATATGAAAGTGAAGTCGCTCAGTCATATCCAACCCTTTGTGACCCCATGGACTGTAGCCTACCATGCTCCTCTGGTTCATGGGATTTTCCAGGCAAGAATACTGGACTGGGTTGCCATTTCCTTCTCCAGGGGATGTTCCCAACCCAGGGATCGAACCCGGGTCTCCCGCATTGTAGGCAGACGCTTTACCATACTTAGGATGAAAAAGTTTAAATGTCACCTTAAAAAGTACTAGGAGATACAAGGTTTTCAAAATTATTTTTAAAATACTTCTCGAGTTATCCTTAAAGGAGAAGAAACTTAATCATATCCCCCAGTGATGAAAGGAAGGGAAAAAGAAAAAGTCTCTGAAGCTATCTCTCCTCTCTAACTCTTGGCACTTTTATGCCAAACACTGTTTTGAGTTCTTGAATTTGTTCACCAAGATCCCACTGTCAGAGCCAAGTATTTTAGGATCTGCTAAGGAAGGGTTTCTTACCCTTCTGTGCTAGGCTTTATTTCAATTTTCATATCATAGTAAAAGAAATTCCAAGATACTAAGAGAGAGTCTATAGCCAATAAGGAAAGCCATCTCTGTAATTTCTCATCAAACAGCCCTATTTTAAAAAGCATTCAGATACTAGCTCACTGCTTTCAGTTCTCTGCTTGAAGGTAGAATTCTTCAGGTGATATTTCTCTGGCCTTGCATTAAGTCTCTCTAATCCTTCTGAGCAAATGTTTCAAAGTGATTTAACTGTTTCTCTTTTCTCTCAAGGTGAAAATTAAAGGCACTTTGCATCCAGTGATAATGTTCATACCTAATTTGGACAACTGGAAGCATTCTTTTCTCAATTCTTTATTAGAAACATAGAAAGTAAGCCAGTATAATTTTTAAACAAAGAACTTAAAACACATTAAATTTGGAGTCATTGTACTTTCCTCCTTGTTGCAATATCCTCTGAGATGAGGCACAAAGAGCTTGGTATGATTCATGTTTAGAATAATGGACAACAGACAAAGTTCACAGTTTACATCTACCTACTTCATATGAAAAGGAAAGACTGTCACATGTGGATGTCACTCCAAAGAAGACACGTAACAGACACTAGATACGCAACATTCATTATATTTATTTTACTAAATAGTATGCTTCAAAAAAACACAAAACAAGCCAGAAAACTTTTACTTAAAACTAGTCCAGTGAGCTGGGATGGGTTGACACCATCCCATCCCCTTCTGTCTATAATATATGCAGCTGAAGCTGTATCAGACAGCAAGCACTCAAGTATATGTTGCCTTCCTTTTGAACATGAATGAACTTCTCTGAACCAAGAGAGACAAATGAAGTTTTACAAGATACAGGCACTTTATGTTCCCAGTTTTATAAAGAAGTCATGTGAAAATACTCAATAAAAGCAACTGGAACAGAGAAAGCTTTAGGAGTTCTACCATTAGTTATCGTGACTTACACTCAAGGCAAACAAGACAGCATCAAACAAGTAAAACAAACAAACGAAAAGTTTAACTGGGGTTAATGAACATATATGTAAAAAAGAAATCCAATTTAGTGTAACTGGAGAAAACGGCCATTTGAATCCAACTTAAAGATATGCCAATAATGTGACTTAACACATCAAATCTTTATGTACCTACGTAATTGAGTAACACCTGAAAGCTTTGCAAGAGTGGGTGGTTAGTGAGAAAAGCAAAAGGTGCTTCTGATTCCACAGTTATCTGATAAAATGAAACAAAGAAATTTACAAAAAAAAGTACCAAATGATACTTTAAAATAAATAGTTCATCATTTTGATGAATATATACACGTAGAGTCCACTTCTTGGGGATTTAGCTATCTAAAAGTGGCATGTCACTATCCAGAGGTGCAGGAGCGAGTTCACATAAATAAAACAGTGTGGCTTCACTAGCTTCAGCTTCAGTCAATGGCTCCAGGCGAACAAGCTTACTTTGGGTTGGTTCTGGGTCCAAGCTGCTATCCAGAAGCTCATCAACTTCTATGGGTTTATCTACAGAGGACATAACTTCTGACGATGTGGTACTCCCCTGTTCAACAGAAGAAGCAGGGTTCCCATCGAGGAATGCAAGAAGTGGAAAAGCAGTGTACTGGATAAGCTGCTTATCTATAATGAAGATAAGAAAAATGCTCTTTTACCATCAGCTTATACAGAATTCAAGCTGAAGGTGGAAAAAACAGAAGTAGATGCACGTATGTGCAATCATTACCCTTATATACAGTCAAACATGATACTTTGTGTCAGTAAATTTAAAAATATGTAAGTCAGAAAATGTAATCTTATATTCACTAATTAAGAAATGAAGGTTCTTTCAGTTCTTCTGAAGTTAAATAGGGTGGGAAATTACAAACTTTAAGAACTATCACCACACCAATTTCCTTTATATGCTGGAACCTTGATATGTTATGAATACAATGAAGACTAATACATATCCATGTTCAATAATTAAGCATGGCAAAACCTTCCTTTGCTCACATTAGTTTCTACATAGAAACCTTAATTTTAAAAAACAAATACATTTATACCTACCTGTTTTGGGCTTAGATTTTCTTCCCTCTTCTGAAACTGGCTGAACTACATTGTTCTTGGTTTCTAATCCTTTATTCTCAGACTAAAAGAGAAAAAAAATTATAAAAATCCTTGTCTCGTATTTTTTATGTTCCTGAAAAACAGCAAAACATTTAAAATTGGTAGTATATGAATACTGGTATGTTCTCTGAAATACATGGGAAAGGGGAGCTTCAGGAGAGATGAACTAGAGAGAGACAGAGAGAGAGAGAGATCTGAGTAGATGTAATCAAACTGGCTAAGAAAACTACTGCTGTCACCAAGTGGATGAAACAAAGAACTTGAACTAGGATGCCAGGAAGTACAAAAAAGGAGGGGCATTTCAACAGCAGAATAGACAGAATCTGAAGAGTAGAAGATGGTAATGAATCAAAGATGGCTAGTTTCAAATTGCTAATGAGCTAATTCTTTAAACAATTTTAAACAGTTTTGACTTAAAATGTATTACACATTCCACTCACAAACAGAATATTTAGCGTAAATAAACATATTTACAGTAGCCCAGGATGACATGATGACATCCTTAAAACTATTTATATTTGGAAGCCTCAAATGTGAGGTGGTATTTCTTCATTTCCTTTTTGTGGCTCTTTCAGTTCTTTTCTGTCATTTAAATTACTTCTTTTGACACTGTCTTTTCTCCTTACACCTGACTGTAAGGGAATTAAATCTTTAATGTTAAGTTCTTCAGTGCTCTTTTCAATGATGTTCAAACTGAAGTGCAGAGGTTCACAATTTTTCCTGAATAGCTGTTAAGTCCCAGATATCTGCATGCTTGTAAATTATATATGGTGTAACATACTAATTCCTATAATTTCCCTGATATCAACATAAAATTAAGCAGTACAAATTTCCAGAATTCACAGATAATACTGACTTCATGACATAATAAAAACTACTTAAACTTCCCCCCAAATTATTTCTCATTTAGCATTCACAATAAAAAAAAGCATTAATGCAGTAATATTTTCTTTGTGTTTCTACTTCCTGTGCTAAGTTGCCTCAGTTGTGTCTGACTCTTTGCAACCCTATGGACTGTAGCCCGCCAAGCTCCTCTGTCAATGGGATTCTTCGGCAAGAATACTGGAGTGGGTTGCCATTTCCTCCTCCAGGGGATCTTCCTGACCCAGGGATCAAACCCAGGTCTCTTATGTCTCCTGCACTGGCAGGTGGGTTCTTTACTACTAGCGCCACCTGGGAAGCCCTAAATATGTATTTTTCAAGGATGCCACTGTTGTTATTCTAATATGAGAACCAGGAAAACAAATGGGTTTCATGTCTTAAGCAAATTTTTGCTTATTCCTAGCGGCCACTGAGACTGCTATACTGAGACTGCTATACTGATACTGATTCATTAGGAAAGAGTGCTTTAATACACATCGTACAATACTTGTCCCCAGCAACGGAATGAAAGCTGATGTGCTAATTATTTAAAATTAATCGAAATTCTAAAACATGATAAAAAAATCACTCTCAATTTTAATTTTTCTATAGTATTGTAGAACACTATAGAATTTGGGCTTCCCAAGTGACTCAGTGGTGAAGAATCCACCTGCCAATGCAGGTGACATGGTTCGATCCCTGGGTCAGGAAGATCCCCTGGAGAAGGAAATGGCAACCCTCTCCAGTATTCTTGCCTGGAAAACCACATGGACAGAAGAGTCTGGTGGGCTACAGTCCATAGGGTTTCAAAAAGAGTCATACATGACTCAGCAACTGAACAAAAAGTATTGTAGAGAATATGCAAACTTGCCATTTAACTTATTTCTGAAAGCTTTTGGGAACAAGAAGATGATCCAAGAACAGAGAATGCCTTCATGTCTAACAATAAACAAACAGTGCAACACATTCACTATATATATGCATGATCCTTGTTCACTCAACCTAAGGTCTGCTGCTGCTGCTGTTGCTAAGTCGCTTCAGTCGTGTCCGACTCTATGCGACCCCATAGACAGCAGCCCACCAGGCTCCCCCATCCCTGGGATTCTCCAAGCAAGAACACTGGAGTGGGTTGCCATTTCCTTCTCCAATGCGTGAAAGTGAAAAGTCAAAGTGAAGTCGCTCAGTCGTGTCCGACTCTTAGCGACCCCATGGACTGCAGCCCGCCAGGCTCCTCTGTCCATGGGATTTTCCAGACAAGAGTACTGGAGTGGGGTGCCATTGCCTTCTCCAACCTAAGGTCTAACATTCAGTAATACTGTATTACTAAAACACAATCGGACTGTGGTCCATAAATTCTTATAATGTAAACCTAGGCAAACTATAATCCACATGCCAAATTCAGCATTCTACCTGTTTCTTAAAAAGTTTTACAGAAGCACAACCACACTTATTCTCTTATGTATTGTCTATGGTTGACTTTGCAGACCTGAGTAGTTGTGAAAGAGAATACCTGGCTTCCTGCAAAGCCCAAAATATTTAGTCTTCAAAGAAAAAGTATGCTAACCCCTGATATAAACCATCCAAATACCAAATATATAACCAACTTCCTAGTTCAAAAATTCACAAGTACCTTCAACTTTTAAGTTACCCAAGCTATAACTGAAAATGTGGTGAGGCTATCCTCACACATGACAATAGTTAGAAAAATTCCACCTCCTCACTCTAATACCTCATATTTATTAGATATATGTTCATTTTTCATTAAAAAATATAAATTAAATTTTGATTCTACTGAAGACTTTGTACAAATTTCAGGGCAACTGATTTACCTTTTTATTCAATGAAAAACAGGAATTATGAAATGATTTGGTACAAATACAAGATAAATGAAGTATACACCTACTCAAGACAATAAGCCATACAAAGTAACAGACTGATTTCTAAATGTCCGCTCTAATAACTTGATATTATCCTTATTACTCACTGAAAACCAGTTCTAAAGAATCTGTTAACTCGTGCTAATCCCAACTATAGTTACTATGTTTAAGAAAATAAAAACTCCCCTTAAAAAAGTCCCAAATCCATACTTCACTGATTGAACTCACCTTCCCTACAAATAATACAAATTCCTGTGCTTTTACTATATGCTAGTAAAATGAAGGAATTCATTTTCAATATGAATACCCTCAAATTTCAACAAAAATGCTGAGGTGTTATTTATAGATGGAATAAGAATGTAAAATGAAGACATCAGAACATGAAGAAATAATATTTTAATAATTTCTTTCAGCAATATACCTAAGTATGCCAAATTTTGTCAGTTTATCTTCCAGAACGTTGAATGCTAATTTCACATTCACATTTAACAGCACAAGGCACAGAAGAATTGGGCAATGATTCACCTCATAACCAAAAGCTAATTTTTCATTTAGAATTTTATTACCTTGATTACATGTATTAGGTAAGGGTATAAAATGCTTTTTGTAACTGGGAGTGATACTGCTCTCTACTTACTAGGACTTTTTTTTTCAAATTCTTACAGCTATGGGTCCTGAGCAACATGAATTAAAACTTACTTTTGTATTATTGATGTAATCTGTGGGATTCATCTGCACAGAACTAGTGAAAAGCTGAAAGACCAAACAAGAAAGATGATAAGTTTAAAAAATATTTAAAAAAATTTAACTGTGTGTTCAAAATTTTATACAGCTATGTAGGGAGATGTAGTTCCTGCACTGGAAAGTTTCCATATAGTAAAACAAGTTTGGAAGAGAAAAGCAAGAAAGCAGAAAGAAACGCAAACAAAAGCAGAGCAAGCTAGCCCATGCATTAGATGTTTTAAGGATTCCTACCCTATAATAATAGTAGGGTAAATCACTTGAGACAAATGGTGGTTTTCCCACCTCCCCTCTCCTTCATTTATTTTTTTCCTCCCTAAATGCCTTCAGCCTTAAATGGCAACCAGGGCTGAATTCCTTGCCCTTACAATGATCCTTCACTGACTGACTACCTGCTAATTATGCGATAATTGTACAGAATCTGCTCTATGAGAATGGTTCCTAAATTACACCTCAGGTGGAGTCCTCTGATCAAATGGTATAACTCCACGTTGATTATTTCACATAGCAAGGGAAGCCACATAGCAAGGGAAGCCACAGATGCTAAGACCACTGCTTACTGCACTCCTGAGACCAGCCACTTTACAAACATAATTTTTGTTTATGTCATAAGCTTCAAAGTCATCCCTTCCACAGGGATTTACCGAGCATCTAAGAAATAACTGACATCATGAAGAATACAAGATGACACTATACCTGCTCTCCAGGAGCTTACAATCTAAAAGGCAAGATAAGAACAACATCAAATAGCAACATATGATCAGATACAATCCAGTATTATAATAATTAATGGACAGTGGGGCTCAAAAGTACTAAGGAGCTAAGAGAAAGAGAAAAGAAAACAGAGACACACAGGATGAGACAAAATAAACTATGTGACATGTATCAGTTTCTGGAAAATGGTTAGGACCTAAAAAGGAGAGGATGTCATAGCATTAGCAACAATAGAGAAGAAATGGTTGTGAAGTAAGTTCTACAAATGAAATGACTGGTCCAAAGGACAGAGAAGTTCTGACCTGAATAGTTAAGTTGTATATGTAAGGTTTTTAAAAATAAGGCAAGGCCAATGAATGGACAGGACATTCTGTCCACAATGAGCGTCTTGGAAGTGGCCTGAGTAATGAAATATACTGACTAAAGCATTTTAAGAGAATGAGCACACCAAATGGTTTGCAGGACAGAATGAAATGCAGAGGTTCCTTCACCCTCTATAGGCACTCATTTCTCTCATTAAAAGTTCCATATTCACTGTAGCCCTAAAAATATCCTCAGCTCTTCCTTCCCTTTTCCTACTTTTATACCACCTACTGATCCAGGAAGAAGAAGAAACTCGGTTTCTTAACTATAGGTAGGTAACTATACACATCACTGCCAATCTCTACCAGTTCAGCTTGCACATGCCTTGGAGGCCTGACCAGATTTTGTCCCTACTGAGAGTAGCATCTGAGGAGGACCAGCAGTATAAACTGCTCTCTCCTCCTTTGCCCCAACCCCCCTATACGCTGACTAGGGACACCTTCATGTATTCCTAGCAGACGCATGGTCTCAAGTAGGAAAAACGAGATCATGTATGAGGAACTGACACGGTTCAATTCCAAGGTCAAGTCTCTCCTACTGATTCCACATTGTGTCACTTAGTACTGAACTCTGCAGCAAGAACCCATGAACTTCTCAGCATACTTATTCACACATATACTTATCTTTTCCATTCAGAGAACAATGCGGCTTATGAGTAATTTTTCATTTATAACAACACCACATAATTCAAGAATGAAACAATGAAGGTCTTAGATGAGAAAGGCAACAGTGGAAACAGAAAGGAGGCGCAGTTTGTGAATGCTATTTTGGAAAATACACAGCACCTGGTAAATGGGGAGATAAAGAAACCAAGATGACGATGATTACTATCCTGTGTCAGTAAAGAGAAGTCTGATACCACTACAGAAAATAAAACTAAAAGGTAGCTACTTTAGAGAATAAACAAAAGTTTGGTGTTAAACACAAATAATTTAAGGCAAGATCTAACTGATGATCCCAAAGGCATGGAATTGGAATTCAAGCCAGGTTTACTTTAAAAAATAGTAAGAGCTGGAGATACACTTTTGAGAGCAATCCTACAAGCCAAAATCCCTTGAGAGGCAAGACAGAAAAAAGAAGAGGCAGAAAAAAAATAGGATAAAAGACTGGGTACTTTGGGGAATAACCACAAGTGTAAGACAGCAAGAAAAAGAAAAGCTCTTAGAAGAAACAGAATGGTTAGGGACACAGGAAGAGAACAAAGAGGTCCAGTGCCTTTAAAATCAACATAAAAAGTTCTGTGGAAGAAAATCATTAGTGTTAAAGAATAATAGTGTCAATTATTTATAATCTTTACAAAAGCCCTTCATGTCAGGCATTAGCCATATTTAATAGATGGGGAAACTGAGCAAGGGAGGTTAATTTTTCCAAGATTAATAACATAGCTAGTAATTAACATGAGCCAAAAATGGAACCCAAATCTGTCTGATTCAAAACAAACCTTCTTCTACTAGCCCAGTGGCCTAATTTAGGGAGAAAAAAGTTGCAGTCTATTTACAATAGGTAAACCAAGGCAGCATAGGATTTGAGTAAATAAAGATATTTACTGTCAGATTTACTTGACAGATACATATCTGTCAAGATAATCCAGAACTTCAAAAGAAAATATGGAATAAAAAAAATAACAAACACAGCCACTCATTTCTACAGTTTTGAAGTACAAGGGTTAGAGAAGCCGAATGGTAAACAAGCAGAGCAACACATCAAAATGTTTTATAAGATGGAGATCACCTGTACCTACTGAAGGCAGATGGGAAAGATCAAGGCTAGAGATAGAAAAATAGAGCGGCAGAGGGCAGGTGTACAAACTGTCTTGAAAGAGAAAATAGGTACTTACTTTCTAAGAAGTATATGTGACTGTACAATTGATGAGAGGGCTGACGGTGAATTATGGTGAATTATGCTTTGTGAATAGGGAAGAATTGGCTAGATAAGGTCGTGAGGACAAAAGAATGTGCTAACTGTTCCAAAGTTAAATGACCTAGTTGAAGACAGAGGATTTGTAGAGAGTAAGAATTACAGGATTTTATTTCCTTCTATGTGATGTAAGGGACAGATACTCTAAAAGGTCTCTAAATTCAGACTGGGAACAAAGACTGTAGAATCAAGAAGGGCTGTCAAGTTATTGTTAACAAGTCGAAGTAGGTCATTAGTATGGATGTTAAATTTACTAGAGAGCAACATGGAAAGGGAATCTTCTAAGAAGGTGAAATCCATCCTGTGAGGCACTAATGATTTAGGAAGAATAATAGCCATCTGACACTGACAAGGCTTTCCAGGTGGCTCAGAGGTACAGAATCTTCTGATGTGAGAGAAGCTGCATTTTAAGGGGAAAACATACCAAGGAAAAAAAAAAAGGAACAAAAGTTTTCAAGAAAAAAACACAACAGAAAATGGAAATAGAGGAAAGAACAAGATTCTTCTGAATAAGACCAGGCCACGTAGGAAGCTTTACCTAAGGGAGACAGGAATGGTAGGAACAAGAGAAAAGAAAGCAAGGAAGGTGGTTAGTGCCAAAAATGATAGACAAGGACTCAAAGTCCAGACAACACTGGAATCAAGTTCATACAGGTGCTGGTGAGGACTGGAATAGGGGAATCTTGGGACTCAAAATATAAAAAATGTTTTAAAATAGCAAATATGACAACATATAGTACATTTGACTGAAAAATTAATTCCCAAATATTGAGAAGTGTCTCCATGATCTTTTTTACAAACTTCTACTAATTTCTATTCAATGACAATTTATTCCAGAGCAAAATGTAACACAGCAACAAGTCCAGACAAGACCTGGATTTAACAGTACTTTTGAGAAGAGCTGATATGTTGTTGCAGAGGGATTAACTGAACTTCTACTCAGAGACAAATAGTGATCACCCTCCTTCACTGTCCTGAAACCATCTGTCCATTCTAACAAAACCATTTCATTTAAAATAAATGAAATGCAAAAACAGGGTAGAATTCAATAAAATGATGCACTGATTTATACACAATATTCACATATACACAAACTGGTAGTACAACAAAGAATATTCAAAGTACCTACATCAACAAGGAGGTCTGGGTCTATGCTAAACTGTCTTCCTGACAGCATGGCTTGGAAGTCCTCTAAACTGCAATCAATACTGTCAAGATAATCCAACAGCTCAACCCTAAGGAAAAAAGATATTAAAAAAAAAAAAATCAAATATAGGTTTCCTGGCTTTTATGTTTATAATCACACTGCAAACTTGCTGGCAAAATATTCCTAGCAACTGCTGAGTGCTTACCAATTCTTAACCTTAAGAGATCCTATTTAGAACTTAGGATTCAAAAATTCAGTTACTTGAGAACCTACAGCCTTTATATAAAACTTTAGTTTTTAAAGAAAAAAATTCTGCAGTAACACAGTCTGACTTTATCTTTTTCCTCTGTATCATAAATTATAAATGTTTCACCTCTTATTACTGGTCTTTGCTACTAACTTCATGTTTTCTTATACTATAAATAAGCTCCTTAATAGAGATTGTGTTATTTCGTAGTCCTGACAAAAACATAAATACACAAAAACACACACACTTTGAAGACATTCAAAAACAAGTATTTCATTAAATAAATCTAAGGAAATGACAAGAAAATCCCAAGACTGCTCTTGGAATAATCAAAGCTTTCTCAAAATAACATTTGCAGAGTTCAGTCTGGACCAAAATAGAAGGTTGACTACCTGGGTTCATAACCTGAAAGTAAAATCATTCAAAGAGAAAAAGAACATGTGAAGTAAAAAAGAATGTAAATAAATTTAAACAGCATCCAGATGAGTACTCACTTTCCTAAAAGATTGATGTTATCATTTAAAATGGAATCCATCATGGTCACGGGATCTTCTGTGGTCAGACTAGATGAGCCATTTAGCTGGACGGCACTAGACATGAGAGGGCTGGAGCCATCACTGCCTGAACTCAGGGATTCTCTGGCTGGTTCACTCTGATCTCCACTTTGGATGACAGGTGCATATTCATCTTCATTGTCATCTTCAACAATGACAATATCAGGGTACTGGCTACAGCTAGATTGGCAATGTAATAATGTAATGTAATAATAATGTAATAATGTAATGTAATAACCAATTACATTTTCAGACTAATTCAATAAATTCACCCTATCCAGTCATTCACCAGGGAAACTCTCCCCCCGTCCCCTGCAAAGCACCTGACAAAACGTTTAATTTTCTTGAATGTGAGGTTTAATGACAAATATGATACTTCATACAATGTAAGAGAACAAAGACCCAATTAAAGGTCTTAAACTCCAAACCTTAAAATGAGAATTAATTCTCATTACTTTTTGCTGAGAGTCTTTTCACTGGAAGGAGGGAGGTACTTGGTTGAATAATTTGGCTTAATTTTTCAGTTCAACAATTAAAATATGGGTGAGATATTAGTTCATCAATGAATAAAGTAGCTTTAAATTTAGATCTGTTAAGAAAAGCATTATTTTCATAAATGTTACTTCATAATCTCCTTACTTGGAGGGATCAGATATAACATCCTCATTAGTTTCTGGAATAACTGGGATATTTTCTTCATCTGCATTATCATCAGTAACATCATAAATAATGATGTCATCTGAAATCCGCTCCCTTGACTTTAAACCTTCAGTCCTACTGTGTGGAACCTAAAAAAATCAGGTAGAAAATGTATCAGAAAACAAATTATTTTGACTACCAAACAATATAGCATTTAAAAAATGGTAACTGGGCTTTGAGATACAATGGTAAGCAAAACATATTTTCTCTGCCCTTATGGGACTTATACACTAAACTGGTATTAGAAGTACCAATTCACAAAGGTATAAGGTGTATTATCTGCATGCTATTTAACTATTTCTTTCACTGTAAGGGACCATAAAGATGACATACCTCAGAATGTTTTAAAGTATTTTTTATACCCAAAGAGTTAAAAAGCTTAGGACTTCAGAAATCTCAAGCATAACCAGACGGCCACTAGGCTGGTAGAGATTATTTCATCTTCAGCTACTCTTGTTAGACACGTTTTATTCTGACTCATTAGATGGTTTCTTTAACAGGGGAAAAAAAAAAAAAAAAACACTTCAACTATCCTACACTAGATGTCAGTTTGGCTTTTTAGCAATGATTTTTTTGTTTTAAATTCAGCTATAGATATATTCAGACTATAGGTACATTAATAAAAAAGCATTCTTCAGAGCAAACTTCAGTAATTATTACAATGCAAAATTATATCAATTTCAACACTAGATAATATAGAGGCATAAGAGAAATCAAATTAAATTATGAACTCTTCATCCATTTACATGAATCTTCAAACCTAAAAACAGATATCATTGATTATTTAGAAACGCTGGGAAAAGAAACCAGATGTTTGGGTGACTCTAACTTGCCTGAGAACAAAAATCTCAACACCCTAATAATAAATCTAAAACAGTATTCAGAATTCTAGGACTTTAAAGTTACAATGATAATCAGATATTAATAAGTCTGGATTCAACTAATCTTCAACTGGGTATAAGTTTGACAATTTATCCAGAGAGCTTGTAATAAAAATTAAAGTAAACAAAAATATTTTTTGCAGTTGCTATACTAAAGAAGTCTAGTCTGTATACATTTATAATAAAAGCTGGAAAAAACTTAATCAATGGACAAGTACATAATTGCATTATCATAATATTCAATTAATCCCACAGAGTAGTTAAGATGAACTAAATCTCTATGTTTAATAAATCACAAAAGAGCAAGTGAAAAAAGTCACACTGCAAATGGATACGTACAAAATAATATTTGTATAAAGTTTAGACATATACAGGCTTTCCTTGGTGGCTCAGATGGTAAAGAATATGCCTGCAACTACAATGCAGGAGACTCGGGTTTGGTCCCTGGGTCAGGAAGATCCCCTGGAGAAGGAAATGGCAACGTATGCCAGTATTCTTGTCTGGGACAGAGGAGCCTAGAGAACTACAGTCCACTGGGTCACAAGAGTTGGACACGACTGAGCAGACTTTCACAACAGAGGTATACAAAGTAATACCAAATACTGTTCATGGATTCACACATCAAATAGTCACGGGAATAATAAATACTAATTCAAGATAGTGATTTATCTCTGGATGAGAGGTGAGAGTGAGAGGGAAAGAAAAACGAACTTGGAAATAGCCAACTGAGACAACTGCATGTGTAATAGTTTATTTCTTAAAATAATCTAAATTAAATAATAAAAAATGTCACGATTTTTAAAAGCTGGAGGATGAGCAGTTAAGATTATTCAGTAAACTTTTTTAAATGCATGAGATACAGCTGTATAAAATTTAGTTTGAGATAATAAATAGAAAACACAATTTGAAAAATTACTTTATGATGGTGATTATCAGCTGGTTCTTTAACTATGTGCTGAAACAAATTCTTCTTTTGGGCTCCATTAGTGTTCAGAAGTAGAGGCCTGAAAATCAGAGGATATATATGAAGTTTGGTGAAGCAAACATACAGGGAGTTTAGGTTGCTTCTAATAATTTACCCACATATAAACACACTCACTTTAACAATGAATAAAAAATTTCAGTAAGGGTCAAAGAAACTCTTAAAAAAAATTACATCTTAGGAATAGAAACTGGGGGATGAGTGTGTCTAGGACTTTTATTTCTCCATTCTTCTGTACTATCTGTTCTAATAAACATAATAAATTACTCTTCCCAAATACACTTAATATTGTGATTGAACTATATAACTCTTTACGGTACTTACATAGTTTAAAAAAAAAAAAAAAAGGTAGTATCACAAAGAATTAGTAGAAGCAGTTATTTTCACAGCATAAGCTGTAAGGATAAAACAAGGTCTGCTAAAATCCTCAGCCTTACAAGATAATCTTTTTAATCTTTTTCTCCTTCTCCTATTCCTTTGTCACTGTTTTTCTTGTTTTAATTGTGACAAATGTAGTTATTCACATTTATGGGTATTACAACCCATCGTCAATACACAGGTTTTTAGAGACCCTTATGAATGGATTAAACATGAGATAAAAATTTAAACAAGTAAAAATTTTTTGTTTTCTTCAGCATGTATCCTCTTCTAACAGTTTCTCTCATGAGGTCTTCTAATACCACAATAATTTGCTAATGTAAATGAAAAATGAATTCTTTATCAACCATATGTATGTAAAATGACCATTCAGGCTATACTGATCTCTCAAAAACAGCAAGAAGACAACGGTAGAAACAATACCACTTTTGACATGTTGAAAGATAATAAACAAGGGAGGACCATTCATCTGGGACAACAGGCATATTAAGCAAATGAAGGCCATTCATGATTAAACTCTAACATGTTTGGCTGTCTACAGATAGGTGAAAATGAATTATCATAAAAACTTACCTTTTACGTTTTAAACTCACAAGTTGGTTATTCTGAACCAATGTAACAATAAACTGGACAATCTAAAAGGAAAATACAGGAAATATCCCATCATAGATTCCTAATTCTTCTGTCTACAAGTTTTATAAAATTATTTCAGGTACTATATGTCCTCTAAGTCACATAATCTTTCATATTTAATAACACTTTGAATTTGAATGCATCTTATAATACTTAAAAAAACATACCAGCTTCCAGGCAGAATAACCTGTGATAAAGTTGCTGCTACTTAAAATATAGAGGTACCCCTGGTGGCTCAGATGGTAAAGCGTCTGCCTACAATGCGGGAGACCAGGGTTCAATCCCTGGGTCGGGAAGATCTCCTGGAGAAGGAAACGGCAACCCACTCCAGTATTCTTGCCTGGAAAATCCCATGGACGGAAGAGCCTGGTAGGATACAGTCCATGGGGTCGCAAAGAGTCGGACACGACTGAGCGACTTCATTATCACTTTCAGGACATCCATCTTCCCATATAACTATATCTAGCTTCCTCTCCCGCCATCCACCTATTTATCTCTCCGATATTCAATTCAATTATTTGTCTTGGTGATAAGTACCAAGCATGCCTGGATATAGATCCTTACTTTTAAAATTCTTTCAAGAAGATTATGATGCAAAAAAGAAAACTGATGTTTGACAAATATTTTTCTTATACCAGGAACATAATTAGAAACAAAAGAGATTGCCAACTCTCTCAGATCATAATGTTTTCAGATTATAAAAGTTATTGGCTAATTCTAGAAAATTATTGAGACACTGAACATCTGTCAAAGCTTCCAGATGACAATCACAGGAAGCTGATTTTCAGTCTCATTAAATTTAGAAAAAACTATTAAACAGATCCAGATATGCAATCAATTCTTTATATTTTATGACAGTGTTTCTTAAAATATGGTCCATGGACCAGCAGCACTGGCCTAAGAGCTTTTTAGACATTCAAATTATCTACCCCACTCCAGAAATGCTCTAAAATTCTGAGGACAGGGTCCAGCAATGTGTGCTGTTCACTAGCAAGAGCTCCAGGTGACACTAATGTGAGACTCACTGGCTCAGGGTATGCCTTGAAATTGTACTGCCTAAAGGAGTTCAAGAAGTAAACTATGAAAACCAGTATATCACTGAGATGCTATGAACAAAGGCCAAGTGACTGACAACTATCTAGAATCTTTGAAGAAGAGTGCCTTGCACAAGCTTATAAAATATAATTACATAATTAAAGAGAATTGACAACCGAAAATACATAATGTATAGCTTTAATATTGAACACTCTCCCCCAAATGAGGCTACTAAATGGCTTGCCTTACAATCAATATTAACTTTTCCACAGAGAAAATAAAAATATTTTAATTGAAGAGTTAGACAGCATTAGTCTATGATGCTTTTGAACCGTGGTGTCTACAGGTAAGTCAAAATGAGTATTTATTGGAAGGACTGATGCTGAAGCTAAAGCTCCAATACTCTAGCCACCTGATGTGAAGAGCAGACTCAGTGGAAAGGCTCTGACGCTGGGAAAGATTGAAGGCAGGAAGGGAAGGGGGAGACAGAAGATGAGACGGTTGGACAGCATCACCAATTCAATGGACACAAACCTGGGCAAATTCCGGGAGACAGTGAGGCACAGGGGGGCCTGGCATGATGTCCCCCTGGCATGGGGGTCATGAAGAATGGGACATGACTTAGTGACGAAACAATAGTCTATGCAAAGGAGGTTAGCCACTAAATTTACTTGTTTAAAAGGAAATGCTGACAGCTGATGAAAAGACAACATTTAACCTTAAAGATACGTATGAAACAGTTTAATTATTTTCGTTAATTTATAAAAAACTGTTAGGGAAAATTCTAAAAGCATTAGTTAGCGGAATTTATAAGAACATGAAATGCTGGTTAAATTTCTCCTGAAATCTGTTGTAAGCTTCAGCTCTCCTTTGACACTTTGGCACTATGTTGTACAGAGTCTGTTTCCTGAAGATGAGGCATTTAACATTTATATCACTGGACTTCTGTACCTGACAAGTTCTCTAACAGATACCTCCAATATATTATTCCAGTTAATCCAAGGCCAAAGAGGAAATGGCAGAGTTAGAAACAAATTCCAGGAATAGGGAAAAAATTATCAGCTATCTATCATGCATTATGGAAACTTCCTAACCCTACTAAAACACATAGGTTCAAACTCAAATTTGAGGAGACAGAATGTTCACTTTCATGAAAAAAATGAAATATTAAGTATTTTACCAACTATCCTTGCTTTCAAGGAAAAAACAACAACAAATTATGAAGTATTATGAGTTAACATTTAACCAAACATTGTTTTGTATTGTGTATCTGAGAAAGATACACAAATTTTTTAAAAATAAAGCACAGGTTAAGATACATGTATCATTTAAAATTAGGTATTCCTAAACAGGACTTCAGGTTGGAATCAACTATGGAAATTTTAAAAATACATATACTTGGACTAAACAATAAAAACTGAATCTTACATTCAACCTTCCCCTGAAACTTATTTTTAAAAATCAGTGTATCTGTTTTGACTATAGGCCAAAGAGTGCAGCTACCATTCATCTCTGTATTCTAAACCTCTCCACTACATCCAGATCCTTTCAGTCATACTCCTATTTTTAGCTAATGGCCTCTGAATAGGAACAAACTGAAGCTCTCCCACCCTCCCTCCCCCTATAAAACCTGTTGCTTAAACTTAAGAGTACAGTTTACTCATGAGCAAAAAATAGCTGCCTTAATTACTTTTATGTTTCACCTATTAACATATGAAAGCTGATATGAGAAGATTAAATCACAAGGACACAATGCAGCAAGGAGATTTTCAGTTCCCCCAGTAATTTTCAGCTCAGATACTAAAATTTAGGATTTATAGTACACCACTTCCTCAACTGCCTTTCTGCACAAGCTAATAATGACATACTTTGATAACTAATTTTTTTTGTTTAGTTGCTTTGAAAATATTAGTCATTTATCTTTCATGACCATATCTTTGCCTTTTAGAGTAAAAAACAGTAAAACAAAATAAAAAAATTTGACTCGGTATAAATGTCTTTTACATGTTAAAAAATTAGTAGTGTATTAACTATGTTCCTAAGAATGAAGCATATTAAAGCTGTTATATCAGGCAAAAGATCTTACTAAAAGCTAAAGAAACATTAGCTGGAAGTATAGTATGATGAAATTTAGCTAACGATAAATTTTTTTAATTCAAAAGAATATGTAACACTTGGCTTGATTTCAGTTTTACTTCTGTGTACCCAATATATATAAGAAACTAAGATCAATCACTGACTATTCAACAGAGGTTTTTTTGAGGGTCACAAATGATACTCATTAAATTCAGATTATAGTCATAGAGAAAAAAACTCACCTTTCGAATCACTTGTTGCTGTTGTGCATGTTTTGCTCGTAATTCAGACACCTCCTTCCAAAGGGACTCATTCTCACTGTTATTTATCAAAAATAAAAATTTTAAAAATTCAGTCAGAAAAGCCAGATCTCAATATCTTTAATTAAGAACACCAGAGAAATAAACTAGTTTTTACTATATATCTTCATGAGAATAGAAAATTTTGGTTCAATTACAAAGAAGGGCAACTAACCTTGACACAACGCAGAATCTTTACTTTGTTAACAGTAGTACCCTGTACTCATGGCAATACATATATTCAAAAACTAAGACACATACCTACATCCATACAATAGTAGGCCATTTACTCCTCTGACAATCTGGTTCATTATTTCTTGTTTAAAAAATTAACTTTTCAAATATGGTTATCATGAGAATTCTGGACTTGTGCTTAGAAAACAATTCTTAAAACAAAGTGACATTTACTCAACACTTCTTATGCCAGGCACTATTCTAAACATTTTATGTGTATTACTTAAACTTTTCTAAAATCTGTCAAGAAAAGAATCATCTCTTTTTTTTTATAGATGAGAAGACTGAGACTCAGCTAACTGAGAAGACTTACTCAAGATCATACAATTTGGTAAGTGTTGATGTAGAACTAAAGACTATCAAGACTATAAAACAGTCTAAAGATCTGTCTCAAATACAATCATATAAATGTCTGGGTTTTTTAAAGCATATTAAAAATGTGTTCTGTTTTGTTTTGTTTTAAGGCATACCCAAATACATGACAGGGACTTTCCAGGTGGCGCTGTGGTAAAGCATCTGCCTGCAATCCAGGAGACGCAAGAGACAGAGGTACAATCCCTGGGTCGGGAAGATTCCCAGGAGAAGGAAATGGCAACCCACTCCAGTATTCTTGCCTGGAAAATTCCATGGACAGAGGAGCCTGGTGGGCTACTCCCATGGGGTTGCAAAGTGTCAGATACAAGCAAGCACACACACACACACACACAAATACATGACAAGCCAATTACATGTCCAGTAGCAATAGCTTTATTTTTTCCCTCACTCATCATCTTCTATGGAAACTGCAGTTATTAAATGTTAATAGCAACGATAATTTTGAGTAAGACATGAAAGAATTCATCTATTAAATGCTTTAATTTTTGCTCTTTTGTTAATTAACTTCCACAAAAGCTATCTTCCTCAATCTAGACTACTATAAAAGATACTGAATTTAAATACAGAAGTATAGAAAATAAGATTTTAATACTTACTGAATAATAACTGTACTTTCTCTCAGAAATATAAATATACTGTCATTTGCCTACTAAAGATAAGTAGGAGAATGGTTACCATGAAGATTTACAGGATAAATTTGGGATCCCAAGCCTTAAAAGCTAAACCTGAGATTCAAGGAACTGGGTCAAAGGACACTTCAGTAGACACAAGATACACACAGTAAACCAACATAAGAGTTTAAATAAAACATGCAGAATGAGTAAGCTTAAAATTAATGCTTATTCACAAAGGGACTCAAAGTTCAAGGTTACTCTCAATGAAAATACTTAAGAATAACTAAACTAATGATCTATGTTACAAATGGGAGAGACAATACATAAAATAACTGCCCTTTAAGACCTTGGTGCCTATTTACATTGAGAAGAATTCTAGCTACTTACTAAGAACAGAAATATAGGTCTTCTTTATATACAAGTTAATGTGGCATTAGAATAATGGTGCCAAAAATTCCAGTTTAAAAAAAACACATTTTTCTGTAGATATGAAGTATGACTAGGACCTTCTCAAGACTATGTAAAGTACCAAGTAGGGCAAGTCTCTTGTGACCTTTTTCCCCTATTTTTTGTGTCCTACTTTTTCCTAAAAGATAGGCCACATAGAAAATGTCTTAAGAAATTTCTACAGAAGAAAAGGACAGGTGACATATGTAGTTTTTATGGCTTGTGGTCCTCACATGTGTGTGAACAAATGAAAGTCAACCTAAACAGAATCATAATTTCCGACACCAACTTAATGATCTATCATCAGTAAGACTGTGAATCAAATTGTTTTGATTGCCCAAGTTTACATACATTCTTTTCACCACCATCATGAAAACATAATAATGGGGTAAAGTCTATGGCTACCAATAAAAATAGAGGGAATTAATACTTTAAAAAAATGGTTTTTGATCTTGGCTCCAACAACATAATCTAGTTACCTAAAGCACCAACTTCCAAACCTCAACACACACACACACACACACACACACACTCAAACACCAACCCCTGTTATGATGATTATATTTGGAAATACTTTACCTTTTTAATTCAGAAAGCCTGGACTCAATTGTTTCTTGTTTTATTTGAACCTTTTGAGCACTACTTATAATTTTTGTTAAATCTTCCTGACGAATTTTATTTTCTTCTGGTTTTGAAGATGAAACCTTTCAAAAAGTAAATGTAGGAAATTAAACAAACACTAAACACTGTGGTTATAACTCAAAGTTTTCTTGTTATAAACGGTTTTGTAGCCTGTCAAGAAGGTAAGATCCAGTTCCAAAAGCCCAGGAAAATAACAGCATTCATGGCTCAAAGAGAGGATGAGGAATAATCTATTTATTTATTTTCAATGTGGAAAAGTTTCCACGAACAGAAGCAACTTAAGGGCTTTTTTTTAATTTCCTTCTGCCAAATTTCCTGTAATTCCCCCAAGCCTCTTTATTATCACATTCCACTTTTAATTAAATTTATACAGAATAGCTGCACACTAAGGCCATGTTCTTTCATGGTTCACTACCCTTTTATCCCCACCTCCCTTTGTGGATTTAGTCAAAATAGCTCATTTCAGCAAAAGATATCATACATTCAAAAATGTTATTATTAAATACCTACTATATATATGGGACTTAACCTTGGGCATAGGATATTCAGCAGTGAATTACAGAAACAGGCCCTCTAAGCAGCTGACTTTCTAGTAGGAGCGTATGTTTTTTAAGCTAAGTTATAAGGAGTGAGCCACCATAATACAGTTGACTCCTTATCCTAAGTCAGAATGTAAATATTTCCTTCCCTCTAAAAAAGTATTTAAAGACTGAGCCCTGTACAGCTGAACACAGAGGAAAAATCAGAAAATCCATAGAGGGCATACTTAAAGCATTATTAGTCTAAATTGTCCCCAACAAAATCTGTCTATTTCAGTACATTTTTACTTTCAACAAATGAAATATGTCTTGACCAAGTATACTACATGTTAATGCCCTAATTAAATCATGTTAACAATAACTCACCTTCCTTTTAATGTTCTCAAGTAAATCATCCTGGCCTTGTTTGAAGTAAGGATGTTGAAATTCAACAGGACCATCTCGTTCTTGCTTCACAATTCCAGAATCAATATGTACTACTTTACGAAAACCATCTGAAACACATTCAAAATTCAGGTAAGTTAAATAGACAAAAGTAAAAAACTTAAAAATTAATGGTGCTTCTATGAATATATTTTCCTTTATCATCCTAATGGGAGGAAAATGGTTTAATCAGTGACTGATGGCAGTACTCCAATTAAACTGTTGTTCTTACTTACACATATTCAATTGCCTCACAAAGCTTGCCATGTTATTGTGCTTGAAGTATTTGGGAAGAATTTCTTTTGCAAATCTTTGTTCATCCAAAACCAGAAAACTCTGGCCATTCTGAAAAAAATGGAAAATATCAGTGTTAAGATCCTCCAACAGTAGGTGATACATATGAACCTCAAAACTTGGCAGTCTTTCCATAACACCTCAGACCATTCTGTTCCTGTTAATAGCAAGAGAAACAAAATGAAATTAAGTTCTAAATTTCAATTAAGCTCCAAACTGCAATCAAGCATTTTGATGTCAATCTCAAAAGTTTAGAAAAATGCATCAGACTCTATGGCTAAATATTAAAAAGACTTCTTTCATCTACACAAAAACAAAGAGAAATACATTATGTAGCCAGTAAATTACTTAACACTGTTTTAAAGTCAATGGAATTAATACAAAAATGAGATAAATTTGAAAAGAAGCCATATTTTATTGATTAAACATAATTATATCTTTGTACAATCAAATGAAAAACCAAAGGAGAATTCAGCAGGATATCTGGCTACTAATTAATACATTAACAACAAAAGGGTCAGATGAGAAATTACAGAAACAATCTCATTCACCTTTGTATCAAAAAGAATTAAACATCAAGGAATGAATTTATCTAAGGAAACAAAAAGCCTGCACTCCAAAAGCTGTAAGACAATGATGAAAGAAATCAAAGATGACACAGATGAAAAGATATACCACGTTCTTGGATTCAAAGAATCAATACTGTCAAAATGATCATAGGATCCAAGGCAATCTACAGAGTCAATGCAATCCCTATCTAATCACCAATGGTGTCAGTCACAGAATCAAAACAAAATCTTAAAATTTATATGGAGACACTGAAGACCCTGAACAGCCAAAGCAATACTGAGAAAGAAAAATGGAGCTAGAAGAAATCAGGCTCCCTGATTTCAGGCCATATTACAAAGCATATGTCAACTACAAAGCATAGTCAACAAAACAGCATGGTACTGGCACAAAAACAGAAATATAGATCAATGGACAAAATAAAAACCCCAAAAATAAACCCATGAACCTACAGTCAATTAATCTACAACACAGGAAGCAAGATTATACAGTAGAGAAAAGACAGTTTCTTCAATGGTGCTGGAAAAACTGAACAGCTACATGTAAAAAAATGAAACAAACATTCTTTAATATCATACACAGAATAAATTAAAAATGGATTATAGAAATAAATATAAGGCTGGATACTATAAAACTCTCGACATAAATCACAACAATATATTTTTTGAGCCCTCTCCTAGAGTAATGGAAATGTTAAGTTGATGAAAAAGCTAACTGCGGTTTCAGACTATGAATTTTAAATCATTATAACTAGACTCAAACACATCTTTAATCAAAATATTAACCATTACAACATTACAATAAACACATTTTTGCCAACAAGAAATAAGTTTATTCCTGTAGCATAAAAAAACCATGCTTCACAACTGGCATTTTCTGCCTCCTGCTGGCTGTGGGAGCGTTTTCCCAGCAAAAAGTTGTCAAGATGCTTGAAGAAGTAATAGTCAGTTGGCAAGAGGTCAGGTAAATATGGAGGATGAGGCAAAACTTTGTAGCCCAATTTGTTCAACTCTGAAGTACTGGTTGTGCGACGTGTGGTCAGGTGTGGTCCTGGAGAAGAACTGGGCCCATTCTGTTGACCAATGCCAGCTGCAGGCATTGCAGTGTTCCATGAATTGCATCAATCTGCTGAGCACACTTCTCAGATGTAATGGTTTCGCCAGGATCCAAAAAGCTGTAGTGGATTAGATGGGCAGTAGACCACCAAACAGTAACCATGACCTTTTTTAGGGGCAAGTTTGGCTTTGGGAAGGACTTTGGAGCTTCTTCTCAGTCCAACCACTGAGCTGGTCATCACTGGTTGTTGTATAAAAACCACTTTTTGTTGCACCTCATAATCCGATCAAGAAATGGTTCACTGCTGTTGCTTAGGATGAAAGACGACAATACTTTAAAATGATGATTTTTCTGATTTGTGGTCAGCTCATGAAGCACCCACTTATCAAGCTTTCTCACCATTCCAATTTGCTTCAAATGCCGAACGACCACACAGATGATCAATGTGGAGTCCTTTGACAATTTCTTGTGTGGCTGTAAGAGGATCAACTTTGATGATGGCTCTCAATTGGTCACTGTCAACTTCCAATGGCCAGCCACTACGCTCCTCACCTTCAAAGCTCTTGTCTCCTTCACAAAAGTTCTTGAACCACCACTGCACTGTAGGTGTGTGTGTGTGTGTTAGTTGCTTAGCCGTGTCCGACTCTGCAACCCCGCAGACCGCAGCCCATCAGGCCCCTCGGTCCATGGGATTCTCCAGGCAAGAACACTGGAGTGGGTTGCCATTTCCTTCTCCAAAAGACTATATAAAGAAAGAAAGTGAAGTCGCTCAGTCGTGTCTGACTCTTTGCAACCCCATGGATTGTAGCCTACCAGACTCCCCCATCCATGGAATTTTCCAGGCAACAGTACTGGAGTGGGATGCCATTTCCTTTGTTAGCAGTGCCTAGGCCAAATGTGTTGTTGAGTTGCAAGCTGTCTCTGCTGCTTTATGACCCATTCTAAACTTGAATAAAAAAATCGCTCATATTTGCTTTTTGTCTAACAGCATTTCTAGAGCCTAAAATAAACATAAAATAAACAGCAAGTAATATTCACTGCAGCACTATTTACAATAGCTAAGATATGGTAACAACCCAAATGTCCATAACAAATGAATGGATAAAGATGTGGTACCTATATAAAATGGCTATTACTTAGCCATTGAAACAATGAGATAACACCATTTGCAGCAACATGGATGGACCTGGAGATTACTATACTAAATCAGACAAGGAAAGACAAATACTATATGATACCACTTTTATGCGGAATCTAAAAAAAAAAAAATGGTACATTGAACTTACTTTTGCAACAGAAGCAAACTCACAGACTTAAGCGAATGAATTTACAGTTAAAGGGTAAGGGGGGGCAGATTGGGATTAAAATAGATAACCAACAAGAACTTACTGTATAGTGCAGGGAACTATACTCAATATTACATTACAACCTAAATGGGAAAAGAATCTGAAGAAGAATGCATGTGTGTGCTTAGCTGTTCAGTCGTGTCCAGCTCTTTGAAACTCCATGGACTGTAGCCCACCAGGCTCCCCTGTCCATGGCATTCTTCAGGCAAGAATCCTGGAGTGGGCTGCCATTCCCTTCTCCAGAGGATCTTCCCCACCCAGGGATCAAATGCGGGTCTTTATGCACTGCAGGCAGATCTTTACCATCTGAGTCAATGTAACAACCTAAATGGGAAAAAAATCTGAACAATAAATACGTGTATGACTGAATCACTTTCTGTACACCTGAAACTAACAGGACACTGTTAATCAACTATGTTCTAATTTAAAATAAAAATTAAAAAAATAAAATCACTAGTGTTTTTCTATATAAAAATAAACAATTTGAAGCTTCCTCCTCAATAACCAAAAACAGTATGGTACTGGCATTAAGAGAGACTGACCAATGAAAGAGAATAAAGAGCCTAGAAATAAACCCTCATATATACAGCCCAAGAATTTCTGACAAGGGTGCCAAGATAATTCAACAGAGAAAGAACAGCCTTTTCAACAAACAACATCAGTAAAACTAGATCCTCACACGCAAAACAATGAAGCTGACTCCTCACCTTATACCACATGTAGAAATCAACTCAAAACAGATCAAAGGCTTAAACATGACAGCTAAAACTACAAAAATCTTAAGAAAAAACACAAGAGAACACAAGGGGGAAAAGTTTCATGACAATGTATCTGGCAATAATTTCTTAGGTAACACCAAAAGCACAGGGACCAAAAGCAAAAACAGACAAATGGGGCTATTTCAAACATACAAACTTCTACATAAAGAACACTATTAAGAGAGTGAAAGGACAACCCACAAAATCAGAAAAATGATTGCAAATCATATATCCGACAAGGATTTAATATCCATAACAATTATTTTTTTAAAACTCCTATAACTCAACAACAAAAAATAAACTACCTGATTAGGAATGGGCAAGGACTTGAATGGGCTTCCCTGGTGGCTCAGTGGTAAAGAATCCACCTGCCAATGCAAGAGACTTGGGTTTGATCCTTGAGTCAGGAAGACATCCTGGAGAAGGAAATGGCAATCCACTCCAATATTTCTGCCTGGGAAATCCCATGAACCAGAAGAGCCTGGTGGGCTATAGTCCATAGACACGATGAGTTGGGCATGACTTAGCCACTAAACAACAACAAATGACTTGAATAGACACTGTTCCCAAAAAATAAATACAAATGGCCAATAAACACAGAAAAGATGCCTCGTATCACTAATCATCAGGGAAATAAAAACCAAAGCCACAATGAAATACCATTTCACTCATTAGAATGGCTCTTAAAAAAAAAATACAAAAACCTAGAAAATAATTGTTGGTGAGGATGTAGAGAAACTGGAACCCTTGTGTACTTCTAGTGGGAATATAAAATAGTGCACCCACTGTGGAAAACAGTATGGTGGTTCCTCAAAAAAATTAAACATTTTTTGTTGGTATTGGTAATGACCAATATATCCAAAAGAATTGAAAGCAGGGACTCAAAAAAGGTACACATATGTTTATAGTAGCATTATTCACAACGGTCAAAAGGTGGAAGAAACTCAAATGTCCACTGAGAGAGGAACAGATTAACAAAATGTGGTACACACATACATTGTACAATTGACTATTATTCATCTTTAAAAAGGAAGGACACGTGCCACAGTATGAATGAACCTTGAAGACATTATGCTGAGTTAAACTGGTCACAAGAGGACAAATACTGTATCATTCCACTTACCTTAGGTATCTGGAGTACTCAATTTCATAGAGACAGAAAGAATGGTTACCAGGGGCTAAGAAGGAGGGTATTGGAAATTATTATCCAATGAGTACAAAGTTTCATTCTGGGAAAAGGAAAAACATTCTGGAAATGGATGGTAGTGATGATCACATAACCAGTGAATGTACTTAATGTCACTGAACTGTACATTTAAAAATGGTTAAAATGGTAAAAATGGTTAATTTTAAACTAAAATGGAATAAAGATTCCAACAGTACAAAAATTCAAGAATTTAAAAATAAATTTTAAAAATACACAAGACTGGGACTTCTGCGGTGGTCCAGTGATTAGGAATTCACCTTGCGATTCAGGGGATGGATCCCAAGACAGGGACCTAAGATCCCACATGCCAAGGAGCAACTAAGCCCACATGTGTCAACTACTGGGCCCTCATGCCACAACTACAGAATCTGTACCACAAAGAGAGATCCCAAGGCTGCAACTAAGACCCAACACAGCCAAATAAATAAATACTTCAAAAAAAAAAAAAAAAAAAAAAGGACCTTTAAGAAAAAATTAGAGGTTCAAATAGTGTTATAAAGATGTCAAGTCTCCTTAAGTTAACCAATACATTAAATTCTGTCTCAATTTAAAAAAAAGTTTTGGAGACAAGATGAAGAGGTGCTACCATGGCTACCATGACCAAATACTCGGCATTAAAGTTCATTTCATAAAGACAATTATGTAACAAATAGGCAAGAAAATACTGAAAACAATGGAGAGAGAGATGTTAATCCTACCCTATACAGATAATAGAATTATAGTGTTTACAAAATTTAATACTAAAGATGGATACTAAAGTTGGAATAGCTGAATGGACAGACTAGAGAGAACAGAAGCAGCAACAAATCTATCTGAGAATTTGATAAGCAATAATTAAGGGTAGCATTCAAACCATGAGGAAAAGGATTAGTTAATAAACTTTCCATTTGGAAGGAAAAAAACAGAAGCTCACTGATAACTGAAAGCCACCTCACTTTTTATAACCAAGCTTCTGAAAGCACCATTAAAAAAAAAAAACCAACAGAAGTCATAAAGGTAAAAATTAAAAAATTTATTCACGGAGACTGCTAGCTGCCTACCCTATTTTCAGATTTCTCTACTTTCTTATTTTTAAAACTAAAATTGTATATATTTAAGGTGTACATCAGTGGGCTTCCCTGGTGGCTCAATGGAAAAGAATCCACCTGCCAATGCAGGAGACATGGGTTAAATCCCTGGGTTAGGAAGATCCCCTGAAGTAGGAAATGGCAACCAACTCCAGTACTCTTGCCTGGAGAATCCCACAGACAGAGAAGCCTGGCAGGCTACAGTCCATGGGATCGCAAAAGAGTCAGGCATGATTTAGCAACTAAACAACAAGGTGTATATGATGATTTGACATATATTCTCACACACGGTGAAATAACTATTACAGCCAAGCTAATTCACCAACCTAAAAAGCTTCTGCACAGCAAAGAATAATCAACAGAATAAGATGGCAACTTAATGGAATGAGTGGAAATATTTACAAGTACTGCTACTGCTAAGTCACTTCAGTCATGTCCGACTCTGTGCGACCCCAGAGATGGCAGCCTACCAGGCTCCCCCGTCCCTGGGATTCTCTAGGCAAGAACACTGGAGTGGGTTGCCATTTCCTTCTCCAATGCATGAAAGTGAAAAGTGAAAGTCAAGTCACTCAGTCGTGTCTGACTCTTAGTGACCCCATGGACTGCAGCCCACCAGGCTCCTCCGTCCATGGGATTTTCCAGGCAAGAGTACTGGAGTGGAGTGCCATTGTACAAATATTTACAAATACACTGATAAAAGGATAATATATAAAACATAAAAAAGAACTCTCGCAACACTAAAAAGACACACCCAATTAAAAAACAGGCAAAGATTTTGATCATACATTTTCCCAAAGAAGACATACAAAAGGGCAGCAAGTATGTGGGATACTCAAAATCACTGATGAGCAGGCTTCCCAGGTTAGTGGTAAAAAACCCACCTGCCAATGCAGGAGATATAAGTAACATGGGTTTGATCCCTGGGACAGGGAAATCCCCTGGAGGAGGGTATGACAACCCACTGCAGTATTCTTGCCTAGAGAATCCCATGGACAGAGAAGCCTGATGGGTTACAGTCCACAGACTCACAAAGAGTCGGACATGACTGAAGCGACTTAGCACGCACTGATTATCAGGGAAATGCAAATCAAACCACAATGAGGTATTACCCTATACTTCTCAGGATTGTTGTTGTTGTTGTTGTTCAGTCGCTCTGTCATGTCCAACTCTTTGCAACCCCATGGACTGCAGCATGCCAGGCCTCCCTGTACATCACCATCTCCAGAGCTTGCTCAAACTCATGTCCAATGAGTCAGTGACACCATCCAACCATCTCATCTTCTGTCACCCCCTTATCCTCCCGCCCTCAATCTTTCTCAGCAGCAGCGTCTTTTCCAATGAGTTGGCCCTTCTCATCAGACAGTCCAACTAGCGGAGCTTCAGCATCAGTCCTTCCAGTGAATATTCAGGGTTGATTTCCTTTAGGACTAACTGGTTTGATCTCCTTGCAGTCCAAGGGACTCTCCCGAGTCTTCTCCAGGACCACAGTCTGAAGGCATCAATTCTTCGGCACTCAGCCTTTTTCATTGTCCGGCACTCACATCCATACATGACTACCGGAAAAACCATAGCTTTCACTATACAGACCTTTGAAAGCAAAGTAATACCTCTGCTTTTAAATATGCTGTCTAGGTTTGTCATTGTTTTTCTTCCATGGAGCAAGCATCTTTTAATTTCAAGGCTGCAGTCACCATCCACAGTAATTTTGGAGTCCAAGAAAATAAAGTTTGTCATTGTTTCCATTGTTTCCCCATCTATTTGCCATGAAGCGATGGGACCAGATGTCATGATCTTCGTCTTTTGAATGTTGAGTTTTAAGCCAGTTTTTTCACTCTCTTCTTTCACCTTCATCAACAGGCTCTTTAATTCCTCTTTGCTTTCTGCCATAAAGGCGGTATCTGCATATCTGAGGTTATTGATATTTCTCTCCACAATCTTGATTCTAGCTTGTGCTTCATCCACCCCACCATCATGTGAAATGTGTACAGCATTTCACATGATGTACTCTGCATATATGTTAATTAAGCAAGGTGACAACATACATACGGCCTTGATGTATTCCTTTCTCAATTTGGAACCAGTCCATTGTTTCGTGTCTGGTTTAACTGTTCTTTCTTGACCTGCATACAGGTTCTCAGGAGGCATGTCAGGTAGTCTGGTAGCCCCATCTCTAAGAATTTTCCACAGTTTGTTGTGATATACACTTGTCAGGATGGCTACTACTAAAAAAAGTTTTTTTTTAGAAAATAGTAAGTGTTGACGAGAAATGCAGAGACAACAGAGCCCTTGTGCACTGTTGGTGGGAATGTAAATTGGTAATGTCATTATGGAAAATGGTACTATGTATTTCATAGTACCAGAACCACTATATGATCCAGGGGCCCTTCTGAGTATACACCCAAAGGAAATGAAATCAGTACATTTAAGAGAGATGTGTGCTCCTGTGTTCACTGCAGCATTATTCACAATAACCTCACAAAAACAACCTAAGTGTCCATCAAAGGAAAAATGGATAAAGAAACTGTGATATATATATGTGTGTGTATATATATATACACACACATATACGTATTTTATCCACAATGAAACTGCTCAGCCTTAAAAAATGAAAGCGATCCTGTCACTTGCAACAACATGAATGATGCTCTAATTTCATACTAACAACACAGTTTTGTTTGATGCTACATTTCTCAGTCCTTCTTACATATAGAGGTGGCCAAATAACGTATCTGGCAAATACAATATAAGCAAGGGAAGAAGGTAGAGTCTCATACATGATAGAATGTACAACAAAACAAATAATGATTTTCACTTATTAGACTGGCAAAATTTTAAGTTTAGCAATAACCACTGTTATTAGGAAGTAGCTATTAAAATTTAAAAGTGCATACATCTCTCTCTATCTTAAAAGGACTTTCTCTCTACCTTTGACTTCTTCTTACCCACCCCATCTGTCTTTTTATTCATTACATAAAACTTCCTTCTCCAATTCAGGCCCAGCTACCTACTCTCACTAAAAACTGCTTTCAGTTTTTCTCAGTTTACTGAAACTTTTTTCTAAAATGTCAAACATCAAGTTCAATACCTTCTTTTCAGTTCTCAACTTCCTACACCTCTCTGTACCATTTCATTTGGGACTACAGACACTCCCCTCCTTAAATGCTCTGCTCTTATGGCTTTGAAACTATACATTGGGTCTCCTATCTCTCGTATTTCATTTCTTCCACCTATCAAGAGGAAGTTTGTTTTTTAGGTTTCTATCCTTTATCATGATACCTTTATACTCTTTCCTTAGGCAATCTCAGCCACACCAGTGTATCTAATTATTAACCTTATTACATATAATAATTATCACATCTATGCCTCTGCCCCTGAACCATATAAAATTTCCCCCTTGAATTATCAATCAATAACATTTATACACAATGTTCTTTAACTTACTGAGTTACAGAACTCAATGTTCTTTAAAATTGAGACAATGTTCTCAACCTATTGTCTATTTCAAACCTATCATCCTAGTCCCCCAACATCAACTTTTTCCTGTATTTTCCATCCTGGCATGCCCTGTGCCCTCTAAATTACCCAATTAATTTTATTATCAATACCAATATGGTAAATTAAAACCCCTCAATTCTAGCAGCTAATAATTTAAAGAGCAAAACTGTCATATCCAGATGCCTATGGATGTACACTTACAGAATCCAAAATCATACAACGATTAGCTCACTGGTTTATTATCAATATACAAATGTTACTTGTATTTCTAATTACCAGCAATTGTTCAATTTATTTTAAATAAATTGAATATAAAATACCTATATTATATTTTAGCTTTATTTAGATATATTATAAATATTATAAAATATCTATTATATATTAGCTATTATGTTATATATTATCTATACCTATTAGTATATATAATTATATATGATAAAATATCTATATTTTATTGAGTATAAAACATCTATAAAGTCTAACAAAGATGTACAAGACCTAACTGCAAAAAACATAAAACTTTATTAAGCAATAAATGAGTTTAGAAATATGCCCTGTTCGTGGGAATACTCAATATCATAAATATATCTATTTTCCCTAATCTGATCTATACTTCTCAGTATAATTTCAATTAAAACTCCTAATAGATTTTTTTAATAGAACATGATTTTAAAACATATATGGAAGAGCAAGAGTAGTCAAGACACTTCTAAGACTAGGCTGCCCTCCCAAAAGCAAGACTTTTTACAGACCTACAGTAAATAAGACATATGACATGGGAAAAAGGATAAATTGGACCATTCCAATGGAACAAAATAGAGAACCTAGACCCC
Organism: Bubalus bubalis; assembly: GCF_019923935.1. Classification (NCBI taxonomy): domain Eukaryota; kingdom Metazoa; phylum Chordata; class Mammalia; order Artiodactyla; family Bovidae; genus Bubalus; species Bubalus bubalis. The sequence goes on along the minus strand of NC_059166.1, from coordinate 75,377,563 downwards.
AAAAACACAATTTATCTACATATAATTTTGCTTGTAAGACAGGTAGCAACACAAATCACTAGAGAAAGAAGAAACTATTCAATAAGGGGGTTAAAACTATTAAATATTTACGTGGAAAACAATGAAATGGATCAAACAAAAATCAATTCCAGGTAAATTAAAGATTTAGGTACAAAATGCAAACCTTTAAAACTTTCAGAAGGAAAAAAAAAGAGAGATGGAAAAGTATCTCTCTCTCTTCAGGGTAAGTAAGCAAAAACTTCTTGAAAAAATGAAAACTGTGAACCACAAAAAGGCAGATATATCATACTAAAATTAAGAACTTATATTCACCTAAATAAAGGGGACAAAATAAGACAAGCCACAACCAGGAGAAGGCATAGGCAACACATACATTCAAAAAACACAAAGAATTATAAGAAATTTCTATAAATAATAATAGATAAACCACCCAATAGAAAAATAGTCAAACATTTCATACAATAGGAAACACAGATGGCCAATAAATATGAAAAGACGTTTGAACACATTAATTATCAGGGAAATATAACCTCACTGAAATAATATTTTATACTCACTAGATAGGTAAAAATTCAGAAAAACGAGAATATCAAGTTTTAAAGGGACAAATAATGGAAAATCTCATGCATGGCTCATAGGAGTACAAGATGATTTGACTTTGGAAAATAATTTGATCTTGAAGTTGAACATTTCATATCTTATTTTCCATAAATTCCACTCTTCAAACTACCTTAGAGAAATGTTTGCTTATATATACCAGAAGAGATATATAAGACTATTCATAACAGCATTTGAAATCGTTGATCACCTCTTTCTTGAAACCATTTTCTTCCATTAACTGATATGACCTCACTCCCTTGTGTTTCCTCCTTTCTTACCATTCCTTCTCCATCTCTTTTGTTGTTGTTTTTTTCTTTTGTCTTTATACTCTCTAAATATTGGAATACCCTATCTTTCAGGTCCTTCGATCTTCATCTGTCTTGCTGAATGATCTCATCCAGTCCCATGGCTTTACCACCCGCATCCTCCAAACTCCACCTGGAATTGCCAGAGTTTTATATTATCTAAATAACCTATTCAACACTGCCACTCAAAGGTCTTGGAGTATAGAAGTCATTCATGTTGTTCTCCTTTCCAACACCGCAGTTCCCTACCTACTTTGAAATAAGGTGTGACCATATGACTGAGTATGGTCAGTAAAATGCAAGCAAAACAGAACTCTCTTAAAGTAATACTAGTAATCTATTTGTAATCTCAAAGTTAATGTGGCCAAAGAGAATCCCACCTGTACTTCTCTGAATCTTTCCACATCTCAGCAAATGGTACCATCATCTATCCTTTGCTCAGACCATATATATGACTCATTTTAATTCTTTTCTATCCCTCAGCTCCAGACAAATTTATCAGTAAGTTCTGTGACTTTGCTTTCAACATAGGTATTATATCCAAAAGTTTCTCACCACCTCCACTGCTATTATCCTAGTCTCAACCACACTATTTTTGATACCATAGAGGAAATCTATGTTTTCTATCTAGTTCCTTCATTTCCAATCTCCTTACCATACCCTAAGGCCCTATAACATCTGCTTCTGCCTACCTCTCTCTCCATACCTAAAGATAATCCAACCACATGTGCCTTCTGCAACTATACAAACACTCCATGCCCAAGGTCTTTACATCTGCCATTCCCTTTTGTTTATCTGGCCTATCCTTTCTAATCATTCGGATCTCTGCTCAAATGTCACCTCCCCAAAGAGGCTTTCCTCATCACTCTATTTAAAATATAATAAATTCCAGTCATTTTACAGGTTAGTCATGAATTTACTGCTCCAAATTCATTCTTTAGTGTCTGCTCTGCAAACATGGAGCTGAGTCTTAAGTATCTTTATTTTTTGTCAAGATGTTAAGCTTTGTCATAGAAGATACTATACAGATATTATTAGAGGAAGGGGCTTCCCCTCCTGGTTCCAGTGTGAACTTCTGTTCCTGCTGTGTAGGTTCTCCAGCACATAGCTCTCGCAGTGCATGGGCAGCAGAAGCACCCTAAGGCCAGCTTCCCCCAACACTCACTTTCCTTCGGGAGGCTTCAAACTGGAGTAGCTTTCACCAGACATCTCCCCATGAACGCCTTTCCTTGGTACTCTAGAGCACAGACAGATAAGCATATTCTTAAAGGTTCAAGTAATAAATATTTTAGGCTTGTAGGTCATAAAGTCAGAACTCTGCCCCTGTAACAAGAAAGCAACTATGGTCAATAAGTAAATCCAGGGAGCTTGGCTGTATTCCAAATAAACTTTACTTATAAAACAGATGGCTGGCTCACAGACCATAATCTGCCAACCCCTGCCCTAAAAGGCATATTTCCCACAAGTTCTGAAGGATGGATTTCTAGTAAGTTCCACAAGTGTGGTATCAGTGACTTCTCTGCCATTTAGTGAGACATCGTATGGAGATAGTCTCTCTCCAACAAGGTCTCAGAACATGGGGGGAAGGGCTCTTACTTGGGCACTGGATCTTAAGCCTACCAGTGATGGTTGCTTCTTAAAACTATTCTTATATTCTTTAGAGTTTTCTTTAGTCTAATTCTCCTGATATAGTTAGTTAATCCTATTAAACTTTACTCTGTTCAAAATACTTGTGTCTTCTGTCTCCTAATTAAACTGATACATTCTCCTTACTCTGCTTTATTTTGTTACTTATCACTAACTGAAATTATATTATTATTTGTTTGCTTACTTTTTAATTATCAGTGTCCTTCATTAAAATGTAAGCTCCATAAAGACTGCTAGTTTTTTCACTACTGAATGAATTCCTACTAGCTAGGCACACTGTCTTGTCGTAACAGATTCACAACTACCACTTGGGAGTGACTGAATGATGAGTCTTTGGTCCTAGTGGACTAAATTATATTTTTATAATTTCAACTCTTGGATTATATATAACAAATGAAAAAATGAATGCCTCTTGTTTATATCTGCTCTCTCAAACACACACAACCCTAACTCACTCATATTGTTCTGTGTCTCTCTTTATGGTATTCCTTCACTCTCTGCTTCAAAATTAGTAAATAAGCTCTTTGTACACAAAAATTCCACCTTACTGCTGTTTAAACTTGTGAAGTTTAAGTACTGTAACACAGAACTCTCCTGATACATTTTACCTTGTATCTCAGAAGGGGGGAAGGATGGTAGCCTCTCTTTAGGCCTTACCTAAAGTTTCCAAAGAGTAGTAATAACTGTTTCTGCTAAGATTGGTACTCTTGGTTTAAAATGTCCAAAATAATTTTAATAATAATACTTCAGCCCCATTATTTTAAAATGGTTTTCAAAACAGAAATTGGTATTATTTTTTAAACAACCAGTCTATAATTTCTTAATGTTTACCAATCATTCCTTGTGAGCCTCTAGCTCATTCTCTCTCGTGTGTGTACATGCTAAGTTGCTTCAGTTGTGTCCGACTCTGTGATCCTATGGGCTGCAGCCTGCTAGGCTCCTCTGACAATGGGATTCTCCAGGCAAGAATACTGGAGTGGGTTGCCATGCCCTTCTCCAGGGGATCTCCCCTAACCCCAGCAATTGAACCCATGTCTCTTTTGTCTCCTGCATTGGCAGACAGGTTCTTCACCACTAACATCACCTGGGAAGTTCCATTCTCTCTTACTTATACAATAAAAAAGTACTTGCCAATGAATCGGTCAACTTTTCCGTAGGCTCATCTAAAGTGGATTTAACCCCTATTTTGCCATATTTGTGGCCTTTCTTGTTTTCACTGGAGAATACTGTAATAATACAATGTTTGCTGGGAAGGTCAAAACAATACCATAACACTGGTAAATCTAAGGATCTATTGCTCAAATTCATCCGAAACAAGTAGGAGACACTGGACACATTTTAGTTTTGCTTCATTTCCCTCCTATTTCCTTGATTTGTTTCTGCTGACTTGAGATGGACAGGGAAATAGAAACTGGCATAGGGCACAAAAAGGGGAAACAAATGAGTAAGAAGTCTTTGGTGGAAATCACTTCTTGGTATTCTCAAGCAACCTGAAGAACTGAGACAAAGCTAACAACCCTGGTAGAACAATGACCTCCAGTTCTTTCCTTTTCTAATACTGCTTCACTTCAACACACACTGAGTATCATGTATCAGTAACAGTAAAGGCTGTTCCTCACTATCAATGGCAAGAACTTCCATTCAGCTTCCACAACCTCTTGTCCCTGAATATCAAGTTTCCCCAGTTGCTACCAAGCTAAACCTGTGCTTTCTGTTTAGGGCTCTGTTACATTTAAAACAGTTTTAATTTGTCCAACGGTACTATCTCTGTCCTTGATTCCGATAACAGACTTCCTATCAGAGCCAAAACAGTTACATAAAACTTTGAAGTTATAGGAAATGTAAGAACAAACAAAAAAGAAAGGAAAAAGAAATATCAATGAGGAACTTTGGGGGATGTACAACTTCTACTGAGTCTGTAACAGTATAATTTTGATTGGTGAGAATACTGTATTTTTTAAATTAATGACATGAATGGGGATATTTCATTTTTGTTATATTACAAATTTCAAGGAAAATTAAAGCTATGTAAGTCTTCAGGAATATTAAGCCAAACTTTTCAAACTGCAGTTGGTAAGAGTTTTCTCCCCTTGCCTTATACTCAAGCTACAGGAGTAAATTATTTTCCACAAGTGAAAACAATTACATAAAAGACTGCCTGGTTTCCAAACCATCTGCTATTTCTAAAAAGTCTTAATATGATTTTCACTCAGATAGTATAAATGCTAAATTACCTCAACAGAAGTCCAGCAAAACAAGTTTGAAGGAAACCAGAAACAACCATAAATAGCAACTTTTAAAAGATGAGAGTAAATTATTTTGGTTTTTCCATCTAGCATCATTGTTCAATTAAAGTTTTACCTTTCATTGTTAACAGTGTTTTTGGAAAAATCTGTGAGAGCGTAAGACAGCTTTCCTAAGCTTAGCCCTAGACAGCATCAATCCAGAATTGTCCACTGACTTGTGGAAGTAACATTTTGATATAAGACTAACTATTCTAACAACTTGTATTACGTGCAGTGCTATTGATGGAAAATGATCTGGGAGATCAGAAATCTATATTAGAACCCTACCTCCAATAATGGTTGGCCTTGTATTTACAGATAATCTGACCTGCCTAAGTCTCAATCCTCATCTATATAATGAAGAGACTAAACCAGATGATCTTTTAAGGTTCTTTTCAAGCATCATTCTACCTTATTCTTTCCTACCACTTCCACTACATAGTCCATGGATTTCACTGCTTCATCAAACATTAAGTACCTACTGTGTCCCTTGGCACAGATACTGTTCCCTTCCCTCACTGAATTTGTTTTAATTGTCCCACCATGTATTAAAAAATGAGTAGCTAAAAAAGAAGCTTTGACTTAAAGGAAAAACTAAGAATGATTTTTAAGTGGCTTGTTTATCTGGCTTAGAATTCATAAAATGATGCTTTCATGGATTAGTATGAAACTCTACGGGGGCTTCCCAGGTGGAGTAGTGGTAAAGAATCTGCCTGCCAATGTAGGAGACATGGATTTGATCTCTGGGTTGAATCAGGAAGATCCGCTGGAGTAGGAAATGGCAACCCGATTCAGTATTCTTGCCTGGAAAATTCCAATGGACAGAGGAGCCTGAAGGGCTGCAGTCCATGGGGTCACAAACAGTTGGACATGACTGAGCGACTGAGTACCAGCAGCATTAAACTCTACATATTTGATACTGCCCCAAAAAAACATTATTAAAATATTCTGACTAATGAAAATCTATTAGACCTGTCACTGACGCACGCCTTAATTAAGACCAATTACCAATATATTTAGGTACTATTTCTTGGCAATAAAAACAAAGCACATCCAAGACAAATAGGTGTGATAAAGTCAGCAGGGAGTGGGCAGACTCTCAGTTCGGTCTCTTCCATGCACAACGCTGAGTAACAGCAGTCCGTGCTGATCCATCCTTGTCAACTTTTAATCCTTATGACTGATGAAAAGCATGAGACATATGTTTATTTTTAAGTGTATACTGGTGGCTGGCTTCCTATTTTCACCCCTTCTTTGTACAATTGCACAGAATTCATCAAATGTTTTAAATACAACATCCAGTTCATGATACTGACCTTGAGGAAAATTAAGTCCTACAGAGAAATAAAGAAAATGAACAATGACAGCATGAATACGGTATATTGAGTAGCCAAAACTCAATATACTGCCCTCTGTCAATATGAAACTAACTAATAAAACTGAAAATAGAGGAAAGAAATAAAGAAGGGAGCAAGAGGTAAGACAACATTTACTCAGCACCTAACAGGTGTCAGGCACTGTGCAGGCAGTTTTCACTTACTCTTTTCCAGACCTCTAAAACAAGATAATATCCAAAACAGATGAGTATCTACGATAAGAGAACTCCACCCCTCTTCACAAAATGATTCCATAGCTTAATATTCTAATGCAAATGCTCTGTTTATGTAATAATCATTCTAATCAGAATCAGTATATGGAACTAAAGGGGGGTCTTGGATTAACTACGTAAACCATCAGACACTTGGGCCAAATGAGATAAGAAGCCTGTTTAGCGGCAGAACTGGGATCAAACCAATCATCAAGGCATCTATATACTACCCTGCCGGCAACAGTTTAGTGAAATTTAGTGATTCGTTTTTGCTCTTCACTGTGTTATTCAGCACCTGTCCATTCGCACTTTTATTAAAATAATCATTTAAAAAATCCATTTACACAAATGGCTCAGAATCGTCAAAGAATAACGTGTCATTTTCTATAACACGGTATTTTTAAAACCTACGGATAAGCAATGCCCTCCTCACAATGATCTCAGATGCGTCCTCACAGATCTCGGGCTGTGTGTGTGTTTTCAGGGACGAGAATCAGGTCGCGGAGGTGAAGACTGCCTTGCAGAAACCCCGCGTCGAAGATCCCGGCCGGGCTGCCCGGCCCCCAGCGAGCCGCAGCCCGCGAGCCGGGCGGGAGGACGGAGGATGAGTGTGCAGTAACGTGGCTCCCGCGCCCTGGGCTCGTCGGCCGCCCTGGCTCCGCCGGGCCGGTTCCGAACGCCGCCCCGGTCGGACCGTTACGGGGTCTCCCGGGCCGCGGAGCCCCGCGCGGGCCGCCCCTCCCCCACCGCGGCCTGAGCCCGCGGCGCCGGCCGGGACCCCCGCGGCTCCCCGCGCGAACAATACCGGGGTCCCCCGCGAGGCCGCACGCCGAGGCCCGCGCCACCCCACCGCCCCCGCGCCGCGGGCCCTCGCAGAGGGCGTCGAGCCGCAGGCCGCGAGAGACAGCCCCGCGGGAGAGAGCGTGAGCGGAGGACGTTAGTCAGGGGGTTCGGAGGCCGCGGTGCCCTCACCCTTACCTGACTCCAGGTGATAAACTCGTTGGTGTGCGTTTCCTCCACAAGCGTCCACAGCTTGCTGAGGAAAGCCGGCACATTAGAACTCTGCTTCATTGTTAACGAGGCGCAGGAATTCCAGATTCTACACCCAAACGCGGCGGCGGCAGCGGCAGCGGCGGCGGCGGCGGCGGCAGCTGCTGCCCGAGAACGCCCACAACGCAGGCGCAGCAGCTCCCGGGCCCCGCCCCCTCCCCGGCCCAGCCAGGCGCGCTGTGAGGCGGGGTGGCCGGGCAGCCGCACGTGACGGACAAGTCTCCAGTTCGGCCCGTGCGCACTGGTCCCGCGCGGGTCCCGTTCTCGGCCAATGCCAGAAGCCGACCGCGCAACAGAGAAAAGCGATTGGATGCTGCAGACGGGGAGGGGTGGGAGCAAAGGGGGGGCGCTGCCCTCTCATTCGCCCTTTATGTGGGAGCTCTCGCCTTAACGGACCTTGGGCTTGGGAGATTGTGTTTGGTAGTTTCACGTGGGAGAATCTTTGGGTGTTTGGGCTATGGCTGGAAGGCTACAGAAAGTCCTCAGGGGCCTTTGAGTCGTAAGTTTGGTAGGCAAGGTTGTAGGCTGCGCTAGTCAGGCAGGAGGAAGTGTAATAATTCACGTGGGGAAAAAAACAGCTTTCAAGCATGACTTGCTAGGCCCCAAATTGAAACTGTCTTAAAAATAATGACCCTTTTCCCTAAATTCTCATCAGGAAAAAAAACATTCCTTTAAAATAAGTTTATCAAAAATAGGAATTTAAATAACACACTCTTTACTGAGCATGTACTGCAGTGATCCAAGAACTGTAATAGGCAACTTACATGTTTAATTCAGCAGAAACAGAATGCCCAGTATGTGCCCAACGTAAAAAGAAATAGTATCATTTATTCTCTTTAAATCATTTAAAATAATTGTTCCTGTATGTCCTTTACAGATTTGGTATGATGGAAAAAATATTAGGCAAAGAGTCAGCATATGAGTTTAGACCCAGTTTCAAGGACACATTAGTGGATATTTAATTACACTGGTAGTGTGTGTAATTTAGGCAATCTCTTACTCTGTCTGTTCCAATCTTTCCCTTATTCTCATTGGGAATAAAACTCTTTTCACACCTGTAGGAGAAGGCAATGGCACCCCACTCCAATACTCTTGCCTGGAAAATCCCATGGATAGAGGAGCCTGGTAGGCTGCAGTCCATAGCGTCGCTAAGAGTCAGACACGACTGAGAGACTTCACTTTCACTTTTTCACTTTCATGCATTGGAGAAGGAAATGGCAACCCACTCCAATGTTCTTTCCTGGAGAATCCCAGGGGCAGGAGAGCCTGGTGGGCTGACGTCTATGGGGTCACACAGAGTCGGACACGACTGAAGTGACTTAGCAGTAGCAGTTCACCCCTGTAAGTTAATATCGATAATATAATCAGTTCAGTTCAGTTCAGTTGCTCAGTCGTGTCCTACTCTTTGCCACCCCATGAATCGCAGCAAGCCAGGCCTCCCTGTCCATCACCAACTCCCGGAGTTCATAATAAGTGTGAAAATACTTTGAAAATATAAAGGATTGTACAGAGTTTTAAAAATTTTTTATAAAAGTCAAAATTTGAATATAAGAATGTACAAACAAGTTGGAGATAATGAACATTTTATAAGTAATTCAATGTAAAATTGTTTTTCTTCCTGGGTACATGTAATTTAATACAAGAAAAAAATACATATACTTTCCAACAAGCATATATTTATTGAAATTTGTTTTTGTGTTTAGCAACTGTTTGCTAAAACAAAATCAGATGTGTGGAGGGAGATATCCAATAAATGAAATAATATTTTATGAGCATTTATATAAGAGAACTTTCTAGGTAGCACCAACGGTAAAGAACCTGCCTGCCAATGCAGGAGACATAACTGATGTGGATTCCATCCCTGGGTTGTTAGGATCCCTCGAGGAGGGAATGGCAACCCACTCCAGTATCCTTGCCAGGAGAATCCCATGGACAGAAGAGCCTGGCAGGCTCGTGTCCATAGGTTGCAAAGAGTCGCACATGACTAAAGCAACTTCGCACAGCACATATATGCCCAGGGATTTACATATCTCATTTAGTCCTCACAACAACCCAGTAGAGTAGGTCTTATTATCCCATTTTTCCGATGAAGATTCTGAGACTCAAAAGCAAATTTACCTGTATCACAGCTAGTGCCTATTACAGTTCTATTTACACCCAGGCTTCATAGTTTGAAATCCCATGTTCTTTCCATTGTATGATGATGACACCATCTCACAACTCAAGATGTTTATATTTTGATGTAAGAAACAAGAGGAACACAATGATCATCATTAACATTTTTAAAAGAGCTACATTTGTAACCAAACCATTAAAGACAAGTTTAGAAAGACAGAGTTGAGTGAGTTAAGGTCATAAGGGAAGACTTCTCAGAGGATGGGGACCTTAAATTGGGTCTTGAAGTACACAAGCATTGGGCCTGCTAAAAAGAAGACAACACTGAGAGAAGATGGGAAGCCAAACAGCATGGTCTGTCTGTGGAGATTGACAGCACAGGAGGTAATGTCTGAGTAGGAAATGTGGCCCTCTTTCACGGCACTGTACATTTCCATTCGAAAACAAAACAAAATATTATGGTTAGACACAAGCAAAGACTCGTCTTTGGGTGTTCCACCTGTGTAGTTGTAGGCCTATGTTTAATAGGACTTCATACTTCATGTAATGCTCCTCCTGTCACCATCTTGAAATTCTTATATTTTGAACAAGGACCCTGCATTTTCAAGTTGCATCGGGCCTCTCAAATTACGTTAACTGGTCTGCCTCCAATATATTACACTTATAGACCAGTGGTTCTCAAACTTAAGCATGTATCCAAATCACTTGGAGGTGGGAGATTGTCAATAGAGCAAATAATCAAGCATCACTTATAATGTTCGTGAGGCCAGCTATGGGATTAAGTTATTAACCAGATAATGTGATGAGAGCACCAGGAAATAGATAATGTGTCTTAAAATCAAATGTCTGGAGTTTGAATGGAAACCATGTATTTTATAGTCTGAAACAAACATGCTTTTTTTCTTTTATACCAATGTACCTCATACTTCAGCCTACATCAAAATCACTGAGGGCATCTGAAAAAAAAATGACTGCCTCTTCTCTCGTTCCCCTGCTCTACTCCACACCTTGCTCAGCTCAGTAGATCTGGGGTTCAGGGTAAGAATCTGTATTTCTAACAAGTTCCTAGGTAATGCACATGGCGTTGGCCATGGGATCACAGTTTGAGAACCAGTGTTACAGAGGAAAAATAAGGAAGCTGACTTTCCCTTGTCAAACAGATTTATTGCTATTCACCCTTCACCTCAATGAAATCCAGACTTTCCAGGAATAGTTTTAACTAATATGTTTTCTTTTTCTATGAACATAATCCTTAATATTTATTGTAATTAATAAACTCTGAAAACTTTAGAGATATTTTGGGGAAAAGAAAATCATTATTGGCTTAATTTCACTTAAATATAAAACTGAGAAGAGAAGAAAACCAAACCACAATTATTTGACACCTACAACATCCCACAGATAGCAGAAGAAACATATTTGAACCAGTGTCAACAGTTTTGAGATGTTTACAATATTAGAGGATAAAAATGTCACTTTCTTAAAGTGAATTGCCTCCTGTTGACTAAAAATTAGAGAAGTTGGAAATTTCCCATGGTTCATTTGCAACCTGCAGTGTAAGATTTAGAAGATATAGGATAACATTAGAAAATATGAGTGACCCAGGCCTTTGCCTAGGAAATAGAAAAACATATTGTGTCATATTTGAAGCATATTTGATGCTTCAAAGTGTCTGATTCAAATTGTAAAAATTCTATCTAATTCATTACAGAAAACCAGTTGGAGTCAGCAGTGCAACCAGAACTAGCTTGCAATTATTATTTTCAAGAAAAGCAAGATAGAAGCCAAAGGTAAACTACATAGAGGTTTCCATCTACATTCCTGTCTGAAATTGTTTATTTTTTATCAATTTTGAAATGGCCTATGGGCCCTAAACAAATTACTCGACACCTCTAAGTCTTAGATTCTTATATATAAAATGTGAGTAAAAATACCTGTTATACTCACTCCACAGGGTAGTTTTGCGAATCAGATAAACTACTTCTTCCTCTAGTCCACCCTCATCTTTCTAAGACACAAATCTAAAAAGGTCACTTTCTGACTTAAAACTGTTCCATGGTTTCTTAAAATTTTCAGAATAAATCCAAATCCCTTGAGAAGGCATAAAATGACCTTCTGTGACCTGGTGCCACCTACTATTCCAGTCATTATCTACCAGTCTTCACAAACATCTTACCCTTAACCACACCCAGTTCTTGTAGTTACCTTACTGATCGTGTGCTTTCACACCTCCACATATTGGGTTGGTCAAGAAGTTCATCCGAATTTTTCTGTAACATCTTATGGAAAAACCCGAATGAATTTCTTAGCCAACCCAATATTTCCATGAGCTGTTGCCTCTGTGTGGAGAGTCGTCTTCTTCCCTATTATTCCTAACCTTCAAGGTCAAGTACAATTCCACAGAGAAGTTGCCTTTCTCAGTCAAACTCTCCCTGATTATATCATATTGTAGTTATTTATTTACATGTACTTTTGTCATACTAAACTAGGAAACATTTCCAACATAAAGACTATAAGATTACATTCATTCTCATCTACAATGGCTATCACAGTGCTGGTACACATAAAACTCTCAGCAAGTATTTGTTGGATTAATCAATGAATGCATCAACAGATGAGTGCTAACCCTCCTTTTAATCTTCCATGACCCCCAAATTTGGATGACTTGTTCCTCTGCTGTGCCTGCATAGCATGAGGAGCTTGACCTTCATGGTATATATTTCCCAGCAACCCTTGCTAGGTTGATAGATTGTGCTTACATTGTTCAGTCTTATATCTTTAGTAGTAAACACAGTGCTATAATACAGGAACAGCTCAATAAATATTTGTTAATGAATAATTTTAGTTTCTGATACCTTTTGCATAAAATATACTCTACCCAATGATAAACACCCTACAACTTAGTAGGGCTCAGTCTGTACAAAATTTTTGTTTTTAGGAGAAGAGAACAAAGAGAAGAGGAACTTAAGGATAGCTCAGCTGAAAGACATGTGATTGAGGAGCAATTAGTGGAGTAAATATCAGAATCTTGGAAATGTCAGAATGAAATGGAATGTCATAGAGTCCCAGGCTTCAGGTCATCTGTCTTTGAAACAAGCAAACCTTTGGTGATAGTGGCAAAGTGCTTAAAGACCCTTTAATAGGTTTTCGAATAAGTACAGAGCCGGCACACTATGAAAGTTAATTTCTTAAAATTTTCAAGAAGGTCAAAGAAGAGGCTTCTTTTTTTTTCTCTAGGACTGCAGCTTGAATGTAAACGGGACTGTCTGGAGGAGTTTTTTAAGTCGGAGATGTGTAGGTACCAGCCTTGTGCTGGTGCCGCTCCACATGAAACTTCCATTGGATGCCACCTATGATAGAATCTAACCAGTCACCCAACAACAGTGACAAACTGGCCCAGATTTGCCCAGGACTTGACCATTTAAGTACTGCAAATCCTATGCCCCAGGTACTACTTCACCCCAAGGCAAACCTGGATGGTGGGTCACCCTAACTCCAGCCTCTTCAAGCTACTGATGTTATACAGGAAGCAGGGACTCATCAAACTAAACCAGGTGACTTGTATAGCAGCTGGTGTGTGCTGTGTGCTAAGTCACTTCATTTGGGTCTGACTCGGTGTGATCCTATGGACTGAAGCCTGCCAGGCTCCTCTGTCCTTGGGATTCTCCAGGCAAGAGTATAGGAATGGGTTGCCAGGCCCTCCTCGAGGGATCTTCCCCACCCAAGGATTGAACCTGCATCTCTGACATCTCCTGAATTGCCAGGCAGATTCTTTACCAGTAGCGCTACCTGGGAAGCCCATATAGCAGCTAGCACAAATCAAAGATCTGCAACTTTAATGCATTTCTTAGCCTTTCTGGATGCAAGTTACCTTTCCCCAGAACCCCAATAGGCAGCTGATAAATAGAAGGAATATATGAACCCCACAAGCCAATATCCTGGTGGAGGCCCAAACCCATGCTGAAAGATGATGATAAGAAAGAGAATATAAAAGGAGTGCAAGCAGTAGAAAAAAATACAGAGAAAAAAAATATAGTAGACTGGGTCATGACTTGTGACTCAGGTCTTCCACTAATGTTCTAGTTTCCATTCACCTGGGACTGCTTTTGCTCCCAGTGAAAGTGGTAGCCAGGATAGAAGGTGTTTTGATTTCATCTTTCTAGATCCTTTTAGACAGTGGGGTTTTATTCATTTTACTCAAATTATTTGCTGGTGGAGATCTGAGCCCCTTCAATGATTAAATGAGTTGGGTTTTATGGCTTGTGGGGGCTTTCCTAGTAGCTCATCTCGTAAAGAATCTGCCTGCAATGCAGGAGACCCTGGTTCAATTCCTGAGTTGGAAAAATCCCCTGGAGAAGGGATAAGCTACCCATTTCAGTATCCTTGGGCTTCCCTGGTGGCTCAGATGGTAAAGAATCCACCTGCAATGCAGGAGATTTGGCTTGAATCCCTGGGTTGGGAAGATCCCCTGGAGGAAGGCATGGCAACCCACTCCAGTATTCTTGGCTGGAGAATTCCCATGGACAGAGGAGCCTGGCAAGCTACAGTCTATGGGGTCACAAAGAGTTGGACACGACTGAGTGACTAAGCACACACATATGGCTTGTGTACAGAAATGTACCCATACCTTGAACATAAGACTGAATGGGAGAAATCTGTTTCAGTGAGGAGGTAGCCACTGTCAGAGATGTGTGTGGTGATCTGAAGGGTGTGTAGGAAGAGGTAGCAAATGTTTGTTATCTGTTTAATTTGAAGCTGAGTACAATGAGCAGCATCGAGGGACCAACTGGAAAGGGAAATGTCCTTTCTAGTCTCTGGGCTCCCAGTGCAGGTTCCGAACAGCAGAGATCAAATTGAGGCCTATTAGGATAGAGTTCAATCAAACTGGAATCAAGATTGCCAGGAGAAATATCAAGAATCTCAGATATGTAGATGACACCACCCTTATGGCAGAAAGCAAAGAACTAAAGAGCCTCTTGATGAAAGTGAAAGAGCAGAGTGAAAAAGTTGCCTTAAAGGTCAACATTCAGAAAACGAAGATCAGAAAACAACATCTGGTCCCATCACTTCATGGCAAATAGATGGGGAAACAGTGGAAACAGTGGCTGACTTTATTTTGGGGGGCTCCAAAATCACTGCAGATGGTGACTGCAGCCATGAAATTAAAAGATGCTTGCTCCTTGGAAGAAAAGTTATGACCAACCTAGACAGCATATTAAAAAACAGAGACATTACTTTGTCAACAAAGGTCCGTCTGGTCAAGGCTATGGTTTTTCCAGTAGTCAGGTATGGATGTGAGAGTTGGACTGTGAAGAAAGCTGAGCACCGAGGAATTGATGCTTTTAAACTGTGGTGTTGGAGAAGACTCTTGAGAGTCCCTTGGACTACAAGGAGATCCAACCAGTCCATTCTAAAAGAGATCAGTCCTGAATATTCATTGGAAGGACTATGCTGAAGCTGAAACTCCAATACTTTGGCTACCTGATGCGAAGAACTGACTCATTTGAAAAGACCCTGATGCTGGGAAAGGTTGAAGGCAGGAGGAGAAGGGGATGACAGAGGATGAGATGGTTAGATAGCATCACTGACTCAATGGACAAGAGTTTGAATAGGCTCCTGGAGTTGGTAATGGACAGGGAGGCCTGGCGTGCTGCAGTCCATGGAGTTGCAAAGGGTTGGACACGACTGACCGACTGAACTGAACCGAACAGAGGATAGAGTTGAATGACTTCTGACCTTTCAGAGAAAAGTTTTGTAATGTTTGTATACAGGATCACATTAAAGAGCTGCTAATTAGTGGCAGAATTCATAACTAGAAAGCCCTTATATATGGTGATTGTTGGACTTGCTATGCTGCTGCTAAGTCGCTTCAGTCGTGTCCGACTCTGTGCGACCCCAGAGACGAAAGCCCACCAGGCTCCACCATCCCTGGGATTCTCCAGGCAAGAACACTGGAGTGTGTTGCCATTTCCTTTCCAATGCATGAAAGTTAAAAGTGAAAGTGAAGTCGCTCAGTCGTGTCTGACTCTTTGTGACCCCATGGACTGCAGCCCACCAGGGTCCTCCATCCATGAGATTTTCCAGGCAAGAATACTGGAGTGGGGTGCCATAATTTACTTTAAAATACTGCTGTTTGAACAATGATATATAGTATGATAGTTTGGTGTAATTTACAACCTAAGGGCAGTTTGAACTGTGGTGTTGGAGAAGACTGTTGAGAGTCCCTTGGATTGCAAGGAGATCCAACCAGTCCATTCTAAAGGAGATCAGTCTTGGGTGTTCATTGGAAGGACTGATACTAAAGCTGAATCTCCAGTACTTTGGCCACCTCATGCGAAGAGTTGACTCATTGGAAAAGACTCTGATGCTGGGAGGAATTGGGGGCAAGAGGAGAAGGGGACGACAGAGGATGAGATGGCTGGATGGCATCACTGACTCGATGGACGTGAGTCTGAGTGAACTCCAGGAGTTGGTGATGGATAGGGAGGCCTGGCGTGCTGCGGTCCCGAAGAGTCGGATACCTCTGAGTGACTGAACTGAACTGAAGGGCAGTTAGTTAACATTTGAATTACCCTAATTAGGTATGCAGACTTCAGGGGTGGTTAGTTAGCACTTGAAAGATTAAGCAAAGCTCACTTTCCAAAGGCTGTATCCTAATTTTATTAAAAAAAAAAAAAATTAACCGTCACCTAAAGTTTTGTTAATTAGAAAAATGGATGTGGAAATGATTTTTCCTTGGTGAAATGACTGAACTTCAGGTGTCGACTAGAAACAGAAAGCCAGTAGGCTCTCTGCTTTGAACTATACTGGGCAACAAGGTATAGTGAGCCAGCAGCCTCTGCCCTTGGGTAGGGGCTCTAACCTTAGGACTCTCCTAAATCCTGTATTGGGGTACTTTTCAGACTTGTTCAGAATATTCTGGTAGCCTAGATCAAAAGGAAGAGAGGCCCACATACATATTTTAAAACCTTTGAAGATCACAAATCAAGTTAACAAACTGTAAAACCAAGGTAGAATTCTTCCTACCCTGACAAATATAGCTTCATAATGACATTTGAAAGATAACGGTAAAACTATAGTTTTATAAAGTCACTAAGTTGGCAAAATATCCAAAAGACCAAATTTAATTATTATTGTCTGGTGACTGTTGAATAGGAAGTGTTTTAGATGACTAATAAAATAAAAGTATATATAATTCATGAATCATTATGTGTTTATTCTATGAACTTTCTTTCTTGCCTTTATTTCAGAAAAATCATTAGGTTGTTATCAAGATTTTTACATAATCTGTGTTCTAACGATAATGATGAAAGAATTTAAAAAAGTAATTGTATTCCAAGCATGATTGCATTTAAAATCCAAATTTGAACATATTTTATAAAATGTATTCTTAAGTAAATGTAAAAGATTTAAAATTAAGATTATGTTAATGTTTTTAAGTTACAAAATATTATGAGTTATGTAATCGAATTTTAAACGCTTCTACCTTTTGGCTATTGTGAATAATGCTGCTATGAACATTGCTATAGAAACATAGTTTTATGCATTTTGCTTTTCTTGCTTGACAACACAGGGTGGAAATTCTTTCGTCATCTGGCATAGTTGTAATTTACTTCTTTTAATGACTCCGTGGTATCTGTGATATGTGTGCAGCACAATATATTCAGCCATTCTGTTACTGGTGGGCATCTGCTTTGTTTCAAGGCTTTTATCTACTTATTCACTCTGGGAAGCTGCTGCTGCCGCTGCAAAAAAAAAAAAAAAAAAAAAAAACCCTAAACATAAGTTATTAAATACTCGTGCTTTTATTTCTCTAGATTAGTGAGTTCAGATATCCATGTAAAATTTGCATGGCAAATCTTTACGTCCTATTATTGTACTGGCATAGAAAAAGAAAGTCCTGCTGATTAAAAAGCCCCACATCTAAGCTGACAGAATGCTATTGTATACGTATGCAATGCTATGACGCTCCTAGCAACGAGAAATATCAACACCACGTTTCTATGGCAATAAGCAAATGTTTAAGCTTGACAGAGAATACTCTAATATGTGGTGTTCAGGGAAGTTTTGACTATTAGATAGAAATTAAAGGAGATACCTTTGTTCTTAGATATTTGCATAATAATGCAAAGCCAGGAAAATGTAGATTTATTACATGTGATTTTGTGAGCACGGGTGGCTGAAGATACATTCCATGTTGCTACTGGCCCTGTTTAATTCTGGTTTATTTTTCACTAGATTAAATTTACAATTGGTAATTATCTCCTCCAGTCCAACTCAGCTATGCAAAAAGAGTAAAGAAAAAGAATTAATGTTTACAGAGATGTTTACTGAATTTGAGGGCTTTCCTGGTGGTTCAGATGGTAAAGAATCCACCTGCAATGCAGGAAACCCAGGTTTGATCCCTGGATGGGGAGGAGCCCCTGGAGGAGGGCATGACAACCCACTCCAGTATTCTTGCCTGGAAAACCCCATGGACAAAGGAGCCTGGCAGGCTACAGTCCATGGGGTCACAAATAGTTGAACACCACTGAATGACTAATGCTTTCACTTTTTTCACTTATTGAATTTGAGATCCAAAGAGGTGTGATCATATTCTGACAGTTTCACAATCAGTATGACACCTATTTAGTGTTTTGATTCAGAACTTTTTCACTTTAAAGCTGATGTGCTTCCACCGCTTTGCTTAGGATCTACCCTTCAAGAACTCTACAGGAATGCAAACCAAGCCTGGTGTCCCAGGTCTCCTATCTGTTGTGCCAGGAGTGAGTGTGTGGTTTTCCCTGTCCACAGTGGCAGTCTTCTTTTTCAACTCTCTTTACTCATCTGGACCCTATAACTGAAATTCACTGATAGTCTTATGACTTGTATTCTAATTCCCATGTTAGGCCAGAGCCCTGCCTTGGCTACCCATCCACTTACCTGGGCTGCTCCCTTAGTCCTTAGTCAGGATGATGTCAGACCGACTTAGACCCTTAGAGGATAATTAATGGGACTAGTATAGTAAGTAAAAGAAATTTCTGCTTTTTCCGTGATGACTGCTTTGATGCTTTCTGAAAATATCAAAATCTGCAAAAACAAACAAACCCCAAACACAAACAAAATCATGTTTTGATTCTCCTGTTTTGCCTAGTGCTCAGTTAGGTAACTGGATGCTGCATTTTGAGTTTTGCTTCAACCAGATAGATGATTCAGATCTTGCTACTAGGTGTTAGGGGCTGGATTGTGTCCCCTGCCTCCCCAGATTTCTCTGTTGAAATTCTGATTATCAGGACATCAGAAAGTGACTGTTAAGAGGCAGGGCACTTAAAGAGCTAATTAATGAGGTCAGATGGATGGACCCTGATCCAGTATAACTGGTATCCTTACAAGAAGAGGAGATTAGGACACAGACAACACACTGACCAAGGCACGAGCATGCGAGGACATAATGAGAAGGTGACCATCTGCAACCCAAGGAGAGAGGCCTTGGAAGAAACCGAAACAGCCAATACATTGATCTTGGACTTCTAGCTTCCAGAAGAATGAGAAAAAAAATTTCTGTTGTTGAAGATAACTATTTTGTGATAGTTGGGTTATTATTAAACCTTTATGTATTAATCTTATTATTAATATTTCGTTATGGCAGTTTTAGCAGGCTATACCTTAGGTGAGCATTACAGCAGCCCAACTACTCGCTGGGTTCCCTTTCTTGGGCAACAGTACTGGCCTGGTACGGAAGAAGTTCACTCCACCCACTGCATACTGCAATGGATCTGCTGGCCATCCACTCCCATCAGGTCTGCAGTCAGCTCCCTCTCCTCCTTTGGTTCTTTCTATTCACTCTTCCTCCCCTGCGTACTGTTATTGCTGGAAGCTCTGCTGCTGAGAGTGCTAATCTATTTTCTGCAGCAAGTCTGTGACCTTCAACTACACCAAAACCTGAGCTCTCCCCAAAAGTCCAACCACTTATATCGAAGCAACTTTAATCAAAATATTTACTAACCTAGTTGATTTATAATGATTGGATAAACCGATAAACGCATTATCAGTTCAGTTCAGTTGCTCAGTTGTGTTCAACTCTTTGAGACCCCATGGACTGCAGCATGCCAGGCTTCCCTGTCTATCACCAACTCCCGGAGTTTATTCAAACTCATGTCCATTGAGTCAGTGATACCATCCAACCATCTCATCCTCTGTCATCCCCTGCTCCTGCCTTCAATCTTTCCCACCATCAGGGTCTTTTCAAGTGAGTCAGTTCTCATCAGGTGGCCAAAGTATTAGAGATTCAGCTTCAACATCAGTCTTTCCAATGAATATTCAGGACTTATTTCCTTTAGGATGGACTGGTTGGATCTCCTTGCTGTCCAAGGGACTCTCAAGAGTCTTCTCCAACACCACAGTTCAAAAACATCAATTCTTTGGCACTCAGCCTTTGTAGTCCAACTCTCACATTCATACGTGACTACTGGAAAAACCATAGCTTTGACTAGACAGACCTTTGTTGGCGAAGTAATGTGTCTGCTTTTTAATATGCTGTCTAGGTTGGTCATAACTTTTCTTCCAAAGAGAAAGTGTCTTTTAATTTCATGGCTGCAGTCACCATCTGCAGTGATTTTGGAGCCCCCCAAAATAAAGTCTGTCACTGTTTCCCCATCTATTTGCCATGAAGTACTGAGACCAGATGCCATGATCTTAGTTTTTTGAATGTTGAGTTTTAAGCCAACTTTTTCCACTGTCCTCTTTCATTTTCATCAAGAGGCTGTTTAGTTCTTCTTTGCTTTCTGCCATAAGGGTGGTGTCATCTGCATATCTGAGGTGATTGATATTTCTCCTGGCAATCTTGATTCCAGCTTGTGCTTTATCCAGCCCAGTGTTTCCCATGATGTACTCTGCATATAAGTTAAATAAGCAGGGTGACAATATACAGCCTTGATGTACTCCTTTCCCAATTTGGAACCAGTCTGTTGTTCCATGTCCAGTTCTAACTGTTGCTTCCTGACCTGCATACAGATTTCCCAGGAGGCAGGTCAGGTGTTCTGGTCAATGGCTGTTAATATTTTCATTTTAATAGCCAAAGGCTTATGGTGACATATTTTGGCATTGTTGTAAGCCTAGGTGAATAGAAAATTATTTCTTGATAACAAAATTAAAATTTACTCTGTGATATTTGTCATTAGCTTGGAAAGGTTTAATGAAAAGCAGTACTTGGTATGTAAAAAGAAAGCACTTTATTAACCCTACTCCAAGTTATCAAAGAAGTGATCCACTAATGGGTCAATAAAAAGTTTAGGTTGACCTTTAAAAATCAAAGAACTTTATTGTTATTATTTGTTCCCTCAATAAATATGTGTCTAAGATTTTCCACACCACCCATTAAAAAAATCATTTATTTCACCTTTGAAAAATTTCAGTGTAATGATTTGATACTTTATAATAAACCTACAAAGTTCTAATATTTTATATTAGTTAATTTTTGACATTTGATAATTCTTGCTAAATTTCATTGGATAACTCTAGACATATGCATTTTGATTTTTATTCCCCCTTTATTTGTATTTCCATAATCATTTTGCCTGTGTAATATAAATGTTTAGTCCAAAAATTATTTCTTCAATTCATCTTACTTCTATTAATGGAAGATTCTATAGAAGAGCATATACTAGAAGTTTGGTAGACACGGATTTGAACCCCAGCTTTGTCATTATTAATGACAGAGTGACTGTCTGAGCCTCACTCACAAAATCTCATAAGGTTGTTGTGAAAATTTCAATTAAATAATGAATTCATTGTGGATAGATATGCAACAGTAAATATCTGACAAATGTTCCCGGATACTGTCAAGTAACCCTGAGACAGCTATTTATTTATTTGAGCAGTTCTCAGATTTCTTCAGAGCTTATTTATAATTTTCAGTTTCCACTAATAAGTGTGCAGACTTGCATGTCATACTAGTCACTTACTCACTTCTAAGACGTGGAATACATTGATCAGTTTAGCTGATGTTTCTCCCAGTGTTTCTCAAGTGTTCTCAATTATATTCGTTTCATGGACAAATCAGGCAAGTATACAATACTTTGTGGGATGTGCCAAAAGGAATATGTGATCCAATGAAGATACAAAATGAAAATACATAATTAAGAGAATAAATATTAACTAGGTATCACTACCTACTAGGTATCACTATCCTACTAGCAGCACAATGAAATTAAAAGTCAGAATGGGTTGGATTAGAAAAAACTTCATGGAAAGAGTGTAGAGCACTATTTGAATTGGCCTCAATTAACCCTTAATATAACAACAACGCCAGCAATAAGAAATAGTATTATAGCTCTTAATATGTTCTGGGGACAGTTGTTGCTTAGTTGTTAAGTTGTGTCTGATTTCTTTGTGACCCCATGGACTGTAGCTCACCAGATTCTTCTAGTCAGAGGAATTTTCTAGGCAAGAATACTGGAGTGGGTTGCCATTTTCTTCTCCACGGGATCTTCCTGACCCAGGGATCGTACCTGAGTCTTCTGCATTGGCAGGAGTATTCTTTACCCCTGAGCCACAAGGGAAACCCTCTGGTAACAGCACTTTTATTAACTCACTTAATTCTCAAAGAACCCTTATGAATTAAGTACTATTTATTCCATTTTCCAAAGAGGTAAAGAGGCAAAGGAAGGATGAGAATTAGTGGTTGTGATACTCAGTCTTTCCTACCAAATCTACAGAAGTGGAAGAGGTTAACTGAAAGGCAGAATCTATTGTAAGTATTGCAGATGGCCCATCCCAGGGATGGGGGAGCCTGGTGGGCTGCCGTCTATGGGGTCGCACAGAGTCGGACACGACTGAAGCGACTTAGCAGCAGCAGCAGCAGCATCCTCATTGTCTGACAAAACATACAACTTCCCCTGGTATTCTTCCACCTGAACCCCATACTTTAACACGATTACATTTTCCCCTCTTTTACTTCATGATATTGTTCACAGCCATGGGGTTGCAAAGAGTCAGACACGACTGAGTGACTTCACTTTCAGTTTTCACTTTTCACTTTCACGCATTGGAGAAGGAAATGGCAACCCACTCCAGTGTTCTTGCCTGGAGAATCCCAGGGACCCGGGAGCCTGGTGGGCTGCTGTCTATGGGGTCGCACAGAGTCGGACGCGACTGAAGCGACTTAGCAGCAGCAGCAGCATTGTTCACTTTGCTTTCTATTTACACTCATCCGTATTCCTCCATCCCTCAAGATTCTTCACAAAGGTTGTGTCTTTAGAAAGAGTTTTCATGTTAATCCTCAATATCCCACAGAAAGATATTATATTTTTCTGATAGTACTGATATTAAACCACCTTGATATTTATTTGCATCTGTTTTTTGCCTTATTTATGTCTTTTTTTTTTTTTATCACATCATGGCATGTGGAACTTCCCCAACCAAGCATCGAACCTATGCCCTCAGCAGTGGAAAAGGAGAGTATTTAACCACTGAACCACACCAGGGAAGCCCCGCTGCTGCTGCTACTGCTGCTAAGTCGCTTCAGTTGTGTCTGACTCTATGCGACCCCATAGACGGCAGCCCACCAGGCTCCCCCGTCCCTGGGATTCTCCAGGCAAGAATTCTGGAGTGGGTTCCCATTGCCTTCTCCAATGCATGAAAGTGAAAAGTGAAAGTGAAGTCGCTCAGTCGTGTCCGACTCTTCACGACCCCATGGACTGCAGCCTACCAGCCTCCTCCGTCTATGGGATTTTCCAGGCAAGAGTACTGGAGTGGGGTGCCATTGCCTTCTCTATCTGTGTCTATTTCTTACTATATTATAAACAACAGAGGAAATGAATAATGTCTTTTTATTTTTTCTTTTCTTCATTCATCCCTTGTTGCTACTCCCAACCCTGTTGCCTGGTACCTATTTTTTGTACTGTAGACATGCCTTAAGCATTTATAAAAATAAGTAAATTAGTGATTATAGCAGCTGATTTTGTTCTTTCCACTTCACAAAAGTGGAAAAGAGGTAGCATTTCAAATAAACGTGAAAAGAGAAAAGAGGGGAAAAATCTAAACAATTGCTAATTATTAAAAAAAATCGCTAATTATAAAAGAAGAAACTTACAGATGGAAGAATATGATGAATGAAAAAAGAAATAAATTATGAAAAATAAATTAAAGTGCAATAAAAAACAGAGGTTGAAATAAAATGTGACTGGAAGAAAAGATAGAAATAGAAAAGAGCACGTAGGCATCATTTGGAGAAAAAGTTGTGGAAATGAAAGAAAAATTAAAAGTAAAATACAAAGGAAAAGAAATACATAAAAAGAATGTGAGAAAAACATGAGACAATAGAGAAAAGAGAAGTGAACAGGAATTTTAAAATGTCTCAATTGTGGGAATAAGTTTGTACCCTCACAAGTCTTTCTTAATAGAAGTCCTGAGTTAGATAATTTGATTTGGCTTAACTTCCCACCAGCAAGATGGTAGGAGGGGCAAATAACATTTAGAATCAAACCCCATACCTGCCAGAGACGCTTAGAGGGCTCAAACAAAGCTTGTGCACACCAGGACCCAGAGACCCCACGGAGACTGAGCCAGAACTGTGTTTGAGCATCTCCTGTGGAGGTACAGGTCAGCAGTGGACTGCTGCAGGGGCAGAGGCTTTGGGTGCAGCAGACCTGGGTATAGCATAAGCCCTCTTGGAGGAGGTCGCCATTAACCCACCGTAGAGCTGCCAGAACTTACACAGGACTGGGGAAACAGACTCTTGGAGGGCACAAACAGAACCCTGTGCACACCAGGACCCAGGAGAAAGGAGCAATGGCCCCACATGAGTCGGGGAGACTTGCCCGTGAGTGCCAGGAGTTCTGGCAGAGGCCTGGGTCAGCGGTGGCCTGCTGCAGGGTTGGGGACACTGAATGTAGCAGTGTGTGCATGGGACCTTTTGAAGGAGGTCCCCATTGTCTTCATTACCTCCACCATAGTTTGGCCTGAGGTCAAATAACAGGGAAGGAACACAGCCCCACCCTTCAACAAAAAGTTGGATTAAAGATTTACTGAGCATGGCCCCGCTCATCAGAACAAGACCATTTCTCCCTCAGTCAGTCTCTTCCATTAGGAAACTTCCATAAGCCTCTTATCCTTCTCCATCAGAGGGCTGCTGCTGCTGCTGCTAAGTTGCTTCAGTCGTGTCTGACTCTATGCGACTGCATAGACGGCAGCCAACCAGGCTCCCTCATCCCTGGGATTCTCCAGGCAAGAACAGTGGAGTGAGTTGCCATTTCCTTCTCCAATGCATGAAAGTGAAAAGTGAAAGTGAAGTCGCTCAGTTGGGTCCGACTCTTAGTGACCCCATGGACTGCAGCCTATCAGGCTCCTCGGCCCATGGGATTTTGCAGGCAAGAGTACTGGAGTGGGGTGCCATTGCCTTCTCTGCCATCAGAGGGCAGACAGACTGAAAACCACAATCACAGAAAACAATCTAATCACATGGACTATAGGAAAAGGAAAGTGAAGTCGCTCAGTCGTGTCCGGCTTTTTGCGACCCCATGGACTGTAGCCTACCAGGCTCCTCTGTCCATGGGATTTTCCAGGCAATAGTACTGGAGTGGATTGCCATTTCCTTCTCCGGGGGATCTTCCCGACCCAGGGAGCGAACCCAGGTCTCCCGCATTGTAGACAGACGCTTTACTGTCTAAGCCACCAGGGAAGTAGCCCACATGACTATAGCCTTGTTTAACTCAGTGAAACTATGAGCCATGACATGTAGGGCCACCCAAGACAAACGGGTCATGGTGGAGAGTTCTGACAAAATGTGGTCCACTGGAGAAGGAATGGCAAACCACTTCAGTATTCTTACCTTGAGAACCCCATGAACAGGATGAAAAAGCAAAATGATAGGACACTGAAAGATGAACTCCCCAGGTCGGTAGGTGCCCAATATGCTACTGGAGATCAGTGGAGAAATAACTCCAGAAGAGAAAGGAGTCGAGCGCCCAGAGAGGCCAGCGCGACAGCGAGTGCAGGAGCACAGCCAGTGCCTGGTCCCGCTGAGGGGCAGGCCCTGCACCCTGATCCCCCACTGGGGCCCAACTAAAGAAAGAAAGAAAGAACTCCAGAATGAAGAGAATGAGCCAAAGCAACAACAATACCCGGTTGTGGATGTGACTGGTGATGGAAGTAAAGTCCGAGGCTGTAAAGAGCGATATTGCATAGGCACCTGGAATGTAGGTCCCATGAATCAAGGCAAATTGGAAGTGGTCAAACAGGAGATGGCAAGAGTGAACATCAACACTTTAGGAATCAGTAAACTAAAATGGACTGAAATGGGTGAATTTAACTCAGATGACCATTATATCTACTACTGTGGGCAAGAATCCCTTAGAAGAAATGAAGTAGCCCTCATAGTCAACAAGAATCCAAAGGCAGTACTTGGGTGCAATCTCAAAAATGACAGAATGATCTCTGTTTGTTTCCAAGGCAAACCATTCAATATCACGGTAATCCAAGTCTATGCCCCGACCCGCAATGCTGAAGAAATCTGAGTTGAATGGTTCTATGAAGACCTACAAGACCTTCTAGAACTAACACCCCCAAAAGATGTCCTTTTCGTTATAGGGTACTGGAATGCAAAAGTAGGAAGTCAAGAAATACCTGGAGTAACAGGCAAATTTGGCCTGGAGTACAGAATGAAACTGCAAAGGCTAATAGAGTTTTGCCAAGAGAACACACCGATCATAGCAAACACCCTCTTCCAACAACACGAGAGAAGACTCTACACATGGACATCACCAGAAGGTCAATACTGAAATCGGATTGATTATATTCTTTGCAGCCAAAGATGGAGAAGCTGTACACAGTCAGCAAAAACAAGACCAGGAACATGAACTCCTTTCTGCCAAATTCAGACTTAAATTGAAGAAAGTAGGCCAAAACCACTAGACCATTCAGGTGTGACCTAAATCAAATCCCTTATAATTATACAGTGGAAGTGAGAAATAGATTCAAGAGATTAGATCTGATAGATAGACAGAGTGCCTGATGAACTATGGACGGAGGTTCGTGACACTGTATAGTAGGCAGGGATCAAGACCATCCCCAAGAAAAAGAAATGCAAAAAGACAAAATGGTTGTCTGAGGAGGCCTGACAAATAGCTGTGAAAAGAAGAGAAGTGAAAGGCAAAGGAGAATAGGAAAGCTATACCCATTTGAATGCAGAGTTCCAAAGAATAGCAAGGAGAGATAAGAAAGACTTCCTCAGTGATCAATACAAAAAAATAGAGGAAAACAGTAGAATGGGAAAGACTAGAGATCTCCTCAAGAAAATCAGAGATACCAAGGGACCATTTCATGCAAAGATGGGCTCAATAAAGGACAGAAGTGGTATGGACCTAACAGAAGCAGAAGATATTAAGAAGAGGTGGCAAGAATACATAAAAGAACTATACAAAAAAAGATCTTCAGGATCCAGACAATCATGATGGTGTGATCACTCACCTAGAGCCAGATGTCCTGGAATGTGAAGTCAAGTGGGCCTTAGGAAGCATCACTAGGAGCAAAGCTAGTGGAGGTGATGGAATTCCAGTTGAGCTATTTCAAATCCTGAAAGATGATGCTGTGAAAGTGCTACACTCAATATGTCAGCAAATTTGGAAAACTCAGCAGTGGCCACAGGACTGGAAAAGGTCAGTTTTCATTCCAATCCCAAAGAAAGGCAATGCCAAAGAATGCTCAAACTACCACACAATCGCACTCATCTCACACACTAGAAATGTAATGCTCAAAATTCTCCAAGCCAGGCTTCAGCAGTATGTGAACTGTGAACTTCCAGATGTTCAAGCTGGTTTTAGAAAAGGCAGAGGAACCAGAGTTCAAATTGCCAACATCCGCTGGATCATCAAAAAAGCAAGAGAGTTCCAGAAAAACGTCAATTTCTGCTTTGTTGACTATGGCAAAGCCTTTGACTGTGTGGATCTCAACAAACTGTGGAAAATTCTTAAAGAGATGGGAATACCAGACTGCCTGATCTGCCTCCTGAGAAATTTGTATGCAGGTCAGGAAGCAACAGTTAGAACTGAACATGGAACAACAGACTGGTTCCAAATTGGGAAAGGAGTACATCAAGGCTGTATATTGTCACCCTGCTTGTTTAACTTATATGCAGAGGACATCATGAGAAACGCTGGGCTGGAAGAAGCACAAGCTGGAATCAAGATTGCTGGGAGAAATATCAATAACCTCAGATATGCAGATGACACCACCCTTATGGCAGACAGTGAAGAAGAACTAAAGGGCCTCTTAATGAAAGTGAAAGAGAAGAGTGAAAACGTTGGCTTAAAACTCAACATTCAGAAAACTAAGATCATGGCATCTGGTCCCATCAGTTCATGGCAAATAGATGGGGAAACAGTGGAAACAGTGACAGACTTTATTTTTGGGGCTCCAAGATCACTGCAGATGGTGATTACAGCCATGAAATTAAAAGATGCTTGCTTCTTGAAAGAAAAATTATGATCAACCTAGACAGCATATTAAAAAGCAGAGACATTACTTTGTCAACAAAGGTCCATCTAGTCAAAGCTATGGTTTTTCCAGTGGTTATGTATGGATGTGAGAGTTGGACTATAAAGAGAGCTGAGTGCTGAAGAACTGATGCTTTTGAACTGTGGTGTTGGAGAAGACTCTTGAGAGTCCCTTGGACAGCAAGGAGATCCAATCAGTCCATCCTAAAGGAAATCAGTCCTGAATATTCATTGGAAGGACTGATGCTGAAGCTGAATCTCCAGTACTTTGGCCATCTCAGGCGAAGAACTGACTCCCTTGAAAAGACCCTGATGCTGGGAAAAATTGAAGGCAGGAGGAGAAAGGAAAGGCAGAGGATGAGATGGTTGGATGGCATCACCGACTCAATGGTCATGAGTTTGAATAAACTTCAGGAGTTGGTGATGGACAGGGAGGCCTCGCGTCCTGCAGTCTATGGGGTTGCAAAGAGTCGGACCCGGCTGAGTGACTGAATTGAACTGAACTGAACTTCCCACCAAGGGTTGCAAGACTTCATATGAGGATTCCAGACTCTGCATTGGTTGATGACAGGATCACTGTCATTGAGGTGGTGAGAAACTTGCAAGTGATGTTTCCAAAACATTTAAAAAAACAAATTGACAAAATATTTTCCTAATTATATTTTACCAAGAAATAATATTTGACAAAAACGCACTTCATTAAAAGTAGTTAGAATTTCTCATACTATTTTTAAGAATAAAGAAATCTCTCAATTATTTCCGTCAGTATACTTTATCCGCCCTCACAGTGAGGAGCTTTGCCTATGTATGCCTGTCAAGAGTTCCAGTGTGGTTCAGCTGTGGTGATGAGATATTACACCGACCCTCACAGCCTAGCCTGTGCTCTCGGCTCCCTCTGCTGTTCACAATGCATTACTGCTGAGACCGGGAAATGCACCTGTTCATTTTTCTCAGTTAAAAATATACATATAGCATAAAAAAACTACCTGTAAGAAAAAATTGCCTATTAAAGCAAGCTGAATCTCATTTTCAAAAGCTCCAAATGGTGTTTAATATGATTAATTTCCTAAATTCCACAATCACAGCACTAGAATTGCCCATTCTTTAAAAAACTACATCTCTGAATATAGTGTTTCAGAGAGTTGTGTTCCTTAGGATCAGATTTTTCTCCCCTTGGTTAGTATCAGTTTTATATTAACTAGTGGTAAAACATGAATCCATAGCAAGTGGTTCTATTTGTAGGTATTTTTTTAAAGTGTCTAGATGATGTTAAAGTCACATGCTTTCTCTGAATATTTCAATGACTCACAGAATTTTGTAATACTCTTAAAGTGTGGTTCATATTTACTTAAGCACTTTTTAAAGGCTATTTTCTTAAATTTTAAAAGTGTGGTCATTTCTGAGATGCCAAGAAACCATTCCAGAGTTATAGAATAAATTGCATTTATAATAGGTATTACAATAACTATATTATAGAGATGGATACATTTTAATTTCTGAAATAACTATTTCCATGGTCACCAATCCACTGAGTATTAAATAATCCCAAGAGGAATAAGTAAGCACCATAAGACAGGCCATTAACATCCTAAAACTGAGGCAGGGCCACCAGTAGAGACAGAATAAAGACAATGAAAGAGAAAAGGGGTGGGTAGGTTGCGGGGGTGGAGGAATGAAAGGAAATGAAGGGGAAAAAGAAAGGAACAATCCATGTGCATAGCAATGAGGAATAGAGCACCTAAACATTTTTACATGGAGATCACACATAGAAGGATGAGAATTTGGGTTAGTTGCACTCATGTTGATCCTTTAATTCAATTTGACTTTATAGAGATCTTTACTACTGTTATGGAGCAGGCACTAGCAATCCACTCCAGTACTCTTGCCTGGAAAATCCCATGGTCGGAGGAGCCTGGTAGGCTACAGTCCATGGGGTCGCTAAGAGTTGGCTACGACTGAGCGACTTCACTTTCACTTTTCACTTTCATGCATTGGAGAAGGAAATGGCAACCCACTCCAGTGTTCTTGCCTGGAGAGTCCCAGGGACGGGGGAACCTGGTGGGCTGCCATCTATGGAGTCACACAGAGTCGGATATGACTGAAGTGACTTAGCAGCAGCAGAGTTGAGTTAAAGTGTACATGAGGATGAGGTAGGTTATATGCAAAAATCACATTATTTTACATAAGGGACTTGGGTATCCACAGATTGGGACTTGGGTATCTGAGGAGGCTATAGAACTAATACCTTGAAGACACCAAGGGATGATAAGAGATTTATGTGTGTTAACTCATTTAATCTTCACAATAAACACCTCACAATAGTATGTACTATTATTGTTCTTATTTTACAGATGAGGAAATAGGTATTGTGGTTGTTTTAGCTCTCACAAAGTTAATACATCTTCTCTAAAATATGTCTAAAATCTGCTTATATATCTGCTAGATTTATCCATCTTATTCTTTATTGACTTCTTGCATTAGGATTTAGCTTGTTTTTAGCAGGCTTCCCAGTATTCCTCTGCTTCTCAATATATTTTTCTCAAAAAAGCCTAATTTACTGTGTTGTATTTAGTTTAGTTTCCGTGCATGCATGCTAAGTCACTTCAGTTGTGTCTGACTCTTTGCGACCCTATGGACTATATGTAGTCCTCCAGGCTCCTCTGTCCATGGAATTCTCTAAGCAAGAATACTGGAGTGGGTTGCCATGCCCTCCTCCAGGGGATCTTCCCAACCCAGGGATTGAACCTGAATCTCTTAAATCTTCTGCACTGGCAGGCAGGTTCTGCCTTGGTGCCACCTGGGAAGGTCTTAGTTTTGTTAGGTAGTATGATTTTTTACTACCTTGATTTCTTGTTTGTCTTACTATATAGAGTATCTACAAGGTATATACCGAGTATCTTCTGACTCCTCTCAGTAAACATGGACAGTAGCCCCGATGTCTTTCAGTTTTTCTACTTTCTCTTCCACCTTCACTTTTTGATACTGAACTTATATTTTTTTTCAAGGTTCACACCCCTTACATTCTACTCTATAACCACAGTATTTTCCTACTTTGTCCATAAGTTGATTCTAAAATAGAAAAGTCAGTCAGATCAGATCAGTTGTGTCCGACTCTTTGCGACCCCACAAATCGCAGCACACCAGGACTCCCTGTCCATCACCAACTCCCGGAGTTCACTGAGACTCACGTCCATCGAGTCAGTGATGCCATCCAGCCAGTAGACAATGTTATTAATGATTGTGTAAAATATAAATATTGTTGACTGAAGAGTCAAGAAGTGCCTTGTATTTAGATTGCCTTTTACAGTTGTTTCTTTCTTGTAGGGTTTCTAGTTGATTATGTTTTTTTCCCTTGAATCATTTGCCTTTATTACATTTTACATTCTGTTCAGACTGCCCATCATGTTTTCTATGATACTGTGGGCTTTATTCCCCCACCAAATTCTCCTGCTTGGAGATTTCCATCATCCTCCGGGCCTAGCCGGTATGACTTGCTGTTCTGATCCCCCACTGTTGCCTTGCAGTTTACTGTCATTGCCCTTCTGAGTAGGAGCTGCTCTTGCTGGCATTTTACTTTTTCTTGGCTTATCCCTTCTTTATTTTGATGTACATCCTAAAAAGAATTTCATCAGAAAGCACCATGGTGGCTAACCTTTCTGATTGCATACACGTCTGAAAGTGTTTCTTGTTCCCGCCCTCACATATCATGGGTGA
The DNA here is from genome assembly GCF_019923935.1 of Bubalus bubalis. Classification (NCBI taxonomy): domain Eukaryota; kingdom Metazoa; phylum Chordata; class Mammalia; order Artiodactyla; family Bovidae; genus Bubalus; species Bubalus bubalis. The sequence goes on along the minus strand of NC_059166.1, from coordinate 75,345,768 downwards.
TTTAGCTGTACATAAGCTTCTAGGTGGAAAATCACGTTCCGTCAGAATTTTAAACATTTACCTACTGTTTTCTATCATCTAGTATGGCTGATAATATCGATGACAGTCTGTGTTTTGTTCCTTTTTTAAGGAGCTTATTTTTATTTCCACACTGGGAGTTTTAAGTATATTCTCTTCTTTTATTGTTCTGAGGTTTTAAAATGAAATGACTCTGAATGTCTTCCTTTTAGTCATTGAGACAGACATATTATGTGCTTTGTCGCTCAGTTGTGTCTGACTCTTTGCGACCCCATGGACTGTAGCCCACCAGGCTCCTCTGTCCATGGGGATTCAGGCAAGAATACTGAAGTGAATTGCCATGCCCTCCTCCAGGGGATTTTCCCAACCCAGTGATCAAATCCAGATCTTCTGCATTGGAGGAAGAGTCTTTACCATTTGAAGCACCAGGGAAGCCCTATTATGGGGTATTTCTTTCTGCAGACTTCCACTGAAATACTTTAGTTGTAGGAGATTTCTTCTAGGATGATTGTTAGTGTTTATTATTATTATCATATCTCTTCTATGATCTCTGTTCTTTCTTTCTAATGTTGGGCATTTGGGAATAATCATCTGTTTTGTTTTACATCTTTTGATTTTTTGTCTTTTAGTTCTACTACACTGGGAGAGTCTTAGCATTTGTATTTTAATTTGACATATATTGTAACACATTTGCTTTCTGATATTTGAGTTTTAATAGCATCCTGTCCTTGTTTTTTATTTGTTAAAAATGCAATAGATATGATATCTTATTGAATGTTTCTTAGGATGCAATAAGAAGTTGTGTTTTTTTTAATCCACTTGTTGATTAATTGCCTCTGTTTTTCCTAGAGTCATTTTTTGCTTATTTTGATCTTTCTCATTCATAGTACAGGTTTTTTTTTTTCCTTCAGATATTTGGTGGTTCTTGCTTGTTCATTTATACCAGCTTAGTGAGTTTTTGTCCAAGGCGGTTACTGCTCTGACAAGCCTTGTTTTAAGGTGTGTGGGTGGGGAGCTGCAGGTTATAATCTGGGACTCAAATGACAGAGTTGCAACTCCCACACAAGCTGCCCTACTTCTTCTCAAGCATTGTATTCAATTTTTATGGAGAGGAGTGGTTACTTTACTCTTTCCTTTCTTGCCCGCTCACCCTCCTTCACCCTCTTTACTTCCCTTCTTCCTTTTCATTGTTTCTCTTTTCCTCCCTTCCTCCCTCCCTCCCTCTCTTTTCCTTTCTTCCCTCCTTCTTTCTTTTATTCTTTTCTTCCTTTCTCTCTCTCTCTTTTACCCACCTTTGGGATGAGTGTGAATGCTAGGTCATTGGACCTTATGAGAAAGATTCTCGATGAGAGAGGAGGGTGTGCAGGGACACAACATGTTTTCCCTAAAGACTTTCAATGAATCGCTTCATTTTTTGGCCAGGCCTCACTTTTACTTTCTACTGTAGTTGATGCAGTGTACTCAGTCGTCTAGATTCCACTGGGCAGATGAGCTTTCTACTGCAGCCCACTGTGTGTGCACACTTATAGCATCTTCATTTGCTTTATTACTCACTAGTTCATCACCATTTGCTTCCCCCCCAGAATTTCTTGCAATCATTTGTTGAGTGCACTGCTTTTGACCTTCTTTTTCATTGTTCATGTATATTATTTTTAAGTATCAGTTCAGTTCAGTTGCTCAGTCGTGTCTGACTCTTTGCGACCCCATGAATCGCAGCACGCCAGGCCTCCCTGTCCATCACCAACTCCCAGAGTTCACTGAGACTCATGTCCATCCAGTCAGTGATGCCATCCAGCCATCTCATCCTCTGTCGTCCCCTTCTCCTCTTGCCCCCAATCCCTCCCAGCATCAGAGTCTTTTCCAATGAGTCAACTCTTCGCATGAGGTGGCCAAAGTACTGGACTTTCAGCTTTAGCATCATTTCTTCCAAAGAAATCCCAGGGCTGATCTCCTCCAGAATGGACTGGTTGGATCTTCTTGCAGTCCAAGGGACTCTCAAGAGTCTTCTCCAACACCATAGTTCAAAAGCATCAGTTCTTCAGCGCTCAGGCTTTTTCACAGTCCAACTCTCATATCCATACATGACCACAGGAAAAACCATAGCCTTGATTAGACGGACCTTTGTTGGCAAAGTAATGTCTCTGCTTTTGAATATGCTATCTAGGTTGGTCATAACTTTCCTTCCAAGGAGTAAGTTTCTTTTAATTTCATGGCTGCAGTCACCATCTGCAGTCATTTTGGAGCCCCAAAAAATAAAGTCTGACACTGTTTCCACTGTTTCCCCATCTATTTGCCATGAAGTGATGGGACCGGATGCCATGATCTTTGTTTTCTGAATGTTGAGCTTTAAGCCAACTTCTTCACTCTCCACTTTCACTTTCATCAAGAGGCTTTTTAGTTCCTCTTCATTTCTGTGTTATTTTTACTGAGTCTTAGGAAAAAGAAGAGATAATTGTAGGTACTCTTATCTTTCATCTTGATTCTTTTTTTGGACTGAAGACAAAAGTGGCCTTTGTCATTTGTCTATTTGTTCATTGAAGAAATATTATTGAGTGCTTACTAACTCTATTCCATGCACTGAAAATATAATGATAAGCAGAACCAGAGTTTTTCTATGCTGATAAGGATGCCAAAGTGGGCAGATAAGAGCCAGGATGTGGCCTAATCTTAAAGGGCATGTTCCCTGAGAAAGTGAATTTGAGTTAAATTCTGAAGAATAGCTGAGAATGAGGTGATTAGATTAAAATGGAGTAGGAGGAAGTATGTTCTAGAAGAAGCAAAAGTATTTACAAAGGGAGATAAATTTGGATGTTAGGACAGTTGACCAGTTCAGAAGTGTTGGTTGTTTGAACTAGGACTGCAGAAGTGGAAATGGACAGGAGTTGAGAGTTATTTAGTGGTCTGGACAATGGAGTAGACTTGAAGAGCAGGGAAGAGGCAGTTTTAAAGGATGACTTTCAAGTTTCATGATGTCATAGCCTAAATAAATGGGAGCTGCGAAAGAATCAGACTTGCAGGGAGAGAACATGATGGTTCCTAACATGTTGAGTTGAAGTGTCCTTGAGATATACAAAGAGAGATGATGAGTTGGCTTTTTTTTTTTAAATTGGGGTATAGTTGCTTTACAATGTTGTGTTACTTTCTGCTGTACAACAAGGTGAATCATCTATATGTATACATATATCTCCTCCCTCGTGGCCCTCCCCTCCCCCACTCCCCGCCATCTAGGTCACTACAGAGCCCTGAGCTGAGTTCCCTGCGCTATGCAACAGGTCCCTACTGGCTGTGTGCAAACAATAAATGCTGCGGAGTGGGTGGAGAAAAGGGAACTCTCTTGCACAGTCACTATGGAGAACAGGATGGAGGTTCCCTACAAAACTAAAAATAGAGCTAACATGATCCAACAATCCACTCCTAGGCATATATCCAAAGAACATGATAGTTCAAAAAGACAAATGCACCTCAGTGTTCACTGCAGCACTATTTTCAATAGCTAGGACGTGGAAGCAGCCATCCACAGTGGAATGGATAAAGATGTGGTACATTTATACAATGGAATATCGCTAAGTTGGTTTTTGAGTATGTAGATGTATTATATCGGAGAAGGCAATGGCACCCCACTCCAGTACTCTTGTCTGGAAAATCCCATGGGTGGAGGAGCTTGGAAGGCTGCAGTCCATGGGATCGCTGAGGGTCGGACACGACTGAGCAACTTCACTTTTACTTTTCACTTTCACGCATTGGAGAAGGAAATGGCAACCTACTCAAGTGTTATTGCCTAGAGAATCCCAGGGACGGGGGAGCCTGGTGGGCTGCTGTCTCTGGGGTCGCACAGAGTCGGACACAACTGAAGTGACTTAGCAGCAGCAGATGTGCTATATAAGATCTGTATTGAACGGAAAGGTGAAAGTGTTAGTTGCTCAGTCGTGTCCAACTCTTTGTGACCTCGTGAACTGTAGGGTGCCAGACTCCTCTGTCGATGGAAATCTCCAGGCAAGAATATTGGAATGGTTAACATTTCCTTCTCCAGGGGATTTTCCTGACCCAGAGACTGAACCGGGGTGTCCCACATTGCAGGCAGATTCTTTATTGTCTGAACCACTAGGGAAGCCCAAGATCTATATTACAGATATTAATCTGAAGTGAGTGGCATATAACTATTAACTGAGACTTTAGTTTTAAATGAGACTAATGAGGGAGAGAGTATATAGTGAGAAGAGATGAAGACCTAGAGTTTTAGTCTTGATAAAGTATTTTCAGTATAGCATAGTAAGAGTAAGGAGCATTTTCTCATTAAAAAATTGTGTTTATAAGTAATATTAATTTTTCCTAGAAAATAAGTTGAATATATGCCAGAAAGACACAGTTGAATATTTAAAATGTTTACTCATAGAAAGTAATGTAACATTAATTAATTTTAATTTATTATTTAATTTACAATAAATTTGTGATTTATAATTAAATAATTTGTTTTATAAAATATTATATAATATATATTTAATTAATTATATCTATATATTAAATATATTAATATAATATAATTAATTTATATACATATTATAATTAAACAATTTAAATTTATTTTTTAATTTTTAATTTAACAAACTCTGCTATATAGAGGCTATGAGGCCCAGAACGATATTTGATAAAAATGTTTGATGATGAAATTAAATTCTTTTTCCTTCTCTTTTTTGGTATGAAGAATAAAAGAGAGGAAGGTTTTTCCTTGTATTTTAAACTTTTTGTTGGTAACATAAGTGTTACATTTAATTTTAAATAAATAATAGACTTTGGTTTAATGTTAGAAGAAAATCTAGCGGTCGGCTTTCCAATTTATTAAGGGAAACTAGGAATTTACCTAGGTGGTTCAGGGGTAAAGAATCTGCCAATGCACAAGATGCAAGAGACGCGAGTTTGATTCCTGGGGTGGGAAGATCCCTTGGAGTAGGAAATGGCAATCTACTCCAGTATTCTTGCCTGAATAACCCCATGAACAGAGGAGCCCAGCAAGCTACAGTCCAGGGGGTTGCAGAATTGGACATGATTGAGCAACAGAGCACACACACATGTATGGGAAATTAGTTTAAATTATGTTCAAGAAAACATTTTTAGTAACTGCAAAAATAAGTATGCTAGACTTCAAATGGCATCTACTTCATCTTGATAAGATTGGAAGTCATATTTCTGTAGGAATACCTGAAAATCATCTCAGGTAGATGAAAATGTTATCTATGTATGATTTCAATGATGACATTGTTCACTCAGTTTCTATTACCAATACTATGTTCATTAGACTAGAGATCTCTTCAAGAAAATTAGAGATACCAAGGGAACATTTCATGCAAAGATGGGCTCGATAAAGGACAGAAATGGTATGGACCTAACAGAAGCAGAAGATATTAAGAAGAGAGGGCAAGAACACACAGAAGAACTGTACAAAAAAGATCTTCACGACCCAGATAATCACGATGGTGTGATCACTGACCTAGAGCCGGACATCCTGGAATGTAAAGTCAAGTGGGCCTTAGAAAGCATCACTACGAACAAAGCTAGTGGAGGTGATGGAATTCCAGTTGAGATATTTCAAATCCTGAAAGATGAAGCTGTGAAAGTGCTGCACTCAATATGCCAGCAAATTTGGAAAACTCAGCAGTGGCTGCAGGACTGGAAAAGGTCAGTTTTCATTCCAATCCCAAAGAAAGGCAATGCCAAAGAATGCTCAAACTACCGCACAATTGCACTCATCTCACACGCTAGTAAATTAATGCTCAAAATTCTCCAAGCCAGGCTTCAGCAATATGTGAACTGTGAACTTCCAGATGTTCAAGCTGGTTTTAAAAAAGGCAGAGGAACCAGAGATCAAATTGCCAACATCTGCTGGATCATGGAAAAAGCAAGAGAGTTCCAGAAAAACATCTATTTCTGCTTTATTGACTATGCCAAAGCCTTTGACTGTGTGGATCACAATAAACTGTGGAAAATCCTGAAAGAGATGGGAATACCAGACCACCTGACCTGCCTCTTGAGAAATTTGTATGTGGTCAGGAAGCAACAGTTAGAACTGGGCATGGAACAACAGACTGGTTGCAAATAGGAAAAGGAGTTCGTCAAGGCTTTATATTGTCACCCTGCTTATTTAACTTATATGCAGGGTACATCATGAGAAACGCTGGGCTGGAAGAAGCACAAGCTGGAATCAAGATTACCAGGAGAAATATCAATAACCCCAGATATGCAGATGACACCACCCTTATGGCAGAAAGTAAAGAGGAACTAAAAAGCCTCTTGTTGAAGGTAAAAGAGGAGAGTGAAAAAGTTGGCTTAAAACTCAACATTCAGAAAACAAAGATCATGGCATCTGGTCCCATCACCTCATGGGAAATAGATGGGGAAACAGTGTCAGACTTTATTTTTTTGGGCTCCAAAATCACAGATGGTGACTGCAGCCATGAAATTAAAGACTCGATGGATGTGAGTCTGAGTGGACTCCGGGAGTTGGTGATGGACAGGGAGGCCTGGCGTGCTGCGATTCATGGGGTCGCAAAGAGTCGGACAAGACTGAACTGAACTGAACTGAACTGAACTGATGTTCATTATAAATTTTACATATTTCCTCTAGATGGTGCATGAAACACAGCTTCTTCTGTTGTTGGAAAATCCCTAAAGCTTTTCTTGATTTCATCTTGTATCTGAATAAAACCAAATCTTCTCTATCTATATACTCTAATAACTGAGATGACATTTTGTCATATCTTTGAGATAGTGGCATGTATGTAATAACTGTTTGGAGTATACTAAAATGCAGGTATATATACATTTTTTTTGGTATTATTATAAAATTAATTTCTAGCCCTCAATGAAGAAAAATTTAATATATCTATTCCATTTCTTTCAGCTTTTCCAAGTGAATGGTAAGTATCCAAATATTATCACATGACATCATCAAGTGTACAACTATCGACATAGAATGCAAACTAGGCCTACATTCAAGTACTTCAGACTAGCTCTTAGAGATGTGTGCTGCTACTGACATTAAGCCAGTCCCATCTCTTCCCTAACATCAGTGAAAGATACAGGACGTGTGAATGCCTGATTTACAGTTTGGATTAATTTTCCTCTGTTTGTTGCATAGGACAGAAGCTACCACAAGAGTGCAGGGCAGGCTTTTGCAAGAAATGATAAGGTCGTGGATTGGTGAGCACTAGACTGGTATGGCGGGACAAGAGTCCCTTTTTAATTGTTAATCTGGGTTTTAATTTTTAAAAGTGTTGCTTTTCTAAAAGAAGTAGCAGTGTTCAAATAACCCTAAAATGTTTCTTTATTACACCTGAATAATTCTTTAAGATTGCATTTTGTTTTCTTTTGAATGACTAATAGACTCAGAAGTTTAAGACTAAAACTTAATTTAAAACTCGTTACTTAAGTAAGGTCCATGTTTTTCAAATTAGCACCTTCTTTGTTCTTCTCTCTATGGTAGATAATGTGGTACAGATAATTTGTGAGCAATCCATTTTTAGGAAATATGAAGTATTACTATTACCATGATAAACATTTCTTGAGAACCCACCTATTCCAGGGTCTAGTATTTTCAGCAAGACTTTTCTAAATCCCAGATCCATAGTGTAGACAATGGCTAAAATACTTCTGGAGTTCAGAGTTCTGTTGAGACCAGGCCCTCTGTTGAGCCTTGAAGAAATGGGATGAACAAAGGTTCAGAGGAAGAAATTCCTTATTTCCCTTACTTTTCCCTTTAAGTTTCTTCCTAACCATTATCCTCCTGATCAATAGAAGAAATACATGATATTCAGATCATAGAAGAAATACATGATAATACAAAAGAAAGTTAAATAATACAGAAGTGGATAACATAAAAAACATTCCCCTTTCTTATTCCCAGCTCTTCCTCACACATTGCCTAGAGGTAGCCAGTATTAAGACCTAGCTGAGGGTATTCCCTGATATTTTTATACATAATATTCATATATTTTCAGAGTAGGCAATGGCACCCCACTCCAGTACTCTTGCCTGGAAAATCCCATGGACGGAGGAGCCTGGTGGGCTGCTGTCTACGGGGTCGCACAGAGTCAGACATGACTGAGCGACTTCACTTTCACTTTTCACTTTCATGCATTGGAGAAGGAAATGGCAACCCACTCCAGTGTTCTTGCCTGGAGAATCCCTGGGATGGGGGAGCCTGGTGGGCTGCCGTCTATGGGGTCGCACAGAGTCGGACACGACTGAAGTGACTTAGCAGCAGCAGCAGCAGCATTCATATATTTTACACCAATGAGATATAACTACTCATCTATTTGCAACTTGTTCTTTTTATTTTTGTTTACAAAAATATTTATTAAGAGATTAGAAGATTATATTAGTATGCTCTACAATTCTAACGGTCTTTACACAAAAAACAATCTCTCTCTTAATGTACTAACAATATTCAACCTTCCATTCTAGTAAGACTTGCACAGCTGTTACACTCACTATTATATGATATTTTATGTGAACACGGAGTGCCTGTATATTTATAATAAATTTTTATATTTTGGCATAATTATATATTCACAAGAAATGGCAAAGATATGTACGTGAAGGTCCCATGCACCCTTCACTTACTCCTCCCCTATGTTACCATCTGTAGTACAGTGTCAAAACCAGAAAATTAATATTGGTACAGTCGGCAGAGTTTATTCAGACTACTAGCTATATATGCAACCATTTACGTGTGAGTGTGTTTGGATGTGTACTTCAATGCAATTCAATCACAAATGCAGCTACCTGCAGTTACCACCAGAAATATAGTACAGAACTTTCTGTCACCACATGGCTCCCATGTCCTGTTACACTTGCAACCTCAGTCGCTCATCCCTGGCAATCACTAACCTGCTCATCTCTATAATTTTGTTATTTCATCAATGTTCTATAAATAGAGTTGTATAGTTTGTAAACTTTTGAGATTTTTTTTTAATGCAGCATAATTCCCTTGGGATTCATTGATGTTATTGCAGCAACTTTTTCTTTTTAATTAACAATGCATCACAAATAGTTTCCCATATTAGCACATATAACAAATGTATTTGTTAGTTTCCATAAGTGCAGTGTATCATTGTGTGTTGCTGCTGCTAAGTCGCTCCAGTCGTGTCTGATTCTGTGCGACCCCATAGACGGCAGCCCACCAGGCTCCTCTGTCCCTGGGATTCTCCAGGCAAGAACACTGGAGTGGGTTGCCATTTCCTTCTCCAATGCATGAAAGTGAAAAGTGAAAGTGAAGTCGCTCAGTCGTGTCCGACTCTTTGCGACGCCATGGACTGCAGCCTACCAGGCTACTCCGTCCATGGGATTTTCCAGGCAAGAGTATTGGAGTGGGGTGCCATTGCCTGTAGATGCATCACAATTTATTTAGTTGGTGAGTGAAGTGAATGTCGCTTAGTTGTGTCTGACTCTTTGTGACCCCATGGACTGTAGTCTGCCAGGCTCCTCTGTCTATGGACTTTTCCAGGCAAGAATACTGGATTGGGTAGCCTATCCCTTCTCCAGGGGATCTTTCCAATCCATGAATTGAACCAGGGTCTCCTGCATTGCAGACAGATTCTTTACCAAATGAGCTACTAGAGAAACCCCATTTAACTGGTCCCTTATTTGTTATTTGACCTTTGGATTGTTTCCTAGTAATATTTTTTAATAGTAAATAAATTTGTATATATGCATGTGTTTGTGTGGGCTTCCCAGGTGGCTCAGATGGTAAAGTGTCTGCCTGCAATGCAGGAGACCTGGATTTGATCCCTGGGTCAGGAAGATCCCCTTGGAGAAGAAAGTGGCAACCCACTCCAGTACTCTTGCCTGGAAAATTCCACGGACGGAGGAGCCTGATAGGCTCCAGTCCATGGGGTCACAAAGAGTCAGACACGACTGAATGACTTCACGTTCACTTTCGTGCGTTTGTGTGTGTGTGTGTGTATATATATATATATATATATAGGCATATAATCTAATTGTGTTAGATTTATAGCACAAGTTCTTAGAGTTATAACGGATGCCTTTTAAGTTTTTGAGAGAGTGGCCTTTAAGGGCATTTTGTGAATGCCCTTAAATTTTGAGGCTAGTAATAGCCTCCAAACACTGAAATAATTTGTGTTGTCAGTGAATTAGAGTGCCTTTTACCCCACCTCCTTATTAACACGGAATGTTATCAACCTTTTAATTTTGTCTTTGTCTATCTGCTGGCTTAAAATTGTATTTCATTGTTTTAACTAATGTATTTCTAATTGTGAATAAGGATATATTCATTTTTATTTATTAATGGTAATTTGCATTTCACTTAGGAGAAAGAAATTAAGCATAGCTTCAGGGAAATATGAGCAAGGCAGTTTGTAAGTGAGTCTTTGATCTGGGGGTCAGCTTCTTGCCTGGAGAGTCCCAGGGACGGGGGAGCCTGGTGGGCTGCCGTCTATGGGGTTGCACAGAGTCGGACACAACTGAAGCGACTTAGCAGCAGCAGCAGGATATTAGATTTGAGATGTAGATGCCAGATTGTGACAAAATGATAAGAAATTTAGTCTAAAGGCAATGGTGAGCCATTGAAGTGTTGGTGTAGAGCTGGTAATGTAATGTGTCAAATCTATTGTAACTGGGAAACTAGAAATAGCAATCCGATTAAGGTGCTACCATGGTGCTTCCTGATCTAAATTGATGGGAGTCTAGACTAGGCATAACTAGGGGGTCCTGAAAAAATTGATAAGAGGGGCATTCTTTAAAAAAAAAAATCAGTAGGAGACACTAACAACAGATTCTGTGAGAGTGGACTCCTTGGAATAGAAGGATGTGGGAAATGATATACTTTATAGTAGAAAGAAAACTGGAGGCAACTGGTTTGGAGTCTAAGAACTGGATGGAGGTATTTGATTTTGCTTTAAATATTATAAGTCAAAGACTTCCCTGGTGGCTCAGACGTTAAAGTTTGCCTGCAATGCAGGAGATCGGAGTTCCATCCCTGGGTTTGGAAGATCCTCTGAAGAAGGGAATGGCACTCCACTCCAGTATTCTTGCCTGCGGAAATCCATGGACAGAGGAGCCTGGCAGGTTATAGTCCATGGGGTTGCAGAGTTGGACATGGCTGAGCAACTGACACACACATTATAAGTCTAATGAGCAAATATTACTCCAGGGCAGACAACGTGCTGCCACCATGTCCATGCTTTCATATACTGTGTGTTGCTCCAAACACTTTCAGAATCCTATTATTTTGTGCTGAAATTGTTGAAAAAAATTGGAATTCATGGGGAAGGTAATGGGAAGAGAAGAGAAAAGCTGTCAGGGATTATGCAAGGTATGAGAAGGTTAAGGGTCCCCAGGTCAGCAGACCCAGCTTCCAGTTTTGGCTTGTCTTTTTTCTAGCTTCATGATCCTGGGCTGTGCTTAATGCCCAAATCTTAGTATCCTTAGTACCCTTAAGACTTAGTACCCTTCTCTCAAAAACATAAATAGTATTAGCAATTGTCTCAAAGAACTGGTACATCAAGAGAAATAGTCAATGTAATAGTGGTCCTTGCATATAATAAATCTTAATTATGTTTGTTATTGGCCTTGGAATACAGAATGAAGCAGGACAAAGAGTAGTAGAGTTTTGCAAAGAAAATGCACTGGTCATAACAAACACCCTCTTCCAACAACACAAAAGAAGACTCTATACATGGACATCACCAGATGGTCAACACCGAAATCAGACTGATAATATTCTTTGCAGCCAAAGATGGAGAAGCTCTATACAGTCAGCAAAAACAAGACCAGGAGCTGACTGTGGCTCAGACCATGAACTCCTTATTGCCAAATTCAGACTGAAATTGAAGAAAGTAGGGAAAACCACTAGACCATTCAGGTATGACCTAAATCAAATCCCTTATGATTATACAGTGGAAGTGAGAAATAGATTTAAGGGCCTAGATCTGATAGATAGAGTGCCTGATGAACTATGGAATGAGGTTCGTGACATTGTACAGGAGACAGGGATCAAGACCATTGCCATAGAAAAGAAATGCAAAAAAGCAAAATGGCTGTGTGGGGAGGCCTTACAAATAGCTGTGAAAAGAAGAGAAGCGAAAAGCAAAGGAGCAAAGGAAAGATATAAGCATCTGAATGCAGAATTCCAAAGAATAGCAAGAAGAGATAAGAAAGCCTTCTTCAGCAATTAATGCAAAGAAATAGAGGAAAACAACAGAATGGGAAAGACTAGAGATCTCTTCAAGAAAATCAGAGATACCAAAGGAACATTTCATGCAAAGATTGGCTTGATAAAGGACAGAAATGGCATGGACCTAAGAGAAGCAGAAGATATTAAGAAGAGATGGCAAGAATACACAGAAGAACTGTACAAAAAAGATCTTCACGACCCAGATAATCACGATGGTGTGATCACTGACCTGGAGCCAGACATCCTGGAATGTGAAGTCAAGTGGGCCTTAGAAAGCATCACTACGAACAAAGCTAGTGGAGGTGATAGAATTCCAGTTGAGCTATTCCAAATCCTGAAAGATGAAGCTGTGAAAGTGCTGCACTCAATATGCCAGCAAATTTGGAAAACTCAGCAGTGGCCACAGGACTGGAAAAGGTCAGTTTTCATCCCAATCCCAAAGAAAGGCAATGCCAAAGAATGCTCAAACTACTGCACAATTGCACTCATCTCACACGCTAGTAAATTAATGCTCAAAATTCTCCAAGCCAGGCTTCAGCAATATGTGAACCGTGAACTTCCAGATGTTCAAGCTGGTTTTAGAAAAGGCAGAGGAACCAGAGATCAAATTGCCAACATCTGCTGGATCATGGAAAAAGCAAGAGAGTTCCAGAAAAACATCTCTTTCTGCTTTATTGACTATGCCAAAGCCTTTGACTGTGTGGATCACAATAAACTGTGGAACATTCTGAAAGAGATGGGAATACCAGACCACCTGATCTGCCTCTTGAGAAATCTGTATGCAGGTCAGGAAGCAACAGTTCGAACTGGACATGGAACAACAGACTGGTTGCAAATAGGAAAAGGAGTTCGTCAGGGCTGTATATTGTCACCCTGTTTATTTAACTTATATGCAGAGTACATCATGAGAAATGCTGGACTGGAAAAAACACAAGCTGGAATCAAGATTGCTGGGAGAAATATCAATAACCTCAGATATGCAGATGACACCACCCTTATGGCAGAAAGTGAAGAGGAACTCAAAAGCCTCTTGATGAAAGTGAAAGTGGAGAGTGAAAAAGTTGGCTTAAACTCAACATTCAGAAAACGAAGATCATGGCATCCGGTCCCACCACTTCATGGGAAATAGATGGGGAAACAGTGGAAACAGTGTCAGACTTTATTTTTCTGGGCTCCAAAATCACTACAGATGATGACTGCAGCCTTGAAATTAAAAGATGCATACTCCTTGGAAGGAAAGTTATGACCAACCTAGATAGCATATTCAAAAGCAGAGACATTACTTTGCCAACAAAATTTTGTCTAGTCAAGGCTATAGATTTTCTTGTGGTCATGTATGGATGTGAGAGTTGGACTGTGAAGAAGGCTGAGCGCCGAATAACTGATGCTTTTGAACTGTGGTGTTGGAGAAGACTCTTGAGAGTCCCTTGGACTGCAAGAAGATCCAACCAGTCCATTCTGAAGGAGATCAGTCCTGGGATTTCTTTGGAAGGAATGATGCTAAAGCTGAAAGTCCAGTACTTTGGCCACCTCATGCGAAGAGTTGACTCATTGGAAAAGACTCTGATGCTGGGAGGGATTGGGGGCAGGAGGAGAAGGGGACGACAGAGGATGAGATGGCTGGATGGCATCACTGACTGGATGGACGTGAGTCTGAGTGAACTCTGGGAGTTGGTGATGGACAGGGAGGCCTGGTGTGCTGCGATTCATGGGGTCGCAAAGAGTCGGATACGACTGAGCGACTGATCTGATTGCAATTATGATCAGATAAAATTGTATAAGCTTCCCAGGTGGTGCTAGTAGTAAAGAATCTGCTTGCCAGTGCAGGAGATGCAAGAGACATGGGTTCTATCCCGGAGTTGAGAAGACCACCTGGAGGAGGACATAGCAACGCACTCCAGTATTCTTACTTCTGTCTCCTGTGGACATAGGAGCTTGGTGGGCTACAGTCCATAGGGTTGCAAAGAGTTGGACACGACTGAGTGACTAAGCAACAGCAGTAAAATTGTGTGTTTTCAGTTACACCTCTTTAATTTCCCCTGAAGAGGATTCTGGCTTGTTCACTTAGCCTCTTCCCCTCAACCACTTGCCAAAGAGATTCTTGCATTTCCAGAAAGGATTTAGGTTGTTTGTGATGCCAAGTAATGAAAACAGGAGCAGAAATGGAAAGTATAAAATCAGTGGTCTGAGTCTTAAGGAGAAAAGTCATAGACATTTAAGATGACATCCTTCAGGATGTCAAAGTCTGTTGAAAAATTTCAGGAACATCAAATGTTGTTTAGTCACTCAGTCGTGCCTGACTCTTGCTATCCCATGGACTAGAGTCCTCCAGGCTCCTCTATCCATGAGTTTTCCCAGGCAAGAATACTGGACAGGGTTGCCATTTCCTCCTCCAGGGGATCTTCCCAACCCAGGGATTGAACCTGAGCCTCCAGCATTTGCAGGCAGATTCCTTACCACTGAGACACGCAGGAAGCCCTGCATCCGGATAGAGAAGAAGCAGCAGACACAAGAGGAGGCAGAAAAAAAAAATCTCTGGGTTAAAACATTGGGAATTTAGTGACTGAGAGTTTCTGGAAACCTTGGCGGGAGTGAGAGAATTAAGGAGGAAAGAGGAATTCTACTCTGTTTTTGTGGACTGTGCATTTAGATCTCCTTTTTATGTTCTTTGATGAATGTAAGTAAAGGGTTTGAATCAGAACGCTTACCTTCTCTGTCCATAGTCACGTGCTACTGATGCTGATAGTGGTGCTGCCAGGCAGGAGTTTGGTCCAACTGGTACCAACCTGTCACTAAACCCATCCATGTTTACACAGTAAACTTTTCCTTATTGCTGCTGTGATTATGCTGCTCTAGGGGTCACAATCACATATCTCATTTACACAATTTTGAGGCTACTCCTTAGTTACTCAGTCTTGTCTCACTCTTTGCAACCCCATGGACTGCAGCTGGCCAGGCTCCTCTATCCTTGGTATTCTCCAGGCAAGAATACTGGAGTGGGTTGCCATGCCCTCTTCCATGGGATCTTCCCAACCCAGGGATCAAACCTGCGTCTCCTGTATTTGCCGGTGGATTCTTTACTACTAGCGCCACCTGGGAAGCTTATACAATTTCATCCAATCATAATTATAATAAACTGGTACCAACCTGTTACTAAATCTTATCCATGCTTATACAGTAACTTTTCCTTATTGCTGCTGTGATTATGCTGTATCAAGGGTCACATTCAAATACCTACTTGGGTCAGATGAGCGCCAGAGCTGTCTGGTGTGAGGCATTACTGTGCTGGTTCAACATTTAGAATCAGAGAGATCTAGGGTTTGGAGGGAAGCAGTGTGTAACCTCCATCTGAGTCTTCCTCTTAACTCTGATTCAGTTGGGACAGACAAAGAAGTCTAGCCAGGGAGAATCTAAATGTTGTATTATTGCCAGAGTTGCTGGGACACTCATCTTGGGTATGTAGCAAAGATACTGAACCCCATAAATATTGAATCCCGTAAATATCCAGACTTTCCAACCCACAGGCCTGTCTGAACTCTGGCAGGCCTCCTCCCCTGGGGCAGAGATGTAATGGTTCAGTTGTGTTAAGGAGAGAGGATAATGTGTACTCTCTGTAAATAAATTGTTCCCAAAAAGGAGGCGAGGAGGGGAAGGATCTCAGCTCTCCTTGTCTGGTTCTTGTTCCCAAATGTGTCAGTCGGGTATACTAAGTTCTCCCCATTCTCTATTTGCCACATTCCATGGAGTTACTGTTTTTGTTGTTTTTAACCCATTGGGTTAAAATCATTAAGTTTTAATGTCTTAACCATTAAGACTATGGTCGAACTTCGCTGGCAGCCTGGTGGTTAAGATTCCATGCTTCCACTGCTGGGGGTGCAGGTTTGATTCCTGGTTGGGGAGCTGAGATTCTGGATGCTGTGCAACATAGCTAAAAAGTTAAAAAATAAATAAATAAAAGATATTCTGACAACTATAATGAGTGTTATCAACACAGATGTCCCAAATTTGAATATAATTGGCTTCTCTGTATAACATTTTCAGGAGATTCCTAAGACATAAAGTCTTGGGTCAAATTATATTGCTGAAGTTAGTGTAAAATCAAAGGACCTTAAGTCTCCCCCAATTTTTTATTCTCTCTCTGGTTCCTGGCTTGAGTCAGGTTTTCTTTAGCATCTGTGGCTAGGTTTTCTTCACCAAAAAACATGTAAGAGTTGTAAGAGTTAAGTCTCCATATCCTTGTCTTTAAAAAAAGTGTTCAGATAGTTAACAGAATAAAAAAATCATCTGAGCACCAAGCCCTCATTCACCCAGTTTAGACAATGGGCCAACTCCCACCTCCCAGAGCATGATCCCAAGCAAAAGTGTGTCTCCAGGGCCTTTCCCTTAGTGTTGCCAAAGTGTAAGTAGTAATTGAGAGGAGAAAGTTATATTTTATTCTGTTTGGACTTCCTGCAGTTCCTGTTCACCCTTAGTTCTTTCAAATCCTCAAATGGGAAACATGAAAGCCTGACATCTCTTCTAGCAAGAGACAAAATTGTAATTTTGTCACAATCCCATGGCCAGAATTAGGGAGTGGAATGAATCCACCTGGGCTTCCCAGGTGGTGCTGGTGATAGAGAACCCATCTGCCAATGCAGGAGACTTCAGAAAAAAGGGTTTGATCCCTGGGTTGGGAAGATCCCCTGGAGGAGGGCATGGTAACCCACACCTGTATTCTTGCCTGGAAAATCCCGTAGACAGAGGAGTCTGGCAGGCTATATAGTCCATGGGGTTGCAAAGAGTTGGACATAACAGAGCGACTTAGCATACATGCATACACATGTATCCATGTACTCTGTATTTTCTCTCCAAGCTTAGAAGCAATTATGGTGGCAACCTTGACCCATAGTTCTCATTTGAGGTGTTTTTCTTTACCTTCTGAGTATTTAAACTCTTTCAATTTTCATTTTCTTTTTGAATCATGTGCTTCTGGTACTCGAGTTTAATGAGTGTGGACTCTGTCCAGAGCTACAGTCATCTAATGTCTTGTCAGCAGGCATTTTCAGACCTGTACCTGTTTTTTCCTTTTAATATGAACTCCCTGATTCCAGAGACTTGTTGCTAGGGAAGGTTTGCCTGGTACCTGCCTGAGAATCACTTTTAATAGATTTCTCAACTGAAGACCCTTCTGATAATTTTGAAACCTGTACCTCTCGGGGCCTATTCTTTAGGACATTGTACTTAGTATTTAAATGTTCCAGATCTCGTGTGACGTTATTTTCCCACAAATCTTTTTCTGTAGTTGTAGAATATTTGTCTCTAGTTTCACTTATCTCTACTGTTTGGTTGCATCTTCAGAGAGTCTCAACTGAATTTTTAATCAATTTCTTAAGCATTTATTTTTCTGATACTGTTTGCTTGATCTGTTCACTTTTTTCTTTTTAATTTATTCTTTCTATTTCTACCCTATTCATCCAAATTATTTGTAGATGCTAATAGTGGTATAGTGAGGTTCCAGGACTGCCAAAACCTAGGTTGCCAAGTATTTCTTCCCCAATATGTTTTGGCTTGATTAATCCTACCCAGGAGCTACTCTTCCATCAGAACAACATCTAACTCAGACTTATTCTGCTTTGGTCCTGCCTGGCTCCACTTTAATGTGCTCCTTCTTGGCTTTGCCATCCCCTGGAGTCATAATTTCACCCATATTTCTGGCATGTGCTTTCAGGGCACTGTACCGCTCTGAAACTCACCTAATAATTCTTGGAGTATTTTACCGTGATAAATCCCTATGTTCTCCTCTCAAATCTGTGCAGATTTTTATGTTCTTTAACAATTTAGTATTGTTGTCCTCAAGAGTTTGTTTCCCAATTGCATTTACGATGGAGTCAGTATTTGTAGCTTAAGAAACCACTTCTTAATAGTTTCCAGGATCTTGGCCTCCTTCGGGGAATCATTCCTTTTGTTCTTTTCTGAGATTTGACTTCTGTCTTCCTCTTTCAGTTGTTGGTGGGCTCTAGTAATCACCAGATATCTCTTCCTTTTCTAATGACTTCTTCAACAGCAAGCAATACTGGGTGCATCACTTTCTTTTTTATGTGTTGCTCTTCCTGCCTCAGAATCTCTCCATTGTATTTGTTTAGCCTTTCTTCATATTTCAGTTTTCCCTTGTGAAGATGTCTCTCTTTTTCTAGCTTAGTCTCTCTTTTATTGGTGTCCTATTTTCTACTTGGAGAATGAGTTTGAAAAGGCAAACTTGAGTTACATTTTAGAAGACACTGAATGCAAATTCTGTCCTATAGATCACTGTCATGTGGCTGCACACTGAAATTACTTCAGGAGTTTTAAACAAGACAAAATCTGGGGCTCATTTCCAGAGATTTTGAGTTAATTGATTTGATGGCAACTGGACATGGTGTTTTTAAAGGTCTCCCTAGATGACTTTAATTCTCAAGAACAGTGAAAAAATTTGAAATTTTACTCTATTTGCTAACTAAAATCTTAGTCTGCTACAGTTTCAAGGATGTTGGCATAAGACATGAAATTCCTTAGTTAGAGATGAAGAACAACTTATTATTCATAGAAATATCAGTATATTACTCAAAGAAATATCAGCTATTACTTGTAGAATATCAGCTGTTACTTATAGAAATATCAGTATTTTGGGTGCTGGTTCCTTGAGCTGTTATTCCCATAGGGTGATGCAGAGAGGGCCAAATGACACCTTACACGTAGTATGTTTCATTACAGAAGAGGTTCATAAGTTTAGGGGACCTAAATATTTTACACTAAAAAGTAGCATGCCTACCCTTTGCTCCAGGAGAAGAAATGTCATTTCTATTCTTGAAAGAAATTTCATGTCTTTCATTCTTGAAAGGATAATATGGAAAGGAAGTCAGTGCTTTGTTACATGGGATGAACCTGTGGTAGACCTGAGGAAAATGGACTCTCAACAGAGTTGAGACCGCATCTATTGACAAAGATGAATCCTGAAATTGTTTTAAGCAAATAAATAAAAGAAATGCCTTAAATAACATATTTAACTGTGAAAGAAAGGAAGCAGACTCACAACTTAAAAGCTATCATACTAATTCAGGATTTTCCTAGGTTCTGTGCTGTGTTATGCTTAGCCGCTCAGTCATGTTCAATTTTTTGCGGCCCCAAGGCCTGTAGCCTGCCAAACTCCTCTGTCCATGGGGATTCTCTAGGCAAGAATACTGGAGTGGGCTTTCATCCCTCCTTCACGGGGGTCTTCTCAACCCAGGGATTGAATCCAGGTCTTCCTCATTGCACATGGATTCTTACTGTGTGAGTCACCAGGGAAGTCTCCCCACCAAAACACTAATTCAGGCAAAACTTGAATAAGGCTTTGACTAGATTGTTATAGAAGACAGAGACTGACACAAGAAGAAATTTTAAACAAAAATAGATAAGCATGGGTTATTGATTAGATGTAGCTGAGAAAGAGAGCCATAATGAAATTGAATTTTCTTTGTGGGAAAGTTAATTTTGGAATATTTTGTTGGTTCTAAGTTGCTTCAGTCATGTCTGACTCTCTGTGACCCTGTGGACTGTGGCCCACCAGGCTCCTCTGTCCGTGGGATTATCCAGGCAAGAATACTGGAGTGAGTTGCCATGCCCTCCTCCAGGGGATCTTCCCAAGCCAGGGACTGAACCTGCGCTTTTACATCTTCTGCATTGCCAGGCAGGTTCTTTATTACTAGCACCACTTGAGAATATTACTCAGCCATAAAAATCTGGAAACTTGCCATCTGGGGGGACCTCATGAAAGGATCTAGAGAGTATTGAGCTAATGAAATAAGTCAGACACAGAGAGATAAATATCCTATGATTTCTCTTATATGTGGAATCTAAAGAACAAGACAAACAAGCAAAGCAAAATCAGACTCACAGATACAGACAACTAACAAGTGGTTGCCAGAGGGGAAGTGATTGTGGTGGGAAGAGATAGGTGAAGGGGGTTAAGAGGTGCAAACTATCAGTTGTAAAGGTGAGAAACTATGGATGTATTTCAATAACACACAGCATAAGGAATACGGTCAGTAATATTGTAATATTTTGTATGGAAACAGATGGTTCCTAGACTTATTCTGGTGAACATCTCATAATGTGTGCAAATATCAAGTACTATGTAGTACACCTGAAACTAACATAATACTGTAAGTCATTTTAATTAAAAAATTTCCCATTGGTTTAAACAGTTAAAAATATAGAAGTTTTTCCCCACCAAGAAAATAATACTTTTCTTCTTTCTTTCTTTCCTTCTTTCTTTTTTTTCCCTGCTTTCCTTCCTTCCTTATCTTCCTACGTGTCTGGAGAAGTAGCATGGCACATAGGAAAAAGTGCCTTCAACTTTGGAATTGTTCAGACCATCCATCAACAATTATTGATCGTACACATGTGTGTGCCTGGCACTGTTTCTGGAGCTGAAGGTGCGTGCGTGCTAAGTTGCTTCAGTCGTGTTCGACTCTTTGTGACCCTATGGACTGTAGCCCACAAGGCTCCTTTGTCCATGGGATTTTCCAGGCAGGAATGCTGAAGTGGATTGCCACTCCCTCCTCCAGGGGATCTTCCTGACCTGACCCAGGGATTGAACCCACCTCTCTTACGTCTCCTGCATTGGCAGGTGGGTCCTTTACAACTAGTGCCACCTGAGAAACCCTGAGGATACATTAGTAAATTATACAATATAGGCCCTGATGGAGATAATATTCAAGTGATTGAAGACATTATTTGATGTCAAAACTCTAGTTTTCTCATCTCTAAAGTGGAGTTTTCCTAAAACAAAGGTAAGTGACTTAATGAGGTGATGAATGATAAGTTCTTGAAACATAACATATACTCATGAAATGGTACTTATTATTAGTAGTAGTATATATAGTTTTAATCTATAGCTAAGCTTTTTCACTTTCTGTGTTGAAATTTACTAAATTCCAGGTAGAGCAGGTAGAGGGTTCCTTGGCAATAGGTGTAGTTTTCATGAGTAGCTTTCTGGAGATACCCAAGCAGGTAACTCAAAATTACCTGTTGGAAATTGATGATAAATCTTCTCTAAAAGTTCTCAGAAGCTAGCATTTTTCTTCTGAATGTATGAAAAACACTTTCCCTTTCTTTGCCTCACTGCTTTGCTTAGTCACTCAGTCGTGTCCGACTCTTTGCGACACCATGGACTGTAGCTTGCCAGGCTCCTCTGTCCCTGGGATTCTCCAGGCAAGAACACTGGAGTGGGCTGCCATGTCCTTCTCCATTGCCTCACTGAACACATGGTCTTTTTGCCTCATTAGTGGCGAATTCACTTGTCACATTACTGACTTTGACAATGTTCTTGGTATCAATGGCTAACTTACTTAGCATGTGGCCAGAAACCAAGTACAAGCTACAGAATTTCTGTTTAAGCTGGAGAATTATATTTATGGTTTCTACCTTGTGGTACATTTAACCAAACGTTGTGAACATGAGGAGAAAGTACCTACTAGATTTTTTTCTTTATTAGTCTATATTAATTCCATTTTAAAACAGCAATATGAAAGCCAAACAAAATAATCTCTAGTTGACTTATGCAGTTGT
The DNA here is from genome assembly GCF_019923935.1 of Bubalus bubalis. Taxonomy (NCBI): domain Eukaryota; kingdom Metazoa; phylum Chordata; class Mammalia; order Artiodactyla; family Bovidae; genus Bubalus; species Bubalus bubalis. The sequence goes on along the minus strand of NC_059166.1, from coordinate 75,323,996 downwards.
TGTGAGTCATTTTGCTTTTGACCTCGGGCCTTACAAGAGCCACCTAAAGTATAGTCTGTGATAACTCCTCAGAAATATGCTGCCTAGCAGGCTGCCATGCTTAAATAATATAGTTTTGTTATTTCACTCAGCAGGAATGTGCCTTTGAGCAAGAGGAATCTAAAACCCAACACTTCTTTCTGAAGAAAGTACAGTTCAGGGTCTTAAAGGAGAGGAATATCTTATTTTAAGAAATTCTGATTATTGAATATTATGTGGATTATTGCCTTCTCAATAAGATAAACGAGTAACCAACACTGTCATCTTCTTCCGATAAGTCAGAAAGTGATTCTGGATTGAAAGTAGATTTGAAGCCCTTCTCTAACATTTTCATGCATGTCTGAGGTTTTTGGTAACTGAATATATGACTATATTTGGAACTAATGCATACAGAGAACTCTTGGGTTTTTGGAGAGGCCATCAAGAGTTCATAGATCACTCTATCCAGACAGTTCACTTGATGACAGCTTGATTTAAATCAGGTCAACATGACTTAGATCTCTCTACGTGCTGAGAGTGTCATGAAGAGACACACACTGTCCCTTGGTCACAGGCTGTGTTTGAGTTTCTGGTTGGCTGTTCCTTACATACTTGTGCAAAACTGAAGGTTGGAGTAAACACATCTATTAACAGGAATCAACTTGTAACAGTTCTTTGGAATATCATCTGTGAAATCATCTTATCACCAACTATTCATTCTAATAAGGAAATGTAGAGGGAAATAAGAGAGCAATTAGATGCATTTCACAAATATGATGCACTGAATAGCATGGGGATTTTGCTAAGTTACTTAGAAGAATTTATTACTTGTATGTCATCAGTGATGTTTTAAGGAAAAAATAATCTTGGTGCTGTCTCAGAATAGCCTACCTATTAAAGTTATTACACAAGTAGTTTTTCTGTAGTTATCAGCCAATGCAATTAAATGAGCTTATATGGTCTTTTCAGTAAATGGAATAAATCATTGTCTAATTCACATACTTGTTTGATTACCTACAGTTACTAGCGGCAGCACAGTGCTATGGTGAGAGAATGGGTTTTGGAGTCAGAAACACTTAGGTTTGAATTCTCATACTCCTCATTGGCTCAGTTGAGTCATGATAGTCTCTAACAGAAAATCAATAATATCTACTTCCTAAGGTTGCTATAAATATTGTATTTAATGCCCTCAGCATCAAAACCAGGAACACAATAGTTTTTCAATGAATTGGGTTACTTTTCATCCTGAGATTTTTTCAGAAGTGTAGCAAGGGAGATTTATCTACATCTGGGCTTTTTGCCATTACAATGAATATTTGCAGGATTAAAACTGTCAGAAAAAAGATCATCCATGCCACTCTAATTTACTGATGGAGAAAACATCCAACAGAGATATAGTAATTCCTGACATTGGGCATAAATGTGAAATATCTTTTTACCTTTCATTAGCTCATAAGAAGTCTGTATAGTATATTCCTCAATGAAAAAAAAACTAATAATTCTTCTGATTTAAGTTGATTTTGTTAATTTTATAAAGGCATTTTATAAGAAGCCTTGTTATTTTTATTTCTATTTTCTCTATTTAAAGATGCACACATAAAAGAGTTTTTAGCAAAACCCAGCACCCACTCCTGAGAGTAACCGGGAGATCAAGCAAGCCTCAGCTTTTATCTTTCTTTTCTATTGATATATTTCTACTGAGGCTTTGAGAGGTTAGATGTTCAAATTTTCATTCTTCCTGTCTCATTATTTATGCCTAGTCTTCTCCTTTGGGACTCGCTACGGAAAGTAGAAAAAGGCGAGGAAAAGAAAACATTGACCTGGATTCTAAATCCTTTACTCTTTTGTGCAAAACATTTTTTTTTTCCCCACCATCTCTTGATTTATTTCCCTGTCAGGCATCCAATAAGTCTTTTGCACAAAAACCATACTAGCTTTGAAGCACTTAAATTAGTGTTTTGGTTTTCAGCGGGAAAGGACAAAATTCATGTGGGTTATTGCTGGAACAAGATGTACATTTGAGACTCTGGAATTCTATGATTTTTTTTTTTCTTCTTTGGTAGCAATGAGCATGGTTGGGTTATAGCATTTGTGTTGTTGCTTGTTTAATTTATCTTTACATGGAATTGAAGTCTGTACACAGAATGGGTTTCAGCTTGTTAGAGCATCAGCGTTGGCAACTTAGAATAGGGAATTATTCTTTGAAAACAGTTCTGAATCAGTATTTTACAACTGAATTAGTTCTGTGCTCCTGGGAAATCTTAAAGTTCTGACTTCTTGTCAAAACCACATGAAAATTTTCCTTGATGGTAGCAGTTCTCCAAGAACATTACTAAGGTGACAGTGTATTTGAGTCATTTCTGATTTTTCATTCTAATAGTTACTGAGCATCATTTAGGTTTCCCATGTCCTTTCAAATTGGTAATATATTATTTCTCTGACACTTGAATTTAATTTGTTTTTAGTGATTTGCTTCAGTAGCTGTTATACTTTACCATAGGAGTATCTCAGGTGAAAATGAATGACCAGTATCTTGCAAATGAAGCTTACTAAGAAGATTCAAATGATAGGATGAGATATATATATATAAAAGGTAAAGATCATAATACAATTATTGTTAAATTTGGTCTCAGTGCTGAGACCACAGCTAAGGAAAAAAGTTTCTGTGGTAAACAAATCCTTGAACTAGAAGACACAACATTTGACTTTAGATTCAATTCTGCCACAAATTTGCTGTATGATTTTGCCTATTTAAACTATTTGGGCTTAGTTTCCTCATCTATAAACTGAGTGTGTGCTCCCTAAGCTATTTTTCCTGCTTTACCATTATGATTTGGGTGGTAAGAAGCCCAGAAGCATCCAAGAGTACAAAAGATTTAGTTTGAAATGCCGTTAGAACCTAGGATGGAAAACAACGGTGAGGGTGGGCTTAAGTATGGATGTCAGGTCTCTGGTCATACTCAAGAGGAAACATATGGCCCAGGCTAGAGGATATGAAGTCTGATCAATCTGGACTTAGGGAACTGACAAGAGCCATAAGGGTAGACAAATGATTAGAAAGACAGATTTAAAGCACTCATTCCAACACTTTACCACCCCCAATCCCTCATACGTTTCCTGTTCAGATAATAACAAACCCCAATTATATCTGGCTTAGAAACTGGAAGAAGAGAGAAGAAAGCAAGAATATATTGCTGATGTAAACTGAATCTAGGTAAAAAAGAAGACAGACTAATCCTTGCATACATACATCAAAACATTTTTCTTTTCCATTTACAATTTTTAATGAAAATTGCTTTCTTATATAGAATTCAGACATGGCTTTTATATCTAAGATGACATACTGTGAACCATTCCTTGAAATTCATAATTTTCCTGGTGTTGATGATTTTACTTTCAAAAAGCAGTGTCAAGTTAATCACATAAATATTTTGACCCTCCATGTCTCTGAAGTTGGGCCTATAAACCAGAAATCTGATATTTCCACAGAACCAGGAGGGGTCATTTTACTGAGTTTTCTCTAGATCAAAAATATGTAAGTGATAATAGACAATTTAAATATGACTTTTATAAGTGAAAAATGAATGTGGAGGATCCAGTTCCTAGGCAAAAATTAAAGTGCCTATTGGATATGTCCATATGAAGATCATGCCATCAACTCATCTTCTGAACTCTCCTCCTACTTTCTTTTAATCCCTTTTATGTTTCTTATTGTCAGACATTCTAGCCTAAAACTCAAAATTATCCTTCATATCTTCCTGTCTCTGGCCTGTTGTAACCAGGTAAGTTCTAAGGCCTGTTGATTCTTCATTCGACTTACTTCTTTTCATGCACGTTTCCCAAACTACCATTGCCTTCTTAATTATTCTCAATATGTTCTAATTCAGAGGTTACTTCTCTACAACCCTTCATTGATCTTCTCGTTCTGAATTTTGTATTTTGAAAAATTCAAAACACAAGTTTTGAAAGTTCATGAAATAAATGGAATCTATAAATTGGCATGGTACTTTGTTAATTTGGGGTTTCCCTTGTGGCTCAGATGGTAAAGAATCTGTCTGCAATGTGGGAGACCCGGATTCGATCCCTGGGTTGGGAAGATCTCCTGGAGGAGGGGATGGCAACTTACTCCAGTACTCTTGCCTGGAGAATTCCATGGACAGAGGAGCCTGGTGGGCTAGAGTCCATGGGCTTCCAAAGAGTTGGACACGACTGAGAGACTAACACACTTTGGTTAATTTATCTATATTTTATAAATCCAAGACATGGAATATGTAACTACAATAAAAGTTTGATCCACATGTAAGAATCAGCATAACCACACCAAGAAAATATACTCTTAGCATTCTGTACAGTCCTCCACTTGTGAACCACACATTCTGGGCCTATACACTGTACACCACTATTCTAATCCCTTTGAGTGAAATACTAATTTCATTATGTCTCGGGCAACTATGTAATTTACTGTTCAAACTGGATCACTTTGAACAATGAAAGGGAAGATATTAATAATTATGATAATTACGTCTAGTCGGTGGTGTAAACTAGAACTGTCCCTGGCAATGTGGGGAGATTATTCCAGTCATGTCACTCTGAGCTATAACCTCTGCTGCTGCTGCTAAGTCGCTTCATGTCCAACTCTGCGACCCCATAGACAGCAGCCCACCAGGTTCCCCCGTCCCTGGGATTCTCCAGGAAGAACACGAGTGGATTGCCATTTCGATGAAAGTGAAAAGTGAAAGTGAAGTCGCTCAGTCGTGTCTGACTCTTTGCGACCCCATGGACTGCAGCCTACCAGGCTCCTCCTGCCATGGGATTTGCCAGGCAAGAGTACTGGAGTGGGGTGCCATCGCCTTCTCTGAGCTATAACCTCAGTGCCTTCCACAACCAATGAAATTAATTGGAGAATTAATTTTTTTTTAGCTTGGCATTCAGTAACTCTATATTACCCTTTCATATCTCTCTGATGGGTGTACTCACTGATCTCCTCAAATCTTTTGCTTAAACTTTTCCACCCTTGCACCTTTGCTAACACTGTTCTCTCCTTTGAATGTTATACTCACACCATGTCACCAATCTAATTCCTATACAAATTTTAAAGCAGAGTTTATCCCTCCTATTTCTGATAAAGCCCCCTAATTTAGTCTGCTGGGATTACTTTCCCTTCTCTAATCACTGGTTGATCACATGTAAGCTTTCTCTGATACCAAATTTTTTAGGTTTAATTATCTGATAACTCTTAAATGGATTTCAGATTCTCCAAAGGCATCTTTCTTAACTTATCCTTCCTTCTGGTACATCAGTGTCTTCTTTTATTCTTTCTCTTCACTCTTATTATCTGGACAAGAAGCTCTGGAGGTGATGTCAAAATGAAGGAACAGAATCAGAGGCAAGAGACTATAAAAGATAAGATGAAATGTTTCCTCCACTAAGATGAAAAACATGGCAGCCGGAGAGATAAAGCAACAAACTGAATGGCTGCACCAATAGTTAATAAAAGGGTTGTTGGGATGTGGTGTCATGAAAGTGGATCATGGAGAAGAGAATAAGTAGGCTGGGAAGAAATCATGGGAAAAGTTAGGAGGAATGTAGCAGTAGAATTCTGAACATTGTCTAGCCCAGGAAATTTGTTATTCAAAATGTGCCACATTCCAGAAGCACTGGTATCACATGAGAGCTTATTAGAAATGCATATCTTCAGGCCCTGTTTTAGACCTGCTGAGTCAGAGTCATTTTATTAATAAGATTACTAAGCGATTCCTTTGGGAGATGGCAATGGCACCCCACTCCAGTACTCTTGCCTGGCAAATCCCATGGACGGAGGAGCCTGGTAGGCTGCGGTCCATGGGGTCGCTAGGAGTCCGACACGACTGAGCGACTTCACTTTTCACTTTCATGCATTGGAGGAGGAAATGGCAACCCACTCCAATGTTCTTGCCTGGAGAATCCCAGGGACAGGGGGCCTGGTGGGCTGCTGTCTATGGGGTTGCACGGAGTCAGACATGATTGAAGTGACTTAGCAGCAGCAGCAGCAGCAGCAGCAGCAGCAGCAGCAGCAAGCGATTCCTTTGGGAAGCCCTGGCTTAAAATATCCATTTGTCTTTGCATATAGATTTTACAGTCAAGCTGGGTCCTGTCACATGGGTGGACCTCTCTGAGTTAAATATTCATGGATGACCTTCAGGATATCCAGTAATAAAGGTAGATTGATTAAATGCTGAGTTGAAATCTAGTTTTAATTCCTCACTGGTTCCTGAGTGCTTCAAATGATGGTGTAGGTCTTGTATAGACTTTCACAAAGGTGGAGATGGAGGAGATTTGAGCTCTATGTGTGTTAGAATAATATTTTTCAGATAACAAACTGTGATTTAATAAGAGTTGGGTGGAGAATAATGGAAATAATCTAATTATGGATGAACCAGAGTTTTCAAGTGTCTGTTCATGTCATTGTGATCTGTAAGGTTTTTGACCTCAAGTATCTTCTTGCCAGTTTTAAGTGCTTCAGAACAGGAAAACAGTTGGCCATCTGGTTTTACTAAACACTTTCTCATGTACAAAGGACAAGATGTATTACTTGGAGCAGCTAGAACTGCACTGTTGGAAGAATTTGGGACACTTCTCTGTACAAACTATTTCTCAAAGATGAAGAGCTTGGCCTGTATCAAAAATTAAAGAAATTCTTTGTTGAGAGTACTTCTGATTCTTCCTTCATATGCTTCAGTTTTCTGTAGCAATATATAAATAAGCATTTCTTTAACTAGAGAAGGTGTTTCACAGTTTGAGTTACACATAGCCACTTACCTTACTTAGCCCTCCCTTCGTGGAAAAGAAAACTTTGCAATCCAAATCATTAGGTGAGTTTGGTTATGTCTTTCTGGTTGCTTTCATGATTAAATTGGAAATGACAGTTAACTAGTTAAAATTTTGTTACTTAACAAGAAAAAATGAACTCACAGGTTGAAAAAGACTAATGATAAATTTTTTTGTTTTTAATGATGCTGCTGCTGCTACTGCTGCTAAGTTGCTTCAGTTGTGTCCAACTCTGTGTGACCCCATAGACGGCAGCCCACCAGGTTCCCCCGTCCCTGGGATTCTCCAGGCAAGAACACTGGAATGCGTTGCCATTTCCTTCTCCATAAACATGATAAAATATTAATTGTATTGCCCTATAGAAAAAAGGCAACATAAGATCATAGAAAGTAACAAAATTCAATATATGGTGCTAAACATATTGTTTTCACTACAGATGTAACAAACTCAGAAAACACGAAACCTTTCAACATTACTAATTTTACCCTTAAAATAAATAAATCTTTCCCCCTCCGTGATTTGATCTAACTAGTTTTCAGCAGACTTTCTTTTTTACCAATGATCCATGTAGAATTTGTCATAGGATGCTTTGATCACAGTTAATAGCACAAAAATATCAGGTCAAAAGTACCAATTTTACCTAGGAGGACAGAATCAAACAGATGTCAGCTGGCGTATATATTTGTTCAATCTCAGGCAAGCTGGTTTAGCAAATACTTAGTTGATTGTGTTTCTTGACTGTTGTATTTGATCTAATTGCTTGTTTAACTAATAATTTGGCCTTGAGGCAGTAATATACAGGCATTTTGTCAAAATATGGCCTATTTTAAAATACTGGTTTAAATGTAATTTAACAGAAGGAGCAGGGTATTTAAACTGGGGCTCAAGAGATCTGGAGGAAAACAGTTGTAATGTCCTCAAATTTAGTTAGATTGGAGTTAGAATTATTTATAGAGAATTTGTGACCTCATGGACTCCTTACTCATGTACAGGCACACCTCAGAGATATTGTGGGTTCACTTTCAGACCATTGCAATAAAGTGAATATTGCAGTAAACCAAATCATTAATGTTTTGGTTTCCCAGTGCATATAAAAGTTATGTTAACATTATATTGTAGTCTATTAAGTGTGCAATAGTATTATGTCTAAAAAAAGTATATACCTTAAGTGAAAATATGTTATTGCTAAAAAATGGTAACTATCATCTGACACTCTACCCCTCATCTCTGGGAAGTTAAAGATTGTTCATGTAAGAGGCCCAATTCCTGATGCTTTCAATCTCTATACTTGTACTGGTTCTTTTCAACCAAAGTTCTGACTAGCTTAGAATCATGGAAAGCTTATTATGCTGATATTTACACTAACTTGGTGGTAAATGTGGCAAATGTCTCTTTAAATTCCATGAAGAAGAATACTAACAAAAATCATTTTATGGGTTTTCAAATTTTTTTTTTAAACCACTAATGGTGACACATTTTTGAACACTAAAAAACAATGAAATGTTATATTTAAAGTCAGACTCAAGGCAATTAGTATGAGTAGAAAATTTTATTCTAAAACCAGCAAAACAATTGGGCTAAAAAAAATCCAGATGCTGAGTTAGTACAATAAAGAATACTGTACATGCAGGAGTCCCTGACTTCTATAGAGAGACCCCTGCAGTGAACAGACAACTCATAGCTTACAATGGAGTAGCAATTCAGGGCAAAGTGTCACTCAAGTATTTTCTCAGTTCAGTTCAGTTCAGTTGCTCAGTCATGTCTGACTCTTTGCAACCCCATGAATCGCAGCACGCCAGGCCTCCCTGTCCATCACCAGCTCCCGGAGTTCACCCAAACTCATGTCCATCGAGTCAGTGATGCCATCCAGCCATCTCATCCTCTGTCATCCCCTTCTCTCTTGCCCTCAATCCCTCCCAGCATCAGGGTCTTTTCCAATGAGTCAACTCTTCTCATGAGGTGGCCAATGTACTGGAGTTTCAGCCTGAGCATCAGTCCTTCCAATGAACACCCAGGACTGATCTCCTTTAGGATGGACTGTTTGGATCTCCTTGCAGTCCAAGGGACTCTCAAGAGTCTTCTCCAGCACCACAGTTCAAAAGCATCAATTCTTTGGTGCTCAGCTTTCTTCACAGTCCAACTCTCACATCCATACATGACTGCTGAAAAAACCATAGCCTTGATTAGATGGACCTTTGTTGGCAAAGTAATGTCTCTGCTTTTGAATATGCTATCTATGTTGGTCATAACTTTTCTCCCAAGGAGTAAGCGGCTTTTAATTTCATGGCTGCAATCATCATTTGCAATGATTCTGGAGCCACAAAAAATAAAGTCTGACAGTTTCCACTGTTTCCCCATTTATTTCCCATGAAGTGATGGGACCAGATGCCATGATCTTAGTTTTCTGAATGTTGTTGAGCTTTAAGCCAACTTTTTCACTTTCCACTTTCATCAAGAGGCTTTTAGTTCCTCTTCACTTTCTGCCATAAGGGTGGTGTCATCTGCATATCTGAGGTGACTGATATTTCTCCCAGCAATCTTGATTCCAGCTTGTGCTTCTTCCAGTCCAGCGTTTCTCATGATGTACTCTGCATATAAGTTAAATAAAGCAGGGTGACAATATACGGCCTTGACGAACTCCTTTTCCTATTTGGAACCAGTCTGTTGTTCCATGTCCAGTTCTAACTGTTGCTTCCTGACCTGCATATAGGTTTCTCAAGAGGTAGGTCAGGTGGTCTGGTATTCCCATCTCTTGAAGAATGTTCCACAGTTTATTGTGATCCACACAGTCAAAGGCTTTGGCATAGTCAATAAAGCAGAAATAGATGTTTTTCTGGAACACTCTTGCTTTTTCAATGATCCAGCAGATGTTGGCAATTTGATCTCTGGTTCTTCTGCCTTTTCTAAAACCAGTTTGAACATCTGGAAGTTCACAGTTCACGTATTGCTAAAGCCTGGCTTGGAGAATTTTGAGCATTACTTTACTAGCATGTGAGATGAGTGCAATTGTGCGGTAGTTTGAGCATTCTTTGGCATTGCCTTTCTTTGGGATTGGAATGAAAACTGACCTTTTCCAGTCCTGTGGCCACTGCTGAGTTTTCCACATTTGCTGGCATATTGAGTGCAGCACTTTCACAGCATCATCTTTTAGAATTTGAAATAACTCAACTGGAATTCCATCACCTCCACTAGCTTTGTTCCTATTGATGCTTTCTAAGGCCCACTTGACTTCACATTCCAGGATGTCTGGCTCGAGGTGAGTGATCACACTATTGTGATTATCTGGATCGTGAAGATCTTTTTTGTACGGTTGTCTTGTGTATTTTTGCCACTTCTTCTTAATATCTTCTCCTTTTGTTAGGTCCATATCATTTCTGTCTTTTATCGAGCCCATCTTTGCATGATATGTTCCCTTGGTGTCTCTAATTTCTTGAAGAGATCTCTAGTCTTTCCCATTCTGTCATTTTCCTCTATTTCTTTGCATTGATTAGTGAGGAAGGCTTTCTTATCTCTCCTTGCTATTCTTTGGAACTCTGCATTCAAATGGGAATATCTTTCCTTTTCTCCTTTGCTTTTCATTTCTCTTTTCACAGCTATTTGTAAGGCCTCCTCAGACAGCCATTTTGCTTTTTTGCATTTTTTTTTCCCATGGTGATGGTCTTGATCCCTGTCTCCTGTACAATGTCACAAACCTCCATCCATAGTTCATCAAGCACTCTGTCTATCAGATCTAGTCCCTTAAATCTATTTCTCACTTCCACTGTATAATCATAAGGGATTTGATTTAGGTCATACCTGAATGGTCTAGTGGTTTTCCCTACTTTTTTTCAATTTAAGTCTGAATTTCGCAATAAGGAGTTCATGATCTGAGCCACAGTCAGCTCCCGGTCTTGTTTTTGCTGACTGTTTAGAGCTTCTCCATGTTTGGCTGCAAGAGAGAGAGAGAGCCATGATATTATAACAGATCATTAAAGTTAGCTTTTATAGTTATTCAGTGAAAAACATCATGAGGCATGTATATTGCTTTTTCTATTGCTTGTGTAACAAATAATCACAAATTTAGGGGCTTAAAACAGCACAAAATTTATTACCTTATAATTCTGTAGGGTAGAAGTCTGACACCAGTTGCTGGGCCAAAATCAAGGTATTAGCTGGGCTATGTTCCTTTTTGGAAGCTCTAGGGAAAAATCTGCTTCCTTGCCTTTTTTAGCTTCTAGAGATTGTTCACATTTCTTAGCTCCTGGCCCCCTTCCTCCATTTTCAAAGGCAACAATGCTGTATCACCATGATAGTTTTTCAAGACTCAGGTCTCTCTCTTTCTCTGACTTACTCTTCCATTTTTAAGGACTTTGCGATTACATTGGATCTACTTGGATAACCTCCCTACTTTAAGATCAGCTTATTAACAACATTAATTCCATTTGCAGACTTAATTCCCCTTTGCCCTGTAAACCTAACATATTCACAAGTTCTAAATATTAGGACTTGTCATCAGTGGGGGCACAGTTGTGCTTATCATAAACAGAGATGATGGCAGCTATGAGAAACAGGTGGAAATACTAGGGCTACATGCAGTATAATTCTTTGGGGGAAACTTGGGAATACTGCAAAGATGGCCCAGGGTCTTGCTCTACAAGGTCTGGTCCATGGGTCAGAACATGGGCATCACCTTGCACTTTGTTAGAAAACAATATCTTGGACCCCCACCACAGACCTACTGATTTGGGAACTGCAGTTTAGCAAAATTGTCAAGTGAGATTCACATGCATATGAAAGTGTGAGAGGCAAGCTTCTAGAAGAGGGGTTCTGTTCCTTCAACCAGAGAAACTTCAGTTGTATGTGCTTTGGTTATTGGACTACTAAGTTTTCTCTTAAAGAGGTTGGGAACTGAAAGAAAAGTTGGACAATCTCGGCTGTGCAGGCTGCAGAGGTGTCCTCTTCTTGGACATTTCTGTTCCCACCACAAGTCCATGTCTTCGTCTGGCATTACTGACCTTCTTCAAGTATACAGTTTTCTTATGGGGGGTGGTGACTGCGAAGGGGTGGGAGATGAAAAGCGACCGAAAACTGTAGACAGCTAATTGTTAAATTTCCAGAAGATGAAGAGATGTTCAAGTCCAGTATAAGGATTTAGAATCCAGCTCTGTTGAGTGATACACTGAGCAAATTCAACTTTATTATCTGTCTCTTTCTAATATATTGGTTTCTGTCAGACTCTTTTTGGCACAATGTATCCATTTTAAAGTGTCTTTTTTCAGTCTCAATTTAATATGCCATTCTTATATATAACTATTAATGTTTACTGAGTTTTAATGTTTTCCATGTGACTCAACTATATGTATTATTATAAATTATTTTTGTTATATCTTTATGCTTTAATAAATATGTCAGCATATATATGTAGAAAATGGAAGTTTCCTAAATCTTGAGAATAAGACTTAAGAACATAGTCTCTAGCAAAAGTTTAGAATGCAGAAACAAACAAAAAAATACCGTGAGCACTTTGGAGAATTTTAGAGAATTGTGACATCATAAGGCTTCAAAATAAGTTCATTGGAAACAAGCCATAATTTATTTTATATCCTTTTGTATTAGAGTTGCTAATATGATATATCAGGAAAGCATGTGCACAGCGAAACTTGAAAGCACTTGATATGGTTGGTGACGGAAGTGATACATTCTGGTCTGTTAAAAACATTGTACCCAAGGTGTGTTGCTTGGTGATTTACATAGAGCGGAGAGGTAGAAATAGGTATCTGTCCTTGACTCCAAGCTATTCATTTTTATAAAAGCCATTTAAGAAGGTGAAAGAGTGATTTTTTTCCTAATAGTTGATTTAAAAGTTTAAAGGGATAATACATAGAATATACAGAAAAGGGAACCAGAATTAAAAATTATCATTCTTAAAGGGAATGCTGTGATTGAAGTCAGAACTTCATCAGTGCTGGAGAAAAATTTTTTTACTTTATTAGTAGACAAAGGTGGTGATCTGCTTATAGAAATACCAATGAAAAAGAAGTAGGGTTCTACTCTGCTTATAGTATAATGCAGTTATCTGAGGGCAGAGACTGTTTGATTTTGAATCCCCAAGGCCTAGCCTAAAGCATGGCACTTAGTTTCTTGGTAAATGTTTGCTGAATGAATAATTACTGAATTACATAAAAGCTAGCATTAGGGTTGGTTGTAATAATACAAGTCTAGTCTGTGGTGTAAGATAATTTACACCCAAAATAGTACATCTGCTCTGGGTATCATGTTTTTAGAGTTATATTGAAACAATGCTATGCAGGAGAACAAAATGAGAACTCTGTTGAAGAAAAACATCCCTAAGGGGAATGTTACAGTGGAAGGAAAGCAAGAAAGAGGGCATTTTAAATAGTCATTATTTTGAAATCTTTATAGAAACATGAGGACAGGTTTGTTATTATAATAGGTTGGTAAAAAGCAAAAGTAGGAAAATTATAAAGCTATAAATTACAATTTAATGTGGGAATTTTCTAACAAGGCTGTCCAGTGATGGAATGGGCCCCCTTAATGGTGATGCTTTGCCTGTCACTGGAGGCTGTATGACCATTGGTCAGAGATTTTGGGTATGGAAGGATGCCTTAAAACAAGACTTCTGATTCTCAAACACACTAGGGCTCGGGCTGCAGACTTTTATTTTTAATCTACTATACTGTTCAGAAAATATTTATTGATTTGACACTTGTTAACTTTTATGGGATTAGTATCTCTTTAGTTTGCATCTGTAAATTTCAGTGAGACAAAGGGAAAGGCTACGGTGCATAAGAAATAAGAAGGAATAGAACTCTTCGAGACATTTAGGGGATTCAGAAATTTCTAATCTTTAGTTGCTTAATTTCCATGCAATCTTCTTACTGATTTCTCTCCTACAGTGAGTAAGTAAAACATTTAGAGATGCAAATGAAGCAAACTTTCCTGGGTTTGTTCTAATTCCTGTTCATTGTAGTAGTAGATTTGTATTGCTTGAAAACTTTTTGTTCAGTCATTCACTCATATCTTTTACTTTCAAAAATAAAAAAATTAAGACATAATCCCCCAAAACATGGGGACACAAAACTTATTCTTATAATAGAAAAGTGGATATTTAAAATTCCTAGATATAAAGATCATTTCCATTAGAAGTGTTGTGTTGTTATTCAAGGGTATGCTTTACTTTTGGTGTGACCTTATAGCGCAAACATTTTTTCTGGACCAGAACGATTTCCTAAGGGAGATGGAAAAAAAGACTGGCAGGTATGATCGTAGTATGCTAGAATAGCCAAGGAGATGAAAGAATAGTGACAAAATCTCTTGGTAGAAAACAGGAAAGTATAGGCTCAAGATTTTCAAGGTACACTGCAGTTTCTAATAAACTTCATATTAAATCAGAATGTAAAGGTTTTGTATCACAATCAGACAACATAAAGTTCTGGAAAAGCTGTAACAAAGTTGCTGCAAAAATGAGATAGGAAAACCAAACAAAATTACTTGAACTGATGTTTGTCATAACTTTTCCCCTCCTCCTTGTTCCTGATAGATTCGAGGAAAAAGCCAGTGTTCTGCTTAAACAAAGAGATTGTTCTGGGCATGACAATGTGAATAAAAGATTTTTCTGTCTAATTCTTCCCATATGTTGGAAAAACTAAGTTTATTGTTTAGAGTACTTTGATGGAACAAATAAGTTAATGAAGTAAAAACAAGTAATGAATCCAGTAAATTCAGTATAATCCCAAGTCTCGCACTGTCCGATGTTGCTGTTAGTTGTTATTACATCGCCATTTCACTAGGGTAGGACCTTCAAATTATGTTCATGTTTAACTGTAGCAAGTTTTTTCCTAAAAACAAAATCTTTTTAGTATGCCATTTTTGAACATTTTTTTATTATCAGTTAAAAAATATGGTACTTGCTACATAACAAGAATAGAGATAACTTATATGTGAATTCTAAAGTATAATTATACAGTGGACACCAAGGGACTCATCATTGAATTTTAAAAAATGCTACCAGTGTTTTACATATGAACCAGCTGCTTCTGTCCTCTTCTCTCCACCCTGAGAATCAACACAGAGATATGTCATTCTGCCTTAAATTTTAAAAAGTGTACTATGCCTAGATGATATAGTATTAATTTTTGCTTGTTTTGAGCTATAACATCATACTGTAATTATTGTATGTAAGAGGCTACCTATATTGTTGCAAATTGTAGTTTATGTATCTATACTATTTTATTTTTCCTTGTGTGCACACACTACTGTTTATCTAGCTTCTTTTAGATGACCATTGCATTTTTCTAATTCTTTTTTTTTTTTTTTTTTTTTTTAATTTTATTTTATTTTTAAACTTTACATAACTGTATTAGATTTGCCAAATATCAAAATGAATCCGCCACAGGTTTACATGTGTTCCCCATCCTGAACCCTCCTCCCTCCTCCCTCCCCATTCCATCCCTCTGGGTCGTCCCAGTGCATTTTTCTAATTCTGTTTTACTACTATAAACATTGCCACTGTGAGCTTTTTGGAAGACATGTGTGAGAGTTTCTCTCGTGTTTATGTAAAAATTTCTTTAAGAGTGGAAATTCTAGGTTATGGGCCATACATGTTCTGTTTTTATAAAATAATGCCCAACTGTTTTCTATGGTGGTTGTTTCAACTTACCCTAGCTTTCATACAAGTGTTGCATTTGATCATTATCTTCTCTAATGCTTGATATTATCAAGCATCTCAACTTTTTCCATTCAAATTGTCATAAATAAAATGTTTTATTATAAATGTGAACATTCATAGATATTTTTTAGACAAAAGGAAATAGAAATAAAGTGGCAATCAAGGAAAAATGATGTTGTTCATTCATTCAACAAGTGTTGTTGAATGCCTACAGCTATGAAAAATGTGTAAGTATATAAAGAAAAAATATATAAAAAAATTTTCACTCTAGGGAGATTTTAGTATACATAAAACTGAAGCCTTCAAACAGTAGTACAAGACAGTGTTATTTTCATTTTTCAGATTTCCTTCTCCTCTCCCTGCATATTCTTTGCCTCTATAACTTAGGACTTTGCAAGAAAGAAATTTAATTGGTTTCTACCTTGAAACAACTTCTGAGTGTCTATTCTGTCTTATTCCTTTCATTTATTCTATCAGCTTACACTTGGACCACCACAATCTTCTACTGAAGGATAATACAGTCTGAATATGAACAAAATGGAGAGTTGAATGAGTGAGGCTTTTCTACCTGAGTGAAAAGATATGCAGGAAAGTAAAAGAAAACAAGCTGCATGACTTTAAATGGAAGAAGAAAAGAATTCGAACATTATCCTATAGACAATGGGGAGCAGCTAAAGGAATAAAATAATTTTTTTCTTGATTCCTGATTTACTCAGAAGGGATAAGAGATTATATTTAGAAGAGAGGTGATGAAGCTCAATGTACAAAGGGGAAAAAAAAGGCCATATAAGCAAGTCCCTAGAATATTTTTTTTCATGAAAAAAAAAGTAAAATAACATATGGTACAAAAAGCAGTATCTAAGACAATCTCTAAACTAGAGTTTTCAATACATACAGTAAATGGTACAGACCACATAATCTTGGAAAAAATAAAATCAACATTCTTGACTTCTTACCTGGTATAAATTATTCTGGATATATTTAATGCCTACCATAAAGCAGTAGTATTCCATTCACAAATAGTTTATTCCTTTATTTTTAAACTTTTGTATGGAGATTCCTTAAAAAACTGGAAATAGAACTGCCTTATGATCCAGCAATCCCACTGCTGGGCATACACACTGAGGAAACCAGAAGGGAAAGAGACACGTGTACCCCAATGTTCATCGCAGCACTGTTTATAATAGCCAGGACATGGAAGCAACCTAGATGTCCATCAGCAGATGAATGGATAAGAAAGCTGTGGTACACATACACAATGGAGTATTACTCAGCCATTAAAAAGAATACATTTGAATCAGTTCTAATGAGGTGGATGAAACTGGAGCCTATTATACAGAGTGAAGTAAGCCAGAAAGAAAAACACCAATACAGTATACTAACGCATATATATGGAATTTGCAAAGATGGTAACAATAACCCTGTATGTGAGAGAGCAAAAGAGACACTGACATATAGAACAGTCTTTTGGACTCTGTGGGAGAGGGAAAGGGTGGGATGATTTGGGAGAATGGCATTGAAATATGTATAATATCATATATGAAACGAGTCGCCAGTCCAGGTTCGATGCATGATACTGGATGCTTGGGGCTGGTGCACTGGGACGACCCAGAGGGATGGTATGGGGAGGGAGGAGGGAGGAGGGTTCAGGATGGGGAACACATGTATACCTGTGGCAGATTCATCTTGATATATGGCAAAATCAATACAATATTGTAAAGTTAAATAAAATAAAATAAAAAAATAAACTTTTGTATGGTTTAATGTCAAACATGATTAGCTACTTTCCTAATTTGTATGTAACAAAAATTCTTACCAAACCCCGTAGCTCAGTATTCACTGATTTGGATTTTTAGTTTACATATCAAACATGTTTTGGGGAAGAATATGCATGAAGATACAGAGTTCTAATGAAATGTTGAATGAATGGGAATCACGTAGTTGGCTGAATGTCATTAAAAATGTCCCGTTTCTCTTAGTACTTCTTTATAGCATAGTTATTGTGAGACTGTTTTCCTTTGAGAATCTTTTCTAGTGAGCTGTTATGTCTTTTAGGAAGAAAAATATTATTAGTTCAGATAAAGTTCTATAAGTAGATCCACTGCTTTTCAAGGCTAAAAGTGAAAGGAAGAGACAAAAAAAATTTCATGGTAGAAACCAGTTTGGAAACTCTTTTATGCTGTAAATGAGGTAGGGCATTGTTTTTTACTTCATTGTATAAAGTTTACAGATCTAACTTTACAAGGTAGATGTTAACCTTTGGAAACTAAATAATGAAACCTAAACATACACACAATCTTAAAATTGCAATTTAGTTTACATAGTCAAGTCTGGGACATATTTGCTGATTGAAATAAGCTGTTTTATGTATTTATTAGAATAGTTTAGAATAGTTTATTTTTATATTTTATTCATTCCCTTTTATTCCTACTCTTGCTCTCTTATTAGCCAATAACTAATGTGTTTGATGTGTATGTTTTACACGGTATGTCTGAAATAGTCTATACGGCTTTCACTATTAAAGCAGACTTCTAAGACCAAACTAAGCTAAAATTTGTACCTTACTCATTTTTTCTCAATTACATTATTATTGACCTAAAAAACATAGCAAAATTTTTTCCTTATTTGGCATGTGGCTATGTTCTGGCTTTTTTCTTTTGTGGAAAAATGTGGAAAGTACTAATCAGGATAAAGAATTGGAAAAATAAATCACACATAATTCCACTTCCCAGAGGTAGCCAGTTAACATGTTGGTTTACTTCCTTTTAACTTTTAAAAATAGTTCTTTAAAAATAGAGTTGAGTTTTACAAGCAATTTTGTGATTTTTCTACATCACCATTATAATATAAGCATTTCATTTAAGTCTTTTAAACATAGTTGTAGTGGCTACATAATATTCCATTATAGATGTGTCATACTTTGTTTAATTTTCCTCTATTGTTAGATTTTTTGGTTGTTTTCAAATTTTGTTGGATCATAGAATAAGCAAGGGAATTCTAGAAAAACATCTGCTTGTGCTTCATTGACTATGCAAAAGCCTTTGGCTGTGTGAATGTGAGTGAGTGAAAGTTGCTCAGTTGTATCTGACTCTTTGTGACCCTATGGACTGTAGCCCACCAGGCCCCTCTGTCCATGGGATTTCCCAGGCAAGAATACTGGAGTGAGTTGCCGTTCCCTTCTCCAGGGGATCTTCCCAACCCAGGGATTGAACCCAGGTCTCCCTCATTATAGTCAGATTCTTTACTGTCTGAAACAACAAACTGTGGAATACCAGACCACCTTACCTGCCTCCTGAGAAACCTGTATGCAGGTCAAGAAACAACAGTTAGAACCAGATGTGGAACAACAAATTGGTTCAAAATTGGGAAAGGAGTACGTCAAGGCTGTATATTGTCACCCTGCTTATGTAACTTCTATGCAGAGTACATCTTGTGAAATGCTGGGCTGAATGAATCACAAGCCGGCATCAAGATTGCTGGGAAAAATATCAACAACCTCAGATATGCAGATGATGCCACTCTAATGGCAGAAAGTGAAGAGGAACTAAACAGCCTTTTGGACCATGGCGTGTCAGCCTGGGTTTTTTTCCCCTCTTTCTTAGCTCTATAGTTCTTCCAGGCTTTTTTGGAGCAGTTTGAGCCTACAGCATCACCTTCCACTGGCACCCAAAGATCTAGGAGGAGCTTCAAGCTGTGACTAGACTTCCGATGGATTCATCAGAAGATAACCCAACCTGGACCCTAGAGTCTCTGAAAACATCCATCGATGACGCTTCCCAGGCAATGCAGGTTGCCACTCAACTCTCTGAAATGTTAGCAACGAACCTCAGTAACTTGACTCTCAACCCTAGTATCAGGTTGCCCTATCTACTAGAATACCCATCTCAACCGACTGGGCAGTTACCTAGTGAGAAAACACCCAATAGGCGGAGAGGGTCTGACTCTCAAAGAGAACTACAGCAGCAGGAGGACACTGAGATTCAATCAAGAGTGCGAAGATTCCAGTGTACCTGTAGTTATTGCCAGTTTAAGAGAAATCCTTCTGATGATAATTATGAAAATTATTACAACACAACATACAGTAATTATGCCATGGAATCGAATGAGTCATAAACCTTATTCTTGTACTGTTTTCTTGCTGGTAATTTTAGGATCATTATGAAGCAGCCTGGGAAAGATTGTACCAATATTTTGATAATATTTATTGTAAGTTTGTCTTTTTCACTTGCATCTCTTTTCTACCTTAATACAGTTTTAACTTATGAGGAATCTATATGTAGCTTGGAATTGAAATGATTTGAATACACACTAGTTCCACTTTGATCTGACACCATGAAGTACTAATTAAGTCTCAGGTATTGCCTGTTTCTTAACCCTGAAGTTGAAACTCAATATCAAGAATGTGAAACAAATTAACTTGGGAAGGAATGTAAAGATAACATTGGCTGGTTTGGCCAGAGCATTATTAGTGTGTTAAATAGTAATAAAATTTTTTGATGTGCTGTTTCAGTTTTCAGTAGCGAATAGATGTGTTTATAGAAGATCTTAATAAAACTTGAGACTTATTTGAGTAACTTTAAGATAAATCCTTGTTCTTATCTTAGACTTGTTTTTGCTAGCTATGTATTAAATGAATAATACTTACCCCCATCACGTTCTCAGGATGTAAATATAGCTGGTGTTCTAATTTTTTTTTCTTTTTTTGGCATTCTAATATTTTGTGATACTGTCCTGTTGGGAATAAAGTTTACACATTTGAGTTAAGGTTAAAAAAAAAATAAATAAACAGCCTTTTGATGAGGGTACATGAGAAGAATGAAAAAGCCAGCTTAAAATCCAACATTCAAAAAACTAAGATCGTGGCATCAGGTCCCTTCACTTCATGGCAAATAGATGGGGAAAAATGGGAAACAGTGACAGACTTTATTTTCTTGGGCTCCAAAATCACTGCAGATGGTGACTGCAGCTGTGAAATTAAAAGATGCTCACTCCTTGGAAGAAAAGCTATGACAAGCCTGCTGCTACTGCTGCTGTTAAGTCACTGCAGTCGTGTCCGACTCTATGCGACCCCATAGATGGCAGCCCACCAGACACTCCCGTCCCTGGGATTCTCCAGGCAAGAACCCTGGAGTGGGTTGCCATTTCCTTCTCCAAGACATGCAAGTGAAAAGTGAAAGTGAAGTCGCTCAGTCGTGTCTGACTCTTAGCGACCCCATGGACTGCAGCCTACCAGGCTCCTCCATCCATGGGATTTTCCAGGCAAGAGTACTGGAGTGGGGTGCCATTGCCTTCTCCGATGACAAGCCTAGAAAGCACATTAAAAAGCAGAGACTTCACTTTGCTAACAAAGGTCCATATAGTCAAAGCTATGTTTTTTCCAGTAGTCATGTATGGATGTGAGAGTTGGACCATGAAGAAGGCTGAGCACTGAAAAACTGATGTTTTTGAACTGTGGTGTTGGAGAAGACTCTTGAGAGTCCCTTGGACTGCAAGGAGATCAAACCAGTCAATTCTAAAGAATCACTTCTAAATATTTGCTGGCAGGACTGATGCTGAAGCTGAAGCTCCACTACTTTGACCACCTGATGCAAAGAGCCAAGTTATTGAAAAAGACTCTGATGTTGGGAAAGATTGAGGGCAGGAGAAGAGAGCAACAAGGATGAGATGACTGGATGGTATCATTGACTCACTGGACATGAGTTTGAGCAAGCTCTGCGAGATGGTGAAGGATAGAGAAACCTGGTGTGCTGTAGTTCATGGGGTTGCAAAGAGTCAGACATGATTTAGCGACTGAACAGCAATAGCAATTTTTGTTATAAATAATATTAGACACTTTTGTACATAAATATTGTACAAAATAAAGACTATCATAAGAAATAAATAAAGTATTTAATAAAGTATTTATTTAATAACTAAATAATAAAGTATTTAATAAATAAATAATAAATAAAAATAAATATACTTTAATAAATAAAGTATTTAATAAATAAAGTATAAATAAATACTTTATTTATTTCTTATGATAAATGATTAGTCATGGAACTACATTGCCAAGTTATTTTCAGAAAGGCTCTACTAGTTGTCATTTTTATCAGCACTTATGAGCATGCTCACATTATTAAGCTCTTGAAAATATATAAGCTCTTGAGTATAGTCTTTTTCCTTATTTGGTGGGTTAAAATAAAGTAGTATTACATTTTACTTTTTTTTTGCATTTTTTGAATATTCACTATTCATTTGTAATTCTTTATACACTGTCCATCCATTACCTTTGTTCATTTATAGGGCTTCCCAGGTGGTACTAATAGTAAAGAACCTGCCTGCAAACGCAGGAGACTAAGAGACATGTGTTCAGTCCCTTGGTCAGGAAGATCCACTGGAGGAAGGCATGGCAATCCATTCCAGTATTCTTGCCTGAAGAATCCCATGGACAGAGGAGCCTGGAGGTCTACAGTCCTTAGGGGTGCAAAGAGTTGGACACACCTAAAGTGACTTAGCACACACCTTTGTTCATTTATCAATGAGGGCTTAGCTTTTTTTCTTGTAAGCATGGACTTTTTATTGTATTTGCAAAGTATTAATTTTTTTCTCAGATTTTGTTCAGATTTTTTGCTTTTTAATTTACTGTTTTAACATTGCAAAGTTTTAATTTAGGGTTATTCAAAAATCCTAAACTTTTAAATTATTTTCATTGCTTTTACTTTATAAAACTTTTTCCTTTCCATAGATTAAAATGCATGTTTAATGACTAAATATAACTTGAATCCATGTACAATTTATACTCAATGAGTATCTAAATTGTATATTTGGAGAAGGAAATGGCAACCCATTCCAGGATTCTTGCCTGGAGAATCCCATGGACAGAAAAGCCTGGTGGGCTACAGTCTATGGGGTCACAAAATGTCAGACACAACTGAGTGACTAAACAACAAATTGTATATTTCCCCAAATTCAAGTACCTCAGCCTTGTCTCCTCTTCATCTCTGATTTATGACATGGCTTAGATGGTAAATTGTCTGTCTACAATGGGAGAGACCTGGGTTCAATCCCTGGGTTGGGAAGATTCCCTGGAGAAGGAAATGGCAACCCACCCCAGTACTCTTGCCTTGAAAATCCCATGGACGGAGGAGCTTGGTGCAGGCTACTGTCCACGGTGTCACAAAGAGTTGGGCACGACTGAGTGACTTCAATTTCTTTCACTTTCCTCTATGGTACCTGAGATGCGTTTGGCAGATTTTTTGTTTCTTTGATCTATCTGTCCTTACTCTGATGATTTAATTTAATTTCTCTAGTATTTAGCAGCCATGTTGCATATATCTGATGCCCTGAAAGCTTGGATTTGAGGAATTTTACCCAGTGGTTGCCTTCAGTTTTAGGACTATTCAGCCTCAGACACTTCTTCACTCCTTTTTCATCAGCACTTGGATGCAACTTAATTGTGTCTCATTCCATGATAATGGACTAATAACACTTTGGTCAAATCCTGGGAGCTAGAGGATTCTTGCTTGGCTATTAAAACAAATAAATGAATCAGCAAAGCAGCTGGTAGTGACTACAGCACAAAGGAGAAGCAGGTAAAAGTTACCTGCAACTTCTGAAGCATCTTGAAAAAGTGATGGGGGAAAAAAAAAACAACTCTTAGAATCACATGTGGCCTGTGATCTAACTAGGAAGGAAAGGGCTAGTGGGGAAATAGCCACACAAACCTTTGGAGAATTTTTGTAAGTGTGAAGCTGTTGGGAAAGTTCAAGAGAATTAATATAAATTGTCTCCACTGATTAAGACGGCTTCTGATAAGCTGGGGTACTCTCAACCTTCAATACAGTATAAACTCTCTGAGAGTAGTTTAATAAGTTCTGTGATTATTGTAGTCAATTAGATGTGAGACGAAAGTACAACGATTTAAATTCCAGGTAGAATTTTTAAATTTTGGATCATTAATTCGAATGAGACTTGCATAAATGACCCTCATGGTGCACTCTCTTTACATTGTGCTAGTGAAAACGAGGTAAGGAGAGAGCTCAATGTCTTCTTCACTACATGCACAAGTAAGGAAGAGTAGAAGTTTAACTGGACAAGAAAAACATCTAAAGGCAATAACTCCTTTGGAGGGAGTAATACCGATTATTGTTGGCTGCCTAATGTATAGGCTTTAAGAGGAGGACCAAGACTGTGATTTCCCCAGAAGAGGGGTTAAGGGAACCTCATATTATTAATTCCTGCTTATATTCAGACTGCTTCTTACCCAGAGGCCATAATCTTGAATATGAAGCCTCCTTTAGCCCTCTTTATCATCTGCTGTGTTCATCGTAAAGCAGGAAAGAGGCAGTGGAAGAAATACATATATATATATATATATATATATACACACATATATATATAGAGAGAGAGAGAGAGAAAGAGAGAGAGAGTGTGTTAGTCACTCAGTCATGTCCAACTCTTTGCAATCCCGACTGCAGCCCACCAGTTTCCTCTGTCCATGGAATTCTCCAGGCAGGAATACTGGAGTGGGTAGCCATTCCCTTCTCCAGGGGGTCTTCCCAATCCAGAGATTGAGCCCAGGTCTCCTGCATTGCAGGTGGATTCCTGTCTGAGCCACCAGGGAATATCCCATATATATATATTTATTATTATACGTATGGGGAAGGCAATGGCGACCCACTCCAGTACTCTTGCCTGGAAAATCCCATGGACGGAGCAGCCTGGTGGGCTGCAATCCATGGGGTTGCTAAGAGTCGGACACGACTGAGCGACTTCCCTTTCACTTTTCACTTTCATGCATTGGAGAAGGAAATGGCAACCCATTCCAATGTTCTTGCCTGGAGAATCCCAGGGATGGGGGAGCCTGGTGGGCTGCCGTCTATGGGGTCGCACAGAGTTGGACATGACTGAAGCAATTTAGCAGCAGCATTATTATATTTATAAAATAGATATGTATTTATAATTAGAAAATATTATATATTTATAATAATATATATTACTTTATATATGTACCAATTTCCCATCTCTCATGAAACTTAACCAGCAGAATACTAAGTGAATAAACAGAGCTGAAACTTTGAGAGTTCATTTGGTTTGATTTTTCTACAATTCCAAACTACCTAGAAAAGATTTTATCGTTATCTTGATGATCAACTTAGTACCTCGTGTTTTCCATAAAGCAGAATGTTAAAGAGAAACAGCAGTATAGCCCCCAATACCACAGAGTCAAAACCCTCATGTCTTTCCTTTAATAAGAAGCATGCTTTAAAATATTGTCTTTTATAGTCATCAGTTCCCCCATTACTTTAAGCCAGAGGCTTTTGCTGGCTAGATGTAATTTTATTTATGTACATAATTAGTTATGTCTTTAGTAGATGGTTACGTCAGTTAATGGGTCAAAGTAAATGTTCTTAACTATCTATTTATTATCAGACTATGGAAAAGTAAATGTTCTTAACTATCTATTTATTATCAGACTATGGAAGACCACAGGATACTGTTAGTAGTTAGTAGTATGCAACCATTAGCTAGAATAGGACACCTTGAACAGGAGGTTTTTAAAAATCTCTGTGTGTGTGCTCAGTTGCTAAGTGGTGTCTGACTCTTTGTGGCCCCATGGACAGAGGAGAGAGGAGTAGCCGGCCAGACTCCTTTGTCTATGCAACTTTCCAAGCAAGAATACTGGAGTGGGTTGCCATTTCCTTCTCCGGGGATCTTCCTGACCCAAGGATCGAACCCACTTTTCCTGTGTTTCCTGCATTGGCATTTAGATTCTTTACCACTGAGCCACCTGGGAAGCCCTTTTAAAAATCTAGGCTTACATAATTTAAAATCATGAACGATCTTGTGATATTCTCTCAGCTTTCCAATGATCTCCCAGTAACAGAAACCTTTGCAAGGCCTTACTGTGGTGTGAGTCAAATGAGGGTGGCACTCACTAAACTGGCACAATGCCAGTGTTAGGAATACCCAACTGTAATGTAAAAGTACTAATCTCTCCTAGTACTTTTATAGAACCTTTTCCTAAAGAACCAAAGATGCTGAATCAATGCCAATATACTTTCCTTATGGTAGGCATAGTTGATTGCAGTTCATCATCACTTACTCTCTATTAGCCAGATACTGTGCTTGGTGATGGAGATACAGAGAAGAGCACATAAAATGTGGGCTTGCAGTTCAGTGACTCTCAAATGTATGTGCCTAAGAATCGTTCTGGAGGCTTGTTAAAAATGTATATTGCTCATTCTTTCCCTCAAAGATACTAATTCAAAAGACCTGGGCTGGGCCCAGGAGCCTGAATTTTGTCAGGAATAACCTGATGAAGCTTTAAGGCAGAACAAAGACTGTGGGGTCAGACTGCTTATACACTGGTTCCCCAGTTACTTGGAGAAGGAAATGGCAACTCACTCCAGTATTCTTGCCTGGAAAATCCCATTGACGGAGAAACCTGGCAGGCTACAGTTCATGGGGTTGCAAAGAGTCAGACATGACTGAGTGACTAACACACACCCCAGATACTATCTGTGCATGAAATCAAAGTTTCTAGTTCCTGAAATCACAGAGTCTAAGTTGAATTATTTGTAAATTTCTACTTTATAGAATTATTGGGAAGACTGGATGAGAAGATGTATAGAAAGTACTCAACAAAGGGCCTCATCTGGGGTAGAAACTCATTAAGTGAGTGCCTTTGTTAGTACTAAAAAGCAAATCTGGGCCAACTGTACTATTTTTGTGCAATCCAATTGGAAAACGTTCAAAGTAGGAGTCTGGGGATAATTGAAGAGTCTAGGAGGAATTGACTTATGATGAAAGGCAAGAATAATTCAGCATTTATAACTGTAAAAAGTTAAAAGGTTTAGAGTGGTTGTGGGAAAAGACATAGCTGAAGGGCATAAAGAAGACGTTACTGACCAAAATGCAGAATAAGATGATCAGAGTATTTGATGCAACTAAAGAAAGGAAATGGAAATTGCAACAGTCTTCCTAACAAATGGTAGGAAGGATTATGGTTATTCTGACTTGTGAAAAGGAACACTAATTTTAAAAAATTGCTAAAATACATTTTCAACAAAAGCAAAAAAAAAAAAAAAATGCTGTTCTTTGTTGATAAATTAAGAAAAACAAACAAAAGAAAACAACCACCCAGGAACTTTGGCTGTAAAAACCAAAGAAACAACGAATTGAGGACTTGGTAAGAAATGGAGTTCATCAGAGATCCATGTTCTGAGATTATTATTATTTTTCAAATGCCATGCAGTTGGAGTGAAAATAATGAACTCTATCTGTTTTTCCTAATATTTTAGTGGTCTTATTAATCCATAATATGATTAACAAAAACTATTGTTTTATTTAATTTTTCAAAAAATTAGCATTTTCAGTTCAGTTCAGTTCAGTTGCTCAGTCGTGTCCGACTCTTTGCAACCCCATGAACCCCAGCATGCCAGGCCTCTCTGTCCATCAGCAACTCCCGGAGTTTACCCAAACTCATGTCCATTGAGTCAGTGATGCCATCCAACAATCTCTTCCTCTGTCGTCCCCTTCTCCTCCTGCCCTCAATCTTTCCCAGCATCAGGGTCTTTTCCAATGAGTCAGCTCTTTGCATCAGGTGGCCAAAGTATTGGAGCTTCAGCTTCAACATCAGTCCTTCCAATGAACACTCAGGACTGATCTTTAGGATGGACTGGTTGGATCTCCTTGCAGTCCAAAAGACTCTCAAGAGTCTTCTCCAACACCACAGTTCAAAAGCATCAATTCTTCTGTGCTCAGCTTTCTTCACAGTCCAACTCACACCCATTCATGACTACTGGAACAAGCATAGCCTTGACTAGATGGACCTTTGTTGGCAAAGTAATGTCTCTGCTTTTGAATATACTGTCTAGGTTGGTCATAACTTTTCTTCCAAGGAGTAAGTGTCTTTTAATTTCATGGCTGCAGTCACCATCTGCAGCGATTTTGAAGCCCCCCAAAATAAAGTCTGACACTGTTTCCACTGTTTCCCCATGTATTTTCCATGAAGTGATGGGACCAGATGCCATGATCTTCGTTTTCTGAATGTTGAGCTTTAAGTCAACTTTTTCACTCTCTCTTTCACTTTCATCAAGAGGCTTTTTAGTTCCTCTTCACTTTCTGCCATAAGGGTGGTGTCATCTGCATATCTGAGGTGATTGATATTTCTCCCAGCAATCTTGATTCCAGCTTGTGCTTCTTCTAGCCCAGTGTTTCTCATGATCTACTCTGCATATAAGTTAAATAAGCAGAGTGACAATATACAGCCTTGATGTACTGCTTTCCTGATTTGGAACCAGTCTTCCGTTCCATGTCCAGTTCTAACTGTTGCTTCTTGACCTGCATACAGATTTCTCAAGAGGCAGGTTAGGTGGTCTGGTATTCCCATCTCTTTAAGAATTTTCCACAGTTTGTAGTGATCTACACAGTCAAAGGCTTTGGTGTAGTCAGTAAAGCAGAAGTAGATGTTTTTCTGGTACTCTCTTGTTTTTTCAATGATCCAGCAGATGTTGGCAATTTGATCTCTATGGCTCAGATTATGAACTCCTTATTGCCAAATTCAGACTTAAATTGAAGAAAATGTGGAAAACCACTAGACCATTCGGGTATGACCTAAACCAAATCCCTTATGATTATACAGTGGAAGTGACAAATAGATTCAAGGGACTAGATCTGATAGAGTGCTTGAAGAACTATGGATGGAGGTTCATGACACTATACAGGAGACAGGGCTCAAGACCATCCCCAAGAAAAAGAAATGCAAAAAAGCAAGATGGCTGTCTGAGGAGGCCTTACAAATAGCTGAGAAAAGAAGAGAAGCGAAAAGCAAAGGAAAAAAGGAAAGATATACCCATTTGAATGCAGAGTTCCAAAGGATAGCAAGGAGAGATAAGACAGCCTTCCTCAGTGATCAGTGCAAAGAAATAGAGGAAAATAATAGAATGGGAAAAACTAGAGATCTCTTCAAGAAAATTAGAGATACCAAGGGAATATTTTTATGCAAAGTTGGGCTCAATAGAGGACAGAAATGGTATGGACCTAACAGAAGCATTTTATTGCACTATTTTTAATGGCATTTTGTTCAGAAATTTTATATATAGTGCTTGAGTAAGGAAATGGAAATAACCACTATTTTTGTAAAAGGTTATAGATACGACATGTATGGGGCAATAAAGGTAATAAAAATCATTAACAGTGAACTGGGAGATTGAGACTGACATATATACATGACTATGTATCAAATAGATAACTAATGAGAACATAATGTATGGCACAGGGAACTCAGTGCTCTGTGGTGATCTAAATGGGAAAGAAATCTAAAAAACAATGGATATGTTTATGCATGACTGATTGACTTTGCCGTACAGTGAGAAACAAGAAACTAGCACAGCACGGTAAAGCAACTATACTTCCATAAAAATTAATTTAAAGAAAAAGAAATTTCAGACATGTGGACAATAGAGGCAATAAGAGATAGATTCAATTGGCTGTTGCTTTAAAGATGGACGAAGGGGCCAGAGCTAAGGAATGCAGGCAACTTCTAAAATTTGCAAAAGGCAAGAAAACATATTCTGCTCTATAACCTCTGAAAGTAAGGCTTCTGGCACCTTGATTTTAGTCCAGAAAAGCATGTGTAGGACTTCTCACCCACAGAGCCATAGACCGTAAATTTGTGTTAAGCCACTAGGATTGTGATAATTTGTTACAGCAACACCAAAAACCAATACAGGATGTTTGATCTAAAAATCTGTGAAAATCACATTGGAAATAAACATATTTTCCTTAAAAAATCATTAAAAATGAGCCTACTAGAAAAACAATTTGCCTTTATGAATTGCTTGACCTCTAAAGATCAGATAGTCTTTTATTGAAACAGGAAAACTCATAAGGCCTTAACCAACCTGGAAAGCTTTAAGTTATGAGCCAGTGTAGGGAACCAATTTAAGGCTGCCAAAAATGAATCAGAAAGTCTTCTCATCTTACTTTCCCAAATCACACCCAGTAGAGAATCCCACCTTAATAGAACACTGACCAACCAAAGATTTAAGATAGCCTCCTTTCGCTCTATAAAATTTACTCTCCTTTCAAGTTCCTTCCAGCCTACCAGAACTAAACAAATAACTGACTTTTTCACTAGAGTAAGCTCCAAATAAACAGCATTTGTTTAATTCTGTATGTGGTTTTCATCTTTTTGACAATTTTTTTATTATTATTATTTTACTTTACAATATTGTAGTGGTTTTGCCATACATCAACATGCATCTGCCACGGGTGTACACGTGTTCCCAATCCTGAACCCCCCTCCCACGTCCCTCCCCATACCATCCCTCTGGGTCATCCCAGTGCACAAGCCCCAAGCTTCCTATATCCTGCATCAAACCTGGACTGGCGATTCATTTCTTATATGATATTATACATATTTTAATGCCATTCTCCCAAATCATCCCTCCCTCCCCACAGAGTCCAAAAGACTGTTCTATATATCTGTGTCTCTTTTGCTGTCTCGCATACAGGGTTGTTGTTACCATCTTTGTAAATTCCATATATATGCGTTAGTATACTGTATTGGTGTTTTTCTTTCTGGCTTACTTCACTCTGTATAATAGGCTCCAGTTTCATCTACCTCATTAGAACTGATTCAAATGTATTCTTTTTAATGGCTGAGTAATACTCTATTGTGAATATGCACCACAGCTTTCTTATCCATTCATCTGCTGATGGACATCTAGGTTGCTTCCATGTCCTGGCTATTATAAACAGTGCTGTGATGAACATTGGGGTACACATGTCTCTTTCAATTCTTGTTTTCTTGGTGTGTATGCCCACCAGTGGGATTGCTGGGTCGTATGACAGTTCTTTTGACAATTTTAATAAGGATCAATTTTTAGTTTTATTTAATCATGGCCATATACTCTGATAGTTTATCACTCGAGATCACAGAACCTTGTCACATTATTGTCCTCATACATGTAGAGACACATCACTAAACACATACACAGATTCTTTCAGCAAGTAGCTTCCCCCATGGAAGAAGAATAAAAAACCCTTCAACGATTTGGCAAAACTAACTTCAAAGAAAGTCCCTTTATGTTGGGGCATTCGGTTCATTTTGGATAAATACATCATAACTTCACTCAATCCCTGGGTGTTTCCCAGTACACTGCTATTGGACTACCTGTTGCTGATCTCCACCCCCAGGCGATGGACACCATCCATCCTCATATCTTACTGTCTGTCAGTTTTGAGGAAAGGAGGAAAGACCAGGAGATTGCATAGGAGCAAGTGTCAGCTGTGAGAAAAGAAAAAAATTAAAGTTAAAAATAGAGTAAAATGAAAATCAAATCATGACTTCTAACTAAGCGGATTAATACTTGCCTGATACATTGTAATGCTTTGTAAATTTTTGAAAATAAATCGATTGGTCTTCAATAAGAAGAATATACATTCTTAATCACCAAATTAATTCCTTTTGCAGCATTATTATAACATGAAACAGGTACGGGGTGGGATGGAGGGTACCTATAGAGCCAATCTTCCCTCTAAATAAGTGAGACAGCTAATGCAGTTTGGTAGATTCCTAAAAGTCTGTTCCTCCAGAATTTCTTCCTTACTCAATGGCTATGGTGAATAAAACTGTTAACACTGAAGTATCGACTTTTAGAGAATCCTGGTGAATGGATTATATCTATTTTGGGGCCATTTAGAAATCTCAATATGTTATCTGGAAAGTACAACACATTGTTATGTTAGTACCCATTAATCTTAAACAATGACTTGTTTATAGGGTTGAGAGTTTCAAAGAACATGATTCTGAGGGAATGAGAGTAATTATTCAAACAGGGACAAGAGTCATAAAATAGCTATAGGTAAGAGTGCAATGCAAAATTTACTCATGTTGAAATTTTGGATAGAATTGCCAAGACTATTTCTGTATGTTATTAATTACATGCTGTTGGAAGTTCTTCTTTCAATTTCCTTTCCCTTCTCTCCTCTCCCTTTCCTTCCTCCTTCCTTTCTTCTCTCTTTCATTTTACATTTATTTAAAGTAGAATCTTACATTTGAAGACTCCATTAAGGGGTAAAATTGAAATACCTATTGGCATGATTTAACATTCATTAATATCATAGATCAAAATGGTTTGAAGAACTTTGGCAGACCTCACTGGGGAGAGTGTAAAATGGGATAGTTGCCCAGCTCACCTCTGGAGAAAAGGTTTAGCATAAACATGATGTGAGAGGATGAGCGAGTCCCACCCAGATCACAGCAGGCCTGGCTGCAGCCTTATTACATGGCCAGCCAACTTGTCTGGGACCTAGGGACTACCCATTAAATCAGGTCAGCAGTTGTGAAGAGGAAAAGCTTACAAAGGAAAATACCTCAAGTATCGAGCATAGGGCAGTAGATGCTGGGAATCAAAATAATGTCAGGGGATTTATTAACAGCAGCTGATGCTTATCATGGGGCTTCCCTTGGAGCTCAGGCAGTAAAGAATCTGCCTCAATGCGGGAGACATAGCTTTGAGCCTTGGATTGGGAAGGTCCCCTGGAGAAGGAAATGGCAACCCGCTTCAGTATTCTGGCTTGGAGAATTCCATGAACAGAGGAGTCTTGCAGGCTACAGTACATGAGTTTGCAAAGAGTCAGACAGGACTGAGAGACGAACACTTTCACTTCTTTTCAAAGCTTATCACACACTTGCATGATTTCAGGTACTGTTCAGTTCAGTTCAGTTCAGTCGCTCAGTCGTGTCCGACTCTTTGCAACCCCATGAATCGCAGCACGCGAGGCCTCCCTGTATATCACCATCTCCTGGAGTTCACTCAAACTCACATCCATTGAGTTGGTGATGCCATCCAGCCATCTCATCCTCCGTCGTCCCCTTCTCCTCCTGCCCCCAATCCCTCCTAGCGTCAGAGTCTTTTCCAGTGAGTCAATTCTTTGCATGAGGTGGCCAAAGTACTGGAGTTTCAGCTTCAGCATCATTCCTTCCAAAGAACACCCAGGGCTGATCTTTAGAATGGACTGGTTGGAACTCCTTGCAGTCCAAGGGACTCTCAAGAGTCTTCTCCAGCACCACAGTTCAAAAGCATCAATTCTTTGGTGTTTGGCTTTCTTCACAGTCCAACTCTCACATCCATACATGACCACAGGAAAAACCATAGCCTTGACTAGACGGACCTTTGTTGGTAAAGTAATGTCTCTGCTTTTGAATATGCTATCTAGGTTGGTCATAACTTTCCTTCCAAGGAGTAAGCGTCTTTTAATTTCATGGCTGCAGTCACCATCACCATCTGCAGTGATTTTGGAGCCCAAAAAGATAAAGTCTGACACTGTTTCCACTGTTTCCCCATCTATTTCCCATGAAGTGATGGGACCAGATGCCATGATCTTCTTTTTCTGAATGTTGAGCTTTAAGCCAACTTTTCCACACTCCTCTTTCACTTTCATCAAGAGGCTTTTTAGCTCCTCTGCACTTTCTGCCATAAGGGTGGTATCATCTGCATATCTGAGGTGATTGATATTTCTCCCGGAAATCTTGATTCCAGCCTGTGCTTCTTCCAGCCCAGCATTTCTCATGATGTACTCTGCATATAAGTTAAATAAGCAGGGTGACAATATACAGCCTTGACATACTCCTTTTCCTATTTGGAACCAGTCTGTTGTTCCATGTCCAGTTCTAACTGTTGCTTCCTGACCTGCATATAGGTTTCTCAAGAGGCAGGTCAGGTGGTCTGGTATTCCCATCTCTTGAAGAATTTTCCACAGTTTATTGTGATCCACACAGTCAAAGGCTTTGGCATAGTCACTAAAGCAGAAGTAGATGTTTTTCTGGAACACTCTTGCTTTTTCGATGATCCAGCGGATGTTGGCAATTTGATCTCTGGTTCCTCTGCCTTTTCTAAAACCAGCTTGAACAGGTACTGTTAGGATTTAAATATTCTAACTCACCTATTCCTTTCAACAACCCTATGAAATATTTATTTTATCCCCATGTTACGGATGAGAACCTCATCAATATTAACTGTAGGGCAATGACCCTTCTTGTGTGTGTCTCATGGTGATTCGTGTGAGAGTCTCCTTAGAGTACCTACGTAGGAGTGGAGCTGCCAGATCAGAGAGAATGCCTATCTTCTCCTCACTGGATAAGACCAAATTGTTCTCCAAAGATGTGGCACCATTTTACCCTCCTAGTTACATATGAAATCTTCCAACTTCTTCATATAGTCGAGCTTTCAAACTTCTGACATTTTGAGGACTGTGAGATTGTATCTTATTTATTTTTGAATTTCCCTGATTGCTAATACTTTATCATATTTTCAAATGTTTATTAAGCATTCTGGTTTCCTTTCCTAGGAATTTGCTCTTTTTATTCTTTTCTCATTTTTATCATTATACTTTTATATTGATATGCTTTGGCTACTGATTTTCTGCTGATTATATGTAGTGCAAATATCCTTTCCAAGATTTCCTCTCTCACTTCCTTCATTTTTCCTTCCCTCTTACTCTCTTTCTCAAAGTGTTTTTGATGTATTATCCATTAGTTTTACATTTTAATATAGTCAGTTTATCAATCTTTTCTTAACGGCTTATTTGTCTCATCCTGAAGACCTAACAATATTTTCCTCATCTTCAGCATGTCTTAAATTCTCAGATATTGTCTGCTTTTGGGCCTTCTTTCTGATCTATTTTCCCTAAATCCCTGAGCCAATATCACACTGTCTCAGTTACTTTATAGTAAGCCAAGAGATCAGTAGGGTGATTCCCCATACCCTATTATTCTTCTTCAGTATTGTATTTCTGTATCTTGAATCTTACCATTTTTCTTCAATATTATATTTAGTATTCTTGGGTCTTTGCTCACTCTTATACATTTGATTAAAAGTTTTTTAACTTCAATAAACTGACCTTTTATGAGTTTGGATGTAACTAAATAATTTAATAGATTAATTTGGGGGTGTAGACTTCCATTTACTTAGATCCTCTTCAGTGTTTTCCAATAGTACTTTATCATTTATTCATGACGTCTTTTGCTGGATCTATCTGTGATCTCTTATTGCTGTTATAAATAGAAACTAAAAAATTTCATTTTCTAGCTGTTACCGGTGTATGGGACTATGACTGATTGTCTGTTACATTGACCATGCATCTAGCAACACTACTAAAGTCTCTGATTGACTGTAGTTATTTGACTGTCAGTTCTTTTGTAGAAATAGCTCTTTTGCTTTGCCTTTCATACATCTGTGAAAGTGAAAGTTGCTTAGCCATGCCTGACTCTTTGCGACCCCAAGGACTGTATAGTCCATGGAAGTCTCTAGGCCAGAAAACTGGAGTGGGTAGCCTTTCCCTTCACCAGGGGATTTTCCAAACCCAGGGATCGAACCAAGGTCTCCCACATTGCAGGTGGATTCTTTCCCAGCTGAGCCACCAGGAAAGGAAGCCCCTCATACATGTGTACATAAGAATAAAAATCACATATTTATAGCATATATATAGATATCATAATATAAACAAACATCTACATTATCTATGTATTTATATATATATACACGTGTACCTCTATTATCTATTATCCATCTATTATCCATTCTTGTCTTACAGAGCTAGCTAGGTCTTCCAATAAAATATTATACAGCATTGTTGATAGGGAGCATACTTCCAATGTTTCACTCTTTAGGGCCCTCTTTCTTTTAGGCAAATAGGAAATTTCCTCCTATTTTTGGATAGGCTAGGTTAGGCTGTAATAACAAATAACTTTATCATTTCAGTGGCTTTCAAAGAAAAGCTTACATCTGCCTCACAGTTTTTCTCCATTATAGGTCAGCTGTGGCTCTGCTCCCATCACTTTGTGCCAGGTTAAATTATATGGAGCTGTTTCTGTTTGTAACATTACCAGTTACATGATGAACAGTGTTTTGGGTCCTGCAGTTTCTGCCTGGAAGTGGCAGGATACGTCTCTTATGCTTATATTTCTTTGACCAAAGTATGTCTAATGGCCATGCTTTATTTAAACAGGCTGGGAATATACAGCCTCCTTTAGGGGGTATAAAGAGAGAGGGTATAAAGAGAGAGGCTGCAAGTATGTTGAACACTAGTGTAATTGCCCGCAGTGGGTAGAGTCGACCACTTAATACCTATGCCTATTTAAGTTTTATAAAGACTTCTACCCACAATTTAAAATTCATGGAGTTATTTTATTCTCCCCTTTCTCTTTTTCTAAACCCAAGAAAAAATTTATGAATAAACAAGTAAACTTTCCCAAGTCTAAAAATCTTGTTTAAATAATCAACATCTTTCTTCACTTAGTTAAAAGCTTTTGGGGTAGGAATCTTTATCCTTTGAAGATAACTTGTTGGCATTCTTCATCTTGGGTCTGGTTATAACTGTTGTGATAGATACAGGAGAGCTAAACAAAAAAATACATAGTTTTTTTTTTTTTTCTGGATGTAAACCCTATGCCCCTGAAAACACTGTCTTCCATGATTGACATTGTCATAGGGGAAGGCATTTGGAAATCCAAAATGGTTTGAGATTATGACTGATTGTATTTTAGGAAATAATATATATGTATTTAAACTTTTTATTTTGTATTGGTGTATAGCTAATTAACAAACAATCTTGTGATAGTTTCAGGTGAGCAGCAAAGGGACTCAGCCATACATGTACATTAACCTATTTTCCCCTAAACTGCCCTCCCATCCAGGCTGCCATGTAACATTGAGCAGAGTTCCATGTGCTATATAGTAGGTCCTTATTGACTATCCATTTTAAATGTATCAGTGTGTACATGCCCATAACAAATTCCTTAACTATCCCTTCCCACCATCCTTCCCCCTGCAACCATAAACTCATTCTTGAAGTCTGTGAGTCTGTTTCTGTTTTATAAGTAATATCATTTGTATCGTTGCTTTTTAGATTCCACATATAAGGCATGTCATATGATATTTCTCCTTCTCTGCCTGATTTTCTTCACTAAATATCACACTCTCTAGGTCCATCCATGTTGCCGCAAATGGCATTATTTCATCCTTTTTTATGCCTGAGTAATATTCCATTATGTGTGTGTGTGTGTGTGTACACACACACACCACATTTCTTTATCCATTTCTCTGTTGATGGACATTAGGTTGCTTCCATGTCTTGGCTACTGTAAACAGTGCTGCAATGAACATTAGGATGCATGTTTCTTTTTGGATCATGTTTTTCTCTGGATATGTGCCCAGGAGTGGGATTACAGGGTCATATGGTAGCTCTATCTTTAGTTTTTAAGGAACCTCCATACTGTTCTCCATGGTGGCTGTACCAATTTACATTCCCACCAACAGTGCAGGAGGTTTCCTTCTCTCCACACCCTCTCCAGCATTAGTTATTTGTAGATTTTTTTTGATGATAGCCATTCTGACTGGTGTGAGGTGATATCTCATCATAGTTTTGATTTCTCTAATAACTAGCAATGTTGAACATTCAAATTGAAGAAGTTAAATTGTTACTGTTTGCAGGTGACATGATACTATGCATAGAAGATCCTAAAGATGCTATCAGAAAGCTACTAGAACTTATCAGTGAATCTGGTAAAGTTGCAGGTTACAAAATAAATACACAGAAACAAACAACTCACTCAAAAGTGGCCAGAAAACCTAAATAAGAAATAACATATTTTTTAAAAGATAGGTAAATCAAAAAGGATTGATACTGCATGACTCATTTGTCAAATATCATAGATCATCACTATTAAATATGAATTACTGTAGTGATGGGAAGGTGTGTGTGTGTGTGTGTGTGTGTGTATAAAAGAAAGTTGAGAAGAAATTGTAATAGCTGCCAGGCAATCTTATATAAAAATCTGGATGCAAGTTTTCTGCTGGGTCAGACTTAAGAAGAGTGCAATCTGCTTCCATGGTATTCCTGGGCATGATGTTCTTAAATTCCCTAGGATTTTGTGAAGAAGGTACAAGTCTGTTGTCTTTGTACAACCCAGGACTCTAAGGTACTCTGACTGAGTAGAGAACCTCAGAATGCTTGCATCTCAAAAACTGAGATCAGTTTTTCACTCTCTTCTTTCTCATCTGTTTTACTTTTTCCTTCTTTTAAGCAAGTAATCCAGGACCAAATCATTTAGTTGTATGTATTAGATTTCTAAAACTGTATACTAATTTTGAGCACTTACCTTAAAAGTTTTACTGTTTTTATAAATACTTAAAATATTTTACATATAAAATATAAAAACTTTAATTGTCAAACATCATTATGTGAAAACTACAAAAGTAACAAGACATAGTCGGAATGCTTGAACCCAGACTCTGGATAAGCATCCTTCTAGTTACAGGACTTAGGTAAATAGTGTAACCTCTCTGTGTAAAACTTTTAAGGTAAGTGCTCAAAATGAGTGTACAGTTTTAGAAATCTAATACATACAACTAAATGATTTGGTCCTGGATTACTTACTTAAAAGAAGGAAAAAGTAAAAGAGATGAGAAAGAAGAGAGTGAAAAACTGATCTCAGTCTTTGAGATGCAAGCATTTTGAGGTTCACTGAGCAATTTTTCACTGGGGTTTTCTTGTTGTCCATATTCTCTTCAAGTTAAGTCAACCTCTTTCAACACAAGAATGAGGAAGTAGGTGGCAAAGAGTAAAAGGTCTATTTTTGGGACAACTAGCAAAAGTTTGTAATTTCTTAGCTAAGCATAGAAGTTCTTCCATTGCTGCCTGTCTCTTCAGTGTTGGAGAAGGAAATGGCAACCCACTCCAGTATTCCTGCCTGGAAAATCCCATGGACTGAGGAGCCTGGTAGGCTACATGTGTCCATGGGGTCACAAAGAGCTGGACACGACTGAGCAACTTCACTTTTCTTCAATGTTACCATCTTTTCTCATTCCAAGCTAGTGTACCTATAACTTTCACAAATAAACCTCACTGTTTCATGCTCTCAAGACTTATTACACAGTATTTTCTCTGCTTTGAATGCTCCTCTTTATCCTGTCTTATGAGTCCTTAATCGTCAGTTTAACAGCTCAGACCTCCTTTATGAGCCATGTTTTCTAGTTTCTTTTGTACTGTAAATGTTGCCTAGTATATTCATCTATTGTGTCATGGACTCATTTGTTTGTTGAAAAGAATAGGTAAAATCCTAGCATAATATTTGGCATATAAATTGTAGCCAATAAACGTTGGTCATTGTTATAGGGATTATTGTTCATCTGTCTTCTGATCTTCTTGAAGATAGCAACTATACGTGGTTTATTTTTCCATTACTAATAATACCTAAAGAGTCTGCTAAATGGTGCTCAAAAATGTTTATTAAATTAATTAACTAGAAAATGTTTAGGATTAAAAACTGCTGTACTTCACTGACCCGTTTATTTATTTGAATTCTCATTTTTATACTTAAAATTTCAAATTGAAAAGGAAATTTTGAAGATTCATATTTTGCTTCCAGATTCATATACAAATGATTTTCACAGTCTGAATCAGAGAAAATATATCTGCTTTTTGGTTAAAATGAACAGCATTCCCATAGCAAGATGATTTCTGATGCCAAAAAGTCTTTACAAAGGCTTTTTTTTTTTTTTTTTGCAAAAGGATATTAGTTTTCTATTGCTGTTCAACAATTTGCCACAAACTTAGTGGCTTAAAACAACAGCCATGTATTATCTGATTACACAACTTATTGTTATATGAGTCAAAAAACCAGGAGGGCTCAGCTGATTAGTCTGACAAGGTTGAAATTAAAGGGCAACTACCATAGATTTTATATGGTGGTTTTGTTGGGGAGATGATCTATTTCCAGGCTTATTCAGATTGTTAACAGTGAGGGCTGCTGGCTGGAGGTGGTTCTCAGCTTCTAGAGGTTATCTGCCTTCCTTGGATCATGCCCATTTCATCTTCAAAGTGAACAAAGGCATGTTGAATCATTCTCCTGACTTTCCCCTTGGTGTGAATGCTAAGTCGTTTCAGTCTTGTCCTACTCTTTGCTACCCTATGGATTGTAGCTCCCATCAGGCTCCTCTGTCCCTGAGATTCTCCAGGCAAGGATACTGGAGTGGGTTATCATGCTCTCCTCCAGGGGATCTTCCCAACCCAGGGGTTGAACCTGTGTCTTTTATGTCTTCTGCATTGGCAGGCAAGTTCTTTACCACTAGAGTCACCGGGGAAGCCCTCTACTTGGCCACCAGCTAGACAATTTTTCTTTTATGATTAGATTAGATTACATTAGGGCTTTGTGTAATCTATTTTTTAAAAATGCATTTAAATTTATTATTTTTTCTCTTTATTACTTTCAGCCTTTGAGTCATAGTTAGGCTTTCTTCACTGCAGATTGTAAAGGAATTTCTTTTTGGTAATGCTCTGGTTTTATTTTTTATTGATACATTTAGATCTTAGGTCCATTTAGCATTTATTCTCATCTTCCTATTTTAAGGTCAACCATGCTGTACAACATGATGTAATCATGGGAGTCCTATAATATCATATTCTTTGGTCCTGGTGATTAGGACAAGACATCTTGAATGACCATAGTTTTATCTACTCCAGTCTACTGGTCCCCACAAAGATTCACATCCATTTTGCATGTAAGATACATTCATCTCATTTCAAGATTCCTGAAAGTCTCATTCCAATACAATATCATCTCAAAATTTCATTATTTAAAGCATCTGAATCAGTGCAGATGAGGCTCCTGGGTACAGTTCTTATCATCTGTTTATCTGTGATACTAAATAAACATCTCCTTCTCCAGCGGATCTTCACAACCCAGGGACTGAACATGAGTCTCCCACATTGCAGGCAGATTCTTTACATTTGAACTACCAAGGAAGCCTAAATAAACATCTAATCTGCTTCAAACATAAAACAGCGGGGCATCAAGAAGACAATAGCTACAGACATTATGGTTCTAAATTGGGGGTAAGAAAGGAAAAGAAAAGGGAGTTTTTAGTTCAAAGAAGTTTTGAAATCCATCTGGGCAGACTTCTTTAGGTTTCAAAGCCTGGGAAGAAATCTCTGTGGCTCTCAGTTCTCCCCACTGAGCTCTCAGTTCTCTGGGCTCTTGGCCCATTCCTGTCAGTAGAATTTCAGGGAGTCCAATAATCTCCTTTCGTTTTGTAATTTTTTTTTTTGGTCTATGCTAGCAGTATTTCTGTTGACATAGATTTCTCAAGAATCTTGTGGGTCTTCCTTGGCACAGGGATACATCCTGTGGACAAATCTTAAGTTCACAACACATTTTGAGATAATCTCTTCTCCATCTTTGGCTTCTGTTGAAATGGTTGATGGATAGTACCCTTAAGCTTTCTGAAAACCCCCCATTTTAAGAAGATCTATGAAGCAAATCCTTACTCTCTTGTGACTTAATATTCTGACCTTTTTGATATTTTCAAGATTTGAGCAAAAGGGTGCCCAGCCACACAAGCTTTTTTTCTCTGTTACACTTTCAGAAGCAATTTATTAATTTTAGCAGTTTTTTGTCATAGGATAGGCTGA
The DNA here is from genome assembly GCF_019923935.1 of Bubalus bubalis. Classification (NCBI taxonomy): domain Eukaryota; kingdom Metazoa; phylum Chordata; class Mammalia; order Artiodactyla; family Bovidae; genus Bubalus; species Bubalus bubalis. The sequence goes on along the minus strand of NC_059166.1, from coordinate 75,283,039 downwards.
GGATTTCTCAGATCAAGCCCTAGTTCCTTTTTGTTTACTGTTTTTTCTTCAATTTGTCTCTTTCTTCTCACTTTTTACTATAAACAGGAAGTAAAAATCCAGGCAGTGTCTCCAACACTTTGCTTGGAAATCTACGCATATAAATAGCCAAGTTTATTATTTAGAAATTTGTCTTTCCAGAGACTTTCCTGGTGGTCCAGTTGCTAGAACTGTGTGCTCCCAGTTCAGAAGACCCAGGTTCACTCCCTAGTCAAGGAACTAGATCCCACATGCTGCAACTAAGACCCAGTGCAGCCAAATAAATTAAAAAAAAAGAAAGTCTGCCTTCAACATAAATTCTGTTTATATTTCTGCCACAATATGATAATGATCCCCTTTCTGTAGTTTTTAATAATGTTTCATGCTTCATTCTGAGCCCTCCGCAGTCATGTATTGACATCTATGGCTCAACTAACAGTTTGTTCGTGGCAACTCAGGCTTCCTCTGTAGTACTCCTTAAGATTCTCTTCAAACTCCTCTCGGCCTCCACTCATTCCTTAATCCCAGAGCTACTGCCATTTTCTGTGTATTTGTCCTGGGAGCACCCCATACCAAAGTCTATATTAGCTTTCTATTACTTTGTAACAAATTGCCACATATAAAACAATTTCAGTTCAGTTCAGTTGCTCAGTGGTGTCTGACTCTTTGCGACCTCATGAATCGCAGCATGCCAGGCCTCCCTGTCCATCACCAACTCACAGAGTCTACTCAAACTCATGTCCATCGAGATGGTGATGCCATCCAGCCATCTCATCCTCTGTCGTCCCCTTCTCCTCCTGCCCCCAATCCCTCCCAGCATCAGGGTATTTTCCAATGAGTCAACTCTTTGCATGAGGTGGCCAAAGTATTGGAGTTTCAGCTTTAGCATCAGTCCTTAGAGCAACACAAATTTATTAGCTTATAGTTCTGTTTATAAGAAAGCCAACATGCTGAATTTTCTTCTTAGGGTCTCCAAAGGCTGAAGTCAAGATGTTGTCTTGATGGGCTGTATTTGGGGGATCTGCTGAAAAATCTGCTTCCAACTTATTCCTCTTGTCGGCTGAATCAGTTCCTTGAAGCTGTAGGACTGGGGTTTGTTTCCTTGCTGGTTGCTAGCTGTGGGTAGCTCTCTGCTCCTAAATGTCACTTGCATTCCTTCTCATATGTCCCCATCCATCTTCAAACTAACAATGGTGTATTGAATATTTCTTAGGCTTTGCGTCTACCTGACTACTTTTTCTGCCTTTCTCTTCTGCTTATAAAGGGCTCATGCAATTACATCATCTTTCTCAACCAAAAAATTTTTGCATTTTCAGATCAACTGATTGAGACTTTAATTACATATTCAAAATTCCTTCGGAACAGTACCTAGTTTGGTATTTTATTGAATACAGAGGAGCTGAGAAATTTGGGTGGGCATTTTTAGACTTCTTCCAGATATAACCATTACTAGAAAATTGATTTAAATGAATCAAGATACGTGACTCTCTTTTTGTGTGTTATCTGTATTCAACACTATTTTATACTTCTACAACTTCTTTAATAATGATAATCATGTCCATACTAGTCTTTGGACACGTGTTAACTCTTCTAATGAAAGAGAAATTGCTACCTTATTAATAGGTTTCCCTGAATTTGACTCATAATGTCTTCAGTGATTTCAAAGTTTTGGCCTAATTGTAGATTTCTGTGGTCTTCTAATGTCTATGTGTTCAAGACAACACAGACAATTAGATTTTTAAAGCAGACCAACAAGTTAAATATCTTACATGATATTAAGCTTTACTAATAATTTCAGGTACCCTTAATTTGTGTGTCAGAGTCTATCATTTGCAGCTTTCAAGATTAGTTTGGATAATCTCTCTCTCACAGGCAAAGGAAGAGAATGGATCGATCATTTACTTCTTACATTGCATACAAATTTAAGGGATAAAATATCATTGGTGTACTTTCTTGTAAAGAAAAAGATTTCTCCCAGATTTATTTATTTTTCACTGTGTTATGAACTTTGTGTTACTGTGGACCAGAAAGTAATTCATTCACATGCACCCATAGCTGTACTATACACTCCCCACATGCCATACTCTCCTCACTCTCACACATCCACACACACCACACACACATATTTCTCAAACATATTGATGTTAGTAGAGAATCATGAAGCCAAGGAGAAGGCTCAATAGAAGCAGCATGTAAGGAAGACTCATTTTAGGGAAAAAGTGAAAAATATAGATATGTCCTACCCAAGAGTCATTTTCTTTTTCATACTCAGAGAATTCAGATAGTTTGGGCAGGGCAGCAGTATATTCAGTTCAAAACACAATCCCCATAGCCTTTGAAGATAACAGTAGTCACACAACTCAATTGTAGCCACTGATTTGAAAGTGGAAGTGAGACTTCTAGGAAAGTTCTTTACAAAGGAGCCAGATTTACTGGGTATATGTCTGTTTGCCCTTCTTCTTCCTAAATGTACCGTGGATGAGTTCTAAATGTGGAGCATGTATCTTATGACCACAAAGCTATCATGAGGGAAGGACCCAGAAAAACGCAGAGACTTGAGAGCTGACATTCTTGAACTGTTGAACTAATATCACCACCAACTTATCTCTGAACATCTCAGAATGCGAGTGAAACACAGCACACGATTTGCTTACACCAGCTTTTGGGATGGGGTTTGTATTACTGTTGTTTAGTCACTAAATCATGTCTGACTCTTTTTGACCCCATGGACTGTAGGCCGCCAGGCTCCTCTGTCCATGGGATTTCCCAGGCAAGAATACTGGAGTGGGTTGCCATTTCCTTCTCCAGGGGATCTTTCGGACCCAAAGACTAAAGCCACATCTCCTGAATTGGCAGGAGGATTGTTTACCACTGAACCATCTGGGAAGCCCGGGGTTTGTATTCCTTGGCAGCAATTTTTAACTGACATAGTAGTTCAGAGTAGTGACTAGAGAAGATGTTCATAGCAGTGGAGGAGGAAGGTACAAGTATCCTTTGATTTGTCAAGGTATTTGATTTCTTTCTCTCATGACATTTGCTTGCAGCTGTTGTATAATTGAAAATCTAATCTCCTGTCCTTGCCTAAAAACTCATAAAGGGATATTTGCTCTTTTTCTGTACCATATGTTAATTTAGTTAAGTTCATCCAAACATATTTATTGAATGACATCAATAAGGGTAATGATGCCTCCAGTTTAGACTCTTGCAGCTTGATATGTAAAGAATATCTTTATTATTGGAAGAGAATAGGGGATAAAAAATAATCTCTGATATAGAAAAAAATAGGAAAATCTTCTAACAAATCCTAATGTAATTTGCAGAGAGTATTCCAGAAAACTAACAGTCATCATTCTCATCAGCGTCACCAAAGAGTGTAGTCAGGTAAGAGAAACCATAACCAAGGAAAACATAAAAGATTGGAATGGACTTGTATAAAATATGTCAAAAATCTTGAATAAAATATTCATGACACTCAAAATAAGGAGTCCTTTTAAGTTATATTCTGGGTTATACCCACTTGATCTGTGTTGTGTGATTTTCACAGATGACTATCAGATCAGATCAGATCAGATCAGTCGCTCAGTCATGTCCGACTCTTTGCGACCCCATGAATCGCAGCACGCTGAGAAGCACAATCTTCAAATTGAAAAAACAGCAGAATTTTTCCTTTCTGGTTGCTTTTTTTTCTACTTCTAACATTTATCAGAGAGACCTATAATTAAAAATGGGTAGATTTATAAAAGAGTTCCTATAAATTATTGTCTCCAGATTGAGAGAAATTTTATTATAACTTTAGTGACTAACATATACATTTGGATATCACTAATTGCTAGTTGATTATTTTATTCTTACAACAAATTCATTGAGATCCTGCCTGAGAATATAGCAATAAACAGCAAGATCTGTTTTTCCATTCCCTGAAATTAACATCTCCTGGGGAAGACAGTTACCAAAGGGATAATTGTTATGTGATGTGAGTCTCTTAGGATGGAGAAGTATGGAGGTGACAGAACTTTGAGCAGGGAAGAACTTATTTGAGCCCTAATATTGTAAAATGGTGGGAAGATAGAAAAAGCACCAGGGAATGTTTGATTTAAATCTAGTGGAATAATACCTGTGCATTCAAAAAGTGTCTGTTGGTTTTAAGAACTGTTATCAAGATTCTAAAATTTCCCTACTTGGCAAATTTTTATATTCCATGTTGTAAGCTAAAACACTAAAATTTCAAAAAGATTTAAGATACTTTCATCTAGTATTTGTGGACTCATGAACTTATCAGGATTAAACACCATGTTTTAAGCCAGATGAATGGTAATTATAGAGAATATATTTTTGTGTTTCCTTAATTTCTCTGTCTTTTCTAAGCTATCCCTTTTATAAAAATAAAGAAAAAACAAACAAAAAAAGCCAGACAAAGCCAACGGAATTTCATGTAAAATAATTTATTATGATGTTTCCCTTACTGTTCAGTTCAGTTCAGTTCAGTTCAGTCACTCAGTCTTGTCTGACTCTTTGTGACCCCATGGACTGCAGCATGCCAGGCTTCCCTGTCCATCACCAACTCCAGAGCTTGCTCAAACTCATGTCCATCGAGTTAGTGATGCCAGCCAACCATCTCATTCTCTGTCATCCTCTTCTCTTCCTGCCTTCAATCTTTCCCAGCATCAGGATCTTTTTCTCTTGCTGTGGAACACTGTAAATATAACTACTTTCAAATTTCAGAAGGGCTTGTTACTTCATTTTGTAAAAATCTCACATGACCATATTGTTGTTAATTAAATAAAATCAGAATGTTGCATATGAGTTTTTTCGCTTCAAAATTAAAAATCCTTTATATGCAAAATGTACTTCATCAATAACGTTTTCCTCACATGTCACTCCTGTGGTTAGCATTAACTTATGCTTCATTGTGCACTCAATATCTTGAGCCACACTCAGTTTAGTTGTGAAATGGTTCATTTCCAGAGAAAGGTGGCCTTTTAAAACAAATCCCAGGCATTTACATTATTAACCTGATGAGAAACATTTGCTCAGGATGCTTCAAACAACACTGGAAGGGGTGGAAAATGATGGAGGAGGAAGGAAGAAGGGAAAGGAATGAAAAGACAGGTGAAAGAACAATTTTTATTGATCAGTACTGATTACGGAGTTTTATTGAATGGCCCAAATGATGTGAAAATGGTCTAGGCCAATGCTTCTCAAAATTTGGTGTTTGTACAGTTCATTTGGGACCTTTTAAAGGTGTAGATACTGATTTAGTAGTACAGAGGTGATACCTGAGATGGTGTATTTAAAACAGATTTTTAGACCAGACCACATGTCTAATCTGTGGATTAGCCAGGGTCTAGATCTGGGGTTCTGAGTATGGGCTCACATGAGAAACATCTGGCAAAACAGAGAAATCCTAGTGCTCAGGCCACACTCCTGAACCACCAAGTTAGAATCTTCAGTAATGAGACCCAGGTTTCAGTGTTTTTAAAAAATCTCCTGATGGATATACCAATGTACATCCAGGCTTGAGAAACCACTGGTCAGAAGATTATTGTCCCTCATCATTGGCAAGAGCTAGTGGATTCACTCCAGTGGTACTTTAGAATCACTCATAAACTGAAAGTCAAATTACTCCAGTACAACAGACTGCAGCTGAGAAAACAAAATGTGCACCACACTATTTAAATAAAAGCCCAGCACGCATAGGATATGTTTGGCCACATAGACCCTCAGAAATGTTATTGTTTCTGTCCTTGCACAATTTTGGCTATTGAGTTCCTGCGTATAAGCACGTCTTGGGAATAGTGGTTGAAATAAGAAAAATAAGCCATTTAGTTTCTCCCTGCATGAGACTGGAGTGTTTGGAAGGCTGATTTCTTCACACCAACTTGCTTGATCTCAGGAATGGCAGGATTTCAGGGAATGGATCTTTGAGTGTTGGTTGTAACTTATGCTAGTCCATTTCCTACCATGTAAATTTCTTCCCAATGTAGTCCTGATAACTAGAATTACCTCTATTTCCCACATATACAGAAAAATATCAATCTTAGTTTATAATGTATCAGTGATTCTTAGAATTGCATCAGCTGATGCTCTTAACTGAAAACAACTGAAAAGGCGTCTGGGTGAACTAAAGTGAAAAGAAGTTCATTTAAAAGGATAATGAGAAGCTCACAGGGCTACTGGAGATTTGAAGAACAAGACTCAAGGCTAAATGACCAGGAACAATGCCCAAACCCACACTGTAGAATTGTCTGAAGGGAAACTGCTGCTGCTGCCTGATGTTACGATTTTCCCTGCTGCCATTTTGCACCAGGAACACACTAACGTTGCTTTGTGGCTGAGAGCTGGGCATGCTGCCGCTTCCACCCTCACTAGAAAGCCATGCTCGGGAGTCCCTCACATTGCTCACTAAGGTTTCCTACTGGAATGTCTGATTGAGTTTTGGGACTGCTTCCAACTGCATGGGTATTTTCTATCAATACCTTGGTGAGGCAGGAGTTAAAAAGTGGGAACGTCCTTATACCGAGGAAGGATATTCAAAACATGCTGGGGCAAGAAGAAACACTACTGCCTATCATCCTTTCTGGTGTCCTTCTGTAATTCAAGTCAGTAGGGTCAGCACCAATTTTATTGCACTTCAATAAGTATTTATTCAGTTCCATTGCATACTCAATATGTAAACAAGACAGAAATAAATTGGTGTAGAAGTGCTTACAGTTTGTTAGGAAAAGTTTTATTTGGATTATTTTAATATAATGTAAACTGTAATAGATTGACATATATTCAGAAGAGGAGACCTTAGTGCTACAAAATAAGTGCAAAGTGAGAGAAAATAAAATACCATTTCAAAGCTCGTTTACCTTGACTTGTCAGATATAGTGAAATAGCTAATATAGTATTCTATTATATTTGTGTTTTTCTGTAACATTCTTCTGAAATGTTATATCAGCTCTTCAAGGGCAAATATCTTTTAAATATACTCTTTACAGTTTCTAGCACATAACTAGATGCATAGTAAGTATCCAGTTATTTTTTATTGATTTGAATTATTATGGGAAATGCATAGTCTGAGAACTCTAAAACATATACAACCATATGATGTAAATAATATGGAAAAAAGTACTACTTTTAAAATCAACTTTCTGCTGGACCATCAGAATTATAAGTAATAGCTGATGGATTGGCAACTTAATGTTTTAAGCCTGTTAGAGTTTTAAGGAGATCAACCCTTTCCAGCTCAAGCTATAGCTGAGATAAGATTCATGTGAAAATAGATTTTTTAAAAATTGGCATTAATAGTTGATATGAATATGAATCATGATACGATATTGCCTTGCACTAATTATTATTACTGTTATTGTTGTTATTATCATTCCATATTTAAAGGAAACTTCTCCAGTACTAGGTTTGAGTGTGTGACGTAGTCATGATTTGAAGGATGGAAATGTGTCAGAAGTTTCTTGTACACTCTTGAGATACCCATACATTAGAAAGATGCTTACATAACTGAGTAGGCAAAATCACAATGCTCAGGAGAAAAACCAAAATATTCCATTGTCAGGTTATACTAAAATATATTCAACTATTCCTCTATTCCAGGTTGCTTCCGATGTTTTTACAATTGAAAATAATGTTTCAACCTCCATGCACACATGATAATATATTATGGCTTTTTTTTTTTACCCGAAGTGTTATTACTGGATATGGCAGATTCTATTATTGTTAGCGTTTATTCAACATCCCCTTTCCCATCACCAGAAGGGAATTACACAGCATAAAGACTGCTGTGTGACTTAGTGCCTCCCTATGGTGTTATCAAAATTATAGATATAGTTGTTCATAATATTTCCTTATCATTTTAATGTCTTTAGGATCTGTGGTAATGTCATTGATTTCACTTATATTGGTTTTTGCATTTTGACCTCTGATTCTGTTAATTCTTTTATCTCATGACAATGTTCTTTTTTCAATGTGTTTTTTTTTTTTCCTCGCTTCTACTAAAAAGCAAATTGTGATGCTTAGTAATATCCTGGTACTCAGATATATGGTCAATTCTGGATGTTTCTGTTAGAGTGTTTTGGGATAAGATTGACATTTAAATCAGTGGCCTTTGAATAGAGCAGATTGCCTTTCATAATGTGCATGGATCTCATTCAATCAGTTGTAAGTCTCAATGGAACTGACTGTTGAGCAAGAAGGAATCCTGCTAGTAGACCCCCTTTAGACTTACACTGTAGTGTCAGCTTATTTCAGAATCTTCATCCTGATGGCCTTCAGACTTAAACTTCACCATCAGCTCTTTTCTCCAACTTGCTGGCTCACCCTCCAGATTTTGGACATGTCAGTCTCCATAATCACATAAGCCAATTACTTAAAACAAATCTCTGTCTACAAACATATGCACATGTCCTACTGGTTCTATTTCTCTGGAGTAACTGACATGTCTTTTAATTCTGAATCAAACCCCAGCCACTGTATGTAGAACTATAGAGGCTGATAGAAATAATATTTATGTTTCAGGCTGCTGTATGGCACAGGGAACTCAGCTCGATGATCTGTGATGACCTAGAAGGGTCAGATAGGGGTAGATGGGAGGGAGGCTTAAGAGGGAGGGGATATATATATACATGTTTCTGAGTCATGTTGTTATACAGCAGCAGCTAACATAACATTGTAAAGCAATTATACCCCAATGAAAAAGAAATTAATTAGAAAAAAATAATATTCATCCTTTGGAATGGCAAGCCTCTTTTTCTGTGAGTTCATTACTCTGGAAGTTTAGTCAAATATCAGTAGTTGAGCTGCACTTAGTGTTTTTTGTTGTTATTGTTCTCATGACACTGCTGCTGCTGCTAAGTCGCTTCAGTCGTGTCCGACTCTGTGCGACCCCATAGACGGCAGCCCACCAGGCTCCCCCGTTCCTGGGATTCTCCAGGCAAGAACGCTGGAGTGGGTTGCCATTTCCTTCTCCAACGCATGAAAGTGAAAAGTGAAAGTGAAGTCACTCAGTTGTGTCCGACTCTTAGCGACCCCATGGACTGCAGCCCACCAGGCTCCTCCGTCCATGGGATTTTCCAGGCAAGAGTACTGGAGTGGGGTGCCATTGCCTTCTCCTCTCATGACATTGGGCTACAAATTTCTCCAGTGGTGGCCTAACAAGGCAACCAACTGAACTGTATTTCAAAGTGCGGCAAGTCCCTCTGAATAGAAATTGAACACATGAACTCTGTGTGCTTACTACAGAGGCTTGGGTAGCAGATAGTTTATCTTTATGCTCTTTCCTCAATCTGGATATTTAAACATTACTTGATATTCTTGTCTAGCCTCAGTCTTAGGACCTTAGGAGTAAGGCCTTCTCAGTATTCCTGGTCTTCCTCCCATGATAGAAAAACCTATGTATTATGTCTTTGGAGAAGCAGGATAGAATTTTCTTCCTCTTTCCCAAAAGAACCCTGGAGAAGGAAATGGCAACCCACTCCAGTATTCTTGCCTGGAGAATTCTATGCACAGAGGAGCCCGGAGGGCTACAGTCTATGGGGTTGCAAAGAGCTGAACATGACTGAGCAGCTAATGCTTTCCCATTGGAAGCAGACCTCTGCTTTGTATCAGTGTAGGATTGAGGGCTAGAAGATTTCAATGCTTTTCCACAGGGACAGATAGCTTTTGCTTCTTCACTTCTTTAAGAAGCAATCAAATTTTCTCTGATTCTTTGAGGTGGAAGATAAGAATTCCTTCTGTTGCTCAGAAGCAGTCATCTAGGCTGAGGCTGTGGTGGCAAGAATATAGATCGCCTCTGGCCCACACGTTTTGCTTCAGGCAGAGAACAGAAGCAGCATTGCTTTGTGCCTGTGCCTCCTTGGTGGCTGATCACCATCCACATGATGTCCCCTTTGAGGGAAATGGTTCTCTCTGGTATCGGCTCCTATACAGAATCTTTCTTAAGCGTACCTAGCAGAGATCCATGGAAAAGAGTTTGTGAGTGAGTGTGCACAACCTTTCTTTTTGATAATTTAGGTTATTCTCAACTATTACAAGCCCACACTTGGCCCTTAGGGTATCTTAGTGCTCTTGCCTATTTTATTTTTTGGGCAGCCACTTCTTCCTCCTGTGCTCTGCCACAGAGTTCGGGTGTCCAGTCTCTTTTCAGTGGAACTTGTCATACTTTGATGTTCAGTCAGTTGGTTGCCTTGTTCTCAGATGTCTTTGTGGGTTCAAGAAGAGTTTGTTTTTTTTTTAGATCATCTGTATTTTTCTTATTGTCAGGGTGGGAATGATATTCTCTTGCAGGTTTCTATACTCTAAGAATTTTTTATCTTAACAGAATATTGTTTTTTAAAGAAATTTAAAAAAAGAAACATTTGTCTTTTGTGTTTACTTGCATATTTACCATTTTCAGTTTTTGTCCTTTCTTTCTGCTTCAGTTTCTACCTATCATCATTTCTGTTCAGCCGGAGGAAATTCTTTGAGCATTTCTTAGATCTTGAGCAGTAAATCTTATAAAGATTTCATGTATATGAAGATGACTTTATTTTGTGAAAGATATTTCACCAGATACAGAATTCTATACTGACAATTTTTTTTTTCAAACCATTAAAGCCATGTACCATTGTCTTCTGCCTTCAATTCTTGTTTTTTCTTTTTACTTGAAGTCATCTGTTATTCTCATCAATGTTTCTCTGTACAAAATGTGTTTTTTCCCCTTTGGTTTCTTTGAAGGTTGTTCTTTTTATCTTCAGCTTGCAGCAGTTTGAATTATCATGTAAAGATATGTTCCTTTTCTCCTCTTACCAGGTAGAATGGTTTTCTTTTTATTTACTTTGCCGATCAAGTCTGTGCATTCCTTTATTCTTAACTTGAAAAATTTGGCCATTATTTCTTCAAATATTATTTTTCCTTTTTCTCCCTCCCTCTCATCTCTCTCTGGGACTTCAGTGGTACTTACACAGCTTCATATTATCTTGTAGATGATGAAAGATGATGCTGTGAAAGTGCTGCACTCAATATGCCAGCAAATTTGGAAAACTCAGTAGTGGCCACAGGACTGGAAAAGGTCAATTTTCATTCCAATCCCAAAGAAAGGAAATGCCAAAGAATGCTCAAACTATCGCACAATTGCATTCATCTCACACACTAGCAAAGTAATGCTGAAATTCTCCAACCCAAGCTTCAACAGTATGTGAAACATTAACTTCCAGATGTTCAAGCTGGATTTAGAAAAGGCAGAGGAACAAGAGATCAAATTGCCAACATCTGTTAGATGATCAAAAAAGCAAGGGAGTTCTAGAAAAACATCTGCTGCTGCTGCTGCTGCTGCTGCTAAGTCCCTTTATTCATGTCCGACTCTGTGTGACCCCACAGACGGCAGCCCACCAGGCTCCACCGTCCCTGGGATTCTCCAGGCAAGAACACTGGAGTGGGGTGCCATTTCCTTCTCCAATGCGTGAAAGTGAAAAGTGAAAGTGAAGTCGCTCAGTCATGTCTGACTCGTAGCAACCCCATGGACTGCAGCCTACTAGGCTCCTCCGTCCATGAGATTTTCTAGGCAAGAGTACTGGAGTGGCTTGCCATTGCCTTCTCCACTACTTCTGCTTTATTGACTACGCCAAAGCCTTTGATTGTGTGGATCACAACAAACTGTGGAAAATGCTTTAAGATATGGGACTACCAGACCACCTGACCTGCCTCTTGAGATATATGTATGCAGGTCAGGAAGCAACAGTTAGAACTGGACATGGAACAACAGACTGGTTCCAAATAGGAAAAGAAATATGTCAAGGCTGTATATTGTCACTCTGCTTATTTAACTTATGTGCAGAGTTCAGTTCAGTTCAGCCACTCAGTTGTGACTGACACTTTGTGACTCCATGGACTGCAGCACACCAGGCTTCCCTGTCCATCACCAATTCCTGAAGCCTACTCAAACTTGTGTCCATCACGTTGGTGATGCGACCATCTTATCCTTTGTCATCCCCTTTTCCTCCGGCCTTCAATCTTGCCCAGCATCAGGGTCCTTTCCAAATATTGAATCAGATGGCCAAAATATTGGAGTTTCACCCTCAGTATCAGTTCTTCCAATGAATATTCAGGACTGATGTCCTTTAGGATGGACTGGTTGGATCTCCTTGCAGCCCAAAGGACTCTCAAGAGTCTTCTCCAACACCACAGTTCAAAAGCATCAGATGGCCAAAATATTGGAGTTTCACCTTCAGTATCAGTCCTTCCAATGAATATTCAGGACTGATGTCCTTTAGGATGGACTGGTTGGATCTCCTTGCAGTCCAAAGGACTTTCAAGAGTCTTCTCCAACACCACAGTTCAAAAGCATCAATTCTTTGGTGCTCAGCTTTCTTTATAGTCCAACTCTCACATCCATACATGACTGATGGAAAAACCATAGCTTTGACTATGTGGACCTTTTTTGGCAAAGTAATGTCTCTGCTTTTTAATATGCTGTCTAGGTTGGTCATAGCTTTTCTTCCAAGGAGCAAGCATCTTTTAATTTCATGGCTGCAGTCACCATCTGCAGTGATTTTGGAACCCCCCCAAATAAAGTCTGCCACTGTTTCCATTGTTTCCCCGTCTATTTGCCATGAAGTGATGGGACTGGATGCCATCACTTATGCCATCACTGGATGCCAAAACTAAGATGCCAGATATTAGTTTTCTGAATGTTGAGTTTTAAGCCAACTTTTTCACTCTCCTCTTTCACATTCATCAAGAGGCTCTTTAGTTCTTTTTTTTTTTCTTTCTACAATAAGGGTGGTATCATCTGCATATCTGAGGTTGTTGATATTTCTCCTGGCAATCTTGATTCCAGCTTGTGCTTCATCCATCTTGGCATTTTGCATGATGTGCTCTGCATATAAGTTAAATAAGCAGGGTGACAAAATACAGCCTTGATGTACTCCTTTCCCGATTTGGAACCAGTCTGTTGTTCTATGTCCTGTTCTAACTGTTGCTTCTTGACCTGCATACAGATTTCTCCAGAGACAAGTCAGGTGGTCTCGTATTCCAATCTTTTAAAGAATTTTTCACATACTGTGTGTTGTGATCCACACAGTCAAAGGCTTCTGTGTAGTCAATAAAGCAGAAGAAGATTTTTTCTGGAACTCTCTTGCTTTTTCAATGATCCAGTGGATGTTGGCAATTTGATCTCTGCTTCCTCTGCCTTTTCTAAATCCAGCTTGAACATCTGGGAGTTCATGGTTCATCTACTGTTGAAGACTGGCTTGGAGAATTTTGAGCATTACTTTGCTAGTGTGTGAGATGAGTGCGATTGTGTCATAGTTTGAGCATTCTTTGGCATTGCCTTTCTTTTGGATTGGAATGAAAACTGACCTTTTCCAGTCCTGTGGCCACTGCTGAGTTTTCCAGATTTGTTGGCATATTGAGTGCAGCACTTTGACAGCATCAGGACCCAGGAGAAAGGAGCAGTGACTCAACAAGAGACTGACCTGTGAGTGTCCGTGAGTGCCCAGGAGTCTCCAGTGGAGGCATGGGTTTGTGGTGGCCTGCTGCAGGGTCAAGGGCACTGAGTGCAGCAGTGTGTGTGTGTAGGACTTTTTGAAGGAGGTTCCATTATCTTCATTACCTTCACCATAGTTTGATCTCAGGTCAAGCAACAGGGGGGAACACAGCCCTGCCCATCAACAGAAAATTGGATTAAAATATGCAGAGGACATCATGCAAAATGCCGGGCTGGATGAAGCACAAGCTGGAATCAAGATTGGCAGGAGAAATATCAATAACTTCAGATATGCAGATGACACCACCCTTATGGGAGAAAGCAAAGAACTAAAGAGCCTCTTGATGAAAGTGAAAGAGGAGAGTGAAAAAGTTGGCTTAAAGCTTCACATTCAGAAAACTAAGATCATGGCATCCAGTCCCATCACTTCATGGGAAATAGATGGGGAAACAATGGAAACAATGACAGACCTTATTTTGGGGGGCTCCAAAACCACTGCAGCTGGTGACTGTAGCCGTGAAATTAAAAGACACTTGCTCCTTGGAAGAAAAGTTATGATCAACCTAGACAGCATATTAAAAAGCAGAGACATTACTTTGCCAACAAAGGTCCATCTAGTCAAAGCTATGGTTTTTCCAGTAGTCATGTATGGGTGTGAGAGTTGGACTATAAAGAAAGTTGAGCACTGAAGAATTGATGCTTTTGAACTGTGGTGTTGGAGAATTCTCTTGAAAGTCCCTTGAACTGCAAGGAGATCCAACCAGTCCATTCTAAAGGAAATCAGTCCTTAATATTCATTGAATGGACTGATGCTGAAGCTGAATCTCCAATACTTTAGCCACCTGATACGAAGAACTGATTCATTTGAAAAGACCCTGATGCTGGGCAAGATTAAAGGTGGGAGGTAAAGGGAACGACAGAGGATGAGATGTTTGGATAGCATCACTGACGGGATGGATACGAGTTTGAGCAGGCTTTGGAAGTTGGTGATGGACAGGGAAGGAGAAGGCAATGGCACCCCACTCCAGTACTCTTACCTGGAAAATCCCATGGATGGAGGAGCCTGGAAGGCTGCAGTCCATGGGGTCGTGAAGAGTCGGACACGACTGAGTGACTTCACTTTCACTTTTCACTTTCATGCGTTGGAGAAGGAAATGGCAACCGACTCCAGTGTTCTTGCCTGGAGAATCCCAGGGACGGGGGAGCCTGATGGGCTGCTGTCTATGGGGTCGCACAGAATCGGACACGACTGAAGTGACTTAGCAGCAGCAGCAGATGGACAGGGAAGCCTGGCGTGCTGCAGTCCATGAGGTCGAAAAGAGTCAGACACGACTGAGTGACTGAACTGAACTGAACTGATTATCTTGTAGTTTCAATTCAGGGTTTGTTTTTACCGTTTTCCTCTGTATTATCAATCTGTCTTCACAGTCACTGTTCATTTCTTTTGCAGAGTCCAATCTGCCATTAATCCTATAAATTTTATAATTTATATATTATATTTTCCAGTTCTAGAATTTTCATCTAGTTACTAATTCCATCTAGTAGTCAGAATTTAAAAATCTCTCTTGATATTCCTCATCACTTTAGTCATTGCATCCATCTTCTACAGTTTCCTTAATCATATTTATATTATATAGTTCTTATATATTAATGCTAACATCTTGGTTGTTTGTGGCTATACTTCTATTGATGCCTTTTTTGGATTATGGGTCTGCCTCTTTGCATGTCTAACATTAAACATTATTGGTAATACATTGTGGACAATTGATTCTGTTCTCTTGCTCTTCAGTTCAGTGGCTCAGTAGTGGCTGACTCTTGGCGACCCCATGAATTGCATCACACCAGCCTCCCTGTCCATCACCAGCTACTGGAGTTCACTCAAACTCACGTCCATCTAGTCGGAGTGTTGAATTTCAAGCACTTAAATCACTGGCAAATCACATTGGTCCTGTAGAGGATTTGTTTAAGCTCCCTTAGAATGGTTTGTTTTCATTTTACCTTTAATCCAAGAGTGTAGTGCTTAGTCTTGGGATATGGTCATAATTTGTAAGGCTGACACTTATTGAGTTTTGAAAGTGAATCCTATTTAATTTGGTTGAACTTGAACTCAAATCTTGTCTTTCCAGAAGTAGTCAACTACTGATACCTTGGCTAAGCAATTTTTAGTCTTTCAGCAAGATCCTTGAAATCTCAACTTACATTCTAAAATTTAGAACTCATTCAAAGATTTAGCAGATATTTGTATACAGTTTAGGGCTGACCCCTCTGGAACTCCCTCATGTCTACAATTTCTCTTTTCAATTTTCATCTGCTTGATCAACCTTGCACTTTGACCTATCACTCCCACTCTGCAGCAAAATAAGGCTGTCACTTTCTGCTTGAGCTCTATCATTAATGCACAGTACAAACTGGGAAGTGTGTTTCAGAGAAACTCCAGGGAGATATGGATTTCTCTTTTTTTTGCTTCTCTTCTAAAAAGAATCTTCATCCTCTCTCCAAATTCTGCTTGCTTTGTAGGATTGACATCTTTTAAGCAAGATTTTGAGCAAACACAGCAGTTTTATATAATTGCAAAACATGATTTCTTTCCAAATATGTAAAGTAAGGACACAACATTGAACTAAGAGGTTTTCTCCTATACATAGCATGCTATGAAATCAAATTTTTTTTTTAATGAAACCAATTTTTTGTACTTTTTACCTCAAAGCTTCTATAGATAAGGAATTTTACTAAGCCTGATTTTTCAAAGCTTAAAATGATCCTCTTTTACTTGATTTTTGACGCTATGCATGTGCATGTGTGCTAAGTTGCTTCAGTTGTATGCAACTCTTTGCAACCCTATGAACTGCAGCCTGCCAAGCCCCTCTGTTCATAGGATTCTCCAGGTAAGAATCTTGAAGTGGGTTGCCGTGACTTCTTCCAGGGAGTCTTCTGCATAGTGTACATTATAAGAATACTAATAGATAATCACTTTTTGGGCATGTACTGTTCCAAGCACCTTCAGATCAGATCAGTCACTGAGTCGTGTCCGACTCTTTGTGAACCCATGAATCGCAGCACACCAGGCCTCCCTGTCCATCACCAACTCCCGGACTTCACTCAGACTCACTTCCATCGAGTCAGTGATGCCATCCAGCCATCTCATCCTCTGTCGTCCCCTTCTCCTCCTGCCCCCAATCCCTCCCAGCATCAGAGTCTTTTCCAATGAGTCAACTCTTCGCATGAGGTGGCCAAAGTACTGGAGTTTCAGCTTTAGCATCATTTCTTCCAAAGAAATCCCAGGGCTGATCTCCTTCAGAATGGACTGGTTGGATCTCCTTGCAGCCCTAGGGACTCTCAAGAGTCTTCTCCGACACCACAGTTCAAAAGCATCAATTCTTCGGTGCCCAGCCTCCTTCACAGTCCAACTCTCACATCCATACATGACCACAGGAAAATCTATAGCCTTGACTAGACGAACCTTTGTTGGCAAAGTAATGTCTCTGCTTTTGAATATGCTATCTAGGTTGGTCATAACTTTCCTTCCAAGGAGTAAGCGTCTTTTAATTTCATGGCTGCAGTCATCAACTGCAGTGATTTTGGAGCCCAGAAAAATAAAGTCTGACACTGTTTCCACTGTTTCCCCATCTATTTCCCATGAAGTGGTGGGACCGGATGCCATGATCTTCGTTTTCTGAATGTTGAGCTTTAAGCCAACTTTTTCACTCTCCACTTTCACTTTCATCAAGAGGCTTTGGAGTTCCTCTTCACTTTCTGCCATAAGGGTGGTGTCATCTGCATATCTGAGGTTATTGATATTTCTCCTGGCAATCTTGATTCCAGCTTGTGTTTCTTCCAGTCCAGGGTTTCTGATGATGTACTCTGCATATAAGTTCAATAAGCAGGGTGACAATATACAGCCTTGACATACTCCTTTTCCTATTTGGAACCAGTCTGTTGTTCCATGTCCACTTCTAACTGTTGCTTCCTGACCTGCATACAAATTTCTCAAGAGGCAGATCAGGTGGTCTGGTATTTCCATCTCTTGAAGAATGTTCCACAGTTTATTGTGATCCACACAGTCAAAGGCTTTGGCATAGTCAATAAAGCAGAAATAGATGTTTTTCTGGAACTCTCTTGCTTTTTCCATGATCCAGCAGATGTTGGCAATTTGATCTCTGGTTCTTCTGCCTTTTCTAAAACCAGCTTCAACATCAGGAAGTTCACGGTTCACATATTTCTGAAGCCTGGCTTGGAGAATTTTGAGCATTACTTTACTAGCGTGTGAGATGAGTGCAATTGTGCAGTAGTTTGAGCATTCTTTGGCATTGCCTTTCTTTGGGATTGGAATGAAAACTGACCTTTTCCAGTCCTGTGGCCACTGCTGAGTTTTCCAAATTTGCTGGCATATTGAGTGCAGCACTTTCACAGCATCATCTTCCAGGATCTGAAATAGCTCAACTGGAATTCTATCACCTCCCCTAGCTTTGTTCGTAGTGATGCTTTCTAAGGCCCACTTGACTTCACATTCCAGGATGTCTGGCTCTAGGTCAGTGATCACACCATTGTGATCTGGGTCGTGAAGATCTTTTTTGTACAGTTCTTCTGTGTATTCTTGCCATCTCTTCTTAATATCTTCTGCTTCTCTTAGGTCCATACCATTTCTGTCCTTTATCGAGCTCATCTTTGCATGAAATGTTCCTTTGGTATCTCTGATTTTCTTGAAGAGATCCCTAGTCTTTCCCATTCTGTTGTTTTCCTCTATTTCTTTGCATTGATTGCTGAAGAAGGCTTTCTTATTTCTTCTTGCTATTCTTTGGAACTGTGCATTCAGATGTTTATATCTTTCCTTTTCTCCTTTGCTTTTCGCTTCTCTTCTTTTCACAGCTATTTGTAAGGCCTCCCCACACAGCCATTTTGCTTTTTTGCATTTCTTTTCTATGGGAATGGTCTTGATCCCTGTCTCCTGTACAAAGTCACGAACCTCATTCCATAGTTCATCAGGCACTCTGTCTATCAGATCTAGGCCCTTAAATCTATTTCTCACTTCCACTGTATAATCATAAGGGATTTGATTTAGGTCATACCTGAATGGTCTAGTGGTTTTCCCTACTTTCCTCAATTTAAGTCTGAATTTGGCAATAAGGAGTTCATGGTCTGAGCCACAGTCAGCTCCTGGTCTTGTTTTTGCTGACTGTATAGAGCTTCTCCATCTTTGGCTGCAAAAAATATAATCAATCTGATTTTGGTGTTGACCACCTGGTGATGTCCATGTATAGAGTCTTCTCTTGTGTTGTTGGAAGAGGGTGTTTGTTATGACCAGTGCATTTTCTTGGCAAAACTCTATTAGTCTTTGCCCTGCTTCATTCCGTATTCCAAGGCCACATTTGCCTGTTACTCCAGGTGTTTCTTGACTTCCTACTTTTGCATTCCAGTCCCCTATAATGAAAAGGACATCTTTTTTGGGTGTTAGTTCTAAAAGGTCTTGTAGGTCTTCATAGAACCGTTCAACTTCAGCTTCTTCAGCGTTACTGATTGGGGCATAGACTTCGATTACTGTGAATACTTAAAGTCTGTAACTTCCTTTAAATTTCTTAACTACTTTGTGAATCAGGGATTATTATTTCTATTGTACATATGAGGAACTAGGTTTAATGAGTGCAATACATTGTCCAGGGTCATAAAAATGTATTAGAACTAGGATGCAAATCCAGGTCCATATGATTCCAAAGCACTCCAAAGCAATTACCAGTGACCATTCAGGATGTTTGATAAATTGAATGTTTTTCTTATGATTTTATTACACAGTTTCTTGTAGAATGAAGAATTTTTCAAACTTTAGAAGATTGTTTTTACCTTGGAATTTGCAAAATTACAGAAAAATAATGTTAACTATAATGAAAAACTTAATTTTATTGGATTCAGTAGAAATATCCCACTTGTAGTTTCATTGTACAATTTTTATTACAATTTTTTTTTTCAGTGTCAAGATTTAAAAGGTAAAACTATTAAGTGCAGAGTAATGCAGGAAATGGAGTATCATTTGCATAGTATCTGCCCAGAGAACGACTGCTCAGCAGGAAGCAATTCAGATTACAAGGTGTCTTTTTCTTTTAATAGCTTACCTTTACTTCACTAAATGAGAGCAAGAGCCACATTTTACTTGCCTTACTAAATGATATGTTGCGATAAAATTATTTACAACAGGCAGCAAAATCCTCTATTTTCAGTAGAGAAAGTACTTTAAAGTTTTCATGTAACTTCCAGAAGCCATGGCTTCCCTGATAGCTCAGTTGGTAAAGAATCTGCCTGCAATGCAGGAGACCCCAGTTTGATTCCTGGGTCAGGAAGATCCTCCGGTGAAGGGATAGGCTACCCACTCCAGTAGTCTTGGGCTTCCCTTGTGGCTCAGGTGGTAAAGAATTTGCCTGCAATGCGGGAGACCTGCGTTCCATCCCTGGGTTGGGAAGATCCCCTGGAGAAGGAAAAGGCTACCCACTCTGGTATTCTGGCCTAGAGAATTCCATGGACTGTATAGTCCATGGGGTCCCAAAGAATTGGGCATGACTGAGCAACTTTCACTTTCACTTCACTTTCCAGAAGCAATATTTAATGAGAAGCCCAAAGGACCCTTGCAAGAGAAGACACTCATGAAGTAGTCATGCTTCTCATTGATTTCTCAATGTTTCTGTGTTGGGAACCAAAATTACTGCTTCAACTAGCTACACTTTTTTTCTTCACTTTTTCTTCACTATTTATCAAGGAATAAAATAATTCTCCTTACTGATACAAATTTTACTGTTGATATTTACCAAGGACCCATTCTTTGTGCTGTTGTTTAGATGCTAAGGGGTATTCAACTCTCTGTGACCCCATAGACTGCAGCGTGCCAGGCTTCCCTGTTCTTCACCATCTCCTGAAGCTTGTTCAAACTCATATCCATTGAGTTGGTAATGCCATCCAACTGTCTCATCCTTTGTCATCCCTTCTCCTCTTGCCCTCTACTTTTCCCAGCATAAGGGTCTTTTCCAATGAGTCAGCCCTTTACTTCAGGTGGCCAAAGTATTGGAGCTTCAGCTTCAGCATCAGTCCTTCTAATGAATATTCAGGGCTGTCTCCTTTAGGATTGACTGGTTTGATCTCCTTGCAGCCTAAGAGATAACAAGTGTCTTCTCCAGCAACACAATTTGGAAGCATCAGTTTTTCAGTGCTCAGCCCTCTTTATGGTCCAACTCTCATATCTGTAACATGACTGCTGGAAAGACCATAGCTTTGACTATAGGGACCTTTGTTGGCAAAGTGATGTCTCTGCTTTTTAATATGCTGTCTAGGTTTGCATAGTTTTCCTTCCAAGGAGCAAGTGTCTTTTAATTTCATGGCTGCAGTCACTGTCCATAGCGATTTTGGAGCCCAGGAAAACAAAATCTGTCACTGTTTCCACTTTTCCCCATCTATTTTCCATAAAGTGATGGGATCAGATGCCATGGTCTTAGTTTTCTTAATGTTCGGTTTTAAGCCATTTTTTCATTCTCCTCTTTCACCCTCATCAAGAGATTTTTTAGTTCCTCTGCACTTTCTGCCATTAGAGTGGTATCATCTGTGTATCTGAGATTATTGATATTTCTCTTGGCAAACTTGATTCCAGCTTGTGGTTCATTCAGCCCAGCATTTCTCATGATGTACCCTGTGTTAAATAAGCAGGGTGACGATATATAGCTTTGACATATTCCTTTCCCAATTTTGAACCAGTCTATTGTTCCATGTTCATTTTAACTTTACTTCTTGACCTGCATACAGGTTTCTCAGGATACAGGTAAGGTGATCTGTACTCCCATTTCTTTACCAAGGATCCATTCTTGGTTCAGCACTAATTTTATTTATGCCTCAAATACTTATGATGTTTGCTCACTAGAATGCCTATTGCTTCATTCCACCAGTGCCGTGCTTAGTTGCTCAGTCGTGTCCAACTCTTTGTTGACTCCATGGACTGCACCCTATCAGGCTTCTCTGTCCGTGGGATTCCCCAGGCAAGAATACTGGAGTGGATTGCCATGCTGTCCTCCAGGGGATGTTCCCGACCCAGAGATTGAACTTGGGACTCCTGCACTGCAGGCAGATTCTTTTACCGACTGAACCACCAGGGAAGCCCACCAATAGGAATAATCAAAATGCTTTAAAATTGATAAAAATATAACAAGTCTGAGAATAAGATCAACAATTGTAGACAGTTAAAAAAATGTTTAAAAATTTTGAGTTCCTAGTTCAGCCATGAATCAATTATAACATTAGGTAGGTAGCTATAAAGATAAAATAAAGTCATATGAATTTAAATAGGATTAAGAAGTCAGCTTTTAAAACTTAATAATGGTGGCAACTTTCAAAAGGGCCTGCTTAGATCATTCCATTGGAAGTTTTACTAAACAGAATAGACACAATCAGATCCTTGTGAGCATTTTTTATTTATTTTCAAGTATTCAATCTATAATTTAATTTTGGCTACTAAATTTTGGCTAACACCTTCTTAAATATTTTAATAGATTTCTCAATATTGTCTTCCTATCTTGGAGCTTTTCAACCACATTGTCGTTTGTAATTTAAGCAAGTATCCACTGTTGGCTTACTAAAACTACATTAAAGGGACATTCGACAATATGATTCATTCATAATCCCTAGAAGTTAGCATGTTTTAGTTTTGCTTTTTCTTTCTTGTTATAATTTATGTGTATACACATATTTCAAAATAATTGTATATGACTCTAACAAATATGGATCTGTTTACGAACCTAGTTTGTTCATTTTCTGTGAAACAACTCCACTTGCATTTTGAATTTTCATTCATTTCTGCTGTTGCAGTGGGTTGGGGCTGGAAGTTAGGTAATTTCCATCCCTTCTAGTGTTTCCTCCAGCTTTCAGTGGTTTATGCCAGAGTTTCAGGGTCTTCTCCTGGTGTGCATGTGTATATGGCATTATTGACTATTTTATCATTGTTCTAGCAATGACATGTGTTCCCAGAAGTATGACTCTTTCAGTTCTGGAAGCTTACTGCTGCTTCATTGCTACACTTGGAGCATGGGGATCATTTGAAGGACTATGTATCTATCTGGATGTACCAAGAAGCTATTTGTTCCTTAGGTCTTATTTCATCTTGGAACTGTTGGAAAGCAGGAAACATTCTCTCTCTTCTTGTAAGATCCCCTAACTTCTATTTCTTGCCTTCCCTTCCCTTTGTTGACTGGTGGGTAAGAATATGAGAGGGAAGCTGAGCATTGGGATGGAAGACTTAGAGATAGTAGTGGGCAACTGAGTGTTGAGTGGTAGTTAATGATTTCCATCTTTCTCCTTTTCTAAGTCACCTGTATTTTAAGTAGTTCTACTATGGTAGATACACCTTGAATCAGCCCTCTGGTTAAATAAGAAGTGGGCAAGTTGGAGGTTGGGTGGTGTTCCTAGGCAACCAGTGATGGAAGAGAGAAAGATAAAGAGATGGAAGAGGACAAGAAGCTTCCAATTAATGGAATAGCAAGGGAAGACAAGAATTTGTAGGAGAATTTTAGTGTTCAGTCAAATGCATGTGATTCAGTGATTTCCTGCATATCTAAACATGCACACATATGTACTCAATAGAAACCTATTGTAATGTAAATTCCAATGTGCTATAGATAGTATTTGAAGGGTATCTGCAAATAATAAGACCTGATAAATGGTGGCTGAGAGAGACCTCACCAAAAATCTGAGTTCCCTTTGCAGTTAAACGGAGACCATGTATCTAATTCTGTCTAGCAGATGATGGGTAGAAGTGATACATGCAAATCAATAGTTCTGACTGTGACTTATACTTTAGGACCTTTTAGTACTACTTTCTATCACCATAGCAACCCTGCAGGTCATGACTTGAGTGGAGAGAACCTGAATCGCTAAGTCACCACATGAAAGAGAGATGTTTTAAGTGCTCCCTAGCTAATATAGTTAGATAAACTAACTTTGGTATGCTAACCCACTGATTCTTGAGGTTTTATTTACTATTGTAACATAGACTACCCAAATCTAACTAATACAGTTTGGAAGGTAAAATGTGTAGTCTTTTGAGTTGCCATTCTGTTACATGAGACTATAACCATAACAATATTCACTACAAAGCCTTTTTTTCTTAAAAGTAATATCTATTGGTTCTTTTGTTTTAAAAATTAGAAATCATTTACCACAAAACAAGTGCTTTACAGAGAAACTAAAAACCAAGTTGTCAGTCATTTCTGACAATTGAAGAATGACTTGGGACAAGGATAAAACAAGTTAGAAATTATCATTTAGTGGGGAAATATTATCTCATTAGAAAAACTAAAAGGTTTATGAACAACATTTTGGTAGCATGTCTATTCCATAAAATGAGATTTTCTCAGGATTTGGAGGTCATTCAGAGAGAAGCAGTGTTTTTTGTCTTTTAAAAATTTGTTTAAATGTTCTCTATTATCTCATTGAAGTTCAACATCAATTATAGAGAAGTCTTACATGAAAACTGCATATTTTGTTATTATTATTGTTATTATTGCCCCAACCTGAAAACTGTTAAATTTAGGAGATCTAAATGTTTGGGGATATAGAAAGACTTAGTACTTTCTTTAATCAGTTAATAAGTGACAGTCATTCAGTTTAGAAAGTTAATGTTTTTCTCTGTGTAAGAATTTAGATTCTCTGATTCCCTTCTTCCTTCCATCCTTTTCTCCCTCTTTCTTCCTTCCTTCTTTTTTTATATTCCTCTGATTTTAGAATAATTTATTCTCTATTTTTATAATCACTTGAAAGTCCTATAAAATATTTTTCAAGTATTTGGAATTATCTTTGTAAATTAGTTTAATTATTGCCATCTCTTTCAAAATCCTTTCCCAAAATTAAAACATTAGAAGTATATTTCAGATCTCTTCCAGCCTGTCACACTGTTATTTCTGATTTTTGTTTTATTCACAAAGAAATTTATTTACTTCTTTAGAACTTTCTCAGTCAATTTTCTTGTGTTCTCTTATAGTAGTAATTTATATCATCTTTCCACACTTTATATATAATAAAACTTTATTATAATATATAAAGATGTTTAGAACAACTGGAAAACTTGCTCTTCAGGTTGTTCCCTAATAGCAATTGCAGCTGTATTTTCACAACTACTTAATTCAGATTTTGAGGATCCATGGTAAATTAGTGAGAATTTTTAAAAGAAGTTTATTCTAAGACAGCTGTGTAAAAAGAAACACGACAACAGCTGATGACAAAGTACAATTTAATGTCATAATTTAATACCTCTAAACCTCCCTTATAACTTGATCAGATGTCTTGCCTTCATGTACCTCTAGATTACACACCTAATGGCAGACATATTAATGGGACGAGGTAGTGGTGGTGATGAGAGACGATATTAGTTGTAAAGTTTACCCTCAAGGTTATATATAGTCACAATTACCTTTTAAAAAATCCCTGAATAGTCAAAAAGTCATCAAGATAATTTTTTGTTTGTTTTTCTTTGCATTTGACACGACTTCCCTTTCCTTGGGACTGTGGAAGGCATGGAATTTTTGTCCCCCTTTTCATTCAACTGTCTTTCTATTGTTCCTAAGACAGTGACCAAAATCATTAACATAGTGTATAAAGCCCTGCCAATTCTGGCTCCAACTTCTACCCCAATCTCATCTTGCTTCAAACTCCACACTGTCTTCCTTCTAATTTCTTGACTGCTCTTTCCTTTTCCCATATAGTTACAACTACCTGCATCTTCTTCTCTGGTAGCTTCTTTATTCTTTTAGTGAAGTGAAGTGAAAGTCGCTCAGTTGTGTCGGACTCTTTACAACCCAATGGACAATACAGTCCGTGGAATTCTCCAGGCCAGTATACTGGAGTGGGTAGCCTTTCCCTTCTCCAGGGGATTTTCCCAACCCAGGTCTCCTGCATTGCAGGTGGATTCTTTACCAGCTGAGCCACAAGGGAAGCCCAAGAATACTGTAGTGGGTAGCCTATCCCTTCTCCAGGGGATCTTCCCAACCCAGGAATTGAACCGGGGATCTCCTGCATACAGGAAGATTCTTTACCAACTGAGCTATTAGGGAAGCCCTAATCTTTTCGTACACAACTTAAACATTTCTTCCTCAGAGAAGGTCCACCTGATATCATAGACTATATCATATCCTCCTGTTTGTTCTATCATAATAATCTAATCTTTTCATCATGAAACCTACCATAGCTGTGATTTAACATTTATTCATGGTGCTCTGATTAGAAATAAACTACCCCCTCCTCTACCCTGTCCCACCCATGGATTGAGAGCTCCATGATGACAGGATCTGTGTTTTGACATCCTGGTTCATAGATGGTCATCTTCTTTTTGTGTCCTCACATGGTAGAAAGCTCAGTGGAGCTCACTGTGGTCTTTTTATAAGGATGTTAATCCAATTTGAGAGGGCTCTGCCCTCATGACCTCATCACCTCCCAAAGACCTCATCTCTTAAGGATTAGATTTCATCATAAGAATTTCAGGGGCCACAAACATGCAGTCTATGGCAAGAACTAAGATCTGAAAGGGCAACCCACTCTAGTATTCTTGCCTGGGAAATCCCATGGACAGTGGTGCCTGGAGGGCCATAGTCCATGGGGTCACAAAGAGACGGACATGACTGAGCGACTAACTCACTCACAAGATCTGATTGTAAATCTGAAATTATCTGTATTTAAATACCTATTTCAATGGGCCTCGATTTGAATTCCATTAAATTTAGTACTGAACACTAAATCTGCAGCTTGCTTGGAACATGTTACATGGTTTTGATGATACAGTTTTAGTGCAAGAATTTTTATATTCCTAGAGTGGCCCCAAAGTCAATAGCATATTCACAGGCAGGCTTTGCTGTTCTTTGCTGAACTGACTGCTGGTCTAAAAATCAAATCTCAAATTAGTGGTATTTACTCATGGCCAACTATATATATTATACTTGACGAAAATGATATGCTTTAGAAAAAGGACTGAAATTTATGGGTAGTTTTTAAACAAAACTACAACCTGTTTTTTTTTTTTTTTTTTGAGAACTCTCATTCAGAGGTCAAAAAACATGTAATCAGGAGACAGTCTTCAGTTTCCAGAAATAATCTTTAGTAGCTGTTTCATTAAAGAATGTCTATTTGAAGAAAATATAATACTTTGAAATTATAATTTGCTTAATATTGGCTCCTTTGAACAAGAAGCCAATTATCAACTTAGGTTCCAAATCCTATACAGCTTTTCCCTCACCTTGAGCTAGCTGACTTCATTGTTAACTTGAAAAGTTTGATGTGTTTGTGTCTGTGTGGGCACAGCTCAAATTTACATTTCCAATTAAAACAGTGTCCGGACACCCACAAAATTTAGGTAAAAGAAAAGGTAATTATGTAAAGTATGCTTCCCAGTAGGAAAAAAAAAAAATCACAACTGCTTGGCAATAATGTAATATAAAAGTAGATTTGCTAGAGAGTCTTAGTACCTTAGTTACCTTCAAAATTACTAAATTGTTTACTATTTCTCCATGGGAGGCAGGATTTAGAGTAAGGAAAATCTGGGGTTGTAGAATTAAGCCAACCTTGGTTAAAAATCTCAACTCTCACTTTCTACTCATGTGACCTTGGGCAATTTAGTTAATATCACTGACTCACCTTTCTTACCTGAAAATGAGGATGTCTTAGGACCATCCTCATAGAAATACAGTAGAGCAAGTGGGACAATGTATGCAAAAAGCTTAGTGCCTGGAACATAGTGTGTCTGCAATTAAAGTTATTATCATTATTTTGATTACTCTTCAGGAAAGAGATTTTCAATGTTTTCTTAGAGTAATGATTAGATTTATCAATGTGAAGCCTCAAGGTTCCTCTATTTTTGCTTTATATTCCCTTTTCCCCTTCCAGTTAAGTTATTTATGAAATAGTGTAAGTATACAGGAGGTGGATCAAGTGCCTTACAAAAAATAGAAGCTGATTATCTTGACATGCGATAATCCAGAGGTGGATAGGTGGTCCAAGGTGATGGTCAGCCCTTTTCAATGGTGTCTTCCAGGAATCTGATTTCCTTTCCTTTTCTTGTCCACCAGATGAAGTCTTCTCTTGAATGGCTGGAGTTGCTTCACTAACACCTTGCCCATGTTTTAGCCTTTAGGATACGGGAAGGAGAAAGTAGAAATCAAGCATCTTCCTTTTAGAAGACTGGCCCAGAAGTAGCATATTTCAATTCTCTCCATATCCCACTACTGACGATAGAGACATATGGGGACACCTATTTAAAAGGAAGAACGTAAAAAATAGTCTGTTATGTGACCTGTGCCAGGAGGAAGTGCAGAAATTCTATTACTAAAGCAAAGAGGACGGTTAGCAGTCTTTGTCAGAAATAATGAATTATACTGTAAAAGTATTATACTGTATTATAATGTATTATACTGTTGGACTGGAGGCCAACATAACTTTGAATATGACTTGGATCAGCTCAGATAGTCTTGTGACCTTTAGATCACTGAGCTTCTACCAGTCTCAGCTTTCTCTAGGTCTCAATGCCTTTCTTCTTCACTGTTAAGGTACTCCCTAACCCTTCATCATATGGCATAATAACAACAAACTTCACTGAGTGCTTGCTATGTACTGGACACTAATCCACATATGTCACATGTATTTGTTATTATTCAGCCACTAAGTCGTGTCTGACTCTGTAGCAGGCCAGGCTTCCCTGTCCTATACTGTCTCCTGGGGTTTGCTCAAACTCATGTCCATTGAGTCGGTGACGCCATCCGATCATCTCATTCTCTGTCATAATAATAACAAACTTTATTGAATGCTTGCTATGTACTCAACACTAACCCACATGTATAATTTCATTTAATATTCTCAACAATTCTGTGAGGTCGACACTATCATTATCCTCACTTTATAGACACGGGAACTGAAACATGGAAAAGTTAAGTCACTTGAACTGTTGAGATCTGATTTTAGGTTTCTTAACTCCAGAGCCTAAGTGTTTATGAGAAGAGTGGCAACTAGTTTCTTCTTTACTAACTTCAAAAAAATTTTTTAATAGAAGTATAGTTGATTTACAATGTTGTGTCAGCTTCATGTGTGCAGCAAAGTGAATCTGTTATACAGAGACATATATCTACTCTTTTTTAGGTTCTTTCCCCATATAGGCCATTACAGAGTATTCAGTAATAAATTCACACAAAATATAATTATGCCATGCTTTACCCTAAACAATCTAAAGGTTGCTTATATCTGAGAAGTCTATTTCCCTCCCTCAGCTGTTTAATTTGCTGCTTTGAGTGAAATATTTTCATTTTTATAATTTTAATGCCTGAATTATATATCAACTACACAGACCATATGAAGATGTATACTGCAGGAAGAAGTGGAAAAGCATCTGTTTACACTCTAAAAAGTAACTTAGTACTTTTTAGGTAAGCATTGCTAGGAAAACAGTATATCATTTGTGAAAAATTTGCATTTTAAGATGAAGGTTGCTACTGAAAGATTGTAATTTGGTACTATGTGTTCATATTCATACTGTAATCAAGAGTATCATTTTAACTATGCTGAAATTGTTAGGACTAACTCAGATATGCAGTTAGAATCATAAAAACTTTACATTTGAATGTACATCTGAATCCAGATATGACCCAGGCTCTGTAAATATTAAGTTGTTTAAAAATTCAGAATGTACTTGCAGAATGTAAAATGCTAGCCTCTATAGACTATCATGACTTCTTCCTTTTTACTTTTCTTGTTTCATTTGTTTTCAGGTTACAAATATGGAATTAGCCTTTAGCCTTTACTCCAATTTGGCTAGGGTAACTTGCTAAAGAATCAGGCTTATAGGAATCCCCCCAAATTTTAAACTACAAATTAACAAGCTAAAATATTTCAACCAATTAAGCAGGAATGCTTTAATGATAGAATCCTCACTAGTGGTGTTGCTGATAGATAAAAACAAATATGATTTTTTCCAATCCATTGTCAAAATGTGCTAACAACTAGGAAAATGGTTTATTTTATAAATGTTTTCAATAGAGACATAATTGAAAAACAATATATATGACATCATAAAATTAGCTACACAGTGATGAATATCATAAGTTTTTAACACATACATATTTGATAGAATCTATAATTTAATTTTTTAATATAATACAATTGTAAAACTGAATGTATATATAATACTGGTTCTCAACTTTGACCATACGTTTGAATCACTTGGGATGCTTTGAAAAAAATGGCCTATGAACAATCCGAATCTTGGAGTGAAGCTGGGCATCCATAGTTTTTAAGATTTCCCAAAAGATATTACAATGCTCAACCAGGTTTGAGAACACCTGGAATAAATACTTTGGCTTTACCTACTATGTTGACATATGGGAATGTAGGTAACACCTCCATATGTATGTATGTGTGTGTGTGTGTGTGTGTGTATGTTTGTGTGTGAATACATAAATTTACATACACACATAGAGATAAGAAGATAACAAAATCCCATTCCTTACCTTTTAAGATGTGACTTTTATTCTGATAACAATAGCATTTATTATGATAAGGTTAACACTTAAAGAGCTAAATGTCGGTGACTGTTGTTAGTGTCCTTAACAAATTTTTAAATTTAAATCTCACAATGCCTTATGGAACAGATATTTTTTCCACTTTCATAATTAAGACACTGAGACACAAAGTTGCCAAGTTACTTGTCAGTGTCATACCACTGATAAGCTGTAGAGCCAGAGTTTGAAGATGAGTTTTCTCAATTCAGATTTTCAGCAGTCAATCATTTTACCTCATGGCATTTAATAGTAATTTATATGTTACTAACTAAGAGGTTATAAGAGGGAAGAATTAATTACATGATGATGAAGACCACTGTGAAAATATAGATAAGGTCATAAGATAATTATTACTATTTATGTATTACTTGGTACAAGAAAGCTAATTTACTATAATTATTCTAGGTTTTAAAATATTTGTTTTTAAATATAGTTCATACCCAGATACATTAAATGTATCTGGGTATAAAAGATCAAGTCCAACTAATAGGAAGAAATCTCAGACATCATTTGAAAGATTTTAATGAACAGGGTGCTTTCTTATGAATTCTTTTTTGGGAATGCAGGCTGATACATTGAATCTGTTTAAAACAGCAGTTTTTCGTCCATAATTTCAGAAAAAATTTTAAATATTTAGGATAAAGCTTCATGAAGCCTGTAGATGGCAGCAACCCTCTGTTATTGAGTACTTGCTGTTTGGCTGGAGAGCTAGCTAAAATTAGACGTAGGACTACCATCTGTGGTGGCTATGTACTGAAGTACTCAAGTGAAGGTGTATTCTCTATTTAGCTTTCCAAAAGCAATTTTCTGTTATTGGTTTTGAAAAACTATCCCATACTCTTTATTTGAATAAAGATTTGAAGCATATTTGTCTGGATCTGTAGGAAAAGCCAAACCAAAGGCAGGTCATTCTCAACTAAAGTAGTATCAGGGAACATTCTGTTATCATATTTGGACATTGCATTAAGGCAGTACGTACTTTTTCTAAATACAGTGACCTGCATGATTTATGTGGAATTCCAAAAGCAATGATCCAGTAAATTTACTAACAGTTTCAGTAAATTTGCTTCACGGATCCAGCATCTGATGATTGCCTTCTGCTCTTGGCATTTTCTGCCTAATATGCCATGTAATATGGTTCAGACCAAATCTTATTTTGTCAAATCATTCACAGGAGAGGCTAGTGAAGGCTTTAACTGTATATTAAACAAAATGAAGCAACTGATGGTTTGAGTTGCATTGCTTTTGAAGGCTTTATTAGAGTTGTCAAGGAAAAAAAAAATCTACTGTGCTCCCACTGCCCTTCAAGCAAATCTACTTAAATATCTTCTGCTCAGTCACTCAGTTGTGTCTGACTTCCCATGGATTGCAACCCTCCAGGCTCCTCTGTCCATGGGATTTTCCAGGAAAGAATACTGAAGTGGGGTGCCATTTCCTTGTCCAACTTAAATATCTTGGATGACCCTTATTTTTGTTTTAAATTATGTAAGAATATTAAGATTGCTTTATCTGAGGTAACTGCTTGTGATCAATACCTCTCTTTGCCTTGATTAACTGGTATTGATGAGAAAGGATAGTCCTGTTAATACGTTTTAATAAAATTGGAACATTAAGCTCTTCAGACCCCAAAATATTTGGAATTATTTCAGCACAATTTGAGCTTAAAGAAACAGAGAAATGTTTTGTGGATCTGAGCCTCCATGGGCTGCCTTCTGACAGTCAGATAAGTTTTGACATAGCTGTATTATCTAGGTTGGTTTCTGACATCTTTTCTTTTTTTGTCAGTGGGCCAGAATCCAAATAAATATTTTTGGAAGCAGGACACCTTGTTCAAAAGTTGACAAGCCCAAGTAAATATTCATGTTTACCAAGACAAAAAAGAGAGATGAGGTGAGCCAAAAACACTTACTTATAGGCACTTATCTTTATGTAATTGATTCTAAAGGGAAGATGAAAGCTATTGAGCTTCAGGGACTTGCCCCTTAATTAGTTTACACTGTTATGGATACAATGAACATAAAGCGATGCAAAATTTATTTAAATGAATGCCTTTGCAATTCTGACCTGTAAGGGCAAGAGAAGCATCTGCTTTCTGTTGATTTAGTGAAGAAGTTTCTTTATATAACCATCTCTTGGGATATGATTAGTACCACAGAATCATTTTATAGTGAGATGCTTAATGGAACAACTTTACTCTGTGACAGAATTGTCACCAAACTATTTTTTACATTGTTTAAAATCAAAGAGACTATCATGGTAGTCAGTTTGTATCATTTATAGAAATGTTTAATGAACCAGAAAAAGTATCTATTTCTCTATCTTTGTCAGCATTATGTTCAGTAACACAGCTGAAATAGGATTATGGGTTTCAAATGAATTTTTTTTTAAGCCATGAATCACGTTTTCTAAAAGCCATTTCTTTTTCTTTCTTTTGAAAAATTTACTGATGTATAGTTGACTTACAGTACTATATTAATTTCAGGTGTATAACATACTAATTCAATACTTTTTAGGTTAATATATAGAGTTATTATAAAATATTAACTATTTTCTCTGTGCTGTATACTAGATCCTTATGACTTATTTATTTTGTAATTGGCAGCTTTTACCTTTTAACCCCCTTCACCTATTTCACCCTTCCCTCAATTCCATTCTCTTGAGGTAATCACTCCTTTGTTCTCTATACCTGTTAGTCTGTTTCTGTTCTGTTCTATTTGCTTGCTTTTTTTTTAGATTCCGCATAAAAGTGAAAACATACAGTATTTATCTTTCTTTGTATGACATTTCACTAGGCATAATAACCTCAAAGTCCATCCATGTTGTCACAACTGGCAAAATTATATATATATATATATATATATATATATATACACACACACACACACACACACACACACACACCACTTCTTCATCCATTCATTGATTGATGAGCAGTTAGGTTGCTTCCATATCTTGACTACTGTAAAAAATGCTGCTATGAACATAGGGATGCATATATCTTTTCTAATTAGTGTTTTTGCTTTCTTTGAATAAATGCTCAGGAGTGGAATTGCTGATTCATATGATAGTTCTAGTGCTAATTTTTAAAGGAACCTCCATACAGTTTTCCTTAGTGACTGTAGCAACTCACAATACCACCAACAGTACTTGAGTTCCTTTTTTTTTTTTTTGCTATTCTTTTTGGAAGGTTTCCAGTCTTCTGCCCTCCAGTTTGCTTATGCATTTGTTTGTACCACCTAGTCTGCTGTTAATTTCTTCTAGTGCATATTTTATTTCGGTTGTATTATCCAGCTCTGATTGGTTCTTTTGATATTTTCTAATTCTTCACTGATTCCCAAGTTCAGGGAGCATTTTTATGACAGTTGTTTTGAACTCTTTTTTGGGTAACTTACTTATTTTCATTTCACTAGGATTTTTTCCTGGGTTTTATCTTGTTCTTTAGTTTGAAATATATTCCTCTGTCTTCTCATTTTGTTTTACATTCTCTGTTTGTTAATAGGAAATTAGGTGAAATAGTTACCTATCCCAGTCTTGAAGGTGTATCTCGGTGTGGGAGCGTTCCTATTCAGTCAGAATGTGAGCACTGACTTTGACTGGGGAGCTGGGTCTTAAGTGAGCCGGGCCAGAGCTTCTCCTTGAGTGCACTGGTGGTCATGGCTTGGGTGAGGGATGAGGCTGGAGCCATAGCCCAATACAAGCTGCAGCTTTTCCCATAGTGCAATAGTAGTCATTGCTTTGGCTCGTGGTGGGGTTGGAGCTGGAGGGACTGGAGCTTCAGCCCTGTGTGGTCTAGGCGGTGTGCTGGGGAAGACACAGCTGGTCATCCAGAGCACCGGGCACTTTTCATTCAGTCTTCTGCCTCTGTGCTGGGACCAAGAATGAGCAACTCTACATTCATGCCTGTAACAGCAGAGCTTCAGTTTCCTTTAGTCCTCTGCTAAGTCTCACTGGTTTTCAAAACCAGGCCAGTGCCCTCATGTTCCTGAGTCCAGACCCTAGGCCAAAGTGCCCAATGTGGGGCTAGAACCCCTTGTTCCTTAGGGTGATTGCCAAGTCTGTGTGATATGTCTCTCATATGTCTCTCCTCCTCTGGGTTACCTGTAGGGTGGTGGCGGTTCCTGTGGATCCCAACTGGACTGCTTCTCTTCTCCTTCTATCAGTCTCAGCTGCATTCTTGGATGTAGAAAAGCCTTTCTGTCAGTCCTCAGGCCGTTCTCAGAGAGAGCTGTTCCATGTGTAGCTGTGGTTTGGTGTGTTTGTGGGAGGAACTGGGCTCAGGGTCCTCCTACACTGCCATCTTGATCTTGCCTCCCCTAAAGGTCATTTCTTGGAGCCATAAGAGATTATTTCTAGTTTTAATGAAATATCAGAAACTTGAAATTCATGAACTAATTCGTTCATTCAACAAATATCTGAGTGCCTACTTTATGCAGTAATGTATTAGAACAAGAGAAATATAGGACTCACCCCTATGAAATCTGGGTTTTTCCAAGTAAGAGGGAGATTAAATAACTAATTTCACCAAGTACTTTAAAATTATAACTGTGCTTTTTATGTTGAAGGAGAAGTACAATTTATCATTAAAATATATAAAAGAAAGCTATAACATAATCCAGGATTTCTAAAAAGAGTCCCTTAGGAGTTTATTTTTAATTCTTTATCTAAAATAAAATAAGATGTGAACACCTACATAGTTTACCTGTTTCCACTGGTGAATGAAATCTTTGCATTTACATAAATGCTTATATAGCAACTCAAAGCGAAAAATATATAAGAAAGTAGGAAAAAGAAGATGGCATATTCTGTTAGCAAAAACATGGATATGTTGGTGCTATGATCCTTAATAAAAAATCTTGTGCAGGTGAGATGGATATATATTTATTTAAACAGGAGAAGACACATTTGTTTTTTAAAAATGAATTTAACTTTCATTAAATCAAATTAAATCAAATTTGATTTTTTGTAAGATGATTCTTATAAGTGGATTAAGCTTTTCTGAAAATGAACAGGTTGAAAATTAATTGAATATTTCCTTAAAAAAACATGCTGAATTTGAGTGACTATACATCTGTAGAGAAACAAAATCTGGAAGAAATATGATGCTCAGCCCTCTGTATAAGTTTGTCCAACTCTTGTGAAAATGAGATCAGATTCATAAAGCAGGAACACTTTATCGCCCAAGGGATATAGAAAGCTATTCACACTTTTTAGATTGAATTCTAGTAACTTTTCAAATATAAGGGATTGGTTACCAGTAATAGAATTTTATTTTAATAATGGAATAGTTTTTTAAAGCTCAAAAGTTGCTGGAAATGTTTGAAAGTGAGAGAGAGGGAAAGAAAGAGGCTATCAACAACAAATTTAGTGGAGAAAAAAATGTTAAAAGGAGAAACACACAATGACAAAGCAAAACAACAAAATTCAATTCCTGAAGATATAGATGAATGAATTGTCCTTTGATGCCAGGAATTGTTTTTTCACTCTTTACATATATGTAAAAATGCCTGTCTATGTTTTAGATATGCTACTTTTAGTACACATTTCTATTTTCATCTACTCAGTCCTTGATGTGTTCTTAAGTCTTGTCGGCCAAATAAGCAGATTTCTGCTTTTCCCGTTAGTCTTATCAAAGATTCTTTAATGATGTATGCTGTTTTGTCCAGAATGTTGTTGATTTGGCTGCCAGGCTCCTCTGTCCAGGGAATTCTCCAGGCAAGAAAACTGGAATGGATATCCATTCCTTTCTCCAGGGGATCTTCCCGACCTAGGGATTGAACCTGAGTCTCCTGCATTGCAGCTGGATTCTTTATCATCTGAGCTACCAGGGAAGTCCCCTATAAAACATAAACTCTATAATTTGTTCTGAAGTTTATATTAGCCTAGGTAAATTAATCTAAAGCTATTCAAATCCCTCTTCAATTGAACATAAGTTTAAAAACTTGGTAGAATTAATCCCAATCATCTTCAGTTTTTTTGTGCAGAAGTTATCCTAGCATTGGCTTCTTAAGAATTTTCTTACTTTTATTTTGTATTTAGTTCCTAGAAATCTTTTTTTTCAAAGACATCTTCAAAGAAATCACTTGGTATCATATTTCTGTATGATGTACACAGATGCTTGCTCAAAATGGCCAAATTTGAGGATGTTTTGTGCACATAAATAGTAATGGATATCTTTTCTTGATATTTAACACTCGTCTTCTATATTCAGACAGGTGCTACTGTTGGTGTTTAATTAACTAGAACTTATGTGAACTTCCTGATGTTCAAGCTGGTTTTAGAAAAGGCAGAGGAACCAGAGATCAAATTGCCAACATCCGCTGGATCATAGTAAAAGAAAGAGAGTTCCAGAAAAACATCTATTTCTGCTTTATTGACTATGCCAAAGCCTTTGACTGTGTGGATCACAATAAACTGTGGAAAATTCTGAAAGAGATGGGAATACCAGACCACCTGATCTGCCTCTTGAGAAATTTGTATGCAGGTCAGGAAGCAACAGTTAGAACTGGACATGGAACAACAGACTGGTTGCAAATAGGAAAAGGAGTACGTCAAGGCTGTATATTGTCACCCTGCTTATTTAACTTATATGCAGAGTACATCATGAGAAACGCTGGACTGGAAGAAACACAAGCTGGAATCAAGACTGCCGGGAGAAATATCAATCACCTCAGATATGCAGATGACACCACCCTTATGGCAGAAAGTGAAGAGGAACTCCAAAGCCTCTTGATGAAAGTGAAAGTGGAGAGTGAAAAAGTTGGCTTAAAGCTCAATATTCAGAAAACGAAGATCATGGCGTCCGGTCCCACCACTTCATGGGAAATAGATGGGGAAACAGTGGAAACAGTGTCAGACTTTATTTTTTGGGGCTCCAAAGTCACTACAGATGGTGACTGAAGCCATGAAATTAAAAGACGCTTACTCCTTGGAAGGAAAGTTATGACCAACCTAGATAGCATATTCAAAAGCAGAAACATTACTTTGCCAACAAAGGTTCGTCTAGTCAAGGCTATGGTTTTTCCAGTGGTCATGTATGGATGTGAGAGTTGGACTGTGAAGAAGGCTGAGCACTGAAGAACTGATGCTTTTGAACTGTGGTGTTGGAGAAGACTCTTGAGAATCCCTTGGACTGCAAGGAGATCCAGCCAGTCCATTCTGAAGGAGATCAGCCTGGGATTTCTTTGGAAGGAATGATGCTGAAGCTGAAACTCCAGTACTTTGGCCACCTGAAGCGAAGAGTTGACTCATTGGAAAAGACCCTGATGCTGGGAGGGATTGGGGGCAGGAGGAGAAGGGGACGACAGAGGATGAGATGGCTGGATGGCATCACTGACTCGATGGACGTGAGTCTGAGTGAAGTCCGGGAGTTGGTGATGGACAGGGAGGCCTGGTGTGCTGCGATTCATGGGGTCGCAAAGAGTCGGACATGACTGAGCGACTGATCTGATCTGATCTGATTTGTTGAGTGAAGAAAGTAATCAAGGAAAGATTTAAGTCTTTGAACCCACAGAACTTTTTTTTACTATTATTATGCAAAAGATAGTGACCATCTGTTTTCTATCGCCACTGAATCCAGAACATAAGGAAATAAACTTAAATTGCACCATGAGGTAGTTAGGTTAGAATCATTGAGAAATTTCCTGACAGGGTTGTTAACACTAAAATGAATCAGGAGAGAAGTTGTGAAATCCTCTTAGATTCTTTTTTCCCCCTTATTATTATGCTACTTTGGTCTATAAGTGATAGACTTCTCCAGATTTAGTTGTCTTTACCTGTGATTTCACAAATATGTTTCAAGTTTAACATCAGAGGGAAGACCGTGTAAAAGTAAAAATGATTGAACAATAGTAGAGGTTTTTTTGTTTTTTTTTTATTATGTAGTAAGCTCTGTGCAAAGCACTTTGCATACTTTTTGCCATTTGACTACAGTAACAAATCAGATAGTTCAATTCAATTCAGTCACTCAGTCGTGTCCTACTCTTTGTGAACCCATGGACTGCAGCACACCAGGCTTCCCTGTCCATTACCAGCTCCTGGAGCTTACTCAAACTCATGTTCATTGAGTTGGTGATGCTGTCCAACCACCTCATTCTCTGTCGTCCCCTTCTCCTCCTGACTTCAATCTTTCCCAGCCTTAGGCTCTTTTCTAATAAGTCACTTCTTCACACCAGGTGGCCAAAGTACTGGAGTTTCAGCTTCAACATCAGTCCTTTCAACGAATATTCAGGACTGATTTCCTTTAGAATGGACTGGTTGGATCTCCTTGCTCTTCAAGGGACTCTCAAGAGTCTTCTCCAACACCACAGTTCAAAAGTATCAATTCTTCAGCACTCAGCTTTCTTTATAGTCCAACTCTCAAATCCATACATGACTACTGGAAAAACCATAGCTTTGGACTATGTGGACCTTTGTTGGCATTTATGTCTCTGCTTTTTAATATGCTGTCTACGTTGGGCATAGCTTTTCTTCCAAGGAGCAAGCTTCTTTTAATTTCATGGCTGCAGTCACCATTTGCAGTGATTTTGGAACCCCCCCAAAATAAAGTCTCTCACTGTTTCCATTGTTTCCCCATCTATCTGCCATGAAGTGATGGGGCCAGATGTCATGATCTTCGTTTTCTGAATGTTGAATTTTAAGCCAACTTTTTCACTCTCCTCTTTCACTTTCATCAAGAGGCCCTTTAGTTCTTCTTTACTTTCTGCCATAAGTGTGGTATCATCTGCATATCTGAGGTTATTGATATTTCTCCCGGCAATCATGATTCCAGCTTGTGCTTCATCCAGTCCAGCATTGCTCATGATGTACTCAGATAGTTCCGTCTACATGAATTCTGGGGTTAGCTCTTAAGTTGATAATAGCTACCAGACACCAAAGAACTCATTGCTGCAGTAGATTTGTCTATCTCTTAAACTTACTATAAGGATTAAAGAGTCCCCCTTCTTCAACTGTAGTGATTCCCTTATTTTGAGGGGGACAGAAATGTCACATGGGAGATGACTTAGGTCACTTTGGATATGTTAGTATGGCATAGAGAGCCTATTAATCTCATGGAGGTATATCAAGGAAGTTGTTATTTCCAAAGTCTTACGTTGCCTCTGATGATAATATGATAATGGATGCTCCTAGGTTCAGAGTGTGCTGTGAATAATTCAGTGAGCTGGAGATCACCGTTTTTCCTTCCAAATTGCAGACTGCACTTGAAAAAACGAAACCAAATGGCTCTAAACATCATAATGCAGAAAAGAAACCCATGTTTTCAGTGGGCTCTAGACATTTGAAGCCCAAATACCAATATCCATCTCACTGCCATTTCTTTCTCTTCTGAAGTAAACCCTTCTCATTAGGTTTTCGCAATGGATAAGTCTTAGATCTTTCCTAAGTTTGTCAATCCTGTGTGATGAAGCTTATTTTTGTAATTTTCCTTTGTATTCTTTTGATTGTGAAGTTTAGCAACAGGATGGGCCTTGATTACACAGCCTTGTATGTATTCCCAGTGATTTCGCTGATGGGAGATGTAGTCAGTCCAACTGAAAGAAATAATTATGATGGGAATATGTGAGTTGGCAGACAGTTTGCTTGAATCCTCTGAGCTGATGAAAGGAAAGAACATTTCCGTTTTTTTGATAAGGCTTCTGAAACGCACGCGTTTTCTTCCGCTACGCTTGCACTACTGTTGCTATTTCCATGGGTTCTCGTCTAAGTTTCGTGAATGTTACTTCCCAAGAGTAGTGAACAAGAAGTCCAGAAGTCTGAGTTCTAATCAAGGCTTACCATTTGAGTCACCAAGATAAACTGATACAGTTCTCAAAATTGAAACAGATTTTCTTTGTGGCTTTTAGGTTATTTAAAAAAAAAAACTTAAAAAATATTTTTTTTTCAAAACAGCAACAATCAAAAACTGTCCAGAGATATCTATAAGGCCAGATACTTCTTACATAATTCATAGAATGTAAATTAAGCACCTTTAAGTGAGTAAATAATTTACTAGGTTTTGTCATCGCTCTTTTGCCTTTGTTTGAATTTTTCTTTTCTTTTTTTCTTCTTTTTAGAATTGTTGATAGAACACTAATTCTCATCCACATGGACATGTGGACTTTAAAACTTTTTGGCTTACAAGAGGGCAGTATAATATAGTGCACATTTGTTTGGGCTCTACAGTTAAATACTCCTGGCTATCAGCAGTGTGAATTTGGGCAAAATATCACTCTCCTTTTGCTTGACTGGGAAATGGGAATAATAAGGATACTTAGGAAATTGTGAGGATTCAATGAGATCATTCAGATAAGATCATTAACACAGTTCCATCCCACAAGTTTTCACTCCATGAATACTATTTCTCTTCCTCATCTTACTTCTGCTCTTTCTCCCCCTCCCAACGGTTCTTTGAGTCCTAGGACTCTTGGAAGCTGAGAGCTCTGACTCCAGCAAATGAACGTGTGACTACATATTTTAGATAACTGAAGAAAAATTATTCAAATGGTTGATTCATAATGTAGATGATATGGTAGAAAATTTTATACTTTATATGTTGTTTAGTCTCCTCAGTCGAGTCCAACACTTGCGATCCCATGGACTGTAGCCCGCCAGGCTCCTCTGTCCCTGGGATTTCCCAGACAAGAATACTGGAGTGGGTTGCCATTTCCTTCTCCAATACTTTATATATTTAAAACCTTTTATTTTGGTTAGAATGATGATAAAATGAAGACGGTGACTTTAGCTGCATCTA
This sequence comes from Bubalus bubalis, assembly GCF_019923935.1. NCBI lineage: Eukaryota > Metazoa > Chordata > Mammalia > Artiodactyla > Bovidae > Bubalus > Bubalus bubalis. The sequence goes on along the minus strand of NC_059166.1, from coordinate 75,242,286 downwards.
TAGCTATGTTTTATGGTTATTTAAAAAGTAATTTTGTACTAAACTTTTTCCTTTGAAATAAATTCAATTTACAGAAAAGTTGCAAAGATAATACAGTCTCCATATCTTCATTATCTGTTTTTTTCTATTACTATTTTATCTAAATAAATGAGGAAACCAACACTGATACTTTGTATTAACTAAACTATAGATTTGATTCAGCTTTAACTTGTCTTCCCTGAATTTTTTTCTATTCCAGGATTCAGTTTGGGGATAGAAATTGTTTGTAATTATCATGTCTCTGTCATCTCCGCTAGTTTGTGAATTCTTTCCTTATTTTTCACGATCTTCACTGTTTTGAGAAAAATTGGTTGGGGAGATTTTGTAGAATGTTCCTCAATTTGTGCTTATTTGTTATATTCTCATAATTAAAAGGAGGTTATGGTCTTGAGTGGGAAATGCCATTCTTATCACATCATAAACTAGATGCTATCAACACAACTTATCACTGTATGTGTTGGCATCGATCACCTGGCAGAGTACTGTTTTCCATCTTTCTCCATGGTAAAGTTTCTTTCCCCCTTTCTATATTCTGTTCTTTAGAAGCAAATCAGAGAGTACAGCCTACCTTCAAGTGACAGGGGATATATTTCTGTTTTAAGATTATTCATTCAGCAGATGACTACACCCAAACACAAGAAGAGTGATTTTCTTAGAAAAAAGATATAAATAAGTTAAATGAAACTGTGGACCTCTCAACTTTCATTGAGTTCAATGGTAAAGTATGACATTCAGAGCAGAAATAATTATTTTCTTGTCCATCAATTGGGGTGAATGGAAGCAAAGCTGATGGAGACCAATTTCACACTGATGTGATATAGTAACTTCATCCAGGTGTGTAATACCATTTAGTGATCAGTTTACACTAATCTTGGAAGAGATAGCAATGATTTTTCTAATGTAAACAAACTCTGACTTGGACCCAACATCTCCTCTTTTCCCCACTATTAATTATTAAGCATTTATTATGTGCCTGGAGTTTTTCAGTATTTTTAATACTTTACTTTGCTGATTAAATAAGTTTTATAAAGTAAGTGTTAACATTTCCTTTTTTATAAGGAAATTGAGACTTAAAGAGGTCAAGTAACTTGACCATACAAGTACAAGCTGGATCTGGAGCTTAAAATAACTTTTCCCCATCCAAAAATATATTGTTTTTCCACTATATATGAATTATATATATATATATATATAAAATATACTTAAAAGTTTTGTCATAATAGCTAAAAGTCTGGGAGTGAGGGGCTTAATAGTTATTTTAATAATCTCATTAAAATTTTTCTATAATAATTTAAGATTAATAGCTATTTCACATGAATACAAAAGTCATTTTTGGTCACAATATCCCTGCATCCAAGTATATTCTGAATATTATTATAGTTCCATAATTCTCCAGGTTGATAAAAATTCATTATGTTAGAAGCATTTAGCTGAAGGTACTGCTGGAAACAATCCTACATCATTTTCCTCAGAGTGTACATTTGCTGCTAATTTTATTTTTGCAGTGAAAGTAGCATCAAAAAAAATGTTTGATAGGTACAGAGAAAAATCAAAACAGAGTCTTGTGAATACTGTTTGAGAGAAGTTAATTTTTAGGTTTCCAGTTCCTAATTCTCAAAGATCTTTAAAATATTATTAAAAGTCATTGAGTATGGAAAAATCCATAAATTCCTGTAAACCCTTGTTAAATAAATTTCCTGGTAGCTGAACAAAGAGCTGAGTTAAACCAAAATATGCAGGTGAAAAGTCCATTCCCTCTACCAACTTGGATAACCCTAACTGGTTGAACATGAACCAGAATAACTGGTTACTTCTCTATTTCTGTGTTTCTTCTGGAATAGTTTTACATGGCCTGTCATTATTCAAATTCAGTATAAGCTTACAATAAGGTTTGCAACTCAGAAGACAAGTGATTTGAGGTACGAGGGAAAGGTGAATGTTTCATACATTTTATGGGAAGCTATGACAAAAGTCTTGCAGGAGGGTATGGCAACCCACTCCAGTATTCTTGCCTGGAGAATCCCCATGGACAGAGGAGCCTGGCAGGTTACAGTGCATAGGGTTGTATAGAGTTGGACAGGACTGAAGCTACTTGGCATGTTGTTCAGTTGCTAAGTTATGTCCTACTCTTTGTGACCCCAGGGACTGCAGTACACCAGGCTTCCCTGTCCTTCACCATCTCCTGGAGCTTGCTCAAACTCATGTCCATTGAGTCAGTGATGCCATCTAACCATCTCATCCTCTGTCATCCCCTTCTCCTCCTGCTTCAATCTTTCCCAGCATCAGGGTCTTTTCTAATGAGTTGGTTGTTTGCATCAGGTGACCAAAGCTAGCATGGCATAGCATATGACAAAAGTAAAACAAATCTAAGTAATCGAGTAGTCTTGGAAGTGACAATCTGTAGAAATCTTGAAATGTAAAGTAGCTTCTCATTGGTTTATTACGGTCCTGATTTTCAGTGTCTTTTCCTAAATCACTCCATCTGGGATTCCAAAAGAGAAAACACCAGGCAAAAGTTTAAAGTATGTGACTTTTTTTTTTCCCATCTCTCCTTATTACAGTTTTCCTTCACCCAAATCACCTTCTATTATTATCTATCTAGGCCACTCTTGCAAGTAAAAAGATAGTTTAAAAAAGTTGGTAGATGTTTCTTAGAGTCTGTATTTTTAAAGTCAAACCCTTAATAAGAACCTAGATTAATGATATGTTTTCATATATAGTGGCATCTGGATAAGAAAAACTTTTCAGCAAATAGCCTGTTAAATCATTCAAAATTCATCGATTTCTGCCTGGCACTGATATTTTAAAAGTTATTTACTTTATCTACCAGAAACAAGATAATTTATTTATTCAATAATATATATCAAACACTTACTATGTAACAGTTAGGCATCAACTTACAGTGATCAACATCAGGCAGAGGTCCCTTCTCTCATGAAGCTTATATTCTAGGGAGGCTTAAATAATAAAGCATATTTGTTGTTTACTGGCTAAGACATATCCAACTCTTATGTGATCCCATGGACTGTAGCCTGCCGGGTTCCTCTGTCCATGGGATTTCCCATGCAAGAATATTGGAGTGGGTTGCCATTTCCTTCTCCAGGAGATCTTCCCAACCCAGGCATCAAACCCATGTCTCTTGCATTGGTAGGTGGATTATTTACCACTGAGCCACCTAAGAAAGTCCAATAAAATACACACACACAAGTAAATATTTGTGTGTAAAATGGAAAGATTTAAAAACAGGAAAGCAAATTGTGCATGTATAAAGTGATGGGATTGTAAACTTTTCTTCCCTAAGCAATAAGTTTGGATCATACATTATAAGAGTGAAGAGATATTGATTGTTCATAGGTATTTAGATTATTTTTTCCAGGCAGAACACGTGGTCTTCCCTGATGGCTCAGATGGTAGAGAAACTGCCTGCAACTCAGGCGACCCAGGTTTAATTGCTGGGTCAGGAAGATCGCCTGGAGAAGGGAATGGCTACATACACCAGTATTCTTGCCTGAAGAATTCCATTTAGATTATTTTTTTCCAGGAAGAACATATAGCTGACTTCAAAATTCTCTTTTAATTCTGCATTCCACTTATGCTCAAAATGGCACATGGAATTCTGCAAATTCAGTAGAAATTAGTCTCTTTCTGGAACAGTGACAAATGTGTGGGCACTCTCCTAGGATTTGGCAAGTTTTTATTGAAAACTTTTGCTATTAGAGTAGAAATTAAAGAGTCCTACATGCTCATTAATTTAGTCAGCAAATATTTATTGGGCTCCCTTTAAGTGCTAAGCCCTGGTTATACATATTGTGAAGCATGGTGCAGACAGAGCTCCTAAGTTCATTGTGATACAGAACTTATAACCTGGTAAGAAATATAGATAATAAATCATTTCAACTGTTAAGAGAATCAAGAAAGGTGAAATAAAGGGTGCAATGAGAATACATCACAATATATGACACAGAAACCAGTGGTCATTTAAAGACTTATTGGGGAGGTAGAGTTAATGCTGAGACTGCAGGAGGAGTAGAAGTGAGCCTGTGAAGTGTTGGAGGGTTTCTGGAAGATGGAGTATGTGGGCAAATTGAGAGCAGGCAGAGATCAGTACTTCAAAGTACTGTGGGCAAGAGAAATTATGGAGAGTATGAAGAGCAGAAAGATTGGGAAAGCAGGAAAAACCAATGATGAAATGTAGCCCTGATTCTCTTACACTTTATAATCCATGTTAAGATTTTGTTTAACTTTATCCAAGGCAGTGGGAAGTTAAGCAAATGCTTAATGGGGTAGAAACATGACACAATTAAAAAAATTAATTTGCAGAGTAAAAAGTGGCTGTAATTGGCTATGATTGGGAGAATAAGAATCAATTATCAGGATACTGCAGAAATACGGGTGAGAAATCCTGTTAAGTTGGTTAACGATGGTGGAAGTAGTGGAAATAGAGGGATAAGAAATAGAGGAATAAGAAAAGCAGGAGCTTGATGATGGTTAACATTTGTTATGCTCAAAACGTCTCATTTTGGCCAGGGTCTAGGAGATAACTTAAGAATCAAAAGCATTCCTGGGTATTAAAAAAGGAAGATGTTTCTTAGCAAACATGTGTCTGAACACTTTAGGGCAGGTAGGCAAAGAATTTAATAGCTATCGTCACAAATTCTGTATGTGTTTTGAGTGGCTCCAAATGAACTCAAGCAATTTTATAGGCATAATCAAATGAACACCAGAGGAGCATTTTGAGTGAAGTAAACTGCCAATAGTATTATTTGTTGCCTTTAGAAAGACTATATATCTTCTTTACTTTTCCCTGACTTTTGAGAAGAGACGCTAATCTTGGTCCCTCTGATATCAATTAAATAAGTTTTATAGCCTTGCTGAGACCTTAGTTGCATCCTCAGCCCCAATTCACGAGGATGTGTGAGCAGGCATGCAGTTGGATGTTGGTTTTTGGAAGATGGCTTGACTTAGAAAAGTTAAGGACAAATTGAGGAGTTTCTTAACAGCAGTATCATGCCTCTTATAATGTGTGAAATAAAAATTTCTGATGCTCTTTTGCCGCCTTTTGCCAAAAATTTGATTTGGACATCAGCTTTTCAATCGACGACACCTGTCTACTTTACTGAAGACATTTGACAGCTTCTTTTCTGGGCAGTGCCAAGTCAATCTTGGCAGGGATGATTTGCAGACAAGTGAATATGGGAACAGCATTCTCATGAAAATAAACTCTAGCACAAATGGGAAGAGATACAAAGCTCATTAAAAAGATATGGAAGCAGCCTAAATGTCCATCAAAGGAGGAATGGTTAAGAAGATGTGGTACATACAAGCAATGACATATTACTCAGCCATAAAAAAGAGTGAAATAATGCCATTTGCAATGGCATCCCACTCCAGTACTCCTGCCTGGAGAATCCCGTGGATGGAGGAGCCTGGTAGGCTGCAGTCCATGGGGTCGCTGAGGGTCGGGCACGACTTGAGCGACTTCACTTTCACTTTTCACTTTCATGCATTGGAGAAGAAAATGGCAACCCATTCCAGTGTTCTTGCCTGGAGACTCCCAGGGACGGGGCTGCTGTCTATGGGGTCACACAGAGTCGGACACGACTGCAGTGACTTAGCAGCAGCAGCAGTGACATGGGTGGACCTAGAGATTGTCATACTGAGTGAAATAAGTCAGACAGAGAAAGGTAAGCATCATATGATATCAGTTTGTGTGCAATCTAAAAACAATGGTACAAATGAACCTATTTACAAAGCAGAAATAGAGTCACAGAAGTAAAAAAACAAACTTATGGTTACCACAGCAAGGGATAAACTGGGAGATTGAGATTAACATATACACACTACTATCCATAAATTAGATAGCTAATAAGGACCTACTGTATAGCACAGGAAACTCAACTCAACTCTCTTTAATGGCCTATATGGGAAAAGAATCTAAACAAAAAAAGAGTGGATATAAGTATATGTACATAACCAATTCACTTTGCTGTACAGCAGAATCTAACACAACATTGTAAATCAAATATATTCCAATAAATTAATTTAAACATAATTTTTAAAAGGCCATTATAAATCAAGTTATAGGCCAAAAATGACTTGAACATGTCAGTAAAATAAATGGAATATTTTTTGCATTTCTTCCTTTTGCCTGGGTATCTATATTCTTAAAGGTGTAAGGTATGATCTCAGTTTAGTTATTTGAGAAGCAGAGATAAAAGTGAAGAGATTGCCTCTGAAGGGTAAAAATGTATTTGAGATATGAGGACAGGACATTAAAAATATTATGGTCTGAATAAATTTTTTAAGGCAGATGAAATATAAAAAATAATTTACAACACTTTTCTATAACATACAATTTGAGATTTTACTGATCATTCATTCCAAATGTTTGCTCTTTTAGACTTTCTTTACTTAGCCCTGGTTACTTTTTCACAAAGTCAGCAAACCTGTAAAGCACTGCAGAGTTGTTTATCTTTGGCAGGTACGTGGCTCAGTGAAGTGAGGGCAGAGAGGAGGCCTCTTTGTTTAGGTCAATGCAAACATATTGCCATTCTTATACTTTTGGGGGAGATACACTGAAGGTTTTTTCCTCTCTATTATTCTACTTGAGCAATCTTGTACATATAGTTAATGATGGACTGACAGTGCCTAGATCTGGCTTACATAGTTGTGGACGGAGAAGCTTATGCAACAGTTTTGACAAATGTCAGAATGCCTTGACCCAAAATACTGCCCTTCTGTAGACTCTCATACCTCCAACTCCACTGACATATGTTTAGTTTGTAACATTTATCCTGCCCCTAATTACCATATTGTGATAACTATTTTAAATGGTTAGAATACTACTTTCCCTGAGAAGACATTGCACATTTAATATCAACTCATTGATAATGATTAACTTATCTGATTACCTATTATCATCTGTTGTTACAGATCTCAGGTTAGGTCATAAGAAAAAAAAAGTTAATTTTGGTTTGGCAGAGAAGAATAGAAATCTTTGAAACTAGAGTTGGCATGATCTCATGATGAGGGTTATAGGGGGTGCCGGACTGGGCCATGAGGGGGCAGCTTGCCAGCACTTGTACTATGTAGTTCTAACAAACTGTGAGTTGGGCAGAAATGGTGGACTAAGGCAGGGTGGTACTGTAGCATAGCTAGCTAAAGCTAGTCTTTGGAATCCAATAAATCTTGGATAGCATCCCAGTTCTGCCACTTAGTAAATGTGTGGCCTTGGGAAAGTCACTTAACCTCTCAAGGTTTTGATCTATAATTATTTTATGCGTTTTGTACAGAAATCCCTAAATATGCTTTAAGACTGGATAATTTAAGTGACAGTTCATAAAAATATTTAGCCATAGTATTCAGAGAGTGATCCTCCTCCCTTTGTGGACCATTACTTTGTCTCCCAGAGATAGAATCATGGCTTTTTAGAAGTAAGGACCTTACTGTTATCTATAATTCTTGAGAACTACTCAAATACATCACATTTAGGGTGACCACTTAATGCCTCTCAAATAAGGACATCTCTGAAAGTGAGAGGAGGCACTTAAAACAACTAATACATAATAACTGAACTAGAACAGGTATAAATTGGAACTCCCTCAGGTAAACCATTTCAATCTAATGATACCAAATGCTTGCATGTAAGACGGAAAGGTTTAGAGAAAAACTGCCTAGGGACCTAATAAAGGCAATAGATTCTGAAAAGAATAAATAATTTCCCTTTTCTTTATTCCTGAACTGTTAATAAAAACTGTATCAGCATAATGCATTTTTGATTTATCCTACTCTATGTAAAATATTGTTTTAGTGATTCATGCTGCTAAGTCGCTTCAGTCGTGTCCGACTCTGTGCGACCCTAGAGACGGCAGCCCACCAGGCTCCCCTGTCTCTGGGGTTCTCCAGGCAAGAACACTGGAGTGGGTTGTATATATCTGTACAAATATTTTAGCAGATATACTTTTCTCTTAATTCAAGTTCATTTGTAATAAGAAACTGAACCAATCAAAATACACTGGTATGGTTACATTTAAATATATCTACACTTTTAAAATAATAAAGCTGACTGACTTTAATTTTCATTCTGTGGATGAATAACTGACATGTTAGTCTGAACTTGGAGGCAATAACAATGCATTAATATCAGGTTTCTAATTTTTGAACCATTAGACTTATTTTAGTACCTTCCCTGGTGGCTCAGACAGTAAAGCGTCTGTCTACAATGCGGGAGACCTGGGTTCGATCCCGGGGTTGGGAAGATACTCTGGAGAAGGAAATGGCAATCCACTCCTTATTTGCTTTGTCATGTCTGTATTTCCTTTTGAGTTAAACAGAATTTATACAATTGACAGCTAAGGACCCCGTAACATTCTTTGATTATTGATTACTGATCTCATAGAGGTAAGATGCTAGTATAAATATCATTTGTATTCTATTCTAATACCAGTATTATTTTACGTGTCTTAAGCAGGTAACTAAATACAAATATTAGCATAATTTACTAGATAACTATGAATCTGGGTTGTTTCAGAAATGGTTTTAAGAAATAGTACAGAAATATCTATATCTTAAAAAGATGATTGATTGAAAATAAAAAAAGGAAAATAAGACTAGAAAGAAAAGATGACCTCTGGAATGATGTTAGAACATAAAAACATAGGTCATGAATATATATCTGCTTGCTAGAAGGGGTACATAAATATGTCCCTAAGCTTTAGCAGTCAAAAAAAATAAAAGAGCAAAACATCATGAGGTCCAACAGTGAGAAAGACAATAAGCAAAAAATAAAACCACTGGTCCCCCAGAATACGTATTCATACTGAACATAGAGAACTGTTTCTCCCATGAGAAATGTATATACTATGACTTCCTTCCCATTTCCACAAGATTAGTTATATTATCATCTAATAACACCAGGGTATCTGGTCCCATCATTTCATGGCAGATAGATGGGGAAACAATGGAAACAGTGACAGACTTTATTTTCTTGGGCTCCAAAATCACTGTAGATGGTGATTGCTGCATGAAATTAAAAGATGGTTGCTTCTTGGAAGAAGCAAGGAGCTAGGGTTAGAGAGACAGCATATTAAAAAGCAGAGACATTACTTTGCTGACAAAGGTCCATATAGTCAAAGCTATGGTTTTTCCAGTAGTCATGCATGGATGTGAGAGTTGGACTATAAAGAAAGCTGAGTGCTGAAAAATTGAAGCTTGTGAACTGTGGTGTTGGAGAAGACTCTTGAGAGTCCCTTGGACTGCAAGGAGATCAAACCAGTCCATTCTATAGGAAATCAACCCTGACTGTTCATTGGAAGGACTGATGCTGAAGCTGAAACTCCAAAATTTTGGCCACCTGGTGCGAAGAGCTAACTCATTAGAAACGAGCATGATGCTGGGAAAGATTGAAGGCAGGAGGAGAAGGGGATGACAGAGTATGAGATGGTTGGATGGCATCACTGACTTGATGGACATGAGTTTGAGCAAGCTCCAGGAGTTGGCGATGGACAGGGAAGCCTGGCATGCTGCAGTCCATGGGGTCACAAAAAGTCGGACATGACTGAACTGAACTGAACTAAATAATACCAGACAACATTATTTTCTCTTCGTTAAGTTAGTGATTCCAAAACTAAAAGAACAAAAATCTCTGCTACATTTTAACCCACTGATTCAGGCAACTTGCTTGTGCACTGTGCAAGTAATGTTTTGATGCTTAAATTGTACTCTTCCTATATGCAAATATGTACACAGATTACAATGTGAAGTAAATATTTATGAACTTCCATCAGATTGTTTAACATAAATGCTCATATGAAGGCATAATGTTTTAAAATGTAGGCTTCAATTCCTCTCATATAAGTATCTTTTGTAATTTATAGGCCACTCTAGCCTTATTCCATATAGAAAACATTATTTTTTTTTTTTCAGTAGCCTTAAGATTGAAAAAGCTGGGTTAGAGAGCTGTGTTCCACGGTATATGATATTCCAAGGGGATTAAAGGGAGAGAATCTTGGCCTGTGGATCTTGCATCTGTGAATATGAAGCAAATTTGTCCTGTTTGAGCATCAGGGTTGCCTCTGCTAAAGAAAACTCACCTCTGTGAATGTGAGTATGACACGAAGTGTACTCTTAATATGCATCTAAAATCAAGACTAAGCAGTTTTTTAAAATCATGCATAACACAAACTGAATTGGAGAATGGGCAATCATCTGGCAAAGTAAAGCTGAAAATAAATGTTGGTGTTTAAGAACTTCAATAAATATCATCCCTGTCCTCCTCTGGGTTTGCAATTAGTGGGAATGTAGACTTAGACTCTGGTAGATGAAGATTTTGGAGAACTAAGAATTTGAGACAGCAGTCTGACTTATGGCCAGAGTTAAGGCTCCAAAAATGTAAATAAACTATGATGCCTCCCTGGATCTGTTAAGTTTGCTAAAAAGATAAGTAGCTATGTGTCCTGAGAAAACGATGCTCCAAATAAGAGGATCCAAAACAAATGCTGTTAGATTTGGTTTCATATAGCAGAAAACTCAAAATAACAGAAGCTCAAGTAAATAAAGGTTTATTTTGCCCTTATGAACAAGAAGTATGGAGAGAGGCTATATTAGGGTGTGTATGGTGGGACTGTGTTCATTAGGGAGCTGGGGTTCTTTGTTTATTAGCTGTGTTACCCTTGAAAACTACTCCTTGTTACAAGTCTTAGTTTTCTCATATATAAAGTAAGTGTGGTGATGCATGCATCATAGAATTGCTGTCAAAATAGTTGTTAAGATTAAACAAGATATAAAGTGACCATCAGAATAGGCACAGTGTATGTTATTTAACATTTAGGACTAACGATGAAAGTAAGAAGGCTCAGGAATAAAAATCATGTAACGAAGCAAAGGTGAAAATACAATGACAGAAAACAGAGCAGTAGCTAGGGAAAAGGAGTGGTGGGAGCTGACTCTAAAGGGAGGTGGGAATTTTGGGGCATGATGGAATTATTATAGGTCTTGATTTTGGTGGTGATTATGTAACTGTAAATGTTCATCAAAGCTCACAGAACTGTACATTTAAAAGGGTGAATTTACTGAATACAAATGATGGTGTATTTTTTAAAATAGAAAAAACCCATAAAGTAGAGCCGTAAAATTAAAAGTTTGAAGAGTCCTTTGATGTGTAGGCATATGCGGATACATGCATATATAAATTATGCACTTTTTATAATTATATACTTTATTGCTTAATCTGGAGATGGACAGAATTAAATTATAAGAGAGTCCTAGATTTTTAGATCTGGAAGAAAATTCATAAATTGTATAGACTAACCACATTAAAAACTAAGAAATTTGAGGTCTGTTAAGAAGATGTGATTGGCAAAGAAAGGGCACCAAGCTATTTCTTTGATGGCAGAGCAGTATTTAGGCTCATGTTTCCTATTAGAGTCTGATGCATTCTACTATGTCATAATTTCCTTCTTCAAATTTTTTTTAGAACAGTCATAATTTTTTAAGTTAAAAAGTTACTTTTTCTTTAATATTTAGAAAAATATTAATACTAATCTTAATTGCTATATACAGAAATAGAAACATTTATCACTATTCCTAACTACAAGCCAGATGAAAAATATAGGGAAATTTGAAGTTGGTATTGAAACTCTTATAAGTCACATGAATACCAGAGTAGCTATGCCACTTTAACTGTGTGTGATTGAGTGCCCACACTTTATTAAATAATCTCTGTAGCTTTGGTATAAAAATTTTGGACATGATGTCAAAAGACTAGGATCCAATCTCAGCTTCGCCACTAGTCAGCTCTCATTTCATGAGTAAATCTTACTCTCTTGAGCTCCTAGTTCCCTTATTTGGTTTGGACTAGATCAGCACTTTCCAAATATTAGGAAACATTTTAAAAATCAAATCTCAATCATAACCCTAATCTTAATGATTAAAGAAAAGAAAACTGCTTCATTTGAAGCAGAGAGAAGTCTCTGGTCTCTACCACCTAGCCTCCTCCACCAACCCCTCTTCAGGCTACTTTGAGATATCTTTCTGTTGTCCTAGGGTGCCAGGAACACAGTTCTAAAACTTCTAGAGAAGAAGTCCTTAAGGTTATTTTCTCTTTTAAAATACTCTAATTTGTGAGACCAAGAAATGAAAGGAAAAGAATAAGGCATTTTCCCCCCTAGCTTTAAGAAAGATGAGAAATCACAGATATTATGCAAGGCTTTTTCAATGCAGTTGTGGATTGTTTCATTGAGACTTTAACCTGTGACTTAAAAAAAAGGATAAAAGGACAAAAGAATAACTACTTTTTTGTTTGTAGTAAATTTGGGTTGTAGAATGTTATCAACAAAGCTTGCATCAGGAATATGTGTATACTGGTGCCACAGTAACTTGGGCTAACACCTGCTGCTATCGGTCTTGTATATCCAGCATTAGTCCAATAGGAAAGCTTGGGAGGCTCTATCAGCAAATTTGCTGAATATCAGTGAAATCAGTGCTGTTGCCTGATTGCCCTTGGTCAGACACATGTTGATAATGGGTAATAAACAGACACACGAATAAATGTTCTATGATAATAATCAAAAGTGAGAAGTGAGATTCAGTACAAGAACACAGTGAAGAAAAATTTCAAATAAGTTAATGGTGTGATAAAATGATTTAAAAAAATCATAGAACTAAAGGGTAGCAGCCTAGATGCCCCAAGATTGTATAAACCCAGTGGCTCAGATACATACCATAAAATTAGCTTGTTTGTCCAAGAAACAACACTGACCCCATAATAGTCTTTTGCTACATACTTGGGCAAAACTGTCACTAGCAACAATGTTTTAACACAGATGAAAGTAGTAGAAATGAGATGAAAGAAATTCAAATTTGAGTAACTGTATTTGGAGATACAAACAAGAGGCTGTGACAAGGAAATCCTAAAACACAGTGGCTCAAAGTAGATGTTTAATGTAACTAACCAGGGAGGCTGTTGAGTCATTTAGGAACCCAGGTTCTGTTTATATTGTTCTGCTATTCCCTAAAGTTGTTCTCAGCTGCTTGGTGGAACTGGACACTGTTTGCTTTATAGACTATGAGATATGGAAAGAGTATTAGAAAGCAAGTGATTTTCTCTTTTAAAGACAGAAGACTGAAATGGCTCACGTCACTCTTGCTTAACTACTATTGTGATGGTTAAGTCACTAAGTCATGTCTGACTCTTTGGGACCCTGTAGATTGTTACCTGCCAGGCTCCTCTGTCCATGGGATTCTTCAGGCATGAATACTGCAGTGGGTTGCCATTTCCTTCTCCAGGGGAACTTCCCAACCCAGGAATTGAACCCAGGTCTTCTGCATTGCAAATTCTTTACTGACTGATCTATGAAGGAAGCCCTTAATTGTTACTGCTGCTGCTGCTGCTGCTGCTAAGTCGCATCAAGAGACAAATCACGTGGTCACATGTAGCTGCAAGGAATTCTGGAAAACTAGTCAGGTGATCATATCTTGAGGAAAAGAGTATTCCTAAAAGGAAGGACACCATCTTTATGGCAGAAAGTGAAGAGGAATTAAAAAGCCTCTTGATTAAAGTGAAAGAGGAGAGTGAAAAAGTTGGCTTAAAGCTCAACTTTCAGAAAAGTAAGATCATGGCATCTGGTCCCATCACTTCATGGGAAATAGATGAGGAAACAGTGGAAACAGTGTCAGACTTTATTTTTGGGGGCTCCAAAATCACTGCAGATGGTGATTGCAGCCATGAAATTAAAAGACGCTTACTCCTTGGAAGGAAAGTTATGACCAACCTAGATAGCCTATTAAAAAGCAGAGACATTACTTTGGCAACAAAGGTCCGTCTAGTCAAGGCTATGGTTTTTCCAGTGGTCATGTATGGATGTGAGAGTTGGACTGTGAAGAAAGTTGAGCACCAAAGAATTGATGCTTTTGAACTGTGGTGCTGGAGAGGACTCTTGAGAGTCCCTTGGACTGCAAGGAGAGCCAACCAGTCCATCCTAAAGGAGACCAGTCCTGGGTGTTCATTGGAAGGAATGATGCTGAAGCTGAAACTCCAATACTTGGGCCACCTCATGCAAAGAGCTGACTCATTGGAAAAGACCCTGATGCTGGGAGGGATTGGGGGCAGGAGGAGAAGGGGACGACAGAGGATGAGATGGCTGGATGGCATCACCGACTCGATGCACATGAGTTTGGATGAATTCTGGGAGTTTGTGATGGACAGGGAGGCCTGGCATGCTGGGATTCATGGGGTTGCAAAGAGTCAGACATGACTGAGCTACTGAACTGACTGACTGAAAAGGAAGGATAAGAGAAAGGAAATTAGAGGATAGTCTCCGCAACTGAATGTAAACCCGGTGTGTAATGAAGTTTCATTTTGTAATTGAGGAAATGCTTCTGTGATAGATTAATGGAATAAATGAGGCCCTTTGGCTGAAGGAAAATGAAAGACATTTGTAAGAGAGAGGTAGGAATTTTACTTACTTTGTAGCATGATTGTTACAAATGGAGAGCAGTGGAGTTCTGATATTTATATCATCTTGGTGTAGAGTCCCTTTGAGTCATGTGTGAGACTCAAGATTCACTTCAATTTGTATTTTAAGGTGCAACTGGTTAAGTTCTTGCAGAAGCTGACAAGGCCAAAAGTAAATAAATTTGGTTTTATCTTCATCAGACTTCTCTGAGGGAATGATAATTATGCAAACATATGTTAAATTAACTATTCAAATTCTTAAGTATTCAACTTCAATTCCTTTTGGAAAGAAGACACAGAATAAGTCCAATCCATTGGGGGAAATCTGTGTATTATCAATATTTGACTACAGGGATACCCTCAGTATTATTGACTTAGGGTTAGCAGACTAAAAATGGTATATAGGGTTGGCTCTCATATAGGGTGCCCCTTGAACAATTTGTTCCAGGCTTCTGACAATTTCTTTTACAGTATAGCTCGTACTATGGAGCTTTTCAGGCAAGAGTACTGGAGTGGGTTGCCATTTCCTTCTCCAGGGGATCTTCCCAACCCAGAGATCGAACCTGGGTCTCCTGCACTGCAGGCAGATGCTTTACCATCTGAGGCACAGGAAAGCCCATACTATATATTTAGTATAGGATAAATTTTGGTAAATTAAACAAACCTTGTGTATTAGAAGTGCTATACAAGAGTTAAGTAGAGTCTTTTATAAGTGAATTTTAATCACTTTTTAAGGTCAGGTTTGCAAAGAGCATAAATGCTACAAACTTACCCTCTCACAGAGTTTCTTTCTCAAATTCCTGCACAGAATCCTACAGAGTTATTCTGTTTGTATTTGAAAGATCATATCCTGACTTCTCCTATGAAGACTTTGCTCAGAGTTTAGACAATTTTTGCAGCTGGGGTGAACCTATAGCTTGCTGGGGAAAATCAACATGAAGCAATTGATCACTCATCCAAAAATAAGAGTTCTAACAGAAAGGGGTAGTAACTGCTGAAAAAGTATGCTTCCATCAAATGATAGATGTGTAGGAGAAATAATTCTGCTGATACATAATAATTTTTAAAAGAAATTCTTTGTGTTTAAGGATCATTTTTTTGGCTTTTTATTAAAAGGAAAATTGCTTTCCTAAATGAAAACAAATCTCTATTTCTAAGGGTTAATATCCTGCTGTTTGTTAGTTACATGAAGTTATGTTGAGATACCATGTGGCGTATGGAATTTCTTCACTTAAAATCAAAGTTCTGTGACTGAAAGAAAGAGTAATAATAATTAAACATATAAACATATTGTATATTTGTAGAAAATTTTCTGGTAATTAAATAAAAGAATAATCTTTGTGATCACAAGGACTGTAGCCTTCCAGACTCCTCTGTCCATAGAATTCTATGGGCGAGAATGCTCGAAGGAGTTGCCATTTCTTTCTACAAGGGATCTGCCCAACCCAAGGATTGAACCAGAGTCTCCCACACTGCAGGCATGTTCTTTACTGTCTGAGCCACCAGGGAAGCCACAAAAGAATAATCACAAAAATCCAAATGACCAATAATTTTCCTGCAATTGAATGGCTTTCAAGTGACCTCCAAAATTTGATCCTGATATGTAGATTACAAATCATGCCCTTATTTATAATAGATATTTTCCCTATAATGCTGATAATGAGACTCTTTAATTCATCTGATTATGATGATTATGATGTTTGCGCTCAGAGGGCGCAAACAAAACCTTGTGTGCACCAAGACCAACAGAAAGGAAAAGTGACCCCTACAAGAGACTGAGCCAGACCTGCCTTTGAGTGTTTGAGTGTCTTCTGTGGAGACACAGGTCAGCAGGGACCTGCAGCAGGGACAGGGGCCCTGGCTGCAGCAGGCCTGAGAGGTGCGGTGTGTGGCATAGATCCATTGGAGGAGGTCACCGTTAGCCACACTATAGAGCCGCCAAGCAGACAGCCCACAAACTAAAGAACAATTATACAAAAGAAGTTCTCACATTGTTACAAAAGTTCTGGAGCCCACAACAGATTTCCCAAACCTGGGATCCGCAAAAAGACTGAGAACGTCCAGGGAAACAGGCTCTTAGAGGGCACAACAAAACCTTGTGTGCACCAGGACCCAGGAGAAAGAGCAGTGACCCCACAAGAGACTGAGCCAGACTTGCCTGTGAGTGTCCAGGAGTCTCTGGTGAAGGCGTGGGTTGACAGTGGCCTGCAGAGAGATCAGGGGCACCGAAAACAACAGTCCTGGGAGATGCAGCCTGCTGGCACAAGCCTTTTTCAAAGGAGGTCACCATTACCACCATTACCCCTATCATAGTTTGGCATCATGCCAAACTACAGGGAGGGAACACAGCTCAACCTATCAGCAGAAAATTGGATTAAAGATTTACTGAGCATGACCCTGCCCACCAGAGCACAGCAAGACCCAGTTTTATCCACAGCCAATCCCTCCCACCAGGAAGCTTCACAAGCCTCTTATCCTCATCCATCAGAGGCAGGCAGAATGAAAGCCACAATCACAGAAAATTAAGAAAACTGATCACATGGATCACAACCCTGTCTAGCTCAATGAAACTATGAGTCATGCTGTGTAGGGCCACCCAAGACAGATGGATCATGGTGGAGAGTTCTAACAAAACATGGTCCACTGGAGAAGGGAATGGCAAACCACTTCAGCATTCTTGCCTTGAGAATCCCATAAATGGTATGAAATAGCAAAAAGATATGACACTTAAAGATGAACTCCCCAGGTTGGTAGGTGCCCAATATGGTACTGGAAAAGAGTGGAGAAATAGCTCCAGAAGGAATGAAGAGGATGAACCAAAGCAGAAAAAACAAAAAACAAAAAAAAAACCAGTTGTGGATGTGTCTGGTGGTGAAAGTAAAGTCTAGTGCTATAGAGAACAATATTGCATAGGAACCTGGAATGTTAGGTCCATGAATCAAGGCAAATTCGAAGTGGTCAAACAGAAGATGGCAAGAGTGAACATCAACATTTTAGGAATCAATGAACTAAAATGGACTGGAATGGGTGAATTTAATTCAGATGACCATCATACCTACTACTGTGGGCAAGAATCCCTTAGAAGAAATGGAGTAGCCCTCATAGTCAACAAAAGAGTCTGAAATGCAGTACTTGAGTGCAATCTAGAAAACTACAGAAGGATCTCTGTTTGTTTGCAAGGCAAACCATTCTATATCACAGTAATCCAAGTCTATGCCCCAACCACTAATGCAGAAGCTGCAGTTGAATAGTTCTATAACCTTCCAGAACCAACACCAAAAAAAGATGTCCTTTTCATCATTGGGGACTTGAATACAAAAGTAGGAAGTCAAGAGATACCTGGAGTAACAGGCAAGTTACTTGGCCTTGGAGTACAAAGTGAAGCAGGGCAAAAACTAACTGAGTTTTGCCAAGAGAATGCACCGATCATAGCAAACACCCTCTTCCAATGACACAAGAGACAACTCTACACATGGACATAACCAGATGGTCAATATGGAAATCAGATTGATTTTATTCATTGCAGTTGAAGATGGAGAAACTCTATACAGTCAGCAAAAATACAAGACTGGCAGCTGGCTGTGGCTCACATCATGAGCTCCTTATTGCCAAATTCAGACTTATATTGAAGAAAGTAGGGAAAACCACTAGGCCACTCAGGTATGACATAAATCAAATCCCTTACGATTATACAGTGGAAGTGACAAATAGATTCAAGGGATTAGATCTGATAGAGTGTTGGAAGAACTATGGATGGAGGTTTGTGAAATTGTATAGGAGATGGTGATCAAAAATATCCCCAAGAAAAAGAAATGCAAGAAGGCAAAATGGCTGTCTGAGGAGGCCTTACAAATAGCTGAGAAAAGAAGAGAAGTGAAAGGCAAAGGAGAAAAGGAAAGATATACCCATCTGAATGCAGAGTTCCAAAGAATAGAAATGAGAAATAAGAAAGCCTTCCTCAGTGAAAAATGCAAAGAAATAGAAGAAAACAATAGAATGGGAAAGACTAAAGATCTTTTCAAGAAAATTAGAGATTCCAATGGAATATTTCATGCAAAGATGGGCACAATAAAGGACAGAAACGTTATAGACCTAACAGAAGCAGAAGATACTAAGAAGAAGTGGCAAGAATACACAGAAGAATTATACAGAAAAGATCTTAGTGACCCAGATAACCAAGACGGTGTGATCACTCACCTATAGCCAGACATCTTGGAGTGTGAAGTCAAGTGGGCCTTAGGAAGCATCACTACAAACAAAGCTAGTGGAGGTGATGAAATTACAGCTGAGCTATTACAAATCCTAAAAGATGATGGTGTTAAAATGCTGTACTCAGTATGCCAACAAATCTGGAAAACTCAGCAGTGGCCACTGGACTGGAAAAAGTCAGTTTTCATTCCAATCCCCAAATAAGGCAATGCCAAAGAATGTTCAAACTATAGCACAATTCACACATTTCACATGCTAGCAAAGTAATGCTCAAAATTCTCCAAGCCAGGTTTCAATAGTACATGAACGGAGAACTTCCAGATATTCAAGCTGTATTTAGAAAAGGCAGAGATAGCAGAGATCAAATTGTCAACATCTGTTGGATCATCAAAATAGCAGGAGCATTCCAGAAAAAGTCTACTTCTGCTTTATTGACTATGCCAAAGCCCTTGGACTGTGTGGATCACAACAAACTATGGAAAATTCTTCAAGTGATGGAAATACCAGACCACCTTACTTGCCTCCTGAAAGCAACAGTTTGAATCAGACATGAAACAACAGACTGGTTCCAAATTGGGAAAGGAGTACGTCAAGCCTGTATATTGTCACCCTGATTTTTTAACTTATGTGCAGAGTACCTCATGTGAAATGCCGGGCTGGATGAAGCACAAGCTGGAATCAAGATTACTGGGAGAAATATCAATAATCTCAGATATGTAGATGACACCCTTGTGGTAAAAAGCAAAGAGGAACTAAAGACTCTTGATATAGGTGAAAGAGGAGGTTGAACATGGCTTAAAACTCAACATTCAAAAAACTAAGATCATAGCATCTGGTCCCATCACTTACTTCGTGGCAAATAGATGAGGAAACAATGGAAATAGTGACAAACTTTATTTTCTTGGGCTCCAAAACACTGCAGCTGGTGACTGCAGCCATGAAACTGAGACCCTTAATCCTTGGAAGAAAAGCTATGACCAATCTAGACGACATATTAAAAAGCAGAGACATATTCTACCAACAAAGGTCCATTTAGTCAAAGCTATGGTTTTTCCAGTAGTCATGTATGAATGTGTGAATTGGACTATAAAGAAAGCTCAGCACCAAAGAATTGATGCTTTTGAACTGGAGAAGAGTCTTGAGAGTCTCTTGGACTGCAAGGAGATCCAACCAGTCCATCCTAAAGGAAGTCAACACTGACTATTCATTGGAGGGACTGATGCTGAAGCTGAAGCTCCAATACTCTGGCCAACTGATGCGAAGAGCTAATTCATTAGAAAAGACTCTGATGCTGGGAACGATTGAAAGCAAGAGAAGTGGACAACAGAGGATTAGATGGTTGGATGGCATCACTGAGTCAATGGACATGAGTTTGAGCAAACTCCGGTAGTTGGTGATGGACAGGGAAACCTGGCATGCTGTAGTCCATGGGGTGACAAAGAGTTAGACACGACTGAATGGCTGAACTGAACTGAATTGAGGCAAATGAAGAGAAACTACTGCATCGTTATTATTGGTCATTTAGCACTATGTGAATATATTTCTTCATTTGGTGATGGTTTGTTTATACAAAATACTGGAAACATTTATTTGATTATCATCTATTAATAATTGCAGACAGATTTGAATGATCATGATTGTCATCTTGACAATGTATAACTTCATGTAATTTGACCAGGACCTTCCTGTCAGGAGCTTAGAAAACCTTTTGAACCTGTATAATGCTCCAGAAGAGGAGGTGGCAAGAATACACAGAAGAACTGTACAAAAAAGATCTTCACGACCCAGATAATCATGATAGTGTGATCACTCATCTAGAGCCAGACATCCTGGAATGTGAAGTCTAGTGGGCCTTAGAAAGCATCACTATGAACAAAGCTAGTAGAGTTGATGGAATTCCAGTTGAGCTCTTTCAAATCCTGAAAGATGATACTGTGAAAGTGCTGCACTCAATATGCCAGCAAATTTGGAAAACTGAGCAGTGGCCACAGGACTGGAAAAGGTCAGTGTTCATTCCAATCCTAAAGAAAGGCAATGCCAAAGAATGCTCATACTACCACACAATTGCACTCATCTCACATGCTAGTAAAGTAATGCTTAAAATTCTCCAAGCCAGGCTTCAGCAACACATGAACCGTGAACTTCCTGATGTTCAAGCTGGTTTTAGAAAAGGCAGAGGAACCAGATCAAATTGCCAACATCCTCTGGATCATGGAAAAAGCAAGAGAGTTCCAGAAAATATATATATTTCTGCTTTATTCACTATGCCAAAGCCTTTGACTGTGTGGACCACAATAAACTGTGGAAAATGGGAATACCAGACCGCCTGACCTGCCTGGACATGGAACTGGACAAGAACTGGGCATGGAACAACAGAATGATTCCAAATAGGAAAAGGAGTACGTCAAGGCTGTATATTGTCACCCTGCTTATTTAACTTATATGCAGAGTACATCATGAGAAACGCTGGACTGGAAGAAGCACAAGCTGGAATCAAGATTGCCGGGAGAAATATCAATCACCTCAGATATGCAGATGACACCACCCTTATGGCAGAAAGTGAAGAGGAACTCAAAAGCCTCTTGATGAAAGTGAAAGTGGAGAGTGAAAAAGTTGGCTTAAAGCTCAACATTCAGAAAGCTAAGATCATGGCACCTGGTCCCATTACTTCATGGCAAATAAATGGGGAAATAGTGGAAACAGTGTCAGACTTTACTTTTTCTGCTCCAAAATCACTGCAGATGGTGATTGCAGCCATGAAATTAAAAGACACTCCTTGGAAGGAAAGTTATGACCAACCTAGATAGCATATTCAAAAGCAGAGATATTACTTTGCCAACAAGGTCCATCTAGTCAAGGCTATGGTTTTTCCAGTGGTCATGTATGGATGCGAGAGTTGGACTGTGAAGAAAGCTGAGCACCAAAGAATTGATGCTTCTGAACTGTGGTGTTGGAGAAGACTCTTGAGTCCCTTGGACTACAAGGAGATCCAACCAGTCCATTCTGAAGGAGATCGGCCCTGGGATTTCTTTGGAAGGAATGATGCTAAAGCTGAAAGTCCAGTACTTTGGCCACCTCATGCGAAGAGTTGACTCATTGGAAAAGACTCTGATGCTGGGAGGGATTGGGGACAGGAGGAGAAGGGGACGACAGAGGGTGAGATGGCTGGATGGCATCACCGACTCGATGGACATGAGTTTGAGTGAACTCCTGATTTGGTGATGGACAGGGAGGCCTGGCGTGCTGCAGTTCATGAGGTCAGAAAGAGTCGATCACCACTGAGTGACTGAACTGAATACTCCAGAATAATCTTTCTTTAAAGTTCCTGGATTTTGGGCTTCCTGCCAAGTGTGTGTCCCTGAGGCAGTGTCTTATTTTAATTCTTGTCTTCCTACTGCTCTTTGAATTAGGTCTCCAGAATTCCATTACCCGGAAAGATATCAGACCGTAGTGGGTCACACTGAAACTTGAAAATGACTCCTTAATATTAGTCAGCACAGCTGCGGCTTTGAATCCCAGGAGAAAAGTGAAAGTGTAACCTACTGGAAAATCCTCACTCATCCATTTTCTGACCCTCCTGCATCTTTCCTCAAGATCATTCTACTATTTCTCTGCAGTTACAAGTATGGCAGTTCGTGTATGAATTTTGCAAAATGAAGTAGTTGGCTCTGGTAGCTTGTGAAATGCATTTTCTTTTCAAATTTATAAGCCAATCTTGAACAGCAGTTGTTATTAGTATTTTAGATGTCCCAAGATCTTTACTGAAACATGAAAGTTAAATGCTTTCACAGTTTTTCTGCTCATAGTTTAATTTTTTACCTTTATTTCCTAAGTTGAATCTTGAATATGGAGTGATGTTTGTACTTTCTCTTAGATATAAAGTTGAAAGGCAAGGGGAAATTGGGGCTTGTTTCATTTATATTTAAAAATTTTGCCTGTATAAAGAAAAATAATAAGGCATAGAACAGGATAACAGAGGACTGTCTGGACAGGATCAACATTTCAGCAAAAAGTAGTGCTTTAAGTTAAAGATTTCAAAGCTCCAAGAAGATCCACTGAGAATATTCAGGCTTGAAAATATGACACAAAAGTGCCAAATCAGTGGAATAACAACATAAAGCCTGAATGTTGGAGTAGGCATTATCACTGATGGTAAAATAGCCATAACTGAAATGATTAGAAGGGATTATGGGCAGTCCAGAGAAATAAAATTAAAATGAAAGGACTATAAACGGTCGACTTTAATCTTGTGGTTCCAAGTTTAAGCCAAAATAGTAGCAAGGCAAAATTGTGGAACTATTGTGGGGAAAAATACTTTTTCTAAAATGCTTTTTCCTCAGTACATGCCCGAGAATAAAAATATTTTTCTTTCAATGGAGAATTGTCAGCTTGAAAATTCAAGCACAGTGTGTAAGACATGAGCATTGTAGGTAGGGCATAATTAAGGAGTTACAGTTAACATTAGACAGCATTTGAATTGTTGTATATCAGGTCACGGGAAAGCTTTTTATAATTGTACTTCAAAAGAAGAGATGGAGAAGGCAATGGCACCCCACTCCAGTACTCTTGCCTGGAAAATCCCATAGGCGGAGGAGCCTTGTGGGTTGCAGTCCATGGGGTCCCTAGGAGTTGGACAAGACTGAGTGACTTCACTTTCACTTTTCACTTTCATGCATTGGAGAAGGAAATGGCAACCCACTCCAGTGTTCTTGCCTGGAGAATCCCAGGGATGGGGAGCCTGGTGGGCTGCCGTCTATGGGGTCGCACAGAGTCGGACACGACTGAAGCGACTTAGCAGCAGCAGCAGTAGCAAAAGAAGAGAAGCATGCAAAGAAGCAGAATGCTGACCTATTTAAGTTTAGTCAGTTTTGAAAGGAGTCTGTTCAATATTAAACAAGATTTAAGATTCTTTAAAATGCATTTTCTTTGGAGTTAGAAATATCTGTGATTTTAAGAGTATTATACTGTTTGCTTTTGTTGAGTATTTTTATCTTAGCAAAATGCACAAACCTGTGACTTAATAGCTGGGAGTTTCCATTGGAGTTATCTTCCTCCATGTCTTCATGGTTCTTATGTGCTAGGATTTTAGTGACTTGCATTTGTATCAGATCTCTTCAACCAACTATACATGATTTTGACAAGTCTTTGGCTTTTTGCACCTCCATTTATTTATTTAAAAGTGCTGGATTAGATTTTTAAGGTCTCTTTTTGTTTGAAAGTTCTATTTAAATTTCTCATAATTTATGATTGCTGACATTCAATATAATTATGAAAGTCTGAGTATGGCATAAGAAAACAATTTTTAGTTATTTGGAAGATAATAAGAGAAAACCTTTGAATATTTGGGTGTACCTTGCAAATATGAGAGATAATTTTGAATAATGCTTTACCAGTTTGCCTGCCTTTAACTCTATAATTCTTATTTGGACTTAACTGAAGCAAAGAATTATTTATAAACAGATTTACCTGTTTCTTTATTTGAGACATATAATAAGAACATTAAACAATCTATAATTTATGAATAAAAAAACAAATGTCCCTTACTTTAAAAAATATCAGATTATTTGGCTTTCTTCTATTTGTAATCTATCTATCTATTTCAAGAGAAGAGACAGAGAGAGAGAGAGACTAAGGAAGTCTAGGTAAACAGTGTTGAAAGAGTTTAGGGTTAGACATAAGAATTGAAAAAGGAGTAAAATTTTTTTTTTTTCCAGAAAAATTCTTCTATGGAAAGACATGGGCACTGTGTCCTCTTTTGCTTTGCACAAAAACTTCTTTATATTTTCTTCAGGTCAAATATTAGGTATAATAAGTTTGTAGGACTTAAACGACTACTACAGTATTATTTTGAGTCAGGTCAAGGATTGAAGTAAAGGAAATTAAAAGTCTGGGTTTGACTTCTATGGGAAAAGAGTCCTGGTTCTGGGAGCCAAGTTGGACTCAGTGAGAGAAATGAAAGTATACATTTTCCTCTTGATTTATAGATTACTGAAACCTAGGAGAATAGCCAGTCACTAGAAAGAAAAGACTAAGCAAGAAAAAATTCCAAGTTTCATAAATTTTGAAACTGATATTCTAATTCGTTCAAATTTCTTGGTATATACAAGAGGTTATTTAGAGTGAATGAAAACCAAGTGAATACTTACAAAATGATAGGTATATCATGGCCAAAAAGTGAGTGCTATTGATAATTAAAAAGAAAGACAAAGCCCATTAAAAATATGAAACCTCAAAAGAAGTTAAGCAGATTAGGAAAAAAAAAAGTTTCTAAGTAGGATACTCAAGAGGAAAGTCTCAGAAATCCAGTGGGAGTCATGAATAAAAAATGTCTGGTGGATTTTTATGCACATTTTTCAGTTAAATATAAAGACAACAACCTATGTGGCTGTTAGAATATTCTTCTATTTTAAGAGGCTCAAAATTTATTTTGCAATAGAGCCAGTGGGGTATATGCATTACTCTTCATTTTTTTTTTTTTTTACTTTACAATATTGTATAGGTTTTGCCATACATCAACATGCATCTTATAAGTAATTCTACTAGTGTTCTAAAACTGCCACCTTAACTTGCAGGTAATAACATTACCGTTCAGAGAAAGATCTCGTTTTCAGTAGTGAGAGTTAACAAATACTTTGAAATTAAGCAGTCTTGGCTACTTCAGTTTTGATTACATTTAGTATATCTTGTTAGTGTTTTTTCAGATATTTTGAAAAATAGTTGGACATTTTGAAAATTATTTTTTCTGAAAAGACTAATACAAATACTTCTTGGAACATGTCACATGTTTAACTCTTTACATACTATACTATTTCCCCAAGGGATATGAGCCAGTACAAAAATGCAATAAAGTTGAGACATTTGTGAGAAAAGTATATATACAAAGTAATAAGAGATCTATCCACCCACTTTTATCACATTATTCTGTCAGAACACTTAACATTGTCTAAAATCTGCCACTGTTTCCATGTTTTCCCCATCTATGCCACAATCTCATGGAACCGGATCCCATGATCATAGTTTTTTGAATGTTGATTGTTAAGCCACCCTTTTCACTCTCCATCAAGTTGGTGATGCCATTCAACCATCTCATCCTCTGTTGTCTCCTTCTCCTCCCACTCTCAATCTTTCCCAGCCTCAGGGTCTTTTCAAATGAGTCAGTTCTTTGCATCAGGTGGCCAAAGCATTGGAGCTTCAGCTTTAACATCAGTCCTTCCAATGAACACCCAGGACTGATCTCCTTTAGAATGGACTGGTTGGCTCTCCTTGCAGTCCAAGGGACTCTCAAGAGTCTTCTCCAACACCACAGTTCAAAGGCATCAATTCTTCGGCATTCAGCCTTCTTCACAGTCCAACTCTCATATCCATACATGACCACTGGAAAAACCATAGTCTTGCCTAGACGGACCTTTGTTGGCAAAGTAATGTCTCTGCTTTTCAATATGCTATCTAGCTTGGAGAAGGCAATGGCACCCCACTCCAGTACTCTTGCCTGGAAAATCCCATGGACAAAGGAGCCTGGTGGGCTGCAGTCCATGGGGTCGCTGGGAGTCGGACACGACTGAGCGACTTCACTTTCATTTTTCATTTTCATGCATTGGAGAAGGAAATGGCAACCCACTCCAGTGTTCTTGCCTGGAGAATCCCAGGGACGGAGGAGCCTGGTGGGCTGCCGTCTATGGGGTCGCACGGAGTCGTACACGACTGAAGCGACTTAGCAGCAGCAGCAGCAGCTTGGTCATAACTTTTTTCCAAGGAGTAAGCATCTTAATTTCATGGCTGCAGTCACCATCTGCAGTGATTTTGGAGCCAAAAAAATAAAGTCTGACACTGTTTCCCTATCTATTTCCCATGAGGTGATGGGACTGGATGCCATGATCTTTGTTTTCTGAATGTTGAGCTTTAAGCCAACTTTTTGACTCTCCTCTTTCACTTTCATCAAGAGGCTCTTTAGTTCTTCTTCAATTTCTGCCATAAGGATGGTGTCATCTGCATATCTGAGGTTACTGATATTTCTCCTGGCAATCTTGATCCCAGCTTGTGCTTCATCCAGTCCAGCATTTCACATGATGTACTCTGCATTTAAGTTAAATAAGCAGGGTACAGTATATTGCCTTGTAATACTCTGAAACATCCACTTCTGCTTCATTGACTATGTTAAAGCCTTTGACTATTGGATCACAACAAACTGTGGGAAATTCTTAAAGAGGTGGGAATACTAGACTACCTTATCTGCCTCCTGAGAAACCCTTATGCAGGTCAAGAAGCAACAGTTAGACACAGAAAAGCACAGTGGTTCAAAATTGGGAAAGGAGTAAATCAAGGCTGTGTATTATCACCCTCCTTATTTAACTTACAATTCATAGTAATTTAATAAATATGAAGTATTTGTTTTTTTAAGCTGGTAAACATACAGCCATGAAACCGATTTGAATTGCCAAAAGATTTTATAATAAGCCTGTATATTTCTAATATCGTTTATGATTTTCAGTTTGGCCAAATTTTCTCATTTTTCTTAAGTCACTTTACTCTGTTCACCCTTGTACTTCTTTCTTTACTTTTTCAATAATTTCAACTTCTTTTTATTGATGCTATTATTTTGCTTGTTTTGGTTTATTGTTGTTTTGCTTTTCCTTAACGTCTACATGTGCGCTTAGTCATGTCTGACTCCTTGCAACCCTGTGGATTGTAGCCTGCCAGGCTCATGTGTCCATGGGATTTCCCAGGTGAGAATACTGGAGTGGGTAGCCATGCCCTCCTCCAGGGGATCTTCCTGACACAGGGATTGAACCTACATCTCTCGTGTCTCCTGCATTGGCAGGTGGATTTTTAACAAACTAGGCAAACTGGGGGTCAAAGTGAATATTTATTTTACATTAAGTTGTTTTTGTTTGATAATAAATTCTTTTCAGCTATCATCTGAGCCCTATTTTAGTTGTACCATATGAATTAGTATAATGTTTCTAATTATTTCTAAAATAATTTATAATTCATTTTTCTCTTGGATTCATGAAAGCCTTTTAATTTATAAAATGTTTATCCTTTATTATAAACTTTCATTGAATTATATTTAAGGAATGAGACCTATCAATATATCTTTTTAAAAAGTTTTAGAATTTTTAAAATGTGACGTAAAATTGGTGTATGATTGTCAATGAACATAAGAATGTATTTTCTCTGTTTTGAATGTACTGTTATATATATAGTCTATCAATTAATTTAATTAAATAATTAATATTCTCAATATTTTAACTGCTTACTCTGTAAAATTGTGAAAAAGATATATTTTCTATATTTATATTTTAATCAAGTTAATCTTTTCACCTCAGGAGTTCTTAATTTTTAAAAATTTTCATGTTGCTTGTTGCTTAAAAATGTATCTCTGTTTTATCATCTTGATGAATTACATTGTTTGCCAATATGTTACAATATCTCCCTTTCCTATTTCAATGTCATTAGCTATAAATTTTACTTTATCTAATGTTAATTATTTAATTATGACTGTGCCTGTGTGTGTGTGCTCAGTCAGTCGGTCGTGTCCAGCTCTTTGCAACCCCAAGGACTGGAGTCCACAAGGCTCCTCTGCCCATGGAATATCTCAGGCAAGCAAGAATACTGGAGTGGGTTGCCATTTCCTTCTCTAGGGGATCTTTCCGATCCAGGGATCAAACCAGGATCTCTTGTGTCTCCTGCATTTGCAGGTGAATTCTTTACCACTGTGCCACCTGGGATTCAAATATTAAACATCTAATCTTTTCATTCTGTTTGCATTCACCCATTTTTTATTTTTGATGTCTCATTGTCACGGATTTTGTTGTAGCTTTCAAAAACAACAAGTATTTTAAAAATAAAACATAGTTTGATTGTCTGCCTTTCTTTAGGAGAAAACAACCTTATAATAATATTTATAAAAATGGTTGAAGTGTGTGCTAAGTCGTTTCAGTCATGTCCGACTCTTTGGAACGCTATGGACCATAGCCTGCCAGGCTCCTCTGTCTGGGGGGTTCTCCAGGCGATAATACTGAAGTGGGTTGTCATGCCCTTCTCTGGGGGGTCTTCCTGGCCCAGGATTTGAACCTTGGTCCTGTTTCCTGCATTGAGAGATGGGTTCTTTACCATTAATACCATCCGGGAAGCTTATATTTCTTCTATCTCATTTTATTTTTGCTTAATAAATTTTCTGGTTTGGTCAAGTTTTAGTTTATTCCTTTCTTTTCTTACGTATTTGAAGTTTAATGGCTGTCAAATTTGTTGGTGTAATGTAGTCACTGATGGCCAAATTAAAGGTCAGTTATATTCTCATCATTGAGGACACATGGTGAACAAGAGAGTTAAGGTGTTTGCTGTCATGAACTTTATATTCTGATGAAGGCAGATAGATTATAAACCAACCGAAAAATAGGTAATAATTTAATAAACAAGAAACTATTAGATGAATACTGTAGAGAAATCAAATAGAAAAATATAATAGGTGACTGGGAGGCTTAGAAGTACCTTCTGAGTTCTGCTACCTTCCATGCTCTGTCAAGAACACCTTGATAAAAAAAAAGGCAGTGGCATGGTCACCAACTTCTCAGCATTCCTGATGCTTTTTATTAAAAGTGTTTTTACTCATTTATTTAATTTTTTAGGCCATTCTGGTTGGCACGTGGTATCCTCTCTGTGACCAGGGTTCAAAACTGTGACCCCTGCAGTAGAAGCTCGGAGTCTTAATCACTGAATCATGGAAGTCCCCCAAAGCTTTTCCTCTGCGTTTCTAGACTGGCAAATGCACAGATTCTCTCTCTTTTTTTTCTCTCATTTTAACATAATGTACATATGGAACTTGCATTGGGGTAAAGAGAACATGTGTCTTTCGGTAAAACTATTTTTTTTTTTCCTTCAGCAGAACTGAATGTTTTTCCATTCTGACATTTCATTAATTTTGCTTCAAGGAAAAGAAATGAGTTGATTAAAAGTGGAAAAAATGACAGTAGTAGCATATTGTGGTAATATATTTATTTCATGTCAAATTAAATCAATAAAAGAGGTTAAGATTATCCTGTAATACTTTCACCATTTGTTGAGGTCTTGAAGATTTTTTTTAAAGAAAGATGGCCAACAAGCTGATTTACACCATAGTTGATACCACAGCTTCTATTGTGACAAAATATTGTTATAATTTTGAGAGAATGAAATACATTAAGATCAGAGCAGTATAGTTAATGGAGACTTAAAATTTATCTACTTAGCACTATAAGACATTAAAATCTTGAACAGTTGAAGCTTTCATTTCACCATTAGTAAACTTTAATTTTTTATAGTGTTTGCAATAGTGTTAAACAATATTTGCAAAGTTTTAACTATTAATTTTCCAGACAGTTGTCATTAATGATTCAGTTTTATGAAACATTGTTTTTTTTAACCCTTTAAAAAAATCACTGGGATAATTTTTAGAGTAAAATAATATAAGAGCAATTAAAATTATCTTAAATTCTTACTTAGCACTCAGTTCAGTTCAGTTCAGTCGCTCAGTCATGTCCGACTCTTTGCAACCCCATGAACCACAGCATGCCAGGCCTCCCTGTCCATCACCAACTCCCGGAGTATACCCAAACTTATGTCCATTGAGTTGGTGATGCCATCCAACCATCTCATCCTCTGTCGTCCCCTTCTCCTCCTGCCCTCAATCTTTCCCAGCATCAGGATCTTTTCAAATGAGTCAGTTCTTAGCATCAGGTGGCCAAAGTATTGGAGTTTCAGCTTCAACATCAGTCCTTCCAATGAACACTCAGGACTGATCTCCTTTAGAATGGACTGGTTGGATCTCCTTGCAGTCCAAGGGACTCTCAAGAGTCTTCTCAACACCACAGTTCAAAAGTATCAATTCTTTGGCGCTCAGCTTTCTTTACAGTCCAACTCTCACATCCATAAATGACTTCAGACAAATATTTGTATGTCTGTGCAGCTCTTAGAGAAAATCCAGATTTGGCTTTACTCACTGATAGTTGGTTTGAAGTTGTTGAAAACTGTTTGAGATACTAAGTGCTTAGAGGGGTTTTGATTATTAGCTGGCAGACTTCAAAAGGCTTGGATATTTGGTTTGGATAAAGCTTGATTAGTTTGAGTGGCTATTCAGATCTCCCCCCAAATCTCTTAGGGCTTCTTTCCAGGTCTTTCCTATTCATTCTTCACCTGTCTCCCAAGAAAGTTGAGCTTCATGGTTTTAGAACTGCAGTTCCTAGATAAATATTCTTGAAGACTGTCTTTATAAAGATTGACAAGTCATTTGATCCACTATTTTTTAGAACCTTTATATTCATTGTCTACATATGCAGATAATTTTCTTTTCCTGTTATCAGGATCGTGGACTTTTAGAACTCTATGGGAAGCTTTGAGATCATCTAGTCAATTCAGCTATGTGTGCGTGTTAAGTCACTTCAGGACTTCCCTGGTGGCTCAGATGGTAAAGCATCTGCCTACAATGTGGGAGACCCTGGTTCGATCCCTGGGTCAGGAAGATCCCCTGGAGAAAGAAATGGCAATCCACTCCAGTACTCTTGTCTGGGAAATCCCATGTACGGAGAATCCTGGTAGACTACAGTCCATGGGGTCGCAAAGAGTTGGACACGACTGAGCGACTTCACTTCACTTCACTTTAAGTCACTTTAGTCAAGTCCGATTCTTTGTGACCCCATGGACTGTAAGTCTTCCAAGTTCCTCTGTCCATGGGATTCTCCAGGAGAGGATACTGGAGAGGGTTGTCATGCCCTCCTCCAGGGGATCTTCCTGACCCAGGGACTGAATTTAGAGGGACTGAATTTGCGTCTCTTAGGTTGCGTTGGCGGGTTCTTTACTACCAGCGCCATCTGTGAAGACCAGCTAGTCAATTCAGTTATACATGTTGGGAAGGTGAGTTCTCTAAGCTACTTGGTGGCTCAGACGGTAAAGAATCCGCCTGCAATGTGGAAGACCTGGGTTTGATGCCTGGGTCCAGAAGATCCCCTGGAGAAGGAAAAGGCTACCCACTCCAATATTCTGGCCTGGAGAATTCCATGCACTGAGGAGCCTGGTCCATGGGGTCGCCAGAGTCAGACATGACTAAGCGACTAAGCTTAGAAGCTACTTTAAGATCAGTTGTTGAATGGAATACAAGTAGTTCAAATAAGACTGTTGTAAGGGACAAATCAGATAATATATTAAAAATATCTGGCCATATTAAGCTATGCACAGTACACACACAGACTTTTTACTTCCTTCCTTTCACATAGAATGAGTTTAGTAGATAAACGTGGACTGGCTTCTGCCTCATGAATCCTCTTTTGACCATAATTCCTAAAATCCTCTTCCTTAACTCTCTATTGATCTAAAACCATTTTCTTCTTTTTTCCTCTTTCTTTCCTTGATAATTATTTTTCTCCTCACCTGTTCAATCTTTGCCTTTCTAGTCATATGGATTTTTATCATATATTGTTTTCCAGGATTAATAGCCAGAATTTCAAGAATACAATCAATACTATATAATGTGCACTTCTTAATAATCCATCTCAAAGAGATTAGCATAATGGATGTAAGTTATATACTTTGTAATTTTTATGTTCAAATATATCCCATATATAAATTATGTATATTATAGAGGTCATTGAAAGCAAATATTTTTCCTTTGATTAGACTGATTGATTGTAGAATATTTTCTATATCAGCTATTATGTTAAGCCCTTTCTTCAATCATTTTTAAAAATCCTCAAAGATTTCTAATGAAACACATATTTCCTCTATTTGAAACACTCTGTCCCCTGATAGTCACACAGGGGGTTTTTCCTCTGGTTTCACCTCAAATATCTTCTTCCATAATATCCCATCTAAAATGTGTCCCAGGCTCTCTTTAATACATCATTTACTTTTATTTCTTACTACCTATCATATACATATATAAAATTATCTTAGTTGCTTACTTGTCATTATTTCCCTCCCTCGACAACTATAATTTAAGCCCCATGATATCAGAGATTTTGTCTGTCTTGTTCATTGCTGAATTTCTAGCACCCAGCATGATGCCAAGTACAAACGGATGTTCAATATTTATCAATGATTTCATGTTACTTCAACTGAACCAAATCTAGTAAGGCTGATTAACTCACTCAGTTAAAAAGCTAGTGAGGAGCAGAATAGTTGTCCAACTCATGTTTCTATAATTTCAACATCCATGTTTCTCACCACAATTTTTGATTGTTCTCAGACTATTTTTAGATTTTACCTAAAAAGAGAATGAAAACAAGAGCCATTCCATTCTTGTGTAAACCAATTCAGGATCCCACACATTCAAATATCCTAGACAAAACTGTTACTACTAAACAGCCATGTGTGTTTTCCAGATTCTCATATTTATTGCAGATATAATGATTTAATTAGAAGACTTTTGAGAGTCCCTTGGATGGCAAGGAGATCAAACCTGTCAATCTTAAAGCATATTCATTGGAAGGACTGATGCTGAAGCTGAAGCTCCAATACTTTGGCCATCTGATGTGAAGAGCTAATTTACTGGAAAAGACCTTGGTGCTGGGAAAGATTGAGGGCAAGAGGAGAAGGGGCTGACAGAGAATAAGATGGTTGGATGGCATCACTAACTCAATGGACATGAGTTTGAGCAAACTCAGGGAGATAATAAAGAACAGGGTATCCTGGCATACTGCAGTTCATGGGGTATCAGAGAATCAGACATGACTTGGCAACTGAACAACAATTAGTTATTTATGGGACATTCATTTCTTCCTTTAGTTATTCGGAAACTTCAAGGAGATATTTTGGATTCATTTTTTCATTTTGTGATCAGTTTTTGAATTCCTCTTGTTTATTTTTTTTTCTTTTTCTTTTCTTTATTTTTTTTATTTTTTAACTTTACAATATTGTATTGGTTTTGCCATATATCAAAATGAATTCCTCTTGTTTAATCCTTCAGTGCTCTGTAGCTTATAAAATAAATTATAATAGTTAATTGGTCCAAGAATTTTTGCATTTAATGTTTATGACATACATTATCAGGTCTGACTACAGTATTTGAATAATTTGTGAGGTACCCAGGCTTAAAATAGTTTCTTTAATAATACCCTTAAAATAGTTTCTGATTTATTGTTATAACAATCTGGGAGCTGGAATTTATTGGTATTATGTTTTCAACATCTCTGGTGCCACCATGTTATTACTCAAAGAATTAAGATTTCAGTCCTTAAAGGAGAACAATGTTGACATTTCCTTCTCTATAACTCATCTATGAATGAGCATCAACCATTTATGAGGAGAAGGAATAAATTAGAAGTGTTATATATTACCATTAATTGAAAAACAGAAAGATACATTATTTCTTTTTTAAATAGATTTTCTATAAATACATTTGCTTTATATTTTACTAAGTTGCTTTTTCAAAACTGAAAATGAAGTCATAGAAGCAATTTTAGTTTGAGAGTCTTTTCATAGGTAAACTAGAGAAGTTTATTAACACTTAGATACAGATGTACAGGAAAGTTAAGTATAACAATTAAAGCAGTTTAAATCTATCTTATTCACAATATTGGGGTGAGAGAAACTCAGAAAACATGTAATTCCAGCGAGTCAACTATATAAATATTTTCAGTTGAGTTGGTAGCAAAAGATTTTAAATATAATCTAAAAATGAAGATTGTAAAGAAATTTACCTCTGATCTTCTTCTCTGAACACTGATTTTATATAAAAGTTTCATGAAGAAAACACTTGGGTATATGTTATTAGGTCATTGTTTTTACATAATTTGTAGTTACTTTTAAGTACCACAATAATGTAAATTATTACATAATTTGTGTAGACTCTGTTAAGAAAGACGCACGCTAAAGGCTATCTCAGTTCAGTTCAGTCGCTCAGTAGTGTCCGACTCTTTGTGACCCCATGAATTGCAGCACGCCAGGCCTCCCTGTCCATCACCAACTCCCGGAGTTTACTCAGACTCACGTCCATCGAGTCAGTGAGGCCATCCAGCCATCTCATCCTCTGTCGTCCCCTTCTCCTCCTGCCCCCAATCCCTCCCAGCATCACAGTCTTTTCCAATGAGTCAACTCTTCGCATGAGGTAGCCAAAGTACTGGAATTTCAGCTTTAGCATCATTCCTTCCAAAGAAAATGCCAGGGCTGATCTCCTTTAGAATGGACTGGTTGGATCTCCTTGGCAGTCCAAGGGACTCTCAAGAGTCTTCTCCAACACCACAGTTCAAAAGCATCAATTCTTCAGCGCTCAGCCTTCTTCACAGTCCAACTCTCACATCCATACATGACCACTGGAAAAACCATAGCCTTGACTAGATGAACCTTTGTTGGCAAAGTAATGTCTCTGCTTTTCAATATGCTATCTAGGTTGGTCATAACTTTTCTTCCAAGGAGTAAGCGTCTTTTAATTTCATGGCTGCAGTCACCATCTGTAGTGATTTTGGAGCCCAGAAAATAAAGTCTGACACTGTTTCCACTGTTTCCACATCTATTTCCCATGAAGTGATGGGACCAGATGCCATGATCTTCATTTTCTGAATGTTGAATTTTGAGCCAACTGTTTCACTCTCCTCTTTAACCTTCATCAAGAGGCTTTTTAGTTCCTCTTCACTTTCTGCTATAAGGCTGGTGTCGTCTGCATATCTGAGGTTATTGATATCTCTCCCAGCAATCTTGATTCCAGCTTGTGCTTCTTCCAGTCCAGCGTTTTTCATGATGTACTCTGCATAGAAGTTAAATAAGCAGGGTGACAACATACAGCCTTGATGTACTCCTTTTCCTATTTGGAACCAGTCTGTTGTTCCATGTCCAGTTCTAACTGTTGCTTCCTGACCTGCATACAAATTTCTCAAGAGGCAAGTCAGGTGGTCTGGTATTCCCATCTCTTTCAGAATTTTCCACAGTTTATCTACAGGAAATAAAAAGTCAAGAACTTGAAAGAGGCTTCTACTTTATCAAGATAGTAACAACCCTGAAACTACAGAGTTTTAAGAAAGATTTAAAGGTTACATTTTACTCTAATTGAGATTTTCCTCAAAATATTTTTAAATTTTAAAAATATTTTAAAATCTATAATATACTTTGATTTACTATTTTAAAGGAAACTAATACTGTTAAAAGCTTATATACATGAAAAACATTTAAAATATGACTTAATGATGGAGCATATTAGAGTGTTCTGGGCTTATTCAGTTTCCTAAAATAATTTAAAATTCACTAACCTGATTTTACTATGGAGATTTTTTTTAATTTAACCTCTATTTTTTGATTTTTATAAAACATATTTTAGAGGTTAATGTTACTATTTAGTGCTTGTAATTATATTTCAACATTGTGAGTTCTGCCTCTTTGTGAGGTCAACAGTAATATTTTATAATTAATCCAGATGAAAAGTTATTTAATTATATTTTATTTGTTTTGTAAACTAGACTTAGCAACTGAACAACAAGCGTTTCCTAGTAGTAAGACAATTTTAATTTAAGTATAAGAAGATATATGTTTGCCAGCATAAAACAGAAGGCCAGTCATATAGGATTCATTTTAAAAACAGTGTGCTCATAGAAGCTATAGAAGAATTAAGGCCAACCAAAGTAATTTTCATTAGTTTTCTTGGTTCATCTGTATTTACACAGTAGCCAAACCAACTTTGTTTGTAGCAGTATTTAAAAAAATTTCTATGGCTCACTATGGGACCTGCTCTTTCAAAGTACCTCAGTAATAATGTAGGAGATTACAGGTTATTTGGGATAAACTCATTTAAACTGCTTATCTTGACAAGGCTACTCTCTTTATGCTGAAAAGCATATCTCTCTACCCATGAATGTCTGAAAATCTGCTCTTTGCAGTTCTATCTATAATGCTCAATGTTGAACATATACATATTCAAATATTATCTTCTCATACCCATCAAAATGATGATCAAAAAAAAGAACACAAATAACAAATGCTGGTGAGGATGTAGAGAAAAGACAACTCTTGTTGCCTTGTTCCACTCTTGGTGGGAATGTAAATTGATACATCCACCATGGAAACAGCATGGAAGTTTCTCAAAAAATTAAAAATAGAACTACCATATGACTCAGCAATTTCACTCCTTTGTATATATCCAAAGAAACCCAAAACACTAGTTTGAAAAGATGCATGCACCCCAAAGTTCACAGCAGCATTATTTACAATTGTCAGGACTTGGAAACAACCTAAGCATCCATCAACAGATGAAGAAATAAAGAAGATGTGGTATACAAAACACAATGGAATACTACTCAGTAACATGCATGGACTTGGGGGGATTTATGCTAAGTGAAATAAGTCAGACAGAGAAAGACAAACACTGTGTAATATCACTTATATGTGGAATCTAAAAAATACAGCAAACTAGTGAACAAAGCAAAAAACCAGCAGACTCATAGAGAACAAACTAGTGGTTACCAGTCGGGAGAGGGGAAGCGGGGAGAGGCAATATAGAAGTAAGGGATTAAGAGGTACAAACTATTATGTATAAAATAAGCTACAAGGATATATTGTACAATATTGGGCACATTGCCAACATTTTATAATAACTATAAAAGAGCATAACCTTTAAAAATTGTGAATCACTATATTGTACACCTGTAACATATAATATTGTATATCAACTATACTTTGAAAAAAAAATGATTGTAAAGCTTTCTGAACTGAGGACAGATAAAACTGACCACTTAGAGTGTTCTAGTTCCATTGCTTAAAATGATGTTGCTGCTGCTGCTGCTAAGTCACTTCAGTCGTGTCCGACTCTGTGCGACCCCATAGACAGCAGCCCATCAGGCTCTGCTGTCCCTGGGATTCTCCTGCCATTCTAAAATTGTCTGGTGCTGAAATATGTTCAACTTCAGTATACACTTGTTGAATTTTTCTTATATTGGGACACTAGATGAAAAAGGTCAAAGATGGCTAAATTGCTCAGCACGTATCTTTAACTAGATTTGAGCATTGAGTATGAAAAACATAAACTGTCATTCTTGGAAACAGAACTAACTGTAGACTCAGATCAAATCAATAATGACAGCAAAATCTTATTTAAAATTTAGTTTTATTTGCAACTACACTTTTAGATTTAATTCTTCTTTGATTTCTGTATTGTTTTTTGGTTTTTCCCTGGTTAATTTAATTATTATGCTTCTTTCTTTGTTGCTTCTTGCAGGGGACTTTTATGAATGATCTAGTTCTGATTTTCAGTGCACACCATGTTCTTTTTAAATATTGGATTAGTATGTGTTATATTTTCTCCCTTTCCATTTCTTGAAGCTTACTATTTTAAAAGCTTTTGAAGCTAGAGAATCTAATGATTAATCACCTTGTTTATGAGTAAGGTTTAACAAATGTTGGCTGGTAGTAATAACCCATTAGTTATTAATGATAAAAAGTCAAGAATTTATATACCAATATCATGAATGCTCACAATTGAGAATGATACAGTCCTGAGGTTCTTATAGCTATAGTTTTTGTTGTGTCAAGTAATAAAGATCCCAGAATGAAAAATATGTTACTTAATTCCATAAGAAATACAAGTTGAAGCAACCAATTTTGTATGGCCTAAAACATCTGTCATTAATAGAGGCTATAGTAATTTTTAACTAACTATATTAGTTTTTTAGTTAAACAGAGGTTCTAGAGATTAATTAAAATGACAAAAAGAGACTTACATTGCCAGAAAAAGATATCTTAATTAGTGTCTAATGAAAAGCTTTTGTTTTTAAATGCCAAAATATTTGAGCCAAGATTAAGAGATTTTCAGCCAAGATTAGATTATTTTCCAGTCATAAAATGTGTCAAATTGTAACTCATGTTTATTAGTATAGCTTTCATTTTTTTATAAACCCGAATAAAATCTGTGTAGAATTGGCAAGTAATTTTAAAAGCTAAATATAACTCTATAAATTGTAATTTGGAATTTCATTTGGATCTTATTTCTTAAAGCCAAATAAACTCATGCTTCATAGGTTTTAGAATTTATGAAATACTGGTTTAAAGTTGGACAGCTTTTTGATTCTCTTTGGAATAATCCAGATCTCAAAGTAATCTATGTGTGAGAAAAAATTGACTATTTGAAACATTATGAAAGCTTTACAAGGTTTAATTTTCCCAGAGGAAGTAAGCAAATTTAACCTTGTATATCTAGTTGGCTGGGAGATATTTAAGATAAATCTCCAACCTCATAAAGATGTATCACATTAAGAAGTCCAACATTTTTGACAATTAGCTTTTTAAACATAAATTCTGTCAATTCTATTTGTTTCAATGTTTTGCATGCTGATAAACTTAAAGAAAATCGATATTTGAGAGTAAAGTAAGTAATCTGAAACAGAACCCACATTCTATTACCATAGATACTCTAGTAATATATCATATATAATTTTACTGTTTCCTTTGGCTTATTTTGGCTCCTAGCTTGGTCTTCTATTTTAGCTTCTATAGGTGAAAGTTTAAATATTGATTTGAGACCTTTGTTCTTTTTTAATTTAAGCATTTAATGCTAGAAAATACCTTTTAGATATTCCTTTTGCTACATGTCATGAATTTTGACATGTTGTATTTTCTTTTTTTACTCAGTGCAAAATATTTTGTAACTTCCTTTATGCTTTCTCCATTGGCCCATAGCTTCTTAAAAGTGTTGCTTAAATTATGAATGTTTGATGAGTTTCCAGGCAACTTTGTAATACTGATTTCTAGCTTAGTTCCATTGTGATCATAAAACAAACTTTGTATGACTTAGCTTTTAACACTGTTAATGTTTGTTTGTGTCTCAGTATTTTCAGATGCTCCATGGGCCTGAAAAGTCTATATATTCTTCTGCTTTTATATGAAATGTGTCAATGTGAATGAAGTCAAGTTGGTTTATAGTGCTGTTACTGAGGTAGGAGGTACATGCCTGCATGCCCAGCCCCCCAGGGTAAAACAATTGGAAATTCATTCCCTATGGACTGAAACTCCAAGACAAGAATAGCAGGACAAATAAGGGAGGAGGCTGGGCCCTGCCCAGACCACATATTTCTCATTCCCAAAGTCAGGAGATCTCCTTAACCACAACTGCGCAGTAAGGCTCCTTGGAGGTCAAAGGAGGAGTAATGTCAAGGGATGCTTTACCCATAAAATTCATCCTGGCTAAGAGATGTGTGCGTACACATGGAAAGATCCTGAGATATACCAAATATGGACTGTGAACCAGGCAAATCAAAATGATTGACCAAGGAACTGGAAGAAATGCCCCATATAAGTGATTTAAATTACCCCGAGAGTGCAACTCAGGGACTCTCCCTCTGAATCTGCTCATGTGTTTATCCACATGTACTATTCTCTTTTTCCTCTTAATAAATACTTATAAATTAAATACTTAATAAATACTTCACTACTTTGCATCTTTGTGGAAATTCTTTTCAGCAAAGCCGAAGGGCCAGGGCCCTTGCCCCTGACCACTGGTCTAGTGGCTAGACCCTGGTGCTCTCACCACCACTACCTGGCCTCAATCTCTGGCTGGGAACTCAGGCCTGGCTCCAAGTCATTGCAGACAGAGGTATCTCAAGATCATTCTGATTTTCTTTATCTTTACTGGTATTCTCTCCACTGGTACTAACAATGATTCAGAGAATTTGTTGAACTCTCCAGTGATAATTTTCTCTCTCTTATTTTAATTTTATCAATTAAAAATTATTTATTTTATTTAGTTTTGGCTGTGCTGGGCCTTTGTTGCCGTGTGAGGGTTTTCTTTAGTTGCGGTGGGTGAGGGCTACTCTCTAGTTGCAGTGCGTGGGC
Source organism: Bubalus bubalis (assembly GCF_019923935.1). Lineage (NCBI taxonomy): Eukaryota > Metazoa > Chordata > Mammalia > Artiodactyla > Bovidae > Bubalus > Bubalus bubalis. Next base: position 75,201,809 of record NC_059166.1, on the reverse strand, counting down.
TTTTCATTGTGGTGGCTTCTCTTGTTGTGGAGCACACATGGGCTCTAGCGTGCATGGGCTTCAGGAGTTGCTGCACGTGGGGTTAGTAGTTGTGGCTGGCTGGCTCCAGAGTGCAAGCTCAGTAGTTATGGCTCATGCGCTTAGTTGCCCCACAGCATATGGGATCTTCCTGGACCAGGGATTGAACCCCTGTCTTCTGCATTGCAAGGCAAAGTGGATTCTTAACCACTGGACCACCAGGGAAGCCCCTTCCTTTTATTTCTAATTTATTTGTGTTTTAGTCAAAGGGATTTAAAAAAAAAAATATTTAACAGCTTTACTGAAGTTTACTTAACTTATAAAAGGAAATGTACGTATTTATTGTGTACTCTTTGATGAATTTAAAACTATACAAATGCCCATGATACCGTCACACAATCAAGTTATCTAGCACCCCCCAGCATTTCCTACGTCCTTTGTTTTCCCCTTGTTGTTTGTTTTTGAGTAAGAACACAATATAAGAGTTATCCTCATAACAAATTTTGAATTGCACAATGTATTGTAACTATACGCATGATATTATATAGCAGATATCTAGAAATTATTCATCTAGTATAACTGAAACTTTATACCCATGAAAATCAACTCCCTAGTTCCTTTTAACACTTTACCTCTGGTAAGCAGTATTGTATTCTATGCTTCTATGAGCTTGACTATTTTAGATTCCCAAGTAAGTGGAACCAATGTGTATATATTCAATAGAATATTGAGGAGCTACTGCACTCCCGTATTCACCACAACATTTTTTCACAATAGCCAAGACACAAAAATAGCCCAAGCATCCACTAACAGATAAATGGCAAAGAAAATGGAATACTATGCAGTGCCCCCAAAAGAAGGAAACGCTGCCATTTGTGACAACATGGATGGAACTGGAGGACTTTAATCAGAAAAACAAACCAGTCACAGGCATTGTTTAATACAGCAAGTTCTTCAGACCTTCTGATGAACATCAAATTGTGAGATCCACTCTACTAAATTGACGCAAATAAGTCTAAAGGGTTTCTTGTAAGAAACACACTGTCGGCTATTTCTTTTTCATCTAACTTGACAATATCTGCCTTTTAATTGTTTAGACTACTTGTATTTATGTAATTACTACTTTAGTGATAGAACTGGTATATAATTACCATCTTGTGTTTTATTTTCCATTGTCCCATCAGTTTGTCTCTTTTGTTCTTCTTTCACTGCTCTTTTTTGGACTGATTTGATAATTTTTTTATGATTTTATCTACTTTATTGACTTATTTGCCCTACCTCTTTTTTTAAGTGGGCTTCCCTCATAGCTCAGTTGGTAAAGAATCCAGTGGTTGGTCTAGAATTTGCCATTACTTCTTAATTAACTATAATTTACCTTCAAATATAGTTTATTCCATTTCCTTCATTTCATCTTTTATGCCATCATGGTCATACATTTTACTTCTCCATATTATAAAAATCCCAAAATATATTGTAACTACTTTTTCATTTGGACAGTCTTTTATATTTTTAAAGTGATTAAGCATGAGGAGAAAAGTCTTTGTATTTACTTTCATCTTATCTTTATTATTTCTAGTACTTTGCCTTTCTTTGTATGAATTTAAATTTCCATCTGGCTTCATGCTCCTGATGAATTAAGACATTCCATTAACAGTTATTGTAGGGTAGGGCTGTTGGCAATGAATTCATCCTATTTTGTTGGTCAGAGAAATATTTTAAATTTTATCTAAAATTTTAAAAGATTTTGTTTCTTTTTGCTGAGTATACAATTCTAGGAGCCATTTTCTCTATTGATATTTTAAAAATGTCATTCCATTAACTTTTGGTTTGTATAGTCTTTGACGAGAAGTCTGCTATAAATTTTTATCTTTATTCCTGTTTGTAATGTTGGTTGTCTTCAAATACTACCTCTATTATTGTTGTTCAGTTGCTAAGTCATGTCCAACTCTTTGTGACCCCGTGGACTGCAATACGCCAGGCTTCCCTGTCCTTCACCATCTCCCAGAGATTACTCAAACTCAAACACACAGAGTAGATGATACCATCTAATCATCTCATCTTCTGTTGCCCCTTTTTCCTCCTGCCCTCAGTCTTTCCCAGCATTAAGGTCTTTTCCAATGAGTCAGCTCTTTGCATCAGGTGGCCAAAGTACTGGAGCTTCAGCTTCAGCATCAGTCCTTCCAATGAATATTCAGAGTTGATTTCTTTGATCTCTTTGCTGTCCAAGGGACTTTCAAGAGACTTCTATAGCACCACAGTTTGAAAGCATCAATTCCTTGGCGCTTAGCCTTCTTTATGGTCCAACTCTCACATCTGTACATGACTACTGGCAAAACCACAGCTTTGACTAGATGGACCTTTGTCAGCAAAGTAATGCCTCTGCTTTTTAATATACCGTCTAGGTCTGCCATAGCTTTTCTTCCAAGGAGCAAGTGTCTTAATTTCATGGCTGCAATCACACTCCAAGGTGATTCTGGAGCCCAGGAAAGTAAAATCTGTCAATGTTTCCATTTTTTCCACATCTATTTGCCATGAAGTGATGGGACCCAATGCCATGATTTTTTTTTTTTTTTTGGAATGTTGAGTTTTAAGCCAACCTTTTCACTCTCCTTTTTCACCTTCATCAAAAGACTCTTTAGTTCTATACAGTTTTAAATTTCTTTGGGGATACAAATTTTATGTGTATTAGTGCACTTAATATCATCCTCCACCTCTTGGCTATTCTATCTGCTTTCTCTTTTCTTTCCATTTTAGCTTGGATAACTTCTGACTTATCTTCAAGATCATTGATTTTTTTCCTCATAGCTACATTCTGTATGTTGATAAACATGTCAAGGTAATTTTTCACCTCTGATACTGTGTTTTAAAATTTATGACATTTCTGACTTTTGTTTTACACTTCAATAACACTGCTTAAAATTCTTATCTTTTATTGTATATAGTTAATTTTTCCTAAGTGCTGGAATATGATGTATAGAAGAACAGTTGAGACTGAAGTGAAAATTATTTCCTCTCAGAAATCAGCCCATCTCTTCTGGGAGGTTGTTAATATGGAGACTTCTCCAAATCTTCTCAGTACTTGAGCTGGGTTTGGATTTAATTGTTGCTGTGCATGTGGTAAGTCACTTCAGTCATGTCCAATTCTGTGCAACCCTATGGGCAGTAGCCTGCCAGGCTCCTCTGTCCATGGGGTTCTCTAGGCAAGAATACTGTCATGAGTTGCCATGCCCTCCGCCAGGGATCTTCCTGACCCAGGGATTGAACTCATGTCTCTTACGTCACCTGCATTGGCAGGCAGGTTCTTTACCACTAGCACTACCTGGGAAGCCTTAAACCTTTATTGAATTACAGGCTTTATATTTTTTAAGTTATTTTATTTATTTAAAAAATTAACTTATTTATAAATTGGAGGATAGTTATTTACAATATTGTGATGGCTTTTGCCATATGAATTGGCCACAGGTATACATGTTTCCCCCTCCTATTATGAAACCCCTGCTACCTCCCTCCCCACCTTATCCCTTTGGATTGTCCCAGAGCACCAGCTTTGTGTGCCCTGCCTCCTGCATCGAACTTGCACTGGTCATCTATTTTATATATGGTAATATATATGTTTCAATGCTATTCTCTCAAGTCATCCCCCCCTCTCCTTCTCCCACTGAGTCCAAAAGTCTCTTCTTTACATCTGTGTCTCCTTTTCTGCCCTGCATGTAGGATCATCAGGACTGTCTTTCTAAATTTCATATGGAGAAGGTGTGGAGAAAAGGGAAGCTTCTTACACTTTTGGTGGGAAAACAAACTGGTACAGCCACTATGGAGAACAGTGTAGAGATTCCTTAAAAAACTGGGACTAGAACTGCCATATGACCCAACAATCCCACTGCTGGGCATACACCTTGAGGAAACCAGAACTGAAAGAGACACATGTACCCCGATGTTCACTGAAGCACTATTTACAACAGCTAGGACATGGAAGCAACCTGGATGTCCATCAGCAGATGATGGATAAGGGAAATATAATACATATACACAATGGAATATTACTTAGCTATAAAAAGGAACACATTTGAGTTAGTTCTAATGGGGTGTATGAACCTGGAGCCTATTAAATAGAGTGAAGTCAGTCAGAAAGAGAAAGACAAATACTGTATATAAACACATTATAGGCTTTAAATTTCTATAGCAGTGGGTATGGACCTAACAGAAGCAGAAGATATTAAGAAGAGGTAGCAAGAATACACAGAAGAACTATACAAAAAGGATCTTCATGACCTGGATAACCATGATGGTGTGATCACTCACATAGAGCCAGACACCTTGGAATGTGAAGTCAAGTGGGCCTTAAGAAGCATCACTATGAGCAAAGCTAGTGGAGGTGATGGAATTTCAGTTGAGCTGTTTCAAATCCTAAAAGATGCTGCTGTGAAAGTGCTGTACTCAATATGCCAGCAAATATGGAAAACTCAGCAGTGGCCACAGGACTGGAAACAGCCAGTTTTCATTTTAATCCCAAAGAAAAGCAGTGCCAAAGAATGTTCAAACTACAGCACAATTCACACATTTCACATGCTAGCAAAGTAATGCTCAAAATTCTCCAAGCCAGCCTTCAACAGTACATGAACCATGAACTTCCAGATGTTCAAGCTGGATTTATAAAAGGCAGAGGAATCAGAGATCAAACTGCAAATATCTCTTGGATCATAGAAAAAGCAAGAGAGTTCCAGAGAAAATCTACTTCTGCTTTATTGACTATACTAAAGCCTTGGACTGTGTGGATCACAACAAACTATGGAAAATTTTTAAAGAGATGGGAATACCAGACCACCTTACCTGCCTACTGAGAAATCTGTGTGCAGGTCAAGAAGCAACAGTTAGAACTGGACATGGAACAACAGGCTGGTTCCAAATTAGAAAAGGAGATACGTCAAGGCTGTATATTGTCACCCTGCTTATTTAACTTATATGCAGAATACATCATGCAAAATGCCAGGCTGGATGAAGTACAAGCTGGAATCAAGATTTTGGGGAGAAATATCAACAACCTCAGATATGAAGATGACACCACCCTTATGGCAGAATGTAAAGAGGAACTAAAGAGCCTCTTGATGAAAGTGAAAGAGGAGAGTGAAAAAGTTGGCTTAAAACTCAACATTCAAAAAACTAAGATCATGGCATCTGGTCCCATCACTTCATGGCAAAAAGATAAGGAAACAATGGAAACAGTGAGAGACTTTATTTTCTTGGGCTCCAAAATCACTGCAGATAGTGACTTCAGCCATGGAATTAAAAGACACTAGCTCCTTGGAAGAAAAGCTATGACCAACCTAGATAGCATATTAAAAAGCAGAGATATTATTTTGATGACAAAGGTCCATCTAGTCAAAGCTATGGTTTTCCCAGTAGTCTTGTATGGATGTGAGATTTGGACTATAAAGAAAACTGAGCACTGAAGAATTGATGTTTTTGAATTTTGCTGTTGGTGAAGACTCTTGAGAGTCCCTTGGACTGCATGGAGATGAAACCAGTCAATCCTAAAGGAATCAGTTCTGAATATTCATTGGAAGGACTGATGCTGGTATTGAAACTCCAATACTTTGGCCACCTGATGCGAAGAACTGTTTCATTGGAAAAGATCGTGGTGCTGGGAAAGATTGAATGCAGGAGGAGAAGGGGATGACAGAGGATAAGGAGGTTGAATGGTATTGAAACTCCAATACTTTGGCCACCTGATGCAAAGAACTGTTTCATTGGAAAAGATCGTGGTGCTGGGAAAGATTGAATGCAGGAGGAGAAGGGGATGACAGAGGATAAGGAGGTTGAATGGCATCACCAACTTGATGGACATGAGTTTGAGCAAGCTCTGGGAGTTGGTGAAGGACATGGAAGCCTGGCATGCTGCAGTCCATGGGGTTGCAAAGAGTCAAACACAACCGGGCGACTGAACTGAACAGTGCTAGCAGTGTTGTCTGCAGTGCTGAAGGGTTTTTCTCAGTGTTTTTTTTCCACATTCACTTTTCAGCAGTCCTCCATGCCAACACTACAGAGCGCTCTCTCTCCATTTTTTTACCCTTCCCCAGATTGTTATTGATTGCTGCTCATGTTAGGGGAAGAGGGTGCTCTATTATTCTGGTCTGCTTTCCTGGTGGCTTGGATGGTAACGAATCTGCCTGCAATACAGGAGACCTGGGTTCGATCCCTGGGTTGAGAAGATCCTTTGGAGAAGGGAATGGCTACCCACTCCAGTATTCTTGCCTGTAGAATTTCATGGTTAGAGGAACCTGGCAGGCTACAGTCCATGGAGTCGCAAAGAGGAGGACATGACTGAGCAACTAAACATGTTCATGAGCCTCATTTTTAGGTACGATCTCTGCTGTGGGCCTTGGAGGTGCAGTTTTCATAGACCAGGTTTTCTAACTCCTGCCAACCAAACCCCGCCTTATGTATTTCAAACTGCTTGGATAGGAGAGTGTTTTCTGCTTATTCCCCATTGGTAGCAGACCTCTACTTGGTATGAGTGTAGGATATTGAGTCCAAGACGTTTACCTGCTCCTCTTTCACGAGCGGGAAGATCTTCCTCCTTCTCTTTGCTCACTCCCCAGAAACAGTGGGCATGTCAATGTTCTATAGATAGGAGGACTTCTTAATCACCCCCAAGAAGCAAATGGGTTATGCCTCTCCCTGTTCCCCTGCCCCCCCCAAAACAGGATTTTTGCCTGGATCCTAAGGGCAGTAGTACTTGCTGCCTCTATTCCAGTAACTTAATGCTTTTACATTTTATAAGAGAAGGACCTGAGAAAATACAGTTTTGTATCTGTTCCCCAAGGGTAGCCCTGCATACTGAGGTTACTGAGGGAAGCTCTCTCCAGTTTTCTTTCTTGACCTTCAACTTTCATGAAATTGGCTCATTGGAAAATGTTTGCGCATGAGTGTAAAATATCCTTGTTTCTAGGGATTTCAGTTTTTCCAAATTTATATGCTAGTACATTCTCAGCCTTTAAGAGTTTGTTAAAGTTTAGGGTGATTTATTCCAACTCACTTCTAAGGTGATATCTCATCCTCTAAGGTGAAAATTAGTGTGTACTGTTTCTCCTCAGAGGGCTTGTCACTTGTTGGAATTCAGAGTATTTGCCTGCCTTGCAAACTCAGCTCTCCTACAGAAATGATTTTGTGGATAATTTGATTTTTTTCTTGTTGTTAGGATGATAGCAGCATTCTTTTGTGGTTTTCTGAATCCTAAGGAGATTCAGAACCTCCCCGAATCTCTATAGTTGTTTTAAAGCAGCCAGTTAGTGGAAGAGATGCATTAACTTAACTAATCTTAAAAGAAAAACAATAAAATATATTGATAGTACAGTAAGTTTGAGACTTAAAGAATACTAAGCGTATCTTTAAAATAATTGCAATATTGAAACATGGTCAATAAAATTATATAGTTGTACATAAGAAAGCCAGATATTGGTACCTGAAATTGTTAACTGGCATATGGTCCCATCACTTCATGGCAAATAGATGGGGAAACAGTGGAAATAGTGGCTGACTTTATTTTTCTGGGCTCCAAAATCACTGCAGATGGTGACTGCAACCATGAAATTAAAAGACGCTTACTCCTTGGAAGGAAAGTTATAATCAACCTAGACAGTATATTAAAAAGCAAAGATGTTACTTTGCCAATAACTGTCCATCTAGTCAAGGCTATGGTTTTTCCAGTGGTCATGTATGGATGTGAGAGTTGGACTATAAAGAAAGCTGAGTGTCGAGGAATTGATGCTTTTGAACTGTGGTGTTGGAGAAGACTCTTGAGAGTCCCTTGGACTGCAAGGAGATCCAAGCAGTCCATCCTAAAGGAGATCAGTCCTAGGTGTTCATTGGAAAGACTGATTTTGAAGCTGAAACTCCAATACTTTGGCCACCTGATGCGAAGAGCTGACTCATTTAAAAAGACCCTGACACTGGGAAAGATTGAAGGCAGGAGGAGAAGGGGACGACAGAGGATGAGATGGTTGGATGGCGTCACTGACATGGGTTTGGGTGGACTCCGGGAGTTGGTGATGGACAGGGAGGCCTGGCGTGCTGTGGTTCATGGGGTTGCAAAGAGTCGGACACGACTGAGTGACTGAACTGATAATGAATTATGTGGCATTTCCTATATTTCTATGGTTATATTCATAACAAAAATATTAGTTTTACTTTATGTTGATCAGTACTTACCTAAGTTTCTTGGAGGAAATAGAATGTAAATTTTAACTTGAAGTGTATGTGACTTGAATTAGCAAGAAAGAGGGATGGGCAATCCAGGCGAGAACAATGGCAAGTTCAAAGGCATGAGAATAGAAAATGAGAAGTGAGATTATGGTACATTAAAAAACCATAACGATACTAGCCTTGTTTTGTTTCTCTGTATCAAAAGTGGCAAAGACCCAGAGGGATGGAATGGGGAGGGAGGAGGGAGGGGGGTTCGGGATGGGGAACACATGTATACCTGTGGCGGATTCATTTTGATATTTGGCAAAACTAATACAGTTATGTAAAGTTTAAAAATAAAATAAAATTAAAAAAAAAAAAGTGGCCAAGACAACCCCGAGCCACATCCAATCTGCAGCCTGTTTTTGTATGACCAGTAAGGTAAGAATGATTTTTAAATTGTTAAAAGGTCGCCAAACAAAACAAAACCAAACCAAGTTGCAGGAAAAGAAGGATAGGAAGAGATAAAAGAGGCTGAAAAGGAGGAGGTGACTGAGACTATATGTGACTTGCAAAGACTAAAATATTTGCTATCTGAACTTTCACAAAAGAAGTTTTCCAATCCCTGATCTGTATAGTTTTCTTATTTTTTGCTATTCTATTACAGAGAAATAGAAATCCCCTTCAAATTTTTAAAATCTGTGCTAAATATATGTGCCATATTATCAAATTCCTCTTTAATTTGCTTTCAATTGATTTATAGAATTAAACTGCTTATAATTATAATTTGAACTCATATTTTTGCACAATACACATTTTTTTGTGGTTCTAATTCTTTAAATGTGAATTTATAATTTAAGAGATCACATATTTCCATATAGTTTTTACATTGTCCTTTCCTTTGTTTGTTGGTGAGCCAGATACAACCATAATTTCATTTTTCAAATTGCTATAAATCCATGATATACTTAAGGGGCTTGACAGGACCTGTAAGGAAAAGACAGGACCATGAGATGACTGTAATGTACAACAAATTGGTGAAACAGTACATTAACACTGGATTTTTCCCATGAAGATAATTTTGACTTTTTGATTTCTTCCTTGTCTTCCTTGTTTTTTCTATTTTTATTTGCCATGTTCTATCAGATGGTTGAGACAACCACGTCAATTAGACAGGGCCAATTATCTAAGCCTTTTTTCTTCTCTCTTTCTGTTTGATGGTGGTGATGCCTCACACCCTCAGAAGATGGTAGTTACAGGAGAAAAACTAAATCTGATATTCTGATTTTTCTTCAGGTACTGATTTTTAAGAATTAGTTAAACAAAGAGACTGTCATTTGGATGATAACTGTGGAATTTGATTAGAGCATTTCATACTTGTCTCTATCTTAATGAACACCTAATAACAGTAATTAAAAATAGATTAGGCTTTCATAAATATTGCTTAAAATTTCACTTTTATGTAGTCAGATCTTCAATAGAAATGTGTTCTTAACTGATAAAATATCTTACAGTGTCCTTTTAATTGTTTCACCTGCATCTTCAAATACACCATAGAAAGAACTTCTTCATGGGGAACTTCAGTTTGTGATATGAATTTGTTCTGTGCTTGGCATGCAGAGAGTGGAAAGACCAGGAACATTACTTTGTGACCTCTGCTGCTCTCAGCAAACAGATACCAAAGCACAACAGGAAAATATCTGTTCTTTGTTTCAGGTATTTTATAAAGCAGCTATCAGTCCTGAAAGTCAAATCTGATAATTTTCAATCCCCAATGTAAAAATCAAAGGATAAAGTAAAATTCAGAGTAAGATTAAGGACAAAAGGAACATGAATTCAGTTTTATTGGTCTTATTAGTGGATTTAACGAAAGAATTTCATAACATGCTTTTTGCCAGTTCATTGCTGACTCTGTGGCTTTGATGATTCCTGGCACTCCCATAAGCCTAATTGACTTCATGGTGAGGAAAACTGACTCTTGTTGTTAAAATAAAATGTCAAGATAAACTTGGTAGGTTTTTTGTTAAGACAGAGATTTTTAACCTTGGATTAAAAACACAAGAGAGGAAAAATAATCACATATTTCGACATTCAACTTTCAGATGTGAAGACCTCAAAATTATTTTAACATCAACCTGTTAACTAATGGCCATGGTCTCAAATATTTGGTCTCAAAATTTTCTAAAGACTTCAGGCTTACTAACATTTTCTTCTTAGCCTTGGGCTCCGCAGTAAAATTGCACATTTTCAGCTTTCATCAGTTTCAGTTGAGAGTTTTATTCATTTATTTTTTACTTGGATAAAGAAGTATTAGTAGAAAATAGTATTGTATAATTCTAAAGATCATTTCTAAGAAACAATTGGTTGACATTTAAATTGTGTCTTTCTGAAATTTATACATTGAAGTCCTGACCCCTCATGTGACTTATCTAGAGATAGAGTCTTTTGCAGATAATTAAAGTTAAATGAGTTAATAAAAAGGATGGGGCCCTAGTTTGATCAGACTGTGGCCTTATAAGAAGAGGAAGATCTCTGTGTGTGTCTCCTGCATGTGAGAACACAATAAGGCAGCCATCTGAAAACTAGGAAGAGAGCTCTTACCAGAAACTGAATCCTGCTGGACCTTGATCTTGGACTTTCCAGGCTCATGAGCTGTGAGAAAGCAAATTTCAGTTGCTTAAGCCACTCAGTCTATGGTATTTTGTTATGGCAGCCTAAGTTCACTAAGATAATTAATTTGCATTCAGGGGCTTTCTTAATTTTTTCCACGATATATGAAAATAAATACTTGAAATACTTTAAAAGCCTACCCCCAAAGCAAAAAAAAACCAGCAAACAAAATAAAAGCCTAGGGATGTTGATAAATTGATTCCGTAGCTAAATCACCTTTCAGAAACTATTCATAGAGCAAAATGCAACTGCCTTGTATAGTTAAGAATGAGCATAGCATGGCTTTCCTCCTTCTAACAGACCAGAACTTCTTAGAAACATATTTTACTATACAAAGGTGAAGGCTCTCTTTCAACTTGTGCACTGCAGATACTTGGTTTAATAAAGACTCAATATTATGTCCAGTAAGTCAAAGATTTGTTTGTTGTTGTTTTTTAGTTGCCAAGATGCTTCTGAATCTTTAACAACCCTATGGGCTATAGCTGAGCAGTCTCCTCTGTATGTTAGGATATAAGCCCTTAACTATCTGAAATTTTTTTTCCTCTTTCTCACTGCCTTTCACTCATGCAATACCTTTCTTTGCTTCAAACAAAGTTTCCAATAGTTTATGTGATCTTTGTTATATTTGTATGATTTGACTTTATGATAATAAGTTCAACTAATATTTTTCTTTCTTTTTTGACTCTGAAAAGCCTTACCAAATTACCTGTGAAATAATAGTTACTCTTTAGCCTCACATTTGTTTATGTGCAGGGAAGAGAACCTTAGAAGAGATGGAATTTAAGGGCACGAAAAGAAAACAGCATGCTGTTGCTTTAGGCATATCAAACCTTCCTCTAACTCAATCCAAGTTTGTAAGGATATCTGCAAACAGTGAAACAACTTCTAGTTTCTAATTATGAATTATGGAATTAGTGAAGACGGTATATAGTTCATGTCTAAAGTATATGATAGAAACTACCAAGTGAAACTTCTTTGTGTAAATGAACATATGGAAGTTTCAGATTATAGCACAACTTGGGAGAAAAGAAATTTGATACTGTTTAATTACTTTATATCCTGGATGGTGACAGGAAGGATGTCTCCCATGCACATGTTTATCACTCATGATCATGTTTTATGTGCCAGAGTGGTGCGATGGTGGGAGTGGAGTGATCTGCCTCTCCTTTTGTTTGTTTGCTCAGTTTAATTTCATTGAACTTTGACTGAACTTAAATGCTTTGACTACCAAGAGGAGCCTGGTGGCGAAAATACCAAATACTCTTAAGAAAACTACAAATACAAATACTTTTTCCTTCAAATACCAACAGGATAGAGGAGTTGTCTTTTGAGAATAGCACTGGCAGAACACAGTCTATCTCCTGTGTTCTGGAGTCCTGGACTCCTACCTAGCTGGGAGACATACTTAAATGCTTATATATCTGTCATGGGTACACTAGGGTTTCCCTGGTGGCTCAGCTGGTAAGGAATCTGCCCGCAATGCAGGAGACCTGGGTTCAGTCCCTGGGTTGGGAAGATCTCCTGGAGAAGGGAATGACAACCCACTCCAGTATTCTTGCCTGGAGAATTCCATGGACAGAGGAGCCTGTTAGGCTGTAATCCGTGGAGTCGCAAGCAGATGGATATGACTGAGTGACTAACACAGTGGGTGCACTAGAGTTTTTTATGCCTCTGTTTCATTACATTATTGGATTTTTCCCTTTGTGTTGAGTCCTGGGGTTGAATCATGAACCTGTAATCTGAGAAGGGATGTGAGAGGGAAATTTTGGCAAAAAAGGGTAGGGGACTAAGAGTCCACTGATTTAGTGAACTGAGGGGGAGGAGGGGTATAGGTTTAGCAAGATCAGGTGGCAGAGTTCTTTGCCATGTTCCTCTCCCAATCCCAAGCTTCTCACCCTCAAGATCCATTCTCAGGGTGGGGTAGGAGCTTGTAGGAACATCAAGACAGATATATAAGGTCCTAAGAAGACCAGGCAGAGTGAATTTCTTTCTCTAAAAAGACTAGGGAAAGCAGCAGTTCCAAAAGGGAACTCCCAAAAACCAAATCACAGTCACCCATGCAGGGAGCAGACCAGAGGAGCCTCACCCCAGAGGAGACCAGGCAGGAGTCCCAGGTCTCTTTCTGCTGCACTGACGCTTACCTTAGACTTTTGTGAGGATGGTACATATACCCTCCCCCAGCCAGATGTCTTCTGGACAGAGAAGGATGAGGTGCCCAAACTCTCAAAGACTTGATCATTCCCTAAAACACTAAGCCATTCAAAGATCCATTTAAATGAAGCCAAATACAGTGCTAACAGCGCTAACCTGCAAATAGTCCAAGTACTTGAACTAAAGGAGACTGAGATTTTGTTAATCAACAGTGACAAGGTTCCTTGTTACTGAGAGGGGTCAGAAAGATTATGTTAGCTCTAGAAATTAAGGCAATCCATTTATTTGCCTATCTGAGTACAACGTGAATAAAGTCACAATTCTGATAACGACTAGAAATTAATAAAATTGTGAATATTGTATGGTGGGCATAAGCCCCTTTTCTGGGTCATATTTCACTTATCTTTGTTAAACACATGCTTGACCTAAGTTTGGGTATATATTGGTCTTTGAAACTTTCTGAGGTAAACAAATGTTTGGATTGACTCAATACATTTTTTTGTATTTTTTTAACCCCCAATTTTAATGTACTTACACATTTGAGGTGATTTTGAAAAATTTATTTTGTCAGATGTTAAGGAATAATATGGTAGAGAGAACACTGGCCAATGAGACAATGAAGGTATATGTGTTTTACCCTTGACTTTGTCACTTACAGCTATGAGGACCAAGGCAAGTGCACTAAGCTCTCTGATTATCACTGCTTTATCTACACTACAGAAGCAACTGTCTTGCGTAGTCCATTTGTGAGATGATTGTAAGAGTAAGTTGTATAATGTTTGTGAATGTACTTTGAAAATTGAAATTAACTTTATCAAGGAAATATAAAAGTATTATTTAATGAAAAACTTTTTGACTCTAATTTAGCTATTTAGTATTTTAAAACTTTTTTTGAAATAATCTCAGATCTATATAAATGTTGCAAACATAGTACAAAGAACTCTTAGAAGCTTCCAATTCAAATCTGCCAATTTTTAATATTTTGCCATATCTGCTTTGTTATCTCTCATGTGTATATATATATATCTATATATTATCCATGTATATAGTTTTCTGAAAAAATATTCTAAATAAGCTGAAATTATATTTTATTATGCTACTTTGTCTTTTAAAACTTTAAAGTTCATTTCTTTAGACTAGGAATATTTTCTTATATGACCATAATATAGACAACAAAATCAGAAAATTTAACATTAACACATTAATTTAATCTATAGTCCATATTCCAATTTCATAAATTATCCCCAAAACATCTTTGACAGCAGTATTTCCCAGTCTAGAATCCACCTTTTGTCTTTAGCTGTCATCTCTTTAGCTTTATTTAGCTAATAAATTGGAGAAGGCAATGGCACCCCACTCCAGTACTCTTGCCTGGAAAATCCCATGGATGGAGGAGCCTGGTGGGCTGCAGTGCATGGGGTCACTAGAATCGGACACGACCGAGTGACTTCACTTTCACTTTTCACTTTCATGCATTGGAGAAGGAAATGGCAACCCACTCCAGTGTTCTTGCCTGGAGAATCCCAGGGACGGGGAAGCCTGGTGGGCTGCCGTCTATAGGGTCGCACAGAGTTGGACACGACTGAAGCGACTTAGCAGCAGCAGCAACAGCAGCTAATAAATAAATAGGTTCTCAGCCTTTTTTGGGGAGATTCTTTCATAAGAATATGGGCCAATTATGTTGTGGCATTTTTCTGTTTGGATTTGTCTAGTGTGTACTCATTATTAGATTTAGGTTACAGATTTTTGGCTGGAATGTCACAGAAGTGATGACATGTCCTGCTCAGGATACTGTATCCTAAAGCACATGAATGAATGTTTGCTCCTTACAAGAGATGCTAGTTTGAACCACGTGGCCAAAGTGTTTCCATTTTATCCATTGTATAGTTATGATTTTTCATTTTGTAATTAAGTGATTTATGGAGAAATGTTTTGAGACTATGTAAATATCTTCTTCATAGAATTCATTTCTCTCCTCCATTGAGTTTATCATTCATTGCTGATTTTTGCCTGAACAAATATTTACTCTGATGGTTTCAAAATGGTGATTTTTAAATATAATTATTCCTTCTATATTTATTAGTTAACATTTTATACAAGAAAAACTTTTACTTCTCCTTTATCTGTTTATCTACCTATAAATTTATTGTCAACATGGATTCATGATTTTTATTTTATTCAATGAGTTAAATTTATTACTGTCTTTATTTGTTGATGCTCAGATATACCTATTTGTTATTTTAATAATTTAAGAGATTAAGATTTTTTTTTTATCAGCTGTACAGATTTACATTATTTTTTCGTTCCATCAGTCTGGAGGCCTCAAAAAGAATATTCCTATCTATACATTTGTGTGATATTAAGTATTTTCTGAAAATTAGTACATAAAAATTCTTTTCTCCATCCATGTTCTAAACCAATTGAAATAGAAACATCATATTTAGAGAGAATGAAACAATAGTTTTCTCCTTTAAAACTGTTGGGGAACTTAATAAATTTGTTAGTTCAGAGGGCTTTCTCAAATTTCATCCCTTATAACAGTTACCTAGTCATCGGTTAGTTGGGCAATGAGAGGCATTCCTCATGAGGGCCTCTTTAAATTCATGGTATAGAAGAGTAGGTGAATGTTTGATTTTAGTTAGCAGGCAGATACCAAAGAGGGAGAAGAATTAAATGGGATTTGAGAATGTGCAGTTCTTTCTACCAAATTTACCATGATATCAACTCCCTTCTTGCTGTGGAGAGGAGCATGTAAGGCTGTAGTAAGAGAGGACAAGAGTGTTACTCTATAAGAGGTCTCCCTACAAGAAAGCATCTGGATTAAGGAAGAAGTGTTTTTGCAAATGCCTGGATAAATAACTGTACTTCTCTGAGCCTCAATATTTTCATCTGTAAAAAAATTAATTCTGTTATCCTATTTATTATTTGAAATGTACTATTATAAAAGACAAAGTGAAATGCCGAGGTCCAGCCCCGGCTGATCCAGGGTATTCGAAGGGGAGACGGCGTCGGCGACTATTTACATATTCATCAAAGATATAAAGAGTAATAGAATGAGGATAGCTCAGTAGGAAAATTCAGTGGAGAAAAGAAGCTGAGTAGCTTGGTTTATGCGGAAAATCAATATAACCCGTGACACCAGGTTAGCTCTGACCACGGAGGCCGCAGGCGCCCTCTTGAATAGCGGAAGATGCCCCACCTTAGACACCTTCTCGAGTGGGTCTTAGAAGCCCAGGCAAATAAATGGTCGCAGAGGATAGCCACACTCCAGATGGAGACTCAGCTGGAAGTTAAGGGGAAGAATGCCATGGGGAGACCAAGCGTTGGTGAGCAAGGCCCGTAGCTTTATTTTCAACAGGGGCTTATATACCCTAAGTTACACATAGAGGATAATAGGGGATGCAAAGTCAGCAGTCTTTGATCCTTATCAAAAACCAGGGTTTCTTTCCTGCAAATTTATCATATACAAATGGTTTAGGTGATTTACATCATCTTCTGGCCAGAAGGCCTATTAACATTTTATGACTCTTGATAAAGGTTTGTCAACCGTAAGACTTATTTTCTCTAAGAGTAATTATTTTAAGGTTTGGCGCCATCTTCCGAAGATAAATTGCATTCCTATAGGGTGGATGTGTAATGGGTTTAAAACAAAGGAAAGAATTTATTACCTTAAGGGTCTAAAGTTGCTAGCACGAAGGCCACTACTTATTTTTTCTACATACCAACTATATTAATTAATACAAATTCAAGGATACAATTCAGGGGATGTGAAACTTGGCAACAAGCATTGGCTCATCAATGAAATCTTTTACTAGTTTTATTCTGACAGTTTCTAACTCTCTGATAGGCTCTAAGCTATTTGAATATCTTAAGCTTCCCGTGCCTCTCGAGGCTGGGAGACTGTAAACAATCGTATGCATAGCTGTAGGAGTCCGGGTAAACTTGTCAGGCAAGTTAGAGAGCCATCTGAGGGGTTTAGATTTAAACACTCCTAATCGCCCAGGAACTTTATTAATTGGAGCTGTAAGTTAACTCTTTGACAGAGAGAGTGAGATGGTGGTGGGGGACAGCCCCCAGTAAAGTCAGAGGTGAGAGCACAAAGCAATAAAGTAGGCAGACTCTGGTTTTTTGGGGGGTAGATGCTCAAGAATATCCGGGGGGACTCCTGAGGCTCGATCCCACCTTTGCGTATGCCAAGCGTCCTTCCTCATGACCTTTGTCACGAGTGGAATGTCTCTCGCCAGCTCCCGGCAGTGAAAGTCGCTCAGTCATGTCCAAAGACCCCATGAACTGTAGCCTGCCAGTCTCCTCTGTCCATGGAATTCTCCGGGCCAGAATACTGGAGTGGGTAGCTGTTCCCTTCTCCAGGGGCTCTTCCCAACCCAGGGGTTGAACCCATGTCTCCCGCACTGCAGGATGATTCTCTACCAACTGAGCCACCAGGGAAGCCCAAGAATTCTGGAGTGGGTAACCTGTCCCTTCTCCAGCGATCTTTCCCACCCAGGAATCGAACTGGGGTCTACCTGCATTGAAGGAAGATTTTTTACCAGCTGAACTACTGGGGAAGCCCATAAAAGACAATCCCTTTTGTGGACTTAAAGAAGAAGAGGACTAAGACCTTGTCTTAACTCCAGCATTGAAAGCCTGGCACAAAAGAATGACTCATTTATGGAGAGTCTTAAAGGCAGAATAAAGGGAGATGGGAGGAAAACCAGGAGCATGCAGTATTGCAAAAGTTAAAGGAAAAGTTTTTCAAAGAGAATGGTGAACTGTTTTGGCCTTTACTGCTGAAGACTCAAATACAATGAAAACGGAAAAGTCGCTTTTGTGTCTAGCAATATGGCGTACACTGATTGCTGCAGTGAGCATCTGATATGAAGAAATATTGGGGAATAGAACTTAGACTACCGAAAAGTAGGAAAGAAGTGAGGAAAGGGAAGTTGTGAACATAAACCCACATTCCTGGGAAATTTTGTTCTGCAGGGAAACAGGATAGTAGCCAAGTGGGAATTGTGGGAAGGTTGTAAAGATGAGAGAGATTTGAGACTGTTTATACTGACGGAAAAATGGGGCAAGTGGAGAATACAAAAACTAAAGTATCGGAGAACCAATTCTAGCACACAGGTTAGGTATTGGTCTTGATAAGAGGAGAAGCATCTTCCTTATTTTTATCAGTAGGCCCAGAGAGATGCCTGTGGGGAGCTGCAGACCCTATCTCATGGTTTGAACTTCCTTTGCTATGTAGGAGGGATGATAACTTGCTGAAAATTAAATGGGAGACTTAGGATAGATTATGGGGGCACTTGGAGATTTAATTAGAATAGAAGAAATTAGAAATGGTTGTGAATAATTAGCTGACTAGAAAAATAACTTGGCAGACCAAGACAGAGGGCCAGTTAAGTCTGTTGATTCATGCTTCATGTACAATTTTGTCTTCCTTACTAGAATGTTAAAGTTTGGGAAGTTAAAAGGTATGGTTTTCTAGACTTGTCTTACTCAGCTACCAAATAAACATTTTGTAATTAGCAATATTCTCCATAGTTAATAAAGTATAACATTTTAGTTATCAAGATCTCTGGTAAGCTTTTCCAGTCTTAAATTTTAAACTATTGGAACTATGTCCTGTTTTACATATTGTAGTCAGTTCAGTTCGGTTCAGTTCAGTCACTCAGTCGCGTCTGACTCTTTGCAACCCCATGGACTGCCGCACACCAGTCTTCCCTGTTCATCACCAACTCCCGGAGCTTGCTCAAACCCATGTCCATTGAGTCGGTGATGCCATCCAACCATCTCATCCTCTGTTGTGCCCTTCTCCTCCTGCCTTCAATCTTTACCAGCTCAGGGTCTTTTCTAACCAGCTCTTTGCATCAGGTAGCCAGAGTATTGGAGTTTCAGCTTCAGCATCAGTCCTTCCAATGACTAGTCAAGGTTGATTTCCTTTAGGATTGACTGGTTTGATCTCCTTGCAGTCCAAGGGACTCTTCAAGTCTTCCCCACTCCAGATTTTGTAGTAAAATGATTTAAATACCAATAGTAAACTCTTAAATTTCAATTGATGGGATAGTTTCAAAGTTATCTATAGGAACTTTAAAACTAAATAAGAAACAAAACAGCCTGCCAAAGTACATTTTAATATTTCTCAGCAAATGAAATGATGCAAATCGCTCACTGTTCTTTAGACTCTACCTTATTTTAAACAAATATTTCAGTTCCTTATATGATTTTCTTAAATTATTGAAGTTTGAACCTTGATTCTTGAACTTTTCTTTGTAAAATAAAAAAGCAGTATAACTTTCCATACCTAGACTGAGAGTTAGGTCAATTAGTGGGATAATTTTTTATATTACTGGATGTTTATATATGTTGGTTAAACACTAATGATTTCAGTTTTTCCTATAATAAAAAAGAATACTTAAGGATAATTAAGATAGAAACTATTCTCAGGATTCTGTCTTTTTCAGTTATTTCAGATGGATCTTTCTATGTTTTAGTGCCCAAGAAATAGAAGTGGTTTTTTCCTTTTTTTTTAGCTTGTAACAGATTTTAAAACACAATTGTAAATGTCTTTTTAGTGGATTTTGGTTTGGCCTGCTAATCCCTTTCTGCTCTACTTCAGTTTTACATTAAAGAAATTCATATCCTCTGGCTTATGTAACCAATTCATTATAAAATCATCAGCTTTCCATCCTTCCCTCTCCCCTTCTGTCCCCACCTCTCTCTCTCACCAGTTTCTAGTATCCTTAAATCATACCCTTAGACTCCTGACACATCAGTGATGGGCAAGATTTTTATTCACAGTAAGTTAGAATATCCTAATGATTACATTGTTCATATTCAGGTTTGATTTTACATTTTAATATTTTTGCTACTTGATAGAGATCAGCTCAACAGCTGTATCTTAATTTTATTCATCTTTTGAACTTTTCTTTTTGTTTCCTTTGACTTGATTTCTGATAACCATCTGAGAGAATCTGACAATGGTTGCTCTTTTAGAGATGTGCCTGGATTCTAGCTTGGCTGATTGTACTTGAAGTTTCCAAGTGGTTTTTAAAGAATTTGAGGTTCCCTCAAAGCCCAAATAGGGCTTGCATGTATTTCTGTTTCTATAAAGACACGTACTGTGAGAGAAATTGGATCTCTTGGAATGTTTACCCTCAAATAATTTAATAAGAACATATTTTGGGTTTCTTTAATTATTTACATTTTCAGAATCTTTCATGTGCTTTAGCTCACAGAGTATACAGACTTGTCAAAGTATGCTGTTTGCAGTGGAGCAGAAAATGAATGCTTTTGGGATCAGAGAGCTAATTCTCTTTCTCTTATTCAGTAGTTTTAAACTTTTTTAGAGTAGTTAGCTATTGAGGTTGTTCGTAATGAATCAGTTTCAATAATGCACAGAAAATAAGTGTGTGTGTGAAAGCACTCTAACAGATATCTATTAGATTTCAAACAGTTTTCCTATCCAGGGTCGTATTTTTCAATACCTGCCCAAATACTGGAGGTCCATCTTATTCTTATTCTGTGGTCTTACATTCCTTTGAAAACTGGAGAGTTTAATTCTTTCATCTCTCACTTGCAAATAAAAAAAAATTAAAATTCATTACTCTACAGATTCTCTACTTGAAATGAGCTTATTTTTATTCATGTGTGTTTAAATCCTGCATCCTTTCTAATATGGCTTGAGGATCCAAGAGGTTAGAAAATAGAATTCAGAAAACTAGATGCAGAATATAATTTATTACACTAAATAGAGCCCTTACAGCAATAAAATATTTATTTGATTTTTTTGCTCTTTTTAATCTGATCTGGAAGGGGGCAATAAAAATTCAACAGGCCTGAAGTCATTCAGTGATATTTATATTCTTGTGGAGAAATATAACACTAACTACAGAATCTAGGCCAAACAAGGAGTGAAAGACACTTCCCATCTTCATATAGACTGAGGGTTCAGATATATTCATCTCTTAGGAGAAAAATATGTTTAATAAAATAGATTTACTTAAGTATGAATATGGCCTCCCTACTTAAATCTTACTAACTGAACTTAATTTACTCTTTTGTTATGCTATATTTTATTATTCTCTGTTTCAAAACTTTTAGTGTCCCTAACCATTTGGTTAGGTCTCTGAAGGCAGGAAACCTTCTGTATGCATCTTTGTATTTCCTAAAGCATTTTGGAGAAACTAGATAAAAGTTAACATTCAAAACTTGACTGATTTAATGAGAAAATAAAATTGAGAATGAATGACTTTCTATAGTTTTTTTATGTTGCTGTTCAGTTGCTAAGTTGTGTCTGACTTTTTTTGACCCTGTAGATTTTAGCACACCAGGCTTCCCCGTCCTTCTCTATCTTCTGGAGTTTGTTTTTCTGTACTAACGGCAAAATTTTGCCTGTGATGTTGTGTGTACTCAGCAGAGCTTAAAACCCTGTTTTGACCTGTATGAAAGACCAAGAGCTCATCTCTTCTCATGGTCACATCAAGTTTACAACTATTTACAGAACAATCATGGATGAAAAATTAGGATATAAAGAAGGAACCACAGGGAGATGGGTAGGAGGGACAGAACAGTTAAGTTCCATAACCCCAGGTGCTGCTGCTAAGTCACTTTAGTCGTGTCCGACTCTGTGTGACCCCATAGATGGCAGCCCACCAGGCTCCCCTGGCCGTGACCCACAAATGGGAGATAATTACAATTTGAGGAATTCTCCCAAAGGCATGAGGGCTCTGACTCTCACATTGGGTGCCCAGCCCGGGGTTCCTGCACCAAGATGTTCAGCCCCCAGAACATGACCATGAAGGCCAGCAGCACTTACTATCTGGAGTCCCAGATCAGATCAGATCAGATCAGTCGCTCAGTCGTTTCCAACTTTTTGTGACCCCATGAATTGCAGCATGCCAGGCCTCCCTGTCCATCACCAACTCCTGGAGTTCACTGAGACTCACGTCCATCGAGTCAGTGATGCCATCCAGTCATCTCATCCTCTGTCGTCCCCTTCTCCTCCTGCCCCCAATCCCTCCCAGCATCAGAGTCTTTTCCAATGAGTCAACTCTTCGCATGAGGTGGCCAAAGTACTGGAGTTTCAGCTTTAGCATCATTCCTTCCAAAGAAATCCCAGGGCTGATCTCCTTCAGAATGGACGAAGGCTGGGGGAAATAGAGTCCATTCTGAAAGGGCACATGCAAAACCCCACCTGATGTGAGACCTAGGTCAGAAACAGTAATTTGAAAGGAGACTGCAGATCAGGAGAGTCTCTTACCTCTGAGCACAAAGACATAGCCTCATCCCAGTGCACAGCCTGGAGGCTCCAGGACTGGGATGCCTGTCAGGCATCTACTGGGTGGGGGCACTGCCCCCATCAACCAGCAGGTGGGCTGCTTTAAGACTCCTGAACCTATAGACACCCCCGATAGGAACCTGTCTAGCAGAGGGCCCAGGACCCCTGACCTCATATCCCAGTCAGTGCACAGGCACAGGACCCAGGACCCCAAGGACTCTGCAGCCAGAGACCCCAGGACACAGCCCTTGTGGGGTGCAGAGCTGCCATGGTCTTGGGGCTGTGGGCTACCTACTGGTGAGTGGGGTCAGGACTGGGTGATCCTCGGGCTGATTACATACACTGGTGAGTGAGGCAGACGCTTGAAGAGAGAATCAGGTGGGAACAGCCAGGCCCAGGGGTCACTGAGGTGGTGCTGGCCCTTTGATGGGCAAAGAAAGGTCCCAAGTTCTCCCACAGCAGTTCTTTGGGTTTCTGGAATTGGGGTCGTCCTGCGAGTGGGGGGGTGGCCAGGTCCTTACAACTACTTGATGGGTCCTGGAGTCCTGAGTTTAGTGCCGCTGCATTGGTGGGAAGATCTGGGTCCCAGGCTCTCTCCTGTGCAGGCCGTGTTCCCAGGTGGCTGGTTGCTCAGGGGTTCCTCATGCAGGTGGCCTGTCGGGTCAGCGATACCTCCAGAGGATCCCAGTTCCAGGGCCGGCAGGCTGGTAGGTGGGGCCAGGTTCCCGGCCTAATACGCTTCAAGGGAGGGAGGCTCCAAAATGGCCGCTGGCCCTCACCTCACGTTTGTGGTATCAGATCTCCTAAACGGTCATTGCCTGTGCTGCGTCCCCAGGGTGAGCTCCAGTTGCGTCCGGCATCTCCGGAGACTTTCTTAGACCGACAGGTGGGTCTGACCCAGAGAACTTTCATGTTACTGCTTCCGACCTGGATCCAGAGCATTTTCCGTCCTGGGTCTCATGATTTTGTGTGCACCCTGTGACCTACAACCTTCTGGCTCTCCCAAAAGTAAGCACCTTCAAAATCAAGCGTTCTGGAGGCTGGCCTTCCTGGTGCAGGCTGGGGGCAGGGACCTCAGTGTGGGGCATTGACCCCTCACTTCTCTAGGAGAACCTCCTTAATTGTAATTATCTTCCAGTTATGGGTCACCCTCCCTTGGTATGGTTCTTGACTATACCACATCTCTGCCCCTCCTACTTGCCTACTTGTGGTTTCTTCTGTTTTCACTTGTAGAAGATATTTTCCTGCTAGTGTTCAGGCTTTCCTTATCAATGTGAGTAGCTATAAGTTTGCTATCCTTTTTCATGGTCCTCCTTTTCTACCATCTTGGCTACCAACCTGTCTTGGACTAGCATTCTTTTACCTTGTTAGTTCTTTGATGCTTTTAAGTAGGTTTATGTGAGTTTGATCCCTGGGTTGGGAAAATTCCCCAGAGGAGCGCACAGCAACCCACTCCAGTATTCTTGCCTGGAGAATC
Organism: Bubalus bubalis; assembly: GCF_019923935.1. NCBI lineage: Eukaryota > Metazoa > Chordata > Mammalia > Artiodactyla > Bovidae > Bubalus > Bubalus bubalis. Next base: position 75,178,035 of record NC_059166.1, on the reverse strand, counting down.
CCACAGGCAGAGGACCCTGGCGGGCTGGAGTCTGTGGGGTCGCACAGAGTCGGACATGTCTGAAGCAATTTAGCAACACGCACAAATATTTTACCCAGAATTTTTGCTGATTGATTTATTTGGAAGAATTTTTCTGAATAACCTTGCCTCTATTTACCAGAGATAGAAGGGTGATATAGGCCAGCAAGATGCAGTAACAACCACAAACTGGGTGATTCAGAGCAATAGAAATGTATTGTTTCATAGTTTTGGAGGCAGAAAGCCTAAAATCAAGTTTCAGCAGGGCTATTCTCCCTTTTAAGGTACTAGGGAATGATCTCTTCCAGATCTCTCCTGGCTTCTAGTTGCCTCTGGCATTTCTTGGCTTGTGGCTAGCTGTTTTTTTCCTCTCTCTCTTCCTATGATGTTCTCCTGTGTCCATGTCTGTCTCTGTGTTCAAATTTGGCCCTATCTGTAAGGACACCTTACAGATATCCTTGGATAAGGAAATGGCAGCCCACTCTTGCCTGGAGAATCCCAGGGACGGGGAAGCCTGGTGGGCTGCCGTCTCTGGGGTTGCACAGAGTCGGACACAACTGAAGCAACTTAGCAGCAGTAAGGACACCAGTCAGATTGGATTAGGGTTCATGCTAATGACCTCATTTGGACTTGATTACCTCTGTAAATACCTTATTTCCAAATACAATATTCTAAGGTACTAGAGGTTATATATGTTAGGGCACTAACGTAAGCTTTTTGGGGGACAGGATTCAAATCTTAATGCTCACCAACTCCATTTCCTTTTCATGGGCACCCAAAGGCAAGATTTCCTGATCCCTATTACAGTTAGGTCAGGCCACCTTCTTGGTTCTGACTTTATGAATGTGGTGGGAGTGATGTGTACTGAGCCTAATTGTAGACCATCTTGGATGTTTTTCTTCAGCTTTGCTCTTTGCTCACTGGCTGCCTGAATGTAGAGGGCACTGAGGAGGCACTGGAAGATCTCAACAATACAAGATGGAGAAGCCAGATACCAAATCACCAGGGAAGGTCAGTTGCAGTTGACAAAACCCATTTGGACTGTGATATGAGTGAAAAACATATGCTTGTTGAATGAAGCAATAATCAGTGGTAAGTCTTACTCTTGATTCATAGTCATTTCTACTGTGCCTCTTACTTCTGAGTTGTTTCTCATTGATCTCAAGGTCAAAATATCTCATTTGAAAAGCCTTTCTCTTTGACCAACATCTTGCTTTGTTGAGTTATAACACAGCAGGTTTTTATAGCAAATAAAACACTTTAGTGAAAAAAATTCACCTCTATTTTCCCAGGAGTTGATATTATCAAAATAGTTTCATAATAAACATGGTTCCATTTACTTTATACAAATCATAAAAGCAGTTTTGTAGGGTAATAATGCTCATGCTTATTCATCAATTAATGCTCCCAGATATAAATTAGATATTGTCTTACAGGATCAGTTTTTTAATATAATTAAATTTTAAAAGTATGTTGCTGTACAATATTATATAAGTTATAGGTATACACTATAGCAAGTCACAATTTTTAAAGGTTATACTCCATTTATAGTTATTATAAAATATTGACTATATTCCCTGTGTTGTACAGTATATCCTTGTAGCTTACTTTATGCCTAATAGTTTGTATAACTTAATCCCTTACCCCTATATTGCCCCTTTCCTCTTCCCTCTCCCCACTGGTAACCACTAGTTCTTTTCTATATCTGTGAGTTTGCTTCTTTTTTTAAAATTATATTCACTAGTTTGTTGTATTTGAATCTATAAGTGAGTTTGCTTCTTTTTTGTGACATTCACTAGTTTGTTGTATTTGTATCTATATGTAGATTCCACATATAAGTGATATCATACAGTAAGACAGGTCAATTTAAAAGATAGTGTACCTTATAGAATTTATTACTGGTACTTTTCCTTGGAAATAGAACTATGATTTTCTAAGTTTTAGATAAAATAAAGGGTTTACACACAGACACACACACACACACATACACCTCTATGTATTACTGGATTTTGTCCTGATACAAAATATCTCAACTTTAAGATTTGCATGTATACAATGTACTGAGTCAATTTTAGAGCACAGAAGTGTGTTTGTTGAGTCTGGTGCCAAATAGTGGAAAATGAATGAAAAATAAGAACAAAGGAAAAAATAAAATTGAAAAGTATCAGAAAATGATAGCTAATAAAATAATTGAGAATGTGTTTTTTTAAGAAATTTCTAAGTAGGTCACATTTCCTTCCATGTCACACAGCACCAGAAACAGTTACCATTTTAAAACCTATGATTTTACTTTTAAAGATTATTTTGCTTCATCTTTTCTATTGTAAAGGAGTAAATAATTTCCACTGGGTGTGGTAATGAATTACTATTGCTTTTTGAATAGCTGAAGTCATCTCACTACTCACATATGTAAAATATTACCAGGTTAAGTAGCTACCCTGTTGTGGAGGATATATATTTTTATTTCAAGATATAAAGTCCTATTATACTGTAATAGAAAAAAGTTGAACAAGTAAAATTCTAACTGTGAGAAAAAATTTACATGGGTGTTTCAAGGATTGAATATAGCATTAAAGATTGGAGGAGAATTAATCTTCCAAGAAGAGTAGTAGAAACATATTTCTTTGTAATATTTAAAAACCAGGCAAGGCAGAACATTACCAAATGGGTGTTAGAAGATAATCTGGTACACTCAGGGATATGGAATGTAAAGCCTGAGATACCTATTTCAGCTTTCACCAAGTTTTACTGCATATTATGCTTGTGGAGGAAAGGAGATGAGGAAAAACTACAGCTCTTAAAATAATTTTCAGTATAAAAGTTTGCCTCTCACAGTGCAGCTAGGGTATAGAACCACTGTCTCATTGTTCAGGAGTTCATTTCTGATAGTCATTAATGATATTTCCTTATATGACACACCATTTACTGGAACAGATAGGTCATTTTAGACAATAATTTAAAAAGATACATTCAATGAAAAATCCTACTAGTGGTTTGTTCTACTTTAAACCCTCAATGAATTGCTATGCTCCAGTAATTAGGTTTTTTTTGAGTCAAATTAAGGCAGGTTGTTCTCCATAAGCTGATCAGGAGGTCAATCAAGCAGTAATATCAAGATCTTCTGTTGTTTCAGAGACCTTAAGTGGTCAGGACAGAATTTTTAATTGAGTGACTGTTTAGGTCTTGGCAGTTGCAGTTAACAGGAATAAATTTTGCATGTTAATTTGTTGGTAAATTGAGATCTCAGATAGGTTGCTTAGAGGCAACAACTTGGATTATGGGGTTAAAATGACTATCTGAAATGTGATACTTATCATTGTGAATTACTTTTTTATCAGAAGGTACAACCTGTGTTGTCAGCCAAGTTCTAGCAGTAGAAAGTTATCGTTGTGGTCCACACTGTTCAAGTCTTTTGATGATGGCTGACCCAGCCAACTAAGGTGACTATATTGCCCTCACTTTGGATTTAGATACTGAGTGAAATAAAATAATCATGTAAAACTAAGAATATTTGACAGTTTCAAAAACAGATGCAAATACGAGATACTCCATAAATAATTATTAAAAATTCAAACAACCAGTTGTTGGACATCTGACTTTTTTTGCATTAAATTTTAATGAAAATAGTCAATAACTGAAATGTATGTATATTTCCTAGGCTTTTTCTATATCAATAACTTAAATTATAAGATAGGTAGCCAGAAAACAATATTCAGTGGCACATGAAATGTTTTAGTCACAATATTCCACAACCATACATATATGTGTTAAGATACTAAAATAAGTAAGATGTTTGGCTTTAGAATAAAGCTGAGAAGATAATTGAAGCTATGTGCTTGTGTGTGTGTGTGTGTGTATTAGTTGTTTAGTTGTGTCTTGACTCTGCGATCCCGTGGACTGCAGCCCTCCAGGCTCCTCTGTCCATGGGTTTCTCCAGGCAAGAATACTGGAGTGTGTTGCCATTCCCTTCTCCAAATTGAGGCCACAGAGTAAAGTTAAAAAAAAAAATCTCTGAACAAAACAGGCAGTTGGTTATTTGGCAAAATCTGACTTTTTCACAGACTAGCTTTGTGAACTTGAACCACTTGTGTCTGTGCTTCACTTTTCCTAGTCTTTAATAAGAGGAGTAGACTAGATCAGGGAGCCTCAGTGTTTTTGTGGAATAGAGTATTATTTAATTTTACTGGAGCTTGAGATGGTGATAGTCACACTAGAAGGCAAGAGAAATTTATGATTGGTAGAAATCTATAGCCAATATTGGGTTTTGTGAAGTGCAATCTTTTTATATTGGACATGAAGGTAGGTAGTTGGGGAAATCTTGTGGATAAATAGAATGGCAAGAGAAATTTCATAAGATCTACAGCCTAGAGCCATCAGACAACTATAAAATAAAACTCATTGTAAGCTGGCGCTAACCAAAATAATTAACATCTAAATTTATTTTATTATTTTAAAATGCATTTGTTGAGCAATTACATTTTGAAATTGAACATGGAACTATTTATGGAAAGTATATCTAAAAAACTATTTTATTTATAAAATTACATTTTATAATTGAAAACTAGTAAGAAATATACTGTAATTTTCTTAACCATCTTTTAATGAGTATCAAATAGCACTATAAAATGAAAAATAAGTTTTGAGTAAATTTGAAATAATGAAAATAATTAACTTGATGGTCAATTAAAGTAATTGCAATTTATCATATATATTTGGACAATCTTATTGTATTGCTTTATTGATGGTTACCATTGTTTGTTCAGTCACTAAGCCATGTCTGGACTCTTTGTGACACCATGAACTGCAACACACCAGGCTTCCCTGTTCTTCACTGTCTTCTGAAGTTTGCTCAGATTCGTGTCCATTGAGTAGATGATGCCATCCAACCATCTCATCCTCTGTCATCCCCTTCTCCTCTTGCTTTCAATCTTTCCCAGCATCAAGGTCTTTTCCAGTGAGTCACTTCTTTGTATCTGGTGGCCAAACTATTGGAGCTTCAGCTTCAGCATCAGTCCTTCCAATGAATATTCAGGGTTGATTTCCTTTAGGATTGACTGGTTTGATCTCCTTGCTGGCAAAGGGACTCTCAAGAATCTTCTCCAGCACCACAATTCGAAAGTATCGATTCTTCGTTGCTCAACTTGGTACCATCTGAGCTACCAGGGTGCTTCCCTGGTAGCTCAAACAGTAAAGAATCTGACTACAATACAGGAGACCCAGGTTGAAGCCCTGGATTGGGAAGATCCCCTGGAGAAGGGAATGGTTACCCACTGTAGTATTCTTGCCTGAATACTTGTGGGACAGAGGATACTCGGACAAAGGATCCTTGTGGGATATGGTCCATGGGGTCACAAAGAGTCAGACATGACTGAGTGATTAACACTTTCACTTTCACAACCTTCTTTATGGTCCAACTCTTGCATCTGTAAGTGACTACCAGAAAAACCATAGCTTTTACTAGACAGACCTTAGTCAGCAACGTGATGTCTCTGTTTTTTTGTTTTTTTTTTTAATATGCTAAGTTTGTCATAGCTTTTCTTCCAAGGAGCAAGCATCTTTTAATTTCATGGCTGCAGTCACTATCTGTAGTGATTTTGGAGCTCAGGAAAACAAAATCTGTCACTACTGTTTCTACTTTTTTCCCATCTATTTGCCATAAAGTGATGGGACCAGATGCCATGATCTTAGTTTTCTGAATATTGAGTCTTAATTTAGCTTTTTTACTCTCCTCTTTCACCTCATCAAGAGGCTCTTTAGTTCTTTGCTTTCTGCCATTAGAGTGGTATCATCTGCATATCTGAGGTTGTTGATATTTCTCCTGGCAATCTTGATTCCAGCTTGGGATTCATCCAGCCTGGCATTTTGCATGTGTACTCTGCATACAAATTAAATAAACAGGGTAACAATAAACAACCTTGACGTACCCTTTTCCCAATTTTGAACCAGTCTGTTTTTCCATGTCTGGTTCTAACTGTTGGTTCTTTACCTGCACACAGGTAAGAGATGGTATTGCCTGTCTCAGGAGACAGGTAAGATGGTATTCCCATCTCTTAAATGACATTTTTTTGTTTTATTTTGCTTAAATTTTGTTATTTCCCTTCAAGTTTATAGGAAAAATGTTTAGTGCTAAGTATCGTTATATCTATTTTATAATGAATTATCTGGGTTTAAGGAAAATTACTTGTCTAAGGTAAATTACTTAAGTAAGAGGCAGAACAAGAATTCATATCCAGGTCTCCTTGACACTGAAATCCGTGCTTTTAATCAGCATGGACTCTACTCCTTACTTATGTATTTATTTCACAAATATTTATTGAGCCCCAGTAATATTTGAAACAACTCTCTAGGCACCAGTTCTGAGGGAATAAATAAAAGCATGAAAAAACCTTGCCTTCTTAGGACTTGCAAGTGAAGGGTAAAATCACCACCAGCAAATCATTTTCATAGCTTATATGGCAAATGAACTTTCTTCTGTTTAATTTTTCAGCAGTGCTTTATTATAAGACAAAGATTACAGAAAATAATAAGCTGTTTGTAAGCTGAACAGAATGAGAATCATAGAGTAGATTTACAGCAATCTCTTCTGAGGATAGCAAGAAAAACAGACTGAAATTTCAACTTTGCCTTTAGATTCACAGTCGGGTTGATGGAAACAAATAGCCCCAGGTCATTCACCTTAAAACCTAAATAAACAAACAACTGGCCAACCAGAGGTATAGAATTGGTATAGAGTTTAAAGGCTCAAGAGACAATTTTCTATGACAGGTTTACCTGGGTTATCCTTTAATGCACATTAATGAAGTCTTCTTTATGTACAGTCAGGAAGGTCCCCTGGAGGAGGAAATGGCAGCCCACTCCAGTATTCTTGCCTAGAGAATCCCATGGACAGAGGAGCCTGGCGGGCTACAGTCCATGGGGTCGCAAAAAGTTGGACACAACTGAGCGACTAACACTTTTCTTTCTTTTTTATCTGAGAATGAATAAAAGACACAAAAAAACCCTGCCTTCTTGGAACTTGCAAGTGAAGAGTGGGAGACAGAAATAAGCTAACTAAATAAATCAGTTATGCAGTATGTTAAATTATAATGATGCCAAAGAGCAATAAACCAAGGGAAGGGAAGAGAGGGTGTTCAGGGGGCAATTGCAATTTTAAATAGCATGTTCAGAGAAGGACACCATGAGAAGATAATATATGAGTCAAAACTGGGAGGAGCTAAAGGAAACTTGTCATGGGGTTATATAACAAATGAGGATTCCAGGAAAGCAAATAGCAGTTGTGAAGGCCCTGAAGTGGAGGGAATGCCTAACAAACTCCCAGCACACAAAGGAGGCCAGTGTGACTAGAGCAGTGTAAATGCATGAGATTGTAGAAGATAAGATCACAGAGACACACGGAGCCAAGCTACACAGGACCTTGTAGCTGTTGCAATTGCTCTGATTCTCTCTAAGTTTGATAAAGGGCTTCTGGAGAATTTTGAGAATTGTGCATAGTCTGACATATATTTTATCAGTGTTGAGAAAAGTGTAAAGGGGAGAAAGGGTAGAAGCAGAGAAACGCCTGAAGAGCCTATTGGCAGTAATTCAATGGACTTAGAATAGTGACTAATGTGGGAAATAGTGGGAGGCAGTCGATTCCAGGTATATCTGGAAGGTAGAGCTAATGATATTTGCTGTGGATGTGATGTGAGTTGTAAGATAAAACTCTGTAAAATGTTTTCTCTGAACAGCTATTAATACAAGTGTGGAGTTGCCCTTAATCAGCATGGGAAGAGCACGTGTGGATAGAGGTTAGAGGTGAAGAGTTCAGTTTTGGATGTGGAAAGCTGAAATATCTCTTAGACATCCATGTGGAAATAGGTTGTGTAGTTGGGCCTGGGGTCTAGGGAGACGTTCAGGCTATATTGGGAAATATGAATTATAGCAGAGACCGGACAAAAGGGAATTAGTGAGGACACAAAAGATATGCAAGAATTGAGCCTTTGGGTGTTTCAACATTCAGAGGTTGTTGGAGAGCTGAAGAGGAAACTTCAAAGCAGAATAAAAAGTATGGCCAAAAAGAGGATAACAGGGATTGTAGTGACCTGGGAGCAAAGATACGTTTACAGGCAGAGGAGTGACTAGTTGTATGGACAGCCGCTGAGGGATAAAGTAATAGAAGAACTGAAAAGTGGCCCTTGGTGACCTCAAGAACAACAGTTTAAGTAATGTGGTGGGAGAAAATCTTGAATATTTTGAGAAGTTTTACTTTACAGAGAAGGAAGTGTAAAGAGTATTTATGGGAGGAGGGAAATAAGTAATGATGGTGAGAGATCTTTTTTTTTTTTTCAACTTTCATACACTGATGGAACAATTCAGAAGGGAGAAAAAAGCTGATGATGTAGGAGAGAGAAGTGAGAATTGCTAAATCAGTGTTCTTGGGTTGAAGAGAGTAAATGAGATTAGAAAGCAAGTGAAGAGGCTGGCATTTGCTGAGAGCAAAGAATGAACAAAGAGTTCATCCATTTTAACCAGAGGGAAGACAGAGTAGATAGGAGCAGATTCAAGTATCTGAGAGATGAGGTGGTGATGCTTTACGGATGTTTTCTTCTGAAGTTTTCAATTACTGAGAGGTTGGCATATAATATTACATTAACATATAATATTCAGATTAGGCAGATAAACCTCAGGTATCTTGAATTGGAGACTTGCTCAACTTAAAATTTACAATTGAAGACTAGAATGTGGCATAAACTGAGAATGAAACCTTTTGAAAATTGTAGCAGATTCACATTGCATCCATTAGTTACTTTTTTATAGCTATAATAAAAATTTATACTTAATCATGGAAAGAATTATTTTCTTCTAGGTCTTTTTTCTTCGGAAACAGGGAGATGGTAATCATCGTTATCAGCCTTATTTTTGAAGATCATGGGCAGCAGTAAATATAATGTTCTTTATGTGAAGGTTATAAAAATCATCAAAGGGTGATGAATAATTTCTGTTTTATAATAGAATAAGTGACCTTTTCAGTGACATGAGTCTGTGGGAGAATGAATAAAATTCACATTTGTATATTAAAATTCTAGATTCCAACTATCTGATAACGTTTCTTGTCAAACTATTCTAACAGCTCCTATTACTTTGGGGAATGTTTAAATAAAGCCTTTCACAAAAATAAAGAAAATAAGCTTTTCCCTCCTCTATACTTTGTGCCAAAAGGACCAAGGTTTATATCGTACCTTTCTGTTAGCAGGTACCAAAAGAATTTATAATGTGGGGTCTATCCAAGAGGAATATTCCCAAAGTTTGCTAAAAAAAAGAAAAAATAATTTTAAAATAGTCTACATTTAAACTACACTTAGAATGTTCTGCAAGCTTAAAAGGATGTTTAGAGTCAGTTTTTAAAAACAGTGGGATTTAGTGTAATAGGTTTGGCAACAAAATCAGTGCAGTTCATACAACTGATGAATTGATGCAGACCCAGCTGACTAACACATACCATGTGTTTGCTTTGGCAGAGAATTTGGAAAAATAATTTGGAGAAAAAATTATATTATTCAACAGATTTCACTTTTGTTGTTGTTTTGTGGGATTCTTAAAAAATTTCTAATCAGTCTTACAAAGGTAGGTTTTTCAAAGATCTTCCCATTGATTGGAACCGGATTTGGATCTTTCATAAAACAAACAAAAAAAAGATGTACAAGGATAATTCTACTCATTTCATATGTTTCTTTTAATCACCCACTGCTCAGAAATAGATTTATGACTATTCATTTCTCAGTTGGTACCATGTTTATGAATTTATTCTAAAAACAGTGCTATAATGCCCCTTATCAACATTTCTGATATAACTATGGCATATAAAATCTATTTAAACTTTGATGGCCAAGAATAGCACTGTGTTTTGCAGTGATGATTAAATGTGCTATTCTAAGACTTTGTTTTTAATTATAGAATTTTGTTGTTGTTCTTCAGGTAAGGTTAAAGCTTGTTTCTTGTGTAAAGTAGGTTATTTAAATATTGCTACAAGTTTTCAGAAGAGTTTTTTGGTTTGTTAGAATATTGGAATTCTTGGTGTTCAGTAAAATCCAGAAATATTAATGATGTGATGAACCCAAGTCTGGAAAGAGCTCTGATTCCATTTTATGGGGTTAAAAGTCGCTTCATAGGCTGTTCTATTATAAGACAGATATGTTGATTACACTCCTAAATTTGCTTCAGGAGCTAGACATACTATTTTCCACTATAGATTAGCCTGACTTTCCGTGCCATGTTGATAAACCATGAAATTCAGGAGATACTGGGATATTTTCCTCAAGGATATATGAATTCCTAAAGCTAGAGGCAGCTCAGTATAGCATATGTTAATGTACAGTGTATTACATGGGAAAGAGCTGCAGACTGATAAAACAGGCAGCTGATACTCTGAAGTAAATACAAACACTGAAGATTATTCCCTCTCTATTTTTTGGTGTCCTTGAACAAGTTGTTAACCACTGTGAAACTCAGGTAGACTTGTATAAAAAATAGAGACACTGACACCTACTTAATTTCCAAGGTTGCTGTAAAGATAAAAGAAACTCTGTACTGTGTATTGCACTTGGTACATGGAATCCTTCTTTTCCTCCCGCTAGTCTGTAACCTTAACAGTGGGACTGTGAGGAGCTCAATGTAGTCATCATCAACACATTCTCATAGGTGCTCAGAGAACATTCAGGGGAACTAACTGCAGGACAATGGAAGAGGTGCCTTTTATCTAATCCATACAACTTTCTGAGATTGGATCATTATCTCTATTTTATTAATAAGAAAACTGAGGATTAGAGAGTTAAACCCAAAGCCATATAGCTAGTAGTATCAGAAGCTGGAATTCACAACCTTTGAAAGAATCATCTGCCTTTGAAAGGCATACCTTCTTAGAGATTTCTCAGAGAAGTGGAAAGGGAGGACTTTTTTTCAAAGTCATAAATATATGCCATATGTTTTCCAGAGGCATGATCTCATTTAATTTTCAGAATAACTCTATAGGAAAAGCATTATCTTTCCCATTTTTCATGAGAAGAAACTCATACCCAGAGATTAAGTAACTTTCTTAAAGCCATACAACTATTAATTTATCAAGCAGTGATTCAAATCCAGAAAAAATCAGTTCCGATTCAAAAAAAGTCCAAAACCAAAAGTCCAGTTCCAAACTTACACTTTTCCTAAAACAACATGCTGCCTGGAGGTATAGGATAAGCAAGACTGAGAAGTCAACAGTTGGGATAAATATTTGGGAAATGTGATTGGACTGCATGTTGAGAAAGACAATGGAAGCAGAAATGAGAATCCAAGATTGAACTTTTGCTGTGGGGGGGCAGGGACCTCAATTTATCTTCCCTCTTCTTCCATACCTCCAGACTTCTACTACAGTGCAGAACTTTCTGTTCCCTGTACTTTCCATGCTATTCCATGCTTCTGTAACTTTGAGCATGTATTTTTAAATTTATTTTTAAATTGAAGGATAATTGCTTTACAGAATTTTGTTTTTTTCTTCTCTGAGTAGAATGCCATTTACTCTTCTTTTTCTGGAAAATATCTCTTGAACTTCAAAAACACAGTTCAGAATTTATTTTGCAAATCTTTTGCTGATCCAATCAATGTTCACTTGGATGCTTTTCTTTTTAGTTCAGCATTGTCTCAGATACTTACCTCAGAAGCATCATTTTTGTGACTCTGGAAGCATGAATAGAGTTATTGAGAACTATTGTCCTGAAGATTTTCCAAACCTGTATCTAAGTGTGGATTGATAATCCTTTCAGATAATTCTAAATGTATAAACTCCTTAGATTTTAGGATGAGAAAGCTTTACAGACACACACACACACACACAGGTAAGATCTGAAACCTTACACAGTGTTCCAGATATTACTGATACCAAACCATTTCTACCCTCAACATACCTACTTGATATCTCTCACCATGCTTTGTACATGATAAGCAATATGGAACAATTGAAGTTCAGAGGAATTAGCACAATTATGTAAATTAAGAGAAGTATGATCAAGATTAGAATGAACTAGACCCTTGTGGTATGTGAGCCTTTGCTGGGAAACGGTGATTCTGTCACTTTGATTTCCGAGTTCAACATCCTGTTTCCAATGCATATCTATCAACACCTTCACCATTATCTTTTTAAAAAGAATTACTATTGTATTACAGATGTTTTCTTTTGGTTATAAAATTTTGATTCAGCAGTAAAGTTAGATTTACTGACTGGAAGAGCAAGGACTGTTCACTTTTTCCCTGCTTCATGCCAAGTCTATAGTGTGTGGTTGAGTAGGACAATAGATATTCATTGTTTTTCAAATACCATTATTTTTTCCAGTCAAACATTCATTGAGAATCATGAGCTTTACAAGTGAATTTATGACTACTACAAATATAGTGATAAATTCATTAACACTTACTTTAACTGCTCCATTCACTGAATGTCCCATATGTACAATCAGGGTCTATTAAATAGAGGGAAAAAAAAGAAGAAGAAGAAGAAAGACTTATTAGGGACAGTGGGGAAATGCAGAGCTAGCAACCAACTGGTAAATCTGGAATATTCAGGCAACAATAAATAGCTTATTTGGCTTTGTTTATGGCCCCTTACTTTACTTTGGGCTATAGTGATCAAGGAAAAAAGTGAAGCAGAGATCTATGACTTGATTTAATCATGGAAAATAAAAATGTTTGTCTTTGAAATATAACTTGGGTCATGGTCTCATAGTTTTGTGGACTGGTGCTAACGCTGAAAATTCGACTATTGCTTTTGTGATTCTTGGTCAACAGTCAATGCATGGCTTGGGCTCTAAAGTCCTAAAAAATGGGCTCATTATGTAATGAATATCTCCAAGCTGGATGAGCAGAAGAGTTTCAAAATGGGTCTTTGGTCTGGCATTTCTGCATTATTTGTTAAGCCCACAAAATGTAGATTTTTATCTCTAACTTCTGTTCACTCACTTGTGGCTACTTTAGGAAGTAATTTTTCTTTACTTCCTCAGTGAGAACTGCAAGATTTTTGTTGGTACAATTTGGCCACTGCTTAACAGAAGCAGCTTGCTTATATTACTTCCTGTATTTTTTTTTTTAAGACCAACATTTATTATCCCTTAAAAATTCCTTAACAGCTTTCTTTCTTAGGGATTTTTTTTCCCCCCTGAAGGAACAAGGGACTTAATTAGGCTAATAATTTCTTACCCATGAGGACATAATGAATTTATTCTCCATTTAATAGCCTTTGAAGGAAATTACTCAGTATTTAGAAAGGGGGGAAATCAGGCTATAAGAAATCTTTTCTAGGAGGCTACATTTCTCAGTTTCTTGCCTTAAAGTATCCATTTTGATACTTTAAAATTATACTTTATGTGATAAATTGAGACTCCCTACTTAAATCTACCTTCTCTTTTGGGAATGAGAGGTATTAAAAATTCTATTTTGGCTGAGTAAAGAAATGTTAATGACCTGTCTGGCAGTTGTATTTAAACATGCTAGCTTGTTACTATATTGCCAAAACAAATGAAAATTCACTGCCTGCTATTGGAACCAATTTAGTTAGGTAACACTTTGTTTTTTGGGGTATCATCAGGGGAGTGAGTTACTCCACTTAACTGAATTTTCCACATAAATGCTTCAGAGTTATCTTTTTAAAACAGAAATCAAGGCATATTGATTTCCCGTTGAAGTCTTTCAGTGACTTCCTGTTGTCTAAAGAATAATGCATTGCTTTATAATTTACCATTCCAATTTCATCTCCCTTCAATTTCCCTACCACCTATTTGATGTTGTACAGTCGCTCAGTCATGTCTGACTCTTTGCGACTCCATGGACTGCAGCATGCCAGGCTTGCCTGTCCTTCATCTTTGATAATCCATCTACCACTTTAATTTACTCACCATTCTCTGGACCTATCATACTCTTATTTCTTTGATTTCCAGATGCTGCTCCATGTGGTCATGACCTCATCAGTTTATTGTATCTCTTCTATTTCCAGAACCACAATACATGTTTCTAATATGGAAGCCGTCTGTATGATGACTCTTTAATTTCTATGTTAGCTTTCCTCACTAAATGGGGAGCTAATAGTGGTCAGGGACATGACCCTCTCCACTTTTTTTTTTTTCAATTTTCATGTCTTTAGAGACTCATTTAGTGCCTGAAAGCCAGTGATACTATATTCATTTCCTGTGGGAGCTGTAACAAATTGGCAAAACCTGAGGGACTTAAAATGAAATTTATTCTCTCATAGTTTTAGTTTCCAGAAATGCGGAATTCAGGTGTCAGCAGGGCCACGCTCCTTCCTCCAGAGACTCCGGGGAGAGTCTGTTCCATGCCTCTTCTAGCTTCTGGTGCCTCTCAGCAATCCTTGGCATTCCTTAGTTTGTAATCACATCACTTAATCTTTGTCACCATCTTTACATCATCTTCTCCTGTGTGCATCTCACAGGAGTTTCAAAACTCCATCTACCTCTCTCTTTTGATTTACTTTTTTTTTTTTTTTTTTTACCTTTCTCTTATAGGGAAATATATGTGTTTGCATTTAGGGCTTACCTCGGTAATACAGGAGAAGTTCCTCCTCTCAAGATCCTTAACTGAATCACATCTTTTGCCATATAAGGTAATGTCCAGAAGTTTTATGCATTAGAACACGGAAAAATCTTTGTGAGCCATTATCAGTCTATCACAGATACTTAATGTATTTTAAACTGAATTACTCATTCAAATGATATAACTTTCAAAATATAAAAGCATATTTGAAAAAGTATTACTAAAGCATATCTCATGCTTAATTGTTTCCTAAGTTAGAACATGGTATTCAGGCCATAGTTTCATATTTTTTTGATATGAGTGTTCTCTGATTTTTAAAATAAACTGTATTTTCAGTCATGGGCCAATCTTATGCTTCTAGAGTATTTAGGAAAGCACTTTCACTGCTTTCCAGATATATTCAGACTGCAGTAGTTATTGAGTATCTATCTAATGTGGAGCTGTACATAGAAATAAGATTCAGTTCCTTCTTCAAAGAAGTTACTGATTAATGTGGAAAATAGACATAGAAGCAGAACTATATCAATAAAATCTGCAACTGTTTTGTGACTAAAGGGTTAACAGAACCTTTCAGCTTTATGTATGAGCAGTTGATATTTGGTTAACTGTTTTTCTCTGTTACCCTGGAAGCCTGATAAAAGTAATGTATCAACTGTAACATTACTTTCTGATAACATTGGTTATGGTAAAATCTGATTGATTAGCATATTGCATTTAAACTTGGAACAAGTATGAATTAGCCATATTAAGAATACATGAAGTATATGTCCATTGACAGATGAATGAATAAAGAAGTTGTGGTACATATACACAATGGAATATTACTCAGCCATAAAAAGGAACACATTTGAGTCAGTTCTGATGAGGTGGATGAACCTAGAACCTATTATACAGAGTGAAATGAGTTAGAAAGAGAAAAATAAATATCATATTCTAGCACATATGAAAGTCCCATGGACGGAGGAGCCTGGTAGGCTGCAGTCCATGGGGTCGTGAAGAGTTGGACACAACTGAGAGACTTCACTTTCACTTTTCACTTTCATGCATTGGAGAAGGAAATGGCAACCCACTCTGGAGTTCTGGCCTGGAGAATCCCAGGGATGGGGAAGCCTGGTGGGCTGCCGTCTATGGGGTCACACAGAGTTGGACACGACTGAAGCGACTTAGCAGCAGCAGCAGCACATATATACAGAATCTAGAAAAATGGTACTGAAGAATTTATTTACAGAGCAGCAGTGGAGAAACAGACAGAGAATAGACTTATGGACATGGGGAGAGGGGAGGAGAGGGTGAGATGTATGGAAAAAGTAACATGGAAACTTACATTACCATATGTAAAACAGATAGACAACGGGAATTTCCTGTATGGCTCAGGAAACTCAAACAGGGGCTCTGTATCAATCTAGAGGGATGGGATGGGGTGGGAGATGGGAGGGAGGCTTTAAAGGGAGGGGATATATGTGTACCTATGGCTGGTTCATGTTGAGGTTTGACAGAAAACAACAAAAATCTGTAAAGCAATTATCCTTCAATAAAACAATTAATTAAAAAAAAGAATACATGAACTATAAATAACTGAAGAGGACATTGTAACAGGATTGCCAGGAAGTGCTAAGGGCCTAGTTGGGGTTGGAGATGAGAGTTCATGATTAACCCAAGCCATACAGTTATGTCATTTTTCTTCAGCAAATCATGGTCATCCAAGTATAGAAACAAGCAAGGTGAGTTTGTAGTATTTTTCAAGGTTAGAGTTTTGCCTGGTTAGTTTCAGCAGAATGATTTGGGAACTAGGGACTTAGAGATACTAGCTGGGGAAGTTCTGGTGATGAACCATGGGCTTCAGGGAATGAAAATCAGAAAAGAATTGATAAATTGGAAGGAAACGGAGGCCTCAAGGGTCTTTGCCCTTCTTAGTAGTAAAAGAGATGTTGTCAGCAAGGGCATGAGAAACTGAAAGGAAGAGAAAGAGTGATGGAGGAAGAGTCCTTTGAAAGAGACCAAGCAGGGAACCCTGTGGTGACAAGGATGTGCATTGGGAGGGAGTGACTGAAGCAGAGAGCAGGTTGAAGGTAGCTGAAGCTCAGACGTTCAAAAATTATAATGCTATTGTGTGTGTAGTTGGATAATATGACTAGATGTTAAGATGACTCAAGATAAAAAAGCACTTGGAGTAGAGACAAGCTATACGGAGAGGGTGATGGCACCCCACTCCAGTACTCTTGCCTGGAAAATCCCTTGGATGGAGAAGCCTGGTAGGCTGCAGTCCATGGGGTCGCGAAGAGTCGGACACGACTGAGAGACTTCACTTTCAATTTTCACTTTCATGCATTGGAGAATGAAGTGTCAGCCCACTCCAGTGTTCTTGCCTGGAGAACCCCAGGGACAGGGAAGCCTGGTGGGCTGCCGTCTATGGGGTTGCACAGAGTCAGACACGACTGAAGCGACTTAGCAGCAGAAGCAGCAGCAGCAGCAGTATAGGTCAAATAGAAAATTTCCAAAGAATTGGAGAAATTATTCAGAGCTCAGCAGATGATAGCAGCCAAGAGGAAGAAAGGACTCAAAAAACAAGGAGCTAGTACATAGAGTCAGAAGAAAATTGAAAAACTAGGAGAGAAGCAGTGCTCTTTCTAGGATCTGAGGTGGCTGATAGGTAGAAGAGACATGTTGTACTAGAGACAGTGATGTGGGAGAGGAGGATTTGTTCATAATAGTGAAGTAGAAAAAGCACTTTCAGAAGGGAGTGGTGAGTGTTTACAATGGACCAAGATTCCAGAAAACCCTGTGACATGAATTTGAGTTTCAAGAAAACAGTAGGAAGAGAGGCAATTAATTGTGCAGAAGTTGTAAGGAAAGTATGAGGTAGTTAGGTGATGAGCCATTTTTTCAAGACTATGTTCAGGAAAAGTCAGTGACCAAAATTAAAAAAGGAAAGATGCATGGTTGGAGTTGATGGACTGAAATATCCCAACTTTTAAGTCACTTCTTTGGGTTTAGGGTCCTCAGAGGTAACAGCAGAGCAGTTGAGAAATATCACAAGGTGGTGAAGGACCAGCTTCAGCTCCAGGTGGGTGTTGAAGATCTGATACAGGAGTCACCTTTTACTGCTATCAGGGGTAATAGCTATTTTCTTAAAAATCTACTGCTTTTTAATCTATTTTGAAACTGGAATTGTTATTTAAAGTCATGAGTGGGTCTAGCTGCTCACTGCTCAAAAGCCAATAAACAGGTCAGGTTGGTGGAAAGGAAAATTTGCTTTATTTCAGATGGCAGCAAACTGGAGGGAGAGGGGTGACACACGTCTGTCCAAAGGCTGACTCCCCCTCAGGGCACCAGTGGGGCAAGAGCTTTTATAGACAGAAGCTGGGTGGCGGGCATGGCAGCTACATGCAGTAACAGCTCATTCATCTCTGACAGTCATCTTCAGATTGGTCCTTGGTGGTCTGACCAGCATCATATTGATTGTTTTGGGTACAGTTAATCTTCAGTTGCAGGGTCCATTTGTCCCATTTTCTCTGAGATCACTTCTCAGAATTGTGGCAGTTTATGTGCTGGGTACAGTCTGGTCATCATGTAGTTACTTCTCCACCTGGTTTTTTGATATCTATAAGACAACTCACAGGATATTTCTCAGAATATTATCTGTAGACCTTGAGAAAGAGCAAAAGACCTTGAATATGCTTAATGACTATATCATTATTATTTAGTCTCCTTTGACTCCTGTACAATGTTACAAACCACCACTGTCCATAGTTCTTTAGGCACTCTATCAGATCTGATCCTTGAATCTATTTCTCACTTCTACTGTATAATCGTAGGGATTTGACTTAGGTCATACCTGAATGGTCTAGTGGTTTTCCCTACTTTCTTCAATTTAAGTCTGAATTTTTCAATAAGGAATTCATGACCTGAGCCTCAATCAGCACCTGGTCTTGTTTTTGCTGACTGTATAGAGCTTCTCCATCTTCAGCTGCAAAGAATATAATCAATCTGATTTCGGTATTGACTATCTGGTGATGTCCATGTGTTGTTGGAAGAGGGTGTTTGCTATGACCAGTGTGTTCTCTTGGCAAAACTCTGTTAGCCTTTGACCTGGTTCATTTTTCACTCCAAGGCCAAATTTTCCCGTTGTTCCAAGTATCTCTTGACTTCTTACTTTTGCATTCCAGTTCCCTATGAGGAAAAGGACATCTTTTTTTGGTATTAGCTCTAGAAGGTCTTGTAGGTCTTCATAGAACCATTCAACTTCAGCTTCTTCATTATTAGTGGTTGGGGCATAGACTTGCATGACCATGATATTGAATGGTTTGTTTTGGAAACGAACAGAGATCATTCTGTCATTTTTGAGACTGCACCTATAGGTTGACTATGATGGCTACTCCATTTCTTCTAAGGGATTCTTGCCCACAGTCAAAAATGTATTGGTCATCTGAATTAAATTTGCCCATTTTGGTCCATTTTATTCCACTAATTCCTAAAATATCGATGTTCACTCTTACCATCTCCTGTTTGACCACTTCCAATCTACCTTGATTTATGGACCTAACATTCCAGGTTCCTATGCAATATTATTCTTTACAGCATTGGGCTTTTCTTCCAGCACCAGTCACATCCACAACTGGATGTTGTTTTTGCTTTGGTTCAGCCTCTTCCTTCTTACCTGAGCTATTTCTCTACTCTTCTCCAATAGCATATTGGGCACCTACTGAGCTGGGGAGTTCATCTTTCAGTGTCATATGTTTTTGCCTTTTCATACTGTTCCTGGGATTCTCAAGAGAAGAATACTGAAGTGGTTTGTCCTTCCCTTCTCCAGTGGACCACATTTTGTCAGAACTGTCCACCATTACCTGTCCATCTTGAGTGGCCCTGCACAGCATGGCTCATAGGTTCATTGAGTTAGACAAGGTTGTGATCCATGTCTGTCTGAATGAATAGTGTGATCCATTCTATCTGAATGAAAATCACAATCACAGAAACAACCAGATCTGGAACAATGGACTGGTTCAAAATTAGAAAAGGAGTATGTCAAGGCTGTATATTGTCACCCTCTTTATTTATTATATGCAGAGTACATCATGCGAAATTCAAGGATGGATGAAGCACAAGCTGGAATCAAGATTTCCAGGAGAAATGATGATAACCTCAGATATGCAGATGACACTAAAGAGCCTCTTGATGAAAGTGAAAGAGGAGAGTGAAAAAGTTGGCTTAAAACTCAACATTAAAGAAACTGAGATCATGGCATCTGGTCCCATCACTCCATGGCAAATAGATGGGGAAACAGTGGCTGACTTTATTTCTCTGGGCTCCAAAATCACTGCAGATGGTGACTGCAGCCATGAAATTAAAAGATGCTTGCTCCTCGGAAGAAAAGCTATGACCAACCTAGACAGCATATTAAGAAGCAGAGACATTACTTTGCCAGCAAAATTCTGTCTAGTCAAAGCTATGGTTTTTCCAGTAGTCTTGTATGAATGTGAGAGCTGGACTATAAAGAAAGCTGAGTGCTGAAGATTTATGCTTTTGAAATGTGGTGTTGGAGAAGACTCTTGAGAGTCCCTTGGACTGCAAGGAGATCCAACCAGTCAATCCTAAAGGAAATCAGCTTTGAATGTTCATTGGAAGGACTGATGCTGAAGCTTAAACTCCAGTACTTTGGCTACCTGATGCAAAGAACTGACTCATTGGAAAAGACCCTGATGCTGGGAAAGATCGAAGGCAGGAGGAAAAGGAGATGACAGAGGATGAGATGGTTGATGGCATCACCGACTCAATAGACTTGAGTTTGAGTAAGCTCCGGAAGTTGGTGATGGACAGGGAAGCCTGGCATGCTGCAGTCCATGGGATCGCAAAGAGTTGGTCACGACTGAGAGACTGAACTGAACTGATGGCAATTCTATTTCCGTTTTTTTTTTTTTAAATGAATCTCCACACTGTTATCCATAGTGGCTGTACTAGTTTGCATTCCCACCAACAGTGTAAGAGGTTTTCCTTCTCTCCACACCCTCTCCAGGATTTATTGTTTGTAGACTGTTTGATGGCAGCCATTCTGACCGGCATGAGATGGTACCTCATTGTGGTTTTGATATTCATTTCTCTAATAATATGTGATGTCGAGCATCTTTTCATGTGTTTGTTAGCCATCTGTATGTCTTCTTTGGAGAAATGTCTGTTTAGTTCTTTGGCCCATTTTTTGATTGGGTTGTTTATTTTTCTGATATTGAGCTGCTTGTGTATTTGGAGATTAATTCTTTGTCAGTTGCTTCGTTTGCTTTTATATTCTCCCATTTTGAAGGCTGCCTTTTTACCTTCCTTGTAGTTTCCTTCTTTGTGCAAAAGCTTTTAAGTTTAACTAGGTCCCATTTGTTTATATTTGTTTTTATTTCCATTACTTTGGATGGTGTGTCATAGAGGATCTTGCTGTGATTTATGTCAGAGGGTGTTCTGCCTATATTTTCCTCTAAGAGTTTTATAGTTTCTGATCTTACATTTAGATCTTTAATCCATTTTGAGTTTTGTATGGTATTAGAAAGTGTTCTGGTTTCGTTCTTTAACAGGTGGTTAACCAGTTTTCTCAGCACCACTTAAAGAGATTGTCTTTTCTCCATTGTATAGTCTTGCCTCCTTTGTCAAAGATACAATGTCCATAGGTGTGTGGATTTATTTCTGGGCTTTCTATTTTGTTCCAGTGATCTATATTTCTGTCTTTGTGCCAGTACCATATTGTCTTGATGACTGTATCTTTGTAGTATAGTCTGAAGTCAGGCAGGTTGATTCCTCCAGTTCCATTCTTCTTTCTCAAGATTGCTTTGGCTATTTGAGTTTTTTTTGTGTGTTTCCATACAAGTTGTGAAATTATTTGGTCTAGTTCTGTGAAAAATACTGTTGGTAGCTTGATGGGGATTGCGTTGAATCTATAGATTGCTTTGGGTAGTATACTCATTTGCACTATATTGATTCTTCCAATCCACGAACATGGTATATTTCTCCATCTATTTGTGTCATCTTTGATTTCTGTCATCAGTCTTTTATAGTTTTCTATATATAGGTCTTTTGTTTCCTTAGGTAAATTTATTCCTAAGTATGTTATTCTTTTTATTGCAATGGTGAATGGGATTGTTTCCTTAATTTCTCTTTCTGTTTTCTCATTGTTAGTGTATAGGAATGCAGGGGATTTCTGTGTATTAATTTTATATCTTGTAACTTTACTATATTCATTGATTAGCTCTAGTAATTTTCTGGTGGTGTCTAAATTTAGTTTTCTATGTAGAGGATCATGTCATCTGAAAACAGTGAGAGTTTACTTCTCGTTTTCCAATCTGGATTCTTTTTGTTTCTTCTCTGATTTGCAGGCAGATTCTTTACCATTTGAGTCACAAGCGAAGCCCATACATTATGGGATGATTCTAAAATCAATATAATTAACATATTCATCACTTCATGTAGTTAACTAATTTTTGTGATGAGAATGCTTAAGATCTATCATCAGCAACTTTCAATAATGCAATATTATTATCTATATTCTTATAGGTAATATATTATCTAGTAACTTTGATATTATTAACTGTACACACCAGCAGATTATATATTAGATTCTCAGAACTTATTCTTATAATTGAAAGTTTATATCCTTGACTTACATTTCCCTGTTTCCCCTTGCTTTTAGTTCCTGGCAATCAGCATTATGTTTCTATGAAATTTTCTTTGTTTTTAAGATTCCACATACAAGTAATACCATAGGTATTTATCTTTTTCCTGACTTATTTTATTTAGCATAATGCCTTCCAGTTTCATCCATGTTGTCAAAAATGGCAGGATTTAATTTGTTTTTATGGCTGAGTAATACTCCATTGTGTTTGTATGTGTGTGTGTGTTTGTGTGTGTGTATGTATATAAAAACTTCCCAGGTGGCTCAGATGGTAAAAATCTGCCTGCAAAGCAGGAGACCCAGGTTCAGTCCCTGGGTCGGGCAGATCCCCTGGAGAAGGAAAGGGCAACTCATTCCAGTAAGCTTGCCTGGAGAACTCCATGGACAGAGGAATCATGTGGGCTATAGTCTATGGGATCTCAAAGAGTTGGACACCACTGAGTGAATAACACTTTCACTTTCATATATGTGTGTGTAGATATATATATCAGATCAGATCAGTCGCTCAGTCGTGTCCGACTCTTTGTGACCCCATGAATCACAGCATGCCAGGCCTCCCTGTCCATCACCAACTCCCAGAGTTCACTGAGACTCACATCCATTAAGTCAGTGATGCCATCCAGCCATCTCATCCTCTGTCCTCCCCTTCTCCTCCTGCCCCCAATCCCTCCCAGCATCAGAGTCTTTTTCAATGAGTCAACTCTTCACATGAGGTGGCCAAAGTACTGGACTTTCAGCTTTAGCATCATTCCTTCCAAAGAAATGCCAGGGCTGATCTCCTTCAGAATGGACTGGTTGGATCTCCTTGCAGTCCAAGGGACTCTCAAGAGTCTTCTCCAACACCACAGTTCAAAAGCATCAATTCTTCGGTGCTCAGCCTTCTTCACAGTCCAACTCTCACATCCATACATGACCACAGGAAAAACCATAGCCTTGACTAGACGGACCTTTGTTGGCAAAGTAATGTCTCTGCTTTTGAATATGCTATCTAGGTTGGTCATAACTTAAGAGGTGGCAAGAATACACAGAAGAACTGTACAAAAAAGATCTTCACAACCCAGATAATCATGATGGTGTGATCACTGACCTAGAGCCAGACATCCTGGAATGTGAAGTCAAGTGGGCCTTAGAAAGCATCACTACGAACAAAGCTAGGGGAGGTGATGGAATTCCAGTTGAGCTATTCCAAATCCTGAAAGATAATGCTGTTAAAGTGCTGCACTCAATATGCCAGCAAATTTGGAAAACTCAGCAGTGGCCACAGGACTGGAAAAGGTCAGTTTTAATTCCAATCCCAAAGAAAGGCAATGCCAAAGAATGCTGAAACTACCACACAATTGTACTCATCTCACATGCTAGTAAGGTAATGCTCAAAATTCTGCAAGCTAGGCTTCAGCAATACGTGAACTGTGAACTTCCAGATGTTCAAGCTGGATTTAGAAAAGGCAGAGGAACCAGAGATCAAATTGCCAACATCTGCTGGATCATGGAAAAAGCAAGAGAGTTCCAGAAAAACATCTATTTCTGCTTTATTTATTGACTATGCCAAAGCCTTTGACTGTGTGGATCACAATCAACTGTGGAAAATTCTGAAAGAGATGGGAATACCAGACCACCTGACCTGCCTCTTAAGAAATTTGTATACAGGTCAGGAAGCAACAGTTAGAAGTGGACATGGAACAACATACTGGTTCCAAATAGGAAAAGGAGTACATCAAGGCTGTATATTGTCACCCTGCTTATTTAACTTATATGCAGAGTACATCATGAGAAACGCTGGACTGGAAGAAGCACAAGCGTGAATCAAGATTGCCGGGAGAAATATCAATAACCTCAGATATGCAGATGACACCACCCTTATGGCAGAAAGTGAAGAGGAACTCCAAAGCCTCTTGATGAAAGTGAAAGTGGAGAGTGAAAAAGTTGGCTTAAAGCTCAACATTCAGAAAACGAAGATCATGGCATCTGGTCCCATCACTTCATGGGAAATAGATGGGGAAACAGTTGAAACCGTGTCAGACTTTATTTTTTGGGGCTCCAAAATCTCTGCAGATGGTGACTCCAGCCATGAAACTGCCATATTACTGTTTTACATAATCAGGTCAGGTGAGTTGCTCACGTGTGTCCAACTTTGTGACCTAATGGACTGCAGCTTGCCAGGCTTCCCTGTCCATCACCAATTCCCAGCGCTTACTCAAACTCATGTTCATTGAGTCCGTGATGCCATCCAACCATCTCATCCTCTTTCATCCCCTTCTCCTCCCACCTTCAATCTTTCCTAGCATCAGGGTCTTTTCCAATGAGTCAATTCATTACATCAGGTGGCCAAAGTACTGGAGTTTCAGCTTCAGCATCAGTCCTTCCAAAGAAATCCCAGGACTGATTTTCTTTAGGATGGACTGGTTGGATCTCCTTGCAGTCCAAGGGACTCTCAACAGTCTTCTCCAACACCACAGTTCAAAAGCATCAATTCTTCGGCGCTCAGCTTTCTTTATAGTCCAACTCTCACATCCATACATGACTACTGGAAAAACTATAGCTTTGCTTAGATGGACCTTTTTTGGTAAAGTAATGTCTCTGCTTTTCAATATGCTGTCTAGGTTGTTCATAACTTTTCTTCCAAGGAGTAAGCGTCTTTTAATTTCATGGCTGCAGTCCCCATCTGCAGTGATTTTGAAGCCCAAAAAATAAAGTTTGACACTGTTTCCCCATCTATTTCCCATGAAGTGATGGGACCATATGCCATGATCTTTGTTTTCTGAATGTTGACTGGGTCCAAATCAGGAAAGGAGTGCATCAAGGCTGCACGTTGTCACTCTGCTTATTAAACTTCTATGCAGAGTACATCATGTGAAATGCTGGACTAGGTGAAGCACAAGCTGGAATCAAGATTTATGGGAGAAATATCAATAACCTCAGATATGCAGATGACACCACCCTTACAGCAGAAAGCGAAGAACTAAAGAGCCTCTTGATAACGTGAAAGAAGACACTGAAAAAGTTTTCTTAAAACTCAACATTCAGAAAACTAAGATCATGGCATCTGGTCCCATCACTTCATGGCAAATAGATGGGGAAGCAAAGGAAACAGTGAGAGACTTTATTTTGGAGGGGAGGGGCTCCAAAATCACTGCAGATGGCACGTGAGTCTAAGTGAACTCCGGGAGTTGGTGATGGACAGGGAGGCCCTGTGTGCTGCGATTCATGGGGTCGCAAAGAGTCAGACACGACTGAGCGACTGAACTGAACTGACTGAACTGTTGTTCCATGTCCAATTCTGACTGTTGCTTCTTGACCTGCATACAGATTTCTCAGGAGGCAGGTAAGGCGGTCTGGTATTGCCGTCTCTTTAAGATTTTCCAGAGGTTGTTGTGATCCACATGAAGGCTTTGCCATAGTCTATAAAGCAGAAGTAAATGTTTTTTTTGAACTCTCTTGCTTTTTCAGTGATCCAACGGATGTTGGCAATTTGATCTATCTTGTGCCAATTTACATTCTGACAAAAATGTATGGGTTCCCTGTTTTCCACATTCTTGCCAATGTTTATTCATATATATGAATAGAGGTTCTGTCAACATTTAAGATGGTGAAGTAGATGGATGTGAATTCATCTTCTCCTGCAAGAACTCCAAAATTACAACCTGCTGCTGAAGAACCATTGACAGGAGAATGTTGGATCCCACCAAAAAAATATACCTCAGGACCAAGGGCAAAGGCGAAGCCACAGCAAGATGGTAGGAGGGGCAAAGTCACATTTAGAATCAAACCCCATACCCAACAGAGAGGCCTGAAGGACTCTAACAAAACCTTGTGTGCACCAGGACACTCCACAGAGACTGAGCCAGAACTGCACTTGAGTGTTTGAGTGTCTCCTGTGGAGGTACGGGTCAGCAGTGGCCTGCTGCAGGGGTCGGGGCTCTGGGTGCAGCAGGCCTGGGTATGGCATAAGCCCTCTTGAAGGAGGTTGCCATCAACCCACCATAGAGCCACCAGAAATTACACAGGACTGGGGAATCAGACTCTTGGAGGGCACAAACAAAACCGTGTGTGCACCTGGACCCAGGAGAAAGGAGCAGTGACCCCACAAGAGACTGGCCCAGACTTGCCATGAGTGTCCAGGAGTCTCCAGCAGAGGCCTGGGTTGGCAGTGGTGCAGGCTTGGGGGCACTAGATGTGGCACTGCGTGCGTGGGACCTTTTGAAGGAGGTCACTATTATCTTCATTAACTCCACCAAAGTTGGATCTCAGGTCAAACAACAGGGAGGGAACACAGCCCTGCCCATCTACAGAAAATTGGATTAAAGATTTACTGAGCATGGCCCTGCAAATCAGAACAAGACCTATGTTCCCCCTCAGGCAGTCTCTCCCAGGAGGAAGCTTCCATAAGCCTCTTATCCTTATCCATCAGAGGGAAGACAGAATGAAAACCACAAAGAGGAAAATTAATCAAACTGATCACAAGGACCACAGCCTTGTCTCATACAATGAAACCATGAGCCATGCTGTGTAGGGCCACTCAAGACGGACGGGTCATGGTACAGAGTTCTGACAAAATGTGGTCCTCTGGAGAAGGGAATGGCAAACAACTTCTGTATTTTTGCCTTGAGAACTTCATGAACAGTATGAAAAGGCAAAAAGATAGGACACAGAAAGATGAACTACCCAGGTCGGTAGGTGCCCAATATGCTACTGGAGAACAGTGGAGAAACAACTGCAGAAAGAATGAAGATGCTGAGCCAAAGTAAAAACAATACCCAGTTGTGGATGTGACTGCTGATGCAAGTAAAGTCCAATGCTGTAAAGAGAAATATTGCATACGAACCTGGAATGTTAGGTCCATGAATCAAGGCAAATTGGAAGTGGTCAAACAGGAGATGACAAGAGTGAACATAGACATTTTAGGAATCAACAAACTAAAATGGACTGGAATGGGTGAATTTAATTCAGATGACCATTACATCTACTATTGTGGCCAAGAATCCCTTAGAAGAAATGGAGTAGCCATCATAGTCAACAAAAGGGTCCGAAATACAGAACTTGGATGCAATCTCAAAGTGACAGAATGATCTCTGTTTGTTTCCAAGGCAAACCATTCAATATCATGGTAATCCAAGTCTATGGCCCGACCAGTAATGCTGACGGAGCTGATGTTGAACATTTCTATGAAGACCTACAAGATCTTCTAGAACTAACACCCAAATAGATGTCCTTTTCATTATAGGGAACTGGAAGGCAAAAGTAGGAAGTCAAGAAATAACTGGAGTGACAGGCAAATTTGGCCTTGGAGCATAGAACGAATTAGAGCAAAGGCTAACAGAGTTTTGTCTAGAGAATGCACTGATCGTAGCAAACACCCTCTTCCAGCAACACAAGAGGAGTCTACACATGGACATCACTAAATGGTCAACACTGAAATCAGGTTGATTATATTCTTTGCAGCTAAAGATGGAGAAGCTCTATACAGTCAGCAAAAACAAGACTGAACTGACTGTGGCTCAGATCATGAAACCCTTATTGGCAAAATCAGACTTAAATTGAAGACAGTAGGGAAAACAACTAGACCATTCATGTATGACCTAAATCAAACCCCTTACAATCATACAGTGCAAGTGAGAAATAGATTCAAGGGATTAGATTTGATAGACAGAGTGCCTGAAGAACCATGGATGGAGGTTCATCACATTGTAGAGGAGGCAGTGATCAAGACCATCCCCAATAAAAAGAAACGCAAAAAGGCAAAATAGTTGTCTGAGGAGGCCTTGCAAATAGCTATGAAAGTAGAGAAGTGAAAGGCAAAGAAGAAAAGAAAAGCTATACCCATTTGAATGCAAAGTTTCAAAGAGTAGCAAGGAGAGATAAGAAAGCCTTCCTCAGCGATCAGTGCAAAGAAATAGAGGAAAACAATAGAATGGGAAAGACTAGAGATCTCTTCAAAAAAATTAGAGATACCAAGGGAACTTTTCATGCAAAGATGGGCACTATAAAGCACAGAAATGGTAGGGACCTAACAGAAGCAGAAGGTATTAAGAAGAGGTGGCAGGAATACTCAGAAGAAGTATACAAAAAGGATCTTCATGACCCAGATAACCATGATGGTGTGATCATTCACCTAGAGCCAGACATCCTGGAATGCAAAGTCAAGTGGGCCTTAGGAAGCATCACTACAAACAAAGCTGGAGGAGGTGATGGAATTCCAGTGAGCTATTTCAAATCCTAAAATATGATGGTGTGAAAGTGCTATATTCAATATGCCAACAAATCTGGAAAAATCAGCAGTGTCCACAGGACTGGAAAAGGTTAGTTTTCATTCCAATCTCAAAGAAAGGCAATGCCAGAGAATGTTCAAACTACTGCACATTTGCACTCATCTCACACGCTAGGGAAGTAATGCTCAAAATCCTCCAAACCACACATCAACAGTTCATGAACCATGAAATTCCAGATGTTCAAGCTGGATTTCGAAAAGACAGAGGAACCAGAGATTAAATTGCCAACATCCGTTGAATCATCGAAAAAGCAAGAGAGTTCCGAAAAACATCTACTTCTGCTTTATTGACTACACC
The DNA here is from genome assembly GCF_019923935.1 of Bubalus bubalis. Taxonomy (NCBI): domain Eukaryota; kingdom Metazoa; phylum Chordata; class Mammalia; order Artiodactyla; family Bovidae; genus Bubalus; species Bubalus bubalis. Next base: position 75,149,256 of record NC_059166.1, on the reverse strand, counting down.
AAAGTCTTTGACAGGATGGATCACAACAAACTATGGAAAATTCTTAAAAAGATGGGAATACCAGACCACTTTACCTGCCTCCTGCGAAATCTGTATGCAAGTCAAGAAGCAACAGTTAGAACTGGACATGGAACAACAGACTCGTTCCAAATAGGGAAAGGAGTAAATCAAGGCTGTATATTGTCACTCTGCTTATTAAACTTAGATGCAGAATACATCATGTGAAATGCCAGGTTGGATGAAGCACAAGGTGGAATCAAGATTTCTGGGAGAAATATCAATAACCTCAGATATGCAGATGACCCCACCCTTATGGCAAAAGCAAAGAGGAACTAAAGAACCTCTTGATTAAAGTGAAAGAGGAGAGTAAAGAAGTTGGCTTAAAACTCAACAATAAAAAAGCTAAGATCATGGCATCTAGTCCCATCACTTCATGGCAAATAGATGGGGAAACAATGGAAACAGTGAGATACTTTCTTTTTGGGGGCTCCAAAATCACTGCAGACGGTGACTGCAGCCATGAAATTAAGACTCTTGCTCCTTGGTAGATAAGCTATGACCAACCTAGACAGCATGTTAAAAAGCAGAGACAGTACTTTGCCAACAAATGTCCATCTAGTCAAAGCTATGGTTTTTCCAGTAGTCATGTATGGATGTGAGAGTCAGACTATAAAGAAAGCTGAGTGCCAAAAAACTGATGCTTTAGAACTGTGATATTGGAGAAGACTGTTGAGAGTCCCTTGGACTGCAAGGAGATCAAACCAGTCAATCCTAAAGGAAATCAGTCCTGAATATTCATTGGAAGGACTGATGCTAAAGCTGAAACTCCAGTACTTTGGCCACCTGATGCGAAGAACTGACTCACTGGAAAAGATCCTGATGCTTGGAAAGATTGCAGGAGAGAGGGAGGGGAATGACAGGGGATGAGATGGTTGATGGCATCACTGACTCAATGGACATGAGTTTAAGTAAGCTCCAGGAGTTGGTGTTGGACAGGGAAGCTTGGTGAGCTGCAATTTCTTTGGTCAAAAAGAGTCAGAGACTACTGAATGACTGTACTCAGAAACTCTATATAGAGGCTTCCCTGGTGGCTCAGATGGTAAAGAATCTGCGTGTAATGTGGGAGATATGAGAGACTAAGGTTTGATCCCTGGGTTGGAAAGATCCCCTGGAGAAGGGCATGGTAACCACTCCAGTATTCTTGCCTGGAGAATTTCCATGGACAGAGGAGCCTGGTGGGGTACAATCCATGGGGTCACAAAGAGTCAAACACAACTGAGTGACTAAACACACACATACACACATACACACACACTGAAACAATCCTAAAGCAGTAATTAAAGCTTGTCATTTCTTTGTACTTATAGATGTAGTGGAAAAAAAACCAGGAAAGTTTGACAATAGTCTTTGAATATCTTACAGAAATAATTTTCCATATATGATAAGTTTTCAAATAAAATGTTTAATTTGTGATTTTTTAAGCAGGCTACTATATGAAATCTCTTTAATTCTACTAAAAGTCTAGAAATGAAATATATTTAATTTTTAAATCCTTTTCCAAGCCATATTAGTGTATTTAATGAAAGGAATTTCAATTTATGTTAGGCAACAAATCATAGCTGCGGAAATGGACTGCATTTCTCTTCATTTTTATACTCTTATAAATGTTTTTTCTATGCAAGCATGATTATTAAACATGAAAAAGTTAGTTACTTGAATGAAAAATCTTTTCTCACTTGTTATGTCAATTTTATGAAGTTAAAATGAGAATTATTCTTTATTCCATACAATGTTTGAAGATAAGCCATTATTGCTTTTGCTCCCTCAGACCTAGAAAAGTTTTTTATGATCAAAACTTTAAAGTGAGAGAATACAATGACTCATAAGTAGATAAAAATGATGTTCCTTAGCTTATTCTTAAAGTTATTCTTAGAAACTTATTGGAATTATATATATATATACATATATATCATATAAATATATATATAATGTGTATAATAACATATATACACATATATGTATAATTCTACACACATTTATTTTAATTAGTGATGTTATCATCATTAGCTATAACTTTTATTATGGAAATGACTGATAAAATATGGCAGATGATATTACCTTTTTATAAGAAATGATCGCAGAATTTGAATATAACAGACTCTAAGAAGACTTACCAGTGTGAAAATGCATAAAAATGATATTCTCCCAAATAAAACAGTTCCTTAAAGTAGCATTCCTGAGACTCTGCAAGTATTTAGCTATTTTGTGACTAGGGATTTAACAAGAAAAGGATACTATCTTGGATTTCAAACTGGTTTGGATCTAATTAAACTGAGTTGTTTAATAACATTTTCTTTTAAATAACTGGGAGGGGACATTTTCTTTGCAAATTCTAATTCTTTGGCTCTGTTATCATGTAGGATCTGATATTAAACTGGCTTGACATTCACTTCTAATTCCTGGGCAAAGATTGCAGCAGTTTAGCTTGTGCAGAAAGGCTCATGTTTTTTCACTGTTGACATTTCACTTGGTCATTTTCTTTGTCTTTGAAAGAGTGACCTCCCAACTTTGCTCTTTATCTCTTCTCTGTCAATTTCTTCCTCCCTCAGTCTCTATTCCCTGGAAATGCTTTCATCAACAAGCATAGCCCTGCCAACTAACGAGCTAATTTTAATCTGAGCAAGAAGTGCATTAAAGCTTATAAATCCACCAAACCTGGAATTATTCCTGCTATTATCTGGGGCTGCAAACTAAACGGCACAATCTTTGCCCTAGAGGGAGACATTATCTTTATTATTCTGGTCAGGAAACAAATCTGCCCCTGCCCCGGAGACACTAACTTCCTGAGTGCTCAGTAAATTGAATGGAGCTTGTCCTTGCAGATGGACTTAATTCATACAACTGATTTTCTGCTTAGATTTTCCTGTCTAGGATGGATTTCTGCCCCAAGCATAGTCTCCTTCACTGGAACCCTTACATTTTACCTAATTTTTCTAATCTCTTTCACAAAGATGCTATTCTTTTCCTTACCCCGTATCATCTCTGCCTTATGTCTTGTCCTTTCGCTAATGGGCTGATGACATGGACCCTAGAGGCTGAAGACCTACATTTAAATCCAATCTAGATATGAATATATGCAAACATGCACCAAACACAGATTCATCACACCTCTTTGGGCTTTTGTCAGACTGTCCAGCAAACCTCAGAATCTCTTATATTTCGACTTTTCTCTTAGTTGGGGGGGGGGGTGGTGGTGGTAATTCTGCATGACATTTCTATATGACTGTGACTTTTCTCCAGGGTATCTCTTAAAAGATTTTTATATAGCAAACACTCTTAGAAGATAGAGATAGAGTCTTTATATACCCTGTAAAGGTAGAGGGCAAATTTGTTTCCCGAACAGGATAGTAAAATATTATCTTCCTCCTGGTGACTGAGATGGTAAAGAATCTGCATGCAATGCAGGAGACCCAGGTTTGATCCCTGGGTCAGGAAGATCCTCTGCAGAAGGAAATGGCAACCCACTCCAGTATTCTTGCCTGGAGAATCCCATGGATAGAGGAGCCTGGCAGGCTACAGTCCACAGGTCTACACAGAGTTGGACACGGCTGAGTGACTATTACTTGCTTTTCTTTCTTGGACAAAGAATGACATTGTTATCTGTCATCACTCTGTAAAACTGAGGATTTTCCTGAACTCAAGGGTCATAAGCTACGACCAAACCCAACTGTGTGCCCAGCATTCACCTAGGCCTCTCTGCATTGACCTATGGTGTTTGGGGGTTGGGGGAGAACTGACTGAAACGTGAAGCTCATGTTGCTTGCTGTGCTATGAAGCCCTTTTGCCTCTGACCTAGGAGTCTTATGTCTTCTGCTAGCATGTGTGAAACTGAGAAAGGGTAAAATTTCAGACCCTTCACAGGTTTTACAGTTACTCCCCTCATTTTCTGTGGAGTGGGAAAAAATACAGGCTTTAAACTGTAACAAAATTCAAATTCAGTCACTTCTCTGCTTTGTGATCTCATGCAATTCATTAAGCCCTGTTTCAGTTTCCTCATTCATAACATGAGCTAACATTGTTGAGGATTAGAAAATGCATGCATATAGAAATGTATATGTGTATACAGCTTTGTGTATTTCATGGATCATAGAGATAAGGATTGAAGCCAGGGCATCTGGTTCCTACAGCCATGTTCTTTCCACTGTAGCACATGGATCTGATAGGAAATACCATTTAATATATTGACTCTCTTCTTTCTTCTGTTTTGCTAATTTCAGACATAATTATTAAAAAAACTTCAATGAATATAGTTAATTTTTCACCAGATATTTTCAGAGAACAGGAGGTATTTATATTAATTTGGAAGTATTGGTTGAATTGAGAATTATGCTTCCTGAAAAATGACATTTTGCATACATTATACATTTGTATAATACATAATTTTCTATTTAAAATTTAAAGAACTATACTCCTTTAAAAACTTTGCCTCTTCTGTTGTATTACAGATAATATCCAAACAGATTTTGCATTTAACTTTTACTGGTTGAAATTCTCAAATTTCAAAGCAACTAACACAACACAACAACAACAACAACAGGCTTTATCTATAGATATAGTCATGGTGGAAGGCTAGGGCTTCAGCGTGAATTTTGGAGGGACACAAACTTTCAGTACCTAACAACTATGGTAGTATTTCATAGGATAATTTCTTACAAAATCCTTAAGTACAGGCCAATGGCAGTATCCCAAGTACATTAGGGTAAACGCACTATTGATGTCCATTTCAAAAATAGCTATGTCTGTATTTGGAAACAATGTAAATATGTACTAGCAGGATATTAAGTAAATAAATTTTGATATTTTCATACAATGCTGCTGCTGCTAAGTCACTTCAGTCGTGTCTGACTCTGTGCGACCCCATGGACTGCAGCCTACCAGGCTCCTCCATCCATGGGATTTTCCAGGCAACAGTACTGGAGTGGGGTGCCATTGCCTTCTCCCTTTCATACAATAAATGTATGTAAATATTAAAATTCTGTTTTCAGAGAATCCTTAATTAGTCAGATAATCATAAAATAAATGTTAGTGAAAGAGTGAGAGCACGATCTATTTCTGTCTTCTGTATCCCAATTGTAGTAATGTGTCTGTAGAGAAAATGCAAGAACAAAGGATTAACAATGATTAACTCTGGGCAGAGAAATTTGAAGTGATTTTATTTTCTTCTCTATATTTTAAAAAAGTTCCCACTTACACTGATTACACAGAATGTTTATGTTATCAGTGGTGGAAAACAGTAGATATTTAAAAAAAAAATCATCTGACTGTGACCATGAAAGAAATTCAACTACTGGCATAACATTTAAGGCTCCAGGACCTATTTTGAGTCCTTCTCTCTGGCTTTCCTTTCTCTTCATGGATCCCATTCCCTGGCCAAACTGAACTTCTTGCTGTTAGATCAATAAGTATTCATCCTTTTTTTTTTTAAACCTCTGTGCTCATGTGGTTAGCTCTGCTTCCACCATAACACTTCCCCTCACCTCTGTTAAATTCTACCCAGTGATACACTCCTCACTCTTTACCCACTTAATGAGATTGTCTTTACATCCCTAAATGCCTCTTGAACAATCTTCCAAGTTACTTTTGACTTCTTATGGCAGTAATCAACTTACAAGTAATCATGTTCATTTACTCAATCAGTATTATGGAGCATATATTATAATATGAACATTATTTTAGTTACTGGGATTATAGTAATAAGAAAAAAAAGGGGGGAAACCAAACAGACAAAACTCTCTGCTCACTCTGAATTTTTAGCAGAAAAGAAAGAAAATAAAAAGTAAATATATTAGAAGATGATCAGTATTATGAGTGAGGTGAGTACGTCCTAATGTTCCCATTGCCTATTTGTCCCCACATAAATAGTAATAGCATCCTTGCCCATCTCAAAGTGTTTTAATTTGGATAAAAATTTATTTGGACATTCTAACTATGGTAAAAAAAAAAAAATGAAGCCGAGAAAGGCATAGGGAATGTAAGTGTTGGGGTCTACATTTATAAATAAGATGATCAATAAAAATGTCATGAGGAAAGGACAGATGAGTAAAGATCTAAGAGGTAGGGAAGTGTGAATGTATTTATATGCTTCAGCCCAGTGAAAATTTGAAATTTGTATACAAAAATGAAGAAAAAATTTTGTTGTACTTTCTAGATTTACAGGCTTTTGCTTCTTCTAAGTTAGTGTGTGTGTGTTTACTCAGTCATGTCCAATTCTTTGTAACCCCATGGGTTGTGGCCTGTCAGGCTCCTTTGTCCATGGGATTTTCCAGGCAAAAATACTGGACCAGGTTGTCATTTCCTTCTCCAGGGGCTCTTCCCAACCCAGGGGTCGAACCTACATCTCTTGTGTCTGCAGGCACATGGTTTACCACTGTGCCACCTGGGAAGCCCCTATGTTAGCATCCTGTGCAGCTAATTTGATTAATCCAAGATACTCAAGTCCCCTTATTCTTATTTGTTTCTGGAAGTAGAATTTGCATATTACATAAAATGTATGTTGGTATTAAAATATCTTCTGAGATAAATTTAGTTTAGGCACTTGCTTACTTACCAAAAAGGAAAAAAAGCAGGACCAAAGCAGCTGTTTCTAAGAGCCACTTGCACATTTTGCAGCATATGCTATTTGGAGAAAATTATGAAATATTAAAGTTATTCACCAGGGGGTGCTATAGTTATCTGAAATGAAGTACAGCAGCACAGCCCAATCTCAGGTATGCCCAAGAGTTTAGACTTAGGCTTTGGGAAACATACTTTTTAAAATGTTCTCCTTTTTTCATTTTTATTTCCTTCTTTTGCATTATCCTTGTGTTACCTCCAACAAATCCACAAAATGTATCACCCTAATGATGCTTTATGTCAGCTAATATTAAAATCAGTTGAGTTCACTTGAACCATAACTACTGATAACAATCATGAATCATAAACACACAGATAATTCACAAAATGATGCAGGTATAGCTATACATTTCCTGCCTAAAAGTTACATTACATTTTTACCATGGAAACCACTAACATGTGGTTATCACATAATTTCTTCTCAATGAATCAATACATAATTATATAAATAATTAACAGATTTATGATGATGATAGTGAGCCTCTTTACATGGGGCTCAAAGTTTATATTCAAATGGAAAAATAAGAATATCTTTGCACCATAACTTACGATAAGTTATGAACCAATATGTTGCTTTTCCCCATAAGCCAGGATGAGCTGGTTTTACTGCCCATAAATGTAAATAATAATAGTATTTATCTCAAGAGGTTGTTTTGTGAATTATAGAGATAGTACACATGAGACCTCTAACACAGTGCCCAGCACATAGTAAATCCTTATTACTGTTTTTTTTTGCAGGTCTAGAGTTGGACTATCTGGGTTCAGATCCTGCTGTACTACTTAGTATCTGAGTAACATTGGCTAGGTTATTTAATCCTTATGTGCTTCTTTAAAAAAAAAAAAAAAATGGTGATAATTGTAGCATTTATCTCAGGTTCGAAACAGTACATTTAAGCATTTATCACAGGGACTTTCTCAATAAACGCTCCATGATTATTATTACCAAATGACTATACCATTTGATCAACTACAACATCTGTATTTTCCATATTTTTCTGTTACTTTAAAATACCCATCCATGTTCTATTGTTCTATTTGATTTCTCTGATGCTGACTTTTCTTTCCTGGGTCTGAATTGTCTTTCTTTGCTTACTCACTTTTGAGTTTCCTTTCCAGCCAGGTACACTATCTGCCACTTGATCTGCTGACACAAATGTTGCCCAAGCGTCCTTGGACAGCTTCAATGGTCCTTTCATGGAGGTATCGAAATGTATTTCAATTCTTTACTGTTTTTTTTCCTAGTAATCAAGATAATCATTTCCATTAAAATATGATTTGGAAAGCTCACAGATGCGCAGTTGAGGAGAAAAAAAAGGCAACCATTATATTAAGAGCTTGTGTGAATTTGGCTCTGTCATTTGATCACTATAGGGTTTTGGACCACATGCTCTTTTGAAAGATCAGGACCCTTCCCAAGTGTCAAGGTCACTTCAGGCTCCAGTTTACCACCTTTAGCAAATTCTCATTTGCATTTCTTCTTTATGTCTGTATTTATAAATATAGATATATTTTTACCTGCTGTGTAGCTATAGTTATATAGTCATATGTAACTATCCAAGCATTGACCCATAGGGGAAATCAGTATCTGTCTTTGAGTTCCCCCAAATATCCTTCTCTTACAAGAGCTCTGCTTGTGTGAGACTCTAAGTGAAGGTCTTAGAGGACCAAACAGAGGTTACTTTGACAAAGCAATTCTAAAATTGAATATTAGAAATTCTTATTCTTTAGAATTCCTGGGTGATTTGCTCATCTAATTTGACTCTCTCCTACTACATTTCTTCTCTTTTCAATATTATTTCTCTCAGCAGAGAAAGCAAACAAGTGTACCCACTTTATTTGGCAGAATAACTTGGATTTCAACAAATACATTGATTTTTCTGTTTCACATTACTTTTCCTGTTTATGTCATGAATATTTTGCCATATGAATATAAACTTTGTGGACAATATGTTAATGGCTACATATTGTATTAGAATACATCATTTTCTTAATCAGTAATGGTTTAGACATTAAAACATTTGATTTTTTTACTATTATAAAGTAACCTGAATTTAACACTTCTTTGTGAGTTCATTTTTGCTCACATCTAATATTGTTTCAAGAATGCTTAGTTTAGCACTTACTCAATAAAAGCTTGATAAATATAAACTTTTTCCTGAAGAAATAGTCTTTAGTCATATAAAATGCAGTTATTGAAAACTTGGAAAATATCAGAGCATTTTATTGTTTTTTCCTTCCCTTTCATTTCAAAAGCAGTTCCCACTCACCTGTGTTGATATTTCCTGAAAAAATTGGTTCATTTTATATCTTACCTGTGGAAGTTTATACGACCTGTGGTGGTCATAAAATAGCAGGTACATTAGCATTTACAGAACACTGTATTTGTATTATTTCCCTATCCTCCTATCTTCTACATATTATTATCCTACCTCTTTTGGAATAAAACATGTTTCAACCCACAACTCATTGAGTACCCCACTCGAGCATTCCCCATCCCCCACCCAATTATCTATGTGTTTATGATTCATGATCGTTATCAGTAGTTATGGTTCAAGCGAACTTGTGCTGTGTCTCTGGGCACAAAAAGCCTTTCTCAGTGTCCTCACCAAGGGCTGCAACAGCAGCGGACTTACTGAACAGGATGCCTCCCTCTCCTCTTCCACAGCAGCGGAAGGAAGGCTATCTACATTTGGTAGTAGTATTGGTGCATCATTGCGTGGCTGGAGCAGGCTGAGTGGAGGATGTGGAGGGCCTCTTACTGGCAACACTGCATTCCTGTTAGTGTTCAAAAGGACTGGGGATAGTGGCAGAATTCTACTTGAAGTGACTGCGGCTGGAAAGTTACGTGTGCTAGTTTGAAAGAGTTAGTCGAGTTGAACGATCTTGCATTGTTTTGGGGGAATAATTTCCTCTGACTGACTACAGCTGATGTCTAGAAGATGATTCTTTCCTACTGTTATAGAGTAGGGTAAAAATGGCAGTGAAATGGCAAAAGGTAAATTATATATATACTAATAATTAAGGTGTGACACAAGTGAAGTTATTTCTGTTGGCAAATCACTTGCTTCACTTCTATTGCCCTTTATTTCCATTCTATGTACTATATTCAAAGAAATAAGAAGACAATAGAAAAGAATTCTAATTTCCAATCCAAGTGTAGTACCAGCTTGGTTCTGGTTCAAGATGGCAGAGTAGAAGGACGTGCACTCTTCTCCTGTGAGAGCACCAAAATCACAACTAGCTGTTGAACAACCATTGACAGGAGGATGCTGGAACACACCAAAAAAAGATACCCCATGTCCAAAGATAAAGAAGAAGCCACAGCGAGACGGTAGGAAGGGCGCTATAATGATAAAATCAAATTCCATACCCACCAGGTGGGTGACCCACAAACTGGAGAACAATAATACCAAAGAAGTTCTCCCATTGTTGTGAAGGTTCTGAACCCCACGTCAGGCTTCCTGGCCTGAGGATACAACAAAGGGACTGGGAATCCTCAAGGAATCTGACCTTGAAGCCCAGGGGGATTTGATTATAGGACTTTCACAGGACTAGGGGAAACAGAGACTCCAGTCTTGCAGGACACAAATAAAACCTTGCATGCCCCAAGATTCAGAGGAAAGGAGCAGTGACTCCACAGGAAACTGAACCAAAACCACCTGCTAGTGTTGGAGGGTCTCCTGTGGAGGTGTGGGTCAGCAGGGGCCCACCACAGGGATGGGGGAACTGGAAGCATCTGCCTGGAATGTCCCCTTTGGAGTAAGCCCTCATGGAAGTTGCCCTTAACCAGAATATAGACCCCAAGGCTGGGTCACCTCAGGATCAGCAGATAATTGGATTAAAGCTTTACTGAGCAAGGCCCTGCCCATCAGAGCAAGACCTAGTTTTTCCCACCACCAGTCCTTCCCATCAGGCAGCTTACACAAACCTCTTAGCTTCCTCCATCAGAGGGCAGACAGAAGAAGCAAGAAGAACCACAATCCCACAGCAAGTAAAACAAAACCATGTTACAGAAAGTTAATCAGCTTGATTAAGCAAAAAGTTATGTCCCAGATGAAAGAACAAGATAAAACCCCAGAAAAACAACTAAATGAAGTGGAGATAGGCAACCTTCCAGAAAAATAATTTGGAATAATGATAGTGAATATGATTCAGGATCTTGGAAAAAGAATGGAGGCAAAGATTGAGAAATGTTTACCAAAGACCTACAAGTACTGAAGAGCAAACATACAGAGATGAATGATACACTAGAAGGAATCAATAGCAAAATAACTGAGGCAGAAGCATGGATAAATGACCTGGAGGACAGAATGGTGGAAATTACTGCCACAAAGCAGAATATAGAAATAAGAATGAAAAGAAATGAAGACATGCTAAGAAACCCTCTGGGACAACATCAGATTCACCAACATTCACATTATAGAGGTCCCAGAAAGAGAAGAGAGAGAGAAAGGACCTGAGAAAATATATGAAGAGATAATAGCTGAAAACTTCCCTAACATGGGAAAGGAAATAATCAACCAAGTCCAGGAAGCACAGAGAGTCCTGGGATGGATAAACCCAAGGAGGAACACATTGAGACATATAGTAATCAAAGTGACAAAAATTAGAGACAAAGGTAAAATATTAAAAGCAAGAAGGAAAAATGAAAATAAAATACAAGGGAACTCCCTTCAGGCTATCAGCTGATTTCTCAACAGAAACTCCACAAACCAGAAGGGAATGGCATGACATATTTAAAGTGATGAAAGGAAAGAAACTACAACCAAATCACTCTACTCAGTAAGACTCTCCTTCAGATTTGATAGAAAAATCAAAAGTTTTCCAGATAAGCAAAAGTTAAGAGAATTCACCACCACCAAACCAGCTTTACAACAAATGCTAGAGGAACTTTTCTAGGAAGAAAACAAGGAAAAGCCCTACCTAAAGAAAATAAATCCCAAACAATTAAGAAACTGGTCATAGGTAATCAGATCATATGTATCGATAATTACCTTAAATGTAAATGAATTAAATGCACCACCAAAAGACATAGACTGGCTGAGCAGATGAAAACATGTGCATGTATGCACTTCCACCTACAACATCACACTGCTTGGTCCCCCAAATTGCTTGTAATTATTTTATATTAGGTTAACCATATTCCCATTATGGCTGTGAATTGTAATTATCTTTTATTTTTTGTCTGACTATTGATTGTGAAAACTGATAAACATTTTTTACTATTGTGATTATGTAATGATTACTCACTTAATACCATTGTATCATGATTGGTCAACAGAAAAATTATAGAATTCTATTTTACCAGAACTACCATTTAATAGAAAAACCTGCAATCACTTTTTAAAATCCATATGCATATGCATATCAGAATTATCTTGAAATTTTTTGAAAAATACAAATTCCCAGGTATTGCTTTTTATCCCCAGAGCTCCAGATATGTTTCTAATGAGCATCCATGTTTAAAAACAACTGTACTATATGAGCATCTTTTACTTTTATCTAGTTTGTTTCACTTTTTCTATTTCATATTCAGTGCTCCCATTTCATTTAGTTAATGTTTTCCAGTCTCTCCATCTCCTTTTTTTTTAATGTTCTTTCTCAAGCCTTTATCAAGCATAGCAGAAAATTTTTTGTATACATATATATATAAAATATATATTTTAGAAGACTTATAAATTTTTGCCTAATTAAAAAATTTATGACATTTTGATTCCACATTTTGATTTGACTTAGTATGAATAGAATGCTAGATTTCTAATAAACAAAATAGATATGCAGCTGGGATCAAAGTTTACTATCTAGCACAGGGAGCTATAGTCAATTTCTTATAATAACCGATAATGGAAAATAGTTTCAAAAATAACTTATGTGTGTATGTATAACTGAATCCCGCATACAAAACAAAGTTCTATTTTTGAAATCTACTAATGTTTATCTTTTTGCCAGCTTTTTCTAAATGTCCTATGGACATCTAATAACAATGTATGAGACACAAAATTGTAAATCTATTTGTGTAGGAAATGATTAATATAAAGTAATTAAATATAAATCTATTATATTTAAATTGTTAATGATATCATTCAAGATGCTACTGTCCTTATTTTTTTTTCTGCCCTTGATAAAATATTCTCAGAAAATGTTAATATGTCTCACTATGACTATATATTTTTTCTTTTTCTTTATATTTCTTCTGATTTTTGCTTTATGTATCTTTGTTTCTTTGTTATTAAGTTATCTAATGCTTTATGATGTCTATCTTCTTTGTGAAATTGTACCTTTTTTCATTAAAAATATTCATCTCTTTTTCATATAAAATTTAAAAAAGAACAAATGTAGTACAATGTAAAGGTTGCTTTGAATACATGTTTTTTGCATTATCCTTATACACACACGAGTCATTCTTCCTCATACTGTATTTTGTCTAGATGGTACATAGAATGTTTAAAAAGCTGAGGATTCAGATCCCCGAAGACTTCTACATTAAATTAAATGTGTACACTGAAATGGGCAAGTGGGAAAAACAGCATGAATTTTCAGATCTTTCACAGTGTATGTGTAGATGAATGGTGTTTAATTTAATAGGCAATACTGTTAACTTCTCAACAACTCCCCCAAGAATCTCTTCTGTGTTGGCCTTTCTCATCTATCAGAATCAATGTGTTGCCAGACAAAGAACCCTGGTTCATTTAGGGTATGCAGGTCACTTGTTATACTGGCAATGAAGACTCTGGTTAGAAAGTTTATTAGATTTAGAGATTGATGATTGAGGGCTGGAGTCTGAGTTTTATGAATGCTTTGTAGCTTTCAGCTTTAATGACTAACTAGGGAAGTATTCCTTAGGCTCCTGCTGTTAGATGACACAGGCATCAAAAAGAGACTCCTAATTAAAATGAACCAAAACCATTTTGCTCTGCGTTCTGGGGATTGGTTCAAACAGTTTGGGAATGAACAGACTTTTTGCTTGAATTGAATCCAATAATTTTATTTAGATTTGGAAGAGCTCTTCGAATTTCTCTTCCAATATTTAGTGGGCACGTTAGAAACATTAGTAACATTTGTCAGGGGGAGACTTTTCCACCAGCAGAAGTTTGGGCTAGTGTTGGGAGCCAAGATTTAGCAACCACAGGGACTTTCTGGTGAAGATCCGTGGTTGCTTGTACCGCTGGCAGTGTCTGGTATTGCTGTCTGCTAAACCAGAATTATGTCTCCAGTATAATTCACTTGTCTGAAGGGTTCCTAAGGACTATCCCATTTTAAGAATAAGAATAATGAGACTCTAGAACAATGAACACCTATTCTGTACCAGGAAATTCTCAGTTCTTTAAATATATAATCTTACTTTAAACATGCCATAAGGTAACTAATAGTATTGCTTTCTTTCTTCTTTTTTTTTTTTTTTTTTTTTACTGGAGAAACAGATTTAGAGAGATTTAAAAATATATCCTGTTACTTAATAAGAGACAAGGTGAGGATGCCATCTAAGTTTTTGATCCAAAGCCTGTGCTTTTAAGCTCCTGTGTTATATTGTTTACCTAAATTGGTTGTATGATGAACTATAGTAATTGAAAGACTGAAGTGCCTAATACTTTGTATTAGTTATTAAGTGTTTGCCTCCATGTGAATTTTCAAAACCTCCAGAGCATTTACCTGAATGTGCCAGCCTGTCTTGTTTCCACATGCGTCAGTGTTCCAAATATGAGCAGAGGGAAATAGCTGAAGGTCAGTGTGACGCTCAAACTGGATAAACCTGCTGTGTTGGCCTCTGGCTGAAGGCTTGAGAGAAAACAGCACTGACGATTTTTGTTTTATGATGAGTATAATTATATTTTTAATAACCTTTAAGTGACTAAAATATCTTTCCTAGATATCATAGCATCATTTAAAAAGTGACTAAAATATCTTTCCTAGATATCCTAGCATCATTTAAAAAGCCTTTTATTTGTAAAATAATCCTTTCATATGATATCTTTTTTCCTTTTTATCCTTTGTGCTTTTATAGTCTCAGACGGTGCATTACCACAGTGTCTTTTGAGGACAGATGGGATAAGAAGTGTTAGGTTTTGTCAGTGATGCCAATTTAACCAGTTTGAATATCCAACCCATGAATTTGAAAATATAAGTGTAATCTGAAAATGTAGTGTGAAAGGTATATCTAGCTTTTTTAGACTTGTCTTTGAGGTACCTAATTAACAAAGTAAGAGAGCCTTATTCCTAGGAGGCTTCTGAGGGTGTCATTGAATTTCACTTCGATGCATTTAGCAAAAATATAGGGAAAAGATCACCTAAAAGAAATGATTGATTCTTGTTAGATTGCATTATGGCATTACTAAGCTTTTGCTCTCAGTGCCATTTTAAAATTTAAGATCCTTCCATTGTTTGGTTTACTAAGGTTAGCTAATAAGCTATTAGAAATGTAAACTTAAGAGTCAGTTCGTAGGATATGAAAAAGGGAACTCTTTATTACTTTACCCTCTTCTTTTTCCATCTAGATTTTTGCTTTATTTAAAGGTTAAATGTATATAAATTTACAAGAAATGGCCATGCCAAATGTTGTCCTTATATCAATTAAAGTCAACAAATTCATCTGGGGCATTGACTTTGTGCCAGACATTGAATGAAGTACAACGTCCTCATTAGATCCTGTCTCCTCTATCACTGGGATTAATAATCCTTCTCCATAGGTTCTGTCTCACCTCAAATTCCTGTTTTAAGAAAGAAAGAAATGAAGAGTTTTATTTTCTTTGTTATCTATGAACCTAATACCTTAGTACCTGTGTATCTGTCTTACCCTCATGTTTTCAAGTGCTGGGCTTTCTTCCTATGAGTTCCTATTCTACATGGGTATCCTTTGCTGGAGCCTGTACCCATTAGTAGCCTCATACCTTGCACAGGTCATCCAAATTTGTGTGGATTCTGGAGAGAGGGTCTCATGTTCCTCCTATTCTGGGCTTACCTCTTGGTTTTTGCATGTACTTTTTTGACTTGCACTCTATAAAAATATTCATGTTTGGTACAAGTTTTTAGGCAGCAGCACAGAATACACGTACTCCCAAATTTAGTTGTCCAAAATCTAAATTATAGGTCTCCTAAGCCTTTGCTGTTTTACTATGCACTTGCAAAGATTTCTACTTTTTTTAAAAAAATTTGAACAAAACAGTGTAATTTGTCCTTTAGTTAGATTGTAAATATTCTTCAGTAGGCTTCATTTCTTTAGTTAATTTTTTGCCATTTTTTGATCAAAGTTAAATGGAACACTGCCTCTAAGTTATATGTTTATGTGTAATCATGATATAATCCTTAGGTTTTGGGTATAATTATTTTGTAGCACTCTTCTTCAGCATGAAGTCAAATGAGGACTCTATTCCTAATTAGGACTTTAGGAAAAGTTTGTGCAAGAACCTAGGAATTATTTTGAATCTTAGGCCTTCTGCTTTCTAATCATCTTTTTCTTAATGATACTGTTTCTTCTGTGTTATTTTCCTATTGCTTTGAATTTTCTGGAGAAACAAAAATCACTTACATGAAGGGAAAATTGTCTGGAGGAAAATTTATTCAAAGAGTCTAATGACCAATGGGGATGGCATTGATTGCTTATATCTTAGTGATACAGAAGAGATCTTGGTGGCAAGGCAACTTCTTAAGAGTAACAGATTTTCTTACAATGACTGAGATCCAAAAATTAGTGAAAAAGTTTAAAATAACACATTGCATATATAGAGGAGGGAAAATTCCCCTCTACTCTCTTTGGGCCTCTGGCTAGGCCAAAGAATTGAACTAACGTAAGACAAATTAACTGGAGAAGGCAATGGCACCCCACTCCAGTACTCTTGCCTGGAAAATCCCATGAATGGAGGAGCCTGGTAGGCTCCAGTCCATGGGGTTGCTAAGAGTCGGGCACGACTGAGCAACTTTACTTTCACTTTTCACTTTCATGCATTGGAGAAGGAAATGGCAACCCACTCCAGTGTTCTTGCCTGGAGAATCCCAGGGACAGAGGAGCCTAGTGGGCTGCCCTCTATGGGGTTGCACAGAGTTGGACACGACTGAGGCGACTTAGCAGCAGCAGCAACAAGACAAATTAACAGGGGAAAAGTGTACAAGTTTTATTGAATTTTTACTTGTACGTGGGAGCCTTCACAAGAGAATCAAAGCTTGAAGTGACCAGAGCGAGAAGTTTTTATACTTTTTGGATAAAGAAGATTCATTTGTGAAGAATTGACAAGACAAAGGAATTTGAAGAAGTAACTAGGAAAATGAGGGTTAGTTTAACAAACTTTACAGCCCTAAATTTACTGTCTCTGGTGATAAGGTTGTCTTCTATTCTTCTGTTACATGGAGGGTGCCTTTCTTATAAAAGATTTATCTCCTCTTTTCAGGAGTACAAAGGAGGGTCAGAATGACCTTCTTGCACAGTCATATTTGGCTCAATATTATATGTTGTGCAGTTTTGGTTTATATAGGGCTCTCTGATAGAAGCAAACCGATGCTGTAAAGGTGTTATTGCATAGGAACCTGAAATGTTAGGTCTATGAATCAAAGCAAATTGAAAGTGATCAAACAGGAGATGGCAAGAGTGAACATAGACATTTTGGGAATCAGTGAACTAAAATGGACTGGAAAGGCGGAATTTAACTCAGATGACCATTATATCTACTACTGTGGATAAGAATCCCTTAGAAGAAATAGAGTAGCCATCATAGTCAACAAAAGAGTCTGAAATGCAGTACTTAGATACAGTCTCAAAAACGATAGAATGATCTCTGTCATTTCCAAGGCAAACCATTCAATATCACAGTAATCCAAGTCTATGCCCCGACCAGTAATGCTGAAGAAGCTGAGTTGAATGGTTCTATGAAGACCTACAAGACCTTCTAGAACTAACACCCCAAAAGGATGTCCTTTTCATTATAGGGGACTGGAATGCAAAAGTAGGAAGTCAAGAAACACCTGGAGTAACAGGCAAATTTGATCTTGGAGTTCAGAATGAAGCAGGGCAAAGTCTAATAGAGTTTGCCAAGAGAATGTACTGGTCATAGCAAACACCGTCTTCTAGTGGTACAAGAGAAGAGTCTACACGTGGACATCACCAGATGGTCAATACTGAAATCAGATTGATTATATTCTTCGCAGTCAAAGATGGAGAAGCTTTATGCAGTCAGCAAAAACAAGACTGGGAGTTGACTGTGCCTCAGATCATGAAATCCTTATTACCAAATTCAGACTGAAATTGAACAAAGTAGGGAAAACCACTAGACCATTCAGGTATGACCTAAATCAAACCCATTACAGTTATACAGTGGAAGTGAGAAATAGATTCAAGGGATTAGATCTGATAGACAGAGTGCCTGATGAATTATGGATGGAGGTTCATGACACTGTACAGGAGACAGGGGTCAAGACCATCCCCAAGAAAAAGAAATGCAAAAAAGTGAAATGGCTGTCTGAGGAGGCCTTACAAATAGCTGTGAAAAGAAGACAAGCAAAAAGCAAAAAAGAGAAGGAAAGATATACCCATTTGAATGCAGAGTTCCAAAGAATAGCAAGGAGAGATAGGAAAGCCTTCCTTAGTGGTCAGTGCAAAGAAATAGAGGAAAAGAGTAGAATAGGAAAGACTAGAGATCTCTTCAAGAAAATTAGAGATACGAAGGGAACGTTTCATGCAAAGATGGGCTCAATAAAGGACAGAAATGGTATGGACCTATCAGAAGCAGAAGAATACACAGAAGAACTATACAAAAAAGATCTTCATAACCCAGATAATCATGATGGTGTGATCACTCACGTAGAGCCAGGCATTGCGGATGCGAAGACAAGTGGGCCTTAAAAAGCATCACTACGAACAAAGCTAGAGGAGGTGATGGAATTCCAGTTGAGCTATTTCAAATCTTAAAAGATAAGCTGTGAAAGTACTGCACTCAATATGCCAGCAAATTTGGAATACTCAGCAGTGACCGCAGGACTGAAAAAGGTCAGTTTCCATTCCAATCCCAAAGAAAGGCAATGCCAAAGAATGCTCAAACTACCGCACAATTGCACTCATCTCACATGCTAGTAAAGTAATGCTCAAAATTCTCCAAGCCAGGCTTCAGCAATACACAAACTGTGAACTTCCAGATGTTCGAGCTGGTTTTAGAAAAAGAAGAGGAACTAGAGATCAAATTGCCAGCATCCGTTGGATTATTGAAAAAGCAAGAGAGTTCCAGAAAAACATCTATTTCTGCTTTATTGACTATGCCAAAGCCTTTGACTATGTGGATCACCACAAACTGTGGAAAATAATTAAAGAGATGGGAATACTGGGCCACCTGACCTGCCTCTTGAGAAACCTGTATGCAGGTCAGAAAGCAACAGTTAGAACTGGACATGGAACAACAGACTGGTTCCTAATAGGAAAAGGAGTACATCAAGGCTGTATATTGTCACCCTGTTTATTTAACTTATGTGCAGAGTACATCATGAGAAACGCTGGACTGGAAGAAGCACAAGCTGACATCAAGATTGCCGGGAGAAATATCAATAACCTCAGATATGCAGATGACACCACCCTTATGGCAGAAAGTGAAGAGGAACTCAAAAGCCTCTTGATGAAAGTGAAAGTGGAGAGTGAAAAAGTTGCCTTAAAGCTCAGCATTCAGAAAATGAAGATCATGGCATCTGGTCCCATCACTTCATGGCAAATAGATTGGAAACAGTGAGAGACTTTATTTTTGGGGGGCTCCAAAATCACTGTAGATGGTGAGAGCAGCCATGAAATTAAAAGATGCCTACTCCTTTAAAGAAAAGTTATGACCAACCTAGACAACATATTAAAAAGCAGAGATATTACTTTGCCAACAAAGGTCCATCTAGTCAAGGCTATGGTTTTTCCCGTAGTCATGTGTGGATGTGATTGTTAGACTATAAAGAAAGCTGAGCACCAAAAATTGATGCTTTTGAACTGTGGTGTTGGAGAAGACTCTTGAGAGTCCATTGGACTGCAAGGAGATCCAACCAGTCCATTCTAAAGGAGATCAGTCCTGGGTGTTCATTGGAAGGACTGATGCTGAAGCTGAAACTCACATACTTTCGCCACCTGATGCGAAGAACTGACTCATTGGAAAAGATCCTGATGCTGGGAAAAATTGAAAGCGGGAAGAGAAGGGGACAACAGAGGATAAGATGGTTGGAGAGCATCACCAACTCAATGGACATGAGTTTGAGTAAACTCCAGGAGTTGGTGATGGCCAGGAAGGCCTGGCATGCTGCAGTCCCTGGGGTACAGAGTCGGACCCACGACTGAGCAACTGAACTGAACTGATAATGTTTATGTGACTAGATAGGTCTATTTCTCCTGAAATAATAATCCTGTTTTAACTACTAATAAATGATAATAACTCAGTGCTTCCAAGGACAAGTCTCCCACTTTATTCATCAGAAATGTCTTGTGTAATATTGGAATTTGCTTGTTATATAAATTTTACAGTCAGCTTGAAAAATTCTTTGAAAAACTGTGTTGGGGTTTTGATAGGAATTATATTAATTTTGCAGGTGTCTTTTTGGAAATTTGATGTTTTTCTGAATATTAAAATTTCCTTTCCTCTAGCAAGTGATTAATAAATACAATAAATGGGGCACCTTTTGTTTATCTTTTCTTTAGTGCTTTATAGTGCTCTATATAGTTACTGTATACTTTCTTAGATATATTCTGAGGTACTTTATATTTTATGTGCAGATATTTGTGTATGTATGTTAGATATAAAAGTGTGTAGTATAATTTTATATATATAGACTTAAATCCATGTAAGAAACCTGAAGCCTGATGTGCTGCAGTCCAGGGGGTCGCAAAGTGTCGAATAAGACTGAGGGACTGAACTAAAGATGTAAATACACCTTTGTGTTACATATAAATTATTTAAATTATATCCACATAAGTTAGTAACTTAATTAATACTAATATATTGATTTTAAATCTGGCCTGTTTGCTAAGTGCTTATATACTTTAAAACAATTTTCTGATAGATTTTGTGGGGGTTTTCTTTGGAGATAAGAAAGGCTTCCCTAGTAACTGAGATGGTAAACCATCCAACTGCAATGCAGGAGACCCGGGATCAATCCCTTGGTTGGGAATATCCCCTGGAGAAGAAAATGGCAACCCACTCCAGTTTCCTTGCCTGGAAAATCCCATGAACAGAGGAGGCTGGTGGGCTACAGTCCATGGGGTTGCAAAGAGTTGGACATGACTGAGCAACTAACACACATACTTTGGAAATAAAAGAATCAAATAATGTTTGAATAGTAAAAATACATTTCTTACTCTTAAATCTTATTTTATTCTTCCGTCTTTTCTTAGTAACTTTGCTAGGATCTCAACTCTAATGTTTAATACTTTGTCCTTGGTTCAAAGTTATGCTGCTGCTGCTAAGTCGCTTCAGTCGTGTCCAACTCTGTGCGACCCCAGAGACGGCAGCCCACCAGGCTCCCCCGTCCCTGGGATTCTCCAGGCAAGAACACTGGAGTGGGTTGCCATTTCCTTCTCCAATGCATGAAAGTAAAAAGAGAAAGTGAAGTCGCTCAGTCGTCTCTGACTCTTAACGACCCCATGGACTGCAGCCCACTAGGCTCCTCCGTCCATGGGATTCTCCAGGCAAGAGTACTGGAATGGGGTGTCATTGCCTTCTCCGAAAGTTATGCTACTGATTGCCATTAAAATATCTGTGTTTGTTCTTGAAAAAAATCACTTTACTGAGGTATAACTTACAGATGATAAAAGTCACATTTTAATAAGTATGATTTTTAGGTTTTAGAGTTGTGCATGTGTCTCCACAATCTCATTTTAGAACACTTCCCTTGCTCACATTTTCAGTCAATCCCCATTCCCACCTTCACAACTAGACAACCACTGATCTACTTTTTGTTGTTATAAATTTGTTTTTTCATACTATTTCACATAAATGGAATTATATAATGTGTATTTCTTTTGAATTATATAATATGTATTTCTTTTGAATTTCTTTGGCTTTTTTAAAATTAAAATAACATTTTATTGTATGAGAATAGCACACTTAATTTATCCATTTTTTTTTGATGGACAGTTGGATTATTTCTAGTTCTCACTGTTTAAGTAACATTGCTATGGACTTTTCTGTATATGCATTTTTGTGCACATAATTTTTCATTTCTCTTGGGTAGATTCCTAGTAATGGAATGGTTGGGTCACATAAGTTTATGTTTAGTGTTTTAAGAAACTGCCCAAACTAATTTCCAAAATGGTTGTATTATTTTATATTCACAGGCAACATATGAGGTATCCAGTTTCTCCACATGCTTGCCAATACTTAGATAAATTGTACCTCAACAAAATTTAAAACTTTTGAGCTTCAAAGAATACTGACTGTCACAACTCAACAGTGAAAAGAAAAAAACCGAGTTGAAAATGGGAAAAAATTTGAATAAACATTTATCTAAAGGAAAAATACAAAGGCTGATAGGAACATGAAAAGATGTTCATATTATTAATCATTCAGTTCAGTTCAGTCGCTCAGTTATGTCCGACTCTTTGCGACCCCAGGAATCGCAGCACGCCAGGCCTCCCTGTCCATCACCAACTCCCGGAGTTTACTCAGACTCACGTCCATCGAGTCAGTGATGCCATCCAGCCATCTCATCCTCTGTCGTCCCCTTCTCCTCCTGCCCCCAGTCCCTCCCAGCATCAGGGTCTTTTCCAGTGAGTCAACTGTTTGCATGAGATTGCCAAAGTACTGGAGTTTCAGCTTTAGCATCATTCCTTCCAGTGAATACCCGGGACTGATCTCCTTTAGAATGGACTGGTTGGATTTCCTTGCAGTCCAAGGGACTCTCAAGAGTCTTCTCCAACACCACAGTTCAAAAGCATCAATTCTTTGGTGCTCAGCCTTCTTCACAGTCCAACTCTCACATCCATACATGACCACTGGAAAAACCATAGCATAGGCTAGATTAAGGAAATGCAAATCAGGATCACAATGTAATACTCCTTCAGATTCACTAGGGTATCTATAATAAGGACATATAACAAGTATTGGTAAGGATTTGGAAAAGTTTTTTTTTCACACAAAAGCTTGTACAAAAATATTGATAAAAGTTATTCATAATAAACCAAAGTGGAAACAACCAGTCACAAAAGACTAAATGTTGTATGATTCTGTTTATATAAAATGTTCAGAAGAGGCAAGTCTGTAGAGACCAAAAATAGATTAGTGGTTGCCTAGGGCTGGAGAGAGTTAGAGACTATGTAGTTAGGGATTTTTAGTACATGAGTGTTTCTTTTTGGTCTAACAAACATATTTTAAAATTAGATAATGCTAATGGTCACTTAACTCTGTGATTATACTGAAAATCATAGGATTGCACACTTTAAAAGGAGAAATTTAATGGTATGTGAATTATGACTCAAAATTATTATAAGAATCAATGGATTATAAATATAAGAGTTTATTTCTGGACTGACAATTCTGATGAGTTAATGCCTTGAGCTAATGCCGTATTTATATGATTACTCTTGCTTTTATAATAAATTTTGAAATCAAATAGTCTTCCAATTTTGTTGCTTTCTTTCACGACTATTTTTGAATATTCTACATTTACATTCCCATACAGATTTTAGGATTAGATTGTCATTTCCATAAAAACAACGACTACAGTTGATAAGAGGTGCTTTGAATTTATGGATCAATTGGCAGTTACAGTTGACAATATGAAGTCATCCAGTTCATGGTCATGGAAAGTACCTTCATTTATTTAGATCTTTAAGAATCTCAGTAATATTATATGATTTTCAGTATGCACATCCTACATGCTTTTGTTAAATTTATTCCTAGGAATTTAAGTAAATTAGAGGCTACTGTTAATAATAATGTTTTCATAATTTATTTTTAGTATTTTCATTGCTAGCATACTGAAGCACAATTGACTTTTATTTTATTGATCTTGTAGCAATACAGTATGACCTTCCTTAACTTATTTATTGGTTCTAGTAGATTTTGTGTGTGTGTAGGTATTAGAAGATTTTCTACAAAAAAAGAGTATGTCATCTATGAATAAGAGTGTTTTATATTTTTCCAATCTGGTTGTCCTTATTATAAATGATAATTTATTATTATAATTATCACCACCACCACCATCATCATCACACATCAACCTCAGATATTATTCAGTTCAGTTCAGTCGCTCAGTCATGTCTGATTCTTTGCGACCCCATGAATCGCAGCACGCCAGGCCTCCCTGTCCATCACCAACTCTCAGAGTTCACTCAGACTCACGTCCATCGAGTCAGTGATGCCATCCAGCCATCTCATCCTGTCGTCCCCTTCTTCTCCTGCCCCTAATCCTTCCCAGCATCAGAGTCTTTTCCAATGAGTCAACTCTTCGCATGAGGTGGCCTAAGTACTGGAGTTTCAGCTTTAGCATCATTCCTTCCAAAGAAATCCCAGGGCTGATCTCCTTCAGAATGGACTGGTTGGATCTCTTTGCAGTCCAAGGGACTCTCAAGAGTCTTCTCCAGCACCACAATTTAAAAGCATCAATTCTTTGGCACTCAGCCTTCTTCACAGTCCAATTCTCACATCCGTACATGACCACAGGAAAAATCATAGCTTTGACTAGACAGACCTTTGTTGGCAAAGTAACGTCTGTGCTTTTCAATATGCTATCTAGGTTGGTCATAACTTTCCTTCCAAGGAGTAAGCGTCTTTTAATTTCATAGCTGCAGTCACCATCTGCAGTGATTTTGGAGCCCAGAAAAATAAAGTCTGACACTGTTTCCACTGTTTCCCCATCTATTTCCCATGAAGTGGTGGGACCAGATGCCATGATCTTGGTTTTCTGAATGTTGAGCTTTAAGGCAACTTTTTCAACTCTCCACTTTCACTTTCATCAAGAGGCTTTTGAGTTCCTCTTCACTTTCTGCCATAAGGGTGGTGTCATCTGCATATCTGAGGTTATTGATATTTCTCCCGGCAATCTTGATTCCAGCTTGTGCTTCTTCCAGTCCAGCATTTCTCATGATGTACTCTGTATATAAGTTAAATAAGCAGGGTGACAATATACAGCCTTGATGTACTCCTTTTCCTATTTGGAACCAGTCTGTTGTTCCATGTCCAGTTCTAACTGTTGCTTCCTGACCTGCATACAGATCTCTCAAGAGGCAGGTCAGGTGGTCTGGTATTCCCATCTCTTTCAGAATTTTCCACAGTTGATTGTGATCCACACAGTCAAAGGCTTTGGCATAGTCAATAAAGCAGAAATAGATGTTTTTCTAGAACTCTCTTGCTTTTTCATGATCCAGTGGATGTTGGCAATTTGATCTCTGCTTCCTCTGCCTTTTCTAAAACCAGCTTGAACAACTGGAAGTTCACAGTTTACGTATTGCTGAAGCCTAGCTTGGAGAATTTTGAGCATTACCTTACTAGCATGTGAGATGAGTGCAATTGTGTGGTAGTTTGAGCATTATTTGGCATTGCCTTTCTTTGGGATTGGAATGAAAATTGACCTTTTCCAGTCCTGTGGCCACTGCTGAGTTTTCCAAATTTGCTGGCATACTGAGTGCAGCACTTTCACAGCATCATCCTTCAGGATTTGAAATAACTCAACTGGAATTCCATCACCTCCACTAACTTTTTTGTAGTGATGCTTTCTAAGGCCCACTTGACTTCACATTCCAGAATGTCTGGCTCTAGATGAGTGATCACACCATCGTGATTATCTGGGTCATGAAGATCTTTTTTGTACAGTTCTTCTGTGTATTCTTGCCACCTCTTCTTAATATCTTCTGCTTCTGTTAGGTCCATACCATTTCTGTCCTTTATCGAGCCAATCCTTGCATGAAATGTTCCCTTGGTATCTCTAATTTTCTTGAAGAGATCTCTAGTCTGTCCCATTCTGTTGTTTCCCTCTATTTCTTTGCATTGATCATTGAAGAAGGCTTTCTTATCTCTTCTTGCTATTCTTTGGAACTCTGCATTCAGATGCTTATATCTTTCCTTTTCTCCTTTGCTTTTCACTTCTCTTCCTTTCACAGCTATTTGTAAGGCCTCCCCAAACAGCCATTTTGCTTTTTTGCATTTCTTTTCCATGAGGATGGTCTTGATCCCTGTCTCCTGTACAATGTCACAAACCTTAGTCCATAGTTCATCAGGCACTCTATCTATCAGATCTAGGCCCTTAAATCTATTTCTCACTTCCACTGTATAATCATAAGGGATTTGATTTAGGTCATACCTGAATGATCTAGTGGTTTTCCCTACTTTCTTCAATTTAAGTCTGAATTTGGCAATAAGGAGTTCATGATCTGAGCCACAGTCAGCTCCTGGTCTTGTTTTTGCTGACTGTATAGAACTTCTCTATCTTTGGCTGCAAAGAATATAATCAATCTGATTTCAGTGTTGACCATCTGGTGATGTCCATTTGTAGAGACTTTTCTTGTGTTGTTGGAAGAGGGTGTTTGCTATGACCAGTGCATCTTCTTGGCAAAACTCTGTTAGCCTTTGCCCTGCTTCATTCTGGCTTTGCCCCAATTGTAAGAGGAAAGCACTCAGGCTTTCACTAAAAATGATGTTAGGTGAAAATCTTTGTGTGTATTTCCCCATTAAGAATTTGAGAAATTTTCCTTGTATATATAATTTGTTGAAAGTTTTTATTACAGTAGGTGTTAGAGTTACCAAATAATGTTTCTGTATCTAATGTGATCACGTGTTTTTAATCTTATAATTTATTAATAAAGTATATTACATTAATTGATTTTGGAGGTTCAGACATCTTTGCACCACTAGGATAAATCCTTTTTTATTACGGTGCTTCCTTTTTTGTATTGTTGCATTTGTTTTGCCAGTATTTTATTTTTTCCCAGAAATGATAGTGATTTTATTAAATAATTTTCTGCCATTGCTTCCTTTCTCATATGTCTCCATCTTGCTTTTCCACCAAGGTGGTAGTTTTTCTGCAGTATTCAGCTTCTTTTTAACAAAACTATTTATTTTTAATTGGAGGATAATTGCTTTACAATATTGTATTGATTTTTGTCATCAGTTCAGTTCAGTTGCTGAGTCGTGCCTGACTCTTTGTGGCCCCATGGACTGCAGCACACCAAACCTCCCTGTCAATCACCAAATTCCAGAGCATGCTCAAACTCATGTCCATCGAGTTGGTGATGCCATCCAACCATGTCATCCTCTGTCATCGCCTTCTTCTCCCACCTTCAATCTTTCCCAGCATCAGGGTCTTTTCCAATGAGTCAGTTCTTTGCATCAGGAGGCCAGAGTATTGGAGTTTCAGTTTCAATATCAGTCCTTCCAATGAATATTCAGGACTGATTTCATTTAGAATGGACCGGTTGGATCTCCTTGCAGTGCAAGGGACTCTCAAGAGTCTTCTCCAACACCACAGTTCAAAAGCATCAATTCTTTGGTGCTCAGCCTTCTTCACAGTCCAACTCTCACATCCATACATGACCACTGGAAAAACCATAGCATAGGCTAGATTAAGGAAATGCAAATCAGGATCACAATGTAATACTCCTTCAGATTCACTAGGGTATCTATAATAAGGACATATAACAAGTATTGGTAAGGATTTGGAAAAGTTTTTTTTTCACACAAAAGCTTGTACAAAAATATTGATAAAAGTTATTCATAATAAACCAAAGTGGAAACAACCAGTCACAAAAGACTAAATGTTGTATGATTCTGTTTATATAAAATGTTCAGAAGAGGCAAGTCTGTAGAGACCAAAAATAGATTAGTGGTTGCCTAGGGCTGGAGAGAGTTAGAGACTATGTAGTTAGGGATTTTTAGTACATGAGTGTTTCTTTTTGGTCTAACAAACATATTTTAAAATTAGATAATGCTAATGGTCACTTAACTCTGTGATTATACTGAAAATCATAGGATTGCACACTTTAAAAGGAGAAATTTAATGGTATGTGAATTATGACTCAAAATTATTATAAGAATCAATGGATTATAAATATAAGAGTTTATTTCTGGACTGACAATTCTGATGAGTTAATGCCTTGAGCTAATGCCGTATTTATATGATTACTCTTGCTTTTATAATAAATTTTGAAATCAAATAGTCTTCCAATTTTGTTGCTTTCTTTCACGACTATTTTTGAATATTCTACATTTACATTCCCATACAGATTTTAGGATTAGATTGTCATTTCCATAAAAACAACGACTACAGTTGATAAGAGGTGCTTTGAATTTATGGATCAATTGGCAGTTACAGTTGACAATATGAAGTCATCCAGTTCATGGTCATGGAAAGTACCTTCATTTATTTAGATCTTTAAGAATCTCAGTAATATTATATGATTTTCAGTATGCACATCCTACATGCTTTTGTTAAATTTATTCCTAGGAATTTAAGTAAATTAGAGGCTACTGTTAATAATAATGTTTTCATAATTTATTTTTAGTATTTTCATTGCTAGCATACTGAAGCACAATTGACTTTTATTTTATTGATCTTGTAGCAATACAGTATGACCTTCCTTAACTTATTTATTGGTTCTAGTAGATTTTGTGTGTGTGTAGGTATTAGAAGATTTTCTACAAAAAAAGAGTATGTCATCTATGAATAAGAGTGTTTTATATTTTTCCAATCTGGTTGTCCTTATTATAAATGATAATTTATTATTATAATTATCACCACCACCACCATCATCATCACACATCAACCTCAGATATTATTCAGTTCAGTTCAGTCGCTCAGTCATGTCTGATTCTTTGCGACCCCATGAATCGCAGCACGCCAGGCCTCCCTGTCCATCACCAACTCTCAGAGTTCACTCAGACTCACGTCCATCGAGTCAGTGATGCCATCCAGCCATCTCATCCTGTCGTCCCCTTCTTCTCCTGCCCCTAATCCTTCCCAGCATCAGAGTCTTTTCCAATGAGTCAACTCTTCGCATGAGGTGGCCTAAGTACTGGAGTTTCAGCTTTAGCATCATTCCTTCCAAAGAAATCCCAGGGCTGATCTCCTTCAGAATGGACTGGTTGGATCTCTTTGCAGTCCAAGGGACTCTCAAGAGTCTTCTCCAGCACCACAATTTAAAAGCATCAATTCTTTGGCACTCAGCCTTCTTCACAGTCCAATTCTCACATCCGTACATGACCACAGGAAAAATCATAGCTTTGACTAGACAGACCTTTGTTGGCAAAGTAACGTCTGTGCTTTTCAATATGCTATCTAGGTTGGTCATAACTTTCCTTCCAAGGAGTAAGCGTCTTTTAATTTCATAGCTGCAGTCACCATCTGCAGTGATTTTGGAGCCCAGAAAAATAAAGTCTGACACTGTTTCCACTGTTTCCCCATCTATTTCCCATGAAGTGGTGGGACCAGATGCCATGATCTTGGTTTTCTGAATGTTGAGCTTTAAGGCAACTTTTTCAACTCTCCACTTTCACTTTCATCAAGAGGCTTTTGAGTTCCTCTTCACTTTCTGCCATAAGGGTGGTGTCATCTGCATATCTGAGGTTATTGATATTTCTCCCGGCAATCTTGATTCCAGCTTGTGCTTCTTCCAGTCCAGCATTTCTCATGATGTACTCTGTATATAAGTTAAATAAGCAGGGTGACAATATACAGCCTTGATGTACTCCTTTTCCTATTTGGAACCAGTCTGTTGTTCCATGTCCAGTTCTAACTGTTGCTTCCTGACCTGCATACAGATCTCTCAAGAGGCAGGTCAGGTGGTCTGGTATTCCCATCTCTTTCAGAATTTTCCACAGTTGATTGTGATCCACACAGTCAAAGGCTTTGGCATAGTCAATAAAGCAGAAATAGATGTTTTTCTAGAACTCTCTTGCTTTTTCATGATCCAGTGGATGTTGGCAATTTGATCTCTGCTTCCTCTGCCTTTTCTAAAACCAGCTTGAACAACTGGAAGTTCACAGTTTACGTATTGCTGAAGCCTAGCTTGGAGAATTTTGAGCATTACCTTACTAGCATGTGAGATGAGTGCAATTGTGTGGTAGTTTGAGCATTATTTGGCATTGCCTTTCTTTGGGATTGGAATGAAAATTGACCTTTTCCAGTCCTGTGGCCACTGCTGAGTTTTCCAAATTTGCTGGCATACTGAGTGCAGCACTTTCACAGCATCATCCTTCAGGATTTGAAATAACTCAACTGGAATTCCATCACCTCCACTAACTTTTTTGTAGTGATGCTTTCTAAGGCCCACTTGACTTCACATTCCAGAATGTCTGGCTCTAGATGAGTGATCACACCATCGTGATTATCTGGGTCATGAAGATCTTTTTTGTACAGTTCTTCTGTGTATTCTTGCCACCTCTTCTTAATATCTTCTGCTTCTGTTAGGTCCATACCATTTCTGTCCTTTATCGAGCCAATCCTTGCATGAAATGTTCCCTTGGTATCTCTAATTTTCTTGAAGAGATCTCTAGTCTGTCCCATTCTGTTGTTTCCCTCTATTTCTTTGCATTGATCATTGAAGAAGGCTTTCTTATCTCTTCTTGCTATTCTTTGGAACTCTGCATTCAGATGCTTATATCTTTCCTTTTCTCCTTTGCTTTTCACTTCTCTTCCTTTCACAGCTATTTGTAAGGCCTCCCCAAACAGCCATTTTGCTTTTTTGCATTTCTTTTCCATGAGGATGGTCTTGATCCCTGTCTCCTGTACAATGTCACAAACCTTAGTCCATAGTTCATCAGGCACTCTATCTATCAGATCTAGGCCCTTAAATCTATTTCTCACTTCCACTGTATAATCATAAGGGATTTGATTTAGGTCATACCTGAATGATCTAGTGGTTTTCCCTACTTTCTTCAATTTAAGTCTGAATTTGGCAATAAGGAGTTCATGATCTGAGCCACAGTCAGCTCCTGGTCTTGTTTTTGCTGACTGTATAGAACTTCTCTATCTTTGGCTGCAAAGAATATAATCAATCTGATTTCAGTGTTGACCATCTGGTGATGTCCATTTGTAGAGACTTTTCTTGTGTTGTTGGAAGAGGGTGTTTGCTATGACCAGTGCATCTTCTTGGCAAAACTCTGTTAGCCTTTGCCCTGCTTCATTCTGGCTTTGCCCCAATTGTAAGAGGAAAGCACTCAGGCTTTCACTAAAAATGATGTTAGGTGAAAATCTTTGTGTGTATTTCCCCATTAAGAATTTGAGAAATTTTCCTTGTATATATAATTTGTTGAAAGTTTTTATTACAGTAGGTGTTAGAGTTACCAAATAATGTTTCTGTATCTAATGTGATCACGTGTTTTTAATCTTATAATTTATTAATAAAGTATATTACATTAATTGATTTTGGAGGTTCAGACATCTTTGCACCACTAGGATAAATCCTTTTTTATTACGGTGCTTCCTTTTTTGTATTGTTGCATTTGTTTTGCCAGTATTTTATTTTTTCCCAGAAATGATAGTGATTTTATTAAATAATTTTCTGCCATTGCTTCCTTTCTCATATGTCTCCATCTTGCTTTTCCACCAAGGTGGTAGTTTTTCTGCAGTATTCAGCTTCTTTTTAACAAAACTATTTATTTTTAATTGGAGGATAATTGCTTTACAATATTGTATTGATTTTTGTCATCAGTTCAGTTCAGTTGCTGAGTCGTGCCTGACTCTTTGTGGCCCCATGGACTGCAGCACACCAAACCTCCCTGTCAATCACCAAATTCCAGAGCATGCTCAAACTCATGTCCATCGAGTTGGTGATGCCATCCAACCATGTCATCCTCTGTCATCGCCTTCTTCTCCCACCTTCAATCTTTCCCAGCATCAGGGTCTTTTCCAATGAGTCAGTTCTTTGCATCAGGAGGCCAGAGTATTGGAGTTTCAGTTTCAATATCAGTCCTTCCAATGAATATTCAGGACTGATTTCATTTAGAATGGACCGGTTGGATCTCCTTGCAGTGCAAGGGACTCTCAAGAGTCTTCTCCAATACCACAGTTCAAAAGCATCAATTCTTCGGCACTCAGCTTTCTTTATAGTCCAGCTCTCACATCCATACATGATTACCGGTAAAACCATAGCTTTGGCTAGATGGACCTTTGTTGGCAAAGTAATGTCTCTGCTTTTTAATATGTTGTCTAGGTTGGCCATAGCTTTTCTTCCAAGGAGCAAGCCTCTTTTAATTTCATGGCTGCAATCACCATCTGCAGTGATTTTGGCGCCCAAGAAAATAAAGTCTCTCACTGTTTCCACTGTTTCCCCATCTATTTGCCATGAAGTGATATGACCTTTTCCAGTCCTGTGGCCTCTGCTGAGTTTTCCAAATTTGCTAGCATATTGAGTGCAGCAATTTCATAGCATCATCTTTCAGGATTTGAAATAGCTCAACTGGAATTCCGTCACCTCCACTAGCTTTGTTCATAGTGATGCTTCCTAAGGCCCACTTGATTTCACATTGCAGGATGTTTGGCTCTAGGTGAGTGCTCACACCATCATGATTATCTGGGTTGTGAAGATCTTTTTTGTATAGTTCTTCTGTGTATTCTTCTGCTTTTGTTAGGTCCATACCATTTCTGTCCTTTATCGAGCTCACTTTTACATGAAATGTTCCCTTGGTATCTCTAATTTTCTTGAAGAGATCTCTAGTCTTTTCCATTCTATTGTTTTCCTCTATTTCTTTGCATTAATTGCTGAGGAAGGCTTTCTTATCTCTCCTTGCTATTCTTTGGAACTCTGCATTCAAATGGGTATATCATTCCTCTTCTCCTTTGCTTTTCACTTCCCTTCTTTTCACAGCTATTTTAAGGCCTCTTCAGACAGCCTTTTTGCTTTTTTGCATTTCTTTTTCTTGGGGAAGGTCTTGATTCCTGTCTCCTGTACAATGTCATGTACCTCCATCCATAGTTCATCAGGCACTCTGTCTATCAGATCTAGTCCCTTAAATATATTTCTCATTTCCACCATATAGTCATAAGGGATTTGATTTAGGTCATACCTGAATAGTCTAGTGGTTTTCTCCACTTTCTTCAATTTCAGTCTGAATTTGGCAATAAGGAGTTCATGATCTGAGCCACAGTCAGCTCCTGGTTTTGTTTTTGCTGCCACAGGACTGGAAAAGGATAGTTTTCATTCCAATCCCAAAGAAAGGCAATGCCAAAGAATGCTCAAACTACTGCACAATTGCACTCATCTCACACGCTAGTAAAGTAATGCTTAAAATTCTCCAAGCCAGACTTCAGCAATACACAAACCGTGAACTTCCAGATGTCCAAGCTGGTTTTAAAAAAGGCAGAGGAACCAGAGATCAAATTGCGAACATGTGCTGGATCATGGAAAAAGCAAGAGAGTTCCAGAAAAACATCTATTTCTGTCTTATTGACTGTGCCAAAGCCTTTGATTCTGTGGATCACAATAAAGTATGGAAAATTCTGAAAGAGATGGGAATGTCAGACCACCTTACCTGCCTGTTGAGAAACCTGTATGCACGTCAGGAAGCAACAGTTACAACTGGACATGGAACAACAGACTGGTTCCAAATAAGAAAAGGAGTATGTCAAGGCTGTATATTGTCACCCTGCTTATTTAACTTATATTCAGAGGACATCATGAGAAACGCTGGGCTGGATGAAGCACAAGCTGGAATCAAGATTGCCGGGAGAAATATCAATAACCTCAGATATGAAGATGACACCACCCTTATGGCAGAAAGTGAAGAAAGATCTTCTTGATGAAAGTGAAAGAGGAGAGTGAAAAAGTTGGCTTAAAACTCAACATTCAGAAAACTAAGATCATGGCATCTGGTCCCATCACTTCATGGCAAATAGATGGGGAAACAATGGCTGACTTTATTTTTCTGGGCTCCAAAATCACTGCAGATGGTGATTGCAGCCATGAAATTAAAAGACACTTATTCCTTGGAAGGAAAGTTATGACCAACCTAGATAGCATATTAAAAAGCAGAGACATTACGTTGCCAACAAAGATCCGTCTAGTCAAGGCTGTGGTTTTCCCAGTGGTCATGTATGGATGTGAGAGTTGGACTATAAAGAAAGCTGAGCACCAAACAATTGATGCTTTTGAACTGTGATATTGGAGAAGACTCTTGAGAGTTCCTTGACTGCAAGGGGATCCAACCAATCCATCCTAAAGGAGATCAGTCCTGGGTGTTCATTGGAAGGACTGATGCTGAAGCTGAATCTCTGATACTTTGGCCACCTGAGGCGAAGAACTGACTCATTCGAAAAGACCCTGATGCTGGGAAAGATTGAGGGCAGGAGGAGTAGGGGACGATAGAGGATGAGATGGTTGAATGACATCACCAACTTGATGGACTAAGGTTTGAGTAGACTCCGGGAGTTGGTGATGGACAGGGAGGCCTGGCGTGCTGTGGTTCATGGGGTCGCAAAGAGTCGGACATGACTGAGCGACTGAACTGAAGTGAACTGATGGGATTGGAATTTTTCCATATATCAGCAAAAATCAGTCATAGGTATACATATGTCCCCTCTAGAACCTCTGCCCGCATCCCACCCCGTCCACCCTCCTAGATTGTCACAGCCCTAGTGGTTTGAGCCCTCTGTGTCACATAGAGTATTCCTACTGGTTATCCATCTAGTTTGGCCTTGAAATACAAAATGAAGCAGGGTAAGGGCTAAAAGGGTTTTGCCAAAAGAATACACTGGTAATAGCAAACACACTCTTCCAACAACACGAGAGATGAGGCTGCACATGGACATCACCAGATGGCAACATTGAAATCAGATTGATTATATTCTTTGCAGCCGAAGGTGGGGAAGCTCTATATAGTCAGCAAAAACAAGACAGGAGCTAACTGTGGCTCAGATCATGAACTCCTTTTTGCAAAATTCAGACTGAAATTTAAGAAAGTAGGGAATACCACTAGACAGTGCAGGTATGACCTAAATCAAACTCCTTTTGATTATACAGTGGAAGTGACAAATAGATTCAAGGGATTACATCTGATAGTGTCTGAAGAACTATGGACAGAAGTTTGTGACATTGTATAGGAGACGGTGATCAAAACTATCCCCAAGAAAAGGAAATGCAAAAACGCAAAATGGTTGAGGAGGCCTTACAAATAGCTGAGAAAGGAAGAGAAGCTAAAGGCAAAAGGGAAAAGGAAAGATACACCCATTTGAATGCAGAGTTCCAAAGAATAGCAAGGAGAGATAAGAAAGCCTTCTTAAGTGAACAGTGCAAATAAATAGAGGAAAACAATAGAATGGAAAGACTAGAGATCTTTTCAAGAAAATTGGAGGGATTAAGGGAATATTGTGTTCAAGGCACAATAAAGGACAGAAATGGCAAGGATCTAACAGAAGCAGAGGAGATTAAGAAGAGGTGGCAGTAATATACAGAAGAACTGTACAAAAAAGGTCTTAATGATCTGGATAACCATGATGGTGTGATCACTGTCCTAGAGACAGACATCTTGTAGTGTGATGTCAAGTGGGCCTTAGGAGACATTACTATGAACAAAACTAGTGGAGGTGATGGAATTCCACCTGAGCTATTTAAAACTAAAGATGATGCTGTTAAAATGCTGCACTCAATGTGTCAGCAAATTTGGAAAACTCAGCAGTGGCCACAGGACTGCAAAAGGTCAGTTTTCATTCCAATCATAAAGCGCAATACCAAAGATATTCGAACTACCACACAATTGCACTCACTTCACATACTAGCAAGGTAATGCTCAAAATCCTTAAAGCTAGGCTTCAACTGAGAACTTCCAGGTGCACAAGCTGTACTTTAAAAAGTCAGAGGATCCAGAGATCAAATTGCCAACATCGTTGTATCATAGAAAAAGCAAGAGAATTCCAGAAAAATGTCTATCTCTGCTTCATTGACTATGCAAAAGCCTTTGACTCCGTGGATCACAACAAACTGTGGAAAATTCTTAAAGAGATGGGGATGCCAGACCACCTTACCTACTTCCTAAGAAACTTGTATGCAGGTCAGGAAACATCAGTTAGAACCAGACATGGAAAAACATTCTGGTTCAAAACTGGAAAAGGATTACATCAAGGTTGTATATTGTAACCCTTCTTATTTAACTTATATACAGAGTACATCATATGAAATGCTAGGCTAGAGGAATCACAAGCTGGAATCAAGATTGTCAGGAGAAATATCAACAACTTCAGATAATGCAAATGATACAACTTGAGTGGAAGAAAGTGAAGAGGAACTAAAGAACCTCCTGATGAATGTGAAAGAAGACAGTGAAAAAGCTGGTTTATCACTCAGCACAAAAAAATTAAGATCATGGCAGCTGGTTCCATCACTTCATGGCAAATAGATGGGGAAAAAATGGAAACAGGGACTGATTTTGTTTTCTTTGGCTCCAAAATCTCTTCAGATGGTGACTGCAGCCACAAAATTAAGATGCTTGCTTCTTGGATGGAAAGCTATGACAAACTGGACAATGTGTTAAAAAGCATAGATGTTACTTTGCCAACAACGGTCCACATAGTCAAAGCTATGGTTTTTCCAGCAGTCAGTTATGGATGTGAGAGTTGGACCATAAAGAAAGCTGAGCACTGAAGAATTGATGCTTTTGAATTGTGGTGCTGGAGAAGACTCTTGAGATCCCTTGGACTGCAAGGAGATCAAAGTCAATCCTAAAGGAAATCAACCCTGAATATTCATTGGAAGGACTGATGATGAAGCTGAAGCTCCAATACTTTGGCCACTTGATGCAAAGAGCCGTCTCATTGTAAAAGATCCTGATTCTGGGAAAGATTGAGGGAAGGAGGAGAAGGGGGCAACAGAGGATGAGATGGTTGAATACCATCACCACCTTAATGGACATGAATTTGAGCAAACTTCTGGAGATAGTGAAGGACATGGAAGCCTGGCATGCTGCAGTCCATGGGGTCACAAAGAGTCAGACATGAGTTAGTGACTGAACAACAGCAACATGTATTTTACATATGATAATGTATAAGTTTCCATGCTGTTCTCGGTTCGTCCCACCCTTTCCTTCCTGTACTGTATTCACAAATCTGTTCTCTATATCGGCATCTCCATTGCTGCCATGCAAATTGGTTCATCAGTACCTGTTTGCCCTTATTTTATTAAGGAGTTTGGATCTTTTTTTATGAGTTATATTGATTTGTAGTTTTCTTTCCTTGTGATATATTTTTCTTCATGCTTAGGTTTCAGAGTAATTGTTGTTAGAGTACCACCAATCACCTTTGGTAGGTCTTCCCTTGGCTCGTATTTTCTGAGGAGCCGTTTATGTTATTTATTTTTCAAATAGTTGATAAATTTCAACTGTGAAGTGGTCAAGCAGTCAAGCAACAGTGCAGTGGTTAATCAGGCCATGGGTATTACTACCACAGTTGTTAAGTTGACTTTTCACACATATTTTCATAAATTGGTCATAGAAGAAGATAACAAGCCCAAATGAATTCAGACAGTTTGTTACTTACACAGACAAGAAAAGTAGCACAGTCTAGTCTCAACTTCCCACAGCCCTTGTGCCACAGGCTGGCACAGAACCATACATAGTCCAGATGGCAGACAACATATGCAGTGGGTCCGTCTGTCATGAAGAAGTGGTCTCTAAAATATGAGCAAGCAACTTTATAAATTTCTGTAGAAGGGCTGGGAGGACAAGCTGGAAAGTTCTGCACTCAGCTAAAACCAGGGAGATGGATGAAAATGATGATGGCAGTCTTCCACAAGATAAGAATGAGGAATTATTCTGTGGCAACTCCTCAATGGATGTATCTCCTCTTGGTCCAGAAGAAACCATAGGACATTCCACCAAGATGTGGGTTAGACTGCAGTCAAGCCTTGCCTATGAGACCTCTTATGTGTCTACAGGTAAAAGAGTAAAGTCACTAGGGTGACCAGGCAGAGCCTTTCTTGTACAAAATCTTAGTACTGGGCTTTTCTTTGTGGGAATATTTTTCATTCCTAATTCAATTTCTTTCATTATTTTAGGCCTATTCATATTTTCTATATCCTCCTCAGTTATAAAATAAATATTTATTCAGTTTCAGTAATTTATGTCTTTCTAATAATTTGTTCTTTTTATCTAAGGTATCTAGTTTTGGTGTAGTATTAGTTTATAATCTTTTTTATTTCTGTAAAATTGGTAGTAATGCCCCTCTTTCATTCCTGATACTGGTAATTAGTATCTTTTTTTTTTCCCCCCTAGTTCTCTGTAGCAACATGTTTTGTCCGTTTTGTTAATCTTTTCAAAAGTTAGTTAGCTGCTCAGTCATGTCCAACTCTTTGTGACCCCGTGGACTGCAGCACACTGGGCTCCTCTGTTCATGGAGTTCTCCAGGCAAGAATACTGGAGTGGGTTGCCATGTTCTTCTCCAGGGGATCTTCCTGATCCAAGGATTGAACCCGGGTTTCCTGCAATGCAGGCAGATTCTTTACCGCTTGAGCCACCAGGGAAGCCCAGTCTTTTCAAAGAACCAACTTTTTGTTTCATTGTATTTTTTCCATTTTTCAGTTTTGTGTTGCAGTGATTTTTTTCCCCACAATTGTTATTATTTCTTTAGTTTATTTTGTTTATCTGGTATTTTCTGGTGAAAACTTTTATTATTGATGTGAAATCTTTTTTCTTATTTGATAAGAGCACTAATACTCTAAGCACTGTTTTAGGTGCAGTCCATAAATTTTTGTTTTATTTTCATTGAATTTTGATTATCATCTAACGAGTGGGATTTGATATTGGGTTTTATTTTCAGGGCAAGGCTAAAGACATCTGAAGGTATGTTTTTGTGTACAGGGTTTGGATTTATTGGGTCGAATGTTTTTGTGTGGCAAGGTTTTTGATACTCCCAACTCGACTTTTATCCTTTATACTGTTTTTCCATCAGAGCTAACAGACTGGAATGTTCCTAAGTGCCAAGGGTAGAGTAGTGCAAAGTTTCTACAGAACTTTGGAAAGGATGATTAACTACTTGACAAGAAATTTTTCTCATTCCAAACAATTGGATTGAATGAACTGGCATTTTGGTGAGGCTGTCCTGAGAAGCCACTTTTCTTTTCCGTTTTCTCCTGCTGCCCCCATGTCTAACGAGCACAAGGTTATATATACAGCCATGTGGGATAGTATTGTGATTAATACTGAGTTCTGAAGGCCCTGCTTTTGCTAGTGAAATTGTATCATATAGAAGAATAATGGATGTGTATTAAGAGGAGTGTAGTTACATTTATTCTTTTCAATTTTCTTGATTTTTTTAGTAGAAGCAAATTTGAGAATGGTGCTATAATATTTTAATGGTAAATAAAAGCCTCTGAGTGTCTGAGATCTGGCATAACACACTTTTGGAGGTGTTGAAGATACTACTCTTGTCTCAGTGAAGAACAACCTAGACCATAATCCTGGCTTCAACTTTGAGGCCACTTTGCTGTTACTAAGCAGGGAGAGAGAGAAATCAGGGAATAGAGAAGATTTTGAACATTAAACAAATTTTTAAATTGCACCATGGAAATAAGAGAAGATAGATTTAATTTGTTGAAGAATGACTTTCTCTTGACAGTAGAGGAGATTTATGGCAGCAAACTTTTTTATTGCTGATGTTGGCTAGGAAGTGAGTTGGTGAATGAGATCATAGAGTAATCTTGCAGTAAGATTAAAAAGAAAATAAACACTAGTGTCTGTTGAACCCTTAATATGAGTCAGGACCCCTAAGTGGTTCTTTAACCTGGTCTCTTTGCTGAGGGATCAACACATGTGGTTTGTACTTCTGTATCAGCACTTTTCACTTTGAAACTCATATTTTTAGTTTTTCTTATGTGTAGTGTTTATAGTATTACCTTTAAGGGTAAGGGCTGCATTGTATTCGCCTTTTGCCCCTCGCAGTGTCAAGAACCATGCTTTGCACATAACAAGTACTTAGTACATTACTATTAAATTGGATTGAAATGAACAAGAGATCACAAGCTTGAATGACGCATTTCAGAAAGATATAAGCAGAAAACCATAAATAAATGGCACAGCAGAATTGCCAAGCATTATAGAGCAACTAAAAATGTGGTATATTCAAACAAATGAACAAATAAACAGTGCCCTAAAATCTGTTTGAAGAATGCTTTAAAAGGATGATACTTTTCTAGGTGAGAATATTCTCTCAGCTAAAGTTGTTTATGGTATTACCACATTGTATGGTATACATTGAACTTGTGAAGCAAAATTCCTTAATTTCTAAAATAAGTCATGTTCTAGAAATTGGAGTACCTGGACAATTAGTTGACTAGTATTTTTGATAAAAATTTCTATCTCCTAATCCAGGGAACGTATAACTATAATAACTTTCCCACATGGACTTTTATCATGTGGCCTTGTATTTGTGTCCTAGAGTTTGGAGCCTTGTAAAACATAGGAAAAGCAAGCATTTAGTATTTCTAAGTGTAATAATTCAGATACTTTTTTCTCTCCCATGTTTTTTTACCACAGACATTAGATTTATAAAAATTTAAAGAGAAATTTTGTTCAGCTATTCTTTTATGTGATACAAAGCCCATTTGATCTTTCTCTTTCTTTCCTTCCTTTCTCTCTCTCTCCCTTTCTCTTCTTCTTTCTTTCCTTCCTTCCTCCCCCACTCCTTCTCTCCCTCCCTCCCTCTTTCTCTCTCTCTATTTATTTCACAGGCAGAGCATATGATAAGTGTTCCTGTGTAGTATAGACAGAAAGAGCGAAGACCCAAGGGAAGATGTGAGTTTGAACTTGAGTTACATGAATTTTGGCAA
Source organism: Bubalus bubalis (assembly GCF_019923935.1). Taxonomy (NCBI): domain Eukaryota; kingdom Metazoa; phylum Chordata; class Mammalia; order Artiodactyla; family Bovidae; genus Bubalus; species Bubalus bubalis. Next base: position 75,108,905 of record NC_059166.1, on the reverse strand, counting down.
ATCTCATGTCCCTTCAGCTCTAGAATTTCAGTTTTCTCACCTGTAAAATGAAAGGGATTGAGCTAGAGACTCTTGTAGTTTAATTAAAAAAATTTTTTTAAAGTAGGTGTTTAAACTTATAATACACTTCAAATACACTGCAAATGATGGATGATAAACTCTGTGAGGATAACATACATTTAGCCTAAACTACAAATGTGTTGGTCTAAAATGTAAATGTATAGAAGAGTTCTTTAAGTTTTAAATTGTGAGCTTTTTAAGTCATTGATTCACTTGCTTTGTGTTGTGTCTTCAACATTAGTAATAACATAAACTTAGAGGGAGGCAGACATGATTTTTATAACTGTTTCCTTGTTTCAAAATTAAAAAGAAAGATTATTTGTAGTATTTTTGAGAGAATTCAGTGTTCTGTGAAGAGTTTTGAAGGTGAAAAGCACTATGTAAATGAGAAATTTTATTATTACTCTTTGACTGTCAACAATGCTCTTCCCAAGTCATAGCATATTTATTGCACTTCTGTTGTCCAGTTCCCTCTCTGAAAAATCATTATTTTAAACTAGCTATTAGCTTTCTATTGTTTAGGATAAAATTGTTTAGCTCAGTAATGTCTCAGCTAAGAAAACTGTGAAACAGCCAACTATTTCCAAGTAGGGGATTTGACACTATCTTGGTCATTATTTCTTCCAAATTTTTGGGTAGAGTTATTTCATTGTTGATATAATAATACTGCATGAAAAATTAAGCAAAATAAAAAACAAGAAAAAAGCAAAATATCACCCCAAGTTTTTATAATCTCACAGTAGCCACCATTAGCTTTCAGTTCAGTTCAGTCGCTCAGTCGTGTCCGACTCTTTGTGACCCCATGATTCACAGCACATCAGGCCTCCCTGTCCATCACCAACTCCCAGAGTTCACCCAAACTCACGTGCATCGAGTCAGTGATGCCATCCAGCCATCTCATCCTCTGTCGTCCCCTTCTCCTCCTGCCCCCAATCCCTCCCAGCATCAGGGTCTTTTCCAATGAGTCAACTCTTCGCATGAGGTGGCCAAAATACTGGAGTTTCAGCCTCAGCATCATTCCTTCCAAAGAACGCCTTCAGAATGGGAGAAGATAATAGCAAATGAAGCAACTGACAAACAACTAATCTCGAGAATATACAAGCAACTCCTACAGCTCAACTCCAGAAAAATAAATGACCCAATCAAAAAATGGGCCAAAGAACTAAATAGACATTTCTCCAAAGAAGACATACAGATGGCTAACAAACACATGAAAAGATGCTCAACATCACTCATTATCAGAGAAATGCAAATCAAAACCACTATGTGGTACCATTTCACACCAGTCAGAATGGCTGCCATCCAAAAGTCTACAAGTAATAAATGCTGGAGAGGGCGTGGAGAAAAGGGAACCCTCTTACACTGTTGGTGGGAATGCAAACTAGTACAGCCACTCTGGAGAACAGTGTGGAGATTCCTTAAAAAACTGGAAATAGAACTGCCTTATGATCCAGCAATCCCACTGCTGGGCATACACACTGAGGAAACCAGAATCGAAAGAGACACATGTTCCCCAATGTTCATCGCAGCACTGTTTATAATAGCCAGGACATGGAAGCAACCTAGATGTCCATCAGCAGATGAATGGCTAAGAAAGCTGTGGTACATATACACAATGGAGTATTACTCAGCCATTAAAAAGAATACATTTGAATCAGTTCTAATGAGGTGGATGAAACTGGAGCCTATTATACAGAGTGAAGTAAGCCAGAAAGAGAAACACCAATACAGTACATTAATGCATATATATGGAATTTAGAAAGATGGTAACAATAACCCTGTGTACGAGACAGCAAAAGAGACACTGATGTATAGAACAGTCTTATGGACTCTGTTGGAGAGGGAGAGGATGGGAAGATTTTGGAGAATGGCATTGAAACATGTAAAATATCATGTATGAAACGAGTTGCCAGTCCAGGTTCAATGCACGATACTGGATGCTTGGGGCTGGTGCACTGGGACAACCCAGAGGGATGGTATGCAGAGGGAGGAGGGAGGAGGGAGGAGGGTTCAGGATGGGGAACACATGTATACCTGTGGTGGATTCATTTTGATACTTGGCAAAGCTAATACAATTATGTAAAGTTTAAAAATAAAATAAAATTAAAAACAAAAACAAACAAAAAAAACAAAGAACACCCAGGGCTGATCTCCTTTAGGATGGACTGGCTGGATCTCCTTGCAGTCCAAGGGACTCAAAAGAGTCTTCTCCAACACCACAGTTCAAAAGCATCAATTCTTTGGTGCTCAGCTTTCTTCACAGTCCAACTCTCACATCCGTACATGACCACTGGAAAAACCGTAGCCTTGACTAGACGGACCTTTGTTGGCAAAGTAATATCTCTGCTTTTGAATATGCTATCTAGATTGGTCATAACTTTCCTTCCAAGAAGTAAGCGTCTTTTAATTTCATGGCTACAGTCACCATCTGCAGTGATTTTGGAGCCCCCAAAAATAAAGTCTGACACTGTTTCCACTGTTTCCCCATCTATTTCCCATGAAGTGATGGGATCAGATGTCATGCCCTTAGTTCTTATTTCAGAAAATTCTCTGTGCAGTAGAGAGATATACACTCACAAACACACAATATGTACAGGTAGGAATAATTTTTTATAAAATAGTATTATATAATAATGATAGTTTAGAAGTACCAAGATTAATTAAGGTTTTAACACAAAGAAAGATTAAATGAATAGATTAGCTTGAATAAATATTGTTTACCACAAGAGTTCATGAAGATCCCATTAATATTAAGAACAAGAGATTATAAAAACATCAGTGATGTAAAAACCTCTGTTTAATTTTTATATAGCATTATGTGACCTCTTATGTTGAAGATAAGAGAGTTCTTAAATTGCATCCAGGCTCCTTATTTGATCTTCGGTGTTTTTATTATTTATATTTTCCCTTTTACTTTATCACATCTTCTAAATCATTCTTTTTATATAACATAAGTATCACTGATGTTGAGTTTTATGTTTCCTGCATGTGGGGGGATTCAGTACTCACCAAATAGGGTGATCCTTTTAAACATTGTTTCCACTGAGATCTTTCTTTTGATTTATCTTTTTGTCCCTTGGGTTTTTCACTTTTCTGGAAGGGCTCACAGGTGTTATATTCCAGGACTTAAATGTTTCAGTTGGCCATTTTAGTTCTTTCATTATTTTAGGAAATTTTTATATTTTGTCTGAACGTATTTTCTGTGCCATTAGTTGAACGCCAGGCCATGTATACTGATTGCCATGGCCTGGATCATCTTTTCCTTCCATGTGTATCATGTTCTCTCTACTTAATTTAATTCTTAATCTAGTTCCTTTACATGCACTTGATAATCTCATGACTATATGTATGTTTGTGGCTTGATGCTTATAATTTATCTATTGGTTTGCAAATGGTGTTTGGTCTCTCTGTTTCTCTGGCTCTGGATCTCTTTTTTATTTCATTTGGTTGTTTATCTTAGCTTTGAACTCTCATATTATTGAATTTTTATTCTTATTAAGTTCTTTTATAGCATGATGTGTTAATACTTGTAGAGAATGATCTTTTTATTGGATTTGTTTGATTATTTGTTTTTCTCAAAATAAATTCTACATCTGGTTTTGCATGCCATGATCTCCCCTGACTTTTTTTTTGTTGCTTTTTGTATTGTGTGTATATGTGTGTTGCACATTTCATCTAGCTTATGCTAAATAGTAGCATCTCTGAACAGACCTCCTATTGGAACTGATTCAGAGGGAGGGTGGTCGCAATTTGTTCATACAGTATTTGAGGACTATTACTCCCAGTGCTGGGAAAGATTGGGGGCAGGAGGAGAAGGGGACGACAGAGGATGAGATGGCTGGATGGCATCACTGACTGGACGTGGTGATGGACGTGAGTCTGAGTGTACTCAGAGTGTACTCAGTACACTGAGTCTGAGTGTACTCCGGGAGTTGGTGATGGACAGGGAGGCCTGGCGTGCTGCGATTCATGGGGTCGCAAAGAGTCGGACACGACTGAGTGACTGAACTGAACTCCCAGTGAACTGAGTTTTAGAGTCATGTCATGGGAGTTCTAGCCACTTTTTCAGCACCTGCTAGTAGGCATGGGCCAGAAAAGAGGTCTTATTAAAACCTGAATCCAGTCTGTGTTGGATGACCTGACTTCTGTTTTCTGTTCTTAGGTTTTGTCTTTGATTGTTCTCTAAGCAGAGTTGTACTTTTATTCCTGTGTCAGTATAATTTGGGGTTTCAGATCATTTTCCCAGTTTGGAGTGAAGCCCTGTAAACTAGTGAGCCCTGAAGTTTCTTCTGTATGTTCTCTGAGCCTGAGACCTAGACTCTAATAATTTGGGCATCTATTCTTGGGGATTTTACCACAACTTCTTCCTAGTTTCTTTTGTCTCTGATTATGTGGTATTGGTGAGATTTTTCAGAAGTTGACTTTTCTTTTTCTACCAATACAGCTTCTGAGCCCTGGTTAGGAGCCTTGCTCTTTTAGCTAGAATCTTATTTTTCTGCTTGGCCATCATTTTTTAATGTTTATGTAATAAAGGGTTTCTTTCATTCCGTGGTTGTTGTTCTGTCACTAAGTTGCATCTGACTCTTTGCAACCCTATGGACTACAGCATGCCAGGCTTCCCTGTCCTTCACTATCTCCCAGAGTTTGCTCAAACTCATGTCCATTAAGTTGGTGATGTCATCTAACCGTCTTATCCTCTGTCACCCCCTTCTCCTTTTGCCTTGAGTCTTTCTCAGCATCAGAGTCTTTTCCAATGAGTCAGTTCTTCACATCAGGTGGCCAAAGTATTGGAGCTTCAGCTTTAGCATCAGTCCTTCCAATAAATATTCAGGGTTGATTTCCTTTAGGATTGACTGGTTTGATCTCTTAGTTGTCCAAGGGATTCTCAAGAGTCTTCTCTAGCTCCACAGTTCAAAAGCATCAATTCTTCGGTGCTCAGCCTTCTTTATGGTCCGATTCTCACATCTGTACATGACTGCTAGAAAAAAACATAGCTTTGACTATATGGACCTTTGTCAGCAAAGTGATGTCTCTGCTCTCTAATACACTTTCTAAGTTTGTCTTAACTTTCCTTCCAAGGAGTAAGCATCTTTTAATTTCATGGCTGCAGTTACCATCCACAGTGATTTTAAAGCCCAAGAAAAGAAAATCTGTCACTGTTTCCACTCTTTTGCCATGAAGTGATGGGACCAGATGCCATGATCTTAATTTTTTGAATGTTGAATTTCAAGCTACCTTTTTCACGCTCCTCTTTCACGCTCATCAAGAGGCTCTTTAGTTCCTCTTCACTTTCTGCCATTAGAGTGATATCATCTGCTTATCTGAGGTCGTTGATATTTCTCCTGGCAGTCTTGATTCCAGCTTTTCATTATCCAACCTGATATTTCACATGATGTCCTGCACATAAAAGTTAAATAAGCATGCTAACTGTTGCATTTTGACCAGCATACAGGTTTCTCAGGAGATAGTAGTACTACTATTGAATTTCAGTGCTTCCCCCACCCCCATTGTTGTCATTCAGTCTCTAAGTCATGTCCAACTCTTTGGGACTCCCATGGACTGCAGCACACCAGGCTCCCCTGTCCTTCCCTATTTCCTGGAGTTTGTTGGAACTCACGTCCATGGAGTCAGTGATGCCATCCAACCATCTCATCCTCTGTCACTCCCTTCTCCTCCTGCCCTCAGTCTTTTCCAGCATCAGAGTCTTTTCCAATGAGTCAGCTCTTCGTCTTTATTTCATCAGTTTTTGGCAGATGATTGGTTTGCAGTGTCTGACTTCATTTTCCCTCATACCTCAGAATCTCTGTCTTTTATGCTTCAATAATCAATTAGATTTCTGAATATTCTGATGAAAACAATAACATTTTTGCCTATTTCTAGATATAAAAACTGACAGCAGACCTTTAAAGAAAGCTGACTACAAACATCCAAAGAACTGGCTATCCCCACCCCACTTACCTGCCTTATTAGACCTTTCATTTTTGGGGGTCTGTCACTTCTTTATTTTTGATTTTAAAGACTAGTTTTCTCTTCTGGATATAATTACATCACATATAGATTAGTACGCACTTTGGCTTTCTGTGAACATCTACTTGATTAATTTGGCTAATATTTTAAACAGTATTAATAATCTAGGATTTTATTGGGCCATTATTAAATATTTATATGCTTGTTGTACAAGAATGTCTTTTCTATGGTCACTATAGAAGCCACTTTATTGAGTTCAGAATTAAAATTGACGTATGATTTGCCATTTTTAGATTATTATCTTATTTCTGCTGTTCCTACCTATTTTGATATTTCAGAATAGGGATATTGTCTTTGGTTTTAACTTTTAAAGTATCAGTTTAAGACAATGACAAAATATTCTTTTCTTAGCTGGTATTTGGTTCTTCTTATCTAGCAAGCTTGGGAGAGAATTTTTAGATTAAAACAAATTCTACCCTGTTTAAGGGTAGAAGGAGTGTTCCACGGTTATTTTTTTTTTTTTTGTCATGATTGATTTTTTAAATTAATTTTTATTAGAATATAATTGCTTTACAATGATGTCAGTTTCTACTGTACAGCAAAGTGAGTCATATATTTGTATACATATATCCCCTCTCTTCAGGATATCCTTCCCATTTAGGTCACAGAGAATCCAGTAGAGTTCCCTGTGCTTACTCATAGGTTTTCTTTAGTTATCTGTATTATACAAAGTTTATATATATGTATGTCAATTCTGATCTCCTAATTCACCACACCCCTCCTTCACCCTTGGTATCCATGTATGTGTTCTCTTTATCTGTGTCTCTGTGTTTGCTTTGCATTGAAACTGTATCATTTTTCTCATCATTCATCTGTATCATTTTTCTAGATTCCACATGTAAGCGATATTACACGATACTTGTTTTTCTCTTTTGGACTTACTTCCCTCAGTATATCATGTCTGATTTTTTTTTTTAACCATATTTTATTTTTTTTAATGTTTAATTTTATTTTATTTTTAAACTTTACAATATTGTATTAGTTTTGCCAGATATTGAAATGAATCTGCCACAGGTATACATGTGTTCCCCATCCTGAACCCTCCTCCCTCCTCCCTCCCCATACCATCCCTCTGGGTCATCCCAGTGCACCAGCCCCAAGCATCCAGTATCCAGAAGGGAAAGAGACACGTGTACCCCAATGTTCATCGTAGCACTGTTTATAATAGCCAGGACATGGAAGCAACCTAGATGTCCATCAGCAGCTGAATGGATAAGAAAGCTGTGGTACATATACACAATGGAGTATTACTCAGCCATTAGAAAGAATACATTTGAATCAGTTGTAATGAGGTGGATGAAACTAGAGCTTATTATACAGAGTGAAGTAAGCCAGAAAGAAAAACACCAATACAGTATACTAACACATATATATGGAATTTAGAAAGATGGTAACAATAACCCTGTGTACGAGACAGCAAAAGAGACACTGATGTATAGATCAGTCTTATGGACTCTGCGGTTATTGTTTAATTCGTGAGTTCTGGTTTGGGCTGAATCTATGCTTTCACTTTTGAGGATCTATCACATATTCAGGTTGTAGAGGAAAACAATTATAACTCAAATATGTGTTGTATTTTTGTTTGTTTACCTGAAATACTGAGAATTTCCAGAGTTTAGAGATACCCCCATACTGTACATTTCAAAGGCAGCTGCAGGTTTGGGTTCAGTTGATTGTATTGTAGGGAATATGAAATTTATGACATGCTGTCATAAAGTCCTTCTACACCATTGGGGAGGAGTGTGTGTGTGTGTGTGTGTGCAATTTCTCCCTTTATGTGTATTATAGATTTGAGGAGACAAAAAGCATGCATTATGCACTGTGTTTTTATTTTCAAGATTTACATACTGCATAAAGTGTACACAGCCCTCCTCTTTCCTTCTGCTACCATAGAACCTGTGTGGAAGGAACCTGACAAGATGGACAACTACATTCTTGCCTAGTTCTACGGGCCATATGGTACACTCTCATTAGCCATTTGGAGAAGGCAATGGCAACCCACTCCAGTGGGCTGCCATCTATGCGGTCGCACAGAGTCGGACACGACTGAAGCGACTTAGCAGCAGCAGCAGCATTAGCCATTACCAGCTCTCCCTTCTGTTCTTGTGTCACTTGTCTCTCATAGGTGTTTCTTTCATCTTTCTGTTTGCAACTAGCAATTACTCATACTCTGTGGCCACATTTCTAAATAACCCCTGTATTTGCTTGCATTATGTTTAAGAACCAATTTCCTCTTTTAAACCAATTACTGATGATTTTTTTCCCCAACCTCAGTATTTTTACAGAGCAGTTGAATTCTTTCAAGTTCAGGCTTAAAATTGTTGAAAGTCCATATTTACCTAGTTAACATACATTCTATATGATGTTGCATAGTCAGTATATAATTATTGACTTTTTATTTTCCTTTATGATATCTTTGAAAGGTTGAGCAAATCAAAATATTTCTTTTTTCAGCTCTGTTAGGTCTGGATAAGACATGCCTAGATATTTATAGTTAGAAGCCTTCCAGTGAAACCACCATTTATTTTTTTTTAATCCTTTCACTACCTAGTAATGATATTTAAACAGTGAAGTCATTCCCTGAGTGTTCTCTCTAATCTTTATGTTTTTGAGCACTCTTGTGTAACAAGACAGGAAAGAAAACAGAAGCAGTTATTATGTGAAAGAAAAAAATCATGAAAGAATTTAAGCAGTGTTTATATTAACTTCTATTCCTATTTTTAAAGTAAGCACGGTGTTAGCACAATTTTAAATATCCAAATGTAAACAAAGTCAGTTCTTTTCTTTATAAATTTATGGGAAATTCTTCCTAACACAGGATGGATACTATGATAATGTTATAATCTGGATTATACCTGCAAGTTATTACTTATATTTGACTTTCATATTTCATAGATATTGGCATGTAGGTACTACTAGTAATAAGAATTGTCACAGAATTTTGATATCTTTTATGTCAAATTAAAGAAAATTGGTCACTCACTGGGAGAAGAGATATAATGGGAAAGGAGTAATTAATCTTGTGAAGCTCTAAATGAGACTGGCTAGTATTACAATTAAGCTTGAATAAATGGGTTTCCTAGGTAGTGTAATGGTAAGGAACCCACTTGCCAATGCAGGAGATGTAACAGGCGCTGGTTTGATCCCTGGGTTGGGCATATTCCCTGAAGGAGGATATGGCAACCGACTCCAGTATTCTTGCCTGGAGAATCCCATAGACAGAGGAGCCTGGCGGGCCACAGCCCATAAGGTTGCAAAGAGTTGGACATGACTGAAGTGGCTTAGCATGCAACACGCAAACGAATCCAGGATGTTAGTTATGTCTTCCACGTTCCAGGCTCTATTTTACCATTTTCTTGGGAGTAGAAATGCATGTTATTGCCTAGAGGATCTTATTACCAGTGATAGATGAAAGATAGATAGCCCTTGGTGCAGTGGCAGTGCATTCGGTAAAACTTTCACAGTAAACTAGGATAGACTGGAATGTATACTGGTGAGAGGGATTCATTAACTGGCTCATTGTTTCAGGAATTTAGAAATATGAGAGGAATAGTAACTGTAATGACAGAGTTGGATGATGCTCTCAACAAAGATAAAGTGGAGAGTGGGGAGCAAATATTCGGCAATTCAAAGCTAAATATGAAAGGTCAGATTCTCTGAAGGAAGACTTGGCTATACCATGGAATTATATATGGCAATGTGTGCTCAGTTCTTTTTCCAAAGGGAGCTATGGACATTTAATCAGGTAACTATAAAATGTGGAAAAGGGAATGCCCAAACATTTTGGGAACTAGATATAGGGTCAGATAGAATTGTTTAGCTCTGCCTACCACTCCCTTAACAAATGGTAAATTGTTCATCATATTTCATCTGAGGAGGAATCACGGAGATTAGCAGCACCCTTAGAGACATAGCAACCCAGGATGGTGGTTCCCATTGTATTTCCATTTATCTTACCTTTCCAGTCTTGAACCTGCTAAAACCTGGTGGATCCTTGAGGATGTTATCAGATTATCACAACCTCAACCAAGTAGTAGCCCCAGTTTTAGCTGCTGTGCCAGGCATGATATTGTTGCCAGAGTACATTTATACAAAGTTGGGCACATTGCTTGTGGTGATTAATCTGGAGAATGCATTCCTTCCAGTCTTAACAGAAAAGAGGATCAGAAAGTTTACATCTACATAAAACAGATTACAGAATACTTTTACCTTTCCCCCAAGATATAAACTCTCCTGCCTTCTGGCAAAATGTAAGCTCTGCTGTTCTCTGCTAACTACGCTCAGCCCACTCAGTGCTTCTGCCCATCCATTTCAGTCTCTTTAATCTAGTCTCAACCTCATAGCACCTTAACTTCTGTTCCTTTTTAACACTGTGACCTTCTGTATGATAGATAATTTCTTCAGGCTTCATTTCTACCTTAATAAATGGGAATAATAATTATGCCTCATAAATGAGATCATTTTTGTGTTAAAAGTTAGGTGAACATGGATAAGACCTGGTGGCTCAGACTTTGTGATAATGTAATCAGGGTCTGTCAGCCTGGGCTGCTGTAACAAAATGCCACAAACTTGTCAACAACACAAATTTCATTTCTCAGAACTCTGGAGGCTAAAAGTCCACGATCAGAGTGCTGGCATGGCTGGTTTCTGATGAGAGCCCACTTCTGGGTTGTAAACTCCTGACCTCATGCTCATTCTCACATGATGGAAAAGAAGAGCAAACTGGCTCTCTAGACTCTACTTAAAATGGAGCCAATCCCATTTAAGAGGGCTCTACCTTCATGATCTAATAATCTCCCAAAAACTTACCTCCGAATACTATCACATGGGGTTTAGAGTTTCAAGACATAAATTTTGGGGGCGCACAATCAGTTAATTGCAGGATCTAATGAGGAAAATAATGGAATGTGCCTTAAGTAGCAAAAGAGAAGAAATTTCCATAGGTGATGCTGGAGATGAGAACCAAACAAGGAATGCTGAGGACCCAGAAACTGACAGCAGCAGAAGTGTTCATCCCCCACTAGGCTTGAAAGACAAAGGAATGAGATAGACTGGTGTTGTCAGAACTCAGAGGTTAGGTTGACTTGAACCTAACCTCTGGAACCACAGTGGGCTTGAATGGTGGGAGCTGAAGCCAAAGAGGAAATTCAGCCTTTCTCAAAAGAGCTGACAAAAGCAAAGGATGGAGAGATGAAGAGAGAATTACTAGAGTTGCTCTGTTTTCCCTACCCTCCAGTATCTTGCCTCTCAATGACCAGAAGTCAGTTGACATTGAGCCAGGGAAACACCACCTGCAGAGGCCAGCTCAGAGCACAGGAAAAATCTGAAGCCAACAGTGTTTTCATCTTTAGGAGATCACATGACATAAGGCCACATCATTGTGGGTAGGAGTGGGTGTGGGGTGTCCCATGGATGTACTGCATTTGCCACTATCAGCTATTCTGGAATTAAATGAATTCTGATTTAGGCAGTGAGGAACTGGAAAAGAAAACTAATGGAACACTAAGCAGCAATAGGAGATGAATTTCAAATGCATTATGCTAAGTGAGAGATGCTAGACATAAAGAATATGTATACTGAGTGATTCCTTTTATATAAAATTCTAGAAAAGACAATAGTGATGGAAAGCAAATCAGTGGTTTTGGGAGGCCAGGGTATGGAGGGAGAGGAGTAACTGCAACGTGGAATGAGAAAAATATTTTAGCATAATGAAAATATGTTGTAATTGTGGTGTTAGTTGCATAGTAATTTTAATATATATTTATTTTAAAGGGATGTTAATTGATTTCTCAAACATGTCTCCCAATTTATTATCATTTACTATTGTGTTCTGTTCTCACAAATCAGCATATAGATTGCTATCATGTGGGAGACTAATTTTCTAACCCATCCTTTGATTATGTTAGAGAAGTCAAAACTCAGTTTTTCTAAAGTCACATTTAAAACTGTGGTTTTAACAGTGCATACTCATCTGAATGATTGAGAAAATTTTCCACTTTTTATCCAGCATTTAATCATGGAAGCCCAGTTAGAGTGTATGGTTCATATGAGGCACATGTTAGCATTTGACATCAGGTGCGTTAATGATTAATTTTCTACAACATCTAAACAAGGCATGTTAGAGGGGAAATGACTGTCAAGAACTCTGGATTCCACATGCAAGACTCGTTTCAGGAAATTATTTTCTGAATCAAACCGTATAACTCCATGACCTCCCTGGAGGGAAAACTTGAAGTACTCTTGCCTAAAATAGCAAAGTTGGACTTCTAAATTATGGAAAATGACAAACACATTGAAAACCTGGAAGAAACTTCTTGGGAGATTAAAACAAACATCACAAAGTACAGTGCATAGAAAAGAGCTGATTAAATTCAATATCATTATGAAAAAGATGGGTGGTACAATTTCAAAACCTAATAATATCATAGACTGACTGGAATGTTTGGAAACACTCCTTAGTGGAATTTTGGCAAGGCTGATGGAGGAGTTGATAACTTAATGTTGTGTGGAACTTACTTTCAGATACCAGTACTGTAGATAAGATCCATAACGTGGGATTAAAGAGGCCCTGTAACCAGAGAAAAATCATGGTAGGTAGAGATTTGAACTCCGGATATGAGAGAGACCCTTCAGTCAGAAGGAAGATCCTTGTCTTCTTGGAGCTAAGCCTGGAGACGCAGACTAGGGAGGGAAACTGCCTGAAATACCGCAGAGGGCATACTTATTGTTTCCTGTATAATTGTCAGTGACACAACAGGAGCAACTTATCTCCTTTGACATATTGAAGGCACACAAAGACTGCTGGGGAGGAGGCCTCTTGACATCACTCAGATGCTGATCTTGCCTCTAAAATAAATTCAAAGGAACTTTTATGTTTCCTAGAACTAGAGAATTTCTATGATGCTAATCACACTTTAGCTGTTTGGAATTGTTCTATCTTTCAGGAGTCTTCATGTTCTTCATAATTTATCTCAGTCATAATGAGCATAATTAGAAGTTTGTCTTTTTGCGATCTTTTAGCAATTTAAAATATATCATTAAATATTGCAATAAATATGAAGGGTGAGCTTTCTGCATTAATAGTGCTCAATAATATATTTTAATTGCATTATGAAAATGCATTTCATAATGCATTTCCAGCATTATGAAAATATTTTCCAGTGTCACTTTGGGGAATCAGGAGAGTTAGGCCTTTGTCACTGAAGTTTGTAGAACTTTGTTTATATCAGTGTGGTAATATACTGGAGAGGTAAAATGTCATTTCTCAAGCTGTAATACAGAAACTTGATAGGCATGAAACTTTATCATTCTGAAACATGTTTTTGGTTAATCAGACTGTAACTTAAGTGCTGCACTAATAGAATTTTAAATCAGTAAGTTATTATCACTCACAATAGATCTATTGATTAGGGAAAGCGTAAAGATTTTACTCACTAGATTCTTATTTCAAATCCTTTCTGTCATTGAATTGTGAGTTTAAGTGCATTTTGTTTTGTGTCTTTGTATTCTATACAGCTCTGTTTCCTTTGAACACATAGATATTGTAGATAAGACTGTCAGACTAAAAGATAGAGTGACTCTTGGGAGGTATTGGGGGAAAACCTGCACTAAGAATCTGAACAGATGTTAGAAATATGCTTTAATCCCTCAAGGCTCTTCAGATGTCAATTGGCTTATGTTTCTGGACATTATCTGCTGGATCACATTGAGCTATCTCAATTTTATATTCCCAGGAATTGATTTCATTAATGAAGAACATGCCAGAACTTGGGGTTATCTACAATGAAAGATGATTTCTTCAGGCCTGGTGAGCTGAAAGATGACTAGATGACCACTTTGTGAATAGAAGAAATTAAAGCTCAGGGCTGGTGTGAAGACTTTTAACAGCAAGCTGAAAAAACAACTGGACACACTTCAGAACTTTCTGGCAAGTGTTTACAATCAACTGGAACAATTTCAGGGCACATTAGGAAGAGGAGGAGGAAGAGGCCTGAACTGCTGCTGTGAGAAACTGGTGCACGGAGTTCTCATCTTACAGCAATTAAATGCCAAACATTCCCCCATCTACAGAGAGAATGATGTTGGGTTGAGTGAATGCTTAGAGTAAAAAAATATGTGTTACAGAAACAAACAGGAAATATGGCTAGGAAGTAAGGACGTATTCTGATCTGGCTTGTGAACTTTATGTTCAAACGTCTTACTACTTTCTGAGCTAAAGGTAGTAAGAGTTTAAATCCATCTATGACATTAGAATTTAATTTCCACATTATTACTCAGAAACTAAATGGCTTGTGGAGGTTCAAAGTAGGAATTGATACTTATTTAAATAGATACCTAGAACATTTAGTATGTTGTCTGATGTCTGAATTACAGCAATTTTAACCTGCAACTATTTCCCAGGGTTTCTTAGTGCATTAGTATTGGGACAGGTTTTATGTTGGAGCAGACAGCTTTGCTCAAATGATATTCTGCAGCCATGTGTGCTAAAAGAGAATTCTATGGGCATTCCAGGAACACTACAAAAATGAAGTTTTTATATACTTTCTTATAAAATATTAAATATCACTCTGATAAAGAGCTATTATTCTCTTATTTCCATTAAGGGATTGAGGATATTTTACTGAATCTTGAATAAGATTCTTTGGCATTCCCTGGGGGAATAAAATTCATTTGGAGATAAGCTTTTATTTTTTGTTTTTTGTTGTTTTCTATTTTATTTTCTCATATAACTTAGGAATGATGTGTATCTGCTGTGTACTCTATTAAGTCTAGTTTACTCCTCTTTCTAGAGCTGACATTTTTAGCTATTAGACTTTTGACACATTTTTATTCTCAAACATGTGAGAACAAAGCATGCTTTCCAAAAGAAAATTCTAGATTCCAATTCTGTTGAATAGTTCAGTCTCAGTTCAGTTCAGTTCAGTTCAGTCCAGTCGCTCGGTTGTGTCTGACTCTTTGCGACCCCATGAATCGCAGCACACCCGGCCTCCCTGTCCATCACCAACTCCCGGAGTTCACCCAGACTCATGTCCATCGAGTCAGTGATACCATCCAGCCATCTCATCTTCTGTCGTCCCCTTCTCCTCCTGCCCCCAATCCCTCCCAGCATCAGAGTCTTTTCCAATGAGTCAACTCTTCTCATGAGGTGGCCAAAGCACTGGAGTTTCAGCTTTAGCATCATTCCTTCCAAAGAAATGCCAGGGCTGATCTTCAGAATGGACTGGTTGGATCTCCTTGCCATCCAAGGGACTCTCAAGAGTCTTCTCCAACACCACAGTTCAAAAGAATCAATTCTTCAGTGCTCAGCTTTGTTTATAGTCCAATTCTCACATCCATACATAACTACTGGAAAAACCATAGCCTTGACTAGATGGACCTTTTTTGGCAAAGTAATGTCTCTGCTTTTTAATATGCTGTCTAGGTTGGTCATAGCTTTTCTTCCAAGGAGCAATTGTCTTTTAATTTCATGGCTGCAGTCACCATCTGCAGTGATTCTGGAGCCCAGAAAAATAAAGTCTCTCACCATTTCCATTGTTTCCTTATCTATTTGCCATAAAGTGATGGGACCGAATGCCATGATTTTAGTTTTCTGAATGTTAAGTTTTAAGCCAACTTTTTCACTCTCCTCTTTCACTTTCATCAAGAGGCTCTTTAGTTCTTTTTTGCTTCTGCCCTAAGGGTGGTGTCATCTGTGTTTCTGAGGTTGTAGATATTTCTGTCAGCAATCCTGATTCCAGCATGTGCTTAATCTAGCCTGGCATTTGGCATGATGTACTCTGCATATAAGTTAAATAAACAGGGTAACAACATACAACCTTGACGTACTCCTTTCCCAATTTGGAACCAGTCTGTTGTTCCATGTCCAGTTTTAACTGTTGCTTCTTGACCTCCATACAGATTTCTCAGAAGGCAGGTCAGGTGGTCTGGTATTCCAATCTCTTAAGAATTTTCCACAGCTTGTTGTAGTCCACATAGTCAAAGGCTTTGGCGTGGTCAGTAAAACAGAAGTAGATGTTTTTCTGGAATTCTCTTGCTTTTTTGATGATCCAGTGGATGTTGAAAATTTGATCTCTGGTTCCTCTGCCTTTTCTAAACCCAGCTTGAACATCTGGAAGTTCTCAGTTCACATACTGTTGAAACCTGGATTGGAGAATGTTGAGCATTAATTTGCTGATGTGTGAGATGAGTGCAATTGTGTGGTAGTTTGAACATTTTTTGGCATTGCCTTTCTTTGGTATTATGTATAAAGAATCAAAACAGCTTTCTTCAGTGTCAGAAATTTTATAAAATAGTCTAAAAAGTTAAATTATTATGCATTGGTTTATTGAACTGTGGGAAACTACCATGAGGCTTTCATTTATTTCTAGTCACAGTCTGCAGTCATGACTTGTTGACTACCCTATCCCTCATATAAGCCCACCTTAGGCAGATTGTACATTCTTATGGTCACTCTCCATCATAAAAAAAACTTGTCATGTTCTTAATTCTCATCTTTTTCTCTTGATTACTCGTCTCTTGCAACTTTGTCCCAAAGACTTAAATTAGAGGAGAAATGTCTGTTTTTTCACTCTTTCCTCTTTCTTCTCTCTCTCTTTGTCTTCTCTCCTTTGTTTTTTATTTTTTTAAATTTTATTTTATTTTTAAACTTTACATAATTGTATTAGTTTTGCCAAATATCAAAATGAATCAAAAAGAAGATGGGGAGGGCTGAATGCCTAGAATGAAACTCAAATTGTTTGTTCTTTTGCCTTTTGATGTTCTTCTTGGTAAGAGAGTTTGATGCCAGTTCTCCTTTAGAATGCATGTTTGAATTTCTTGGGGTGGTTCGTGTTTAGGAGTGGGATCTGCCCATTTCAAGGTTCCCTGATGTGAGGGGCCAAGTCCCATTTTATTTCTTCCTAATCACTTCTCAGACTTTGTTCCTGAATGTTCACTGCAGCAGGCCTAGATTGCCACCCTGGGCTTGGAACAACCAGACTCAAGACTAGCTATTTTCCATGGGATTCAACTGACCTTCCTCCTTTTTGTTCCTCATGGTGATAGTTCAGATTTTCCACAGCTGCCCCCTCTTCTGATTTCCCTCTCCCTCCACCCGTTCTCCTTTCCTCTCGTTCAGTACAATAATGAAAAAATCAATAAGCCTACTTAATAATTTAGTGCCCAACTAGGGTTGGATGACTCACAAGCTGGAATCAAGATTGCCAGGAGAAATACCAACAACCTTAGATATGCAGATGATACCACTTTAATGGCAGAAACTTACGAGGCACTAAGGAGCTTCTTGATGAAAGTGAAAGAGGAGAGAGGAAAATGTGGCTTGAAACTCACCTTCACTTCATGAAACGAAGATCATACCATCTGTCCCATCACTTCATGGAAAATAGATGGGGAAAAAAGTGGAAACAGTGCCAGATTTCATTTCTTTGTCTCTGAAATCCCCGCAGATGGTGACTGCAGCCATGAAATTAAAAGACACTTTCTCCTTGAAAGAAAAGCTATGACAAACCCAGACAGTGTATTAGAAAGCAGAGACATCACTTTGCTGACAAAGGTCCATATAATCAAAGCTGTGAGTTTTCCAGTAGTCATGTTCAAATGTGAGAATTGGACCATAAAGAAGTTTGAGTACCGAAGAATTGGTGCTTTCAAATTGTGGTTCTGGAGAAGACTCTGGAGAGTCCTTTGGAAGCAAGAAGATCAATCAATCCTAAAGGAAATTCACTCTGAATATTCTTTGGAAGGACTGATGCTGAAGCTGCAATACTTTGGCCACAGATGGGAAGAGTCGACTCATTGGAAAAGACCTGATGCTGGGAAAGATTGAGGACAAGAGGAGAAGTGGGTGACAGACGATGAGAGAGTTGGATGGCATCACCAATTCAATGGACATGAATTTGAGCAAACTCTGGGAGATAGTCCAGTTCATGGGGTCGCAAAGGGTTGGACATAAAATACCAGTTTCCTTTTTTTTTTTTTTTGCAGGCACCTCTCCATGAATCCCGTCTACCCAGGTTGGCATTGGGAAAGGCAGGAAAAAAATAACAATCCTTCCCCACAATTCCAACAATTTTATTCCTATTCCCCCCTACTTTCCTGATCCCTGCTTGTGCAACTAGATGGAAGGGCTTGTGGAGATTATTAAGGAGAAATGGGTTTAGCCACCACTTAATAACGTCTGGAAGATGAGTTCCATTGTTTGCAGTTCTCTTCAGATTGATTAATATAGCATATCTTTTTGTATCTCAGGCTTGAATCTTGGTCACCAATTCCAGGGTAAGAAAAAAAATCCCATTCATCACATTGCTATGCTTACAGAGAAACAATTTGTAGTATTCTCTATACATCAATCCATAAGGCATTATAAGTACTCCTGTCATTGGCTGTGCTTATGTTCACTTGTAATCTCATATTGTTCATGAAAGAATGATTGTAAACTTTTAAAGATTATCCAGGGATGTGATGTTTTTTTTTAGCAGCTGATTTTTTTTTCTCCATCAGTCCATGATCTTAAATCTGACACTAATGGCTGTTAACCACATTCTTCATAAAATTCTTCCTAATTTCATGTTCTAAGCTCCCAGATATAATACCTTTCAAATTTTCTTTACATCCTTCTCCTATACACACTCTTTAACAAAAAATAGATTTACCTTCTTCCTTGCTGTTATGGCTTACCATTCTAGACTGATGTTTGTAAACTTAAGTTGCTATAAAAGTGTGACTCCAGTTTGATTCAAACACACATTTATGTGTATTAGCCAGACTGACTAATCTAATTTAAAAGGAACTTTCACAGAGCTTTTACCAACTTTAGAACACTGTATTCATTCAGTATTTACCTCAAAGACAGACTCTGCAACACTTTCAAGGCTTCAATAGTGCTGTCCTTTTGTCTCTTTCCAGTATTTTTTCAGCTCTCTTTGCCTCCCAAGCTTTGCTTCAGGCATTCCTGTATCCTCTTGTCCTTGGTGTCTTGGGAATACACGCTTTTTCCGGTCTCTGTGTTTTAGCAAATACTTCCCCTCCTAATAAGAAAGCCTCCGAACTTCACTCACCTGCCCAAATAATGAGTTTTAAATATTATACTCTGTCATGAAATATTTCTGGATAGCTCTAGCTTATAGAGATCTTTTCTCGATTACTACATCTTACGGGTAGACCTCGTTTTGTTAGACTTTTCATTCAATATGTTTCCTGCTATGTTTGTTCCTCCTTGGATTTAAATATTTTGAATCATTAATACGTTAATACTTACTGAGGTTGGTGACCATATCTTAGATTTCTTTACATGCCTTGAAAGAGCCAGCATATACAAGTAGATAATATTTTTAAAAGTATAGTTTATTGTGCTCAGTTGCTCAGTTGTGTCTGACTCTTTGTGACCCCATGGACTGTAGCCCGCCAGTCTCCTCTGTCCATGGGATTTTCTAGGCAAGAATACTGGAGTGGGTTGCCATTTCCTTCTTCAGGGTATCTTCCTGAACTAGGGATCGAACCTGCATCTCCTATGTCTCCTGCATTGGCAGATGGATTCTTTACCCACTGAGCCTCAAAGAATATATAATATAGTGCAGCAGAAAGAGCTCCTGGCAAGCCCTCAAAATAGCAGTGTGGTCTTGGGAAATACTGCTTTCTGTCCTAAACCTCAGTTCTCTGGTCTGTAAGATAGGAAAGTAATGTCCCTTCTGTCTACTCTGAAATATTATTAGAAGTTGTGAATAGGATGTGAAGAGTTTTTAAATCTGAAAATAATGATTTGCCTATTACTTTAAATACATTTAGAAAAATCTGCCTAAACTTACTGTAAGTTCAATATAAAGAAAACACAAGAGTTGGATGGAAATGGAGATTTTTCATTTTCTACACTCGAAAGGGCAAATTGCTTATGCCTTTCTATAGAAAAATTTTCAGGTTTGAGGACATAAATTTATTTTATCAGTTTAGTAGATGAGGGTGTTGCTGCACACAGCAAAATTTTGTGTCTTATATAAGACCAGTGGCAGAACTAGAAATATACAAACCTTAAGGGCACAACAGAGGATGAGATGTTGGATGGCATCACCAACTCAACGGACATGAGTTTGAGTAAACTCCTGGGAGATGGTGAAGGATGGGGAAGCCTGGCGTGCTGCAGTCCATGGGGTCACAAAGAGTCAAAGACAACTCAGTAACTGAACTGTGACTCCTCGGGGTCTGAATATCTACTTAAGTTTTCTATACTGTTGTAAAATGAATAAAGCAACTAAGAGTTTGAAAAAAATTAGTTTTGAAATATGGGGTTTTATACTTTAATACTTCTAAAATCTAATTTTTCTAAATTTAAAAATATGTCCTCTGTAGTTTTGTTTAGCATGATTTGAAGACAAAGAAGAAGTTGATGATAGTGAAAAAGAATGTACAGTATTCTGCCTGGTATTATTGAAGGAAGTTCCAGGGTTTGCATTTAGGGAGATCAACTTCTAGTCTGCCTTTTGGGTTTATAACTTATGAAAGATGACTGAAACATTTGAAAACAATTAAGTACACTTTCTTATTCTGTGACTAATAATTCACCTTAAAATGTTGGAAAGCAGTGCACACCCAGAACTGTAACTACATAGATTTAGATCAAGTTGACTGTTTATTTCCTTAACATTCTGGTTTATTCTGTTGAGGCTTGTGATGCAAGTCTCAGCAGAGAAATAGACAAATGCCAGCATATCCATACAGTATCACATCAGAATGGGAAGAATGTGCTTTGTTTCGCAATCTCTCCATTGTGGTAAAGCAACACTAGGACCAGGCTAAGGAAATGCTGACTCAGTGTTTCCCATCTTAGAATTTTAACAGCAATACCACAGGCCTTCCTACCCCCTTGCCAGGGAAAATTGACTTTATTTGGCATAAATAATTTAAGTATATCTTATTGCTAAATTAGTATTCACTTCTAAATTCCTGAACATGTTTACCACAAACACATTGTTCCTTCCAGCTTAAATAATATATTACTTTAGGGACTAATTCTGTGGCTTTTACTTAGGAAATATAGTCCCAGAAGTAAGTCAGTTCTAGGCTGTAAATTCACTCTAGTTCCATCATTTTTTTCCCCAATTCAAGTGCTGTTCTCAGCCTGTGTTAATAATGAAGATTTGTTGGAAGGGTCCTGGATGTGATTATTGTTTTTATTTTTGAAATGGGAGTTAGAGTTTGTTAACATAATTTCTTCGTTAGTTTACTGATTACACTTAACAACTTTTTTAGACAGAATTTTTTAAAAATAATAACTGACTTTTTTTATACTGAGGAATAAAAATTGGTGAACAACTTTCTGTATAAATTATTTATCTCCCTTGCTCTAATCTCAGTACCTTTAAAAACACAGATTAAACCCATTAGAAAAGTTAGTTAAAACCACTTGCTACTTTTAGAAAAAAATCTCAAAACTTTATCAAGATGCATAGATCACCTTTGCATTTTGTGTTTTGCTTTTCCCCATCTGTATACAAGACATGTTCATGTCCTGTAGTTACTGATTTGATTAATATTACTTTAATCACCATCATTCTCTTTCCCCTCAGCCACTTTCTTGATTCAGTTCCTTGCTGTCTCTTTCATTTTGAATTTCATCAGTGCTGGACTGATCTTCTTCTTTAGTTTCATTTTAAGCTGTTAGTAATAAATATTTGCACTCTTCAGCATTATTTTCAATTCTTCTCCCCCCAGCACATGGTAAAGCTGCACTGTTTTGTGTCCCTGTATGAAATATGAGCTGTGACATGTGTCTCTTCTTATTGGGAACCTCCAATGTCTCAAGTCACCATGCCCCCTACCCTCCTTTGCTGTTATTGCCAGTGATGCTCATGTGTGAAGCCATTGTCAGCCAGCATCCTTGAATGAGGATGAAATGGAATAGCACTCTTGCCTCCACCCTAAACCCCAGACAAACCAAGAAATAAACTTTAATTTTTTAAGCCGCTGAGAATTTTAGATTTGTTTTTGACTGCAACATAACATAAACATTCTTAACTGATAGACTATCCCACTCAGAAAAGAAATCTTTGAAGAGTGTTTTTTTTCAATATGCAAATCTTTTGATGTTACTACTGTTCTCAGAATTCTTTGGTGGGGCCCCAAGATAAATAAATAAAAAAAAAATTCCTATCTCTGGTACCAAAGGCCCTTTATGAACTGGCTTCTAACTTTTAAAATCAATAAAAGAGCTTAATAATGTGACAAATTTTAAAAATATGAAAAAATATAAATCCCCTATGTATAATACAATGGAGTTTCCCAGGTGATTCAGCAATAAAGAATCCACCTGCCAATGCTGAAGACACAGGTACAATCTCCAGGTTGGGAAGATCCCCTGGAGAAGGAAATGGTAACCCACTCCAGCATTCTTGCCTGGAAAATCCCATGGACAAAGAAGCCTGGCAGGCTACAGTCCATAGGGTCACAAAAGAGTTGGACACAATTTATCAACCAAACAACAATGACAATAATCTTTCATTCAGTCAACTAATATTTACTGAGATATAGTGATAGGCATCTCAGAGAAGGCGATGGCACCCCACTCCAGTACTCTTGCTTGGAAAATCCCATGGATGGAGGAGCCTGGCAGGCTGCAGTCCATGGGGTTGCGAAGAGTCGGACACGACTGAGCGACTTCACTTTCACTTTTCACTTTCATGCATTGGAAAAGGAAACGGCAACCCACTCCAGTGTTCTTGCCTGGAGAATCCCAGGGACAGGGGAGCCTGGTGGGCTGCTGACTATGGGGTCGCACAAAGTCGAACATGACTGAAGCGATTTAGCAGCAGCAGCAGCAGCAGTGATAGGCATATAAACCTTTTGTATTCAGAACTATCGGAGGGTAAAGTATATTTATTGTGACAAATGGAAGGAGCTTGTGTTTGGGCATTACAAAGAGCTGGGTGGGGAATCCTGCCAGCGGCACTTAATAGTTGCATCATCTGAGACCTGATTTTTAACTGCTCTGAATTTCAGACCCCTCATACAGAATAAGGATGACAATCCCTACCATAGACAACTGGCAAAGACAAATCTCTATCACAGAGGTTTTAATTAAGCCATACATTGAAAGGGCTTGGCATGGAAGCTCAGTTATTACTGGTTCAGTCTTTTGCAGATGAGAATATAGAAGCTCAGAGTTGAACATCAGATGGGTTTCTACACTTTTCTAGGTTTTGCCCTTTCAGGCTTTGTACATTCAAAACTGATTGAAATTTCCTTTTCCTTCCAGATTGTCATTTTCTGTAGTTTCTTTTCTTTATTCTTCAATATCTATGAACCCTGCTTTGTTTGGGGGAGGAGAGGCTGCACAGAGGCAAGATTGAGATCACAAGATCACTTGAAGCCTTCTCAGGGTCCTCTTGAATCTTTAGGTGGGAATTTGGAGAGTATGGCTGAAGCATCCCTCATCACTTCTAAAAGATGTGTATCTTTCATTCTATCCATAACAAGTGCTTTAGGGAAGAACTTTCCTGTGACTACAGGTTAAAAAAACAAACAAACAAACAACCAACCAAACCCCTGACAATTAAGGCTCATAGACACGAGGAAGATTCTTTTCTGTAATGGTGACATATGTTAAGGCAATATATCAGGGCAGCTTGGGATTTATTGGCAGCGCAGCAAAATAAAGAAACCAGATACTTCTTAAGGTTACTGTCTTTATATTGTCAGTTGTCTTTTCTTAACACCAGAAATTTTAAAGAGATAGGAATTAGAGTGTCTGTTAATGTCATTTAGCTTTTGGAATATAAGATATATGCTTACTGCTTAGGGAATCATTTCTCCCTCCTGAACAAAGAAATGTTGGCATTTTTTAGTGGTGAAACTCCTAAATTTAATTCACTTCTTTACCATATATCAACCATTATGCCATCATAAAAATTATGTTTTAGAAAACTCAATAATGTAAAAGCATAGGAAAATGGTAATCTTAGGTAGAGAAAATAACATGAAAAAATGTATGTGCTATTTAAGCATGATTTACAAGGAAAAAAACGATCTAAATTTTTACATGGAAATACAGAAGAGTGTTCTTTAGTTTCTATTTCTTAATTTACTGTATTTTTAAAGTTTTTCAAAGACCCACATATTTTATTGCTATTATAAATATAATTACTCATATATATATATGAAATTTATCTATTTTGCATACTTCTATAATTGGTGACATTATTGAATTCTTATTAATTCTTATTAGTGCTGGTAATTTCTCTGTTGACTTACAATTTAGCAGCCCATAAACATGTTAAATAGTAGTCAATAACCATAAATTAGTTGTGATTTTAAAAGAAATTTTCTAATGTTTTATTATAGGTATGCTAGCTCTCATTTCAGAGAAGGCAATGGCATCCCACTCCAGTACTCTTGCCTGGAAAATCCCATGGATGGAGGATCCTGGTAGGCTGTAGTCCATGGGGTCGCTAAGAGTCAGACACGACTGAGCAACTTCACTTTCACTTTTCACTTTCATGCATTGGAGAAGGAAATGGCAACCCACTCCAGTGTTCTTGCCTGGAGAATCCCAGGGATGGGGGAGCCTGGTGGGCTGCCGTCTCTGGGGTCGCACAGAGTCGGACATGACTGAAGCGACTTAGCAGCAGCAGCAGCAGCAGCTCTCATTTTTTCGACTTCACTTTCACTTTTCACTTTCATGCACTGGAGAAGAAAATGGCAAGCCACTCCAGTATTCTTGCCTGGAGAATCCCAGGGATGGGGGAGCCTGGTGGGCTGCCATCTCTGGGGTCGCACAGAGTCGGACAAGACTGAAGCAACTTAGCAGCAGCAGCAGCTTTCATTTTAAATATATAGGTATCATTTATTAAGTTACAGAAAGCAGTTCCAAGGTGGCTCAGTGGTAAAAAAATCTACCTATCAATGCAGGAAATATGGGTTAGATCCCTGGGTTGGGAAGATCCCCTGGAAAAGAAAATGGCAACCCACTCTAGTATTCTTGCCTGGGAAATCCCACGAACAGAGGAGCCTGGTGGGCTATAGCCCATGGGTCTCAAAACAGCCATACATGACTTAACGGCTGAACAACAACAAATTGATATTTATAGATATTTTTAGATTTTGGGATTATCTTTAAAAGCTTTATAAAATGAACTGCAGCCTTCTACCTTTTTTATGCCTCAACATATTTTATAGAATAAATATTATCTGTTCCATGTAAATTTGAGTGAATATACCCATGACATTGCTAAAACTAGAATAAATACTTCTTTTGTTACTTTAAAAATCCTTTTATGATTAACAGTATAGTCAGTTATTTGATTTCTTTCTTTTCAATAATAATAATTCATTTTTCCTAGAAAAACATTAATCTCTTGCAGTTTTCAAATTGAATACCAATGATATTTTATGCAATTTTATGACCATTTTAATATTTATCTTTCTGTAGTCTTAGTCCCTTCTCATTTGCAGGTGTGTGTGTGTTTGTGTGTGTCTGGTAGTTTAGGTTAGCCAAAGGTTACTTCCACCTGGAAGAGCCACAGTTTTTTCCAGATTATCTCTTTCTTTCCTCCTTGACTGGATACCTCCTACTCATTCCTTATGGCTCATCTTAAATAGAACTTCCTTGGGAAAATCACTCTGATTGCCTCAGTTCAGTGAGGTTCCAACTACAGTCTGCCATATCTCACTGTATAGTTAACTTTGGCTAAGTTTAATTAAGCAGTAGATGCAGAAAAATAGTAAGATAAAACAGAGTACCTACATATATATGTGGCTTGGAAGGGTTTCTGGGGATCTGGTAATTTTTAATTTGGTGATAAATGAATTTTCACTTAATGATAATTGATTGAACTCTACAATTGCTTTTATACATCTTGTAGATTTTTGATGTTATATTTCACAATAAATGATTTTAAAACTTGATGCACTCTTCTTATTTTTCTCATTTTCTTCTGGTGAGAACTTCACCACAGAGTTGACCATTGTCCAAAGACAGGACTTGGGCACTACTGATGTGACAATTTGGAATTCGCAAAAGACTTAAAGTAGGAAACTCACAATAAAATTTAAGAAGAGCAAATAAAGAAGTAGGGAAACCAGTTATGAAGCCATTTCAGTAGTTCTCATGACACTTTGTTTCTAGAAAAGATGGAGTTAGAGGAACTAAATTTACCTTGATGCCTGTTTGAAGCAAATCACAAAGTACGTGAGAGAATGGTTTTAAAGGCATTGCATAGGGGAGGAGCCAAGATGGCGGAGGAGTAGGATGGGGAGAACACTTTCTCCCCCACAAATTCATCAAAAGAGCATTTAAACATCGAGTAAATTCCACAAAACAACTTCTGAATGCCGGCAGAGGACATCAGGCACCCAGAAAAGCAACCCAAGTCTTCGAAAGGAGGTAGGAAAACATATAAAAGACAAAAAAAGAGACAAAAGAGGGAGGGACGGAGTTCCGTCCCGGGAAGGGAGTCTTAAAAAGAGAGAAGTTTCCAAACACCAGGAAACCTTCTCACTGCCGAATCTGTGCCGAGCTTTGGAAGCACAGAGGGCAACATAACAGGGAGAAAAAATAAATACATAATTAAAACTCGCAGATTGTGAGCCCTATGGTAACTCCCCCAGCAGAGAAGCAGCGCGGACGCCTGCACACACCATTAGCAAGCAGGGGCTGGGCAGGGAAGTGCGGCGCGGGCTGCATCGCTTAGAGTAAGAACCTGGCCTGAATACCCTGAGCGCTATCTGAGCGAAATAATTTGGGCTAGCAAACCAGACTGTGGGATATCTACCACGCGAAAAGCCAGCCCTAACCTAAGACACTGCCAGGCCTGCGCACGGAACAAAGGACCGAATAGAGATAGCTGGCTGCAGACCTTCCCCCTCCGGTGACAGGCAGCCAGAGCCGGAAGGGGGCAATCGCAGCCCCAGAGAGACATTATCTATAAAACTGTAAGCAGGCTTCTTTGCTAACTAAAACTTCTTGGGGGTCTGGACGGTCAACATCTGCCTGAGAAGGTGCGCCGGTTTTACACCCAGATAACTGAGTGGCGGGGAGGCGATAAGTCGCAGCAATCGCGCGCACCAAACACCTCATCATCTGAGCTGCTCGGATCTGGGAAGGGCACAAAACGCAGGCCCAACCGAGAGTCTGCGCCTCTGAGGACTACCCGAGTGCCTGAACCCAAGCGGCTTGGACCTGGGAAGTGCAGGCAGCCCAGGGCGGGCCTCGGATGATTCCTGGCGGAACAACCTAGAGCCCGAGCAGTGTGGGCAGGGAGGCTACACGCACCGTGAGCGGGGGCAGACCCAGTGTGGCTGAGGCACTGCGAGTGCACGCCAGTGTTATCTGTTTGCAGCATCCCTCCCTCCCTCCCCACAGCGCGGCTGAACAAGTGAGCCTAAAAAAAAAAAAAAAAAGTGTCCTCCACCGTCCCCTTTGTGTCAGGGCAGAAACCAGACACTGAAGAGACCAGCAAACCGAAGAAGCTATAACAGAGGGAAACGCCTTGGAAGCTACAGGCAATAGATTAAAACCCTGTGGTTACTACGGACTACATAGGAAGGGGCCTATAGATCTTGAGAAATATAAGTCGGACCAAGGAACTAGCCAAAAATGAACTGAACCCACAATACTCACAGCAAAACCAGAGAAAGTCCTAGATATATTTTACTATTTTTACGATCATTCTTCCTTTTTTTTTTAAATTTTTTTAAAAAATTTTAAGTCCTCTATTCTTCCTTTAATTTTCACTTTTATAACCTATTACTTTGTGAAAAAAAAAACAACCCTATTTTTTTCTTCTTCAGCAAACTTCATATACATATTTTTTATAATTTTTTGACCTTGTTTTTTTTTTTTTTTTCTTCTTTTAACATTGTATTTTTGAAATTCCAAACTCTACTCTGGATTTTTAATTTTAGCTTTTGGTATATGTTATCAATTTTGTACCTATAGTTTTTTTTTATAATTTCTGTGACTTTTTTTTTTTCTTTCTCTGTTTCTTTCTCTTCTTCCTTTATATAACATTGTATATCTGAAATTCCAAACTCTACTCTAGATTTTTAATTTATGCTTTTTGGTATTTGATATCAATTTTGTACCTGTATTTTCTTTATAATTTTTGTGACATTGTTTGTTTTTGTTTGTTTGTTTTCTCTCTTTATTTTTTTTTTCTTCTTTTTTTTAACATTGTATTTTTGAAATTCCAAACTCTACTCTAGATTTTCAACTTTTGCTTTTTGGTATTAGTTATCAATTTTGTACCTATATTTTCTTTATAATTTTTGCGACCTTGCTTGTTTTTGTTTGTTCGTTTTTTCTCTCTTTCTTTTCCTTCTTCTTTTCTTTAACATTGTATTTTTGAAATTCCAAACTCTACTCTAGATTGTTAATTTTTGCTTTTATGTATTTGTTACCAATTTTTGTACCTTTAAGAACCCAATCTTCAGTACCCATTTTTCACTAGGGAGCGAGATTACTGGCTTGACTGCTCTCTCTCCCTTTGGACTCTCCTTTTTCTCCACCAGGTCGCCTGTGTCTCCTCCCTAACCCCTCTCTACTCTACCCAACTCTGAATTTCTGTGTGTTCCAGATGGTGGAGAACACTCAGGGAACTGATTACTGGCTGGATCTGTCTCCCTCCTTTTCATTCCCCCCTTTTATCCTTCTGGCCACCTCTGTCTCCTTCCTCCTCCTTCTCTTCTCTGTATAACTCCGTGAACATCTCTGAGCGATCCAGTTGTGGAGTGCACATAAGGAAGTGACTACTGGCTAGCCCACTCTCTCCACTATTGATTCCACCTCATCTCATTTGGGTCACCTCTAACTCCCTCCTCCCTCTTCTCTTCTCCATGTAACGCTCTGAGTGACCCTCACAGTAGAGAAACTTTTCATCTTTAACATAGATGTTTTATCAATGGTGCTGTATAGAAGGAGAAGTTTTGAAACTACTGTAAAAATAAGACCAATAACTGGAAGCAGGAGGCTTAAGTCCAAACCCTGACTCCAGGGAACGCCTGACTCCAAGGAACATAAATTGACAGGAGCTCATCAAACGCCTCCATACCGACACTGAAACCAAGCACCACACAAGAGCCAACAAGTTCCAGGGCAAGACATATCAAGCAAATTCTCCAGCAACAAAGGAACACAGCCCTGAGCTTCAAGATACAGGCTGCCCAAAGTCACCCCAAAACCATAGACATCTCATAACTCATTACTGGACACTTCACTGCACTCCAGAGAGAAGAAATCCAGCTCCACCCACCAGAACACCGACACAAGCTTCCCTAACCAGGAAACCTTGACAAGCCACCTGTACAAACCCACACACAGTGAGGAAATGCCACAATAAAGAGAACTCCACAAACTGCCAGAATACAGAAAGGACACCCCAAACTCAGCAATTTAAACAAGATGAAGAGACAGAGGAATACCCAGCAGATAAAGGAAAAGGATAAATGCCCACCAAACCAAACAAAAGAGGAAGAGATAAAGAATCTACCTGATAAAGAATTCCGAATAATGATAGTGAAATTGATCCAAAATCTTGAAATTAAAATGAAATCACAGATAAATAGCCTGGAGACAAGGATTGAGAAGATGCAAGAAAGGTTTAACAAGGACCTAGAAGAAATAAAAAAGAGTCAATATATAATGAATAATGCAATAAATGAAATTAAAAACACTCTGGAGGCAACAAATAGTAGAATAACAGAGGCAGAAGATAGGATTAGTGAATTAGAAGATAGAATGGTAGAAATAAATGAATCAGAGAGGGTAAAAGAAAAACGAATTAAAAGAAATGAGGACAATCTCAGAGACCTCCAGGACAATATTAAACGCTACAACATTCGAATCATAGGGGTCCCAGAAGAAGAAGACAAAAAGAAAGACCATGAGAAAATACTTGAGGAGATAATAGTTGAAAACTTCCCTAAAATGGGGAAGGAAATAATCACCCAAGTCCAAGAAACCCAGAGAGTCCCAAACAGGATAAACCCAAGGCGAAACACCCCAAGACACATATTAATCAAATTAACAAAGATCAAACACAAAGAACAAATATTAAAAGCAGCAAGGGAAAAACAACAAATAACACACAAGGGAATACCCATAAGGATAACAGCTGATCTTTCAATAGAAACTCTTCAAGCCAGGAGGGAATGGCAAGACATACTTAAAATGATGAAAGAAAATAACCTACAGCCCAGATTATTGTACCCAGCAAGGATCTCATTCAAGTATGAAGGAGAAATCAAAAGCTTTTCAGACAAGCAAAAGCTGAGAGAATCCTGCACCACCAAACCAGCTCTCCAACAAATACTAAAGGATATTCTCTAGACAGGAAACACAAAAACGGTGTATAAATTCGAACCCAAAACAATAAAGTAAATGGCAATGGGATCATACTTATCAGTAATTACCTTAAACATAAATGGGTTGAATGCCCCAACCAAAAGACAAAGACTGGCTGAATGGATACAAAAACAAGACCCCTACATATGTTGTCTACAAGAGCCCACCTCAAAATAGGGGACACATACAGACTGAAAGTGAAGGGCTGGAAAAAGATTTTCCATGCAAATAGGGACCAAAAGAAAGCAGGAGTAGCAATACTCATATCAGATAAAATAGACTTTAAAACAAAGGCTGTGAAAACAGACCCATCACAAGCACGGAAATTGAAACTGTAATCAAAAATCTTCCAGCAAACAAAAGCCCAGGTCCAGACGGCTTCACAGCTGAATTCTACCAAAAATTTAGAGAAGAGCTAACACCTATCCTACTCAAACTCTTCCAGAAAATTGCAGAGGAAGGTAAACTTCCAACCTCATTCTATGAGGCCACCATCACCCTAATACCAAAACCTGACAAAGATCCCACAAAAAAAGAAAACTACAGGCCAATATCACTGATGAACATAGATGCAAAGATCCTTAACAAAATTCTAGCAATCAGAATCCAACAACACATTAAAAAGATCATACACCATGACCAAGTGGGCTTTATCCCAGGGATGCAAGGATTCTTCAATATCCGCAAATCAAACAGTGTAATACACCACATTAACAAATTGAAAAATAAAAACCATATGATTATCTCAATAGATGCAGAGAAAGCCTTTGACAAAATTCAACATCCATTTATGATCAAAACTCTCCAGAAAGTAGGAATAGAAGGAACATACCTCAACATAATCAAAGCTATATATGACAAACCCACAGCAAACATTATCCTCAATGGTGAAAAATTGAAAGCATTTCCTCTAAAGTCAGGAACAAGACAAGGGTGCCAACTTTCACCATTACTATTCAACATAGTTTTGGAAGTTTTGGCCACAGCAATCAGAACAGAAAAAGAAATAAAAGGAATCCAAATTGGAAAAGAAGAAGTAAAGCTCTCAGTTTGCAGATGACATGATCCTCTACATAGAAAACCCTAAAGACTCCACCAGAAAATTACTAGAACTAATCAATGACTATAGTAAAGTTGCAGGATATAAAATCAACACACAGAAATCCCTTGCATTCCTATACACTAATAATGAGAATACAGAAAGAGAAATTAAGGAAACAATTCCATTCACCATTGCAACGGAAAGAATAAAATACTTAGGAATATATCTGCCTAAAGAAACAAAAGACCTATATATAGAAAACTATAAAACACCGGTGAAAGAAATCAAAGAGGACACTAATAGATGGAGAAATATACCATGTTCATGGATCGGAAGAATCAATATAGTGAAAATGAGTATACTACCCAAGCAATTTATAGATTCAATGCAATCCCTATCAAGCTACCAACAGTATTCTTCACAGAGCTAGAACAAATAATTTCACAATTTGTATGGAAACACAAAAAACCTCGAATAGCCAAAGCGATGTTGAGAAAGAAGAATGGAACTGGAGGAATCAACCTACCTGACTTCAGGCTGTACTACAAAGCCACAGTTATCAAGACAGTATGGTACTGGCACAAAGACAGAAATATAGATCAATGGAACAAAATAGAAAGCCCAGAGATAAATCCATGCACATATGGACACCTTATCTTTGACAAAGGAGGCAAGAATATACAATGGATTAAAGACAATCTCTTTAACAAGTGGTGCTGGGAAATCTGGTCAACCACTTGTAAAAGAATGAAACTAGAACACTTTTTAACACCATACACAAAAATAAACTCAAAATGGATCAAAGATCTAAACGTAAGACCAGAAACTATAAAACTCCTAGAGGAGAACATAGGCAAAACACTCTCTGACATACATCACAGCAGGATCCTCTATGACCCACCTCCCAGAATATTGGAAATAAAAGCAAAAATAAACAAATGGGACCTAATTAACCTTAAAAGCTTCTGCACATCAAAGGAAACTATTAGCAAGGTGAAAAGGCAGCCTTCAGAATGGGGGAAAATAATAGCAAATGAAGCAACTGACAAACAACTAATCTCGAGAATATACAAGCAACTCCTACAGCTCAACTCCAGAAAAATAAATGACCCAATCAAAAAATGGGCCAAAGAACTAAATAGACATTCCTCCAAAGAAGACATACAGATGGCTAACAAACACATGAAAAGATGCTCAACATCACTCATTATCAGAGAAATGCAAATCAAAACCACTATGAGGTACCATTTCACACCAGTCAGAATGGCTGCGATCCAAAAGTCTACAAGTAATAAATGCTGGAGAGGGTGTGGAGAAAAAGGAACCCTCTTACACTGTTGGTGGGAATGCAAACTAGTACAGCCACTATGGAGAACAGTGTGGAGATTCCTTAAAAAACTGGAAATAGAACTGCCTTATGATCCAGCAATCCCACTGCTGGGCATACACACCAAGGAAACCAGAATTGAAAGAGACACGTGTAACCCAATGTTCATCGCAGCACTGTTTATAATAGCCAGGACATGGAAGCAACCTAGATGTCCATCAGCAGGTGAATGGCTAAGAAAGCAGTGGTACATATACACAATGGAGTATTACTCAGCCATTAAAAAGAATACATTTGAATCAGTGCTAATGAGGTGGATGAAACTGCAGCCTATTATACAGAGTGAAGTAAGCCAGAAAGAAAAACACCAATACAGTATACTAATGCATATATATGGAATTTAGAAAGATGGTAACAATAACCCTGTGTATGAGACAGCAAAAGAGACACTGATGTATAGAGCAGTCTTATGGACTCTGTGGGAAAGGGAGAGGGTGGGAAGATTTGGGAGAATGGCATTGAAACATGTAAAATATCATGTATGAAACGAGTTGCCAGTCCAGGTTCAATGCACAATACTGGATGCTTGGGGCTAGTGCACTGGGACGACCCAGAAGGATGGTATGGGGAGGGAGGAGAGAGGAGGGTTCAGGATGGGGAACACATGTATACCTGTGGCAGATTCATTATGATATTTGGTATAACTAATACAATTTTGTAAAGTTTAAAAATAAAATAAAATTAAAAAAATAAAAAATAAAGGCATTGTATATAAGGCAGTAAAGGACAGTGATTCTTGAGACACTGGAAACACACGAGGTGAGGTCTACAGTTTCCCAAGTGAATTTCTTGACAGGGAGTCCAAGTTCTTGTGTAGGAAGGAGGAATCCAGGCAGAGCCCAGTAGACTCCTTAAACTGATAAGATGGAGTTGACCATCTAGGGAGACTAAGGCAGTTAGAGTTCATAGGACAAAATATTGGAAAGGAAAGAGCTACACAGAAAGAGAACTTCTAAGATACGCAGAGAGCCACCCTCTAGTATTCAGCTGAATATTCATCAGCTCATTCATGTATGGAAACTATCAGATTAATCCAAAAGGATTAGAGAGAACAATGCCCAAGATTCATACAAGAACTGGAATAGTGCCTGTTCCTACCAGTCAGACTGGAAAACCTTATGATACATGGGGCTTTAGGCAGAGCACCGAAGAGAGTCTTGGTTCATTAATGGCCTGAAGGCTTCTCTGTTTCTGCCTAACAAAGCTTTAAAACAAAACATAATAAACTTATTTGCATCCCAGAACAAAATTCAAGAATATTTATGGGAATACAAAAATATCTAGCATTGAGTAAGGTAAAATTCATAGTGTTTGGCATTTAATTAAAAATTATTCAATTTTCAGAAAAGAAAAATATGACCCATAATAAATAGAAAAGACCAATTAAAATATACCTAAAATTTAAACAGATGCTAGAATTAGCAAACAAGGACATAAAAAATTATAACTGTATATATTTTATATATTCAAAATGTTATACAGAGACATAAAAACTTTTAAAAATTCAAACAAACTCTTCCCTACAAATATTACAATGTCTGAGATAAAAAATACACTGGTGGAAATGTAAATTGATGCAGCCACTCTGGAGAATAGTATGGGAGTTCCTTTAAAAACTAATAATAGAGTTGTCATAGCGTCATCTATGCCATTCCCACTTTTCTGGATATATATGAAAAGATGTATCCAGAAAAGACAAAAACTCTCATTTGAAAAGATACACATACCCCAATGTTCATAGCAGCTCTATTTCTGTAGCCAACATATGGAAGCAACCTACATGCCCATCAACACATGAATGGATAAAAACGATGTGATATATATATATAATGGAATATTACTCAGCCATAAAAAGGAATGAATGCCATTTGCAGTAACATGGAAGGGCCTAGAGATTATCCTATTAAGAGAAATAACTCAGAGAAAAATAAATGATATCACTTATAAGTAGAATCTAAAACAGTGATACAATGAACTTATTTACAAAACAGAAATAGACTCCCAAGACATAGCAAAGAAGGTCATCAAAGGGTAAGGGTGGGAGAGGGATAAATTAGGAGTTTGAGATTAACAGATTCACACTACTTTATACAAAATAGACAATAAGGTCCTGGTACAAAGAACTATATTCAATATCCTATAATGAACCATAATCTTCACTGGTGGCTCAGACGGTAAAGCATCTGCCTGCAATGCAGGAGACTGGGGTTTGATTCCTGGGTCAGAAAAATCCCCTGGAGAAGGAAATGGCAATCCACTCCAGCACTCTTGCCTGGAAAATCCCATGGACGGAGGAGCCTGGTAGGCTACAGTCCATGGGGTCACAAAGAGTCGGATACAACTGAGCGACTTCCTTTCACTTTTCATTTTCACTTTCAATGAACCATAATGGAAAAGAATATGAATGTATATGTATATATATATACACACACACACATATAACTGAACCACCTTGCTATATGCTTGAAATTAGCACAATATTGTAAATCAACTGTATTTCAGTTTAAAAATCTTATATGCAACAAACATGATATAAGTTAAAAAAACTGGAACACTATTTTCCTGGAAAAGGACATTATAATAATTGTCTTTAAATATTGAGAGGATTGCTGCATAGGAGAAAGAATTAATTTTTCTATATCTAAGTAGAGATGAATGGGTAGAAATGTTAAGAAAGGAAGATTTAAAAATCAATGTAAGGAATAACTTTAGAGCAATTAGAGCTGTTGAAAAGTCGAATGACCCATTTTTTAGCTAATGAATTCCCGCTTATTGGCAGTATGAAACACAAGTAGAAGGACTTATGTCAGAAATGCTGTCAGTAAAATTTCTGAACTGGTGAGGGTTTGTTTAAAAAAAAGAAAGGATGGATTTCTAAATTTTTTTCTCTAAAGAGCCCAATTGAAGTAGGTCAACAAAAATATTTTTAGAAGGGAGAAAGCACTACCTTGGAGACAGAAACATTTAAATCTCTTGCAGACTGAAGAGGCACAAGAACTTTATGTCCAAACAAGCATTTTCAAAAATCTCAGTCCTGTTCATGAAGGAAAAATTCTACAAAACCCTATTGAGTTAGAATATCAAGATCAGGTTATTATGTGTCTCTGAGAATAATGGAGATGTACTCTCTCTTCTTGTCCCTGTGTAGTATTCCAGAATATTTGTTCAAAGAATGGCTGTTTACAAAAATTAGCATATTGCTTTTCTGTCCCTTGCAAATTAGCATCCCTAAGTGGCTAAAAGATTTTTCTAGGCTTCCAAGGGCCTCTATAGCATTCATCAGAGTAACTCAAGCTGAATACATTTTTTTGCTTGCACAAATTTGTTGCTAAGCAGAAAATTTGGTACATCTAATTATGTAATGCTACTTATCCTTCTCCCTAGGAAACGCCCCAATTTTCACAATGTTAGAGAGCCCCAAACTTAGCCAAAGCATGCTTTTTGTTTCTTCCTGGATACTGGGCAACAGGGGAGTCTATGGGATAAAATAAGATTCATTACCTCTGTCATTAGAAGACTGAACCTAAATAAAAGCCCTTTAAAAATAAGCAATGTTTATCATGAATTGCTTAATGGTGCTGGTTTCAAATAAGTCTTTATTTTGAAGGACATGACTTGTATTTTCCACTAATCTAGGGTGCTGATAAAACTTATAACCAAGGATTCAGAATACTTGAAATGGCATCTGAAATAAGATCCTTAAACTGCCACTGTACTGACTTCAAATTTTGTGATAGGCTTAACAGAGGATGTATTTCTGGACTGCTTAGCCATCCAACTGATCTTGCATCTGGAACTGACTCCTCCAGGTGGCGTTTCTACTCCTGTGACAAGCTGCAGGTGACCATCTAGCTTGCCTCTGCCTCTGGCATAGTCATGATGGGATTACAGATAAATTCTCTTTTTGTTGGTACTTTCTTTATTCTGATCAGCAGTCTAATTGAATAAGAATGCTCTTTCTGTCTTTATTATAGATTGTAACTTAGTACTTTTTCATCTCAAACATGAAATTCTGTGGAAAGATATGTGAGTTTCTTAAAAGAGACTTTGAACTTCCTGTTTTGTATTTCCCAGCCTCTTGAACCATGTGTTTAACATCTCCCTTTGTTACAAATTATTTTAATATTATCATTTTGCCTATGATTTCTCAGCAGCATACATTTGAAAAAATGCTATTTAGCATTAATGTTAAAAATTAATTTGCATGTCTATGAATTCAGATCTGTCAACAATTCTTATCTGCATTTAATGCCTTATTACATTCGTAAATCTGATCAAAGACATTAAGCATTAAGCTGGTTAACTGAGTAAGTAGTACCTGTTTGTGTCTGGAGTGGAGGGGATTGATAGTTTATGTCTAGTCTAGTAGTTGTTATGTCCCCATCAGTCCCAGTATCAAAGAACATTAAGTAGGACATCCAAGGTACACCAAGAGGCAAAGTTAGTCTTTTTCTTCCTGATATTCTTTGGCTTCTTGAGCTTGAACTTGGCAACCAAATGATTGATCTTTGATTTGTCAAATTCTTCTTCTTTAAATGGGTCTCCAGGCTTAGACTTGACTTCAAGGTTTCCATCTTGAATAGGGAACTTGGTAATATCAAAAAAGTCCAAAGGACTAAATCAAAGATCCAAAGGACCAAAGACCAAATCATTACTTGACTCTATACAGCAATACTCTTGTCCAAATAATAAGAAATAGCATAAAGAGTTGGCCCTTTTCTTATTCAAGGCCTTAGTAAATAAAGGATTGCTTTCTTCTCTATAAAGGAAAAAGCCCAATTTTGCTATAAATCATAAATTACAAGGAGGCATGCTTCAATATTAAAAATGGATAAATGATATAAAATTTTAAATTGTAAATAATTAAGATTGATTCTTTTTCATGGTTTAGTTTTGACCCTCCCAAGTGTTTAATGGTCATGTAATTAAATAATTTTTCTGTTTCATTACTTATCCATATTTGGATTAATATGGATAATCCAAATATCTGTGTTTGGATACTGATCAAGTCCTTTATTTTCTAGCTCTGAATTTTCCTATGTACAGATCCAGTGCCTTAGGAATAAGAAATTAAATGTTAAATGGAAACTCAATTGAAGGTCATTTTGTCTTTTTCCATTATAGCAGAACCACAAAATACCACACTTAGTGAGATTTGACTTTCCATATAATTTTCTACCCAATGATATAATTTCTTTATAGTTTGCTTCTTTTTCTGAGCCAGTTTCTTATTAGTTAAATGTCTATTTGGCAGTGATATATTTGTCCATTCTAAAATGTGGAAAAAAAACCCTCCACCTGCATTTCCATTATTAGCCTATTTAGAGTTTTGGTCTTTGTTTGGCTTACCTACTGTTTGTCCTACTAAGAGACCTTAGCAGATGTAGGGAAATGTAGTAGGTGTTGAAGGACATGAAGTTAGAGAAAGGAAAAAATATCAAATTCAAGGACAACTGGTGACAATCACCTTAATTTCTCCTGGTGGTAATTTATTACATCCGGAAATGCTGGGCTCTTCAATTTTTTTATTTCACTGTGGAAACTTTGAAGAGAGAACAGGATATAACATGCCAGAAGTATGTCAAAAAGGAGAGGAAAACAGAAAATAATGAGACAAACTCTTCATTTTTTATGTGAAACAGCAAAGGAAGACGAGTCTTTTCATCTTGTCCAAATGCCATATTCCATTATTTCCTTTTGAAAGTTTTTTTTGAGGAAATCTAGATTCTCTGCTATGGACTCCTTTGTAGTAATGAGTGCTACAGTTAACAGTTTTTGATATTTATTGAGGATTATGAAGGGAACTTCCCTGGTTTCTCAGATGGTGAAGAATGTCAATAAGATTTGAGGACCAGAAATTGTATGCAGTAAACAATGAATTGATATGAGAAAAATTTGAAAGCTATACTGTTTTATCTAATGTAAATTATTGCATCTATTATTAATGCCCTTTCATAATTTATTTGAATGTTCTGATTTATTTTTACTATTTTCATGTTTGTAAGGGTTTACATTTAAGGCAAGTGGTAAAGTCTTCAACATTTTATTAAATATTAAAGTTGGGGTTTGGGGATGTAACTATTTACTCCTTAGCTGATTTGATGCTTGAACCTGAATTATATTCACCCAAGTACAAGTGAGGGGAAAATGGGAATAGGAATATTTTTTTCCTCATGTTTAAATAGCTTTTGTACTGTCTTGAAGCATATATGCTACTTTTCTGGCATTTAATCATTACTGCATAGCTCAGTACACATTTTTTTACAGAAATCTGACCTATTTCTTCTCAAAGAAGACTGTATTTTTGAAATATGAACATTTGAATCTTTGAGTATCAGATTATGTGTGAACAGGAATAATAGTGAAAAAAAATACAGAGGAGCTGTGACAGTAATATAGACAAAATTTACATTTGGTTTTGGGCTACGTTTTGAGCGTAGAGTTGAATCGCATCATAATTGATATTCTATAAATGAAAGTACTTCCAACAAAATAATGTCTCAAGACGTGTTAGAAGGCAGCTTATTCCTAATGTTTTATTACTTATAATTTGTGGGGAATACTTAAATTGGTTGCTTTTGTGAACTTAATATAAAATGTTGGCTATTTGCTCCCTCTCATCTCACTATTTTATCATATCATATTGTATTTCTTTGGGACTAGGAAAATAAGTAGGTGAGAGATTTATAATTTTTTAAAAGATATAGTTTAGCAACTGCTGGCCAAATGTAGAACAAGTTAAAACAGATAAGGTTAATATCAGTAAAAACAATTGCAAAGAAAAGAGATAATCAACTAGTAGGAAAAACTTGGAATATATATTAATAAGAGATCTAGATTTACCCATAGATTTACAACTAATTTTCCATTTCTTCTTTTTCCAATTAATCTCTTTGAGTCTTAATTTTCTTATCTGCAAAGTGTGGCTTAGAACTTCTATTACTTCAAATGTTTGCAAAAGGGGGTGGGACATCAACCAGGATGCAACAGCCACAATAAAAAGATAACCTTTCCCACAGGCAGACTCCTGAGTTGTTGTATGAATCAAGTTAATAATATAGAACTTTATAAACTCTAAAGCACTTAACGCATTACCTTTAACAAAAGATAACTAGGGCACGCTAATAACACTAACTGTGAGTTTGGACTATAAACTCCAGTGAAGAGACTGGAGTTTTGTGACTTTATTGTGACTATAAAGCTTGTTGACATATGAAGAGGATTTGATGAGAGGATGAGGGACCTATTCAGACAAGACAGGGTAGGGTACGATTGGCTACCATTTTCAGGGTTGGTCTTTGATTTACACACAGAAGCATAATCGTGTACTTCAAAAACTGTAAACTTTTTGCATAAGCATCACATAATTATTATTTGTCTTATCTTTGCAAGGGAGATATATTATAATCCAACTGACAGATGAAGAAGCTGAGAGACCCAGTGGTTAAAGGCCTTAGCCAAAGTCATAAAACTAAGGAATGTCAGGGCCAGTATCAGAACTTCTAAGGTGGTGTGGTTTCTGCCACATTGTCAGTGATGGTTTAGATATGGGATGATAAAGTGATGAATATGGATAAAAGTTAAAAATGCTTAGACTTAATATCTCTGTTTTGAATCCATCATTTTCCTCCAGAAGGGTGCTGGAGCCAAGAAACTACTCTCTCAGTTGAAAAGAGAGGAAGAAACCACTTGAATCACAGCTGAAATGTTCAACCCAATCAAAGCAACCTTCAAGAGCTGACAAGTAGCCACAGCTTTGAGAGTCCATGCAAGTAAGCCAATAAATCATGATATTTATTAAATGTCCTATTAAAATGACACTGGAATCTAGTCCTTTGTCTACATTATTTCAGAGTTGCCAAATTTAAAGATGGTAACAACTAGCAAAATACCCAGAACTTCTAGCAAGCATGGGGAGGTAAACCATTCCTTTCCTGAAAAAAACAAACAAACAGCTGTTGTATTTGTGTAGTTGAATCCTATGAGGATGATATCATAAAGAAACTTCTTGGATGATGACAGATATTTTAAGGTTCCTAAAAATATGTACTATTTTAGGAAATATTTAATGTCATAAGATCATGACTTATAATTTTAGAGAGTGTTGTATGAGATTTGAATTGCTTATTAAAATACTTGTATTAAAAGGGTTTACATTTCTGTTATACTTTTCATCTTTCTCATGTTTTTTCATATGTAGATATCTTTTGAACATTTATTGAGCATGTTTTCATAACTATGAGAACTTAAGTTTATGATATTAAAATTTATATTTGATGTATACATAAAAGTCACTTATATAGTATAGAAAGTAATTCACTTAAATAACATTTTGAAATAAATTATGGTGGGTAGAAGAGGATCCAGGTCTAGAGGCTCTGTTTCTTATGCTAATATTTTGTAGACAAAAGACTCTCAATAAATGTTACCTGAATGATTGAAAAAATAAATGGGATTATCTCTGAGCTTTAGTTCCCTCATACATAAAAGACAAAAATACTTTTGATAGTGTTTTATTTTTAATGGGGAAGTTTATATCTAATTTCTGTTGTAGTGGCTGGACCACAACAGCTGCTTAAAAATGATAGCTGTTATATAAATATCAATTTCCTCTCCTACTTCCTGTTCTTTTTCCTTTGATTCATTTTAGATGGAAATCTTTCCAAAATGTTGCCCATTCTTGTAATACAATGAAGTTATCTGTGCTATGCACTGTGTTTAGTTGCTCAGTCATGACAGATTCTTTGCAACCCCATGGACTGTAACCCTCCAGGCTCCTCTATCCAAGGGGATTCTCCAGGCAAAAATACTGGAGTGGGTTACCATGTCCTTCTCCAGGGGACCTTCCCAATCCAGGGATTGAACCCAGGTCTCCTGCATTGCAGGCAGATTCTTTACCATCTGAGCCACCAGGGAAGCTCAAAGTAATTTTTGTGTAGAAGACTAAGAGCATAGCAATAACTAATATTTATTGAGTTTTACTATGCTCTAAGAGCCATAAGAATCATAATGTTTTTCTTAAATATAAGGAAATCAAAGCTCAGATAGGGAAAACAACATCTTCAAAGCCCTATAACCATTTAGTGAAGAGACAGAGTGTAAATCTAAGCATTTGGACCCCCAAATTCCTGTGCTTGGCTCTAACGCCCAACCATGGTTATGACAGTGGCCTTGTGTACAGGGAGACTGTTAGAAATTACTAGTGCTCGTTTGTCCTACACTCAATAGTCTTAATAGACTAATGCTAATG
Source organism: Bubalus bubalis (assembly GCF_019923935.1). Lineage (NCBI taxonomy): Eukaryota > Metazoa > Chordata > Mammalia > Artiodactyla > Bovidae > Bubalus > Bubalus bubalis. The sequence goes on along the minus strand of NC_059166.1, from coordinate 75,066,814 downwards.
TGCTTTTACAAGTTCAGGCTGTTTTTGATGATTTTTTTGGTCTAATGCCTGTTAACTGGTGACTTAAGTCATTTCCCCCTTCATAGTCTAGGAGAGAGTGCTTTTATTTCACTGCACTGGTATTTTGTAGGTTGAGAAATCATTTAACAACATGTTTAAGACTCTAGATAAGACAAAAATAAATATGCCTGAGGAATTCTTCTCTTCCCAAAAGATATAAAATTTAGCAACTGAGCTTTTAAGGCAAACTCATTATGAATCTGACTAATGCTTATTAAGTGTTGGGCATTAGGTAGCATATAAAAATGGGAAAGACTTGTCCGTTATCCATAGACCTTACAATCAAGTCATTCAAGGTGCCATATTATGTGCAGATAAAAACTACAAGATAAGTTATATGTTTAAATTAGGGAATACTCATTTTTGAGTCAGAGAGAAGACAATATAAAAATTGTGAGCATACTTAGAACTTCTCTTGAAACAGAGAGTATCAATAGATTTTCCTTAAGTTGAACTGAATTATTTAAGTTGAATTCCAAGATCCTAAAGGTCTTAATGAATATAAAGTGCAAATAATAAAGGCCAGCAAATCATGGGCAAAAAATAAAGAGTAGGAAAGTTTATGTTCTGAATAAATGTCTTCTGAACAAGTGTATTTTAACTGAATTCTTTATGTTGGAATATAAAGATGAAATGAGTTATTTTTGTCTGAACCCCTCCTTTTACCGGAAACCTGTTCCATTTTTGTGCTGTGCTGAAATTGACTAGTAGGTATTTTTGTAGCATTTACTAGTGTGGGAGATTGTATTTTCCAAAAATGGCTGCCACAATATTTGCCATCACATGTACTCTTCAGCAAAGCAACAATAAAACACATTTCTGGACAGCAGAGAGTAGATGAAGTGAATGGCTGACTAAACAGAGCAAAAGAAACTATGATCCAGATCACTCTAGGTAAGGATTACAGGGGAGGGGGGAGCCAATCTCAGAGAAAATCTTGGGGGTAAGAAAATCAGGACCACTGAAGGTATCTCCTATAAAAAATGCTTCTTCTGGTCTTGCAAGGCCCCCCTGCACATGCCTGTATGCTAAACAGGGAGCTGGAATTTATCCACATGCAAAAAAAAAAAAAAAAAAAAAAAATACAGCAAAGGGCTTTTTCTAGAACAATTAAACAGTTTTTCTGAGGAAGAGCTGAGGTTGCCTGAGGTGGATTTTATAGCCTAGAGTAAAACCCTATGTACATTGATATCTGGGGACCTAAACCTCCAGGTAAACTTCTTATTTGTACTCTCCAACTTGAAACTTGCCCTTTGACAGGTTCTGCCTGATGACTCAGATTTCTGTCTTCCTACCCTTTCAAAAAATAGATGTATAAAAGCAACAGCAGAGAAAACTACCCAGCTACTTTGAATCATCAGCCTATTTATTTATTATGAAAAATTAAGGGACATGTAGAGGCCATTAGGTATGTGAGAAAAACCAGCAGCGTAGAAGAGAAGGATCATAATTAACAAAACAACAAAACTCAGAGCAAGCAAAGATAATTCAGGCAATAAAAGAGAATATTAAATGAAAATTTCTATATTTAGGAAAATTCAAAATTTATTATAGTCACATAAACAGAAGAAAATAATTTTAAATGTGAATGATCAGAGAAACCAGAAGCTGTTGGATATCTAAAAAAGAGTAATACCAAAATATGGTTTAATGAAAGAGTTAGAAGATAAAATGGATCAACCCTTCTAATATACAGGAAGAAGAAATAGAAAACATGAAAAAATGATAAGAGAAATAGAGGATTCCTCCAAAAGGCCCAGTTTCTGAACATCTCACTGGAGAGGAATCTCAGAATAGAAAACAGAAAATGTGAAAAGGAGCAAATAATCAAATAAATAATAAAAACAAAAATTTCCAAATCTGATAAAAGAAAATTTCTTCTGACTAGAAATGTTTACCATAGCCTAACCCAGGTACTTTTCTGCAGTGATTTTCTGGGCTCCAAAATCACTGCAGATGGTGACTGCAGCCATGAAATTAAAAGATGCTTACTCCTTGGAAGGAAAGTTATCACCAACCTAGATAGCATATTAAAAAGCTAAGACATTACTTTGTCAACAAAGGTCTGTCTAGTCAAGGTGATGGTTTTTGTAGTGATCGTATATGGATGTGAGAGTTGGACTATAAAGAAAGCTGAGCACAGAAGAACTGATGCTTTTGAACTGTGGTGTTGGAGAAGACTCTTGAGAGTCCCTTGGACTGCAAGGAGATCCAACCAGTCAATCCTAAAGGAGATCAGTTCTGGGTATTCATTGGAAGGACTATTGTTGAAGCTGAAACTCCAATACTTTGGCCACCTGATGCGAATAGCCGACTCATTGGAAAAGATCTTGATGCTGGGAAAGATTGAGGGCAGGAGGAGAAGTGGACAACAGAGGATGAGATGGTTGGATGGCATCACTGACTCAATGGACATGGGTTTGGGTGGACTCCAGGAGTTGCTGATGGACAGGGCGGCCTGGCGTGCTGCGGTTCATGGGGCTGCAAAGAGTCGGACATGACTGAGCAACTGAACTGAACTGAACCCAGATACATGAAAGTTACACACAAAGAATAAAGACAAGATTACAAAATTTGTCAGAAATATGAAGAGAATATAAGAATATAAGGAATAGGAGGAGAATATAGTGGCAAAGAAAGAGGAGGAAACTTACTTTCAATCAGTGGGGTGAAGGTAAAGAGGGAGGAGAGAAATCATTGGAGGGATAATTCTAAAATTCTGAGGGAAAAAGATTTTGAATTTATGATTTTATTCTCAGCTAAAATTGTCAACTTAATGTGAAGGCCAATTAGAAATATTTTCAAATATACTAAGATTGTGAGGTCTTACCATCCATGCATTTTTCCCTTGAAAAATTGTTTAAGGTGTTACTTTAGTAGTGTATGGGAGAAATCCATGGAAGATCTGAAATCAAAGAAAGCATCAAACTCAGGAATTAGGAAAGGGAAGTGTTAGCATGTAAGCTGTGCAGACAATCTAGAACATATTGGTTCAGGTTGGAGCAGGAGATTGGTGTGCTCAGGGAGAGTACATCTCCAGGAAAAAGAAGAAAGATTCCATGCAGTAAATGACCAGATTAAGACAATGGGAAACTGTGGAATATTGTGAACACAGATTTTTTTTTTTTCCACCAAAAAAGAAAAGAACTGAAACTCTAAGGAGAAAAAGTTGTATGAATCTTTCCAGGTTAAAATACAAAGCAAATTAGACTGTGGCACAGAGTACTAGAAAAAAAAAATAGAGTTGATTTTGATGGTAGTGATGTTTCTCTTTGCATAGCACAGGGTATGGAACACTGGACCTGTGAAGAGGAAATGCAATTCTAACACACAGTTTTGAAATAGAAATGATTCATAGGCACAATAACAAAGCACTGTATATAGGGGTTCAATTATCAAAATTAACCAATAGATAAACATGTGGACCATTTTCACTATCTTTACCCTGAGAGTTTCAGTGACATGTCATGTGACAGATTTATTGAACTAACTAAGCAATGAAATCATGTCCAAAATGAAAAAAAAGTCAAATTTTATCTAAAGAAGCATTTCTGTTTTAACAACTTTTGATTAGTCTACTGGAGGGAAAAAAGTTGATCTTGATTGATTGATCTTAAAATATGAATAACATCACTCCAAATATAAAATATTTCAGTGGTTTCTGGCTGCACTTAGAATAAATTCTAAACTTTTCCCCAAGACCCTGTATGTCTGGATTCCTTTCAACAATTATTTATAGGGTTTCACACCACATTCTCAGCATCTCCTCTACCTAACGGTGGTTCTGACCACTGTCATCCATCCACAGCACCCTCCAACATTTCAGTTCAATGTTTGTTATATCAGCTTATTCTACTTACTAAAAGTATCACTTTTTTTTTTTCTTTTAAGCTTGTGTTTACTTTTTGTTTCCCACCAGGAGATAAGTTCAAGAAACAAGAATGATGTCTGTCTTTTTCACTGCTATTTCCTTGCTGTTTGTTCTGCAAGTTTTAATATTAATACATATGGAACCCACATTCTCAGTGACATTTTGATGAGTTCTTAACAACATCTAAGACAATGACTGTTAAAGATCATAAAATTTGAAGGGACCTTGCTATCTTTTGAAAATAATTTTCCAATGAGGTCCATCTTGAAAGCACATGTATAATACTTCAGCTTGGACAAGCTCAGGCCCACGAGGACTTGGCTAGGTTGTGGGAGAGCATTGGATAAGCGAAATGTCTCACATTTAAAAGGCCAGAACAGGTTATTAAGAATGCTTTGTAAAATTAATAACAAAGGGTGGTGTGGAATTATTATAGTAGAATCACAGCCAGGCCCTTTTTATGAATTTTAAAATGAGCAGGATGCTACTCTGAAAGTACATTTCTCATTTATTGTACTTACTCCAAAATTTCTGAGAAAACAGTTTGGAAGAAGGTAAAGTCACTGTTATCATCAAGTGTGATGCCAAAATGGATTATTAAGAAAACAGTAAAAACTATTATTGAGGATGTATGAGATGCCAGGCATTGTCCTGAGCCATAAACATGTATGACTTCATTTAATTTTCCTAAAGAACCTTTGATTTCATCCCTCTTGTACAGATATTACCAATGTTCAGGGATGTTAAATAATTCAACCAAAATCTCCAATTTTATAAGTGGCAAACTCAGGCTTCTAATCTACAGTATCGCGTTATAAAGGTCAAGATCAGAAGGCAATGAAAAATCAAGGCAATTTTAATGAATGAGGAGATAATCTTTCCTAAAATATTTATTCATGTAATCAAAATATTCTGTATGTGTAGTTAAAAATTACAGTGTTTTTCATGATGCCAAGAGTAAATTAACAAATTCTATGCTAAAGGCATAGAAGACAAAGTGACATAGAGTTCAATGGATTTGGTGATGATTTTTATAATAAAGAGGTCTAAGAGCTTTAATACTTTCTCCTAATAGAACAAAGATTTTTTAAAATGAAGTAAGAATGCTTTTGCTGAATAAGATTGTTGTAGTGAGAATATGATTTAATGCCATTTAAATGCCTTGGGAAAACCCTTGAAGAGGTTACACTTGTGTATGAGGTCCTAAAACTCAAAGGGTACTTGGCCATTCATCTGTAATCACACTTCTTTTCCATTTTACTGAAGACATTTTTACTAACAGACCCTCAAGATAGGATTTGTGTAAAATTCATTGCTCTATTACTCAAAATAAAATCATTGTAATAGGTTTACGCAGAGTAGGTATTCAATATTGTTGAATATATTAATTAATGAATAAAGGATACTAAGTATTTATCATATTTTTGCATAATATTTTGTGCTTTAAAACACAGTATCTCATCTAATTTCTAAATAACCCTGTGAGTTATTATTTATATTTATTTTTAAACTTCATTTTTGTACAATTCAATTTTTTACTATTTGAAATAGAATTTAAAGTGTTATGTTTGGTATACCACATACCTACGGAGAAGGCAATGGCACCCCACTCCAGTACTCTTGCCTGGAAAATCCCATGAGCAGAGGAGCCTGGTAGGCTGCAGTCCACGGGGTCACTAAGAGTCAGACACGACTGAGCTACTTCACCTTCACTTTTCACTTTCATGCAGTGGAGAAAGAAATGGCAACCCACTCCAGTGTTCTTGCCTGGAGAATCCCAGGGACAGGGGAGCCTGGTGGGCTGCCGTCTCTGGGGTTGCACAGAGTCGGACATGACTGAAGCGACTTAGCAGCAGCAGCAGCATACCACATACCTGTGATCCAAATGCATGTACAATCATAAATTGGGACTAATTCTGTTCAAGGCTTAAATCTTGCTTTGAAGCACTCTGCAGCAGATCAGGTAGTATTAAGTACATTTTACAATTTTGCAAAACAAGGCTAAGGCAGGAATGTACCTTATACCAAACAGCCTTAGGTGTTTGGAACCCAACTCCTCTGACCTCAAAATCACTTCTTTTTCCATAATAAACTGTTTTAGTATCTTATCTTTTTGTTGAGAGCGTTGCTCATTGGGAGACGTGTATATGTTCTTCTTTTCCAAGAATCACACGGAGCATATACCTCACTGGATTCTAAGTATTAAACAGGGCTGGAAGTCTTCAATTTTCAGCCAGGCTTTGGTAGCTCAAGCATTCTATAACCTTGATAGAAGCAAAATGATTGAACAATTCTTAAAACGGAAGATTGTATTGAATTTTAATGAAATGCTCTTTAAAAATACATATTGCTTGGCTTTTCTGGGCTCAGTTTCCTCATTCAAAAGAACACAATTGGATTATATGGCATCCGTGCTCCTGCCAAGAGCAGAACTACTTTCAGTATTATGAAGAAAGTGCGTGCATTTTTTTCCAGCTATTAGTAGCTTGTTTCTTTCTTTTCATCGTTCTATTTGTAGACAGTCTTTCCAGCATGATATATTAATATATGGTGGCTGATGGAGGTGGTTTCCACAGTGTTTATAAGACTATACATTTTCTTATCCAACAACTCTAATTTGGTTAAATGCTATTGGAAATTTGGGAGGATGGGATTATAAGACCAAGTATCTTTAGCTATTCTACAGCCTGCTTCATATTGGTGTGTCATTTTTAGATGTTCATGCCTATCTCTTTCTGAAGTGGATAGGGATTATATTCTCTTATTTGTATCTCCCTAACATATCACCTCACAGCAAAAGACGTGTTGGTGATATCTTGTTGACAGAAAGAATGGTCTGTGTCAACGATAACAAGCGTGTTCTTGTTCCCTGACCCTGCCATTTATCTTCTGGGTGCCACCTTTTCATACCTTTGATAGGCTTTCTGGGCAAATTTTAAAATGACCGTGCTTATCAACCTTTTCATGTGATGAGGACATCCAGACGGCTACCCTTGCCAAATACAGAAGATGACACTTGCCCAGAAGATGACAATAGCCCAGAAATCACCTCTGTTCTGCCTCGGCTGTGACCAGTGACACAGACTACAGCATGTACGAGAACTGCTTCTTGTCCCGGGAAGGAACGCATTTTCTAAAGAAAGAAAACTATTTTGGAATTTCTGGATGTGACAACCTCTCTTGTTCACACTCAATAGACACATTAGCTGGATTCTTCTGATTGTCAATTAGCAATGTTTTTGCCAGGAAGACTGGCATCGATGCTGTTTTTAGCATTGAAAACTCCTGTGGGAGAAATGTGGAATTTTGCATGTTGTAGGTCTTAGGATTCCTGAGTGTCTGACATTCTTCTTGGAACTATTATAACTAATGAAGTTTTCCATCTGAAAGACCGACTCTTACTATTAGGTTTCAAGAGGAGTTTCTTTGAAAAACAATAAGTACTAAGGGCTCAGATGGAATCTACTTTCAGAGGCAAGTCACACCTCTCATTATTGAGCACTTGGGCTGAAGAGCTCCCCGGGCACACGAGGCCAAGGTCAGAAGTGTTCAGACACCAGTGGCCAAGTACTGTCTTGTGAGAAATGATTCTGTCCTTCAGTTACAGTTTATTCCCTAGCCCTGACTTGCTCTCGCATTGAGAGATGGTCGTTGTACCTGAGACAAAGGAGACCAAGAAAGAGATTGTGATTGGCAGTGAAGATCAAGATACCGAAATAAAACAGAGCTAGGCTGAATGTCGATTTGTGACTTCTTTGTGTTAAGCTGAGCCACACAAAATTGCTAGGTTTGCTAGTTTAAAAATAAAAATAAGAGCTATTTTATATGGTTCAAATTTACATTTTTCTGATGATAATACAGAAAGGAGAATTTAGAGAATTCTATTAGGTCAGCTAGGCTGATTCTTTTTCATGCAAACACAATTTCTTCAAGTTAAATGACCAAACTTATACTATTTTAAATACAACAACAACAACATAGGGTATTTTAAAATAAAATTTTAGTAGAAACAAAGTGACACAGTCTAATAAATAATTATTTATTTTATTTAAGCCTGGTAAATTGTGGGGCAGTTCATGTGATTATGTTGTGATGACTACCTCCTGAAGCCAAGATGCAAGGTTCAAACTCAAGCTCTGATACATCATACCTTCACCTCGAGCAGGTTACTCCATCTGTGGTCCAGTTTCCTTACCTTTAAAATGGGCAGGATAATAGTATCTATCTTGTTAGGTTGCTGCAAGGATTAAATGAGTTAATCTACATAAAACATTTAGAATGGTACTCAATAAATATTAGCTGTTATAAGTAGTTACTTATAACTACCAATGACAAAATGAAGTCATGGTAGAAAACTAATTAGGTATGCAAATGCCTGTTGTTGTCATTTTTGAAATAGATTTTCAATCTAGAGCAATTAATCATAGAGCCCAGTATTGTATTTTAGGACTGGCTAGCAGTGTTAGGCAAAGCTCACGTGCATGTTGGGTGATAACACTGTCAAGATGGCTGAAACATTTCACATGATGAACTTTAGACGAGCCAAGAACTCCAGTGAGCTCTAAAGATAGATCATCAGCCTGCAAAGAATCCATCTCTGCTTTTTTCCAGATCATAAGTGCCATGACCTCATTGTGAGTCTTTTAGAGGATAAGAACGATTGGGTGAGGACAATGTTAGTAACTTGGTTGGTCATGATATTTCAGTGCCTATCAACTCTTTGGTATCTAAAATTTTGTCACATTGATTCCTGTCACCAGGAAAAAGGGGCCAAGCCTCTCTCGTTCAGGAATTATGTGAGGTTCAACAAATACATAGCAACAAAGTTTTAATTTGAGCAGGGTTATAGATAAGTTCTCCATATCCTTCTAGAAGAAGAAACACCTGAGATAGCAGTGTTTAATGGTCAGATGACTGCTGAAAAAAAAAGAAGGTGGAATCTAAAAGCCAGAATTTTCAGGGCGGTGGACCACCACCTTTCTGCTCTTCCACTGAAAACTGTGGACGTCATGGACATGGAACTGTAATTTCTGGAAAACAAGTTCCTTCCACACGCTGTTTAGCAGTGGGTTTGGAGCAAAATGCCCCTGGTCACTGTTTTACTCTGTTATTAGGGAGAAGGGAGAGTGGTATAAACACTCAATCTCCCTGCTTCTCTCCCACTCTGCCAAATTTGTTTGTTTTGACAATTCCTAGTTAAAGTAATTGAACATTGCTGGAGAAGAAATTCACAACTCAGCTAAATGCTTTAAAATTCACGTTAGTTCTCAAATGGGCACTCAATTGTATCCTACAATCCTATGAAATCTCCCTGGGTGTTCACTTTCCCTATCTCTGGCACCTGTATTTCATGTTCTGTCCCACCCTCTTTTGTGTTCATCTGCTGACTTTCCATATGCTTTACAAAGAAACCGAAGCCCTCTCCTGGGAATACCATCTTCCCACCATCAAGTCAGAAACCCACCTGCGTCTTTGCTCAAATTCTCTGCTTCCCCTCCCATTCTCTCCGCTTATTATGCATAGATCAGCTGTGTTTCTTTTACATCATTCTGCTCTTATGGATTTTCCCCACTGGAATTATAATCTTAAAAATGTATTAATCTTCATATCTACTATCTGCTAACACATTTTTCCTCTTCTCTTTACAATAAAACCTATTGAAAGTTGTTTACATTCTCTCTCTCTACTTTTCCTTGACTCAGTCCAATAAGACTCCCTTCGCCAATCCTCCCCTAACAATGCTCTTGTCAAGGTCAGCAGTGACTTTTGTATAGCCAAATTCAATGGAGCCTACCCTCTCAGTTGCATTTGATAGAAAAGACCGCTTTCTTCATCTCCATATGTATCCTGGTTTCCTGTTGCCTCAGTGCCTATATGCTATCTGTTTCCTTTGCCAGCTTCACTTCCAATGTTCTACCTTTCCATGCTGGTATACTTTAGTATCCGGTCCTGTGGCTTTTCTCTTTTCCATGTACATTCAGTCTCCAGGTAATCTCAGGTATGGCTTTACATGCTGATAATTCCCACACTTGTAGCTTTTGCCCAGATTATACTACAGACCTGTGGACTCATGCTATGCTATGCTAAGTCACTTCAGTCGTGTCCAACTCTGTGCGACCCCATACGGCAGCCCACCAGGCTCCCCCGTCCCTGGGATTCTCCAGGCAAGAACACTGGAGTGGGTTGCCATTTCCTTCTCCAATGCATGTAAGTGAAAAGTGAAAGTGAAGTCGCTCAGTCGTGTCCGACTCTTAGCGACCCCATGGATTGCAGCCTAACAGGCTCCTCCATCCATGGGATTTTCCAAGCAAGAGTACTGGAGTGGGGTGCCATTGCCTTCTCCATGTGGACTCATAGATCCATTCAAAGTTCACAGTAGAGAGTATGAAAATTTCACAGGCATGATTTTAGATTCCACATTGAAACTAACCAATTTTCTGTTTTATCCCCCATCAGTTTTGGCAAAGTGTTTTCAAGCAAATTGTCCATTTCCTTGAATGGATGTCAAATTTGAATGTCAAATTTGTTGGCATAAAATTGTCCAAATATTTTTATTTTTCTTGTCTGATCTGTAGAATCTATTGTGATGAATCCCTTTCATTCTTGATTTTGGTAATTTATATTCTCTTTCTCCCTTTTTTTTATCAATCTAGCTAGGGATTTATCAATTTTGTTGGCTTTTTCAAAGATATTTTTATTGGCTTTATCAAATTTTTCTGTTTATTTTCTCATTTCTACTAAATAATTTCTGTCAAACTACTTTAATTTTGCTCTTTTCTTTTTTTTTTTGACTACTTAAGGTGGAAGCTCAGGTCATTGTTTTTAGAGGTTCTTAAACTTTTTTTGTCTCAGAACTCATTCACACTCTTAAAAAACCAAAGAGAACCCTAAGAACTTTCCCTGTATGGATTATACCTATAGACTGTCTATGATTACATATCATATAATAATTTTTTAAAATGTTATAAATATTTATTTTTAAAATATCTATAATAAACCCATATCATGTTAACAAAGAAACATATTTATAAAAAGTAACTATTTTCAAAAGCAAAAATAATAGTGAGAAGTGACACTGCTTTAAGAAAATTTCTGTGTTTATCATCTGGCTTTATAGAAGACAACTGAATTCACATTTCTGCTTTTGTATTCAATCTGTTAAAATATATTGTTTTGTTTTGTTTTAAGCCAATTTCTTTTCTTTTTTTTTTATTTTATTTTATTTTTTAACTTTACAATATTGTATTGGTTTTGCCATATATCAAAATGAAACCACCACAGGTATACATGTGTTCCCCATCCTGAACCCTCCTCCCTCCTCCCTCCCCATACCATCCCTCTGGGTCGTCCCAGCGCACCAGCCCCAAGCATCCACTATCATGCATCGAACCTGGACTGGCGATTTGTTTCATATATTATATTATACATGTTTCAATGCCATTCTCTCAAATCATCCCCCCTTCCCCTCTCCCACAGAGTCCAAAAGACTATTCTATACATCAGTGTCTCTTTTGCTGTATCGCATACAGGGTTATTGTTACCATCTTTCTAAATTCCATATATATGTGTTAGTATACTGTATTGGTATTTTTCTTTCTGGCTTACTTCACTCTGTATAATAGGCTCCAGTTTTATCCACCTCATTAGAACTGATTCAAATGTATTCTTTTTAATGGCTGAGTAATACTCCATTGTGTATATGTACCACAGCTTTCTTATCCATTCACCTGCTGATGGACATCTAGGTTGCTTCCATGTCCTGGCTATTATAAACAGTGCTGCGATGAACATTGGGGTACACATGTCTCTTTCCCTTCTGGTTTCCTCAGTGTGTATGGCCAGCAGTAGGATTGCTGGATCATAAGACAGTTCTATTTCCAGTTTTTTAAGGAATCTCCACACTGTTCTCCATAGTGGCTGTACTAGTTTGCATTCCCACCAACAGTGTAAGAGGGTTCCCTTTTCTCCACGCCCTCTCCAGCATTTATTGCTTGTAGACTTTTGGATTGCAGCCATTCTGACTGGCATGAAATGGTACCTCATAGTGGTTTTAATTTGCATTTCTCTGATAATGAGTGATGTTGAGCATCTTTTCATGTGTTTGTTAGCCATCTGGATGTCTTCTTTGGAGAAATGTCTATTTAGTTCTTTGGCCCATTCGACCTTATACAAATATATAGCTGGAAAAGGGAGTTTTATTTTTATAATTTCTTTAGATAATGGTGGATATTCTCCTTTAGTACTACACCAAAACTCTCAACAATTGTTTCAAAGGCTAGTTTCAATGTGGAATCTAAAATCACGCCTGTGAAATTTTCATACTCTCTACTGTGAACTTTGAATGGATCTGTGAATCTTTTATTAATTTTTTTTTGCAGTAACAGCATGCTTTTTTTATCAGAAGACTGTCAACTCACAGTTATACAAATCTTCTAAAGGTTGACACATTTCATTATGCAATTTGAAAAAAATCTCACTTGTTAATATCACCAGTGATCTCCTCTGTTAAGCCTTTAAGCATTTGGTATTTGGAATTAAGTTCACAGTGGCAGATACCAGTTTCCCAAAATTCTAAGTTTCCTATGAAAGCTTAAATTCTTTATTACTGGTAATAATGTCAATTGTTATCCTTGAATTGAGAAGTTCATTTATTTTTGGCAAAATATCTTCTAAACATTCAAGTCAGATTAATGATTCTTTGTCTGTCAGTCATTTTTCAAGTAAAATAATTTTTACTCAACAATTTTCTCAGCAAATTTTGAGTTTGCTCAACAATTCCTTGAAAATTATGGCTAGATAATCTCACAACATAAACAAGCACACTAGGGCTTTTTTCCTCAAGATTTTCATTATACTTTGTTATTGACACCAGAGGGCCTTCTGTATGAAATCATTTTGTCACAAAGAATGATAAACACTTGTATACACTAGAGTTAGATTTAATAAAGTTAATATTTTTCCTAATTTATCAATGATATTCTTAAGTAAACTAACTGGCAATTTTTTATTTTTACTGCAAGTAATGATGCAGAATGCAATGATTACCACCATAGTTCAGTCCCATGGCCCTGACTTGTACTAAAGCACCAGCAGTTTTACTGAATATTACTTTTGCATCATCAGTACAAATATCAACATTATGAAAATATCAAATAATAACATTATTATTGGCAATACATTTTTCTCAAATTGTCTTGAGTGATCCTCAGGTTTTTATGGAGCACATTTTGAGAAGCTCATGCTTGGTTAATTAAACAGGTAAATATACTATTTATTGTAAATATACTATTTATATAAATATAAATTTACTGCATAAGGTTCCTCCTCCCTACAGTCACTTGCCTTACTACCACTCAAATGGAAGAATCAAGACTCAAACTTGGCTATCCAAAAAGCCTAGTCTTATTCCTTACCAGATATTGTTGGGTTTTCTGATAGGGCAAATGGATTATGTTTGGCTTCATAACTCAGCAGATTAGTTCTGGAGGTTAATTTTTTGGCTTTTCATGAAGCAGAGAGGGGTAACTAAGTAGCTGCCATCTGAAGAACCACTTCCTCTGCAAGAGCCCAAAGCCAGTGTAGCCAGCCCTCTATCACATCATCATTTCAGGTAGAAGGAAACTTCCTTTAGTAACTGCACCAACTCACCTCAGCTTACTACTCGAATCATTCCAGCTAATTATATAGCTTAATAAATATGTTTAATAAAATTATTGATGATTTTTATAAAAACCTAGTGTGCCAGGCTTTCCTATCCTTCACCATCTCCCAGAACTTGATCAAACTCATGTTCATTGAGTCAGTGATGCCATCCAACCATCTCATTCTCTGTCATCCCCTTGTATTCCTATCCCCAGTCTTTCTCAGGATCAGAGTCTTTTCTGATGAGTCAGTTCTTCTCATCAGGTGGCCAGAATATTGGAACTTCAGCTTTAGCATCAGTCCTTCCAATGAATATTCAGGCTTGATTTCCTTTAGGATTGACTGGTTTGATCTCCTTGCTGTCCAATGGACTCTCAAGAGTCTTCTCTAGTACCACAGTTTGAAAGCATTTGTTCTTTGGCATTTAGCCCTCAGCCAACACTTACATGTGTACATGACTAATGGAAAAACCCTAGCTTTGACAATATGGACCTTTGTTGGCAAAGTGATGTCTTTGCTTTTTAATAGGCTGTCTTACTCCTTGGAAGGAAAGTTATGACCAACCCAGATATCATATTCAAAAGCAGAGACATTACTTTGCCAACAAAGGTCCGTCTAGTCAAGGCTATGGTTTTTCCTGTGGTCATGTATAGATGTGAGTGTTGGACTGTGAAGAAGGCTGAGCGCTGAAGAACTGATGCTTTTGAACTGTGGTGTTGGAGAAGACTCTTTTGAGTCCCTTGGACTGCAAGGAGATCCAGCCAGTCCATTCTGAAGGAGATCAGCCCTGGGATTTCTTTGGAGGGAATGATGCTGAAGCTGAAACTCCAGTACTTTGGCCACCTCATGCAAAGAGTTGACTCATTGGAAAAGACTCTGATGCTGGGAGGGATTGGGGGCAGGAGGAGAAGGGGAAGACAGAGGATGAGATGGCTGGATGGCATCACTGACTCGATGGACGTGAGTCTGAGTGAACTTCGGGAGTTGGTGATGGACAGGGAGGCCTGGCGTGCTGCAGTTCATGGGGTCGCAAAGAGTCGGACAGGACTGAGTGACTGAACTGAACTGAACTGAACTGAAGTTTGTCATAGCTTTCCATTCAAGGAGCAAGTGTCTTTTAATTTCATGGCAGTAGTTACTGTCTGCAGTGATTTTCAAGTCAGAGAAAATAAAATTTGTCACTGTTTCCGTTTTTCTCCCTATTTGCCATGAAGTGACGGGATCAGATGCCATGATTTTCATTTTTTGAATATTAAGTCTTAAGCCACTTTTGCACTCTCTTCTTTCACCGTCATCAAGAGGTTTTTAGTTCCTCTTCCCTTTCTGCCATTAGGGTGGTGTCATGTCACTTCTATTAGCTTATTAAAATCTACACTGAACATCTTGAAACATGCAGTGAACTCAACTGAAGGGCTTTTAAAACAAACTTAGAAAACATTTTCTTCAGGGGTCTGCTGCTGCTGCTGCTGCTAAGTCGCTTCAGTCGTGTCCAACTCTGTGCAACCCCATAGACGGCAGCCCACCAGGCTCCGCCGTCCCTGGGATTCTCCAGAAAAGAACACTGGAGTGGGTTGCCATTTCCTTCTCCAATGCATGAAAGTGAAAAGTGAAAGTGAAGACGCTCAGTCGTGTCCGACTCTTAGCGACCCCATGGACTGCAGCCTACCAGGCTCCTCCGTCCATGGGATTTTCCAGGCAAAAGTACTGGAGTGGGGTGCTATTGCCTTCTCCCTTCAGGGGTCTAAACACATATAACTGTGTTGAGGGGGAAAATGCTGTTAAATTTGCTTTGACTTTTAAAGTGCCGAAGCCCTCATGGGGAAACTAAAAGCATGCAAATAAAAAGGTTTATTCTAAGATACCTGAAAACTCTCATAATACATTGCATTTATTTTCTCTACTACTTTTCCATATGACAAAAAACACAACTCCACACTGTAATAAATACTATTTTTCTCCTTTCCTCAGACTGAAGTCCAAGACACTTGCAAAGAAATACTCCTCCCCAGCTAAAAGAAGAGCAAAATTCTCAAAGAGGAGATATTTTATATCTCCAAAGGATATAAAATTTGATATCCTTATAACTCCCAGTAGACTGAAATTTATTTGAAACATAATATGATAATGTAAGGGAAAATCGAGCCTACTAAAATTAGTGACACTCCAGTATTCTTGAATGTCTAACTTTAACATTTGGCTGGTGTCTGTGAACTCACCATTTCAATAAAAGCAAACTAGTTCAGTCTCCTTGTCTGAGAAATTTAAGGTTTAAATGTGTTTCCTGCACATCTTTACTATGATATTTAACAAGCTAAAAATACAGTCCACCATTGGGAAGTAAACTAGGAATAAGTCACATTAAAGCTGTTTGAAGTCTGAAAAATGTGATATTTTTGAGCCCATCAGAGGAAAAGTGACATTTTTTCCTACCCCATCAAACTTCTAGTAACTTAAGTCTAGTAACTTAAGTCTGTTCCTTGTTATCTTTTATCCATTATTCTTAGAACATTTTTCTTTATTCTACTTTCCCTTTGTGAACCAGGTTATTATAGACATTACCTGTCTTAGAAACAGTCCTGCGATCCTTATGCCATGGGGTATATTGAAGCTGACCAGATCATGAAGTTTATGGGCTAGCTTATTCTGAATGTTCTTCAACAGAAAGACCTTTAATCTTCAGCACTTCGAATATAAGGAATTGTGTTTCCTTCTCTGTGATTGATCATATTCTTATTTGCCATTGAAAAGGTATATTGTTTTCACTTGTCAGGCTCCCCCCCCAAAATCCCTGATGTATAGGAGATTTATCTTTAGTTGTCATCCTGTTGGAAAATTTAAAAGCTATAAGTAAAACTCATGTGAACATAAATAAAGCTTAAGCATTTTAGACAGTTTTTCCCCCCAAGTATTAGTTTTTTAAAGTAACCTTGGTTTATTGATCAATTAAAATAAATCTGATTTACAGACTTTAAATCTGTCACTCAACCTGATTATTCAGCCTGATTCTGCACTCCTTGTAGGTCACTATTCAATTTCTCCTGAGGTCATCATTTGTGAGAGAGGCTTTCTTTGATAAAAAAAAAATTATCTTGGCTGTTTATATTTCTACAGGGCCTGTTATCTTGAAAAATGCATATTTGACATATTATACTTCCTGCTGCTGCTGCTGCTAAGTCACTTCAATCGTGTCCATCTCTGTGCGACCCCATAGATGGCAGCCCACCAGGCTCCCCTGGTCCCTGGGATTCTCCAAGCAAGAATACTGGAGTGGGTTGCCATTTCCTTCTCCAATGCATGAAAGTGAAAAGTGAAAGTGAAGTCGTTCAGTCGTGTCTGACACTCAGCGACCCCATGGACTGCAGCCTACCGGACTTCTCCATCCATGGGATTTTCCAGTCAAGAGTACTGGAGTGGGGTGCCATTGCCTTCTCTGATTATACTTCCTAGAATTTTATAACTGTATGAAGATTTTTTTCCCTGTACATTTTAATTTTTTGTATCAGAAGGTTAAATTCCCTGGCCAGAATTTAACCATTTATAATCATTGAATTGAATGGTTTGCTTTGCAAATGAACTGAGAAATTCTGTTGTTTTTGAGATTGCACCCAAGTACTGCATTTCGGACTCTTTTGTTGACTATGAGAGCTACTCCATTTTTTTCTAAGGGATTCTTACCCACAGCCATAGATATACTGGTCATCTGAATTAAATTTGCCCATTCTGGTCCATTTTAGTCCACTGAAGATAAAAAAAGAGAATGAAAAAACTAGCTTAAAACTCAACATTCAGAAACCTAAGATCATGGCACCCAGTTGAATCACTTCATGGCAAATAGATGGGGAAAAAGTGGAAACAATGGCAGACTATCTTTTCTTTGACTCCAAAATCACTGTGGACAGTGACTGCAGCCAGGAAATTAAAAGATGTTTGCTCTTTGGAAGAAAAGCTGTGTCACAGTAAAAAGCAGAGCAATCACTTTGCCAACAAAGGTCTGTATAGTCAAAGCTATGGTTTTTCCAGTAGCCATGTACTGATGTGAGAGTTGGACCATAAAGAAGACTGAGTGCTGAAGAACTGATGCTTTCAAATTGTGGTGCTGGAGAATCCTCTTGAGGGTCCCTTGGCCTACAAGGAGATCTAACCAGTCAATCCTGAAGGAAATCAAGCCTGAATATTCATTGGAAGGACTGATGCTGAAGCTCCATACTTTGGCCACCTGATGTGAAAAGCTGACTCATTGGAAAAGACCCTGATGCTGGTAAAGATTGAGAGTAGGAGTAGAAGGGGATGACAGAAGATCAGATGGTTGAATGGCATAGCCGACACCAAAAAACCTCTGTTTGAACAAACTGGCAGTTAGTGAAGGACAGAGAAGCCTGGCATACTGGAGTCCACGGTGTCACAAATAGTTGGACTCAGCTTAGCGACTGAATGACAACAATAACAAGCATTGAATTGACCCTTTTCTGCTCAACTTTTTCCCACTCTGTAAATAAAACAAATATTTTCATTCTGCATTTCATTTTGATAATTCAATACTGGTTCATCTATGAAAGCAACTATGTTTAAAGTGAAAAAAAATATTTATGGACCTCGAGGAATATTTGGTTATCAATATTCATGGAGACAACATGGCTAAACTTAAATGTAACCACCTCCAAAATGTTGTTTTTATTTTTGATGGCTTTTCTGGCGGCTCGGCAGTAAAGAATCCACTTGTTAATGTGGGAGACGCAAGTTTGGTCCCTGGGTTGGGAAGATTCCCTAGAGAAGGAAATGGTAACCCACTCCAATAATTTTGCCTGGGAAATGCTATGGACAGAGGAGCCTAGTGGGTTACAGTCCATGGCGTCTCAAAGAGTAGGACCCAATTTAGTGACTAAACAACAGCAATGAACTTATTTTAAAAGCCCCTTTTTGATTTTGAAGATAAACAACCATCAGGACACAGATAGTCATATCACTCTGAGATTTTAGTTAGTGAATCAAAATCATCAAGGTATAGAGATTTGCCCTGTTTGAGAGAATGTATCACAAAATATTGTAAAGCATATATCCTCCAATTAAAAATAAATTATGAAAAATTTGTTTCACAAGATAGGAAGAGCTCTGGATTTTTAGCAAAATATAATATATATTGCTATTTGAAACAAATTAAATTTACACATAATGGAAGAAACACTTTGATTTTATTTTTTAAAGTTACATGGGGAGTAAAGAGGTAAATAGGAAGAGAGAAAATAAGTTAGTGGTGTATTCAAAATTCTGCATTTCACTTGTTATCAGTAAAACTACTGAAAAACCAACAGGATTAAAGGGAACCTGGTCCAGTTGGTACAGTGGTAAAAGAATCCACCTGCTAATACAGGAGATGCAAGAGACATCCTCTGAAGTAGGAAACAGCAAGCCACTCCAGTACTCTTGCCAGGAAAATTCCATGGACAGAGGAGCCTGGCAGGTTATAGTCCATGGTGTTGCACAAAGTCGGACATCACTGAGCAACTAAGCATGTAGCACAGGTTTATATTCATAAAAATTAGTTATGCATTACTTAGAGTACAGACAGATCTAATGTTACAAATATACCTAAAATACAGTGGCTTAAACAATAAGGAGGTTTATTTCTTTCTCACACAATGGTTCAGAAGTACATGGGTGGTTCAAGATCAATAGATGGCTCTGCCCCAGTAGGTCTTTAAGGAACCGAGATGTCCTTTGTCTTGTTGCTCTTTCCTTTTCTAGGATGTTGTCCATGTGGTAGAAGATGGCTGGTGGCTAAGTACATTCTAGACAGAGTATGTGGTTTAAGAGAATACTTATGGCTGAGAAAGGAACAGGGAAAGACTGGGCTAATATGATCTGAGTGATATGGATATAAAAAGTTATGTGGATAGAAGGAGGTATATGGATAGAAAGAGAATGAAAATTTAAAAATTCTGAACCATTTTAGGACAAATTTTTAGAAATATAAAAATAGGGTGATCTAATTAAATAATGGACTAGGAAGATTTTGGCAGTTATCTTGAAGATGACTCAAGATGAGTAGTATAGAAGATGAGATTTCTAAGAGAAAAATAGTGCTGTCTGTCTGGCAATTTTGTACATAATAAGTTGCTAACTAAATATTTAATGATGTACAACAGTGTTAGGATGAGTAGCCACTGGCTAACCACTGGGTGCCATGTAACTCCCACTGAGGAGGAAATAACATGACTCTGAATATACTTAGCCCCTTATTGAATTTCTGAGAAGCACACTGTTTCCTAGAGATCTACAAGAATAAAGGGTTAGAGAAGGAAATACTCAGGCCCTCAGTTGGAGAAGACTCTTGAGAATCCCTTGGACTGTAAGGAGATCCAACCAGTCCATTCTAAAGGAGATCAGTCCTAGGTGTTCATTGGAAGGACTGATGCTAAAGCTGAAACTCCAGTACTTTGGCCACCTCATGAGAAGAGTTGACTCATTGGAAAAGACTCTGATGCTGGGAGGGATTGGGGGCGGGAGGAGAAGGGGACGACGGAGAATGAGATAGTTGGATGGCATCACCGACTCAATAGACATGGGTTTGGGTGAACTCTGGGAATTGGTGTTGGACAGGGAGGCCTGGCATGCTGCAGTTCATGGGGTCTCAAAGAGTCAGACATGGCTGAGTGACTGAACTGAACACAATTAATAAGATTGAGTGGATGACTATCCTTTAAAACAGGGGTCATGAAACTTTTTCTGTGAAGTGCCAGATAATAAATATTTTAGGATTTTGTACCATATAGTCTCTGTCACAGCTACTGAGTTCTGCTATTATAAGGCAAAGTATTCATGGGTAATATGCAAAGAAATGGGAGTAGTGGTATTCCAGTAAAACTTTATCAATAAAAGGTAGAGGGCCAGATTAGGCCTATAGACCATACTTTCTTGGCCTCTGTTTTAAAGCAATGAAATGAGAATAATTAGGTAAAATAGGGAAAGTTTTTTTTTTAATTGTAAGATTATAAAAATTCATAAATAAGTTGCACTCTACTAGATATAAACTATTTAGAAAGATCAACAGTAAGTAATAAAGAAGATATTAATGTTCTCAGAGGGTGCAGATGCTTTGGAGTAGAAGATAACATTTCATTATATAACATTAACAGCATTATAAATATTGTTGCCTCTATGAATGTTTGGATTCTAAAAACAATATTGATAAACCAGCATAAGTTTGTAAAGAACTAGAAAACATTAAAATTATATTTAAAATAATTTTAAGAAATCATAAAGAAAAGAGAAATTATTGTGTATTTCATTCATTGAGTTTCTCTCTTTCTTTTTTGTTTGTTATAATTAGTCAGTCAGTCCTTCTGAAAAGGACTCATCTGGTATAGATAAACTGATTCTAAATCTCACTCCAGACCTTCAAAATACCTTCATGATATAAAAAATTATATCAGGAAAAGGTGCAGAATTACAGGTAGACTAACAACTGAGACCATTGTTCCTTCCAAAGGATTTTAAACTTTTTTATTTATACATTATAGAACCTGTTAACGTAAAATAAATTCTATTTTAAAATATTACATTAGAAAAATGTTTCCTATATAACAATGCTTGAGACTCAAACAATATTTTTATAAGATGTACCACCACCTATTTTTCTCTCAGGAATAAATGTCATCAGAAATAATTGCCTTACCTACTTTGGAAAGTGACAGTCAAGTGAATAATTATCTTAGTCCTTCACTCTGAAAAGGCTGAAAAGGGTTAAAATGTCTCTGTGGAAAGATCTGCTTGCCTGAAGGTCCCTACTCTTGGTGTGTTTGCCCTTCTAATTTTTCAAACTCCTGGCAAGAGAGCACTTTCAATCATTGTTGCTTTTAACCAATGTCTCGATAGTGTCTCTCTGTACTGGCACTATTAAGTCTTGCCAGTGAAAAATCCAATTTGGAGATCTTAAAAATGTTGAGTGGCACTCTGATGGTGATGGCCCACACTTGAGGTACTTTACAGTTTATAAAATATTTTTACCTAAATGATTGAATTTCATTTGGACCACTCCTTGGGATGAACAGGGTTGTGGTTCTTATTTTCTAAAGGAAAAAATAAATTCAAGGATTTGAAGCAAACTGTAGTCCATAGCAATTCAGAAAGAGCTGAAACAAAGGCAAGATCCCATTTTTTGAGACTACCGGTCTAGTCTTCTCTGTTTCAAGCCTGTCAGTTTTTCTATCTCAATACTTCCAAAGTTCATACCCTTTTTCTACTTTCCACTGAGAACTGTGAGACAGACTTTATAATATCGATGGTTAAACCAGGGGAAAAATCACAACAGCTAAGCATATCAAAAACTTAAATAGTGACTGTATGAAGTCTCCCATTACCAAACCTCACTATTAGCCAAGAAGATGAAGTCCTTGGCCCTCTTACCCCAAGCATTAACTGTGTGTCCTTGGACAAATCAAGTAACCTATCTGGGTCTTGGCTTCTTTATCTCTTAGATGAAAGGATTATATAAGATCCTTCCTGCACATAAAATTCTGAAACATTAGTAAAGAGATACACATTCCTTAAAAAAAATTGTTCTGTTTTGTTCCCTCTTAGAATTGCTGGAGTGGACTTCAGACTGCAGTATTACAGCTGCCAATTCTTTAACAGTTTGGACTGTGTAGCACTAACTTAAATTCACCTGTGGGAATAGAGTTGGAGGCAATACACCATCTCAACTTGCTGTGTTTGTGTTTTCAAAACCACTAAGGGAAGTTGGGCTGAAACTGGTTTTGGAAAAATACAGAAACTCTATATCAAACTTGACAAGAAAGTTAACTGTATGCCTTATTAATGAGTTTTGACTGTATTAGTAATTTCCTATTGCATTGTTTTGAGATTCAGTTATGTTGGCACAAAATAAAAAACAATGTGGTTCCAATTTAATTTAATCTGTTAAGAGTCCAATGTGGGACACAGGTGCATACTATTTGAATGTATGTAACTAATACAGTTTAAAATTTACATAATTGATAAATTGCAGGCTTTATTAGACTGACATCAATAAAAGTGTCTGACTGATCTATATTTTATGAATCTCTCTGGGGAGTCATCTTGCTTCTCCTATTTTTGTTTATCACCAGACCCAGATTTTGGCTTGAAGAATTTCCAAAGATAAAATGGTCAGTCTCAATAATCAACATCATCAACTCCATGCCTCTTATTTCCTCTCCTCTCTCCTCTTCTCCTATTTTTTTGGCTTTTGAAGAGATGATTATTATAAGATGGACAAACTTCCCAACAGTATCCAGCATAGCTACCCACAAACATATCTTTGAATCCAGCAGACAAGCCTGTGGTCGGTTCCTATTTTGCCACTCCTTTATAACATAAGGTCATCCAGTTCAATTGAAAGGCTAGATGCTGAACTGTTACTTCTCTAATTCCACAAAGTAGCTAGCCATCCAAACACATAATTAAAGAGGGCAGCAGCCTGTGTTCCAGAATGCTGATGTAATATTTCGGGGAAGAGTATGTTGGTGAAGTCAGTAGCACGCCCACCTAGCCACTACTATATTTGTCTAAAAAGAAGGCTATTTTTCTTACTCTGTAGACATTTAAGCTCAAGTCTGTTAATTGTTTGCAGTTCAAAGTTTGTCCATGTTGAAATTAATCATACATAGTCTAATGAATACCAAACTGTGTGGACTGCCAGAGAACTCCTGTGTCAGTTTCCCTGGTGTGACGAACTTGCCAGTGACCTTTAAAGTTATTCACTTTCTCTTTGCTTTAGAGTTTTTGAACTCTAATCTTTAAAATATAATACATATCTCTTACTCTACATGAAATCATAATTAAACATATGTAATGAGTCTTAAGTCTATTAGGAAGAAGTTGTTGTATAAGTATATATCTTCCCACTAATTCACCTCCTGTACATTGTCAATGCTAGCAGTTAATTTTTATTCTTTGTTTTAATTAAATCTGTACAAATGTAAGTTTCTAAAGTGCTTTATTTAAAGAAATGTCTTAACAGTCCCCACTACCGAGCCCCCTTCTTAAAATATATCTGTGGAATTTACAGAAGAACAATAGAGATTATCAACCCAAGACTGAAAATTTCGCCTTCTTTGTATCTTAATAGGGAGCGTGTTTAAATACCTAAGTATGGTTTTATTTATTGTGGAAGCAGAAAGCATTTTTTTTAAACTGAAGAACTTTCAAATCTTATTACCGATGCACAGATGAAACACTGTCCATCCTCCCTTTGCTCCTGCTTCTAGATACACGTCTCTTTCCTGGAAAGCACGGCATAAATACGGAAAATGGAAATTTAGCTCTTTTTATGCACTTCATAATTACAGGGTTACATTAGTATTACTAAGAAATTGTGTTTGTTTTTAATTATGATTCCAAAGGAAAGCAAATCCAGGAGCAGATGAGTAATAGATCAGGTTCAGTTGGAAACTTTTGTGTATGTTACTTTTTAAGAAATTCTGAAAGCCTTCCCCGTACTCATCCCGCTGGTAGAGGGGACCCAAAAGAAGAAGACGAGAATATGACATACCGATCTTGTACACTGTCTGTAGCTGTAAACATCCCAGGCCCTTCGAGAATCTCACTCTGGCAAAAGTATTTTGAATCATACCACTTCCTTCCCTTTCTGTAGTGCTTCAGGAGGCTAAGGTACTTTTTGAAAAAATCTTGGAAGAACTGAGACTATCTAAACTTATCTTTCTAGACTTTTCTACACATCTACCAGAATGAACTCCCAGCAGACTAGTCTTTTCTGAAAAGAATAGAACGAGTCATTTGCTGACAGAAGCTGAAGGACAAACTTTCACGCCCTTTCTCTAAGTCTAGATAGAAAAAAAAATGTAGTGGAGAGTTAATAAAATTCATATGATTCTGTTGAAGCCTCTTTGGAAACACTGAAAATGGATTTCAGGCATTTCTGCATGAAAATCATCTTTGATGTGTCTCTGAAATGAAAGAGATGATTAGAAAGGAAAAGGGACAGGGAAGTGGATGTAGAGGGAAGGAAAAAGTTGCATGGTGA
Source organism: Bubalus bubalis (assembly GCF_019923935.1). Classification (NCBI taxonomy): domain Eukaryota; kingdom Metazoa; phylum Chordata; class Mammalia; order Artiodactyla; family Bovidae; genus Bubalus; species Bubalus bubalis. Next base: position 75,042,221 of record NC_059166.1, on the reverse strand, counting down.
GATACCATTTCAGGGAGACCAGTTTCCCCAGAGAGTATCTTTACTTTCTACTTTACTTGGCCTGTGTAAATACAGCCTCTGCAAGCCTCTCTTCTCCTTTCTCTTCCTTCTTTCTCTGGAAAGAAATTCTCATTTTACTGTAACTATTTTTGAATGTAGAAATTTGGAAATTCACTTCATATTCAGTTTTCTCAACATAGGTGCTATTCATCTAAATTTTTATTTTGGTAAATGTAAGCAAACCACAATAAGATTCAAAGACAGGTAAAATGAAGGGGCAACTTTTCAACACTTAACCATCTTCAAAAAGAGAGAACTTCATAAAAGCATTCCTTTCATTGCCTTCATCTGGAATATTTCTTTTTGTTAGGATCAAAGATTTGACAGAGAGGAAAGACCCCTCCACCCCAATTTTACACAGAAATATATATCAACAGGAAAGACTCCTTAAGTGAAAACATTCCTACAATAACCTTCTTTATTTCCATCTCTTTACCTAATAAGTTTTCTGAGACACTTTAAAAAATGAAATGGAAGAAAGGAAATGTTCTTTGTAGGCATTTCATATTATGACTGCATTCAACAAACAGATTATAAAATACAGCCGACACAGCTCTTTTTAAAAAATCTGCATTTGTGTCATGTACGCTAAGGATTCAAATGACTAAGAAATATTCCACTGTTATTAAGATATCTGATACTGTGTTGAAATAAAATTTGCACATAATTTATTGTTCCAACAACTGGGTAGAAGGGTAAAATTAAAATATGCTTTAGATTCCTTAAAAGACCCCAGTGATTTTCCTGTATCACTGAAGGACAAGTCTAGTCTTTTCTGAAAAGAATAGAACTGCAAATTCTACGTCTGGGCTAAAGACAAAAGTATATACACTTTTTTCTTTTGGACATATGCATAATTCTGTGTGATAGAGAGTAAAACATCCATATTGTTGGCATCTCAGTTGCAGGAAACACAACTCATCTTTCTGACCATAATTAAAAAATATTTTTTATTACAGAAAACAGTGTATAGAGATACAAAAAGGAAAAAACTAAACATTATTTATAATCCTCTGTCCTCTTCCACCCATAGATATTCACCTGCTGATGCCCTGAAGTGGCTCAGACAGTAAAGAATCTGCCTGCAGTGCAGGAGTAGGTTTGATCCCTGGGTCGGGAAGATACCCTGGAGAAGGCAATGGCTACCCACTCCAATATTCTTGCTTAGAGAATCCCATGGAAAAGGAGCCTGGCAGGCTACAATCCATGAGGTTGCAACGAGTCGGACACAACTAAATGACTAAGCGCACACATACATGGCCTGAAGTGGGGGTAGATGCCATTGATGTGGATTTGAGTTTAGTGTCCATGAGAGGGCTAAAGAGGACCTTGAACCTTCAAGAGGAAGGAGATTTGAATAGAAACATCTATCAAAACCTAGATTATTTACATCAAACTGAAAAATTTCTTGAATTTTTATTTTTGCAGCAATTGAAACAATCAACAAAATTAAAACTCAAACTACAGAAAGGGAGGAAATATTTGCAAATGATATATCCAATAAAGAGTTTATATCCAAAATATATAAGGTGCTCATACAACTCAGTAGCAAAAAGCCAAATAATCTGATTATAAAATAGGCAAAAGACTTGATATGACACTTTTCTTACAAGAAATACAAATGGTGAACAGGTATATGAAAACATGCTCATAACAATTATTAGGGAAACGTAACTTAAAGTCAAAATGAGATATCACCTCAAACTTGTTAGGCTGGATGTTATGAAAAAGTTGAAAATAACAGGCTTGGGCACGGATGTGGAGAAATGGGATCCCTCCCTATCCTGTTGGGGAGATCATAAATTGGTATAGGCATATGGTGGAGGAGGTTCCTCAAGAAATTAAAAATATGATCTAGCAATCCCACTTCTGGGTATATATTCAAAGGAAATAAAATCACTATCTAGAACTCACTCCCATGTTCATTTTTCACATTAATGAAGATACAAAACAATTTGATGACAAATGCAGGTATAAACAAAATATCTTGTAAGCAATTTGATCTTAGATTGAAACTCCTCTCTTTTTCTCTATTTGTTGCAAAACATTCTCAAGTTTAAAGATAGGTTTTTTAAAGATTGTATAAATTTTATTAATGTAAAAACATTTAGACACTAGGAACCTTGGGAAACATGAGTGTCTCCCAGTTCCTTCAAAACTAAATGTTAAATGCTGTCAATTTAGCTTTTGCTTTGTCTGCTGTGAAATGTTTTTTTATCACAAGACAAAAGAATGAAAATCAAATAGATTTTTAATGGATGTAAAACTCTTAGTCATAAAAATAAGTTAAAGAAGAATTTTTGAGAAAAGTTTTTAAGGATAGGCATTTAAAATTTAAAGTCTTTATTGTTCTTTTGTTGATCTTTCTCATTTTAAAATATAGTCTTTAATTTTGTGCCAAAGGACTTCTATTTTTTGCATTACTAAGAAGTTGCTTGATGGATGATGATATTGTCCACACTCTGCCTGGTGATCCATCTCAACATTGTTCTGGTGAATTTTGTACAAATAATTTTACAAAGGCTTATTCAGTTTCTTAACACCTCCCATGGGAACCTGGGTTTGGCAGCCTTCTATTAGTGATTATAACATTTAGCGTGAGCTGAATCAAGACACAGACTGTGATGTATTCTATTTAAAATCCATTTGTGAGGCATTAGCAAAAGATTTATGAGAATATTGTAATAATACTGTTTAATGGAAGGTAAGAATGTCTTTAGCTATGTGAATAAATAGAGTTTGATTAGATTTAAAGAAGTGGTTTAAGGTTCATTGTTTTCTTATATATTTGAAAAGGCAATCAACACTATAGTATTAGAAAATATCATGTATTAACTTTTGAAATCCAGTTTATATTCATGTGGGTTTTATGTACATGAGGCAGAACTGTATCCTTAAGTAGGTCATATAACTTCCTGTTCTTTTGAGAATTCAGGCTGGCTTTTGTTTTGGAGTGGCTCAAACAAGGCTCAGGCCTTTGGCCTCTTCTCCTAGATAGCTCTTCAGTTCAGTTCAGTCCTTCAGTCGTGTCCATCTCTCTGCGACCCCATGGACTGCAGTATGCCAGGCTTCTCTGTCCATCACCAACTCCTGGAGCCTACTCAAACTCATGTCCATCACGTCAGTGAAGCCATCCAACCATCTCATCCTCTGTCGTTCCCTTCTCCTTCTGCCTTTGATATTTCCCAGCATCAGGGTCTTTTCCAATCAGTCACTTCTTCACATGAGGTGGCCAAAGTATTGGAGTTTCAGCTTCAGCATCAGTCCTTCCAAAGAACACTCAGGACTGATCTCCTTGAGGATGGACTGGTTGAATCTCCCTGCAGTCCAAGGGACTATCAAGAGTCTTCTCCAACACCACAGTTCAAAAGCATCAATTCTTCAGCTTTCTTTATAGTCCAACTCTCACAACCATATATGACCACTGGAAAAACCATAGCTTTGACCAGACGGACCTTTGTTGGCAAAGTAATGTCTCTGCTTTTTAATATGCTGTCTAGGTTGGTCATTACTTTCCTTCCAAGGAGTAAGCATCTTTTAATTTCATGGCTGCAGTAACCATCTGCAGTGATTTTGGAGCCCCCCAAAATAAAGTCTCTCACTGTTTCCATTGTTTCCTTTCCCCATCTGTTGTCGTGAAGTGATGGGACTGGATGCCATGATCTTCGTTTTCTGAATGTTGAGTTTTAAACCAATGTTCTCACTCTCCTCTTTCACTTTCATCAAGAGGCTCCTTAGTTCTTCTTCGCTTTCTGCCATAAGGTTAGTGTCATCTGCATATCTGAGGTTATTGATATTTCTCCTAGCAATCTTGATCCCAGCTTGTGCTTCATCCAGCCTGGCATTTCTCATGATGTACTCTCCATATAAGTTAAATAAGCAGGGTGACAATATACAGCCTTGATATACTCCTTTCCCGATTTGGAATCAGTCTGTTGTTCCATGTCCAGTTCTAACTGTTGCTTCTTGACCTACATACAGATTTCTCAAGAGGCAGGTCAGGTGGTCTGGTATTCCCATCTCTTTCAGAATTTTCCAGTTTGTTGTGATCCACACAGTCAAAGGCTTTGGCATAGTCAATAAAGCATGTTTTTATTGGAATTTTATTGGCATAATCAATAAAGATATGTTTTTCTGGAATTCTCTTGCTTTTTTGATGATCCATTGGATGTTGGCAATTTGATCTCTGGTTCCTCTGCCTTTTCTAAATCCAGCTTGAACATCTGGAAGTTCATGGTTCATTTACTGTTGAAGCCTGGCTTGCAGAATTTTGAGCATTACTTTACTAGCATGTGAGATGAGTGCAATTGTGCGGTAGTTTGAACATTCTAATTGCCTTTCTTTGGGATTGAATGAAAACTGACCTTTTTCAGTCCTGTGGCCACTGCTGAGTTTTCCAAATTTGCTGGCATATTGAGTACAGCACTTTCACAGCATCATCTTCTAGGATTTGAAATAGCTCAACTGGAATTCCATTATCTCCTCTAGCTTTGTTCATAGTGATGCTTCCTAAGGCCCACTTGACTTCACATTCCAGGATGTCTGGCTCTAGGTGAGTGATGGCACCATCGTGATTATCTGGGTTGTGAAGATGTTTTTTGTACAGTTCTGTGTATTCTTGCCACCTCTTCTTAATATCTTCTGTTTCTGTTAGGTCCATACCATTTCTGTCATTTATTGTGCCCATCTTTGCATGAAATGTTGCGGCAAAATTAGTATCTCTAATTTTCTTGAAGAGATCTCTAGTCTTTCCCATTCTATTGTTTTCCTCTGTTTCTTTGCATTCATCACTGAGAAAGGCTTTCTTATCTCTCCTTGCTATTCTTTGGAACTCTGTATTCAGATGGGTATATCTTTCCTTTTCTCCTTTGCTTTTCACTTCTCTACCTTTCTCAGCTATTTGTAAGGCCTCCTCAGACAACCATTTTGCCTTTTTGCATTTCTTTTTCTTGGGGATGTTCTTGGTCACTGCCTCCTGTACAATGTCACAAACCTCCGTCCATAGTTCTTCAGGCACTCTATCAGATCTAATTCCTTGAATGTATTTGTTACTTCCACTGTATAATTGTTAGGGATTTGATTTAGGTCATATCTGGATGGTCTAGTGGTCTTCCCTACTTTCTTAGGTAGCTGTACCAATTCCTTTTTGCTCTTATTCAGTCTCAAGGCATTAAATAGACTGATGGCACTAAAATTTTTATATATGGTTCAGAACTCTTTATGAACTCAGAAGAATGTGTCTGATGGCCTATGTGCAATATCTCCTTAAGATGATTTATAGGCCTATTAGACTCAGTATATTCAAAGCTTAGTTCCTTATTCCAACAGCCCCATCTCCAATTCAACTTTTCAGCTCATTGAATGGTAGGGTATCTGTAAACCTATTTTGCCTGTTTTCTCAGTGTAATTATTAATCCTCTTTGACTCTCAAAAGTACCTTCTTTAAGTTTCAGATATCATGATATATTATTATATGATTACTTATGTTCATGATAATTTCACTTTCAATGTTGTTTCAACCTCCAAGGAATAGCTATACTGTTTGTCTGTCTTTCATATCCCACATCTACTTTATCAGCAAATCCTGTGGGGTTTACTGTGAAAATATATGCAGATTTTGACCATTGTCGACATGCCCACTGTCACCACGCTGATTCAAGCTAGCATCACCTTTTACCTGGGTGATTGCAATAGTTTCCTAAAGTGGTCTTGCTGGCATCCAGAGCTCCCTATTATAATAATTGTTGGATGATAATTCTGCTCAGCTCTAGATCCTCAGCTACATGACTAGTTCTATTACTTTTTGATGGACTTCCCTGATGTCAGTATTTTAAAGCCTGCTTGGACTTGGGCGATATAGCCCTCTATCATAATTGAGTTCTCCATCACTATACTTTTCTTAACTATTGGAACAACTACCGCCTCTGTCTTGCTCATTTGCCTGGCTTCAACCTCCACTTGATTCCTGGTCACCAAGGTTACCAGATTGGATTTTGGATCCTGTACTTAGCATCTGCAGCTGTGTCTACCCTGTTTCTTTGCTCTTGCTTGGCCCAACATGTTGAGTAGTCTTTGAAAGGCCCTAATAATTCCTAGTATAATTCATCTTGCTTTAAGTAACTAAGACAGATCCATTTGGTTTGCTTAATTAAGACCACTGACATCTTGAAGTAAAGAAAGCCAAGTTCATCAGAAGAGTGAACTACTTGAGTACCAGTAATAGGAATGGTAATGATAATATATTTAGCTCAAATGTATCTACTGCAAAATTGCTTGTCCTTTTAATTTATTTGAAGAATATATCTAGACTTGCATTTAGAATTCACATTGTAATTTTATTATTTTCAAACATCAGGGCTATATTTTAGGAGAATGTTTCCTGGGATGGCGAATTTCTACAACAATTTTAAACAAATTTAAAAAGTGAACTTTGGAAATAATGCACACATATTTAATTAAAATAATCAATCCAAGAGAAATATAGTCTTGTAAAAATGATAGTAGGTAGTTTATTAGAACCTGAAATTTTTATTCAATACACCTCCCTAATAAAATGGTTATGAAGGCTTTGGCAAGAAATGATGAGACATACTTTTTTTTCCCAGTCATGCTAAATTTTTGTTCTAATGTTCAAAATTAAATAACAAATGGAAAATTTTGGCATGTCCTTGGTTTCTGAGAGATTACTTACTAGATTCATCTTCCCCCAGTCCTTGAAATTTTTTATGTCCTGATAAGTATCTTTAAATTAATTGCATATAATCCTTATAAAATCTATAATAATGTTGCACATAATGTTTCTCAACATGAATCAGTGAAAGATTTGGTTAAACTTAGGTTTGTTTTTTTTTTCAAATTCACAATGCCAAGACTTTTTTTGTCCTTTTTGAAAGGGAGTACTAATGTTCATATTTAGTATTAGAGTTTGTTGCATAGTCGAATCTGACTCTTTGCAGCTTGATGAGCTGTAGCCTACCAGGCTCCTTTTTTCATGGAATCCTCCAGGCAAGGATACTGGAGTGGGTTGCCATTCCCTTCTCCAGTGGATCATCCCAACTCAGAGATGGAACTCGGGTCTCCTGAATTGCAGGCAGATACTTTTACCATTGGAACCACAAGGGTTTAGTACTGTTTTTTAAATTATCCTATGTGAAAATACAAGTTAAGCTAAATGACATCAAATTTAACTCAGATGAGGTCACTTTCTTAACCCTTTGGTAAACTTAGCAATTTATAAACATTGAAAAATATACCTAGAAAATTTTGTAAAGAAAATAAGGCCTGATTTTACTCAGGTTCTGGAACATTTTACAAGAGAATTAATAGATGAAGGACTAGACGTCAATCCATCATGATGAAATAGTGATTTAACCATTTGTATGTTTTGATGGAGCCAATAAAACTTGAATGCTGAAGTCTTAACCAAGTCTTCTAACCTCATCCTAAAGATTAGTTTTATTTATGATATTAGAAATAAGCTACTCCTCTTGTGAATCTACCCAGTATTCCAATTACATAGCAGAAGTTTTAGATCATTCCCCACGTATATATCAGAAGCTTTTCTTTATAGATCATCTTACTCAGAAAAAGAATTCATTACTCATTTTCAAATCCTTAAAGTGTTATCAGTAAAACTCTCTCTTTTTTTTTTGGTTCTTGATTTATGAATTAGCTAAACCATCTAATAATTGGGAAACCTGCTTTCTGTGACTCTAAGGAATTGGAAGAAGTATCACAGGAGGCTATTGTAATATCTTCATTTTCTCACAAAAGTTCAAATGAAGATACAAAACATTGTCACCAAAAGGATCTCTCATGTTGCCATCCTATAGTCACACCTACTTGATGAAAGTGAAAAATGAGAGTGAAAAAGTCGGCTTAAATCTCAACATTCAGAAAACGAAGATCATGGCATCTGGTCCCATCACTTCATGGGAAATAGATGGGGAAACAGTGGAAACAGTGTCAGACTTTATTTTTGGGGGCTCCAAAATCACTGCAGATGGTGATTGCAGCCATGAAATTAAAAGATGCTTACTCCTTGGAAGGAAAGTTATGACCAATCTAGATAGCATATTCAAAAGCAGAGACATTACTTTGCCAACAAAAGTCCATCTAGTCAAGGCTATGGTTTTTCCAGTGGTCATGTATGGATGTGAGAGTTGGACTGTGAAGAAAGCTGAGCACTGAAGAATTGATGCTTTTGAACTGTGGTGTTGGAGAAGACTCTTGAGAGTCCCTTGGACTGCAAGGAGGTCCAACCAGTCCATCCTAAAGGAGATCAGTCCTGGGTGTTCATTGGAAGGACTGATGCTATGCTAAAGCTGAAACTCCAATACTTTGGCCACCTCATGCGAAGAGTTGACTCATTGGAAAAGACTCTGATGCTGGGAGGGATTGGGGGCAGGAGGAGAAGGAGACGATAGAGGATGAGATGGCTGGATGGCATCACCGACTCGATGGACATGAGTTTGAGTGAACTCTGGGAGTTGGTGATGGACAGGGAAGCCTGGCGTGCTACGATTCATGGGGTCACAAATAGTTGGACACGACTGAGGGACTGAACTGAACTGACCTGAACTTCTCTCTTTGTTTGAACTTAATCCCTGCAGCTACTAATCTTTTCTCTAAATCTACAATTTTGTCATCTCAAGAATGGCATGTAAATGAAATCATACAGTGCTTAACTTTTTGAAATCAGTTTTTCCCACTCATGATATCAAAAGTTTGCTCTTTTTGTAGCTGAGAATACATGATTTTCAGCTAGAACACTACTAGCTGAGTAGTATTCTATGATCTCTGTTTTATAATTTTCAACTTTCATCTGTTGAAGGATATATGTACTGTTTCTAGTTGTCAGTTATTACAAATAAAGCTGCTAGGAACATTCATGTGCAGGCTTTTGTGTGAACATATGTTTTCATTTTTCTGGGCTAAGTGACCAGGAATGCAATAGCTAGGTTGACTGGTAATTGCATGTTTAGTTAAAATCTTTTTAAAGAAATTGCCTAACTGTTTTCCAGAGTGGCTGTCCATTTTATATTTCCAACAGCAAGTGCAACTGATTCAGTTTCTCCACATATTTGTCAGCATTTGGTGTTTTCACTATTTTAAAATTTTAGCCCTTTTTCTAGGTGTGTGATTATATCTCATTATGACTTTAATTTGCATTTGCCTAGTGGGTAATGGCTGAGATAAGAAAGCCTTCCTCAGTGGTCAATGCAAAGAAATAGAGGAACACAACGGAATGGGAAAGACTAGAGATCTCTTCAAGAAAATTAGAGATACCAAGGGAACATTTCATGTGAAGATAGGCTCGATGAAGGACAGAAATGGGATGGACCTAACAGAAGCAGAAGATATTAAGAAGAGGTGGCAAGAATACACAGAAGAACTGTACAACAAAGATCTTCACAACCCAGATAATCACGATGGTGTGATGACTCACCTAGAGCCAGACATCCTGGAATGTGAAGTCAAGTGGGCCTTAGAAAGCATCACTACGAACAAAGCTAGTGGAGGTGATGGAATTCCAGTTGAGCTATTTCAAATCCTGGAAGATGATGCTGTGAAAGTGCTGCACTCAGTATGCCTGCAAATTTGGAAAACTCAGCAGGGGCCACATGACTGGAAAAGGTCAGTTTTCATTCCAATCCCAAAGAAAGGCAATGCCAAAGAATGTTCAAACTACCGCACAATTGCACTCATCTCACATGCTAGTAAAGTAATGCTCAAAATTCTCTAGGCCAGGCTTCAGCAGTACGTGAACCATGAAATTCCAGATGTTCAAGCTGGTTTTAGAAAAGGCAGAGGAATCAGAGATCAAATTGCCAACATCTGTTGGATCATTGAAAAAGCAAGAGAATTCCAGAAAAACATCTATTTCTGCTTTATTGACTATGCCAAAGCCTTTGACTCTGTGGACCACAATAAACTGTGGAAAATTCTGAAAGAGATGGGAATACCAGACCACCTGACCTGCATCTTGAGAAACCTATATGCAGGTCAGGAAGCAACAGTTAGAACTGGACATGGAACAACAGACTGGTTCCAAATAGGAAAAGGAGCACGTCAAGGCTGTATATTGTCACCTTGCTTATTTAATTTATATGCAGAGTACATCATGAGAAACGCTGGGCTGCAGGAAGCACAAGCTGGGATCAAGATTGCTGGGAGAAATATCAATAACCTCAGATATGCAGATGACACCACCCTTATGGCAGAAAGTGAAGAGGAACTAAAAAGCCTCTTGATGAAAGTGAAAAATGAGAGTGAAAAAGTTGGCTTAAAGCTCAACGTTCAGAAAACTAAGATCATGGCTTTTGGTCCCATCACTCCATGGCAGATAGATGGGGAAACAGTAGAAACAGTCTCAGACTTTATTTTTGGGGCTCCAAAATCACTGCAGATGGTGATTGCAGCCATGAAATTAAAAGATGCTTACTTCTTGGAAGGAAAGTTATGACTAACCTAGATAGCATATTAAAAAGCAGAGACATTACTTTGCCGACAAAGGTCCTTCTAGTCAAGGCTATAGTTTTTCCAGTAGTCATGTATGGATGTGAGAGTTGGACTATAAAGAAAGCTGAAGAATTGATGCTTTTGAACTGTGGTGTTGGAGAAGACTCTTGATAGTCCCTTGGACTGCAAGGAGATCCAACCAGTCCATCCTAAAGGAGATCAGTCCTGGGTGTTCATTGGAAGGACTGATGCTGAAGCTGAAACACCAATACTTTGGCCACCTCATGTGAAGAGTTGACTTATTGGAAAAGACCTTGATTCTGGGAGGGATTGGGGGTAGGAGGAGAAGGGGACGACAGAGGATGAGATGGTTGGATGGCATCACCGACTCGATGGACATGAGTTTGAGTGAACTCCGGGAGTTGATGATGAACAGAGAGGTCTGGTGTGCTGCAATTCGTGGGGTTGCAAAGGGTCGGACATGACTGAGTGATTGAACTGAACTGAGTGGGTAATGATATTGAACATCTTTTAATGTACTTATTTGCCAAACTTATTCTTTGATAAAATGCTTGTTCATATTTTTGATCCATTTTCTATTTGGATTATTTATATTTTAGCTCTTGAGTTTGAGGGTTCTTCATATGGATACTCGGAGAAGGCAATGGCAAGCCACTCCAGTACTCTTGCCTAGAAAAATCCCATGGATGGAGGAGCCTGGTAGGCTGCAGTCCATGGGGTCGCTACGAGTTGGACACGACTGGGCAACTTCACTTTCACTTTCCACTTTCATGCATTGGAGAAAGAAATGGCAACCCACTCCAGTGTTCTTGCCTGGAGAATCCCAGGGATTGGGAAGCCTGATGGGCTCCCGTCTATGGAGTCGCACAGAGTCGGAGACAACTGAAGCGACTTAGCAGCAGCAGCAGAATATAGATACTAGGCTTGTTAGACATGTAGTTTGCAATTATTTTCTCCCATTGCATAGTTTAACCTTAATAGGGTCTTTCACATACAAATGCTTTTAAATTTAGTAGAGGCCAATTGATCAGTTTTTTATTTTAGGGATGCTCCTTTTGGTGTCAGCTTAAGTAAGAATTCTTAGCCTAGCCTCAATCCAAATGTTTTCTCCTATTTTTTTTTTTTCAAAAAGACTTCTAGTTTAACATTTTTCATATGTATGCATGGTTAATTTTGAGTTAATTTTTATTATATAAGTTGTGACAATTAGGATGAGTTTCATTATTTTTTAAATACTTGTAGAAGTGCACTCATTCGAGCATCATTTATTGAAAAGGTTATCTTTCCTTCATTGGATTGCCTTTGCATCTTTGAGAAAAAGCAGTTTAGGATATGGTTAGAGACTATTTCTGAGTTCTCTATTCTGTTCCACTGATCTATGTGTCTAACCCTGTGCCAATACTGTGTGGTCTTGATTATTGTACCTATATAATCAGTCTTGAAATTGGGTAGACTGATTCTTCCAACTTTATTCTTCTTTTTCAAAATCAGTCAGTTCAGTTCAGTTGCTTAGATGTGTCTGACACTCTGTGACCCCATGGACTGCAACATGCCACGCTTCCCTGTCCATCACCAACTCCTGGAGCTTATTCAAACTCATGTCTATGTAGTCGGTGATGCCATCCAACCATCTCATCCTCTGTTGTCCCCTTCTCCTCCCACCTTCAATCTTTCCCAGCATCAGGGTCTTTTCCAATGAGTCAGTTCTTTGCAACAGGTGGCCAAAGTATTGGAGCTTCAGCTTCAGCATCAGTTCTTCCAGTGAATATTCAGGACTGATTTCCTTTAGGATGGACTGGCTGGATCTCCTTGCAGTCCAAGGGACTCTCAAGAGTCTTCCAATACCACAGTTCAAATGCATCAATTCTTCGGTGCTCAGCTTTCTTTATAGTCCAACTCTTACATCTATACATGACTACTGGGAAACCATAGCTTTGATTTGATGGACCTTTGTTGGCAAAGTAATGTTTCTGCTTTATAATATGCTGTCTAGGTTGGTCATAGCTTTTCTTCCAAGGAGCAAGTATCTTTTAATTTCATGGCTGCAGTCACCATCTGCAGTGATTTTGGAGGCCAAGAAAATAAAGTCTGTCACAGTTTCCATCATTTCCCCATCTATTTGCCATGAAGTGATGGGACCAGATGCCATGATCTTAATTTTCTGAATGTTGAGCTTTAAGTCAACTTTTTCACTCTCCTCTTTCACTTTCATCAAGAGGCTCTTTAGTTCTTCTTCACTTTCTGCCATAAGGGTGGTGTCATTTGCATATCTGAAGTTATTGATATTTCTCCTGGCTATCTCAATTTCCGGCTTGTGCTTCATGCAGCCCAGCATTTTGCAGGATGTACTCTGCCTATAAGTTAAATAAGCAGGGTGACAATACACAGCCTTGACATCCTCCTTTCCCAATTTGAAACCAGTCCATTGTTCCATGTCCTAGTTTCTAACTTATTTAGTTTCCTTGTCTTTCCATATAAATTTTAGAATAATCTTCTCTTTATCTAAACAAGTTTTCGCTGGGATTTTGATACATAGAACACTAAACCTGAATATTAATTTGGAGAGAATTAATACTTTAACTATTTTGAGTATCCCAAACAATGAGCATATTGTCTTTCCATTTGTTTAGGTCATCTTTGGTTTCTTTCATTATTTTTTGTTTCTTTGTTTTGTTTTGTTTTGTTTTTAGGTTTTCAGCATACTATCTGAAATCTTGTATTTTTGTTGAACTTACACCTAAGTATTCAACTTTTTGAGTGATTATAAATAGTATTGTGTGTGTTTTTAATTTATTTATTTTAATTGAAGGCTAATTGCTTTACAATATTCTTGTGGTTTTGCCATACATTGACATGAATCCCCCATGGGTGTACCTGTGTTCCCCATCCTGAACCCCCCTGTCACCTCCCTTCCCATCCCATCCCTCAGGGTCATCCCAGTGCACTAGCCCTCAGCACCCTGTCTCATGCATTGAACCTGGACTGGTGATCTATTTCACATATGATAATATACATGTTTCAATGATATTCTCTCAAATCATCCCACCCTCACCTTCTCCCACAGAGTCCAAAATAGTAATGTGTTTTAAATTTTAGTATGCATTTGTTCATTGCTACTATATAGAAATGCAATTAATTTTGTATGCTTATCTTGTATCCTGAAATCTTGCTGAACTCATTTATTAGTTCTAGCAGGTGTTTTGTGCATTCCCTGGGAATTTTAACATGGACAATGATATCACAAGCCTATGGTGACTGTTTTGTTTCTTTCTTTCCAAGTTATCTGAGTTTGATTCCCTTTTCTTGCATTACTCAGTGGCTAGAACTTCCAGCACAGTGTTATACAAGAGTGGTGGAAGCAGACATCCTTCATTTAATTTCATTCTGTTTTTCTCTCTAGTTATTGAATTTACTTCAATCTTCAAATTTTATTTAATCTGTAAGGGTTCTGACCAGTGATCAGAACCCTATTACTCTTGTATATTAATTTGTACACAAGGCTGCTGAGTTGTAAAATAAAGAAGCATGCCGTCTATTCCTTTCAGGTCCTAAAGACAACATTAAACATTATAATAAAAATATGACTTGAGAAACAACAATTTTAAGCTTCCTTTGCCTTGGCATAGATAATATTGAATCCTTTCTGTAAAAGATCCTTGATATAATAAAATAGTCAAACAAGAAGATCCCCAAGGAGCCACAAGTGAACAACCCAACTGCTTCTATAAGGAGAGGCAGGAAAGGGAAGTTGGAAGAAATTTGCTACAAAGCAGAGAATAACTACAGAGCAAAGGTCTCACTAGTAATGATGGGAAATGCTTTTAGGGTTTATGGAGCCTAGAAATTGTAATATAAACAGGCTGGGACCCAGAGGTTATTCATACTTTGACTCCATCAGTAACTAGTATACAACCTGGGGCCATGTCTGTACATCTTGAAGTGTTTCCTGATGCCTTTTACTTTTAATTTAAGGATGGAAATATCTACTTTAGAGAGTCAGTTTATGAATTAGATGAAATAAAGTATAATATTTATATGATGAATTAGTTTGGTACATAGTGAGTATTCAGTGTTGATTTCATTTTCCTTTTTCTCTCATTGTTCTGCTAACACAAAGTGTTTTATAAAATGTGTGCTAATACAAAGAACAGAGAAGGAGGCATTTTGTAGAAGGTACTTGACATCATGTGACATGAACATAGTAATGCTGTTCAGTAGAAAATACAAGCAGAAATACCTATTGATAATAAACATATTTGAGATTTTGTATTTTAAGTATATGTATGGAACATCTTTATTTATTTAAACACATCTATTGAACATCTATATTTAAATATATATATTTAGTATCTTTAAACTGATATTTCTTACCCAGTGAGGAAGCAATCTAACATGGAGTTTGAGAAACCATGAAATAAGAGAAGGACCAACCGACAACTAAATGAGCAAAAACAGGAGACAGATAATTGAAACCGCTAGTGCCTCTAAGATTTACTCCAATGAAGAAAATTTGGTAGTTTACTCCAGAACTGCATTAAAATTATGCTTAAATAAAACTGGTAGCTGACTATTCATTGTGAGGCTATAGTCTTATTGTTCCTGGATCTTGATAAATGCAGATATGGATAAAGGAGAGATATTTTGTTTATTTTTTGTTTTAATTTTGAAAGCTTTTATTAGTTATATTCTCTCTTTGTGATGAGGACTTGTTCCCTCTTGGGTGTACCAATAGTTACATAGTTAAGTGTTGGGATTATTAAAAACTATGCCACACACGGAAGACTCAAAATTATTGCAAATGTCAAAGAAGGTTAGGGTTGTAGTTTAACCCTGAGCAATATCAGCCTGTCATTAAAGAATTCGTATTTACTGACTGAAATTATTGCTTCAAAAACAAGGCTTAAAGAGTGCATTTTTTTCTGGATGATTTCATAGCTGATCTTTGACTCTTACCTCTTCCAAATTTTGTAAAATATTTTTGAACATTCCTGAAAAAGAACTACACAGCACATCGAGATGCTCCACCTGGCTGCTGCCCTTTTAGTTGGCAGGGCCTGATGAGCTGTGTAATTACATACGTGTTTCACCAACAATACAAGGGGCACGGTAATGTTTTTCATCTTTTCCATTATCGTATACTTAACTAGAAAGCATACACTCATTTGGCATCCTAAGCACTTTTGATTGATTTACAGTGTCAGTAAAATTTACAGATTATGCATTCCAAAAGATAAGAGGGAATTAATGTCTTAGGAAAAGTTTTCAGCATAGCTCCTTTTGCCAACATTAATTTTTTTAGCATTAGTGTGTCTAAATGTGCAGAAGCAAGTAAACATGGATAAGTGTAATCCAAATTAAATTGCTGAGAATATTATTTTCCATTTGATTTGCTCTAGGTTTATAAGTAATAGTTCTTGATGTATACTTTGAAGTATGTCCTGACTTCTAATAGCAATGTCAAAATAATTTTCAGAATGCTCCATTACGTGTTGTCTCATACTCCCTTTGGATATGCTAGCTTTTTCTTCCCTGTAACACATTTAGATTTAAAACAAGTGAAATCAATAAAAATAATAAAAGAAGTATAATATGAATTTCAAAGGTGGAACAGCAGAGTACCTCTTGGTATTTTGGAAATTATATATTGTCCAATAAGAAATAATATGAGATTTTTCCTCATTATATTTTAGCTTTACTTACAAATTTTATGCACCTCATAATAAAGGCTATTCAAACAATTGAGAAAGTTTAGCTTGAAAATCTAGTTTACCAAAAGACTTGACAGTTCTATAAAATACCCTCTACTCTTACATACTCTTAAATCACATTATGGATATATCAGTAAGAAAAAAATATTTTATATACATATAAAAATAAGTCTTATTTAGAAGGGTTATATATTATTGAAAGTAAAAAATCAATACTTTCAAGTTCACGTTTATATAAGCTTGCCAAGACTTTGCTTTATAAAATAACTAAATTTGGCTTTTAAATCATTCTTTCCTTAATGATTTATTTAAGGCAAATCTGCTATTTTAGGGGTTAAGTGAGTTTTTAAGAATAAATATTTAGGATCTCAGAAAAGCATATTTTGTCTGTCATGGAATAAATCAGATATTTAGGGAACAAAGGATCTACAAGGCCTAAATAATTTTTTAGTCAGGTTGCATTTTGAGTAAATATAGACAGAATTTCTTTCTAGAAATTTAGTGTTAAGAGTGGGTTTGTTTGACACAGACAGGCATCAGTTGGCTTCTGGAGAAAATGAATATCCACATAGGATTAGGACACAGACATTCCTAGCTAAGGAGTCAATGAGCAGAGATTGTTAGGTTGCAAGTTTTTATTATGCCAAAACTGTAACCAAAGGTGATTTTTCCCCTTGGGAATGTAGCTGGTTATTTATTTGACTCCTGAAAAGTCTCATGTACTGGATAAGAAGAGAATTTTCTTGGTTTCATTTGTTGCTTTCATCTTGATTCATTTTGAGTGATTATTTTAAGCTCATTTCTCTTCAGATCTGGAGGAATCATTTAACCTTTGATTTTAGAATCTCAAGATGAAATTATTCATATTTTCTTTCTTTAAAGTCCAAACAGAAATGCCTTTTAAAGAATTGGTTAATTAGGAAGCCACAAACATTTTCCACTTATCAGGAATTATTCAGGTATATTATGAACTAGGCCAGTATTTACCTGTTCTCTTTTTAAAAATTTTTTAAATATAAATTTATTTATTTTAATTGGAGGATAATTACTTTACAATATTGTATTGGTTTTGCCATACATTGACATGAACCCGCCACGGGTGTACACGTGTTCCCCATCCTGAACCCCCCTCCCACCTCCTTCCCCACCCCCTCCCTCTGGGTCATCCCAGTTCACCAGCCCCGAGCACCCTGTCTCATGCATTGAACCTGGACTGGTGATTCGTTTCACATATGATAATATACGTGTTTCAGTGCCATTCTCCCAAATCTTCCCACCCTCTCCCTCTCCCACAAAGTCCAAAAGACTGTTCTATACATCTGTGTCTCTTTTGCTGTCTCGCAGCAAAATGATAATTGCTATCATTACCATCTTTCTAAATTCCATATATATGCATTAGTATACTGTATTGGTGTTTTTCTTTCTGGCTTACTTTACTCTGTATAATAGGTTCCAGTTTCATCCACCTCATTAGAACAGATTCAAATGTATTCTTTTTAATGGCTGAGTAATACTCCATTGTGTATATGTACCACAGCTTTCTTATCCATTCATCTGCCGACAGACATCTAGGTTGCTTCCATGTCCTGGCTATTATAAACAGTGCTGCGATGAACATTGGGGTACACGTGTCTCTTTCAATTCTGGTTTCCTTGGTGTGTATGCCCAGCAGTGGGATTGCTGGGTCACATGGCAGTTCTATTTCCAGCTTTTTAAGGAATCTCCACACTGTTCTCCAGAGTGGCTGTACTAGTTTGCATTCCCACCAACAGTGTAAGAGGGTTCCCTTTTCTCCACACCCTCTCCAGCATTTACTGTTTGTAGACTTTTGGATAGCAGCCATTCTGACTGGCGTAAAATGGTACCTCACTGTGATTTTGATTTGCATTTCTCTGATAATGAGTGATGTTGAGCATCTTTTCATATGTTTGTTAGCCCTCTGTATGTCTTCTTTGGAGAAATGTCTGTTTAATTCTTTGGCCCACTTTTTGATTGGGTCATTTATTTTTCTGGAATTGAGCTGCCGGAGTTGCTTGTATATTTTTGAGATTAATTCTTTGTCAGTTGCTTTGTTTGCTACTGTTTTTTCCCATTCTGAAGACTGTCTTTTCACCTTGCTTATAGTTTCCTGTTTTGATAAAAGATTCATGAAGCTACCCAAAGACTCTTGCAGAGGAGGAGTCCTTGGATTAAGGGGTGGAGACAAAGTGGGGTGTAATGGTGTGGATGCCCTGCTTCAATCAGACTAATTCTACCTTTATATTTTACATATTCATCTTCTATGTAGGCTGTCATTTAAGAAAATGTTCAGATCTAAAATTTGCATGCTTTAAGAAAAAGAAGATATTGACTAGAATTTAATTCAGTACAATTCACTAACAAATCTATCAATTTATTAACTGTCATATAGTGCTTTTCTGAGTATTTTAAATTATTCAAAGAAATAAAACCATTAAGTTTAGCTTATAATTTAGTATTTTTTAAAAAGAAAGAATAAAGGAAAAATTTGTTATTATAGAGTTGTCCACTGAATTCTCATTAAGTAGAGGGGAAAAAAAAATAACTCAAATGGACATGTATGCTAAATTCTTTGAGGCCCTTGTTGATTTGCTTGTCTTAATTGATATGGGACTAGTAACTAGTTAAATCACCCTAAGAAATAAATTGGAATTTAGGGTTGGTACTCAAGGTTATAATTCAGAAAAAGAAAATGCACATTCAAGAGAGAAAAATATGTAGGAAACAAGAAACAGTTCTGCATAAAGGAACTAGTAGAATGTATTAAGTTAAATTCTCCAGGCCAGAAAAGTGGAGTGGGTAGCCTTTCCCTTCTCCAGTGGATCTTCCTGACAGGAATTGAACCAAGGTCTCCTGCATTGCAGGCGGATTCTTTACCAACTGAGCTATCAGGGAAGCCCCAAGATAGAATAGTTTAGTATAAAATTTAAACACCAAAGCTACTGGAGCCCCTCGTTTCCAAAATGTAGAGCAAGTCAACATGACTTGTATAGAGTCAGATAAGCAAATTGCTGTTCAGAAACCTGTAATAACTAACGCCCACTAGAGGAGGAGATGAAGGCATCCTGATGACTGTGTTTTATTTCTCTCAAGTTAATAATTTGTAATTATTTTCACTTGTATTTATTTAATTACCTGTGAGGTTAGATTTTTTTTCATGTTTATTAGATATTTATGTTTCTCTTTTATGTATGTTGGTTCAAGTTTTTTATTACTAATTCACTTATTTCCTTAATTTCCATAGGCTTTTTTACATTTTTATCAATATATAATTTTTAATATAAAATAAATGTGTAATTATTGCATATCACTGTAGAAAATTTATAAAACTTGGAGAAGTATGGAGAAAGAATATTAGTGTATGCAGCCTCACCAGGTGTCACAAAATTGAAGCCACACTGATTTACTGTGTTGTGATCTGCTTTGGCATTAATATGCACTGACCTATTTTTCATGGCATTAGTTAGTTCAGTCGCTCAGTCATGTCCAGCTCTTTGTGACTCCATGGACTGCAGCACTCCAGGCCTCCCTGTCCATCATCAGCTCCCGGAGTTCACGCAAACTCTTGTCCATCGAGTCGGTGATGCCATCCAGCCATCTCATCCTCTGTCTCCCTCTTCTCCTGCCTTCAATCTTTCCCAGCATCAGGGTTTTTTCCAGTGAGTCAGCTCTTCACATCAGGTGGCCAAAGTATTGGAGCTTCAGCTTCAGCATCAGTCCTTCCAATGAATATTCGGGACTGATTCCCTTTAGGATGGACTGGTTGGATCACGGCATTAAGCCTTACTGTAAAGTACAAGGTGTAAACTTTGCTAAAGCAAACCCTTATTATTTGCTGTTAAAATCATTTACACTCTTTATTTCAATTATAAGTAATGCTCAATGACCTTACAGATACATATTTGTAGATGACTTTTTTATTGTGGTATAATACACAACATAGCATTTACCATTTTAGCCATTTTTCTTGTACAGTTTTGTGGTATTAAGTATAAGTAATCATGCAACCATTACTGCTATCTATCTCTAGAATTCTTTTCATCTTGAAAAATTGAAAGTCTATAGCCATTAAACAATAATTCCTGCTTTCCCCTCCCCCAACCCCTAACGACCACCATTCAGTTTTCTGTCTCTATGATTTTGACTGCTCTAGATAAGTGGAATCATACAGTATTTATCTTCTTATAACTGGCTTATTTCACTTAGCATAATGTCTTCAAGGTCTGTCCATGCAGTGTCTTATGCTAGAATCTCCATCCTTGTCTAAGGCTGAAGAATGTTCCATTGTAGTATATACCACATTTTGCTTATCCAGTCATCTGTCAGTTGACATTTGCATGACTGCCACATATTAGCTACTGTGAATAATGCTGCTATGAACATGAGTATACAGATATTTCTTCAAGACCCTGTTTGCAGTTCTTTGGGGGTACATACTCAGAAGTAGAATTTCTGGAAATGGTAGTTCCATTATTAATATTTTGAGGAACCACCAGACTCTTTTCCATAGTGCCCATACCATTTTACATTTCCACCAACACTTCCCAAGGTTCCAATTTCTAGGGAAAGCACAGTATTTGGTAAATA
This sequence comes from Bubalus bubalis, assembly GCF_019923935.1. NCBI lineage: Eukaryota > Metazoa > Chordata > Mammalia > Artiodactyla > Bovidae > Bubalus > Bubalus bubalis. The sequence continues at coordinate 75,021,366 of NC_059166.1, read as the reverse complement.
TTAGGTCATATAGCAATGAAAACGTGAATCAAGTGTTTTCTTTGTAAACTTGGAGATTTCTGAGTAGTCTTTTGGCATTCAATTCATTTTTCCCTTCAAAGTTTGTGAAAAACCCTATAGGCTCCCCACAAAGGCTTTACTATGATGCTCTAGGAAACAAATCCACTTTGCACATATGGAAACTATCTCCCCCTGACCTGTTTATTTACTGAAACCGAATAGGGCTATATCATATTGAAGGCTGCTCTTCGTAAACTGGCTGATTTTAATCTATTGGGCTGCAGTGTGCAACCTAAAGTGTTTTATAGCTCACATTAAGAACATTTTTACTGAGTCCTTATAACGCACGCCATATAATAGGTCTTATGAGTTCACCAAGAGGTTGCCGCTACATTCACGTCATTATTACTATTATTTTGCTTTTTGGCGCATATTGTTGGTAGGTTCTATATATGAGCTTCTATATATAATTCTTCACTCTTGACATTTAAAAAAATAGTTCTTAAGTGATAGAGTTTGCACTTTAGATTCAGACCACATGAGTTCCAAATCCGACTATGCCATTTACCAGATCTTTGATTTTAAACAAATCACTTTATTTTCTAAGAATTGATTTTCCTATATATAAAATAGGGAGTTGGGATAGTTGGGAGGATTAAATACTATGATTTATATTAAATGTATAGCCCAGGGTATTTACAGACTAATCAGTGATTAATATCAAACCACTGTTTTATTATTACAAGTGAAAATATTATTTCCCCTGCTAAACTAACCTTTAGCTACCTGACTAATGCATAACATTCAAAGTGAGAATTCAACAACAAACTTATCATCATCTAAAAATAAGTAATTTGAGTTATTATTGTTAAATCACATGTTGTTAATATTCTCAAACTTGAAAACTATTCATCTTGACTAAGATGTATATTAATTCTGGTTTAACTTTTATTTCAGATTCAAGCATACATTTCATTCAGGGAAAACAGCTAGAGAATGATTACTTTTGGTAGACTTCTGAGAGAATTTTTCATGAAGAAAGAACAAAGTAATGTCTAGATATCTGGTACAATTCTAAGCCTACAAACATATAACTTAAACTTCTTTTCCCATAGGGAACTATAAAATTGCCACACACCCTCAGTCCTGCCATTTCTCATGCATAATGTATCAGTAACTTTCTTAAGATTTATTGCATTAAGGACAGAATTAGTGAATAATAGCACATAATGTGCTTAAAAAAGAGGCTATATTTTTCTTTTTCCTTATAACACACTCACTCCAGATAGGTTTACCTTTTATGCTTCTAAAAAATCGTGAAGACACGAGTTAAGATTTGGGGATCGTGTATCCTTGGCTCTGGTTGGACAAGAAAACATAAGAAGGAACTGGTGAGGAATATGCAACCTATAAATGAGTACTTCTGCTAGAGGTAGAGGAATCCCAAGTATTGTAACCTGTAAGAGCCTGGTTTGTGGGTTGTACTGGGCAGAGAAAGTCTGAATAAAATCAACATAAAGAATTCTTGGAGAATTTTATTGTTGTAATTAACTTGTTTTTATAATTTGTTTATGTTAATCATTAAAGTTTCATTTCCAAACTCAGTGCACTTTGAGTGATGATGTTGCAGATGGATCTGGCATAAGGGTGGCAGAAGCAAGATGTCTCTTCATTGAGAGACAGGCACCAATTGTAACTGGGTATCAGGAATCTAGTCCCAATAACCAACTTTGACCTTTCCTTTTTGCCTTCCTTCCTTATTTTCCTTTCCTCTCTTCCAGCTCTAGTATCATTGTTTCCAACCACTTGTGGAGACAGCACATTATTCACCTTCACTCTTGCCTCTGCAGAGTAGATTCTCTGTCTCAGGTACCAGTCCTTCTTACTAAGTCTATAAATATATTAGCATCTCTCATATCCCTTCACTCTGACTTCTGCTCAACCAATTTCATCATTCTCTACCATTTTGATTTAAATTTCTTCATTAAGTAGTCCATTTTCTCTGTCTTCACTTTCCTTCTGTCCATTTATACCACCCACCATTAGAATGCAGTGTCTCTTCTCATCTTTCTAATAAAATTGTTCTCTTATAGGTCTATAAAATATTTGAAAATTTAATACCTAGTTAACTCATTATAATACAGTGGGTAGTATGGTCAGCTCTGTGGCCAGATTGTGAGCTTCTTGGATCGGGGAACTGTGTCTTTTTGATTTTTGCAACCCAGGCACCTAGAACAGTGTCTGGCACATGATAAACACTCTATTTATTGAATTAAATATTCAAATTCCTTGATAAATGAAAACTTCTTGTATTCTAATAGGGAAGAAAAACAAATCTGAAATTGCCTTTTTAAATCCTCAACAGGTCCTATGGAATAAATTAACTATTATCTCCGCTAAGAAGTGAAAAAATCTGTTAAAAGTAAACTAATATTTCTTGAGTGCTTTTTCCAGGCTCTTCACTTTGGGATTTACACATATTGTCCTATTTATTCTCTCAACAATCCTGAGTGTTCAGGATTATGATTTTCACTTTTACCATTAGAAATCTGAGACTCACAGTTTAAGTGATGTGTTTAAGATCACACAAGTTATGAGCAGCAGCAGTAGGATTTAAGCCAACATCTGATTGATTTTAAAGTTGGTATTCTTTCCACTCTCCTATTTCAACATGTTTAGTAACATATGTCAGCAGCCTTCCAACTTGGACATGAGTACTCCTGGGATAGCTGAAGACTTTCCAAGGGATTCATTGCTCTGGAGAATTTTAGGGACTCAGTTTCTAGTTAGGGGTGTCATATAGGTTCTGCTTTCTAGCTTTCCTTTCACATCTACCATTCTTCCATTTTAAAAAGAAAAACATCCTAATTTCTAATCTTGTCATGGAGTATTGTCCCAGAGAGTACAAAAAAAAGAAAAAAAGGCAACTTCATGATGACAAAAAGATAGTTGAGAGTACTAAATATCAATGTCTAGGAAATGTTCTTTTTTATCAAGGTGCCTTCTATGTCTCAGTTTTATTTTTTGAATGGAAGGGAAGTTAAAATGTTTCAAATCTACTGGTGAATCAGTATTATTAAATCTGCAAGTTTAAGAAAATAAGTTAAATGAATAATTTATAAATGGTAACATTATAAAATAACACTGTAATATCTTCAATATTATTTTCTACTTGTAGATGAAACTATTTCTTCACCATTTTTTCTTAACATGGGCAAAAGTCTTCTGCCCACTGTCACTCCTCATCATTTTTTTCCTCTCTATTAATTCATATTAAATTTTGATTAATTTAATGTGATCTGTATTATATAAGACTTAAAAACAATGACTAATACACCTTTGGCAAGTCACACCCTAAAGTGGTGAAATATTTTCTCTTTTTGCTATTTTTACTGAATCCTTACTCACTCTAGCAACAAGAATTATTTATTCATGGATGCATCAACCACTTGGAGTAAAGCTCCATCCATATTACTATCAAACAATATATAAAATTGACTTTTGTTGTAATAACTATCAACATAGGAATTCCCTGACAGTCCATAGTTACGATGTTGGCTTTCACTGTAATGGACCCAGGAACAATCCCTGATCAGGGAACTAAGATCCCACAAGCTGCAGCCAAAAATAGAAAAGACATGGATTATACTTATATTGTTTTGATCAGTTGTACACCAATAATATTTGAAAAAATAAATCTGAAAAAAGCTGTGCTAACTTTTATAACATAAAGTAATTGAAAGATATGCATATATGCATATGTTTTGTTGTAGCAAAGTAGGTTAGAGTAATTTTAAGCATAAAGAAATATGACAAGAATAAAATTATGTGAGGGAAAGTGGAATGGAAATATGAATTCAAAGAGAGAGAGGGAAGAAGTCAAAATAGTAACTTAAAAAAATGTGCTCATGTCTTTTAAAATGAATAATGATTGGTGTTAAAATACTACAATATATGTTACATTGGATAGATTAAAATGATAAAAGTATACTTTTAAATGTCTATTTTTAAACTGCATCTGAAATTACCACATTTATAGCTATTTAAACTTTGAAAAAAATACAGATGTTAACATAAATGTGCCAGGGAAGAGAAGTGTTTTCAGAATTCTTTTAAAAGTTCAGTTCAGTTCAGTTCAGTCACTCAGTCATGTCTGACTCTTTGCAACCCCATGAACCACACAGCACGCCAGGCCTCCCTGTCCATCACCAACTCCTGGAGTCCACCCAAACCCATGTCCACTGAGTCAGTGATGCCATCCAACCATCTCATCCTCCGTCATCCCCTTCTCCTCCTACCCTCAATCTTTCCCAGCATCAGTGTCTTTGCCAATGAGTCAGCTCTTCGCATCAGGTGCACAAAGTATTGGAGTTTCAGCTTCAACATCAGTCCTTCCAATGAACACCCAGGACTGATCTCCTTTAGGATGGACTGGTTGGATCTCCTTGCAGTCCAAGGGACTCTCAAGAGTCTTCTCCAACACCACAGCTCAAAAGCATCAATTCTTTGGCACTCAGCTTTCTTTATAGTCCAACTCTCACATCCATACATGACTATTGGAAAAACCATAGCCTTGACTAGACGGACCTTTATTGACAAAGTAATGTATCTGCTTTTTAATGTGCTATCTAGGTTGGTCATAACTTTCCTTCCAAGGAGTAAGCATCTTTTAATTTCATGGCTGCAGTCACCATCTACAGTGATTTTGGAGCCCCCAAAAATAAAGTCAGGCACTGTTTCCACTGTTTCCCCATCTATTTGCCATGAAGTGATGGGACCGGATGCCATGATCTTAGTTTTCTAAATGTTGAGCTTGAAGCCAACTTTTTCACTCTCCTCTTTCACTTTCATCAAGAGGCTCTTTAGTTCTTCACTTTCTGCCATAAATGTGGTGTCATCTGCATATCTGTGGTTATTGATATTTCTCCTGGCAATCTTGATTCCAGCTCGTGCTTCCTCCAGCCCAGCATTTCTCATGATGTACTCTGATGTCACTTTTAAGAGTTACACAAGCCAAAATTATGAAGACAACTCTGTAAAAGTGATACAATGTGGTGGGGAGTGCCCTGAATATATACAGAAAACTCTGAAGTCTCTGGCAGCTTCCACCTTCCCTGCTGCTGCTGCTGCTGCTAAGTCGTGTCAGTCGTGTCCGACTCTGTGCAACCCCATAGATGGCAGCCCACCAGGCTCTGCCGTCCCTCAGATTTTCCAGGCAAGAACACTGGAGTGGGTTGCCGTTTCCTTCTCCAGTGTATGTAAGTGAAAAGTGAAAGTGACATCACTCAGTCGTGTCTGACTCTTCGTGACCCCATGGACTACAGCCTACCAGGCTCCTCCGTCCATGGGATTTTCCAGGCAAGAGTACTGGAATGGGTTACCATTGCCTTCTCCGTCCCTGAGGACCCACTAATCCTGTGAATTTTGAATTTGGTCAAGTTACTTAACTCTTCTGGATTTTTTTATCTTCATCTACAAAGTGGGGATAAGCACACCCACCTCACAGGTTGTTGGAAGAAGAAAGGAGCTCGTCTATGTAATGAAATTAGTACAGTCTTGGCTCACAGAAGAATATCAATAAATGATCACTACTAGCACTTTTACTGATATTATTGTTATATTTTAACAGCCAGGCTCTAATGTCTCTAGTATCAAATTGCAGTGAATTTTCAGGCACTTAGGATGGTCAGGTCTGTATCAGCTCTCCACAACCAAGTTTCCCTTAGTTAGTTGGGGTACAAATCGTCACATTTTGCTTAAGTGTGAATCTGTTTTTTGTTTAAAATTCTTCTGGCCTTTCCTGAAACTGCCTCTCCAGTGCTCTTCCTTCCCCTCCCCAAACATTGGCCCCAGTCCCACTCCACAGTTTTTCTCTTCATTTTTATCCAGAGCTGCTGGTCTCAGCATGACCTTCCACCATGTTGACTTCCTTTGTCTCTCCTCATGCCCAGGCCCCCACCCCAATTTAGCCACCCTCCAACCTTGCCCTTGGGGCCAGTGGAGCCCTCATTCCATCTTGAGCAAAGTTCTCATGGAGTAACTCTATGCAAAAGTATTTGAAATTAAAGGTTATTCATCATCGTGCTGTGTGTGCTAAGTCTCTTCAGTTGTGTCCTACTCTTTTCAACCCGATGGACTGTAGCCCACCAGGCTCCTCTGTCCATGGGATTCTCCAAGCAACATTACCAGAGTGGGTTGCCATGCCCTCCTCTGGGGGATCTTCCCAACCCTTGTTTTGGCAGGTGGGTTCTTTACCACTAGCGCCACCTAGGAAGCCCTATTCATCATTATGCATCCTATTTTAATTCATTAAAATGTTAAAATTGTCAAAAGAAAATGCTGATAAACAGGCTGGTGAGTTTATGTCAGCTTCTCAGCAAAAATGCATTATGTCAGTCAAATAGCAGCATAACAGTAGAGGTTATTGTACACTTCATTCACTTTTGGTCAGTTTAGTTGTGAGCTAGATCTCATACTCACTCATGCGATGAAGCGATTAAGAAATATGGTAACGCATTAGTTAAGAAGTAGTCTCAAGTTTCTGAGACAAAGGACAGTATAGAAAATGTAACAGTACCATTTTTATACAGCTTTATTAATGATTTATTTGAAAATATTTCATATTATTAAGCCCACAAGGACAGTTGCAAAATGTTAACACAGAAATAGAAAAGATAGCCAGAAACGTGAGATAAAAAGTTTTTTCCATTAAACAGAATGTAGGCACCTTCCCTTCACTTGGCAATTTGACATGCCAATCCTTCCTTTCCAGCCCTTGCCCACTTAAAATACATTATTTAATGTTTGACACATACAAAGAAATATATATGCCATATGTGTAAGTTACGAAGCATAATTTTTGATGATGATAAAACCCTTGTGAATTCACCATCTGACTTTAAATAATAGAGTATTATTTATTCTGATTAGCTCCCTGTGCTCTACCCAACTTTTCCTACACTCCCCGCCTTCTCCCCTGCCATTCTCTATTTGCTTGAGTAAGAAATGACTTACGTAGCCTTATCCAAATGTTTCTCCTCACCCTAGTTTTTTCATCTCTTCTCTTATTCTTTATCTGTTAAAATTTATCGCATTCATCAAAGGCCATGTCAAATGCTAGCTCTTCCATTACAACCTCCTGTACTACACTCACTCAGAATAGTAGTCCTTCTGTGTAGCAAATGTAATGCATATGTCTGTGCATTTATCTGCTACTTTCCTTCCTAAAACAGTAACTCATCTTAGCTAATTGTTGGGTGCTTTCTGTTCATTCATTCAATAGTTTACTGAGCACCCATGAGGCCTCAGCACTGGTTGGTGTGTGTACCTGCAGATAGGCAAGAGCTGTGCACACTCCTTACAGGCATTGTCTCCAGCCTTGCTTACAGCCATCCATCCTATGTGCTAGCCATGGTATTATCCACAATTTACAAATGAGAACACTGCGGCTTGGAGAAGGTAAGGGACTTGATGAAAGTTGCACAGTGAGTAAATAAGGGGGAAAGCTGAGGCTGGTTTCAGAGCTCACATACTCCTAATGCCAGACTCTCCACCGCCACAGTGACCTGGCTTGCTGGATAGTCACAGCTTAGTACCCGTAGCTGTCTTTTGGTCTGGAGATCATTCCTAAGCCTCCTGGGTACAATATGTTATTGGTCAGAGTTCTTTTGAATCTTTTCCTTTCTCTACCTGGCATCAGTTTTCTTCCCACTTTGTTTCAGTTCCAGTCATTTGTTGAATGACACTGCTTTAAGATGTTCACATTTTCTTTGATCCCTGTGGTCTAAAAAGCTGCATTTTAGAGACTCAGAGGCATTTAGTGTCTGTTAAGAAAAAAGATAATAAACTTTAAATCCCTATTGCCTTTCCCAAATTATTTACAGATTTCAGTTACTAACTAAAAAGAGGGCCTTCATTCAAATATGAATAAAGGAAGTGATGTGGCATTTACTACACATTTCATTTTTCCTTTTTGGTTCTTTTTACCTCCCAGCTGTTTAATGTCCTTTCTCTTATGTCCCCACTGTATATCAGCCTTACCAGTCTTGGCAGAGGAGAGACGTCTGCCCCAAAAGGAAAATTGGACTTTCTTCTGTCGTTTGCTTACAATTCATCTACCCTAAGTTCTGTTTCTAAGGATATTGGTCTTTCCTAGCTGAAATGACAGTAAGTGCTAGGGGGCTCCTGCATTTTCTCTTTGAGGTACATCAATATGTTAAAAAGATGTTACAGTTGTAGCTTATACTGATTATAAGAATAATACACATTAACTAAAGAAAGTTTGGAAAATTTGGGAAATATAATTGCCATCTGTTTATTTTTATAAAATTATGATTAGATGGTTTACATAGTTTGTATATATTTTATACATGAGCTGTAGTAGTTTCTACTTAATGTTTTGGTAAGAAGGTTAAAATAATATGAGAGGTAGAATTGTGTAGGAAAGTATTAATAAATTTGGCCATATAAAATTGAAATTCTTTTAATAGAAAAATATTATAGGTATGTTAAAAAAGACAAGTAAACATCAGAAAACATCTGAAATCTATAATAGATAAAAGAACTATAAATCAAATAAAGATCTCCCACAAACAGATAAAAGAGCTGAACAAATTAATTAAAAACAAATAATGTAAGCCATCAATTCATTGCAGAACTACACCCTAACAACACTGTGTTTCCAATCTTTAAATCATTGTCAATCAAATTTTTTTTTTTTACTTTAAAAAAAATTTTTTTTTCTTTTCTTTTTTTTTTTAATTTTATTTTATTTTTAAACTTTACATAATTGTATTAGTTTTGCCAAATATCAAAATGAATCCGCCACAGGTATACATGTGTTCCCCATCCTGAACCCTAAATTTTTTTAAAAAGATATGTTATTATTTAATTTGTGATTCTCTCATTGTTAGTATTAGGTTACTTTTTTGCATAACATTTACAAAAAAGAGTTTTGGTCATGCCTGGAACTTCAGAATAAAGCCTGAGAAACTATTTGTCAGTGGTAACTTGCAATTATACCATGTGGATAGTTAACTGCTTGGCTACTGGTTTTGCAAGTTCCTCCATGTCAGGGATCATTTCTTTTGGTCTTCAGCATCTGGTTAGAGCAAGAGGTTAGTATAATTCAGCACATATTTTTGAAAGAAAACACAAAAAGCTGATGCTATCAAGGCATTATTATATAAAGTGTGCATTGTCTAAAATTAATTGGTAATGGTGTCACCATGGAAATAATTGCTGTTTTAATCTTTGCTTTCAGCACATGAGGCATAGGGGTGTCCAGCAAGCTGTGGAAGTAGGAAACAAGTATCATGATATTGCTTAAGGTTAATCTGATTAGATTATTTGCTAAATCATTACAGTTCAGTTCAGTCGCTCAGTCGTGTCCGACTCTTTGCAACCCCAGGCACGCCAGGCCTCCCTGTCCATCACCAACTCCCGGAATTCACTCAGACTCATGTCCATCGAGTCAGTGATGCCATCCAGCCATCTCATCCTCTGTCGTCCCCTTCTCCTCCTGTCCCCAATCCCTCCCAGCATCAGAGTCTTCTCCAATGAGTCAACTCTTTGCATGAGGTGGCCAAAGTACTGGAGTTTCAGCTTTAGCATCATTCCTTCCAAAGAACACCCAGGGCTGATCTCCTTCAGAATGGACAGGTTGGATCTCCTTGCAGTCCAAGGGACTCTCAAGAGTCTTCTCCAGCACCACAGTTCAAAAGCATCAATTCTTCAGCACTCAGCTTTTTTCACAGTCCAACTCTCACATCCATACATGACCACTGGAAAAACCATAGCCTTGACTAGATGGACCTTTGTTGGCAAAGTAATGTCTTTGCTTTTGAATATGCTATCTAGGAGTAAGTGTCTTTTAATTTCATGGTGGCAGTCACCATCTGCAGTGATTTTGGAGCCCCTCAAAATAAAGTCTGACACTGTTTCCACTGTCTCCCCATCTAAGTGACCTGTAAAAGGAGACTGGGGCTTCCCAGGTGACTCAGTGGCAAAGAATCCGCCTGCCAAGCAGGAGACACAAGACACTTGGGTTCGAACCTTGGGTCAGGAAGACCACCCTGGATAAGGAAATGCAACCCAATCTGGTATTCTTGACTGGGAAATCCCATGGACAGAGGAGCCTGGCTATGGTTCACGGGGGTCTCAAAGAGTCTGACATGACTCAGTGACTAAACAATAACAATAACAAAAAGGAGACTCGGGAATAGGATGATGAAATAAGGCGCAGTAAGAAAAGAATAGTGGAAAGAGACAGGGTGACCAGAAATTAGTTGAAAAGTAAGGGAAATTTTAGCAAACTAAGCAAAAGGAAATAACTAAAGACAAGGAAGAGTAACTAATGAGTTATACGGTTCTGGCATCTATTCTGCTTAATAGACTCATTCAACACATTCATGTCTATCTGGACCCAGATCCTGGGGTCACAGCTGTTCTTAGCAGCCATGTGGGTGGGAGCTGGGACAGTACCCAAATGTGACAGCATTCACTGACGTGTTGTTAACTCTGTGTCAAAGGTGATTGTGTGCTGAGGTGCTACCATGAGGTTACTGCAGCTTTCCTAGGAAATCTGTGATTAAATTTTAAGATGATTTTTTTTTTTTTTTTTTAGATTTTAGTAAAGAAAGCATGACTCCTCACTCCTTTAAGTGTGGGTTGTACTTTTTTTTTTCAAAAGAGTTTGAATAAAGAGAAAAACCTACTTTATAGTAAAGAAACTTCACAAACTCTATGTTAGCTATAGAATCAGGGTTAACATGAAAGGTGGTAAGTCATGTGGAGAGCATAAACCCTTGATATGACGTGGTGAAAATTGTGTTTTGCTTCTTTGTTCTTCCTTCTAATCCCAGTCTAACTATGGAGAAAATTTCAGACAAATCTCAATTGAGAGACCTTCTAAAAATGGTTCAACACTTCTCAGAACAATCAAGGTCATCGAAAACAAGGAAGCATAGTTTTACCATTAGGGATTGGCAGTCATGTTGCTGAAAAGGAGGGCTAATTGGGACACTATGTTAAAACTCAAATTTTGAAAAACATGAAGATTTTTAAACTAAAAATATCAAACTGGGAGTTATTTCTATAAGCATGTTAACTTCAAGTTAACATTTTTTGTTATATAACATAATCTGATCCCAATTTTTATTTGTCAGTAAAAGATGTCTTTAAATATCACAAGCGTCAGTTACACTTTTGCTTTTTATAGCTGAATTATGTTTTCTGGTACTGTATAATTCTGGAAGACAACACAGATTTTACTTACACTGGCATTTTAAAAACATGATTTATAAATAAAGCACAAATAGAAGCCTAATTTTCTCAAAGTTTTCTGTTAACAAATATTTTAAAGAAAGAAACTTCTCAAACACGTTTTTCCTCTCCCTGTACCTCTGGATTGACCAAAAACACTCCCTAATGAAAACCTGCAGTTTTCTTTGTCATCCTGCAGTGTTATGCGGAGAAGCCATTAATCAGACCAGTGCTGATTTAGTTGCACGCACTGGCTGTGGGGTAATTTATCACTACAGGTCTGTGCTGCGGTCCCCTTTCCTGTTGTTTCCTGGATGTTTCCTTGCCTGTGACAACATGGTGATTGATTTTTTAACTTTCTCAAGTGGAAAAGTGGTAGATGCATGCTTAAGTTTTGGTATTTTATGGACAATATTAAGAGTGAACACTAAAATAAACACAAACTTGAAAAAACATTATTTTGTAAAAATGTTAAGAAATCAGGATAATAATGGATGATACAATCTCCCAGTATATTTCATCATTGTCCTTGAAATTAAGGACATCAACTAGAAAGCCAAATTGCCATTCCTATTCTTCTATTGCTATGTATTTGTTTAACATAGAAGGAACATACAAAACAGAGTAATCACATTGGTTTTATTATCTGATAATACCAAACACATATACTTATGGTTAATAAGTTTTACCTTATAGTTCTATATTTTAGAATGAATATTCTGGAGCTCATTTGATGTTTGGTAAGAGCTCCTATTCGGAGAAGGCAATGGCACCCCACTCCAGTACTCTTGCCTGGAAAACCCCATGGATGGAGGAGCCTGGTAGGCTGAGGTCCATGGGGTCGCTGAGAGTCAGACACGACTGAGCGACTTCACTTTCACTTTTCACTTTCATGCATTGGAGAAGGAAATGGCAACCCACTCCAGTGTTCTTGCCTGGAGAGTCCCAGGGACGGCGGAGCCTGGTGGGCTGCCGTCTATGGGGTCGCACAAAGTCGGACACTACTGAAGCGACTTAGCAGCAAGAGCTCCTATTAGGACTAAAATTAAAATTAATGCTAGTTGATCAAAGCATATAGTGAATAATGAATTAAAACAATGTCATAAAAGTAGTTAGAAAACCTCCTTACATGATCTTGTAATAAAAAATAGCGTTAAGGTTTAAAAATTTGTAATGGTAGCTTGGACAACAGAAAGAACATGTAGGAAGCTAACATAATACAGAAATAATTTTGTTCACCATATTAAGTAGTCAGTGTGTTGACATGCCATGAAAACACAGACTTCCACGATCTCTAGGACTAGAAGGAAATCCCAAGGTCTGTATCAACTCATGCTGGGCTTGAGATATGGCCATCCATTCTTTACTTGAACTCTTCCAGGGAAAGGGTTAGTGACTTGCTTATCACCAGTTCTTTTGTCTTAGACATCATGATGGATAGAAATTCATTATATTAAATTAAAATCTATCTCCTTGAAATTACTATCAGTTTTTCCTGGTTCTACCTCAACTGGCTAAATTTTCCAGCCACAACACTGTGAGCATCATATGGACTAATGTGTAAATTGCTGGGTAAATTGTTTCTCTTCCTTCTTTTTTCTTTCTTTCTTGAAACACAACTTTGATTATATCATTCTACAATACAAACATTTCCAATGGCTGCCCCATTGTCTGCAAAATGTAATCCAACTTCTTTGATTTCTGTAATTGACAGTGACAGATATCTATCCCAAACATCTGCATTGTTTTTTATTGCTATCTTCCTTTAGTCATTTATCTCTTTCTCCTTTATATGTTAGTTATTTACACATATGTAAGTTCTCCCTTACACCACTGTGACAACCTTGAAAGGAGGATCTCTACTTGATATAATTTTGTATTCCTACAATCTCAGTCTTACATGATACATTGTAGCTACTCAATAATAAAAGAATAAATCATGGCCTCAAAAAATGGATATGATCCAAATGGCTTTGATCAAAACAGAACATCATAGAACTGTCTCTTCTCTTGTCCTTGACACTGGGCTATTATTAATGAAGCTTAAAGTTGTCTTTACTATTCTAGCAGCTAAATCATGCTGCAAGTTCATTCTGACCTTGCAGTCAACTCTAACTGCCAAATCCTTTCACATGAATTGCTGCTAATCATGTATGTGTGAGGTTAATTTTTTTTAAAGCAGAAATGTAGACCTTCATATTTCTACCTTTTAAATTTCTTCTTGTTTTTTTCTAGCCCATGTAAGCTTGTGGAGGATATTTTTGAGTCCTGATTCCAACATCTCTCCTATAAACTCTCTCTTGTGTCATCTATAACATTCTAGATGGCAGCAGGCCAGTCATCAAAGTTTGTTTGATACAGTCAATCAGATATGACTGTGTATAAGTATTATTGCCAATTTCAGGAAATTTTCACTCTTTCATCAATTATCAGGAGAGATTTTATTAAACGCCTTGCAGAAGTCACAATGCACTACATAGTAAGTTGTAGTTTTCTTTAAAATATTCATTAGTCCTTCAAGGTATTATGTAGGGCTTCCCAGGAGGCTCAGTGATAAAGAATCTGCCTGCCAGGGCAGGAGACATTGTCTGATCTCTGAGTCAGAAAGATCCCTGGAGAAGGAAATGGCAACCCACTCCAGTATTCTTGTCTGGAGAATCCCATGGACAGAGGAGCCTGGCGGACTGCAGTCCATAGGATCTCAGAGAGTAGGACACGACTAAGCTACTGAGCACACGTAGACAAAGATATTGTATGTATTAAATATCTATTGAATTGGAGGCACCCTACTAGGCATGGTGTAAAATTTACCTTTTTTGAATACTATTAATTCTAGACATTATTATCCTGATTTTAAAGTTGAGAAAACAATCTCAGAGCAGTGAAATACTTACCAGTGATTTCACAGCTAGTAAGTGTCAAGACTAGGCTTCCAACCTAAGGCGCCACTGGTTCGCTGATACAATGCCAAGTCTGTACTTTGCTGTGTTCTTTGTCTTAGTCCTCATGTGTCATCCATCAGCAGCAAGTTCTGCCAGTCCCTCCTACAAAATCCCAAATTCAATCTCTCCTTTCAGCTCCACATACTATTCTGATCCCAGAGTACCATCAGCTCTTCCCTGGATCCTGCAATAATTTCCACATAGTTTCTCTGTTGCATTATTGTCCACTTATAACCAATTCTGTACAGAACTGTACAAAATACTCTTTTAATTCTGTACAAAATACTCTTTTAATCCTAAATCAGATTATGTCATCCTGCCCCTTAAACACATTCCAAAGGCCTTTAATTGAATTAGAAAAAAATTTTAAACATATTTTTATGGGTCTATATGTCTCTAAAAAAAAAATTAGGCTTCTGATTATCTCTGAACCCATTGCTATACTGTTTTCCATTTCTCATATTGTGTCCAGACTGAATATTTTTGACATTCCTTACATATTAACAAGTTTACTTCTTCATCCTAGAAAGTTTTTCTAGCATATTCTTTTGCAGCTGGTTCTATCTTATATCATGGACTCAGCCTAAATATCTCCTTTTCAGGAGACTTCTCTCATTTCCCTATTTTTCTCCTCCCAGTTGATCTTTGTTATTTTGATCTGTACTATTTTATTCAATTCTCATGTACTTAGTTATAATTTTTGTATTTATTGATTTATGTTTATAAAAACAGTTATTCCCTCTTAAGTATAAACTCCATAATGGCAGAGAATTCTATTGTATTTTTCACTACTGTGTTTCCCCCAATCTAGCTGATAGTAGACTCTTCTATCAGTGGGCTTCCCTGGTAGCTCAGCTGGTAAAGAATCCACCTGCAATGCAGGAGACCCCGCTTCAATTCCTGGGTTGGGAGGATCCCCTGGAGAAGGGATAGGCTACCCACTCCGGTGTCCTTGGGCTTCCCTGGTGGCTCAGATGGTAAAGAATCTGCTTGCAGTGCGAGAGACCTGGGTTCAGTCCCTGGGTTGGGAAGATCCCCTAAAGGAGGGCATGGCAACCCACTCCAGTATTCTTGCCTGGAGAATCCCCATGGACAGAGGAGCCTGGTGGGCCACAATCCATAGGGCTGCACAGAGTCCAACACAACTGAAGTGACTAAGCAGCAGCAACAGTAGAGTCTTGGGAAATTACTAGTTAAATTAATGAAAACCATTTTCTGATTTCATAAGAAACTAAAATAAAAAGTCTTTCTCCTAAAAAAAAAAAAATCAAGCACTTTATTAGCCATATATGTAGCACCTTAGATTAGAAAGAAGGGAAAAGAAAAAAATGAGTGGGGCATAGTTTAAAAAAAAAAAAAAAAAAGGGAAGAGCACATTTTATACCAATGACTCAGGAAAACAAATGAAAATAAAACCACATTGAGAAAGAATGTACTTTCACACATCCTGACAGTACTTTTCAATTTCAGGATGTATTATTTCTGGCACACAAATTAGAAAAAATAAATGCAAGAGCAGTGAAGGGTAGAAGTAAAAATGCATGAGGGGGATGTTGCTTTTTTTTTTATAAACCAATGTTTAAAATCTTTCTTCAATAAATTACACAAATTGATCTATAAAGCTAAGATTGTATAATAATTTAACAGACATTAATATCAATGACAATAGCTCTCGAGTGTTTTTTCTCTTTAAAATAATTTTAAAAATTGTCAGACTTAATAAAATCATGTTCTATAACTCCAAAAATTAAGAAAGCTATTGACTATTGTATACCAAATGGCTTAAATATATGTAAATATGCCTAAATCTTAGACAAAATTTTATAGAAATTTGTTAAACTTCTACATGTTATTTACTTCCTTATTTATATCTAAGAATGTATGCTGATAAAATAATTTTATTTTCATTAGAAAAGTTTTAGGGGAAAATTCGAACATTTTTTTCCTAAATATATATTTCATTGTGTAAATTCTAGTCTAAATATGTTTGTCTCCCAACATTTGCCTACTGTATTTCCTGGAATGCCTTCCCTCTAAGCAAAACTACATAAATACCCCAAGATCTAACTCAATTTTCACCTTCTCTATGAAGATTTCTCTGATCTCCATCCTACCACATATACAATGTTATATATATTTGTTTCCT
This sequence comes from Bubalus bubalis, assembly GCF_019923935.1. Taxonomy (NCBI): domain Eukaryota; kingdom Metazoa; phylum Chordata; class Mammalia; order Artiodactyla; family Bovidae; genus Bubalus; species Bubalus bubalis. Next base: position 75,005,016 of record NC_059166.1, on the reverse strand, counting down.
CTCTAATACCTCCAATATAGCACTTACATTTCATTTTCATTTTCAAAGGATTTGTCACCTAGTGTGAGATGACAAATACACAGCTTGTATTATTCGTGTTGCATTCTCCAGGACCTCTAATAGTGTCTGAAACATAGTAGATTTTCAAAATTGATTTCTTCCTTCCTTTCTTCCTTTGTTCCTTCATATATTTATTCAACAAGTAATTATCAAGTGCCTACTATTTACCAGGCACTATTTTTAGTGGTGAGAACATAGCTGTGACTATGACATACCCTCTGACACTCTAGAGAAGGAGAGAATAGAAATGTTAAAAATAAATAATATGTCAGCTAGTGATAAGTGCTGCACATAAAAAAATAAGTAAAATCGTCTAAAAGAGGGGGGAAAATGGATGACTGGAAAGAAGCCTTCCATTTTAAGGTCAGGGGAAGGCTCTCTGGGAATATCATTTGAGCTTAAACATCAGCAACAAGAAGAAACCAATTATGTTAATCTCCTGGGGAAGAATCTTTCAGCCAGAGGACCAATGAATGAAAAATGCTGACAGAAGAATAAACTTGTCTAGTTTTAGGGACACAGCAACAGGTCGAATGATTCTGTTGATATCAATCAATGTAGATTTCTGAGCAAGGTTTATTTCTAGAAATACAGTCATTTTACAGTACTAAAGTGGTCTTTCATCAAGAGGACATAACAATTCTAAATGTCTTGGCACATACTAGGAGATCTTCAAAATACGTGAAGTTAAAAAAAAACAAACTGAAAGGAGAACCAGATAAATCTACAATTATAATGAGAAATTCCACTGCTTGTTTCTCAAATCCTTGTTTCTCAATGAGCAAAGAGACAGAAAATAAGCAAAGTTAGAAAAGACCTGAAAAATACTACCAATTTAATGGCAATTATAAAATAATCTACGCAACAACAGCAGGACACACATTTTTTTCAAGTGTAAGTGGAGCATTTACCAAAGTTAACTGTATTATGAGCCATAACATGTCTTAATAGACTTTAAAGGTTTATGTCATATAAACTGTAACCTCTGACCACCATTTAATTAAGTTAGAAATAAATAACAAATATCTAGAAGGTCAATAACAAACCGGAAAACAAGAGAAAATTTAACCTAAATTATGCAGAAAGGAGGAAATAATAAAGATAATAGCAAATGTCAGTAAATAAAATTTAAAACACAGTAAACCAATAAAAAAAAATCAATGAGACCAAAATGTGGTTCTTTGAGATGATCAATAAATCTGATGAATCTTAAGCCAAACTAATCAGGAAAAAAGAGAGAGAATACCAAAGTACTGATATTAGGATGAGAGAATGAACAACATTTTAATTCTTACAGACATTAATAGGTTAAAAGGGGAATATTATGACCAAGTCTATGATCATAGATTTGACAAATTATGTGACATGGGACTTTCCTTAAATGATAAAAGCTACCAAAGCTCACTCTCATCTCACCTCACATCTCACTCTCATCTCATCTCACAAGAAGAGATGTGCTCTTTGGCTTTGATCTTATTTTGTCCTTCCTCAGAAAGGCTTCCATCACAGGGTGCTGGTGCTGAGGGAGGTATTTGTTTCTCTTTTTCCTGAAAGACAGCTATTTTGTATGTGGATACTACTCCCCACCAAAAAAAAAAAAAAATTTCTGCATAAGTTTTTTGTGTCAGGTACCTAACCTTTGGGAGTAACAGTGGCCACTCCTGGATCACAATATTCACCCTTTAGGAGAGCATACTGCTTACTGTGATTGGCAGCTTCTCAGAGCCACAGAGTGGTAGAGGGTATTGCCCCCAGTAAAGGAATGGCTGACATCAATGGAAAGGAGGGTGTATTCCACAGGCAAAATCAGCGTATGTTCCAAGGAGATCTATAGTTAAAGAATTTCTGTGGGGAAGTTTAAGTGACTCTACAAAAATAAAATTTGAGCAATATCAGTGTGAAATTAAGTTGTTTGCCTGGGAGTCAGACAAAGTCATATTTTATTTCTCTAATGAATAGAATTGAAAAACGAAGCTTACTTCCCTTGGGTTAGATAGGGGTGCATTATTAATAAAGTAAAAGGTTTTGCTTTATTGTCATAATATTAATACATAATTAATGTAATGTAATACAATGGCAACCAACTCCAGTATTCTTGCCTGGAAAACCCCACGGACAGAGGAGCCTGGCAGGCGACAGTCCATGGGGTCGCTAAGAGTTGGACACCTCTGGGTGACTTCACTTTATTTTAAAACATAATTGGGTACAAAACAACAACAAAAAAATTAAAAAAACTTACATGTCCCCGAGAAGATTCTATACATGGACATCACCAGACAGTCAACATCGAAATCAGATTGATTATATTCTTTGCAGCCAAAGATGGAGCAGGTCTACACAGTCAGCAAAAAAGACCAGGAGCTGACTGTGGCTCAGACCATGAACTCCTTATTGGCAAATTCAGACTGAAATTGAAGAAAGTAGGGAAAACCACTAGACCATTCAGGTACGACCTAAATCAAATCCCTTATGATTATACAGTGGAAGTGAGAAATAGATTTAAGGGCCTAGATCTGATAGACGAGTGGCTGATGAACTATGGACAGAAGTTCGTGACATTATACAGGAGACAGGGATCAAGACCATCCCCATGGAAAAGAAATGCAAAAAAGCAAAATGGCTGTATGAGGAGGCCTTACAGATAGCCGTGAAAAGAAGAGAAGCAAAAAAGCAAAGGAGAAAAGGAAAGATATAAACATCTGAATGCAGAGTTCCAAAGAATAGCAAGAAGAGATAAGAAAGCCTTCCTCAGCGATCAATGCAAAGAAATAGAGGAAAACAACAGAATTGGAAAGACTAGAGATCTCTTCAAGAAAATCAGAGATACCAAAGGAACATTTCATGTGAAGATGGGCTCGATAAAGGACAGAAATGGTATGGACCTAACAGAAGCAGAAGATATTAAGAAGAGGTGGCAAGAATACACAGAAGAACTGTACAAAAAAGATCTTCACGACCCATATAATCATGATGGTGTGATCACTGACCTAGAGCCAGACATCCTGGAATGTGAAGTCAAGTGGGCCTTAAAAAGCATCAATACGAACAAAGCTAGTGGAGGTGATGGAATTCCAGTTGAGCTATTTCAAATCCTGAAGGATGATGCTGTGAAAGTGCTGCACTCAATATGCCAGCAAATTTGGAAAACTCAGCAGTGGCCACAGGACTGGAAAAGGTCAGTTTTCATTCCAATCCCAAAGAAAGGCAATGCCAAAGAATGCTCAAACTACCACACAATTGCACTCATCTCACATGCTAGTAAAGTAATGCTCAAAATTCTCCAAGCCAGGCTTCAGCAATATGTGAACCGTGAACTTCCTGATGTTCAAGCTGGTTTTAGAAAGGGCAAGGAACCAGAGATCAAATTGCCAACATCCACTGGATCATGGAAAAAGCAAGAAAGTTCCAGAAAACCATCTATTTCTGCTTTATTGACTATGCCAAAGCCTTTCACTGTGTGGCTCACAATAAACTGTGGAAAATTCTGAAAGAGATGGGAATACCAGACCACCTGATCTGCCTCTTGAGAAATTTGTATGCAGGTCAGGAAGCAACAGTTAGAACTGGACATGGAACAACAGACTGGTTCCAAATAGGAAAAGGAGTACATCAAGGCTGTATATTGTCACCCTGTTTATTTAACGTATATGCAGAGTACATCATGAGAAACACTGGACTGGAAGAAACACAAGCTGGAATCAAGATTGCTGGGAGAAGTATCAATCACCTCAGATATGCAGATGACACCACTCTTATGGCAGAAAGTGAAGAGGAACTCAAAAGCCTCTTGATGAAAGTGAAAGTGGAGAGTTGAAAAAGTTGCCTTAAAGCTCAACATTCAGAAAACGAAGATCATGGCATCTGGTCCCATCACTTCATGGGAAATAGATGGGGAAACAGTGGAAACAGTGTCAGACTTTATTTTTCTGGGCTCCAAAATCACTGCAGATGGTGACTCAAGCCATGAAATTAAAAGATGCTTACTCCTTGGAAGGAAAGTTATGACCAACCTAGATAGCATATTCAAAAGCAGAGACATTACTTTGCCAACAAAGGTTCGTCTAGTCAAGGCTATGGTTTTTCCTGTGGTCATGTATGGATGTGAGAGTTGGACTGTGAAGAAAGCTGAGTGCCGAAGAATTGATGCTTTTGAACTGTGGTGTTGGAGAAGACTCTTGAGAGTCCCTTGGACTGCAAGGAGATCCACCCAGTCCATTGTGAAGGAGATCAACCCTGGGATTTCTTTGGAAGGAATGATGCTAAAACTGAAACTCCAATACTTTGGCCACCTCATGCAAAGAGTTGACTCATTGGAAAAGACCCTGATGCTGGGAGGGATTGGGGGCAGGAGGAGAAGGGGACGACAGAGGATGAGATGGCTGGATGGCATCACTAACTCGATGGACATGAGTCTGAGTGAATTCCGGGAGTTGGTGATGGACAGGGAGGCCTGGCGTGCTGCTGCGATTCATGGGATCGCAAAGAGTCGGACACGACTGAGCGACTGATCTGATCTGATCTGATCTGTAAGTGATTATAAAAACATCTTTATAATGTACAAAGTATAATAATGATTATCATACTATTGTCTCTTGATATTTCTGTCATCCATTAATGCCTGGATTGGTCATTGCATTTCTTAGTGATTTTTAGTTCCTGATTCACTGCTACTTCCCCAATACTATTACTATTTTAATTATTGGCCACTTCAATAAACATGCAGTAATCCCTCTAATACCTCACCTCTTAGATATATGAACCAGAATTTAATGGGTACCAAGTACAATATCCACTAAACATGTTTCCTCAATGTCACTTAAAAAAATTCTCCTGCATTCAGTTAAGGGGTAAGCTTTTCTTCTACAGCCCATTCTGAAAACATCATTGCAGAATCCATCCATAAGATGGCTCTCTGAGTATCTGAGGTCTCAGAAGTTATGCTTCTTAAAAGATGTTGAGGGATTGTTAATACAGTTAATGGTCCATAACTCCTAACGTAAGAAAACCACATGCATTTATGTAGCATGCAGAAGTTAGAATGAATTTGCTTAATCTCTTCTCACAAATGATGAAAGTTCAGAAAGTAAGTAACACTATCTGGATCAGCTATCCTTAATCTCAGCATTATTGATATTTGGGCGCAGGTAATTTTTGTTGTAAGGGGCTTTCCTGTGCCCTGTAGGATGTTTAGCAGATTCCCTGGCCTCTACCCACACCATCTGTGAAAAGCAAAGCTGTGTTGGTCATTGCCAGTATTGCTAAATCGCCCCAGTTGAGAAGCACTGGTCTAGAAGCTGATAGAGCAGTGACCAAAATGATCTTTTACTATTTATTAGTAGGAAGTTAAATGCATCTTATAAAAATTATTTCCTGAATATGACATACATTTGATACACTTAAACATACAAATATAGAGTCTAGGTATTTCTTAGAAACACCCCAGTGATGGTAGGTCTCTCTGAAAGTGCTGATATATTGCTATGGCCCAAAGGTTCAATAATTTATTGAAGTCCTGGATCCAAATATCTATGCGTGTTGACTAAATAAACAATAGAATGGCATCTTTAAACAAATTATTTAAAGCTTTGTACCCTCAGTCCAATGACAATTTAGAGTCTCCCCAAGAATTAAAAAATGTGTTTCCTGCCTTTAGTGAAGTGGAAAATGAAAGAATCACTGGAGAAAATGCAATGACCGGACCAGTCAGCCCAGCCCAAATAAACACTTTTATTTCCTCTCCTTTTCTAAAACAAACAGAACTCAACCAAAAGTTTATCTTTTCTTCATTTGGAATTCTATTGTGGTGCTCACATCTCAACAGAAAATGTGAAATGTTAGTGAACAAGCATGCCTGGGTAGGGGAACATAAGGCATTTATTACAAACAAATTCCAAATAATTAGTGGAGGAGATCATGAAATGTTCAGAGGGGGAAAAAGGCTGAATTTCAAACAGAAGGGGGTCTGAGCCATTAATGGGTAATCTGCACGACTTTTGTTAATCCCCTGGGGCTCCTGTTACAGGTGGTTCATATTTCTAAGCAGTGAAGTATGTGAGATGAATGGAAAATTTCTCCTTAACATTTTCCACTACCCAGCCTTAGCACGAAAAACCATATAGCAGATCAGGCAGCTGGTATATTATAACTTCTAGTTCAGAGATACATCACCATCCAGTATTCCTGCCCCTTAGTACTAACTAGAGATTTTCCTTTCTACATTTCCCTGGTGTAGAATTTCTTTTAGAGAAAGTATGCAGTTAGTCTTTAACATAGACTAGAAATGTTATTTACGTTTGAAAAGACTGGAGTACTTAAGTCAATGTTCATGTTTGTTAGGTCTGAGAAGGAGATTCCATGTTTTAAGAAAAGAGTTTACATGTATTTTACATATGAAATGGCTCAAACCTCTGCCAATAGTTGCAGTAGAGATAAATTAGAAAAATGTGGATTGCTTTTCCTATAAATATATCTGAGTTTTAAAAGTCCTGAAGAAGTATGCAGTGAAATGTTTTTAATTTTATTAAAAAATTACAAAAATTAATTTAGATGAGGTAGATTGATGAATATGCAAATACATACAGAATCAAAAACTAAAAAAAATCAAAACACAAGAGGTGTTTTGCCTGTCCTTGAACTAGGAAAAGAAAAATATTACACTGGCAGTTTCATCTCTCATTTAAATTATGCTCATATTTATTCCTATGAGCCCCTACCACATTCTCTGATTCTAGTGAAGCTAGAATTTTGTTTTATTTTAAAAAGTTTATTAAATGTATTTAACATTTTTTATTTTATTAAAATTCCACTTTCTTTCTCTGCCTGTGCTGTCTCATTTTCCCTTCCAGAAAGCATTTCAGTCTCCCTTCAGCACAACTTGCCCTAAACAACCTTCCTGATATGAATTAATCAAAAGCTGTTTGTTGTCAGTTTCTTAGTATATGTGGATCTACAGCTTTGTTCCATTATCCGGAGATTTAAATGAGGTACAGCCTGGGCCCTAAGCCTGGAATCATTAGAGGAGACCTCAAGGAGCTGAGATGCAAATAGGACTTTAAAGATAAGGGGATATTTTAATAGGAAAGTAAGACTATAAACAGCGCCAATATATCTGTTTCTCATGTTGTTTCTCCCCTCCCCCCGCCCTGTTCTTTTGGTAATATCAATTTCAAACTTTTTAAGCTTTTTATTAAAAACATAGAAACCATAGTCAAATTCTGCCTGAGTTCTATTAATATATAATCATGGCAACAATTTGCTTGTGAACTATTATCTCCATCTGAAATCTCTTTTCTTCTAGTGATTCATTTTCTCCATTGCCACTAAAATTCTTTTGCTGATAGGCACATTGTACTACATCACTCCTCTGCCTTAAGGATTTCATTGGCTCTCCTTTCCCTACAGAGTAGAGTTCAAACTCCTTGTTCATTATTTGATCCCCACTCACTCTAACAGTCTCATTTCTCTGCACTCAAGGACAGAGAATATTTGTAGGTCCTAAAATACACTCTGATATTTCACATATCTCTACAATAAAGCTAATGCAGTTCTAAGTATTTTGTGTCGATTAACTCATTCAATGGTAAAGCAAATACTATTTGCATATAAAGTAAATACTATTATATGCATTTTGTAGAAGAGAGCTGAAGCACAAAATAATTGACTAACTCAAAGAACGTCACTCAGACACTGTGTATCAAGGTAGAACCAGGATTCAAACCCAGGTATTCTAGTCCTGAAGTTAGTGCTTTTCCTCTTCCTCCACCCATGTCTTTCTGACATAGTTAAATTCATTCTTTAAGATCTAGATTCAGTTCCTTTGTTTCCTTAAATTTGATTTGACACCTCCCATCCTGAACTAAGTTTATTATTGTCCTCTGGGCCACTACTGTTCTTTAAATATTTTTCAAATTTCACAATTGTAACACTATAGTATACACATTTATATAAATATATATAAGCATATATATTTATATAGTATAAATAATTGGAGAAGGCAATGGCACCCCACTCCAGCACTCTTGCCTGGAAAATCCCATGGATGGAGGAGCCTGGTAGGCTGCAGTCCATGGGGTCGCTAAGAGTCGGGCACAACTGAGCAACTTCCCTTGCACTTTTCACTTTCATGCATTGGAGAAGGAAATGGCAACCCACTCCAGTGTTCTTGCCTGGAGAATCCCAGGGACGGGGGAGCCTGGTGGGCCGCCGTCTGTGGGGTCGCATAGAGTTGGACACGACTGAAGCGACTTAGCAGCAGCAGAAGCAGCAGTGTAAATAATTAATTATTTACATGATTCCTCTTAATTTAGATCAAATTCCAAGTCTTACCTAGTTTGTTTTTTAAACTCAGCGTGTAGCACTGTGTTCGTTTTTACTTGATGAATAAATGAATAAATAAATAGCTAAATGAGCATTCTTAATTTAGTTAATGTAGGTACATAGCCCTTTGCTGAATTCAAGGCCACTGTAAACCTTCTAGAACATCTGGGTGGAGAATGATGGGTGATTTTAATTCTTTTTTTTTGCCTATCTGCATCCAATTTCATTAAAAAAAAAATACCATGGATTACTTAATTTTTTAGATTTTTGGAAGTCTAAAATAATAAGTCCTTGGACATATAAAAATTATCTTGAATTAAGAAAGATGTTAAAGTTTTTTATTTAAAAAGTATACCTTAATTAAGATGTAGGAAATATTAAAGTATAAATTAAATATACCAAAGTATTTTCATTGATTTAACAAAGAATACATGAAATATTATGTATGGAAGAGTTTTACCTTTATCTTCTACATTAGACCATCCAGTCAAGAGTGAACTAAAAATGCAGCTGAATTTCCCAGGCAATGACAGCTTGGTGGACTTGACTGAGAAAGGTACTACTTTTGAATTATGACACTAACAACTCCGACAACGGTCCCCTGTTTCATCTTGCCCACTGTGGGTGATTGGAGGATAAGTAATGTCTGGCTTAAAACGTATACAGCTTCATAGATCAAAGGCAACCCTTTGAACTGCCTCCAGAAACACCCTGGTAGCCAGTACAAGCCGTAGCGCATGGACGTTAATATGATCCATCTGGCGGGGATCCTTAAGGAAGCAAAGCAGCCGCTGCGTTTTGTAGTGGTTGAAATGATCTAGTAGCTTGCACAATAATGTCCACTGGATCACACTGTTGTAATATGCTCGAAAACACAAATTATGAGTGAGGCTATTCTGAATAAAAAGGGAAGTCATAGTGCCTATGTAAATCAGTGGAAAAAAAAAGATATTCTAGTTTTTTTTTTAATTACACTAACTTGCAGATATTACAAGATTTAAAATTAAATCGTTGTGATGCATGTTAAATATGTGTTTATGAATCAAAAAATGGTTCAAGTCTAAGAAAAAAGCTGCATTTCTTTCTTGAGCTAAAATTTTTGACATTTGGTATTATAGGCAAACAATTTTTTCCAAAGGTAGTTGATATTCATCACAGAAATTTAGCTGTGCAGCTTAAATATTATGACATTTGTAAGTTAATAAAAAATGAATTATTACTCTTATAGTGTATATATCCCCAGAACACTACATGGGTGTTCAGAAATCAGTTAAAAGTAAAATGAAACCCATTTTAGGATTCTAGTTCCTACTTCTCCAAAAAAGAATTTATTTGGTATTGCATAATATTTTGTTTTCATCATACAATTGTAAGTTTTTCTAAGTAGGGATATTTTTAAATAGGAACTATAAGTAAGCACTTTAAAATATATATTTGTAATTTTTTGTTGAATTTCCTCAAGTGAAATTTCCCCGGCTTCTTTCCCCATCTCTTTACCAAGCTACTAAAGAGAATTAGGGAAATTAGTGAAGAAGAAGAATTTAATACTTGATACTGTTCTTAAATATGTGGATATACAAATCAATGCTCAAAAACAAGAAAAAGGCAGTGAACTTTATTAATTTCAAAAAAGAAAAGAAAAATTGTCTTTTAAAAAATTGTATTTTTTTTTAAGGTGCTGTGCTGTGTTTAATTGCTTAGTCCTGTCTGACTGTTAGAGACCCCATGGACTGTGGCCCACCAGGCTCCTCTTCCATGGCATTCTCCAGGCAAGAATACTGAAGTGTGTTGCCATGTCCTCCTCCAGGGGATTTTCCCAACCTAGGGATTGAACCCAGGTCTCCCCCCTTGCAGGCAGATTCTTTACCATCTGAGCCCCCAGGGAAGCCCAAGAATACTGGAGTGGGTCGCCTATGCCTTCTGCTGGAGATCTGCCTGACCCAGGAGTTGAACCAAGTTCTTCTGCATCGCAGGTGAATTCTTTATCAGGGAAGTCCCCTTTTCTAAATCACCATACTTTAAAAGAACTATTGAAGAATAAAGACCTTAGCACAAGGGTGATTCTCAATTAGTTGAGGGGAAAGGGTGAAGTCCATCAGAATTGTCAACCTCCATCAGAATTTTCTCAAACTCTCCAGGCCTTCATTGTGCTCACCACCTGTCCTGCATCACTGAATGATGTGAACAACTGAGATCTCCTGGGAAATGAGACTAAGAAAGAGCCTTCATCCCTGAGAGCAGAAAAAACAAAGGAGGGTTTCTCTTATTGGGTAAGACATGGGGACCAAAGCACCTTTTCTGGCTTTCATTCTAATGCTTCTTTAGACTGAATTTGTCTCCTTACACCAACTCAAAATCAAATTCCAGTTCTAGGGTTGGATGAAAATACAAACTCTAAGCCCCTAGCACTGTATGCAAATAAAGATCCTAGAGGGATTAGTGTTTCTTGTTCAGCTAGAATCATGTTTACTGGACAGGAGCCTTTTCCTCCTACTGTTGCTTCTGTATAGAATGTTATTCCTTTTCTCTCCATCCTAGTAAATGTCTACTTATTTTTTAAAGCTTTACCTCCATATACCTCCTTTTGAAACCTTTCCTTACTTTCCAATGCTTAATCTACCACTCCCTCCATTAGGTTTGTTTAGCTCAAGTATGGTCAGATAACTTTGTCCCAGTAAACCTCAGGGACAGTTAATGGAATCTTGCTCATTAGCTATTCCGTAGACTAACTCCAACAACTTTAACCAAAGTATCAGATACCTTTTTAATTCCACTTGAGATTCTCTTGGTCGCGGTCACTGGGGCCCTTGGCCACTGGTTCCTTCCCAGGTAGTATTATGGTGACTAACTCTGTGTGGACTCCAGTCAACTTCAGGCTTACCTGTGGCTGCCAGTACGACAGAGTGCTGCAGGCAAAGTCAGTGCAACTTGGAGTTCGGGGGAGTTATTGGCTTATGGGGTCATTGACCTTTGGCCAATGAGAGAGAGGTGAGATTGAAAAAATTCACTTTTATCTTTCCCCTGAAGGGACTACCCCATGATATGGTTGTGCACATGGTCCCTCTGAAGGCAATTCTACAAGATCAATTAGTGCTATTTGACAGCAGGCAGGGCCGCACAGAGTCAGACACGACTGAAGCGACTTCGCAGCAGCAGCAGCAGGGCCGGCTAGGTCGTGTATGCTTCGTTCTCTCCTCTGCCTCACTCCTTTCTCCTACGTTCATTCCTGCTTCCCTGGGAAGCCTCCCCAATGAAGTGTTAGCACATAATATTATGCATCAGACTAATTTTTCCTACTAAATTGAGGCTAGGATAATGGATGGTGTTGATTAAACACTTACTGGAAACTAGGCAGTGTGCTGAGTGCTTTACTGGATACAACATGAATAAGGCACCATGTCTCCTCTTAAAGGAAAAATAATCAGGTGGTGAAGTAGCACAGCCTGACATAAATACATACAAAATCATGATGTAAGACTCTTGTGATTGCCTGTAGAGTTCCGAGGAGAAAGATAATGATCACCAACTGGCTACTCAGTATCATCTGGGTCTTAATGTAGACTTTCTAAATCATTGCTTTTCCTTGTCTCCTGAGACCTGTGCATTTTAATCCAGATACCTGAAGGTGCTGCTGCTGCTAAGTCGCTTCAGTCTTGTCCGACTCTGTGTGACCCCATAGACGGCAGCCCACAAGAGGTAGAAGGGCATTTTTCTTTCCCTAACAGCAAAAAAGAAGTTTCCAAGGAGACAGGGAGCAAGAAAGCCTGTCTCTAAGCTTTAAAATTTTGGTGTTTTCCCAGCAAGGATGCTCAATATGAATGACAGTCTGCTCAGGTTTGGAATTTACCTCAATCCCTGGGTTGGGAAGATCCCCTGGAGGAGGGAAAGGCTGCCCACTCCAGTATTCTGGCCTGGAGAATTCCATGGACTGTATAGACCATGGATTCGCAGAGTCGGACAGACTGAGTGACTTTCACTCTCATTGAACACCTGGTCTGTAATGACATCACCATCCTAGAGTCACCTTGGCAAACACTGGTTGCCCACTAAGGCTTCCCTGTAGAACCAGGGCAACCTTGGGATTGCACCCAGAACAACTCTGTCTACTTGTCATTTCAGACCCAGATCTGTCACTGTCTCAATTTTTCACTTGCACTGAGATAGATGAAAAGCGCCATATTGTCAGCTGGAAAAAAGCAAAACAGCCAATAAAGAAACACAGATATATTGCTTATTCTTCATAGATAAGGAGCTGTGTAAATACAGAAGGAAACTGAAAGAAGGCAAGATTTACTCCTCAAATGGCTTTTCCTTTACTTTCCAGATACATCTCAACACTTCTATATAGAAATTCATTTGTGTGGTGTTACTCTATTATTTAGCTGTAGACTGCTTTTCTACCACAAGCCTAAGCTATTCTTTTCAAGTGGTATATTTTGCAGTGTGCTTTCTCTTGGCCCTCTTTGGTACTGAATAAAGCAGAGGGGCTTCTAGCTCAGTCATGCAATGATAATGCAGGCAGATTTTCCCCAGAAAAGCCCTTCATTAGATTACTACCATCTTCCCTAAACATTAAAATCTTTAGGCAAGCTGAAGATTGGGAGGGAAAGTTGCAGGGAGTGGGTATACTATAATTTTATTTAGTCTATCCTGAATTTCACATGAATAAGACTTAAAGGGAATGGTGAAATCAGAAAATATAAATCTAAGGCTTCTATTTATTAAATATGAAAGAAATGAAGTTTCCTGTTTAGAAACAAATGGTTTTGGCTGATAGTTAATCTATATATCCAAACTAAAATATGAAAAACCACTTCTGTTTCATCACCCTGTCTTGATGTAGGATCCCTTTACTCTTCTGCTCCCTAACTAACTGCCAGCACATGCCATTGGCTGTTGCATCCCTGGGACATTAGAGGAGCAAGGATGCAGGTGAAAAACAGAGCTTACCTCCCTGGACCATCATACAGTTAATGAGATGAGATGTTACCATGACAGTCCATAACACATCCATTTATGGATTGGACTTGTTCTTAAATATTTAAACATTTTTATTTAGAGCACAGACAGTTTTATGATTGGAAATGATTAATGATATCTAGGCCTCTGCATCTGCACCTAGAGGAATGGAACAGGCTTTTTTGACTGTCACTGATAAAACATCCCTGTGTCTCCTCAGTGGGAGTTGCAAACACTATGTCCCAAGTCTGAGGCAGAGATCAGAAAGGTTAACCCTACCTGGTCCTGTCTGAAGGAGGAATTGACCTTACTGGTGATGGGTTAGTGAATGAAGGGGACCCTTCACTTCAATAATGTGATTATAGTCCTGGGCCCTAAGGAAGTTGTCTTCAACTGGCAGCTAAGCTGTACAATTCAGACTTGGTCTAGAAAAGGGAGGAGGAGGACGATGATGATGATGATTCAGAGGAGGAGGTAAGGGAAGAGGACCCTGGAAATCAGTCCTGTGCCATGGGGTCAACACTGTGCTGCTCAGGGTGATTAATCAGGATGATTACTCCTGGTGACTGTCAAGGTAAGCATCTTAGAGTTATGCTTCCATTAGAGGATGGGAAGGTACAGTGCGAAGACTCAACCTTGGAGCCTGGAGTGCTTCCAAGTCCCTTGCCATCATCTCCTAACTAGTCGATTAAATAAAGTCTTTTTATGTCCTCAAGCCTCATTATTTTGACCCACAAAATGGAAAAACTTTATAGAACTGTTGAGATGAGCAAATGATATATTACTTATAAAAATTATTCACAATTCAGAAAGCATTGACTACATGTAACTATAATACTAACATTTGAGGAAGGATTCACATTGATGAATTTAATACATTTGATAAAAGCACTTTGTGGTTCTCTCTCGACTCTGCAGAAAAATGCAAACACATTGTCTTGGGGGCATTGCACAAGATAAAGAATAATCCTCCATCCTGTGAGATTGGGCCCCTAGGGTAGAAATACATTAGCACTTCTAAATTGCAGCTGATAGGTAGGTACTGGGCAGAGAAACTAATCTCATTTTAGATTTATAGTCCTGTTATAACAATATTATGACTGAAATACCAAAAATTTTGAACATGAAATGTTTATGCTTTGAAAATTCTTAATGATCTTTCCTGTATAAAATGGAAAGGATATCAGCTCAAAGGAAAATAACAAAATGTCCAAATAAAAACGTGTGAAATATCTTGTGCAGGTGCAGAGTTCATGATGCTTCCTGTCACTCATCCAAATATTTCTCACCGAGAGATCCTCAGTGAATAATGGATGACAGTGAAGAATGGTAGATGACAGTCACAGTCTCCTCACTTCACCCTGGATTGGGAGGAGCTTGAGTTCCATTTTTGAAAGTGCACAGATTAAGAATATAGTATAGGAGATGTTGAAAAGGCAAAACGGACTCCTTTCCTCCAAGTCTTCAGCAGCCTCAAGCAGTTCCAAAGTCTTCTATTTTTGTATTAGGACGGTTTTAGAAAGTGAAAGTGAAGTCGCTCAGTCGTACTTGACTCTTTGCGACCCCATGGATAGTAGCCTGCACCAAGCTCCTCCATCCATGGGATTTTCAAGGCAAGAAGCACTGGAGTGTGTTGCCATTTCCTTCTCCAGGGAATCTTCCCAACGCAGAGATCGAACCCAGGTCTCTCACACTGTAGACAGACGCTTACTGTCTGAGCCACCAGGGAAGTCCAATATAATATTTAACTTATATTAAACCTAGGTACAATGAAAATATTCTACTTGGTGTTAATTACTCTAAGACATGTCTATATTAAATAGGTCAACAAACAAACATGAATATTAGGTATTTAATACTGAATATTTCCCAATTCACATGAACCTGGAATTTATTGTTTAATTTAGAATTATTTGATTTATAAGCACTTACCTTTTTTTAAGCCAAATAAATAGAGCTCATTTACAAATTAACCTCAAAATATTACCCAGAGTGAAGTAAGCCAGAAAGAAAAACACCAATACAGTATACTAACGCATATATATGGACTTTAGAAAGATGGTAACAATAACCCTGTGTACGAGACAGCAAAAGAGACACTGATGTATAGAACAGTCTTATGGACTCTGTGGGACAGGGAGAGGGTGGGAAGATTTGGGAGAATGGCATTGAAACATGTAAAATATCATGTATGAAATGAGTTGCCAGTCCAGGTTCGATGCACGATACTGGATGCTTGGGGCTGGTGCACTGGGACGACCCAGAGGGATGGAATGGGGAGGGAGGAGGGAGGAGGGTTCAGGATGGGGAACACATGTATACCTGTGGTGGATTCATTTTGATATTTGGCAAATCTAATACAGTTATGTAAAGTTTAAAAATAAAATAAAATTAAAAAAAAAAAAAAAAATTACCCAGAGACAAAGACATACCAAGACATATTTAGACAGACACAGTGCAAGATCTAGCTTCATTTTCTAAGTTTAGTCATGAATTAGATATTACAATATAAAATTTACTAGTTTATAAAAAAAAGTTGAAATAAATAAAAATTTTAAAGTCTTTTTCACCTTTTCCCTCAGTCTCAGGAGTTAGAGATGGTCTAGATAAGTGTCCCTGAGAGCCCTCGTCTCAAGGCACAGGGAAAGAAAATCAGGCAGGTCTAAACCAAATGGTGGCCAGACAAAGCAAAATGGCCATGAAAAATCACAACACAGAACACAGAGTTAAAAGACACACATATAAACCTGGCAGTCCTCATCAGATACTCCCTTAAATGCAAGAATATAGTCCCTCAGAGAACCTCCTATAGAGACACAGAACTTCAGATCCAAGTACTAACATCAAAGATTTCAAAGGGAGGAAAGGAAGCCAGGTTGAAAGAAGAAGGGGGAGGAGGCGGGAGAGGGGTGTGAAAGGGGTGGCCTTACGGACGTCTCCGGCCACCTACAGATACCCAGCCGTTATGGGACTTTCCCCTGGGCCTCCAGAGAAGGGAGGACTGGAACTCGGCCCTACCAGAAATCAGACCAGACCAGAACTGGAATTTGAGTTCTCTGCCAAGAGGAGGTGATCAGTCTCCAATCCTCAGCTCAGGCTGAGGGCCCTTCGACCAGATTCCTGCGTCCAGGACCGGGGGACTAGAAAAACGGGGAAGGATAGGAAGGGTTAAGGAGAGGAAAAAGAGAGGGAAGGGGAGAGAGGTCAACAAAGTCTCTTGTTCCTTACCCGGTCAGGACACTCTGACCAGTTGTCCACGTCAGGAGACCAAGGACAAAAGGGTCCCAGTTGCGGCTGCTAGGTCTGGTCCATTGGCAGGCAACCTGGCCCCTGAGTACCCCGAGTGGTCAGGATGTCAGTCTCAGCGAAGAAGAATCCCACCAGAGTCGCCATTTGTTGCAGGAAGGTGAACCCCTTCCAGGGCCTGAAACTGGGCTCTTGTCTAACACTCAAAAGTGAATTGTCCAAGGAGACACATGTGCTGACAAAGCAAGAGATTTTATTGGGAAAGGGCACCTGGGTGGAGAGCAGTAGGGGAAGGGAACCCAGGAGAACTGCTCTGCCGTGTGGCTCACAGTCTTGGATGAAATGTTATCGATTATCTCATTTTATATTGATGATGCTTTCCTGAAGATGTCTTAAGAATATCAAGTAACTCCTTTCCTCGAGAGTTTTTTTCTTGTCTTAGCAAAGTTAGTCTGACCTTTTATAGCCACAACAGTCACCCCCTCTTTGGTAAAGGCTGGAGGACCACTGCAAGCTTGAAGGTCTGTTCTGTGGGTTTGGACTGGGTCATGAGGGCAAGCTGGCCTCATTTGTCTTTGTATCTTCCCTCTGTCTTTTTGGAACCCATCTTCCACACTTCCAGATCTCGTGGCCACAATACTCTGGCTGTGCATTCCCTCTTCCCCTTCTGCCTTCACTCTTGCCCCTCCCTACTACTCCATCCCCCCAGCCTGGGCTCTGCACTTGCTTTGACTGTTATTTATACTGCCTCCTACCCTTGTGGGCTCTCCCACTCAGTAAACTGAAAAGACAATAATCTCTTTTGGTAATTATTAAAAAAATTATTGTGCAATTTTTTACTGTTGGGCTAGAGAAACGTTCTGAGAAAACTCCTTAATGTGTAGTGAATCTTGCTTGGAAGGACAGCATGTTTGAGAGTTAAGGGAGGTATTAATTTGAGTCTTTGAAATGACATTGCTTGGGTGAACATGAAAGGCAGAAAGGGATGACAGAGCAGAGAACTGGTGGTGAGGGGTATGTGCCAGCTGTTGGAATGTGCATGTTCTGGCCTGTGCCACTCAAGCCAGTATTAAAGGAAACTCTTTGGCATGGGAAAGTCTATAAATGAGGAAGGGAAAAAAAAAACTTTTCATTTGGAATTTAATTTTCTATTTGTAGTCCTAGCTATGCTTCTGTTCGGTCCCTACACTTCTGTCCTTTATTGCGCTCATATTTGCATGAAATGTTTCTTTGGTATCTCTAATTTTGTTGAAGAGATTTCTAGTCTTTCCCATTCTGTTGCTTTCCTCTATTTCTTTGCATGATTGCTGAGGAAGGCTTTCTTATCTCTCCTTGCTATATTTGGAATTCTGCATTCAGATGGTTATATCTTTCCTTTTCTCCTTTGCCTTCAGCTTCTCTTCCTTTTCAGCTATTTCAAAGGCCTCCTCAGACAACCATTTTGCCTTTTTGCATTTCTTTCCCTTGGGATGGTTTTGATTGCTGCCTCCTGTACAATGTTGTCAACCACCATCCATAGTTCTTCAGGCACTCTGTCAATCTAATCCCTTGAATCTATTTGTCATTTACATTGTATAATCATAAGGGATTTTATTTAGGTCATAGCATAATGGTCTAGTGGTTTTCCCTACTTCCTTCAACTTAAGTCTGAATTTTACAATGAGGTGTTCATGATCTTAGCCACAGTCAGCTTCCGGTCTTGTTTTTGTTGACTGTATAGAGCTTCTCCAACCCAGCATTTTGTATGATGTGCTCCACATATAAGTTAAATAAGTTATCTTAATGACTCAGATAACCCTGATGGTGTGATCACTCACCTAGAGCCAGACATCCTGGAATGAGACGTCAAGTGGGCTTTAGGAAGCATCGCTATCAACAAAGCTAATGGAGGTGATGGAATTCCAGCTGAGCTATTTCAAATCCTAAAAGATGATGTGGTGAAAGTGCTGTACTTAATATGCCAGCAAATTTGCAAAACTCAGCAGTGGCTACAGAACTGGAAGAGATCAGTTTTTATTCCAATCCAAAATAAACGCAATGCCAAGAATGTTCACACTACTACACAGTTGCACACATTTCACACACTAGCAAAGTAATGCTCAAAATTCTCCAAGCCAGGTTTCAACAATACATAAACCAAGAATTTCCAGATGTTTAAGGCAGATTTAGAAAAGTTAGAGGAACCAGAGATCAAAATGACAACGTCTGTTGGATCATAGAAAAAGCAAGAGAATTCCAGAAAACCACCTACTTCTGCTTCATTGACTGTTAAAGCCTGTGCCTGTGTGGATTACAACAAACTGGAAAATTCTTAAAGAGATGGAAATACCAGACCACCTTACCTGCCTCCTGAGAAATCTGTATGCAGGCCAAGAAGCAACAGTTAGAACTGCACATGGAACAATGGACTATTTCCAAATTGGGAAAGGAGGATGCAAAGGCTGTATATTGTCACCTGCTGATTTAACTTATACGCAGAGTACATCATGCAAAATGCCAGGTTGGATGAAGCACGAGCTGGCATCAAGATTGCCGGGAGAAATATCAATAACCTCAGATATGCAGATGACATCACCCTTATGGCAGAAAGTGAAGAGGAATTAAAGAGCCTCTTGATGAAAGTGAAAGTGGAAAGTGAAAAAGCTGGCTTAAAACTCAACATTCAGAAAACAAGGACCATGGCATCTGGTCCCATCACTTCATGGCAAATAGGAAAACAAGGGAAACCGTGACAGATTTTTCTTTTCTTGGGCTCCAGAATCACTGCAGATGGTGACTGCAGCCATGAAATTATGACTCTTACTCCTTGGAAGGAAAGTTACGACAAACCTAGACAGCATATTAAAAAGCAGAGACATTACTTTGCCAGTAAAGGTCCTTCTAGCCAAAGCTATGGTTTTTCCAGTGGTCTTGTATGGATATGAGAGTAGGGCCATAAAGAAAGTTGAGTGCTGAAGAACTGATGCTTTTGAACTGTGGTGATGGAGAAGACTTTTGAGAGTCCCTTTGATTGCAAGGAGATCAAACCAGTCAATCCTAAAGGAAATCAGTCCTGAATATTCATTGGAAAGATTGATGCTGAAGCTGAAACTCCAATACTCTGGCCACCTGATGTGAAGAACTGACTCATTGGAAAAGACCCTGATGCTGGGAAAGATTGAAGGCAGGTGGAAAAGGGGACAACAAGGGATGAGATAGTTGGATGGCATCACTGACTTGATGAATATGAGTTTGAATAAGCTCCAGGAGTTGGTGATGGACGGGGAAGCCTGGCATGCTGCAGCCGTGGGTTGGCAAAGAATTGGACAGGACTGAGCAAGTGAATTGAACTGAACTGCATTGAACTGAAGTCCTAGCCCATACATGATGTGAGAAATAGCACCTGATGCAAAAGTCCCTGGCTCAGAGGCCAAGTGCTCTCAGAAACCAACCTTCCAGAGAACTGGCTACATTGGCAGTTCTCAAAGGTGCTCCCAAGCCTGCAGCATTGGCAGCACAAGGGGAATTGACAGAAATGTGGGTTATTGGGTCAAAACTCTGGGGATGTAGCCTAGCAATCTGTGTACTGACCAGACTTCCTGGTTAGTCTGGTACATGCTAAAGTTTAGGAAACAATGGTAGAGAGGTATAACCTTGCACTTTGTGTAAGAAGATATGATGAAAATCGCAGTTGTACCACAGTTCATACCCCTAATAGTTCTAGAAAGATTCTAAGGTGGCTATCCTCACTTTCAATTACCTGTGTGACCTGAGGCAACTTAGGTAACTACCCAAATCTCCTTATTTAGCTATGAAATAAAACTCATGACATAAATTCAGAATTATAAGGAAACGGGGAGTAGTATATCTGAAAAGTAAAGGAAATGCGAGGTAATATATATGAAAAGACTGCATGCTCAGTCGCTCAGTCGTGTCCAACTCTTGGCAACCCCATGGACTGCAACCAGCCAGACTCCTCTCTTCAAGGAATTCTCCAGGCAAGAATACTGAAGTCGGTTGCCATTTCTTTCTCCAGGGGATCTTCCTGATCCAGGGATTGAACCCCCATCTCCTGAATTGGTAGGCAGATTCTTTACCACTGACCCACCTGAAAATTCCACATGAAAAGACTATTTGAAACTATAAAGCAATATGAAGACATTGGATAAATAATGACTTTCCTTCCCTTTCTCTTTCTTTCCTTCTCCCTCCCTTGTCCTCTTCTCTGTGTCTCCCTTCCTCTCTCCATCCTCCAATTCATCTTTCCTTTCTCCTTTCTTCCTTGCCTCTGTGTTTTTGCTATACATGTGTGTTACTACTGATAGTTCCTTGGTTTTAGATTAATATCAAATGCTTGAAGTATTGAATTAATTTGCACTCTGTTAATCACTGTATTTATGAAAAAAAAAAAAAAAAAGCTTTTTCAGCCCTCAAAAATATTTTTATTCATTGTAGCCCTTAGCAAAGAAAAAAATTTTTGATGAGCCTGGGTATAAGTGAATCAGAACTATTTGGATTAAATTTCCCTATTATCTTTTAAACAAAACATGGTTTTTAAATTATGGAAAAAATTCCTTGGGAAAATGAATTTCAGATTTGGGAAAAATGTTGAATGTTCCAATCCCAAACAATTCTGAGTTTATATCTCTGCTGATGTAAAATATTTAGTGTTTTATTGATACAAGTGTTATGAGTGGATATCCATAAACTGCTTTGTTTCATTTACAAAAAAACAATGCCTGTTTGGTATCTTAAAATCCACTGTTATGTCCAACCTAAAAGGAACAGACAAAACAATAATAAATGAATCCCCAAAGTAATTTTTATCTGTACAAATATAAACAAATTTTATCTGCTGCAATTTGACAATTAGTGCCTCACCTGACGTGTCTTTCTTTTCTTTCAGAAAGGCACTGTTATATAATGGAAAGAATATGTGGTTTGGAACTTAATAGGTCCGCATGTGAATGTGGTCACATTTGTGGGCAACTAGCTTGTGGGCAAATTATTCTACCTTGATGGTCACCAGTCTTCTCATAAATAAAGGAACAGTAGGAACAGTAATATGACTATAAAATTAAAGATCAAATTTTAAAAATCTCTGAACTATTGTGACAGCCGCATATTAATTTATGATTTTCTTTTATATTTGATAAAATTCAATCATCCTCCTGATTAATGGATAGACATGGGTTCAGAGGCAATCCCAATATATTTCAGAACAGAGGAGTCACACATATAAAATACTGTTCTAATGTATCTATAAATACTTAGTATTGGTAAATATTTATAGATTAACTTTGAGACCTAGAAAATACCAAAAATGCTGATAGATGAGTGAAATTGCTGATGAGAAAACTGATATTTTTGTTCCTTAAATGTCAAGAAATTTATCTCTCTGAATAAGCAAAATATTCAGTACAATCCATTTGTCATTCAGGTACATTTCATGAATAAAATAGAAATGGCCCAATGGAATACTACTTGCCCAGCTAGATAATTGTATATATAGGAAAGAAACCCAGCTTGTACATCTGGAAGTTCTCAGTTCACAACTGTTGAAGAACTTCCACATGTACAAGCAGGGTTTTGAGGAGGCAGAGGAACCAGACATCAAATTATCAGCATTCATTGGATCATGGAGAAAGCAAGGGAATTCCAGAAAAACGTCTGCTTCTGCTTCACTGACTATGCTAAAGCCTTTGACTGTGTGGATCACAACAAGCTGTGGAAAATTCTTGAAGAGATGGGAATACCAGCCCACCATACCTGTCTCCTGAGAAACCTGTTTGCATGTCAAGAAGCACCAGTTAGAACTAGATATGGAACAATGGACTGATTCCAAATTGGGAAAGGACTATGTCAAGGCTGTGTTTTGTCAACCCTGCTTATTTAACTTATATGCAGAGTACATCATGTGAAATGCTGGGGTGCTTGAATCACAAGCTGGAATTAAGATTTCCAGGAAAAATATCAATAACCTCAGATATGTTGATGATACCATTCTTTTTTTTTTTTTTTTTTTTTTTTTTTTTCAGTGAACAAGGCCCGCACTTTATTTTCCAAAGTAGTTTTTATACCTTAAGGTATGCATAGAGGATAATGGGGGAAGGGGTAGAGTCATGCAGCAAGCCAGGCTTTCTTCCTGCAAACTTATCATATGCAAAAGTTCAGGTGATTGACATCATCTTCTGGCCCGGAGGCCTGTTAACATTTTAAGAAACTTATCTTTCTCTAAAGGTGATTATTCCAAAGTCAGGCGCCAGCCTTCCAAAAAGCATTGGACAAAGCTGCATTTTACATTTCTATACACCCATTATATCAATCAATACACTGCCAAGGACACAGTAGGTAAGGAGTATGAAGACTTAGCAGCAAACTGGCTCAACAAGTGAAAAAAACCCTTCACCAATACAATTTCTAATTAATCTTTTAACTACTCAAAGGAATCTGTGTTTAGGCAGTTTAGAACATCTCCTGCCTCTCACAGTTGGGAGGCTCTGAACAA
The DNA here is from genome assembly GCF_019923935.1 of Bubalus bubalis. NCBI lineage: Eukaryota > Metazoa > Chordata > Mammalia > Artiodactyla > Bovidae > Bubalus > Bubalus bubalis. The sequence goes on along the minus strand of NC_059166.1, from coordinate 74,981,948 downwards.
TCACATGTGGCCGGAAAAACCTATTCAGGCAGGCTAGAGGATTTCCAAAGGAGTTTGTAGGTTAAACACTGTCACACCCAGGAATTATTAACTGGAGCTGTAAGCTAACTCTTTTTCCAGAGAGAGGCAGTGGGAGACAGCCCCCCGTAAAGTCAGAGGTGTAGGTTGATGATACCATTCTAATGGCAGAAAGTGAAGAGGAGAAGAACTAAAGAACCGCTTGATGGGGGGTGAAAGAGGAGAATGAAAAAGCTATCTTAAAACTCAACATTCAAAAAACTAAGATCATGGCATCTGGTCCCATCACTTCATGGCAGATAGAAGAGGAAAAGTGGAAGCAGTGACAAATTTTATTTCCCCAGGGTCCAAAATCACTGCAGACAGTGACTGCAGCCATGAAATTAAAAGACACTTGCTCCTTGGAAAGAAAGATTTGACAAATCTAGACAACGTATTAAAAGGCAGAGACATCACTTTGCCAACAAAGGTCCATATAATCAAAACTATGGTTTTTCCAGTAGTCATGTATGGATGTTAGGCCTAAAGAAAGCTGCATGCCAAAGCATTGATGCTTTCAAATTGTGGTGCTGGAGAAGACTCTTGAGTCTCTTGGACTGCAAGGAGATGAAAGCAGTCAATAGTAAAAGGAAATCAAGCCTGAATATTCATTGGGAAGACTGATGCTGAAACTGAGGCTCCAATTCTTTGGCCATGGGATGCAAAGAGGCAACTCATTGGAAAAGACACTGGTGCTGAGAAAGATTGAAGGCAAAAGGAGAAGTGGCAGAGGATGAGACAGCATCACTGACTCAGTGGACATGAATTGAGAAATCTCTGGAAAATAGTGGAGGACAGAGAAGCCTGGTGTGCTACAGTCCACAGGGTCAACAAAGAGTCGGTCATGACTTAACAACTGAACAACAACAACAATAGGAAAGAAAGAATTCAATTTCAAAAATATATAAAACAGTAAAATCAATTATAAGTAATGTCATCAAATTATATTGATGTTGACCGCTCCACTGAACTGAGTTAAGGAGCTGTATCCAGTCATACGAAAGAGATTTTCATTTTTAATTGCTAATGAGTGGTTCTTACAATGGCAAAGCAATCTTGCTCATGATTTAATTGGCTCAATTCTTACTTTAGAAATGAAGGTACAAGTCTCTAATCCTATTTTTTATCCTTAGCCTACCATTAAATTCTCACTCCCCTGCCTCTTCTTGGGTTTCCTACCTCTTTATTTTTCACTCACTATGTCCACTACTTGAAATACTCCCGAAAGACTTCAAGAAACTATTTTCAATGATTTCCTCACCCCCTTGAATTGAGCAGAATTTCTCTGACCTTTAATCCCCCATGAACTTTATAAATTATCCTTTACTGTTATTTTGTTTTATAACTCTTTATGCCTGGCACCCTGTGAAATCTGTAGGAAATCTTTCCTTGGTATCACTTTCTATAACTAGAACAGAGCCAACTGAGCACAGTAAAAGCCTGCCACATAGAGGCATGCCGAGTTAATGTTCTAGGAGTTGGGGTGTGTTGTGGGCAGCATGACATGGATTGGGATCATTTTTAGAGCAAGAGCCAGATTCAGCTCACATGTCTGACTGAGTAAGCCATTTTGGCTATAAAGATAAAGCCACACATGCAAGTAATTTGCTTCATCACAGATCTGTTTCATTTGTCCCATGTATATTTATGCAAAACCTACGCACTTCCTCCCCGATTTTATATATTTTTTAAAGTTAGGGCCAAATATACACTAACCTGGGAAATATATCATTCATGTGATCTTTTTTTTTTTTTTTTCTGGAAAGGACCCTAATACGTTACAAAAAAGGCAACAGATAAGATTCAAACCATGAAACGTAGCATTTTAAAAATGCTTAAATAGAGCATTACCACTTCTAAAATGTGTGCCCTAATCATTAGTTTAATTAGCATTCCTATACTTGTGCGGCTGTTTAGTCACTAACTTGTGTCCATCTTTGCGATCTCATGGACTGAAGCCTGCCAGGCTCCTCCTTCCATGGTGTTTCCCAGGAAGGAAACACCCAGGTGTTTCCCATTGCCATTTCCTTCTCCAGATCTGCCCCACCCAGGGCCTGAACCCACATCTCCCACATTGGCCGGCAGATTCTTTGCCACTGAGCCCCCAGGGAAGCCCATAAGTGATTATTACCTAACTACTTTTGAGAGCAACCAAAGAATAAAGAAAGAAAGAAAGAAAGGAAAAAACCCTTCAAACATGTTCATGATTTCTATCTAATAAGTCCTAATTTGATTTTCTGTATCTATTTGACTTCAGAGTTATGAGACTCATGAAAGTAGACACATTAAACATGATGCTTGTGCTGTGGTCTTCACCCAGGTGTGTTTCATTTGCTCTACCGACCTTGCTGCCAGTGTGTCTGGGGACAGCAGGGTATGGTGAGAATGAGCAAATTCTGTCATGAGTTTTCTCAGTTTAGAGGAGGAAAATTGGACAGAGTTGCCCAAAGCAAAAAAAAAGGCAAGAGAAAGAAAGTAATATAAACCATGTTGTTTATTATTTGTAAAACAAAGTTTACAAATTAGTTTTTGTTTTACTTTTCTCCAAAATTATAGGAAATATTGTGATAGTCTTTGAATGTACTTAATCAGTCCCGTGGAGAAGGCAATGGCACCCCACTCCAGTACTCTTGCCTGGAAAATCCCATGGACGGAGGAGCCTGGTAGGCTGTAGTCCATGGGGTTGCTGAGAGTCGGACATGACTGAGCGACTTCACTTTATTTTTTCACTTTCATACATTGGAGAAGGAAATGGCAACCCACTCCATTGTTCTTGCCTGGAGAATCCCAGGGACAGGGGAGCCTGATGGGCTGCCGACTATGGGGTCACACAGAGTCGGACATGACTGATGCGACTTAGCAGCAGCAGCAGCAGCAGCAGCAGAAGCAATCAGTCCTGCAAAGGAAAACCTAGATACATGGCAGAGAAAGAAGCTGATTTTTTATACACTTTCAAAAATACACCTCAAAAAAAATGGATAGGAAAGTATTAAGTATGAATTAAATTTACCAAGTAAAAATTATTAGAACACTATCCTTAAAAATGTTTTTCCTTTAAATTTTTTTTTTTTCTGCTAATTTCCCGTTCTCACTTAGTCGTGTCCAACTCTTTGTGACCCCGTGGACTATTCAGTTCATGGAATTCTTTAGGCCAGAATACTGGAGTGGGTAGCTTTTCCCTTCTCCAGGGGATCTTCCCAACCCAGGGATCAAACCCAGGTTTCCTGCATTGCAGGCAGATTCTTTACCAGCTGAGCCACGAAGGAAGCTTGCTTATCCTGAAGGCATTACAATATCTAACTACAGAAAGATATCACAGGGTTTTAGATGAGGTGTTCTTTTTAAAAGGTCTAACACAGAAAATTTTCTGATCAGTAAATGGGAGGGTTTTGACCCTGATTTTTCATGTTACTAGAATATGGCTATTTGCTGAGAGATTTATGAGAGTGAACAAGAGATCAAAGATTCCTTCTGAATGTCCGAGGTTTAGTAAACACCAAATTATTACTTTCCAAACAAATTTCTGTTTTAAAAAAAGCCTTTAGGATTAGAAAGTGAAATTTAATCTATGTTTGAATTATTGTCATCTGTGTCAGCAAAACATTATTTTACAAACTAATTCATGTTCTTGAAGCAATTTGAGTTGTGATATGGGGAAAGAAGAAAGGATGGGAGGAGAGGCCTAATGAAGATTTAAAATGTTTAATATTAGTGTAACAAATGAAAAGCAAAAAGCAATAATTTAATACTATTCTTAATGTAATGTCTATTAAATAAATGCAAATAATGTTATTTACATTCCACACTATTTTTATTTCACCAAGTATAAATGTATCACCTAGGTAGAAACTTTTAAATAAGTTCTCTTTCTTTCTGTAAATTAACAATAAAATGCTAAATATTCAGAATAATATAAAGGAATCAGTTTTTATGTGTTCCTTGATTACTGTTTTGATAAAGGCATATTGACTTGGAATAATAAATTTTAATTTTGGTAAATTTGAGATACACTGATGAGTCTCACTCATCTTTATTTAGCAGATGAACAGTAATGCCTGTGTATCTAACAACTGCAGAGACATGATATTGGAATACTAACATGTAAGGTTATATTTTTATCCTGGGCAAAATCAGGAACATCATTTTCACCATCCAGTTTTTCATAAACTTTATTGAACCTAAACAAGATACTGCAATTAAAAGCACTCATACTATTCAATGAATCAGAGGTTCATTTAAATCAGTAGTGGTACTGGACAACTTCATCTACCATGCTCTGCTTTATAACTGTTGTCATTGCATAATGTAAGTCTCAGACTTTGTCTAAAACCATGTTCTGAATATAATACTTTCAATTTAATACATAAATATTAGGAATAAAAAAAGTATTTCAATGTCCCAAGTTAGGATAAGTAGCATCTGGAATAAAGTATTATAGTCTGCTAATGAAATATTTATGTGGTAGGAAATAGCATCTCATGGCAAGGAGGAAATAAGCAAATCCCGGCATGATGAATGTTTCCTCCATCTATCTACCAAGAGCTTGTTAATAATACTGATAAGTCAGTGTTAATAATAGCAGCTAACATTTGAGCATGCAGCAGGCACTCTGTTATACATATATTATTTTGTCTAATTCTGATAAAAGCATAGTAAGATATTTACTATTATGCCCATTTTGTAGCCGAGTAAACTTGAGAACTAAATGGGTTACAGTATTTGCCCAAGGCAAACGCTTGAATGTAGCTTCGTTTAGACCAAAAGATGCTTTACCAAGACACAGTTTAAAAACTCAAGTTTTAGCAGCAGACAGGCCTCCTTGTTTAGGTGTTGAGTTGCTTAACCTCTTTGGGTTGTGTTCTTCTTTTAACCAGCGGGAGTGTTGACAATGTCTACTTCACTGATTATCAACCCTCAAATCAAGGTTGAAATTGAAAGGAAACTTTTAAACAAAAGTAATTCTTGGGGCCCATCCTTTTATTAATTGAATAAGAATATCTTGTTTAAAAATTCTTGTTTAAATTATATAATATTTGTTCTGTAACTGGCTTTTTTCACTTGATATCATTGACAGTGCAGATGGAACTGCCTCGTTTCTTTTAACTTCTGCATAATATTTCATATGTGCATAAAACCATAGTTTATTTAATCACTGTCTTGATGAACATTTGTGCTGTTCCCATGGGTTGTAGTTCTTAGGCAAAGGTAGCAATAAGGTTGATCAAAATCTTAATATGTTTTACATGTAAAAACAGAAACAATGGAAAAAGTTAAAAACATCAAATTAGGTTAAACAATTTTTCTTAAAATAATATAAAGTAACTCTTCAGACAAAGTTATAGGAGTCCATTATTTTAACTGGCACACAGCTAATAAAAACAGAACTTTTAAAAGTTTCTGGGTCACAGTGGAGTGACTGATGGCACTTGGATTTACTAGTGGCTTTCAATGAAGAGCTCGCAAATGCATCCCATGTGTTGGTCTTTGTGAGGATAAGCCTTTGAGGAGAGCTGAAGATGGGTTCCCTGTTAATTAACTCCATTGTAATGGAAAAAAAAGAATCGCTAAATGACTTAGTCTTTATTTTTGCCATTAACTCAGTTTAAGTATTAAGTTTGAAACTGTAAAACATGTACAAGTGGGAAATAGGTAGAGAATGAAGCAGTGTTACCAGAATAAGTTTCAAGAGAATTTTCCATGACACAAAGCCATACTCAAATGTTTATTTCAAAGAACCATAGATACAGCATTCTTTATTTTCTTTGTTTCAAATAGCTGTGTGTCAGGAATTTGCAGCAATGCTTTGAGTTGCATACCCAACATTTTCTGAAATCCCTGATATTTCTAGTTATTCCTTTATTCTCTCTCTGTCTCCCTCCCACCACCTACCTTTTTCTGCTGCACTTCTTTTATTATGACAAAAAACATTAGCACTGTCAAGCCCCGAATTATAATGGGCCCATATGGTTTTGATCATCTCAGTATCCATTCTTTGGTTGTATGTCTGACCCTCTCCCATTCCATGTGGTTTGTCTGGAATGACAATCACAGGACTGTCTTTATTCCCCATCCCTCATCACAGCTTCCAGTGGTTGGTACCCTATTAAAAGCTAGGACAAGTACAGATATGTGTCCCGAGGGGAGACAAATGAAGAAGAATGTGATGGGCTCTGAGTGTCCCAGTTACAGCACAATAAAGAGGTGGTCCATTCCCAAGGTCTTGATACTTGATCCAAAGGTTCAAGTTTAGGTGTTTCCCAGAGTTTGTTCACCTGTCCCTATGCTTCTGTCGTGTTCTCAGTATCATTCTAGTAATTTTCATTCTTTACTTAATAGAACCATTTCAGTTGTTTGCAAAGGACTCTTGATGATTCATGACTTTTACATCTTATAGACCAGGCACTGAGAAAAGATTCTTGTTTATTTCTTCTCTACTTCCATCTGAAGTTTTTAGCACAGGAACTCAGCTCATCTCAGAGCAGGAGGAGATGACTTATCATTTGGGACTAAGGAGTGGAGTTACGTTGCTACCGTGCTGAAAGGGAAGAATACACAGAAAAGGAGTACACGGACGTGTAAAGAATTACCATCCACACTAAGGCTCCTTGCTTCCACCTGGATCACAGACAGCCTCCTTCCCTTTCACCACACCCTCACCACACACACATTTCCCCCAAACAAAAACTGTTTTGTTTGTACCGCATGCTTTGTTTTCTTCTGATTGGCATATTCATTTCCTTGCCATCTATCAAATTCACTTCCACTTTGAGCCCTACATCCTGATAAAGTTCTTCTTAACTTTCCAGGCCACATCCATGTACTAACCTGTCACCAGCTTCTGTAACAGAAGATTAGAGGCAAGAACAGATTTAGAAGTCAGAAAAAGAAGGGAATGCTTGGAATATGACAGAAATGAAAATTTAGTCTGATACCTCCATTATACTGTTGTCTTAGTTACACACACAAAGCTTTTAATTTGATTTGAGTGCCTTCCCTGGTGGCTCAGATGATAAAGAATCTGCCTGCAATGTGGGAGACCTGTGTTCAATTCGTGCACTGGGAAGATCCCCTGGAGTAGGGAATGGCAACCCACTCCAGTATTCTTTCCTGGAGAATTCCATGGACAGAAGAGCCTGGTGGGCTGCAGTCCATGGGGTCTCAAAGAGTCGGACATGATTGAGTGACTAACAATTCCACTTACACATTTTCACACTGAGTGCCATAGAAAGCTCTTTTGCCCTAGTCTTTCATTTCTTGGTTGTGGAGGATGGAGGATCATTCTAATCTCTATATTCTTCTTCTTCATAGAAAAATGAAAATAAGATATTAAATGTCAGCAGCTAGCATGTCACTTGCAAGGCAGCTGCTGAAGACTTTAGTGTTTGTACATGAACCCTGACTATTCTTCAGCTCATATCAGGACCTTCAAGTTCAAGCATATCAAACAATGCTTACTCTGTCTTCACAGTAAGATACAGATTTTCTGTCCTCTAATGAAAGAGAGGTCTGAAGGGAACAATAGTTGGAGCAGCTTCTTCAGCATCTGAGTTTATAACTGCATATTCTGTTTTCCTGACGGCTCCCAGAAGAACGGTTCTGAGAGAAATAGTGACTCCTCATGCTTTACTAGAAGTCTCAGAATTAACAGCAGTGCCAATGAAGTTTAAACTTTCATTTTACCATAGATAAAGAAAGCAACAGAAAATGAGGGGAAATACTCTGTCAGTCTGAACTGAATTAAAAGCTGGAGAATATTCTGTTACCAACCAATATATTCTTCTCCCTGAAAGTAGGCGAAGGGTGAGCTGGTATATGGAAGTTGGCTTAGGTGTGTTCTTGTGCTGCTACAGTTATTGGGCACAAAGTGTTTGACTCTGCAATTCAGTGAATTAGTTTTCTTTGGGCCCTGAGGATACCTGATCCCACCCTTTCTTCTGTTCTTGATTCTCTTGGTTGGTACAAGTTGAAGATTACAACTTTGATCTTGTTTGCCTGTCTCCTTTGTGATGCATAATGGCTTACATATGTTAAAGTAGAATATTTATGATAAAACCACCTGGTTTCTCTAAGAATACTAGAAAGACTCATTCCTTACCCCTACTCCCATTAGGGTACATAGCATGGTCTTTTTTGTTTCGTTTTTGTTTAGCAGTAGTTCTGCTCGCATGACAAATTTTATGAGGTTCTGTGGACTAGACTAGATGTCACAATCATCACAAATAACCATTACTAAGAATATAAAGGAACATTTTTTTAAAATAATTAAAAATAAAACCTCTTAAGAGAACAGAAATCCTCCAAGAAAAATTAGTGTAAAATATTAATTTGACAAACAGATACATCTAAAACCTCTCTCAGAAAAGTGGAAAACAGAGCAAACATCTGGGAGTCTTCAACTGCGAAGTAAAATTACAATCATTGGTTACAGGAGACTGTTCTTGCCTCTTTCTTGCAGACAAATAAGTCCACAGAACAACATATAAATAGGAGGAATCATCAAATATCAAACTAAATATCCCTTTTCAGAATAAAACAGTAAGTTGTGGGTAGAAATTCAGGAAACTACTGAAAAAAAAAAAATCTAAGTTTCTAAAATTTGAACTTTGGAATACAACTCAGAAAACAGCCTCCCACCTAACTCTCTGATCTCTTATCCTACAAATGTACCAAGCAGTCTCTCTCTCCTGCTGTGTGAGCACAAGCGCTTCATAGTCAGGGCACCTTCTGCCTGGATGCTCTTTGCCCGAATATAAACATGGCTTCTTTCACTTCAGTTCAGTTCAGTCGCTCAGTCATTTCCGACTCTTTGTGATCCCATGAATCGCAGCATGCCAGGCCTCCCTGTCCATCACCAACTCCCGGAGTTCACCCAGACTCACGTCCTTTGAGTCAGTGATGCCATCCAGCCATCTCATCCTCTGTCGTCCCCTTCTCCTCCTGCCCCCAATCCCTTCCCGCATCAGAGTCTTTTCCAGTGAGTCAACTCTTTGCATGAGGTGGCCAAAGTACTGGAGTTTCAGCTTTAGCATCATTCCTTCCAAAGAAATCCCAGGGTTGATCTCCTTCAGAATGGACTGGTTGGATCTCCTTGCAGTCCAAGGGACTCTCAAGAGTCTTCTCCAACACCACAGTTCAAAGGCATCAATTCTTCGGCATTCAGCCTTCTTCACAGTCCAACTCTCATATCCATACATGACCACTGGAAAAACCATAGCCTTGACTAGATGGACCTTTGTTGGCAAAGTAATGTCTCTGCTTTTCAATATGCTATCTAGGTTGGTCATAACTTTCCTTCCAAGGAGTAAGCATCTTTTAATTTCATGGCTTCAGTCACCATCTGCAGTGATTTTGGAGCCCCCAAAAATAAAGTCTGACACTGTTTCCACTGTTTCCCCATCTATTTCCCATGAAGTGATGGGGCCAGATGCCATGATCTTCGTTTTCTGAATGTTGAGTTTGAAGCCAATTTTTTCACTCTCCTCTTTCACCTTCATCAAGAGGCCTTTTAGTTCCTCTTCACTTTCTGCCATAAGGGTGGTGTCATCTGCATATCTGAGGTTATTGATATTTCTCCCGGCAATTTTGATTCCCGCTTGTGCTTCTTCCAGCCCAGCATTTCTCATGATGTACTCTGCATATGAGTTAAATAAGCAGGGTGACAGTATACAGCCTTGACATACTCCTTTTCCTATTTGGAACCAGTCAGTTTTATTCCAATCCCAAAGAAAGGCAATGTCAAAGAATGCTCAAACTACCGCACAATTGCACTCATCTCACACGGTAGTAAAGTAATGCTCAAAATTCTCCAAGCCAGGCTTCAGCAATACATGAACCGTGAACTTCCTGATGTTCAAGCTGGTTTTAGAAAAGGCAGAGGAACCAGAGATCAAATTGCCAACATCCTCTGGATCATGGAAAAAGCAAGAGAGTTCTAGAAAAACATCTCTTTCTGCTTTATTGACTATGCCAAAGCTTTTGACTGTGTGGATCACAATAAACTGTGGAAAATTCTGAAAGAAATGGGAATACCACACCACCTGGCCTGCCTCTTGAGAAAACTGTATGCAGGTCAGGAAGCAACAGTTAGAACTGAACATGGAACAACAGACCAGTTCTAAATAGGAAAAGGAGTACGTCAAGGCTGTATATTGTCAGGTGTCACTTATTCACCTTAATCTGAAGTATTTTTTCTGCAAAACACTTATAAGATCCTGACTTATTATTTGTTTATTGTTTGCTTTCATTTTCTATAATGGTAGCTCCTTCAAGACAGGGACTTTTGTTTTGTTCACTGAAATTCCAGAACTTGAGAATGTGGCTAGCACATGGAAGACACAGATTAATATTTGTTGAATGAGGGAATAAAAAGTATAAAATAAAGAAAGGAAAACACAGAATGAGTGGTGGAGGTGAAGATGCATCACCCAGGTTCCCTCTTCAATCTCTAGCCCCTCCAGGGCCACCTCAGTTTGCAGACTCCCTCTTGTGAGTGGCCCACAGAAGCTCTATTACGCTGGCATTATTATTATTCAGTTAATACAAGATAACACCTAGATAATTCCCCCAAATCTCAGTTAGTAGGCAGAAGAGGCAGAAATTCAACCCCCAAAGTCCAATATAGATCTAACACTCTTGACTTTTTGTGTTACATGAAAACTGCTCTGTACTGTGTTAGTAGATAATCCTTCCTAATATGGAGTTCAGAGTATATGTTAAAAAATAATTGAATCTTATTTTGGAGAAATAAATACCTTATTTTTTCTGTGCCAATATTCAGTTTTACTATTTTGCCAAATGGAAAGTAACATATTCCTCATTAAAATAATTCATAAATCAGTGAGATCATTGTGTGTTTCTACACATCGTTCCTATTAGTGATCTCAGAAACTTGAAATCATAATCAGTTATTCCTGAGGATACAATGGAAATTTTTCTAGATTTTTTCCAACACTAAAGCTTAGGAATGAAGCAAAATATTAACCAGTACTTGGTGAGATAAAGCTAAGGCACATGGCTTCATTTTTTTTAGTATATACCTAGGAGTGGAATTGCTAGATTAGATGGCAACTATACATTTAGCTGTTTAGGGCATTGCCAGACTATTTTCTAAAACATCTGTATCATTTTACTTTTCCACCAATTATGTGTGAGGGTTCTTATTTCTCTACATTCTTATCAATCCTTATTGTTATCTATCTTTGTGCTTTTATCTATCTTAATGGGTTTTTTGCCAGGAGATTGCTGGGAGAAATATCAATAACCTCAGATAGGCAGATGGCATCAGCCTTATTGCAGAAAGTGAAGAAGAACTGAAGAGCCTCTTGATAAAAGTGAAAGAAGAGAGTGAAAAACTTGGCTTAAAGCTCAACATTCAGAAAACTAACATCATCCAGTCCCATCACTTCATGGCAAATAGATGGGGAAGCAATGGAATAATGACAGACTTTCTTTTCTTGGGCTCCAAAATCACTGCAGATGGTGACTGCAACCATGAAATTCAAAGATGCTTGCTCCTTGGAAGAAAAGCTATGACCAACTTAGCATATTAAAAAATAGAGACATTGCTTTGCCGACAAAGGTCCTTCTAGCCAAAGCTATGGTTTTTCCAATAGTCATGTATGGATGTGAAAATTGGACTATAAAGAAAGCTGAGTGTCCAAGAATCGATGCTTTTGAACTGTGGTATTGGAGAAGACTCTTGAGAGTCACTTTGACTGCAAGGAGATCAAACCAGCCAATCCTAAAGGAAATCAGTCCTGAATATTCATTGGAAGGACTGATGCTGAAGCTGAAACTCCAATAATTTGGCCACCTGATGCGAAGAACTGACTGACTGGAAAAGACCCTGATGCTGGGAAAGATTGAAGGCAGGAGGATAAGGGGCTGACAGAGGATAAGATGGTTGGACGGCATCACCAACTCAATGGACATGAGTTTGAGCAAGCTCTAAATAAACAATATTCTAATATCCCATTGGTCTGTGTAAGGCCCTTTTCCAGAAAGAATACAAGGGGCACTGTCAAGTGAATTGTGATAAGTAATTCCAAGCAAACTTTAGGTAATTTATTTCTAAATTCTTTGGTCAATGTTTTGAGCATCCATAGTACTGTAGAAAATCAACAGAATTGATTGTTCATTAGTCTTGTTATGTCTTCCTACTGTGTGTAAGACAGAGTATGTATCATGTACATGTGATAAATATAAGGTAGATTAATTGTAAAACTGAGAGCTGGATGTAGCAGATGATCTGTTTGCCAGACAGCTTTTGAAGTGAAAGACAGGAATCATGAAGGAGTGGGCTTTGAATAATGGGAAGGTACCCACCATGCAGTATTCAACGCTACCACAGTCTTTTCATTTCTTTTCCTAAAACCCTAAAGGCTTATAACAGGAACCCATATATCCTGATTTTCTCTGCTCATACAGCCCTGGATTATCTTAATTGTTCTGGTGTCATCATTAATGTCTTTCTCTTCCACTCTCAAAAGTCATCTGCAAAACTATTAAATTACATTTTCATCCTATCTATAAAAGACCTCCTATTGCAGTGGGAAATATGTGAAGAAGATTCAGTGCCTGAGGAAGTGAAAATTTCAGGAATTAGGCACGTCTTCAAATGGAAGCTCTGTTTTATATGGATAGATTAAAGAACCAAGGGGAGATAAACTTAAACTGATGCCCTAATCTGAATTGTGTCAGATTTCCCCTGAATGGATTGCCTTTGCGTGCCTACAACTCTATCCCAGGTATGCTCAGAAACACAGGTATATCCACCAGTGGAGATGGTCCATTGGAGCGCAAGCATCCTGATGAGGCCACTGGATTCTGTGTATTAAAACCTACTTCCAAGCTTTATTTGACAGAAGTGAAGAGGTTGTTAAAATCTATCTGGATCAAGATCTTTCTCAAAACTGTAGGGGACCTGGATATATGGGTAGTTCCTTGTATTGGCCTCTAATGAATTGGGGTGACTGAAGCAGCAACGGACCTTGTTCTTTCCTCCTTAGGCCACTTTAGAAAGTAATTAATTAGGAGGGGGTGCAGGTGGGCAGGACATGGATTTTTCTTCTTCCCAATCAGTGGGAATTTAGCACTAATCCAAGATCCTCAGGCCTGGCTTTTGATCATGGGTAATGGCACATTCTTGGTTATAATTTTCAACAACTTTCAAGATTTACTGTAAAAAATGGCAGTTGTGGGCCATGGATTAAGTAGAGAATTTACTGTTTTAGATATTTGCTGTCTGTGCTTCTGTGCTTAGATAATTAGCTGGATTCTATTATATGTCACACATTAAGTCACCTGGTATATAAGCTGGAAATAATTGTTGCACATATTTTAACTTCATTTTGAATTACTTTCATAAATTGCATTTGCTAATTTGAGGCATGCATGACCCTAGATGATTATAGAGTGTGTCTAGTCAAGAAGTTATTCCATAATAACAACAAAACTTTTGTTGGTAGTGATGCTTCCTAAGGCCCACTTGACTTCACATTCCAGGATGTCTGGCTCTAGGTGAGCGATCACACCACTGTGGTTATCTGGGTCATGAAGATCATTTTTGTACAGTTTTTCTGTGTATTCTTGCCACCTCTTCTTAATATCTTCTGCTTGTTAGGCCCATACCATTTCTGTCCTTTATTGTGCCCATCTTTTCATGAAATATTCCCTTGGTATCTCTAGTTTTCTTGAAGAGATTGCTAGTCTTTCCCATTCTATTGTTTTCCTCTATTTCTTTACATTGACCACTGAGGAAGGATTTCTTATTTCTTCTTGCTATTCTTTGAAACTCTCCATTCAAATTGGGTATATCTTTACTTTTCTCCTTTGCATTTAGCTTCTCTTCTTTTCACAGCTATTTGTAAGGCCTTCTCAGACAACCATTTTGCCTTTTTGCATTTCTTTTCCTTGGGGATGGTTTTGATCGCCACCTCCCATACAGTGTTATGAACCGCCATCCATAGTTCTTCAGGCACTCTATCAGATCTACTCTCTTGAATCTATTTGTCTCTTACATTATATAAACATAAGGGATTTTATTTAGGTCACAGCATAATGGTCTAGTGGTTTTCTCTACTTTCTTCAATTTCAGTCTGAATTTGGCAATAAGGAGTTCATGATCTGAGTCACAGTCAGCTCCCGGTCTTGTTGTTTTGCTAACTATGTAGAGCTTCTCCAATCTGATTTCGGTGTTGACCCTCCGGTGATGTTCATGTGTAGAGTCTTCTCTTGTGTTGTTGGAAGAGGGTGTTTGCCATGACCTCTGCATTCTCTTGGCAGAACTCTGTTAGCCTTTGACCTACTTTGTTTTGTACTCCAAGGCCAAATTTGCCTGTTACTCCAGGTATCTCTTGACCCACTTGTGGTTCCATTATCATGGAATAATAAAACAACAAAAAATAAAACAACGAAAATAGAATAACTTCTCTGATGGTCCAGTGGTTAAGACTGTGCTTCCAGTGCAGGAGGCACGGGGAATGTGGATTCAATTCCTGGCCAGGGAACTAAGATCCCATATGCTGTGCAGCATGGCCCCAAACAAACAAATAACAAATACAAAACCAACAATGAAAATAAATGGAGCACCTTACTGTCTCAGAGTGAATATTCTGCGCTGTTACTGTCGTCTCTGTAAATGTGTTTGCTTTAGTCTCTCTCTTTTTGTATCTTTTGTGTGCACGCGTGCACACACACACACACACACACACACACTGCCTCCCTTAAATGTAGAATTGATCAAATCCAAAATCAGTTCCAGTTTTGGATGCACAAGGATTGTAGTTCACTGTAATAGAGAGAAAGCAAGAAGTATGAACATGTTCATACTGGTTCATGCTATATTATTCTGATTTCATCCATTGCTTGCAAATGAATATCATCCAAATGGGTCTAAAGCTTCTTTCAATACAGGGTTAAAAAGGGCAGAGAACACAAACACAGCAGATGGCAAATGGAGCATAAAACTTAATTCTGAGATAAATGGAAAAGTGAAGTAGAGTCAAATTTTCCACGTCTTCTGATCAAATAATGGAAAGAGAAGGGCTCATCAAATGAGATCCTGGAAACAGAAGATGCTGAGTGTGAACAATTTTGAAATCCTATCCAAACCCCAATATACATGTACAGAAAACAAGTATCTGTGTGTTCTGTTAAACGGTTGTGTGGTTTCAGGATTTACTCCATTGCTGCGGTCAGCAGTTCTGAGTTCTATCCTCATCCTCGGCCAAGGACATCTTTGAGGAGACTTGCAATGTGCCCTCAGCCCGAGTCTCTGTCTTTAGTCCCCAGATCACTTTGAATGTTGTGTATATCCTCAGGTCAGCGCGCCCCTTCTGAAAGCACTTTTCTGCAGTGTTACGCTGTTACTGTCGGCATCTTAGTTATGGTGAATTCTGGTTCTTTAGGAGACTTTAGTTTGACCCATGGAAAACTGTCTGGGTAAGGGTAGCAGAGACACATTCTGAAACCTTACGTGGTCACGTGGTTTCAAATTACAGTGAAATCTGAGTTTTCAGTGCTTTTAATTTTCTCTAAGTTTAAAAGATGGAAGATATCAGGATAAAAACTGACTGGTATAATTGGAGATATTTTCAAACATGATTGATTTTGCTGTTGGTTAACACTAAGTTCCTTAATTTGATGTATATTTTAAAAAATATTCTCACATGTTTTATATAAACTTGTATGAGCCTAAAAACAATAACAACAACAAAATATCTGGATCTATTGTAATCAGCTTGATAACTTATTACCTTAAATGAGAAGGCAGACTATCCTTCCACCAGTGTCCACTTCATAAATATTTAAGTCCCTTGCTTGAATTAGAACACTGCACTTAAAAGCTATGAAGGACAGAACTATGAGTCCCTTTGAATTTAATGTTTAAAGGTGATCTAATAGAGAAATAATTTATGTCTTGGGCACAAATACAAACCAAACATGGCTTAATTCTTAATAATGAAAAATATGACAATATTCATTTGGGATGGTTCTCTTTTACTTAGCCTAATTGCTGTAAATCTAAAGTTATGACTATAATTATTTTTTAGTTCTTGCCTTATAAGTGGGTATTGATGGGAAATGTCTTGAAGCAAAATGAGTTCATTTTATATATCGAGTCTTTGTGAAGGCAAATCAAGTTTCCAAATAAGTTGGAACCAAATAGTTCCAACTCTCTATTGTTAAGACAAAAGGAACAAAATAGCCTTAACTTAGTATTTCCTCTTTCATTATTTTTACTTAAGCCTACACGTGAGCATTTCCTTCTCCCAAACCTTTGCATCAGCAGTTTCCCAACTTGCCTTACTATATTGATTTCATGCTTATGTCATTAATCATATCTGTCAGATTTTTTTCCCAGTGGATGGACAGCTTTAAAGATTGATTTCCATATCCAGAGTGTTAAATTTCCTTCCATTCCCAGGGTTCTGTTTGTAACAGTGCTCACTGAAAAATGCTATGTCAAAATTTCAGGCAAGTTGATCGATCTTTTGAATCTCAATCTTCTCATCTGTTAAAAAAAAAAAAAACAAGATCAAAACAGACTATATCTACATTTCCTGTAGCTTTAAGTAAGTATGTATAATGTGTGGCTAACATAAATGAATATAACAAATCTCTCAGTAGGATTTACAAAAATCATGAATTTTTACTACTTCTGGGAGGTAGTCAATAATATAATTTAGTCAGTAGATGGCACTGTTTATTATAGTATTAGGATTCAGAAAGAAGTCACAGAATTCCAATTAGCTACCTGATCAGGGTCTGAGTAGGAGAAGAGGAGGCTCTGTTCTTACAGAAGAAAAGACATAGATTCTTTAGAGTGACCTTGAGAAGGAATCTAGTCCATCTTCCTGGCTCATCAGGCCTTTACAAGGAAAACTCTATTTCAGACATTTTTCAAAGTGGTGGATATTTTTAAGCATACTTCATTTATCCCTTTCAAATTTGAAACACTCGGGAAATCTTCTATCCTAATTGCACTTTTTTTTTTCATGTCTTTGTATTTGGTCCTGAGTAAAATTAAGAACAATTCTTCCCACTCTTTTCCTGTATGATCCTTCAAGGTATATAGGGAACACTTACCATATGCATGTATTTTTTCTTTCTTGGGGTCTTCAGCCTGAAAAACACATCAAATTTGGGGGAATGACTATCCATAGTCTAAAATGTGAATTTTAATATTAGAATATTGTCTTGAATTCTAACATACCATTATATAAGCCCACATGTACAATTCAGTATCTATACAAGCATTTAGATGTAAAAGAATTAAAATATGTAAATGTTTACAGGACACAACATTAAACACATAGTATTTCCATTAGCCATAACCATCACAATTTTTGGAGAAATTTATAGATCAAAACAAACAGAATATAATTCATGTTCTCTCAACTACCATCTCTTAGTCTTTCTCTCATTTTGCCAATTTTTTTCATGAATTTAGAAGTTTCTAAATGAAAATAAATTAGTAATTAAAGTCCTATGTAAGTGAACACTATTAACTAAATATTCAGAATAGTTTTATTATAAATTCAGAGGGCTAACCATCTCAGATAATTATTACTTTTTTCTTTAAAAATGTCAAGAAAATATCAGAGCACTTCAGTTCAGTTCAGTTCAGTCCCTCAGTCGTGTCCAACTATTTGCGACCTCATGAATCGCAGCATGCCAGGCCTCCCTGTCCATCACCAACTCCCGGAGTTCACTCAGACTCACATGCATTGAGTTGGTGATGCCATCCAGCCATCTCATCCTCTGTCATCCCCTACTCCTCCTGCCCCCAATCCCTCTCAGCATCAGGGTCTTTTCCAATGAGTCAACTCTTTGCATGAGGTGGCCAAAGTATTGGAGTTTCAGCCTCAGCATCAGTCCTTCCAATGAACACCCAGGGCTGATCTCCTTCAGAATGGACTGGTTGGATCTCCTTGTGATCCAAGGCACTCTCAAGAGTCTTCTCCAACACCACAGTTCAAAAGCATCAATTCTTCAGCGCTCAGCTTTCTTGACAGTCCAACTCTCATATCCATACATGACCACTGGAAAAACCATAGCCTTGACTAGACAGACCTTTGTTGGCAAAGTAATGTCTCTGCTTTTCAATATGCTATCTAGGTTGGTCATAACTTTTCTTCCAAGGAGTAAGCGTCTTTTAATTTCATGGCTTCAGCCACCATCTGCAGTGATTTTGGAGCCCCCCAAAATAAAATCTGACACTGTTTCCACTGTTTCCCCATCTATTTCCCATGAATTCATGGGACCAGATACCATGATCTCACTTTTCTGAATGTTGAGCTTTAAGCCAACTTTTTCACTCTCCTCTTTCACTTTCATCAAGAGGCTTTTTAGTTCCTCTTCACTTTCTGCCATAAGGGTGGTGTCATCTGCATATCTTAGAAACTTACATACACTTACCATAAAACCCAGCACTTGCAGTCCTACACATTTATTCCAATAAAAAGAAATGAACTATTCATAATGCAACAACTTGGATGAATGTCAAGGTCATCATGCTGAGTGAAAAACAAACATGTCTAAGCATCACATACTGCATGATTCCATTTATATAACATTTTGAGATGACAAAGTTACAGAGATGAAAAACAATTTAGTAGTTGTCAGAGATTCTGGATGATGGTAGGAGAGTGTGATAAAAGGGTAGTAAGAAGGAAGAGATCTTTGTAAATGATGGTGCAGTTCTGCATTTTGATTATGTTGGTCATTACCCAAATCTACATGTGTGATAAAGTGTCATAAAACTACGCACACACACTGCTCTGACACACGGATGTCAGTTTTTCTGATTTTATATTATGCTACAGTCATATAAGATATAACCATTGGAGAAGGTGAGTGAAGAAGACAAGGCGCTTCTCTCTATTATCTTCCCAATGTCCCAGTGAATCTATAATTCTCAAAATACAAAACTTCAAAAAACCATTTGCCATCTTGTTTCAATGACCAAAACAGACCACAGACTCTTTTTCCTTTCTTTCCTCAGCACAATTTTTAATTAGTTTATACTTTAAAATTATTCTTTTCTGGTGAATTTGTTTAGCAAGTTATCTAGCAAGATAGCTTGCTAGACTAAACTATCTCAGCAATCTCTTCTGCTTTTGAAATAGTGGGAAAGATTAAGGGTATGTGGGAGAAATTTTGCACATTTATCTCTTCTCAATAGCAAGGCTGGCTAAATACAGAGTATGCTGAAGTTCACTGGGAAAGAAACATGCTCATGTAGGAGTGCTTATTCCTAAAATAAAGATTTAAAATGTTTTCTCCACTAGTTGAAATGGAACTGCCCCAGTGGCTCAGCAGGTAAAGAATTCACCTGCTAATGTAGGAGACACAGGAGACATGGGTTCAATCCCTGGGTTGGGCAGAACCCCTGGAGGAGAAAAAGCAACCTACTCCAGTACTCTTGCCTGAAAAATCCCATGGACAGAGGAACCTGACAGGCTATAGCCCTGCAGAGAGTCAGACATGACTGAGTGACTAAGCATGCTACTTGAAAGTGATGATTGTTTGTCTTTTTTGGAAATATAGATCATTGCTTTTGGTTATTGTAATCAAGACACTATAAAACTAGAACTTCCTTCCCATCCCATGTTATATATTTAAATGTGAACAGAGAAAGAAGCTATTAGGAATAAATCTTCCATTTATTCCCCAATCAAATGATGTACTATACAATGAAATGCTTTGCATTTTCATTTGGCGCACAGATGTATCTGGAAGGAAACTGACTTAGGAGTTCAGGATGTCTAGCCATAAATTATTCTCTGCCTCATAGCGTGATACAAAAGATAAAAATTTTAACTACTGATTCTACTGCTAAAGAACTCTAGAATATACTATTCTGTCTGAAGAACTTTTGAAATAAAAAATGAGATACTTATCTGCCGCTCACAGATACATACCTTAAGTCACAAAATTGGAAAATTCTATCAATTGCATGTCATTAAATCTGCAATAATTTGTGATTATTCTTTACTATCATTCTTTTATAAGTTGAAGTTATTCCTGCAGTCACTCAACAAAAACTAAAATAACATCAACATCTTCAGCCCAAATTCTAATAAAATACTTGATCTATTAAATATATTTGTCCATGAACATTTGGCCTAAAAGTATTTTTATATTTCTCTATAAACGTGTAAAATAACTTTATGAGCTAAAATATATTTAAAAACTGTGTCTTACAAGCCTCTTGCAAAACCTATTGATGCCTCTTTCTATATGTTAAAGCAATTCTCTATATTTTCAGTCTTTTCTTCTTCACTTTTTACTGAAGTCCAGAAGTGAGTGTATATTTTACTCTTCCAGCTTCAGGTCTATTATTGACTTTACATAGGTAAAGGTATGATATTGTACTTATACCTGTCTAGGTCTTTTCCAATGAGTTGGCTCTTTATATCAGGTGACCCAAGTATTGATGCTTCAGTTACAGCAACAATCCTTCCAATGAATAATCAGGGTTGATTTCCTTTAGGATTGACTGGTTTGATCTTCTTGCAGTCTCAAGAGTCTTCTAACAGCACTACAATTGGAAAGAATCAGTTCTTCGGTGCTCAGCATTTTTTATGTTCCAACTCTCACATGCCTATATGACTACTGGAAAAACCATAGTTTTGACTATACGATTTTTGTTGGCAAAGTGATGCCTCTGCTTTTTTAATACACTGTCTAGGTTTGTCATAGCTATTCTTCCAAGGAGCAAGAGTCTTAATTTCATGGCTGCAGTCACCATCCACAGTGATTTTGGAGCCAAAGAAAATAAAATCTGTTACTGCTTCTACATTTTCCTCTTCTATTTGCCATGAAGTGATGGGATCATATGCCATGATCTTATTTTTTAATGTTGAGTTTTAAGTTAGCTTTTTCACTCTCCTGTTTCACCTTCATCAAGAGGCTCTTTAGGTCCTCTTCCCTTTCTGCTATTAGAGTGGTATCATCTGCATATCTGAGGTTGGTGATGTTTCTTCCAGCAATCTTGATTCTAGCTTATAATTCATTCAGTCTGGCATTTCACATGATGTACTCTGCATAGACATTAAATAAGCAGGGTGATAATATACAGCCTTGCCATACTCCTTTCCCACTTTTGATCCAGTCCATTGTTTCATGTCCAGTTCTAACTATTGCTACCTGACGTGCATGCCGGTTTCTCAGGAGACAGGTTGAGTGGTCTGGTATGCCTATCTCTTTAAGAATTTTCCACAGTTTGTTGTGACCCACACAAATGCTTTAACATAATTAATGAAGCAGAAGTTTTTCTGGGATTCCTTGCTTTCTCTATGACCCAACAAATGTACTTTTGTCTAGTACCTGAAAGGAGAAGCTGTGTCAAGTGCAACAATACTCTTCTAGAGACCAAAATGACCTGAGAAGCATGGCCGGGAGTCTGAGTGGCTCAGCCTTTCTCACGTAACTGCAGTACTGGGAACACTGCAACAATCTGTTCCACCTCCACTCACCCCTGAAGAGAGGAAAATAACTACGCTTAGCTCTATGCCCATCTAAAATAGAAAATGTGTTTCTCAGCTCTTAAACCCATGTCTCCTTTCATTAGGTTGAAAATTTTCATCCTCTTGAAGTGAATTGAAATAACCAAATGCATTAAGTATGATGACAGACCCATACAAACTCTAACATCATCGAGCTTCTGAATATGATGTTTCAAAGTTGCTCACCACCACTAGCGTTGGATTCCCAAATCCACACATTAGTGTTAAAGACTCTTAGCTCACCATCTCCATAAACCAACCTTTACTGGCATCAAAGACTGAGAAAAAGGTGTTGACTTGGAGTGTTGGTTTGAAGTGATAATGCTTTGGGATTTTTTCAGAATATCTTAAAATGTCAATGATGAATACACATGTGAATACAGTTATAGGGCAAATGTCCCAGGGCACCATATAAGAGACAGAATGAGTCAAGAAACTTTGACTTGCAAGTGTGAAAGTATAATAAAATCTGGTTGGTTTTTCAGTTCAGCAATCAAAAGGAAGTCTAACTAGTTTTGCAGGTCATCAGTTTTCTCATTGTCCTCTTCTAGGCTATACCAAGAAGCCCAGAGGGTTTGCCAATGACGATTGACCAAAGAATTCAATAAAATATTCCTTTAACTTGCTGGAAGGAACTTCTTCAGGGTGCTTATCTGTCTCTCCCACCCACTGGCACTCCAGAATTCCACAGCCTCTTTACTTTGATCTTTCTTACTTGTCTTATTCTGTCTGCAATTTAGAGCTTAATTATACTTATGAATAATTTGGAAGCTCCCAGAATGACCTCCGGTGAGGTATGTCAGAAGGCATCCCATCCCTGAATCTCACCCCAGTCCTTAGGAAAGCAACAGCTGAAACTTTACCTCTTCTTTGACCTTGGGAAAGAGAACATAAAATCATTCTCAAGCAGTTATTTAACTGAATTTTCTGCAGTTTCCCTAGTCTTTTTACTTTAGCTATTAGGCTACATAAACAAAATTATAAATTTTCAGTATCTAAAAGAAACTATATCAACCCTGGTTGAAAATAAAAAATTAGAATTGACCCAAAATTAGTACATTAGAAATTGACCAAATAAATTGTTACTTTTAGCACTTGTTTTGCAGTAAGAGATTGTCATATTTTCAATTGCATTATAGAAGTGTTGGCACAAGAGGTTATTGAAATTCTTCACATATGCACACATATACACACATACACATGCAAGCATGCACAGGCCCTTCATATGGTACAGGATGCATTAATTAATGTTTAAAATTCTAGTTGAAATTAGTTATAAAATTTATTAATTTTATAAAATTTTAACACAGTTACTGGTGGCTAGAGATAATGATTGCATGCTAAATTACTTAGGTTAAAAAAATGATTATAAGATTTTTTTAAAAAGAAATGCATGTGTCCATAAAAAGAAAGCTTGAGGAGCAGAGAAAGATAAATTATAATATATAGGCATAACATTATTTCTAAATGCTTTTCTGAAGCTTCAGTAACTTTCCAATTGTAAAAATTACTCATTTTAGAATGACTTCTGAAGGGTGGAAGAAAGAAAATATTTGATGACAATTTTTGAAAAGAAGATATGTAAAACAATATGGTAGTTCTTCAAAGAATTAAGAATAGAACTGCCATATAAATCCAGCAATTCTACTTCTGGGTATTTATTCAAAGAAAATGAAAATACTAATTTGAAAAGGTCCATACATCCCCTTGGACTTCCCTGAGAGCTCAGCTAGTAAAGAATCCACCTGCAATGTAGGAGACAGTGGTTCGACTCCTGACTTGGGAAGATCCCTGGAGAAGGGATAGGCTACCCACTCCAGTGTTCTTAGGCTTCCCTGACGGCTCAAATGGTAAAGAATCTGCCTGCATTGTGGGAGACCTGGGTTTAATCCCTGGTTTGGGAAGATTCCCTGGAGAAGGTCATGGCAACCCACTCCAGTGTTCTTGCCTGGAGAATCCTGTGGATAGAGGAGCCTTGCTGACTAGAGCTTAGGCTAGACTAGTCCATGAGATCGTGAAGAGTCGGGCATGACTAAACGACTAAGCACATACATTCCCATATTCATTGCAACATTATTTACAATAGGCAAGATATGGAAACAAGCTAAGTTTCCAATGATAGATAAAGAGATGAAGAAATTGTGGAACACTTCTTTACAATGGAATCTTATTCAGCCACACAAAAAAGAAAATCTTTCCATTTGCAGCAACATGGGTGAACTCTGAGAGCATTATACTAAATGAAAAAATAAGTCAGAAAGAGAAAGACAAATACTGTATGATCTCTCATATGTCTGTGACGGAAGGTGCAAAAGCGCGGCAGAGAGGAGTTACCCACGTCCAAGGTCAGGGGCGGGGCCAAGAGGAGCTACCCCACGTCCAAGGTAAGGAGCAGCAGCTACGCTTTGCTGGAGCAGTCGTGAAGAGATACCCCAAGTCCAAGATAAGAGAAACCCAAGTAAGACGGTAGGCACTGAGAGAGGGCATCAGAGGGCAGACAGACAGAAACCACAATCACAGACAGCGAGCCAATCTGATAACACGGACCACAGCCTTGTCTAACTCAGCGAAACTAAGCCATGCCCTGTGGGGCCACCCAAGACAGGCGGGTCATGGTGGAGAGGTCTGACAGAATGTGGTCCACTGGAGAAGGGAATGGCAAACCACTTCAGTATTCTTGCCTTGAGAACCCCATGAATAGTATGAAAAGGCAAAAAGATAGGACACTGAAAGATGAACTCCCCAGGTTGGTAGGTGCCCAATATGCTACTGGAGATGAGTGGAGAAATAACTCCAGAAAGAATGAAGGGATGCAGCCAAAGCAAAAACAACACCCAGTTGTGGATGGGACTGGTGACAAAGGAAGGTTCAATGCTATAATGAGGAATATTGCATAGGAGCCTGGAATGTTAGGTCCATGAATCAAGGCAAATTGGAAGTGGTCAAACAGGAGATGGCAAGAGTGAACATCGACATTCTAGGAATCAGTGAACTAAGCTGGACTGGAATGGGTGAATTTAAATCAGATGACCATTATATCTACTATTGTGGGCAGGAATCTCTTAGAAGAAATGGAGTAGCCATCCTAGTCAACAAAAGAGCCCAAAATGCAGTACTTGGATGCAATCTCAAAAACTCGATTCCAAGGTAAACCATTGAATATCAAGGTACTCCAAGTCTATGCCCTGACCACTAATGCTGAAGAAATTGAAGTTGAACATTTCTATGAAGGCCTACAAGACCTTCTAGAACTAACACCCAAAAGAGATGTCCTTTTCATTATAGGGGACTGGAATGCAAAAGTAGGAAGTCAAGAAACACCTGGGATAACAGGCAAATTTGGCCTTGGACTACAGAATGAAGCAGCTGCTGCTGCTGCTAAGTCTCTTCAGTCGTGTCCAACTCTGTACGACCCCATAGACGGCAGCCCACCAGGCCCCTCCATCAGTGGGATTTTCCAGGCAAGAGTACTGGAGTGGGGTGCCATCACCTTCTCCGGAATGAAGCAGGGCAAAGGGCAAAGGCTAATAGAGTTCTGCCAAGAGAACGCACAGGCCATAGCAAACACCCTCTTCCAACAACACAAGAGAAAACTCTACACATGGACATCACCAATGGTTGACACCGAAATCGGATTGATTATATTCTTTGCAGCCAAAGATGGAGAAGATATATACAGTCAGCAAAAACAAGACCGGGAGCTACTGTGGCTCAGATTATGAACTCCTTATTGTCAAATTCAGACTGAAATTGAAGACAGTGGCGAAAACCACTAGACCATTCAATATGACCTAAATCAAATCCCTTATGACTATACAGTGGAATTGAGAAATAAATTTAAGGGATTAGATCTGACAGACAGAGTGCCTGATGAACTATGGTCAGAGGTTCGTGACATTGTACAGGAGACAGGAATCAAGACCATCCCCAAGAAAAAGAAACGCAAAAAAGCAAAATGGCTGTCTGAGGAGGCCTTACACATAGCTGTGAAAAGAAGAGAAGCCAAAAGCAAAGGAGAATAGGAAAGATATACCTGTTTGAATGAAGAGTTCCAAAGAATAGCAAGGAGAGATAAGAAAGTCTTCCTCAGTAATCAGTGCAAAGAAATAGAGGAAAACAATAGAATGGGAAAGACTAGAGATCTCTTCAAGAAAATCAGAGGTACCAAGGGAACATTTCATGCAAAGATGGGCTCAATAAAGGACAGAAATGGTATGAACCTAACAGAAGCAGAGGATATTAAGAAGAGGTGGCAAAAATACATGGAAGAACTGTACAAAAAAGATCTTCACGACCCAGTTAATCACATTGGTGTGATCACTCACCTAGAGCCAGACATCCTGGAATGTGAAGTCAAGTGGGCCTTAGGAAGCATCACTATGAACAAAGCTAGTGGAGGTGATGGAATTCCAGTTGAGCTATTTCAAATCCTGGAAGATGATACTGTGAAAGTGCTGCACTCAATATGTCAGCAAATTTGGAAAACTCAGCAGTGGCCACAGGACTGGAAAAGCTCAGTTTTCATTCCAATCCCAAAGAAAGGCAATGCCAAAGAATGCTCAAACTACCACACAATTGCACTCATTTCACATGCTAGTAAAATAATGCTCAAAATTCTCCAAGTCAGGCTTCAGCAATACGTGAACTGTGAACTTCCAGATGTTCAAGCTGGATTTAGAAAAGGCAGAGGAACAAGAGATCAAATTGCCAACATCCACTGGATCATGGAAAAAACAAGAGACTTCCAGAAAAACATCTATTTCTGCTTTATTGACTATGCCAAAGCCTTTGGCTCTGTGGATCACAACAAACTTGAAAATTCTGAAAGAGATGGGAATACCAGACCACCTGACCTTCCTCTTGAGAAACCTGTATGCAGGTCAGGAATTAACAGTCAGAACTGGACATGGAACAATAGACTGGTTCCAAATAGGAAAAGGAGTGTGTCAAGGCTGTATATTGTCACCCTGCTTATTTAATTAATATGCAGAGTACATAATGAGAAACGCTGGGCTGGATGAAGCACAAACTGGAATCAAGATTGCCAGGAGAAATATCAATAACCTCAGATATGCAGATGACACCACCCTTATGGCAGAAAGTGAAGAAGAACTAAAGAGGCTCTTGATGAAAGTGAAAGAGGAGAGTGAAAAATTGGGCTTAAAGCTCAACATTCAGAAAATGAAGATCATAGCATCCGGTCCCATCACTTCATGGCAAATAGATGGGAAACAGTGTCAGACTTTATTTTTGGGGGCTCCAAAATCACCGCACCTGGTGACTGCAGCCATGAAATTAAAAGATGCTTACTCCTTGGAAGGAAAGTCATGACCAACCTAGACAGCATATTGAAAGGCAGAGATATTACTCTGCCAACAAATGTCCGTCTAGTCAAGGCTATGGTTTCTCCAGTGGTCATGTATGGATGTGCGAGTTGGATTATAAAGAAAGCTGAGTGCCGAAGAATTGATGCTTTTGAACTGTGGTGTTGGAGAAGACTCATAAGAGTCCCTTGAACTGTAAGGAGATCCAACCAGTCCATCCTAAAGGAGATCAGTCCTGGGAGTACATTGGAAGGACTGATGTTGAAGCTGCAACTCCAATACTTTGGCCACCTGATGTGAAGAGCTGATTCATCGTAAAAAACCTTGATGCTGGGAAAGATTGAGGGCAGGAGGAGAAGGGGATGACAGAGGATGAGTGGTTGGATGGCATCACCAACTCAATGGACATGAGTTTGGGTGGACTCCGGAAGTTGGTGATGGACAGGGAAGCCTGGTGTGCAGCGGTTCATGGGGTTGCATGAGTCGGACATGATGCAGTGACTGAACTGAAAAACAAAACCAAAAAATAAAAAGCCAAGGTAATAGATAAAGAGAACAAATCATTGATTGCAAGAAGCAAGGAGTGAGTGATGGGAGAAATGAGTGAACTCGGTTTTTTTGTTTGTTTGTTTGGTTGGTTTTGTGTTTGTTTTTTTTTTTAAACTTACGTAAGTTCAATACAAATTTAAAAGAAAAAAAATCTATATAATTTTCTGAATGTTAGTCTAACATGTTACTCTCAAGAATGTAATAAGGTTGATGTTTCCAAAGCTCTTTAATTCTGAAATATAAGAATGGTTCTGTTTGAGCATGCTCAGTCATTTCAGTCATGTCCCACTCTTTGTGATCCTATGGACTGTAGCTTGACAGGTTTCTCTGGCTTTCTCCAGACAAGAATACTGGAGTGCATTGCCATGCCCTCCTCCATGGGATCTTCCAGACTCAAGGATCAAACCCACGCATCTGCCTTCTCCTGCATTGCAGTCAGATTCTTTACCGCTGAGCCACCAGAGGAGCTCAAGAAGAAAGCTTACCAGTATTGAAACTCAAAGGCCACCTAAATACAAGTGTAGTGAGCAGACAAATATCTCTGATGACAAATCTAAAATATGCTTTGCCCAATCAAAATTAATCTGTTGGAAGATTTCACATGATCAGGCTACTTGAAGCAAAACCTATGCCATGTTATGCTACTATTCTTAGGAGGAAGAAGAGTATTCCACATTGCAGGGAAGTGTGTTTTAATGTTACATTTATAACTACACCCCTGAAATATTTCATACAAATCATGTAAGAATCTTACTACAAAAAAAATTCTGACTTAAGAAAGCTGGATAACATTTGCATGTTTATGTATGCATTTTACAACACCCCACACCTTCTAATTTTCTCTTTCCTCTAATTTAGAGCATGTACTTTCATTTCCCATTTTTGGCTTAAAATTTTATGATAATAATTTGACACATTTATTTAGAACAAGAAATTCATCTAATGACTCGTGTAAAAGAATGCTTACAAAATAAAAATCAGTATGCATTTTGTACCATCCAAGTGTTTCCAGAGTTACTTAGATGTTTCCTAACTGATACTGTAAGGTTTGAAATAAAGCAGAATGCAGAACTTCTGTGATTTGTGACCCTTTCCAAAGTATGGCAGAATTTAGTGTCATTGCATGTGAAAAATTATTTAATTATCATTATAATTTTCTGCAACCCAAATTCTGAGTGAACCTGACTTAGACTTCTAAGACAATTTTTCTATAATACAAAAAATAAGTTTTTAAAGGATTAAGCCGTATACAATTTCTAATTGTGTATCTTAGTGCTTAAGACTCTTAACTTTTAAAAGAAGGGTAGAAATGCCACTGTCTACTGTAGAAATTTTTTATTGACAGCTTGGCTTTCAGGACTATCAATTTGAAGACACATATTTATTTTTAATACTAACAAATTAGAATTTACTATATATCTTACAAAGATAGTGTTTTAGCAGTCTGTTATAGTTTAATTGGTAGTTTTTTTTTCATACTTCATAACTGATTATGTCTTAACTTTAGTGAAATATTGTAGTTATTAAGATTATTTCTAGTAAACTTCTCTCACTTTCTGCTCTGTATCTTTCTCTGGCCTCAGTAAATTGTACCTCACCTCTGGGCCACAATTTTCCTGCCTATAAATTAAAATGGATGGAATAATGTTTCCAATGTCCCTCCATTTTGAATGTGTTCTAATTAACTTCTTTACTTCCTACCTAATATCTTTGCCTTTCCTTAAGAGGGCATCCCCAAGAACACAATGGATCCCTCCAATTCCTTAACTGAATACAAAGAAAAGGTAGCAATGCAAATTGAAATGGGAAGTATTTGGGAATAATTAAGGAATAGTCTCTCACTACCAGTCAATTGTAAATGAAATCAGTCCTGAATATTCATTGAAAGGACTGATGCTGAAGCTGAAACTCCAATACTTTGGCCACCTGATGCGAAGAACTGACTCATTGGAAAAGATCCTGATGCTGGGAAAGATTGAAGGCAGGAGGAGAAAGGGATGACAGAGGATGAGATGGTTGGATGGCAACACTGACTCAATGGACATGAGTTTGGGCAAGCTCTGGGAAGTGGTGATGGACAGGGAAGCCTGGCATGCTGCAGTCCATGTGGTCGCAAAGAGTTGGACACCACTAAGCGCCTGAACTAAACTGAGGCTCTCACTTAAATAAAGCTTAGATCAGGAAACATTTGCCTAAATTTAGATCTGATACGGCTTCCCATGTGGTGCTAGTGGTAAAGAACCTGCCTGTCAATGCATAAGACATAACAGATGCAAGTTCAATCTATGGGTTGGGAAAATGCCCTGGAGAAGGGCATGGCAACCCACTCTAGTGTTCTTGCCTGGATAATCCCATGGGCAAAGGAGCCTGGTGGGCTACAGTCCATAGGGTTGCAAAGAATCAGACACAACTGAAGTGACTTAGCACACAGATCTGATAGTCCTATAGGAGTATCTCTTTACATGATCTGGGAAGATTCCATGGGGATTTGTGAGGACATAAAAACCATTTTATTCCTTTTAGGTTGGTGGAGAAACTGTTAAAGAGTCAACGATCTTCTTTTGGTTTTGTTTCAGAACAGTACCTGAGGGTCACCACCAGGTTCTGAGAATGAAGCAGGTAAGGATTCGTGTCAATATCATTCTACTCCACAGGCAGGTAATATGGAGCTCTTCATAGAGACTGTTGCTGATTTGTGTTACTCAACAGAAATTTTTATTCCTCTCTCCTTGTTCATAATTTGTCACATCAAATTAAAAAAATCAAAATAATAAAGCATCTCCCAAAGCTTTCTACCATTCTCCATTACCACCATCACTACCCTGATTTAGATTATATCATGTCTCATCTGGGTTATTACAACCTTCCAGATGGTCTCCATGTATCTAGTCTTCCTTCCTCTTGTTCATTGTGCACACATGCTCAGGTGAGTCTCACCCTTTGTCACTCCATATACTGAAGCCTTCCAGGCTGCTCTGTCCATGGGATTTTTGAGGCAAGAATACTGGAGTGGGTTGCCATTTCGTCCTCTAGGGGATCTTCTGGGCCCAGGAATCAAACCTGCATCTCCTGTATTGGCAGGTGGATTCTTTACCACTGAGCCACCTGGGAAGCTCCTCTTGTTCATTATAGTGAAGTTATTATACCCAAAAACTTTTTAAAGTATGAAATATCTATAAAATACCTCCTGGAAGGAAACCTCAAAGTCACCTAGATACAGTGTGTTGAGCAGAGCTATAGGCAAATCCCTAATGCCCTTTGGGTTTTATAAAGTTCAGTGATTCTTTACTGCCTTTAGAAGAAAGTCCAATTTTTCTTTAAATATAGCTTCCAACATTTTTAATATTATAACACTAACATCATAGTACTTAAGTAGCTTCCAAGGATACCCTGGAGTAAGGGGGTTTGAGGAGTCTACACTGATAGTGGATTTTTTTTTTTAACTCATTACATTTTATTTAGGTTATATAATTACAATAAGAAAAATAAAACACAAGGTATTAGGGAAAAAACTAAATAATTTTACTTGTACAAAACTTTCAAATAAAATATTTTAAATCTTTTCTACTAACATTTTTGAATCTATAAATGTGATTACAACTTTTTAATTGAAATTTATGTTTCAATTGGCTTCACCAAATTTTTAGTCAAGAATTTTTAATAATGACCTCTCTACAATCTTGATAGTCATCATCTGTAAGGAACTTTATTCTCACAAAAAGTAGTAATTACAGATACCTTTATCACTCTTTTTATATTGTGGAAACTCCTTTCTCATCTTTAACTGGAATTTTGAATGGTCTTTATTAGATGCAATTCTTAAATCTAACAGATCTTTCTTTTCTTTCATTGACCAGTATCATCTCAAAATTTCTGATGGTAAGGCAGAGTGATTTCTAATTCAATGAGATTTTTTATTTTAAAATTTCAAAATAGTTATGAAACTTTTCTTTAAGCTGAGCTAACAGACTGTACTAGTCAGAATTCTCCAGAGATATAGAACAGAACCAACAACATATTACATATACACAGAGAAAGCAGGGGGGGATTTATTTTAAGGAACTGTCTCATGCGACTCTGGAGGTTTGTTGAGTCCAAAATCTATTGGGGGAGGAAAGCAGGCTGGAAATGCAGGAAAGAGTTGTAGTTCAAGTACAAAAGCAGTTTGCTATAAAATCAAAAAGCTAATTTGTTGGAGAGTTCCTTCTTACCTTTTTATTCTAGTCAAGTGTTTAGCTAATTAAATAAGACTCACCTACATAATGAAGGGCAATCTGCTTTACTCAAAGTCCACGTTTTTTAATGTAAATATAATCCAAACACACTCACAGAAACACCCAGAGTAATATTTGACCAAAATCTGGGCACTGAGGACCAGGCAAGTTGACATATAAAACTAACTTTCACAACAGTCTTACGTAGAATTCAAATTCTGATACTGACTAAATATTGCTAATGAAAAACTTCTCCTTCCAAAAGTAATTTTTTGCCCTAAATTTGTAAACTTTATGAGTAACATATTAATAGAATATGTATATAGTATTGCTTATGAGTATCAAACATAATCCAGGACTAAACAGTACAGAATGAAGTAAAAAGCTAAGAAATTCTCTAATATGGAATAAAATATATTAAATTTAAATTCCATGTGCAAAATTCAGAATCACAACAGGAGTTATGATTTGTTGTTTAGTTGCTAAGTCGTGCCCAGCTCTTTGCAACGTCTTGGATTGTAGCCTGCCAGGCTCCTCTGTCCCTGAGATTTCCCAGGCAAGAATACTGGAGTGGGTTGCCATTGCCTCCTCTAGGGGATCTTCCTGACCCAGGGATCAAACCCACATTTCCTGCTTGGCAGGCTGATTCTTTACCACTGAGCCACTCGGGAAGCCTGGAGTTATGATTAGACCCTGCTTTCCAATGTGACTGAGGTTCAAAAAAGTTAGTTAAAAGATAAATGTAGAGTCAGAAGGACAAACCACAGTGATGAAGAATAGGGGCTTTGCAGTCACAGAGTTTGGGACCAAAACCTTTTTGAAGCTAAAGTTTCTTCTTCTGCATGGTGCAAATAGTAATAAAATACCTACCTCACAAGCCTGAAATAAATAGTAAATAAGAAAAAAAAAAAAACCAAACACACAGTCTTCAGCAGAGTGGCTGATGCAAAGTAAGTGCACAACAAATAGAAGCTGGTGTAATTTTTTTTTTAATTTGTTTTTAGGTTTGTTTATCTTTATTATTACCCTAATGAAGAAGCTGGGATTTGATTCCCAGATTGTTTTTGCTAAAGCTCGTTTTCGGTAAACTATTTATTCCTCAAGCTGGTATTTCTGTAGAACTGATCAGGAACTAAATATCCAAGAAGAAATAAAAAAAGGAATTGAATAGAAAAAAAATTAATGCTAAGAAAATAAATACTACAGTCCATATCAGTCACGTCATAAAAGTTTCTAACCCCCAAGATAAGAGTGGGTGGAGATACTTCACTAAGTTACTATCAAAACATAGTAGTAGCATTTATGTTAAGTGTGCCAGAAAAGGAAAATCTATTTCCCCTTTTAATTCATTTCTTAATCATCGCTGCTGCTGCTGCTAAGTTGCTTCAGTCGTGTCCGACTCTGTGTGACCCCATAGACGGCAGCCCCCCAGACTTCCCGTCCCTGGGATTCTCCAGGCAAGAACACTGGAGTGGGTTGCCATTTCCTTCTCCAATGCATGAAAGTGAAAAGTCAAAATGAAGTCACTCAGTCGTGTCTGACCCCCAGCGACCCCATGGACTGCAGCCCACCAGGCCCCTTTGTCCATGGGATTTTCCAGGCAAGAGTACTGGAGTGGGTTGCCATTGCCTTCTGCGTATTCATCTCTACAGCTGTGGAAAAATATTAGTGAATCCATCCTTGAAGGACTGAGTGCGTGTTTAAACCCTTCTCAGCACCAGCTGCAGTTCAGAAACACTGACTCTTTTTCTCTCCTCTGACCATTTCCTTTCTTGGCCTCTGTTTAGATTTTTCTTTATCACGAGTGCTGAGCTATTATGGGTACAAGACCTATCAAATTTTGCTAAAATCTGGTGGTGGTTACAGTGGTTCTTGCTCCTGTTGCTGAAATTGCATTTCCAATAACTCAAATTAGACCTCTGGGCATGGCTCATTCTGACCGCAGATAGTTGTCAGTTCATATTTCTATCTCTGAGAGGTAACCATCTGCTCTCTTCAAAATCGACAATCAGATAAAAATCTTTCCCTTTCTTTTAGATGCTTCTAGTATATTCTTGGGAATTGTGAAGAAATGAAACATGAATATAAGACAAAGTCCTTTCTCTCAAGGGGCTTTATTCTAGAGCCAAAATGATAACAAGTGCATGAGCCAAGGGTAGAAGTGTCCCCACCTTCATCAGGTTGGTAGTAGCTCCTTACAAGGCGAAGGGCATTGCGGTAGAAGCTGTGAACAACAAAAAGCTGTGCTATAAATGTTTCCTGCTGTCTAAGCCTGAGAATCAAATAAGGTCACTCACTGGAGAAAATGGTACAAACTCTAAGCCTGGAATTACAGGATCAATGTCAATCAGTGATGAAAACTGGGGAAAAATGTCTCTCATGGAGGGAAGTACAGGGTAAGAAAGAACAAGGCAAAACCAGGGAACTCTTAATAACACAGTTTTATTGTAATTCAGTGTAAGAATTAATATGATCAAAGATAAGTCTATAAACATAAATTGATAAATGCTACAAAAGATATCGAGTTTGTATTCCATATTTGGGAAAACTTTTAAAGTGGTTTTTTTTTTTTTTTAAAGAATTGGCATAATCAAAGAGATGTGTCAGACCTATTTATAGATTGACTTAGTGGCTCAGATGGTAAAGAATCCGCCTCTAATGTGGGAGACCTGGGTTCAATCCCTGGGTTGGGAAGATACCTTGGAGAAGGGAATGGCAACCCACTCCAGTATTCTTGCCTGGAGAATTCCATGGACAGAGGAGCCTGGCAGGCTACAGTCCATGGGGTCACAAAGATTTGGATATGACTGAGCAACTTTCACTTTCACTTAGTATTAATGGCAACAAAATTTTGGAAGCACAGATTTGGAATGAGAAGTTGTTCCATCTCTGATCGACTGCCCAGGTCTAATGCTGACAATTTTGAACTAGTAAGTTGAGAATTTAAAAGAGGACGTGAATGTGATAGACACTAAAAATAGATCCTTCAGGACCTAGTGAGAACAAAGTGAAAGTCATCTCTGATAATTCATGATCAAAATATAGCCAGTGCCATAAAATGCAAGATTTGCACAGAAGTTGTGGGGAGTGGTACCTAGACAAGAGCAAGGCAAGAAAGAATTGAGGTTGAACAGCTGGTCCAGGTAGGAACAGAGGAGTGAATCTGAGGAGAGAAGTCAGCAGAAGATAGAGATTTAAACCTCATCTATGTGGAACTGAGATTAAAGCCACAAGCACAGATGATATCACTGAGAAAAGAAGAGCATAAGAGAACAAAATGAACTTGCTTTTTCGGATCACTTTTTATATTTTAGACCCTGGATTTGGTTATTTCATATAAAGCATCTCCTTTATCTAGTGTAAAAATCCTTGGAGAATGTCCAAGGATGGGCATGGAGGAAAGAGGAAAAGAGCATTAAAGTAGAAAGAATAGTGGGAGGAGAAGGAATAAAGGAAAACAAGATCAACATTTCTCTTATTGTCTAAAGCAAAAGGAGGGAATACAGGCAAGAGGTTGCTCTGCATGGTCAAATTCTGAGTTGGGGGGAGGGGGGCAAAGGGAGGGGAACAGTGAAGGTGAAACCCAGAATAGACTGATTTTTAATGATCTTTAACATCCATGACCTAAATTGTGGGGACAAAAACAGGATTTGAAGGCATTAAGAATGAGTTTATAAAATGTTCAAGGTAGCACATGAGAGCCTAGCGTCTTTTCCTTTATAGTATCTTAGCACTGCAGAGAACAGTACCATGTTCCCTGTACTTGAACCCTTGCATTTTCTTCCTTGTGGTTTTTGGTGTAATTTTCTTCTGTTCTTGTGTCTGTGAAAAAGATGGCTAGGTACACCGAAGCTTTCAGTAAAGAAATATTCATAGAACTCCATTTATAAACCTGATACTAAAAATTGTTATTGTTCAGTTGCTAAGTCATGTTTGATTCTTTGCAAACCAATAGACTTCAGCACGCCATGCTTCCCTATCCTTCACTATCTCCCAGAGTTTGCTCAGATTCATGTCCATTGAGTTGGTGATACTGTGTAACCATCTCATCTGCTGCTGCCCTCTTCTTTTGCCTTCAATCTTTTCCAGCATCAGGGTCTTTTCCAGTGAGTCAGCTCTTTGCATCAGGTGGCCAGAGTATTGGAGCTTCAGCTTCAACAACAGTCCTTCTAATGAATATTCAAGGTTGGTTTACTTTAGGATTGACTAGTTTGATCTTGCTGCCCAAGGGACTCCCAAGAGTCTTCTCCAGCACAATTCGAAGGCATCAATTCTTCGCCCCTCCGCCTTCTTAACGGTCCAGTTCTCACATCCACACATGACTACTGGAGAAACTATAGGTTTGACTAGATGGACTTTTGTTGGCAAAGTGATATTGTTGATTTTTAATACAGTGTTTAGGTTGGTCATAGCTTTTGTTCTAAGGAACAAGCGATAATTTCATGGCTGTAGTCCCAGTCTGCAGTGATTTCGGCAACCAGGAAAATAAAATCTGTCACTGCTTCCACTTTTTCCCCATCTGTTTGTTATGAAGTGATGGAACCAGATTCCATGATCTTAGTTTTTTAAATGATGAGTTGTAAGCCAACTTTTTCACCCTCCTCTTTCACCCTCATCAAGAAGCTCTTTATCTACCATTAGAGTAATCGTCTGCATATCTGAGGTGGTGATACTTCTCCCAAGTCTTGATTCCAGCTTGTGAGTCATCCAGCCCAGCATTTCGCATGATGTACACTGCATAGAAGTTAAATAAACAAGGTGACAACATACAGCCTTGTTGTACTCTTACACCAGTGAATTATTTTTCTTCCTGATGGTTTTGAGCATCCTCTCTGTGTCAGTGGTGTTGTTTTGTGTGTACTAACTTATTTTCAAAATGACCTTATTGCATCATTGTTATTATTACTTTCATTTGTTGGTGAGGCAACAGAAGCACAAATAAATTACTTTCCTGATACAAAAAACTCTCCATATAGAAATTGAAAGAAGTTTTGTATGCAAGGAATTATATGTCTTTTGCATTTGTGATTTAGATGATTAAGTATTCAACAGCGTGATCCATGATCTTAATTGCCATGTTATGCTTAAAAAAATGCGTTCATTCACTTAGTCATGTCTGATTGACTCTTTGCCACCCCATGGACTGTAGCTCGCCAGGCTCCTCTCGCCATGGAAGTTTTCAGGCAAGCACACTGGAGTGGATTGCCATTTTCTTCTCCAGGGATCTTCATGATCCAACCCTAGTCTCCTGATTGACAGGCATATTTTTTGGCACTGCAGCCCCTGGGAAGCCCTGGTGGCTCAGCATGTTGTGCTTAGCTCTATTTGCCTCCAACAAACTCGGTAAACACTTTTCATGTATGCCCCACATAGAGAAGATATGATGGCCTTCTTTATACTGAAAATGAACATCTCCAAAAGTGAATAAAAATGAAAAAATATAAAGGAGCCAAATTTACAATACTAGTAACTTAGGAAAACAAAATATTAATGATTTTAATTCAATATGAAAAACAATTTAAGTTCAAAACAATTACTAATTCTTATGTTGTGAGCTTTTTGTTAGTGTGTATTATTGTAGTAATTGAGGTGTTGGACTTCACATAAAGATGCTTTTTCTAAGGTGTTATATAAAATGTATCCTTTTATGCATTTATTTAATGGGATTTGCTTTTGAAATTTTTCTTACATATGGGTATCATTCATATTGATGTATTAAATATTGCTGAGGCTTTTCTTTCAGAATGCTTATAATCTAGTAGGTTGTAGGTTTTTGTACCTTTTCTTTATTGTTTCTATTGCAAAACTATTTTTAAAAACTGGCTAAATAAAAATAATGTTGTAATAAGGGTGGAGTGAATCTATTGTTTTTATAAAAATCTTTCCAAGTTGTTCTCTTCACTTTTGTTTTAATATTCAGCCACAGAAACTAAGTAAACAAAACCTCTCTAGGGACGATAGGAATGCAAAACACACATACATGCATGCACACACGCACACAGCATTCATCTTCTTATGAGACACATTCAGAATAGTAGACAGGTGAAGAAAGGTCTTAAGGAAAAATATTGATTTTTCCACTTTTATTTTGGAGAGTCAGCCAAAGACATCTCTTGTTTGTTTTTAGGGTGCCCAAGTGTTCCATTACTTCAGTCACAAATTTAACTAATCATCCAGATGTTTCTACAATTGTCCAGATGCTTTGTCAACTTTGTGTAAAATAACCAAATGGGCCAAACTGATTTGAATTGTTATCTTAATGCTTGACAGAGTTAGACTGAAGAAAGTATTAGATGGAGCCCAAACACATGGCCTTAGAGAAGTAGAAACTGATGCTTGCACCTTCCATTAAATCCTATGGTTATGTCTATTCACTGTAGTAAAATTGAACTCCATAAAATGTAGAGAAGTTCTATCTCCAGAATCTAAACACCTAGTTTGAAAGGATATTTTGAATATTACTTTAGTTGTATAAAGTTCGGGAAAAAAAATCCAATTAGTAACTACGTTTTATATCTGTCTTACTTTATTTAGATCAAGTTTAAAACTGGGAATATTACTTTAGTTTATTTAAAATAAATTGTTTTCAAGTGAAATTTATTAGGATTTCTCAGATTACCAAATGTTGCATAATGGTGCATGGAATGATAGTGTAAAAAAGGACAAACTTTAGGAATAAACAGATCTGGTTTTGAATTCAACTCTACTATTAGTATAAATAACTTGATGTTGCGTAAGTTACTTAATTTTCCTAATCTTCAATTTACTCATTTGCAAATTTCAATATTATTGTAAAGATTAACCATAACGAACATATAAGAACTAGAACTTTATAATTCATACCTATTATGATTTTCCTAATTATAATATATACACATCTTTAAGATGGAGTGTGTTATATCTGTACGGAATTTTTACCTTATATTAGTGCCTGTAGTCTTTGTATCCTCAATTTTCAATCTGCAGCTACTTGGAGCTAGTATTCATTTATCTATTCAATAAAATCTTTTGACACTAACTATACTCCTGGTACTGTCACAGCAGTGGGGATACAGTGAGGAACAAATAGAAAATAGACATGGCCTTTTTTCAATTAGAATTTGAAATTAACTTGAAAGAAAAAACAAAAAGTAAATAACCAGATTTTAAAAATATGTGGGTTCTAAACTGTACTCTACTGAAAAAGGTATAGTAAGAACAAAAATAGAAGTACTTCAAGAAAGTAGAACTGAATGCCCTGATTTAATTTAGATTATTTAATAAGTTTCCACAACAAACTGTGGAAAATTCTCCAAGAGATGGGAATACCAGACCACCTGACCTGACTTCTGAGAAATCCGTATGCAGGTCAAGAAGCAACAGTTAGAACTGGATATGGAACAACAGACTGCTTCCAAATCAGGAAAGGAGTACATCAAGGCTGTATATTGTCATCCTGCTTACTTAACTTACATGCAGAGTACATCGTGAGAAACGCTGGACTGGATGAAGCACAAGTTGGAATCAAGATTGCTGGGAGAAATATCAATAACCTCAGATACGCAGATGACACTACCCTTCTGGCAGAAAGCAAAGAAGAACTAAAGAGCTTCTTGATGAAAGTGAAAGAGGAGGGTGAAAAAGTTGGCTTCAAACTCAACATTCAGAGAACTAAGATCATGGCATCTGGCCCCATCACTTCATGGCAAATAGATGGGGAAACAGTGGAAACAGTGAGAGACTATTTTGGGGGGCTCCAAAATCACTGCAGATGGTGACTGCAGCCATGAAATTAAAAAACACTTGCTCCTTGGAAGAAATGTTATGACCAACCTAGACAACATATGAAAAAGCAGAGATGTTACTTTGCCAACAAAGGTCTGTCTCATCAAAGCTATGGTTTTTCCAGCAGTCATGTATGGATGTGAGAATAGGACTATAAAGAAAGCTGAGTACTGAAGAATTGATGCTTTTGAACTGTGGTGTTGGAGAAGACTCTAGAGAGTCCCTTGGACAGCAAGGAAATCAGCCCTGAATGTTCATTGGAAGGAGTGATGCTGAAGCTGAAACTCCAGTCCTTTGGCCACCTGACGTGAAGAACTGACTCAAAAGTCAGGACTTGAAAAGTCCCTGATGCTGGGAAAGATTAAAGGCAGGAGGAGAAGGCGATGACAGAGGACCAGATGGTTGGATGGCATCATGGATGGACATGAGTTTGAGTAAACTCTGGGAGTTGGTGATGGACAGGGAGGCCTGCCGTGTTGCAGTCCATGGGGTTGCAAAGAGCTAGACACGACTGTGTGACTGAATGAACTGATTTAAGAAGGGTCTGGTAAATAATGGGGAAAATGGTGATTCCAGGCAGAGGCAGAGAAAACTGATGTTTAAAAGTCCTGTGTCGAGAAAGAGCTTTCTGCATTGAGAAACTAAAAACAGGACTGGTGGGGCTAGAAAGTTGGGACAAGAGGTGGTATGATCAGAGAGGAGACTAGGGTCATGGAAGAGAAAGACAAGGGAATTTTGAAGTCACTTAAAAGAAAAAAAAAACTTTTTGTTTTGTATTGGGGTATAGCCTATTAACAAGCAATGCTGTGATCATTTCACATGAACAAAAAAGGGACTCATCCATACATATACATGTACCCATTCTCCCCCAAATGCCCCTCCCATCCAGTGTGCCACATAACATTGAGCAGAGTTCCATGTTCTATACAGCAGGTCCTTGTTGGTTATCCATTTTAAATATAGCAGTAAGTACATGCTCATCCCAAACTTCCTATCACTTGCCCCCATCCTTTCCCTTTCCCCCCAACCCTATCCCACCCAGCCCCCACAACCAGCAATCATAACATCAAGTTTAAAGTCACTCTTAAGCTTAATCTCTTGAGAATGCAACTGAGAACATGCTTCATTTAGCCTCTTTTTACGCCTCTTCCACCAAATCCATATGGAAGTTAGAAAAGGACATTTAATAGATGGAAGGATGAAAAACAAGAAAGAGAACTCTCAAGGGACTAGAACATGGAAGGAAACCCTGACAGCAGAAGGTCAAATTGAAAAAAAAAGCAACCAAAAAACAAAGAATGCAAAATGTGCAAGAGAAAATGCTCTCCCAGAAAGTGAGAGAGAGAGAGTAAGGGACCCTTATGGCATCAGTAAGGACACCAGGGGCCACAGAGCCCTGGATATCCAACACAATGGTGAGCTCGAGCAGCATGAAGGGGAATACATAAAGCAAAGTCCTGTGTCAGGAAAGAGCTTTCTGCATTGAGAAACTAAAAACAGGACTGGTAGGGCTAGAAAGTTGGGACAAGAGGTGGCATGATCAGAAAGGAGACCGGAGTCATGGAAGAGAAAGACGAAGCCATTTCGAAGTCACTCTTTTTTTTTTTTTTTTTTTTTTTTAACTTTTTATTTTGTATTGGAGTATAGCCTATTAACAAACAATGTTGTGATCATTTCAGGTGTACAGTGTGAATAGAAACAGCGAAACTGGTAGTCCCACAAAGGAAAATCAGCAAATTCATAGTCACAGCAAGAGGCTGAACTTCTCTCCCTCAGAAATCAACCAAGAAACCACTTGGTAATGAGGAGGGATATGGAGGAGTTGTACAATGCACTTAGCAAGCCTGATTGAATAGCTACACAAAGAAGCCTGCACCATACACACAAAACTATATATCATTTTCAAGCACACATATTGCAGCCACAAAAATTTACCATGTGCTAGACCACAGTGGGAATGTCAGCAAATTCCATAAAGGTGATGTTATACAGGGTTCATTTACTTATGCATCAACAATTACAAGAAATTCCACTACTCAAAAAAAATTACAATATACATGGAAATAAAACACACAAATACACACAAGTGCAAATAATTATTAGGTTAAAGTGACAATTGATATGAAACATAAATTATTTGGAGCTGAATAGACGAAGGACTAAATAGCAAAACTAGTCACCCGACCCCAGTACTCTTGCCTGGAAAACCCCATGAATGGAGGAGCCTGGTAGGCTGCAGTCATGGGGTTGCTAAGAGTCGGACACGACTGAACGACTTCACTTTCACTTTTCACTTTCATGCATTGGAGAAGGAAATGGCAACCCACTGCAGTGTTCTTGCCTGGAGAATCCCAGGGACAGGGGAGCCTGGTGGGTTGCTGTCTATGGGGTTGCACAGAGTTGGACACGACTGAAGCGACTTAGCAGCAGCAGCAGTGGAATATGACTGAAGAAAAGATATGAGAAGTGGAATGTGAAAAGAAAAGATATAAACTTAAACGTGTCTATAGGGAAAGTGAAAGTCACTCAGTCGTGTCCGACCCTTTGTGACTCCATGGACTATACAGTCCCTGGAATTCTCCAGGCCAGAATACTGGAGTGGGTAGCTGTTCCCTTCTCCAGATTGGTAAAGAATATCGAAAATAAATTATCTTTGCTTTTAAGACAAGACTCTAGAAAAGCAAAGCAAAGTAAACATAAAATAGAAGAAAGAGATTAATATAAATGAAAGCATAAACCATCTAACTATAAAAAATTAAAAATGGATAAGTAGAAACAAAAACCCATACTTTGAAAAGAATAATAAGTTACTCTAGCATGTATGACCAAGATTTAAAGAAACGCAAATCATTGTTAGAAGTGAAAAATGAAACAAGGACAACACAGAGACTGAAACATTGTAAGAAAACAATAAATTG
The DNA here is from genome assembly GCF_019923935.1 of Bubalus bubalis. Taxonomy (NCBI): domain Eukaryota; kingdom Metazoa; phylum Chordata; class Mammalia; order Artiodactyla; family Bovidae; genus Bubalus; species Bubalus bubalis. Next base: position 74,939,610 of record NC_059166.1, on the reverse strand, counting down.
CAAAGCAGTACATTTGTAAATGCAAATTAAATGATAATTGATTCCCCAAAAATAAATTTCAAATGTGTATACTAATTAATTTTTTAAAGTTTATTATAGTTCAAAAATATGTTTAAAATTAATATTAATTAAAATATATTCTCCAAGAAAATTAAAAAAAAAAAAAAAGAGGAGAGGAAGGGAACCTAGCCAAAATGTTCCAGGTGAGTAAAAGTTGTGTGACAAAAGAAGTATTTTCTTCAGGGCATGTTTAGACTACGGTAGTCTGTGCTAGGCAAGTTGTTAGGAAGAGAAGGTGGGAAATGAGATTCCTTCCAGGGAAGAGGCAAGAGAAGCAGTTCATTTCTGTTCAGTTCAGTCCAGTCACTCAGTCATGTCCAACTCTTTGTGATCACAAGGACTACAGCCTGCCAGGCTTCCCTATCCATCACCAACTCCCGGAGCTTGCTTGAACTCATGTCCATCGAGTCAATGATGCCACCCAATCATCTCATCCTCTCTTGTCCTCTTCTCCTCCTGTCTTCAAGCTGTTCCCAGAGAGAAGCAGTGCTTCCAACAGAAAATATAAGTAATTTAATATTATTTATTATTATTTGTCAATACTGAAACCTCTAAGTCCTAAAAAGTCATTCTGTTTTGTTTTGTTTTTTTTTCTGTTCTGGCCCAAATCTCAGAATCTAGTCTATCTTGAGGGTATTTAATTTGAAATACTTGGAAGCTCTACCAGACCTCCAAGAGTTCAAGAAAATAAAAATAACTTCTACCAACACAGCATTGTAAAGCAATTATCTTCCAATCAAAAAATTTAAAAAACACAATGTCAAAAAAAAGCAAGATTGATAATTATGTTATTCAAACCATCTAAACTTGTATTTATTACCTGTTAACTTAATTGTCAAATTCTGAAAGGTGTAGATCACAGGACCCAGCTATTGTTATGATCTGGCCAAATCATTTCTATCTTTACCTTATATATTTTCATATGATTTGTTAATTGACAAACTCAAAAATGTACATTAAAATATGGTAATTTGTCAAGCAGAATAAAACATAAATTACAACAATAAAGGATAACTTCTATTAGTAATAGTTTCCTCCCACCCCACCAATGAGTGATAAGAATTCAAAAACAATTCTGATAATAATTTATACAATTTTTAGACTTTCTTTAAATATTTATTTTCCTGGCCCAGGCCATTCTGGCAACTGATACTAATTTTTTTTTTAAAGTGCATAGCGTCTCAAAAACTGTATGAATTATCATGTAGAATAAAGAGTTGGAAAAGGATAAGAGACCATTTGATCTCTTTTCCCAACTCTCAAATAAATGCTTTCTTACAATGATTTGAACTTTGTTATTTAAACTTTTTAATAGACAGATGTGTTTTTGTTTCCACCATTGTGGCTGAGAATGTGCATTAGAAGTAGATGCGTCACTGGCGACTCTGAGCACTCTTCTTGTGGGACTGGGTTAAGGTTACTCCGTGTGCTGGTGGCCTCAGGTAGCACCATTGTGGATCTACTTTCTCACCCTTGGATTTCGGCATTTAGATGTTGCTCCCTTTTCACAAAGGGTTACTTGAGAAATACAAGGCATAAAAAAATAGAGGAAACTATCATGAATAATCATGTGAGAAAGGTGCACAATTCAGCGTGGGTGAGTTTGGCAGGGCCGCCATAACAAAGTGCCATAGGCTGAGTGACTTAAACAATAGAAATATCTTTTCTCACAGTTCTGGAGGCTGGAAGTCTGAGAACAAACTGTCAGTGGGTTTGACTTCCTTCTGGGACCTCTCCCCTTGACTTGCAGGTACGAAGTCGCCATCACCCATGTCTTCAGATGGTTGTCCCTCTGTACCCATATGTGTCCGTATTTCTTATTTTTATTAAGATGCCAGTCATATCAGATTAGAAGCCATCTTACTGACCCCATTTTAACTTGATTATCTCCTTAAAGATCCTGCCACTAATACAATCACATTCTAAGGTAGTGGGGTTTAGGGCTTCCATCTGACTGTGTGAGAGCGATACGGTGCAGTCCAAATGGGGATTTTCATTGACTGTGAAAATAAAAAGGGGGAAATGAAAAAATACATCATAAAAATAACTGGTAAGATCATTGTGTGAGCCATGAAAGAAAAATGATTTGAGAAGCATTTAAAATACTCACATGGGACTTCCCTGGTGGTACAGTGGTTAAAATTTTGAACTCCCGATTCATGGGGCATAGTTTTGATGTCTGATGAAGTAAGTAAGATCCCACTTGCCACATGACATGGCCAAAAAAAGAAAAATGCTCACAAACTTGGCCAAATACTAGTTAAATAGTTGAAATTAATTTCTACCTCGCCCCTGCCTTAAAACCACAGTACTTTGCTGTTTCCCGTAGCTTGTTGCATTAACTGAGTTGTGTGAAAATCTTTTAAAAATTGCCCTCCACACTGTAAGGACTCAGCAAGGACTCAGTAAGCCGTCTTGGTCGTCCTCATTGTTAGCTTGCATTCTAGCACTCACCACTGTCTGCCTTTAATACAGTGGCAACTCATAGGTCTTGTCTCTTCAACAATCGTGAATTCCTAAAAGGCAGAGACTTACTTCCATTTCTCAGTGTTGGGGTACATTGTAGCCACATAGTGTTTGATAGTTAGTTTAAGTGCTAAACTAAAGTTAAATTTCAGAGAACAAATGAAAAAAACAAACAAACAAGAGTTTTCCATTTCTTAATTTTTTCCCTTAAAAGCTTGGGCAACACAAATGCTCTAATATATGCTGAATGAAATACAGATATTTGTTTAAGTATAGAAATAAAATTTATTTATTTATTTATTTGGAGAGAAAAGAAAAGAAAAAACACTTACTGAGGTATTTTAGAGGCTCACACACAGACACACAAAAATACACAGATAAGCTACTTTTAAACTCTTAAAGAATTTCAATTTGGTAGTGTTTCTAATGGGTAAGGAAGTAACAGAACCAGACATGGAACAATGGACTGGGAACAATGGATTGGGAAAGGAATATGACACGGCTGTATTTGTCACCCTGCTTATTTAACTTATATGCAGAATACAGCATGCAGAATGCTGGGCTGGATGACTCAAGAGCTGGAATAAAGACTGCCAGGAGAAATATCAGCAAGATATTTCTCAGATATGAAGATTACCACTCTAGTGGCAGAAAGTGAAGAAGAACTACAGAGCCTCTTGATGATGGTGAAAGAGGAGAGTGAAAAAGCTGAGTTGAAACTCAAAATTCAAAAAATTAAGGTCATGGCATCCAGTCCCATCACTTCATGGCAAACAGAAGCAGGAAAAGTGGAAGCAGTGACAGATTTTCTTTTCTTGGGTTCCAAAATTACTGCAAATGGTGATGTGGCAGCCATGAAATTAAAAGATTCTTGCTCCTTGGAATAAAAGATATGACAAAACTAGGCAGCATATTAAAAAACTGAGACATCACTTTGCCAACAACTGTCCATCTAGTCAAAGCTGTGGCTTTTCCAGTAGTTATGTACAGTTGTGAAAGTTGGACCATGAGGAAGGCTGAGGGCTGAAGAATTGATGTCTTCAAATTATAGTGCTGGAGAAGACTCTTGAGAATCCCTTGGACTGCAAGAAGATCTAACCAGTCAATCCTGAAGGAAATCAACCCTGAATATTCATTGGAAGGACTGATGCAGAAGCTGAAGCTCTACTACTTTGATCACCTGATGCACAGAACCAACTCATAAGAAAGGACCCTGATGCTGGGAAAGATTGACAGCAGGAGAAGGGAGTGACAGAGGATGAGACATTATATAGCAACACCAACTCAATGGACATGAATTTGAACAAACTCTGGGAGATATTGGAGGACAGAAGAGCCTGGCCTGCTGTAATCCACGGGTTCTCAAAGAGTCAAACACAACTTAGCAACTGGACAAAAACAACAACAAAGTGTAAAATGCTTTGAAGATGTAGAGTGATACAAGTACTTTTTTTTGAACTTGGCAAAAAGGAAAAGGCCACTAAATACTTAAGACCAGGTGGAGCATGAAAAACAGAAGGAAAAAAAAAAAAAACTAAGTCAGCAAAACTATAGTTTTCAGAAAAATTGATACTTTTGCTGTCATCTGGAATGAACAAACCTTCAACTTTAATTAGAAAAAATATAATTTTTAAAACACTAATATACAACATGTAAATGTATTTGTACTAAAGCCTTTGACTGTGTGGATCACAATAAACTATGGAAAATTCCGAAAGAGATGGGAATACCAGACGACCTGACCTGCCTCTTGAGAAACCTATATGCAGGTCAGGAAGCAACAATTAGAACTGGACATGGAACAACAGACTGGTTCCAAATAGGAAAAAGGAGTGTGTCAAGGCTGTATATTGTCACCCTGCGTATTTAACTTATATGCAGAGCACATCATGAGAAACGCTGTGCTGGAAGAAACACAAGCTGGAATCCAGATTGCCGGGAGAAATATCAATCACCTCAGATATGCAGATGACACCACCCTTATGGCAGAAAGTGAAGAGGAACTAAAAAGCTTCTTGATGAAAGCAAAAGAGGAGAGTGAAAAAGTTGGCTTAAAGCTCAATATTCAGGAAACCAAGATCATGGCATCCAGTCCCAGCACTTCATGGGAAATAGATGGGGAAACAGTGGAAACTGTAAGACTTTATTTTTCTGGGCTCCAAAATCACTGCAGATGGTGATTGCAGCCATGAAATTAAAAGATGCTTACTCCTAGGAAGGAATGTTATGACCAACCTAGATAGCATATTCAAAAGCAGAGACATTACTTTGCCAACAAAGGTCCGTCTAGTCAAGGCTATGGTTTTTCCAGTAGTCATGTATAGATGTGAGAGTTGGACTGTGAAGAAAGCTGAGCACTGAAGAACTGATGCTTCTGAACTGTGGTGTTGGAGAAGACTCTTGAGAGTCCCTTGGACTGCAAAGAGATCCAACCAGTGCATTCTAAAGGAGATCAGTCCTGGGTGTTCTTCGGGAGGAATGATGCTAAAGCTGAAACTCCAGTACTTTGGCCACCTCATGCGAAGAGTTGACTCATTGGAAAAGACTCTGATGCTGGGAGGGATTGGGAGCAGGAGGAGAAGGGGACGACAGAGGATGAGATGGCTGGATGGCATCACTGACTCAATGGATGTGAGTTTGAGTGAACTCCTGGAGTTGGTGATGGACAGGGAGGCTTGGCATGCTGCAATTCATGGGATCGCAAAGAGTCGGACACGACAGAGCAACTGAACTGAACGGAACTGAATTAGAGAGGTATGGAGAATTTTATCATTGTACTTTCTCCTATAAAAATGGGGTATCTGTAAATATGGTCTGAATGGAAAAGTTCTGCTTGGCCTGAACACCTCACACTTTTGAATGTGAGACTGGTATTTTGGTGTGGGCTGTGGGCACTGTATTTATCTTCCTTGTTTTACACGGTTTCCATTGGCAGTGGTATATTCTGCTTTCTTAGTTTATAGAACTCTATTATAAAAACTCTGGGTGTAATTTAATAGTCATTTTTGTATTGCTGTTCCAGTCTTTATGGTCATATTTAAATTTTTGAAGTAATTCAAAAGCATTAGCCTGGCATGGTTTGAAGAACTCTGAATTAGGACCTGGCTGGCATTAATGTTCTACTCAGCTATGCATCAGATATAAACAATGGACAAGTCACTTAATTTCTCTAGTGATCTATTTTCTTATTTGAAAGATGAGGAAAATACTATCCATTCTTACTATCTAATGTAGTTGTAATACAAATCACATGAGAAGATGTATGTAAAACTGCTGCTTAAATGAAATGGTCTTACCTTGCTAGTAATTGACTTTTGTCAAATTGCCAGCTCCCATACTTCAGATACAGAGAAGGCAATGGCACCCCACTCTAGCACTCTTGCCTGGAAAATCTCATGGATGGAGGAGCCTGGTGGGCCACAGTCCATGGGGTCGCTAAGAGTCGGACACGACTAAGCGACTTCATTTTCACTATTCACTTTCATGCATTGGAGAGAAAATGGCAACCCACTGCAGTGTTCTTGCCTGGAGAATCCCAGGGACAGGGGAGCTTGGTGGGCTGCTGTCTCTGGGGTCGCACAGAGTCGGACATGACTGAAGCAACTTAGCAGTAGCAGCAGCATACTTCAGATAATATCAACAAGAGATGCCTGTTTCCTACATATATGGCTCAGAGAAATTGTAGCAAGCAGCTTCTATGACAAAAGTTGGCATGTGATAAGACATAAGCCAAAATTTACAGTTGGAATAATACTCGAAGATACCCACTTAAGTTTCCATGTGAATATGTAAATAAGAAGACTGAAGCCCAAAAATGGTTAATAACCTTCTTAAGATCAGTGTGTTCTGATACTTTATTTAGTACTTACTATGGACATGGAACAACAGACTGGTTCCAAATAGGAAAAGGAGTACGTCAAGGCTGTATATTGTCACCCTGCTTATTTAACTTATATGCAGAGTACATCATGAGAAACACTGGACTGGAAGAAACACAAGCTGGAATCAAGATTGCCAGGAGAAATATCAATAACCTCAGATATGCAGATGACACCACCCTTATGGCAGAAAGTGAAGAGGAGCTCAAAAGCCTCTTGATGAAAGTGAAAGTGGAGAGTGAAAAAGTTGGCTTAAAGCTCAACATTCAGAAAATGAAGATCATGGCATCCGGTCCCATCACTTCATGGGAAATAGATGGGGAAACAGTGGAAACAGTGTCAGACTTTATTTTTCTGGGCTCCAAAATCACTGCAGATGGTGACTGCAGCCATGAAATTAAAAGATGCTTACTCCCTGGGAGGAAAGTTATGACCAACCTAGATAGTATATTGAAAAGCAGAGACATTACTTTGCCAACAAAGGTCCGTCTAGTCAAGGCTATGGTTTTTCCTGTGGTCATGTATGGATGTGAGAGTTGGACTGTGAAGAAGGCTGAGTGCTGAAGAATTGATGCTTTTGAACTGTGGTGTTGGAGAAGACTCTTGAGAGTCCCTTGGACTGCAAAGAGATCTAACCAGTCCATTCTGAAGGAGATCAGCCCTGGGATTTCTTTGGAGGGAATGATGCTAAAGCTGAAACTCCAGTACTTTGGCCACCTCATGTGAAGAGTTGACTCATTGGAAAAGACTCTGATGCTGGGAGGGATTGGGGGCAGGAGGAGAAGGGGACGACAGAGGATGAGATGGCTGGATGGCATCACTGACTCGATGGACGTGAGTCTGAGTGAACTCCGGGAGTTGGTGATGGACAGGGAGGCCTGGCATGCTGTGATTCATGGGGTCGCAAAGAGTTGGACATGACTGAGTGACTGATCTGATCTGATCTGATGGTTCATGATGCTATTGGAAATAATAACTGGATTAGTAGGGCCTTGCCTCAATCTTTTAGATCCGGGGTCAGCAAACTACCCCCTGGGTCATGGGTCAAATTCAGGCCAGCACCTGTTTTGGTAAATAAAATTTTATTGGAACTCAGCCATACATATTTATTTATTTACTGTCTGTGGCTGCTTTTGGGTTTCCCTGGTGGCTAAAGTGGTAAAGAATCCTCCTGCCAATGCAGGAGATGTGGGTTTGATCCTTGGGTTGGTAAGATCCCCGAGATAAGGAAATGGCAACCCACTCCAGTATTCTTGCCTGGAAAATCCCATGGACAAAAGAGCGGGCTACAGACCATGGGATCATAAAACAGTCTGACATGACTTAGCAACTAACCAACAACAACAATAGCTGCTTTCATGCTGCAGAAGCAAACTTGAGTTAGTTCCAACAGAGAACTAAAATATTTACTATCTGGCCTTTTACAGAAAATGTGTTGACCCTCTTTTTAGGATATTATGATTATTTTTTATAAAAGTTCTTTTAGAATACCATAAAGAAAGTAACACACACTTTTGGGGAGAAAGTTCAAATAGTTCAAAAATGTTTAAAAATAAAATAAAATTAAAAAAAAATGTATGGAGTGAAATTTGAAAGAGAAAATTTTTCATTCATCTTAGATTAAACTTTCTCTGTCACCTTTGGAGCCTAGCACAATTGCCTGGCACAGAGTAAGTGGTCATCAGTAAATGACTGTCAAGGAAAGGAAGAAAGGAAGGAGGTTAAAAGGGAGAAGCAGGAGCAGGAAGGCTAGGTAACAGGCAGAAAGGTCAGATTGGTTAAATATAAGGTCTTCAAGTCCTGAAAAAAATCACTATTTTTTTTTCCAGACTTTCACTTTGTTCTAAAACTCAGTATTTATTTCTTCACATTCTCTAAGTAGTCTGAGAAGGGTAATAGATTTTATCCTCAAATTCCACTCTTTTTTTTTCACGCTAATATTGGTGCTGCAAAAGAAGATGATTTGGGGAGATGTGTGCCTCTGGGCTATCCATGAATAAGAAAGCAAACTCCATACAAGTTAACTTCCTTGACAAAAGTAAAATATTTTACTTCCCTCGTGTAAAGTAAGAAGATATGAACCTCATGGTTTGCACATAGAATGAGCCTTCTGAGCCAGAGGACAGCTATCTAGTAAGCAACAGGTTTTCTCACAATAAACAAGAGCAAGCAATGGATACTTCTGGAATACGCTCCATCCTTGTTTCCTACAGGAGTATAAGCCAGGGATTGCTTTAACAAGGAAGTGACTGCACTGTCTTATTGAAAGATTGTTCTCAGTTCACAATCCATGAATTAACTGCACAAGCTTCTATCATGTTACCTTTAAAGCAGGCTATTGTAAGACAGTGTTAGCCTATGAGTTCTCAAAAGAAGTGTGTCATGAGAAAGTAAGCATATGAAGTTTACCTATTTCTTCATTATATTTCTGTTTCATCCCTTGCCTTTTGCCTGGTGAGGTAACACAACACAGAACCTTAGGCTTATTGTTTTAAGCAGAGTTCATCTAGTTCCCTTCGGGATCCTGGGTAGTGGAATGCTTTGAAGACCTCCCATGGATAGAAAACCTTTGCATTATAATCTTATTACACAAGAGGGAAAGTTAGCAGAAGGAGTTCTTTTCTTTCCCGCTCCTCTTATTTTAGTTTGTCTCCACCACATAACAGTGTGACACAGAATGAAGCGGGCGCAAGTCTCTGTGTGATATTGACTTGGAACTGCTTTTTGGCTGTCATCGTTGACATGTCACCACTTTGTCACCTTGCCTCCTAGGTTCTGTCAACTGTAGCTGGGTGTCTGAGATCACTGTCAGCCCTGTGGAATGTGCCTGTGGCGTTTGCAGGAAGGTTAGTCCACTTAGACAAGGCGATCACTGCCTGGGGAGTTGCTGGGCTTGCATTCCCTGGATTTGTGAGATTAACAGAGAGCCCTCCAGTGTGGGATGAGGACTTCAAGAATGTCAAGGGAGGAAACAGCCCCTCCATCTGTTTGATTGCAACACTGATTTTACGAAATGGCATGTGTAGTGACCCCTTTATCCACAGCTCTTTATTTCCTCCAATATTGTAGCTAGGCTTTCGTCATCTCAGTTTTTGTTTCACTTAAAAAGAAAACAACGTTTTGTCAAACCCGGAACTCAGTCGCCCAGCATCTGTTTACAGTTCATAGAATGACTGAGTATGTGTGAGAAGACAATGGCAGAAACTGGGAGGATTTCTGCCGCCCTCAGGAGCCGCCCCCTTCCTAAACTCTTCTGAGGCTATCTGGTTTCTTCCCGCCTTCATTCCTCTCCTCTTCAGTTCCTCCTTCCCCACAAACAACTTTATTCTTTGTGTGCAAAAGTTTGCCATTTGGTCTCAAGGTTAGTTTCAATACCTAAATGTTTTCAACTGCTGGTTCTTCAATAGCCTCCAGGACTCCTTCTGCACTTTTGGTGACTGTCTAACAGACAGGGCGTAAATGATAGGATTAGTTTTCATCTACACTTGCAGCCGCAGGGTTTTTTATTTGCTTTAGAGCAGTAGCTCTCAAAATGGAAACTTTTAAAATATTTTAACTTATTTGGTTAAAACCATTGGGTCATATCACAAAACACAACTGAAGGAAAATCCATGGTGAGGACTTGTAGGGAAAGGAAGGACCAGAGTTCTGATGGAGGACCAATAAAGGGAATAAAAAATATCATTTAAATATCTTATCCATTTCCCTTTCTTATTTAAAGGAAAATCTCAACAAGCAGGCTAGCCTGTAACATCATTCTTCCAGGCTTCTCTGTTCCTGTTTAACAACATTAAAACCTGTCTGTAAGCCCCCCGCTGGGAGAGGGAAAACATTCCCTTTGCTGGCAGGTGGTCTTTTTGCAAGCACTTTCCAATTGAAAACATATGTTCCTGGGTGTGAGGAGGCTTCTGGTAAGTAGGGGGGAAGCTCATGCTAGGAGTGATTGAATTATATAGGCACATTCAAGATAAACATGCTTAGTGTTCCTTCCTTCCAAAATAAAGGTAGAGATTTTGGTATCACATAGAAGCTCTCTATCCTACTCACCTTCAGCTGCAAATAGAAGGTTTTCCTTCACTGTCATCCAACATAGTTCAGTGTTTACATCTTCTTTCATGTTACTGTTATTGGAAAAGACCCTGATGCTGGGAAAGACTGAAGGCAGGAGGAGAAGGGGATAACAGAGGATGAGATGTTTGGATGGCATCACTGACTTGATAGACATGAGTTTGAGCAAGCTCTGGGAGTTGGTGATGGACAGGGAAGCCTGGAGTGCTGCAGTCCATGGGGTCGCAAAGAGTCAGACTTGACTGAGTGACTGAATGGAAGACCCCCCTGTTTCTCTTCCTTTTTCTGGGTCTGCCACCAAGACCATTTAAGCTACCTATAACATGGGATTGATCTTCTTAAGAATAAGATCCCTTCCTCAGGCTTCAGATTTCTTCACATTTAATGGAAGAGAGAGGAGTTGCAATAAAGAACCAAAAGAATATCCTTTTCCTGTTCAAAAGAAGGGGGAAGTTTTTTAGCAAAGATCTTTTTAAAATGAGAAGTTTGATGCAGGAAAATACATATGTGATGTGAATGATCATTTGAAAGGAAGTCAATGAGAAAAGTTTACAAAAATATCATAATGAAATAAACTTAACAATATGTCTTTTACTAAATGTCAGACATCTGTCATGTGCCTTTCTTTGTCTGAATACATTCTGGTAGACTCAATGTGGCTAATTCTGGTGCATTGCCTGGAATGAAGAATGAGTAAGTTTGCTTCATATAAATTAGAATTTAATTGAAGTTTGTGAAGTATGAAACCCATAAAGCCATTTTCCCCAACATTCTAAACTTTAAAAGTAATTGAGAATTGTATAGAGGCAATGAAAAACTGCATAATATGGGAAAATGTCTTTATTCCAACCCAACAGCATTTTATAAATGAATACAATATCTCCCAGGGGAAAAGAGGAGGTCAGATTGATACTGTTTTAAGCAATTGGTTATTAGGTTAAAGTTTGCTGGGTGTTCTCAAGTGGCTTAGTGGTAAAGAATTCGCTTGCCAAGCTGGAGACACCGGTTCGATTGCTGGGTTGGGAATATCGCTGGAGAAGAAAATGGCAACCCACTCCAGTATTCTTCCCTGGGAAATCCCATGGACAGAGGAGCCTGGAGGGCTGCAGTCCATAGCGTGGCAAAGAGTTGGATATGACCGAAATCAGGGACTGAGCATGCACGCATGCATGTATGCATCTGGATCAGCTTCCAAGTGCTCCCCCAAATGTCGGTGCTCTATAATGAACATTCTATTGCTTGAAAGCTCAAAGTTTTCTTTACTGGCTCAGAAAAAGTGGTATCACATTTTTGATTTTCCTCAATAACTGATTTTTGTGCATTTACTATATAGAAAGTGAATCTAATGATATTAAAGGAGATAGTCAGGTTACCAGCTTGGAAAATATTGAAAATGAAACAAATTCCTCTGTTTACTTTTTAATAGAAATATCCTACACTGTACTTGCAAACCATTGGTTTATGAGTGAATTAGTTTACAATATTCATAGAATTACATGTGCATATTAGCACTCCTAAGAGTTGCTTGAGTAACCCAGATAAAAGGGTTAAGAAAATACTATACTGTCCTTCAGTTATTACAGACTAGTTAGAAACTGGAAAACAGGCATTCTGATTTAGGGGGGAAAAAAAAAGCATAATGATACTTTGTTTTTATATAGTGCTTTTCAGACATGACTTCATTATTTATCAAAACATTCTTCTGAGTGTAGGTAGGAAGGGCTTTCTTCAGTTTATAGAGGCATAAACTTGGGCATAAAAAGATTAATTGATTTCTGCTGGGCAGAGAAAATCTCTGCGGAAGGGAAAGAGAGACCAACTTTCTAAAAAGTCCTCAAGAGCCTGCTCTTTCTCCAGTAAATAGAAATCACATCATCATTAACTTTGTAACAACTTCTTAAGAGTCTTTGCCACAATATCAGTGTTAACCATCTCCATGGTACTGATTTAAGAAGATTTGGAGGTTTTGCTTATTTATCGCTTTATGCTAACATACTGCATTCACATAGAACAGTTATTGGCTGAACAGCATTATTTACATGGTAATAGAGAAAAGATGACAATCAGTAATGACATTCTAATCCTAATTCAAGAGTGCACAGAGGGCACAGCTAAGAGTTGTCATTACTTGCTCCCTGCAAGTACTACTTAGGGCCAGAAAATCACGTAATTAGAGGACCTTTCAAAGCCCCTGATTTCAAGAAAACTTCCAAGCATAATTATAATGTCCTTATAATATATAAAAAAAAAATTGGGATTCCCTGGTGGCTCAGATGGTAAAAAATCTGCCTGCAATGCAGGAGGCCCAGGTTCAATCCCTGGGTCAGGAATATCCCCTGGAGAAGGAAATGGCAACCCACTCCAATATTCTTTCCTGGAAGATCCCATGGATGGAAGAGCCTGGGGGACTAGAGTCCATAGGGTCGAAAAGAGTCAGACACAACTGAGCAACTTCACTTTTATAAAAAGTACATCTTGGCAATTGCTTTGCTTATGTAGTTTTTCTGGTCTGAATGAAGTAGAATAGGGACACCATCAATTCATACTTTTGTAAGTTCACTTTGGCTATAACATGGAGAACATAGAGGTCAATGAATTAGAAGACAGGGTGATCAGTTAGGAGGTTTTGGTGAGAATCCAGATTAAAAAAATAATGGTGGCATTAATTAGAGACATGTTAGTGGGGACAGGCTTCCTTGGTGACTCAGATGGTAAAGCCTCTGCCTGCAATGCGGGAGACCTGGACTGAATCCCTAGGTTGGGAAAATCCCCTGGAGAAGGAAAGGGCAACCCTTTCAGTACTCTTGCCTGGAAAATTCTATGGACAGAGGAGCCTGGTAGGTTATAGTCCATGGGGTTGCAAAGAGTCGGACATGACTGAGCGATTTAACTTTCTTTCTAGTGGTGATGGACAGAAGTAGGTGGACATAGAAATATTTACTGGATTAAACTGATTTTTCTTTTGGTTTCTGGAGCTGAAAGAAAGGAGTTAAAAATGTCTTCCAGGTTTTGTTTGTTTGCTTTCAATTAAGTGGATATTGATGCCATTCAGTGAGACTAGGATTAGCAGAGAGTGACAGATTTAGTCTCGGGAAATGCCCTGATGAGGCTGAAGTACCTGGGAGATGTCTAGGTAAAACCATGGGCAGTTGAATGTATGGCTGAGTTCAGCCTCAGTGGGTATCCTCTGTATAATCTTCCATAGTCACTTTAAGGGAAAGTCATGTCTACATTCTGAATGCCTCTTCACAGCTAAGATTTGAGGAGTTATCTTGATTTATCTCACGGAGTCTCAATGTATAGTTTAACAAAAATATTACCTAATTTCTTCAGTTACATGTAATCTAAAGACTCAGATTTATAAAGTATATTTAAAAGTAGTGATTTTTTCAGAATTCATAGGATATTTGAGTTTTATCCTTCAGTTCTACTTCAGGCAGATATTATACTCATATGCACAGACCCAATCTGTAGGAGGAGATGGCAACCCACTCCAGTGTTCTTGCCTGGGAAATCCCATGGATGGAGGAACCTTGTGAGTTTCAGTCCAAAGGGCCGTAAAGAGTTGCACACAACTGAGCAACTGATCATGCGTGCATGCTCAGACCCAACATTCTTCCTGAAATTCACTATTCTCTTGGTATTATGAAGTAAGACTTCTGTTTCTGTAAACAGCAGTCTTTTGACTGGGGAGATGATTCCTATGCTTTTAAGACCTTTTTATCCAGACCTTGATGAATGATGTACTTTTCAGATATGAATTTATAACCTGTCACTCATTCATTCCACAGGCACTATCCTAGGTACTTTGATTTGTCTGTTTGATAATTCTTCCTTTGGAGACATTATAATCAATGGAGACAACAGTAAAGATATATAGAAAAGATATAGAATAATATATGTGAGTATCTTAGTTGCTCAGTCATGTCTGACTCTTTGTGACCCCATGGACTGTAGCCCACCAGGCTCTTCTGTCCATGGGATTCTCCAGGCAAGAATACTGGAGTAGATTGCCATTTCCTTCTCCAAGTATAACATAGCATAGTATTAATAAATGTTTCCGAGTTATCTGGAGAAAAATTAAATCTGTGAAGGTGAAAACGAAACACTTGAGGAGGATGGTTTTCAGTTTTCAGTGAGTCAGTCAGAGGAAGTTTGGTAGGAAGATGAAGTTTGAGACTAGACCTGAAGGAGATGGAGGAGGAAGTCAAGTCACTCTAAGGGGGAGGAATGTGCCTACTGGAGAGGGGATAGAAAATGCAAGCGCTCTGCATAGTCATGACCTCCACAGTAAAGACACCAAAGTGATTAGAGTGAAGTAAACACTATGGAAAGTTGTGGTAGAAGAAGCTGGAAAGGAAAGGAAGCTAGGGTTCCAGACTGTGTGCCTTTTAGACCAAGATAGGAAGGAATTCATGGAGAGTTTTAGGCCAATGGGTGACATGCTCTGACGTGTTCTTAAAGGACCATTGGTTGTTGTGCTAAAAAAAAAAAAAAAAGGAAGTCAAGTGTCAAGATAGAAGTAGGGAAAATTAGAATGATTCAGGAGAAAATTAATGGGGGTGGTGCTGTGGATGGTTAGATCCAGCAGTCCTGGAATTGGCCTCAACTGTTTGGCTGAAGAGATGTATCTGCGTAAGTGCCGCTCACTAACTGATTGTGCCACTGTTAAAAAAAAAGAGGTTGTTTCTAGATGGTTAAAAAAAAATGTTGTATCTAGATGGCACTAACCTTTAGCCAAACAACATGGGAGTAAATAACAGTGTAGCACTCAATTCTATTACAGGACTTATAAACTATGCCATTCTATCTCTAGGATACTTTTGTTCCAAAATGATATTTCACTTGAATAAATGTGTAATAATATCAGAAGTTGAAAAACAGGGAAAATGTAGAATATTGACTCAATTTAAGCCAAATATTATTCCCTGTGATTCTGAACCCAATATTAATCCTGGAATTATGAAGTCAAGTGGGCCTTAGAAAGCATCACTACGAACAAAGCTAGTGGAGGTGATGGAATTCCAGTTGAACTATTCCAAATCCTGAAAGATGATGCTGTGAAAGTGCTGCACTCAATATGCCAGCAAATTTGGAAAACTCAGCAGTAGCCACAGGACTGGAAAAGGTCAGTTTTCATTCCAATCCCAAAGATAGGCAATTCCAAAGAATGCTCAAACTACCGCACAATTGCACTCATCTCACACACTAGTAAAGTAATGCTCAAAATTCTCCAAGCCAGGCTTCAGCAATATGTGAACCGTGAACTTCCTGATGTTCAAGCTGGTTTTAGAAAGGGCAGAGGAACCAGAAATCAAATTGCCAACATCTGCTGGATCATGAAAAAAGCAAGAGAGTTCCAGAAAAACATCTATTTCTGCTTTATTGACTATGCCAAAGCCTTTGACTGTGTGGATCACAATAAACTGTGAAAAATTCTGAAAGAGATGGGAATACCAGACCACCTGATCTGCCTCTTGAGAAATTTGTATGCAGGTCAGGAAGCAACAGTTAGAACTGGACATGGAACAACAGACTGGTTCCAAATAGGAAAAGGAGTTGGTCAAGGCTGTATATTGTCACCCTGTTTATTTAACTTATATGCAGAGTACATCATGAGAAACGCTGGACTGGAAGAAACACAAGCTGGAATCAAGATTGCCAGGAGAAATATCAATCACCTCAGATATGCAGATGACACCACCCTTATGCCAGAAAGTGAAGAGGAACTCAAAAGCCTCTTGATGAAAGTGAAAGTGGAGAGTGAAAAATTTGGCTTAAAGCTCAACATTCAGAAAACGAAGATCATGGCATCCGGTCCCATCACTTCATGGGAAATAGATGGGAAAACAGTGGAAACAGTGTCAGACTTTATTTTTCTGGGCTCCAAAATCACTGCAGATGGTGACTGCAGCCATGAAATTAAAAGATGCTTACTCCTTGGAAGGAAAGTTATGACCAACCTAGATAGCATATTCAAAAGCAGAGACATTACTTTGCCAACAAAGGTTCGTCTAGTCAAGGCTATGGTTTTTCCTGTGGTCATGTATGGATGTGAGAGTTGGACTGTGAAGAAGGCTGAGCGCCAAAGAATTGATGCTTTTGAACTGTGGTGTTGGAGAAGACTCTTGAGAGTCCCTTGGACTGCAAAGAGATCCAACCAGTCCATTCTGGAGATCAGCCCTGGGATTTCTTTGGAAGGAATGATGCTAAAGCTGAAACTCCAGTACTTTGGCCACCTCATGTGAAGAGTTGACTCATTGGAAAAGACTTTGATGCTGGGAGGAATTGGGGGCAGGAGGAGAAGGGGACAACAGAGGATGAGATGGCTGGATGGCATCACTGACTCAATGGACGTGAGTCTCGGTGAACTCTGGGAGTTTGTGATGGACAGGGAGGCCTGGCATGCTGCGATTCATGGGGTCGCAAAGAGTCGGACACGACTGAGCGACTGATCTGATCTGATGTGGATTTAATATGAGCTTAAGAAAAGAACACCATTTCTAAGCTAAAATGAATTAAAGTTGCCATTAGTTTGCTATCAGCCTTTAATATTCTGCTCTGTGTTTTTACATTTCTTTTGCAGAAAATCTGGGATGACTTTATCTTAGTTACAAAGTGAGAAACTGGAAAGTTTCTAACCTCTGTGTAGTAGGTGCTGAATAAATGTTTGTTAAATAGATGAATGCATACATGAGTGAATGAAGAATCACACGAATGCTTATGAATAAATATATGAATTTATAGTAGTATGTATAATGTAAAAAACATGTTATGTACAGAGAGAGGCAGTCAGGAATCCATTGTGATTCCTTTCGTTAATAGGAACAGCATTGAGACATCCTTGGAGAGTCGGGGCAATGGGAAAAAGCATCCTTCCTAAAGCAGACTGGGGGATAGAATGCAAGGGTAGATGAAGGGCAAGGTTCACAGCTAACTCAGGTAATTTCAATGAACAATGAGTCTGTGTTTAGGTGAATCCTAGGCTCCAACAGTTGGAGAAGTCAATGGCACCCCACTCCAGTACTCTTGCCTGGAAAATCCCATGGACGGAGGGGCCTGGTAGGCTGCCATCCATGAGGTCGCAAAGAGTCGGACACGACTGAGTGACTTCACTTTCACTTTTCACTTTCATGCATTGGAGAAGGAAATGGCAACCCACTGCAGTGTTCTTGCCTGGAGAATCCCAGGGACGGGGGAGCCTGGTGGGCTGCCATCTCTGGGGTCGCACAGAGTCGGACGCGACTAAAGCGACTTATTAGCAGCAGCAGCAGCAGCAGGCTCCAACAGTGGGGACTGAAGTTTGAGTCTGAGCAAAAAGAAGTTGCTCAAGACAGAATGTATCCCTCCTGGGTAGAACTGTCTCATCAGAGAAAAGGGTGGAAGTTATTTCTTTCCTTTTCTGAGTCATGAACTCGACCTCCCTCACTCCCCACATACCCCGCAAGGTATCAGTGAACTGAACTCTCACAAAGAATGTGACTGTTCTCATAGGTGTTTTCAGACAAGTGGTTTCTCCACCCACTCTTCTCCCAAGGTGGCTCCTCAAGCAGGTAGCAAACTGAAGCGTGGGATAGAGACACATGCTGAAAAGCCATTTTAGAGAAGCTAACCTCACAGTGATTTAGGAAATAAAAAGAAAATAATCCCAAATTCCTGTATCCTAATATATACACCTAGATAGATAGGTAGGTAGGTAGATAGATGGATGGATGGATGGATAGACAGACTAAACAAACTATATAGAAAAGGCTTCCAACACTGGTTCTTTTTTCCTTTTAGACTATTTTAAAAATTCTTTATACTTCCTTTTTTCTCAGCTTAGTAAATATATGCCAATTCTCACCAAATTTTGCTTAAAAAAAGAAGTGTATATATTAGCATAATTTGGTAGAAATTAATCAAAGAAACCATCCCTTTTAAAGCCAAGCAGCCCCACCACCCACTAGCCCACTAAGCAATGTGAACAAGTGGGAATTTCTGTTCAAACAGTAGTTGCAAAATATTCTTTGATATTCCAGACTATTGATGGTAGGGCTTGTCTCTTCAGTCAAATAGAATATTTCTGTCATTCCAATGAAAAGAAAAGTAAACTCAGTTTGAAAAGACTGCAGTTTGCTGTTTGTCTTTAGACAATAGACACTAAACACCCAAGAGTGATGAAATAAATGCAAAGAGAAAAGATGTAGATCAGAAGTTCCTACAGATCTCCAGTCCAACCAGATGCTCTGAGGAAAGTGTATTCTGTGGCAGAGCACATTCCTGCAGGGTTCCATATGCTTTCTTCTCTAGGTGATGCACAAGACTCATTACGATAGGAAAGACCCCCAAATCCTGAAATAAAGAAATCTATTTAGCTTCCCTTAATGTGATTCTTCTAAAATTTATGAGTCCATGAAGGCTTCTTGAATGCAATGCCCCTCAAGATCCTGCAGAGCTAGCATATGACTATAGCAGACAATGCAAACATACTCAAGTATACATAGAACTGGGCCCAAGGGAAATGGAATCACTCGGAGGTAATCAAAGCATTTGTAGAAAAACATAACCTTTTGAGGCTCCGAGTATGGAAAACGAAATGATATAAGCTGGGAACCATGCATCACATCATTCCAAGATAGTTGGGATTAGAAAGAATTAAAAAGAAACCAAGAAAGAAAAAATGAAGGCCTAAGAATTAAATCCACTAAACTGCATTTTTAATTAATCCTTCTGGTAGATGTGGACCAAACTTTTCTCAGATGAGGAATACTAAGAGCACAATATTTTTCACTAAACCAGTGCCTTTGAAACTCTGAGATCCACTTGCCTTGGAAAACCCCACTTTGCTGGGCTTTTAATGGGTCTTGAAAGAGGAGAGGAGAGGTTTTCAAATGCTCATAAAAAGACTACAAGGCTTCTTGGACATCAAATTCCTCTAACAAAACAATAATTTGTTGAATTAAGTGCCAGTGTAACAGATGGATTGTATTTCCTTCACAATGTGCACAAATTAAAAAATTAAAGAGAAAGGCACTTGGTAAAACCAGCTTTGTGTTTCGCTGGACCTGATACATTTAGAAAAATGGTTTGAGATGTTTGGCTAAAGCCCAGTGCCACCGGGCCTGCCTGGCTCTAGACACCAGCCCCATTGACTGAAATATTCTATTAAATAAACAGATGGGTGGTGGTTTGTTACTGACTTTTCCACAAAAGTGAATTATGAAATGTAGTGTTTCTAGGAGGATAAAGTACCTGTGCTTCATACTTTTACAAAGGTGGGTTGACCATTTTAAGGAAACCTCAGAAATAATATAAGCTGAAGAATTTTTTTTAAAGGCTAATTGTATCAGTATGAGATAACTGAGAATGGGAAAAAGAATTACCTAAAGAACACAAGTAACCTGAAAAATTGAGACTATTAAGTTTTGTGAATAGCTTAAATTTCTGCCACTATGAATATAATTATTGGGATGCTTTTTTTTTTTATACTAATGTAATCATTGGAAAAGACTCTGATGCTGGGAGGGATTGGGGGCAGGAGGAAAAGGGCATGACAGAGGATGAGATGGCTGGATGGCATCACCGACTCGATGGATGTGAGTCTGAGTGAACTCCGGGAGTTGGTGATGGACAGGGAGGCCTGGAGTGCTGCCATTCATGGGGTCGCGAAGAGTTGGACACGACTGAGCGACTGAAGTGAACTGAACTGAATCTATGACAAATCTAGATAGTGTGTTAAAACGCAGAGCTATCACTTTGTTGACAAAGGTCTGTATAGTCAAATCTATGTTTTTCCCCATAGTCATGTACAGATGTGAGAGTTGGACCACAAAGAAGGCTGAGCGCCAAAGAATTGATGCCTTTGAAATGTGCTGGAGAGGATTCAAGGATTCCTTGACAGTGAGATCAAACCAGCCAATCCTAAAGGAAATCAATCCCGAGTATTCATTGGAAAGACTGATGCTGAAGCTGAAGCTACAGCAGGAATTTGACCACCTGATGTGAAGAGCCGAATCACTGGAAAAGACCGATGCTGGGAAAGATTGAAGGCAGGAGGAGAAGGGGCTGACAGAAGATGAGATGGTTGGGTCGCATCACTGACTCAATGGACATGAGTTTGAATAAACTCTGGGAGATAATGGACAGGGAAGCCTGGCGTGCTGCAGTCCACGGGGTCACAAAAAATCGGACAAGACTGAGCAACTGAACAACTACAAATTTCTTATTTATTTGTATGCTTTTCTTATTAGTAAACTTCAATTTTTAGATCAGTTTTAGATTCACAGCAAAACTGAGCAGAAAGTACAAGAGAGTTTCCATATATCCTCTGTTCTCTCCACACACACACACACACACATCTGGTACCATCAACATCCCATAACAGAGTGGTACATTTGTTATAATCAATGAACCTACATCGACATATCACTGACACCCAAAGTCCACAGTTTACATTAGAACTCACTCTCTGTATGCTTTTAGCAAGGAAATATCTTGATATCATGGATTATTTACTTGTTAAACAACCAACAATGCTACTTAAAATATATTATCAGTGCATATTTGAGGATTAAAGATATTCAAGGCTTTTGCTTGTTCTGAAACAATTTATAATCACACATTAATTCATTTGATTTCAAAAAGAAATAAAATATAAGAGAATGTAAGTTTTACCTATTCAACTCATCACAAGAAGCAGACAAGCCTCATAAATTATCAAATGCTATTTATACTTTGCAATGCAGCAATGATATGTTTTACTTGGTATAATCTATTCTTTCTTAAGACTGCCACCTTTGGAAAGACAAACAACAGAAAATCCGCTTTATGACAATGCTTTACATAGGAAATTATTGTAATAGTAAAACTAAACCTATATTCATTTCTAATAAACCTATTTCTAGTGTTTCCTTTTCAATATCACTTT
This sequence comes from Bubalus bubalis, assembly GCF_019923935.1. Classification (NCBI taxonomy): domain Eukaryota; kingdom Metazoa; phylum Chordata; class Mammalia; order Artiodactyla; family Bovidae; genus Bubalus; species Bubalus bubalis. The sequence goes on along the minus strand of NC_059166.1, from coordinate 74,918,229 downwards.
GTAACCTTGCATGCATCAACTATGTGCCTCTTTTTCTTTTACAAGGACTCAGAGATATATTCTGCCTCCAAAGATGGAGTTTCTGTTTCCTGACCTAAAATGTACCCCATAATCCATTCACTGAGCAGATTAAAATTCCCAAAGAAGAGATTAGAAACATCTAGATCAATTTAGACTCTCAGACTGTTCTTGGCTAAGGCCTGATGTACACATTTCTGGCATTAATATGGTCCAGATATATTCCTGAAGAGGGTGATTAGTGCATGAACTTGCCTGGTACCCAAAGAATCACTATAGTACTCAGCAATGCCCAGAACCCCTAAATGTACATGGCTTTTAATGAATTAATTGAGTTAGGAATGCATTCATATGGAGTATCTTATCTGGAGTCCAAGCTTTCTATATAAAATAGCATTCATGCACATGTGTTTAGTGGCTTCAGTCGTGGTCGACTCTTTGCCACCCTGTGGACAGTAGCCCACTGGGCTCCTCTGTCTATGGGATTCCCAGAGAAGGATACTGGATTGTGTTGCCATGCCTTCCTCCAGGGGATCTTCCTGACCCAGGGTGAACTCATGTCTCCTGCAGCTCCTACATTGCGGGCAGATCTTTTACCACCTATAATAGCACTTTGGGACTATTGTTTGCTTAGTAGCTCAGTCATGTCTAACTCTTTGTGACCCCGTGGACTGTAGGCTGTCAGGCTCCTCTGTTCATGGAATCTCCAGGCAAGAATACTGGTAGACATTCTCTTCTCCAGGGGATCTTCCCATCCCAGGGATGGAACTCAGAGCTCCTGCATTGCAGGCAGATTCTTTACAATCTGAGTCAGCAGGGGATTACTACATTAATTTTATATTTCCTTTGTGCTTCACAGTAAGAATAACTGATAATAGCTTAGTTTTCACATCAGAGAACATAAATCCACAAAAAGAAAAAAATGAAATTCAGCTGCAATCTCCAATTCAGTAAAAACTGACCTTCTGTTTTCTTATTTTTCTTTCTTTCTTTCTTTAATTTGTGCATTCCCAAATTAATTTTCCCTTATCCTTAAAACAACCTTCATTCTCCAACTTTGACTCAGATATTCACATTCTTTTTTCTTTGGCCTGGGGTTCCAAGTTTAGAGCACTTGGTCCAGACTTACATAATCAAACACCTTAAGGTCTCCCTTCACCTGTCCATCCCCCCTCATACCCATCCATCCGTAGTGATAATTTGGGACATGTGACCAAAACTTGTTTAAACTGCATTTTCAGTTGTGCAAACAAATACACATTCTTTCTTGGTTAAGTTGAGTTGAATTGGCTTTCTTTTCATTTGAAACAAATCAAAATAGCCTTGACATACCCTTTCAGATATTTCACTGAGGCTACTCATACACAGATTTTTATAATGGAGCTATTTCTATGACTTTAAGTTTTCCAACAACTAAGTCTGAGAACTTTGGTGGTTATAATTCAAAGACTCAAAATGAACTTTAACATTGTAATAGGAACTCAAGATTATCTTAAAAACTTTCTTAATTTAATTGATTTTTCTAGAGTACCTGCAAGTTTGGGGTGCTTTCAGTAGGTTTGCTGCTTTGATGTACAGCATTGCTGGAGGGGTAGGATTAGTGACAGAGCCTGGGAAAAGGAGTGAGATGTCATTTTCTGGCTTCTTTTTTTAAATTTAATATTCATGTTACTGTACTGAACATTTATGGTTTGAAAACTTTAACCTTTAACAGAGATAAAGCCAGGTCTTGTTCATTTTCAGGAAATAAGAATGACTTGATCAAGTCAATCCACATAGAAATAGTGAAAGGAAGCTTAACAAAAACTAGAGTCTTCTATAAGAATTTTATCTTGACTGAAATCCAAAGATGATTATTTCACAATTTACTTTAACATAAAACTGACCTTGATTACAATGTGAGAATATATATGAATAAGTGTTAATTGTATGTGGGTAGGTGAAGAAAATTAGTGATACATACATTCTACTGTTGTATTAGTTTCAATATAACAGTCTTGAGAGAGAAAAACTGCCTTCACCATTTAGCATTTATAAACAGAGTTTATAATATAATATTTAAGCTTGCTTTGGGCAGACTCTAGGGCTACATAGGAGGGTGGTGGGCTGGGTCATATGTTTTAGAATACAAAATGGTATTTCCCTAAATCTCTTAGTGACTGGAAAATAAAGCCTCACTAAAGGGGAGGGACATGCCTCAGATGCATGATCAGTCTCTCTTATAAGCCTTTTCCCAGACTTGGAAACTCACTTGGAGTGGAAGCTTAAATACTGTTCAGTTATTTATTTTGTATCTATGTAATGGAAGTTTGTCCAATATCAGATAAAACCAAAATTTCAACCCAAACTACTGAAATGTATTCCTACTTATCATTGAAGAGTTCCTTTATTTTCTTCCTTTCTTTGCCTCAACACTGTTGACTGACATGCCATGATTAAGTATACATGAATCCAGTTTTCCTTAATATTTATAGAGTTTATAGTGAGATAGACTAAAATCTGAGAGAATATAACAACTGTAATATCTTTACCGTGTGCTGGTCAACTGAAGTGTGTATTAGTCGCTCAGTCGTGTCTGACTCTTTGCCACCCATGGACTGTAGCCCTCTAGGCTCTTCTGTCTATAGAATTCTCCAGGCAAGAATACTGGAGTGGGCAGTCATTCTCATCTCCAGAGTATCTTCCTGACCCAGAGATCAGATCTGAGTATCCTGAATTGCAGGCAGATTCTTTACCATCTGAGCCACCAGGAAGCTCTGGATCATCTGAAGGCAAAGTATTAAATCCACATTAAGCAAGGTAATAAGTGTGTTAATTTTGTAGTTTATACATTTACATGTACTTCTTTATATTTGTCATATATCAATTTCAGACTGCCTAACTCAAATAACATAGCCAGACATTATTAACCTGAATAATTGAATCAGTCATTCATATATTTGCATTTTTTCTCTTTAAGTATGTGACCCCTAATTTTTTTTTCTACTTAATGCCAGGTGGCCAAAAGAGTTTATTGGCCCTTTAAAGTAAATTAGTATTGTAATTAAATAATTGCAGATGATAAGAAAGTTGTTCCCAGGTGGTTCAGTGGTAAAGAATCTGCCTGCAATGTAGACCTGGATTCCATCCCTGGGTTGGGAAAATCCTCTGGAGAAGGAAAGGGCATCCACTCCAGTATTCTTGCCTGGGAAATCCCATGGACAGAGGAACCTGACAGATTATAGTCTATGGGGTCTCAAAGAGAAGGACATGACTTAGCGACCAAACAACAATAAGAAAAATTCCTATTAACAATTTAGTCACTATTATGAATGGAATCTTTTTATCATAGTTTCTAAATAGTTTTTTCTGGTACTTAAGAAATTCATACATATTTTTATTTCTTTTTCTATTTTTTCCATTGACCATTACAAAATGTTTTCATAGGTTACAACAACTTCTCAGTTGTTTTTCTTGGAATTCTTTTGGAATAATAAAAAATCATTATTTGCCTTAGACACAGATTTAACCACATGTATAAAATGCCTATTGGGTGTTTAGCCCTATCCCAAGTGCAATCAGAAAGGGACTAAAATACATTAAACATGGTTATCACCCACAGCCAAGGCAGACTGAATATCATTCTGTAGTAAATAATCAAGTGGCATTTCCAAAGTATCATATTTGGAAGATAGGCACACATCTTCATAGTATATGTAATGATGGGATTCAGAAGTATGAATATGAGGAAAACAGTTCTTGGCAAGGATAAATCAGATGAAGTTAATTATAGATTACACATAAAAGGAGATCATGTTTGGGTAATAGTCATAGGCTAACAAGAGAACAGTAGGGTCAGAAGGATTCTGGAAAGATAGTAGCCTCATAATTTTTTAATCTTTCTGAATCCTCATAAAAATAGAGAAACTAAATACAAAAAAACCTGTGGGCAATATTAATAACGAAATCAATTTACAAGATACCCCTAAGAACTATGAAATATAAGCTGCAGAGATCAAATTTATCTCAGCTTAAAGACTTGGAAAAAAAGAAAAGAGCCTCTTGATAAAAGTGAAAGAGGAGAGTGAAAAGGTTGGCTTAAAGCTCAACATTCAGAAAATTAAGATCATGGCATCCAGTCCCACCACTTCATGGCAGATAGACGGGAAAATAATGGAAACAGTGAGAGACTTTACTTTTGGGGTTCCAAAATCACTGCAGATGTCGACTGCAGCCATGAAATTAAAAGATGCTTGCTCCTTGGAAGAAAAGCTATGCCCAACCTGGACAGCATATTAAAAAGCAGAGACATTACTTTGCCAACAAAGGTCCGTCTAGTCAAAGCTTTGGTTTTTCCAGGAGTCAGGTATGGATGTGAGAGTTGGACTGTCAAAAAAGATGAGCACTGAAGAATTGATGCTTCTGAACTGTTGTGTTGGAAAAGACTCTTGAGAGTGCCTTGGACAGCAAGGAGATCCATCCAGTCCATCCTAAAGAAAATCAGTCCTGAATATTCAGTGGAAGGACTGATGCTGAAGCTGAAACTCCAATCATTTGGCCATCGGATAAGAAGAACTGACTCATTGGAAAAGTCCCTGATACTGGGAAAGATTGAAGGCAGGAGGAGAAGGGGATGACAGAGGATGAGATGGTTCGATGGCATCACCAACTCGATGGACATGAGTTTGAATAGGCTCTGGGAGTTAGTGATGGACAGGGAAGGCTGGTGTGCTACAGTCCATGTGGTTGCAAAGAATCAGACACAACTGAGCAACTGAACTAAAATATAGTAGCTTAAATAGCTACTAAAATATAGTAGCTTAAATTTGTTGTTATACCCCTGTAGGTCAGAATTCTTATAGGCTCAGACAATTTCTCTGCTCCAGCTCCCACATAGCCTAAATCAAGTGTTATTGGTTATTCTGCAAAATAATCACGGCCAATCACATTTTAGTAAAATAATGAACTGGGAAGAAAATGAGAAAATGATGAAATATAGGCAAAAGTAACATCATTAAAGTAATATCATCATTAAAATCACCAGATTTTTTACAGCGATTCTTAGTGTCATAAGAAAATAGAACAATATATTTAAAGAAACGAAGGAAAGCAAATGTATCTTTAAATAAATATTTACTTGGAGAACTAAAATTAAATGCGAGTTAAAAGAGAGAGAGCATTTGTAGTAGCTAGATTTTCTGACTATGTGAATACGGTAGAACAATTTTTTAAAAATAGGAAATGACTGGGGAGAGCATATGTAAAACAATTACCTATTCTTAGTAATCATGTGGAGTATTGTTATTCTGAGGATGTTGTGTGTGTGATGCAAAAAACAAACAAAAAAAGCAGTTTACTCATTATTGGATATCCACAGTTAGAACTGGACATGGAACAACAGACCGGTTCCAAATAGGAAAAGGAGTACGTCAAGGCTGTATATTGTCACCCTGCTTATTTAACTTATATGCAGAGTACATCATGAGAAACACTGGACTGGAAGAAACACAAGCTGGAATCAAGACTGCTGGGAGAAATATCAATAACCTCAGATATGCAGATGACACCACCCTTATGGCAGAAAGTGAAGAGGAGCTCAAAAGCCTCTTGATGAAAGTGAAAGTGGAGAGTGAAAAAGTTGGCTTAAAGCTCAACATGCAGAAAACAAAGATCATGGCATCCGGTCCCACCACTTCATGGGAAATAGATGGGGAAACAGTGGAAACAGTGTCAGACTTTATTTTTCTGGGCTCCAAAATCACTGCAGATGGTGACTGCAGTCATGAAATTAAAAGAAGCTTACTCCTTGGAAGGAAAGTTATGACCAACCTAGAGAGCATATTCAAAAGCAGAGACATTACTTTGCCAACAAAGGTCCGTCTAGTCAAGGCTATGGTTTTTCCTGTGGTCATGTATGGATGTGAGAGTTGGACTGTGAAGAAGGCTGAGCGCCAAAGAATTGATGCTTTTGAACTGTGGTGTTGGAGAAGACTCTTGAGAGTCCCTTGGACTGCAAGGAGATCGAACCAGTCCATTCTGAAGGAGATCAGCCCTGGGATTTCTTTGGAGGGAATGATGCTAAAGCTGAAAGTCCGGTACTTTGGCCACCTCATGCAAAGAGTTGACTCATTGGAAAAGACCCTGATGCTGGGAGGGATAGGGGGCAGGAGGAGAAGGGGACGACAGAGGATGAGATGGCTGGATGGCATCACTGACTCAGACGTTGAGTCTGAGTGAACTCCGGGAGTTGGTGATGGACAGGGAGGCCTGGCGTGCTGCGATTCATGGGGTCTCGAAGAGTCGGACACGACTGAGCGACTGAACTGAACTGAACTGAATTCTATCATTCCCTGTGTCCTCGAGAACAAGAACATTTGGTGTGGAATATCAAGAAATGAGACTACTTAGATGAGGTTAAGTAAAAACTCATTAGTACTAAATATGAATTAAAAGTTATCAGTATTGTCATGACATATTTTACATACATACATTTGAATATATGTGTAAATGTATAAACATATATTTTCCAGTTCTGTTCACTGAAAAGACCTAGAAAAAAATCACAACCTTTTGGCCCCAGATTATTCTTTTGAAATACCATTTCCCACTTAAAGAAGCCAGGGTTTCAAAGAGAAATGGATAATTACAGGTTTGAAGGAGGAAATGTAGAGGACAAATCTGGAAATATCAAAGACTAATAATATCATGCCAAAAACGTTTAGGAAACAACCAGTCAAGTTTCCATGAATCAGTTGGAGCTTCAAAAAGGGTAATACTTGCAATTCATTATCCTGAAAATTTGTACATTAAAGGAAAACAATCAAGCCTTATTTGTATAAACTATACCACTGGGTGGGCAAATAGTGTATGAGGGGAAGCATGACATTTTAAAAATGTTTAAACTTACACGTGAAAATAAAATGATAGAATCTGAATAAATGTCATTTTATAATGTGAGTTAATGGATCTAGGCTTTGAGCAGCAGTGACTGGATAACATCCAGAAAGAGAGACAAACAGGCACTGATGAACACACCCAATATTAACCATAGTCTTGCCCAAAGGGTGAACATTCTGATCAAGCATCTGGATCCAGCTGCCAATTTTCAGGAAACTCAGAGGACAGGGGAATCCATTGGCTGCACCATGAGGGTCCAATCAATGAAATTCATGCTGTGGTAAATTTCCAGTCTGAATTACTAGATTTTTCAACAGAAAGAAAGAGGAAAGGAATAGAAGAAGGTACTAGTAGATTAATAGAGGTTTAAAATATATATATTGCTAGATCCATATATTGCTTTAAAAATGGATAAGATACAATTATAAGATCTAGAGATGGACACTTGGGTAATAAAACTGTAAAGAAAGCTAAGTAAGTGGTCACCATAGAAATTAGAGTGGTGGTTACTTTCAGGGGGGGTCATAAGACATTATCATTGGGATGGGCACATAGAGGAGCTTCTGGGGTATCTGGTAAAGCTCTATTTCTTGATCTAGTGTTGTTTATAAGGGTGTTTATGATGACATGTAAAGTTATACACTGATTTTGTGAGGTTTTGTTTGTGCTTCATTTTATAATAAAAAAAGTTAAGGTAAAATGGTGGGCATTTGCTTTCTTTTTTATTTGATTTTAATTTTATATTGGAATATACAATATTCCAATTGTAATCAATTGGAATATTGATTTACAGTGTTGTTAGTTTTAGATGTACAGCAAAGTGATTTAGTTATACATACACATGTATCTATTGTTTTTCAGAGTCTTTTCCCAAGTAGGTTATTATAGAGTATTGAGTAGAGTTCCCTGTGCTAGACAGTAGATCCTTGTTGACTCCCTATTTTATATCTAGTAGTGTGTATATGCATATGGGCTTCCCAGGTGGTCTAGTGGTAAAGAATCTGCCTGCTAATGCAGGAGATAGCAGGAGATGTGGGTTCAATCCCTGGGTTGGGAAGATCCCCTGAAGGAGGAAATGGCAACCCACTCCAGTATTCTTGGCCTGGGAAATACCATGGTCAGAGGAACCTAGTGGCCTCAGTCCATAGGGTCGCAGAGTTGGACATAGCTGAGCAACTGAACACGTATATGTATATGTATATGTATATGTATATGTATATGTTAATCCCAACCTCCTGGAGGATTGATCCCCCTCCCCATCTTTCCCCTTTGGTAACCATAAGTTTGTTTTCAAAGACTGTAAATCTGTTCCTGTTTTGTAAGTTCATTTGTATCAGTTGTTAGATTCCACATATAAGTGGTATCATAAGATATTTGTCTTTTTCTCACTTACTTCACTTAGTGTGATGATCTCTAGGTCTATGCATGTTGCTGCAATGTCATTATTTCATTCTTTCTCATGGCTGAGTAATCTTTGTATATATGTACCACATCTTCATTATCCATTTGTCTGTTGATGAACATTTAGGTTACTTCCTTGACTTGGCTATTGTAAATAGTGCTGCAATGAATATTGGGGTGCACATATCTTTTCAAATTATGGTTTTCTCTGGATATGCCCAGAAGTGGGATTATTGGATCATATGATAGCTCTAGTTTTAGTTTTTAAGGACCCTCCATACTATTCTCCATAGTGGCTGTACCAATTTGCATTCCCACCAAGAGTGTAGGAGGCTTCCCTTTTCTCCACACTCGCTCCAGCATTTATTGTTTCTAGACATTTTGATGATGGCAATTCTGACCAGCATGAGGCGTTTCTCTAATATGTAGTGATGCTGAGCATCTTTTCATGTACTTTTTGTTTATCTGTTTTGAAGGCATTTGCTTTTTATTTTAAAGCATATATATATATACACCTTGGTTTACAAGCCACTTGCATATACTTAAGTGACTTTTATAATAACCTGGTGATTTTTAGAGAGAAGTTATCATTACCCTCTTTAAAAAATGAGAAAATTGTGATTAAGAGTTTAGATCACAGAATAAGTGAGTGTCAGGTTGAGTCCTAAACTCTAGCAATTCACTTGCACATCTACATCTTCATGCACCTACACCACACACACATATTCTCACACATACACTTACAAATTGGTAAATAGAAGCAGATAGAAGATTCAGCAACCATACCCATCTCCCCTCCCATCCCAGTGGTTGTATCGATAGTAAAGGAAATAGCATCTGCCATTTTGCCTACCTTACAGACGCTACAAGTTATCCTAGGTAAGTGAGTTACTGTTTCTAAAGGATGTGTACATGAATCTTTCATGACACAAGTGCATTTTTATTGCTGCTCTAATCCTGTTGCTCAGCTTTTTACAAATCAGCCTCATTTTAGATAGTTAGACTTAAAGACCTAAGATAACTATGATTTATTCGACCTCTGTCCTTATCCCTATGTTATACATGAAAACACTGTATCTATAGAAGTTTAAGAAACTTGTCCTCATAGCAAAATTATTCAGAAATAGAATTTCAACCTGGGATTGTGTGATAACACATCTCCACTTATACACTGATGACTCCTCTGGAGCCTTTAATCCTTGGTGAAACTGGAAGTCACTTAGTTGTGTTCGACTCTTTGGACTCCATGGACTGTAGTCTACCAGGCTCCTCTGTCCATGGAATTTTCCGGGCCAGAGTACTGGAGTGGGTAGCCATTCCCTTCTCAAGGGGATCTTCCCAACCCGGGGATCAAACCCAGGTCTCCCACATTGCAGGCAGATTCTTTACTATCTGAACCACAAGAGAAAGGTTGTGCCATGAATGCTAAGAGTGTAAGACCCCTGCCATCTTTTAATGATAGAACAGCATTATGGCAGAGTGTTGCATAGAGGTGATGGCCATAAAAAATATAATTCTAGGAAGTATATTTCAGGAAGTAATGTGAATTATTTTCCAGGAACTCTAAACTTGAGTCTTATTTGAACCTTAAAAACAAAATTTATTTTGTAGTTATGTTGTGAGAGGGGAAACAGTGGAAACAGTGTCAGGCTTTATTTTTCTGGGCTCCAAAATCACTGCAGATGGGGATTGCGGCCATGAAATTAAAAGATGCTTACTCCTTGGAAGGAAAGTTATGACCAACCTAGATAGCATATTCAAAAGCAGAGACATTACTTTGCCAACAAAGGTCTGTCTAGTCAAGGCTATGGTTTTTCCTGTGGTCATGTATGGATGTGAGAGTTGGACTGTGAAGAAGGCTGAGCGCCAAAGAATTGATGCTTTTGAACTGTGGTGTTGGAGAAGACTCTTGAGAGTCCCTTGGACTGCAAGGAGATCCAACCAGTCCATTCTGAAGGAGATCAGCCCTGGGTGTTCAATGGAAGGACTGATGCTGAGGCTGAAACTCCAGTACTTTGGCCACCTCATGTGAAAAGTTGACTCATTGGAAAAGACTCTGATGCTGGGAGGGATTGGGGGCAAGAGGAGAAGAGGACGACAGAGGATGAGATGGCTGGATGGCATTACTGACTCGATGGACATGAGTCTGAGTGAACTCCGAGAGTTGGTGATGGACAGGGAGGCCTGGCGTGCTGCGATTCATGGGGTCGCAAAGAGTCGGACACGACTGAGTGACTGATCTGATCTGGTCTGATCTGTGAGAGGATACACAGAACTCTCAGAAGCTGTGTTTTCCTTGACTGTCTGGTTTCAGCAAGTACACCTTATGCAACATATCTGCAAGAGCCTTGCTAAACCAAGTACTGAAGAAACCTTCACTTTTAAGCCTCGGCCACAAAATAAAAGATGAGGAGGAGCAGTGACAGTACAACAGCTGTTCTATAATTCATCACGAGCAAGCAGACACAGATTTAAGCAAAGATTGACTGCAATATACACGATGTCATATCACTGGAAAATCATTTTCTCGATAATAGTCAATGAGTAACAATGTAATGGAGAACAATCTCTTTAACATGACACCTATTATATCAAGGTGTTTTTTCTTTTAAACAACTATTTCTGCAACGATCCTCTTGAAGAAAATGTTATATTGAAACTGAACACTACTTTGCTGGCTTTTTATTTCACAAAGAATTCTAACTTAACAACTTGAATGAAGGATCATCTTATGTTTAACAATATTGATTAAGCCTATAACATTTTATGTTTAAATAAATTAAAGCAATAATAACGGAAGTTTTCCAAGATCACATGGTATTATTGTTGGAGAGACAAGTGGTAGATATTCTCTCACTAAAGCTATATTTACATGAGGCAAGTGTTTTTCAACCACAGTGTATTATTTGGCCCCAAATATCTTTTCTGCACCTCATTGAGACTTGTTTTGGCAAACAAGGAGGTAAAACAGGGAGGCCAAATGGAACATCAGGATACCCTCAAAAGTATAAAATACCAAGAATTAAGAAGGACAGTGCCTGCAATATTTGGTACTGCAATTTTCCCCAGTAAATCCATCCAGATGGCAATCCTATTTTTCATTATTATCCTGAAGTTTTAAACTCTAAATTAAGTCATCTTAGTTGAAAAATTAATGATAATCTTATCTTTTAAAAAATTAGATGATGGTAAACAAGCAGGCCTTCCTAGGGGGCACAGTGGTAAAGAATCCACCTGCCAATGAAGGAGACACAAGAAACATGGGTTCCATTCCTGGCTCGGGAAGATTCCCCTGGAGAAGGAAATGGCAACCCACTTCAGTATTCTTGCCTGGAGAATCCCATGGACAGAGAAGCCTGGTGGGCTTTTGTCCGTGGGGTCACAGAGTCAGACCTGACTATGCACACACATATGCATGTACAGGTAGGCCTGCTGCTGCTGCTGCTGCGTTGCTTCAGTCGTGTCCGACTCTGTGCGACCCCATAGACAGTAGCCCACCAGGCTCCCCCATCCCTGGGATTCTCCAGGCAAGAACACAGGAGTGGGTTGCCATTTCCTTCTCCAATGCATGAAAGTGAAAAGTGAAAGTGAAGTCGCTCAGTTGTGTCCAACTCCTAGCGACCCCATGGACTGCAGCCTACCAGGCTCCTCCATCCATGGGATTTTCCAGGCAAGAGTACTGGAGTGGGGTGCCATTGCCTTCTCCACAAGTAGGCTTAAATGTACATAAATCACATATAGAACAATAGGTAAGTATGAAAGAAATTGAACCCATTTTTTCTGATGAAAAAATTTCTGATGTGCAAATTTTCTTTAATGTCCACATATATTCAAAATTATGAGTTGTCTTAGTAGGATCTATTCATGACTGATACATAAAGTCTTCAGTAGAATTTAAATTATTTCAAGGCTAAAAGGAAAAGCCAGAATAGCTCTAAGTGAATTTAACAATACCAAATTTATTTCGAAACAGATAAAGGATACTATATAGTATAATATCCTTGTTCCTTTTGATTTTTGGCCTGTAATTTTATCTAGGAATTGTGCTGAAAATTAGAGAGGAACAAAACATGGATTTGGACATTCAAATTCAGATTTGACTTTGCTCAAAAAGGAGCATATACTATTATTCACCATATTTGAGAAACTTTTTTAAAGATAATGACTTTGAAAATTCTTATTATGAATCCAAAAAGCAAAATGCCCTTTCTATTTTAATATTCTATTAAAATGTAAGTTTATTCTATTAAAATGTATATTCTATTAAAATGTAAGTGTATAAATGTATTATATTCAATAAGTTATTTGTGGTAGTTAAAAAAGGAAATAGAAAACTTAAAACAATTAAAGAAAGCAATAAAATCACACTTACTAATATTATCTAAAACACTCAGTGTTTTGAGGAAATCAAGGTGACGACATTGGGGAATGTGAATGCTGACTTTTTAGAAAATTAAAAATTAGAGAAAAAAATGAGCTGGAAAAGCAGACATAATCATGCCACAGAGACTTCTCAGGAAGCCAGGTAAGACAGACAATGCCCATGTCATCTAAGACACAAGGGAAAAAGTCCATTTAAACTCAGCCACCTACACTGAATATAACAACTCTGGATTATCAGAAGTGACATTCCTTAACCTTCTAACTAGAAAATTATATTTTGCTATATTGAAAGCAGGAAAGTATATTTTTAGAATCGTGTTAGTTTGAACCACCAGTTTGTGAAATAAATATTTATTTACATTTCTCATTTTTACTGAAGTCTAAGAGTGTCATAGTTGTTGGCTCATTGGAAAAGACTCTGATGCTGGGAGGGATTGGGGGCAGGAGGAGAAGGGGACGACAGAGGATGTGATGGCTGGATGGCATCACTGACTCAATGGACGTGAGTTTGAGTGAACTCCGGGAGTTGGTGATGGACAGGGAGGCCTGGCGTGCTGCGATTCATGGGGTCGCAAAGAGTCGGACACGACTGAGCCACTGAACTGAACTGAAGAGTGTCACCGTGGTGGGGGAGGGGGCAGTTATGTCAATTACACTACTTTTGCAAAGAGAAATTTCCTAACTTTTATTAATATCAGTACATATTTTCATTCTCTTCCAAGCTCTATACTTTAAATGTGACTTAGAAAGAAAGAAAGAAAAAAAAAAAAATCTCTGGGTACCTCATGAACTATAGTGTAATTTCCAAATATTTAGAAATTAGAATCATATGTATAAAGAAATTCACCATTTGAAGTTATATTCTCCTCGGCAATCAAGAAAGGTCACTGATTTCATAAGGTAACAACTCAGTTTGGATGAATTAGCGCTTTATTGTAGCTAGGTGTATGCACTTGTGATTTCCACTCTCATTACAAAATAGTTCACAAAATATTGGAAAAGAGTACAGTAATGCAAACTTGGAATACAGTATGACAGAGCCTGATACCGATTCTCTCCTTGCTTTTCTTTTTAAAAATAAATAAAGCCCTCCCCATGTAAATAGAAGTTAAAACATGGTGTATAGCATAAAATCCTCAAAGAATTTTTGAATTTCTTTGGACTTGGAGAGGTATAGAAGGATTTCCACAGTTTTTATCACTGAAGCTCTCTCTTCCTAATTTTTTGTTGTGTGCCCCATTTCAGTTAATGAAGGGCTGCCTCCCTGGTGGCACAGATGGTAAAGAATTTGCCTGCAATGCAGGAGGCCTGGGTTTGATCCCTGGGTCAGGAATATCCCCTGGAGAAGGGAATGGCAACCCATTCCAGTATTCTTGCCTGGAAAACTCCATGGACAGAAGAGCGTGGCTGGCTACAGTGAATGAGGTTGCAGAGTCACACTCGACTGAGCTACTAACACTTTCACTTTCACTTTTTCACTTAATGAAAGATAACACTTTTCCTATATTACTTGTCCCAGGTACTGAGTGGTACATAAATTTATATATTTAAAATATAATGTTTTGCAAAAGTGAAAAAAAAATTTATTATAACTCATATAATAAATGACAAACGGGGATCAATTTAAGCAGGGCTATTTTAAAGATGGCTCAATTTAAGTAATAAATAAAAGTAGTAGCAATAAAAACAATCTTATTTTGGATTGTGCTGTAAGTTTTACATAGTGTCTCAATGAGCAAGGAACTCCTATCAGATACAATTTTAAATAGTTTGAAGTAAAACGTAAGCAAGTTTAATTCAACTGATACCTGTACTCTCTTACAAAAAGCAGAACAAGATCAAAACCAAAATCAAAAAGAGAAAAGAAGTTAGCGAAAAATAATACAAAGAGAATCTTAAAATATTCTTTGAAATCTATTAATTATTTTCTAAAATTTTAGTGAATAATTAATATGTCAATAACATGGGGATTTAGTTTTAAATTTCATAATCAGTAGAGGGAGTGCTGAAAATAGCCTCTAATTTTTTGTTCTTGTAACTTGTTCCACTAACAAAATATTTCAACAAAAGTTATATATTTATACCTAAAGATAAAGTAACACAATGAAAGGATTTTAATTTTCACAAAGATGTACATAATAAAAGTTTGGATTATAAAATGTAGGAGAAGGCAATGGCACCCCACTCCAGTACTCTTGCCTGGAAAATCCCATGGATGGAGGAGCCTGGTAGGCTGCAGTCCATGAGGTCTCTAAGAGTCGGACATGACTGAGCGACTTCACTTTCACTTTTCACTTTCATGCATTGGAGAAGGAAATGGCAACCCACTCCAGTGTTCTTGCCTGGAGAGTCCCAGGGACGGGGGAGCCTGGTGGGCTGCCATCTATGGGGTCGCACGGAGTCGGACACAACTGAAGCGACTTAGCAGCAGCAGCAGTAGCAGAGAAGGATGAATGTTGGGTCAGTCAGTAAAAAGTTAAGAGTATTTGAATTTAATCTTATGGTGGCAGTTACTATAATTCCCATATGCATACTGATGTCACAGTCAGAAATGGAATTGTCTGTACAGCACAAATCAGAGCTAATCTCAGCATTGAATATATTATGCTTTGCTCTTTACCTTCTTAGTATAATTAAAGGCGATTAAAAACATTTTTTATTTCATGAAATAAACCTAGATTTATCAAGCACAAAAATTGCTGCCTTGCACTCTGGGCAAGTATATTCAGACACATCTCATCTAGTGACAGATGCAAATTAGCAAAAACTGAAGTTCAGCAATTAGACTTCATAGGAAAAAATTATTTTCAGGATGGGTTATTACCCAGTGACATGTGGTTTAGAGGCTTCCCTGATGGCTCAGAGGATAAAGAATCCACCTGCAATGCAGGAGACACAGGGGACTTGGGTTCAGTCCCTGGGTTGGGAAGATCCCCTGGTGTAGGGAATGGCAACCTACTCAAGCTTTCTTGTCTGGAAAATTCCATGGACAGAGGAGCCTGGCAGATTACAGTCAATGGAGTCGCAGAGTTGGACACAACTGAACATATGGTATGTGTAGTTTAACTATTTCTAGAGATGTTCTCTTATAATTTACACATATGAAAGTCTGTAAGTAGACTATGTACTGTTTTCTTTAATTCTAATAAGATATAACTTCATATGCCAAATAGATGAATTGAATTTACCCCTAGGCCAAAATCCAGTTTTCTTAGCAGGTGTCTAGATCTTCTTCTTACATATCTTACATATTTCAACCCAAGTATAAATTGAAAATGAGAAGACTCCAAATATTTTCCCATAGAGATTTGGAGAAAACAACTAAACCAGCTACTAGGAAAAATATATTATCTTGGGTTCACTGACATTTTCTTACATGATTTATTGAAATTATGGTTGTTAGGCTAAATGTAAAGTATGCCATACTGACTTTTCAGAATTCAAGGTAAATGGGAATATTCAGATTTTGACATTTTCACTCATATTTTCGAATGGTTTGACTAGATGGAAAGATTCAGCACTAGAGAAAACTCACCTGTTCATACAGACTGGGCAAAAGCCATGTGCTAACAAATAAGTAGCTTATATTTGTTTCACTTATAAACATTTTAAATGATTCTTCTTAGACCAGCATTGTTGATACAATAGCAAAAAATGAAAATCTTTATTATGTGGTCCTATGGGGATAAAAGAGCTAGTATAAATTTAAAACGTCCAGCTTCTCTGGATTCTACCATTTTGAATGCTGACAAAGACAATTCCAGCATTTTAAGGTTGTACATGGTGCTTAAGTTATATGCTATCAATAAATAATTAGCAATCCTCTCAAAAGAGATCGCTGATTATTTTATAAGCGTCTGCCTGGACTGAGGGAGACCTGGGTTCGATCCCTGGGTCGGGAAGATCCCCTGGAGAAGGAAATGGCACCCCACTCCAGTACTCTTGCCTGGAGAATCCCATGGAGGGAGGAGCCTGGTAGGCTACAGTCCATGGGGTCACAGAGTCAGACACGACTGAGTGACTTCACTTTCACTTTCATTGATTTGGGTATTGTTTCTTTCTGAAAGTTCTAGAGGAGAATCAATTCCCTTGACTTATCCCTTTGAGCAGCTGCTTGCATTCCTTGGCTTATGACCCCTTTTCCTTATCTTTGAAGCAAGTAATGATGGGTGAAGTCCTTCTCACATTGCATCTCTCTAATCTGTCTTCCATTATTGCATTTCTTTGCCCCACCTGGGGAAAGTTCTCTGCTTTTAAGGACTCTTGTGATTAGATTGGACTCATCCAGATAATCCAGGGTAACCTCTCCATGTAGAGGTTTTATTCACATGAGAAAAGTCACTTTTGTTCTGTTAGGTAACACATTCATGGGCTCCAGGGATTAGGGTGTGGACATCTTTGAGAGGTTTTTATTCTTCTTATAATGCCTTTTATATAAAATTTGTAGAAAAAGTAAAATGTAGAGACAGAAACAGAGACAGGATGAGATGGTTGGCTGTCATCGCCGACTTCATGGACATGAGTTTGAACAAGCTCTGGGACTTGGTGATGGACAGGGAAGCCTGACGTGCTGCAGTCCATGGGGTCGCAAAGAATCGGACATGACTGAGCAACTGAAATGAAATGAACTGAGAGACGAAAACTACATCAGTGGTTGCCTGGGTCAGGGAGAGAGAGCAAGTTTCACTGAAAACAGACATGAGAGACTGTCTTAGAGCAAGGGAAGTTATCTAAAACTGAACCATGATGAGACTTGCACAATTCTAAATATGAAAAATCATCAGGCTGCATACTTTCAATGGGTGAATTTTTCAGACTGTAAATTTTAGTCCAATAAAGCTGTTAAGTATTTTAAAAAGTAATAGAAGAAAGCAAAGGAAAACAGTGTATTAGTTTATTTAAGTAGTTAATATGATTAAAATAAACATTTTGTAGAGGCCTTATTTGGGATTTTGAACCCCTATGAATTTCTATTTTCCCCCAGTCACTCAAACGGTATTTTGGCTTCTGTCAATAAACGTTGTATTTACATTCGATATCTCAGCTGCTGATCTCAGACACATTCTTAACATTATATCACCTTATGGGAATACAAAATGTTATTGTGCACAGTGTGAGCTTTTGAACTCAAAGAAAAGGCAAAACAAAGGCCTTTCTTTGAATGCCTTCTTTGGATAAATTACATCCCCAACTGCTTCATCCTACCACACACATAAAACTGTGATTATTATTAAGAATCACAAAAAAGTCTGTCAATTTTTTCTGCATAAATATATGGAAAATTATTTTTTTCACAGTTTTTGGCAAGTAGTAACCCAGAACTCCGAAAGAACTTGTGTCTTTCCTAAGTATGCAAATTGTTATTGATGGCCTTAGTAATTCAAAGGACTAGATAGTTGATATACAATATATTTACTCTAGAGGTACTCAGGAGGGTTCTTTTACCCCAGTGAGGAATACAGGGACATATTTTTCCCCTTTATTAACGATGACTCACTCATTTATTCTGATGAGCCTTAAGGTTTTGAATGAGTCAACCGGCTGAATTGTGTAAAATGGTGGGTGCTACCACAGGAAGTCTGAGGCTGACATATTTAACTGTGGATGTTAACGCCTCACTGTGGATATTCCCATGACCACATCCCTTCTGTTTTTACTTTGTGCCTCAAGGTCTCCTAGAACTGGAGGTGTAATGTTTATATATTGCTTTGAGATGAAAAGCATATCCAAAGAGAAGATATTACTGTATCACAGAAGCATCTGCCTGAAGCTTACCAAACAAGGTGGACAAGACTGAGGGAAGGCCCTAAATGTTTATGCCAAAATCATCTCACCTTGAAGTAGGAGCTTATAAGAACCCACATGCCTAATCCCCCTAAACACTTCCTTCAATTAATTAGGAAAGCTTGACAGTTTAGCTAATTTATCTCCTTTTACTGTTTCTTTACTCAGTATTTTTCTATAAGCCTTCCCACAGGGGTCAAGAATCCGCCTACCATTGCAGGAGACACAAGAGATGAGGTTCCATCCTTGGATCAGGAAGATCCCCTGAAGTAGGAAATAATAGCCCACTTCAGTATTCTTGCCTGGGAAATCCCATGGACAGAGGAGCCTGGCAGGCTACATGGGGTCACAAAGAGTTGGAGGCAACTGAGCACATATACAGACGTATACACATTTTTACTATGTTGGATTTTTCAAAAATCCTTTAACATTACTGGTTAACATTTCGGTTCGTTTTCATCTGAAAGCCCGGATACTTTTTCCTTCGTATCAATTGTGTTCGCAAAAAACTGCTGCTGCTGCTGCTGCTAAGTCGTTTCAGTCGTGTCCAACTCTCTGTGACCCCATAGACGGCAGCCCACCAGGCTCCCCCACCCCTGGGATTCTGCAGGCAAGAACACTGGAGTGGGTTGCCATTTCCTTCTCCAATGCAGGAAAGTGAAAAGTGAAAGTGAAGTCGCTCAGTCGTGTCCGACTCCTAGCGACCCCATGGACTGCAGCCTACCAAGCTCCTCCGTCCATGGGATTTTCCAGGCAAGAGTACTGGAGTAGGGTGCCATTGCCTTCTCCATCGCAAAAAACTATCAGGAGCTAAATGGATAATTCCCTAAGAAATGCAATTTTAGTGATATATTTCAACATTTATATCACACTAGTTTTTCATTAAGTACATGTAGAGGCAGAAAAATTTTCCCTTCTGTTGGGCTTCGCAGGTGGTTCAGTGGTAAAGAATTTGCCTGCTAATGAGGAGACGTGGGTTCGATTCCTAGGTGGGGAAGATCTCCTGGAGTAGGAGATGGCAGCTCACTCCAGTATTCTTGCCTGGGAAATTCCATGGACAGAGGAGCCTGTCAGGTTACAGTCTATGGGGTCCCAAAGAGTCAGACATGACTGAGCACACACACACACCATCCATAACTATAAAAGATTAAAGATATATTCACTTAGAATCAAGATGCAGTAATACTTGAATCATGAATATAGATACAGATCCTTCCTTTTACTAGGCTTTGTTGGACTATTTCATTAATAGATTTTTGACTTTTAAAGTTAACTTACTAAAGCAATTTTTATCGTTTGAAAAACAGACACTGAGTTTAATGGTGGGTTAGAGCCATTTCTGTTCCCAAAATGACTTTGGTGTTCTACATAAGGGGAATCAGACAGAATGTATGTTCTTTAACTGCAGGGATGCTATTAAAATATACCATGGCAGCATCAAGATTTTACTCTCAACCTGTTTCTCAGAGGTTTTCTATTCACAGTCCAGCATTTGAAATAGCTCCACACAGATGCTATGGTCTTCAGAAAAAAACAAGAGGAGACTTTTTTTGTTAGGAAGTTACTGAGATCAAGAGAGGCTGAGAGGACTCTTTGTTTTCTTTCTCTCATTGTCTCCATTTGTTAGAGATTATGTCTCCTCACAATTTACCAGCTGAGTTCCAGTGTTTCCCTTTGCAGAAATATTTATTTAAAAAACCCTGAGCTATTATTTATGTACGATATTGCATCTTGAAAGCCTGAATAAGAAGATGTCATAATGGAAAAGAATCTGAAAAAGAATATATATATATATATATATATATGTATAACTAAATCACTTTGCTGTACACCTGAAATACTTTCAATCCACTATACATCAATTAAAAAAATAAATGAAAAAAGAAGGAATAAGTGAAGGAAAAATTAAAAAAAAAAAGATGTGGCATAAAAGGATAGGAGTCTGGAAACCTGGGTTCACATTTGGTTTCCACTGAAAGAAACTGTGTGATTCAGAGAAGATCCTCATATACTTAGTATAAATTAATGGAATTGACTAGATAAACTCCAATGAAACTAAGCTTAAAACCCTATTCCAGAACTAAAAGGTTAATCATGAATCAATAATCAAATGTGTTGAAAAGTCATCCTTGAAATTTAGAAACTGAATTTCAAGTTACGGGGCTATTCTTGGAAACACAGGTATACTGGATGGTTGAAGTAAGGGAGAAATAAGGAGAGGACGTAAAATTTTCTCAAGGGTAAAACCTGACAGAAATGTGCCTAATTCTTGCATTTCCCACATCTAAACTTTTTGATCAGTTAAAAAAAAAACTATGGTCAAAAAGGGCATGTAGCTTAGATGCTCATTTAATTAAAGAGAGAAATGGGAAAAAATGAATTCTAAAAACAGGGCAAAAACTTTAACTCACTTTTCCCTTGCTCCATCAGCCCCAGTGATGCACACCAAACATTTTTAAAAATTTAATTAGAAGTAAATAGTTGTATTTGTTAGGCAGATATCCCTGAGGAGGATTTCATGGAGCAATCTCAGTAGACAAAAGCCTAAAGGACTTTGCTAGTATTTTATCCTAATCAGTCTTAATGGTCTCTTAGCCTTCCCTCGGAGAAGGTAATGGCACTCCACTCCAGTACTCTTGCCTGGAAAATCCCATGGACGGAGGAGCCTGGAAGACTGCAGTCCATGGGGTCGCTGAGGGTCGGACACGACTGAGTGACTTCACTTTCACTTTTCACTTTCATGCATTGGAGAAGGAAATGGCAACCCACTCCAGTGTTCTTGCCTGGAGAATCCCAGGGACGGGGGAGCCTGGTGGGCTGCCGTCTATGGGATCGCACAGAGTTGGACACGACTGAAGTGATTTAGCAGCAGCCTTCCCTCAATGGCCTTTGTTCAAAAGCCAAATATCTAAGTGGCAAAACCATAAGGAATTAGTGAAATCATCATTGGATAAAAACTAAAGGAAAAAAAAATTTTTTTAAGGAACTGTTTTAGGCCAGTGGCTTTGAAATGAGTATTTGTTCCTGCTAGTGGCTGTCTTGGTAGGCATTGCCAGATCCCATACCTGGCACAGTGTTTGGGGCATGGGGAAGACCTAGGAAACGTTTGACTGATGAATCGTTGGACTAAATAGACTTTATTTGGGTGAATTCTTTCCCTGCTTTCTGGGCAAGTGTCATTAATGTAAATGACAAACAGGGGTTTGAGGAATAGTTTATTTAATCTCTTGCTATATGTCTTTTTCCAACCTCTCAAGCAGCTCTGATGAAAATATTGCTTTCTGTACCTTCCCTGACCATACATTCCTGGAATCTCTGTATCACCAGTATTACTTAGGAGATAAAACATCTAAAATAATAAGTCCTCTGACCAGAATGTCTCTTATCCAACCCACAACTTGAGCTAAATAATCAAACCTCAAAGTCCATGGTATTTTAAAATTTAGGGTTGCTGGTGCTGAATATTTTGCAATTTTTCCCCTCTTTCTCACACTTAAAAAAATCATATGCACAGGTACAAATAAATATTCCATAGATACTTGTTGGATAATTGCTTTTACAGTACATACTGGAAGCTGTCAGAGGAAAGATTTTATAAAATTTGGTTGACCTCCACAAACTCTGAGTGTTTTGTGATCCAAACTTTTCCCTTGTGCCATATCAGATAAAGTTTGATGAGTTTATCGACAGAAGGAAGAGCTGCTTGTCAAAAACAAAAATAGAGAGCAGAGAGAAAGAGGTGGAGTTTCCTTACTGAAATCAGACGTCAACATGCTGTGTTCATTATGAACCCTCACATTCAACAAAGTTGAGAATGCCAGGGTACTGGAGCAAACAGAGTTTTATTGAAGATCAAAGCAAAACAACCTGCTTTAACAGACTTTGTGTTCTGTCTTTTCATTTCCTGTAGGTGGTGAGCTCCTGAATTGTGCTAAATACCAAAGTCTCTGATTAGAGGTAATTGGTTTCCTTCCTGACACTGAAAATGTCAAAAAGTAGACTGCCTCTGGATGGTCCTAAGCTTACTTGTGAGGATTCCAGTTAGTTCTTAAGGTGGTAAGAATTAGAATATATTTTGTTTTACAGATTCTTTGAAGTTTCTTGCTGGAGCTTATTTTTAAATATCCTCAGTCATTTGTTTTATATTTATAAGCAAATTGATTTCCTCACTTCTAATTCTATCTTACCAATTTTTAATTAATATAGTTACCAGTTACAATTAACAAGAAAATTGTACCTGATCGAGTTATATATATTTTTTTTTTTTAATTTTATTTTATTTTTAAACTTTACATAACTGTATTAGATTTGCCAAATATCAAAATGAATCTGCCACAGGTATACATGTGTTCCCCATCCTGAACCCTCCTCCCTCCTCCCTCCCCATTCCATCCCTCTGGGTCGTCCCAGTGCACCAGCCCCAAGCATCCAGTATCGTGCATCGAACCTGGACTGGCAACTCATTTCATACATGATATTTTACAAGTTTCAATGCCATTCTCCCAAATCTTCCCACCCTCTCCCTCTCCCACAGAGTCCATAAGACTGTTCTATACATCAGTGTCTCTTTTGCTGTCTCGTACACAGGGTTATTGTTACCATCTTTCTAAATTCCATATATATGCGTTAGTATACTGTATTGGTGTTTTTCTTTCTGGCTTACTTCACTCTGTATAATAGGCTCCAGTTTCATCCACCTCATTAGAACTGATTCAAATGTATTCTTTTAATGGCTGAATAATACTCCATTGTGTATATGTACCACAGCTTTCTTATCCATTCATCTGCTGATGGACATCTAGGTTGCTTCCATGTCCTGGCTATTATAAACAGTGCTGCGATGAACATTGGGGTACTCGTGTCTCTTTCCCTTCTGGTTTTCTCAGTGTGTATGCCCAGCAGTGGGATTGCTGGATCATAAGGCATGTCTATTTCCAGTTTTTTAAGGAATCTCCACACTGTTCTCCATAGTGGCTGTACTAGTTTGCATTCCCACCAACAGTGTAAGAGGGTTCCCTTTTCTCCACACCCTCTCCAGCATTTATTACTTGTAGACTTTTGGATCGCAGCCATTCTGACTGGTGTGAAATGGTACCTCATAGTGGTTTTGATTTGCATTTCTCTGATAATGAGTGATGTTGAGCATCTTTTCATGTGTTTGTTAGCCATCTGTATGTCTTCTTTGGAGAAATGTCTATTTAGTTCTTTGGCCCATTTTTTGATTGGGTCATTTATTTTTCTGGAGTTGAGCTGTAGGAGTTGCTTGTATATTCTCGAGATTAGTTGTTTGTCAGTTGCTTCATTTGCTATTATCTTCTCCCATTCTGAAGGCTGTCTTTTCACCTTGCTAATAGTTTCCTTTGATGTGCAGAAGCTTTTAAGGTTAATTAGGTCCCATTTGTTTATTTTTGCTTTTATTTCCAATATTCTGGGAGGTGGGTCATAGAGGATCCTGCTGTGATGTATGTCAGAGAGTGTTTTGCCTATGTTCTCCTCTAGGAGTTTTATAGATTCTGGTCTTACGTTTAGATCTTTAATCCATTTTGAGTTTATTTTTGTGTATGGTGTTAGAAAGTGTTCTAGTTTCATTCTTTTACAAGTGGTTGACCAGAGTTCCCAGCACCACTTGTTAAAGAGATTGTCTTTAATCCATTGTATATTCTTGCCTCCTTTGTCGAAGATAAGGTGTCCATATGTGCGTGGATTTATCTCTGGGCTTTCTATTTTGTTCCATTGATCTATATTTCTGTCTTTGTGCCAGTACCATACTGTCTTGATAACTGTGGCTTTGTAGTAGAGCCTGAAGTCAGGTAGGTTGATTCCTCCAGTTCCATTCTTCTTTCTCAAGATCGCTTTGGCTATTCGAGGTTTTTTGTTTTTCCATACAAATTGTGAAATTATTTGTTCTAGCTCTGTGAAGAATGCTGTTGGTAGCTTGATAGGGATTGCATTGAATCTATAGATTGCTTTGGGTAGTATACTCATTTTCACTACATTGATTCTTCCAATCCATGAACATGGTATATTTCTCCATCTGTTAGTGTCCTCTTTGATTTCTTTCACCAGTGTTTTATAGTTTTCTATATATAGGTCTTTAGATTCTTTAGGTAGATATATTCCTAAGTATTTTATTCTTTCCGTTGCAATGGTGAATGGAATTGTTTCCTTAATTTCTCTTTCTGTTTTCTCATTATTAGTGTATAGGAATGCAAGGGATTTCTGTGTGTTGATTTTATATCCTGCAACTTTACTATAGTCATTGATTAGTTCTAGTAATTTTCTGGTGGAGTCTTTAGGGTTTTCTATGTAGAGGATCATGTCATCTGCAAACAGTGAGAGCTTTACTTCTTCTTTTCCAATTTGGATTCCTTTTATTTCTTTTTCTGTTCTGATTGCTGTGGCCAAAACTTCCAAAACTATGTTGAATAGTAATGGTGAAAGTGGGCACCCTTGTCTTGTTCCTGACTTTAAAGGAAATGCTTTCAATTTTTCACCATTGAGGATAATGTTTGCTGTGGGTTTGTCATATATAGCTTTGATTATGTTGAGGTATGTTCCTTCTATTCCTGCTTTCTGGAGAGTTTTTATCATAAATGGATGTTGAATTTTGTCAAAGGCTTTCTCTGCATCTATTGAGATAATCATATGGTTTTTATTTTTCAATTTGTTAATGTGGTGTATTACATTGATTGATTTGCGGATATTGAAGAATCCTTGCATCCCTGGGATAAAGCCCACTTGGTCATGGTGTATGATCTTTTTAATGTGTTGTTGGATTCTGATTGCTAGAATTTTGTTAAGGATTTTTGCATCTATGTTCATCAGTGATATTGGCCTGTAGTTTTCTTTTTTTGTGGGATCTTTGCCAGGTTTTGGTATTAGGGTGATGGTGGCCTCATAGAATGAGTTTGGAAGTTTACCATCCTCTGCAATTTTCTGGAAGAGTTTGAGCAGGATAGGTGTTAGCTCTTCTCTAAATTTTTGGTAGAATTCAGCTGTGAAGCCGTCTGGACCTGGGCTTTTGTTTGCTGGAAGATTTTTGATTACAGTTTCAATTTCCGTGCTTGTGATGGGTCTGTTAAGATTTTCTATTTCTTCCTGGTCGAGTTTTGGAAAGTTGTACTTTTCTAAGAATTTGTCCATTTCTTCCTCGTTGTCCATTTTATTGGCATATAATTGTTGATAGTACTCTCTTATGATCCTTTGTATTTCTGTGTTGTCTGTTGTGATCTCTCCATTTTCATTTCTAATTTTATTGATTTGATTTTTCTCCCTTTGTTTCTTGATGAGTCTGGCTAATGGTTTGTCAATTTTATTTATCCTTTCAAAGAACCAGCTTTTGGTTTTGTTGATTTTTGCTATGGTCTCTTTTGTTTCTTTTGCATTTATTTCTGCTCTAATTTTTAAGATTTCTTTCCTTCTACTAACCCTGGGGTTCTTCATTTCTTCCTTTTCTAGTTGCTTTAGGTGTAGAGTTAGGTTATTTATTTGAATTTTTTCTTGTTTCTTGAGGTGTGCCTGTATTGCTATGAACTTTCCCCTTAGGACTGCTTTTACCGTGTCCCACAGGTTTTGGGTTGTTGTGTTTTCATTTTCATTCGTTTCTATGCAAATTTTTATTTCTTTTTTGATTTCTTCTGTGATTTGTTGGTTATTCAGCAGTGTGTTGTTCAGCCTCCATATGTTGGATTTTTTAATAGTTTTTCTCCTGTAATTGAGATCTAATCTTACTGCATTGTGGTCAGAAAAGATGCTTGGAATGATTTCTATTTTTTTGAATTTACCAAGGCTAGCTTTATGGCCCAGGATGTGATCTATCCTGGAGAAGGTTCCATGTGCGCTTGAGAAGAAGGTGAAATTCATTGTTTTGGGATGAAATGTCCTATAGATATCAATTAGGTCTAACTGGTCTATTGTATCGTTTAAAGTTTGTGTTTCCTTGTTAATTTTCTGTTTAGTTGATCTATCCATAGGTGTGAGTGGGGTATTAAAGTCTCCCACTATTATTGTGTTATTGTTAATTTCTTCTTTCATACTTGTTAGCATTTGTCTTACATACTGCGGTGCTCCCGTGTTGGGTGCATATATATTTATAATTGTTATATCTTCTTCTTGGATTGATCCTTTGATCATTATGTAGTGACCATCTTTGTCTCTTTTCACAGTCTTTGTTTTAAAGTCTATTTTATCTGATATGAGTATTGCTACTCCTGCTTTCTTTTGGTCCCTATTTGCATGGAAAATCTTTTTCCAGCCCTTCACTTTCAGTCTGTATGTGTCCCCTGTTTTGAGGTGGGTCTCTTGTAGACAACATATGCAGGGGTCTTGTTTTTGTATCCATTCAGCCAGTCTTTGTCTTTTGGTTGGGGCATTCAACCCATTTACGTTTAAGGTAATTACTGATAAGTATGACCCCGCTGCCATTTACTTTATTGTTTTGGGTTCGAATTTATACACAATTTTTGTGTTTCCTGTCTAGAGAATATCCTTTAGTATTTGTTGGAGAGCTGGTTTGGTGGTGCAGAATTCTCTCAGCTTTTGCTTGTCTGAAAAGCTTTTGATGTCTCCTTCATACTTGAATGAGATCCTTGCTGGGTACAATAATCTGGGCTGTAGGTTATTTTCTTTCATCATTTTAAGTATGTCTTGCCATTCCCTCCTGGCTTGAAGAGTTTCTATTGAAAGATCAGCTGTTATCCTTATGGGAATTCCCTTGTGTGTTATTTGTTGTTTTTCCCTTGCTGCTTTTAATATTTGTTCTTTGTGTTTGATCTTTGTTAATTTGATTACTATGTGTCTTGGGGTGTTTCGCCTTGGGTTTATCCTGTTTGGGACTCTCTGGGTTTCTTGGACTTGGGTGATTATTTCCTTCCCCATTTTAGGGAAGTTTTCAACTATTATCTCCTCAAGTATTTTCTCATGGTCTTTCTTTTTGTCTTCTTCTTCTGGGATCCCTATGATTCGAATGTTGTAGCGTTTAATATTGTCCTGGAGGTCTCTGAGATTGTCCTCATTTCTTTTAATTCGTTTTTCTTTTATCCTCTCTGATTCATTTATTTCTACCATTCTATCTTCTAATTCACTAATCCTATCTTCTGCCTCTGTTATTCTACTATTTGTTGCCTCCAGAGTGTTTTTAATTTCACTTATTGCATTATTCATTATATACTGACTCTTTTTTATTTCTTCTAAGTCCTTGTTAAACCTTTCTTGCATCTTCTCAATCCTTGCCTCCAGGCTATTTATCTGTGATTCCACTTTAATTTCAAGATTTTGGATCAATTTCACTATCATTATTCGGAATTCTTTATCAGGTAGATTCCCTATCTCTTCCTCTTTTGTTTGGTTTGGTGGGCATTTATCCTGTTCCTTTATCTGCTGGGTATTCCTCTGTCTCTTCATCTTGTTTAAATTGCTGAGTTTGGGGTGTCCTTTCTGTATTCTGGCAGTTTGTGGAGTTCTCTTTATTGTGGCGTTTCCTCGCTGTGTGTGGGTTTGTACAGGTGGCTTGTCAAGGTTTCCTGGTTAGGGAAGCTTGTGTCAATGTTCTGGTGGATGGAACTGTATTTCTTCTCTCTGGAGTGTAATGAAATGTCCAGTAATGAGTTATGAGATGTCTATGGTTTTGGGGTGACTTTGGGCAGCCTGTATCTTGAAGCTCAGGGCTGTGTTCCTTTGTTGCTGGAGAATTTGCTTGATATGTCTTTCCCTGGAACTTGTTGGCCCTTGTGTGGTGCTTGGTTTCAGTGTCGGTATGGAGGTGTTTGATGAGCTCCTGTCAATTAATGTTCCTTGGAGTCAGGAGTTCCCTGGAGTCAGGGTTTGGACTTAAGCCTCCTACTTCCAGTTATCGGTCTTAATTTTACAGTATTTTCAAAACTTCTCCTTCTATACAGCACCACTGATAAAACATCTACGTTAAAGATGAAAAGTTTCTCTACTGTGAGGGTCTCTCAGAGAGGTTCACAGCGTTACATGGAGAAGAGAAGAGGGAGGAGGGAGTTAGAGGTGACCCAAATGAGATGAGGTGGAATCAATAGTGGAGAGAGTGGGCTAGCCAGTATTCACTTCCTTATGTGCACTCCACAACTGGACCGCTCAGAGATGTTCACAGAGTTATACAGGGAAGAGAAGAAGGAGGCAGGAGACAGAGGTGGCCAGAAGGATAAAAGGGGGAAATGAAAAGGAGGGAGACAGATCCAGCCAGTAATCAGTTCCTTAAGTGTTCTCCACCATCTGGAACACACAGAAATTCACAGAGTTGGGTAGAGTAGAGAGGGGTTAGGGAGGAGATACAGGTGACCTGGTGGAGAAAATGGAGAGTCCAAAGGGAGAGAGAGCAGTCAAGCCAGTAATCTCGTACACTAGTGACAAATGGGTCCTGAAGATTGGGTTCTTAAAGGTACAAAATTGGTAACAAATACATAAAAACAAAAATTAGAAATCTAGAGTAGAGTTTGGAATTTCAAAAATGCGATGTTAATGAAAAGAAGAAGGAAAAGAAAGAGAGAAAAAACGAACAAAGAAAAACAAACAAGGTCGTGAAAGTAATAAAGAAACTACAGGTACAAAATTGATAACTAATACCCAAAAAGCAAAAATTAAAAATCTAGAGTAGAGTTTGGAATTTCAAAAATACAACGTTAAAAAAAAAAAAAAAAAAAGGAAGAAAAATAAAGAGAGAAAACAAACAAACCAACAAAAACAATGTCGCAAAAATTATAAAGAAAATACAGGTACAAAATTGATATCAAATACCAAAAAGCATAAATTAAAAATCTTGAGTAGAGATTGGAATTGCAGATATACGATGTTATATAAAAGAAGAAGAGAAAGAAACACAGGGAAAAAAAAGTCACAGAAATTATGAAAAAAACTATAGGTACAAAATTGATAACATATATCAAAAGGCTAAAATTAAAAATCTAGAGTAGAGTTTGGAATTTCAAAAATACAATTTTAAAGAAAAGGAGAAAAAGAAAAAGAAAAAAAAAAACAACCACGGTCAAAAAATTATAAAATATATATATGAAGTTTGCTGAAGAAGAAAAAAAAAATAGGGTCTTTTTTTTTTTTTTTTGCAAAGTAATAGTTATAAAAGTGAAAATTAAAGGACAATAGAGGACTTAAAAAAAATTTTTTTTTAATTAGAAAAAAAAAGAAAGAAAGATTGATCGTAAAAATAGTAAAAATATATCTAGGTCTTTCTCTGGTTTTGTTGTGAGTATTGTGGGTTCAGTTCATTTTTGGCAGTTCCTTAGTCCGACTTATATTTCTCCAGATCTATAGGCCCCTTCCTATGTAATCCGTAGTAACCACAGGGTTTTAATCTATGGCCTGTAGCTTCCAAGGCGTTTCCCTCTGTTATAGCTTCTTCTGTTTGCTGGTCTCTTCAGTGTCTGGTTCCCGCCCTGACACAAAGGGGATGGTTGAGGACACTATTTTTTTTTTTTTTTTTTTAATTTTTTTTTAAATTTAGGCTCACTTGTTCAGCCGCGCTGTGGGGAGGGAGGGAGGGATGCTGCAAACAGATAACACTGGCGTGCGCTGGCAGTGCCTCAGCCACACTGGGTCTGCCCCCGCTCACGGCGCGTGTAGCCTCCCTGCCCACACTGCTTGGGCTCTAGGTTGTTCCGCCGGGAACAATCAGAGGCCGGCCCTGGGCTGAGCGCCCAGGTCCAAGCCGCTCAGGTTCAGGCACTCGGGTAGTCCTCAGAGGCGCAGACTCGGTTGGGCCTGCGTTTTGTGTTCTTCCCAGATCCGAGCAGCTCAGGTGATGAGGTGTTTAGCGGGCGCCAATGCTGCGACTTATCGCCTCCCCGCCACTCGATTATCTGGGTGTAAAACCGGCGCACCTTCTCAGGCAGATGTTGACCATCCAGACCCCCAAGAAGTTTTAGTTAGCAAAGAAGCCTGCTTACAGTTTTATAGATAGTGTCTCTCTGGGGCTGGGATTGCCCCCTTCCAGCTCTGGCTGCCTGTCACCGGAGGGGGAAGGTCTGCAGCAGGCTATCTCTGTTCAGTCCTTTGTTCTGTGCGCGGGCCTGGCGGTGTCTTAGGTTAGGGCTGGCTTTTCGCGTGGTAGATATCCCACAGTCTGGTTTGCTAGCCCAAATTATTTCGCTCAGATAGCGCTCAGGACATTCGGCCCGATTCTTACTCTAAGGGACACAGCCCGCGCCGCACTTCCCTGCCCAGCCCCCGCTTGCTAATGCCGTGTGCAGGCGTCTGCGCTGCTTCTCCGCTGGGGGAGTTACCGTAGGGCTCACAATCCGCGATTTTTAATTGTTTATTTTTTTTTTCCCCTCCCTTTTATGTTGCCCTCTGTGCTTCCAAAGCTCAGCACAGATTTGGCAGTGAGAGGGTTTCCTGGTGTTTGGAAACCTCTCTTTTTAAGACTCCCTTCCCGGGACGGAACTCCGTCCCTCCCTCTTTTGTCTCTTTTTTTGTCTTTTATATTTTTTCCTACCTCCTTTCGAAGAGCTGGGCTGCTTTTCTGGGTGCCTGATGTCCTCTGCCGGCATTCAGAAGTTGTTTTGTGGAATTTACTCGACGTTTAAATGCTCTTTTGATGAATTTGTGGGGGAGAAAGTGTTCTCCCTGTCCTACTCCTCCGCCATCTTGGCTCCTCCCCTCGAGTTATATTTTTATGGAAAACTTTATTTCATAATTCTGTGGTCTCCTGGCTGAATTGAAAAATTTTAATTGGGCATAAAATGTTTTTTATGTTGAAGAAGTTTAAAAAGAAGTGGAAGTGTGTATGAAGAAGCTACTGATACTTTTTTATTTTCAGATAGAATGATCATGTTTATATAATTTTTATCCTGTACAATTTCAAGGATAAAATTCTTAGGATTGATAGGGAGTTGGGAATAGTGGATAAGACTTAACAATCGCTTGGAGTTTAATTAAGTCAGGCTTTCCCTGGTGATTCAGATGGTAAAGAATCTGCCTGCAATGTAGGGAAGTTGGGTTTGGTCCCTGGGTCTGGAAGATCCTCTGGAGAAGGAAATGGCAACCCACTCTAGTATTCTTGCCTGTGAAATCCCATAGACAGAAGAGCCTGGAGAGCTACAGTCCATGGAGTCATAAAAGAGTCAGACATAACTGAGGGGACTTTCACAAATAAATATAAAACCAGTGATTAATATTATTATTATTAGCATGCAAGATGGTGCCTGAATAGAGGGGGTAAACATCAGATAGGGTTTGTATAAAGAACTATAAGCTCAGTATCACAGAACTGATAGGAAATTTACCTTAAAAACCTTCTAGTCCAATTCCTGAGCTTTACATGTGACAAAATTCAGTTTCAGGGGAAGAAACCGTTTCAGGTTAAACAATCATTATGGCTTAGTTTAGGCAGCATTCCATGTCTTCTAATTCACTACATTTATTCCTTGTTTTTTCTAGAGATACCAACTAAAAATGGGGTGAATTACAAACAAGGTAAATCTTGATCTACAAAGTTATACCTGAACATACTTTGAATACTGTTGTGAATTGTGTAGACCACATTTAATATTTTTTGCTTACTCAATACTTGTTTCTGTTGCACAAGCCTAATTATGACAATACAGAAGATAGAAAAAGAAATGAAGAACATCCATAGTTTCCATCATCACAGTACATGATTTGCAGTTTTTACTCCTAGTACTTTCATGCTTACATATTTTCTGAAGTTGTAATGATGAGGTAATATGACCTTTACTCTGTTTTATTTAATTAACATTATTTCATGACATTTTCATGTTATTACATAATGTTCATAATGACTACTTTAGCAACTACATAATGTTTCATTGACTTGCTTTGATATTTATTCAGCTATTTCCCTCTTGTTGAACAATTAAGTCACTTCCAATGTTACTATACATAACACTGCAGTGATTTCTTCATTTACATTACCTTTGTATGTTGTTTTTCTTTGAACTATTTTCCAGTGGATAAATGATCAGTTATGGCATTTTAACTGGATATGAGTGTTTAGATATCTGCAAGGCTAATAGCACATTTTCCTAAATAGTTTCCCAAAAAGATTACATCATATAACCAAAGAATAAAGTCATCTAGGCTGTTGATTAAATAGTAGAGCCCCACCTTTACCCAAGGTAGACCATGGAAACAACAGAGAAGCTGCAGTGAGGACTGGCTGGGTGTGCAGAAAGATGTCTAGAAGTCTGCGTGGATAATGTACATGACAGTCCCTAAAAATGATGCCCAGTAGTTTTCATGAAATGTCCAAAAGTGTAATTTCTGAATTAGTGCTTTCTTAGGGGGCTAGAGTTTTAATAAAGTCAAAACATTTCTAGATCCAAGAAAGGTAAAGAATTAGCTAACTCACGTGCAGCATCTAGTTTTCATGATTAACTCCCATTACCAATCCTGTACACTTAGGAAAATAGACTTAATGCTTCAAATAAGCACTAAGAACTACCAGTCAATCCTAAAGGAAATCAACCCTAGATCTTCATTGGAAGGACTGATGCTGAAGCTGAAGCTATAATACTTTGGCCACCTGATGTGGAGAGCTGACTCACTGGAGAAGACTCTGATGCTGAGAAAGATTGAAGGCAAAAGGAGAAGAGGACAGCCAAGGATGAGATGGTAAGATAGTGTCACCAACCCAATGGACATGAATTTGAGCAAACTTGGGGAGATAGTGAAGGACAGGGGAGCCTGGTGTGCTACAATCCATGGGGTCGCAAAGAGTAAGACATGACTTAGTGACTCAATATCAACAAAGAACTAAGAAGCAAGAAGTTGAGCACATGAAACCCTTGCCTGTTGAGTGAAAGAAAAATGAAAACTAGACTTAATTTTCTCATCTATCATAAACTGTGTTCCCACACACACATTCCACTCTCCCCCCAACTCTCTCTCTCACACACACACACACACACTAAACACACACTAGTCACTGAAAAGGGCATGCTTTTTAAATTTCACAGGTTCTTTAGGATGCAAACCCTGGACTCACAGAGCTGTGGTGATTGACTTGTCATTACTACAGAGCTTTTCTTTTCCTGATATATGGAGCTACCCAGCTACCATTTGCTTCCCACTACCATTTGCGCTAGTGGTAAAGAATCTGCCTCCCAATGTAGGAGCCATTTAAGAGGTGGATGTTCGGTCCCTGAGTCAGGAAGATCCCCTGGAGGAGGGCACAGCAACCCACTCCAGTATTGTTGCCTAGAGAATCCCATGAAGAGAGAGGCCTGGTGGGCTACAGTCCATGGGGTAACAAAGAGTCAGACACAATTGAGTGTCTGAACACTCAAACTGGGGGTGGTTTAGTCGCTAAGTAGTGTCCAACTCTTGCAACCCCATGGACAGAGGAGCCTGGCAGGCTTCAGTCCATGGGATTCTCCAGGCAAGAATACTGGAGTGGGTCGGCATTTCCTTCTCCACTGAACACATATAGCTACTATTTATTGAAAAGCTACTATCTCCCTGCCATTTTCTTGGATTCTTTTTGTTTGGGATCTCATTTAATTCTCACAGCAGCACCATACAGTACTCTATATTTCTCCCTGTTACACATGTGGAAATCAAGGTTCAGAATCTTTAAGTAATTTGCATGAAAGCACAAGTTCTGAGTTATGAGCAGGCAGAGCAAGATTCTCCCTTCTCTGATCGGTGCTGTCCTGTGAAGTACCTCTCAGTGCAGCACAGAGTGAGGGGGCACTTCTACTTTTCTATGTTAATATTTCTGGGATGTTTTGATTCTCTTAAGATTTTTTCTATTCATACAACTTGAAAAATCTCTCAGTTACTTCTTTTTCTCATAACCTCAGTTGTACTGGTCATTTACTCTGCGATTAAATGTGTGTCCAGAGGAATATAAATGGGAACCACAATAGCGGCCCCAACTCTGTAATGTTTTATGAAATATTAAAATATTTTGCACTCAATCTTCATGACTAAAGTCACAACAGATATTTCAAATTAGCAGTTGTGTTGCCAGTGAAATCTCAACAATACCAATTCAGATTGCACAACCACACTTGATTTATCTCTTTAGATTCAGGTCCCATAAAAACTAAAGATGAAGTCTCATGACTGAAAAGTCTCTAAATTTATTTTCTAAAAGGCAAATGAATCTAATGAAGTGTTACGGTCAGAGAAATTTTGGAGAAGGAAAAGAACATAACAGGAATATACCCGTGTCCTTATGAATAATATACTGCTACCTTATTAATGATTCTTCTCCTCAAGTAGTTAAGCTGATCTCTCAGCAAACCAATTAAAATTACTCACAAGAGTTTAAATATGCACTGCGCAATTAGTTGAAATGTTCTCAGAACAGAGTTGGAAAAAAAAAAAAACCAATTCTTTTAACTGCTTTAAAAATTTCACCCAAAGAGGGATTAGATGAATTCTAAGTTTTTTTAAGTTTGTAGAAGAATTCTATTACAAATTTAAACTCAAGAGGAAAACACTTTAAATATATGATTAATATATTATTAGTGAGTATTTGGGATAAAAATCTCATACTTGGAAATGCCAAAGAAAACTACTTTCTGGATTATAAGTGGAAAGATACTGGCCATAAATGTATCTAGAACTTTTAACTGTGACAAAAGTAATTTTGCTACATATTCTGCCTGCCTTTACTTAGGTAGTTAAAGTTAGAAACACAGTTATATAACAAATTAAGTCCTGGGAAAGGGGAAAAAAAAATAATGATTCCATGTAGATACACACAGCCCTCAAAATTTGCCTGTAAATGGTTTTGCTTTTAAGCATAATTTCTCACAGAAAATATTTCAAATTATAGCCTCTCTCCACCTGAAACCCACTGAATGTATAATTAAGTTGAACTGCGGTTATTATATTTGAGACAGAGTTCTGAGTTCAGGGAGGAAGGAGTCAGAGAACACACACTGAATTCTTTCCTTTAGGACTGGATATGAATAAAATATTGTCATAGGCAATATATATATAGGAACCTTTTCACTTTACATTCTTTCCTCTCACCTGAATGCTGCCTGCTGCTCAGTTTTGGGGGTGTGCCATACTCATTTCCTGTTTTAACTATGCTTATTGGCATACTACCCAGAACCAGCCTATCTCCCAAAGGACTCCATGCCTCAAAATCATCTCCCTCCACTCTTGTCCCTACTACGTCCCTTCCATGGGGAACGTACTCAATAATTACTCACTGAAGGAGTGAATGAAATAAGAAATATAAAAAGTAAAACAGAAAAGATGTGGATTTGATGTTTATAGCCTCTTCACTTTTCCTATATTTGCACATATTTCCTATATTTGTTTTCCAAGTTTCATCTGGTCGTTGTTCAGCACAATGGCTCCTTTGGAGGCGAGAGACTGAGTTCCAACACATGTGGTAAGGGTAGGGTGGGAAGACAGCAGGGCAGACGTTTCATGTCGATTTTTAGATTCAGTGTTGATGGAAGGCTCACCTTAATTTTAAATGATGAGGCTATTTTACATAGTGAGGCTATGAAGCTCAAGAGACCATTGTGACTCAGGATGACACAAGATAAACACACAGTGGTTGTGTGGTATAGAGATTTCAGACTTGATACACCCATGTTCCAAGCAGTGACGGGATCTTAAAGCCACATCTCTGTCCTATCCAACACAGAGAGGCAGGATGGAACAATGCCGCCACAGTGCCTCTGCTTTGCAACAGTGGTTCATAGCCAACGACGCTTGATGCTCAGTGCGGCTCCCATGGTAACTCATGGGCGAGGTGCCTCCTTAGGCCCTTCCTGTGCTGCATACCTATCTCATTGCTAAGCTGCTTCTGGTTAAACTCCCATGCACATGCTCTTGTATGGGCAAAAGGAGACTTCCTCTGTTCAGAACTCATTCAAGGCCTGATATGTGCACATGGCAGGCTGCTGGCCAAAATGTGCCCACTAAGCCCCTAACAAATGAATCATGAATCTGGGTGACTAGAGAGACAAATGTTTACCATGGAATGGTAACAAAAAGTCTGGGCTTTTTGCCATTTAGGAAGGAAAAAAAAAACATATAAACTTTCTTATCCTTTCCTGGATAGGTCTAAGAAGGTACAGTGTGCTCAATTCAGTCTTTAGACAGCATGTATATTGACAAAAAATGAGACTTTTTTATAGATTCATAATGAAATATATATAACGTTATATATATATATATAATGTTATATATATAACATTATATATATGTATATATATATAATAATATATATATAACGTTATATATATAACATTATATATATGTATATATATATAAAACATTTTCTTTTTTGTGATGACTGATTTGCTTTACCATAAAATAGCGCAGGATGTTATTATTACAATTTCTTTCCTATTCTATCCCTTCATTGTGTAAGGCTATAGAGCAAGCAGGCTATGCTATTTCTCAGTGAACAGAAAGAATGAAGGCAGAATAAGATAATGTTTATAGGCTTTGTAGTCAGGCAGAATGGGTTTAAGGGCTTCCCAGGTGGCTCAGTAAAGAATCCGTCTGCCGAGCAGGAGATGCAGGTTTGATCCCTGTGTCAGGAAGATCCCCTGGAGGGGGAAATAGAAACCTACTCCAGTATTCTTGCCTGGGAAATCCCAGGGACAGAGGAGCCTGGCGGGCTACAATCCATGGGGTTGCAAAGAGTTGGACATGAATTAGTGACGAAACAGTAGCAGGAGAGTGGATTAAATTCCAACCCTGCCACTATCTGTGTTAACCATTTAGAACAGTGCCTGAAACAAATTACGTGCTCAATAAATGTTATTTGAAAATTATTTGCCTACTGATATTATTCCTAAAATTAGTGTTAAGAAAAATTTCCACCAAAAGCATTATGGCCAAAAATAAACACCAGTAGCATTATGCCCCACTAGACTAAATTGCTAATTCCTCTAAGGAAAGCTACTTGAGTAGAAGTACTTTAAGTTAATTATTTGTTGTTTGCTAACTGTTATTTACTTTTTCTTTTCTGTGTTTTATCAGTCCTTATCACTGTGCCCATTAAATAAATTAGTCCAGAAATAGAACAAATAAGAGATCTAAGACAATGGAATATCTAGTATGTTAACATAGTCTATTCCAGAGGGAGAAAGTTAAGAAAAACAGTTTCTAGCATATTTATAAATAATTTATTATTGATATCTGATGGTACATACATACATATATCTGGGCTCAGTCTTTGGGACTGGAATGTGTAATCCAAATGTGCTCATCTTTCCATTTGGCCAGCAGAATATTTCTCCTTCAATTGCAGTTTGCTTCTCTTTGGCTGTCTGGCAAGCTGACAAAACTATTTGATGATTCCATATTCAGCACACAGAGACTTTGCAGTTTATCCAATATCTTCATTCAAATATTCAGGGAGAAGCTGAGAACATCAAACTATTTTCAGTTGTTCTGGAAATGCACCAGGAAGTTTCCTACTGTGTAGCAGAGTGGAAGTGATTTATTAAATGAGAAAGTAACCCATTGATCAATAGAAAATTGACAGCTAGTAAAAAAATCTTGCAGTTGGGACTCATCTCTCCATGCAAAAGATATCTGAAAAAGAGGCCAGGGGAACTGAGGTGATTTGGACTACTTGTGACATGAAGTTCTGACACTCTTTCTGTGAGACTATTAATATGAAATATGGTTTTCCAACTTTAACGCTGAGTGATGAAGGAAAGAAAAGATGTAGAATTTTAGAAACTTACTTTACAGGAGACTTATTTCAGATACTCTAAAGATATCTATAGAACCTCCTGTAAAATATCTTTGTAAGGCTCCCTTCAAAGAGAACTTCTCTTTGCAATCCAAATCTCAAGTTCAATTACAATGTGAGCTAGAGAACAGGAAGGAAGGAAAGGAAGACTGGGAGTTCGCTCTATCAAAAAACACTCTTAATGACATACCTGAATGCTCTAATAACTGCTTCACATTTTAGAGGACTTTTCCAATTATTTATAGAATTAATCATGCTTTGAATGGAAACATCAGCAAGATGGCAGAATAGGAAGCCTCAAACCCTCCTCTCCCCATTGAGATATCAATTCAAGAATGATACACAGACCAATTCCCTTTGTGAGAAATCCAGACACCAATTAAGAGGCTACTTCACCCCCAGACAAGCCTGAAGTCAGCTACTTCAAAGCTGATAGGAAAATTCATAGCATTCACTAGCAGAATCCCTCCCACCAGCACAATGCAGCACACAGCAGCAGGATTCAAAGGAAATTCCCAATTCCCAGTATCTCTGGGGTTGGGGGAACAAAGACGGAATATCCAATAACATTTTGACTTTTGGGAGGCGCTAACAGTAGTTGGTTTCTTTCTTGCTTGAATATAAACACTGTACGAAAGGATACCAGACTATGGGAGAGGGGGTGATAAGAACAAAGATAAATGTTTGAACTAGAATTTCCACTTCCCCATCTCAGAATAGAGCAAGGGGAGAACACCTACCCCGCCCCTGCCCTGTTCCTGGCATCTCCCTGGAGAGCAAAAGAGTTGAATCATGTGTTCAATGTCTGGCTTCTTTTGGGGGGTGGGGCCTATGCCAGAGGAATGAATTTCCATCTCATTTGACTTGGAGTGCTGATGGGACCTGAGATATTCTGGATGCCTCAGGGGAGGGGGGTGTGGTTCTTTGAGAACAGAAAAGAGCTGGGTGGTTTATGGCAGCTCCAGAAAACCTGCAGTACCACAAAAAGACAATAGAGGGAAAAAGAGATTATGAACTCTTGAAGAAAGAGCCTGCAAAACATCTCTAATTGGACATTTACATTCACAAGCCCAGAGAAGACACATCTGCAGGAAAGGTTTAAGAGGCCCCAAGGATCTCTATTCAGGCTAGTGGGTGAAGGCCTTCCCTCCATGAAGCTAGTCCAAAAAGACAGGAAGAAGTAGATGCTGTTTTGAATGTGCAGATTACAACACAAAGCAACCAATCACATGAAGAAACAGAAAAACATGGCCCAACCAAGGGAACAAAATAAATTTCCAGGTACTGACCTTAAAGAATTGCATATTATAAATTAACTGATAATTTAAGATAATCATCATAAAGATGCTAAATGAGCTCAGTAAAATCATGCTTGGAAAAAATGGTAATAACCACAAAGAGATTAAAAAAAAAAAAGATTTCAAGTCAGAAACTGTCACAGGAAACAAAGGACATTACATAGTTATAAAAGGATCAGTTCACCAAGGAGATAGCAATTACAAATATTACACATCCAACATCAGAGTACTCAAGTACAGGAAGCAAACAATGACAGAACTGAAGGTAGAAACAGACAGCAACAAAATAAAAGCAGGAGATTTCAATATCCCATTCTCAGTAATGAATAGAATAACCAGCTGGAGATCAATATGGAAAGGAAAAAAACTTGAACAATGGCACAAATCAATTGAGCTAACACCCCATCCAACAACAGCAGAATGCTTATTCTTCTCCAAAAACATTATCCAAGGATAGATCATTTGTCAGGTCACAAAACAAGTCTTTACAAATTTAAAAAGTTTGAAATCATTCCAGGTATTTTTTCCAACCACAAGAGAATGTAACTGGAAATCAATAGAAGAAAAAATGGAAAATTCACAAATATGTGGAAATTAAATAGCACATTCTTGAAAATCAGTGAGTAAAGGAAGCAATCAAAAGGGAAGTTAAAAAATACCTTAAGACAACCAAAAAATATAACATAACAGAATTTATGAGATGCAGCAAAAGCAGTACTAAGAGGGACGTTTGTGGTGTGAAATACCTGTATTAGAAAAAAGAGAATGACCCAAAGATACTTCAAGGAACAAGAAAAAGAAGAATAAACAAACCCCAAACTTAGTTGTCTAATTCCCCAGTGGCTCAGTGGTAAAAAAAAAAATCTGCCTGCCAATGCAGGAAATGCAAGAGAGACACATTCAATCCCTGGGTCAGGAAGATTCCCAGGAGGAGGAAATGGAAACCTATTCCAGTATCCTTGCCTGGAAAATTCCATGGAGAGAGAAGCCTGACGGACCATGGTCCATGGGGTCACAAAGAGTCAGTCATGACTGAGCACACACACAGAGTTAGAAGAAGGAAATAATAAAGACTCAAGAATAAGTAAATGAAATAGAGATTAGAAAAACAATAGGAGAAATATTCAAACTGAGTTAGTTGTTTGTAAAGATCAATGAAATTGACAAATCATTAGATTAATTAAGAAAAAGAAAGAAGACTCAAATAATAAAACCAAAAATGAGACAAAAGACATTATAATTGATGAAGTATAAATTTAATATTAGAAATTACTCTGAACAATTATATGCCAACAAATTGCATAAGATAGAAGAAATAGATTAATTTCTAGAAGCATGCAACCTATCAAGACCAATTCATGAGGAAATAGAAAATCTGAACAGACATAACCTCAAGGGAAATTGAATTAGCAATAAAATGTCTCCCAACAATAAAAGTCCAGGACCAGATATCTTCATTAGGGAATTCTACAAAACAATTAGAGACAAATTAATGTCAATTATTCTCAAATTCCTCCAAATAATTGAAGAGGAGAAAACACTTCCAAACTTATTTTAATAAGGACAGCATTACTCTGATACCAAAGCCAAAGACACTTCAACAAAATAAAATTACAGACCAATATCCATGACAATAACAGGTATAAAAATGCTCAGTAAAATATTAGCAAACAAAACTCAATAGCACATTAAAAGGATCATAAACCACTATCAAGTGAGACTCTTTTTCCTTGAGATGAAAGGATGGTTCAATATACAAAAATCATCAATGTGAGGACCACATTAACAGTGTGAAGGATAAAAATTACATAGTACTCTTGCCTGGAAAATCCCATAGATGGAGGGGCCTGGTGGGCTGCAGTCCATGGGGTCGCTAGGAGTCGGACACGACTGAGCAACTTCACTTTCACTTTTCACTTTCATGCACTGAAGAAGGAAATGGCAACCCACTCCAGTGTTCTTGCCTGGAGAATCCCAGGGACGGGGGAGCCTGGTGGGCTGCCGTCTATCCTGTCTCATAAAGTCGGACATGACTGAAGCAACTTAGCAGCAGCAGCAGCAGCAGCATCTCAATAGATCCAGAAAAGGTGTTTGACACAATTCAACACCTTTCATAATAAATCACTCAACAAACTAGGAATAGAAGGAAATTACCTCTACATAATATACACTATATGAAAACCCCACAGCAAACATCATAGTCAACAGTGAAAAACTGAAAGCTTTTCTATTAAGTTCAGGAACAAGGCCACTGTAAAACAACTACCATAATGTCTACTTCCATCTCAGAATTTCTAATCAGAATACATCACTTTCAGGGCTTTACAGGTGGCACTAATGCTAAGAACTCGCTTGCCAATGTAGGAGAAAAGGCATGCGGGTTTAATCCATGGGCCCAGAAAATCCCCTGTAGGAGGGCATGGCAACACAGTCCAGTATTTTTGCCTGGAGAATCCCATGGACAGAGGAGCCTGGTGGGCTACTGTCTGTGGGGTTGCAAAGAGTCGGACACGACTGAAGCAACTTAGCATGCACAGGAAGAGATTACCAGCTCAAATTTTGACAAAGCTCAATGATATAATGTAGACAAATGCAATAGGATATATAAAGTTCTGAGGATTGGTATCTTTACATGATTATTCTCATGTGATCACTCATTTGTAACCCAGATTTAGTCTTTTTAAATAAATAAGTAAAAGAATGAATGGTGGTTTCCAGATAAAGGTGGCATATTAACATATAAACATTTCTTCATTCATTTAAAAACTTATGAAAACAACAAAATAAAGCTTACTAAAT
The DNA here is from genome assembly GCF_019923935.1 of Bubalus bubalis. NCBI lineage: Eukaryota > Metazoa > Chordata > Mammalia > Artiodactyla > Bovidae > Bubalus > Bubalus bubalis. The sequence goes on along the minus strand of NC_059166.1, from coordinate 74,875,989 downwards.
GAAATATACAAGGTCAAAAAGAAATGGAAATATGTGAATAAAGCTGGTTTTAGAAAAGGAAGAGGAACCAGAGATCAAATTGCCAACATCCACTGGATCATCGTAAAAGCAAGAGAGTTCCAGAAAAACATCTATTTCTGCTTTATTGACTATGCCAAAGCCCTTGACTGTGTGGATCACAATAAACTGGAAAATTCTGAAAGAGATGGCAATACCAGACCACCTGACCTGCCTCTTGAGAAACCTATATGCAGGTCAGGAAGCAACAGTTAGAACTGGACATGGAACAACAGACTGGTTCCAAATAGGAAAAGGAGTATGTCAAGGCTGTATATTGTCACCCTGCTTATTTAACTTATATGCAGAGTACATCATGAGAAAGACTGGGCTGGAAGAAGCACAAGCTGGAATCAAGATTGCCAGGAGAAATATCAATCACCTCAGATATGCAGATGACACCACCCTTATGGCAGAAAGTGAAGAGGAACTCAAAAGCCTCTTGATGAAAGTGAAAGTGGAGAGTGAAAAAGTTGGCTTAAAGCTCAACATTCAGAAAATGAAGATCATGGCATCCGGTCCCATCACTTCATGGGAAATAGATGGGGAAACAGTGGAAACAGTGTCAGAATTTATTTTTCTGGGCTCCAAAATCACTGCAGATGGTGACTTCAGCCATGAAATTAAAAGACGCTTACTCCTTGGAAGGAAAGTTATGACCAGCCTAGATAGCATATTAAAAAACAAAGACATTACTTTGCCAACAAAGTTCTGTCTAGTGAAGGCTATGGTTTTTCCTGTGGTCATGTATGGATGTGAGAGTTGGACTGTGAAGAAATCTGAGCACCAAAGAATTGATGCTTTTGAACTGTGGTGTTGGAGAAGACTCTTGAGAGTCCCTTGGACTGTCAGGAGATCCAACCAGTCCATTCTAAAGGAGATTAGTCCTGGGTGTTCATTGGAAGGACGGATGCTAAAGCTGAAACTCCAGTACTTTGGCCACCTCATGCGAAGAGTTGACTCATTGGAAAAGACTCTGATGCTGGGAGGGATTGGGGGCAGGAGGAGAAGGGGAGAGGATGAGATGGCTGGATGGCATCACTGACTCGATGGACATGAGTTTGGGTGAACTCTGGGAGTTGGTGATGGACAGGGAGGCCTGGCGTTCTGCAATTCATGGGGTCGCAAAGAGTTGGAAACGACTGAGCGACTGAACTGAACTGAGGAAATTTTGGAAAGCTCAAAAGCATAATAAGTGCTAATTGACATTATTAGACTGAGAAAACAGATTTTTAATACAATAGTTAGGAAAACAAAAAGGAACTCAGTTTATACTATCATGCCTCAGATGGTTCAGTAAAGGGATACTCCATACCCGTGAAAGTGAATTGAAGATGGAGCCAAAAAGAATCTTGTTTAAAGGTTTGACTAGGAAACTATTAGACTTCCTAGATCCTCTCTTTCATTCCACACCTACTCTTCTCCCACTCTGGTTATTTTTCCTCTGCAAAGATAAAGCAGAAATTCTTTGTGAGGTACTCAATAGAGCTGGGGGCTTTCCATGTGGCATAGTGGTAAAGAATCGGCCTGCAATGCAGGACACCATGGTTTGATCCCTTGGTCAGGAAGAACCCCTGGAGAAGGAAATGACAACCCACTCTAGTATCCTTGCCTGGAGAATCCCATGGACAGGGGAGCCTGATGGGCTACAGTCCATGGGGTCGCAGAGTCAGACACGACTGAGAGACTAACACATTCGCAGGAATAGAGCTGAGATTTAGGGATCATTACAGCTTCCCAGGTAGTTCAGATGGTAAAGTGTCTGACTGCAATGTGGGTGACCTGGGTTTGATCCCTGGGTCAGGAAGATCCCCTGGAGAAGGAAATGACAACCACTCCAGTATTCTTGCCTGGAAAAGTCCATGGACAGAGGAGCCTAGTAGGCTACAGTCCATGGGGTCACAAAGAGTCGGACATGACTGAGTGACTTCACTTCACAGATAACAGAAGAATTCAATATGTTTTTAAACTTAATGTTGAAGTACCAGATTTCTTCTGCTACATGAGTTCCAGAATATTAGGAGGCAGACTATTACCTCCCAGGCAGAAGCTAGTAGAATTATTTTGGGGGGAGTTTGATCAGCCTAAGAGAAAAGCCCCAATGTGTATTCAGGCTTCCCCCAGTGAAATGGCTTAATCAGATCACGCTGAGTGAAGTACCCAGGGAGAGCTAAGTTTATAATCAGCTTATTTGTGTCACTACTTTAACTTCTTAATGCTGCTGCTGCTGCTAAGTCGCTTCAGTCATGTCCGACTCTGTGCGACCCCATAGACGGCAGCCCACCAGGCTCCCCCATCCCTGGAATTCTCCAGGCAAGAACACTGGAGTGGGTTGCCATTTCCTTCTCCAATGCATGAAAGTGAAAAGTGCAAGTGAAGTCGCTCCATTGTGTCCGACTCTTTGTGACCCCATGGACTGCAGCCTACTAGTCTCCTCCGTCCATGGGATTTTCCAGGCAAGAGTACTGGAGTGGGGTGCCATTGCCTTCTCCATAACTTTTTAATCAGATCAGATCAGATCAGTCACTCAGCCGTGTCCGACTCTTTGCGACCCCATGAATCACAGCATGCCAAGCCTCCCTGTCCATCACCAACTCCGGGAGTTCACTCAGACTCACATCCATCGAGTCAGTGATGCCATCCAGCCATCTCATCCTCTGTCGTCCCCTTCTCCTCTTGCCCCCAATCCCTCCCAGCATCAGAGTCTTTTCCAATGAGTCAACTCTTCACATGAGGTGGCCAAAGTACTGGAGTTTCAGCTTTAGCATCATTCCTTCCAAAGAAATCCCAGGGCTGATCTCCTTCAGAATGGACTGGTTGGATCTCCTTGCAGCCCAAGGGACTCTCAAGAGTCTTCTCCAACACCACAGTTCAAAAGCATCAATTCTTCGGTGCTCAGCCTTCTTCACAGTCGAACTCTCACATCCATACATGACCACAGGAAAAACCATAGCCTTGACTAGACAAACCTTTGTTGGCAAAGCAATGTCTCTGCTTTTGAATATTGAAAACCATTCAATATCACAGTAATCCAAGTCTATGCCCCAACCAGTAATGCTGAAGAAGCTGAACAGTTCTATGAAGACCTACAAGACCTTTTAGAACTAACACCCAAAAAAGATGTCCTTTTCATTATAGGGGACTGGAATGCAAAAGTAGGAAGTCAAGAAACACCTGGGGTAACAGGCAAATTTGGCCTTGGAATATGGAATGAAGCAGGGCAAAGACTAATAGAGTTTTGCCAAGAAAATGCCGTGGTCATAACAAACACCCTCTTCCAACAACACAAGAGAAGACTCTATACATGGACATCACCAGATGGTCAACACTGAAATCAGATTGATTATATTTTTGCAGCCAAAGATGGAGAAGCTCTATACAGTCAGCAAAAACAAGACCAGGAGCTGACTGTGGTTCAGACCACGAACTCCTTCTTGACAAATTCAGACTGAAATTGAAGAAAGTAGGGAAAACCACTAGACCATTCAGGTATGACCTAAATCAGATCCCTTATGATTATACAGTGGAAGTGAGAAATAGATTTAAGGGCCTAGATCTGATAGATAGAGTGCCTGATGAACTATGGAATGAGGTTCATGACATTGTACAGGAGACAGGGATCAAGACCATCCCCTTGGAAAAGAAATGCAAAAAAGCAAAATGGCTGTCTGGGGAGGCCTTACAAATAGCTGTGAAAAGAAGAGAAGTGAAAAGCAAAGGAGAAAAGGAAAGATATAAACATCTGAATGCAGAGTTCCAAAGAATAGCAAGAAGTGATAAGAAAGCCTTCTTCAGTGATCAATGCAAAGAAATAGAGGAAAACAACAGAATGGGAAAGACTAGGGATCTCTTCAAGAAAATCAGAGATACCAAAGGAACATTTCATGCAAAGATGGGCTCGATAAAGGACAGAAATGGTATGGACCTAACAGAAGCAGAAGATATTAAGAAGAGATGGCAAGAATACACAGAAGAACTGTACAAAAAAGATCTTCACGACCCAGATAATCATGATGGTGTGAACACTGACCTAGAGCCAGACATCCTGGAATGTGAAGTCCAGTGGGCCTTAGAAAGCATCACTACGAACAAAGCTAGTGGAGGTGATGGAATTCCAGTTGAGCTATTCCAAATCCTAAAAGATGATGCTGTGAAAGTGCTGCACTCAATATGCCAGCAAATTTGGAAAACTCAGCAGTGGCCACAGGACTGGAAAAGCTCAGTTTTCATTCCAATCCCAAAGAAAGGCAATGCCAAAGAATGCTCAAACTTCTTAATAGGAGCCAGTAAATTATTGTCAACACTTGAAGAAGTCTGCTAGCATAAAAGTTACACATATTCCAAAAGAAACAGCATAGAAGCAACATGGATAGCCAGACACTACACATGGAGAAGAAAAGTTTTTGTTTTTTGTTTTTTTTAAAAAGAGAAAATCATTACTGTTATAAGAATTATGAGAATAGGTAGCATCTATTAAATAAGACTAGGACACCATCAAATAGAAAATGGATTAATAGAGACTTCCTACCCTATAATTATCTTAAAAATGAAATCAAAACCAAACTGAAAGATATGGTTTTAGAAATTTAAAATCCAATAGAAGGAATGAAAGATAAAGATGAGAGGGGGAAAAAAAAGAAAGTATATAAAAAGATAAAAGAAATAGAATAAAGGGAAAAAATAAAACATAATTATAAAGTTGATCCAGAAGTTTCAACATTTGAAAAGCAACACTTACAGAGGAACAGAGAAAATCAAGTGGAAGAGATCATAAATAATTCAAGATAATGTTATAAAATCGAAAGATCCCAATAAGAACCCAGAACAGTATTGATAACTGTTTTTTAGCTGTTAAGTCATGTCCAACTCTTTGCAACCCCATGGACTGTAGCTTGCCAGGTTCTTCTGTCCCTGGGTTTTCCTATGCAAGAATACTGGAAGGAGTTGCCATTTTCTTCCCTAGGGGATCTTCCCATCCCAAGGATTGAACCTGTGTCTCCTATGGCTCCTGTACTGGCGGGCAGATTCTTTACCATTGAGCCACCTGGGTAGCCCAAGTGCTGATAACGAGGTCCGCCAAAACACACCATTGTGTAATTTAAAACATTAAGAACAAAAAGAGAGTCTATAAATATCCAGAGAGAAAACAAAATAGCTTACAAAAGAAAAAAAAGGATCCAGAATCAGCATGGTTTAGAACTCTTCACTGCGACACTAGAAACTGGATGACAATAAAGTCTTTGAAATTCTAAGTGACTATGATAATCAACCTGGAATTCTATATGCAAAGAAATTATCAATTTATTGCATGTGAGAGATTATGAAGATGTTTTCAGACTTGAAAGATCTCAAAATGTCATGAATTCATGAATACCTTCTCAGAAAATTACTGAGAGGATGTCTGTATCAAAATGGAGATAACTCCATTAAGAGGAATGGATGGAATATAGAAAACAGCAGAGCCATTCAAAAGGGAAACAGAGGGACTCCTTGGGATAACAGTGATGAGAAAGACCATAATCACAGCTGTTGACTGGGAAACCAGGCCCGGTTAGGGCAAATCAAAAAGCTATAGGATGAATATATCCTTAAAAATAAATTGATAAACATTTGATGACTTCAGACATCTAAAAAGTAGATATAGGTGACTGGAAGAGAGTTTGAGAATGAATCAGTGATAAGTCCATAGAAAACTAAACAAACGAAAAATAAGTAAATATTTATACTCTAGGGAAATAGAAAATTATGCAAATGGTGAAAATTAATTGTTACCCTATATCATTTATTTTAATATGAATTATGCTATTCATAATAATGTGAATACTATTTATTATTTAATTAACAAAAATTATGATGCAATTACATCCAGAGGCTGAGGAAACACAAAGTGAATAAGGAAAATATAGTGACACAAGCTGAAATTTCTTTTTCCATAGTAGAAAATCAGAATATAATGCCTAAAATTAAAAAAAAAAAACACTAATACTAAATATGTTATATATGCTATATACAGAGGTATATAGCAAAGAAAATAGCCAAAATACTTCTGGGAAAGAAAAACTGATTTATGATGAAGTAGACATCCAATAAAAATAATATGGAACTGTTGACCTATGTGCCTGCATTATTTTGATTTAGAAAAAATAATCACCTAAAATAAAAATAACAAGGCACTAATGGTATTGAAAGATGAATTCGATTAATAGATACTCTCTGTTCTAAGATAATAAAACATTTGTGTACTGCAGCGTCAAGCTTTGGCCTAGCAGAAAGGAAATAAATAAGATATGAACTTTCTGGAAAAGTAAATAAAGAGAAATCGAGAAATATTTCTTTATCGTCTGCTGGAGCAGTGATGCTGGTTTGCTTGTTTGTTTGTTTGTTTTTTAATTAGTAACAAATACTGCTTTACTGACTGAATACTGCTTTTGCTGTGGAAGGAAAAATTATTCCTAGCTGGAGTGCTAAAGTCAGAGAGGCAGCCCCAAGCCTGCTGTTTTCAATTAGCATGCCAGTCCCAATGGCACGTCCGGCAGACGGTGTTTTATTAGGGGTTGGTCATCTCCTCCTCTGAGCCACGTGAACAGCCTGCGGTTCTACATGCTTTTCTTGACCTTCCGGTCCCTCTGGAGTTGTATGACCGCTGGAAGCCGAAACCACAGCTGTCTGCCACTTGACTCCCAGAGCTCAATCTTCTCTGCTCTTCCCCCTGGGGACAGAGAGGGAAAGCAAGTTGATGGGAAGCGCATCTCTTCCCTGAGATGAAATAATGCCTCTTCCTTGAAGGAGTTTGAGAACTGCAGTGGGTGAGCAGAGATGTGGAAAGGTGGCCCTGTGAATGCTCTGTGGGGGTCCTCTTGTCAGCACAGGGTCCAGGTCTGGGCTGGGCAGAGTAGCTCTTCATGGATTCAGAGGAGGGAGAGGGTACTTGGCACATAAGACTCTGAAGAAGGGAGAGCAGACATGGAAATTAGCCTGAAGAAGAGAAGGTTGAGGGTGATTTTAAAAGGACTCTGGAGCAGGAAATGTCATTATGTTAGGAATGAGGACCAGATGTTCTCAATCTCAAAAGAGCACAGAACAGGGAGAAGAAAATGACCTTATAGAATAAGGCGGATCTTCAGGATGTTTGTTAAATTCTGGAATGGGGTGTCCATGGAGTCTGTGGAATTCTCCATAAAAATAAGACGTTTGTCTGATATAAGCATTTGTGTGTAGCTTTGCCTAAAGCAGAAGGTATTAAGGAAACTGTCTGCAGAATCTCTCCTTGAGTATTCTCTGTATCAGAGACTTTCAGATAAATAAGGTAAAAGATTTCTTGGAATGCTCATTTATACTCATCCCTGGGCCCCATAGCTATAATGACCTGAATAAACAATACAAAGTTGAATTTTCTTCTTTGTTTTCTCCTCTATTCACTTCCAAGTTCTCTGTACATGTTTGTAAACATATTAGCTACAGTGATAACAGGATAACAATAATCCCTCTGTTGCATCCTTTTATTCATGGATTTGTGATAGAGGCAGAAATGTACTCAGTCCTTGAGACAGGCTGAAATTCTATTTTAACACTTTTAAAATTTTCAGTGAGGTGACAGTTGACAGGGAGCAATTTTCAGGCTTGAATGAAATTTTTCCTTTTATTAAAAAAAATTTTTACAGCCTTTGGGGAGTATAATTGAAAAATATAATCACAAGATAATGTAAAGTGTAGCATCATGGTGATTTGATATAAAGTATGCATAGGATTTCCAACATTTAATTAATATATACACCACCTCATTACTTTTATTTTTTTAATGAAAATATTTAACTTCTACTCTCTTAGAAAATTTCAATTATATAATATAGTGTTGTAAACTATGGGGCTACCCAGGTGGCATTAGTGGTAAAGAACCCACCTGCCAATGTGGGAGATTAAGAGACTGTGTTCAATCCTTGGGTTGGGAAGATTCCCTGGAGGAGGGCATGGCAACCCACTCCAGTATGCTTGCCTGGAGAACCCCTTGGATATAGGAACCTGGCAGGCTACAGTCCATGGCGTCACAAAGGGTTGGACACAACTGAAGTGACTTAGCACAGCACAGCACTTTATACACTATAGTCCCTATTTCCACAGTAGATCCTCAGACCATTCAGGTATGACCAAAATCAAATCCCTTACGATTATACAGTGGACGTGAGAAATAGATTTAAGGGCCTAGATCTGATAGACAGAGTGCCTAATGAACTATGGACAGACGTTCGTGACATTCTACAGGAGGCAGGCATCAAGACCATCCTCAAGAAAAAGAAATGCAAAAAGGCAAAATGGTTGTCTGAGGAGGCCTTACAAATAGCTGTGAAAAGAAGAAAAGTGAAAGGTAAAGGAGAAAAGGAAAGATATACCCATTTGAATGCAGAGTTCTAAAGAATAGCAAGGAGAGATAAGGAAGCCTTCCTCAGTGATAAATGCAAAGAAATAGAGGAAAATAATAGGGTGGGAAAGACTAGCGATCTCTTCAAGAAAATTAGAGATACCAAGGGAACATTTCATGCAAAGATGGACTCAATAAAGGACAGAAATGGTATGGACTTAATAGAAGCAGAAGATATTAAGAAGAGGTGGCAAGAATACACAGAAGAACTGTACAAAAATTATCTTCACAACCCAGATAATCACGATGGTATGATCACTCACCTAGAGCCAGACATCCTGGAATGCGAAGCCAAGTGGGCTTTAGGAAGCATCACTACAAACAAAGCTAGCAGAGGTGATGGAATTCCAGTTGAGCTCTTTCAAATCCGAAAAGATGATGCTGTGAAACTGCTGCACTCAATATGTCAGAAAACTCAGCAGTGGCCACAGGACTGGAAAAGGTCAGTTTTCATTCCAATCCCAAAGAAAGGTAATGCCAAAGAATGCTCAAACTACCACAGAATTGCACTCATCTCACACGCTAGCAAAGTAACATTCAAAAGTCTCCAAGCCAGGCTTCAACAGCACGTGAACCATGAACTTCCAGATATTCAAGCTGGTTTTAGAAAAGACAGAGGAACCAGAGATCAAATTGCCAGCATCTGCTGGGTCATCAAAAAAGTAAGAGAATTCCAGAAAGACATCTACTTCTGCTTTATTGATTACGATAAAGCCTTTGACTGTGTGGATCACCACAACCTGTGGAAAGATGGGAATACCAGACCACTTGACCTGCCTCTTGAGAAATCTGTATGCAGGTATGGAGGTCAGGAAGCAACAGTTAGAACTGGACATGGAACAAGAGACTGGCTCCAAATCGGGAAAGGAGTACATCAAGGCTGTATATTGTCACCCTGCTTATTTCACTTCTATGCGGAGTACATCATGCGAAATGCCAGGCTGGATGAAGCACAAGCTGGAATCAAGATTGCTGGGAGAAATACCAATAATCTCAGAGATGCATGCATATGACACCACCCTTCTGGCAGAAAGTGAAGAAGAACTAAACAGCCTCTTGATGAAAGTGAAAGAGGAGAGTGAAAAAGTTGGCTTAAAACTCAACATTCAGAAAATTAAGATCATAGCGTCTGGTCCGATTACTTCATGGCAAATAGATGGAGAAACAGTGGAAAGAGTGACAGATTTTATTTTTGGAGGCTCAAAAATCACTGCAGATGATTGACTGCAGCCATGAAATTCAAAGATGCTTGCTCCTTGGAAGAAAAGTTATGACCAACCTAGACAGCATATTAAAAAGTAGAGACAGTTATCAAGACAGTATGGTACTGGCACAAAGACAGAAATATAGATCAATGGAACAAAACAGAAAGCCCAGAGATAAATCCACGCACATATGGACACCTTATCTTTGACAAAGGAGGCAAGAATATACAATGAATTAAAGGCAATCTCTTTAACATGTGGTGCTGGGAAATCTGGTCAACCACTTGTAAAAGAATGAAACTAGAACACTTTCTAATACCATACACAAAAATAAACTCAAAATGGATTAAAGATCTAAACGTAAGACCAGAAACTATAAAACTCCTAGAGGAGAACATAGGCAAAACACTCTCTGACATACATCACAGCAGGATCCTCTATGACCCACCTCCCAGAATATTGGAAATAAAAGCAAAAATAAACAAATGGGACCTAATTAAACTTAAAAGCTTCTGCACATCAAAGGAAACTATTAGCAAGGTGAAAAGGCAGCCTTCAGAATGGGAGAAAATAATAGCAAATGAAGCAACTGACAAACAACTAATCTCAAAAACATACAAGCAACTCCTACAGCTCAACTCCAGAAAAATAAATGACCCAATCAAAAAATGGGCCAAAGAACTAAATAGACATTTCTCCAAAGAAGACATACAGATGGCTAACAAACACATGAAAAGATGCTCAACATCACTCATTATCAGAGAAATGCAAATCAAAACCACTATGAGGTACCATTTCACACCAGTCAGAATGGCTGCAATCCAAAAGTCTACAAGCAATAAATACTGGAGAGGGTGTGGAGAAAAGGGAACCCTCTTCCACTGTTGGTGGGAATGCAAACTAGTACAGCCACTATGGAGAACAGTGTGGAGATTCCTTAAAAAACTGGAAATAGAACTGCCTTATGATCCAGCGATCCCACTGCTGGGCATACACACTGAGGAAACCAGAAGGGAAAGAGACACGAGTACCCCAGTGTTCATCGCAGCACTGTTTATAATAGCCAGGACATGGAAGCAACCTAGATGTCCGTCAGCAGATGAATGGATAAGAAAGCAGTGGTACATATACACAATGGAGTATTACTCAGCCATTAAAAAGAATACATTTGAATCAGGTCTAATGAGGTGGATGAAACTGGAGCCTATTATACAGAGTGAAGTAAGCCAGAAAGAAAAACACCAATACAGTATACTAACGCATATATATGGAATTTAGAAAGATGGTAACAATAACCCTGTGTACGAGACAGAAAAAGAGACACTGATGTATAGAACAGTCTTATGGACTCTGTGGGAGAGGGAGAGGGTGGGAAGATTTGGGAGAATGGCATTGAATCATGTGTAATATCATGTATGAAACGAGTTGCCAGTCCAGGTTCGATGCACGATACTGGATGCTTGGGGCTGGCGCACTGGGACGACCCCGAGGGATGGTGTGGGGAGGGAGGAAGGAGGAGGGTTCAGGATAGGGAGCGTATGTTTACCTGTGGCGGATTCATTTTGATGTTTGGCAAAACTAATACAGTGTTTCAGGTTTAAAAATAAAATTAAATTAAAAAAAAAAAGAATTTTACCTAGAAAAAAAATAAATAAATAAAAATTAAAAAGTAGAGACATTACTTTGCCAACAAAGTTCTGTCTAGTCCAAACTATGGCTTTTCCAGTAGTCATGTATGGATGTGAGAGTTGGACTATAAAGAAAGCTGAGCACTGAAGAATTGATGCTTTTGATCTGTGGTGTTGGAGAAGACTCTTGAGAGTCCCTTGGACTGCAAGGAGGTCCAACCTGTCCATACTAAAGGAAATTAGTCCTGAATATTCTTTGGAAGGACTGATGCTGAAGCTGAAACTCCAATACTTTGGCCACTGTTGCAAAGAACTGACTCGTTGGAAAAGACCCTGATGCTTGCAAAGATTGAAGGCGGGAAGAGAAGGGGACGACAGAGGATGCAGTGGTTGGATGACATCAGTGACTCAATGGACATGAGTTTGAGTGAACTCTGGGAGTTGGTAATAACAGGGAAGCCTGGCGTGCTGCAGTCCATGGGTTGCAAACAGTCAGACACGACTGAGCGACTGAACTGAACTGAACTGATCCTTTTACCAACGTCTTCCAATTTCCCCCAAACCGCTGTCCTAGACAAACACTTTTCTACTTTCTCCTTCTATGAGCTTGACTTTTTCAAAAGAAGGTTCCACATATAAACAAAACACCACACAGTATTTATCTTTCTCTGTTTGGCTTTTTTTGTTTAGCATAACACCCTCAAGTTTCATCCCCTGTTGTTGCAAATGGTAGGATTCTTCTTTCCCATTGCCGAATATTTCACTGTACATATATACCACATCTTCTTTACACACTCACCCATTGTGGGCACCTAGGGTGTTTCCATATTTTGGCTATTGTGAGTAATGCTGTAATGAACTTGGGAGTGCAAATATCCACTTACATCCTGCTTTTATTTTTGTTAGACATATACCCAAAAGTGAGATTGCTGGATCATGTGGTAGTTTTATTTTTAACATTTTGAGGAACCCTCATACTGTTTTCCCTAGTGGCTACACCAATTGATATCCTCACTAATAGTGCACAGTTCAGTTCAGTCACTCAGTCGTGTCTGACTCTTTGCGACTCCATGAACCGCAGCACGCCAGGCCTCCCTGTTCATCACCAACTCCCGGAGTTTACCCAAACTCAAGTCCATTGGGAGAAGGCAATGGCACTCCTCTCCAGTACTCTTGCCTGGAAAATCCCATAAACAGAGGAGCCTGGTAGGCTACAGTCCCTGGGGTCGCAGCGAGTCAAACACGACTGAGCAGCTTCACTTTCATTTTTCACTTTCATGCATTGGAGAAGGAAATAGCAACCCACTCCAGTGTTCTTGCCTGGAGAATCCCAGGGATGGGGGAGCCTGGTTGGCTGCCATCTATGGGGTCACAGTGTTGGACATGACTGAAGCGACATAGCAGCAGCAGCAGCAGCATGTCCATTGAGTTAGTGATGCAATCTAACCATCACATCCTCTGTCGTCACCTTCTCCTCCTGCCCTCAATCTTTCCCAACATCAGGGTCTTTTCAAATGAGTCAGCTCTTTGCATCAGGTGGCCAAAATATTGTAGTTTCAGCTTCAGCATCAGTCCTTCCAGTGAACACCCAGGACTGATTTCCTTTAGGATGGACTGGTTGGATTTCCTTGCAGTCCAAGGGGCTTTCAAGAGTTTGCTCCAACACCACAGTTCAAAAGCATCAGTTCTTTGGTGCTCAGCTTTCTTTATAGTCCAACACTCATATCCATACATGACCACTGGAAAAACCATAGCCTTCACTAGACGGACCTTTGTTGACAAAGTAACGTCTCTACTTTTGAATATGCTGTCTAGGTTGGTCATAACTCTCCTTCCAAGAAGTAGGCATCTTTTAATTTCATGGCCACAATCACCATCTGCAGTGATTTTGGAGCCCCAAAAAATAAAGTCAGCCAATAGTGCACAAGGGTTTACTTTTCTCCACATCTTTGCCAACATCTGTTATCTCTTGTCTCTTTGATGGCAGTCACTCTAACAGGTGTGAAATGATATCTCGTTGTGGTTTGATTTGCATTTGCCTCATGATTAGAGATATTGAGCACCTTTTCATGAAACCACTGGCCACCAATATGTCTTTTTTTGAAAAATATCCATTCAGTTCCTCTGCCCATTTTTTAATCAGACTGAGATTTTTTTTTTTTTTTTTGCCATTGAATTGTATGAGTTCTTTATACAATTTGAATATTAAGCCCTGATCAGATATGAAAGTGAGAGTGAGAGTGAGAGTTAAAGCCGCTCAGTCTTGTCCGAGTCTTTGCGACCCCATGACTATACAGTCCATGGAATTCTCCAGGCCAGAATACTGGAATGGGTTGCCATTTCCTTCTCCAGGGGATCTTCCCAACCCAGGGATCGAACCCAGGTCTCCTACATTGCAGGCGGATTCTTTACCAGCTGAGCCACAGGGGAAGCCTGATCAGATAAATGATTTGTAAATATTTTCTCCCATTCTGCAGGTTACCTTTTCATTTTTCAGTGGTTTTTATTATTGAGCAAAAACTTTCCTTTTTTATTTTAAAATGGATGACAGCAAGATCTAAATGTGTTTTTTTTTAATTCTTTGGTTTAACACTTGAAAAGTAGTTTTATATGCAGGTTCTTTAAGATGGAAATAGCCACAGGACCTGTGTGTCATCTCATAGTAATTAATACAAGCAAAATGAGAATGAATTGGTCACTGTAATCTGTAGGAAGAGTAAACTCTTTTTAATTTATATTTCCTATGCTCCAAATTAAAGCTAACATTTTAATCAGTAAAATGACCATGAAAAAGAGACTGATGGCTAATTATTACTGATTATTCCACTGTTAGCTGATTAATGAGTTCAGTTAGTAAGATAGTCATGCATTTTGTTCAAATTCATCTGTACATCCTTTTATAATCAACCAAATTATACAGGTGTATTTAATAATCTGGCATAATTTTTGTGAAGTTTTTATATTTAATATTTGCCTTAATACTTGACAAAGAAATAACATTCAAAGGAAAGCAAAGTCTACAAATATGCAAAGAAAACTAAATATAAATTTTATGCAACTATCTTCCCATTGTGCAATGGCTAAATCTTCCTACTGTGATGATTTTATCTTGATGCTCATCTTTCACATGGTTGCACCAACAGACTCACTGTACTTATTTATCAAATAACTTTATAAAAATAAATGAATGGGTAAGTCAAACTTTTTAGGAATGAAGGAATGTTGAAGTCTATCCATTTTATCCATCTTTCTGCTTCTGACAAGACTGAATTTGAAGCTGTCTCATAAGATGGCTGGCTCTCCTGCTGGCCAGCAGGAATTGAAAGGAATGAGAAGGCAGTTAGAGAAAGGAGTGAATGGCTACTCTCACATTATTTGCGTCATAGGACCATCAGGTAATGAATCGTGCATGCCAGTTAATTTGTTACTCACAATATCAGAAATTGTGCTGCCCACAAAGTACAAGATCAGTCTCAGAAGCAAGGATAAGAAATATGACACCTTGATCATCCATGTTGCCATTTGGCAACCTTTCCATAGGTTTGAATTATTGAAAATATTGACAACATTGTAAAAAATAGATATATGACACCTTGAGAGCTATATATATATATATATATATAATTCTGGGCTTCCCAAGTGGCGCTAGTGGTAAAGAACCCTCCTGCCAATGCAGAAGACATATGAGACCTGGGTTCAATCCTTGGGTTGGGAAAATCCTGTGGAAGAGGGCACGGCAACCCACTCCAGTATTCTTGCCTGGAGAATCCCATGGACAGAGGAGCCTGGTGGGCTACAGTCCATAAGGTCTCAAAGAATCAGACAGAACTGAGGCAACTTAGCACATGCACACACATATATAATTCTATTTTTATCAGGCTGCTGATAATCTAGAACAGGAATGACTATTCAGCACTAGGTAGATATATCACCCACTCCAGTACTCTTGCCTGGAAACTCCCATGGACGGAGGAGTCTGGTAGGCTGCAGTCCATGGGGTAGCGAAGAGTCAGACACGACTGAACTACTTCACTTTCACACATTAGAGAAGGAAATGGCAACCCACTCCAGTGTTCTTGCCTGGAGAATCCCGAGGACGGAGGAGCCTGGTGGGCTGCCGTCTATGGGGTCGCACAGAGTCAGACACGACTGAAGCGCCTTAGCAGCAGCAGCAGCAGATGTATCTACCTTCAAACTTTGCAAAGAGTACTGAGACCAAAACTGTCATAACTCAGTTTCTATTCAGCTTGATCTTTATACTAGTGGAATTAAAATATAAGTATAAAGATATCTGTGGTACATATACACAATGGAGTATTACTCAGCCATTAAAAAGAATACATTTGAATCAGTTCTAATGAGGTGGATGAAACTGGAGACTATGATACAGAGTGAAGTAAGTCAGAAAGAAAAACACCAATACAGTATACTAACGCATATATGTGGAATTTAGAAAGATGGTAACAATAACCCTGTATACGAGACAGCAAAAGAGACACTGATGTATAGAACAGTCTTTTGGACTCTGTGGGATAGGGAGAGGGTGAGATGATTTGGGAGAATGGCATTGAAATATGTATAATATCATATATGAAACGAGTCGCCAGTCCAGGTTCAGTGCAAGATACTGGATGCTTGGGGCTGGGGCACTGGGATGACCCAGAGGGATGGTATGGGGAGGGAGGAGGGAGGACGGTTCAGGATGGGGAACACATGTTTACCTGTGGCAGATTCATTTTGATATATGGCAAAACCAATACAATATTGTAAAATTAAATAAAATAAAATTTAAAAAAGATATCTATATACTTTATACAAGAATATAAAGTATACTCTTTTGTGTATCCCACTGTAGCAGATAATAGCATATCAGAGACTATGTCAAAGGAAAGAAGTTAGTTATTTTGATGATAAATTAGGTGGATAAATTAGATAACTTAGGGAAGAAAGATAGAGGAAAGAAGATCACTTCAAAATTCCTGCCTTGAGAGACTGAAAGTAGACACTCTGCCCATGAATGCAGCCTAAAGTTGAAGAGGGAGTTGGTGTGAAGAAAAAGCAGAGTTTTGCTTGTAACTGTTGAGTTTTAGAGGATAATATAGCTTTCCGTCCCCAAAAAATCATCTCAGGAAGTGCAAAATGAGAATTAAACCACAGAGGTAAGGGGAATATCTAGTTTAGAAATTTAGGAATCACTGAAAAATAAAATACAGTGTGTAAAAAGCACCAGACTGGAGTAAAAATTTTCTTAGTGAACACACATGGAGAGACTAGGAAAATATTTGTAAGTAAACTATTGGGAAAGCAAGAGGTAAAGGTGAGAGATGGAAAAGGTGAGGAAGTGCAGGAATGTGAAGCTTTATTTCTCTAATATTTCATGTATTTCTGTACTTATATGTCTCTCCATTAGAATCATGCTTAAAATTATCTTGCAAAAGAAGATTGGACATATATCATATGATATATGATAATATAGTACTGCAAATGGATGAAGGCATATAAATTTTTAAGCTGTTTTATTCCCTCTTTGAAAGCATTATGGAAACACTGCAAGGGTGAGGTCTAAACTGTTCAGAAATATCTGTTTATGGCTGTCTCATATGAAATTGAACTCATAGTACTTGGACCCTGAGTGTGCCTAAATTATTTTGTATATTTATTTTCATAAGAAATACAGCTAAAAATAGGAACAAAACTACTCATGAATTGTTGTCAAATCTGTGATTTTTATCAGAAGTTTACACTGATTTAGCTTCAATCCAAAAACAATTCTCTGACAAACCTAATTCTCTTAATGCAATATTTCAACCTATTTAACTTTTTATCTTCCCCTTTTAAATCATTCCTGTTTACCTTCTAAGTCACTCTGCTGCTGCTGCTGCTAAGTCGCTCAGTCATGTCCGACTCTTATTGACCCCATGGACTGCAGCCTACCAGGCTCCTCCGTCCATGGGATTTTCCAGGCAAGAGTTCTGGAGTGGGGTGCCATCGCCTTCTCCGTCTAAGTTACTCAGGTAGGCATAATTTTGTCATCCTTTCATTTTATTTAACTGTGTTTGACAACTTTCAATCATTTGTCACTATTTGAGACAAATGTTAGCTGTTTTTAGATCACTGGAACCCAGAGAGATTCCATTATAAAAAGTGAAATCGGCTGAAACTTCTTCTGCATAATTTAATGATTTTGACCATGTTCTCAGTGACTTTTCAGCCACTCCACAATTCAGGGGTGACTTTTGACTGATGATAATCAGTGATGTTCTTAACAGGAACAATGTGCTGCATAGTAGTTTCTAAGACTTTTGACCCTAAAACTCAGTTAAATTTGAATTTTCTCCTAGTGTTAGTTTTAACTGCTCAGTCATGTCTGACTCTTGGCTCCTCTGTCCATGGGGATTCTCCAAGCAAGAATACTGGAGCGGGTTGCCATGCCCCCCTCCAGGGGATCTTCCCGACTCAGGGATTTAACCTGAGTCTCCTGTGTTGCAGGCAGATTCTTTACTAAGATTTTTCTTAGAACTTAAATACAAATCCATATTTGCATGTTTTAAGAATTTCTCTGGGTGTATTTTACGGTATAAAATACCACTATATACAGAATTAACTAAAGCATTTCCTATAGTCTAACATATTTCACAGATCCTCAGATAGCTTCAAAACATTTTAAGTTGGCATTTGGATTTTTTTCCATGATTCATGTGTTATACCATCAGTAACTTACTCCATGGAGCCTCCACTGATTTTGTCTCTAAATTTAAAGGGCAGTTTAGGAAGTCACAGTTAACTCAGTTATTTAGGGATGGATTGATTAATGATAATTTGTGGAGGCAAACACTAAGACCACACATTTGTAAATTTTTATGATTTCTATAGATAATCAAAAGTCAACATTTGAAAGACATTTGCTGCCTGAAACTGAAAGTAACCAAACGACACTACTTTATGCACCAAGAGTGCCTCTGTTTCTCACCACTCACCTCTGTAACAGTGCTCACTATTGAAGGTGAGAAGATAGCTCTTTGGTGCTCCTAATGTTGCTTTTCAAATGGGAGATTAGCACTAATGTGATAATCTTAGCTTCTCTCCATCCCTTATTTATTCCTCCTTAAGGAGATAAAAGATTCTACTTAATAGGTGAATCTAGAAGAAACTATCTTTATAAAAACTAGCCCTTTTTTATTCCCATTATCTTTTTGGAAGGAGGTGTCTGGTGGTCCAGTGTTGCTTGTCTCTCTATAGATATGTTTATCTAATTCTGAGGATCAATACTAAGAAATACATTTGCCCACACCTTTGAGCCATATTCTACTTTATCAGCTTATCATGAATTACTTCATTTCTCCATCTGTCTTACTCTTTTGTCCTACTTTTCAGGTGGTTCATGAGCCAAGCAAAGTACAGAGGTATTGTTCATTGAGTGCCTCAACCCCAGTACTCTACTCCTGGCTGACAGTCAATCACTCATGCTTTTTACTCAGCAAATATTTATGAAGTCTTAGCTACATGCTGGGTACTGTGCTAAGTCCTGGTTCTAATGAAAGGATTGGCTCAGTCCCTACCATAATGTGTTTAATGTCTAACCTCTGAGTTAATTAAAGGATCAACACCAAGCCCAGGCAAAGTCTATCATATTGGGCATAAAGCTGGAGAAATTAGCTGAAGGAAGGAAAGGGAGCCTGAACTCTAATTTTGCTTAGTTAGCTCCTATTTCAATAACTGACCAAGGATAGATCTATTAAAATGTATATAAATCAGTTCAGGCTATTTAAAAGTAAGCCCTTTGGACCTTATTTATGAAATAATTTAAGTTTAGTGTCTTTGAACTTAGTATGTAGAATTTTACACTGTTAAATGAGATGAACAGAATAGAATATATGCTCCCAAATGTTGGATATGCCTTAAATGCATTTTTTCGTAAAGCTCTTTAGGTCCTTTTGCTTTAATTGTAATTTGACTTGCCTGTAAACTCCTCTTGTTCTGCCTTGTCCCCATTATGCCAGTGACAGGGAATCGACAGTTTTATACTTGTTTCTTAGTATATTCTCTATGCAGTACATAGTTCATAACTGAACACAGTACGAATCTATCCTACATTTGCAACTCCATCTCCAAAATCTGCATGCAAATGGGTATGCCTTTCCTTTTCTCCTTTGCCTAAGCCTTCCTCAGTGATCAATGCAAAGAAGTAGAGAAAACCAATAGAATGGGAAAGACTAGAGATCTCTTCAAGAAAATTAGAGATACCAAGGGAACACTTCATGCAAAGATGGGCACAATAAAGGACAGAAGTGGTATGGATTTAACAGAAACAAAAGATATTAAGAAGAGGTGGCAAGAATACACAGAGGAACTATACAAAAAAGATCTTCAGAACCTAGATAATCACCGTGGTATGATCACTCACCTAGAGTCAGACATCCTGGAGTGAGAAGCCAAGTGAGCTTTAGGAAGCATCACTACAAACAAAGTTAGTGGAGGTAATGGAATTCCAATTGAGCTATTTCAAATCTAAAAGATAATACTGTGAAAGTGCTGCACTCAATATGCCAGCAAATTTGGAAAAATCAGTAGTGGCCATAGGACTGGAAAACATCAGTTTTCATTGCAATCCCAAAGAAAGGCAATGCCAAAGAATGCCCAAACTATTGCACAATTGCACTCATCTCACATGCTAGTAAAGTAATGCTCAAAATTCTCTAAGCCAGGCTTCAACAGTACAGAAACCATGAACTTCCAGATGTTCAAGCTGGATTTAGAAAAGGCAGAGGGACCAGAGATCAAATTGCCAATATCCATTGAATCATTGAAAAAACAAGAAAGTTCCAGAGAAACATCTACTTCTGCTTCATTGACTATGCCAAAGCCTTTGACTGTGTGGATCACAACAACCTGTAGAAAATTCTGAAAGAGATGGGAATACCAGAACACCTGACCTGCCTCCTGAGAAATCTGTATGCAGGTCAAGAAGCAATAGTTAGAACTGGACATGAAACAAAAGACTGGTTCCAAATAGGGAAAGGAGTACCTCAAGGGCTGTATATTGTCACCCTGCTTATTTAACTTATGTGCAGATTACATCATTAGAAATGCTGGGCTGGAGGAAGCACAAGCTGGAATCAAGATTGCTGGGAGAAATATCAATAACCTCAGATATACAGATGACACCACCCTTCTGGCAGAAAGTGAAGAGGAACTCCAAAGCCTCTTGATGAAAGTGAAAGAAGAGAGTGAAAAAGTTGGCTTAAAGCTCAACATTCAGAAAACTAAGATCATGGCATCTGGTCCCATCATTTCATGGCAAATAGATGGAGAAACAATGGAAATAGTGAGAGACTTTATTTTGGGGGGCTTCAAAATCACTGCAGATGGTTGACTGCAGCCATGAAATTCAAAGACACTTACTCCTTGGAAGAAAAGCTATGACCAACCTTGAAAGCATGTTAAAAAGCAGAGACATTACTTTGACAACAAAGGTACGTCTAGTCAAAGCTTTGGTTTTTCCAGGAGTCATGTATGGATGTGAGAGTTGTACTATAAACAAAGCTGAGCACTGAAGAATTGATGCTTTTGAACTGTGGTGTTGGAGAAGACTCTTGAGATTCCCTTGGACTGCAAGGCGATCCAACCAGTCCATTGTAAAGGAAATTAGTCCTGAATATTCATTGGAAGGACTGATGCTGAAGTTGAAACTCCAATACTTTGGCCACCTGATGCGAAAAACTGACTCATTGGAAAAGACCCTGATGCTGGGAAAGATTGAAGGCGGGAAGAGAAGGGGATGAAAGAAGATGAGATGGTTGGATGGCATCACCGACTCGGTGGACATGAGTTTTAGTAAGTTCTGGGTGTTGGTGATGGACAGAGAAGCCTGGCATTCTGTAGTCCATGGGATTGCAAAGAGTTGAACACGGCTGAACAACTGAACTGAACTGAACTCCAAAATCTCTTCCCTCTGCCTCTTTACTGAATTTTCTTGAACTTCATTACACAATTCAAGGGAAAAAAAAAAAAAAAAGAAAAGAGGATGCGTGGATATTGGAAATTTCCTTATAGTAAGCCTGCCCAAAAAGAATGTCTTTGGAGACTATACAGTTAACTCAGCTGAGGAAAAGGAGTGGAGACATTTCCAAAATCCACCTTAAGTTACTTCCACCTGGAACCCACATCACAGACTCATTTTGCCTGAGACCCAGCCTGTTCCAAATTCCTCTCTCACTCTTAATCAACTGCCAGACCAAGGTCTACTCAGGCCTAAGTTGTCACCCCTAACCAGCTGGATAACAGCAGTGTACTGGGGTGGGTTTTTGGTTTCTCAAAGATACTCTGTTCCAAGAAATATAATGCCTTTTTTATTAATTTTTGAACGGTAAATGTATGTACTGTTCACAAAACATGCCAAAATAGTTTTAAAATGACACTATGGAAAATCATTAGCCAAGACCTTTGCAACTTTTAAAGATAGAATTTAAGTGCAGTTTCAGGCACTCTCATAAAAACAATCTTTATCTGTTTCTGACTGTGACTGATTCTGACTCGGCTAGGAAAATCTCGGGGTGGAAATTTCCTGAACTGACAGCAGGTCATGCTAAATTAGAGGCACCACTCTTGGGAGGTGGCAGAAGTTAAAGAATGTAGCTAGGTCTATTTCTCATTAGTTATATATCCATAAAAACATTGAAGAGTAACTTTCTAATTTCCCAAGTTTTAAAAATAGTGGATCAGATTTTCCATTCAGCTTCTCATAGCAGGACAGGAGCAAAAGACACCTAAAACAAAGCTTCAACTCACTTGCAGCATGTAGAAAACTTGTCCCCCTCCTCCCCCCACCCAAAGAGAAGAAAATTGTCTTTTCCTTTTAGCTTTTTCCAAGTCCATATTATCTTTTCCATGGCACGTGATTAGGATATCAAAAACAGACATATTGTACTCTATAAATGCATCGCTAACATTTAAACCTAATTGAGATGCACACAGGATTTCTTTGGAGAGCGTGATTCATGTAAACTGAACCACAGACCATCTGTTCCTACCTTCCATCCTCCAATTTATTCAATTTATCCTTTTTTTAAAAAAGAAAAATAAACTGTTCCTTTGCTTCTAGATATCTTTTATTCACTACTTACATCAGTAAATCCCTAAAAACTAAAATTTTAATATGGCAAGATAATTCATTTAATCCATTATCTGAGAGGAGGCCAGGAATTGAAGGCAAAGGGGATTATGGGTCTTTTTAATAAGACTTCCATTTCTTTCTCAGTGTTGAAAAAGGTTGTGCTCCTTTCCTGACCTTACCCTTAACTTTGTTTTTTTCTTATATCTTCTTTTGATATTTATTTTCCCCAAATTTAATGTAGCCATGTAAATCAGCTATAATTACTACAATGCTGCATTAACAAACCACTCAAAAAAGTTAAGTGCCTTGTAGCAACCAGTGCTTATTTTTCTTCTTCAGGTCTATGGCTTTTCTGGGCTGGCTCTGCTACAGAGTTTAGATTGCTTGGGTTGGTCCCAAGTCTCAGGTTGGCTACAGGTAGCTATGAGCATGTTCGCGTACTAATGGGACCAGGAGCTACCCAAGCCAGTCTCCTCACAGGGACTCCCCGGAGGCCAAGAAGGCAGGAAGAAATATGTGATGTCTCTTCTGAAGACTGGCTCAGAATTCCAAATCTGTTGGCCAAAAACTTCACATGGTCAAGCTTAACATCAATTAAGTTGGAAAATATCCTCCACCACTGCTTGCGCACCCCCAGACATATGGCCGGAGGGGAACTTGAGAAAAATCATCAGCTCTTCCATAGTGTAGAGGCAAAGGGCTTTCCTGGTGGCTCAGATGGTAAAGAATCCACCTGCAATGTGGAAGAGCCAGGTTTGATCTTTGGGTTGGGAAGAATCCCTAGAGAAGGGAACGGATACCCACTCCAGTGCTCTTGCCTGGAGAATCCTGGGGACAGAGGAGCCTTGTGGGTTGCAAAGAGTCGGGCACGGCTGAGCGAACTTTCACTACCACAGTGACCAATGGGAAGGGATATGATTGGGTAAAATGTCACACTGTTTCTTCTTTTTAAAAAAAATTATTTTTATTTTGGGGGGGAGTCTTCGTTGCTGCACATGGACTTCCTCTAGTTGCAGCAAGCAGGGGCCACTCTCTGGTTGCTGTATGCTGACTTCTTATTGCTGTGGCTTCTCCTGCTGTGGGGCATGGACTCTAGGGCACATGGGCTCGGTAGTTGTGGTTCCTGGGCTCTAGAGTGCTGGGCTCAGGAGTTGTGGAACACTGGCTTGGTTACTCCCGGGCATGCCGGATCTTCCTGGACCAGGGATCGAACTCATGTCCCCTGCATCAGCAGGCAGATTCCCAACCACTGGACCACCAGGGAAGTCCCTGTCCCATTGCTTCTTGACTCCACCTCAGGCTGTACATTAGCCAGGTATAACTTGCCATTGGTGTTATATATTACAAAGGGTACCATTTTTTTTAACTGACATTTTATTTAAGAAAATTATTTACATACATTTTATCACCCCCACATTATAATACCAATTATAGATAAACATAGGATTTCCCAGCCAAGTCACACAGATGGGCAAACATTTATACAAACATTTGTTATTCTCTCACATTCACTCAAGTATAATTATACTTCTCAAGTCTGAGTACATCCTTGGATATTGCAATGACTTTGCTTTATTCCATTTACCTCACTGGGTTTTAGGTAAAGCGTAGAATTAGACAAATTGTCAAAAAGACAGTTTTTTAATAAAAGGAAATAAGAAAAGGAAAAATGTATAAGAAAATATGGGTGCTAGGTACATAGGATAAATGAACTCTGGGGATACCCATGGTGAGCTTATTTAGACTGAATAGACTGGAATCTGAGATCAGCATCCAGTGAGTTTTAGAGAATAGCACAATTAAATGGATCATCATCATCCTAAACCTGGAATTTTAAATGTGTAAGCAAAGCTGGCAATGATAAAATCCCACTGACTTTATGATTTTAGTTCTGTGGTTTTAGTTCCTTGGTTGTTCAGTTTGCATCAACAACACGATAAGGCTGCAAAGGAAAATAGTTTTACTCATATGTTAATTAATAGAGATATATTTCTGAAAACAAGGGAGGCAGATTTGCTCTTAATAAGCCAGTCAACATATGGGATATTGTATTAGGTTCATGTTATCATTGTCAAGTTTTAACATTAAAAAAAAACTGTTGAAAGATTGGACTGTGCACAGGAGAGGGCATGCAGAAGGGTAACATAACTAGAAACTAGCTTATATTACATGAAGAAAAGCTGAAGGAACCAGTGGCTTTATCTTACACAAGAGAAAAAAAATGGTTCAATAATGTTTTTTAATAAGTACTTAAAAAGTTGCTGTGGTCAAGATATTATCTTTGCTATTACAGACGTTAAAATTGGGGGTAAAACAGAATGGAATTGCCTTAAGTAAAGGTTTGACTTGGAGAAGGGAATGGCAACCCACTCCAATATTCTTGCCTGGAGAATCCCATGGACAGAGGAGCCTGGTGGACTACAGTCCACGGGGTTGCAGAGTCGGACATGACTGAGCGACTTCACTTTCTTTCACTTTATATAATTATCAATGTATTTAAATAGGGGAATAGATGACTATACAGTTGATAACTCTTTCCTGGAAATATTCAGCAAACGTTGATTGGTATTCATGACTATTTGCAAATTTGAAATTTCAGGATAGAATTCTGAGTTCCCATTTTCCAGAGGAATATGCTTGTATCCTGACCCACTCATTTATTCACTTATTTACTTTTTCATTCAACAAATATTCTTTGAGCATCTACAGATGTTGTGTACTGATCTTGGCACAGGAATACAGCAATAAAAAGGACAAACAAAATACTTGTCCTTATGGGCCTTATATTCCAGTAAGTGAAACAGATGACAAACTTGTAAAGAAGGAAGTAATCTCAGACTGTGATAAGTTCTCTTAAGAAAACAAGCGTCTTTAAAATTACTTGTTCAAGCATGTCCAAAAATGCAATTTTGTTTGTGCCCTTCCCCCATTTTGGCCCCATCACTTCAATCTCTTCATTTTCGTTTATTGTTCTTGTGTAGTCACTGAGTTGTGTCTGACTCTCTGTGACCCAATGAACTGTAACATGCCAGGCCCCCCCATCCTTCACTAGCTCCCAGAGTTTGCTCAGATTCATTACATTGAGTGGGTGATGCTATCTAACCGTTTCATCCTCTGCTGCCTCCTTCTCCTTTTGCCTTCAATCTTCCTAGCATCAAGGTCTTTTCCAATGAGTCGGCTCTTCCCTTCAGGTGCCTAAGTATTGGAGCTTTAGCTTCAGCATCAGTCCATCTAATGAATATTCAGGGCTGGTTTCCTTTAGGATTGAATGGTTTGATCTCCTTACAATCTAAGACTCTGCAGAGCCTTCTCCAGCACCACAATTCAAAAGCATTAATTCACTGACACTGAGCCTTCTTAATGGTCCAACTCTCACATCTGTACACGACTCCTGGAGAAACCATAGCTTTGACTATATAGGCCTTTGTTGGCAAAGTAATATCTCTACTTTTTAATATGCTGTCTTGGTTTGTCATAGATTTCCTTCCAAGAGGGATGTTTCTTCTAATTTCATGGCTGCAGTCACCATCTGCAGTGATGTTGGAGCCTAAGAAATAAAATCTATCACTCTTTCCACTTTTTCCCCATCTATTTGCCATGAAGTGATGGGATCAGATACCATGATCTTAGTTTTCTGAATGTTGAGTTTTAAGCCAGCTTTTTTACTCTTCTCTTTAACTCTCATCAAGAGGCTTTTTAGTTTCTCTTCACTTTCTGCCATTCAAGTGGTATTATCTGCATATCTGAGGTTGTTGATATTTCCCCCAGCACTCTTGATTCCAGCCTGCAATTCATCCAACCTGGCATTTCACATGATGTACTATGCATAGAAATTAAATAAGCAGTGTGACAACATAAGCCTTGTCACACTTCTTTCCCAATTTTGAACCAGTCTGTTGTTCCATGTCCAGTTCTAACTGTTGCTTCTTGACCTGCACACAGATTTCTTAGGAGACAGATAAGATGGTCTGGTATTTCCATCTCTAAGAATTTTCCATAATTTGTTGTGATCCACACAGTCAAAGGCTTTAGCATGGTCAGTGAAGCAGAAGAAGATGTTTTTCTGAAATTCCCTTGTTTCTTTATGATCTATCAAATGTTGCCAATTTTATCTCTGGTCCCTCTGCCTCTTCTAAACCCAGCTTGTACATCTGGAAGTTCTCAGTTCACATATTGCTGAAGCTTAGCCTGAAGGATTTTGAGCATAACCTTGCTAGCATGTGAAATGAGCACAATTGTACAGTAGTTTGAGCATTCTTTGGCATTGCCTTTCTTTGGGATTGTAATGAAAACTGACCTTTTCCAGTCATGTGGCCACTGCTGAATTCAAATTTGCTGACATAATGAGTGCAGCACTTTAACAGCATCATCTTTTAGGATTTTAAATAGCTCAGCTGGAATTCCATCACCTCTACTAGTTTTGTTTGTAGCAATGCTTCCTAAGGCCCACTTGACTTCACACTCTGGCTCTAGGTGAGTGATGACAAAATCGTGGTCATCTGGGTCACAAGACTATGTTCTCTTGATAGCCCCAACATTCTTGAAGTCTTTCCCATTCTTTTGTTTTCTTCTATTTCCTTGCATTGCTCACTTAAAGAAAAACTTTCTTATCTCTCCTTGCTATTCTCTGGAACTCTGCATTCAGCTGGGTATATCTTTCCTTTTCTCTTTTGCTTCTCTTCTTTTCTTAGGGATTTGTAAAGCCTCCTCAGACAACCACTTTGCCTTCTTGCATTTCCTTTTCTTTGAGATGGTCTTGAACACTGCCTCCTGTACAATGCTATGAACTTCCATCCATAGTTCTTCAGGCACTCTGCCTACCAGACCTAATCCTTTGAATCTGTTCATCATCTCTACTGTTTAATCATAAGGGATTTAATTTATATCATACCTGAATGGCCTAGTGGTTTTCCCTACTTTCTTCAATTTAAGCCTGGATTTTGCAATACGTAGTTGATGATCTGAGCCACAATCAGCTCCTGGTATTGTTTTTGCTGACTATATAGAGCTTCTCCATCTTCAGCTGCAAAGAATACAATCAATCTGATTTCAGTGTTGACCATCTGGTGATGTCTATATGTAGAGTCATCTCTTATGTTGTTGGAAGGGGATGTTTTCTATGACCAGTGAGTTCTCATGACAAAACTCTGTTAGCTTTGCCCTGATTCATTTTGTACTCAAACACCAAACTTGCCTGTTACTCCAGGTATCTCTTAACTTCCTACTTTTGCATTCAAAACCCCTATGATGAAGAGGCCATCCTTTTTTTTTTTTTTTTTTTGGTGTTAGTTCTAGAAGGTCTTGTAGGTCTTCATAGAATTATTTGACATCAGCTTCTTTGGCATTAGTGGTTGGGGCATAGACTTGGCCATTGCAATACTGTGATGTTGAGTGGTTTGTGTTGGAAACAAATTGAGATCATTTTGTTGTTTTTGAGTTTGCACCTAAGTACTGCATTTTGGACTCTTTTGTTGACTGTTTGGGCTGCTCCATTTCTTCTAAGGGATTCTTGCCCACAGTATTAAATATAACGGTCATCTGAATTAAATTCACCCATTAGCATTCATTATAATTCATTGATTCCTAAGATGTCGATGTTCACTTTTGCCATCTCCTGTTTGACCACATCCAATTTACCTTGATTCATGGACCTAACATTCCAGGTTCCTATGCAATATTGCTCTTTATAGGATCGGACTTTACTTTCACCACCAGACACATTCACAATTGAGCATCATTTCTGCTTTGGCCCAGTATCTTTATTCTTTATGGAGTTATTAGTATTTGCCCTCCACTCTTCTGTATAGTTGGAGAAGGCAATGGTACCCCATTCCAGTACTCTTGCCTGGAAAATCCTATGCATGGAGGAGCCTGGTAGGCTGCAGTCCATGGGGTCACTGAGGGTCGGACACGACTGAGCGACTTCACTTTCACTTTTCAATTTCCTGCACTGGAGAAGGAAATGGCAACCCACTCCAGTGTTCTTGCCTGGAGAATCCCAGGGACGGGGGAGCCTGGTGGGCTGCCGTCTATGGAGTCACACCGAGTCAGACACGACTGAAGTGACTTAGCAGCAGCAGCTTTTGTATAGTATACTGGACACTTTCTGATCTGAGGGCCTCATCTTCTGGTGTCATGTATTTTTGCCTTTTCATACTGCTCATGGGGTTCTCACAGCAAAAATACTGGAGTGGTTTTCCATTCCCTCCTCTAATGGACCATGTTTTGTCAGAATCCACTATGACCCATCCATCTTGGGTGGCCCTACATGGCATGGATCATAGCTTCATTGAGGTATGCAAACCACATCACCATGACCTGGTTGTGATCCACGAAGCGGATTCATTTCCATGCTCATATTGCTCATATCTAAATGTTTGATATAATATAGAAGAGAAAGGAATATAAGTATGAATTGGACAGACTTGGATTCATCCTTGGCTTGATCTTTGCTAGTTATATGCTATTAAACGATTTACTTTGCCATGTTGACCCTCACTTTTCCTCTTTATAAAATGTGGAAAACAGAGATAGTATTAGTAAAAGGATAAACTGTGGTGACAATTGAAAGAGTTACCTTTTCTGCTAGTTCTCCATTTGCATCCCCCTCCACTCCCAGCCCTGTGAACACTTCCATAGTTCCATTTCTCCCTTCCCCTGCCTAACTCTGTGGCCAGAGTTATTGATTGGCTTCCAATTAAGCTCAGCCAGTGGAAGCACTGGCAGGAGATCAGAGGGTACCAAGAGAGAGAAGTCAGGGAATTCTTCCTTCGTGTATCCACGCCTTGGCAAATATATTCAGCACTAGCTGTATCTCTCCAACTTCAAAACTTCAGCCAGGTGTTTCCTTTTTCACAATTCTAGCTCTCTCTGGCCTCAAGGAACTTATTTCATCCTTGGCTTCTAGGTCCTCCGAGTGGCCTGTTTTCCTGCTGATGTTGTATCATCACTAGCATAACTATGTGTCCTCACCCTCCCTTCAACCTGCACACACATCCATAGGTAGCCAACTGTTGAAACTGGATCATCTGGGGAAAATTCTGTTTCCTGTAGAGATTCTGCCTGATCTAGTAGTGGACCCCAGAAGTAGCCACATGAAGTAGATCCTCAGTTTGGTATTCTGGAACTGATTTGCTAATATATTTGATGATCACATGGTCTTCGTGGAGGACGATGAGAAGCTGGTAATGGCATGTCATAGCATCATAAATACTCAGTGCTGATGTGGGGTGAAGAGCCATATATCAAATGGCTCTTGCATTTGGTTTCAATGACAATAATGATAGTTACAAAGAGTATGGAATAGACTGGCTGTTTCTGCTATCCTGGGAGCTTACAAAAACAAAAAAAGATAAGTACAGGACTTAAATTTCAAGCTCAAAGAACGAGTGGGGAGCTAAATACTTCTGTGGTAACCTTAAAAGAACCCCTTCTCTCTAGTAACTATAGGGCAGACAAGCCTGAGGATTGGGCTGAAAATATGATTGTTTAGGTTGCAGAATTGCTACACTGTATAAACACACAGCTTCACCACAGCTGTTATGATAAGGTTAGAACACTGGTTAAGAAGCTGGACTCTGAGGATTTGGATAGACCCATTAGAAGGAGTGAACTTCAATTCCTCAAATGATCCTGAGATTCTTGTGTATTGAAGAAGTAGCCTGTCTCCCTTTGTATGAGAAAAATAATCTTTTCATACATAAAGACCTCTCCATCTGGGCTTTTGCCTCACAAAGGGGTATCAGTTTTTCTTAATATCTATCCCCATTCTCCTTCATTGCCTCTATATCCACAGAGCTAGATCCTAGAATTGCTCAGGTGGAAAACTGATTATCTTGTTTCAGAAGAGACAGACTATGCACACTTAGAAAATCTTTTAAAGTTATATCAGTAATATAATGATGAGCTGTGTGGGAATGGTGTCTGAGAGTGTTTTCCTAGAGCAGACAGAATTTAAGAGTGATTTATCTGTAGACATGTACTTACTTAGCATTTTGAATTTAATGTGTCAGCCAAAACAGTTTTAAGTACATTTAGTAGTTTCCTCTGCTGACTACTGAAGCCTGGATTCAATGAAATCCAACTGTTCTTGATGTCAAGGCACCACAACTTCCCTGCCTTATGTGAAGAAAGGAATCTAAAGGTTTTGAAAGTTGAGATCCTTTAGGTACATGTATTATATGTAACCTACACATCTTCCTTCCATGTCCATCAGGAGATTTCAGAGAAATTCATTTTCATCAAGGCAATAAGAAATTTAGAAACTTCATCGAGAAGAGAACGGTGTCCTTGAGAATTTCCATGGTAGCTGTCTGTGTGTGTGCGTACTCAGTCACTTAGTGGTGTCCAACTCTTTGTGACCCTTTGGATTATAGCCCTCCAAGCTCCTCTGTCCATGGGATTTTTCAGTTGTCTTTGGAAAACAAAATAAAGATGAAGAATGTGGCTATTGTAGTAGGGTCTCTCATTTCTGTGATCTCTCATTTTAATGGAAATAACACAGTCCTGGGAAAGACCATGTGGTAGTGCTTAACCCGAAGAGAAAAGGTGGTTACAATTACCATAATCAGCCACAGAGACTGAGTGGCAACCAGTGTTTTGACCTACAGAAATTGGTGGCTGTGGCTAATTGATAACAACGTTCTCCAGGATAAAGTGGATGGGCAGCCGACAAGGTGTTACTTAATCTCAGCAACTGGAAAGAGTGTATGTCTGCTAAACAGAAATTTAATTTCCATTATGAAAGCAGGGATTCATGACTTCTTATAATCTCCCACTGAATTTCCAGACCTAGGAAGTTCTTGAAAAAGGATCTGGAAAGTCAGCTTCAGGGAAGATTGTTAGATGGACCTTGGAGAATTACTGGATTATTGAGTTAAGCTGATTGCAGCTGCTATTCTGGAAGTGATATCTTTGCTGGAGAAAATTAACACAGTCCCAGCTTCCTAGGATAGCAACTATTCACTTGGCAAAAAATTTTTTTTCTGAGTTCCCAGATATGCTGTATAAAGCCTCTGGCACAGAAAGGGCAAACCCAAGGAATTTAGGGGCAAAGCAACTATTTCTCCATTTGAAAAGCATCTCTCAGGAAAGTAGCTAAAATCTCATTTTTAAATGGTGTTAAACACATTGATGTCTAGCTAGAGATCATCTATTAAATATCCCAGCCTCCCTTGTAGCTATGTACGGCTAGTTGACTACCTTCTAGAAACTGGAATGTGAGAACCCATGGTGTGTGCCATGTTTTCTGCATTTACAAATGAAGATGTTTGCCCTGCTCCCTTTCCACTCTTGTAACCATAAGTTTGTTTTCTTTGTCTGTGGGTCTGTTTCTGTTTTGTATATAGATTCATTTGCACTGTTTTTTAGATTTCACATATAAGAGGTATCATAGAGGTATCTTATAATATCTGTCTTTCTCTGACTTGCTTCACTAAACATAATATTCTATAGATCCATCCATGCTACTGCAAATGGCAATATTCCATTCTTTCTTGTGGTTGAGCAATATCAATATTTCATAGTTTATATACGTCACATCTTCTTAAGCCAATCATCTGTTGATGGGCTCTTGAGTTGTTTTCATGTTGTGATTATTGTAAACACTGTGCCAGTGAATATTGGGGTGCATGTATCTTTTCAAATTAGAGTTTTAGTTTTTTCTGGTATACACTCAGGAGTGGGAATGCAGGATCATATGGTAGCTCTATTTTTAATATTTTAAGAAATCGCCATACTGTTTTCCATAATGACTGCCCCAATTTACATTCCCAACAGAGTGCAAGTGTTTCCCCTTTTCTCCATACCCTCTCTAGCATTTGCTATTTGTACACTTTTTGGTAACAATCATTCTGACCAATACGAAGTGATACCTCATTGTGATTTTTGATTTGCATTTCTCTAATAATTAGCTGGATCATCCAAAAAGCAAGAGAGTTCCAGAAAAACACCTATTTCTACTTTATTGACTATGCCAAAGCCTTTGATTGTGTGGATCACAATAAACTGTGGAAAATTCTGAAAGAGACGGCAATATCAGACCACCTGACCTGCTTCTTGAGAAACCTATATGCAGGTCAGGAAGCAACAGTTGGAACTGGACATGGAACAAGAGACTGGTTCCAAATAGGAAAAGGAGTACGTTAAGGCTGTATATTGTCACCCTGCTTATTTAACTTACATGCAGAGTACATCATGAGAAACGCTGGGCTGGAAGAAGCACAAGCTGAAATCAAGATTGCTGGGAGAAATATCAATAACCTCAGGTATGCAGATGACACTATCCTTATGGCAGAAAGTGAAGAGGAACTAAAAACCCTCTTGATGAAAGTGAAAGAGGA
Organism: Bubalus bubalis; assembly: GCF_019923935.1. Classification (NCBI taxonomy): domain Eukaryota; kingdom Metazoa; phylum Chordata; class Mammalia; order Artiodactyla; family Bovidae; genus Bubalus; species Bubalus bubalis. The sequence goes on along the minus strand of NC_059166.1, from coordinate 74,843,230 downwards.
GAGTGAAAAAGTTGGCTTAAAGCTCAACATTCAGAAAACTAAGATCATGGCATCTGGTCCCATCACTTCATGGCAAATAGATGGGGAAACAGTGGAAACAGTGTCAGACTTTATTTCTGGGGGCTCCAAAATCACTGCAGGTGGTGATTGCAGCCATGAAATTAAAAGACGCTACTCCTTGGAAGGAAAGTTATTAAGTCATAACCTAGTGATGGACAGGGAGGCCTGGCATGCTGCAGGTTGCAAAGAGTCAGACACGACTGAGCAACTGAACTGAACTGACTGAATAATTAGCCATGTTGAATATGCTATGCTATGCCAACCTAGATAGCATATTGAAAAGCAGAGACATTACTTTGCCAACAAATGTCCGTCTAGTCAAGGCTGTGGTTTTTCCAGTGGTCACATATGGATGTGAGAGTTGGACTGTGAAAAAAGCTGAGTGCTGAAGAGTTGATGCTTTTGAACTGTGGTGTTGGAGAAGACTCTTGAGAGTCCCTTGGACTGCAAGGAGATCCAACCAGTCCATTCTAAAGGAGATCAGTCCTGGGTGTTCATTGGAAGGACTGATGCTAAAGCTGAAACTCCAGTACTTTGGCCACCTCATGCGAAGAGTTGACTCATTGGAAAAGACTCTGATGCTGGGAGGGGTTGGGGGCAGGAGGAGAAGGGGACGACAGAGGATGAGATGGCTGGATGGCATCACTGACTCGATGGATGTGAGTCTGAGTGAACTCCGGGAGTTGGTGATGGACAGGGAGGCCTGGCGTGCTGCGATTCATGGGGTCGCAAAGAGTCGGACACAACTGAGCGACTGAACTGAACTGACTGAATAATTAGCCATGTTGAATATCTTTTCATGTGCCCACTTACCAGCTATGTCTTCTTTGGAGAAATGTCTATTTAGGTCTTCTGCTCATTTTTTAATTGGATTTTTTTCCCCAATACTTTGAGTTGTATGAGTTATTTGTATATTTTGGATATTAACTCTTTGTCAGTCAGATCATTTGCAAATACTTTTTCCCCATTCCATGGGTTATCTTTTCATTTTGTTGATGTTTTTTTTTTTTGCTGTGCAAAAGCTTTTAAGTTTGTTTAGGTCTCATTTGTTTATTTTCACTTTTTATTTCTTTTGCCTTTTGAGAAAACATTCTTCCAATTTATTTACTTTATAAAAAGTAAATTTATAATATATCTCCTGAAAACTGTTACATATTTTAGGGAAGACTTGTCATTATTATTTGCTAACTCAACCTCAAATTTTCAAATGTAAATGATGTTTTCCCAAGGTACAGTGTTAATTCATCAAAAAAGTCTAAATTTTTTCAAATCTAAGAGGAAATTTTATAAGCAGAAAATATCTAATTGATGTGGTAAATCATTCTGAATTCATTTTGATTCAGTTAATGTTAGGAATAGAAACAATTCAAAGTCCAGAAGCTTCTTGATGCTCACATTAAATACTCTGAAAGTCAAATTAGGAATTGTGGCAGCTTCTGAACTCACCGACTCCCTAAAACCTTCCCTAGTATAAACTTTTCCAGGAACACCTAATTTTATTTTTAAAGACATTGTTTCAGTCCAAAACATTCAAATAAGGGAATTATTACCATCCTAACAAAATTTCTCCGCTTGCCTCTCCTTGGTTGGCATGTTAGTCCTCCTAACACTTGAGGAAGATAAGAAGGTCACAGAATTCTCCCTCATCTTGTATTACTTAAAGGGTTACACTTAAACCTGGAGGACTTCATCTCAACAGTCTAAGCAAGGAAATAATTATGAAATATTTTAATGTGGCTACGTATCAGATATTTTCCCTTCCTTTATAGTTCACAATACTGATCTTTCTCAAGTGCTGCTTTTAAGAGCAGTGCTTACACATCTCATGAACCAATGTTTCTCTTGCTTCAGAGGGTGGTTAAGATTTTTTTTTCACACTTCTATTCTCAGCTTGTATGTGGTATATTTTCCAGGGAGCGCCCTTGGCTTTGAAGTTGCCTTTCCAATCCTATCTCCTTTTTCTTAGGGAACATTGAAAGGACCTGCTTTTCCAGTTTGACTTATTCAAATAGGAAAAATATTTCTTTTGCATTTATTTGAACTTTCTCTCTCTTTCTTTTTCAAATCACTGAATATTGGTATGAGTTTGCTTTGGTTATGGTTTTCTTGCATGTACACTATTGCATAAAACAGTGGTTTTGAAGTATGTGCTTGACCAGCAGCATCTGTATTGCTTAGGAACTTGTTGAAAGTATAGATTTTCAACCCTATCTCAGACTTACTGAATCAGGAACTTTCAGTATTGGGCCTAGTAAACTGTGTTTTAATAAGCCCTCATGCACACTTGAGAACACATGGCATAGAATAATGTAAAAAGTGGCTTAGTATTTGAAAATGTTGAAAGTAGAATGGAGCAAATATAAAATGGGGTATTATGTTGAACTGGATTCTGAGACATACATTGTATGGAGTCACCAGAAGAAAGTGCTCTAAGTTTTAATGCTATTGGCCCCTGGTGAGGAGGGGTGGCAATGGAGACCAAAGCGGTAAGGTTCTTATTTTCTTGTTTAAAGTACTGCTTTAGCAGGAAGTACTGAGCCTTGGTACTTCAGGTGTGATCTGAGGACTAGCATCTTCAGAACTACATGGAAGCTTGTTGAAAGTTCCGAGAATCTACATTTTAAGGAGACTTCCTTGTGCTTATATTTACACTGAAATGAGAGGAACTATTGACTTAGCTGGCTCAGATAGTAAAGAATCTGCCCGCAATGCAGGAGACCCTTGTTCGATCCCTGGGTTGGGAAGTTCCCCTGGAAAAGGGAATGGCAACCCACTCCAGTATTCTTGACTGGAGAATTCCATGGACAGAGAAGCCTGGCAGGCTACAGTCCATAGGGTTTCAAAGAGTCGGACACGACTGAGCTACTAACACACATTGACTTAGTTGAGTACCTGGTGGTGATATTCAAGCTCAGAACAATTAAATCCTGTGCCCACTAAGTCAAACATAGGTAATCAATTACATATACACAAATTAAAGTTCAAGTACAACTCAAATATCCATGTATTTTCTAGTTTTTGCTATTTCTATGTTCAAACAGTTAGAATAAGAAAAATGAGGTATTAAAAGTATTGGATTTAAGAAGTTAAGAGAGAGAATAAAGAGCAGAAACCATCATGGGTAAAAATGTCCAGACAGCATTATGAGTTAAAGCATTAACTGTGCAATGTGAGAAATAAAAATAAAGGGGACATTCAGATTATATCTTCATGTTATCATAACTGGTTAAATATGAAATAAAAAAGTAATGAGTTAGTTTCACTTGGACAATATAAAAACATTTTTATAAGACTAAAAACATTTTTTTCACTCTACAAAGTAACTTTTGTGTTTTGGTGTAATAATTTTATTAACAATAATATTATTTATCAAGTTTCTACTATCTGTCAGACTGAAGGTACTTTAGATATACTAATGTAATCCTTATATCAGCCCTATGAGAATATATTATATCCCAATTTTACAGCTGAAGAAACTGAGTCTCAAAGAGGTTAATTAATGTTCGTAGGTCACACTACCATTATCTGTGGAGCTAGGATTCAAATCCAATTAGGGTGGCTCCAGACCCAGCTCTCTTACTACACCATAATACCGCCTCTGTAAAGATAATTTTGAATAAGATTGTTAAGTGGTCTTTGTTAGGAAACAACAGCAAAATTTTCAAAAATGGTTAATTTGAAAAATGAGGGGAATTCCCTGGTGGTCCAGGGGTAGGACTCCATACATCCACTGCAGCCAAAAAAAAAAAAACAAAAACAAAAGAAAAATGAAGGTGCTTAATTTTCATGATCTGAAAATTTATTTTTCCTGATTTGTTTAACTTGTGAGAGAATTCAAGAAGAGAGAAAAATCCTTCCCTTGTCACCTTATTTTCCCTTTGTTACTTCCAGGCAATTAATTATTCTTTGATAAAACACATATTTGTGATTTATGCCATGCACTCTTTACTTTTACTTGTAATGTAAATGGAAATTAATTTTAAATAATAAAAATAAATTTGTTAATATTAAGTTTAAATACTATACTTTTAGATAATAAATATTTAAAATAATAAAAATAAAATTTCCAAAGATAAGAATAATCTAATTGTTCCAAGTGGAGAGACTATCACATGGTGCTTGATGAATTGCTAGACATTTAAAAATTCTCTTTACTAAGTGAAGTAAGCCAGAGAAAGACAAACATATATCACTTCTATGTGGAATCTTAAAATATGATACAAATACACTTACTTACAAAACAGAAATAGACTCATAAACATAGGAAACAAACTTATGGTTACCAAAAGGGAAAGTGGAGGAGGGATATATTAAGAGTTTAGGATTAAAATATACACACTACTATATAAAATAGATAACCAACAAGGACTCACTGTAGCACAGGGAACTATACTTAATATGTTGTAATAACCTGTAAGGGAGGAAAATGTAAAAACAGAATATATATATACGTACACATATATATTTACAGCTGAAGAAACTGAGTCTCAAAGAAGTTAATTACTGTGTGCAAGGCCACACTACCATTAGCTGTGGAGCTCGGATTCAAGTCCAATGAGGGTGGTTCCAGACCCAGCTCTCTTAAACACTACACCATAATGCTGCATATATATATAAAACTGATATCATGCTTTGAAGCCAGTTCATGAATGTCATCTTAGGAAAGTTAGTACTTTTTATGAGTCAAATAATCTAAATGTTTTCTTACATCTCATTATTTTGAGTTTTGGGATGAAGCATTGATAGCCAGCCCCCAAAAACAGTGCTATTCACACTGCTTTGGTGTGAGCCATCTTCTTGTCTCTGCCATCAGTTGTCCTCTTTTATTGAGTTTTGATCTTGGTCTCTATTCTCACAAATGCAAACCCAACCATTGACCTGATGATAAACTGTGTACAAAATTGGCACCACACCAATTTGCCATGTAACTTTGAGCAAGCAACTTAATCTCTTGCCATGTTATGTACGTTGCCACCCCGAAGAGTAAATACATTTTTAATATATTTATTTCATATCACACTGGAAGTGTTACTCTAGTCATAGGGTCTTAAAGTCAATACAACAACATAGAAAGAGGCCAGCAGGAAATTCTTTAAATTATAATGTTTTCTCCCCTAGAAAATTTATTTCTACTTACCAAAAGGAAATATTTACAATTGGCTCAACTATCTTTATTATCAACCCAAAGGTATAGAAAGTGGCTACACATAGGGCATTTAAGGTGATGGGATTCGCACATAGACTCTGCTCTCTGAGGTTAAGTAAGTACATGGGAGCCATGTATGTCCTAACTTGCTGTAGCTTTACCAACCTTCCCACAAGATTTCTTTAAGGTTCTTTGTAAAAAGGTTTCATTCTCCAAGTCTGTCATTGCCTTAGGGTGCTCCAGCATCCACTCCATTTTGCAAAATATTAATTAGCCCTTTCATTTTGGACACAGTAACTGCTGTCTACCTATTCTCACAGTCTTAAAAGTTTCAGAGTTCTTGCTTCCTGAGACTGCTGAGTCTAAGACATAAACCTGATTCCCTTTGTTTCAAACCCACATTCATAGGCCAACCTCACACTCTTCTAATACATCCACAGAGAGAGAGAGACAGAGAGAGAGAGAGTCTATAACAACTGTGATGACAAACAGCAGCATTTCTAATTACCCACTCACCCACGAGTGGGACTGTGAAGAAAGCTGAGCGCCGAAGAACTGATGCTTTTGAACTGTGGTGTTGGAGAAGACTCTTAAGAGTCCCTTGGACTGCAAAGAGATCCAACCAGTCCATTCTGAAGGAGATCAGTCCTGGGTGTTCATTGGAAGGACTGATGGTAAAGCTGAAACTCCAGTACTTTGGCCACCTCATTCGAAGAGTTGACTCACTGGAAAAGACCGTGATGCTGGGAAGGATTGGGGGCAGGAGGAGAAGGGGACGACAGAGGATGAGATGGCTGGATGGCATCACTGACTTGATGCACATGAGTTTGAGTGAACTCCTGGAGTTGGTGATGGACAGGGAGGCCTGGCGTGCTGCGATTCATGGGGTCGCAAAGAATCAGACGCGACTGAGTGACTGAACTGAACTGAACTGAACTCACCCACCTACTGGGCTTCCCAGGTGGCTCAGGGTATAGGGAGACACAGGAGACTCAGATTCATCCCTGGCTAGGGAAGATCCTCTGGAGGAGGGCATGGCAACCCACCCCAGTATTTTTGCCTGGAGAATCCCATGGACAGAGGAGCCTGGTGGGCTATGGTCCTTAGGGTCGCAAAGAGTTGGATATGACTAAAGTGACTGAGCACACACACACATACTTACAAACACCCTACTGGGGAAGCCATGTGATGAGTCGGTCTAGTACGTTGATTCTACTGAAGGGAGAAACAGTTTTTAGGTATGGTCACAAGGTGAGAGACCAGATGATGAATAGCAAGAAGATGCTTTAAAGAGGATACCAAGTCAAGCCAGAATGGTTTGTCATTATGAAAAATGGGTTCTCAAGCAGAAAGGGCAGCCTGTAAATACTAAAAGCTACAAGAAGCACGCTAGTTTCTTTTCCCTCTCTTTCTATTCTTACTCTTTCCAATCAAATCTGCACTATAATCTGAGTTAGTTATTTAAAACACAAATCTAAATAACTAGTTCACCAATTAAAACCTTCTTAATAATGTTTTCCTTTTGGCCTTGGAATAAAGTCCAAAATCATTGAAAAGCCTTAACAAGAACCTGCATGATTTGACATTCTAAATGGCCTCACCACATTCATTCCCTTGCATTCAAGCAAATTTAAATTATGTCACCACTCTGCTAAAAAAAAAAAAAAGCTATGGTGGTTTCCTGTTACCTGTAGAATTTAAAGTCCAGCTTTACTGTTTTTCAGTTCAGTTCAGTCGCTATTTTAACCTTAACTCAATTTTTCCCACATTATTTCCTTTTATATACTTTTCCTTGGTAATCCTCACTGCCCTTGCCTACTTTGTCTCTTTTTTCCTCACATTCTTTCATCCCTCAAACTCTGCAAGTCTAAATTCTTTCTAGTAGACCTTAAATCCCACCTTATTCTTGTGTCTTCCTCCTGTCAAGAAATAATCTCTTCTCTGTCTGCATTGTTGTAATATTTACTTTAATATTTACCTCTTTGGATTGTAGATAGCTGTGTTCCAGTCTCATCTTCCCTTCTTGCCTGAGCATTCCTTGCCTGAACATGTAAACAAGGAGCAACGTTTGATTCGTCAGATGTTTCAAAACATCCAGCAGTGTCAGGAACCTTAGTTGGTTCTCACTCAATAAATATTTGTGCAGTGCATGACTGTCTTCAACAATCAGAAGTCAATCTTGCTGAGAATCTACACAAACCAAACTACTACTGACTTCTTTTGTTTGCTGTTGCCTGAGTAGAGAGTGCCAAACAGTCCTAGAATAAACGAATTAAGTTCCAAAAGATGAAAAAGCACAAAGCAAAGAGAATAAGAGGGAGATGATCACACCATGTGCTGATTGTTTTACCCAGAAGGCTTCTAGGCCTTTAATTAAACAGTTTAACCATGGGAGGCAAAAGATGGAATGTGTTCCTAATTAATGCTTTAAACTCATTATGCTCCCAGGCCAGGAAATAGAATAACTGCATAAGAATTTGAAGATTATTTCTGCAGAGATCATGGTAGGTTTCTTTGATAAATCTCAGTCACTGAGCTTCAAAGAAGTCTGTACTATTAGCTTAGCTGATATCATGAACCAAAATAATTCAGGATTTGAAGATGTAAGCTTGATTTATAAATATTTAGATGAAAAACACCACCACACTCATGTCTCTTTTTTTTCCTTTCTGTCTTACAATTTCATAAAATTAGTGCGTGGTGTTGCTGCTGCATTATTCAGTGATTAGATTCTAAAGATTCTTATACGGAAAGAATTGTATATGTCAAAGTTAACTTTGAAAATCCTTTAAATTGTATATGAGGTAGAGTAAACATGTTTTGGGTATCATTCCATCTCTCAAGAAGTTCCCTACAGTAAATCATTTTCCCTAGAGTGGGGATAGGTTACTGTTTCTTTGTGCATCAGAGGAAGTAATTTGTTTACAGCTAGTGGCCTTGTTTTATGAAAGCCACTTTTCCCCCTCCTTAACTTACAAAGTTGAATTTACAAATTTAAATGTACCCCAAATGGAATATGATTGCATGTCTCCAACTTAATCCAAATTTATTTGCTCTTAGGGATTTTAGTACATGTCCATAAAAATACAGTTGAATTCTATAATTACAACTGGAAGCAATCTAAGGATTAATCCAAATCATTTTCCCCAGTTAAATTATTAATTCTGTAATTTTAAAAATGATTTTAAATTAAAAAATTATTTAAAGGAAAGTCTTTAATTTTCTGATTATTCTCCAATTAAGTTACTCAAATAAATTAGAGTGCTTTTGTCCTTTTTGTCCATTCTCCTTATCTCACTCTTGAAAAATTTGTATGGGTGGAGTGTTTGAGCTTCGGCCACACATTCTACAAATCTTATTTTCTTGATGTTATTCTACACCACTCAGAAGATTTTGATGCAGCAGAAAATATTAGGCAATCAGATTAGCCAGTTATATCTCTTATCTTGGATCTTTACAAGGCTAGTTAGTAAACCACTTCTGATTCAGTGCTGAGATTTCTTCTGTTTAATAGATAATAAAAGGTACACTGATAAATATTTTATATTTTTATGGACTTACTCATCATATTTCATATGGAAATTTTGTTCCCTATACCATACGTAATATATTTAGAGAAGCTGCAATTCAATAAACAGTATTTTGAGTAGATATATGTGAAAGACACTAGTTTGAGTTCTGCAGGAAACACAAAGATAATCAATTCATTATTTCTGAGCTCAAGTTTTTGCAATCTTTATAATGTTTAGAAGAGCTGTGATAACCATGTGTCAGAATAACTCTTAATGGTTCTCACTTTCTGGTATTTCCCACCTTTGTCTAGTCCCTTCTCACAAGAATCAAGGCTGGCCAGTAGAACCCTATGGAAATAATGAAATGTGGCTTTCTCAGTTATTTCAAAAATCACCTCAGCTTCTGTCTTTGTCTGTTGGATCATTCACTCTGGGGTTAGCCAGCTCCCTGACAAGAACTGTGAAAGAACTGAGATTTTATCCGACTTGCAAACTAACAACTTGACCAGCCAGTTTCATGGATGGCAGTACCAACAGAAGACATGAGACACTGGGTCATACTCAAAGGACAGTTTATTATTGAAAACAGTGGAAGTAATCGAAGTATCTGCATTGTGCCAGTTCCTTGAGCCCCACTTCCATAGGTCATTGCAAGGTGGGCCAAAGTGTTAGCTATCCATGCAATGGGTTGCTTTAAAGGAGATAAATCCCAAGTTTAGGGAAACTGCTTTTTTAATAATGGACAATAAACCTCTCTGATCTTTACCTTAAGGAGACGTTACCTTTATTATATGGGAGAAGAAAAATAATCTGCCCTGTGCTCTAGAGGAAGATTATCAATCTGCCAAGGCTGTTTACTATGCAAATACCTTGGGAAGATAGTTCTAAACATGGAAAGTCATTTCTTCTGCTCACAAGATGTGAGACACCCATATAAAATTGTCCCCCAATATGGCCTCTATATAGCCTCTCACTATGTCTCTCTATATGAGACTCTCACACCACCCTAGCAAGAGACACATGTGGTTTTGATCTGAAGTCTCTTCCAAAAATAAAAACAGTATATGTATAACTGAATCATTTTGCTGCACACTTGAAATGAACACAACATTGTAAATCAACTATTATCCCAATATAAAATAAAAATTAAATTAAAAAAACATAATGTAAGAAAAAATAAAGTAGCCAATAAAAAAAATAGAGTCAAACTTAAAAAACCATGATGAGAAATAATACTTTCAGTGTTAGTGTCTTCAAGGGTTAAATTACCCTGTTCTGTAGTACTGGAAGTCAACTATTATGAACCAAAGTAACATGAGGGAAGTTTCCAGGAACACAAGTGTTGAGGCATAGCTGCATTTTCACTGGCATACAAGAGAAATATGATGTTTCCATATAGAATACAATTCTTACAGGAACAGTGTTAAAACTTATTTTCATGGGCAAGTGCTTTTCCATCTTTGATAATTATTCTTTCTTTGCAAAATTTTAAACAACTGCAAAGCACTTGGTCAAAAAGATTCAATAAGCTTTCAAGATGCCAGCTTTAATTTGGCAGTGATACTAAGCTGGTTTGTGAAAACTGAATGCATTGGACTGATTCAAATGATGAATAATTTGGAGGGCCATGCAAAACAGTTTCTGAACCCTTTCTTAATCACCTACTGCTACAGTAAACAATTATGAACCTTTCAAAGTCTGCTGAATATGCTCTGCTTTAAATCTTGTAACTTTATTTTAAACAAATGAAATCAAACCATCATAGAATGAATCTATTTTAGAACATAAAAGTTACCTTTGGAATATTTAATTTTTCTTTTTTAAATTTGTGATCCAAATACTTAAAAATGTGTTCACTTAGTTTTATGCACACGCACACACACACAATGACTAAATTGAAAAACAGGTCACTGAAAAATATATAACAGCAGTTCTCTTTTTTTATTTTGCTTTTGCAGGAACATTGTCTTCAGAAAGATATTGCCACCTTCTAACAGAAATTTCGCCAATGCAGGAGACCTAAGAGATGCAAGTTCGATCCCTGGGACAGGAAGATACCCCAGAGGAGGGCTTGGTAACCCACTCAAGTCTTCTTGCCTGGAAAATCCCATGGACAGAGGAGCCTGGTGGACTACAGTCCACAGAGCCACAAAGAGTCGGACATGAATGAAGCGACTTAGCATGCACACACAGCAGAAATTCATCAAAATGATAAAATCATTGGGGAAAATATTTGTTTCTTAGGAACTGAGCTTCGGGTTCTGTTCAAAAGACAGTAAAATATTCCTTTCACTCTACTCTATTTAGAGTGAGCAGTTGTATGATTTTGAGCTCAGGAGAGACACTGCCAGTATTTCCAAAGGATAGTTAGTGTGCCATCCATTCTCATATCCTCAGCTCCAACCCAGGTACTTCTCTCTTAATGCCAGAGGCCAGAGACATTGGTATGAAATGAAGACAAGTATATCACCCCAGAAACTACATAAAATGCTGTAAATGTAATGAACATAGGGCTAGGAGTTGGGAGTCTTGATCAAGCTTTGCTCATAACTTGCTGGGTAGTCATTTGCTATAATTAAGCATCTTCATTCATTAAGTAACATAGTTATGCTGAGTGACCTAAGTTCCCATACAACTCAGCCAGTCTCTGATTCTAAAATTCTTGCCTTTCAGATGGCTCTAACCTGATATCAGATTATGAAGTCTGGCCTTACTGAGCAGTATCATTTATAGGGGACTTATTCCCCTCATGATATATTTTCCTTGAAGTTAACGTCCAATTATTTTGAAAGTTTAACACTGTTTGAAATGCACCATTAGTCATTATAATTTAGTGATATGGAGAGTAATGAAAACCCCATGACTTTGGTATCGTTGAAAAGGTCTTGCTTGTGAGTTATTTTACATATCCCACGAGTTGTTTGACATCCTTGTCACCAAAATATAAGCTTGTGCGACTTTGCCTGAAGCTCTTCTTCAGGAAAGTTGATCTCTGTCACTGAACATATGTTCTTTCCCTCGATACCTGCTTTGATTTATTGATTCCACCACAAGTCATGATGGAGTTGCCATGGCAAATGGTGTCTGTTCTGTATTCAGAGGATAATTTCTTCAAATGAAATAAGTTGTGTCGGATGGTTTTATGCTTCCAAGAAAGAGAGCAAGGAACAAGACAGCCATGAGTCTCGCTTCCAGCTTTCTACTGGGACTGAACACGTTTGGTCAGTGGATAACCTCACAGCACAAGAGATCAATAAACAGTTCTAAGTTCCCTAGAATAAAATGGGGTCTGGATTTCAAATAGCTTAAGTCCATGCAGCATATTGGGGGTGGGGGTACTATTGTGAATGAAAAAAAGTGTTTTGATATTGAAAAAAGGTTTATGTGTTTTCTTAAAAAGACATGTTTTCATTTGAAAATACCAGATTAGCAATCTTCTCCCAAGACCAGAACTCTACAGATACTTTTATTGGTTTTCTGGCTTTTTAACTAATTTTTTAAAATGTTTCCCCCAAAGAAAACAAAAGTTAGGAAGCTTTTTGAAGTGGAATATTTGAACAGTTGTTCACCCATACTACTTTTATGGTCCTCTCCTTTTTTATTCTTAACTTACAGAAAAAAAAACTTACTTAAAAAAAATTTTAAAAACTCTCCCAAGTAAGCAAGATTGACTCAGAAACCTAAGACATCTGAACAGGAGCCAGATGTGTAGGTAAAATTCATCTTAAACCATTTGATTCACACGTGTCCTTTCTCTGACAAGACAAGACAAGGCAAACAGCATCCAACAGCATTCCTCCGTTTTTCCTTTTGTTGTTTGCCAGTTAATTTTTATTCACGGGAAATGCCAACTTTCCACATGCTATTCAGTGTGGTGTATTTGTTTGAAAAGAAGCAAAGCAAAAGAACTAAAGATGCTTAGGACTTAACTCATTCCTCCCTTCTTTGCCCTCCTCCTCCCCAACAAGCCCTCTTTCTTCCCAACTTAGTGAGAAACAAAAGCAAACTCATTCAGCTTCAGAACTTGAATCCCTGCCAGGTGAAATATTTGAGTGAGGCTTATCCTGTACCGGGTCACACTGTATAGGTGGGCCTCCTTAAGTGGTTTTTGTTGGCTACTCTGTTTATTATGACTTTGGAGTCACACCCTTGGTGCCAAAGTACAGCTCTGCAAAGTGTGTGTGTGGGTGGGGAATGTGCGTGCTTTGTTTCAGAATGTAGAGCTAAAGAAAATCTGTAGTTTTAGGAATTTGGGAAATGTATTATTGCAGAATACATTTAATCCAAAATGAACCCTTACTCACATTTGGTCTTTACCTTGTATACCTGAGAGTCAGTAGCTTTTGCACTCCCTTCATTTTTTCCTAACAGATAAGCTGGGGGTGGGGGCAGCGTGCAGGGGAGCTTGACCCCTTGACTCAGTACAGGTTACAAAGTCAAGATAACAAGCAAGAGTACAAAACAAAACTTTCGTCTTGAATTCTTTTGCCTGTACCACCAGACAAGTTTCTGCCTGGGGAAACACGGCAAGGTAATGTGAATACTGCGATCCGAAAATTCTTACAGGAGGTACAACATCTCTCTAAAGTGACTTAATCTACCAGGAAGGGTTCCTTTACCCAGTCTTGGCACAGAGTAGGAACAGTGATCAGAACACATTAAACCAATACAATTCAGCACATTTGCTAATGAAAAGAGCCTAAATAAAACTGTGGAATCCAAACCATTTTGTAGGTTTTAGATGATTTTAGCACATGAAATCCAAATATATTGGGATGTAAACATGCTCATTAGATTTCTAGCAGTTATGTTAATAGGGAAGACCAATGCCTTGTTATTGAGATCATATACTCTGCAGCATTTTAGAACTGGAATATGTGACTTCAGGATTACCTGGTTCAACTCCTTCATTTTACTGATGAAGAAACTGAGGCACAACCGGCTTAAAAGTGATTTACTGAATATCAGTCACATGGCTAGCTAATAATAAGAGTGTGTTTTTGTGGTTCTCCTGACAGTCAACTCAACTCGTCAAATTTTTGGGTCTCCCTTTTAGATGAAAATAACTTTTCTTAACAATGTAAGAAATGAGAAAATTGCACCAAATTAGGTTGGTGCGAAAGTGATCGCCATTTTGCATTGTTGAACTTTGCTGTTTAATATAGGAATACATTCTTAAACAAATGTTGTCATGTTATATATCATTTTATGGGTGTTTCTCACTTTATTTTTTTGCTAATGACTTACCACTTCCTGCATATTTTATATTTATTTTAGACTAGAGAAATGATGTTAGACAAAAAGCAAATTTGAGCAATTTTTTTAATTCGAGTTCAAAATGGGTCATAAAGCAGCAGAGACAACCTGCAACATCAAGAATGCATTTGGCCCAGGAACTGCTAATGAACATATAGTGCATTGGTGGTTCAAGAAGTTTTGCAAAGGAGACGAGAGTCTTGAAGATGAGGAGTGCAGTGGCTGGCCATTGGAAGTTGACAATGACCAACTTAGAACCATCATTGAAGCTGATCCTCTAACAACTACCAGAGATGTTGTCAAAGAACTCAATGTCAACCATTCTATGGTCATTCAGCATTTGAAGCAAATTGGAAAGGTGAAAAAGCTCAGTAAGTGGGTGTCTCATGAGCTGACCAAAAAAAACAAAAAAAAAACAAAAAAAACCCCACATCTTTTTGAAGTATCCTCTTCTCTTATTCTATGCAACAGCAATGAACCATATCTAGATTGGATTGGGACATGCAATGAAAAGTGGATTTCATACAACAGCCAGTGATGACCACCTCAGTGGTTGGACCAAGAAAAAGCTCCAAAGCACTTCCTAAAGCCAAACTTGCACCCCCAAAATTTCATGGTCACTGTTTGGTAGTCTGCTGCCCATCGGATCCACTACAGCTTTCTGAATCCCGGTGAAACCATTACATCTGAGAATCACTGGAAACTGCAAGGTCTGCAGCCATCATTGGTCAACAGAAAGGGCCCAAATCTTCTCCGGGACAATGCAAGTCGTACAACCAACACTTTAAAAGTTGAATGCATTGGGGTGCAAAGTTTTGCCTCATCTGCCATTTTCTTCTGACCTCTTGCCAACAGACTACCACTTCTTCAAGCATCTTGACGATTTCTTACAGGAAACATGCCTCCACAACCAGCAGCAAGCAGAAAATGCTCTCCAAGTGTTCGTTGAATCCTGAAGCACAGATTTTTACTCTATAGGAGTAAACAAACTTCTCTCTTATAGGCAAAAATGTGTTGATTGTAATGGTTCCTATATTGATTAATAAAGATGTGTTTTCAGTTCAGTTCAGTCGCTCAGTTGTGTCCAACTCTTTGCGAGCCCATGAATCACAGCACGCCAGGCCTCCCTGTCCATCACCAACTCCAGAGTTCACTCAAACTCATGTCCATCGAGTCAGTGATGCCATCCAGCCATCTCATCTTCTGTCGTCCCCTACTCCTCCTGCCCCCAATACCTCCCAGCATCAGTCTTTTCCAATGAGTCAACTCTTCGCATGAGGTGGCCAAAGTACTGGAGTTTCAGCTTTAGCATCATTCCTTCCAAAGAAATCCCAGGGCTGATCTCTTTCAGAATTGACTGGTTGGATCTCCTTGCAGTCCAAGGGACTCTCAAGGGTCTCCTCCAACACCACAGTTCAAAAGCATCAATTCTTTGGCACTCAGCTTTCTTCACAGTCCAACTCTCAAATCTATACATGACCACTGGAAAAACCATAGCCTTGACTAGATGGACCTTTGTTGGCAAAGTAATGTCTCTGCTTTTCAATATGCTGTCTAGGTTGGTCATAACTTTCCTTCCAAGGAGTAAGCGTCTTTTGATTTCATGGCTGCAGTCACCATCTGCAGTGATTTTGGAGCCCCCAAAATAGCACATTTTAATGATTTAAAATTCATGGTCCAAAATTGCAATTATGTTTGCAGCAACCTAATACATAAGTCACAATCCTTACCTTTGAAAACAGAATAATGAAGGAGTTAGACAAGTATAAATAAAGCTATCTGTAATGCAAAATAAATGAAGCATAAACTTCAATAGGGTTCAAAGGATGAGGAGGAGAAATTATCAAGAGTTTCTTGCTCTTCTATACTGTAATCATTCTTCCCTCACAATCCCTCACAATAGGACAATGACTTTAAAATGATCTCAGAAAATCCATTGAGCTCATCAGTTAGCTATCCAAATAAAGGGTGATCAGTTTATATTTTAGGATGTACAACTCTTCTGAGTATGGATATACTCCTTGAAGCAAGAGGGATAAAACTGATATTACAATAAAAGAGCACTCTATTTTAAAGTGTTCTGTTGAAAATCTGAAATGAGAACAATATGAATAAATATCACCACTTTCAAAGCACCAAATAATTTTTTTTTCTCTTAGCAATAAAAATACTCCATGATACATTTCTTTGAAAATTTTACACTCTGTTATTATTTATTACATTGGCTACATTTGGACAAAATCTAATGACTTATGACCTTAATAATATCTTACATACTCTAACATAATATAATTCATTAGACTTTTATAGGGTCATTTTTGTAAACTATTATGACCAGTTTATATCTACCTGTTTTTTTTACCCCTGTAAATTCAGAATTTTCTACAGGTTTCATAAACAAAGTCCAAACTCTGTAATGGAAGACATCAACAGAGATGGTAAATGGAAGCCATCTTTATACAAAAGTATCCTTTCCTAAGAAGAACATCATTAGAGAATCCAATTTAATTTAAACAAAAAATAACCCAATGTGATCACATGGACCACAGCCTTGTCTAACTCAATGAAACTATGAGTCATGCTGTATCAGTTCAGTTCAGTTGCTCAGTCATATCCGACTCTGCGATCCCATGAATCGCAGCAGGCCAGGCCTCCCTGTCCATCACCAACTACCGGAGTTCACCCAAACTCATGTGCATTGAGTTGGTGATGCCATCCAGCCATCTCATCCTCTGTCGTCCCCTTCTCCTCCTGCCCCCAATCCCTCCCAGCATCAGAGTCTTTTCCAATGAGTCAACTCTTCGCATGAGGTGGCCAAAGTATTGGAGGTTCAGCCTCAGCATCAGTCCTTCCAGTGAACACCTAGGACTGGTCTCCTTTAGGATGGACTGGTTGGATCTCCTTGCAGTCAGAGGGACTCTCAAGAGTCTTCTCCAACACATCAATTCTTTGGCACTCAGCTTTCTTCACAGTCCAACTCTCAAATCCATACATGACCACTGGAAAAACCATAGCCTTGACTAGATGGACCTTTATTGGCAAAGTAATGTCTCTGCTTTTTAATATGATATCTGGGTTGGTCATAACTTTCCTTCCAAGGAGTAAGCGTCTTTTAATTTCATGGCTGCAATCACCATCTGCAGTGATTTTGGAGCCCCAAAAAATAAAGTCTGACACTGTTTCCACTGTTTCCCCACCTATTTCCCATGAAGTGATGGGACCAGATGCCATGATCTTTGTTTTCTGAATGTTGAGCTTTAAGCCAACTTTTTCATGCTGCTCTTTCACTTTCATCAAGAGGCTTTTTAGTTCCTCTTCACTTTCTGCCATAAGGGTGGTGTCATCTGCATATCTGAGGTTATTGATATTTCTCCCAGCAATCTTATGTCATGCTGTATAGTGCCACCCAAGATGGACAGGTCCTGGTGGAGAGTTATGGCAAAATGTGGTCCACTGGGGAAGGGAATGGCAAACAACTTAGTATTCTTGCCTTGAGAACCCCATGAACAGTATGAAAAGGACAGTGAAAGATGAACTCTTCAGGTCAGTAGGTGTCCAATATGCTACTGAAGATGAGTGGAGAAATAAATCCAGAAAGAATGAAGAGATGGAGTCAAAGCAAAAACAACACCCAGTTGTGGATGTGACTGGTGATGGAAGTAAAGTCCGATGGTGAAAAGAGCAATATTACATAAGAACCTGGAATGTTAGGTCCATGAATCAAGGCAAATTAGAAGTGGTCAAACAAGAGATGGCAAGAGTGAACATTGACATTTTAGGAATCAGTGAACTAAAATGGACTGGAATGGGTGAATTGAACTCAGATGACCATTCTATCTTCTACTGTGGGCAAGAATCCTTTAGAAGAAATGGAGTAGCCATCATAGTCATCGAAAGAGACCAAACTGCAGTACTTGGATGCAGTCTCAATAACGACAGAATGATCTGTTTGTTTCCAAGGCAAACCATTCAGTATCACAGTAATCCAAGTCTATGCCCCAACCAGTAATGCTGAAGAAGCTGAAGTTGAACAATTCAATGAAGACCTACATGGACTTCTCTGGTGGCTCAGATGATAAAGTGTCCATCTGCCTACAGTGCAGGAGACCTGGGTTTGATCCCTGGGTCAGGAAGATCCTCTGGGGAAGGAAATGGCAACCCACTCCAGTACTCTTGCCTGGAAAATCCCATGGACAGAGGAGCATAGTAAGCTATAGTCCATGGGGTCTCAAAGAGTCAGACATGACTGAGCGACTTCACTTCTACTTCATGAAGACCTACAAGACCTTCTAGAACTAATATCCAAAAAACACATCCTTTTCATTATTGGGGACTGAAATGCAAAAGTAGGAAGTGAAGAAATACCTGTAGCAACAGGTATATTTGGCCTTGGAGTACAGAATGAAGCAGGGCAAAGGCCAATAGAGTTTTGCCAAGAGAATGCACTGGTCATAGCAAACATCCTCTTCCAACAACTCAAAGGAAGACTCTACGTATGGACATCACCAGATGGTCAATACCAAAATCAGATTGATTATGTTCTTTGCAGCCAAAGATGGAGAAGCTGTATACAGTCAGCAAGAACAAGACCGGGAGCTGACTGTGGCTCAGATCATGAACTCCTTATTGCCAAATTCAGACTTAAATTGAAGAAAGTAGGGAAAACCACTAGATCATTCAGGTATGACCTAAATCAAATCCCTTATGACTATACAGTGGAAGTGAGAAATAGATTCAAGGGATGAGATTTGATAGACAGAGTGCCTGAAGAACTATGGAGGGAGGTTCATGACATTGTACAGGAGGCAGTGATCAAGACCATCCCCAAGAAAAAGAAATTCAAAAAAGCAAAATGGCTGTCTGATGAGGCCTTACAAACAGCTGTGAAAAGAAGAGAAGCCAAAAGCAAGGGAGAAAAGGAAAGATATAAGCATCTGAATACAGAGTTCCAAAGAATAGCAAGGAGGGATAAGAAAGCCTTCCTCAGTGATCAGTGTAAAGAAAAAGGAAAACAATAGAATGGGAAAGACTAGAGATCTCTTCAAGAAAATCAGAGATACCAAGGGACCATTTCATGCAAAGTTGGCTCAATAAAGGACAGAAATGGTATGGACCTAACAGAAGCAGAAGATGTTAAGAAGAGGTGGCAAGAATACACAGAAGAACTATGCAAAAATGACCTTCACAACTCAGATAATCACGATGGTATGATCATCCACCTAGAGCCAGACATCCTGGAATGCGAAGCCAAGTGGGCCTTAGGAAGCATCACTACAAACAAAGCTAGTAGAGGTGATGGAATTCCAGTTGAGCTATTTCAAATCCTAAAAATGATGCAGTGAAAGTGCTGCTCTCAATATGCAGGCAAGTTTGGAAAACTCAGCAGTGGCCACAGGACTGGAAAAGGTCAGTTTTCATTCCAATCCCAAAGAAAGGCAATGCCAAAGAATGCTCAAACTACCGCACAATTGCACTCACCTCACATGCTAGTAAAGTAATGCTCAAAATTCTCCAAGCCAGGCTTCAGCAGTACAGAAACCATAAACTTCCAGATATTCAAGCTGGACTTAGAAAAGGCAGAGGAACCAGAAATCAACTTGCCAACATCCGTTGGATCATTGAAAAAGCACAAGAGTTCCAGAAAAACATCTATTTCTGCCTTATTGACTACATCAAAGCCTTTGACTATGTGAATCACAACAAATTGTGGAAAATTCTTAAAGAGATGGAAATACCAGACCACCTGACCTGCCTCTTGAGAAATCTATATGCATGTCAAGAAGCAACAGTTAGAACTGGACATGGAATAAGAGACTGGTTTCAAATAGTGAAAGGAGTATGTCAAGGCTATATATTGTCACTCTGCTTATTTAACTTATTACAGAGTACATCATGAGAAACGCTGGGCTGGATGGACCAGCTGGAATTGAGATTGCCAGGGGAAATATCAATAATCTCAGATATGCAGAAGACACCACCCTTATGGCAGAAAGTGGAGATGAACTAAAGAGCCTCTTGATGAAAGTGAAAGAGGAGAGTGAAAAAGTTAGCTTAAAACTCCACATTCAGAAAGCTAATATTATGTCATGTGGTCACATTACTTCATGGCAAATAGATGGGGAAACAGTGGAGACAGTTGCTGACTTTATTTTCTTGGGCTCCAAAATCTCTGCAGATGGTGACTTCAGCGATGAAATTAAAAGATGCTTGCTCCTTGAAAGAAAAGCTATAAACAATCTAGCTGCTGCTGCTAAGTCACTTCAGTCGTGTCCAACTCTGTGCGACCCCACAGATGGCAGCCTACCAGGCTTCCCTGTCCCTGGGATTCTCCAGGCAAGAACACTGGAGTGGGTTGCCATTTCCTTCTCCAATGCATGAAAGTGAAAAGTGAAAGTGAACTCGCTCAGTTGTGTCCGACTCTAGCGACCCCATGGACTGCAGCCTACCAGGCTCCTCCATCCATGGGATTTTCCAGGCAAAAGTACTGGAGTGGGTTGCCATTGCCTTCTCCGATAAACAACCTAGACAGCATATTAAAAAAGCAGAGACATTACTTTGCCAACAAAGGTCCATCTAGTCCATCAAAGCTATGGTTTTCCAGTAGTCATGTGTCAATGTGAGAATTGGAGTATAAAAAAAGCTGAATGCAGAAGAATTGATGCTTTTGAACTGTGGTGTTGGAGAAGACTCTTAAGAGTCCCTTGGACTGCAAGGAGATCCAACCAGTCCATTGTAAAGGAAATCAGTCCTGAATATTCATTGGAAAAACTGATGCTGAAGCTGAAACTCCAATACTTTGGCCACCTGATGCGAAGAACTGATCATTTGAAAAGACCCTGATGCTGGGAAAGGTTGAAGGTGGGAAGAGAAGGGGATGACGGAGGATGAGATGGTTGGACGACATCACCGACTCGATGCGCTAGAGTTTGAGGATACTCCAGGAGTTGGTGATGGATAGGGAGGCCTGATGTGCTGCAGTCCATGGGGTCACAAAGAGTCAGACACGACTGAGCAACTGAACTGAACTGAACTGAGTTCATCTTTAGATAAAATACTTGATTTCAACATTTATCCAAAAAAAAAAAAAAAAAAAGGACTATGGTTATAGCACTTTTCCCAACTTGGTTTTCAAGTTATGTCTGATCAATTATTTATTGAATACTCACTGACAATCTGGCCCTCTAAGGACTATAAAGTATATAGAATAGTTGAGAAGAAAAATGCTAAAGTCACTTTAAGAAATTTATTTCCTGGAGAAGATATTGCAATGAATATATAATCAGTATCAAACACAGTTAAGAGTTAACCCAAACATTGTTAGAAGTTGAACAATACCTGGGAAGAGGTTAATCAGTCCTATCCAATACAGATCAACATTAAGAAACAACGAAAATCAAAGTAGTCAGTTTTGAAAAGGAAGAAAATAATCTCTTATTAATACAAATGTGAAATGAACTTCAACAAGCATTAATTTAGAAATTCACAAAGTTAGTAGAGATATATTCTATACAATCTTACACAATAAATGATGGTCAAGAGTAGCTTCATCTTTTTTGTGTTTAGCTTTCTTTTTCTTCACACATCAAAGTACTGTAAACAATGCAAACAAAAAATAAGTTCTCACAAAATGGGCTTAAAATGAGTCTACCATTTCACACCAGGAGGAATGCAGCCACCAAAGTGAATGTGTGGAAAGGGCACTGGCCCCATTGCGCAAAGCAGGTTAGAGGGAAGCAAGCTCTTCAAGAAATCAAACAGCAAAGATGACATCCTCAAAGACTATAGGTTGAAGAAAACCTAGAAAAAAGTAGGAAATCAGTAATAAATGCCAGAAGTAAAATTTGGACATCTCAGCATGAACTAGCCAATACAGAATAATGCACAACCCACACTCAAAGGATGCATACTAGATTCTGTGCCAATGTTTCTGGTCACACTGATTCTGGGTAAAAGTTCTCAACCAATTTCTTAGAAAAGAACAGGGATTGGAATTTTGGTGCCCACTGTGCCTAATTAACATAAATAACATGATGAAATTCTGGTTGGTTTATAATGTGCCACTCTCTTCTCCAGGATTTAGGATCATTTGACTATCTGACTTACTATAGTGGAAAAATGTCAAGTCTGTCTAAGACAGCACTAGTTGAGCTTTTTAGTAAAATGTAGTGTTAAAAAGAAGGTAATTGCATCACTCGTGAAATAATTATGTTTGGAGAGTTTGACATACATGCCTCACTGGGAATTTTCCCACTCCCAGGGTTGAACCCCGTTTGGTTTAAGGTGGGTTGTGACCTGAAAAGTTTCAATCTGGATGAATCTCAGAACTGTTGCTTCAAATGCTAAGATAGAAACCTCTCATCTTCCTCAGTACCTTGTGGTGTACAAAGGAGTCTAAGGGCAGTGACATCTATTGTGCCCCCGTGGGGCATTTTTTAAAACTTTTTATTTTGTATTAGGGTATAGTTGGTGATGGACAGGGAGGCCTGGCGTGCTGCGATTCATGGGGTCGCAAAGAGTAGGACACGACTGAGCGACTGATCTGATGTGATCCGATAGCTGATTAACACTATTGTGGTAGTTTCAGGTGAACAGGGAAGGCACTCAGCCCCACAAACACATGTACCTAGTGTCTCACATGGGGCATTTTTATAGTCCATGGTTGGACCCAACACAGAGAGGAAAGAAAACCTCAGGAAACCTTGAGAGTTCTGCATTTACTAACCTTGAAGCCAACCCTAACAAATTTACAGTTAAACAAGCCATCCATTTACTTCTTTGTAAGCCATTTACTACACTCACAACCACTGGTATTCTAAGTAATATGGCCCTACAACTTTCTGTATGAAGGGCAAAGTTTGTAGCCTTGTTCCAGATTTTTTGACCTTATTCTTTTCTGTTTCTCTTGTTTTATGACTAGTCACCTTCCCATACTCACCCCTTTTCTCCAACTTTAAAGTAGGGCTGGCAGTTCCCTGAACGCATCATGCTATTTCAGGTCTTTGCACCTCTGTCTGTGTTTGTCCTGGGAATATCCTTTTCCCCTTTCTTAGTCTATCTAAATCTGTTTCTTGCCCAAAACATTTCTCTTGTTTAATGCCTCTAAGAAGATTCTCTGGACCATCTCCCACCTGACTTATAAAGTTGCCCCTCCTATTTGTGCATATGGTTTACCCTTACTATGTTACTTATAATTGCTTCCTCCCAACTGGACTAGAATGAAGAAGGAAATGGCAACCCACTCCAGTACTCTTGCCTGGAGAATCCCATGGACAGAGGAGCCTGGCGGGCTACAGTCCTGTGGGGTTGCCAAGAGTCGGACTCCACTGAGCAACTAAGCACTAAGCACAACTGAACTAGAAACTCCCCCCAAAAGAAGATTCATGAATAATTTTTTCTTTTATTTCTTCATCACCTTGTTGATATTCAAATGTTGGCTGAATTAATGAATCTGTCAGACAACAAATGAAAAACAACCAACCTGATTCCAGCTTAGGACAATGTTATCGTCCTTTATTTTTGCTTGCTGTTTTGTTTTAGACTTTTAGGTAAGAGCAAGCAAACCTAATGGATTTTAATTACTTGGGATGTGTTTCTAGTCTTTGCTATGGTTGGTTAGCCCACTAGTAGATAGGTAATGAGATAGGAAACCTAATTGCAGGTGAGTTACCTTCTCAGATTACTCACCATTAGTCAACAGAGAGAAATAAACAAGAGGGATCATGGATCAGTAAAAATCCACCATCACTACTTGAAAATTCTCATGAGTTACATGATGATGTCATGCTTATTTAGACTCAGTACTCCAGAGTAAAATGAGAGTAGAAATTTTAAGGGTAATTATGGTAAATATTTTGTATGAATTGGTATGGTACATGGTTCTGTATCAGTAGATTTTTAAGGTTTCTAGAAGAGATTACCTTCACTAAAACCTTCCAAAGCATTATTCTAAATTCCAGGCATTCCATGACCTGGGCATTTGGCAGCCCTCGTAGAGAACATTAGTATTTCAGAAATGATTAGCCCTCAAAACCTATATACTCTTAGATGACTCAGTGATATCTTTTCCAAAAAAAAGATACAAAGTAGAGGAAAATTCTTAGTGAACTTTTTTTTTGACAGGGAAGTTTGCCAAATTCGCCTCTGCATATTCTAAAGTTGGTTTTGGCATGTTTGTTATCAGATATCTGAGTGTCAGTCAGGGTCCTTCCTCACAGGAAACAGATGGCCTACTCACACAGAGTAACTTAAGGAAGGTTTATTTACAAAGGGACTAATGACCAAGGTGTGAATGGAGTTTAGGAAACAACTGGGGGTTCTAGGACCACCCACAATGGAACTCTTACTTCCCTCTCCTACCCCATGCAGGTGCTGAGAGCTAAGAGGAAGACTCAGCAGGAAAAGTGATGAGAAGAGAAGACCCCCTGGGGAGGAGCAGGGGTTTTTTTTTTCCCCCCATTGAGAGTATAGCCAGCCCTACCTAACTCCACCAGAAAGGAGCCAACAGAGGAAGTTCCCTTCCATCCCTCTCTTTCCTACTTCCTACCGCATGCTATGCTCCCCATTGACCGAAAGTCAGAGGGTATGGGAAACTTTGTATTGGAATACCAAAGAAGTCAGTCCTTTTTGCCCCTCAGCACCCAATGCTGTCTTTGTCTAGTTGGAAAGCCTTTGTCTGCAACAAGAACAAAGTCTCACCAGCTATTGTATCATTATGGGATAATGTCAATCATCATATTCCTTC
This sequence comes from Bubalus bubalis, assembly GCF_019923935.1. Lineage (NCBI taxonomy): Eukaryota > Metazoa > Chordata > Mammalia > Artiodactyla > Bovidae > Bubalus > Bubalus bubalis. The sequence goes on along the minus strand of NC_059166.1, from coordinate 74,818,515 downwards.
TCAAAGTCTGAAAATGTTAATCACTTCTGCTATTTTTCATATAAGGAACTAATGGGGAAAAGAGTTTAAAAAAATACCATAAAATGCTGCATCTGAATTTTCCTTTTGTAGCCAGCCACTGCATAAACTGATTATCACAAAGGTCTATTTCCACCATCCAATTCCATGTTCCCTTGGCTTCTGCAAGCATTTCTGCTGGATGAGGATTTTTCTACCTGGCAGGTTGACTTGAAACTTCATTCTTCCTTATTATAAATAGGCTCTTGTGTTCCTCAGAACAGGCTATGCTGGGCTCTAACTTACTATAAACCCAGTGGAAGGGGTGAATGTGAGGAAAGTCAATATTTGCTTCTGAATCAAGGGTTCAAGAAAATCTAGAGATTTACTTCATATAGATGAAATTCTTAACTTCATCTATATTTTCCAAAATGTCCCATCCAATGGGGCATAGTTCTGTTGTTTTTCAAAACTGCGTTTCATGGTTCTGTTGTTCGATGACTGACTTTCTCCTAGCATAGAGGATCTGGCCAGTCTGATTCATAATTAGTACTATGACTCTACAACCTTTATAGTCATGCTATGAGCTTGATTATCTAAATCTTCTGAGTGACTATAGGAGAGAACAGTTCCTTCAAAGTGACTCAGGAAAACTTCTGACTTCGCGTGGGCATTTGTAATTACTTGTTCATAGTTTTCATTCTCTTTTCCCCTGTTGATATTGGCAATGAAAATTTTTTGCCTGCCATATCCATAAACAAAGGATATTGCAGCCATCAAGCCATCACACTGCAGCCATCCCTAACGATACACCCTGAGGAAACTCAGGATGAGAAAGCACAGGATACTGGCCCTAGATAGCTGAGGTGCATATCAAAGGAATGATTTCAGTGAGCCCAGACTCTTTCATCTTCCCATCCATAGAAAAATGCCAGATTCCTTAACTTGAGATTTCTGGTTTTCTTTAATTAACAGTAAGCTTTTGATGTTCTGCCTACCTGATCTTTGTTGTAAAAACTCTGATATATCCTGACCCCTTTACTTCTTTGGAGCAGTCCCTCAGAACTATCTGAAAGGCTTTAGTCCTCAGTTCTGTCTGCCTAAAAAACATAACTCTCAACTTTTAGGTTGTGTTGTTTTTTTTTTCAGTTGACAATATTCTCTAGGACTGTAGAAAGAAGCTAAATGACTTTAAAATCTTAATTGTCACTTGATCTCTGCTAGCTCTTCATTTCATGCAACCACAGTGGTAACCTGAAAATTTACAAGGCTACAATATGCCAACCATTATCCTTACCTCACCTGGTAGCTCAGTTGGCAAAGAATACGCCTGCAATGCAGGAGACCACGGTTCGATTGCTGGGTTGGGAAGATCCGCTGGAGAAGGGATAGACTACCCACTCCAGTATTCTTGGGCTTCTCTTGTGGCTCAGCTGGTAAAAAATCTTCCTGCAATGTGGGGGACCTGGGTTCAATCCCTGGGTTGGGAAGACCCCCTGGAGAAGGGAACAGCTATGCACCCCAGTATTCTGGTCTGGAGAATTCCATGGACTGTATAGCTCCATGGAGTCACAAAGAGTTGGACACGACTGAGCAACTTTCACTTCACTTCATCCCTACCTTATACCCCCAGCAAAGAGTTTTATCCTAGTACTCCTCCAATATATGATGTGTTAATCCCAGAGCCTCAGTTCAAGGGGTATATTTCCTGGAGCCACTTCTGGTACCAAACAATGTATCAGTCAAGTTCCCAGCAGAAAAAATAACTTTGGATGAGCATTTATTTACAAAGTGACAGATAATAAAAGTTTGTCTGGAGTAAAAGTGGATCACCACAAATAGGGCAGGAATGGGGACCAGCAACAGTGAGATGTTACCACTCTTAATGCCAAAGTGCTGAGGAATGAAGACCAGAAGAAATAAACTCAAACTTATCCAGAAGCCAGAATACAACCAAGGCCCTCTGATGGAGTCAAAGCAGCCCCTTTTTTGAGGCAGATAGAAATAAAAAGAGAATGCCCTGATGGGTCACACAGAGATATGTAACACATGGTATTTCTTTACTTCCTTTCTGCTAAGTCACTTTCCTACTCTTATGAACCATGAAATCTCACTTTTTCTGTGAACTATCTGGTTTGAAAAATGTTTGTCTCCAGTTTCCCATATGATTACATATCTGGACAGTATATTAAAACTCTCTTTTTTTTTTTTTTAAATTTTATTTTATTTTTAAGCTTTACATAATTGTATTAGTTTTGCCAAATATCAAAATGAATCCGCCACAGGTATACATGTGTTCCCCATCCTGAACCCTCCTCCCTCCTCCCTCCCCATACCATCCCTCTGGGTCGTCCCAGTGCACCAGCCCCAAGCATCCAGTATCATGCATCGAACCTGGACTGGCAACTCGTTTCATACATGATATTTTACATGTTTCAATGCCATTCTCCCAAATCTTCCCACCCTCTCCCTCTCCCACAGAGTCCATAAGACTGTTCTATACATCAGTGTCTCTTTTTCTGTCTCGTACACAGGGTTATTGTTACCATCTTTCTAAATTCCATATATATGCATTAGTATACTGTATTGGTGTTTTTCTTTCTGGCTTACTTCACTCTGTATAATAGGCTCCAGTTTCATCCACCTCATTAGAACTGATTCAAATGTATTCTTTTTAATGGCTGAGTAATACTCCATTGTGTATATGTACCACTACTTTCTTATCCATTCATCTGCTGATGGACATCTAGGTTGCTTCCATGTCCTGGCTATTATAAACAGTGCTGCGATGAACATTGGGGTACACGTGTCTCTTTCAATTCTGGTTTCCTCAGTGTATATGCCCAGCAGTGGGATTGCTGGATCATAAGGCAGTTCTATTTCCAGTTTTTTAAGGAATCTCCACACTGTTCTCCAGAGTGGCTGTACTAGTTTGCATTCCCACCAACAGTGTAAGAGGGTTCCCTTTTCTCCACACCCTCTCCAGCATTTATCGCTTGTAGACTTTTGGATGGCAGCCATTCTGACTGGTGTGAAATGGTACCTCATAGTGGTTTTGATTTGCATTTCTCTGATAATGAGTGATGTCAAGCATCTTTTCATGTGTTTGTTAGCCATCTGTATGTCTTCTTTGGAGAAATGTCTATTTAGTTCTTTGGCCCATTTTTTGATTGGGTCATTTATTTTTCTGGAGTTGAGCTGTAGGAGTTGCTTGTATGTTTTTGAGATTAGTTGTTTGTCAGTTGCTTCATTTGCTATTATCTTCTCCCATTCTGAAGGCTGTCTTTTCACCTTGCTAATAGTTTCCTTTGATGTGCAGAAGCTTTTAAGTTTAATTAGGGACCATGTGTTTATTTTTGCTTTCATTTCTAATATTCTGGGAGGTGGGTCATAGAGGATCCTGCTGTGATGTATGTCGGAGAGTGTTTTGCCTATGTTCTCCTCTAGGAGTTTTATAGTTTCTGGTCTTACGTTTAGATCTTTAATCCATTTTGAGTTTATTTTTGTGTATGGTGTTAGAAAGTGTTCTAGTTTCATTCTTTTACAAGTGGTTGACCAGATTTCCCAGCACCGCTTGTTAAAGAGATTGTCTTTAATCCATTGTATATTCTTGCCTCCTTTGTCAAAGATAAGGTGTCCATATGTGCGTGGATTTATCTCTGGGCTTTCTATTTTGTTCCATTGATCTATATTTCTGTCTTTGTGCCAGTACCATACTGTCTTGATAACTGTGGCTTTGTAGTAGAGCCTGAAGTCAGGTAGGTTGATTCCTCCAATTCCATTCTTCTTTCTCAAGATCGCTTTGGCTATTCGAGGTTTTTTGTATTTCCATACTAATTGTGAAATTATTTGTTCTAGCTCTGTGAAGAATACTGTTGGTAGCTTGATAGGGATTGCATTGAATCTATAAATTGCTTTGGGTAGTATACTCATTTTCACTATATTGATTCTTCCAATCCATGAACATGGTATATTTCTCCATCTATTAGTGTCCTCTTTGATTTCTTTCACCAGTGTAAAACTCTCTCTTACTCTTGTGTTTCCTAAAATGTATTCTGATATTTACACGCCCATCCTCATACTATTGCACATATACAGGCAAATACACACATTCACTTATTTCTCCCATTTGGCTATAAGCAGTGACAATATCTTGTGTCATTGGATAGCACCATAGACATATGCAGAACTGATATTGTATATGTATTAATGACATGTATAAAGGATTAGGATTAACTGTAGTTGTAATTAAGAATAGTTCTGAGGACTAATATGCTTCCCCTCCTTCTCCCTCTCTACCACAAGCATTTTTTCTTTGATTTAAAACATTCAGTTTTCATTTTGCTTCATCATCTGGGAGAAGTGCTGGCTTTGAAAATGTGATTTATAAAACTATAACTTTCAAAAAGTGGCAAGAGATAGTTTTAGGTTTTTATCATCTCATTTCAGTAATGAATTCTAATTTTCTTAGTAGGAATGTGTTGTTTTATATATTAAAAAATCCCTTTTAATTACCTCAAATCTTTGTTTGAGAAGGAATGGGCTTGTGTAAATAATTCTCCAAAGAGAGAGAGCTCATGACAGACCACAATCAAACTATAGAAAAACCAGGGACATATATTGAACACCTTGATGTCTAGTTCCATATGATTTTACCTCTGGATGTTTTAAGTGTAACAATAATAAACTAGAAAGTAAACATCCTAGAATATCTTGAAACATCACTTTATATTTGTAAAATGTTACTGATGAACAGGCATAGGGAATAATTTCATAGTAATGATGTTCTAAGTCTGTTCTTATTTTATAACAATTTTAAAATTCAGATGGTAATCATATTATCAAGGTTTCCAGACTCATAAATCATCATCATGCATTTCTACCATTGTTTAGTGTTTATTTCCCGAGGACTTCAAACTGATCCCTAGATAGACCATTCTCATTTGGGACATAGAGTGTCTATATCATTTTATAATGTGAAAAGTAAAATACAAACACATTCTTGAAGGTGAGACAACTTACTTCAAGTTACATCCATTTCTATGAGAAAGAATAAATAGAAACTTAGAAAACTGTGATCCTCATTTCTCTACTGTGGCCATTTTAGGCTCCTCATATTTCTACTTCATTGGGATGGATACCTTGTTAATAACTTTATTGACTCTCCTCAGACTTCTTTACTGGCTTAGTAGTTATTGCAGACTTGCCTTTTGTCTACCAGATAGTTTTGTGGAGCATGGTTTAAATAATGCTCATTCCAAATCTACATTTGTCAGGTTTCTGCCATTCTCAGGAAACTGAGATAAAAATTAAAGTATATGTGAAAACTCAAGTTCACTCCTATTCCCAGTTTTGAGAAAATGAGGGCAAATGTGTAGAATGATTTTATTTTTCCTAATAAAAAAGAAAGAAAAGGAAAGAAAAATTTTACTGCTAGCATGTCAGTACCTAAATAATCAATATGGGACCAACAAATAGCTTTAGAACCAAATATTTTTCTTTCTGTCCAAAAGCAATGGACATAAGCCACAGTAGATACAAAAATAATTTTCCAACTCTCTACACAAAGTGATGGACAGGGAGGCCTGGCGTGCTGCAGTCCATGGGGTTGCAAAGAATCGGACACAACTGAGCGACTGAACTGAGCTGAACTGAACACAAGGTTGACTGAGGATAATTTTAAGTATTAAGACTATATCTGATGTTAAAATAGCTTTAATATGAGTTGGAATTTGTTAGCAACAAAGGGCATTTTAATGATGAACCTGGACAGGAAACGGTCATTTAAATGCCATCATATGTTTCTAATTGTGATGTAGAAACACACTCCATGCTGAGAGGCAACATGACGAACTAAAGACGATTGGGCAATAAAGGAATGGAAAAAGAATTAATAGCAGACAGGACAGTTTGGAACCTTTTTGAAGACTTTCAGGAGAAAATATCTTTTAACCTGTTTCTGTGCTCTTAACCTAGAGGAATGCTGATAGAAATTCAATGAAATAAAGATGTGGCCAAGCTGTTCCAGAAGCAATGGGAAAGAGCCAGGATATAAGATGGCTTTGCTGGCCCTGCTGGCCGAAAGTAGGTCCAGAAAAGAGGCCTCATCCCTCAGGCCCGCCTTGACTCCCAGAATCATACTTTTTCCATTTCACCATGCATGTCCAGTAAGTGTTGCCTAAGGAAATATTGGCTAATAGGTCAGTTTGGACTAGAAACTGGCGAGTCTGAAGTTAGAGTTCACAGTTTTTACCACATGGTTCTCCTGCTCAGAACCCTTTCAGTGGCTTTCCCTTTAAATGTGCTGGGTTAACAAAGTGCATCATTCCTCTGGCATTCGGTTTAGACCAGCTCAGTCTTGCCAGTTTCATCTCCCACTGCTTCCTACAGGAAAGCTCCTCTGCACTGCTGCCAGTCCATCGTTCAGCCTTTGTGCTCTTCTACTTCTATATATGTTCACTCGAGTTGTTCCTCCATCTGGAACCCCAACTTCGGTTCTTTGTTTATTTCAACCTACCAACATCCCATGCTGGAGTCAAAAACCCGCCTCTTTATATGTGTTCCCTGAAGAGCCCAGTCAGTCTCTGGTTCTCATTTCCTTCTCTGGACACCTCCAGTACATAACTTCCAAGGCCGCATACCGGGCCTTTATCAGATTCTACTTAGTGTTATAGACTGTCTTTCGTGGAAAGCCTGCACAATGGTGTAAACGCTAAATCACACCACAGTGCCTCCATCTTCAAGGATTAAATAAATAAGCTCTCATACAGAGTCATGTGTAACATATGTGCTACACCGCTTATAGAGAACTTTCACTTATCTCTCATTGTGAAGTTTTAAATAAACAAGCTTCCAAACCCTCAGATTATAGAATTTACAAAGGACTTCCACATATAATATTTTATTTCACAATACCCTTGGAGGGAGGCCTGACAGATGTTATGATCTTTATTTTACAGATGGAGAAGCTAGATGAGGGAATCACAAGTGATTCACACAGTGTTTCACTGACTAATTGGGCAGCTCTGGGATTTAGAACCATCTTTTCTGATTTGCTAATGCTCATTTGGCTTAATAGCTTTCTTTTTTCTGTACTTGATTATTTCAGCTTTATAGTTTTAAACTTGTGATTTGGAGTTTGGATAAATTATTAAAATGATAGAGAAAAAAATGACTTCATACTGAGAGATCATAGAGACACAAGGCTGATAAATATAATAAAAGCATAGGATTAGGACTTCAAGTGACTTGGCAATTGATGTAAAACAAGAAAAAGCATGAGAGACCCCTTAATGTGGAATGAAATCATGAAGACTAAGCAAGTGTGCCATAAAGGACAGCAAGATCAAAGTCTAGGAGCAATGGTTTTGAATTAAGTATGTTTTAAGTTTTTCTTGAATTTTCAATCATGTACTGCAAGATGAAAAAGAAACACTGTACAAAATCCATTAAAATTAGAAAAGAATATATTCACAAGTTATGGATTCTGTTGACTCTTCCAGTGTTGAATTGCTAATGCTTGTTAAATGCAAACTCTGAGCAGGCATAGTTCCAAACATTTCATGGTTCATTTACTCCTGTTCACAACAGAGCTCTGAAGTATCATTAGGGAAACTTTTTGGAGAAACTGAGGCAAAGAACAACTGTTGGTACAGATGAAATCTTCAACATATGTTGCCTAAAGCCTAAGCCCAAGCTAAACTATGTATCAATACAACTGTGATCAGGAAAATCTGAATTCAGTGACACTAGTCCACCTTAAATTAAACATGTTTGGACTGCCTTGTGTTTCTCGATAATCGTCCATTAGTTTAAAAACTATTAAAACCTCTTGTGTTCTTAGAACTGTGTATAACTTCAATGACTTAATATTTCCCCAGAGAATCTAAATGCCAAGTTTGGGACAAACAATCCCCAGCACAAGCTTCTCCGCTCTGCAATGTCTGCACATCTGTTTGCTGCTACATATGTTACAAATGAGCGCATGTGGCTTGGGGAGGATTGCCAAACGTCTCTGATTCTGAAAGGCGACATTTATTTTAGGAGGACATCTTGGTCTCAGTGGTCTCTAGCCTTGTTAAATTTAACCATAAATGCATAGATTAACAAATTTCAGAGAATGTAACAGTTTTTTTCCCCTGCTTAAAAAAAGCCGTGGTTACCCTCGTGGATGATCCATCTTCAAGTATGTCTGTGTTTGTGATCTCCCTTGCAGTATTGGCAGTAATCACTAAAGGCTAACAAGTGATGGTTGGAATCAGATCTGGGTTTGAATCTCAATCTTTTCTTTACTGTGTGGTATGGAGTTTTTCCTGAACTTCTCTGAACTTCAGTTTCCTCATTTGTAAAATAGAGTATCTAATTTGTAGGATTGGGGTGAGGATAAAATAAAGTTATATGTAGACAATGTAGAGGTATCATGTCTAACACATGCTTCATAAATATTAACAGATAACTGCTGAGAAAACACAAAGTACAAACACAGAAAATAGATTTTTCCAGACAAATACATCAATATAGTTATTGGAGACTCTAAAATCATGGATGCTTTTTTCCTTTTTAATTCTGATTTTCTGTATCTTCCAGAATTTTCATTAAAAAACAAAACAGGAGACTTCCCTGGTAGTTCAGTGGTTAATAATCCACCTTGTAATGCAGAGTACATGGGTCTGATCCTTGGTCCAGGAACTAAGATCCACACGCTCTGGAGCAACTAAGCCCAGAGTGCTGTGTGCTGCAATTGGAGATCCTCATAACACAATAAATATTCCTTTCATAACACAATAAATATTCCTTATGCTGCAACTATAATCCAACTCAGTCAAATAAAGAAATATTAAAAAAAAAAAAAAAAAACCCAGGATCATGTCACCGTCAGTGGCTAAAAAAAGATAACATGTTACTGTTAGTAGCAAGAAATTTCAGCACACAGAGTTTGACATTGGTATCCAGCTCTCTAGGAAGAAATCAGACATTGTTGTGTAAGATTTGATAATAAATTTATTTTATAAATTATTTTCTTCAATTGATTCTGTGAATGTATTTCCAATGGTCCAGCCACTCACAATCTCCTAGATGCATTTTCATGTATAAAGGTGTTGTATTTCAGTGAAAAAGAGTAACTACTGCAAGGAGATCCAACCAGTCTATTCTAAAGGAGATCAGCCCTGGGATTTCTTTGGAAGGAATGATGCTAAAGCTGAAACTCCAGTACTTTGGCCACCTCATGCGAAGAGTTGACTCATTGGAAAAGACTCTGATGCTGGGAGGAATTGGGGGCAGGAGGAGAAGGGGACGACAGAGGATGAGATGGCTGGATGGCATCACTGACTCAATGGACGTGAGTCTGGGTGAACTCCGGGAGTTGGTGATGCACAGGGAGGCCTGGTGTGCTGCGATTCATGGGGTCGCAAAGAGTCGGACATGACTGAGCTACTGAACTGAACTGAAGGATAAAGGACAGAAAAGGTTTAAACTGGTGCACTGAAAACACTGATCTTGGGAAAGATGCTTCTGGCACAGTCCAAGGAAACTCTGAGGCTGTAGTGTTCAGTAGGCAGTCCAAGCCCTTTGGTTAACAATGGTCTCGGATAAACATGACTTTGCCTGGCAACACCTGTGTGTGAGCATTGTCATTCTATTAATAGCTGGCAACACTTCCTTTTCTTGTACTTGGTAACCTTCTTTCAGGGGAATCTGGCTCTTCAGCAGGAAATCCACTCACAGCACCTGCTGTAGGAGCCCATGAATCCCGGCTATTCCTGGCATGAATTTCACTGTAATACAATTAAAACAACCCTTAAATAGATGGGTCTTTTCTCAACAGAGGTACCCAGCCTGAGGTAGCGAGCTGGGAAAAAATGAAGACAAGTACATTTCCCTGCCAGGTGAGCCTTCCCAGGGAAAACAGAATTATAAAATGGGACACTCTGAACCATAGTTAGACATTCCCTTTTATAATTAGTCCAATGCAATCTATTGAACACTCAGTTCAGTCACTCAGTCATGTCTGAGTCTTTGCGACTCCATGAACTGCAGCATGCCAGGCCTCCCTGTCCATCACAAACTCCTGGAGTTTACCCAAACTCATACCCATTGAGTTGGTGATGCCATTCAACCATCTCATCCTCTGTCGTCCCCTTCTCCTCCTGCCTTCAATCTTTCCCATCATCAGAGTCTTTTCAAATGAGTCAGCTCTTCACATTATGTGGCCAAAGTATTGGAGTTTCGGCTTCAACATCAGTCCTTCCAATGAACACCTAGGACTGATCTCCTTTAGGATGGACTGGTTGGATCTCCTTGTTGTCCACGGGACTCTCAAGAGTCTTCGCCAACACCACAGTTTAAAAGCATCAATTCTTTGGCATTCAGCTTTCTTTATAGTCCGACTCTCACATCCATACATGACTACTGGAAAAACCATAACTTTGACTAGACGGACCTTTGTTGGCAAAGTAATGTCTCTGATTTTGAATATGCTGTCTAGGTTGGTCATAACTTTCCTTCCAAGGAGTAAACATTTTTAAATTTCGTGGCTGCAGTCACCATCTGCAGTGATTTTGGAGCCCAGAAAAATAAAGTCAGCTACTGTTTCCACTGTTTCCCCATCTATTGCCATGAAGTGAGGGAACCGGATGCCATGATCTTCATTTTCTGAATGTTGAGCTTTAAGCCAACTTTTTCACTCTCTTCTTTCACTTTCATTAAGAGGCTCTTTAGTTCTTCTCGCAATCTGCCAGGAGGGTGGTGTCATCTACATATCTGAGGTGACTGATATTTCTTTCGGCAATCTTGATTCCAGCTTGTGCTTCCTCCAGCCCAGCGTTTCTCATGATGTACTCTGCATATAAGTTCAATAAGCAGGGTGACAATATACAGCCTTGATGTACTCCTTTTCCTATTTGGAACCACTCTGTTGTTCCATGTCCAGTTCTAACTGTTGCTTTCTGACCTGCATACAGGTTTCTCAAGAGGCAGGTCAGGTGATCTGGTATTCCCATCTCTTTCAGAATGTTCCACAGTTTATTGTGATCCACACAGTCAAAGGCTTTGGCATAGTCAATAAAGCAGAAATAGATGTTTTTCTGGAACTCTCTTGCTCTTTTGATGATCCAGCGGATGTTGGCAAGTTGATCTCTGGTTCCTCTGCCTTTTCCAAAACCAGCCTGAACGTCTGGAAGTTCACAGTTCACGTATTGCTGAAGCCTGGCTTGGAGAATTTTGAGCATTACTTTACTAGCGTGTGAGACAAATGCAATTGTGTGGCAGTTTGAGCATTCTTTGGCATTGCCTTTCTTTGGGATTGGAATGAAAACTGACCTTTTCCAGCCCTGTGGCCACTGCTGAGTTTTCCAAACTTGCTGGCATATTGAGTGCAGCACGTTCACAGCATCATCTTTCAGGATTTGAAATAGCTCAACTGGAATTCCATCACCTCCACTAGCTTTGTTCATAGTGATGCTTCCTAAGGCCTACTTGACTTCACATTCCAGGATATCTGGCTCTAGATGAGTAATCACAGCATTGTGATTATCTGGGTCATGAAGCTCTTTTTTGTACAGTTCTTCTGTGTATTCTTGCCCCCTCTTCTTAATATTTTTGCTTCTGTTAGGTTCATACCATTTGTGTCCTTTATTGTGCCCATCTTTGCATGAAATGTTCCCTTGATATTCCTAATTTTCTTGAAGAGATCATTAGTCTTTCCTGTTCTATTGTTTTCCTCTATTTCTTTGCATTGATTGCTGAGGAAGGCTTTCTTATCTCTCCTTGCTATTCTTTGGAACTCTGCACTCAAATGGGTATATCTTTCCTTTTCTCCTTTGCTTTTGCTTCTCTTCTTTTCACAGTTATTTGTATTGAACATTAGTAGGTACTTAAAAGGGCTTCCTAGGTGGCACTAGTGGTAAAGGATCTGCTTGCCAGTGCAGGAGATATAAGAGATGTGAGTCCAGTCCCTGGGTCAGGACGATCCCCTAGAGGAGGGCACGGCAACCCACTCCATTATTCTTGTCTGGAGAATCCCATGGACAGAAGAGCCTAGCAGGCTATAGGGTCACAAAGAATCTGACACGACTGAAGCAATTTAGAATGAAACCACTTAAAAAATCTTCAGTGGTGGAATCATTGATTTTGGTATAACCCAGGCTTATATAGGTTGAGCTCATGTGAGTTGGTTCTTCCCCTAAAACTCTAAAGAGCTGACAATGAAGTTATGGATGTTTAAAACTAAGGCTCAGAGGGGTAAGAGGCTTAGCAAATGTGTTAAGCCTAAAGTGAATCCACAAAAATGCACGTGCCAGATAACATTAAATTAAATGACAAATCATGAGCCACCCCTACTTTCTTAATCTTTGACTCTTGTTCCTTCAATTCTAAATCTTCCACTTAAAGCTTTTGTGACCTAGAAGAGACCTGGGTGCGGCATTTTTTGGACTGGTGCTTTCCATGGCAATTCTAGTTAGCAAAAGGTGCACCTCGACGTGGTCTTCTCCTGCTTCTCCTGCTTCCCTCTGCTCTCCACGATTGTTCTGTTACTGGTAGTTTCTCTCCAGGCAGCTGCTCCTGTGACAGCTGTTTCCTGGGACAAACCTCTATACATCTAATGCTACATCTAACGCCCTCTAAAATCTTTAGTTTGGCACTGAGTCCCTTAGAGGCTAGATGCTAGTGTGAGCATCCCTATAGGGCGATTTAGTACGTGTATTTCCTTCTTTAACATTCATCAAGCACCTGAAATGTTGTAAACATTGCAGATTCAGTAGTGAATATTCCAGATGGGATCTCTATGACAGGAACATACAGCGGGGTAAGGAGAGGCACTTGCTCTGCAAAGTTCTCTAGACAATCGTGTTCAGCACTCCCCCGAGTAGCATCAGGAAGTTGACCTGTGCATCATATTCTTTTCAGATTACACTGCCCTGGACTCTACATTCTCTTAGAGTGGCTCCTTTCACTAGTAACAATGCCAGGATGCTCAGTCCTCAGGTGTTTCAGTGTAAAGGCACTCACTCTCTCCTTGTAGTTGTTGTTTAGTCACTAAATCCTGTCAGACTCCTTGCAGCCCCATGGACTTTAGCCTGCCAGTCCCCTCTGTCCTTGGAATTTCCCAGGCCAAGAATACTGGAGTGCGTTGCCATTTCTTACCAAGGCAGGGAACACATCTCCTGCATTGGTAGGTGGGTTCTTTACTACTGAGCCACCAGAGAAGCCCTGAACAAAGAGAAGGAAGGTCTTTACAAATGAGATGCAGCCATAAATCTGCCGCATCGCTGAACCACTGGGCACAAGTAGCCACAGTAACTGCGCCTGCTTTCTGTTCATCCTTATATTAATCATCCAATAAAGCAGCAGATTTCTCAGGGTTCCTTTCTTGCAATTTTATTATAAGAGTGATAACTGTACATAGTAAAATGCAATTTAAAAATATTAAAATGAAAGTTTTAAAGGATATATAAATTGAAAAGTAAAATTTTCCCTTCTCTCTAGTATCTCATCCTCCACTCTTCCTCTTGGTAAGCTCAGTGGAAATTCTGGCCTTTTTCTTGTTGAATTTGTTTTTTTCTTTAAAACTTTAAATGTCAGGCTAAGAGAGAAATTACTGTAATAGGGGATGTCAGGATTTTACAAGATAATGGAGGCAACAATAATATTTCAAAAAGATAAGCCAGGTCCAAACTCAGGTCACCAGAGGGTGCATGGCATATGCAGAAAAGAAATGCTGATGTACATTTGACTTTCCTTTAGTTTCCCAAGATATGCAAAATGAACTAATGGCTTTTCAAAAGTGATGAGCACGTAACCTGTGTTTCAATCTTCTTCATGAGACTCTTCTTCATGATCCCTACCCAATGTAACCAAAAATAAAAAAAACTGTAAAAGAGGTAACTCAATAATGTTTCTCTCTGTTACTTGACAATTTACATTTTGAGTAGAGAGAGGCAAGACAGAAAAGGAATGTATGAAATCCATTTGACTCAATTACATCTCAATGGGTTTCATGTAGATTCTACGGTTTAACCCTGAGTTACTTAGGTCAAAGTAATGCTATTGTCAACTGTTTCCATATAAACAAAATTAGCACATTAATTGTGTTGTCATATACTCCTTGTCTTCTTCTAAAATTTTAATAGTTTATAAAAACATAATGTGTGCATTCAAGAGCAAGCACATAAATTCAAATAAATTATATATTAGAACAATTCTTCATGGGATACCAAAAGGATTTCCTTTGTGTTACATTACACATCACTGCTTATCATTCTAGATTTGTTTGCAATATATAGCTCTATTGTTTCATATGCATTGCTTATTTCACAGAAGATGATCGATAGACAGGTAGAACTGTGGGCACACACATCAGGCTACATTCTGCAGAACATTTTATATGTATCATTTTCTAAAGAATAATTCCAACTAAGACATTCAGACTAAGTACGAAAGCCTACATTATGCTAACACAAAAAAGCAATAAAATAAAAATTGCCAAAGCTTTTAGTTTTGGAACTCTTAATGTGGTCAACTAAAAATGATTTACTGTTTCCAAAAAGTTTTTTTTCCCCCTACAAGAAAATCCTCTCTCTGGAAATATCAGATGTCTTCATAGTTATTTGATATTTCTGCCCAGAAGAATCTGGGGAGAGAAAGAAAAGAAAGAAAGTGGGAAAGGCCAAGAGAGCACAGGAAACCCCTCTTGGAATTTCAAAGGCAAAGAAATGTGGAATAAGTTAGCTATGCCAAGGCAGTTAATATAGAAAGCCTGAAGAACTGAGTAAAGAAAAGAAATATTCATATGAAGAACCATGTATCCATTATACATGTAGGTTCATATTAAATAAATGAAGCTGAAAGAAAACAATTAAAAACTGCTTATAAGAGACATTTAGGAAATATTTAGTACATATAATTAGAAGACATAAAAATTAGAAGGCTGGGATCAATGAAGTAGCCACTCAAATACGCTCCTGAAATGCAAATAGGCTCTTGCTATTGCTGCTTTTCTTAGTTTTTTATAGGTTGGTGTAAACTAATTGCAATTTTGCATTGTTGAAACTTGAAATTTGATATTGGAATACATTCTTAAATAAATATGGTTATGTTATTTTGTTGTTGTTGTTGTTCAGTCACTAAGTCGTGTCTGACTCTGCGACTCTGTGGGCTGCAGCATGCCAGCCTTCCCTGTCCTTCACTATCTCCTGGAGTTTGCTCAGGCTCATGTCCCCTGAGTTGGTGATGATATCCAACCATCTCATCCTCTGCCACCCCCTTCTCCTTTTGCCTTCAATCTTTCCCAGGATCAGGGTCTTTTCCATTGAGTCAGCCCTTCACATCAGGTGGCCAAAGTATTGGAGCTTCAGCTTCAGCATCAGTCCTTCAAATGAATATTCAGGGTTGATTTCCTTTAGGATTGACTGGTTTGATCTTGCCACACAAAGGACTCTAGTTCTTCTCTAGCAGCACAATTTGAAAGAATTAATTCTCTGGTGCTCAGACTTCTTTATGGCTCAACTCTCACATCCATACAGGACTACTGGAAAAACCATAGCTTGGACTATATAGATTTCTGTTGGCACAGTGACGTCTCTGCTTTTTAATATGCTGTCTAGGTTTTTCCTTCCAAGAAGCAAGCGTCTTTTAATTTCCTGGCTGCAGTCACCATCTGCAGTGATATTAGGGCCCCCAAAGAAAATCTGTCACTGCTTCTACTTTTATCCCTTCTATTTGCCATGAAGTGATGAGATCAGATGTCATTATCTTCACTTTTTGAATGTTGAGTTTTAAAAGCCAGTTTTTTTTGTTTTTCACTATCTTCTTTCACCCTCATCAGGAGGCTTTTTAGTTCCTCATCACTTTCTGCCATTAGAGTGGTAATATCAGCATATCTGAAGTTGTTGATATTTCTCCCAGCAATCTTTATTCCAGCTTGTGATTCATCCAGTCTGGCATTTTGCATGATTTATTCTGCATAGAAGTTGAATAAGCAGGGTGACAATATACAGATTTATAGTACTCTTTTCCCAATTTTGAACCAGTCCATTGTTCCATGTTTGGTTCTAACTGTTGCTTCTTGTCCTGCATATAGTTTTCTCAGGAGACAGGAAAGGTGGTCTGGCATTCCCATCTCTTTAAGAATTTTCCAGTTTGTTATAATTTATACAGTCAAAAGCTTTAGCATAGTCAATGAAGCAGAAGTAGATGTTTTCTGAAATTCCCTCACTTTCTCTATTATCCCGTGAATGTTGGCAATTTGATTGCTGGTTCCTCTGCCATTTCTCAACTCAGCTTGTGTGTCTAGAAATTCTTGGTCCACATACTGCTGAAGTGTACCTTGAAGGATTTTGAGCATAACCTTACTAGCATGTGAAATGAGCTCAATTGTGTGGTAATTTGAACTTTCCTTGGCATTGCCTTCTTTGGGATTGGAATAAAAACTGACCTTTTCCAGATCTGTGGTTATGTTTTACATCATTTTAATGCACATTTCTCTTTTTATGTTATTTTGCTAATAACTTATCACTTGCTGTTTATTTTATATTTATTTTAGACTAGGGAATTGATGTTAGACAAAAAGCACATTCAAGCGATTCTCTTATTCAAATTCAAAATGGGCAGTAAAGCAGTGAAGACAACTCACAACATCAACAGCACATTTAGCCCAGGAACTGCTAATGAACATACAATGCAGTGGTGCTTCAAGAAGTTTTGCAAAGGAGATAAGAACCTTGAAGATGAGGAGAA
Source organism: Bubalus bubalis (assembly GCF_019923935.1). Classification (NCBI taxonomy): domain Eukaryota; kingdom Metazoa; phylum Chordata; class Mammalia; order Artiodactyla; family Bovidae; genus Bubalus; species Bubalus bubalis. The sequence continues at coordinate 74,801,784 of NC_059166.1, read as the reverse complement.
CAGTGGCTGGCCATCAGAAATTGACAACGGCCAGTTGAGAGGATCGTCAAAGCTGATCCTCTTACAACTACCAGAGAAGTTGCAGAATAACTCAATGTCGACCATTCTATGGTTATCTGGCATTTGAAGCAAATTGGAATGGTGAAAAAGCTTGATAAGTGGGTGCCTTGTGAGCTGACAGCAAATGAAAAAAGACATCATTTTGAAGTGTCATCTTCTCTTATTCTACACAACAAGGAACCATTTATCGATTGAATTGTCACGTGTGATGAAAAGTGGCATTTCTACAAGCAAACAGTGATGACCAGCTGAGTGGTTGGGCTGAGAAGAAACTCAAGGCACTTCCTAAAGTCAAACTTGCACCAAAAAAAATCATTGTCACTATTTGGTGGTCTGTTGCCCGTCAGATCTACTACAGCTTTATGAATCCCGGCAAAACCATTACATCTGAGAAATGTGCTCAGCAAATCAATGAGATGCACCAAAAACTACAATTTCTGAAGCCAGCATTAGTCAACAGAAAGAGCCCAATTCTTCTCCATGACAATTCCTGACTCCACATCTCACTACTAATGCTTCAAAAGTTGAATGAATTGGTCTACAAAGTTTTGCCTCATCCACCACATTCACCTGACATCTTGCCAAATGACTGCCACTGCTTCAAGCATCCTGACAACTTTATGCAGGAAAAACGCTTCCACAACCAGCAGGAGGGAGAAAATATTTTCCAAGAATTCATTGAATCCTAAAGCACAAATTTTTACTCTACAGAAATAAATAAACATTTCTCATTGGCAAAAATGTGTTGATTGTAATGGTCCCTATTTTGATTAATAAAGATGTATTTGAGCCTAATGAAAATGATTTAAAATTCAAGGTCCGAAACCACAATTACTTTTTCACCAACCTAATATTTAAGGTAGTTGTATTAGCGTTCTCTAGCAGCCATCAAATTAAAAGACGCTTACTCCTTGGAAGAAAAGTTATGAGCAACCTAGATAGCATATTGAAAAACAGAGACATTGCTTTGCCAACAAAGGTCTGTCTAGTCAAGGCTATGGTTTTTCCAGTGGTCATGTATGGATGCAAGAGTTGGACTGTGAAGAAAGCTGAGTGCCGAAGAATTGATGCTTTTGAACTGTGGTGTTGGAGAAAACTCTTGAGAGTCCCTTGGAGTGCAAGGAGATCCAACTAGTCCATTCTAAAGGAGATCAGCCCTGGGTGTTCTTTGGAAGGAATGATGCTAAAGCTGAAACTCCAGTACTTTGGCCACCTGATGCGAAGAGTTGACTCATTGGAAAAGACTCTGATGCTGGGAGGGATGGGGGGCAGGAAGAAAAGGGGATGACAGAGGATGAGATGGCTCGATGGTATCACCGACTCGATGCACATGAGTTTGAGCGAACTCCAGGAGATGGTGATGGACAGGGAGGCCTGGCGTGCTGTGATTCATGGGGTTGCAAAGAGTCAGACACAACTGAGCAACTGAACTGAACTGAACTGAACTGAGAGGAGACCTGGGTTGGATTCCTAGGTTGAGAAGATCCCCTGGAAAAGGAAACAGCAATCCACTCCAGTGTTCTTACCTGGGAAATATCCTGGACAAAGAAGCCTGGCAGGTTACAGTCCATGGCATCACAGCTGAGTGACTAAGCCACCAACATCAGAGAAACAGAACCAATAGAAAATATATGTTTATATATATAATACAGTATAATAATTTAAAAATTAGCCTATTATATTTAAATTTTAATAATTTAAAAATTCTATAACATACTAGAAAGAAAGAAATAATATAATAATCAGAAGATCAAGAAACAATCACATATATATTAAAATTTAATATATGACAGAGGTACCATATCAAATGATTAATAAAGAAATTTTTATTTAATAAAAAAGCTAGCCAACTACTTGAGGAAAAAATCCCTAACTCATACCACATAGCAAAATAAATTACAAATTTACTAAAATTAAATATTAAAAGTTGAAATTCTGAGATGCAAGAAGAAAAGTGACAGCTATTCAATTTTGAGGTGAGAGATAGTATTTTAAATCATAAGTAATATATTTGTAAAAATCTGTCATGTTTTCCAAAACACACTCAAATTAGTGAGAAAAGTAGCATTGTTTCACATTTTTGCAAATCCCTTTAATGCCTGGCTTAACAGAAGACATCTGGATTCTCATATCTGCTTCTGCATTCATCTGTAGTGATATCATATGTCATGTAACTTCTGGAAATCTGCACTGTAAACTTGTGAAAGAATAAAAGTGGAAAAGGCAGATATATTTTAGTATTATAATGAAAATAGCTTTGACCTTTTAGGACTCCAGAAAAGGTCTCGGAGACTCTGAGGGGACTCTGAATCATACTTTGGAAACTCCTGTTATAGATTGATGTGAATCTTTAAATTAATAACACATCTCTGAGGGACAATTTCATCTGCATCGCTCTGAAAAGATTTATCTGCATTACCTGTAGTTTCCTATAAATTATCAGTTTCCTTCCCCTCTGGAGTTGCAAAATAGTCCTAAGCGATCAAAGATCAAAGATGTACACTCTTAAGGAATTGGATAATCTCTTAAAAGGTACAGAAGGGCAGCTGTAGACCTATAATCCCTTCTGCCCATTTCTCAATCTATCCTTCCCCTGCCACCTTGCAGCACTAGCTTCTACCACATTAAACACACTGATACGTTAAAATTAGTTGAGGACCTTGTTGGATGGTAATAAAATCAGAAGAAGGGAAAATTGAAATTCCTCCCAATGTAGTTAATGCAGTCACTTCTTTATACTTCTACACATAGATTCTCATAGAATTCCTTCCTTTCCAATTCTCTTCAAAAAAAAATTAATTTTCCTAAAGAAATACTTCTTTACCTTCCTATTTCAGTCCTTTGCTCATGTTTGGGGAATCTTACCACTTTCTTCCGTGGTAGAAATTTCTCTTTTTCATCTCTTTTATATTTGGCAACTTGAATGGCCCCTCTAACTTTGGTCAAATGTTTATAGGAATCTCTTTGGTTCAAGAAGTTGGGATGTATTCCTGTTACATGATTAAATACGACTGTTTCAATTCTAGTTCAGCAAGTACACAAGAGGAAAATGTGTTTTCTTTTCCCACTAGATCATCTAGTAGGTCATGCTTATCATGGTGGGCACCAAGATTATAAAACCAAATCTCAAATCCAAAATATATTCATGCACACCTGCATACATGTATGAGTGTATGTCTGTGTCTGTGTGAAGAATAAAAGGCTATTGTTAAAACTTTTATCTTTACCTTTACTTCCTCAGAAAAATGGGCTCTGCCATTATTATTCTAAGAAGAATTTGACCCTTTCATGCCCCAGCTTACTGTTATATTATTACAGAAGACATAACACTAAGTATTAAAAAGTGGCTTAGCCTTTGTTCCCTTTCCTGAGAAGTGCTTGCCTGCATGTGTGCTCAGTTGCTCAGTCATGTCTGACTCTTTTTGACCCCAAAGACTGTAGTCTTCCAGGCTCCTCTGTCCATTGAGTTTTCCAGCTTCAATTAAAATTTTTATGATTTAGCCTTCTAGAAAAGTGTGTTTGAAAAGGGAGTAATTTCAGGTAGGGAGTACTCCATTTTGTATATAAGGTCTGTTGGTGTTTAGTTGCTAAGTTGTGTCTGACTCTTGTGACCCCGTGGACTATAGCCCTCCAGGCTCCTCTGTCCTTGGAGTTTTCCAGGCAAGAATACTGGAGTGGGTTGCCATTTCATTCTCCAGGGGATCTTCCTAAACCAGGGATCGAACTTGCATCATGTATTGGCAGGTGGATTGCTTACTACTGAGCCACCAGGGAAGCCCCTTGTATACAATACATGAACAAAAAGCTCTACACCAACAATGTGAACATGAGTAAGATGGAGAGGACATTTGGAAATGTACCAACATTGTGCTATCTTACCTTGTGATTTACACTAAGGCAGGGAGGACAAATCTATGCTTACTCTCATCATCAACAATCCTAAAAATCATTAATAATAAATCTGACCTTAGGACTATGGGAGCTACTTCTTCCTTTCCATTGTCAGTACAAAACAAGAGTAACGAGAAGGTCTAAGTGTCATTCTAGAGATTGAAAATTGGCTAACTTTGACCACAAAGAGCAGACTTCAGTGAATTATGCTATAAAAATCCCTTCTCCTTTTCCCCCTCTCTCTCCTTCTCCTTCTTCAGGAGCAGAGGCAGAAATTGCAGCAATATGAAGCTTTTAGTTTGAATGAGGATTGGCAAACTCTGATCCATGGATCAAATCTGACCCTCTACCTATTTTGGTACAGTCTGTGACCTAAGAATGTTTTTGATGTTTTTAAATAGTTGTGATTAATCCAAAAGAATAATGACATTTCATGATACGTAAAATTCAAATTTCAATATTTATAAATAAAATAATTTTGGAACAGCACACTCGTTTGTTTATATATCATTGCTTTCATGCTATATTGGCAAAGTTAAATAGCTGCAACAGAGACCTTATGTGATACTCTCATCACTTCACATTTTTATTTTTGTGCATTACAACTCACAGTGATGTAATTATAACTCAACAGCACTTCAAATGGCACACATATTGCTGTACCATGACATGATTTTTAAAAATTTCCACTGTGTATCTATCATGTCAACACAAGAAAAATAGAGAAAATTGGACTTTGAAAGTTATACTTTTAAGGCACAGTGTAGTATGGATTATTTTATCATTGAATTAGATGCTGAAAGATGGTATTTACTATTATGTGACACTATAGCTGTACTAAAATAATACAACATGCATCAACATTACCAAGCCAAGCATTCTATATAGAAAGAGTGTGTAGCTGGACAAATTTACCAAGCTTGTTAAAGTTTCTTGAACAGGAAGAATTGCCTCGATCAGTATTATTGAATACTGAATAGCTTTGCAAGGTTGTTTTCGCTGTAGCCCTGATAATGTCTCTTAATGAATTAAATCTAAAGCCATGAGACAATACAGACTTTAAAGTGAAAGTTACACAGCAGCGATGACATTTGGACAACTAATGTTTTTGTGAATGACAAATAATTTTAAGCTGCTTTATATACATCACATGCTGGCAAAAGTTAAAACAAGAATCAAGGTTTTTATCCCCATCCAAACTTACAGTGAGTATATTTTTGGAGCTTCAACTCTAGTTCCAGCAGCATTTTTCAGACCTTGAGGCAAGTGGAAAAGAAGTTTCATTATTTCAAATCCATTTAATTATACAATTGAGACACTTTCACCTAACCTTAATTGGAAGTGATTAATCTGAAGTACAAGGACATGCTAAAAGGCAAATATCAAAAGAGGAATCTAACAGAATCTTGTTAATGTACTTAAGTCTTTAAATATGATTAAAATCATATGCTGATGGATTGATAACACAAGTTGGCAATATTGTATCTATGAAAAGACATTTTGAAAGATAAAATACTCTATAAAATCTCATTAGAGATAATATTAATAGATTAATATTTATACTTGATTTTGATGTTAGGGAACACAACTTTGAACTCCAGTGAAGCAAAATGTTACACCCCTTTCTCAAAAAAAGCTAACTCCATTTTTTTTATTTGCAATCCTGTATTATAAAAGATTATTTTGTAATTCTCAAAATAATTTGACTACTGGAGTACACAATGATCATTATTAGATTTAAAAGCATATAGAAATGTGTTTTCTCTGTTATTATATAGGCACCTACATACTTAAATCCTTAATGTTTTCACTTAGTTCACATACTTTAAAGTATTTATTATCTGGGCCCTTACAGAAAAAAATTTTCTGACCTCTGATCTAAATGAAGTAAATTTGAGTTCTGGTTTCACCATCAGAAATCAGAAGAAACTGATGGCAGGAAGAAGATGCTGAAGGCCACAGACCACTGGGCTTGGGATGGGTTCTGTCTTGAGGACTGCAGGGAAAGAGATTGGCTGCAAGGGTCATATCTGAGGCTTTTTTCTCTTAAAGAGAGCAGAGGTTAGCATGGGATTAATTCTTCTATTGTCATAATTAACCAGGGGTCTTTGGAAATCTTTGATCTCAAGACCTTTAAGAAAGACTAGACCGGAGGGTTGTTTTTTTTTTTAATTTGCACAAATAAATAAAGCATTATTATTTCCCAATATTGTTAAATCCAGAAATTACTTATACATACACTAAAATAAATTCTGAAAGGTGCCCACCAACTTGTTAATATTGATTCTCTTTGGGTCACAGACTTATACATTATTTTACTATTTTCTTTTCTTTAACCTAAGAAAGCCTTCCTCAGCAATCAATGCCAAAAAATAGAGGAAAACAACATAATGGAAAGACTAGAGATCTCTTCAAAAAATTGGAGATACCAAAGGAACATTTCATGCAAAGATGGGCTCAATAAAGGATAGAAACGGTATGGACCTAACAGAAGAAGAAGATATTAAGAAGAGGTGGCACAAATACACAGAAGAACTGTACAAAAAAGAGCTTCACAACCCAGATAATCACAGTGTGATCACTCACGTAGAGCCAGACATCCTGGAATGTGAAGTCAAGTGGGCCTTAGAAAGCATCACTATGAACAAAGCTAGGGGAGGTGATGGAATTCCAGTTGAGCTATTTCAAATCCTGAAAGATGATGCTGTGAACGTGCTGCACTCAATATGCCAGCAAGTTTGGAAAACTCAGCAGTGGCCACAGGGCTGGAAAAGGTCAGTTTTCATTCCAATCCCAAAGAAAGGCAATGCCAAAGAATGCTCAAACTACCACACAATTGCACTCATCTCACATGCTAGTAAAGTAATGCTCAAAATTCTCCAAGCCAGGCTTCAGCAATACGTGAACTGTGAACTTCCAGACATTCAGGCTGGTTTTGGAAAAGGCAGAGGAACCAGAGATCAACTTGCCAACATCTGCTGGATCATCAAAAGAGCAAGAGAGTTCCAGAAAAACATCTATTTCTGCTTTATTGACTATGCCAAAGCCTTTGACTGTGTGGATCACAATAAACTGTGGAATATTCTGAAAGAGATGGGAATACCAGACCACCTGACCTGCCTCTTGAGAAACCTGTATGCAGGTCAGGAAGCAACAGTTAAAACTGGACATGGAACAACAGAGTGGTTCCAAATAGGATAAGGAGAACATCAAGGCTGTATATTGTCACCCTGCTTATTGAACTTATATGCAGAGTACATCATGAGAATCGCTGGGCTGGAAGAAGCTGGAATCAAGATTGCTGGGAAGAATATCAGTAACCTCAGATATGCAGATGACACCACCCTTATGGCAGAAAGTAAAGAGGAACTCTTGATGAAAGTGAAAGAGGAGAGTGAAAAAGTTGGCTTAAAGCTCAACATTCAGAAAAAGAAGATCATGGCATCTGGTCCCATCACTTCAAGGGAAATAGATGGGGAAACAGTGGAAACAGGGTCAGACTTTATTTTTTGGGGGGCTCCAAAATCACTGCAGATGGTGATTGCAGCCATGAAATTAAAGCTGCTTACTCCTTGGGGGAAAAGTTATGACCAACCTAGATAGCATATTCAAAAACAGAGACATTACTTTGCCAACAAAGGTCCACCTAGTCAAGGCTATGGTTTCTCCAGTGGTCATGTATGGATGTGAGAGTTGGACTGTGAAGAAAGCTGAGCACCGAAGAATTGATGCTTTTGAACTGTGGTGATGGAGAAGACTCTTGAGAGTCCCTTGGACTGCAAGGAGATCCAACCAGTCCATTCTAAAGGAGATCAGTCCTGGGTGTTCATTGGAAGGACTGATGCTAAAGCTGAAACTCCAGTACTTTGGCCACCTCATGCAAAGAGTTGACTCATTGGAAAAGACTCTGATGCTGGGAGGGATTGGGGGCAGGAGGAGAAGGGGACGACAGAGGATGAGATGGCTGGATGGCATCACTGACTCGATGGACATGAGTCTGAGTGAACTCCGGGAGTTGGTGATGGACAGGGAGGCCTGGAGTGCTGCGATTCATGGGGTCGCAAAGAGGACACGACTGAGCGACTGAACTGAACCTTTTTCCCTCTGATCTTTCTACAGCGGGTATTTGTTATTTTACTCTTTCTCTTGTCTTGAATCTTTTTTCCTTGATGTTTCCACAGTGATTATATTTCATTTTAAAATTTATACTTAAAAAAATTATCCTGACAAATTTTTACTATTTCTTTTCAGAAACCTTATAAGGATCTTTCTTTCTTATAATTGAAAGAAAGATCAGTAAGCTAGCTATCTTGTGTCCCCTGTAAACACTTTCTTTCATTTTATTTAAGAAAACCACATTTTAAAAAAATTAAAGGAATGCCCACATACAGAGTAGGAAATAATGTTCTTAAGTAACTGAATATACTCATATCATTAACAAACACAGAAGGCACCATTGTTGCTAAAGGAAATATGAGCATTTTTTTCCCTTAAAAAATAAAAGATATGTAAGACAGTCTAAATAAAAGGAATTAATAGGTTTCTTGTCATGACATTTTTAATTAAAAAAAAAAACAAACTTTTTTTTCCTCTTTTTTTTTTTAGTTTATTTGGCCACATAGGGGTCTTGGCTGTGGCAGGCTGCATCTAGTTCCCTAACCAGGGATCAAACCTGGGTTCCTTACATTGGGAGCACAGAGTCTTAGCCACTGGACTACCAGGCAAGTTCCCCCAAGAACAACTTTTTTAATAGAAAAAAAAATTACTTTTATGTGCATTAGTAAGCATTGTCTATTTTAAAAATATTTTCATTATATTTTTAAATATTTTCAAATTATATTTTTAAAAATCTAATCCATTTATATTATTTAAAGTTATACACAGTCCTGACCATTATACAGTCTTCTCATATTATGACTTATAATATGTCATTACTATGACATAATATGTGCTAAATGTCTAACAAATGCTAACACAGTCATATGTACATAACTGTGAATCTCAGAAAGCATCAGGTTTTATAAGTTATTTGTCTGAGATACACAGCAGCAGGGCCAGGTTAATTACATTGTCACATCCCAGAATACTGAGATACTATCACTGTTCCTGCCAATGATGTTTTCTTTGTTTCCATAGAGTTATATATTTACAGCAAAACTGTATATTTTTCTAAACAGATGTTTGTGTTTGTTCACTCTGTCGATGTAGAAAACACTTAACATTTTTGGATAATTTTAATGCTAAGAGATGGCATTGACTAATGTGAGTATCTTTAAAGCTCACCACAGCTGTCTAATAAATTGCATGTATAAAATCACAAGTTTACTTTTTCTGAAACTAAGGTCAATTCTTCCTGTCTTCTTACTAACCTTCAATATTTTCAGGAACAAATATGGAAGATCTAGAAAAAATCAGAACAGGGACTATTAAAATAGTTTTTCACTTCATTTCCCAACATCTTAGGGAAAAAATAAAAATCAGACTTTGTACAGATCAGCATTAAAAGATTATGTCTTGTCTGAACATAATCAGGCCAGGAAAATAACCACTTTTCAGGTAGCTCTTGTTTGCAAGTTTATAATCAAAAAGATGATATTTACCATTCCTAAGCTCTTCAAAGACGTAGAGGATAAAGGAGGACTTTTTATAATAATGTCTTTAGAACAGATTTTCATGTGAAGGCAGAATAGAATCACCAGTATTCTTTTTGTCAACATACTTCTGGGAGGTACATTAGGATTAAGTCTACTCTAATTACCATTTGTTAGCTGACAAAGGTGGGTTTTAAACTAATGAGTTCGAACATGAAGTTTGCATGTGTATGAAAAAAAGAAAGAAACAAGATCAAGTCAAGCTAGTCTTTATCACTTGTCTGGCGATCAATCACATGCCTTCCATAGAAAACTGTTAGTTTTCTATCTGAAGTATTCGCTTTGATATACCTTAGAGAAAAACAAGATGTGCATTGAAAATAATCTGCCTTCCTTCATCTTCTTGGCTTTGTAACTTTTAAAAGTAGCTCACTTTTTTAAAGACAGTAATTTCTTTATTACATGCATGTCATTATTCTACAAGTTAAGTCTTACTTTTCTGTTATAAGGTTCAATAACAAAATCTTAATAGTCATAAGAAAGGAGGTTCCCCTGAGGATAAGATATATATACCTTATTTGATTTGCTTATTAAATATTTTACTATGCTTATCCAATTATTACTTCTTTTAAAGGGTACCTTTTGGAATATGGAGTTTAAATAGTCATTTACTCTAAGTAGTAAAAAAAAGGCTGCACATCTTAAATAGGTTTGGCTGACAATTTAAAATAATCACTCTTTAAAGAACTGGCCAAATTTTCCATCATGGAAGCAGCATCCCCAGGCAATATGAAAAGCAAGGCTGTAAAAGAATTGAGAGGGAAGGACAGAGGACAGTAGGCCCAAGACAGAGGATTCCCTTACTTGGGGCACGTTTTGTTCAGTGGCGTCAAAGGGGAGAGGGCTACAAAGTTAATGATCTGTCTCTCTGGTAGTAAAAATTTGCTTGGCAAAATTTTTACTAAAATCAGAACTGGTAAAGAGTTCCACTTTACTTCTCCCAATGTCCAATCAGTTACTAAACCCTGGAGTTCTTATTAAAAATTTATGTTGGACACATTAACAGAATGTATAAATGTATTATTTAATACTTGGATAAATGAATAAGCAAACACATTAATGAATGAGGCACAGCGATGAAGGCTCTTTTCACTTACTATCTCTCAGGTGAGACGCTGTATCCTGATTCTAAGAACACCTTTCCAAACACAACAGTTAGTGGATGAGCCCAAAAATCAGCTTGCAATTCTACGAACGGGAGATGGAATCAAGTTCAGTATCAAGACCTTCATTTAAAGGACAGAAAAGCATTTTGAAAAATCAGAATAGAAGAGAATGTTGAAACTAAAAACCTAGTTAGTAAATACTGCTTATCTCTGGTACACAAGACATCTTGTCTTGCTGGTGACGTGACTCCGTTGTAAGGGCCACCCCCTGGGGGTGCTGAGATTCCTAAAAATACTTCCTAGTCATCCAAGAAAAACTTCCTAGGCAACCAGGATTATGTCTTTGGATCACATGTGGCCAACAGGTGGGTAGAGTGGCAGGAGGCTGGAGAAAAAAAGGCAGGAGATACAAGGCAGAAACCAACCAAATTCATTTAACTTCAGCTACTCTTCTCATTTTTTAGTGTGGCTCAGGCTATATTTTAAAATTATTATACCAAGGCTTCTGTGGCGGCTCAGTGGTAAAGAATCTGCCTGCCAATGCAGGAGACACGGGTTTGATCCCTGATCCTGGAGGATCCCTCATGCCTCAGAGTAACTAAGCCCAGGTGGCATACCTACTGAGCCCCTGGGCCACAGCTACTAAATCCCTCAAGCTCTAGAGCCCAAGGTCTGCAACAGGAGAAACCACTGCAATGAGAAGCCCTTGCAATGCAACCAGAGTAGCCTCCACTTGCTGCAACTAGAGCAAAGCCCACACAGCAATGGAGATCCAGCACAAACAAAAGTAAATAAATAATTATTTTAAAAATTACTATGCCATTATTTTACTATATTTTATCATTTAAATGCTACAGAATTTATGTTGGCGTGTAAGTTTTGTTTGTCCTTTGAAACACAACTAATTTGTTGACCATTTGACCACACACAAACTGTAAAGTAGCAATCTTTTTTCAAAGATCTTGAGCTATCTTCTACTAAGCTGAAAGCAAGAAATAAGAGAATCTTGCAAAAACTTCACAATACTTTCACATGAGTGGAGACCTAAGGGGTTTAGATAATTCAGATAAATGCACAAACGTGTAAGTGCTTGTCAAATTCAAGCCTTTTTCCATTTTTCTCTTTAGTTTTTATGGTATCAGTTGCAGAAGACTGTTCAGCCTCCAGGCAAGACTTGGATATTTCATATTTCTCTTAGCTGGAAATTAGAAAAAGGAACACATTCCATATGAAAGACATTTTTGAAAGACAAGTATGCAGAAATATTTGCTCTAATAGTATCTATCTTACATAGAAAATAACCCTAAGAAAAGAAAAGCAAGTTTTGTTGGGACGCCTTGTATGACATGCATGATAATGTTCTCTCTGGTTTATGTCACAATGCTGTACTTTGCTAAAACAATGTTTACCTTGATTTGGGGTTCCTCATCTTGTCTTCCTCTTCCTGGCTTGGCTTTAGCTTTTAAACTAAAAATAAAAATAAATGAAGGCAGAGAAAAATTTTTACAAGCAAGTGTCTTATAAGAAATAATAGCAGACTCATAAAGTTTTATCTTTTTTGATTTATTCCAACTTGAGATGTACTAAAAAATGTAAGGCAAGTTTTAACATCATGTCCTTTAATCTAAATGCAGTACTTTCTTACCTACTTTCATTAGTGGAATTTACAAATTTTAAAGTTTAAGTACATGAAAAATATTTAAATCTTAGTACTGCCAGTCTCTCCTAGGATTCCCCTTATAAATTTTTCAGGGAGACAGAGACGACTTGTAGGAAACTTGGCATCACTTCTAATGTTACCAAGTTAGATTGTGTGTGACAGAATGTCCGATTTTCAATAAATACCATTTCAACAAGTACTAAACTTGAAGATAATCTCACTGAGATCTGAAGTACAATATTCCATATCAGATTGGAAGTTGTACACAGAGTTTTGATATTCAGAAAAAGTAACATTTCAGTTGCAGATATATTTTATAGGCTAAGACTTAAGCATACTCCAAATACTTAATATCAAGTTATGGAAAACAGCATGCAAAGTTTTCATTTTTCCTAGCAAACAGGCACTCTGAAAACTCTAAACAAGAATAAGTTTCTTTGAAATGTATTATGCTTTTAAATCAAAGACTTATTTGAAAAAAAAATGATGCTCTTCTCTTCACAGTAGAGTTGGAGAATGTTTACTAGTCACTCTTGTGGGCAATATTAGACAAAAATATTAGAAATCTTTTAACATGCCAAGCTAACATTTAGTAGTTTTCTGAAAGGTCTGCAAAGCATCTACAAACATTTCTGTAAACAGACTAATTTTTAAATTGAAAAAAATTCTTGCTTCTATACTAGTGAAAAGTTAAATGGTCTATGAAACTTGTTATGTCTTTGGAAATAAGCTGTTTCTTGGCGAAAAAAAAAAAAAAAAAAAGACAGTAGGCCACTCGAGGTCATTCCTTCTGAGTCACTAACTTAAGGGCAAAGCATGGTGTTTTAAATGCCAGTAAAGACATAGCCCTCTTGACTGTGCTCCTCGTTTTCATGATACAGTCTCATGTTTTGGATATTTTTGGTTTAATGAAATTCAAATCATGTTGACAGGACATTCTGGGAGCTTGTGTGCAAGCAGTTAGTCTCATTTCATCCTGGTATCTCCCTAAGAATGGCCATATAGCAGAGGCTAATCCAATCTTTATCGAGCTGAATTCATCTCAGATGGGCTTTCTTCTTTCCTAATAATTTTACACTGTGACTTGTACCTGTTTTCTTCATTGTGTGTCTACATTAGAACACATCTTGCTGATTTCTGCACCACGTAACAGGAACAAGATGTATATGATCGCCTACTCGATTCTGAGCCTGAGGTGAATAAACAGTAAAATTTTGGGAGTTCCAGGAAGGGGTAGTAGGCAGAAGGAATGTGCTGCCAGGCATTTTCCTGTCTACTGGGGAATTTGGTGCAGTAGAAGTAAACACAGGTTTAGAGGTAAAATGGGCACATTTTCAAACGGCCACCCTTCCCTCAAAGTGTAACTGTTCACTGAACTTTGGTTTTTCATCAGTAAAATGGGAAGAGTAAGAGTTACCTGTTGGGATGTTGGGAAGATAAAATGTTACATGTAAGGCATTCAAAATAATGCCAAACACACAAATAGTAGCTGTTACAATTTGAACTATAAAGATTGCATGCATGAGTGCTCAGTCACCTCAGTTGTGTCTGCCTCTTTGAGGCCCTGTGGACTATGGTCCGCCAGGCTTCTCTGTCCATGGAATTCTCCAGGCAAGAATACTGGAGTGGGAGTGTCGTGCCCTCCTCCAGGGGATCTTCCCAACCTAAGGGAGAACCTGCGTCTCCTGCATTGCAGGTGAGTTCTTTACTGTTGAGCCACTGGGGAAAGATTATGGTGTTACAAAATAAGAAATTTTCTTTTTTTAGGTCACATTTTGGGGCTTCCCTGGTAGCTCAGATGGTAAAGCGTCTGTCTACAATGCAGGATTCCTGGGTTTGATCCCTGAGTTGGGAATATCCCCTGATATCCCCTGAGGTCACATTTTTAACTAGATGTGCTTCAGCCTGTCAAAAGAAGCCTCAAATTGCTCCCTCTCATTTCGTCAATATGTTCTTAAGGCTGACCTCATCAGAGAATTCCGTTGCCATTGAGAAGACAGCTGAGAGCTCAGTCACTACATATAGCATCTTCCCTCCCAGGGTTGGAGAGCCATTCAGACGCTGCATTTATGATTAAAATGTTAGAAACAAGCAACATCCCCTAGAATCAATCAATAAAGTCCTTGGACATCTCTCTGACAAAAGACAAAGAGTCACACATTGGCTTACAAGATAAAGTCCAATAATAAAAGCTAGTGTACTTCCTTGGGTACAACTCCTTGAATATAGTTCCTTTCAATTGAAGATCTAGGAAGTAAGGACACAAATTATATCCCCTTCGCATTAGTCAGGGTTCTCCTGAGAAAGAGAACCAATAGGATCTTATGTATATATAGGTATTAGGTTGGTACAAATGTAATTGCAGTTTCAGATCATGGATTTAAATCATTATAACTAGGCTCAGACAAATCAAAATAGGAGCCATTACAATCAACACATTTTTCCAATCAGAGATAAGTTTGTTTATTCCTGTAGCATACATATCCATGCTTTGAATTTCAATGAACTCTTGGAAAGCATTTTCTGCCTCCTGCTGGGTATGGAAGCATTTTCTCTACTAAAAGTTGTCAAGATGCTTGAAGAAGTGGTAGTTGAATGGTGAGAGATCAGGTGAATATGGTGGATGAGGCAAAACTTCGTAGACCAATTCGTTCAACTTTTGAAGTGTTGGTTGTGCGACTTGCGGTCAGGCGTTGTCATGGAGAAGAATTGGGCCCACTCTGTTGAACAATGCTGGCTGCAGGTGTTGCAGTTTTTGGTGCATCACATTGATTTGCTGAGCACGCTTCTCAGATGTAATGGTTTTGCCTGGATTCAGAAAGCTGCAGTGGATCAGACTGGCAGCAGACCACCAAACAGTGGCCATGAACTTTTTTGGTGCAGGTTTGGATTTGGGAAACAGCTTGGAGCTTTTCAGTCCAACCACTGAGCTAGTCATCACCAGTAGTCGTATGTATAAATTCTACTTTCAATTGCATGTAATAATCAGATTGAGAAATGGTTTACTGTTGTTGTATACAATGAGAAGATGAAACTTCAAAAATGATATTTTTGATTTTAGGTCAGCTCATGAGGCACCCACTTATAGAGCTTTATCACCTTTCCAATTTTCTTCAGATGCCAAATGACCATAGAATGGTTGCATTGCCAAATTCTTGTGCAGTTGTAACAGGATCAGTTTCAATGATGGCTCCCATTGGTTGTTGTCAACTTCCAATGGCTGGCCACTGTGTTCCACATCTTAAAGCCTCTCGTTTCAGTTGCAAAACTTCTTTAATCACCACTGCACTGTACATTTGTTAGCAGTTCCTGGGCCAAATATGTGGTTGAATTGTCTCTGCTTATTTAAGACTAATTTTGAACTCAAATAAGAAAATTGCTTGAATTTGCTTTTTGTCTAACACCATTTCCATGGTCTAAAATACACATAAATTATGCAGTAAGATACTGGAGTGGGTAGCCTATCCCTTCTCCAGGCGATCTTCCTGACCCAGGAATCAAGCTGGGGTCTTCTGCATTGAAGGCAGATTCTTCACCAGCTGAGCTATCAGGGAAGACAATAAGTTACTAGCAAAGAAACATAAAGTGAGAAAAGCACATCAAAATGATGTATAACATAACTACATTTAAGAATGTATTCCAATGTCAAATGGCAAATTTCAACAATGCAATAGCCCTAATTACTCTTGCATCAACCTAATATATGCTCTGGAGTTCCAGAGGCCTGTCTTAATTTTGTGCTGTCTTTATCTTTTAGTTCAAGCTGATGTAATGACTTCTAAAACCTTATGGGTTTCCTTCTTATTAATTTACTTTCCACTCCATTAGATAAAAGTCAAACCAATAGATTTCTCTGAGCCAGTCCCTCTTGATCTTGGGCTCCCTGGGCTGGAGATGTAAGCTTGTGAATCATTAATGTAATATATAATAATTGAAGCTATGGATGTGGATGAAACTTCTTGGAGTGACAGAATAAACAGAGACTAGAAGAATTTTTATGATCAAACTTATGCTGTTAAAAAAAAAAGAAAGTTTAGCAAAAGTAAAAGAGAAAGATAAACTAGGCTTTTGTTTTTTTCCTGGTAGCATGGCCTATGGGATCTTTGTTCCCTAACCAGGGATCGAACCTGGCTCTCAGCAGTGAAAGCACAGCGACTTAACCACTAGACCAACAGGATATTCCTGAGATCATTTGTTTTTGCAAAGACTATGATAGGCTAAGATCTGATAATTTTAATACATAAAATGTTCTTATAAATAAAATTAAGGTTATTTGAACTTTGCCAGGGGAAGGAGATAGTTAGGGACTTTGGGAAGGTCATAGACACACTGTTTTATTTAAAATGGATAACCAACAAAGACTTATTGTATAGCACATGGAACTCTACTCAGTGTTATGTGCCAGGTTGGATGGGAGGGAAGTTTAGGGGACAATATTTTCATCTGAACCTACTACAGCATTGTTAATCAGCTATACCTCAATACAAAATGGTTTTGGTGTTAAAAAAGTAAAAATTTAAAAATAAACAAATAAAACTAAAGTCATTAACATATCAGAAGAAAAATGGTCAAAGGAAACATACATCAGATAATGAAGTACAAGTCCCTTAACAAGCTGTCAGTGACCTGCAAATAATTTTTTAAAACCTTTAAAAATATCAAATTGAAAAGATTCTTTTGAAGTATTGAACTCAAACTCAGGAAGGGTGAGAATAGATTAGCACTTACATATAGAACTGGTGGGGCTTCCCTGATAGCTCAGTTGGTAAAGAATCTGCCTGCAATACAGGATACCCCAGTTTGATTACTGGGTTGGGAAGATCCGCTGGAGAAGGGATAGGCTACCCACTACAGTATTCTTGGGCTTCCCTTGTGGCTCAACTGGTAAAGAATCCACCTGCGGGAGACCTGGGTTCTACCCCTGGGTTGTGAAGATCCCTTGGAGAAGGGAAAGGCTACCCACTTCGGTATTCTGGCCTGGAGAATTCCATGGACTGTATGGTCCGTGGGGTGGCAGAGTTGGACACAAATGGGTGACTTTCACTTTCATACTACTGGTGGGGCTGTAGTTTGATACAAGAGGGCAATATTTGAGCAACATAAAAGAAGACATTTAGAAAGTTTATTTATTTAGTAATTTCTAGAAAATGAATTTTAAAAAGTAGTTAAATATTTATGTGTGAGAATGTTCATTGAAAACACCATTTTTTACAAGAATGATAATTGAAGCATCAATTTTAACAAAAAAAAACCTGGAACTATCAATATTTTCAACAATAGAAGAATGATGAACTATATTATGAGGCACACATAGAATTAAGAATTTCAAAACTAATAACAACTATGCTTTAATGAAATAGAAGCATGATCATAATATGATGCTAACTGAGGAAAGCAAGACATAAAACTGTGTAAAATATGATTCCAATTTAGTTTAAAATATATACATATTATAATTCAGAAAAAATATATCAAAATGTTAATACCATTTACCTTTGTGTGATGCAATTATGAAAGATTTCTATTTTCTTCTTTATTCTATCTAGCTTTCTCTTTCATTTTCCCACAATAAGCATGAATTACTTCAAAAAAAATAAAAAAATGAGCCTAAAATATGTGGTACTTACAGGCTTTTCTTTGTACAATTGCACCAGTGAAAACTAAGTGCTGTCGTAAAGACCCTGTGGAAAAAGTGGCCATCCCAGCACAGATGGCAGGATAAAAACGCTATATGGGGAGCACGGAGAAATTCAGACTGAATCAAAACAGAGACAATTCCCTTAGGTGGGATGTTTTCTGAAAATCTGGCACAGAAACCACTTATCCGTACTAGATCTTGCCCAGAAACCTTAAAAGAAAAACAAAGAGAGCTGCTCTGGCTGAAAGCTGTACCCCTGATCCCAAGCTCTGCCGACACATGAGGTCTAAGAAACACTTTGAAAATCAAGAAAATCATCTTATGCTAAAGTTTCTCATCAACCACTCCCTAATCATGATGACCTGGAAACTGTCAGACTCTTTTGTGTAACTGTCATGTTCGACTATGTATTACAGCCTAAGAACACTTAAACAATTCTCATGTCAGGATAGATTGGTCCCTAATTCTTCATCAATTCATTAGCCCTCTCTATTTAAGTCTTCCTTAAAAAATATTGTACTAGGCATTATAGGGCTTCCCATGTGGTACAGTGGTAAAGAATCTGCCTGCCAATGCAGGAGACAGGAGAGATGTGAGTTCAATCCCTTCATCGGGAAGATCCCCTGGAGGAGGAAATGGTAAACCACTTCAGTATTGTTGCCTGGAAAATTCCATGGACAGAGGACCCTGGAGGGCCACAGTCCACGGGGTCACAAAGCATCTCAGGCGACTGCAGGACACATAAATTGCATAAGTACTTGGCCCAGAAGGATTCTACATGATCTTCAGAGTTAAAAATGTGAGCGCATCTGCAAATGCCTGTGGCACTGAGACACTGGGTCAGTTTTGGCTTGATCATCCTTGGCTGTGCTTAATACCAAAGGAGAAAGAATCCTCCCTGTTCCCAGGCAGGGCTGCAGCCTGGACAGGGACAGAATGCTGGCTTGCACAAGAATGGCTTCAGTTGGGCCATGCTGGAGCAAAGCTGCACTTAAACTAGCAACTCCAATTGTGGTGAGCAGGACCTGCTGACCCCTGAAGCATTATGACAGGTCTTATTTACTGAATCTACTTAAAACTTTTCAGAGGTTTCAACAGGTTACTTTTCCTCACTTGGATGCCAGTGGCTGCAGTGAAGATGAATGGGATGTCTCTTCCGGCTGTGTGGAAAACTATGGCACAAAAGCACATTCTAGAACTATACCAACCAGCATGTCACCATCAGCCACACATGGCTTTAAGCTCTTAAAATATGGCTAGTCTGAACTGACACATACGGTAATTGTAAAGGACACACCAGATTTCAAAGTAGGACAAAGAATGTAAAATATCTCACTAATAATTTTTCCTATTGATTACATGTTAAAATGATATATTTTTGGTATGTTAAGTAAAATAAAATACATTACTAAAATTATTTGCACCTTACTTTTAAATTTAAATACTAGAAAATTTTAAATTACTTCTGTGGCTTACATTTATGATGGGTATTAAATTTCCGCTGGACAGCACCGTCAGAATTTGTGCTGACAGAACAAACAGAACTGGGGCTGAAGTTGTTAGTCCCTCTGGTCTTATTTGTGATTTTTTTGTGTGGAGAGGAGATTCTTTGTTCTACGGATGAAGAGAGAGAAAACAGCCCTGTCCTTTTGAGTCACTGATGCATCAATTGGGGTTTGAGTTTCTTTGTGGAAGCAGGAAATACCAGTGACATTCCATAATAAATGAAGGAGATGTGGACTAACCCAAAAATGCACTCAGAATGAGCCTTCTGTTGGCTTGGGCCATAGTTAAGAACTGTGTTGACTCCTTTGGTCACTTTGATTCTGTTTTGTTGCCAACATGAAAAGGAGAATATTATTTAAACATATTTTTTAAAAGGAATGTGGGTACTGACCATCAAAATGAGCTCAGAACTGCTGTACATGATGAGGACTTGTCTTAACTTTTACTCAGGGATATATCCTCTTATATGGGCTTCCCAGGTGGCACAGTGGTAAAGAATTAATCTATCAGTGCAGGAGACAGAGGGGAATTGGGTTCCATTCCTGAGCTGGATGATCCTCTGGAGGAGGCAGTGGCAATTCACTCCAGTATTCTTGCCTAGAAAATTCCATGGACAGAGTCTGATTGGCTGCAGTCCATGTGGTCACAGAGAGTCAGACATGACAGGATGCACACACAAGGTTTCTTATATTTAGATCTAAACCTTTATGCAGAGTACTTTCCTCTAAAACTGAACACTAATCTTCTGGCTGAAGTCCATGAATTCGGACATGACATTGAGTTATTTATCCCTCCAAGCATCTTCATTCATCATTCAATATATTTTGAGAGTCTGAGTAACATAATGAAAGCGAAAGTGAAAGTCACTCAGTTGTGTTATGAGTAACATAGTGGTAGATTCTAGGATGGAGTTTACATTACACAGTCTCATACTTTCAATGGCCTTAGTTTTTTCATTTGTTTACTTAATATTTATTGAGCACTTAATATGTGCCAGGCAGTCAGCCAGCTATCAGATGCAATGGGTATAAAAAATAGAATAAATCACTGATCTCCTAGAAATCACAATCCAGTGTGGGAAGTAGACACTTATTAAATAATTATGTGTGAAAGTTCTGAGGAGCAGAAAGCAGAAAGCATTCAAAGCCCAAGTGGAAGGACAGATAGAAAGGGTACAGCTCCTCCAAATATAATGGGGGGGAGGGGGAAGAGATGCCCTAAATCCAAATAGCTACCAAAAAGAAGCCAGTGTATTTGATACAAACTCTATGAGGAGAACAAATGTAGCTGGGATGCCTAACACATCCCCATCTACATTGTCTAGGCATAAAAACCATTCTTTGGCCACTTGATACGAAGAGTCAACTCATTGGAAAAGACTGATGCTGGGAGAGGTTGAAGGCAAAAGGAGAAGAGGGCAGCAGAGGATGAGATGGCTAGATGGCATCACTGACTCAATGGACGTGAATTTGAGCAAACTGGGCATGTAGCATGGAGGGGAAGGGTTGGGAATGGGGTGTAGAAGGGGAGAGAGATGATGAGACCTGAAAACCCAGCCACAGGAGTTTTGCTACCGGAAATATTCAGTAACAGTTTTGACTTGGAGAAGATTGTAGAAGCCCAGTGGCAAGTACCAGTGGTGACCTGGATTGTATTAGTGAGTGTTAGCAAGGCTAGAACACCATGACCAAGGTCAGTCAGTCAAGGAACATTGCTCAGTGCCAAGGTCCCCAGTTTAGAAGAGGGGATAAGGACAGGCAGTTCCTAGTTTTTTTCTGGTTTAGGTCAGTGTTGCCCCAAGTGATTCTGATACACTTCCAGAAAAATTTCTCATTAGCTTCAGATATCTGCTAGACAGAGATATTTTTTGTGAGTGCAGCTGGGTGAGGGTCTGGATTAGGAACAAACACTTCAGAGGAGACTTTGCAGTGATTCTGATATGGACCCATCCCTAGAAAAGTACGACTGCTTTAGGAACGGAGGGGGAGAATTTTAGTGATCTTACCACCACAAAATTAGATAGACAACAACAGGGGGCAGGCAATGACAGACAGAAGAGATACAAGTCACGATCATGACCAAGTTTGCAAAAGGAAGACAGTGCTTTAAACAGACTTTGAAAGAAAATCACATTTTAGAAAGTTGGACGTAACAAGAATACAATATGTAAAAACTGCTTAGTCATTTAAATTTATTAAAAATTTTAATATCTGATATATGAATATATTTGTATTATAAAATATACAATACAGAAGTTTATATTTTAATATATAAATCAAGGCTGTAAAAATGTATTTCTTCTAGTCTCCAAATAAATACAGTTGACCTTTGAAACACCACAGGAGTTAGGGGTGCCAACTTCAAAAGTTCACATATAACTTATAGTAGGCCTTCTGTATCCTTGGTTCCTCTGCATTCATGCTTCCTCATCATTCCATGTTCCCAGATTCAATCGACCATGGATCTTGTAGTACTATGGAATATACCATTGAAAAAATGTACATTTAAGTGGACCCACGTAATCCAAAACTGTGCTGTTCAAGAGCCAATTGTATTCTCTATACTTTGTATATCTTGCTTACCAAATATTCAAATACATAATAAAATTCATTCATCAAGTCATTCTAATGATTTTAAAATCATTGGTGTGATTTTTGGTGATAGAGCTAAATGATTCCCCTTTCTCAGCTGAGATTTTCATATAAAGTTCTTACAAAGACTTCTCCATTAAAGTGAATTTCTCTCCAACAACCATCCAGTAGCAAAAGACAGTGGCCCTTTGTCATAACCTTACTGATAGAGGTTGGGAAGCCAGAGGAAGAGAAAAAAAAAAAAAAGATGAGAGAGAGAATGTATCTATCACATTTCTAGTTTCTGTAGACTTGACGGTTTAAAATCTGCCCTACGTGCTTGTACTAGAGACACCTGATCCGAACAACCTGATAATTTTGCTGAGTCACCTTGCTTTGGCCTCCTCTGCTTTCCTCCCTGTCAGGAGGAATCATCCTCCCAGGGCCACTCTTTTCAAAACAAACCAACCAATTCAGCGTCCACACCTCTCTCCACCTCCCACATCAGGCTTTCACACTCCTGGCCATCATCCAGTAGCCCTAGTCACTGCAGGGCCAGATGTGAGACAGCTGGGGACAGCCCCAGTGCTCCAAAGTCCCGGAATGATTCAGCTTCGTCAATCCCAAACCTGTCTTCCCTGCCTCACCTATTTCTTCTCACGGAAAACATGAGAAAGGCCCTTGCCCACAGGTTTTTCCCCTCTGACTCCTGACTTCCCGCTGCTCCCCTGTGGCCCTCCGTGGCATGCTGCGTATTCTCCCAGTTGGAACCTGCCTGTATAATAAACTACTTTTCCAGCATCCATTGTCTCCTTACCTGTAGGCTTTATCATCCTGCTGCTGCTGCTAAGTCGCTTCAGTCATGTCCGACTCTGTGCGACCCCATAGACGGCAGCCCACCAGGCTCCGCCGTCCCTGGGATTCTCCAGGCAAGAACACTGGAGTGGGTTGCCATTTCCTTCTCCAATGCATGAAAGTGAAAAAATAAAGTGAAGTCGCTCAGTCGTGTCCGACTCCTAGCGACCCCATGGACTGCAGCCCACCAGGCCTGTCCATGGGATTTTCCAGGGAAGAGTACTGGAGTGGGTTGCCATTGCCTTCTCCTTATCATTCTAAATAATAATAAATCTTATTAAAACAAAAGTGAGGTAGGAAGAGGGGTCAAGGGAAGTGGTTATCAGCCAATTCTAGTACCTGAGCTAAGAATGTGCATAGTTTGTCTGCTTTGTTCCATGAAAAAAGAGCAAGATGGTTGCCTCTTTGATGTCCAGTCAGGGAATAACTGGTGCTGGGATGGAAACGACTGGTTGAAGCCTAGCTAATAAGCAGAACAAATGAAGAAAGGGAAAGAAGAGGGAAAGAGAAACAAGGGTAATTGCTACCAGGCTCAACCAGTGCCAGTGCCTGGAAGAGGTGCAGGACCAGACAGGGGCAGAGATGGGAGGGCCCGGGAATCTTGAGGTTCCTCCATGGGGAGAACTGGCCAGAGGCCGTGGGAAGGAGACAGAGAGGAGGTTCCCACAGTCCCTTCTTGCATCTCACTTTCTTTGATCTTTGAAAAGGATCCCAAGAAGATCTCCTCCTCATAAACCTTTACACATGGTTCAGGAGTGGTCAGTCAGGTCAGTCCCTCCAGGGAAAAGTTTTCCAGTAAAGCAAATTGTCCTGATGCTACCTGAGTGGTTTAAGCCTCACTTGTGCTCTCTGTGCCCCAGGATTCTCCCAGATTCTTCAGCTGTCACCAAGTTCCTCCATAACGTGATGTGTGATCTCCCTTCTCTCGGCCAAGGACATTTGACCCCCAAAGAAATCCCTCAACACCTGAAACAAATAATAGGATCTCTTCAGCAGGCCTTCCAGTTCTGGGCCTTAGCGCCCACACCTAAACAGTTTTTCAAAAATCTTGGAATCAAAGCAGTATGTGGTTTCTGAGGAAAAACCACATGTGCTGAAATTCATTAACTAATTTTAGTACTTATCACATGTATTATTATACTATTTCCCAACTCGTGGAAAAATATTTCAATACTTAATAAGTAGTGTGCCTGTATTGACATGTGCCTCCTGAGTATAAGCCCTGGTTTATTCTATTTAAGAGCAATAAATTCAGCACTCTAAAGAAAGAAAACTTTGATAAACCTAACTAAAGAGATTTTAAGCAAAAGATTTGTATATATAAAGACAAATTGTGTGTCTATACACACATACACATGTACACGTATGTACACACACACACACACACTAAACTGACACTACTTTAAAAGTATCCGGTTTTCCTGAATATAGAAATCCCTTTCTTTTCACAGATTCTCAGTTTCACAGTCGCAGTGGTAGAGGTTCTCCATGCCAACAGAAGTACTCTTCCTTGCGGCATGAAAGGCTCTTTGTTGTTATGTTCTTGCGCTGGTTTCCCATTCAGTATTTTGCAGAATCCCACAGTTATTCTCCACTCTATCACAAAAAAAAGGAAAGCAAGTGGTACTTCAGAAAATTGGTACAATTGGTAGAAAAGGAGAGGGGAATCTGTAATAATTTTACATTATAACATCATAAATTCTCTTATTTAAAGAGAATTCAAGGTCATGTCTTTCAAAATAATGAAAGTTTCTATGAAAGTTAACAGTGCTGTCTGAGACCCTCTACCTATAACTGAATGTGTCCCATGATTCCTTGGGGACCTCCAGATCACTCTAGAAAGGCTCAGGATGCATGAGTGTCCGGGCCTGCAGAAGGGTAGAAGGCATCAGTGTCCCACTCCCTCTCACCGTTAGTTTGGTAACAGTACCATGATGTACCTTTAGGGAATCCCCTAACTCTTGCTCTCCCGTATGTTGGTATAGTTGTGGCTTACAGTCCCTGGGGCTGGAAGTGAGTTCCTGACCCCAAGCCAAATTCATAACATTCAATCTCAGGATATTAACTAGAATTTTTGTAAAAGAAATTCTTTCTCTAAAGCTGCTCAGCTGGTAAAATGTAAGTCTGAAGCCTTGGTGAACACTTTCACCATACTTCTGAGAAAGCTTCTGGGTGAAGCCAGTATATAGGAAAGAAAGCAGAGCCAAAGATGGTGAGGTAGACACAGACATGTATCTCTTAGGTTTCTCATCAGGGAATGACAAAATGCCCAGTTACAGGGAGCGTGGTCAGCAGATGGTCCAAAGTTGTCAGCTTCTTCAGAGTCTGCCTCGGCTCTGGACACCTGCCTCACCTGGGGTCATGCCCTTATGGCTCAGTCGACTTTAGTGACAGAGCAAGGTCGCATACAAAGCCTGACTATTGTGACTAATCTTCAGAAAGACTTCACAGTCAACTCTGGGTTCGTCAAGGTTTTGCAGAGCCTGTCTCATGGTTTCACTTCTCCCCCTGCCTTTCCCTCATGGGTAACAGCTTGCACTCTGAGCTCCATC
This sequence comes from Bubalus bubalis, assembly GCF_019923935.1. Lineage (NCBI taxonomy): Eukaryota > Metazoa > Chordata > Mammalia > Artiodactyla > Bovidae > Bubalus > Bubalus bubalis. The sequence goes on along the minus strand of NC_059166.1, from coordinate 74,776,295 downwards.
TCAGCATCTGCTTCTAGAATACTCTATCTGGGGTAGGTAGAAGAAAGCAGATGACTGATTAATTACTTGGAAAATCAGTTATGGCTGAAATAAATTTTCCCTCCATATAGATTGAATCAATAAAGTAGCAACTGAAAGGTTCTTGACAAGAAGAGCTGTATAGATCATAGCACAAAATTTTCATGGGAAATTCTGATAGCTGGTTGTACCTGAATATATCCTATTTTTAGAATTTCTAGCCACCAGCTCTCTCACTTTCCTTAAACTAATCTGATAATCCATCTTAATCTTCTCAGGTTTCTGAGAAATGAAATCTTGACACCCAAATTACTGAAGACTACATAAATCATTAATGAAAGAAGGAGGACTTGAGTCCAGAAATGTCTTATTTCAAAGCCTGTTGCAGGCATCAAGGGAAAGAAGGGCTGTGAGTTTGTTTCTAAGGTAAGGAACCACTGAGTCCAGGTATAGGGAGCTTAGAAAGGCAGAGACAGAGAAATGAGATTATGACCTCATATTCAGCCCAAATTTATATTTACTTCCATCCATAGCTTTTGTCTATCTCTTTTGACTCTGTTCTATAAAGCTGACTATAATTTGACTGTACCCTTGCTACTAACTGGAACACTTATAGCACTCCTGTCTCCTAATGGAGCTCAACAGAATGACTGTGGAGTACCACCTGCATTACTGACATCAAGAATTCAAATGATTAGGATGTAGTTTCTGCTCTTGAGGGGTTCATAATCTAGCGTGTGTAATATGGGTTTATAATGTAGTGTTTGTATATGTGTGACAGTGTCTGCAAAACAATTGTTATAATAAAATGTAACTATGAATGACTGATGATTAATTAACCCTAATTTATAATAATTTGGGAACAGTAGGTAGGGAGGCAGAATGGGCCTTGGATGGTTTCAGAGCAAAGGTAGCAGTGTTTAAAGCAACATGCTGTGTTCAAAGAATACCAAATAGCTCTATTTCACTAGGTTGTCAAATTCAAGGGGTTGAGAAAGGCATGACAAAAACTATCCAGAAAAGGCAGGAGTCAAGTCATGGAGGATCTTGGATGCCCTTGTCTAATAAGGCATTAAATGTTTACCCTTTAGATCAAGTCTGTATCTAAAGATATAGACTTGAAGAATTTTATACAGAAGAGGGACGTGATCATAATTAAACTTTAGAAAGATTATTTTAGGGCAGAGGTGGATTCAGGGCAAGACTGATTCACAATCCTGAGTGAATCACGAGTGACCACATCATGGTTGCCAAATGGGCACACTTTGAAACTGAAAAAGGAGCACTGTAATCATTCCACTCAGAAAATCAGCATAAACTGGGATCCTTTCTGGAAAACTAGATGTATGTTTATACCATCTGAAGGGATTTAAGGACACTGGGATCATTTACAAAGTTTCTGAAATGATCTAAGTTGGAGACAAACACCATGGAAGCAGTAGCAGTGGGGATTAAAAGGAAAGATGGATTTAGAGATAGAAGATAAAATTGGGACTCTTTGATTAATGATTGTAAAGGATGAAGAAGAGAGACCCTTTGCTTTTGGCTGTGACATGTTTCAGGTTTGGAAGATGTCCCATCTGTCCATACAAGAAAAAAGTAAACAAACTGAAAATCCGTGACTTTCCTTGGACCTGTCAGAGAACTGAAGTCACAATGCAAACCTACACTCCCCAATTCTAGCACGACAGAAGAATCCAGAGTCATAGCTGAGATATATTTACTGGGGAGGAAGCCTCTAGAACTATAAACTAGTAGGAACACAAACTGTAATTTTGTGAATTACTGGAGACTGAGTGTGGGCTAGCATGTGAGTGAGAAATTCCTTAAGGGCACTGGCTTAGGGGGACCACCCACTCATTCATGGGTTCTGCTTCCAGAAATCCTACCAGGTTCTTTTTGTGAAAAACCAAGAAAATCCCCTTATGGCTTTGGCAGGGGGAGGGAAAAGCTTCAATTTGCAAAAGGTGCAGAAATCCACTGTGTTTTCTATAATAAAGCTCTATGTTCAGAGGAGAAAAAAAAAAAAAAAAACTGCCCATGAGGGTCACAGCCCAAGAACTCAAACCTACTATAAGACAGATTTGTTCATAGGATTAGAGAATGTTTTCTCTTCCCATATCTTACCACCAAACCAACAAGGATCTAGAGTAATAACAATGGATTATTGGTTAAAAGACTGAAAGGTGCTTCTATTCAAGGAAGAGTTCTTATGGAAGCCCAAAATGAATGAGAGACAAAATCAAGGGTGCTAGAGGAAGTTGAAGCCATAACAAACAACACAGCCCAATCCAGCTCCTAGCAGATGAACGTAAAACTTCACATAAAAGCCTATTTACCTCATTTCTTAATATACACTACATCATAGCTTTCAAAACTAAACTACAAAAATGCATGCGAAAAGGCAAGAAGAAAATAGTTTGAAGAGACAAGACTCAGGATGACACTCAGATATGGCATAAACTTGGAATTATCAGTCAAGAAATTTAAAATAACTGTGGTTAATACATTAAAAAGCTCTAATGGAAAAAGTAGAGAGTACCCAAGAACAGTTTGATGATGTGAACAGAGTAGAAAAAAAAAAAAAGGAAAGTCTATTGTACCCATGTATATACTGGATATGATCAAGGAAAGAATCAATGAGCTTAAAGGTAAAACAGGAAAAACAATCAGTGTGATTACTCAGGAACAGATAAGGCTCCCCATGTTCCTTCTAAATAGCAACATTGCATAAGATAAAAAGAAGAAAAAAAATCTATTTTATTTTGAAGTAAGCATCAAAAGAACTTGCTTTCATGGGATTACAAAAAGTCCAATTTGGGCTGAGAGTTACTTACGCTGAAAGCACCACTGCAAGGGAGGGAACAGAAAAGAAGGCAGTCCTTTTATGCCTTTCTCAAGATTTGGAGGGCAGTGCTGTGAGCGTCAGAGGCTACAGTCAGCTCCTTGGCTGGGACACAGGCAGGGTCAGATCCACAGTCTCAAGTGGCTCCAGAAGGAATAAAGAAAATGCCTGGTATTCAAGAGCCAACTCTCAACTGGACTTCAGCACTGCCTTTTCTGTTTTTCAGGGGTAGAGAAATCCAACTATGTTTGAGAAAATATGTATATTTCTGTTGTGAGGGGAATGTGGCTTGATTCATCTTTGTTTATCAGGTCTCCAATTTCCAATTTTTCCAAGTGGAAAGGAGGAAAAGCAGATAGAGAAAGATTACTGTGAGGCAAGGTTTTTTTTCCTCTCTCTCTCTCTTTTTTAAAAAACTGAATCGAGGCCAAAGCTGACCTTGGACATTAAAAAAAGTATTGGGATGACAGAAAAAGTCTCTGTTGAAGAAGTTGCGATAGATGTTTCTGATTTCACTCACTCTGTTGCCCACAGACAATCTCTTGTTCAAAGTCCTCCCCAAATTTAACTCTGCTATAAGACTTCTCCATACAATCTCAGCCCAAAGTCACCTTCTAGATTCATAGCGCTTATCACTGACAATGCTTATTTCTCATTAAATACTTATGACCTTGAGTTATCAACTTGGGTATGTTGGTTTGAAGTGACTTTGAAACTTTCTTGTGGAGAATTTCAGCAGAAAAGTTAAAGAAAGTATGAACCTGTCACTCAAAGAGAAGTTCAGACCAGAGATATTAAGATGGAAATCTTGAGAAAACAGGTGGTTATTAGAACCAAAAGAATGAATGGGAGTATATAAAATGGGAGTATATAAATAAAGGAATGTAAAGCAAGAAAAGAAGAGAATTTGAAGAAAGTTCTGAAGAACACCATTTCTTAAGAAGTACCTAGGAGAAAAATTAGTGAAAAATGTCAGGAAAGGAGAAAGAATGTTGCTTTTTTTTTTTTTTTTTGGTTTCCAGCAGTTTTATACCTTGTCAGAATGTCGCTTTTTTATATGAGTTTAGTTTTCCAAGAGGAAGGAAATGTGTTATTGGTGGTTTCATTATTTTCTAGAACATCTATGACAATTCTTTGTATGTAGTATATGCTCTAAATATTTATTTGGTGCAGAGGGAATGAGGAATAAATTCACATAAATATTGCTCTTATTTTCCATTTGATTGTTACGTTCTTAGCAATCATCCCAGTGCCATTCCTCTTTCAGTGTGTTTATCCCATCTTTTCTCAGAAGACAGTTTGAGTGGCCACAGTGGTTGTTAGTGGCAGACTCTCACCTCTAGGGGGAGCTCAAGGAGAAGAGCACTGAGTAAGGGCCACATCTAAGTCCATATAACAGTGAGAGACTTTTATTTTCTTGGGCTCCAAAATCACTGCAGATGGTGACTGCAGCCATGAAATTAAAAGACACTTACTCCTTGGAAAGAAAAGCTATGACCAACCTAGACAGCATATTAAAAAACAGAGACATTACTTGGCTGACAAAGGTCCGTCTAGTCAAGGCTATGGTTTTTCCAGTAGTCATGTATGGATGTGAGAGCTGGACTATAAAGAAGGCTAAGCACCAAAGAATTGATGCTTTTGAACTGTGGTGTTGGAGAAGACTATTGAGAGGCCCTCGGACTGCAAGGAGATCCAACTAGTCAATCCGAACGAAATCAGTCCTGCCTGAACATTCATTGGAAGGATTGTGCTGAATCTGAAACTCCAATCCTTTGGCCACCTGATGCGAAGAACTGACTCCTTGGAAAAGACCCTGATGCTGGGAAAGATTAAAGGCGGGAGGAGAAGGGGATGACAGAGGATGAGATGGTTGGATGGCATCACTGACACAATAGACATGCATTTGAGGAAGCTCTGGGAGTTGGTGATGGACAGGGAAGCCTGGAGTGCTGCAGTCTGTGGGGTCACAAACAGTTGGACAGGACTGAGCAACTAAACTGAACTAAGTCCATATTGGGTCAAGGTAGTAGGTAATAGTGGACTGAGTTTTTGGTAAATTAGAAAGGGATTAGATGGAATTAACCTCCACTGGGCTGACAAAGGATGAGATGGCTGGATGGCATCAATGACTTGATGGACCTGAGTCTGAGTGAACTCCGGGAGTTGGTGATGGACATGGAGGCCTGGCGTGCTGCGATTCATGGGATCGCAAAGAGTCGGACACGACTGAGCGACTGAACTGAACTGAACTGAACTGGGCTGAATCTTTAGATCTTTTGAAATCACACCTTCTAAAAAATTTCACGTGACAGGGAGCAGATCCACACTTGACTCTCACTTGGAAAAATCCCTCTAACCTAGAAAAGCTAAACAAAACATCAGGATAGAATTCAGAGGTTAAAAATAATGGCCAAAGGGAGACATATGTTGACTGATACATTTCACTCAAGGCATGTGACTCTGAGTGTGTGTGTCTTCAAGAGTTTGAACAACTTTGAAACACACACAAACTTAACCACTTCCCCCACATTCTCTACTATCCCATTCATCTGATATCTAGCCCATGTCACAGTCACAGATTTTCATCTTTTTGAAGGCTATAGGCAATTAAGTTTTCAAATATTGTTTAAATTTGTAAAAGTACATTTTTACAGTTTACCCTCTCAAAGCCTTCATGGTTGAGATTTAAGTGTTCAATATCTCATAAATTCTTGCATTTATGAGATGAAAAAAAAAACAGCTTTTTTTTTTTTTAATCAGGAAAAAAACAGTTCATTTCTTTGGAGATGTTTTGCTCCATGGAGCGAAGCTTAGCAGGATAGGCAGATAATCCTGTGCACAAGCCACAGAATGTGCCACAGTCTGTTCTAACTCTCTTGCTTTGAGTTCAGTGTCTCCACTTACCATGTCCACCTAATCTGATTGAAATCATGGGAGCATCGCTCTTAAAGGGAATATGTGTAGATCCTTCTTATGGATTGTGAGTCATTGTTTTATTATCACAGCTGATTCCCAGGTGGCTCAGTGGTAAAGAACCCACCTGCCTATGCAGAAGATGTGAGTTTGATCACTGGGTTGGGAAGATTCCCCTGGAGAAGGAAATCGCGACCCACTCCAACATTCTTGCCTGGAAAGTCACCAAAAAATGTATTAGAAAAGGCAAGTAAAATCTGAAAACAAAGTATTCAGTGCAACGTGTCAGTCAAACCTTGTTACTTTTTTTTTAATACTTGAAAAGAAAGGGTGCTGAAGTGAAAGCCTTCTCTGTAGTTCTGAGATCCCTGCCAAAGCAGGAGACTTCACATCCCAACACAAATGAGCATTCCAAAGCAGGAGGGATTAGGCAACCTCCACAAAGTAGGCACCCTGCCATTGGCTTGGATTTCCCAGTGTAAAAAGCTCTTCTTCTCTTCTAAAAGGACAAATATTTCAGGTCTCACCATGGGTAACTGGGAAAACAGAGTAGAGAAGGGTCTTCCAAATGGTAAACCGCCTATTTGTTTGATGATTGTTTTGCTAGCTCAGTAAACAAACCTGTTTTGTTCACCTATCCAGGCAGAAAAGCATTCACTAGCCGTCTACCGCCTGTGGGGCTGTGCACCTGCACAGAGGTATAAGACAAGGCCTCCGCCCTAAAAAGCTGATCTTCTGGCACTGCTGCCACATGAGAATGGATTTCCTCTTGTCATCATGGCCCACAGCAGTATTTTGTTGTGAATCCGTCTACTTGAGAGCTTCCTGAACTCATCAGTAATAATCTCTATGATAAGTCTATGTACCTAATACTAGTTCCCAGGTATGAGGCATTCCAGACATATTTTTAAATGGTGATTTTCAGAGTCCCATGGCAAAGATTTTAAATGGATTTGATCAAAAGTCAAAAGGAGCCCTTTCACATGCTCTTGCTGAGAAACTTGGCATGGAGACTGTACCTAATTGAGAGACTTTGTTGGCTGCAGTGTGTTGGCTTCAAGCCCAATCACAGGACCCCTTGGAACAATGAGTAAGGCCATTAGTTTGCATGCCTAATCCCAAGTGACCTTGCAAGAGTTTCCCTCTTTCTTGGGATTTGCAGGTCCCATGGTTCCGTAGCATGGGAGAGTGACATGTTAATCCTGCTTTTTTCTCTCTCATCCTTATAGATTGCTACAAGCCACGGACTGTCCTATAAATGGAGACTGAATCATTTCTTTTTTTTTTAACAACCTGACAGTGAAGCTTACATCAGAGTATGTTAAAGTTACTTGTGCTATTAACTTTGAACATCAATCTGACTGTAATATTTTCTTTTGGCCTTGGCAAGAACTCCCCTCCTTTTTTAAACATAGCTTTATTAAAAATGTACCCCAACTATAACTGATTTAAACACTATCAATTAATTAAAATTTTTCCTTTATTATTACTTATTATCCTTATAGTCTTATTACATATTGGATGTGTACTTTTTGTTTTTCAGTATCTACTGAGTGACTAACCAAATGTAGTAACTAGCTGTCTTAAATACACCCAGAATATTACTAAACCTTCAGAAATTTCCTCTATAGTTTTGTCTTTAAAACAACAAAACAAAACAAAGAAACAAATAAATTCCATACAATAAAACCTTTAAAAGCAATAACATATATATATTTTTCTTTAAGTAGAGGTAAAACCTAGGCAAGTATAAATTAACAGAACTCCATTCTCCATTACCATGGATTGACTTTGACAATGCATTCTTGCCAAATTCTTCCTGGTTATATGGAAGATATTTCTACAAAATAACTTGGAAGAAGCATGGGAAATAGTTCTCTAAATAAAATAAATATATATGGTTGTCTAAGATCATTAGCAGCTGGGTTATAGTAGGTTTATAGGTTCAAAGTGGTGGAAGCAGACTTTAAAGGGGGGTTATCTCAAGGGTTTTGTTTTGTTTTGTTTTGTTTTGTTTTGTTTTTATGAGAAAGTCCTCTCCCTGAAGCCTGGAGAAGTTTGACTAACTCTTCCTACTGAGGACTGATTCCCAGTGAGCTGAATGCCATTGGAGGGTGACCACTGGCACAGAGATCCATCAGAAACTTTAAGATCTTGCCTTGAACTATTATGAATTATACCTGCAGTCCATGAGGTCACAAGAGTCAGACACAGCTTAGCGACTGAACAACAGCAACAACAAAACACTTGTTTAAAACTTAAGGAAGAAGCCCCTAGGCCTCTAGGATTTAGAATCATGGGTTTGTCTAAGAAGAAAACAAAGTGAACATTATCTTGAGGGTCTTTTTTTTTTTTCCAACTAGAATTAACATTACTGGTTTCAATGAACAATTACGTCTTTTAAAATACATATTTTAAAATTATTTAACCTGAAACAAATGTAGACATGGCAAATATTTTCTCATTCTGCAGCAAATAACCAGTTTTGCCTATAACATCAAAAGCCAATATTTCTGCAAAAGCTATAGACTTACTTTATCCACATGCCCGGTAGTCCTCCCCCAAACAAATCACATCCTGATTTGTTCCTCCAGCCACTGCCACACCTTCCTCCAGCAGTAGAGGGTTAATCTTGAACCAAAAATAAGTCTCAACACAAGTACAGCTTTAGAAAGATTTCATATAACTAGATTCAAAAGTCCAGTTCTATAGTCAAATTTCTATGGTCTATATAAATCAGCCTTCTGCTGTTTGTGATAAAAAATGAAATTCTCCTCCTTTTTCAGTGCCAAATTTTAAAAAAATGTACAAGTTTTATTAAAAATTGAATAAAAAATCAGTAAAGAAAACTGAGTTTCTTCATTGACAGGTACATCAAAGAAATTCATTAGATACTGTTGAAGTTTAAAATCAAAAAGTTAAATAACAACATAAATGTTTTATCTTTTGAGGTACTTAGGTAAATAACCAGGAAGAACTGAGTAAGGAAATACTATTTAAAAGTGAAATATTTACTGATGGCTCTTGTATGTTAATCCATCAAATGCTGACAGATATGGTAAAAACTAGGCATTGTTCAAAGATCCAATTGATTTCATATTTGAAAGAACTGGGTGCTTTCAGTGTAATCTCCATTTGCTTTTTTCTTTTCTAAGAATTTTTGTAAACTACCCTTCCCGGAGTTAAAATAGTCCACCAGAAAAAACAGCAAAAGCAAGGACTATTACTTATTTATAAATAGAGAATCTAACTACAAGAAATTCCCTTACAAAGACTGTGTATCAAGTCTCTTCACATCGTTACTGACAGATGTGTACTCTCTGTGGACAAAAACCAGGCAGCCCGTTTCTGCACACCTTTTATCAGTCCGGACACTTCGCTGTTCTTGTTTCTTCAGAAATATGTAAATGAGTAATGCTCCACCTTGCTATAATTAGTGTCCTTATCTAATAAAGGTGGCAGGGTTCAGCTCTGTGCCCCAGCTGAACTCACAGCTCTTTATTGGAGGGGAAGTCTGGGTACTGTCATCAAGCCCTGCTTAGCGATTGCTGCCACCCTTACTAATTCAGAGACTTTTGACTGTCTCATAATTCAAGGTGGCAAAAATGGAATCCATTACTTTGGATTTTGACTTATGACACATGAAAAGTGCTGTTAAATAGGTATTAAATTATGAGAATTTTTGAAATGGTCACTTTTTCTTTTTTTTTCCCCAACTGAGGCCAAGAAAAGTAAACTGGAAGACAGCCTTTGGCAAAATCTCAATACCTAAGCTTTATGATCACCCACTCAGTGGGCATGAGTTTGAGCAAGTTCTGGAAGTTGGTGATGGACAGGGAAGCCTGATGTGCTGCAGTCCATGGGGTTGCAAAGAGTTAGAGGTGACTGAGCAACTGAACTGAACTGAAGCTTTTTGATCACCTATCTGAAGTAGCTAGGTCTCGTTTTCCTGCACCATAGTAACACAGCTTTTAGTTTTGAACTTTCTATTTCTGCATCATAGTTATTACTATTCCTCTTTGATTTAAAATTTCTTCCTAACTTTTTACTCTCAATTTCTAACTCCTCTTACTCATTTTCAGTTCCATCTATAGGCACTGAAATGTAACATTCCTAAATCCTTCAAGTTGAACTTCTGGATGCACCTTGCCTTCTCCCAATGATAACAACACAGTGTTACAGCAGATCCCCCTCCTCCTCCATAGACGTTAGACCACTGCTACCCACCACAGTAGCTGCCAACAGCGTGTGGCTACTGAGCCCCAGAGATATGACTGCTCAATGCTAAATGTGCTCTAAGCATAAAATGCACACTGGATTCCAAGTAGTTAGTATGAAAAAAAAATAATGTGCAGTATCTTAATCATTTTAATATCGATTAGGGCTTCCCAGGCAGTGCAGTGGTAAAGAATCTGCCTGCAATGCAGGAAACACAGGTTCAATCTCTGGGTCCGGAAGATCCCTTGAAGGAGGACGTGGCAATCCACTGCAGTCTTCTTGCCTGGAGAATCCATGGTCAGCTGAGCCTGGTGAGCTAGAGTGCACAGGGTCGCAGAGATTTGGACACGACTGAGCAAGCGCGCATGCCACATGCATTGAAATGGAAATTTGGTGACTATATTGGCTTAAATGGATCTTAGTAAAATTATTTTTACCTGATTCTTTTTATTATTTTTAATATGGCTACCAGAAAGCTTTAAATGATCTACTATTGGACAGCGTGGCTTAGAATATGAATGCCTGGATACTGTCTCCCGATGATCTCATATATTCCTTCCTTATTCTGAACCCTTTGATACAGCTCCTTTTCCACTTGAATTTCTCATCTCTACAGTCTGCTGTTTCATGTCTATACTGTAGGCTCTGGGAACCCTCTTACATTCTTGTATTAAATAAGTATGCATTGAAGGCCTATTTGGTATCAGGCATTCTATCAGGAACTGTAGGCAAACTTGAAACTGCAGCATATTTTGGAAACCACAGGTACATTCCTGTGACTTGAGATGAGGATGCAAGGAGTCAAATACAGAAATACAGGGCACTTAAGGTGGAGCAGCCCCATCTTGATACTCCTTGTGTACCACACAATGGAGTTCAGCTTTTACACAGCTGGCGGTGGGTATCTACTGTGGAGTCTGAAATGATGGAGTCATAATAATCAGACATATTTTTTTGAGAAAGTTTGGTTTAGAGCAGGATAAGAAAAGAATTAGCTGTCATAACAGTAAAAAAAACCCCAATATTCTTGAACTAAAGGCTAGAACTGAAGTGGTGGTAATGAGGATAGTTGAATTCAGGTTTGAGAGTCACACAAAATACAGAATTTGTAGAACATACTGACAATTTAGATATGGATAGCAACGGGATGAGACAGGTCAAGGATGAGAAATTACCTAAAAATTTTGGTTTGGAATATAACAGTGCCCTTTACCAATATTTGGAATGTGGAGATTGTAGCACCTGACAAATTTCAAGTTTAATCCTTTGATTCTGGACTTCTTAGGGGATCCCCAAGTGAAATGATGCAATAACAAGGGATGGAGGAGGATGGTTGTTGTGGTTTAGTCATTCAGTCATGCCTGACTTTTGTAACACCAAGGACTGTAGCCCGCCAGTCTCGTCTGTCCATGGGATTTCCCAGGCAAGAATACTGGAGTAGGTTGCCATTTCCTTCTCCAGGGGAACTTCCCAACTCAGGGATCAACTCACATGTTCTGCTGGCAGTCAGATTCTTTACCAGAGAGCCACCTGGGAAGCCAGGAGGAGGATGGTACATAGAATTTAAATCTAGATTAGCAATATTTGTGGTATCAAAACATGGGAGTTGCAAAAAATAATCATTGGATAGAATGGAAATTAATAGCACAGACTCTATGAATCATTTTGTGCATGTGTGTGTGTGTGTGTTTGTGAAAAGCTAAAAGGAAAATATATAAGATCCTAAATAAATATATTTACACACAAAAAAGTCCATATCCTGAATTGTAAAATGATCGCTTCTGAGATATGGAGTATGAATGATTTTTCTTTTATTATTTCGGCTTGGTATAGTTTTCTAAATTGTCTATATTGGACAAGTATTACTTTTTACGCTCTTCAAGCATTTTGTTTTAATTACAAAAGAAATAACATTAGTAAATATGTTCAAGTCAGGCATCTTTGGACAATACTGAAATGATTGCAGTTTAAAGAACACATTTTACTTCAACTACTTCCAATATCATCAGTTCAGTTCAGTTCAGTTGCTCAGTCATGTATGACTCTGCAACCCCATGGACTGCAGCACACCATCCTTCCCTGTCCATCACCAACTCCCGGAGCTTACTCAAACTCATGTCCATTGAGTCGATGATGCCATCTAACTGTCTCATCCTCTGTTGTCCCCTTCTTCTCCCACCTTCAATCTTTCCCAATATCAGGGTCCTTTCAAATGAGTCAGTTCTTCACATCAGGTGGCCAAAGTATTGGAGTTTCAGCTTCAACATCAGTCCTTCCAATGAATATTCAAGACTGATTTCCTTTAGGATGGACTAGTTGGATTTCATTGTAGTCCAAGGGACTCTCAAGAGTCTTCTCCAACACCACAGTTCAAAAGCATCAATACTTCAGCACTCAGCCTTCTTTATAGTCCAGCTCTCACAATCGTACATGACTACTGGAAAAACCATAGCCTGGACTAGATAGACCTTTGTTGGCAAAGTAATGAGTCCACTTGTTAATCTGCTGTCTAAGTTGGTCATAGCTTTTCTTCCAAGGAGTAAGCGTCTTTTAATTTCCTGGTTGCAGTCACCATCTACAGTGATTTTGGAGCCCAAGAAAATAAAGCCTCTCACTGTTTCCATTGTTTCCCCATCTATTTGCCATGAAGTGATGGGACTGGATGCCATGATCTTAGTTTTCTGAAAGTTGAGTTTTAAGCCAACTCTTTCACTTTCCTCTTTCACTTTCATCAAGAGGTTCTTTAGTTCTTCACTTTCTGCCATAAGGGTGGTGTCATCTGCATATCTGAGGTTATTGATATTTCTCCTGGCAATCTTGATTCCAGCTTGTGCTTCACCTAGCCTGGCATTTCCTGTGATGTACTCTGTATATAAGTTAAATTAGCAGGGTGACAATATACAGCCTTGACATATTCCTTTCCTGATTTGGAACCAGTCTGTTGTTCTATGTCCAATTCTAACTGTTGCTTCTTGACCTGCATACAGATTTCTCAGGAGGCAGGTCAGATGGTCTGGTATTTCCATCTTTTTAAGAATTTTTCACAGTTTGTTGTGATCCACACAGTCAAAAGCTTTGACATAGTCAATAAAGCAGAAATAGATATTTTTCGGGAATTCTCTTGCTTTTTCAATGATCCATTGAATTTTGGCAATTAGATCTCTGGTTCCTCTGCCTTTTCTAAATCCAGCTTGAACATCTGGAAGTTCACGGTTCACGTACTGTTGAAGACTGGGTTGGAGAATTTTGAGCATTACTTTGGCCACCTGATGCAAAGAACTGACTCATTTGAAAAGACCCTGATGCTGGGAATGACTGAAGGAGGGAGGAGAAGGGGATGACAGAGGATGAGATGGTTGGATGGCATCACTGACTCAATGGACATGAGTTTGAGTAAGCTCTGGAAGTTCATGATGGACAGGCAAGCCTGGCATACTGCAGTCCATGGGGTCACAAAGAGTCGGACATGGCTGAGTGACTTAACTGAACTGAACTGACTTTGCTAGTGTGTGAGATGAGTGCAATTATGCCATAGTTTGAACATTCTTTTGGCATTGCCTTTCTTTGGGATTGGAATGAAAACTGACCTTTTTCAGTCTTGTGGCCACTGCTGAGTTTTCCAAATTTGTTGGCATGTTGAGTACAGCACTTTCACAGCATCATCTTAATTCCATCACCTCCACTAGCTTTGTTCGTAGTGATGCTTCCTAAGGCCCACTTGACTTCACACTCCAGGATGTCTGGCTCTAGGTAGTGATCACACCATTGTGATTATCTGGGTTGTGAAGATCTTTTTTGTATATTTCTTCTGTGTATTCTTGTCACCTCTCCTTGATATCTTCTGTTTCTGTTAGGTCCATGCCATTTCTTTCATTTATTATGCCCATCTTTGCATGAAATGTTCCCTTGGTATCTCTAATTTTCCAGTATCATACACATCACCAAATTGGCGTTACAAGTTTAGCTTGTATTCTTCATGTACTTTTCCAGTTCATTTATACATTTACAAGAGAAAGCTAGAGAAATGTTTTTTGTTCACTTGTTATGTTTTGGTTTTGATATTGATTCATCATAAATAGATCCTAAGCCTGCTCCTCTCTTTTATAAGTATTCTTTACTTATAAAACTCCTTGTCCATTGGTTTTAAAATGCTGGTCTATATGGCCAGTGACACCTAACTGTATATGCCCAAGCCATGACCTTTACCCAGAGCTCCAGACTCTCTCATAGTACTTGCTCATTTGATATTGACACTTGGCTATGTACCAAGCACTTTGAACTGAATATGTCCATAATAGAATTCTCGATGTCTGTTTTTCCCTGTACCCACAACCTCAAACTGCTCTTCTTGACCTCAGTAAAGAGTATTTGCTTTCATTCATCCAGACTAGAGCCAAAAACTCAAGAAATTGTCCTCAATTTCTCAACTTCACATTTAACGCATCAGCAGAACCTGTTGGCTTTACTTCTAAAATATATTCCATATCCATTGACTTTTTTTCCATCTCCGCCACCATCAGCCTTGTCTAAACTATCATGTTTACTTGTCTGGATTACATCATAGTCTACTTCTCTTCCAGCCATGTCTTAGAAAGAAAATGATATCCATGCAAAGAAGTGCTTTGTAAAAATGTGCATCTGATCATCTTACTCCTTAACTTAAAACATCCAGTGGTTTATCATTTCTTTTCAAATAAACCTCAGACTCCTTACCATGACCTATGTATCCCTCCATGGCACATACCTTGGTCTCCATCATTCTGGCCACACTGGCTTTGCCTTCATTCCTAAAACGATAGCAATTCATCTGGGCATAGAATCTCTGCATTTCTGTTCCTTCCCTCTGAAAACTCTTCTTTCAAATATAAGTGAGCCTGATTCCTTCTCAACTTCAAGTCTAAACCGTAGTGTCACTTTCTCAGGGAGTTCTTTTCTTACCCTGTGCTCCCTTATTATATATAATTTTATACATGTAAAATATAAATTTTAAGTTAAGGAATATATATAATTAAGTAAGAAGAATGCTGGGACTATCATTATACAATCATTACACATGACTTTACCCACTTGGGGTTTTGTCAACAAATCATTACCACCAGAGAATGCTCATTTATTTGCTTAGGGGTCAGGACCAGATATCTACCCACACTACAATTTATGAAGGAAAAAAAGAGAATCTTTTCTTAGCCTATTAGCTAATCTGATCTTGCTCATGAGCCTGCCCCCAATTTTGTCAGCTAGTAGCAAGAAAAAATAAAAAAGAAATTATATGAATTATATTTCCACTTTGAAACTTAATTCATTCGAACTGCTTAAATAGTCTCTTTTGATGTGGCTTGTTATAGTTATTCTCTCTTTTACATGGATCTCCTCAGCTCTCTTTAATTTCCTCAAGTAGGAGAAGGATTTATATCTCTTCAAAACGGTGTGGAAAAGGGACTCTCTGGCCTCATGCTAGTTCTTGGGTAACTCAACCATGTTTAGTGAATGACTATTATAATCTCAGCATTGCTCTTAATTGATTACATGCACTGTTTAATATAATCCTTGCAATAACATTATACATGTTATAAGGTAAATACTTTCATTATCTTGGTTTTATAGTTGAAGGAACTGAGGCAGAGAGAGACAATGTTGTTGGTGTAATTTCACTGCACAGTAGGGCTTCCCAGATGGCACTAGCAGTAGAGAACCCTCTGCCAATGCAGGAAACAAAATGAGACCTAGGTTTAATCCCTGGGTCAGGAAGATGCCCTGGAGGAGGGCATGGCAACCCACTGCAGTATTCTTGCCTGGAGAATCCCATGGACAGAGGGGCCTGGCGGGCTGCAGTCCATAAGGAATTAAAGAGTTGGACATGATTGAAGACTTAGCACACACTACACTGTAAATGGCAGAGCCGGGACTTGTAGCCAGTCTATAACCCATGCCTTTTGCCACCATCCTGTGCTGCTTTGTTAATGTACTGGCTGGATCCCGGTGAGCTACGGTTGGCTCTGTCCCATCCTTGTGCTTTCTGCTGGTGTCTGTTACTGACATGTATACCTAATGAACCTGGGGTTGAGTCTGCTTGGCTTGGCCAGGCACTGGGCTGCCAACTCAGCATTCACATCGCATAGGACCTGAGGGAGGTTTCCGAGGAAAAACAAAACCCTGTTTCAGCCTGTCTGTGCCTTTCTACCCACTCACCCAGTGTGGGCCAGTCTACACTTTTGTGTGGTCAATTCTAGTCAGTGGGTTCCTCTTCGACTCCTAATGGGAAATGAGGTCAGAGCCCTTATGTTCTCCTCCATTAAATGCCCATGTCTGACTGTTTCACTCCCCTATTTCAGTCCCATCTTTTCTTTCTCTTTTACTACCCCTAAGCCAAGGAGGATGGGCTAGCTACCTACTTTGTAACGTTGACTTTCTCTGCCTGTCTTCTGTCTTCCTAAAGTAGCACTTGTCATCACCTCTTTTCCATAGGCTAGACCAACAGAATCACTGTGATAGAACATGGTTCATGGGGTAGAGGGGTAAAAATGCCTTGCTTTAATGCTTGTCCAATATTTTCCACACCTCTCTTGTGTGTCTCCCCCAGTGAAACACAGGCTAATGGCAGCAGAGGCTTCAGCTCCTTGTCTGTGTAGACCAGCTGGCTGATTTCTAAATCTCAGTTGTTTACTCCCTTAAAACACATGGTCTGTTTGCCATGGATATGACCCTAATAAAGACCTGTGCAATACTTAGAAGAATAAAATACATTGTAAAATCTTTCATCCATCAAATGTCTGTCATGCTGCCAGGCCAGGTGGAGTAATAATTGTGCTTGCATGTGTCAGCAAATAACAGTGTAATAGATGAAACTACTTCAAGTAATTAACTTACTCATAGCTTTTTTTTTTTTTTTGACAGAAAGGAGCCAGAGAGGCTGAAGTCATGAAGCGTAGGAAAGAATGAGGCAAGTAGAGAAGGTCATCATAGCATCATGCTGTCTGTTTAAACACTGAAAAGACAAAGTCAGCATGATTACACACACACACACACACACACACGCACACACACACACACACTCACACACACACACACACACGCACACACACACACTCACACACACACACACACATGCAATCACCAGAAAAGAACGATAGTTACTGGGTGAATATAGGAATGCATGAATGAATAAGTAATCTTGATATATATACTTATATTATAAAAAAGACAAACCAATGTATATTAAACAGTTTTAATTTATCCATCGTGCTAATTTCTTGTGGCTACTACTAAAAATTATTAAAATCTTGGTGACTTAAAATAACATAAATTTACTCTTTCACAGTTCTAGAGCCTAGAGGTCCAAAATCAAGGTGTGGGAAGGATTATTTCTTTCCAGAGGTTTGGGGAGAATCCATTTTTTGTGTCTTCTAGCTTCTGGTGGCTGTCAGCATTCATTAGCATTTTTTGGCTTATGGCTACATCCTTCCAATCTCTGCTTCTCTCTTCACATCACCTTCTCTGTGTGTCAAATCTCCCTCTCTCCTGTAAGGATACATGTGATGGCATTTAGAGATTATCCAGAAAATCTAAAATAATTTCCTAGGCCAGGGAAGGAGAGGACACAGATAAAGAAAAGAGAAACATCTGATTTTCTGGCAATATATCAACCAGGCTCAAATGAAATGGCCTTTAGAAATTTTTAGATTTCTATGACCAAGGAAATCCTGGTCTTCAATGTTCTAGCTCTATCATAAAGGTGCTTACCACTATTCTTGACCTTGATTTCTCAAGTTCACCTTTCATCTTTTTGTGCCCACTTGGAATTAATCTCTTGGGGATTTTGACCATTATGAATTAATATTTACCAAAATATGCAATGATATAAGTACCTATCACAATGCAGATGAGGAATAATTAATATATAATCAAGAAGGATGGAGAAGGAAATGGCAACCCACTCCAGTATTCTTGCCTGGAGAATCCCATGAGCAGAGGAGCCTGGCTAGCTACAGTCTATGGGGTCGCAAGAGTTGGACACAACTTAGTAACTAAACCACCACCACCACCAATCAAGAAGGAGCATGGAAACTGATCATTTATTTTCATGTATCCTCCAATTGTGTCCCACCGCCACCCCGCAGTCCACCCCAAACCCCAAATAAAATGTAGACGGGTAAAAGAAAAAAAATTGACTATGCATGTGTGACTTCAGTATTGCAGATTCCAGGAAATGTTTAGAACTCCTTCGGAAAAAATAAAAAACAACAAAGTTTTCCTAACATAGACATGGTTTAATAATAAAATTTAATTAGTTCTGTTAACTCCCTGGGTACTTTTTGTAAAATTTCTTTTATATAATTTTTATTAATTATCATATCAAAACAAAGCCTCCTTCTATTTCAGTGTTTTAACCTTCAGGACACATGGCTTTCATCTTGTGTTCAATGGATGGCCCACCCCCACCTTCCCATCACTGGAAAAGGCAAAGGGAGTAAGGGGAGGACATCTCTTCAAGGAAAAACCCAGGAAGCACATTGTCTTTCTGGTCTAAAAGCCAGAATCAAATCACATAACCACAACTAGTCTCAAGGGAAGCTAGAAAAATGTACTCTTCATTTTGAATGGCCTTGTAAGAGTTAAGATTCCATTGCCATGGATGAGGAGAATGTGTACTGTGGATCAACTAACTCTCTCATAGTCCACCCTTTTGCCTAGGCATACATCTGTGGTACTCTTCTCACACATAGGGCACATTCACGCCCTCACCAGATCTCATTCAAGCATCTGACAACCGCTAAAATAAGAGACAAGTTATGTGCCCCTCTATACTAAATTTACAATGGTGGAATAGGACTAGGATAACTGTCTTAAAATCTCTAATTTTAAACAAAGAAAAATAGGAAATACTGAACAGTTATCTAACCATAGAGATTACCAAGGACTGTTGGTAAGAATCGTGAAAATTATATGTCGTAGATTAAGCTCCTCATATAGACAGTCTACTGCCCTAATTTGTCTCTCTGTGAGGAGCCTGTGACTTTGCCCACTGGGAAGTTTATTTCTAGTTTAGCGTCCTCTGCGGTCATTTCTGAAGTATGTTTGAGGGCTCCCCTCCTTTTTTCAGTTTGATTTCTTCTGGTTCAGAATGATCTGATTTTAGTTTGACTCATAATATCTTTGTAAACTTAATTTGTACATTCTTTGAAAATATAAAGTCCTCAAAAGTTTAGTAGGTTTCCAATGTTTTTGATCCTCCTCAATTTCATTTGGGAGTAACCACAACCAAAGTTTTGGACATAATTTTAAAATCTGAAATCACTGTTGTTTTTTTGACTTACTGGTGTCTGTATTCTACTATCTTACCCCACTTTCTCAACACAATGGATACTCCTAGAGGATTTTGGAACATTTACCTTGGCTAAAAAAGCAAAGCACTTAATCTGACCTTTACTACTTGTCTGTTCTCAATATCTAGCTGATACTGTGAAGCCCCAAATCACCAGCAGACATATTTCCCACCCATGAGGTTGACAGTCTTGAGGAGACATTGAGGAAGGGATTGTATAGAAAGTGATACTTTGAAAGGTAAACAGAATTTAGATGAAGATACAAACGAAAAGTGATTCAGTCAGAGGAAACTACAGGAAAGGCTGTGAAGGCAAGATAAATGTGGTGAAAGAAAAGCAACATTGGCAAACAGACTAAGATTGGGACTTTCTGCTACTGAAAATGTAGCAGAAGCCAGATGATGGAAAATTTATATACTACATTAATAAGGGCCATTTCATACTTTGAATAGTGAGTGGTGTGGCAGTTTAGTTGCTACGTCATGTCCGAATCTTGCAACCCTAGGGGCTGAAGCCCTCCAGGATCTTCCATCCATGGGATTTCCCAGGCAAGAATACTGGAGTGGGTGGCCATTTCCTTCTCCAGGAGATCTTCCCTATCCAGGGATTGAGCCTGTGTCTCCTGCATTGCAGGAGAGTTCTTTACTGCTAAGGCACCAGGGAAGCCCATGCTTTGAAAAGGGTAGTAGCTAAATAGATTTATGATAGTCCCTTCTAATCACAGTGTGCAGGATGGATTTAAAAAAAAAAAAAAAAAGCTTGAGACAGCACCACCATTTAGAAGGTTATTATAGTAATCCAGAGAAGAGGTGCTGAGAGAATGATAAAAGGCCAAGAAATTTTTAATAAATAAAGTCTGTAGGACTTGGTGGTTGTTTGATTGTAACAGTGTGAGAGAAAGGGAGAAGGCAAAGTCCAGGAATAGCAAAGGGAGACTGACTCTATTCAGAGGTATTAAGATGGAAGAGTCATGAATTCCAGGTGTAAATATTCAGAGGAGGTAAATACAAGATACTTTTTTCTCAGGAGATAATCATATTAGAGAAATTTACTAGGGAGCTTTCAGTAAACAGACAACAGTTAAAATTTTGAAGCCAGAAAGATATCTCTAGGATAGGGTATATGCTGTAAGAAGGAAATCTGAAGATCATCAAAATCTTAGAGGAAAGCAGAAAAAGAGAAGCCTTTCAAGAAACCAGGAAGGAAAGTCAGAGAAGTAATAAGAAGAGAATCAAAGGAGTGGTGTAAAGGAATTGCTCCTGGGGGTGGGGAAAAAGGCTAGATTGCAGTAGGTTGAAGAGGAAATGGGGAAAAGATGAAAGAGTAGGAAAATGCTGCTATGACATTGACAGTGGGAGAATAGAGTGGGAAACAGGCTCAAGCTAGAACTTCTTTTAAGGATAGGAGAGGCTTATCTCTAATATAAACCAAAGACAATGAGGGTGGGGGAGAAGTGGGGGAAATGGATGCATGAGGTCCCATTCCAAGAAGGGAGGAAATCATGAGCAAGGTGGAGAGATTAGCCTTGATCCTGAGGGAGGGCTCATCCTGGATTGGAAGATGTGCATGTACATCAATGTATCAGAATTGGGGAAGAGAAAGTTGACGGATGCTACACTTAGGAGTTCCAGCCAGTCCATCCTAAAGGAAATCAGTCCTGAATATTCACTGGAAGGACTGATGTTGAAGCTGAAACTCCAATCCTTTGGCCACCTGATGTAAAGCACTGACTCATTTGAAAAGACCCTGATGCTGGGAAAGATTGAAGGCAGGAGGAGAAGGGGACGGCAGACAATGAGATGGTTGGATGGCATCACCGACTAAATGGACATGAGTTTGAGTAAACTCTGGGAGTTGGTGATAGACAGGGAAGCTTGGCATGCTGCAGTCCATGGGGTTGCAAAGAGTCGGACATGACTGAACGACTGAACTGAACTGAACTGAACTGATACTTAGTTAACTTGATTTTGCAGATAAGTGTAAAGGAGTTGTGAGTGAGCGTGCTTTGGAATCTGCTACTCTCTTCACATTCTCTGCACTTAATACAAGATTTAGATCAAGCCCAGAGAAATGGGGATTAGATGTCCTGGGAGAAGGCAGGAATACAAAAGAGTAAACAAAACAAAAACTTAGAAGTTCATCTCAGCAGTCCCTGCTGTGGGGGTTAGAGAGTGGTCACATCCACGCCTATTCCCTTGGCATCTGCCTTTACCTCCTTCTCTTACAGAGTGGAGGTTTTAGAATTCCCATTCAATCCACTATCAGTCCAGAATATTCAGCTGGAGCAACCTGGACATAATTATTTTTGAAAATTGGGCTTTAAGGATCAATAGGACTTAACTAAATTTGTGCTAATTTTTAAATGTATAACACTTCTTTGATAGTTGATCAAACATCCTGCACATTTGAACTGTTACTCCTAACCATTCTGTGATGTCTATTTTTTCATACTACATTTATCTGAGCTTAGTCAAATATAAGGTACCATTTGAAAACCAAAAAGAAAAAAAAGAGAGAGAGAGAATGAGAAAGAAAGAGAAGAGACCGAAAATTACCATATGAGCTGAACTTACAGAATCAAAAATAACATCATCTGGTAAAGAAACGCTTTCTGAGTAACTCTCCACAATTGCTGGTGTGGGTTAGAGTTTCAGAGTTTATGCCAAGGCTTTTTGGAACCCATACCTAAATAGTCTCTTCTTCCTCATTCTTCTTTTAAAGCTACTTCATAACCTGAGTCTTCTGAGATCTATAATGAGAGGGAGAAAATATCAAATTTTAGGAGATTCTGCCACACAGGCACTTTGTGAAAATAAATGCTGCAGAATTGCACTTCTTGTTAGAATCACCTACAGCTATTTCTGCAGCCTGGATTTTGACTAAGGCTACAGTGCTGTGTGACTGTCATACAGACACCTAAAGAAAGTACAACAATTACACCTTAAATATAGTGGCTTGCTTGATTATCTATTGCCCATTTAAATGATATTCATTCTTGATTTTATTCCTCCCTTCAAGAAAATTACACAAGATACTATCAACAAATGCGGTATTTAGAAAATTTATAAAGTATGTTACTGTTCTCTTTTATCAGTGTCTTCATTTTAATCTTTTCTAACTCTGATCAGAATATAATATCAACTCAAACTTCAGATCAACACCAATCTAGTTTCTTCATTCTCACATTTAATCTTTGTTCTCTTCGCTGAGGGATAATTTCTGCTCTACATAAGGTAGGTTGAGTACATTGCCACATATTTAAGTACTCTCCCTCCTCACACATGCACACTCCCCTACGCACGCGCACACACACACACACACACACACACACACAGGATTTCTACAGGAGGAAGAGAAAAACTGAAACAAACAAACTTCTATGACAAATTTCCCAAACTGGGCCAAAAATAGCCCTTCTGCACGAAAACCATCAATTCAATGCAAAAAAAAACCTCACCATCTGGTTACTGTCAGGTCAACAAGGGCATGAAAGAAGACTCTGTTTTTATACTTGGATTTATTTTTCTTTCACCAAACATGCTGGGTTTCTTCCACTGCATGTATTGTGTCTAGAAAGGGCATATTTGGTCTTCCACATTGAGATAGTCTTAGCAGAACTCTGTCGAAGCACTAGCATTATTTTGTACTTGTCACTCTCAAATGCGATAAGCTACACTCACTCTTTTAATGATAGAGTCTCAAATTCTGATGAAATAGCCTTTCTTACTGTTTTATGCAGACTTAGGCCATAATAACTCTACCTCACTTTAGCACAGGTTCCTGCACAGAACTCTGGTACCAGGAAAACAGCAAAACCAGAAAGGAGCAAGGCCCTGAATAGCACCTGGGAATTGTCCCCAGTGGCCTTGTGTGAAGATGCTCATGATGTGAACCCTGGTCTGCACTGCCAGGTTTCCCAGCTTCCAGAGTGTGAAGGCTGCACTGAGGGCTTTCCTCGCACACAAGCCCAGCACAGCTGCTTTTATTTCTCTAATAATGAAAAGAGCAGAAACACATCTGTTTTAATGCTCTGCTGTTGACAGTTCACCAAAAAATGTGCATTCAACAGTTTTTATCCAAATAGACAGAGACATGTTGGGTCCAAAACACAGAGAGGTTATACGACGTTTTGGTTTTAAGTTTGTGCAAGAAATTCAATTTTTACATTTTTATGTCACGCCTAGAACAAATTTCTCTTCAAATTCTGACAATATTCTTAGTGAGGCTTCAGGCCGTTTGCTGGGGTGTCACTGCAGTCTGTTGAAGCTCGTTTCTACTTTTTATAAAGTATATTTTGAGATAGTTATTTGACTAAAATTGAATTGTGCAAAACATTTTAGTCTTCAAAGCAAGGAACAGTAAAGGGTACAAACGCATGTATAATGGGCTTATGATGTAATAGAAATATGTGAGCATAGACCATTGCTTCTTTTTGTGATCTGATCATTCTTTAGATTCTCTTCCCCTAAAAAGCCCAGCCTGAAAATAAAAAACATCATTTCTCTTTGATAAAAACTTGTGTATAAAAAATGTTCAGTTTAACAGATTAATATTTTTCACAGTTTGGGATGACAAAACATGTAGAGTGATTTTACCACTCATGAAGCAGAGAAGGGGAGGGGGGGATAAGATATATAGCATGTGAAATTGCATATCCCTCAAAGGGAAGACGTTTTCCAACATGTCTTTTCAGGATGCCCTGTGTAAATGAGTGGCGAGTGAGTAGCTGTGATCAATGGAGAAGGATTTGGGAGGAGAACAAAGAAAGGGAAGATTGTTGGCTTTCATCTTAGAGTTCATTTCAACCACATCAAATAGATATTTAAAATATATTACTATATGCTATTAAATAATAATAATAATTATGTCATTATTTTTAAAATTTTAGATTATTAGAAACCAAAATATTTTAAACACACACCTAGGTTTTCTACCTATGCTATTAAAATTCAGTTTCAGAACCAAGTCTTCTGAGTAACCTCTTTTTGTTATTAATTTGAGATTGTTCCAATAGCAGCAGTTAATTGACTATTAGAATGAAGAAGAAATACAACCTTTTGTTTCAGAAGGAAAAACTGAAGAATTTAAGAGGAATCTCACAACTATCCATACTTGTCTCAAAAGTTTATACTGAGGAAGAACCTGTGTGTACCTAAATGAATAATTGAAAAGAGTCAAGTTGCTTTTCTAACACATGAACAAATAACATATTTTCAAGGCGTTACTTTGAAGTAAAGGTCTCGAACCTTAGCTGCCAGAAGGGCCAATAAGTACAGAAACACGTAGTGCTCTTATAGCTGAAGTATGCAGAATTATTCAACCAAGTTTCAGGTTAGTAATTTTTAAAAGATTTGTTTCACAAGAAGTAGAAAAAGTTTCACCTGTTGGCAGAGGCTTTGGTCTATGTCTATACTCCTTTTATCAACTCAGCCACAACCTATGATCATCGTGAATTTCCAAACCCACATGTACTGTCTTGAACACATTGAGACTCAGCTTCAGATCTGGTGCTTATTCTTTGGATGGGCATTTATTAGCTAATGAACCAACACTGAGTAGTCATGGTCCCTTTATAATTGCTTGTTTGAAAAAAAAATTAAAAAGCTAAATCATTGTGAAAATGTTTGCTGCATATTTACATAATGTGCTCTACACTGTATAGAATGCACCCTGTTCTCCAAGTGTTTGCAATCTAAATTAAAAAGAAAAAAGTCAATCCACAAAGTTAAAATGTAAAAAGTATAGAAAGAAGTAATAAGGACCAAATTCTCCAGCTCTAAAGTAGGTGTGAGTGAGAGACCAACAGTTAAAATTTTTTTGTTCTTGATCTTAGAAAAATAGGCATTTTCCAGGAAAGGGAAAAACTAGAAATGGGGGAAGAAAATGGTAAGCAATAGTCCCTTTCAGTTTTTAAATTTTCTGGCTTGCTTCTTCCTTACCTATTTATTTTTAAGTATTCTTCATTGGACAGAACACTGTTCTCTTGACAGAATGTTGCTTCTTTCTGTAGTTTTGCTCAGACCAAGGCTCCAAAACTGTGTTCTGCTAAACATTGTTATCTGTGATGATTCATCATTTTCAGAGAGAAAAGGTTCTGTTAGAAAGGATTCTGCACTAAGAAACAAGGGACCTGATTGCTAATCCTAACTCCTGCTTCAGTGGGGAATTCATTTAGCCAAGTTCACTAAACTGCTCCATGACTCAACTCAACTCATTGATAAAATGAGCAAAATAAGATTTGTGTCATCTTACAGAAATGCTGAAAATTGAGAGCATTTTGCACATTACATGTGTTCTATATTATTATTGTTAGTAAACCTGCCAAAAAGTTAATTCTAAATTTAAAACTAAAAAGCACAAATGAATTTTTCATTTACTCAGTCATAGGGAATCTTGAAGCACAATTAAAAGATCTCAAAGTGGCCCTAGGGACTAAGTGGTAAAACAAACCAGCTTTGCCAAATACTGGGAGTTACAAAAACTTTACCCTGCCCCCAGGCATACTGGTCTTCTTCCAGTTCTCACGCAGAGCTTTTTGTCTAATCAATGAATTGGCTGATTTATGTACAGGTCTAGGGGAAAGAGCTGTGAGTAGCTATTTTATGGTTCTTACTTCTGTGTCCAGCCATATCTCATGGGGTTTCCCCTCCCTCACTGTGCTCCAGCCATCACAGGTTCCTGTTGATATCAAGCCTTTGCTGTGGTGTCAGTAGCCCTTTGGACTAATCACTTTGGCCCTGGATCTTCATCTGGCCAATCATTCTTATGCCTCAGATCTCTGCTCAAACATTACCTTAACAAGAAGCCTTTCACAACCATGCTACTACCTACATATAAATATGCTCACCCTTTATTCCCTATCACATCACTCTCATGGCATGACCACCTTTATCTCATCATTTGTCTAGTATATAATCAAAGGAAAAAAGAATGATCCTTTGGTTCTCTTTCCCTCACTCCTGTGCCTAATCGTCAACTAGTCACTAGTAAACTAGTCTCCAAAATCCACTCAGTGAATATTCATTCATCTCCATCTCTAAGGTTTTTTCTCTTTATTTACTAACATCATTGCTTTAGACTATACCAATACCCTCTATTTGGAGGACCCGCTTCCACATCGATCCCCACATATTCAATTTTTTATAGTAATCAGAATAATCTTTTTTTAAAAAAAAACTTAAATCAGGAACCTCCCTGGTGGTCCAGTGGCTATGACTTGGTGCTCCCACTGCAGGGGCCCTGAGTTTGACCCCTGGTCGGGGAACCAGGTCTCACATGCCATGATTAAGAGTGCACACATGCAGCTAAACATCTCTTGTACCAAATGAAAATCAAAGATCCTGTGTTCCACAACAAAGACCAGGCACAGTCAAATAAATAAATATTAATAAATATTAAAACACAAAAAACTGAAGTCAGACTCTTCATGCCGTTTGAAAGCCCCTGATACTTTCTCTATCACTTGGAGATCCTAACTCCTTACCATGGCCTGCAAGTCCTGCCCACTTCTCTAACTTCACCATCTACCGTCCCTCCTCAGCCATACCTCTGGCCTCCTTCCTGTTTCATCAGGGCATTCACTTGTTGCCTGTGCTTTAGCACATGTCTCTCTGACCTTCATATGACTGGCTTGTTCTCACTATTCAAGTTTTATCTCAAATACCACCTTCTAGATAGACCCCTCCTTGACTGTCCTCCACTCTTCATCACATTTCATCACATTACTGTGTGTTATTTTCTCCATAGCATCTGTCACTATCTGAAATAATACCACTCTTTCATTTGCTCATTTACAAGTTTTCCATCTCTCCTACTCACATATTAGATCTTTGACAGCAGGGACATTTTTTTGTTTTACCGTTATTTCCTTAGTATTTGAAATAAGATATATCCAAATAGTAGATGCCTAATTCAAATATTAATTCAATAAATTAATAAGTGGTTTATTGCTTGTCTTACAAATAAATGTAACTTCCTTGACAGAAGGAACTTGCCTATCACATATATTGCTATAGGCTTATTATCCAACTCAGTGCTTGATGAGTACTCATTAGTATTTTGGAGGGCTATTTGTTGAATGAAAGATAAATAAATGACTGAATCTGAAGAAGATAATAAATGTAAGCATTTCTAGTTTATAGTTCCCAATTTATTTGTAATGGACATGTGGCAGCAGAAGTTAGAAATGCTAATATCTTTTAGTAGCCTAT
The DNA here is from genome assembly GCF_019923935.1 of Bubalus bubalis. Taxonomy (NCBI): domain Eukaryota; kingdom Metazoa; phylum Chordata; class Mammalia; order Artiodactyla; family Bovidae; genus Bubalus; species Bubalus bubalis. The sequence continues at coordinate 74,748,765 of NC_059166.1, read as the reverse complement.
ACAAAGGGCAGGTAACCAAGAATTTCCTTTGAAAGATGTGATTGGGTCAATAAGTATAGATTCTCATTTAAGACCAAAGCACCCAATCTCTTAGCTGCTATGACCATTGCCTATTGATGATTCACAAATAAGTCCCTCCCTAGGAATTGCCTCCCCCAACCTCAAAGAGCTATCTCACCCAAAGTGATGGTGTTCATATCCAGTGATGCTAGATACTGGAGTATGTGCATGCATGTGCTCAGTAGTGGCCGACCCTTTGAGGACCCACCAGGCTCCTCAGTCCATGGAATTTTCTAGACAAGAATACTGGAGTGGGTTGCCATTTCCTTCTCCAGGGGATCTTCTGGACTCAGGGATCGAACCCGTGTCTCTTGCATCTCCTTTGCATAAGGGCACAAATACCTTTCCTTTGTCTGAGAACCTCTGTAGAAACTGCCTCACATAGTAAGTATCCCTCTTCCTAGTCTTTCTCCCCTCTTTCCTTTAGAGGTATTGTTTCTGCCCTTAAATTTTACCAGAGCCTATTCCCTAGGATACTCACCTAAGAGACCTGGCTTTAGGAATTAGTTCTAAAATAGGATTTTGGAGTTGAATCAACCTTTATCCTGCAGCCATGAGGACCTATTACTGATACTAGGTGGAGTTCAGAGAGCCTCTGGCATACTGCCACTGTGCAGTTGGAATGGGATACAAGTGGAAGGAAATATGCTGATAATAGAAATACCCCCAGGTGTTTGAGAGGGTCAGGAGGAGTCGCAATTATAAGAATATAGAATCAGAGAGTTGTAGCCAGAAGCTACTGAGACATTAGAGAAAGAAAATAAAATGTCTTGGGCAATTAATTACCAAGTCAAATGAAATGTGAAAGCCGGAGACCTTGGCAGCATACACGGCATACATATTTCTGTAGCCAAAAGCACAAAAAGCTGAGGACCAAACCCAGGTTTGCCCTACACTAGGGTGTTGCAGTGAAGGATGAGTTTTCAATCCTCTCCTGCAGGCAGGGACCTGGCTGGGAAGGAGTGGGACTCTGAAAGCTTACAATGGAAATATCAGGCTCAATGTACCTGAAGATACCCCTCATTCCCAGTTAAAGGTGAGCACTTAATAGTGATGTGGAGATCTCCGCCTTGCAACACAGCAAGAAAGAGCTGTCCCAAGATGGAGGAAGTTTATTTTGAAAGCAAAACAGGTCTGAGCGCTGCAGGAGAACACTGCAGTGAACGCCTTGGTGCACTGCCCGTGCCCCACTAAGGGCCCATGCTCTCATTACCACAGTTGCTGGTGGTGCAGCCCATTGCCAGCTCTCAACAGAGTCCTCTCAGAGACCTCTCCTTGCTGGAAGAAGCTGCCTTTGCAAGATTATGCCTGTTTCCAAGAAAAACCTGTGTCCAATGACTAGTTGACATAGGCTTACAAAGACCTAGCCCTCTTGTCTCAATTTGGAACATCTCTGAAGTGCAATGCCACTTCCAAGACTCTTTGAGGATTGGCTGAGGCCACTGCTGCAATTACACTGCTGTTCTGCAGCTTTTCTCTGCCCAGTCCTACCTCTCTTACCTTTCAAAGTGCTGTTACAAAGAGGACTCCTCAATTAGACTTCCCTAGTGGCCCAGTGGCCAAGATTTTGCACTCCCAATGGAGGGGGGCTCAGTTCAATCTCTGGTCAAGGAATTACATCCCACATGCCACAACTAAAGATCCCACATGCCACAATGAAGATTGAAGATCTTGAGTGCCACAGCTAAGACCCACCACAGCCAAGTACATAATAAATAAAAATAAATATTAAAAAAAAGAAGACTCAACCAATAGACCATCTCCGATCAATTTTCATCTTAGATTCTGTTTTTTAAAGAGCTTGCCCTCTGCAGTTATTAAACTAGGATTAATTTCTGACAGAAGGCTTCCTTCGTGGCTCAGTGGTAAAGAATCCACCTGCTAATGCTCTGGGAGTTGGTGATGGACAGGGAAGCCTGGTGTGTTTCAGTCCATAGGGTCACAAAGAGTCTAACACCACTGAGTGACTGAACTGAACTGCTAATGCAAGAGACACGAGTTTGACCCCTGGGTTGGGAACATCTCCTGGAGAAGGAAATGGCAGCTCACTCCAGTATTCTTGTCTGGAAAATCCCATGGACAGAGATGCCCTGTGGGCTACCATCCTTGAGATAATAAAGTGTTGGACATGACTTAGCAACTAAACAACAATAATAATATGCATTGTCACAGTTTGTTAGAGTAATAGAAGAATGGATGAGACAAGATTATTTTGGGAAAAGACAGAACCATAAAAGTTTTGGGCAAATCAGTGTTCAGAAAGATGCTCTCTGAATAGGAAAATATGGGTTCAAACTGGGGCTCTTCTACCTTTGTGTGTGTGCAAATCATTTCACTTGGTCTCCTTTTATTTTAAAAAAAAAAATCTGAATAATTTTGTCAGCAGAATCATTCTAAACAGATAGGTGAGGAGTTCTCTACAGAAAGAGAACCAGGAATGACTTTCTTGATTTAAGTTATTTTGGCCTAAGCCATTTTGTAATCTAAGCCTGGTCACAATGGTTGCCTTTGAACAGGTTTCAGTAATAATGATCTTGTGGGGAACTAAAGAGCAAACTGTTATCGGCAAGTAAAGTAACAACAGTAGAGATAATAAATAAACTGTAAAGACTCCCAGTTCTGTTTCAATGGTAAGTGAAAGTCTCTTAGTCATGCCCAACTCTTTAAGACTCCATGGACTATACAATCCTTGGAATTCTCTAGGCCAGAATACTGGAGTGGGTAGCCTTTCCCTCCTCCAGGGGATCTTCCCAACCCAGGGATCGAATCCAGGTCTCATACATTGTGGGCAGATTCTTTACCAGCTAAGCCACAAGGAAAGCCCAAGAATACTGGAGTGGGTAGCCGATCCCTTCTCCAGCAGATCTTCCCAACCCAGGAATTGAACTGGGGTCTCCTGCATCGCAGGTGGATTCTTCACCAACTGAGCTATCAGGGAAGCCCTTGTTTCAGTGGTAAAGATAATCCCAAATCATTTTCTTGAGCTGTTTTGCAAAATGAAAGCCCTCTTGGACACTCAACCACTCAATCAACTGGAACCTAAGGAACGATGATGTTGCCCTTTACGAACTATCAGTGATTTCAATCAACAAAGCTTAGACTCTGTCGACCTTTGCCCCAATCCCATGCTGAATTCTCCTCTACTCAAGCCGCTTCATGAATTGCATGTACCCTTAACTTAAAACTTCCCCAGTTTTGCAGTTCCAGGAGGCATTACTTTGGAAAAGACTTCAGTGTTCCCTTTACTTGAAGCAAATAATAAATCCTTCCTTTTCCCAATCTTTGACTTGACTGTGTCTTTTGACTCCACATCTACAAAGAGGTGAACCAGTTTTCAGGTAACATTTTCACTAGTGATTCCAAAACTACTGGAGGGCATATGCTGAGCTTTTGTGATTCTCTCTCTCTCTCTCTTTTTTTTACAGATCTATGGATAAATGAGTAAATGAAAACAGTGTAGTCATTTTTTTTCTTTAATTGAAGTTTATTCCATTTAAAAAAGGTGGATACTATTCTAAGATGATGTTGTTTCTATTTCTTAGTATTCTGATACTTCTGAATAAAATGATGAAGATGGTAGATTGTAGAAGATGGTATTTTTAAAATGCTCTTATTTAGCAAAAAGAAAAAAAAAAGTCAGCAGTCCAACATCAAATTTTTAGAACATTAAAAAAAAATAGAGTATTAAATAAGTTCCAATGTTTTTTTGGCTTATCAAAACTGAATAGTGCATATCTAAATTTATTCACATTTGAGCAGAGAATCTAATAGAAAAATATTGCCTTTCCATTTGTGTTTACTTTAGAATTGATTCACCCTTTTGGAAATACCTAGCCCATCAGGCAATTCTGGCCTAATAAATGATAGAAGCAGGTGGCAACACATCAGCCCAGTAGGGGACAAACATTCATATCCCAGGAGAGTAAGTACTTCAAATTCTCAGCTGAATTTAAGTGGCTTTGGAAATGCTTGCAAAAGTTAGAGACTCTTTCTAGTATCTTTTGGCAGCCTATTGGAAGGGCAGGTAGCCAAGAATTTTACTTTGAAAGATGTCATTGGGTCAGTAATTATGGGTGATTTTTGTTGTTAATGTTGCTTACACTAAATATAAGCAACATTTGTTTGGAAGCCGTGAAAAACACCTCTGCCCTGTGATAAGCAATTTGCATATCTGGAGATATGACAAAAGGCAGCCTCTCCGGGGACCTGACACTGGCTTTTCTAGGTTTTGAGAAGTGACAGAACTGTTTTCTTAGCTGCTACGAAGCATTATACTAGGTAGATTCTTAAATAAAACACAGGGATGTAATTTGAATCCCTAGGCATGCTACACTTAGATTGGTTTACTGTTGTTGTCTGAAAATGAAAGTTTTTATAATTGTGTACATAATGTCTTTGAACTCTGAGCATCTGCTTGAAACAGCTGTTTCTGATTAAAATTAAACTGAAAAATTTCACCAGTGGAGAATCTGCTGCAGATAAAAAGGAAAAATTGTGGGTGTAATGGGAGCCGTGCAAGCTCCAACTACTCACTCCAGATTAAGTTCCAGAAGTCCTTGCTCATTTTATTTGGAGAAAGAGAAGGAGTTTAATGTTAAAAGTTGGAAATCTTTGAAGATTAAGGACCTTTTAGCAGGTACGGTACTAAGACTTCAACCAGTTCAATAACAGAAAAACATTTTTTAATCTTCCCCAACAACAAAGATCAATATGTAGTTGACTTTAAATGTTCTTAGAAGCATTTTTTAATTGTGACAATTGTGTCTAGGGAATTTATATTTCCTACTATAAATGGGAACTGTATGGTTAATTCCAAATTCATATTTTCTAGAATGGCTGGTTTTATCAATATGTGTCAACTAGGATAGGCAACAGTACCCAGCTATTCAATCAAGGACTAATCAAGGCATTGCTGTGAAGGTATTTTGTAGATGTGGTTAACATTGTACAGTCAACTGCCTTCAAGTGAAGGAGATTGTTCTCCGTCATGTAGGTGAGCCTGTCCAATTAGACGAAAGACTTTAAAAGCAAATACTGAGGTTTCTGTGAAGAAGAAGAAATTGAAGCTAAAGACTCCAGAATCAACTCCTGGTGTTTACAGTCTGCAGGCCTATCTTACAAATTTGAATTTGCTAGCCTCTACAACAGGATTCCCAGGTGACTCAGCAATAAAGTATCTGCCTACAATGCCGGAGACCTGGGGTTCAATTCCTGGGTCAGGAAGATTCTCTGGAGAAGGAAATGGCAACCAACTCTAATATTCTTGCCTAGGAAATCCCACAGACAGTGGAGCCTGGCAGGCTCTATAGTCCATGGAGTTGCCAAATAAACAACAAGCCTCCACAATAACAAAAGACAATACCTTGGAGCTTCTCTTGGTGACTCAGTGGTAAATAATCTGCCTGGCAATGCAAGAGACACAGGTTTGATCCTGATTGAAGAAGATTCCACATGCCACTAAGCAACTAAGCCTGTGTACCACAACTGCCGAGCCAGCACTCTAGAGCCTGTGAGCTGCAACTGCTGAGCCCAGGTCCACAACTACTGAAGCCCCTGCACCCTAGAACCCGTGCTCTGCAGCAAGAGAAGCCGCCACAATAAGAAGCCCACACACTGCAACTAGAGATTAGCCCCTGCTCGCCACAACCAGAGAAAAGCCTGAGCAGCAATGAAGACCCAGCACAGTCAAAATAAATAAATAAAGTTATATTTTAACAAGGCAGTACCTTGAAATAAATATCTTTATATGCATACATGTACATGTTGTCTACTTGTTCTGATGTTTTGGGGAACATTGATTGTTACGTCTTCTGAATAGTAACAACCTTTTTATATGGATGAAAGCACCCCTAATATTTGCAAAATGATTTTCACTGTTCATCATAAACCAACAGTTACTATAAATCAAAACCCTCTCACCTATTTTCCCATCAACATGATTTTTATTTCTACATCTCAATTCCTCATTGGCAATCAGAAATATTATTGCATGATTAGTTATAATGAGATGTCAAATATCAAAAACAGAGGCAATTCTCTTTCAAAAAACAATGATTATGCCTACTTGAAGTAGGGGGAAACGGGGTCATCTATTAACCTCTTTAAACTATTACTTATCAATAATAAAGATTATTAAAACCTTCCTTCACTATCATCCTCAGCCAGTTATTTGATAATAGAAAAAAGAGGATAGAAAGGAAAGAGGGAGAGAGAGCTAGAGAGATTGAAAAACCACTTTTACACTGTTTACTAGAACAGCAATAGACTATCATCTAATTTGGGGACTTCAAACAAAGAGAAAAGTGGACATTTTACTAGCTGCCAGGGAGTAATTCTACCATCAAGAACTTACAGATAAAAAGTAAAAGATTAAATTATGGTACCTGCTCATCTAGTTCATATCCCTGAAGTTAATGATGAATTAACTGTGATTCCTATCATCAACTTTTTTATTTTTCTTTTGGCTTCATGGTGTGGCTTGAGGGATCTTAGTTCCCTGACCAGGGATTGAACTCATGCCATCGGCAGTGAAAACACAAAGTCCTAACCACTGAACCACCAGGGAATGCCCTATCGTCATTTTATTTACAGAGCAAAACTCTATGGCACCAAACCACAGTGGCAAGGTGACCATTTCTCTACCACATTTGTCTTTAACCTTGTATATCAATTTTGGTATTTCTCTTATACCTAAAGGAGGACGAAGGGGCGACAGAGGATGAGTTGGTGGATGGCATCATTGACTGAATGGGCATGAGTTTAAGCAAACTCTGGGAGATGGTGAAGGATAGGGAAGCTTGGTGTGCTGCAGTCCAGGGGTTACAAAGAGTCAGACATGACTGAGCGACTGAACAACAAAAGGATTGTGCAAAAAAAAAAAAAAGAAAGAAATGGAAAGAAAAATGTTATGACTAAATAGCTTAAATGTTAGAACACAAGTGATCATTATGCTAGGGTTATTATTATGCATGGCTCAATACTGGAAAACTTAGTAGCTTAAAATAATATAAATTGTGTTATCTTAACAGTTGCTGCAGGAAAATGAGACCAGCTTAACTGGCTTGGTTACAGCTCAAGGTCTCTCACGGGTTGTGCTCAAGGTATCATCCTGGGCTACAGTTAACTGAAAGTTTGACTGGACTGGAAGATCCTTTTCCAGAATGGTTTTCTCACACGAATATTGGCAGAAAGCCTTAATTCCTCATCGCAGGAACCTCTCTGTAGGTCTTCTTGAGTGTCTTTACAATGTCTGAGCTGTTTTCTCCCATAGTGCATGATTCAGAAGAGCAAGGAGAAAGTTTCTCTCTCTTTTTTTCTTTTTTCAGCCAGGCAGGAGAGGGGCATGCAGGATCTTGGTTCCCAAATTAGTGATGGAACCTGTGCCCCCTACAGTGGAAGCTTGGAGTATTAACCACTAGACCATGAGGAAGTCTCAAGGGGAAAATTTGAATGTCTTTTGTGACCTTGCCTCAAAAGTCGAGATCTGCTACTTCCACAACATCCAGTTAGTTATCTGATCTGATTGGGCCCTATTCACTATGGAAGGGTACAGCTAAGATCATGAATATCAAAACAGGAAAATACGTGGGTCTATCTTTGACACTGGCTACCACAATCATTCTTGGTGGCTTCCCTGGTGGCTCAGAGGCTAAAGCGTCTGCCTGCAATGCGGGAGACCTGGATTTGATCCCTGGGTCGGGAAGATTCCCCTGGAGTAGGAAATAGCAACCCACTCCAGTATTCTTGCCTGGAGAATCCCATGGACGGAGGAACCTCGTGGGCTACAGTCCACCGGGTCGCAAAGAGTCGGACATGACTGAGCGACTTCACTTTCACCACAATCATTAAATAAGAGGTACAGAAAGCACATTTTAGATCAATAAATGCATATTCATAGAGTTAAAATCTACTTATCAATTCTGAAATGATAGCATAATCAGAATCGGGCAGAATTCATTTTCTGAAAGTGGCAAGGAGTTTTTAGGTGGATTTTGAACTGATTTTTGGTGGGCAGAGAACATAAAGTGAGGGCATAATCCAGTTAAATGTATGTGCCTATTTTAGTAGACTACTAATGGGGTTGCAAAGAGTTGGACATGACTGAGCAACTGAACTGACTGAACTGAAAGGGTAAGAATTACTCCCTAAGAGTTTACAGCAACTTTCTAACTGTGGGTAAAAAAACATCTCAGGAATTACTGCCTCACATCTGAGGTATTACTACCACAAATATCTAAATGTTTCTTTAAAATACATGTTTTCTTTACATAGATATAAAAAATAAAAAGCCACTGTAATGAGTAACAAATTTAAGGAAATGTGCTTAGCTAAATGCATGTTTTCTTTTTGTGCATGTAAAAGTATATTAACTACTAATATCACAAACATGCAAAATACATTTTTAAATGTTCCACTGTGCCTTTGTTTAATGTCAACTAAAATTGGTGAATAAGCTTGAGTTTAAAATCAGGTTATCAATAGACTGCTGATGTTATCAATCTAAATTATCTACTTTGCCAGATGCTCATTAAATCGTTCTGAGAAAATCATCCTGGATTGTAATTTGGCATCTCTTCTATTTGCTGTTTGTTATTGTTATTGTTCTGTCACTTAGTCCTACTCTTCATAACCCCATGAACTGGAGCACGCCAAGCTCCCCACCCTTTGCTATCTCCTGGAGTTTGCTCAAATTCATTGCCATTGAGTTGGTGATGAACCCCTTGGATTCAGAGCACGAATATGATCTCAGACATTTAGTAACTGTATGATCTTGGTCAAGTAACTTTTCAAAGCCTCAGTTTCTTCATTTGTTAAAAAAAAGAAAGAAAGAAAGAAGTTCCTTTTCCTGTGTAATCACACCTATCCTATATGGTTTAGTTACAAGTAAGTGAACTGTTGTGTGTGAATCACTAAGAATGGTCGTTGGCATTCAATAAATGGCAGACATAATGCACATTAAGTTATTTGGACAGGCAGCATTTGTCACTTTCTTGCTTTGCATTATGTGGGAAAAATAAGACGCGTACAGTGCCTCCCCTCTGGCCTGCTCAAAAACTACCCCAGGCTATTGCGACACAAAGGTGCCTGCTTTGTGACATCATAGAAACATCCCATGGTTACTGTTAACAATCCCATTGGAGGTTTCAAGCTGGAAACCTCTGCCTACAGCTCTTTCTTGTGAGAGCTGGCCACAGCAGTCTCCTTGGAGGTTTGGATGCACTGCCTCCCCAAATAACGTCCTCTCACGATCTGAAATTTCAGGGTGTGCAAGCCGTAAAATCCGACCAGAAGATCCTTTAGTCAGACAACTTTGTAACCTTTTATTCCCTTTGAGCCAGCAGGTGGAATGAAAATTATTCATAAGTAAACGTGGTGTTGTTGTTCAGTCACTAAGTCGTGTTCGACTCTTTGTGACATCATGGACTGCAGCAGGCCAGACTTCCATGTTCTTCACTTTCTTCCAGAGTTTGCTCAAACTCATGTCCATTGATTCGGTGATGTCATCCAATCATTTCATCCTCTGTTGCTCTCTTCTCTCCTGCCCTCAATCTTTCCCAGCATCAAGGTCTTTTCCAATGAATCATCTCTTTGCATCAGGTGGCCAAAGTATTGGAGTTTCAGCTTCAGCATCAGTCTTTCCAATGAATATTTAAGACTGATTTCCTTTAGGATTGACTGGTTGGATCTCCTTGCATTCCAAGAGACTGTCAAGAGTCTCCTTCAGCACCACAGTTCAAAAGCATTAATTTTTCAGCTTTCAGCCTTCTTTATGGTCAAACTCTCACATCCACACATGACTACTGGAAAAACCATAGCTTTGACTATCCAGACGTTTGCTGGCAAAGTGATGTCTCTGTTTTTCAATATGCTGTCTAGATTTGTCATAACTTTCTTCCAAGGAGCAATTGTTCAGTAAACTATTTGCAAGTCAGCAAACATAAATATTCTGTTTGTTAGTTTTAGCTTTCATTACAAATTAGTCACTGGAGTTTCTTTATAAATCAGTTTCCAGTAAGTTTGTTATATGTCAATTCACAAGACTTAATTCATTGCCTCAAAATACACTGGCAAAAATTTCCTAGAATTTGGAAAGTTGAACAACCAATCTCTGGAATGTAATCCTCACTTTGAAGCTTCTTTGGCTAAAGCGCTGTCTGAGAGACCAGTGGGCCTCTCAAGATAAATGATAACAAACTGGGACAAAATTTTCCCAACTAATTTTCCCTTATACTTTGAATAAATCAAAACTGTATCTAGTAAAAATCAAAATTTTAGGAGGAAGAAAACAGAAACTTCTATTTGAGAATGGAAAGAATATAAAATCCTTTACTCTTCCCACAGAAAAGGCATGATGTCATATTTTCTTTTAAATATAATTAACATATCTGAATGTTTCTATTTTTCATGGCCCATCAGGAAGAATACTACGAAAGATGATCACACAAGGGTTCAATTCTTTGTTCTCTCTCTACTTATCATGTAGCAGGAGACCATCACCTCCATTTTTTTACATTTATTTCAGTTTCTTCAACTTAAAGAACTGGTGCTTTGGTTAGATTATCTCTAAAATTCCTTTTGGTGGAAAACTTGTTTTCCTACTGACTCCAATTGCAAATCCTTCAGAAAAATAGGATAGTGTAAATAGTTCCAGTAAAACAAAAAGGGCCAAAACAACAATAAGATATTATTTCCAAAAGAAAAAAAAAAAACAAAAATCTCCCATTATTGCAGAATTTAATTAGTGTGCTTAAAAACATTCCATAATTATTATTAACTCCCCTAATTTATTCCATCCACATAGAGATTACAGAAGAACAGAACAGAGCTGAATCCAGAATTTCAGTAGCTGAGATACTATAGATCAAGAGACTAAAATGTTGCTCGATTGTGAGAGACACATTGAGGGAAATCGGCCAGATAGCCTTAATTTTTAAGGTACATTTTGCTCATCTCTATTAACAGATTTGAAACTCCAGAGTGGGTCCTAGATATTTGTACAGGAAAAAAAAGAAAAGCTTCTACAAAACCAGGGTCACCCTAACCCTTTAAAAAAAAAAAAAAAAGCATTATGTGCTTCTTCCTTATCTGAAAAATCTTAACTATGCTTTTAAAATCACTTTCTGGTAGGTTTTATGAGAAACTGCCTCCCTTATCCCACTGCTTACTGCATGAGCCTATGTACGTGATAAACACCAAGCATTTTGAAGTGCCCTGACATCTTTATAAACAAACTTGCCTGACCTCAGCCGCAGATAACAGCATGTATTTTTCATTTGGGAACCATCACGAAATGACTGTTAGAAATTCGGAGATTTGCAGAGAGATCTACAGGAATAATTCCTTCGGTTTTTTAATATTCCTCTTTTAGGAAAAATCATCCTTCTGCTGTGTAATTCTTTTGATTTTTGTAATTACATTTTTCTTTCACAAATATTTCTGCCCTCTTGGAATAGAGCTTAAACTGCTGTGTTTTATGGAAAACACATGATGCCTGATTTTTTCCCCTGAATAAGAAGTATTTCTCAAGTTATCCCAAAATATACTTTATTTCCTTAAAAGGCAGTTTGGGGGACAAATGGGAAGGATAATGCTCTTTATAATCACTTAAAGTATTGACTTCTTATAATACACATTTTTCCTGTCGTGTTCCTATCAGAAATTTTATCAAAGACCTGAGCTTCTAGGCTCTGATGGAGACCTTCCCAAGTACATTGTTTTGCACGGCATGGTAACAGAAGTAGGTAAAATAATGTGTAGAGTAAAAGCCAAAATGAGAAATTTTCTACAAGAGGCAATATAATGACATAATGTAAAGTTACTATTTTAATTATTGCCAGTGGAGAGAAAATAGGAAAACAAAATATATTGTAAATTTTAGTAGAAAGAGCACTGGGCTCAGATTTGGGCTGCCATGGTTTCACTTCCTGGCTTACCTTGGAAAGACCTTTGTTTCCTCAGCTATAAAATGAGAAAGTGGATTCTGATTTCCCTTCAGGCTTAAAAAGCTAAGACAATACTTTTAATTCATCCTGTATGTTATGAACTCAATTATATACCCCTGCAAATTCAAATATTGAAGCCCCAACCTCCAGTGCCTCAAAATGTAACTGTATTTTGAGATGAGGCCTTTAAACAGGTGATTAAGTTAAAAAGAGATCATTAGGATAGGCCTATCCAATCTGACCGGAGAAGGCAATGGCCCCCTCCAGTACTTTTGCCTGGAAAATCCCATGGACGGAGGAGCCTGGGAGGCTGCAGTCCATGGGGTTGCTAAGAGTCGGACACGACCGAGCGACTTCACTTTCACTTTTTACTTTCATGCATTGGAGAAGGAAATGGCAACCCACTCCAGTGTTCTTTCCTGGAGAATCCCAGGGACGGGGGAGCCTGGTGGGCTACCGTCTATGGGGTCGCACAGAGTCGGACACGACTGAAGCGACTTAGCAGCAACAGCAGCATCCAATCTGACTCGGGTCCTTATGGGAAGAAGAGATTTGAACATGCAGGGAGTCACCAGGGTTTCATGTGCACAGAAGGAATAATATAATAAAGTAAACCAGCTTTTATTTCTTCTTCTTTACATCTCTGTGATCACTGTTTATTTTAAATATACGTCTAGATGAAAAAATATGTGGTACCATAGGGGTTTGAAATAAACTAGGCAGAAGCAAGCTCAAATGATTCCTTATTGTTAAGAATTTACTCTAGAAATAAGTGATGTGGCTGAGTCTGCATGTGTCAGCCCCTCTGTATAACTGGAAGTTCTCTGAATTAACTTACATATAGAATCCAATGTTTACCAAAAGATAAGTAATAAAAATATGCTTCTCTAAAGCTTACATGTATTATTAAAAATCATCAGTAAGAACAACAATTATTTAGAATTTAGACCACAACTGTAGCCCGAACCGAATCTTGCCTGCTGCCTATTTTTATAAATAAAGTTTTATTGGAACACAGACACTTTCAGCCATTTGTGTTTTGTCTATGGCTTCTTTCTTTCTACAGCATCAAGACTGAGTAATTGAAACAGGTTTCTTTTATCCCCCAAAGTCCCAAACGGTTACTATTTGGCCCTTTACAGAAAAAGTTGTTTGCTGATGCTCAACTTAGACCAGCAAAAGACTTTTTCTGGGGAAGAGTATTTTAACACTGATACTGTTTTAGAATTGCTGGTGTTTGGTGATGATACAGGACAAAACACACTAGACAGTGTACATACTGACTGCCTGAACCCAGGTAGACCATTCCCACTGCTCTGATCTTGGTGCCACTGGTATACAGTAAGCTTTTGACTAAGTAGCCTCCCAGGGCTCAGATTCAGTAAATATTTGGGGTCCTGCAAATACTCACACAACATGTTGATTAGGCCTTAGATTCCATCTGGCTGATCCCAGAGAACTATTTGAAAACATAAATATAGATGAGGTAGAAAAACCTAGAAGAAAAGAGTTTGAAAGGTAGCATACCTTCTCTTTGATGTTTAAATGATTAAAACAAATGGTAGACTATTTCTATTGCTTGAACTGTGCCTTGGATGTAGGAAACACTCATACATATATACAGTGAGACAAAGAAAGAACTAGCCAAGAAGAAATGTCAAGAAAGGATGATGGAGATGAAAATGTGAAATGGATAATGTTGGTTCTGGCCAACTTGGAGATGGGTAGTAATCCCCTAACCACATCAGCCTGCCTGAAATCTCAAGTGTTCTTGGGGAGCGGGGGAACCAGGCTGTGTGGGTGAATCTGAGGACTCACACCATTAGATCTGTAAACCTTGGGGCCCAAGTTGAGTGTTTGTGTGTGTGTGCTTTCCTGACTGAAGAAAGTAGTGTCATTCATTTTGTCTTTTTTAAGCGACCTCAGTTAATGGATGCTGGTGACTGAGTCACGGCTTTATTTTAGCAGATTGAAAGAGCAAGAGTTGAGAGCAGTGAGCCTGATGATAGACATGGAGATGACAGGAGCTAAGCCTATGAGGTTGCTGGGACTTGGCTGTTAGACTGTCACCCCAGGGACACAATAGCCACGGAGGTTCAGGAGCCATTGGTGGCTCCAGAAGACACTGGAGTAAGGACCTCTCGAAGACAGTGATGAGCAGTTGGCTCTGGGAAGAATGGACAGAGTAGGTTCTATGAATTCCTGCTCAGCAGGAAAAAGATAAGAATTGATTCTTAGGAGGAGGAAGGAGGGAGGAGGGTTCAGGATGGGGAACACATGTATACCTGTGGCGGATTCATTTTGATATTTGGCAAATCTAATACAGTTATGTTAAGTTTAAAAATAAAATAAAATTTAAAAAAAAAATTAAAAAAAAAAAAAAAAAGAATTGATTCATAAGCACTGAGGAATATTAAGATAATTTGGGCAAGGGAGTGCTGAAGAAGATTGTAAATTCTATAATGGAGCAGCTAGATGCTCCAAAGTATGGCAGTTGAGATTCTAATGTAACATGAGATGAATTTTTAGTCTCTGAATATTAAAATCAAAATGTTTAGATTATAGATTTAGGACATATTCAGCCAAAACACTTAAGTAATTATTAGCTGTTGTTTAATAACATCTAAATCCATTCCCCCTCTCTTCAGATATTTTGAAACTTGATTTATAAGAAAAGCTATAAGACTGTTCTATACATCAGTGTCTCTTTTGCTGTCTCGTACACAGGGTTATTGTTACCATCTAAAAAAAAAAGAAAAGCTATAGTCTGGTACATTTTGTTCTTGGAGGTTAATGTGAATCTTTACTGGTAGCAAATGACAAAGACGAATAATATAAGCTCAATGCTGTAAGTAAAGAGAGTCTTACTAATATGTTACCTGAAATGACTATGTGTGGCTTTCTTTTGTATTTTTTGCCACAACACATGACATACAGGATATTATTTCTCTTATCAGGGGTTAAGCCCATGCTCCCTGCAATGGAAGCACAGAATCTTAACCACTGATCACCAAGGAAGCCCATGTTTTTTTGTTTTGATGTTATTGATAAAATACATATATTATCCATCTACCATAATTTTACTTTTCGTTATATTCTTGTCTGGTAATAGGGTTGCTCTGTAAATTTACCACAATAGGACTAAAGAGTCAAAGCTTTTATTTTCATTTATTTATTTTTTTGCTTTGCTTACTTTGCAGTTTTCATTCCTAACATTGTTTTGGTGGGACTGAAATGGCAATAATCACTGAGCTCTGTTAACATCCTTTGGCAGAGATGGTTATTTTTTATTTCAGATTTAGTGTATTCATTTCATAAATTTTCTTTCTGGATAGGATTTCCAATCATCACTAAATCCTGCCAGGGAGGGAAGGCCAAAGAAGAGAGAGGGAGAAGGAGACAGGAAGGGAGGGAGGGAGGAACAAAGAAAAGAAAAGAGGAAAATCAGGCCAATTGAGGTACAAATTCTGTTGCCCACATTTCCAAAGCTCTCCTGGGCTTTGATTTCCACACTTATAAGAAGATGATGCAGTATGGTGGTTAAAGTATCACATTAAAATGCTCAGTATCTGGTGAGAGTCCACTTTTTGGTTCTGATACAGCTCTCTTTTTTCTGGAACCTCACATAGTGAAAGGCACAAGGGAGTCACTTTTCTGGGGTCTCTTTTATAAGGACACTAATCTCATTCCTGGAGAATCTGCCCTCATGAATTAATAGCTTCCTGAAGTCCCCATCTCCAAATACCCTCACTTGGGGGGATTAGGTTTCAACATATGAATTTGGGGGACATAAATATTCAATCTGTAGCCATTTGTTTGTTAGAAATTAATTTTCTGAAATCTGAAAAAAAAAAAAGAGAGAAGAAAGAAGAGAAGAGGTATTGGAAAAATTTAAGGAATCTTTTAGAACCGAAAGGAAATACAAGCCACCTCAAAAGTCACCGGAATTAGAACAAGTCAGCCACCTAGAAACAGAGCAACCTGTCATTTTGACTTTTCTCTCCGGGGCTCTTGACTTTCACTTGCCTAGCTGAGTCCAGCTCATTTCCCCCTTGGTCTGCAGCCTGGCTGCTTTTCCAGCTTCCCGTTGCACACTGCCCACCCTCACGTGCCCCTCAGGGTCTACCATTTAAATTGCCCGTGGGCACCTTCCGGGCTGTGTCACTACATCAAATGCCTGCGGAAGAAAACAGAGGTAGGAGGAAGAGGAAGGCCAGGGGAAAAGATTAGAGAAGGAAGGGCAGATTTGAGCAATTAGCAAAATAAAAGATTTGAGCAATTAGCAAAAAGCAGATTGGGGAATAAAACGGAAAACCAAGATTTTCAACAGTGAAGATGTTACAAGAGCATCTCTCATTAAATATCAGAGAAAAAAGTTACTGAATTTTAAAATTAAAGCAGAATTGAACTTAGAGCTGTCTGCTATTTGCTTTTCATTTCTATAAAAATAGCTCAAATTCTGCTTACGTATTGATACAGGACGATATTTTTACAATCTCTCTCCTCCTTCTTTTCTTCCTTCTTCTTTTTGACTTCTCTTGCCTGATTGAGTTGGAAAATTCTAGACAGGTATTTCTTCTAACAAGAATAAACATTTCCAAGCTAACTTGTAAACTAGAGTGTAAAATTATGTAGAGTTTTATGGACTATCATTTTTATTGGCTTTACCTTTTCATTTCTGAGGTTAAAAATAACAAGCAAGACAACTCCTAATTTTTGTAATAAAAATGTGATACATCCATGTCCATATAATTATTAAACTTCACAGTAAACTAAGAAAGAGTTTCTACCATGTAGGAGCTTGAAATGTGCTGCAATATTTTAGTTCTTCTCTGTCTCAGAAACTATTAAGTTTGTTTTTCATGTTGTTTTGATGTTACTTGCTTTGTTTTTCGGAACAAACCTATGTTAAGTAAAAAACAAAACTGTGTGTTTGTGATATTCATCTTCTTTTTTCACCTAATGTTTCAACTACTTAAGAAAATCAGTGTTACGTGAGCACAAATGAAGTGGGTGGTACAATGAAAATAAGCCTTGGGTTATGCTGTAAGAAACTGATTTTTAAAAAACAAGGATGAACTCAAGCCCTCAATAGCTTGGATTTAATTTCCTGTAGAGTAAAGCCATTCTCAGGCACCCGTGGATAAGTTTGTTATTTAGCACTTCACTGAGTCTCTTTTTGAACTTTACAAAGAAACAGACTTAGGGTCACGGGGTCCAAGAGCTTTGCCTTGTTCTCAGTGGGAGTGTGGACCATCCCCTGACACATAGCTCTGACCCTTTAATACATGGTCATTGCTTTTCACCCTTGATCACTGGCAAGGAATTATCCATGCACGGAGAACTGCTTTTGTTAACTTTGGTCATGCCGTACATTCTTGGTAAAAACTAAAAAAGGGTTACTGGAGAGAGAAGACGGAAGAGAAGCTGAATTAGCAGTTTCTTTCTTTCTTTTTTTTTTTTTTTTTTAATGCATTTTGTATGGGGGGCATAAATTTTGTTTCAGGAATCACACAAAATCATTTTTTTTTTCAGGTTTTGAATTTTTCAACCGGAGATGGTGATTGCAGCCATGAAATTAAAAGACGCTTACTCCTTGGAAGGAAAGTTATGACCAATCTAGATAGCATATTAAAAAGCAGAGAAATTACTTTGCCAACAAAGGTCCGTCTAGTCAAGACTATGGTTTTTCCAGTAGTCATGTATGGATGTGAGAGTTGGGCTGTGAAGAAAGCTGAGCGCCTAAGAATTGATGCTTTTGAACTGTGGTGTTGGAGAAGACTCTTGAGAGTCCCTTGGACTGCAAGGAATCCAACCAGTCCATTCTAAAGGAGATCAGTCCTAGGTGTTCTTTGGAAGGAATGATGCTAAAGCTGAAACACCAGTACTTTGGCCACCTCATGCAAAGAGTTGACTCATTGGAAAAGACTCTGATGCTGGGAGGGATTGGGGGCAGGAGGAGAAGGGGATGACAGAAGATGAGATGGCTGGATGATATCACTGACTCGATGGACGTGAGTTTGAGTGAACTCCAGGAGTTGGTGATGGACAGGGAGGCCTAACGTGCTGCAATTCATGGGGTCGCAAAGAGTCGGACACAACTGAGCAACTGAACTGAACTGAATGGTTAGTTTTTATTTATTTGCTTTTATATACACAATAGAAAATAAAAGACCTTTTCTTAAATAATTACAACTGGAATGTAGTAAGTTTAACTGGAGAAATTTCCTGAGTCATCTGATCCAGTCTCTTTATCTCCTGGATGATAAGTGGGAGGAAACCCAAGGAGGCTGGAGCCTCCCCCAGAGTCATGCAGTAAGTGAGTTAACAGCATCGCTGGGAATTGAAGTCCTTGGACTCAAGGCAAACCTTCTCACAGGATAACCTCTTGCCCCTAGGTAGAATGAATGACTGGTCCTTTTCTGTAGGGATTTTTCTGATGTTTTACATAATATATCTCAAGCTTTTACAGTTAAGGATGATTTCATAGTCAGTGCATCCTTTCTGGTATATTCTGAACTGCTGAGAACTGATTCACAGCAGAACTCTGGAAAGCTCCTCTCAGGTTGTCACGGCAAGTTTGCTGAGTGGCCTCCAAGAGCTGCACGACAGGATTAACACACTGGCTAAATATACATTCCTAAATTCAGAAGCTTTTGAATTTTTTTTTTATGAAGTGAATCCTCACTTCAGAACTAGCCTTTTTTGCAGAAAAATTTGCTAGAGAATAGTAGTAAGGAATGGGCTTCCCAAGTGGTTGTCATTGTTGTCGTGTCCAACTCTTTGGGTCCAGGTGGACTGCAGCACGCCAGACCTCCCTGTCCCTCACCATCTCCCGAAGTTTGCCCAAGTTCATGTCCATTGCTTTGGTGATGCCATCTAGCCATCTCATCCTCTGACACCCTCTTTTCCTTCTGCCCTCAATATTTCCCAGCATCAGGGACTTTTCCAACGAGTCAGCTTTTCGCATCAGGTGACCAAAATACTGGAGTTTCAGCTTCAGCATCAGTCCTTCCAATGAGTATTCAGGGCTGATTTCTGTTAATATTGACTGGTTTGAACTCCTTGATGTCCAAGGGACTCTCAGGAGTCTTCTCCAGCACCATGATTTGAAGGCAACAATTCGAGTAGGAAATTGCAACCCAATCCCGTATACTTGCCTGGAAATTTCCATGAACAGAGGACCCTCGTGGGCTACGGTCCATGGGATTGCAAAGACTCGGACATAACTGAGCATGCAGCCATACAAGTGAGATTTCACTCTTTAGAGACTCTTTCATTTTTATATGGTATCAATTCAGTTCAGTTCAGTTGCTCAGTCGTGACTGACTCTTGGTGACCCCATGAACCACAGCACACCAGGCCTCCCTGTCCATCACCAATTCCTGGAGTCCACCCAAACCCATGTCCATTGAGTTGGTGATGCCATCCAACCATTTCATCCACTGTCATCCCCCTCTCCTCCTGCCCTCAATTTTTCCCAGCATCAGGGTCTTTTCAAAAGAGTCAGCTCTTCGCATCAGGTGGCCAAAGTATTGGAGTTTTGGCTTCAACATCAGTCCTTCCAATGAACACCCAGGACTGATCTCCTTTAGGATGGACTGTTTGGATCTCCTTGAAGTCCAAGGGACTCTCAAGAGTCTTCTCTAGCACCACAGTTCAAAAGTATCAATTCTCTGGTGCTCAGCTTTCTTTATAGTCCAACTCTCACATCCATACATGACCACTGGAAAAACCATAGCCTTGACTAGACGAACCTCTGTTGACAAAGGAATGTCTCTGCTTTTCAATATGCTATCTAGGTTGGTCATATCTTTCCTTCTAAGGAGTAAGCGTCTTTTAATTTCATGGCTGCAGTCACCATCTGGAGTGATTTTGGAGCCCCCCCAAAATAAAGTCAGCCACTGTTTCCCCATCTATTGCCACAAAGTGACGTGACCAGATTCCACGATCTTAGTTTTCTGAATGTTGAGTTTTAAGCCAAATTTTTCACTCTCCTCTTTCACTTTCATCAAGAGGCTTTTTAGTTCCTCTTCACTTTCTGCCATAAGGGTGGTGTCATCTGCATGTCTGAGGTGATTGATATTTCTCCCAGCAATCTTGATTCCAGTTTGTTCATTCAGCCCAGCATTTCTTATGATGTACTCTGCATAGAAGTTAAATAAGCAGAGTGACAATATACAGCCTTGATGTACTCCTTTTCCTATTTGGAACCAGTCTGTTGTTCCATGTCCAGTTCTAACTGTTGCTTCCTGACCTGCATACAGGTTTCTCAAGAGACAGGTCAGGTCGTCCAGTATTCCATCTCTTTCAGAATTTTCCACAGTTTATTGTGATCCACACAATCAAAGGCTTTGGCATAGTCAATAAAGCAGAAATAGATGTTTTTCTGGAACTCTCTTTCTTTTCCAAAGATCCAGCAGATGTTGGCAATTTTATCTCTGGTTCCTCTGCCTGAGAGTGTCTAAAACAATTAAATGTTTTCATTCTGACTTACTAAAAATAAAATCACATAATAGATATGCCCTCCAATAATAAACTAATATCCCAGAATTGTGTCTAAAAATTCTGGAAAATTTAGTAGATCTTAAAATTTGCAGAATATTGATTACTTTTTCCTAAATGTTCTATATCTTTGAACTTATGGAGAAAATGTTTAATCTAAAATTTTATTTTTTGTATTCAGTTATATTCAGAGAAGAGACTTTCTATAAATTTAGATACAATATGATTTTATTTCACTTTAGTTCTCAAATTAAGTTTAGTAATATCTAAGAGAAGGAAACAGCCAATCTAAAATGTCTGATTGTGTTTAACTGCCTCTTGGGAAAGTTATGAGAATAATTAAATTCCCAAAAGATAAAATTGTTTAAAATTTTATAATTCCAAAAGTATTATTATCAAAATATCTTTTATTTCTATCAACATTACAAAAGAACAATATTTCAATATGCTGCTGCTGCTAAGTCACTTCAGTCGTGTCCGACTCTGTGCGACCCCAGAGACGGCAGCCCATCAGGCTCCCCCATCCCTGGGATTCTCCAGGCAAGAACACTGGAGTGGGTTGCCATTTCCTTCTCCAATGCATGAAAGTGAAAGTGAAGTCGCTCAGTTGTGTCCGACTCTCAGCGACCCCGTGGACTGCAGCCTACCAGGCTCCTCCGCCCACGGGATTTTCCAGGCAAGAGTACTGGACTGGGGTGCCATTGCCTTCTCTGATATTTCAATATAAGAAAACTTAAATGAAGATATACTTTGATTTTATATGTCAGTCAATTATAGCCAATTTACAGTGAGTTATTGCAAATTGGCTGCATTATATAAACCAATCAAAAATATTTCAAGGTTAGTAGTTAAAGCTAAATACTTTGATGTTTTAAATATTCTCAAAGGTGTTTTTTCCTCAACCCTGAGTTCTCTGTAACAATACAAGATGTAGTTAGTAAAATTCTCTTTAGTAATCTTTAGACTACATTACACTGCCAAAGTGTAATAAATACACCTGCTTCCAAAAGTCTATATTTGTAGCATTTTTCATTTGATGGTAATAATAATTATATATATATATATATATATATAAAATCTCTCCATAGGAATTTAGGATTGTGTTAGGAAAAGGAGACTCATGAGAAAATTTTATCCACTGAACTTTCCCTTTATTCTTATACTTATTACTATTAAAAATGCATTGTTCCAGTAACACGTATTATAAGTTCAAGTAATAGAAGAGATTCTGTCATTCCTTAGTAAGTTTCAGCACTGCCATTGGCTACGTCTTGGCCAGAACACGTATACCAGCACATACACATTCTGAAAGAGCCTGTTTCCAGCAGCATGGAAGGGACTAATAGGCCATAAAACACACTGACTCCTGGCCTCTATGGAGCTTTCTGATTTCCTGAGTCAGTGAGTGAAGACAAAGACCAAAATGTTCAAACCAAGGATAGGCCAATAGACCATAGGCAGAGGTGCGTAGGAAGAACAATTGGACTCTTTCAATGTTGCAGTCAGCTTCCACGTACTTCCTTCCCTTCTTCCTGCACAACACCCTCTTTGTGATAACCATCCTGTTATCTTCCTCTTTAGCAGCTAATTCCTCTAAGAATCAGCTGATGTCAATGTACAGTGTTAAACCAATGCCTCATGGTATTTGTTTCTTGAAGCACAATTCAATTAAATGTCTCTTTCTGGATTTCCTCCATCCAATACACACACACACACACACACACGCACACACATATACAAGTGCCCAAACATATAAGAGAGATATTTTAAGATTGGAGGACTACTGTCTGCTTTACAGATTGAACTATATGTGTGGCTTTTATCCAATCGTGTGGCCTGCATAGGAAGTCCTTTCTCTTCTATTGCCAGAAAATTCATGCCTGATTCATCTGGTTCCTTCCTTCTCCTGAATGAAATCATAGAAAAATTGTACGTACAAATGGAAATATAACTTCATTTTCCTAAGGTTGACGTTTTCATAGATGAATTTTGCATTATAAACCATGCTTTATGATTTTAAAAATAAAGGTCAAGCCAGTGTTTCTTATTTTTGTAGGCCCTAACATATTTTGGAAGCTGGAAGATTTAACAAAAATATGAATTTATTTTTAATGTCAAAGGCAAAAGAACAACAAAAATCTATGAACAAATGAGGAATAATTTGGCTTTATTTAGCCATAATTACAATAGGGAAAATATTGTAGGTCTGAAGATCAGAGTATCTTTGCAGGTGGTTTTGCCTAAGCTTTTATGGAAAGGAATAGACTTTTATAGACAAGTTATGGTGGTTGGTGGTTTAACCATTTAAGTTGTGTCTGATTCTTTGTTATCCCATAAACTGTAGCCCACCAGACCTTTGTCCATGGAGTTTCCCAAGCAAGAATACTGGAGTGGGTTGCCATTTTCTCTTCCAGGGGATCTTCCTGACCTGGGGATTGAACCCTGGTCTCCTGCATGGCAGGCCATCTCTTGTATTGCAGGTAGATGCTTTATTTACTGAACCACCTGGAAGCCCAGAGACAAGTTATATATAGGAGTGGGATTGATTTTTGTCATCAGATGGATCTCAGTCAGTCAATTAATAAGAAATGTTTATCTCCCTATCTAACTAGTTTTGTCTCTCTTTTTTTTTAATCATAAAAGGAACCTCAGTTAATTAGGTAGAAGACAAAAAAATGGAAATTTAAAGGGTCTGTTTCCGGAATGGCCACAGGGAAACAAGGGAATCATCTCAAGTGTTAGGGAAATTGGGAAAAAATGTTGCAGTGAGTCTTACCCAGGTCATATAAGAAAGATGGGTCATTTTAGTAAAAACTGAGATGTTTTGAAAGTATTTTCTCATTGGACTTCCCTGGTAGTCCAGTGGTTAAGAATCTGCCTGCCAATGCAGGGGACCCGGGTTTGATCACTGGTCTGGGAAAATCCTACATTCCACCAGCCAACTAAGCCTGAGAGCCACAAATACGAAAGGCCTCAAGCCCTAGGGCCCATGCTTCTCAACAAGAGAAGCCACTGAAATGAAAAGCCCATGCACCACAATGAAGGGTAGCTCTGCTCTCACCACAACTAGAGAAAGCCCATATACAGCAATGAAGATCCAGCACAGACAATAAATAAATAAATAAATAATTTAAAGTGTTTACTCATTAATACATTGAAAATAACAATAACTCTATTACCTGGGTGACTTTACACCTAATATATAATTTGTAGTTAATATAAATAACATTTTAATGAAAAATAACTATTTTCAAAGAAAAATTACTAGAAAGATTGCCTTTGACATTATTTTAAATTTTAAAACAACTTGTAAACTTTGGCTTACTATAAGGGAGCTGGATTATTATATTGGTTTCTGCATTCTTTCTATTGGAATATACCGTTTTGGTTACAGTAAATGCAGAATATCCAGCTTCACACAGATGTAGTTGGAAACAGGAGAAGAGATCATTGTAAATATTCTTCTTTGATACTACATCAAAACTCAATAAGCTATAATTTCTGCAGATTATTACAAAAGGGATTCTGAAACCATATCATGAACTTTCCACATTCTGTTACTTTATTTTATACTGATCCATCTTGCATCATTTAAAAACTCTTAACTTTCAAATACAACATATAGTAGTGTCAATTACATTTATCATGTTGTGCATTCAGTTCAGTTCAGTCCAGTCGCTCAGTCGTGTCCAACTCTTTGCAACCCCATGAATCACAGCACGCCAGGGCTCCCTGTCCATCACCAACTCCTGGAGTTTACCCAAACTCATGTCCAATGAGTCGGTGATGCCATCCAACCACCTCATCTTCTGTTGTCCCATTCTCCTCCTGCCTTCAATCTTTCCTAACATCAGGGTCTTTTTAAACGAGTCAACTCTTCGCATGAGGTGACCAAAGTATTGGAGTTTCAGCTTCAACATCAGTCTTTCCAATGAACACCCAGGACTTATCTCCTTTAGGATGGACTGGTTGGATCTCCTTGCAGTCCAAGGGACTCTCAAGAGTCTTCTCCAACACCACAGTTCAAAAGTATCAATTCTTCAGCACTCAGCTTTCTTTATAGTTCAACTCTCACATCCATGGATGTCTTTTCAAATGAGTCAACTCTTTGCATCAGGTGGCCAAAATATTGGAGTTTCAGCTTCAACATCAGTCTTTCCAATGTACACCCAGGACTTATCTCCTTTAGGATGGACTAGTTGGATCTCCTTGCAGTCCAAGGGACTCTCAAGAGTCTTCTCCAACACCACAGTTCAAAAGCATCAATTCTTCGGCACTCAGCTTTCTTTATAGTTCAACTCTCACATCCTTGACTAGACAGACGTTTGTTGACAAAGTAATGTTTCTGCTTTTTAATATGCTGTCTAGGTTGGTCATATCTTTCCTTCCAAGGAGTAAGCGTCTTTTAATTTCATGGCTGCGGTCACCATCTGCAGTGATTTTGGAGCCCCAAAAAACAAAGTCAGCCACTCTTTGCCATGTGTCCCCATCTATTTGCCATGAAGTGACAGGACTGGGTGCCATGATCTTAGTTTTCTGAATGTTGAGCTTTAAGCCAACTTTTTCACTCTCCTCTTTCACTTTCACCAAAAGGCTCTTTAGTTCTTCTTCACTTTCTGCCTTAATGGTGGTATCATCTGCATATCTGAGGTTATTGATATTTCTCCCAGCAATCTTGATTTCAGCTTGTGCTTCCTCCAGCCCACGTTTCTGATGATGTACTCTGCATATAAGTTAATATTTAATTTATCCCACAATTGGAGTTTGTACCTTTTTACCACATCCATCCAATTCTCTTTTCCCCCATCCTCTATCTTTGGTAACAAAAAATCTGATATCTTCTATGAATTTGTTTTTTAGTTTGAAGTATAATTGGCCTATAACTCTATGTTAATTTCTATTACATGACTTAATAATTTGATATTTTTATATATTTCAATATAATCAGGATGATAAATCTAGTTTCAATACATCACCAAAGACATTACATAATTGTACACTATATTTCCCATGTTGTACAAAGGAATCTATATGTATGTGTGATTAAGTTTCTCTTAAGTTCAAATGCATTTGAATAATCCTGCATTTTTACTCCCCCTGAAAAGACCCTGAAGCTGGAAAGACTGAAGGTAGGAGGAGAAGGGCACAACAGAGGATGAGATGGTTGAATGGCATCACTGACTCAATGGGCATGAGTTTGAGTAAACTCCGGGAATTGGTGATGGACAGGGAGGCCTGGCGCGCTGCAGTCCATGTGGGGCAGCAAAGAGTCAGACACGACTGAGTGACTGAACCGAACTGAACCAGGTTCAGTTTTTGACAACACATTTTATATCTTTTTTGTGTGTGTATCCCTTAACTACTTATTACAGATGTAGATGATTTTACTGCTTTTGTCTAACTTTCCTACTAGCTTTATACATGGCTGACTTACCATCTTTACTATATATTTGCCTTTATCAATGAGATTTTTTCTTTTGCAATTTTTAAAAAAACATTTTACTGAAGTATAGTTGATTTACAATATTACATTATTTTCAGGTATATAACAAAATGATTCAATATTTTTATAGATTATACTCCATTTAAAGTTATGATAAAAATTGACTATGTTCCTTGGGTGGTACAGTGTATCTTTGCAGCTTATTTATTTTATATACAGTAATTTGTGCCTCCTAATTCCCTACCCCTTTCCTACCCCTCCCCTCTTTCTTCTTCACACTAGTAATCCCTAGTTTGTTCTCTACATCAGTGAGTTTGTTTCTGTTTTGTTATACTCATTCATTTGTGTAGATTCCACATAGAAGTGATATAATACTATATTTGTCTTTTCTCTGTTTGACTTATTCAGTAAGCACAACACCCAAAGAGATGACTCATTGGAAAAGACCCTGATACTGGGAAAGATTGAGGGCAAAAGGAGAAGAGGGCAGCAGAGGATGAGATGGTTAGATAGCATCACCGACTCAATGGACATGAATTTGAGAAAACTCTGGGAGATAGTGAAGGACAGGGAAGTCTGGCGTGCTACAATCCATGGGGTCGCAAAGAGTTGGGCATGACTTAGCAACTGGACAACAAAAGCAACAATACACTCTAAGTCTATCCATGTTGTTGCAAATTGCAGAAAATCATTATGTTTATGGCTAATATTCCATTATATACATACATATATATAGACGCTTTATCCTTATATAGGATATATCCTTTATCCTATATATAAAGGTGTTTATATATAAACATTTTTATCCTTTCATCTGTTGATGGATACTTAATTTGGCTGTTCTAAATGATGCTGCTGTGAACATTTGGGTGCGTCCTTTCTTAATTTTCACGTTTCTAGTTGTGGGCTTTTTTTGTTTAGAAAAGTCCCTTCAACATTTCATGTAAAGCCAGTTTGGTGATGCTGAACCTGATTAGCTTTTCCTTCTTTGTAAAACTTTTGTTCTCTCCATCAAATCTGAATGAAAGCCTTGACTAGTATCCTTGGTTGCAGGTTTTCCTTTCTAATCATTTTGAACATGTTGCACCACTCCCTTCTGGCCTACAGTTTCTGTTGAAAAGTCAACTGATAGCTTTTTGGGAGTCTATTTTGTATTTTGAATTAACCTTTAATCCGCACATGGTTTTATAACATGGTGCATCACTCTTATGGAAAATATTGGGTCACTGAGTAATACAGATCTTTTCTAAATGTTGACATATTTTATAACACAATATGAAAAAGCAACATTAATTAATATCACTGCTGCTCACATCAGAGAAGGGTTTTAGTACTGGGAAGCTTCCAGCATTGGTAAGGTGTTTTCCAAAATTTCAAATTTTGTTTGGAAGCCTGGATTTTATCAATGACAGCAAATACTGTCAGTTGTTTCCCCTGAAAATTTTTAAGAACATTTTCCCAAATATCCAAATCAGTCAATTAATTAGCTGTTATTTCAAGTAAAGTGATATTCCATGAAAAAATGAGCTAGTTTATTCAGCTCAGAAATCAATTTGCATAAGTGCTTTTCTTCAAAACAACCATTGGTCTTCTTTAGTAGGTAACAGAAATGCTCTGTGCATATTTCTGTTCCTCACACAAAATACTAAGAGGTGTACTCAAGAGTTTAGATCTAGTAAAGTCTATTTATTTATTTAGTTTTGGCTGTTTTGGGTCTTCCTTGCCGCACAGGTATTTTTCTAGTTGCGATGAGCAGGGGCTACTCTTTAGTTGTGCCTCACTGGCTTCTCATTGAGTGGCTTCTCTTGCTGCGGAGCACATGGGCTCTAGGGCATGACGGCTCGGTAGTTCCAGCTCCTGGGCTCTAGAGCACAGGTTCAATAGCTGTAGCACCCAAGCTTAGCTGCTCTGAGGCATGTGGGATCCTCCGGATAGGGGATCAAACCCATGTCTCCTGCATTGGCAGTCGGATTCTCCACTACTGAGCCACAAGGGAAGCCCTTAATAAAATCTAGAAATCATCAAGAGTATTTTTAAGAAGGTTCTTAAGTAAAACTCGCTTCCTCCCAGCCCCCCACTGTGAGCACATAGCAATGAAAAATGCAATGACTCCTAGGACAGTTTCAAGCCACTGCCTTGATTTGTACCAAGGAGCCAACAGTTTTCCTCACCAGTGCTTTTGCACTGCCAATGTAAATGTCAGCACAGCAAAGCAATAAATAGTGTCTCAGTATTATTATAAATATACTTTGACCTTGAAAGAGTGTTGAGAATATCCAGGGGCCACCAGAGCACCCTTTGAGAACTGCTAATATAGTGTGATCACCAGGTAAATAAGGAGCCAAAAAAATGGCATTCTTGGACCAAACATATTGGTTCCTTCAGTATATTTTTAATGCCTTTAGACAAGGAATGCATTCCCCAGTTTACTGCACTTCTGATATTTTAAAATAAAACTTGACAAGAAAATTCTAAACTTTACGTTGAAAAGAAAAATCTCTAATAGCAAAAAACATTTTTAATGAATTGAAGAGAACTCGCCTTACTATATTCCAAAAGAATCTATAACATTAACTGTCATTTTATTTGGTGCAAATCTAGAGAAAGAGATGAATAGAATGGAATAGAGTACAGAAATTTGCTTATATATGCACATGTTTACAACAATGGTTGTATTTCAAATCAGTAGGAGAAAAACATGGTCTATTTGCTTGTAAAAATGCTTTTTTTTTTTTCCTTTAGAAAACCATTAAGTTAGACCTCTACATATCATACAGTATGCAAAAATAAACTGCAAATGAACAAAAAAATAAACATAAAAAGTAAGCCATAAAATAAATACAGAAGAATGTTTTTATAATTTGAGGTATTAAAAGCCTTCCTAACAAGAGTTTAAACACTCCAGAAAACATATGGAATAAGCTAACAGATCTGGCCACTTTTTAAAAAATATATTTTAAACAAAATACTTCTAGAGATAAAAAACACCATACAAAGGATAAAACTCAAGTAATAGTTTGGAAAAACGCATGTGACTTATTTAAAAACTAAACATTAATGTCAAACTATTTAAGGAGATTTTATAAATAGATATGAAATCAGCAAGCAATCTAAGTTTTAAAAAATGAGCCCAAAAGATTAAAAAGTTAATTCCAAAAGTAACACAACTACTCAATAGAATTGAAATTACATTCACTCTCAGTAGTTATCAGGAAAATAAGTTTTTAATGACATGATATTTCTATCAGAAAAGCAGGCACATTTCAGATATTAAAAACATGAAAAATTATTGCTTAGAATTTGTTGAAAAGAACATTCTCAAACTGTTGAAAACAGTCTAAATTGGGTGAAACCTCTTTGGAAAGCAAATTGTCAGTATCTACTTGTATTTTAAGTGTATGTCTCCTTTACTGAAGAAATTCCATTTCTGGTAATCTGTTTTCAAAAGAAACAGGTACATGTGTTCAAAGATGTAAATACAAAGATAATCATTGAGTCTTTAGCTGTGATAGCAAAATCAACCAAGCAAATAAATAAACAAAAAATAGGTAAGAACTTAAATGACTATGAATGAGTGCTTGGTTATTTAAATTAGGCAAACTCAAGTTATGGCATGGACTTCCCTGGTGACTTTAGATGGTAAAGAATCTGCCTGCAATGTGGGAGACCTGGGTTCGATCCCTGGGTCAGGAAGATCCCCCGGAGAAGGAACTGGAAACCCACTCCAGTATTCTTGCCTGGAGAATCCCATAGACAGAGGAGCCTGGTGGGGTATAGTCCACCTGGTGACAAAGAGTCAGACATGAATGAGTGACTAATACACACACACACACACACACACACAAGTGATGGAATACTGTGTGTAGCTATTTCCAGTAAACATGAGTTGCTGACATGAAAATATCTTCTCATAAACTCTTAAGTGAGAAAAGAACATTATAGCTTCAGTAGGTTTACTGACCAATGAACCCCCCACACTATTTGCTCACTATTGTTCTGCATTATTTGAATTTTTCCAGTAAGAATATATTCGTGCTTATGTAACAAATGTACATATTTGTTACATTTGAAATCTAAATTCTTTTTCCAAACTTCTGCTGAGTGTCTATAGTACGGCAGACATAGAGGAAGCCGCTGGTCCTCACCTTCCCAGTGTCTCTGATCTGCAATACAATCATGACACACCATGTATGCTTAGTTGATCAGATGTGTCCGACTCTTTGAAACCCCACAGACTGTAGCCCACCAGGCTCCGCTGTTGGATTCTCCAGGCAAGAATACTGGGGTGGGCTTCCATTTCTTCTAACAGGGGATCTTCCTGACACACTGCAGTGTTAACACTGCAGTTCCCCAGTTCCTTCTCCAGGGGATCTTCCTGACCCAGAGATCGAACCCAGGTCTCCCACATTGCAGGCAGATTCTTTACCATCAAAAGTCACCAGGGAAGTCCATGCCATAACTTGAGTTTGCCTAATTTAAATAACCAAGCACTCATTCATAGTCATTTAAGTTCTTACCTATTTTTTGTTTATTTATTTGCTTGGTTGATTTTTCTATCACAGCTAAAGACACAATGATTAAAAAGACGGAGGATAGGGTTTGGAGAATGACCAATCCATTCAGAGACTTACAAAACAGTGTAACAGTGATCTGGCTCTTGAAATGAGATATTTTCTAGGAAGTAAAGAACAGGAGGACATTCCTGGTATGTAGAAGAAACAGCATATGGAGACCAAGATGATGAGGCAGTTGGAACTGATGGGGAGGAGGACTATCTTTGTCTTCTGTAAATTATAGTTATAGCAAATCTTCTCTGGTGGTCCAATGGTTAAGACTCCACTTCCACTGCAAGGAATTGAGGGTTGATCTCTGTTCAGACCTCATGGCCCCCCAATAAACAGTAACAATAAAATAAAGTATAGTTATAGCCAGAGTACATATTATTGCTGCTGCTAAGTCACTTCAGTTGTGTCAGACTCTGTGCAATCCCATAGACGGCAGCCCACAAGGCTCCCCCATCCCTGGGATTCTCCGGGCAAGAACACTGGAGTGGGTTGCCATTTCCTTCTCCAACATATTATTAGGCTTGCTAAATATTAGACAAGAAATGAGTAATTAAGAGTTTCTACAATACCTTCAATGTCTTCTTTAGTAACCTATTGTGTGTGTGTTTTCCTGCAGCTACTCTAGAGACTTTTCCACTGGCTGCTGCCTTTCCACATTCTAAATAAACAATCTTAGCTTTCACAATTTAAGTTGTTCTGTGCCTCTTCTCCCTGCATCCATCACTAGTTTGTTTGTTCCATCAAGGGTCATTGTTTTAACATTGTGGCTGCCTGGTTTTGTATTGCATCCTGAGAAAGCTTGTGTCTAGGGACTTTTATGAAAACATCCAATTTTTTGTAAATATATAATGCTCTGAAAATTTCTAATGTCAGTAGAAGTTAGAGTACATTTTTTCTTAAAAGCTAATAAACTTTTTCAACGAAGACTTAATATTAGGTCATAGAGAGAGTTACAGGAGACTCCATGCACTGCCATTTGTTCATCAGTAATAATATTTATCCATTTTTTCTTAGTAAGACATTCTATGCTTGGTTTCACTTGTGTATTTTCTAAACCACTGGCATATGCAAAAATGGAGCACACAGAGTTTCACTTTAACAATACGATCTTCTGGGCAAAAGAAAAGCAAGACTTGGAGTTCTTGTGTGAAGTTTAAACAGTGAATGCCTGGAACTCTCTGCCCTGGATATGACAGAGGTGGCAAAGCTGAGTCAGCCACAGAGACTGCCTGGAAAGCTGGCACCTCGCCTCCTGTCTAAAGGGATGCCATATAAGCACCTGGCAAGTAGAGAAATCCCTTGTGATAGTTTCCTAGGGTTTCTACAACAAATATTACACACTGGATGGCTTGAAGAACAGAAATGTATTTTCTCACGGTTCTGGAGGCTAGAAGTCTAAAATCAAAGTTCAGATGCAATGGTGGCTTCCTATTGGTCACCTCCTCTCTGCGTCCTCACAAGGTCTTTATTCTATGGGCATGCACTCCTCTGGTGCCCCTACTTGTATGTCCACATTTCCTCTTCTTATAAAGACACCAGCCGGAGTGAGTTAGGGATCACTCTTGGGCTTTTCCAGTGGCTCAGAGGTAAAGAATCTGCCTGCAATGCAGAAGATGCAGGACACGTGGGTTTGATCCCTGGGTAAGAAAGATCCTCTGGAGGAGGGCATGGCAACCCAATCTAGTGTTTTTGCCTGGAAAATTCCATGGTCAGGGGAGCCTGGAGGGCTACAGTTCATAGCATCGCAAAAAGTCAGACCCAACTAAAGCGACTGAGCATGTGCACATGCCCGAACATGTGACCTCATTTAATTTAATTCTCTTCTCCAAATACAGCCTTCTGAAGCACTGCAGGTTAGGATTTCAATGTATGAATTTGGGGGGGCAGGGCACAATTCAGCCCATAACACCCCTGTCTTTTTTATTTTGCAAGAGCAAGTGATTCTCTTCACACATAAAGAGAACAGTCAACATGAAGCTTAATGAGTTCCCTTCATTGAGGCAGAACTGCTTACATGTGTTCAAGTGTCTTATCAAGGAGGAAGAAAGAATCCCAACATACTGCAGGCATTGAGGAGGGTAGGTCATATACATTTGTTTTTACTTGATGCTCACAATAATTTAAGAGTAAGGTATGATTATTAGTTCCATTTTATGGGTGAAAACTTGGGAGTCAGAGACATAAAGTAACTCATGCAAGGGCTATTCTCCTCACTATTCACTGAGTCATTTCTCAGACCTTGCTCCCTCCAGCATCCTCAAAGCTCATATTCTTTCCACTGCCCCAGACTCCACACAGCATGCCAACCACCTACACAGCTGCTTCTAACCCTAGTCTAACACAGGACAAGCATGAAATAAATGTTAGATATCCTCACCACCATCAACAATTGTCATCTAATCACCAGCGGCACCGTCTTCAGCGGCAGCTATCATCATAATCTCTCCTCTAAGGCTTAGCATTACTATTCCTACCTTCATGGTGAGAAACTAAAACCTAAAGAGAAAAAACATGTGGGCTTGGGATTTTTAACACTTTTTTATAACCACCAAACTCTTCCCATGTTCCCTCTCACAGAACTGTTTTCTTGCTATTTGAAGACTTCATCCCTCCCAGTTTTTATTCCTGGGTTATTTCCTCACAATAGGATTCAGGGAAATGTGAAGTAAGGTCATGATTAAAAGCTAGGAACTGTGAGTCAGGATTTCTGACTTCTGTTTTTTCCCACGTATGTGTATTTCCACATACAATATCTTTATACAATATCTATTAGTCACAGAAATTTTGCTTGCCATGGAATCCTAAGTAGGGCATTTCAGTATATTGTATTTTGTTTGGGAATATTTAGTCTTTTTTTTTTAATTCATTAGCATATTTGAGATTTGCTTTCAAAATCAATTTCAAATATTGAATTGTAATTTTGTCATGAAAATTTACACATATACTTTTATCATGAAAATATACACATATTTTCTCAACCATAGCAGAATTACAATTCCCAAATTGGAAGTTATGAATCCTGTTTAATTGTACTTAAAGTCACTTGTATAGGAGCCTGAGTAAATTGGATTCTGAGTATCTGTTGTTGTTCAGTCACTCATTCATGTCTGACTCTTTGTGATCCCATGGACTACAGCATGCCGGGCTTCCCTGTCCTTTACCATCTACAAGCACTTGCTCAAACTCATGTCCATTGAACCAATGATGCCATCCAACCATCTCATCCTCTGTCACCCCCTTCTCCTCCCAGCCTTAATCTTTCCCAGCATCAGGGCCTTATCCAATGAGTCAGCTCTTTGCATTAAGTGGTCAAAGTATTGGAGCTTCAGCATCAGTCTTCCAATGAATATTTAGGGTTGATTTCCTTTAGGATTGACTGGTTTGATCTCCTTGCTGTTTAAGGGACTCTCAAGAGTTTTCTCCATCTATTACAGTATTTAACAGTATACTATAGTATATATATACTATATATATACTATAGTATACTCTAGTATACTAGAGCCATCGTGAAAATAATTACCTGCATATTTCAGCCCAGATCAGTTGTGTTATGGCAGTATACACAGTCTGATTTTCAAAACATGCGTAATATCCACATCCTTATGAATGTATCATAACTTACCACTTCTGACCAATAACAAACCACATATTTTATTATCCACAATCATAGCTCTTCAGTATATATAACAAGCAGTTCATATGTTTTTAAATAATTTTTGCACTTTTGAAATTCAGCACTAATAAATATCTGCACATATTGTATATTTTATAGAAAAAGTTTTCTTTTTTTTTTTAAATTTTATTTTATTTTAAACTTTACAATATTGTATTAGTTTTGCCAAATATCGAAATGAATCCACCACAGGTATACCTGTGTTCCCCATCCTGAACCCTCCTCCCTCCTGCCTCCCCATACCCTCCCTCTGGGTCGTCCCAGTGCACCAGCCCCAAGCATCCAGTATCGTGCATCGAACCTGGACTGGCGACTCATTACATACATGATATTATACATGTTTCAATGCCATTCTCCCAAATCTTCCCACCCTCTCCCTCTCCCACAGAGTCCATAAGACTGATCTATACATCAGTGTCTCTTTTGCTGTCTTGTACACAGGGTTATTGTTACCATCTTTCTAAATTCCATATATATGCGTTAGTATACTGTACTGGTGTTTTTCTTTCTGGCTTACTTCACTCTGTATAATAGGGTCCAGTTTCATCCACCTCATTAGAACTGATTCAAATGTATTCTTTTTAATGGCTGAGTAATACTCCATTGTGTATATGTACCACAGCTTTCTTATCCATTCATCTGCTGATGGGCATCTAGGTTGCTTCCATGTCCTGGCTATTATAAACAGTGCTGCGATGAACATTGGGGTACATGTGTCTCTTTCCCTTCTGGTTTCCTCAGTGTATTTTATAGAAAAAGTTTTAATAATATTAGTATTATTTTTCATTAGATGGGAGTGAAAGTCAAAGTCGCTCATTCGTGTCCAACTCTTTGTGGGCCCATCGGAGTATCCATCGGAGAAGGCAGTGGCACCCCACTCCAGTACTCTTGCCTGGAAAATCCCATGGATGGAGGAGCCTGGTAGGCTGCAGTCCATGGGGTCGCTAAGAGTCGGACACAACTGAGCGACTTCACTTTCACTTTTCACTTTCATGCATTGGAGAAGGAAATGGCAACGCACTCCAGTGTTCTTGCCCGGAGAATCCAAGGGACGGGGGAGCCTGGTGGGCTGCCGTCTATGGGGTCGCACAGAGTCGGACACGACTGAAGTGACTTAGCAGCAGCAGAAGTATCCATACAGTCCATGGAATTCTCCAGACTAGAATATAGGAGTGGTTCTGCAGGGGATCTTCCCAACCCAGGGATCGAACCCAAGTCTCCCGCATTGCAGGCGGATTCTTTACCAGCTGAGTCAACAAGGAAGCCCAAGAATACTGGAGTGAGTAGCCTATCCCTTCTCCAGTGGATCTTTCTCACACAGGGATCGAACTGGGGTCTCCTGCATTGCAGGGAAATTCTTTACCAGCTGAGATCGTTTAATAGGAAAAAAAAAAAAAAGATCTAAAGTTTCATACTTATCTCAGGGGCAAGCATGGTTTAATCTGTTTATGAAAATAGAAGATAAGTTCTGAGAGCAAGGATTGTGTCTGCCACCTAACATGTTGCCTTATACACTAAATAAATGTATATTGAATGAATAACTGGTCAAATGAATAAAAACAACTGACTTTGCTTTACAAAAACATAAGCCATTTCAATAACTAACTCACTTTATTTGTAATTTGCAAGTAGAAAAATGTTGATGTTTCTTGTTAGCAGGAAAGAACTGAGAATTTTGTTCTTGGTAAAATATGGCTCATGCATTTTAGAGGGCTTTGAGGTTTTTTATACAGTCTGTATAATGTAAATGAAAACTTTTAAGATTATTTCTCTTTCCAATGTTTCAGTACACTCCAAGTGGTTTATTTATAATCTTTTCTTCCAAGAAAAATAGAAACACCACAGAACACTTGTCAATATCTATAGAATTCCATTATCCATGATTGAAGACGGTTGTGCTTTCTTTGAACCAGGAGCTGACCTCAGACTTACTGAGCCAGCGCGGCAGTTGAGGACCGTGGCTGAGCACTCACCACCTGGAATGCTGTTGAGTCAGCTATCTGGGTTTTCATTCCAAGCAAAGTCACTGACTCATGGTGTGACCTCAAACAGTCCTTTTGTGACTCAGTTTCTCCAAGAAAAATAGTTCTCACATAATATAACAAAGCCTCAGATGTTAATAGGTATTTAAAACTTTTTAAAGGCAAAGCATAATTTATTCAAAATTTTTTATTTCTCTTTCTCTTCCAGGTGAATCACTTAAAGTCATATCATATTTTTATTCATTTTTACTTTTTTCTTAAAGATCGTATATCTATATTATATATATATGAGTATGTGTGAGTATATATATAATATATATATATACATATGCTGCTGCTGCTGCTGCTAAGTCGCTTCAGTTGTGTCCGACTCTGTGCGACCCCATAGATGGCAGCCCACCAGGCTTCCCTGTCCCTGGGATTCTCCAGGGAAGAACACTGGAGTGGGTTGCCATTTCCTTCTCCAATGCATGAAAGTGAAAAGTGAAAGTGAAGTTGCTCAGTCATGTCCGACTCTTAGCAACCCCACGGACTGCAGCCCACCAGGCTCCTCCATCCATGGGATTTTCCAGGCAAGAGTACTGGAGTGGGGTGCCATTGCCTTCTCCAATATATACATATATGTGTATGTATATCTATGTGTGTGTGTGTGTATATATATATATATATATATATATATATATATATATATATAACTTCCCTGGTGGCTCAGGAGTAAAGAATCCATCTGACAGTGCAGGAGATGCCGGTTCAATCCCTGAGTCAGAAAGAATCCCCTGAAGAAGGAAATGGCAACACACTCCAGTATTCTTGCCTGGGAAATCCCATGGACAGAGGAACCTGGTGGGCTACAGTCCACTGGGTCGCAAAAGGGTTGAACATGACTTAGCAACTAAACAACACACAACAACAAATATATACATATATATATATATATCTCTTTAGGTAAAAATTAAAAAAAAGAGTGGCTTGTATGGGATGTACCAAGAACTGAAAATACTAGGTCTACAACCCTTACATGGCTGCAATTATATAATAGAAAGAGTACTGATATTCTGGATATAGTACAGATATTGAACAACAATCCATATATTTTTAATAATTGAATAAATATTGTACTCTATGTAAACTATTTCTAAGCCTTGTGGATGAAATGTGTTTTAAAATATAGCAAGGCAGAAAACAATTTTGCAAAAATTCCCTCATATCTCTTTATCCCTTTTAAAAACATCCTTTAATTTTTATTCTAAGAGAATAGTTTCCTAAAGTCAAGGGCCTTGTGAACTTTTGTGCCTAAAGTTTGTTCATTCCTTTATTCACCTTACAAATGTTGTGCTGGAGGCTGCAGACATAACAATGAAAAAATAGAGACACCACCTTCCTTAATGGAGTTCACCTGCTAGCAGGGAATAAATGTACAGGTGTGTGTACAAGCAAATGAGACAAGTGCAAATAGTTGTTAAGTGTGAACAAAAGTCAAAGTTGAGGCTGTGATAGAGAATAAGAAAGGAGGACATTTTTGAAAGCATGGACAGGGATCACAAGAGTGTGAGGTATGAAAGCATGTTGTGTGTCCCAGGTAGGGTCAATATGGTTAAAATGTAATGAAATAGTGAAATCAGGTCACACAGGGACCATGCAGACCTAGGGAAGCTACTGGGAAATTCATTTTAAATAAAATAAAAGTTTTCATAAAAGCTTAAAATAACTTTTTTCCTTTATTAATTGTGTTTTCCTTCTTTTGGTGGAATTCAAAGGTCATTCTCTTCATTTCACAGCAAATCAGTCTGGGCAGAGCCCCTTGTCATTTTCTTTTTTCCTTTAATTTTTCCTTTCCTTTCCTTTTTCACTCCCCACTCCCACTCATCACTTGTTGCTCACCTTGCAAGCAGCTCTTCTCATATACCTGCTTGACATACTTGAATATATAGCATTAGTTCTTGTGCTCATGTGGTTTTGCATAAATTGAGCTAAAACCTCATTTTGTCTTCTTCT
Organism: Bubalus bubalis; assembly: GCF_019923935.1. Lineage (NCBI taxonomy): Eukaryota > Metazoa > Chordata > Mammalia > Artiodactyla > Bovidae > Bubalus > Bubalus bubalis. The sequence continues at coordinate 74,710,600 of NC_059166.1, read as the reverse complement.
CCTCTCATTCAACACCATACTTATTCATGTTGTTGATTTTATACCTGGTCCACTATTCTTCAGTTCAGTTCAGTCACTCAGTCGAGTCTGATTCTTTGCGACCCCATGGACTGCAGGACATCAGGGTTCCCTGTCCATCACCAACTCCCAGAGCTTCCTCAAACATGTGTCCATCCAGCCTGCCATCCAGCCACCTCATCCTCTGTCAGTCCCTTCTCCTCCCGCCTTCAATCTTTCCCAGCATCAGGGTCTTTTCCAACGAGTCAGTTGTTCGCATCAGGTGGCCAAAAGATTGGAGTTTTAGATTCAGCATCAATCCTTCCAATGAACGTTCAGGACTGATTTCGTTAGGATTGACTGGTTGGATCTCCTTGCAGTCCAAGGGACTCTAAAGAGTCTTCTCCAACACCACAGTTCAAAAGCATCAATTCTTCAGTGCTCAGCTTCTTTACAGTCCAACTCTCACATCCATACATGACTACTGGAAAAACCATAGCTTTGACTAGACGGACCTTCGTCGGCAAAGTAATGCCTCTGCTTTTTAATATGCTGTCTAGGTTTGTCATAGCTTTTCTTCCAAGGAGCAAGCGTCTTTTAATTTCATGGCTGCAATCACCATCTGCAGTGATTTTGGAGCCCAGAAAAATAACGTCAGCCACTGTTTCCCCATCTATTTGCCATGAAGTGATAGGACCAGATGCCATGGTCTTCATTTTTTGAATGTTGAGTTTTAAGCCAGCCTTTTCACTCTCCTCTTTCACTTTCATCAAGAGACTCCTTCTTCGTTTTCTACCATAAGGGTATCATCTACAGATCTGAGGTTATTGATATTTCTCCCAGAAATCTTGATTTCAGCTTGTGCTTCATCCAGCCCAGCATTTTGCATGATGTACTCTGCATAGAAGTTAAATAAGCAGGATGACAATATATAGCTTTGACATACTCCTTTCCCAATTTGGAGCCAGTCTGTTGTTCCATGTCCAGTTCTAACTGTTGCTTCTTGATCTGCATACAGATTTCTCAGGAGGCAGGGTAGGTGGTCTTGGTTAGCCCTGTACAGAATTCCACACCAGGCATCCACATTTAATGCATATATTACCTGAGCTAGTGAAGGATTCCAATTCCCTAATAACACACAAAAAACTGCTGTGCTAAACCTTCCTCTGAATGGCTGTTTGTGCTTCTGAGTTAGAAATGACTTGGAAAGCATACTCAGGGGTGGCATTGCCCTTAGGCACACACATACGTAGCTCTCTATGTTTTCATGTTTTTCATGCTTTTTAGATTGGCTGTCTTACTTGGCACTCTCATCAATAGCACATCAAAAAGTTCTTGTCTCCCTTTCCCTGGTGGCTCAAATGGTAAAGAATCTGCCTGAAATGCAGAAGACCAGGGTTCAGTCCCTGGGTCCAGAAGATGCCTTGAAGAAGGGAATGGCATCCCACTCCAGTTTTCCATGGACAAAGGAGACTGGCAGGCTTCATTCCATGGGGTTGCAAAGAGCCGGACACGACTGAGCAACTAACACACTGTTTAGTCTGAGAAGAGACAAAGAGAAGACACAGAAAAATTTCAATAGCTATCAAACAGAAAAGGGAAATTGTAATTGGCTTAACTATTGATTAGTTACTGGGCACACACGTCTTCACCAGCACTTTGTTTTCTAAAATTTATAACTGTAACATTCTGATAAATAGTGGTGTCTGATATTTTAAGTCTTTTTTTTCTTTCTGCTTATCAGTGAGTTTGATCACCTCTTTATATATTTATTTAGGCTTTCCCCTTGGGGGGTTGTTTGTTCATCATCTTGATCCTATTTTTCCATCAGCTTTTTTTCTTTCCTTCTTATTAAAAAAAAAAAAAACTACTGTATTTTCTAGGTAATAATCCCTTATTATTATTTAATAACCTAGTTATCTTTGTCCTGTTTATTGGCTTTTTTCTTGTTTTAGGACATAAATATTTACTTTTAATATAGCAAACTCTCAACTTCTTACTTTTGAGTTTGAACTTTTAGAGACGCTGTGAAGAAATCTTTCTTCACTCCTAGGTTATAAAAAGATCCTCTTAAATTTCTTCTATTAGAGTTTTACCTTTCACATTTAGGCATATAATCCTGGACTCTTTTTATATGTGGTATAGGGTAGGGACGGTTTAGTTTTTCCACGGAGTCAAATTTTTCAGTGTCATCCACCAGAAGTAAGTTTCTCTTTTCATGTTACCTTCTATTGCAGTTATATCACAAGTTATGTCCTGTATGTATCCTTCTGAGCTTTATTATAATGCATTAGTTAATTTTTTTCTTGCTACCAAAACCATACCTTGTTTTTTTAATTATTATGTCTTTGTACTATCTCCTTATACATGGAAAAGCAAATTTTTCCTCTTGGTTCTTTTTTAACAACATTAAGAGTATTAGACCTACTCATCTCTCCTAGGAAGAGAAAAAAAGATAGGAAGACTCAGAAAATCTTCAATAACTGTCAAACAGAAAAGGAAAATTGTAGTTGGCTTAACCATCGATTACTTACTGGGCAATCTTTGTAATAACTCAAATGAGGTACATATGTATAGAATGTGGATACCTATATTTATATATTCATATTCACGTACATATGGATTCATATACATATATGTATGTAATCAAATCTGCAAGATGTTAAGGATTTGAATTAAAAACTCAAGAATGTCTTACCACCATTCTTTTCATAATTCTTAAAATTCAGTTTTTAAACATTTATTCTTCTAGGTAAAGCTGTTAAGACAAATGCCCCATGGAAGGAGCAATATCAATAACAAAGGTAATAGCCAAATTAGTCCATTATTTTCAATTGGTTAGTTGCACACATTTCAACCTGACTACTATTTAACAGTATTTTTAATAGTATAGAGACGATAATAAGGCCCATCAAAACCTAATATTCGATTTATCTGTACTCTAAATAGGAAAAGGAGTATGTCAAGGCTGTATATTGTCATCCTGCTTATTTAACTTATATGCAGAGTACATCATGAGAAACGCTGGGATGGAGGAAGCACAAGTTGGAATCAAGATTGACCGGAGAAATATCAATCACCTCAGATATGCAGATGACACCACCCTTCTGGCAGAAGGTGAAGAAGAACTAAAGAGCCTCTTGCTGAAAGTAAAAGAGGAGAGTGAAAAAGTTGGTTTAAAGCTCAACATTCAGAAAACTAAGATCATGGCATCCAGTCCCATCATTTCATGGCAAATAAATGGGGAAACAGCAGAAACAGTGGCTGACTTTATTTTGGGGGGGCTCCAAAATCACTGCAGATGGTGATTGCAGCCATGAAATTAAAAGACACTTACTACTTGGAAGGAAAGTTATGACCGACCTGGACAGCATATTAAAGAGCAGAGACATTACTTTGCCAACAAAGGTTCGTCTAGTCAAGGCTATGGTTTTTCTAGTGGTCATGTACGGATGTGAGAGTTGGACTATAAAGAAAGCTGAGCACCGAAGAATTGATGCTTTTGAACTGTGGTGTTGGAGAAGACTCTTGAGAGTCCCTTGGAGTGCAAGGAGATCCAACCAATCCATCCTAAAGGAGATCAGTCCTGGGTGTTCACTGGAAGGACTGATGTTGAAGCTGAAACTCCAATACTTTGGCCACCTGATGCGAAGAGCTGACTCATTGGAAAAGACCCTGATGCTGGGAAAAGACCCTCCCCTAAAGGGCAGGAGGAGAAAGGGACAACAGGATGAGATGGTTGGATGGCATCACTGACCCAATGGACATGAGCTTGGGTGGACTCCGGGAGTTGGTGATGGGCAGGGAGGTCTGGCGTGCTGCAGTTTATGGGGTTGCAAAGAGTCAGACACGACTGAACGACTGAAATGAACTGATTTTTTAAAAAATGAAAATTTTTGCTAGTAGTGAGAGTAATAAAAATGAAACCTTGATCTAGCGAATATATTTTCCTCATAGAGTATAAAGTATTTTCCTAGTTAATTGTGGTGTTTATTCTCCAAATGCTCCTTCCTTCAGGTCCGTTGCCCACGGTTATATTATGATGCTCAACCCAGTGTCTGTTGGTGTACATATTAATAAACTAATTGCTGAGTAATTTAGGACAGAGACACTTACTGTAAATTATGATTCAACATATACCTCAAAGAACAGAATGGAATAGCACCAGACCCCCACCTCTCAGCCCTGAGACTTACTACTCACGTTGGTTACTTCTCTCTGGTGCCAGTTTCTTAGCTGAAACTTAAAGTATAGGTGCCACTGTCCAGTTTTCCTCCTGTGTAAATGACAAGGGCTAATTTATCCTTCTCCCAACACTTGAGATTGGGAAATAACCTTCTGTACACGTGAGAGGACTGGTTCCTAGGTCCACTTGGTATTGGCCCCCTGAACACCCAGTGTATTCTCCTCTCCCACCGACACTGTCCTGGAACCGTAATTAGTCTTGTGGATTCAGCACTCAGTTTTGGGTTTAACCACAGTGCAGCTTGGTGATAATGCATTTCAGTTTCATTGATCTGAAAACTGGTTTCCAGAGACTCCATGTAAGTGAAATCTCTGCTTTTGGTTTCTTAATATGAGGTATCAGCAAACTAAAGTGTTTATGAATATCTGTTAATAAGTATATTAAATGCACATGCATAACTATGCAAAAACATAATCTACTGATGGACCTTAAAGAGATTGAGTGCCTTTTAAGTAAGTATTTTCTTTAAGTTTTAATTTTACCACCATGTTTCCACCAATATTCTTAAGTGACGGTACTGATGGTACCATTCAGTTTTTCCATATTCTTGCTGATTTTTCTATAAACCAATTCTGTTAAAGTTGTTTAATAAAAGAGTATAGAGAAGAGGAAAGAGAGTAGAGGATGAAAGAGGGGAATTCCCCTCCATTCCTCTGACCCCTACTCTTCCAGACTGTCTCTAAATAGTCACTGCTGCAACGTTAGTGTCCTCAAGCCTGGTGTTATACTCCTTTAGAAGGAAATAGCAACTTTTGCTGTTTAGGATGCTGGAAGCATCGCTTTCTTATTTGAGGTCAAAATTGAATTATTGCTATTTGATAGCATCTTTTTTACTACATTGCTTGCCCAATATCTTTGTTAAAACAAAACTAAACTAATTCCCGGTTTTCCTGACATGATGGTTGCCCAAGAATCTCCCAACTGGGATTCAGTCTAGATATTCTATGGTCCTTGTGGAGAAGTCTGATGTAATTACATGTTTAAGATGTCAACCCTGGGGAATACATGCAACTACTGCCATTCCTTTTGCACCACTGCTCTTCTCATCTTGCAGGGGCATATGGTTCCATGAAGCAATGATTATTTTCTTTATGTAAAAATAACAAGTAGGAAGAGAGAAAAAAATGGCACATAGAGAGGGAGAAGGAAGAAGTATGCAAAGAATACAGAAGAGAATTGGGACACGTTGCTTCTATTATTCTTTAGGAGAAGTATGTTTCATAAAGCTGTGTGTCCTGCATCTATTTGATATGGTTAAGGAAAGTTGGCTGAAGATAACTTTACCTTTGTTATTCTTGTTTTGTCTCCTAATTTCCTCATTTGAAAAACAAATAGAATCTATTATCCATACCCACATGGAAGGCATTTGGAGAATAAACACAACAATTAACTAGGAGAATACTTTATGAGGAAAATAAATTCTCTAGATCAAGGTTTCATTTTTATTACTCTCACTACTAGGAAAAGTTTCCATTTTTTAAAAATAGAGCACAAATAAATCAAGTATTAGGTTTTGGGGGGCCTTATTAACCACTTTTTTTTTCCTTTCTAAACTGCAGATTCCTGTATCCTGAAGAAACTACTTATTTGAAGTTCCTGTTATATTTTGAGATGATTCAGTTCTAAGCTATTTGGAATACTCATGTGCTAAATTTTCTTCTATTTTCTTTTTGCTTTAGTTTGGTTTTCTTAACTATAACATTCTGCAGACTTAGGAAGACTAGAAAATAAACCTTTTCGTTTTTGGAGAAAAATTTTACTATACAGAATGTCCATACCTAGAGTGCCCATTCTCTCTAGGGTCATGCTTCAAATAAAATCCATGAATCAGCAATGGCTTTTAATTTAAAGTTGCTGGATTAGTGGACTTCCCTGGTGGTCTAATGGCTAAGATTCCATGCTCTCAATACAGGAGGCCTGGGTTTGATCCCTGGTCAGGGACCTAGATCTCACATGCCACAGTTAAAATCCTGGATGCTGAAACATAGATCAAAGATCCTGTGTGCCACAACTAAAACCCTGCACAGCCAAATTAAACATTTTAATGAATAAATAAAAGTCGTTGTATTAGTCTCCATACAAATCAACCAGGCAATGAGTGTTTTGTTCTTTCTACCACTTTCAAAAGTTTAAAATGTTATAATACATACAGAAGTATCTTTGGGTGTTGGAGAAGGAAAGAAATGGTGACCCACTCCAGTATTCTTGCCTGGGAAATCCCATGGACAGAGGAGCCTGGCAGGCTACAGTCCATGGGGTTGTAGAGTCGGACACAACTGAGCCACTAACATACACACACATCTTTGGGTATATTCATTAGGTTTAAAGTCTTTTAATGCCTCATCTCATCATCTAGATATTAGCTTTGCAGACTGAGAGATTCCCAGTGAAAAACTGGAGAAAACTACTGGCATTTTGTGAAGATTATAGATTCTTTACAACCATTATTTTCTTCTTACCTTATTCCTGAGAGGACCTAGATGACCATATTATTGGATGAGGTTAGTCTTGTTCTAGCTTCACTGACCATGAATGGTATCCCTATATTTGATGAGGGGTGGTAAATGATGTGATAATCACAAAAACTAATGTCTCTTTGAGGCTTTAGTATTCCCATGTGATACAGTGCTGATGTAAGAGATGAAAACTCCATAGGATTAAGAACCACAGAACTTTACACTCTGATGAGACTTTTGGTTTCCTTGGTATTCCATCTACCAAAAATCTTTCCCAAACAATTGTTGACTGAACGATCTATTTAAAATTTCCTAAAGTAGCAATATCAATAAGAATGGTAATGTCTGTCCTTGTGACAGGATTTTAATAGATTTATTTTCAATAAATGCTTTCTCCAAACTATGTCATAGAAGCAACTACATATTCTGCCCAATTCTAAAGTCAGGTCTAATGTATTTTGCAATTTCTTTAAAAGAAAGCAGTGCCTTTTACAATATTATCCTAATTATTTAATGATGTAATTAATTATTGGTGTAAAAACATACTGGTGAAAGAATTGCTTGGTGCAATTCATTCTGGTGATCCTATTTTGGATCCATCCATCATTTTTAGTGTTTTTAATTTATGGCTCGAATGCATGACTCCCTTTTTCTTTTGGCAAATTGTTATAATATCTGTTCATTCCTTATACCTATCTCTCTATGAATTTTCACAATCTGACTCATTACCAAGAGTGTTAAAAAATTCAGTCTGTGATTTATTTCATTATCTTGGAATGAAACTCAGCTGGAGACCCAATTCATATAAAATAATTACAAGTTTTCTTTCTCTGAAGCACAGAAACATGATGGTTAATTCATTAGGCACTAAAGCCAGATTGCCTGGGATTAAATATTTGATCTTAAGAGAGCTATTTAACTTGTCTAAGCACCTGATTCCATCTGGAAAATTTAAGGGTAAAGTAAATATAAAACAAAAGCATCACTACCTTGTATAATGTGACGATTCTGTAAAACACTTAGAGCAACCCATATTCAGTGATTAAGCAAGTCAGGGACTGACCTGGCACACACAGGCTGACAATACCTATCCCAGAGACCCCGCAGGGTGGCCAAGATCTCGGTGGGTTTTATCACACAGTTCAATTTCTTCCTCTGTCTAGTTCTTTTCCTCCTTCCTTTTACAATTGTTGATACCTAATAAACAGTTTGAACCCAAACAATCTCAGCATCAGAAGAGGATCAAATGTTTCCAGAGAACCCAGGATACAATATCAGTTCATCAGAAAATTCCCAGAAGTTTCCTGTAGAAGTTTCCCTTCATATTTCTTCAATTCCCTTCATATTTCCCTTCATATTTCACACCCCCTTTCTAAACTGACCCACCCAGCACTTCAGTGCTCACATTTATCATGTTTTCATATACTTACATGATATAGAATGAAAGTGTTAAAGGAAATATTATCTAACCAATAATACCTAGGAATTTTCAACCCTTAAACTGGATGCTGGCACTTCCCTGGCACAGTGATTGCAGGGCACAGTTTCAATCCCTGGTCGTGAGACCAAGAGCCCGCAAGCTGCAGTGGCAGCCAAATCCCCTTCCCTCAAAAAACAACCCTGATGTTCACGACTGAAATGAGAGTTTTATTTTCATACTCTCCCAACATAATTTTAAGTCAAATTTATACTTTGGGTCTAAATTCATCTCCTACTTCAAATTTGTACTTCTACACATCCTAAATTTCTTAAGAACAATATTTAACGTCCCATTATAAACTAATATATGTAGGGAACTATGAAAAAAATTTTTAAAGTACAAGAAAAATTAAATAATCAGTAATCATTATTACAACATTGGAATCAAGCTATAGCTCTTATTTGCAAGTCATTGTCCTTCAGTTTCACATAAAGGGAACACAGTCCTGTGCTGTGCATTCATGTAAGTAGTATATCAATATATTTTTATGACTAATGATAATTGCGAACATACACCAAAAGTTTATGTGCCAGGTGCCATTCTGAGCTTTTATGGGTATGTCTCATTTGCATACCAAATAAGTTTATGAGGTACTAAGTATTATTACTTTATTTTGGTGATGAGGAAAGTGATGCTCTCAGAACTTAAGCCATATACTTACTAGAAGTCACAGAGGGAGTAAGTGGCAGAGCTGGGATTGAAATCAAGCCACATAACTCAGTCCATATTCTTCCAAAGGTTGAAAGCTACAGCCTTTTTTCCTGCTCAGAGTACTTGACATTTGATACTGTCAGGTGAGAGAGAAGTCTAAAATCTTGGGCCTCTTGAATATCTTTTCTTTCATATTTTCTGTCATAGTCTAAAGCTCTGCGTTTCAGCACCAAAGGTTACAGAGAGTCATAAAACAGAGCCTCCATCTTACAAGTGATCTGATGGGAAAGGAAGATGAGGAAAACCGACCTGAGTGGTCAAGAGTTAAACAAGTGCTGCTGTGTGGTAGAGCAAGGGTGGTTATTAAAAAATGGGGTAAAAATATCCAAATGGAACTTCTGGGAAGAGGATTAAATTTCAGAAATTGTTATACTGTGAAGGAAGAGCTTTCTAGACTGAGGTAATCACAACAAAAGATGTGTGAACGTAAAAGAGAGAGCGTAAAAGACAGTGAAGAAAACTATTAAGATACTATAGATGTATTTTATTTTACTGAAATTGATTTTTTTCTTGAAAAGGCACATGAAATTTGAATTTTTATAACCAAAACCCCCTTTTAAACTTCTGGGGCACTATCTAAATGAAATCCTCAACCTTAAGTAAAGCTAAGGAATCCTTCGTAGGGTCTAAAATCACACCTTTTCTTTTAAGAAAATCTACTTAGTGACTTTATCTTTTCTTATGTTTGGATTTTAACTCAATAGAATCTGTCCTTTATGGCTTTGTGGAGTATTCTTTGTGATTCATGGTTCTGCTTTTCTTTGGGCAGTGCTTTTTGTTTTTATTTTCTTTGAAAAAAAAAACACAACAGTATTTTTTCACATTTCCTTTTTCTAAGTCTATAAATACAGCATACCAACAAAATACACAAAAAAGGAAACAGTCCCAAAACGATTTCAAAATCAAATTTATTTTTCTGTAATTTGATTTATAGGTAACACTGAAGAAAGAATCAGGGAACATTTTAAAATAACTCCCTAATTACTAACAGATGAAAATATATTAGCTAAGTTTAGGCATGGAATTCAGGCAGCTGATTATATTGGAAGTGCAACTGCCTGCTTACATAGGTGGAAACACCTCCTTTTTAAACTGGGCCACCCAGCAATTCGGTGCTCACATTTGGTATTGGCTGAAAGTATCAAAAGAAATAATATTATCTAGTCAAAAGTACCTAAGAATTTTCAACCCTTAAAACTGGATGCTGGGAATTCCCTGGCAGTCCAGTGGTTAAGATTTTGTACTTTCACTGCTACAGGCACAATTTCGATCCCTGGTCAGGAGATTAAGAAGATCCTGCAAACTGCATCGGCATAGCCAAATCCCCTGCTGCTGCTAAGTCGCTTCAGTCGTGTCCGACTCTGTGCGACCCCATAGACGGCAGCCCACCAGGGTTCCTGTCCCTGGGATTCTCCAGGCAAGAACACTGGAGTGGGTTGCCATTTCCTTCTCCAATGCATGAAAGTGAAAAGTGAAAGGGAAATCGCTCAGTCGTGTCTGACTCTAGCGACCCCACGAACTGCAGCCTACCAGGCTCCTCCACCCATGGGATTTTGTAGGCAAAAGTACTGGAGTGGGGTGCCATTGCCTTCTCCGGCCAAATCCCCTTCTCTCCCCCAAAAAACCCCTGATGTTTTAAAAGATATAATTGACAGAGTATCTTTGACAAGTATTACTCTGCCTGGATGTGTGCTCAGTCATCTCCAACTCCTATGGCTCCGTGGATTGTAGCCTGCCGGGTTCCTCTGGCCATGGAATTTTCCAGGCAAGAATACTGGAGCGGGTTGCCTTTTCCTTCTCCAGGGGATCTTCCTGACCAGGGATCAAACCTGTGTCTTTTACATCTCCTGCATTGACAGGGAGGTTCTTTATCAGTTGGGTTGCTAAATCTTTGAGAAGTATTAATCCACTTTGTAAAAATCTTGTCTTTTCTTTCTTCAAAGGTAAGAAACCTTTATCAGTTTCAAAGGTAAAAGGTGATTCTGATCCTGAAGAGCAGTGTCCAAAGAAGATAGGTCTTCTCACTTTCTACAATGTATTAATCTTCAACTTTGAGTTTGCTTCACCCTTGATTGTCTGTGGATAGGCCTGGGACTATCAGTGGTAGGAAACTAGATATAATCTGAAGCTACAAAACTAAAATATTTTGGTGTATTGATATCAAGGGTGTAGCTGTGTGTGATCTGGATCTGCTGAAGAAATCTGGGTTTGATACTGGCTGATGCTAAGTAGTAAAAATGTTTAAATTAGCCAAGGTTATAAAGAGACAGGAAAAAAAAATGCCCCAAAAAATCAAACAAAAAAAATACCAATAGGAATCTCATTCCAGGGAAAGCTTTTCTGAAATGTGAAGAAAGAAAGGCAAAACTAGAAGCATGCAAATTGAACATTTTCCATGCACCCAAGATTAGTCATCAATTAGATGATTGTCCATATGACCATCCAGCCTCTTGGTTCCTCTATGTCTTTACCTCCTCACACCAGTAACCTTCAATTCTTTTCCATGTTTATGATCACAGGTTAAATCTTCTTATCACCTATAGATTTTCTATCTCTGAAGTCCATATCTTAAACGTCCAACACTGTAAACACAACCTTATTTATTAACTATGTTAACATATTGATTTCACATTTACTATATGCCAGGCAGTGCTATGTATATTACACACACACACACACACACACACACACACACACACATATATAATATAAATGATGAACAAGAAGCATGCTATATGAGAAAACAGACAATAGAAAAACAAACCAAGAGTTAACAAGATAATTTCTGATAGCTGTAAGTGCTAGAAAGGATGTGGGGAAGAGTGAGGTGACAGACAATAATGACATTGGGGGAGGGAGGCTACTTTACTTAAGGTGGTTTGGGCTTAGCCCCTCTGGGAGGTCTCATCAGCTAAGATACAAGGAATAGAAAGAACCATATAAAGAGAAAAATAAACTACAAAGAGCAGAGTGAATAACATGTGCAGAGGCTCTGAAATGGAGAAATCTTGACTGTTTCAAGAAAAAAAAAAAGAATAGAGTAAGAAAAGAAAGTGAGAGAATTGTACAAGATGAGGGTGGAGAATTAAGCAGAGACTTGTAAAATTTTTTAAAAAATGTATTCTAAATACAATGGAAAGCTTTTGGTGGAGAACAGTTTGATGTGCTTTTTATTTTTGCATGATTACTCTGCTGTGTAAAAGTGCATGGCTTCTGTAGTGGCTCAGCTGGTAAAGAATCTGCCTGCAATTTAGGAGACAGGGGTTTGATCCCTGGGTCAGGGAGATCCCCTGGAGAAGGAAATGGCAACCCACTCCAGTATTCTTGCTTGGAGAATTCCATGGCAAGAATTTCTTGCCATGAAAAGGTGCATGAAAGAGGTCTAAGAGTAGAAGCAGGAAACAAATAAGAAGGTCTTTGTAAGTATGCAGGCTGATACAAAGGTGTCTGGAATTGTGGTTCAGGTGGTAAAGATGCAGGGTGATAACAGGATGGGTTTGAGAGATATTTTGAAGTGCAACTAGAGACATGCCAGGATTTGTTCATGGTTTGCATGCTGGATATAAAAGAAAAGATGCAATAGTAAATGGTTTTAAAATTTTCCTCAACCACTGGATAAATAGAAACTTTAAAAAAAATTGACATAGAAAAGATTAGAAGTGGGAAAATTAGGGAGTAAATCAACGGTACCATTTTTGGATATGCTAAATTTGAGTTGCTCCTCTAAAATGGAAATGAATGTCAAGTAGTCAGTTGGCTGTATGAGACTGGGGCTCAGTTAATAGATGTTGAGCGATCACTACATGTCCAATACTGAGCAAAAATGACTGAGGAAACAAGGATTTTTAACATGGGAGAGGAGAGCATGATATTTGAATGATCACCCATAATAGAAATGGTAGACTTACTATGTCTCTTTAGAAGACAGACTCTAAAAGAGTGATGGAACAGTATAGAAAGACAGATTATGGTTTAATGTAGAGCTTTCCAATAATTAAAATTTTTCATCTGTGGAAAGGATTTGGTCTTATAATTTAAAGTCAATCACAGAATAGTATGTTTTCTTTCATTAAAGTTAAGATAAAGATGTGTGTTCAGTCAGGTCTGACTCTTTGTGACCACATGGACTATAGCCCACCTGGCTCCTCTGTCCTTGGGATTTTCCAGGCAAGAATACTGGAGTGGGTTGCCATTTTCCACTCCAGGGGACCTTCCCACCCCAGGGATCGAACCCTTGTCTCTTGTCTCTAGGGTTGTACAAACTCTGAGACAGAATCATTGCATTAGTAGAAAGCCTGAAGAAGACTGACACCTCTTTGGAAAGCTCTGTTCTAAAATTCTGAGTGCTTTGTAGAGCAGAATGTGGAGGAGAGATGAACTAACTTATACCCTTCACCAACTTGTGCCAAGTGCTAGTGCCCAGAAGGGATAAAGGATAAAATTCCCTCCTATGGATGTCTGGGTGGGACTCAAGCTTCACCAAACATGTGCCAAGCATAGTGAGGCAGAATTAATGTTTAATACCAAGTATTTCTTCAAGGTAAAATTGTTCCTCTCTTATACATAGTGAATATACATGAAATAATTGATAAATAAATACAGAAAACAGGTAAAATTCAAACTGTCTAGAAGCTTCTGTGCTGCTAACTCTGGATCAGAGCATGTAAACTGGTCCTAGGGCGAGAGATGTTTCTCATTATTTCCATCAGGGTCTTGCCTCAGCCTAACCCACACAAAGGAGATTCTAATTCTGCAAGCTAGAGGCCTACACAGACATCCCTAAGAGGAATTTTATCCTTTGTGCCCCTGGGCTCCGGAACTGGGGAAAAACAGAGGTAAATTCCCCCATCTGCCTCTAGAACTTGTGCTTGCTTCACAGAAGCAGGAACAGAGCTGAACAAAGCCTGAGCAACAATGTCAACTCTACCAAATGCTCTGTCTGCTCATGATCAGATAAAACAATTCTCTTATAGGAAAGAGTGAGCAAGGAGGGAGAGAGGCCACAGTGTTAGTTTCGTGGCAACCCCCTAATGGAAACAAAGGAGTGATTGTCTCAATATCAGGATTTTCAGATTTCTTTACTTTCTTCTACAGATATTGCTTGACTATATTAAAATGAACATGTGTTTTCAATAAAACTGCAATGTACATTATCTTCTCTGATTTTGTCTTTCAAAAATTTCCCATGTGTTCTTCCAACAGAACGTGTGTTCTGTGCCTATCCCACTCAGCTGCTACAAAACACCCATGTTTATCATTCAAAGCTTAACTGAACTATCACATATTCTTAAACTATCTCCTGCCCCTATCAAACAATAACTACACCTATCACATTTTAATTACCTGTTCACTTGTTTTTCTACCAATCAGAGAAACTATTAGCTCTTTGGGGACTCAGCCCCCATCTTGTATCCACAGGACCACAAACATTACCAGTACATAATAGCTGCACAATATATTTTCACTGAATTGAATTAACTATTATTCCCTAGCTGGTTGCTGCTACTGCTGCTGCTAAGTCGCTTCAGTCGTGTCTGACTCTGTGCGACCCCATAGACGGCCCCCCAACAGGCTCCTCTGTCCCTGGGATTCTCCAGGCAAGAATACTGGAGTGGGTTGCCATTTCCTTCTCCAATCATGAAAGTGAAAAATGAAAGTGAAGTCGCTCAGTCGTGTCCGACTCTTAGCGACCCCATGGGCTGCAGCCTACCACACTCCTCTGTCCATGGAATTTTCCAGGCGAGAGTACTGGAGTGGGTAGCCATTGCCGAATAACAAAGAAACCAGCCACATCAAGGTCTCAGAACTATCATCCTAATTCCACAGTGTTTTGGCCCCAGTGGCATAGTTATTAATACCTATTCAGATGGCTTCCCCGTAACTTGAATTTGCAGCAAGGCAGCATCCCCAACATTTCTGAGAATTAGTATATGCCATTGGCCCAGAAAGCAAGGGTTGCCTCTTGATGAAACTTTACCATATTTTTCCTTCTTAGTATTTGTCTTTCAAACAAAGCTGCTTTTAAGATAGAACTCTGTCCTCTTTGAAAGTACACAGGCAATTCGCATTCCCTCATGTGTTGGTGTTTTTTAATTAGAGCAGCACAGTTTGCCTTTTTCTTTTCCTACACTAAAAAAAAAAAAAAAAAAAAAAAAAATCATCCATGGGGCTGAGAGTTTCACATTCTCTTCTTAGCTGAGAGGTGCACTTTTTAAAATATGTCAATAAAATTTTATTTGGCCACTTAAAAAAAAAAAACTTGTTGAAAAGCAGTTGCAGTTTGCTTGCCTTTTCTGGTAAGACAGCATGTTTTCAAGGCAGCAGTTCACTTAGTAATTAAGAGCCGAGACTCCAAGCCAAATTGCTTAGCAGCCTGGCTCCACCAATCACCTCCTGGCCTGACTCTAAGCAAGTTATTTGTTTCCTCTGAGCCTCAGTTTCCTCCTTTGTAGGATAAACCCATCTCACAGGATCATAATGGGATTAAGTGTTGAGTAAGTTTAAATGTGATTGGAAATAGATCAAGACTCCCTAGAAAGCAGGCACTGAGGGTTACCTATTATTAATATTCTCACCTAGAAAATGTGATTAACTTAATTTAGTACAGTTTTAAAGGATAGGCTTAAAAATTAAAGTTAAGTATGTCCATAAGACCCATTTTGAACAGTTTATTTCTTCTCTGCTTTAAACAGAAAAGAAATTTAACAGAAATCAAAAACTTTAAAAAGTGCTCACACGCATTAGGCTCTTGTTTCTGCTCTTTATTGGAGAAGGCAATGGCATCCCACTCCAGTACTCTTGCCTGGAAAATCCCATGGACAGAGGAGCCTGGTAGGCTGCAGTCCATGGGGTCGCTAAGAGTAGGACACGACTGAGCGATTTGGGAATGTGCCCTGCTGTTAATGATATCCTGCCTGGTTTTCAGTCTATTTGCTGCAAGATGCCTGCTTTCAATGTCAGTGTCACGTAAGAAGTGTCTCCTGCTATCACTATCAGGATTTAAGAACTACTTTACAGGAAATCTTAGTCATCAATGTGCAGCCATACCTCCGTGTTAAAACTGAAGAGGATTTGGCCATCAAATATTCATTGAGGGGGAAGAGTACAGCAATGTGCCCTGAAGAGTTGTTTTCAACCACAGCCCACGGTCAGCACTCCACTTGAATGGTTTCCCATATGGTCTCTTACAGTACACCCTCCCATCCTCATCATCTTCTGTTTCCTGATCCCCTAGGGCCTTGTATGGTGCTGAACATGTAAAAGAAGGCTGAAAACGAGCCTTTGCTTTCTGGTTTGTCAATTTTCTCTTTAAATCCCTCTCATAAGGTTTGTGTTGTCCCCATATAATTGAAAACGCTCTTGTAAAAGTCCTCAAAAAACTCCATTCACATCCTATCCTCATCTTACTCTACCTATCTGAACCATCACCAGTACTGACAGTCTAATCCCTTTCATGAGACACTTTTTATCTCTTGGCTCTCAGCACACAATGTTCTCCTGGTTTTTCCTCTAACTTCAATGGCTTCTCCTTCTCAGTCTCCTTTTCTGGCTCCTCCTCCTCTGAGAGACTCTAAATATTGGTGTCCTCCAGGGCTTAGTCTCTGGCCTTCTTTCTCTTCTAACTTTAATCTCTCCCTAAGCTATGCCGTCCCCTCTAATGGGTATAAATGTCATCAATATGCCAATGACTCACAAATTTATTTCTTTAGTTGTGACGGTTTGAAAACATGTCCACAAATATTTTGCTGCACCTCTTACCAAACATGGAATACAATTCCCCTCCCTTTGAACATGAGCCAACCTTAGTGACTCAGTATTAACAAACAGAGGCAACTGTGAAGCTGTGGGATTTCTGAGACTAGGTTAGGAAAGGTGATACAGCTTCATATCGATTCTATCTCTCTTGAGACGTGTACCTTTGGAACCCAGCCCCCAGGCTGCACAGAAGTCCAGCAGCCAGGTGGATAGGGCATGTGTAGGAGTTCTGGCCCAGCCCCTGCAGATAGCTGATGACCATAATCATCCACCACTACACATGTGAGTAAGTGAGGCTTTACACCATTCCAGCCTGCAGCCTTCCGGTTGCCCTGGTTAATGCCAAATGAAACAGAAATAAGTCCCCTACTCAAGTTGCAAGTTTGAAACAGAATACATGTTGCTGTTGTTTTAAGCCATTAAGCTTTGAGGATGTTGTTACTCTGCAAGAGATAACCAGAGAAGGATTTAAACCCTTCCTCTTTTCCAGCACCTGTCCACTCAATATCTTCATTTCAATGTGTTTCAGAAAAATCAACTTGTCGTAAAAAATACTTTGGCTACCTGATGCGAAGAACCAACTCATTGGAAAAGACCCTGATTCCGGGAAAGATTGAAGGCAGGAGGAGAAGGGGACGACAGAGGATGAGATGCTTGGATGGCATCACTGACTCTATGGGCATGGGTTTAAGTAAGCTCTGGGAGTTGGTGATGGACAGGGAATCCTGGCATTGCTGCAATCCATGGGGTCACAGAGAGTCAGACAAGACTGAGTGCCTGAACTGAACTGTTGCAAAAAAAAAAAGGACTCTTGATTTCCTCTGCCAAACTGACTCCTCTCCTGTCCCTTCCTATCTTAGTCTAAGGCACCACCACTCAGGAAAATATCTGGGAATCATCCTTGAATAAGGCCTCCTCCTCATACCACTCATCTAATCTATTGGCAAATCTTGTAAAAATTACCTTCAAAATATACCAAGATGGCCATTCCTAACTGCCTGCTTCAGTACCTCTTGTCATCAGCACCACCGTCTTCTCTTACAATGTCTACAGCAGTACAATAGCCTTCTAAAGTGCTTCCCAAGTTCACCTTGATACAGCCTGTTCACTGGACAAGCATCTTCTGTCAACATGCTGGGATGGCTTTCCATCACACTTACCATAATGATGTTGGGGCCTTACTGTGGCCTATAAGGTCACACGTGAATGGGATCCTGCCTTTGGTTCCAGTTTTTATCTCCTACCATTCACTCACTTGGTTCATTTCCTTTTGTCACACTGCCTTTTTGCTTTTCCTGGAACAATCTACACTTACTACTGTTTCCGACCTGCTGGTTTTATCTGTCTGGAAAGCTCTTCTCCCCAGATTGCATGACTAATTATTTCAGGACACGAATGTCTTGGCTCATATATCATCTTTTCAAAAAGGCTTTTCTTTAAATGCTAAGTCCTTCGTTGGCCTCTATTACTTCAGTTCCCTTGTCTTTTTTTTTTTTTTTTTCCCTCTTTAATGCATTTTTCCCTGCCTGAAATCACATTTATTTGTTTGATGTTGATACTCTCTTAGATGTAAATTTAGGTTTCCTGAGCTCAGGGGCTTTCTTTATGATACTATAATCTTCAGCCCCAAGAGAAGTGCCTTCCACAATTGTGCATAGTCTATACATCTCTGATAAATAAGCTTTATTCAATAAAACAAATAGTTGAATCTGTTAATACATAATGCTTGATTAGTTTGGATTAAAAGTTTACGATGTGTTTTATTGATATCCAAGCTATTTCCGTCAAGGAGAATTTGTTCTCTCTGTGCTGAAGCCTTCCTGGCTGAACTGGTTTGACTCTGGATTATTTTCAATTAATTTACAGAGATGATGTTACACAAGATCCTCAGATATAAAATAATTACTGGAACATTAAAATATGTAATGCAGCATCAACATTGAACATTTCTTTGTCTTGTTTCTCTCTCTTTTTTTTTGGGGGGGGGGGTGGTCACAGCTGTGTGGCTTGCAGAATCTTAGCTTGACCTAGGACCAAACCTGCACCCTTGGCAGTGAAAGCATGGAGTCTTAGCCATTGGCCTGATAGGGAATTCCCCTGAACTTCACTTTAGCCTGGGGTTACTTACATATTAATGTGTAAATTTTTCTTGCCTTATGACAGTATGCTTGGGTTTCTCTTACCTTAGGCGAGGGGTATCTCTTCATGGCTGCTCCAGTAAAGCGCAGCCATTGCTCCTTACCTTGGACGAGGATATCTCCTCACCGCCACCCTTCCTGACCTTCAACTTGGGATAGCTCCTCTAGGCCCTCCTGCCCAAGGTAAGAGAAACCCAAGCAAGATGGTAGGTGTTGCAAGAGGGCATCAGAGGGCAGACACACTGAAACCATACTCACAGAAAACTAGTCAATCTAATCACACTAGGACCACAGCCTTGTCTAACTCAATGAAACTAAGCCATGCCCGTGGGGCAACCCAAGATGGGCGGGTCATGGTGGAGAGATCTGACAGAATGTGGTCCGCTCGAGAAGGGAATGGCAAACCACTTCAGTATTCTTGCCTTGAGAACCCCATGAACAGTATGAAAAGGCAAAATGATAGGATACTGAGGATGAGATGGCTGGATGGCATCACTGACTTGATGGATGTGAGTTTGAGTGAACTCCGGGAGTTGGTGATGGACAGGGAGGCCTGGCGTGCTGCGGTTCATGGGGTCGCAAAGAGTCGGACATGACTGAGAGACTGATCTGATCTGATCTGATCTGATGGCAGTATGCTTTTCTTGTTTAGATTCTGTCAAGAACTGTGAGGGATCTAAGATTTCACCCTACTTGCCAACTACAAACTAGCCTGCAACAGATTCATAAATGCAGGTTAGCCTGGGCAAAAACCACAACACCTTTGTGAAAACATAGGTAGTTTATTGCTCACAGAAATATTAGTAATCAGGACATCAGCATTTTTCTTGCCCTGGTTCCTTGAGTCCAATTCCCAGAGGGAAGCATGACAAAGGTCAAGTGACACCTGCGTGTGTTTCTCTTATAGGAGAGAAATCTGACTGCAAGAAAATCTGCCCAATCTTGCCTCAGAGAGAGGTATTTTCTTTATTAAACTGCATAACAAATGAAACTACCTTCTCTTTGAGAGGTAGACACTGTCTCTGTCTTTCAAAGCTGTTTGCTTGGTAACAATTTGGAAAGGACAGTCCAGAAAAGTGCTGTCTTTGCCTCTGCCCACAAAACATGCAGAAATGCAAAATTCATACAAAATTGTCTCTTGTTATGGACTGAATATTTGTATCCCCCTGGAATTCATAAGTTGAACCCTAACCCCGAATGGGTTGGCATTTGTGGAGGTGATTAGGTGATTTTGAAAGGTGATTAGGATTAAATGAGGTCATTAGGGTGGAGCCCTCTATATGGGATTTGTGCCCTTCGAAGAAACAGCAGAGAGCTTGTTCTTTTTCTGAGTGAGAACAAAGAAGAGGTCATGTGAATCCACAGGATGGTGGCAATCACCTACAAGCCAAGAGAAGCAGACTTAGAATGAAACCTACCTTGCCAGCACCTTGATCTTAGACTTTCCAGCCTCTGGAATTGTGAAAAAATAAATGTCTGTTGTTTAAGCTAAAGGGTATGGTATTCTGTTATGTCAGCCCAAGCTAAGATATCCCCCAAAAGATATTTCACTTGTACTGGAGTTTTTTTAATTGAAATATTTTTCTTAACACAATTAGCTAGATCAAAATATTTTGGCAGAAAGCTATCAGAAAAAAGTACCATTACTGTAAAAATATCATTACATCAAATGAAGATTTCCATTTAAATTGAGTATGGATCACTTTATATTTTGTTCAGTCATTTTTAAAGAAATGAGTTTTCATCACATAACAAGAAATTTAGAAACAGAATAGAACTGATTCAACAACACACTGATGCATCAGAGACCTACATGCATGTCATTTTTCTGCTCTTCTCACCTTAGTGTGTTGGTAAGACATGGTGCAGAGCATTGGTCTAGCCATTGAGTAAGTACCAGGGGAAGGAACCAGATCAGGAGTTAATGTGTTGGTGCTGCCATTCATTGCCAATATCAGTTTCACCAATTCAACTTATCTCGCCAAGCCTCTCTGTGCTGAAATGTAAAATGGCAATAATGGTAATATTCATCTTCTCTACTTCAAAGGTTATCATGAGGACCATAAATGCAAACATG
The DNA here is from genome assembly GCF_019923935.1 of Bubalus bubalis. Taxonomy (NCBI): domain Eukaryota; kingdom Metazoa; phylum Chordata; class Mammalia; order Artiodactyla; family Bovidae; genus Bubalus; species Bubalus bubalis. The sequence goes on along the minus strand of NC_059166.1, from coordinate 74,689,740 downwards.
AAAGTTGCAAAGGGCTGATTGGAGTCTTGAGAAGAACTGATTTTATCATGGCATATTTACCATCTAAATTATAAAGAAACACTCATTTTTAAAACACTGCAAAGTAATGATTGTCAAGTGACCAAGGAAAAATCACAAATCTACTGTATGTCTAGCTGTCACTTGTCTATTCTAAACCTCCAGGTTCATGTACTGAAATCACAGCAAAGTTATTTGCTACTCCAGAGAAGTATTATGAAATTTTAAACCTCTGGAACTTTACACAAACTGCTCCTTCTATTGATAATGCCCCATCCCTTCAATCTGTACTTATTAGTAAATCTTTGAGGCCAGGTTAAGTATTGTCTCTAAAGTCTCTTTTTCAGACTCCTTGGGCCATTTGGGCTCATCCATTGTGCTCCATTTGGTGGCTATTAGGGTAGCTCACCTTTACTTGCATGTGTATCCATTTATCTCACTGCCTCATGAATACCTTGATGATTAGAGATTCCATTTTATTGACCTCAGAATTTTCAGTACCTAGGATCAACCTCGGAGAAGGCAATGGCAACCCACTCCAGTACTCTTGCCTGGAAAATCCCATGGATGGAGGAGCCTGGTAGGCTGCAGTCCATGGGGTCACTAAGAGTTGGACATGACTGAGTGACTTCACTTTCACTTTTCACTTTCATGCATTGGAGAAGGAAATGGCAACCCACTCCAGTGTTCTTGCCTGGAGAATCCCAGGGGCAGGGGAGCCTGGTGGGCTGCCGTCTATGGGGTCACACAGAGTCGGACACGACTGAAGCGACTGAAGCAGCAGCAGCTAGACCAACCTAGATAGCATATTAAAAAGCAGAGACATTACTTTGTCAACAAAGGTCCGTGTAGTCAAGGCTATGGTTTTTCCAGTGGTCATGTATGGATGTGAGAGTTGGACTGTGAAGAAAGCTGAGTGCCAAAGAATTGATGCTTTTGAGCTGTGGTGTTGGAGAAGACTCTTGAGAGTCCCTTGGACTGCAAGGAGATCCAACCAGACAATACTAAAGGAGATCAGTCCTGGGTGTTCATTGGAAGGACTGATGCTGAAGCTGAAACTCCAATACTTTGGCCGCCTCATGTGAAGAGTTGACTCATTGGAAAAGACACTGATGCTGGGAGGGATTGGGGGCAGGAGGAGAAGGGGACGACAGAGGATGAGATGGCTGGATGGCATCACTGACTTGATGGACATGAGTTTGGGTAAACTCTGGGAGTTGGAGATGGACAGGGAGGCCTGGTGTGCTATGATTCATGGGGTTGCAAAGAGTCGATCACGACTGAGTGACCGAACTGAACTGACTCTTGAACAACATGAGTTTGAACTGTGTTGGGTCCACTGAAACATGGATTGTTTTCAATAGTAAACAATATTCAATATTAAAATATATTGAATATTGCTAATATATTGAATATATTGAATATATTAAGAACAATATTCAATATTAAAATACTCTAATTTCTGTGGCTGGTTGAACCTGAGGATGTGGAACTGCAGTTAAGGAGGAACTGCACACATGGAAAGCAAACTGTAAGCTATATGTGGATTTTTTGACTGAGCTGAGGGTTGGCATCACTAATCTCCTGGTCCTCTGTTATTCACAGGTCAACTGTATATATTTCGGGAAAGCTATCCTTTGTAAGGTTAACTGTGCCCATTGTTACACTGGGGTAAGTGTGTTTTCATTTTTGCTGTATGTTACACACTCTCTTTGGAAAACATACCCTGTTGGGTTTGATGGGAAAGCTAAAACTCCCCATCCTTTTCTGGAGATCACTGTAACTTAAATGCCAATGCAGCACTCTTGGTCAAACTTTGAGTTTGACCCAGTCTGTCTCATAGGCCACAGACAAGACATGATAAAATTTCCAGGGCTCTAGCAAATCCACAAAATAGATTTTAGTATTGCCCAGGGTATCCTCTGCACTACAGAGGCAGAAGCCCTGTGCAGAGACACAAAGTCTAAGACCACCCATCACTTAGCAATGCCACTTCTAGAATACAGGTTCCCAGATTCTCAGGTGGTCTCAGGATCACAGCACCAAACAAAAATGTTCAATTATAGATGCTACATTTTCTCCATTCTCTTATCAGACTATTATCATTTTATTATTATACATTTTTCTCTTTCTGCTTCAGGAAAAAAATATATATAACATAGTATATACACTAAAATAAAGCAAAAACTTCCAGTGTTATAAGAGATATGAGCATGGTAAGAAATTTAAAAATTCGACGTACAACAAATAATGTATTTTATTATATTGACTTTTGTTTAATTTTTTTTATAGGCATAAATAATTGGAAAATACATACATGCTTTGAAGTGGATTGTTTTAGGGGATAGACTAAAGCTTGGGAGTATTTGAGTTTGTCTTAAGCAATAACACTACTCACCACCGTAGCTTTGATTTCATGCCAGGAAGCTATGTCGTTTTATTTTAAACAGCCACCAGTGTTCATCGTCCAACTGGTCTGGCATTGACCCTGATGTTGCCATAAGTCTGTCATCCCCTAATGACTATCCCAGGCTGCACACATTCCACACAGGGACCCTATGTGGAAGGTAAAACGTGCCACATGACACTGTGACATTGTTCGGAGAAGGATGTTCATTCTTTACGAATATTCCCACGGAGAATCTGACCTCTGTTCATCACAAACAGGAACTTTTTTTTCAAACCGGAAGGTAGAGTGAGAGAGGAAACAATGTTGATTTCTGGGAGAAGAGGTTTTCGAAGTCCCATTTGCTGGCTCTCGGAACAATTATGGGAAGCCCCACAGAGCATGTCCTTTTTTTACTCAAAATAATGGAAAGCACTTCCACTCCTCTGCGGAAACAGCAGTTCAAAGACAGGACACAGAGTCCCTAAGTTCTGGCAGCCTTTAAACAGTAATTTTTTTCCCCTTCCCTGGTAAACTGGTAAAGGACTCACCATTTAGGTAAATTGATATATATGGATCTCATTTATAGCCCACCGTGCTATTTGCCTTTGGGAATGAAACAGACTGGCCTATACAGTCCCACTCATGTACTCAATGAATATTCAGTAATCACTTCCTCTACACTGAGCTAGGCAGTGTGGAAACAAAAGTGAGTAAGACACTCTGTGCCCTCAAGAAATATATAATCTAGGCAGACATGTGAATTGAAAAGCATACCGTTCTGGAGAGCAGTTAGGTAATCTGTAATCAAATTGTCACGAGTGAGCAATTTTTCTCCTGTTACCTCTTCTAGAGAAAAAGGTTCATCTAACCTCTTAAGAATTTAGCAATGAATTAGAGGCAACATAGGCTTCCCTCTTGGCTCAGTGGTAAAGAATCCACCTGCAATGCAGGAGACGCAGGAGATGCAGGTTCAATCTCTGGGTAGGGAAGATCCCCTGGATGAGGGTATGGCAACCCACTCCCGCATTCTTGCCTTGAGAATCTTCTGAACAGAGGAGCCTGGCAGGCTACAGCCCATAGGGTTGCAAAGAGACACGATTGATGGTGACTGAGCATACGCACATGGAGGTAATATAGGTTCCATGGAAACTTCCATGAAAGTACTATGGAATGTTTTGCCACAGTTAGAAGCAAGGAACTAGTTTGAAAAAAAATAACACGAATGCACCTTAAAAACACACAATGCTGAGTAATTTAAAAAGAAGAAACTAAAAAATACATAACAACAACATACATGTACATTACGATACACACACACAAAGCAACAATGCCCATTTACCATACAAATGAAATGGGTATATGGAAACACATATAAATGATCACCTTTAGTGGGGAAAGGCATGGGTATGGAGGCTGTTAAAAGAAATTAGATAAATGCATAAGTAAGATAAGATCAGCTTCTGTAGTTTACTGATGATTCAGTTCAGTTCAGTTCAGTTCAGTCGCTCAGTCGTGTCCGACTCTTTGCGACACCATGAATCGCAGCACGCCAGGCCTCCCTGTCCATCACCAGCTCCCAGAGTTCACTCAGACTCACATCCTTTGAGTCAGTGATGCCATCCAGCCATCTCATCCTCTGTCGTCCCCTTCTCCTTCTGCCCCCAACCCCTCCCAGCATCAGAATCTTTTCCAATGAGTCAACTCTTCGCATGAGGTGGCCAAAGTACTGGAGTTTAAGCTTTAGCATCGTTCCTTCCAAAGAACACCCAGGGCTGATCGGATCTCCTTGCAGTCCAAGGGACTCTCAAGAGTCTTCTCCATCACCACAGTTCAGAAGCATCAATTCTTCAGTGCTCAGCTTTCTTCACAGTCCAACTCTCACATCCATACATGACTACTGGAAAAACCATAGCCTTGACTAGACAGATCTTTGCTGGTAAAGTAGTCTCTGCTTTTCAATATGCTATCTAGGTTGGTCATAAGTTTTCTTCCAAGGAGTAAGTGTCTTAATTTCATGGCTGCAGTCACCATCTGCAGTGATTTGGGAGCCCCCCAAAATAAAGTCTGACAGCGTTTACACTGTTTTCCCATCTATTTCCCATGAAGTGTTGGGACCAGATGATCTTGGTTTTCTGAGTGTTGAGCTTTAAGCCAACTTTTTCACTCTCCTCTTCACCTTCATCAAGAGGATTTTTAGTTCCTCTTCACTTTCTGCCAGAAGGGTGGTGTCATCTGCATATTTGAGGTGATTGGTATTTCTCCCGGCAATCTTGATTCCAGCTTGTGCTTCTTTCAGCCTAGCGTTTCTCATGGTGTACTCTGCATATAAGTTAAATAAGCAGGGTGACAATATACAGCCTTGACGTGCTCCTTTTCCTATTTGGAACCAGTCTGTTGTTCCATGTCCAGTTTTAACTATTGCTTATAGGTTTCTCAAGTGGCAGGTCAGGTGGTCTGATATTCCCATCTCTTTCAGAATTTTCCACAGTTTAGTGTGATCCACACAGTCAAAGGCTTTGGCATAGTCAATAAAGCAGAAATAGATGTTTTTCTGGAACTCTCTTGCTTTTTCGATGATCCAGCAGATGTTGGCAATTTGATCTCTAGTTCCTCTGCCTTTTCTAAAACCAGCTTTCTCTAGTTCCTCTGCCTTTTCTAAAACCAGCTTGAACGTCTGGAAGTTCACGGTTCATGTATTGCTGAAGCCTGGCTTGGAGAATTTTGAGCATTACTTTACTAGTGTGTGAGATGAGTGCAATTGTGCAGTAGTTTGGTGACAATAAATTGAGGGGTGTGGATAGCTCAATCCTCTACCACACTTCTAAAATGGAGATGAAAAGAAAAAAAGCTAATTACACAGTACAAATCAGTAAGAGTGCCTGGATTGCAAAGTTATTACAAAGAGAATTAATAAAATCAGCTTTGGAGATCTAAGAAAACGTTTGAGAGAAGACATCTAAGCTGAGCTTCAGACACCTAACCTTGCAGCTATAGCCTTTTCCTCCATCACCTGATGGCTCATATTTGCCCTGGAATCTGAATTTAACTTCACAGGTGAAGAAGCCCTTCTCCCCAGTAATACTGAAGATATTTCATCTTTTTCATTCCAAAGTGATTGAAGAGTTCAAAGATTAGCTGCCCTTAGGTTCACCCCTGGATCTACATTTCTGAGGTAGAATACCCCATGTCTAGAGCCCATCCTCCTTGCCTTGTAGTGGTCTCCAGCCATGCAAGGGCTCTGACATATAAATCCATACGGTCTTCCTGTTCCAATTTCATGCCCGAGGCTCTATACTGTTTTGTTTGCTTTTGTGTTTTTCTTGTTATCAGACACAACCTCACAAGAATCCCTTCCTAGGTCCCTGGTTTACTCTCCCACGATCTAGCCAGGTGAGACCCATCGTTTGATTCCTCTTTCTCAGATGCTAGCTAGTGCTGCGGAGTTCTGCCCAGAGTCCTTAGGAACCAGACTCCTGCCACGTGGTAGCTGCACAACTAGACCCACTGTTGGAGGCTCGCCGTCTGTCATGGACAGGTCCACCTACTCTTCCTTGCTAGACTTCCCCTTTTGTCTCTCAACATTGTGCAATCCTGTCTTTCAACACTGATCGATGTATACCTTTTCTCCTTCTACTCTACTATCCTAAAGTTTAGGGCAACTGCTCTGCCTGTCTGTCTGCCCTTTCCCCTATACTGTGATGCTGGGAATACCCTTGGGTGTATCTGACCCAGGCTGGTAGGAGAGTCATAATGTAAATATTATGCAATGGGCCCTGAAGCCAGGCCTCTAAGGTATGAATTCAGATGTTCAGCTAACTCGCTGTGCAAGCATAAACAGACTAATCTCAGTGTGTCTGGATAGGGAGAGGAATGCTGTATCTCAGGATTCAGGGTTTTTGTATCCACTGGAAGAATTTATACGTGCAAAGTCCTTATAACAATGTCTGATATAAAGCAACTACTCTGGTCATGTTATCCATGGTGCTATTATCTCCAGCTTTTGTCCTCCCTGAGATGCTTGTCTCATTCCTAACAGCTTCAGTACTGTCTCTGGGAATCATCAGGGAGAAAAAAAAAAGTAGATGATTTGTTTTTAACCTAAAAGAATTGTTTTGGGGAGAATGAAATGCAGTATAGTGGGAACAGACCAGAATCTGATTTCAGATGACCTAGGTCAAAGTAACAGCTGTCTCTTTCTCACTGTGTGATTCTGAGGAAGTTTATCTCTTTTGGCCCATTTCCCTGTTTATGGAATGGAAATAATAATAACCTCTACTTCCCAGGATAGTTATGAGGATTCAGCAAGGTAAAGCCTGTGAAAGCTCTTTTGGAAATGGTGTTATGCTAATATTTGTTGCTTTTGTCATTGTTATCTATCATTTGTTCCATGCCACTAGAAACTACGTCTTAATACTTCCTGTAGAGTCAATGAGTGATAACTCAAGTCCATAAAAGATGTTTACTTCTCCTATTTTGAATTAACTGGCTCAATTCATTGTGACCCTAGAGGGGGAAAAAAAATCAGTGTGTGAAGCTAAGTCCTTTACTAATACATTATTTTTAAATGTGAAAAACAAGCACCAGTGCACACATACACACAACTTTAATCTTCCCTGCTGTTTCTCACTTACACTGTACTCCTTATCAGTTAGTAGAATCAAGAAAACAGCACCTCAGAAAAAAGCAAGACTTTCCTAGAATATACATTGGCTATGTCATTTAATGATTACAACAGTCCTAGGAAGAAGATACAGTTTTATACCTCTGTGCAGATGAGACCAGGGAAGGTGGGAATGTTCATCAATATACCATCTAGCTTATTGCTGTTAAAGGGAGGGCCAGAAGCCAGGTGGCTAGAGTTTTATCCCACATCAAGAGAAAACAAAGAGCTCTTTTTCCATATAAATTAAGAAGAATTTGTATTTATCAGCCCCAGCCCTTTGAAAGGCAATAGACAGAATATAGTAAGAAGATATGTGTGTATTATTTTGGGAGGAGATGCAGACATAGACGAGGTGACATTTTATAGAAATAACTGATCAGATGTAGTTTTATAGTCCTCCTTCACTAGAATACATAGCAATACATTTAAGCATTTCCTGATGCTCACTAATATATATTCCCCTTAAAATCCTTGCCTGGAACTTTCATCCTCCCTGAGCCATTTTATCTGATAAACTTATGAAAACTAACCAACATGGGGTTATACCGGTTGCTCTTTAACATGAACCATTCATGACTGTGAGTCATGGGCACTAGGCTATTAATATGTTCAACACTCTTTTAGTGTGATTCCATCTACATCTTTGGATGCTCCTTTTGGGTCTAATGAGAAGGAGGCTTTCGACCAGGAAGACTGTATACAACAGTCAAATAAAGCAATTTGGATAAAATGAGGCTGGATAGGAACTCTAAATAATAAATGGTTAACTCAGGAATGGCCATGGTAGCTAAAGGGAAAGAGAATAGTAATCATTATGGCTCCTTCCATTTCTTAATATAGGACTTCCCTATAGCTCAGATGGTAAAGAATCTACCTTCAAGGCAGGAAACCTGGGTTCAATCCCTGGGTCAGGAAGATCCCCTGGAGAAGGAAATGGCAGTCTTGCCTGGAAAACTAACCAACTTGCCTGGAATACCAACTGCAGTATTCTTGCCTGGAGAATCCCATGGACAGAGGAGTCTGGCAGGCTACAGTCCACGGGGTCACAAAGAGTCAGACACAACTAAGTGACTAACACAACATTTCTTAGTACAACTCACTGAAGCTACACACCTTTAACTTTCCTCCTATTATTGACTCCTCAAAATCTATGTGGGTTACTTTCTGGAAGAAAAGTTAATTGCATAATTATTTATAGATTGGTTATTTTTTAGAATCAAAATGTTACTAATCTTATATCTTTCTGAAGGCAATGGCACCCCACTCTGGTGCTTTTGCCTGGAGAATCCCATGGGCGGAGGGGCTGGTGGGCTGCAGTCCATGGGGTTGCTAGAGTCGGACGCGACTGAGTGACTTCACTTTCACTTTTCACTTTCATGCATTGGAGAAGGAAATGGCAACCCACTCCAGTGTTCTTGCCTGGAGAATCCCAGGGACAGGGGAGCCTGGTGGGCTGCCGTCTATGGGGTCGCACAGAGTCGGACACGACTGAAGCAACTTAGCATAGCATAGCATAGCATAATGTGTTTATGCACATGGTAAACTTTAAATTTCCAGCCACTAAATAATGCCTTGGATGGCATTACTGACTCAATGGACATGAGTCTAAGTAAACTCCAGGAATTGGTGATGGACAGGGAGGCCTGGCATGCTGCAGTCCATGGGGTTGCAAAGAGTCAGACAGGACTGAGCAACTGAACTGAACTGAAATAATGCCTTTACATTTTGTGCCTGCTCTGATTTTTCTTATACAAAGAAAACAAAAATTATACATACAGATAAATATTCCTTTGTCTGAGTCTATGAATATTGAGTCAAAGATTCAGTGAATAACCCACACTCATTTTACCTATTTACTGAATATTCACCCAACACATTCCTATTCAAAGTTTTGTCTAACCATTACATTATTTTTTCTTTCATACAGAGTTTTAACAACTAAAATGTTAAAGGCTAAATTGCGTTTTACTTGAAAATTGGGAACAATGGCAAATGATTATTTCTTGCATTCTTAACAAAGAAAATGCAACAAGGACTCTATAGTCAGACCATTTGAACAAAGTCAGGCTATGCCACTTACTGGCTTTGTGATTTTGGTTAAGCTTCTTAAACAGTCTGGGCCTCAGATTCCATAGTTACAAACTAGGAATAATAATAGTATCTACCTTATAAGAATATTATGTAGAATGAATATCAACATTTATAAGTCATTTAGAACAACTCTTACACAAAACTAATAATTAACAAATAATTTGTTGTGTGTGTGTGTGTATATATATATATATATATATATGGTGTGCTCATATATATGTGTCTATATATTACATATGTAAATAAAGAGACTATGACATCAAATTTATTGATGTCTCACTAAAGTTCAAGTCACTTTCCTCCCCTTCATGCATCAACGTGTAACTAGATGAAATCAGTCACCATTGTTTGAACAGGTATTAATGTCTTCATATTTTTTACTCATGTATGCTCTGCTTCCAACGCTTTTGCTTTTTTACACTCAATTTGTAAGAATGTTGGGTGAACTTTAAAATTCACTTTAAAGTAACTGATTCTCTAAGTACTTCCTCTAAATCCCTTCTGAACTTCCATATCACTTTGCATTTGTATTTCATATAACAAGGTGTGCTGTAATTGACTGCTTCATCTATTTGTCTTCCCTAACCCATGTAAATTCAAAGAACCAGGCATGTCATAGACATCTTGTGAGCCTCGAGTCCATACTGACCTGAGACATAGCAGAAATGTAATCAACATGTGTGTAAATGTGTGTGTGTCTTTGCATGTTTTAGTAAAGAAAGGGCCAATTTCAATGCCGAAGCTGTTTGTGTCTTTTTAGATGAGTCTCTTAGTTTCTCTTAATTCTTTTTTTTTTTTTTTTCTTATTTTATTTTATTTTTTTTTTAATTTTATTTTATTTTTAAACTTTACATAACTGTATTAGATTTGCCAAATATCAAAATTAATCCGCCACAGGTATACATGTGTTCCCCATCCTGAACCCTCCTCCCTCCTCCCTCCCCATTCCATCCCTCTGGGTCGTCCCAGTGCACCAGCCCCAAGCATCCAGTATCGTGCATCGAACCTGGACTGGCAACTCATTTCATACATGATATTTTACATGTTTCAATGCCATTCTCCCCAATCTTCCCACCCTCTCCCTCTCCCACAGAGTCCATAAGACTGTTCTATACATCAGTGTCTCTTTTGCTGTCTCGTACACAGGGTTATTGTTACCATCTTTCTAAATTCCATATATATGCGTTAGTATACTGTATTGGTGTTTTTCTTTCTGGCTTACTTCACTCTGTAGAATAGGCTCCAGTTTCATCCACCTCATTAGAACTGATTCAAATGTATTCTTTTTAATGGCTGAATAATACTCCATTGTGTATATGTACCATAGCTTTCTTATCCATTCATCTGCTGATGGACATCTAGGTTGCTTCCATGTCCTGGCTATTATAAACAGTGCTGCGATGAACATTGGGGTACACGTGTCTCTTTCCCTTCTGGTTTCCTCAGTGTGTATGCCCAGCAGTGGGATTGCTGGATCATAAGGCAGTTCTATTTCCAGTTTTTTAAGGAATCTCCACACTGTTCTCCATAGTGGCTGTACTAGTTTGCATAGACTTTAAAACAAAGACTGTGAAAAGAGTTTCTCTTAATTCTTTAAAATGAGGTACATAATAGGCCCTTTCTGACTCTAAAATTTTATGATGTATAAAAGCAAAATAGAAAATAATTGCAAGCATACTAAGAATAAAAATACTCCATCAAGTTAATAAGTACCTATGTATTCATTTATAAATAAGCCAGTATTAACATATTTCAATAATGACCTAATGAGGCCAATACTAAAGGGAAATTTCTTCATTATACTTTTAAAAATTTGAAACCCTTCTGTGAACCTATTAAATAAATGTGATAAAAGGAAAGAGATGAGGAAGGAAAATGGAGGGTATTTGGGGTAGTAGAGACACTGAAAACACAGAGATCAAATAGATGTGCTATTTTAAATACTCATCTGTAGGATGATTAGAGTTTTATTAGGTTGAAAGTTGCATTTGAAAGGGGAGGTCTGGGGACAGTGGGCTTCTACATTCTACAGCATGCTTTCCTTAATTAAAGGAGTTATCAGGGAAAGTGATCCTTAAAACCTATGATTGACAAGCATCTTCTTTTCAAAGAGGCTACAAATATAAGAGAAAAAATACTTTTTTGTTTGACTTGAACTGGAAGATAGAAAATAAATTATAAGAAGCTATAAATGTCTCCAGATAAGACTCAGTGAAGTTTCCATTAAATTTTCCAATTAAGATAGGGTTCATAACAACAAAAAAAAGATTTTGCCAAACCACAGTGAAATTTTAGATGTAGAAATTTTTAAAAATCTTATTTTATAATCAGATCCAAAATATTATAAATGATGATTCAATTTGATTCACTATTGTTAGTTATTATCGTGACCTTCAAACCAAAGGTAACCTAGTCCAGAGAAATAAAACGGAGTTCAAGGGTGTTTGTTTGTATTCTCCTCTTTTCAAAGCAGTATGCTAATTGCATTCAAGAATACTAAAAAGTGAAGACAAATTCATGGACCCCCAAGGAAGACAAAGATAATACACAGACAACAAGTAGACACCGTAAGTAAAGCCAAAATAACATACCTACAGATACACCACCAAGGAATACAAAGCCGGGAGCTGATCGCAAAGGAAGGAACTTAGTCTGGGAAGGCACCTAGGAGAACTGGAGCCTTTAGCAAGGTCTCAGAGGAAGCAGAACCAGGGTCATGCAGCTGAGGAATGAGGGCCTTCCCGGCAGAGCGGTGACCTTAACAAAACACATCCAGAGGTACCACTAGACCAGATGTGCAAGTTGTGAATAGCTTGTTGAAAGTGAAGAGATTGTGAGATGTGACTTGGAAGACAGGTATGGCAGGGATTTATTTGGAAGATCCTTGGGTAATATTAGCATTTAGTCAAAGTAGTGAAGGAAAGCCAGGGTTTATACAGTACACTTTTCATCATGGAAAATGTATTCTAAGTTCTTCAGCAACTATTTTTTATTGTAGATTTCAAGTCCTCAACTTATCCTTCGAAGTTCTCCTGAAAAATCTAAACTCCTATCCTAGTATTCAGGGCTTTTGCACTGTGATCCCACCTTACTGTTCTAGTCCAGTGCCCTGTTTTTCTCCCATGTAAACCTCCCACACGGCCACAATGAAACAGAGTATAGCTGAGGACATTTTAAAAATATTCTTTTGCACAAGAGTAAGCTTTACAGCACTTCTGCCATTGCTTCCTATTTTCAATTCTGCTTGAAATGCCTTGCTCACTCCTATCCTTCTGGGTCCTCTTCATCCTTCACAGCCTGGCAGCATTCTACGTCTGCCATAAAGCCTTCTCAGCCTTTCCATTCCACTGTGATTTCTACCCTACACACTTTTGTTTTGTGCCTCTTGGTTACAGTATCTACTTAGCACTGAAATTTGACTTATTACATGTACACAATTTATATGCATAGTTGTATGTGCTGTGCTGTGTGCTTAGTTGCTCAGTTGTGTTCAAATCTTTGTGACCCTATGAACTGTAACCTGCCAGGCTCCTCTGTCCATGGGGGTTCTTCAGGCAAGAATACTAGAGTGGGTTGCCATGCCCTCCTCCAAGGGATCTTCCCAACCCAGGGATCAAACCCAGGTCTCCCACATTGTAGGTATATTCTTTACTGTCCGAGCCACCAGGGAAGCCCAAGAATACTTGAGTGGATAGCCTATCCCTTCTCCAGGGGATCTTCCCAACTCAGGAATCAAACTGGGGTCCCTTGCATTGCAGGTGGATTCCTTACCAGCTGAGCTACCAGGGAATCCTATGTAGTTGTATATATACTTATAAATAGAGCAACTGGAGGGCAGAGATTTCATGTATATTTTTCATTTCTCATAATGCCATGTACATTTAGGCATTCACTGAATATACATGGACTTTTTTGGCCATATGAAAACAGGATTACTTTTGTCTTTTAGCTCAGCACCTTGTTGCTCCTAATATATTGTATATTTTTCTTCTCCATAAATAGATTGAATGTACAAATGATATTACAGTGAAGTGGAAGCAGCATATGCTCTGTAATCAGACAGATCTGGGTTCAAATTTGGCCCTCTACTACAAGCCTTGTGACAACTGGGGGCAATTTCTCAACCTTCCTAAGCTGTATTTTCCTCTATTACCATTGAGGGTGATAAATCTAACTTGAAACATAGAAGATATTGCAGATAATACTAAGCATTCAATAAATGCTATCTATTACTAAAGTTTTCCACCTGAATTTTCCCCATAGATCATTGAATTCTTATACTTTATGATATAGAAATCATTATATTATATACCTGATACAATATAAATATAATATGACATGTAACATTATGTCTAACATTGTTGTTCAGTTGTAAAGTCGTGCCTGACTCTTTGTGACCCCATAGACTGCAGCATGCCAGGCTGTAGGTTCCCCTGTCTTTCACTATCTCCTGGAGTTTGCTCAAATTCATATGTCTTTTGAGTTGGTGATGCTATCTAACCATCTCATCCTCTGCCATCTTCTCTTTTGGCCTTCAGTCATTCCCAGCATCAGGGTCTTTTCCAATGAGTCGGCTATTTGCATGAGAGGGCTAAAGTATTGGAGCTGCAGCATCAGTCCTTCCAGTGAATATTCAGGGTTGATTTCCTTAAGCATTGACTGGCTTCATCTCCTTAATGTCTAAGGCAGTGTCAAAAGTCTTCTCCAGCAACATCATTAGAAGGTATCAATATGTTGGCACTTAACCTTCTTATTGTCCAATTCTCACATTTGTATATGACTACTGGAAAAACTATAGATTTGACTATATGGACCTTTGTCAACAAAATGATGCCTACTTTTTAATATGTTATCTAGGTTAGTCATAGCTTTTCTTCCAAGGAACAAACATCTTTTAATTTCATGGTTGCAGTCACCATCTGCACTGATTTTGGAGGCCAAGAAAAGAAAATTTGTCACTGCTTCCACTTTTTCCCCTTCTATTTGCCATGAAGTGAGGAGACCAGACAGCAGGATTTTAGATTTTTTAATATTGAGTTTTAAGCCAGCTTTTTCTCTCTCATCTTTCACCCTCATCAAGAAGCTCTTTAGCTCCTCTTCAGTTTCTGTAATTAGAGTGGTATCATTTGTGTATCTGAGGTTATTGATATTTCTCCTGGCAATCTTAATTCCATACAGCCCACCATTTCACATAATGTACCCTGCATAAAGGGCTTTCCCAGTGGCTCAGCAGTAAAGAATTAGCCTTCAGTGCAAGAGCCGCACATTTATTCCCTGAGTTGTGAATATTCCTTGGACAAGGGCATGGCAACCACTCCAATATTCTGCCCAGGGAATCTCCTAGACGGAGGAGCCTGGTAGGTTGCAGTTCATGGGATCGAGAGAGTCAGATACAACTGAAGCAACCTAGCACACACACACACTCTACATAAAAGTTAAATAAGCAAGGTGACAGTATAAATTTTGTCACACTCCTTTCCCAATTTGGAACCATTCTGTTGTTCCATTTCTAACTGTTGCTTCTTGACCCACATACAAGTTTCTCAAGAGGCAGGTAAGGTGGTCTGGTATTCCCTTTCTTTAAGAATTCCCACAGTTTGTTGTGATCTACATAGTCAAAGGCTTTAGCACAGTCAAGGAAGCAGAAGTAGATGTTCTTCTGAAATTCTCCTGCTTTCTCTATGATTCAATGTTGGTAATTTGATCTCTGGTTCCTCTGCCTTTTCTAAACTCAGCTTGTACATGGAAGTTCTTGGTTCACATATTGCGGAAGCCTAGCTTGAAAGATTTTCAGCATAACCTTACTAGCATGTGAAATAAGGTAGTTTGAACATTCTTTAGCATTGCCCTTCTTTGAGATTGGAGTAAAACTGACCTTTTCCAGTTCTGTGGCCACTGCTAAGTCTTCCATATTTGCTAGCATATTGAGTGCAACACTATAACAGCATCATCTTTTAGGATTGGAAATAGCTCAATCACCTCCACTAGCTTTATTTGCAGTAATGCTTCCTAAGGCCCACTTGACTTCCCGCTCCAGGATTTCTAGCTCTAGGTGAGTGACCATGCTATGGTGGTTATCATTAAGACCTTTTGTGAATAGTTCTTCTGTGCATTCTTGCCACTTCTGCTTCTGTTAAGTCCTCACCTTTTCTGTCTTTTATCATGCCTATCCTTGCATGAAATGTTCCCTTGATATCTCCAGTTTTCTTGAAGAGATCTCTATTCTTTCCAATTCAGTTGTTTTCCTTTACTTTTTGCATTATTAATTTAAGAAGGCCTTCTTATCCCTCCTTTCTATTCTCTGGAACTCTGCATTCAGTGGGGTATACCTTTTGCTTTCTCCCTTGCCTTTTGCTTCTCTTTTTTCCGTAGCTATTTATAAAGCCTCCTAAGGAAACCACTTTGCTTCTTGCATTTCTTTCTCTTTGGGATGGTTTTGGTCACTGCTTCCTGCACAATGTTATGAACCATCATTCTTCAGGCACTCTTTCTACCAGAGCTAATCACTTGAATGTATTTGTCACCTCCACTGTATAATCATAAGGGATTTGATTTAGGTCATATCTGAATTTCCTAGCGGTTTTCCCTACTTCAGTTTAAATCTGAATTTTGCAATAAGGATCTCATGATCCGAGCCATTGTCAGCTCCCAGTCTTGTTTGGCTGACTATGTAGAGCTTCTCCATCTTTGTCTTCAAAGAATATAATCAATCTGATTTCAGTATTGGCCATCTGGTGATGTCCATGTGTAGAATTGTTTCTTGAGTTGTTGGAAAAGGGTGTTTGCTGTGACCAGTGTGTTCTCTTGGCAAAATTCTGTTAGCCTTTGCCCTGCTTCATTTTGTACTCCAAGGCCAAACTTGCCTGTTACTCCAGGTATTTCTTGACTTCCTACTTTTGCATTCCAATCCCCTATGATGAAAAGAACATCTTTTTTTTTTGGTGTTAATTCTAGAAGGTCTTGTAGGTCTTCACAGAACTGGTCAACTTAAGCTTCTTTGGCATTAGTAGTTAGGGCATAGACTTTGATTACTGTGA
This sequence comes from Bubalus bubalis, assembly GCF_019923935.1. NCBI lineage: Eukaryota > Metazoa > Chordata > Mammalia > Artiodactyla > Bovidae > Bubalus > Bubalus bubalis. The sequence continues at coordinate 74,673,542 of NC_059166.1, read as the reverse complement.
CATTGAATGGTTTGCCTTGGAAATGAACAGAGATCATTCTGTTGCCTTTGAGACTGCACCCAAGTACTGCATTTCAGATTCATTTCAGATTGTTGACTTTGAGGGCTACTCCACTTCTTCTAAGGGGTTCTTGCCCACAGTAGTAGATATAATGGTCATCTGAATTAAATTTTCCTATTCCCGTCATTTAGTGCACTGATTCTTAAAATGTCAGTGCTCATTCTTGCCATCTCCTGTTTGACCAATCCAGTTTACCTTGATTCATGGACCTAACATTGCAGGTACCTATGCAATATTTTTCTTTACTGCATCAGACTTTACTTCACCACCAGACACATCCACAAGAACATTCTTTCTGCTTTCACCCAGCCAGTTCATTCTTTCTGGAGCTATTAGTAATTGCCCTCCACTCTTCCCTAGGAGCATTGGACACCTTCTGACCTGGGAGGCTCATCTTCCAGTGTCATATCTTTGTGCCTTTTCATGGGGTTCTCATGGCAAAAATACTGGAGTGATTTTTCATTCCCTCCTCCAATGGACCATGTTTTGTCAGAACTCTTCACTATGACCTGTCTGTCTCGGGTGGCCCTGCACAGCATGGCTGATAGCTTCATTGATTTACACAAGTTCCTTCACTGTGACAAGTCTGTGATCCATAATGATGTCTATTATACATGGTAAAATAATAGTCTTTATATCCAAATTAAATTTTACCATTTTCAGAGATTTTTCTTGCATTATTTAACTTTCTTGAACATTTCATCTGCCAACACAAAAATCTTTAGAGGTTCTCTTCAACCTAAAAGTATTTCACATGACATTCAAAACTTTTTAAAATAAATCCCCAACTGACACTTGAGATTTAGTTTGGATGCTATCCACCCTAAAACAAAAGTAGTATCATCTCTCTCTTTTCTGAGCTTCATAAGTTCATTGTGTTCACACAGTCATATGGTGCCACCACATATTACATTATATTGGTTGTGTATTTCCCTCTGCTGCTAAATTTCAATTTCCTAGAGGAATTTTTATGCATAGTTGAATCATTTATAGTAGCTAGCAAAATTATATATTTGTACCAGTGATCAGTATATATCTAACCCATACTTTTTCTTCACATTTTTATTATCAAATTTAAAATATTTATATTAGAATCCATGACTTAAAATTTTGTAAAAATATCTCTGCTTGGTTTATGTGTATCACATGATCAAGATAAAAAGCTTGGGAACCAAACTCCCTAGGTTCAAAATGTTAGCTCTACAACTTATTGGCTTTGCAACCCTGGGCAATATGATTAAAATCTTTTTTTATATCTCTCTCATATTTAATAAGGGGAGGATAATTAGTACGTACTTCATAGGCTGTGAAGCGGATTACTTGAGTGAAGTTATGTGAAGCTCTTCAAACAGGGGCTGGCACAGAAAGAACTCAGTAAATGTGAGTTATAATTCGTCTTCCAATTTCTATACATAAATATGGCTATCTCCTACAAAGCTGCCTAGGGGAAACCACTCCCTGGTGTTTTTATTGGGATGACGGAGTTCATGTTCAGGGGACAGATAAATGTTCTCTATCATGCATAAACCTACAGAATCCTTCATTCATAACATAGATATGCATCTCAAGCTTTTATTTTTGAGTCAAAGCCTGGGGATTTGTGTTATTACATGAATGGTACTTGATAGTAAAAGAATAGACATACAAGATTAGCCAGCTCCTGATCACTTTAGGGCCAACAATTTTGAAAAGGCACAATTATGTATTCACAGTAGCCATAGTTCAAATTAAACTCCTTAAAATTAAATTTATTCCCTTGAGAATGCTAAACCCTAAGAAATATCAGCTTTATGGTTTTATTTTTTAATGTAAGCATTTATTAATGGAATCAGTCCATGGGGTCACAAAGAGTTGGACACGACTGAGTAACTGAACTGAACTGAATGGAATTAGAGATTTGACACAAACATTGTCTTCATCCCCAGGGAACAGGTTAATAGATAAACCTATGAAAGTTAAAAGCAATTGACATCAAAAGATAAATGGCAATAAAATGATCACACTAATCCATCAGGATTATAAGTGGTTTTAGAAACTCTTGTCAAGATTCTCCTGGCAAAGACCAGTCCTTCAGGGTTTGTCATTAAAAAATCATATTCTTTTTTATTTGGTAGCTGTTATGGAAGAGAAATTTAAAAAAAAAAAGTTTTTTTGCATTATAAATCAAATAAACAAAGCACATAATTGAATGCTTTACAGTAAATGTTCCCAGTTTAGATTTTTAGCTTGACTTTATGGAATAAATACCAATAAGCTATATGGGTGTGCTTCTTTCACAGAACTGTTGTTTGGAAAACTGAGAAAATTCACTTTGCTTTTCCTTTTTGAGACCAGACTACCTCGAAATGATCTGTTTTCATTAATGTGTCCTTCAGCCAACCAGAAGGGGCACTATTTCAGCTACCTACGCTGAGGTTACACAGCCTCTAACTAAGGAGGGGTATGGTTAGACTGACCTCAAACTAAACAGAGCTATAACCAGGTTTTAAGAGAAAAAGGAAGTGGAATATATTGTGCACCATTTCGAGCTAGAGCAAAATAAAGAAAGAAAGAAATGGGATGGCCCAGCAAAGAGATTCCCAGACATTTTTGGAAATGCAACACCTTTTGATATTTGATTATGTAATAAGCTTTCTGCTGTCTCCACCAGTTACTTTCTTATGTCTTAGAAAAAATGTTAAATTATACCTTTAAAATGATTTTGTCTTGAGAAATCATATGAATTTCTAATAGTTTTTATGCTGATTGAAAACTTTTCTGGGCATTGTAAAGCCATGGCCAGTAATCAATATTCAATAATCAGAGACATATTGTGAATATATGTTGAAGAGTTGAGGGTTTGACTTCACTGAGAAGTGAAATTGCATCACACTGTCTTTCTCTCTTTTCTCTCCTCTTCTCCCAATTCTAAATGTAAATATCAACTCTTTTCTTAATTTAAAAATCAGGTCACACAGTCATTAGAAACTACTCACGCAAGCACATGCAAGCATCCAGTGAAGTCTGCTGTGCTAAGCTGCTTCAGTCATGTCTGACTCTTTGGGATCCTATGGGCTGCAGCCCGCCAGACTCCTCTGTCCATAGGATTCTCTAGGCAGGAATACTGGGCATGGATTGCCATGCCCTCTTCTAGGGGATCTTCCCAACCCAGGGATCGAACCCATGTCTCTTATGTCTCCTGTACTGGCAGATGGGTTCTTTAGCATTAGCGCCACCTGGGAAGCCCCAGTGAAGTCTGGTTGAAGCCGTAGCCTTTTTAAGAGCTCAGGGTAATGCAGCATAGTGATTACAGTTAGTGGCTCAAAGTCTGTATCATCCCTTAAAAAAGAGAGATATGTTTGTGACACATCCTTATTTCTTTTTAAAGATGAAACAACACCATCCCATACCTTCACACTATTGCCAAAAGAGGAAATAAAATTAATCTATTTTGATTCATACTGATATATATTTTTTGGCTACAAATACACTTTGGCCACCAGATGCAAAGACCTGACTCACTGGAAAAGTCCCTGATGCTGGGAAAGATTGAAGGTAAAATGAGAAAGGGGCAGTAGAAGATGAGATAACCAGTTGATGGCATCACCGACCCAACGTAGCAACACAAAGTGAGGTAGGATAAATGCCGACTCAGCTAGCAGTATGTGATGCAAGGATTGAGGTGAACAGCAACAGATATGGATATGAATTTAAGCAAACTCCAGGAGATAGTGAAGGACAAGGAAGCCTGGTGTGCTGCAGTCCACGGAGTTCCAAAGAGCTGGACACAGCTTAATGACTGAACAACAGCAACAACAACATATGATGCCTAAAATCTCACATTTGTGTGTAAGATTATTTTCAAAGCTACTATACTTGGGAAGGGAGAAAATAAACATAAGAAAAGAAGTAACACAAAGTGACATAGGATAAATGCTGACTCTGCTAGCAGCATGTGATGCAAGGGTTGAGGTGAGCAGCAACAGTTGGGTTGTAATATATACACGGATGTTAATGTACCTATGTGTGTGCACGTGTGTGTGCATACAGTCGGCCCTTTCCATGCACACAACCAGGTATTCAACCAGCTGCTGACAGAAAACATTAAAAAAGAATTCCAGAAAGTTCCAGAAGGAAAAACTTGAATTTGCTGTGTGCCAGCAAGTATTTACATAGCATTTACAACTATGTGGTATTTATAACTACCTGAAAATCATTTGCATATTATTAATGTCAGTTTTTAGAGATGATTTAAAGTGTATGGGAGAATGAGCATAGTTCATATGTAAATACTGCCCCATTTTATGTAAAGGACTTGAGCATCCATCCACAGATTTTGCTATCAGCAGAGGTGTTGGGGTATGTCCAGGAACTAATCCTCTGCAGACACCTCGGAATGACTATAAGTAATATAATGCATACATTTTACATAAATACATCAAATATACAGTGTATTTTATGTCAATTCCAATTAGCACAGTTTTATTAAATAGCTAAGTTGAATTTTGTATGTGCTTTAGAGGCACCAAGGGAAGGCATGGTGGGTCTGGGCTGTCATTAAACTCTACGTGCCAGATTCACTCCAAATCAACACACCACCAGAGTTAAAACAAACGTGCTTTGTTATTGCTTGTAAGATGAATATAAGGTCACTTTCAGACAGAGCTAATAAACAAGGGCTATGTCCCTTGTTTAAAAATTCTGTAGCCTTGCCTGGACATTTTACCCACTTTAACTTAAAGTGCATGAAGATGAATAAGACACAATGTCTCTTCAATGAATTTATTTCCAATTTGCCTGTCTGTACCAACATGAAAATTTATTAATTGCTTAAAAAGAAAATACCATATTAGGAAACAATTTCTAAAGTAGACACTACTGTGGACATGTATGCAACTTCTGAGATGACAAGACATTTTGGGGGAAAAAGTACGAAAATTCTTTTGAACATGTGCATATTATCTCAGAATTTCATTTGTGCATAAGCTCTATGAAGATGTTTAGCTTCATCTATATCATATTTTCGTTCTCAGAACCAACATGACCTTGAACTTAAGGTTACTTTAGAATAATTGCACTTTAGAAAGTGAACAGTGAAAGTTAATTACTCAGTTGTGTCCAACTCTGCAATTCCACGGACTATACATACCCAGTTCCTTTGTCCATGGAATTCTCCAGGCAAGAATACTGCAGTGGATTGCCATTTCCTCCTTCAGAGGATCTTCCCTACCCAGGGATCAAACCTGGCTCACCTGCATTACAGGCAGATTCTTTACCACCTGAAGCACTGGGGAAGCCAATCATCTATAACTAGATGAGACTAGCTCAACCGCTTGCACCCAGTAAGGTACTAAAGTTGTCTGAATCACTCAGTCTTTGACACTTCAATGTTCCTATATAAATCCACTCAGTAAAACCCTGTTTTCTTTTATCAATAATCAAACTGCCTATGTCATCTCAGGAGACCACCAATTATTAATAGTAATGAACCCTCAGGCCTCCTGAGCTCTTAACTGTGTGCATATTCTATTCTCTAGTAAATATGCTTTTTTTTTTCTATTTTATTTTTTAACTTTACAATATTGTATTGGTTTTGCCATATATCAACATAAATCTGCCACAGGTATACACGTGTTCCCCATCCTGAACCCTCCTCCCTCCTCCCTCCCCATACCATCCCTCTGGGTCGTCCCAGTGCACCAGCCCCAAGCATCCAGTATCGTGCATCGAACCTGGACTGGCGACTCGTTTCATATATGATATTATACATGTTTCAATGCCATTCTCCCAAATCATCCCCCCCTCGCCCTCTCCCACGGAGTCCAAAAGACTGTTCTATATATCAGTGTCTCTTTTGCTGTCTCGTACACAGGGTTATTGTTACCATCTTTCTAAATTCCATATATATGCGTTAGTATACTGTATTGGTATTTTTCTTTCTGGCTTACTTCACTCTGTATAATAGGCTCCAGTTTCATCCACCTCATTAGAACTGATTCAAATGTATTCTTTTTAATGGCTGAGTAATACTCCATTGTGTATATGTACCACAGCTTTCTTATCCATTCATCTGCTGATGGGCATCTAGGTTGCTTCCATGTCCTGGCTATTATAAACAGTGCTGCGATGAACATTGGGGTACACGTGTCTCTTTCCCTTCTGGTTTCCTCAGTGTGTATGCCCGGCTGTGGGATTGGTCGTAAGGCAGTTCTATTTCCAGTTTTTTAAGGAATCTCCACACTGTTCTCCATAGTGGCTGTACTAGTTTGCATTCCCACCAACAGTGTAAGAGGGTTCCCTTTTCTCCACAGCCTCTCCAGCATTTATTGCTTGTAGACTTTTGGATCGCAGCCATTCTGACTGGCGTGAAATGGTACCTCATAGTGGTTTTGATTTGCATTTCTCTGATAATGAGTGATGTTGAGCATCTTGTCATGTGTTTGTTAGCTATCTATATGTCTTCTTTGGAGAAATGTCTATTTAGTTCTTTGGCCCATTTTTTTGATTGGGTCATTTATTTTTCTGGAATTGAGCTGTAGGAGTTGCTTGTATATTTTTGAGATTAGTTGTTTGTCAGTTGCTTCATTTGCTATTATTTTCTCCCATTCTGAAGGCTGCCTTTTCACCTTGCTAATAGTTTCCTTTGTTGTGCAGAAGCTTTTAAGTTTAATGGGTTGAATGCCCCAACCAAAAGACAAAGACTGGCTGAATGGACACAAAAACGAAACCCCTATATATGTTGTCTACAAGAGACCTACCTCAAAACAGGGCACACATACAGACTGAAAGTGAAGGGCTGGAAAAAGATTTTCCATGCAAATAGAGACCAAAAGAGCAGGAGTAGCAATACTCATATCAGATAAAATAGACTTTAAAACAAAGGCTGTGAAAAGAGACAAAGAAGGTCACTACATAATGATCAAAGGATCAATCCAAGAAGAAGATATAACAATTATAAATATATATGCACCCAACATAGGAGCACTGCAATATGTCAGACAAATGCTAACAAGTATGAAAGGGGAAATTAACAATAATACAATAATAGTGGGAGACTTTAATACCCCACTCACACCTCTGGATAGATCAACTAAACAGAAAATTAACAAGGAAACACATACTTTAAACAATACAATAGAACAGTTTGACCTAATTGATATCTATAGGACATTTCACCCCAAAACAACGAATTTCACCTTTTTCTCAAGTGCACATGGAACTTCCTCCAGGATAGATCACATCCTGGGCCATAAATCTAGCCTTGGTAAATTCAAAAAAATTGAAATCATTCCAAGCGTTTTTTCTGACCACAATGCAGTAAGATTAGATCTCAATTACAGGAGAAAAACTATTAAATATTCTCTAGTAAATATGCTTTCAAAAATAGCACTGCTGATCTGCCAAGAGCCAACTCAAAATGATCACTTGGGCACTCATTCTGGTGTTCCTCAAAACCCATTTTAACTTAGCCCAGAGCAGGCAGAGCTATTCCTCATTACCTCTTGCTCACTCCCACCCTAGAAAAACTGCTTAATTTGTATATTTAAGATAAATACTTGCAGTATTAGGGATCCCAGATGGACTCTGTTATCTGACTTCAAAGACAGATTATTACATTTTTATTAATCCAAAATTCTTTGTACACCTGCTTAGCCTTCTATCTTAAATAATCTCTTTTGAAGGCAATTGGGCTGAATTCTTCCCTCAGATCTAAATAAAGGAAGCATAAACTACAATTCCCACTGAGAAGGATTTATGTGGAGATGGCTCTTCACTCAGTCTTTTTTGGGGGATTATACCACAGAAATCTTCCAGGGTCAAATTTAAAACACATTTGTTTTAGAGTTTGCCAAGTCTGGTATTATTTTGCAATTTTAGTGCTATTTGATTTCTATATAAAAGTGTTTTTCTGTCTTCACTTTGCTCCTCAAAGTCCATTTACTTCTTTCGGTCTCTGATCTCTCTTTTCAGTAAAGAGTGTGGAAAAGGATGGGAAATTCGAAGTGGCTCTGCTTTTGTTTGAATCAAGTTATGGTTCTTTCTGTAAAAATCATTCAAAAGCTTCCTGCATCACTACCCATTTTATCCCATTGTAATGAGCATAGGCGTATATTGATGGAGCTACTAGAAGCATCCTGAGAAATGATTCGAAAAATACTTGGTGGTTGGAATCACATTTCACTATAACTCTATATGGACTGAATGCAATAGCTGAGCTTGCTGACCAAATTACACTCCTTTGGACTTAGATCATTTCTTCTCCTCAGAGGACTGATAGCACTTTCATATTTTTTGTTTAATTTGGTTTATAGCATCTTTCTCTTAAGAGAACAGCAAATTGCTCATAAGTGTAGAGAACACTTCCTATAGCTTTCCCTGACCTATATTGAAGTAGAACTATGTGATTTGTGCTCCTAAACACATTCTGATCATAGCTGTGGGCTCCAGTATACCAGCTAGTCCAAACTGTCAACAGGGTATGTTTTGTTTCATATCAAACCTCAGAAATCCTTAGTCTTGGTCCAAGAGAATTTGCCTGGCGGAAGTCTATGAGAAAGCACTTTGCATAAAAGATGACTAATGACCTGGAAAAAAGGCCACCCAATGGCTTTGTTTATTTGTAAAGTCTTCAGGAACTCACTTATACACCTGAACATTGTCATCAGAGTATGCTAAACATTTTCTGAAGAACATCATTCCCCAGTCATATTTGAAATTAAAAACTTTAGGGAATTGACAGTAGTTTTTGTTTTCATGATCACGATTGATACTGAGTGCTTGCAGAGGCCTTGCACTACAATGGAAATGCCGTGGACATTGTTACATTTGACCATCTCGATAACTCTGTAAGGTGACTGTTATTGATCCTATCTGAACAGATTTTCGGGGGAGCCTGGTGGGCTGCAGTCTATGGGGTCGCACACGACTGAAGCAACTTAGCAGCAGCAGGAGCAGCAGAACAGGTTTTAGAAACCTTATAGGAAGGTTTAGTAACTTGTTTATTTTCACATGTTCCATCAAATTTACAAATATTCACAAAGAGTTCGAAAATTCTTAAAACTTTTCTTACCTATAAGATGGAGAAAATAATACCTCATACATTTTAAAGTCTTGTTCTTGTCAGTCAGGAAACAAGAACATAAAAACTGATACACAAAGGACTAGAGGCAACTATAAAAAGAAATAATTTTCTCCAATGGATTTACAGAAATTTACTTCAGCCTGCTGCTGCTGCTGCTAAGTAGCTTCAGTTATGTCCGACTCTGTGCGACCCCATAGACGGCAGCCCACCAGGCTCCCCCGTCCCTGGGATTCCCCAGGCAAGAACACTGGAGTGGGTTGCCATTTCCTTCTCCAGTGCATGAAAGTGAAAAGTGAAAATGAAGTCGCTCAGTCGTGTCTGACTCTTAGCGACCCCATGGACTGCAGCCTACCAGGCTCCTCCATCCATGGGATTCTCCAGGCAAGAGTACTGGAGTGGGGTGCCATTGCCTTCTCTGTTACTTCAGCATATCAGCCTCCAATTAAGCTACAGGTTTTTAAAAAGATTATTGTTGTTGCAGGTACTCCAGTTTGTATATAATGTTTGCTGTTTATTCACTAAGTCATGTATGACTCTTTGCGACCCCATGGACTGTAGCCCACCAGGGTCCTCTCTCTATGGTATTTCCTTTGTAGACAAAAGCAAGTTCCTCAACCCACATGGGTCTCAACGATATGAGAAAGTGACTGACTAGAGAATATGATTTAAAGTTTCTTCAGGTTTTCTAATTCTAAGTAATTCTAGATGATTGAAAAGAGACAACAGCTAGATCATAATGGTGGGCAGCAGTCAGCATCAGGGGTGAATCTGTTCAGCATAAAAGTAGCATAGGTGTACCAAAAGGCAAGTCCACATGGGCCTGAAGACTTGTGGTACATCTAAGGGATGGGGAAGAATGTATTTCAGTTTTACAGATCTATTTATACCTATAAGTAATAACATCTTTAAGAGAACACTTTAGAATTCTTATGAAGAATAAGTAAAGGACTGTTTGTGATCTTGAAGGCAATATTCAAGGAAAAATGTACATTGTTTTCAGATTTTAAGCAAAATCAATGTTTAACTATACTGTTGGCAAAGAGTAAATTGTGAACAACATGGTATGCAGCTGTGTATGGTAAAACTAAAAATGGAGTTGTAATTTGGTCTTAAAGTAGAAACACATCTGAGTTTTGTTAACAATTTGAGTGATATTAATTTGTGTCTTTCACTTCTTAATTGTGTGTATATGTGTCAGAGAGAAGAGAAAAGGAGGGCGGGGCAGGAAGGAGGGGCAGAAAAAGAAAAAAGAACAGAGGAAAGGGATTAAAGACAGGAGAAGGATAGAGAGAAATATATGACAACTGAACGTAGATGTTCCATTCATACGTGAACTTCATTTTGCTTACAGTCAGGTTCTCTAAGATGCCAGGACCACTTTACTGAGAAAGAGCAAATCACTGAATGCCTTTCAAAATCCAATAAAAAGGGAGCATCTTTAAGAGAAACCTGACTTCTTGGTGGTGGTTGTGGCATTTTCAGTCTGGGCTGGGTCTTTGTGGTGTGGCGCATGGGCTTCTCTCATGATTTTTCCTGGCTGACTCTGAGGAAGCAAGTGGCCATTTAGGAAAAGTCCACATGACAAGAAATCGAAAGCAGCCCCCAGGGGACAATCAATAAGAAACATAGGTCCTCCGTTCAACAACCCATAAGGAACTGAATGCTGCCAATAACCACGTGAGGTTGATAGTGGATCCTTTCCCAGTTAAACCTCAGATGAGACCCCAACTCCAAGAGATACCTTGACTGCAGCCTTATGAGACCCTAAAGAGAAGACTCAGTTAAGCCACTCACAGACTCCCGACTCACAGAAGCCATGAAATAATAAATCCATGATGTTATAAGCAACTAAATTTGTGGTAATATGGTTATGCAGCAATAAGTAACTAATGTACATATAAATGGGATTATAGCAGGCACATTCAAACATAACCATCTCTTGAGACTTCTCCAATGGCCCAGTGGTTAGGACTCCATGCTTCCACTGCAGGGCACATGGATTCAATCCCTGATCAGGGAACTAAGATCTTGCATGCCATCCGGTGCGGCAAAAAAACAAAACAAAACAAAAAAGTAACCATCTCAGTTTTGCCTGCAGTCTGACTACTTGACAATCTAGGCAGGATGTGCAAAGTAAAGGACTGAAAACTACATTTCAGACCATTTCCCAAACATCTGTTTAGAATATAAGATTGTGGTTGAGGAGGGCAGACTTGGAACCTGAAGAGAGGAGTTCACTTGAGAGAACTATTAACCTGCTCAGAGTGACAATTCCTGCTCCCCTGGAATACTGGACATCAGGGCTCACCCTCACCTCAAGCCTACTGACAGGAACTGCAAAGAAACCATTTGGAGAACTTGATACATGGCCCCAGTGCTGACAGAGCTAACAGGTGAGAGAATTGAAGGGAACTGGGTGAAGTGTGCAGAGTCATTACTGGGAATTAACTGTGGTCCATCATCAGAAAGGACTTCCTAGGTGGCTCAGTGGTAAAGAATCTACCTGCCAATGCAGAAGACACAGATTTGATCCTTGGTGTGAGAAGATCCCCTGGAGAAGGAAATGGCAACCCACTCCGCTATTCTTGCCTCAGAGATCCCATGGACAGAGGAGTGGGCTATGGTCCATGGGGTCACGAAGAGTTGGACTTAATGTCTCAATGACAATAATCAACCAAAAACCAAAAGTGTGTCTTTCCTGTGAACAAGATGTGGGCCACACAAGAGAGAGTTGGTATAGAGCTGTTATAAATCCTGCTTAAAAGGACTATCTGGGGTGGTGAAGAGACTTCAACAGAGGGAGACTGAAGTGCACCAGCAGATGCCCAGGGAACTAGGCAGAAGCTGGAAACTAGCAGACAAAGATCGGCATCAGGCTAAGTCAAGTGAATTGCAGGAAGACAGGTCCAGCTATGGGAACCTCTCCAAAGAACCCACAAACTCTCCATTAGAAGTAGTCAGCTTTAAACATTTGCCAAGCCCAGAGAGTGCCAACTAGGAGAACTTAGTCACGTAAAGTCTTCCCTGATCCTTTATGTAATTTTTGTTTCTTTTTTTCTTCCTTTACCACCACCCCTTTGATGCTGGAGGAGTCAGAAGCCATGGTTTACCAACTGTGGGAGCAAGGATAGAAACACAGGCAGGCAAATAGCCTTCCTTTTAGCATCAAACCTGAGCTACAGAGAGGAGATGCTTTAACTTTGAAATCTTTAATTATTACACTGACTGGATGTATTCAATACTGAACTGGGTCTTTTTAAAGCCAAAATGGTTGAAAGATGTTTTACTATCTAACAGCAGTAAACTACAAGTTTGCCCTAGATTTTATCCAAAAGCACAAATTCTAGCACTATAATGAACAGTTTCGTAAGAGCAGTTGTGGGTAAGAAATGCTGCTAATGAGTGCATCCTATAGTTCTGCTCTTTCAATGTTTTTCTGCACTTTTCTCACTCAACTAAGCCTCATGGAGGTTCTTACAGGTCATCTCATATAACTCTAATGCATGCATTCATGATGGTATGAATGAATCATAAATCTATTTGACCTTTTAAGGGGCACATTCTTTTCCCTCATCTGGTATTATTGCTTGTTTTGCTCCTTTGAGCAGAAATTTTGATATCAAACATGCAAGAATTAACATATATAAATGTTTTAAGATAATTTTTGATGGGAAAGAATTTATATTAAATGATTGTATCAATAACACAGGAAAGTTTAGCATTTCCTGGAGCGACAAAAAGTGCACAACTAAGAGGCAAACTGTCTTTAAAATGTTTTTAGAAGAATTACATTTGCTCGGTACGTAAACCACTCCTTGGAAAGATGTTATTAGACATTAGATAAACTCAAGGAATCAGCAAGGTTATATAAGTCCTTAGTGAATTACTGCTTCATGATAACAAGCAGTATTCCAATTGTCTAAAAAATTATCAACACAGCAAAATCTGATTTGTTCGTTTGAGTGGGGATAAATCTATATAAGAAAATTCCATACCTACACTTTTTGAGAATTGTTAATAATCTAAAATGGTATACATATCAAAACGAATAAGATATAGTATTGAATAGAATAGAATACAGATAGTTTTCTATTACTCCAGTTCAAAATCTCCTTAAATATTGTATGGAATTTAAAAAAAAATGCTTCAAAACAGTGAAAGAAAAGAAACAAAAAGCAATACATGAAAAGTAAAGATTGAGAAGTCTATAAGATTTTGAAAGGAAGCATGGAATGAGGCTGCAGTTGAATGGAACTTTATGAAATACAAAAAGCTCTGTTTCAACAGAAGATGGTCAACGTAAGGAATTTTCATCCCTCAGAGACAGTTTTGAAAATAATCTCAGAAACTTGTGTGAATTCAGACATAAAAAATATATAATTTAATTTCAAATCCAGAGATGTTGTTATGCACAAATTATGTGCCAAAGATTTTGATATATTTTATTAATAGATAGTCAAGCTTATGAAACCTGAACTTTACTTTCATATGACAAAAATTTTAAGATAACTAAAATGTTTTAGTACATTGTCTACTAACAATAACACTTGCTGTTAAAACTCTATTGTCACCGTCAGAAATAATATACTGAGATAGATGTGAGTCTTTCAATGATATAGTTATCATGTTATTTTATTAAACTAAGCAATGTTAATGTTCTTCTCATTATGATATGTTTTAAATGAAGCTTCATTTTTAAGGGAAAACCTTCCTTACTTTCTTCCTCCTCTAAACTTGAAAAGCAGTTTTTAATCTATACTACTTACTTAGCATTTCTTTCATTCATTCAACAGATATGTGGAGCAATATTCCAAACACCTTTTAACGTTGCTGGTTATATTTTATGGCTATAAATCTACAGTAGTATCCAACCCTTAACTATTAATAAGTTGTGAGGTCTATCATTTCAAAGAAATATACACATATATTTATTATGCACATGTATTACAATTTAATGTATCTAATATCTACCTACATAGACTCTCTTTAAATATAGCATAACATCTGGAATCAAACTATTGTTCAAATTCTGAGTCCACGATTGACCAGCTATGTGATTTTGGCCAAGTTATTTGATACGAGCCTAACTTTCAAGTCCTCCAAATTAGGATAATAAAGTACATAGTTCAGAGGTTATAATGAATAGTAACAGAGACAATGTGTGTCATGCTGTTTGGTACATAATTGACATATAAAATACATGCCATTTACTCATATTTAACTAGGAAGGTAGTAAAAGCATTTTAAATAATATAGTCCCTTCAGAATATGGAAATCAAGGCAGCATCAAAAAATCCAGCAGTAGAAATGTTAGGAAAACAAGGGCTTTTGACAACTTACTGTCTCATTTGTGAAACTTTTAGAAATAAATTTTCTTTAGAGTCCATTCAAATCCTACCAGTTTGATTCTTTCACTAAAAGAGTACCCCAGTTTCTAATCATGAGAGGTAGCATCTGTCTGACATACAAAGTATGCAAGTCCTGTGATGATAAATTCATAATCCTTTAAATAGCTGCTTCCTTTGTGCACTCATGACCTCTCTAAGGTGACAGGACACGGTTACATGAAGCGTAGAATGAAAGAATGAAATAGTGCCCCCAAAATAAGGCCTTATTCATTACCGAAGGCAAAATATTGAATTACGGGAAAAGAAATAGGTAACCATCTCACAAACAAGCCAATGTTATTCATTTGGAATACATTTGCTCAGCAATGCCTTTATCATAGTGATTCAGGAAAAAGTCCCTGCCAAACATTTTCTCAAACACTTGCAAAGGGGAAAAAAAAATTCTGTGGAAGGCAGATGTTGGCTAGCGGCTGTTCTCCTTTTTCCCTTCACATCCAGCCATAAATCATATATATCACCTTTAACATTACAGTGTTTAAACCTGAAGAAAGGATCGTAATTTCTTAAATTTATTGGCTGCAGGAAGGTGTTTCTTTTTTCATAATAAAATGCATTTGAATTATTTGTGTAAAATAAATCGCGATCTCCTCACAGATAGTAAAGGACAATAACAGTGTTATCTGAATTTTGTTTCAACTACTATGCTCAGCTTAATTGCAATAAATTCCATCATCCTTTCCAATTCGATTGTGTTTCTATCAAATATTTTTGGATCCCAATCTGTGCCTTGGAGGAAAACCTTGCTTATTGGCCTCGATATAATTATCAGCATCCATCCATGAAGCACAGCATGTATTGTACAAATATTTGGACTAATCATCTACTGTACCAGAAACTTTAAAATTTGTCTTGCTTCACACCTGATTTGTCTTCTAAAAATATCGACAGACACTGTTAACTTGACAACAGAAGAAAAGAAATAAATAATTAGATGAGGGTGGGTGAAAGGTAGTGGTACTTGGTGTTCAGAAGGTAATTTTGGATCATCATTATTTACAAGAAAAAAGAAAGGGTCAGAGGCAATGGAAATGTCATGATTAGACTTTCAAAGAAATAAAGAACCAGAAATAAATAAGCAGAAAGACCCTATAAGGATTTAATCATTTCTCTCATCTGGACCTTTCTTAGATTCCTTTCTTGAAAGCTTATTAAAGGTAAAAGAAGTAATTTCAATGAGAATCAAAGAAATGATTCTTGTTAGTTTAACCTTTCAATTGGCAGCCTATGAAAAGAGACCCAGATTAGGAGATCTTGAAGGAGTTATTTCACCTTTTATGCTTTCCGCTTTCTCAACTAGTGTTTTGACTAGAAAGTTGCCACTGTCTAGATCATTTCTAATTTCTAGGATTTACATATGCATGGTTGATTTGGCTATCAAGTGAATTTAGTCATCCAAACAAGAGGTTAAATTAGCTATAGTAATTTCTAAATCAGTAAAGCAACTATTTGGGTTTGGCTTTTTTTGTTTTCTTTTTCCTTTTTTTTTTAACTAACTGAGCTTGCCTATTAGTTGAAGAAAGCACACATATAAAGAAGTAGAAAATGATGCAGCCTTAGAGACTTGAGTTTAAAAAAATTCCCAAAAGAACAAAGCTAAAATAAATAATAGGGGTGCACGATTATGGAGTGATGCTTAGAATGTGAAATTCAACATTGAAGATATCAGTGTTTATGAGAAAGAGAATCTATTAAAAAAGCAAGAGAATATAAATGACCACAAAACCTCATTTTTTCTTTTTAACAAAATAAATTTCAAATAGTGTTAGCCAAAAATATATCTCTGGGAGTAAGAGGGGATAAACTAGGGGAATTCAGTACAAAAAATTAGAACATGGTTATAAGCTCAAAAAGTATTTGTTGAATGAATAATAATAAATTTACCTGCTATTAAGATGACAAAATAGGGCTTTTGTTCTTTCAGAATGCCCCCATGCAAGTCAGAGTCTTTGAGGCTATCATGAATGCTTCCTTATCCTGAACTGTTTATACTCTCATGACCTAACAGCAAACAGCTAATCTATTAATTAAAAAATGCATCCACCCACTGCTTTTTCTCTTACAGTGAAGAACGCTCTGATGAGGCTTTACAACTTTGCTCTCAGCCTCGGGTTGCCTATCTTCTATGCCATGAGGATGTGTTTATGCACCTTCAATCCCAAAACCCACCTAGAAAAATTGAACAAGTAGAAATGGTTGACTTAAAATTGTTTTACTGATTTTTCTCTAATTCATAATAGAATGAGGTTAGATTGAATTGTGGCTTATCCATCAACACACATTTATTACCCACCCACTTAACATATATGACAGGCACTTGCCAATTGCCTGGTGGTTCAGAGGGTAAAGAATTCACCTGAAATGCAGGAGACCCATAGTTGATCCCCTGGAGGAAGGAATGAATACCCACTCGACTATTCTTGCCTGGGAAGTCCTATGGGCAGAGGAGCCTGACAAGCTACAGTCTATGGGGTCACAAAGACATGGAACACAACACACACACACACACACACACACACACACACATTATTCTCTGAGATGAGAGGAAGATAAGATCTCTGTGGGCTAGAAAGAGCTGCTAATGTTTCTTGGAAAACAGTCCTGATTTAGACTTTGAAGAATCAGACTAGCTCTCAGGGAATGAATTTACATAAACAGATTTTATATAAATTTGAATTTATATAAAGAGATTGACATTATTAAATATTTTAGAGTAGAACCAACCTAGATAGCATATTGAAAAGCAGAGACATTACTTTGCCAACAAAGGTCCGTCTAGTAAAGGCTATGGTTTTTCCAGTGGTCATGTATGGATGTGAGAGTTGGACTGTGAAGAAAGCTGAGCGCTGAAGAATTGATGACTTTTGAACTGTGGTGTTGGAGAAGACTCCTGAGAGCCCCTTGGACTGCAAGGAGATCCAACCAGTCCATTCTAAAGGAGATCAGTCCTGGGTGTTCTTTGGAGGGAATGATGCTAAAGCTGAAGCTCCAGTACTTTGGCCACCTCATGCAAAGAGTTAACTCATTGGAAAAGACTCTGATGCTGGGAGGGATTGGGGGCAGGAGGAAAAGGGGACAACAGAGGATGAGATGGCTGGATGGCATCACTGACTCGATGGATGTGAGTTTGAGTGAACTCTGGGAGTTGGTGATGGACAGGGAGGCCTGGCATGCTGCGATTCATGGGGTCGCAAAGAGTCGGACATGACTGAGCAACTGAACTGAACTAAATATTGATTATAAGATCAGAATAGTGGCGTACTGTGGAGGAGGTATGTAGAATTTGAGAGGATTGTTGTGAAAAACCAACTAGAGTTAGAATCAAATATAGTGATTCCAACCTTAATAATCCTATTATTAAGTTTTCAATCTGATTCATTTTTAAAGCACATGAAAGAAGAAAAATCAGGAATGGAAAAATTGGCAGATAAATAATGTAGAATTACTCTAGCAGGAAAAAAGTGTTTAAAAATTGATCATGTTGAAAATTCTCAGATCATCTTTGGTCTTTGAAAAATACTCTTAAAGTAAAACTTGACTTAAATTTAGACTACAAAATTATCTATGACACATCCCAGTCCAGGATGGGTGGCAACATGTGACTTCCTGACTCAACTTATTCTAAGCTGCACTTCACAAAGTTGTAACTTTACTAGTAAATGAAAAATTTATTATGCTCAGGCCTTAAAATTAACTTAAATACTAAGTGAAAATCCACTATTTCTCAATAATGTGAGTTAATTATTTTAAGAATAAATTGTTCTCTGGATTTTACATCATGATTATAACATGTCTTCTTAGAGCTCCTTTAATATATTTTAAGTAATCTTTAAGCTCCTATATATTTTAAGTAATCTTTTTTTCTTAGTCTTAAAAGGTTGTTTTAGCCTTTGTCTCTGATTTACTTTTTGCCTTTTCCTTCCTGAAATATTGGTCTTTTTTGGTTGTTGTTGTTTATCTTTTTTAAACTACACCAAAGCAACTAATGGGTGGAGACACTTAGAAACATCTTTTTGCCATCAGTCTTAACATAATGTAAAGACTGGTGATAAAATATTTAAATTCATTTCTCCATAGTAAAGGGACATCAGATAGTCAGGTAAATATAAATGATTATCATTTATTTTGTATTCTCATAGTTCCTTTAAAAAATAAACATGTAGTTTTAAGAAAAGATAGCATTGTATTATAGAATTTTGTTACACATATGGATGTAAAATATTTGACAATAGAATAAAGTAAGAGGCTAATGATTGGAATTTTATTTGAATACATACAGAATGAACTTTCATCAGACAAAACAAATAAGTACGCATACTAAAATTTCTAAACCAACTACTAAATAATAACAAGTGATTAACTAAAACAAAAAGGCAGAAAAGGAGAAATATAAATTTAAAACAAACAAACAAAAAAAACACTTGGGACAACTAGAAAACAGATAGCAGGATGGTAGACTTAATCCAACCAAATCAATAACAACATTAAATATCAATGATATAAACGATTTAACTAAAGATTATCAACCAGAATAAGAAAGTAAAACACATCTCTAAGGTATAAGCAAGAAACCCATTTCAACGTAACACAGACATATTTGTTAGGGGAAGCACACTGATTGAAACCGCCCACCCTGGCCGGGCACCATAGTAACTATTTGCGTGAGTTGTTTTACAATAGGAGGTCCTGGTAAGGAACAGGGAACTAATAAGCTTCCACCAACCAGAAGAGTTTGGGAAAGATCAAAAGGAGACACCCATATGTCCAACCACCTCCCAGAATCCTTCTCGCTGGCATCCATCTTAGTTGAACAAGCTGTGCACCACCAGGAAGGGCTCTAAGTCAGAATGATTGGCTAAGGACAACCCGGAAACTAATCCCATCACTATAAAACCCGAGACTGCAAGCCATGTGACAGAGCAGGTCTCCTGTGTTCCCTTACCCTACTGCTCTCCACCTGGGTGCCATTTCCCAAGAAAATCTCGTGCTTTGTCAGTACATGTGTCTCCTTGGACAGTTCATTTCCAAGTGTTAGACAAGAGCCCAGTTTCGGGCCCTGGAAGGGGTCCCCCTTCCTGCAACATATTGAGAGTAAAAGAATAAGAAAAAGATATATACAAACTTTACAAAAATTAGAGGAGGAAACATTATTCTTTACCTTGTTTCATGATGCCAGCATAACCTTGATACTAAAACCTAAAAAAGATATTATGCCAAAAACAAAGAAAATTAAGTGTCAATATCTGTCATTAACATAGTCACAAAAAAGACACAAAATGTTAGCACACTGAATTTAGCACTGTACAGAAAGGATACTAGACATGGTCATGTTGAATTGCTCCCAGTAATACAAAATTTGTTTAACATTTAAAATTCAAGCAATATAAAAATTCACCACATTAATAGAATATGATCAACTCAACAGATAAAGGGAAAATATTAGGGGGAGAGTTTGAAATGTTTGCTGTCAAATATTGACTTCATTATTTTCAATATCAGAAATATTGCTATTTATATTCTCATGAACATGGGGTAGGTACACGATAAAAGCTGATGTCTGAGCAATATGTAATTATAATATAGACCAGCTTTTAAAATTAAAGATTTAAAATAGGAATGTTCCTTTCACGGTTATTACCAGAAGTTTTTATCACTAGAAATCTTTCTAATACTTTACAAATAGTAATATGCTTGAAAGGGAGCTGAATGTCTGCAATAGAATTTGGCCAAAGTAGGCACTCAATGAGTGTATGTTGACTAATAAGTGTTTAAGTAAATGAATTCAATAAACTAACAATAGTGAAAGAGCCAGAAGACTCAGTTCTATTCAAAATCACATCATTTCTTTGAGATTTTATATTTTCATATATGAAGTAAGAATGATAACACTTGCCTTACCTATCTCACAAGATTACTATAAATATCAGAAGAACTAGATGGAAAAGCAATTTAAAGCATATGTAAATGTAAACTACTCCTTTTGAAGTGAATAGGAAAAAGCCACATTTTTGACTACTTACAATGAGTCAATAGTAACTTCATTTAGTTGAAACCTTAGGAGGTTTAGAGGAAACTGGTGCTTGTAAAAAGCACTCACTTTGTAGAACTGAATGAATACACCTCAGGAATGTGAGCCTCACACAGACTTTTGTTATCAGCCAGACAAAGAGGTGACATTAGTTCCCTTATTTCTTAGATTTATTGCACTAACTTAAGCACAGATGTTTTTTGCACCCAAAGACGGAAAGGATTCTTCAAGAAATGTGTTTTAATGGTGAATGATCTTTAGGGTTTTCAACCAACCAAGCAAAAAACCCAAAGCAATTGTGAAAGAAAACCAAAGAAAATAACTCCTCTTTATCCTTACTTTGGGTTGAGCTCTTTGGAAGCAAGTCACCACATTTTGGCTCAAGTCTGATCATGTCACACACTTAGCTTCGCAGAATGGGAAAAGCTAAGGTTTGCATTCTAAATGTCCACATTTGTTTTCCTTTATAGACCATTGATCCCTGACCTAGACCATAATCTGGTAGTAAAGGGGCTAGAAATTAGCCTTGTTCATAATAGGTTGATACTAGAGTAGTAACTGATACAAGTATATTTATTTCAACTTTTCTGAATATTGAAGCTTCCTAAAGAAAAACTTTTTGATATGTTACTTTAATTTACTAAATTATCCTAGAACAAACATAATGCTAATGTTACTAAACTATCTAGAAAAAGTACCTGCAAATAAAAAAGACTCAGATTTTCCACAGAGTTGTTTGTATCTCTTCATTTGGTAGAAGAAATTCATTTCAAAGCCTGCCTAGACAGTTCTGTATTAACCAGGATTACTATAAACCTCTGTGTTCCCCTCTGATTCAACACTGAGAAGATTGGTGTGTACTTATTTATTAAATGAATGGATGAATGAGTATTTTTTAAATCTGAAAGCAAATATTTTAAAGTGGTGTTTTTTGTTTTTTTTTTTCCTTTCAGGTTGCATTTAGTCTGGAGTTAAGTCTAACACTGATTGCTAATTTTGTTGACAAAATTCAACACACATTCATGGCAAACTCACAGAGAAATAGGAATAGAGGAGGACTTCTTCAGCTTGATAAAGGTCTTCTACAAAAACCTAGAGCCAATATTATACTTAATGGTAAGAGAGTGAATGCTTTCACCCAAAGATTGGGGGAAAAGCAAGGCTTCTGTTCCCATCATCCTGAATCAACATATGATACTAGAAGCAGTAGCCAGTGCAGGGCAAAAAGAAGAAATAAAAGGCACAAAGATTAAGAAGGAAGAAGTTTTAAATAAATAGGGAAAGATACTGTGTTCTTGGATTAGAAGACTCAACATAATAAAGATGCCAATTATTCTTGAATTGATATTTAAGTTTAATAAAATTTTTATAAAATTCCCAGCAGGATATTTTTGTAGCTATATTGTTTAAAATAGGCAAGATTATTCCAAAATTTACTTGGAAAGCAAAGGACCTATAATTGTTAACTGGATACATTTCCAGAAAATTATATTGAGAAAAAAATTAAATCAAAGAATAAAAATACCTGAAATATATTTGAAAAAAAACCTGAAACCTTCATTGTAAAATATAAAAGATATATCTAAGTAAAGAGGTATGTTTTGTTCCTGGAATGCAAAATTTAATGTAGTTAATATGTACTTCTTCAACAAATTGATCTAAATATACTAAATAATTCCAGTAGGAATTTTAATATTTTTTTAGAAATGTGACCAAATATTTCTAAAAGAATCTTCTGCTTGTTATTATAACTCAGTTATTCATTTATTAATTAACTAAAATATTTATTGGGTTTCCCAGGTGGCTCACATAGTAAAGAATCCACTTCCCGTAGACATGGACCCAGCCCTGGGTTGGAAGGATCCCCTGGAGGAGGAAATGGCAACTCACTCCAGTAATCTTGCCTGAAAACTCCCATGGACAGTGGAGCCTGGCAGGCTACAGTCCATGGGGTCACAACTGAATGACTGAGCACACAAAATATTTATTAAGCCTCTACCATATGCCAAGAATGAAGCTAAGCGAAGAGATTACTAGTAAAAACTACAAAATGTCTATTTTGATCCCATTTTTGTAAAATGTATATTCATATACAATGGAAGTAGGTATACTTAATCGTTAGGAGTAATAATCTCAGGGTGCTAGGAATTTTGGTGGTAATTTCCTCAGTTTCACTTATCTTTATTTTCATTTTATAAACTGAAAAAATTACCTGTGTAATTTTTCTTCAAGAAAATAATTGCTTAGGAAAGTAAAGATTCACTATTTTTATGTGACTGAGATAATTTATTTCAGGAATGCCAGAGATAAGAAGGATACAGAAAACAAACTGGCAAAATTTCATTTATATATTTGCATTGTCCTTGAGTTTTAATACAAAACATTTGTATCTTAATTTTTTTTGTATCTCTTGCTACAAAGATATTCTTGAAAACGGAAACAGATATTCATGCTTACAAATATAACAACTATTTGGATTAAGCATTAGTTTTCTTCATTCCCAGACTTGTAATTCACATACATTACAAGCTTAATACATTTTTTAAAAGTAATTAACTATACTAATTTGTTTTCAAATGTAATTAATAGCTCCCTATCACAATAATATATTTTTCTGTCTGAGCTTTTCTCTCTGCTACTTTGTTTCTTTTAGGCTAAATGTTAGTATTGTTCCTTTTTCCAGATAAGAAAACAAAAGCTCAGAAAAATCATTCAACTTTCCTAAAACCACACAACTAGTAAGTTTTATAGGTGAGACTTGAACCCAAGTGTTCTGATTCCAGAATCCATTTGTCTAATCACCACTTAATATTTGTAAGTCTCTGATTATTAAGCACTATGATATATACGTATTGCGTTATCCAGTAACTGATTACTGTTTGCTAGCTGCGTTATACAAAAGGGAAAACTGTTTCCCATATGGTCTATAGTCATATTCAGGATGACCCACAGACTTAAATAAGCAATTCAGGTCAGAAAAAAAGTGGGAAGGAAGAAAGGCATGAAGTGAGAAGGTCAATCAGATTTATGCTGGAAAGCTTATTCATTGGAGGGTGAAGACCATAGTTTGGAGATGTAATGACTCATAATGTCCATGATGTGGATAGGAAATAGACCAGGAGACAAACTACAGTTCTGAAATAAGTCTTTAAGAGTACTCAAAGTCTTCTCAAGTTAAGTCCCATGATTTCTATGAAGCACTTGTATTTATAAACTGAAACTTCATATTTTTGTGGACTAAAGCCAGTCTTTTGAAAATGAAAGTCATTGACTATTCAGTAATAAAAGCAAAGAATGGCAGACTCAAAACCTCAAGGATAGTTTCCATTACTCCTTCTTATTTTGATTCAATTGTGATGCTGCTCTTATCATTGAGTTTATGTTGCTCCTGTTACTTCTTAATTTAATGAGATCCATTCCCTCTAATTGTATATATTTACTTTGTACAGTTTTTGTTTAAGTAATTTTGGTCACTTAGCTGTCTGAATATTAAATTCAACTCCATTTAAATACAATTAAATATAATCTGGGATACTTTTGCTAATTGGTTAGCTTTGTAAACAGTTTAGGTGGATAAAACTACAAACTAATTATATTCTAAAATAGAAATGACTATGAAAATGCTTTGGTGGTTCATTGAAAAATTAAGACTTGACTGTTCAGAATTAAAAGAGAGAAGTAATATACAAAATAGCATTTGGGGGCAATAGAAATTGAAACCATTTTACTCAGTCTATTGTACGTGTCCACAAATCCTACAAATATAATTTATTAATCCTAACAGCTTTTTTTTAAGTTGGCCAGTGATTATCAAGATGAAAAGCCTGGTTACAAAAACCTTGAAAAAATTTTTAAAAGATGCTTTCTTTACCATAAGTTAATATTAGAGTCTGATAGTAATACTATAGTTTCTTTATTAAGCTTAATTGGGTCTTGTCTATGGATCTCCTTTGAGGAAACTTCATTCTATCTGCTTATATTCATAAAAGAGGTACAGTGTCACTACGATCTGAACATATTTTTTTCGTTGAATATAAGGGCAGAAGATGGTTTCTTAATCCTTAAACCAAACACAGTACAGCAGTGTTTGGTTCTCAGTGAGAAGTAAACTGTCTGACTCTTATCACTAAAAGAAGCTGAATTTAAAATAGAATATATATGTGCTACTCACTAACAGTTATAAAGTTTGTATGAGAGTGACAGTTTGCCCTACAAAATACTTGGTAGTTGTATCACATCACGTGTTTTGAGGTGCCAAGCAACTGTTCCTGGTTTTATTATAGATTCACTCCCTGCCAGTTTATTGTGTTTCAAACAATAGGTGATGCAGGCCATGGGAACCTCAGCTAAGAAGTATTCCCTGACAGCATCCGGATGTGGAACATACATTTCTTGTGGGAAAACAAGGTAGATAATGTTGTGTCATTGAATAAGAAACAAATAATATTCAAAGCCATTTAATTAGTGTGAGGAAATGTATGCTAAATTAGGAAGTGTATTTGTTTAGGATAGGAAATGCTATATATGTTGAACATGCAAAGGAAAAGAAATAATTTCTTCTGACTGGAGATTTAATAAACAAAATGCTTAGGTTTTCCAGGCGCTTGTCAGAGTTAAATTGGTTTGCCACTCAACTTCCATCCTTCTATCCTAATAGTGTTCATTTACTTTGTCTCATCCTAAGGGATGACTATTGGAGGAGGTGATGGCACCCCACTCCAGTACTCTTGCCTAGAAAATCCCATGGACGGAGAAGCCTGGTAGGCTGCAGTCCATGGGGTCACAAAGAGGTGGACACGACTGAGCGACTTCACTTTCACTTTTTACTTTCATGCATTGGAGAAGGAAATGGCAACCCACTCCAGTGTTCTTGCCTGGAGAATCCCAGGGATGGGGGAACCTGGTGGGTTGCCGTCTATGGGGTTGCTCGGAGTCGGACATGATGGAAGTGACGTAGCAGCAGCAGCAGCAGCAGCAAGGGATGATTATATATATATATATATTTTTTTTTTTAATCCAGGTGCTTTTGGTGTTGCAAGAGATGCTAGTTAAACTTACTAGTATTTTTTTTTAACTTACTTGCATTTTTATCCCAGAATATTTTTTAAAGAAACATCAAAACAAATTTTATTCTAGTCGTCAGTTCAGTTCAGTTGTTAAGTCGTGTCCAACTCTTTGCGACCCTGTGAATCACAGCACACCAGGCCTCCCTGTCCATCACCAACTCCCAGAGTTCACCCAAACTCATGTGCATCGAGTCGGTGATGCCATCCAGCCATCTCATCCTATGTCGTCCCCTTCTCCTCCTGCCCCCAATTCCTCCCAGCATCAGGTTCTTTTCCAGTGAGTCAACTCTTTGCTTCAGGTGGCCAAAACAAAAAAAGAGGATTTAAAAGGATACTGTCAAATTTACCAAGAGTTCAGTTGAGTTCAGTCGGTCAGTCGTGTCCGACTCTTTGCCACCCCGTGAATTGCAGCACACCAGGCCTCCCTGTCCATCATCAACTCGAGGAGTTCACTCAAATTCACATCCATCGAGTCGGTGATGCCATCCAGCCATCTCATCCTCTGTCGTCCCCTTCTCCTCCTGCCCCCAGTCCCTCCCAGCATCAGAGTCTTTTCCAATGAGTCAACTCTTCACATGAGGTGGCCAAAGTATTGGAGTTTCAGCTTTAGCATCAGTCCTTCCAAAGAACACCCAGGACTGATCTCCTTTAGAATGGACTGGTTGGATCTCCTTGCAGTCCAAGGGACTCTCAAGAGTCTTCTCCAACACCACAGTTCAAAAGCATCAATTCTTCCGCACTCAGCTTTCTTCACAGTCCAACTCTCACATCCATACATGACTACTGGAAAAACCATAGCCTTGACTAAACAGATCTTTGTTGGCAAAACAATGTCTCTGCTTTTTAATATGCTATCTAGGTTGGTGATAACTTTCCTTCCAAGGAGTAGCATCTTTTAATTTCATGGCTGCAATCACTATCTGCCATGATTTTGGAGCCCCCAAAAATAAAGTCTGACACTGTTTCCTCTGTTTCCCCATCTCTTTCCCATGAAGTGATGGGACCAGATGCCATGATCTTCATTTTCTGAATGTTGAGCTTAAAGCCAACTTTTTCACTCTCCTCTTTCACTTTCATCAAGAGGCTTTTTAGTTCCTCTTCATTTTCTGCCATAAGGGTGGTGTCATCTGTATATCTGAGGTGATTGATATTTCTCCTGACAATCTTGATTGCAGCTTGTGCGTCTTCCAGCCCAGTGCTTCTCATGATGTACTCTGCATAGAAGTTAAATAAGCAGGGTGACAATATACAGCCTTGACATACTCCTTTTCCTATTTGGAACCAGTCTGTTGTTCCATGTCCAGTTCTAACTGTTGCTTCCTGACCTGCATATAGGTTTCTCAAGAGGCAGGTCAGGCGGTCTGGTATTCCCATCTCTTTCAGAATTTTCCACAGTTTATTGTGATCCACACAGTGAAAGGCTTTGGCATAATCAGTAAATGCATCTATTTTTAAAAATTCATTGTTACAGAAAGAGCACTGAGCAGATATACCTGGCTGACGTGATGCTGTGACTTAAAATTCTCATTTAGATCTGAGAAAAAAGTAAGTAATTTCTTGTCAGATTAAATCTGAGCCTGGTGGCTCAGAGGTTAAAGTGTCTGCCTCCAAAGTGGGAGACCCGGGTTCGATCCCTGGGTTGGGAAGATCCCCTGTAGAATGAAATGGTAACCCACTCCAGTATTCTTGCCTGGAGAATCCCATGGATGGAGAAGCCTGGTAGGCTACAGTCCATGGGGTCACAAAGAGTCAGACATGACTGAGTGACTTCACTTTCACTTTTCTACATAAAAGGTAATTAATGTAAATATTTTCAGAATTTATTCACACAGGGAAAACTTTACTAAGGCAACATTTAGCTTCCAAGAGTATTTGCGCATGTGTATGTTAAGTTGCTTCAGTTGTGTCCAACTCTTTGTGACTCTATGGACTGTAGCCCACCAGGCTCCTCTGTCCATGGGACTCTCCAGGCGAGAATACTGGAGTGGGTTGCCATGCCCTCTTCCAGGGAATCTTCCTGACTGGGGATTGAACCCCCATCTCTCATGTCTCCTTCACTGGCAGGCAGGTCCTTTACCACTAGCACCACCTGGGAAGTATTTAGTGCTTCTTAATTTTAAATTACTTACTTATATGTTGCAATAAATTATATCAATTAATTATTATATTGATAACAATATTAAGTGCTTTTTATGACTCGATGGACGTGAGTCTCAGTGAACCCCGGGAGTTGGGATGGACAGGGAGGCCTGGAGTGCTGCGATTCATGGGGTTGCAAAGAGTCGGACACGACTGAGCGACTGATCTGATCTGATTGTTTATATTGCTTGTCGCCTCACTTTCTTAAAAAAAAGAATAAAACCATATCAACTTTACATCAGTCACTTTACATTGGTATGCTCTGTATAGTCAACATAAGAGCATGCCAGCTTGGCTCATTCACATAGTCACATCATTGAATGTCAGGAAAGCAGCTGCCTAAGCCACTTTGCGGAGAAGGCAATGGCACCCCACTCCAGTACTCTTGCCTGGAAAGTCCCATGGAGGGAGGAGCCTGGTGGGCTGCAGTCCATGGGGTCGCTGGGAGTCGGACACGACTGGGCGACTTCACTTTCACTTTTCACTTTTCACTTTTCACTTTCATGCACTGGAGAAGGAAATGGCAACCCACTCCAGTGTTCTTGCCTGGAGAATCCCAGGGATGGGGAAGCCTGGTGGGGTGCCATCCATGGGGTCGCACAGAGTCGGACATGACTGAAGTGACTTAGCAGCAGCAGCAGCAAGCCACTTTGGGCACACCAAGTGAAAGTTCTCTGTTATTATTAGGTCACATGATTTAAAAAAAATTTTTGTACGTTCTTCATTAGTTTAGTCTGGGCTTGATTTTATGATGGAGGAAGAAGTACCAAGAGATTATGTGAAACTATGTAAAGCAAGTGACATCTCTGCTGAAATCTATTTATAATAGCAAGTCACAGGCCAGCTGAAGAGAGGCTATTAAGGCACATTGCAAAGGGCATGAACATAGGAAGAGTTGGAGAATCATGGCCATTTTTGTAATCAAATATACTACATGCTTAATATTGAAGTGGAGGAGGGCAAATACTATTCCTAATATTACTAGCATGCATTGAAATATTTATCATGTACTAGGTATATGTGATTATGCTTCACAAAAATTGTATAAGGTTTTATTGTTACCATTTTTCCTAATAGAAAACAGAAGCAATACAAGATGATGGTTGAGTTAGAATGAAACTATTGATAAGGATTTTTGATGTTCAAGATTAAATAACATGTTATTCTGAACCCTAAAAATCAATTGTTAAAAAAAAGTTACAAGAAAAAACAAAACAAAACAAAACTGTTGTTAGGAAGAAAAAAAAAAAAAAAACCCACACCAGAATCATCTTTACAAATGGGTATGGCTCAGAAGGTAAAGAATCTGCATACAATTCAGGAGACTTGAGTTCAATCCCTGGGTTGCGAAGATCCCCCTGGAGAAGGAAATGGCAACCCACTCCAGTATTCTTACCTGGAGAATTCCATGGACAGAGGAGCCTGCCAGGTTACAGTTCATGGGGTTGCAAAGAGTTGGACATGACTGAGTGATGAACAGTTTCTGTTTCATGATATCTAAAACAGAAATGCTATCACCTATTTCTGTTAACTAGATAATGCTGTCTTTCTGGACAAATAACTCTGTCTTTAATGGACTTTTATAATATTGAGCAGTGATAGCCATACTTAAATATCTTCCTGCTGCTGCTGCTAAGTTGCTTCAGTCATGTCCGATTCTGTGCGACCCCATAGACGGCAGCCCACCAGGCTCCCCCATCCCTGGGATTCTCCAGGCAAGAACACTGGAGTGGGTTGCCATTTCCTTCTCCAATGCATGAAAGTGAAAAGTGAAAGTGGAGTCGCTCAGTCATGTCTGACTCTCAGCAACCCCATGGACCGCAGCCTTCCAGGCTCCTCCGTCCATGGGATTTTCCAGGCAAGAGTACTGGAGTGCAGTGCCATTACCTTCTCCGAATGTCTTCCTACCTACATAATTATTATAAGAAATTCCTATCTATGTCCTCGCTATATTCCATAAATATTACTAGTGTTTTTGAATGAGGGTCAACAATGGTCCTTTCATCAGCACCTGTTTTTCATTTGCTTTGTGAAAAGTACATACACATAAAATATATATGTGATACACACACACATATATATATATATATATATATTCCCTTATTTCCTGATTCACTTAGTTGTAACTAGCTTCCATGCCAAAGAAGTGAGAGAAGGAAAGAGAAGGCACAAACTTACTGAAAGTCAGAGGAGTTTAATATTGAGATAGGAGTGCAGTGAACTCACACTTAACCATAAAATATGGATGATAACATGGAAAGAATTCCTTTAGCAAGAACAAGATTCCTAAATGTTTGGAAGGATAGATACCTAGTTTGTCTTAAAACTCTGCTGTCTGGAAAACATGATTAATTTTACCATATGGTTCATGGACATTAAAAACTAGGGAGATTAGGTGAAAATGTCTTTGAAGAAAAGTCCGGAGACTGTTCCGAATGATGTTCTCCATTATAAACCACCTGACTTCATTTTTGCAAGCCTCAGTTTTCCCATTTATGATATTGAAATGATAATACCTGCACTGCCTTCCTAAACTGTATTTTGCAAGGTTCGAAGTTGAAGATGTTGTGATGGTGTTTTGTAAACTGTGCAATACTAGATAGATATCAGGGATGCCTGATAACGGCAATGGGACATGGGTGTTGGTGCCTCTGCTGCGCTGACCATGGGATATGGAAGTTCATGAAGATTCCCTCTTCAAAATGTGCACTCAATTTGTTTCTAACTTAGACAATGTTCCATCATTTATATGGTTAATAAGATAGAGGAATAGGCCAAAACTTTATGTTCTTAGGAGTTAATAAAAAATAGAACTCCTACCTGGGTGGAACTGTGCTACACAAATGGAACAGTTGAAGCAAACAGTAAGTAAAAAATAACTGCCAACTTTTCTATGCTTTTGCAGCAATTTACTAAGGAGACATAATGGCAAATATGATCTTCTAAGCAAGGTAGAATATCAGAAATTTGAAAAAAAGTGGGAAATGCAATGAGTGATAAAACTGGGAAAAGCAACCGTGCCCAGGGAGCCATCTAATGTTTCAGAGATCTTGCCTAATAGATGTGTGTGTAAATCTTAGCTAAGAAAAAGCAGTCCATCATGGATGATAATGTCAGTAGTAGCTATTGTGTATTGAACATGGTCTCTGTATTGCTTCTTTACATGTACTGTCCTGTTTATGCTTAACAATGTCAGTATAGAGTACTAGTCGCCCTTTACAAACTAGAATACAAGTTTAAAAAGATGATGTAATTTGGCCATTCAATGCCACCCAAATTGCTCAGTAGCAGGCTGACTTGAATTCAGCTCTAGCTATTACACAAGGGCAAAGGATAGTAAGTAAATATCTGAGGTTTCCGTCATGTAGTTTCTTTGAAGCCATCTTATAATTTTTTCACTAGTCCAGTCTAATTTTACGTAGAGTTTTATTATATATAGTTCAGTGAGAAGAAAATTATTTCTCCCATCTAAAGAGATTAATTGCTTGTGAAAAATATTGAAAGTTTAAAGTGTTGAGAGCTGTTTCATAACCTCATTAAGTTTGCCCAGAATTGGTAATAAATTCAAAATGTTACTTGAGTACTTATTTAACTCCTTCACTAGGCTCTATAGAGAACAGAAAAAATGAAAAACATGAATTATCATTTCTTGGAGGAACTTTTGGCTTCCTTGGCAAGAAGACACCACAAATAATACGATCCAAAATTTAAATAATACGTTTTAAAAATCACCAAATTAAAAGTAATAGGCTTAAAAATAATAAACATAACACAACTTTGTAACTTAGAGGAGTCCGAAAGAGAAAGGACACTACCAGTGAGAGGTCAGAGAAAAGAGGCAAGAAGGGAAAGAAGGGACTCTGTTCTATACATCAGTCTTTTGGACTCTGTGGGAGAGGGAGAGGGTGGGATGATTTGGGAGAATGGCATTGAAATATGTATAATATCATATATGAAACGAGTCGCCAGTCCAGGTTTGATGCATGATATTGGATGCTTGGGGCTGCTACACTGGGACGACCCAGAGGGATGGTATGGGGAGGGAGGAGGGAGGAGAGTTCAGGATGGGGAACACATGTATACTTGTGGCGGATTCATTTTGATATATGGCAAAACCAATACAATATTGTAAAGTTAAAAAATTAAATTAAATTAAATTAAAAAAAAAAAAAAGGGACTCTGAAGGCTTGGATGCTTCCGTAGCATTATAGTTGAGTTCTCACAGATAGAGACAGGGACATCATTTCAGGTATAAAGATTTTCATGGGACTGGAGAGGCCATGAATGGTAAAGCAGCATTACTCTTGGATGTGGAGCAATGGCAAGAAGTACAGCTGAAAAGATGGCAGACGTGGTTAAAGGCCTTGTTAGGAAATTGTGATTATGTTCATTTACAATGATAGAGTTTGAAAGAAGATCCAAAGAGAATGGAGCTACACTTTAAAGAGATTCACTTGTTGGTGTATGTGAAAAAAAGAGAGACAGACTGGATATGAGGGGCCTTTGGAGAAAATTGTTTCAATGGATCAGTCAAGAGGTAATTAAG
The DNA here is from genome assembly GCF_019923935.1 of Bubalus bubalis. NCBI lineage: Eukaryota > Metazoa > Chordata > Mammalia > Artiodactyla > Bovidae > Bubalus > Bubalus bubalis. The sequence goes on along the minus strand of NC_059166.1, from coordinate 74,641,237 downwards.
ATCTGTTCCAGAATTATAAGAGGGAAATAGAAAAGGCAGAAGATGTAATATGGAGAATTTGCTGATTGAATAGATGTTGACTTCAAAAAAGAAAAATGGGAAGTCTAAGTAAACACTAACTCTTCGTTGTTCAGTCTGAGGAGAAAGTTCTCATTTAGGGGGAAATATAATGGAATCAGTTGAATTTGAAATAATGTAGAGGCTTCAGGTGTTTCCCTGATGGCTAAGCAATAAAGAATCCGCCTGCAATGCAGGAGACACAGAAGATGCGGGTTCAGCCTCTGGGTCAGGAAGATCCCTTGGAGGAGGAAATGGCAACCTATTCCAGTATTCTTGCCTGAAAAACCCCATGGACAGAAGAGCCTGAAGGGCTACAGTCCATGGGGTTGCAAATAGTCAGACATGACTAAGCATCAGCCTGCAGAAGCCTCAAATGGAGATGTTAAACAGATAGTGAACATTTGAAATTTAGGCACTCTGCATAGTAATTTGATCCAATGAACACAGGTTTTTGAAGTTACACACAGAGTTGACTTTTGAGGTCTTGGAAGTGGATGAACAAAAGAAAAGGAAACAGAGAAATAAAGATTAAAGAGGGAACCATTTGAAATGCCTGCATTTAGGATGTGAGATGGAAAAGCAAATCCTAAGATTCTACAGTCTAGAGATTAGTGCAAAAGAATTTATTGAAAAAGGCAATCGTTTTGTAAAGTGCAATAGAGGTGCCATGAAAAATAAGATTAGAGATTGGATTCCATGTTTAAGATTGGGAACATTTGAGGGAACATCTACAGTGGAGTATCAGAGTGAAATCCATAATTTTAGATACTAATGAGTGAGGAGAGAGAAGAAAAGTGGAACTTGATAAAGAGAGAGCCAATCCAGGTAATTCCATCCATTAATCAGACACAGTTGGAAGTCTTGAACTTCTAGGCCAGACTTTCACTTTGATAAAATCAAATGAATGATTTCCAAGACTTTTTTTCCTTTAAACTGTCTATGTACAGCCCAAGACTTCAGGTCCAGGCTATCAGATTTGAAATGATAAAAATGCTTATTCTTTGAAAAATTGGAGGCAAACTCATGGTCTTTAAAAATAGGAACAAAAAAAATGCTTAGCTGAAAGAGTTCCTAAAATTGACTTTTTTTTTTTTTAAAAAAACAGTATCTCACAGGGAAGGAACAAAACAATGAGCCAGTTTTCCAAAGTGCAGTAAAGGTAGAACTTGCCTGGTAATTCCTGATCACAGGAATTCCAACATAGGTAATGGTAAAATTTATTGGTGAAAAGATAGATTATAACTCAGTGTCCATTATGAAACATAAGTATAGCATTTATCTTAAAAAAAAAAATTAAAGAATTCCTCCTCGCTCATTTGAAGTGCAAAAGCCAGAGGAAATCATAGTAATTTGAAGAAATTGTATGGAGCTGCCATTTTTGACCCTCTATTCAGGAGGGTCCCAATGTGAACAAAGAGAAGCAGGATGAGAATATTTCTTGTCCTTTTAAGGACACTGAGGGAGTTTGTGAGCCCCATAACTTGAGCCTCTAAAATAGACTTGCATAGGATCCAAGAAATTCACAGTGCAAAACACTTAAGCGCAGCATCAAAAAGCAGCGGACTCCAAAATGGTATTTTCTCCATGCTTTAAAGATTGGAACCAAGCATCTGTTTGTTACAAGGGTCACACGCCACCCAAGTGAGACTCTTCACCTGTTTGGGCTTCCCAATCACAAGAATCATACCACTGATTGAAAACAAAGACACATACACAACACACACAACACACACACAACTACATACGTGATAAGTTTACCTGATGGTCAAATACATTATGCGTATTAATAAATAAAAAATGTTGTTGATGAATGAGCTTTCACTTCGTCAACTGAGTAACATTTCTTCAGCTGTATCATCAACAAGTGACAGAGAATCTAAATTAAACTAACTTAAATATGAATGAAATCCATTCATTAACAATTTAAAAGTCTAGATATATATCCATATATTTAATTTCAGATAAAATACGATCCGGTGACTCAAATGGTATGACCAAAGCCCCTTTCTTCTCCACCTCTGTTCAGCACTCTACAATAACATTATCTCAAGGCTTCAAAATTGGTCCCTTTAGCGGTTTTAGTTTCTCCCATTAGGGTAGGGAGCATGGCTTCAGCAAGTCTTGGCTTCAACTCTTCGTACCATGATCTACAAGGGGATGAAAAAACCATTGTTTTCCTACTAGTGTCAGCAAATGCTCTCTGGCATGTCGTAAACTGTTGGATGGATAATAGTCCAATCACTGTGGCTGAAGGTTGAGATAAACCAGTGGCTTAACCAAATTCTTTGTTGTTGTGTTAGTCTCTAAGTCCTTTCTGACTCTTTTGTGACCCCATGGACTGTAGCCCATCAGGCAACTCTATCCATGGATTTCCCAGGCAAGAATACTGATGTGGGTTGTCATTTCCATATAAAAAGGAGTAAAGAGTGGAGCCAATCTCACCACCATCACTTATCAAGAGAATTAGAAAAAAATGACTTCGCAGAGGAACATTTTAGTGTTGTTTTACTCATCTCTCCTTCAAATAAAAACAAAAATAAAAGAAGAGGCATGAAATAATGCTGTGACAAAAACTCCAGGTATTCACTACAATCTCTCCTGGACTCATTAGTTGAGGGAAAGTCTAAATAAAACATTATCCCTGACCAGAGACTATTGATAGATTCATCATATTAATGCCAAGTAAAGATTAGAGCAAATAGCAGGCTCATTTAATATACCAACCAAATACAAATATTGGATCAGATGAAAAGGAAATAATTTGGAAAACAGAGGCTCTTAATTCCCAACTTGGGGAGAGTCTCAACCACTGGACCCCAAGAAAGTCCCTAAATCTCCATTTCTGAGGTAAATATCCCTAATAGAAGAAAATTTGCTTTTCAGTGTTCAGTTCAGTTCAGCTGCTCATGTCCGACTCTTTACGACCCCATGGACTGCAGCACACCATTTTTCAGTGTAGGTTATTATATTTTCCCCTGTTACTACATTTTTCAGTGTAGGTTATTAAATTAATTCCCCAGAATAAGGCAGTCTCTGGAAAGGCTGACTGATATGGGTGTTCACAGGATCTTATCAACCCTTGATAATCAATAAAAAACAAAAAGAAAAAGCAAAAGGTATCGCTGAATGCCTGCTATGGCAAGAAGTTGCCTATCAGATTTTGAGATCTGTATAGATCTGTGGGACTCAGATGGAAATGAAACATAAGACATTTTCTGACTTTTTCATTGGCATGCAGCACTACAGCAAGAACTATTCCACCTCTATGACAAAAATATGCTAGGAATTTCAGGAAACTGGAGAACTTGTATTTCTAAGCCAAGTTCCTCATCCACTTGTGACTTTAGCAAATACTTATGAGAAGAAGGACTTCCCAAGTGGCTCAGTGGTAAAGAATCTACCTGCCAATACAGGAGACTCAAGGGACATGGGTTCCATCCCTGGGTCGGGAAGATCCCCTGGAGCAGCAAATGGCAACCCACTCGAGTATTCTTGCCTGGAGAATCCCACAGACAGAGGAGCCTGGCAGGCTAAAATCCAGAATCGGACATGACTACCGATTGAGCACACATATATGAGGAGAAGTCAAGGATATTAGACAAGTAATGGAACACCATTCTGAAGTAAAAATGAATCTTTAAATATTGATTTTAATTTTAAATATTGCTGGATGAGGATCAGGGAGGAGAAAAAAATTCTATTTGAAGTTCTTAGATGTGTAGACTAATATTTTCCATCAAATCAGAGAATTTCTCCGCCATTATTTCTTTATCTCATCATTTCATCTATTATTTCTGTCCTTTTTCCCCTCTTTTTGATACTCCCATTATGTGTCTGCTGGTACACTTAATTGTAGTCAACATTTTTCTAAGGATGTGTTCATTTTCCTTTATTATTTTTTCTTTTTGCATTCATATTCCATAATCTCTACTGACTTATTTTCAAATGTGCCAATTCTTTCTTATGTCAGTTCAAATCTATTGTTGAGCTCCTCCAGTGGATTTTTATTTTTGTCACTTGATTTTTTAATTACAGAATTTCCATTTGGTCTTTTAAAAATACTTTATATCTCTTTATTCATATTTTCTATTTGATGAAGCAAGGTCCTCACACCTTCCTTTAATTTTTTATACATAGTATTCTTCTGTTCTTTGCATGCACTTAGAATGGCTGCTTTGAAATCTTTGCCTGCTAAATTTCACATCTGAATCCCTTCAAAACCACTTAGAATTGCAGGAAAGTGAAGTGAAAGTGTTAGTCACTCAGTCGTGTCTGACTCTTTGTGATCCTATGGACTGTACCCCACCAGGCTCCTCTGTCCATGGAATTCTCCAGGCAAGATTACTGGAGTGGGTTGCCATTTCCTTCTCCAGGGGATTTTCCCTACCCAGGGATCGAACGTGGGTCTCCCTCATTGCAGACAGACTCCTTATCAACTGAGCCACCAGGAAAACCAAAGAATATGGGTCACCTTTTCCTATTTCTTTGCCCGTCTCATAAATTTTGGCTGAAAATTAGCAACTTTAAATGTCTTGTAGAGGGTTCTGGGGGCTTCCCTGGTAGCTCATCTGGTAAAGAATCCGCCTACAAAGTGCAGGAGATCCTGGTTAAATTCCTGGGTCAGGAAGATCTCCTGGAAAAGGGATAGGCTGCCCACTCCAGTATTCTTGGGCTTCCCTGGTGGCTTAGATAGTAAAGAATCTGCCTGCAATGTGGGGAACCTGGGTTTGATCGCTGGGTTGGGAAGATGCCCTGGAGGAGGGCATGGTAACCTACTCCAGTATTCTTGCCTGGGGAATCCCCATGGACAGAGGAGCCTGGGGGCTACATGTTCATGGGGTCACAAAGAGTCAGACACAACTGAATGACTAAGCACAGCACAGAGAGTTCTGGAAACTAATACCCTCCCCCATGGGTTAATGTTGCCACTTGTTTGTTTAGCCATTTATTTGTTTAGTGAATTGACTGATTTGACTCTCTGATGTCTACTTCCCCTCAATGCACAGCCTCTGATGTCCCTATCACATTCTCTTTCTTACTTTTATCTTGTAGCCAGTCCACATCTACTCCTGCTTTATTGACTATGCCAAAGGCTTTGACTGTGTGGATCACAACAAACTATGGAAAATTCTTAAAGAGATGGGAATACCAGACCACCTGACCTGCCCCTGAAATCTGTATAAGGTTAAGAGGCAACAGTTAGAACTGTACATGGAACAAGAGACTGGTTCCAAATCCAGAAAGGAGTACATCAAGGCTGTATATTGTCACCCTGCTTATTTAACTTATATGCAGAGTACATCATGCAAAATGCCAGGCTGGATGACGCACAAGCTGGAATCAAGATTGCTGGGAGAAATATCAATAACCTCAGTTATGCAGATGACACCACCCTTATGGCAGAAAATGAAGAGGAACTAAAGAGCCTCTTGATGAAAGTGAAAGAGGAGAGTGAAAAAGTTGGATTAAAACTCAACATTCAGAAAACTAAGATCACGGCATCCAGTCCCATCATTTCATGGGAAATAGATGGAGAAATAGTGAGAGACTTTATTTTTGGGGGCTCCAAAATCACTGCAGATGGTGACTGCAGCCATGAAATTAAAAGACACTTGCTCCTTGGAAGAAAAGCTATGGCCAACCTAGACAGCATATTAAAAAGCAGAGACATTACTTTGCCAACAAAGGTCTGTTTAGTCAAAGCAATGGTTTTTCCAGTAGTCATGTATGGATGTGAGAGTTGGACTATAAAGAAAGCTGAGTGCTGAAGAATTGATGCTTTTGAACTGTGGTGTTGGAGAAGACTTGTGAGAGTCTTTTGGACTGCAAGAGATCCAGCCAGTCAATTCTAAAGGAAATCAGTCCTGAATATTCATTGGAAGGACTGATGCTAAAGCTGAAACTCCAATACTTTGGCCACCTGATGTGAAGAGCTGACTCATTTGAAAAGACCCTGATGCTGGGAACGATTGAAGGCGGGAGGAGAAGGGGTTGGCAGAGGATGAGATTGTTGGATGCCATCACTGACTCGATGGACATGAGTTTGAGTAAGTTTGGGGAGTTGGTGATGAACAGGGAAGCCTGCTGTGCTGCAGTCCATGAGGTCACAAAGAGTCAGACCCAACTGAGCGACTGAACTGAACTGAGCCAGTCCACCTAGGGATTGCCTCAGGGATAACATAAGCCTCTCTTTGTTCAAAGGTTGTACTTAAACTGTCTTTGGCCAGTTAGATCATTGCACTTCATTCCTGCACGTACATGTGGCTTGGAGGCTGTTATGACAATTCAAGGAATTTATGTTTTTTGCCCCATGCTCTACTGGAATTTAGTAACTTCTATTTTGCCTCTCCGATAACTTCTGAAAAGACAGTCTCAATAATGCACAGTCTTCCACATTACTAAGGGTGCCTGTGATTTTATTTTTAATACTGGCATCCTAGGATGTTGCCTTAGTGAAAGTGAAAGTCGCTCAGTTGTGTCCGACTCTTTGCAACCCCATGGACTATACAGTCCATGAAATAATCTAGGCCAGAATACTGGAGTAGGCAGCCTTTCCCTTCTCCAGTGGATCTTCCCAAACCAGGGATCGAACCCAGGTCTCCCACATTGCAGGCAGATTCTTTACCAGCTGAGCCACAAGGAAGCCCAAGAATACTGATATGGGTAGCCTATTCCTTCTCCAGCGGATCTTCCCAACCCAAGAATCAAATGGGGGTCTCCTGCATTGCAAGCGGATTTTTTTTACCACCCAATCTATCAGGGAAGCCTACTTTAGTCAGTCAGTGAGAGTAGCTTAATACACAATTAGTGGTTGGTCAGACGTTGTGTGAAAGGTCCAAGGACCAGTGAGACTTCTATCCTTTGTTGATATGTATGCTGCTTGGGGAACATTTTCAAATTTGCCCCACTCTGTGTTCTGACTGCTCCTGAATGAGTGATGCACCGAGCTAGCACATAGCACTTGTTACCAGCAGGGTTGACTGTGATCTTGGGTCTCTCTGTTCTTGGCTCTATTAAACTTCTGATCACTTATTTCTACTTATATGAAGGGCTTCCCAGGTGGCTCAGTGGTAAAGAATCTGCCTGCCAATGCAAGAGATGCAGGACATGCAGGTTCAATCCCTGGGTCGAGAAGATCCCCTGGACTAGGAAATAGCAACCCCACTGCAATATTCTTCCCTGGAAAATCCTATGGACAGAGAAGCTTGGTGGGCTACAGTCCATGGGGTTCGAAGAGCTGGTCATGACTCAGCCACTGAGCATGCATACATGCACTTGTATCAGGGACTTTTTTTTTTTTTTTTTAAACCTGAAACACTGTATTAGTTTTACTTTCACCAAGATCTCTGTTCTTTTCAACAATGCCCTTAGGCATAGAACTCTTCACAATCTGTTGCACACAAAGTCAGTTTCCCCAGGAAGAACTATAAAGCTCATTGTCTTTAAGGCCTGCCTCTCCCTAGGGCAGAACCTCTGTGACACTGCACAGGAGTTGGAGGCAGAGACAGTGTCCTGTTTCTCATAGAGTGACAGCCCTACCTGGGGAGTTTCTCTTTTATAAATGGGGCTTGTGAAGCAGGAGAGACTTGATACTCTCAGCTGTTCCTTCTTGCCTGGAATAAAGCTTCTACAACACGAGCACAGGGAGATGAGAAAACCTGGCAACCTGCTCCTCACAAGTTGAAAATGTAGCCCTAGTCTAGAATCATGAGGAAGAGGGAACCTCTTCTTCTTTAAGGCATTCACCAGAGTCAAAGCTCCTGGAATAGTTTTCATGAGAAGGAGACTGTGGGAAGACGGAGAGGAAGGAAGTAGGCTGTGACTCAAATGCCACAGACTCTCGATGTTCTTACCAAGATTTAGTAGATTTTCTTGAATGAATGTATCTCCATTTTCTGTATGCCCTTAGGACAATTTCCAGATTCTTTAAATGATTGTTTCAATAATTTTTTCCATTTAAATGGCTGCTTGTTAGGAAGAGAGTCTGCCTTGCTACTTACTCCTCTATTTTTAACAGGGCTCACAAAACACTTTGAACTCTGAAAGTCAAGATCATAAATACTCTAGTAAAAATGTTTAAAAAGAACACATTGATGAGCTTTTTTGGAATAATGATTTATCACAGGTTGTAAACCAGGGTTTTCTCTAGCTGTTCGGGCAGAGTGGTGCCCTGTTTTGAGCAGCATATGGAATGTTCTACAGTGTGCTTTTGGTCACTGAGAGTCAGAGGGAAGGGGAGTTGGGTATACTTTATCTTCCCCAACATTACTGCTCTGTTTTGCACAGTGATGCTAGAGGCAAGGGAGCAATCATAGATTCCATTTCATCCTTCAGGAAGGGTGTCATCTAGGCTTGGTAAGGCTAAACATAGACAGTCACATAACAGGGGTTACTCTATGGGAAACCACTCAAACAGGCACTCCTGAGGCTGCTCTGCCCAGATTCTGTGCACTTCCATTACCCAAACAGTACCCAAATGGCATCCAATCATCTAGAAAATTGACTGCTCTTTCTTTTTACCATTACTGTATTTTTAATTGGAGGATCATTGCTTTACCATGTTGTGGTGGTCTCTGCCATACAGCAATGTGGCTCAGCCATAATTATATATATACCCCCTCCCTGTAGAGCCTCCTCCCCACATTTCACCCCTCGAGGTTGCCAACAGAGCACCAGGCTGGGTTCCCTGTTATACCGCAGCTCCCTGCTAGGTAACTGTTTTACACATGATAGAGTATATATGTCAATGCTACTTTCTCAATTTATCCTACCCTCTCTGGCTGCTCTTTCAATGGTGCACATGTGTGTGCTCAGTCACTCAGTCATGTCCGACTCTTTGTGACCCCATGGACTGTAGCCTGGCCTCCAGGCTTCTCCGTCCATGGGATTTTCCAGACAAGAATACTGGAATGGGTTACAATTCCCTTCTCCAGGAGATCTTCTTGACTCAGGGATTAAACCCACATCTCTTGCATCTCTTACATTGGCAGGCAGATTCTTTACCACTGCACCACTGGTATCAGAAATCAAACTATTCAGGTGATACTCTTTGGCTGAGGACTGGTTGGAAAGAACAATGGTTATCATGCACATTTAATGGTTCAAAGAAAGGTGGAATTTCTGCGGGACACTAAGAGAATGCCATCAGTACTGACAAGCTTCAGGCTCACTTATATTCCTGGGAATTGCCTTATTTGTTTGTAACAAGTCAGGCTTAAGATGACGTTATCTCCTCAATTTGTAGGATAGTAAAACTGAAATGACTTTAAAGGATGTGGTAGACAGAATAATGACCCCCCCCTTCCCCATCAGAGATATCCATGTCCTAATCCTCATAATTTATAAATAGGTTATGGTACTGACAAAGAGGAATGAAGATTGCAAGTGGAATGAATGTGATAATCACTTGACCTTAAAATAATAAAATTATATATAAAGATTACCTAGGTATTTCCAGTGTAATCATAATAGTCCTTAAATGGGAAAAAGAAGCAGAAGAGTGAGTGTCAGAGTGATGCAACATGAAAAAGATTTGACTCAACATTACTGGCCTTGAAGATGGAAAGGAGTCATGAGTCAAGGAATGTGGGCAGCTCTAAAAGCTGGAAAAGGCTAAAAGTGATTCTTCCCTGAGCCTCCAGAAGAAATCCAGCCCTGCTGACACCTTGATTTTAGTCCACTGAAGCTCATTTCAGACTTCTGTAAGATACAAAATTTATGTTATATTAAGCCACTAAGTTCAGGATAATGTATTAGAGCAGCAATAGAAAATAAAAGCAATGTGGCTGAGCTCTACACTCTCATTTTACAGATGAGACGCTGAGGTTCCCAGATGTGAGGTGACTAGCTACACATCCCACAGGCATTAGAAATGAAGTTAACTAATTGCAATCCTCCACATGACTCAGACAGTAACCCACATGTTCGTCTGGGGCACAGATGAAAAAAGTGGGCATGTTAACACATGGCTTGCAGGGTAAACTGTGGGTTAAATTATCTAGTTCCACGACTAGCAAAGACCTCATTATAGTCCAGTGTTAGTGGGGGTGTCCACTGCCAAAGCTGTCCTTCTTCTACCGCTACTTTTCTAGCAAAACACTTCCTTACATCAAACCAGAGTTTGTCTCCCATAGCATATGCCCATTGTTCTTAATTCTACTCTTCTTGTCATGAACAAAATCTATATACCTGCAAGTGTTTGATGTTGATAATAATCTTCCTCTACCTGTTTCTTCAAGCCAAAAATCGTAAATTTTATTCTTCATCTGGTATGGATTAGATTCTTTGCTTCCTTCAGTTTCACAGAATGAGCATTAATTTGCTCAAAGCATCCTTCCTGAAAGTGACATCTAGACTCATATGCAATATCCAGGTATCTTCTGGCAAAGGCAGAGCTGAACAGGACAATTTTTGAATAGTCGTATTAATGGTTCCTAGATCTAACACTGGGCTGGCTCGGCTCCCATTGCATAAGCATGTAGTCAGCTTGGGGTCCTCAGTTCTTCAGTGCATCATGCAGCATTTGTTCATGTTAAAAATTCATCCTGTAAAGTGTGGTGCACTTTCCAAACTACCAAGGCTTTTATAGATTCTCATTCTGTCATTCCATGTAATTTGAACCTTTATCCACTTACCAACCTGGTGTCATATTAACCGTAACACGATCACAGATAAACATGTGGAATGAGAAAGAGATGAGTATTAGGGTCTCTAGAGAGCTCCTAATACAGTGGTTACAGTGGTTCCCATAGTTTCGGATTTTTTTTTAATCTTTTGGCTGTGCATCATGTGGGATCTTAGTTCCCCAGCCAGGGATGGAACCCACACCCTCCGCACGGGAAGTGCAGTTTTAATCACTGGACCACAAGGGAAATCCCTGGGTTTCTTGAATCAAGAAAAATTTTAAGTAAAATTTTTGGGAATGACCAGAGTTAATGGTCTTTTATTTTGACAGAAGAGATATTCAACAAAACAGACACACATTAATATATACTATTACCATAATGTATTAATTTTATTATTCAAAAAGTAGAAAGAACAAATATCTCAAAAAATTAGTCCCTTAAAAAAATAGGTGAAATTTGTGCATGCATATACACCCAGACACAAATAAATAAATAAATTCCATATACTATAATTGTCTATATTTTTTCATTTATCCACAGGTCAGTAAAAATATCTACAAGCTGGCACATGTCCTTGGAATCATTTTGTAGCCACTTTTGTAATGTGTCTAAATATATTCAGCAGCCTAGATATATTTATTTCATTCATTCATTGAAAATATTTGTTAAGTAGTTTAATAATTTTTTAAAATGTTTTCTTCATACTCTGAGATGTGATGAATACAGGTAGAAAAGCTTAAAACTCTGTAGGATCAAATGTTTCCATAAATTTCTCATCAGTTTTCTCTTTGCAATACCTATTTTATCCTATTTAACACAAAGGTCTTTTTCATTCATATAGAACATATGAGCAAAGTACTACCATGTGGCCACCTATATATATATATATATATATATATATATATATATATATCACATGCATGTCTATAAAATACACAGGCCCTAGTTCACTTTAATTTAGTAAAATAGTATGAAAGAGGGGAAGACCTATTGATCTACTGTGTAAGGGCACTACTTGGAACTGAAAGATAAAACATATGGTTTCTGCCTTTGAAGAGCATACAGATTGCATTGACATATAAGTGATTCCACATTCAGCTTTTCTTGAGAATGTAGAGGATATGTTATCACCAGGACCCAGATCCTGTGTGGCAACACTCAAGTAGGGCTGAGTGACTGCCACTCCCCTGGGTGGGATAAGCTCTCTTCATTTTGTTCCAGTCCTTGCTATTGCCAAGGTGTGGCCAAGTGTTAATTGCATCATGTATCATGCCTCTACAAGAAGTGGAGACAAGTAATATTGGCTAACTTTTCTTAAACCTGACCTCACTTCATTCACTTATATTATGGGTCTAGAGGGTAGAGAGACAAGCCAAGGGGAGCTTGCAATATTAGGACAACGTGTGCAGTAATCAAAGTAAGCATAATGCCATGTACATAAGATGCACCAATCAAACGGAACCATACATATGATCTAGTTCAGCATAGCTGTGTTTAAGGGTCAATGCAATGCTATGAATTCCAAGTGCCTGTCAAACTGCTCTCTGGCCATGGCTGCAGTGCCAGCTCATCTGTAGCCTTTTCCTGGCACAATCTCAATGAAACAGCTTTCTCTCTCTTTTTTGGTCCCACCCAGGGACTGAATATTTTAATGGTCATGGTTTGCTTCTCACAGGTGCTAGTTTCAGTCCCAGTGGTGTATGTCATATTCTGGCAGGAGGCACTGCGTGAAAGTCTTCAAGGCTGAAAATCCAGCTTAGAAAAACATGCAAACAATGTGCTGTTGTGGATTTGGATTTCTGCTTTTGGAAAGAATTCTAACATTTCTATCATACTCCCAGCACAAAAGACTTTTTTTTTTTTTTTCTTTCATTCCCCCTTTCTACTTATTGATGTGGAATGTCAAGCATTCAAGGGGACATCAGTCTGCCAGTTTCAGAACCATGATAACTTGTAGTTTCCCTGGTTGGTAAAATGGGATTGACTAGTATGGAAGAGAGAAAATAATTCTCTCTGGAGTCTTCATTTTTCCAATGTGCTTTTAGGAAGCACAAGTTCAAAGATTTTGTAGTCAAGAAAAACAACAATAAAATGTATATGTACTTGAAGCCAAGACTCCCTTCTCATGAAATAAAATTATCTTACCTCAAGTACGACCTAATTTGTATGTTGATAGAACAAAAGCCAACAAAGGTCCATCTGGCCAAAGCTATGGTTTTTCCAGTAGTCATGTATGGATGTGAGAATTGGACTATAAAGAAAGCTGAGCACTGAAGAACTGATGCTTTTGAATTGTGGTGTTAGAGAAGACTCTTAAGAGTTCCTTGGACTGCAAGGAGATCCAACCAGGCAATCCTAAAGGAAATCAGTCCTGAATATTCATTGGAAGGACTGATGCTGAAGCTGAAACTCGAACACTTTGGCCACCTGATGCAAAGAACTGACTAACTGAAAAAGACCCTGATGCTGGGAAAGATTGAAGACAGGAGGTGAAGGGGATGACAGAGGATAAGATGGTTTGATGGCATCACCAACTCAATGGACATGAGTTTGAGCAAGCTCCAGGAGTTGATGATGGATAGGAAAGCCTGGCGTGCTGCAGTCCATGGGGTCGCAAAAAGTTGGCCTTGACTGAGCGACTGAACTGAATTGAGAACAAAAGCTGAGATCCTTGTAATATTTGTGAATAATAACAGTCAGAGGTTGTAGCTTGGTCCCAACCCTCCCCTAAGCAGTGTGCATATAACTAAAATATTAGCTGCCTAGAGTACATTTATTAAATGTATGCCCACCAAGTAAGCAGGCAAGAGGGTCTTTACTTCCTCTGCAGCTCCCTGTTTAGATCTTTTATTCAAATAAAACTGAAAATTTAGTAAGATAAACCAGGCATATGGAAAGACTGAGTTTGATCAGTCCTAGACTTTATTCCTAATCTCCATTTCAGTACTGTATACTCTGTCTCATCCCAAAGCTGAAGTAATTAAAACAGTGTGGTATGGGCATAAAGACAGATATATAGTCCAATTAAACAAAATAGAGAGACCAGAAATAAACTCATCCATATACAATAAACTAGTCTTTAACTAGATTACCAAGAATATACAATGGGAAAACTGGAAATTCATATGCAAAAGAATTAAATCGGACCTTTATTTCACACCATACAGAAAAATCAACTCAAAATGAGTTAAGGACTTAAACATGAAACTCTAAAACTCCTAGAAGAGAACAAAGAGTAAAATCTTCTTGATATTTTTCTTGGCAATGACACCAAAAGCATACACAACAAAAGCAAAAATAGACAAGTAGAGCTACCTCAAGCCAAAAACCTTCCACACAGCAAAGGGAACAATCAGTAGAGTGAGGAGACCACCTAAGGAATGGGAGAATATATATTCAAACCATATATCTGATCAGAGGTTTATATTCAAAATATATAAGGAAAACACATATAGCAAAAAACAAAAACCAAAATGTACATACTAACACCAACAATAACAAATGACTCTAATTTAAAAATGAACAAAGGATCTGAATACATATTTCTCCAAAGAAAATGTGCAAATAGCCAACAGATATGTGAAAAGATTCTCCTTGTTAAAGAAGATGATAACTGTTAAGGAAATGTCAAGTCAAAACCACAATGAGATATAGCTTCACAACTGTTAGGGAATCAGTTCTAATGAGGTGGATGAAACTGGAGCCTATTATACAGAGTGAAGTAAGCCAGAAAGAAAAACACCAATACAGTATACTAACGCATATATATGGAATTTAGAAAGATGGTAATGACAACCCTGTATGCGAGACAGCTAAAGAGACACAGATGTATAGAACAGTCTTTTGGACTCTGTGGGAGAGGGAAGGGGGGAATGATTTGGGAGAATGGCATTAAAACATGTATAATATCATATAAGAAATGAATCGCCAGTCTAGGTTCGATTAGGATACAGGAAGCTTGGGGCTGGTGCACTGGGATGACCCAGAGGGATGGTATGGGAAGGGAGGTGCGGGGGTGGGGGTTCAGGATGGGAACACGTGTACACCCGTGGCGGATGCATGTTGATGTATGGCAAAACCAATACAATATTGTAAAGTAAAAAAAAATAATAATAATAAAAAAAATTTTTTTAAGTTACATAACAAGTGTTGACTAGGATGTGAAGAAATTGGAACCACTGTATACTTTTGGTGAGAATGTAAAATAGTACATTTGCTATGGAAAACAGTAAGGAGCGTCCTAATAAAATTAAAACGAAAACTATTATATGATTCAGCAATCCCACTTCTGGGTATTTATCTAAAAGAATTGAAATCAGGTTTCCAAAGAGATGTTTGCACTCCTGTGTTCACTGCAGCTCTATTCACAATAGCCGAGAGGTGAAAACAACCCAATTGTCCATTAACAGATGAGTGGATAAAGAAAATGTGGTACATACATGCAACGGGATATTATACAGATTGAAAAGAAGAAGGGAATTCTTCCATACATGACAGCATGGATGAACCTTGAAAAGACTGTGTTAAGCTAAATAAGCCAGTCACAGAAGGACAAATACTGCATGATTCCACTTATATGAAGTAGCTAGTCAAATATAAGCAGAGTTGCATGGTAATTGCCAGGGGCAAGGGAGAGAGGAAAATATGGCATTGTTGTTCAACAGGTATAAAGTTTCAGTCTTACAAGATGAATAATTTCAGAGATCTAGTCTATGATGGAATTTTCTAGGCAACAGTACTGGAGTGGGTTGCCATTTCCTTCTCCAGGGGAATCTTCCTGACCTGGGGATCGAACACAGGTCTCCCGCATTGCAGGCAGACGCTTTACCATCTGAGCCACCAGGGAATCCCCTAGTCTATGATATCATACCTATACTTAACAACAATGTATGAAACACTTAAAAATTTGTTAAAACGGTAAATCTCATGTTAAGTTTTCTAACCACAGTTAGAAAAAAGAAATAATTGAGGTATATGGAACTCATTTTGAACTAAAATGTTGGTTATCATAAGCTTGCAAGGTAACATAATGTAAGTTCTTTTCGTGTAAATTATGTGTGTGTGTATATAGATAGACAGATGGAATTTTGGAATATTCTTTCCAAGAGAAGAATTTGTGGACTTACTAAAGTGTAACCATCTCTTTTGCACAACAGGTATTATAGTAATTTGTACATATACAGTGATAGAATATAGGGATATAAAGCTAAAGAAGAAAAATTTCTGAAGAAACAGTTGGAAGATGATGCAGGATGCCAAGAAGTATGGAAATAAAATGCATCTCATATTTTTTTTTTTTCTGCCAAGGGACTATCTAAGTGACCCCTACAATGAAGGCAAAGAGCTCAATAGAAAATTTTTGTCAAATGAAACTAGAAAGAATAGATTTCATGATTCTTTGTGATTTTGAAGAACCGAAGTAAAGGTTTATGGACACAAAACATAAGAACTACTTTTTAAATGAGGAAACAAGCAACTAAAACAAGCGGTTTGTTCCTCTCTCCACCCTTTCTTTCTTATCCACAAAAGTCCCTCCACGTACACACATACTCGTATCTATTTGGGGAATGATTATTTGTACCTCTTTGCATCAAAATATTATGCAATGTCAAGTTTGGGTAAAAATATAAAAAGTTGTTTTCTTTTTCTTTATCCTAGACTTGCATTTGATTCTTTGTAGTTTATCTTAAAAATTCAAAGACCTTGGTACAATTTAAAATAAAGAATGATGGTTGCCTAGGAAATGTCCATGAACTAGCCAGGTATCTCATTTCAGCTAATTTGATAACAGAGTAAATGATATGGAATGTAGATGTATGATTTAGTCAGTTTTCTTTCTCTTTCCTTTGTGATAATGGCTATCAGTTATGAATGTATGAGAAGCAGCATTTGTTCTTTTTTTCCCTTTAATAGGCAATGAGATACTAAAGTAATTCTGAAGATGTACAATCCATGTGAGTTTTGAAGTTCTCTAGATACATAACCAAAATTTGATCTTTCTTTATCTGGCCTAAGGAATAATACTAGATCACATTTGTCAATATTTGAAGGCAAGTATAGTAACAAAACACTTTACTTTGCCTTCTCAGATGACTACAACTACAATTTAGAATAAAATCCTTGAAGAATATATTAACTTTCTTGTGCAGGGTCATTCTCACTCAAATTATTAACCTTCAATAACAACATTGCAAATATCTCTCTTTTTTTATTTTTTTATTTTTAAACTTTACAATATTGTATTAGTTTTGCTAAACATCGAAATGAATCCGCCACAGGTATCCTCGTGCTCCCCATCCTGAACCCTCCTCCCTTCTCCCTCCCCATACCCTCCCTCTGGGTCGTCCCAGTGCACCAGCCCCAAGCATCCAGTATCGTGCATCGAACCTGGACTGGCGACTCGTTTCACACATGATATTATACGTGTTTCAATGCCATTCTCCCAAATCTCCCCACCCTCTCCCTCTCCCACAGAGTCCATAAGACTGATCTATACATCTCTTTTATGCTACAGAATGTAATATCTGCTTGTTTACTGCTTGAGTATTCTAATCTGAATTTGAGATCATCCTTCCTGGACCATATTAATGCAGCTCTTAGTGTCTGGAAAAGCATAAACATCAAGTCCAGTGGTTTATTATGACAGTGATAATGTTTCTGAAGCTGTATATACCTTTCTTTCTTTACTTTCTGGTCACGACTCAGATATCCAGAATCCTTTGCTCAAACTATTCACACTTAAGTGAGAATGGCATATGAATTGTGAAACCATGTTCTACTCAAATCTGAAACTTCTTCACCTTAATCTATCAAGAGTTGAGTCTTGGGAGGGATGGGCGGGAGGTTCAAGAGGGAGGAGACATATGTATATCTATGGCTGATTACGTTGATGTTTGACAGAAGACAACAAAATTCTGTAAAGCAATTATCTTTTAATTTAAAAATAAATAAATTAAAGAAAAAAAGGACGACAAAAGAAAAAAGAGTTCCATCTTTAATTTGACCCTGAGACTCTGAGTATTTTTCACCTTCAAGAGATAATGCCAGAATCACAAACAACATTTGGCTGATTCACTTTAATTTGCCAAGCAGAGGTTTCTTATCAGCCTCAGATTGCACCATTCTGGCATCATAACCCTACTCAGATAACCATTGATCCCCTCTGAAAGCCCTTGATGGAGAAGTCTTCATTCTTCCTGATACCTGTTTTCCTGAGAGTCAACTACTTAGGGGCACTAGAGCCAGTTTCTATCCATTGTTCAGGGTTCCTATCAATCTTTACAAAATAATTTTGAATTTAAGTCAATGTTGTATGAGTCATTTAAACTATCCTAAGTTAACTTACAGGAAAACAAGTATTATGTAATTTCTTAATTTGCCCCTATCAACAGAAGGCTTATAATTATCAACCACATTATATTGATACTTTCCACTATTAGAGAATAGAGAACACTGATACACATAAAGTCACCATGGAAACTCAAGATCTAGTTTGGTACGAAAAGCACCTAAGGATTTTTGTGTCTGTACTGTATAGGATACTAATATATTAACAATAATGTGACATGCTAAAAGATTGGCATTAAAGTGTACATCCAAGATTTAGAGAATACAAGGAAGGAGTAAAGCGAAAGGAGACAAAATCTGGGATGGGCCAGTGACATTTCATGGGATTCAAGCATAGCTGTGAAAAACAGGTTGGGCTTAGAAATGTAAGGTCAAAGATAAGCTCTCAGGAGCACACACCTTCAATATAATAATGTAAGTTAAATGGGCCTGCGGAAAAGTAGACTATTTTCAGTATGTTTTTCAGGCTGGTATGGACTGTGATGGTAACTATAGGCAATACACATCTGTACATGTGAATTAAGTGATATACTAAGGGCACAGTATGAATAAAATAGTGTACTAAGTGCTGAAAGAGAAAAAAATACACAGTGTATTTATTCAAGATACTTATATTTCTGTGAACTTTCAGCCCATCAGTGTTCAAAAAAAAGGGTGGGGGGCGGGTACTGGGAAAGACTGAGGGCAAGAGAAGAAGGGGATGAGAGAGGATGAGAGATGACGATGGCATCACTGACTCAATGGACATGAGTTTGAGCAAAGTCAGGGAAATAGTAAAGGACAGGAAGCCTGGCTCGCAGCAGTTCATGGGGTCAAAAAGAGTCAGACACAACTAGTGAGGGACTGAACAACAAACGAACCAATAATGTCATCCTGCAGAAAACAAAAATTCAAAACTATATTGGATAATATGAGGTATCTTTAGTACTTCCGTTGTCGGAATACAGAGAGAGCAAAAGCAAATGGAAAATCACTTTGCTGTTCTGTACTGCAGCCAGCCTTCTGAGCATGTGTGCAGACAAGGAAGAAGGAAGGTGGGGAAGGGAAAGGAAGGAGAGGTGAGGAAAGAACAGGAGGAAAGGCCCCTGGTGGCCATGGTGTTACAGTAGCAGTAAACCTCACCCTAAGCTTGAGATAAATTAGATCTGCCACTATTTGAATTTTCTTTACACATTATACCCAACGGTGACTGACTTCCAATGAATCTCTGTATAATTTTAGTTCAGTTTTTTTAAAAAAAAAACAAACGTTTCTCAGCCATACTGATACTGAACCAAAAGGAAAACATAACTACCAATATCTAGGTTCAGAAATTGTTAAACAATTTGCCCTAAAAGAGAATAAATTAAAGATATAACAAGAATATACTTTTTTAGGAACAAATAAAATGTTATGGGACTTAAGTATCTGTTTTTACATCTTCTAGGTAAAAATAAGAAGCATTTCCAGAAGAAAAATAAGTCCAGTAGGAATGGGTCAAATGTTTTCATCAATAGTCTGAATCGATGGAGAAATAATGCTCTCTTCTTAGAGAAATTTTGAACTCCCACACAGATTTTTTTTAACATAAATAATTTCATTTTCTCCAACACATTGCAAATCATGTGGATGTTCATTGGCTGAATTAAAATACAAACCAAAACCAAAAAAAAAAAAGTGCAAAGTGTGCCTTGAAAAAGTAGAATCAGAGTGAAGGGAAAAAAGCCTTCTCTTCCTGTTTGATCACCTCCCCCACACGTTTTCATCTGTCATGCTGAAATAAATAAGAGAACCAAGACTTTCTTTCTCCCTCAGTGCTGTTTGTGGTTAAGGAAACAATAAAGGATATTGTTACAAATAGGTAGTCAATATAATGAGGAAAAGAAGTCATACTTGTGGTCATACTTGCAGCTGTGCAGGCAAGACATAAAGTTTTCAAGGGTGTCAGAAAGCAGCTAGAAATACCCATTAAAGAATAAAGAGGTTTTTGACTGCTGTGTACAATAAGATTATTTGGAACATGTTAGCAACCTTTAAGCTTAAAGTTCTGGTTGTAGATGTTATAGTTTCTGAGTGATTTTTTTTTTTTTTTTTTACCTTTTCTGGAATACTCTTGCTTTTTAGTATGTTTTCCTACTCTGAATATTATTTCAGTTCTTTGCAGCAGCTCTGTATATTATATTAATAGCTTGACAGAAGAACCATGAAAGTTGTACATGTAGCACTTGTACAGACTCGACCTCCATGGAAGGTGGTGGAACATGTTCCAGTATAGGGAACTAGGATAGTGGCACTCCTCACAAACCCAAGTGACCACAGAGTTCAGCGTCTCAGCCTGGGATACGTGAATTTCAGGCACGACCATGAGAACCAATTAAAATGAACCTGATTTGGAATTTGTAAATCACGGCCGTGGGTAATCGGTGATGGTACAGTATTTTGAAATCTGAAAATCAACAGTACACAGCCCAGGCTTCTTAAAGAGTATCATTGTAACACAAAACAGACGCAGACACCACCCCCCCGCAACACACACACACACACACACACACACACAATACACCAGAGCCTTGGAAGATAGAATTATCAACTGAATTGTGGTTACATCTACTACCTGACATCATGATCATTTGAATCAAGAGCTAAAGGAATGTGTACTGGTTAAGAGTATTCAACCTAGAGTGAGATGCTTCTGTTATTTCAAGATTCTGCTTGTAAAATCAGATTAACAATGATACTTGTATCATAGTCTTGCTTTGGTTAAACAAATGAATACATATATTAATAAACTTTTTATTTTTCAATAATTTTAGATATACAAGCAAAGTTGCAAAGAGTATACAGAAAGTTCCTGTATAATCCTTATCCAGTTTTCTCTAATACTATCCTCTTACATTCCACGGTATATTTGTCAAAATCTGAGAAACCAACATTGGTATGTTGCAATTAACCAAATTCCAGACATTATTCATATTTCACCAGTTTTTCCACTAATGTCTTTTTTCCATTCCAAGATTCAATCCATGATATCATGTTACACATAGGAAAATGCATATTTTATTTTTTAAAACATTTAGATTTAGAACAGCGTCTGGCACATAGTAAGCACCTGCTAAATATTATTTAATCTTATTAGATGATTTTCAAGTAGGTGACATGGAATGTTTCTAACACTATTATATATTAACAAGATTTTACACCCAATTTCTTATACTGAGGGTTCACATAAAAATAAATAGAAATATTTCACTAGGCCATTGCAAAGAAGCTATTAATACAGAATAAGGGGTAATTTATATTTGTAATAAAAGCTGTAGCTTAATTGCCCTCAAGAGAAGGAGTTCATGTATAGGATATCTTCTAAAGGTCAGAAAAAAAATCATCTTAGTCATTTAACTACATTCATTCAAGAATTTGAGCACCTACCTACAATACACAAGGCAGCATGTCATGGCTGAGGTACAGTGATAAATCAGACTCAGTCCCTTCTTCTTATGAAGCTTACATTTTATGAAACTAACACACTATAGTCTTAAATAAGCAATCAATATAGAATCTGATTCACTACAACATAAAACAGAAAGGCATGAGAATTCCCCATCTAGACATAGATGGTCACGTTTTCTCAGAGTGGTGATGGATATATTAGGTGAAAGAGAGGAAACAGGCACAGTTCACTTTAGTTCCAATTACCCAGATATGTAGCATCCAAGAGGGAGTTAGACAAAGATATGTGTGCAGGGAAAATCTGTACCTGCTCCAGATGCATCCATTCCAGCTGCTCTGGGAGTGCTTCCTGTGAAAGCAGCAGCCTTGCTTGTAACTGATAATAATATGAGCTAAATGCTATCAGGTGATTCCTCTATGCCAGACTGTTCTCAGTGCTTTACATGCATTAATTCAAGCAATTCTCACAACCACCACGTGAAGTTGGTAATGTGCGTGCGAGCTCAGTCGCTTCAGTCGTGTCTGAACCTTTGTGATCCTAGGGACTGTAGCCTGCCAGGCTCCTCTGTCCATGGGATTCTCCAGGAAAGAATACTGGGGTGGGTTGCCATTTCCTCCTCCAGGGGATCTTCCTGACCCGGGGATCAAACCTGCATCTCCTGCATTGCAGGCAGATTCTTTACTGCTAAACCACCAGGGAAGTCCTGAAGTTGATATTATTCCCTAATTTGTAGACAAGAAAATGAGGCCAAGTGAAATTAAAAGATGCTTACTCCTTGGAAGGAAAGTTATGACCAACCTAGATAGCATATTCAAAAGCAGAGACGTTACTTTGCCAACAAAGATACGTCTAGTCAAGGCTATGGTTTTTCCAGTGGTCATGTATGGATGTGAGAGTTGGACTGTGAAGAAGGCTGAGCGCCGAAGAATTGATGCTTTTGAACTGTGGTGTTGGAGAAGACTCTTGGGAGTCCCTTGGACTGCAAGGAGAACCAACCAGGCCATTCTGAAGGAGATAAGCCCTGGGATTTCTTTGGAAGGAATAATGCTAAAGCTGAAACTCCAGTACTTTGGCTAGCCTCATGTGAAGAGTTGACTCATTGGAAAAGACTCTGATGCTGGGAGGGATTGGGGGCAGGAGGAGAAGGGGACGACAGAGGATGAGATGGCTGGATGGCATCACTGACTCGATGGACGTGAGTCTGAGTGAACTCTGGAAGTTGGTGATGGACAGGGAGGCCTGGTGTGCTTCGATTCATGGGGTTGCAAAGAGTCGGACACAATTGAGCAACTGAGCTGAACTGAACTGAACTGATCTAATCTAAGACAAATATAAAGAGCAAAATAATAATAATAATAATAATCTCTTTTGTATTTTCACAAGCCTCTGCATACAGAGGCATAAATTATTCCTGGATATAAATAGCAAGATCAGTCTTATTTCCATTTTACTGAACAAAAAGAAAACGAACCATCTTGACTTACTAGATTCTGAAAGACAATATGCCTAAGAACTTACATTTTGGAATATTTTCTAAAATATCTCAACTGCTGAGCAAATGTATGTATAAATGTGGATGTACTAAATGTTATTGGTGTCATCTTTTCACAGCTCAGAAAAGCCAGTGGTAATTAAGACATCTACTACTGCCTAGGCACCTGCCATGTGCTACATAAAAGACAAATAAGAATAAGGCAGTCCCTTTCCTCAGAGACCTCCCCCTGCAATGGACACGTTTCATTGTATTTCACATGTGAGTAATCAGAAATGTGTTAAACTCAAATAAACAGATCTTCAAATAGCTGAAGTAGAAAGTGGAATAAGGTGGGACCTGCTGAGAATGAGATGGTTGGATGGCATCACTGGCTCAATGGACATGAAATTGGGCAAACTCTGGGAGACCGTGACAGGGAGGCTGGGCATGCTGCAGTCCACGGGGCACAAAGAGTCGGACACTACCTGGTAACTGAACAACAACAAAAAGGACCCCCTGAAAACAAATACAGCGTTATGCGAGGCAAAAAGATACAAGAAACAGAAGGAATGTCACCTGGTTAGGGCGCGTGACTCGCATTTGAAGCCTAGGTGGTAAGTTAATAAGTTGGGACTGATGACAGGGTAGGATATTCTCCATGAAAGGAAGAGCGCTCATGAAGGCACAGAGGAAGTCCCAGTTTGTCCCGGGAATGCCAACCACAACTACGGTGTAGATGCCTATGAGAGGAAGCACGAGTGGCAGGACCACTTCTGTATAGACTTGAGTGGCCGGAAGAGAACATTGTACTTAATAAACAGAAAATGGTAAGCTCTTAAGGATCTGGGGTAAGAATCAACAGAATTAAAGCTACAATTTAGAAAGATTTATTTGTGAGTGTGTAGGATGTATTTCAGAGTGAGGACAGACAGGAAGTAGAGTCATTTAATTGTTTAATATGTAACAATTAAATTTTGTTACATATCCAGTTTTTAATGACTGCCTGAAACAAGGGAAGGGCAGAAGAAATGGAAGCGAGAGAATGGATGTGGCAATTGGGTGACTGATTTAGGAACTAGAAGAAAATAAGAGACATCTGAAGTGCTTGAGGAGCCTGGATGACTGAGGAAATGGTATTATTATTAGTAGAAACGACAAAACTATGAGGAAAAGTCTAGATTGCTTTTGAAGAAAATTACGTGAGTTTGTCCTGAATATGTTAGGTTTATGGTGCTCGTGAAAGAGTTAAGTGAAGAGTTTAAGCAGACAGGAAGAAATGTAGAAGAGAGAAGACTAGACGCATTATCTCCAAAATCATCTCAGCAGAGGTAATTGAACTGTTGGCGTAAAAAAGGAGAGATTGAAAACAGAGAAGAGGGAAGGCTGGGGGAACAAAAGAAGTGAGAACAAAAGAGACCAAACAAAAACAAACAAAAGTGAAGTCCAGAGAGATAGCAGGAGAACTGAGGAAAGGTTGTATTGTATTGCACTCAGAAAATCAAGGAAGCCAGAATTTCAAGCAAGTGAAAATAATCCATAATATAAGTAGCTTCATGAATATAAAAGCAAGTTTCTTTATTTAAAATATCAATTCATTTTATTCTACTATGCTTCATGGAATACTGGTTCTTTTAGGCAATTCTCAAGCAAAAATTTCAGAAAAAAATCATCTTTAAAAATCAAAAAATAAATTCATTTAAAGACTTTTAGCAAATCTGTAAGTTTTATTAAGCAGTAATTAGATAAAGACACAGAGGTCACACATGAATTTGAAAGCTTGTGCTTATGACTAAATATTTAGTTGGAAAACCATCTTAGCCACTTAACAGTTTTAGAGGAAATATGTTTGCAATTATTCCACTGCAATGTCTAACTGCAATTTGTCCTCATCCTGGGGGCTGGAAAGAATAATTTTTACATTAGAACTTACTTCAACTTCAGAATGCTTCTTTGTTTGGTAGCTTTCTATCCATTTCCCCCATTCTAAACTTTCAGAATGCAAGAGGTTGGCAAATTCATTTTAGACCTTCCTGCAACCAAAACTGTAAGGGCTAGAAGAAAGTTGAAATCACTTTGAGAGATGAAATTCTTTCATATACTGAACAACTGGCATTTTTTGAAAGATTCACAATCTAAGCACAAACAACATAAAGTTCAAAAAATGCATTAATTATATGGATAAATGGTGGATGGATAGCAAGAGCTTGGAACAGATCAACTTAAAATTTCCTATATTGCGGTTCAATTTGCTTCCAAATGTCAGTCCATTCCAATATAGAAAATTAAGGAGGAACTTGTCTGGAAATACGGCAGACAGACACATAGGAAATTATTCAGCTTCAGTGTTTGCCCCCTTCCACCCCACCCAACCTTTTGAGCTGTTGATACCATCAGGAGTAAGAGAATACACAAAAACAGGTTCCTGAATCTTAAGTTGTAACTAGAAATGCATTTTTGATAAAGCACCTGTAGGTCAAAGGACATTATTAATACTCCTTTTCATGGGCACTTTGGATTAAACAGGATTTGATGTTCTGATTTTCAAGAGTTAAACAGCACTAAAATTTTATCTATGAAAAAATACATCCAAAATTCAAAATTATAAAACTTCAAGGAAATTTCTAAAATACAGTATGGTCATTCATAAACTATAAATTGAACATTTGTAGACATATATAGGTATACACATAGGAATATATGTAAAATTGATCATTTTTATAATGTTAAAAACTAGCATATTTGTATCTTTATTATAAAGTATTGAAATTAGCATTTGTTAAAGAAATATAGGGAGAAGGAAATGGCAACCCACTCCAGTATTCTTGCCTGGGAAATCACATGGACAGAGGAGCCTGACAGACTGCAGTCCATGGGGTTGCAAAAGAGTAAGATGGGACTTAGCAACTAAACAACAATGTACGTATATATATACACTACAACTTCAGGAATACACATATTCCTGAAGTTGTAGTAAACAAGCCATCTCAAAAAAGACATGCATTTTATGGAACTGACATAGTATAATAAATTTTCTGGGAACCAATATATAGTGTCCAAACCTCTGGAAAAATTAGGAATACTGCATTTTAGAAAACTCTCAGTCTTGAAAAACAATATAGCAACCAAGGCAAATCCAGAATATGCCCTTTTGTTTTATTGTTATTGAAACCAAGGAACAGAGGACTAATTTAGTTTTATTTTGTATAAACAGTAACTTTAAAAAGACAAAAAGAAACTTTCAACAGTCTGAAGCTTGCTATTTTCTGATACTTGTACCTCAGCGTCATTCCATTTTATTTGACCCATGCTTTTGTTTAATAACCACTGATTTTTTGGGGGAGCTTTATATCTACTCTTTTTCACTAGGACATTTCCCTGAATATGTATAGCACTGATAAGTTTTGTAAGAGAAAGTTCAGAGAAATGACAAATGAAGAACTAGGTTCTTTTAGTAACTTTTCTTGACAATCCAGGCTGTTCTGTGAGCTGAGACTTTTCCTCCTAGAACAAAAGGCTACATTCAGAACAGCAGGTCTCACAAAGGCTCTGGGCATATTCAAAGTGTACCACAGAAACAATTATTTCCACACAGCAACCAAAACCTCTCCTGGGTGACCAACAAAGATTTAACTATAAACACTTATTTTAATGGTTTCCTGTTATTATTTACTACGCTAGGATGTCAGACAAGCAACACAGAGATGCAGATCAGAGACTAGTAATAGAATACAGCTTAAGCAGGTAGCTGCCACAATCAGGATATTTCCTTGATAAAGAGGGATGGAATTCATATGTAAGGATTTTCCCAGATCACATAAATCATACTTCCTCAAACCACATGCTCCTTAGACACACTCACACACACACACAGGATTTTACTTAATAACAGTGGTCTGTTTAAAATGACTACAATTTAAAGCTGCATTATGTAATCTCTGTATTTATTTCACATGTTTAAACCATGCCCCCCTGGTCTGGGATCCAAAGCAGGAGAGTGGTTGATGACTATGGAATCCATTAACCTTTCTGATTTCATGTGCTTACATAGCCAATTAGCTACGGTTCTAACTTCCAGTTTTAATGGAAACCACTGGATTGTTTGGTTGAGCAGTGCATTTGTGTGTATGTATGGTACTTGAGAGAAAATTTCACCAATTCTTATAAATTGGCTAAAAACAACAGTAGTTTTTCATTTTGCTCTCTGTCCTTTATTTTTCCCATCCTTCCTCACCGCTATGGACCATCACTGTTCACCATGACCCCTTTTACCAAGACCTCCAAATTCATTTACCCTTGGAAATTCAAGAAAGTATTTAACTTGGATAAAAAATAAATAAATAAAAGGAGATTCAATTAGGGCAATAAATCTGTCCTATGGAGTGGCTTCTCTTTTTCTTACAAGCAAATTTTAATAAAATAGGAAGCTTGTGACCAATAACCAATAAACAGAGCTTCTAGAATTCACCTTTATTTCCCTAAATTATATGCCTTCCATAATTAAAAGGAGAGCATATTGGTCCACGGTACCTATTTTCATAGGCACTGATCCAAACAAGTTCTAAAGTTAATTCAAGGTACTTTGAAGGGTAAGAGTGTAGTAAATTTATAGGCAATCTCTTACAATTTGTCTTATCTTTCTTGAAGCTCTCATCTTCACAGTGATTTGTGAGAGAGCTTAATAGTACACATTTCAGGACAGATTTCCCCTGATATGATGTTCTGATCACCTAAGATTTAAGCTCCATTTTATACTAAGTGGTCTGTCACCTTTTGTAGTGAATCTGTAATAAGTGTAGTAAATCTGTTTTGAAACCTATCGATGCTCCTTTCCCAAGAGGAAACATATTCACCTTTACTTTAAAAAAGAGTAATCAAGAAATATCTTATTTTTTAACATCCGTTGGTCATCCTCAAAATGTAAGTTTCTGTTTATCACTTGTGCATATCACTGGGGGCCTGGACTTCCACATGGGGAGTAAAATGCCCTACCTGTCCCTCCATCACAGCCAAATGTGTTGGTCAGACATAAAATGGGGTTAGATCTCGAGTGGGAGGACAGGTTGAACATGAATGTAACTGGTAAAATGTTAGCGCTCTTACTTTAAAGGGAACCATAAACTACAGAAACAAGCTAATGAAAAATCAGAACATAGTTTCAAAAATGCAAACCATGGCATTTCACTTTGCAGTTTCATCCATTTGCCACATAATCTCAAAGTAGAGGTGGAATTTTATTATTTATTTATTGAAGAGGAAACTAGAATAAATGAGACATGGGAATGGGGGGTGGGGAGAAAGGAGCTGAATTTCACTGGAGGGGAAAAACTGTCAATAATATTTTAAAACTGAAATATAGATGTCTGAAATCATGGAGATACATTGGGAAACACGGTTTTATCTCTTCTGCAATAAACCTCATAAATTTTTCTAGTGAGTTTTCAAACAATTTAAACTCTGAAACTTTTTTTCTCTGGGAAAAATAATACTCAGAAAAAAAAAATTGAACCACTCACAAATAAGACTACCTTAGCACACCCATATCATGCCCCTGTCTCATGTCAGCCCCCACAGGCTTCCTCAGACTTGTAATTTTCTAGGAATATGGTGTCCATTCTGCTGAGATTCAAAACAAAATTAGAGCAAACCCTAGCTCTGAAATGTAATAAGACTTCTGAGAAGCGTGACACACCCTAATGGTACCCTCACAACTAACCCCCATCTTAGCAACACTAAGATATGGGAACAAACATTCAGGGATGCAGGTAGTCATCAAATTTGCAGAATATTAATTGACTATTTTAAAAACATTTAAATTTTATTTAGAGAAGAGGCTCTGAGCTGCATGGGGCAGGATGGGGAAGGTTCGAGTCAGGCAGGGATGGGAGATGGCTCAAGTTGTGCATAACCTATAGAACAAAGTAAAGCTCCCTTTTAAATTGAACCCACCCTCCCAGGGACTCAGTTTAATGACCATCTGTTTTTATTCAAAATACTCCTTGAGGGTAGGAGGCATCTCACCTCACACTCCACTGCAGCTTATCAAAGTATTTTCTTCCAACCACAGGCAAGCATGTTCTCTGAGAAGAGAGCTGGTAATTTTTTTTTTTTTTCCTTCATCTAGTTAAAAGTCCTGGGATGGTTTAGCAGCCTAATAATACTTAGTCATTCCTTACAGACATGTCCCTCAGACTCTCGCATTGATCAGGATCTAGGGGAAGATCTGCTGTGTCCAGAGCACTCTGATTAATATCTCTGCAAAATCTACATTATTTAATCTTGATGCTATTCTGTAACATAGAAATCATTAACCCTTATAGCTGAGAAAACTGGACTCTGGAAGTTAAGATACAAAAGCTGAGGCCATATATTTCAAAACTATGACTTCAAAAAGTATGACTTGACCATGGCTTTTTCCCAGTATTCTGTGGGTGATTCTGTAGTGGATTTTGATACATAAGAAACAAAGCCAGTGGCAGCATGCAGGTCAAAGGGGTATAGACTGCAAGGCCAGAAAGACTTATTTTGCTTTACTTTGTTTGTTCTTCCCTAAAGGGAACAGTATGTGTTTCATGAATAGAGTAAAGAAAGAGGCAAATGAGAGAGAGAAATTAAAATGAGAGAATTTAGGTTGGTTTTTGGAGACCTGCAGAGAAGGCAGTGGCACCCCACTCCAGTACTCTTGCCTGGAAAATCCCAGGGAAGGGGGAGCCTTGGTAGGCTGCAGTCCACGGGGTTGCGAAGAGTCAGACACGACTGAGTGACTTCACTTTCACTTTTCACTTTCATGCATTGGAGAAGGAAATGGCAACCCACTCCAGTGTTCTTGCCTGGAGAATCCCAGGGACGAGGGAGCCTGGTGGGCTGCCGTCTATGGAGTCGCACAGAGGCGGACACGGCTGAAGCGACTTAGCAGCAGCAGCAGTTGGAGACCTGAAATAATAAGCACCTATTTTCTTAATTCTGTTATCTAATGTATCAATCAAACCCAGGTCTCCTGCCTTGCAGGCAGATTCTGTACCTGCTGAGCCATCAGGGAAGCCCACTAAGCACAACATGTACTATGGGCTGGTACTATTTTAATCACCATTGCTAAGGCAACTGAAATTTTACATCCAAGCGTCTACTTGGATCCCTGGACATGGCAGGAGGAGCTTTCAGAAGCCCTTGAATCCAGGCATTGTATGCAAAGTTTTTACCTGTGAATGCATTTCTCTGAAAAAAGGATCAATTGTTTGTATAGATTATGAAGAGGTTAGAATTAATAGTTAAGGAAAACAAAGTATCTATAGTTTCACATTGTACCCTGGAGGAAGTTTATCCATTCTTCTGGTTTTAATAACCATATGTACTACTCGACCTTAAGCCTGGCCTTTCTTTAGGGCTTAAATGTGAATATTCAATCTAGAAATGAACAGCAACGTCCTCTTGGTGGTCCTGTAGCAACTCAAACTCGACCTGCCTGAACACACGTACACGCTCTCCTCCTACGGATTGTAACTCATTTGATAACAGTGCCGCCCTCTCCTCGCCCATTCTAGAAAGCTGGTAGTCATCCTATTATTCTCTCCCTGCTTCTTTCAAGCAAGTGCCAAACCCTGGTAATTATACCTCTTAAGGTGCTATTGAGTCTATTGTCTCCTGTATAACTCTACCATGTCTTACTTTTTATAACAGTGTTTTCTCTGGCCTCTTTATAAAATATTGACTCCATATTTAAGTGGCTCATCAAAGATGCCAAAGAGTTTGTATTAGGTGCACAAGGCTCACAGCAAGTTGACCTACAACTTTCTGTCTTTCCCTCCATGTCTGTGCTTTATATGCTATTTTCAGAACATCTTTTATGGAACAATTCCCATCATACTTTTTCTTAAATTGCTCGCATTTTTAAGAACACTCTTTCCAAGTTTCTCCCCCTGCTGTATTTCTGTCCCAATTAATGACTGTCCACTCCAGAAGCCATTCCTGACTACCCACAATGAATTAAATACCCCTCCTCTGTGCTTCAGAGTCCAGAGCAGTGGTTCTCAAATTTAGCATGCGTCAGAATCACCTGGAGTGCTTGTTAAGACAGATTGCTGATTCAGTGTCTGATTCAGCAAGTCGGGAGTGCAGGTTGAAGGGCTGACCGGGTCAGACAGTCACTGGCCAAGATATAACCCCACATTTACTGAAACAGCTCAACTTCTGGGTCACCTCCAGCTTGGATAAAGTACCTACCAAGGTGGTGGGTAATCACATTACCAAATAGCCATATGGGCATAAGATTCATTCTGTATTTGGCACTTTTCTCAGAAGGGGTTCTCGAACTGGCAGGCGCACCGCCTGCCTAGCACACTGGCCCCAGAGGTACTGGTGGTCTACCCTGCATTTCATCTCCTGCACCTAAAGTCACTGGTCACGTAAATTGGTTTAGTCATTTGATCTACAAATTTCCAACTGATCCCTAAACTTTTTAACCAATTTCAATTTTAGGAAAAAATTATCAAGGCTCTTAGAGTTGTAACATCTTAGAACATGAATGACTTGCAACTTTTGTTTCCTAGATCTAGAAGCAGTATCAAACTGGGTAATTATTTGACTCTGCAAATTATTATGAGTGCCAGCAATGAAAAAGCAGCTTTACAGTTATTTTAAAAACTGACATTTTACAAAGAAAAAGCAGACCGTTCTAAATGTTAAAAAGTATGCCTGTATAAGAAAACAATACGCGATTTTCTTTTTCTATGATGGAATACATGTATTCAAGAACAGTCAGGCATTTTATCTATGTTTTAACAAGGGCCTCTTCTATCGTGCTGTCTTTACTAGGGTTGTAAATGCCATTACATAGTTAGGTACAAGTAGCAATAGAAACTC
The DNA here is from genome assembly GCF_019923935.1 of Bubalus bubalis. NCBI lineage: Eukaryota > Metazoa > Chordata > Mammalia > Artiodactyla > Bovidae > Bubalus > Bubalus bubalis. The sequence continues at coordinate 74,609,448 of NC_059166.1, read as the reverse complement.
ATTTTTATCTTAGTACTTGAGTCTCTATTATGAGACTCCTCAGAAGTAATTGTACCATCTTAGTTTAAGAAGTCATAGAAAAAGCTATGATGTATTCCTTTAAAAGACAACTTTTCTGTGACCCTGGAGAAACATGGGAACACAAAGAAAAAAAACATTGTTCTACCTCTCCCCTACTTAAAGGTGCTCCTTTTTTGTTAGAATTTATCAAATCAAACATTCTTTCAAAAACTATCTTCAACATGTTTCAAATTATATAGCATCTTTTAAGAGGTTACCTTGTTTGTTTGCATGGATAAATACGCATCTCTTAAACTGTCTGTTCAGTGCCTAAGGAACGTTACACACCCTAGACTTGCTTTCCCATAGAGGAGCAGGAGGTACTTGTCACCTGCCCTCTGAAACATGGATTAGAAAAGAGCCTCAACAGCCTCTTTCTCAGCAGTTGTTTCTCCCGGATTTCTTTTGATCAGTATCAGAGTCTCTAACTGGCAGTCTCTCTGGATGCCTGGACATGCTTCCAACTTTACAGGGTGGTGTCACTTACTCCCTGAGTCCCCTCCTACACCAGGCACACCTGAACAAGCAGAACTCTGGGCTTCCTGGACTTAACAATGCTGTCATCAAAAGTAGCCTAGAATTACACATGTGTAGCTAGACATCTCTGTTTAGTGTTCTCTGTATAGTGCCACACACAGAAGTATACCCAATGTTTTCTAGTGATCAGAACCAACCTGGTGATTTGCATCTTTTCAAATGTTATTAATGCCATCGTGGACAGTTTTAATGCTTTTTTACCTTATTCAGATACTGACCCAAGATTTCCAACAGGACTTTTTCTTGTGTGTGTGAGAGAGACTATTTGAGAAGATTATTGCAGTGGTGGGCAATAAATATAAGTGGGGAAGGGAGACTATTTGCAAGGGAGGAAGGCTCCACACATGACATCTATAAGCATCTCAAAGGTCACACAGAAAATGGTGTTTCACAGAGAAGAATCAACAAAGCTAGACAGAAGTGAGTATAGGGAAGTGGGCTGAGCTGCTGAAGGTGTGATCAGATAGCTGATCAGGAAATGATTTGTTTTTGTTTTTTCAATTGTGATATAATTGACATCTAACATTATATTGTTTCAGGTACACAACATAATGATTAGAAATATGCAAACATTGTGAAATGATCACCACAAAGTCTAGTTAATACCTGTCACCTTACAAGCTGCAAACACTTTTTTTCCTTATGATGAGAACATTGAAGATCCACTCTTGGCATGGTTCGATTTCTGGGTCAGGAAGACACCTTGGAGGAGGGCATGGCAACCCACTCCACTATTCTTGCCTGGAGAATACCATGGTGTGAAGAGCCTGGTGTGCTATGGCCCATAGGGTCATAAAGAAGCAGACATGGCTGAGTGAATGAGCACATATACATTCATCCTTTCAGACTTCACCAAAAATGTGTGGAATTAACTATCCAGTTATTCTCCAGGACTCAATAAACTGTTAAATATTGTTTAAAAAAAAAAGTCTATTCGGAATTTCCTGGTGGTTCAGTGGTTAAAAATCTGCCTGCCAATGCAGGAAATGCAGATTTGATCCCTGGTCCAGGAAGACCTCACATGCCTTGCAGCAACTACGTCCAGTCGTCCAGTACACCACAACTACTGAGCCTGTACTCTAAAGCCTGGCAACTGCCACTGCTGAGCCCATGAGCCACAACGACTGAAGCCCGCACGTCCATAGCCTGTGTTCCCCAGCAAGAGAAGTCACTGCAATGAGAAGCCCATGTACTGCAACTAGAGAGTAACCCCTGCTCACCACAACTAGAGAAAGCCTGCACGGCAATGAGGAGCCAGCACAGTCAAAAACAAATAAATATTTTTAAAGAGATCTACTCTCTCAGCAACTTTCAAATATGCAATACTGTATTATTAACTACAGTCACCATGCTGCACATCACATCCCCAAGGCTTATTTATTTTATAACTGGAAGTTTGTAACTTTGACCCCCTTCACCCATTTTGCCCACCTCCCTCTGAAACCACCAATCTGCTCTCTGTATCTACAAGTTTGGTTTTGGTTTTGTTTTATTTTTCAAGATTCCACTTGTGAGATCATAGCCCACTTGTCTTTCTCTGTCTGAATTATTTCATTTAGCATAATGCCCTCAGGGTCTATTCATGTTGTTGCAAATAGCTCATCTTTTTAAATAAATTTTTTCTCCTTTCTCTCATCTCCCAACCTCCTTCACATGGCAAGCTGGAACTCATCACCTCATTGTAACAGTGCAGGGAAAGGAGAGATGAAAATAAAGCATAATTCCTAGAGTAGAATATTCTTTGGTTTGGCTTTGTACTATGATTCTAGTCATGAGAAGACTGTTGCAACAGCCTTGATATTTCTTATGTGATGGAAAAGAAACTCTGTCCTTTATATACTTTCGATGTACTTCTCACCTACAAACACTCATCATATGTCTACAACTCAGGGTCTAAAATGATCTATATTTATTCCTGCTTGCTTTATAATTAAGATATATTTTATTTATTTTTTTTTCATGTTGATTTCTCTTTAATAATGACTTCCCTGCAAAATTATCTCACTATTTTGGACTCTAAGGACTCCTACATCAATGATTTGATCTAGGTTATTTCCCAAAAAGTAAGGAAGACAGTTTATGGAAAGCTATTAGAGATATTTGATTATTTGACTTTACTGTCATGGAGATAAAATATTAAATTATATTTTTGAAAATCTACTGAATTAGAAGAAATTAGAAGCAAGACAAGTCAGCAGTGATAAAGAATCCACCTGCCAATATAGGAGATGCACGTTCCATCCCTTGTCTGGAAGATCCCCTGGAGAAGAAATGACAAACCACTCCACTACTCTTGTCTGGGAAATCCAATGAACAGAGGAGCCTGGTGGGCTGCAGTCCATAGGGTCGCAAAGAGTCAGATATGACTGAGCAACTAACCACAAGCCAAAAGGACATTAGGTTTCTAAGTCTCGTTTTCTAACGCTATGAACACGGCCTACTACATTTCAAACAATATGCTTAATATTTTGACAATTATTTTATTTAATATGCACAATAACACTGTGAAATAGATATTATTATTTCCAAGGTTCATACTAGTGCTTAGAGATATTAAGTGATTTTTCAGTATTTCACAATACTATTCAAACAGGACCAACAGATCACATAGGAGTCAATTCCACAAAAGTGGTATTGTTAGCATGATAAATTCTAGAAAGTAACATGTTGTGTATTATGCTAAGGCATGTAGAAACTAAAAATAGATTATTTCTATACTTACAGTTTTCAGTTATCTTCCTCTGCCTGTGGTGAATTTAAGGTCATCCTCTGAGCACTCGTTTACTGGAGTGAAAAGTTTGACTCTTGGTCTCACAAAGGAGCCTGTTTTTCGACGTATGAATTTCCCATTGATATGTGTGCATAAGAAAAGAAGAGCACTATAAGTATTTAAGAGACGCTTCAGAAAGGAAAAAAAAAAATATTCCTTACAGACCAGAGCATAGTGTTTGAGGCCACCTTATCAAGAAAGCACTTGTTCCTGTTCTTTCTGTGCTCTTTTATTTATTTATTTTTCTAAGTAAAACAGTAAATTCAAGGCCTGCTGAGTCATTTCATGGTGTTCTCTCATATCTTGGTATTGACCATCTTGAAATTAATAATTACTCCCAAGCAGCCTTAGCTGAGTATATTCTGTGAGCCAGGATTTTGTTTGCTTTAAGCTGCTCTGCTCCCCATACAAGTCTCATGAGGTGGATAGTATTAGCCACCTACTGTCACATTGGCAATAACTAAAAAGGTAACTATAACGTGGAGAGATTTCCATCCAGTAGGGGAGAAAGCCAGGATTTGAGCCCAGGATTCAAACGTTTATGATTTCCAATCTGCAATGAGTTATCTCACGCAACCTCCAATAACTGACAGAATGGAAGATTTTAGTGTCACTACTTCACATACTGGGGATTTAAAACAACAACAAAACCCAACGAAAACTCTTGAAAGTTGGATCAAGGGTAGATGGGTCAGAAGTTACAGCCATCCGCCTGAAAGTCTTCCCTGAAGCAGTCAGTGACTGGGTACAGATTGTGCGGCTGACACCAGCCAGATTTCACGCATTCATCCTTCCTACCCATTGAACTTTCTCATCCTATTCCTCATTCCCTCAGTAGTCTACATTTTCAGGTATCATCTATTCATTTTCCTCTGAGTGTTAATTACCCTTTATCTTTTTTTTTCCTGTCAAAAAATGGACTTTACTATGCACCTGTTTTAATTCATGTATATTCACAAATGAGTGAATGTGAGTGTAGACTGTATACAAGAGGATGTGACAAAAAATATTTTTGCTTTGATTTGTTTTGTTTGTCTTCAAAAATAAACTTCTAGAATACGGTCTTGGCCAGCCAAGGTATGGCCAGGCCAGAGCTGTGACCCTGACAGTCCGGAGTCTCCAGTGGACCCCACCCAGGTGGGCCGCATTTTACTCTGGGACTGGCTGCCCAGGAAAGTTGCCATTTCCTTCAGTGCTTGCTGCTGGTATTTTATTTAAGAAGCAGTCTTCTAACCAACCGCTGATGTTTACACATGCATTTTCTAGTGGAGAATCCTGCTGCTTCCATTGCTACTCCCTCTGGTCAGTTTAGTCGCTCAGTTGTGTCCGACTCTTTACGACTCCATGAACTGCAGCACGCCAGGCCTCCCTGTCCATCACCAACTTTCAGAGTTTATCCAAACTCATGTCCATTGAGTCGGTTATGCCATCCAACCATCTCATCTTCTATTGTCCCCTTCTCCTCCTGCTGCCTTCAATCTTTCCCAGCATCAGGGTCTTTTCAAATGAGTCAGCTCTTCGCATCAGGTGGCCAAAGTATTGGACTTTCAGCTTCAACATCAGTCCTTCCAATGAACACCCAGGACTGATCTTCTTTAGGATGGACCAGTTGGATCTCCTTGCAGTCCAAGGGACTCTCAAGAGTCTTCTCCAACATGACAGTTCAAAAACATCAATTCTTCAGCACTCAGCTTTCTTTATAGTCCAACTCTCACATCCATACATGACCACTGGAAAAACCGTAGCCTTGACTAGATGGACCTTTGTTGACAAAGTAATGTCTCTGCTTTGTAATATGCTGTCTGCTGCTGCTGCTGCTGCTAAGTTGCTTCAGTAGTGTCCGACTCTGTGCGACCCCATAGAAGGCTGCCCACCAGGCTTCCCGGTCCCTGGGATTCTCCAGGCAAGAATACTGGAGTGGGTTGCCATTTCCTTCTCCAATGCATGAAAGTGAAAAGTGAAAGTGAAGTCGCTCAGTCATGTCCGACTCCTAGTGACCCCATGGACTGCAGCCTACCAGGCTCCTCCGCCATGGTATTTTCCAGGCAAGAGCACTGGAGTGGGTTGCCATTTGTCTAGGTTAGTCATAACTTTCCTTCCAAGGAGTAAGCGTCTTTTAATTTCATGGCTGCAAGCACCATCTGCAGTGATTTTGGAGACCAAAAAATAAAGTCTGACACTGTTACCCCATCTATTTGCCATGAAGTGATGGGACCGGATGTCATCATCTTCGTTTTCTGAAGGTTGAGCTTTAAGCCAACTTTTTCACTCTCTTCTTTTACTTTCATCAAGAGGCTTTTGAGTTCCTCTTCACTTTCTGCCATAAGGGTGGTGTCATCTGCATATCTGAGGTGATTGATATTTCTCCTGGCAATCTTGATTCCAGCTTGTGCTTCTTCCAGCCCAGCATTTCTCATGATGTACTCTGCATAGAAGTTAAATAAGCAGGGTGACAATATACAGCCTTGGCGTACTCCTTTTCCTATTTGGAACCAGTCTTTTGTTCCATGTCCAGTTCTAACTGTTGCTTCCTGACCTGCATATAGGTTTCTCAAGGGGTAGGTCAGGTGGTCTGGTATTACCATCTATTTTACCTCTAATTTAATCACTAAGAAATCTGCCAGGATTCCCCTGATAATATTAGGGCAGCAATCAATTTCTTCCCCAACAGAGCTGATACTCGATCCGATTGTCCCTTCTATTTTCAGAGTTCAGAACACTTTTTATTCAAAAAGTAAAGTGACAAGTCTTATGGTAAACACCCTTAAGGGAAAAGCTGTGTGGAATAATGAAAAGGGCATTAAGTTTGGAATCAACCAAGTGACCCTGGATTTGAATCCCACTAGGAAAACTAGGAAAAGCCATTTAACTTTCCTGATCTCATTTTGTTCAATAATACAATGATATTACAAGGCCCTTACCAGGCTGTGAGGATTCAAGAAGAAGTGCCTAGCCACTCTACCAAGCACAGAGTGGCAGCTTAATAAATACAAACTAGTATTATTAAGTTATTTGAACCACATAGAAGTCATGTAAAGTGAAAAAAAACACAAATTTTTGTTTTTCAACATTTTCCCACCAGGTACCTAACGCTTCTTATTGGACCTCAATGGAGTTAATCATTCTCACTTGTGCCCGTACATTACTGGATTTATCACCTTGCACTGAAATTTCATATTTATGAGCTTGACTGCCTTTTTTAGACTATTAGTTTTTTCAAGAAAAAAGCGCACATCATTAGCATGGCATTTTCAGTGATTAAAGCTGTTCTAGAACTTACTTATGGTGGTCAAATTTATGTCTTGACTGGGCCACAGGGTGCCGAGACATTTTGCCAAACATTATTCTGTATGTGTCTATGAGAGGGTTTCTGGAGGACCTTAATACCTGAAACCATTGACTGAGTTAAGTAGATTGCCCTCTGTCATGTAGTTAGACCTCACCTCATCAGCTGAAGAGCTGACAAGAAGAAAAGGCCTGAATAAGAGGAAAGTCATCTTGCCTGAGTGTTTGAGCTGGAAAATTGGTCTTTCTCAGCCTTCAGACATGGACTGAAACGTCAGCCCTTTTTGGAACCTGAGCCTGCAGGCTTTCAGCCTGGAACTTACACCATCAGCTCACGTAGTTCTCAGACTGTTGAACTCATAGGGGAATTACAAACACGGTCTCCATCTTGCAGACTGCCCATCTTGCAACTTCTCAGCCTCCATAGTCATGAGAGCCAGTTCCTTACCATAAATCTCTTTATAGATAAACACATGTATCCTATTGGTTCTGTATCTCTGGAAAACCCTGACTAAAGCAACACTAAACTACTTAACTGATATTTGGTGCACTGACCTGATCTCACAGAAGGAAAAGCACACCACCACACTGGTTTTGCCTTTGCCTTATTGCTTTGTGAAAAACAAAAGACTTTTGACATTTCAAATGTCCCCAAATAAAAATTGCCCCCAATCCTATGGTCAAACAGACTTAAAAGAGAAAAATCTCTCCCCAGTTTATGAGTTCTCTGGGAGGGACAGCTCTTTTGATGGATTTTAAACATTCACCTCAGAAGAAGAGGTTTAGAGTTTTGAACTGAATCTCAGCCTTTGATCCTCAAATCAATTTCTGATGGAGAAACGCAGCTCTGGTTTTGACTGGAGGAAGCTAAAACATTGAAATGAGGTGTTTTTTTTTTTTTGACATTAAACAGCTGTTTTTAACGATTCCATGATTTCATTGTAAGTGAATAAAACACATGTGGATTACATTTTCTTAACATGCACAGGTTTGAAAAATTAAGGAACCTGGTTTGGGTTTGATTGAAAAGTTTTTGCAACTCAATGCCTAGCTCCATCTTCCATGTCTCTACCTGAATGTTTTCTTCTTGCAAAATGTTTTGACCTCATGAACTCAACATATACAAGAGTGATCACTAGAATGTGAAAGATGTTGAAAATCAACCCTGGAAGAAGTTTTTTCCTGAAATTTAATGAACACCAAGCCAATCAATAAGCACAGCTCCTGAATTTCTCCTCCTGAGAACCCCATACCACCAAAAAATATCAAATTATTTCCAAATTTCTTTAAAATTGCCATTTTAAACACTATGTCATTGAAGTGTGGATCTTAATCCTAAATCTAATATTATTTCTAGATATATGAATTGTTTGATCCTTTATTTTGGGCTTCCTGGGGGACTCAGATGGTAAAGTATCCTCCTCAATCCAGAAGACCTGGGTTTGAAAGCTGGGTCAGGAAGATCCCCTGGAGAAGGGAATGGCTAGCTACTCCAGTGTTCTTGCCTGGAGAATTTCACAGACAGAGGAGCCTGGCAGGCTACAGTCCAAGGGGTTACAAGGAGTCGAACATGACTGAGCAGCTAACACTTTCACTTTTCAGTTTCACTGGTCCTTTATCTTTGAGGGTAGTTATTTCACTTTGTTAAAAACAAACAACAGTTTTCTTTCAAGTGTAGGATATTTTCAGGAGAGAGAAAAAAAAATACTGTTGCTATGTTCCGGTCCAGAAAAGGTAGTGAATTATGTGCATTCAAATGGCCTTCTCTTTACATTTCTATAAGAACTGTGAATTCTGATTTTGGAAAACAGAAAGTTCACTTGGTCTTGAGTTCAGAGGCAAGAGTCACACAATAAACATTTACTGCACACTTTTCTCATTATTTCCATTTTAAATTGAAGGTTTCTCTTTATGAAACTGTAATTGTTAAATAGGAGGGATTTGAGAGGGATTTTAAGGGCTCAAAAATCAGTGAAAGCATAGATTCTGTGTTACTGCTGAGGTGGTGAAAGGTCACACGGGGTAACTGGAAGCTCTGGAGGGTCCCAGGGTGTACATGTCCATGCAAGCTTGCCACCAGACCACTGTGGTCTGCTCTGTGCACAGACATCCTGTGGTTTGCTGAGTCAATAACTGAAGCTCCCAAAGCTTCTTCCCCAACAAAAATATGAGCCTTAATAAAATTGTACTGACTTTGTGTGTAAAGAGTGCAACAGTGCGAAAGAATCAGTGAAAGAAGAAAGCATTATTAGGCTTATCACAGCACTGCCACCAACCACAATTATTAAGCACCTACTATGTGCAAGGCAGTATTCTATGCCTGTTGGATACAGAGTATAAGATGTAACCTAATACCTGTATTCTCTCTCTCTCTCTCTCAGCTGTGTTCCCAGCATTTTGAGTACCTTTTAAAAATATGAGAGAATAGTTTGTGTTGTCTTAGTTGCTCAGTCGTGTCTGACTCTTTGCGATCGATCCTGTGGACCGTAGCCCACCAGGCTCCTCTGTCCGTGGGGTTCTCCAGGCAAGAATACCGGAGTTGGGTTACCATTTCCTTTTCCAGGGGATCTTCCCAACCCAGGGATTGAACCCAGTTCTCCTGCATTGCAGGCAGAGTCTTTACCATCTGAGCCACCAGGGAAGCTATGAGAGAATAAATGAATATTTATTGAATGAATTAATTATTAATTACTTTAAAGGCACAGACTCAATCACTAAAGGATGGCAATGGTGTGAGAGAAAGAGTTAAGGAAGAAAACTAATGTTTCTTGAGTCTTTATTGTGTTCCAAGCCTTATGTTATATATTTTACTTACTTTATGTCATTTCAACCTTACATTAAACCTGTGGAGCAGATGTTATTATTCTTGTTTTAAAGATGAGGGAATTGAGGTTCAGAGAGGTTAAGAAATTTCCACAGGGTCACATAGCTAGTAAATGATAGAGTTGGGATTTAAAGAATTTGGCTTCAATGCTGACAGTATTTGTTGAGTGATTACATGTGTGTAAGAGTCTGAATAAGGGGGTAACTGATCATGCACTACTACAAAGGAGTGGGAAACATGAAGAAGGAAAGTTTGGGGATTGGGGAAGGAATAAATGTGAGTTCGGTTTGGGCAAGTTCAGTTTTTGTTGTAATCATTTGCTTATGAGCCTGGAATTGGGGTAAAAGTTCTGAGATAAAGACAAATACCTGAGATTAGATTTGCTATGGAATTGCTATGACATTTATAATTGACTTTAAAATACTTCCACATATACAGTGTGATGTTCCATGTAGGATACTTAGGTTATGATCCAGATTCTGCTCATCTCCAATCACGCCTGCATAGGCCAAGAGAAGTAGCTGACTGTCTACCCAAGAAACCTATTAGGCTAAGTGAAATATGCCAGACAGAGAAAGATAAATACTGTATCATCTCATTTACATGTGAAATCTAAACAATCAAACTCACCAGAGAGTAGAATGGTGGTTGCTGGGGGATGGGAGAAATGTGGAGATGTTGATCAAAGAGCATATAATTTCATATAAAACAGGTAATCAACAAGGGCCTACTGGGTAGCACAGGGAACTCTACTCAATGTTTTGTAACAACTTCAAAGGGAAAAGAATCTGAGAGAAATATGTATTCAGATTATGTATATATATAAACTGAAATCACTTTGCCATATACCAGTAAATAAAGTACAAACTTACAATTATAAGAGGACTATGTTCTGAAGATCTAATGTACAGCATGGTAACTATAATTAATAATGCTGCATGTGGGACTTAACTGGTGGTCCGGTAGTTAAGACGTGAGGCTCCCAAGGCAGGGGGCCCAAGTTCAATTCTTGGTCAGGGAACTAGATCTGACAAGCTGCAACTAAAGATACTGTGTGCCACAACTAAGACTTGGTAGAGCCAAATAAATAAATAAATATTTTTAAAAATAATAATAATGTTATATTGTGTACCTGAAAGCTGCTAAGAGAATAGCTCTTAAGTGTTCTTACCACATACACAGACAAAAAGAGATAACTGTAAGATAATGGATGTATTCATTAACTTGATTATGGTAATCATTTTACAATGTACATGTATATCAAGTCATCTTGTGCACCTTAAATATATGCAATTTTGTCAATTATACTTCAATAAAGCTGAAAAAAAAACAAACCCACACCTCAGTGTCTTCTCAAATGAGAAGCATCTGAATGAGCAGCTAACGCATGAAGCAAGAACTGAAAGCAGAAAGAAGATGGGTCAAGAGGACAGGCGGGATAAGCAAACAAAACAGGAACAAAACAGGTAAGAATGGGCGTGGGTGAAGTGTGGGTTTTTTTCTGATTTCAGGTTCACTGCAAGGAGGCAGGGAGAGGTGTGTGTGAGGTGGCAAGGCTGAAGCAACTTTGCTATGGTAAAATGCCAAGAGGGAAAGAGAAAGCCTAAGAAAAGTAATAATAATTTGGGGAATTGGATATGACAAAGCACTTCTCCGGAAAGTTGGATTCTTTTCTATCTTCTTTTGATTCATCACGCTGATTCCGTCCTTTATAAGAACTGAAACTGAAATGTAGTTGATTACTGATTATTAAGAAGGATATTGACTGAGCACACACAGCAAAGGGATATCGTAGAGACAACTCATAGGGAATAAGTGTACTGTCTAAAAGGCCTCCCACTGGCTTTCCCGAGCAGCTATCCCCAACCAAAGAAAAGTATTAATATGTTGCTTAGCTTGCGTCTTTCCAAAAGTGGTAGAAGGACCAACAGCTATAAGCTCTATATTTACAACAATATAAATACTACTAAATAGGGTTTATACCTTGACATAATGATATAGCTTAACTCCTGAAAAATTAATATACAGAAAAACTTTGCATTTACATCAATCAAAAAGGCATTTCTGTATACTTCACGGAATAATAAACTCATTATCTTTGATCTGAAGAGAATTCAGGAATAATCCAAATCAAATCTCTCTTTGTGCTTTATTTTTTATTTATCCTAAAATGAAGTGCTTCCCTTAAAAAGAAAAAGGAACTTCTATGTGTGCTTTGCTTGAAATATTTGAGGAATATTCTATAATTTTATTAATGTGTATGACTTAAAATAGGATTTTGTGTTTGGGATATATATGTAGAAAATATAAAAAGATCTTTGGAATAAGGATTTGAACATGTTTTTCATATTTACTCCTGTAGAATGTAGCCATTAAGACCTTCAAACCTTTCTCTCTCTAACAAGAGAGGCACTGTGTCCGTGGCTGCGACAAGCATCCTGTTTACAGCAGATCTCCTTATAAACCTGGAGGTATTGTGCTGCTCACATCACAGCGGCAGACACGTGTGCAGGCACTAACATCCTGTGTAGATTTGAGTTTCCAACATGACAACACTGTGTTCTGTGAGTAAGTGGGAGAATTCTCTCACAGGCGTTCAAACAATTGGCTATCACACCTTTTTGAAGTTCACAGAAATCATTTTGGTTTTCAAAGACTTTCCCAATAAAGGAACAATAGAGGCTAGAATTTTCACACAATCATTTGGCTGTTAGAAGTGACCAAACACAATAGCTGTGTTGTCATAAATTAACGTTTATGTCATTTAAGAATCTTTGGTGGAGATTTGAAGAAAATGAAAAAAAAAAAAAAAAAAAAAAACTGGGGGCAATGATCTAACGTTATTGTCCTTCATTTTTCCCAAGCCAAATTTTAGAAATCCCTCTGTTCATTTAGGGGGAGAACAAGAGAAAAGGAGATGAATATCTCTTTGAAAATGTTTTTCTAATACAAATTTTAGAACTATCTCCAAATGCTTACTTAGAGGCGTAGACTCAGACTTCCTACACTGACTTAAATGTTAGGATTGGTTATTTCCAAATCATGCTTTTGGCATACAATAAAAGACAATTATCTCCTTCAGTAATATACAAACTAATTAGAAAAGAGTGTGGGCTTCATAAGTAAGTAAGGCTGTGATGCCAGTTCTCATTAGAAGTGCTCTGAACATCATTCCCTAGCTCAAACAAAGCCAGGTTATAGTGCCTTCCCGCTCAACATTGCTCATAGATAAAAGAAGCCACCGACCTGCAATGAGAGGAAATAAGTCACCATTACTCCATCTAAAATTAAAGGACCTATTCTTGCTTTACAGTTTATCAGATGTTTGGTCCGGAAGCTGATTGTTTTAAAAAGTCTGTCTAAACATAGTATATTTCCTAAAGGCATGTTAGCAAACTAAACACTTGCTTCTAGTTACAACATCCTAAATTTTATTAACATAGCTAAGATAAGTGAGTAAACAGATGTGATGCTAGTCAGTATGCATCTTCCCCAGGAATGCAAAACCCATGCCAGAAAATAATTTATGCTTTTTACTGTAAATTGTTAATTATCCACTACAATAAAGATTGACCTAATACTAAATTCTTGGAAGTGAAAAGCAACCTTCCATTTGTGCATGTAAAGTCATTACTTAAGTGAAAGTCACTCAGTCGTGTCCGACTCTTTGTGACCCCATGGACTATACAGTCCAAGGAATTCTCCAAGCCAGAATACTGGAGTGGGTAGCCTTTCCCTTCTCCAGGGGCTCTTCCCAACCCAGGGATCGAACCCAGGTCTCCCACATTGCAGGCGGATTCTTTACCAGCTGAGCCACAAGGGAAGCCCTTAACTGTCTTTCATTCTAGTTCCTGATAAAATTATTTATATAGTTGTGAACAAGAATGAATGAATTGATCAAACAAATAACTATCAGAATCCTGTCCCCTATCATTTCTTACATATACTTGTGGATTGGTTTTCTAGTGAAGAACAACTTATAGAGGTGGAAACTTGTGTAAGCCACAGTATTTATTTTTTCAAGATTGTTTTTATTCTATAAATTGAAAAAGAATCCACTTTTCCAAACTGAAGTTTTTGCCTTTGGAGATTACAACAGTTTTGCTCTATTTTTTTTTTTTTTTAAGTCCCCCATACCTTTTGCTCTACCCGAATAAAAACTATTTGGCTGAAATTTATTTTCAACACATGCCTAAAACATCTCTTGAAGAAGCTCAAAATAACAAAGGAAATACTGAAGGGTTAATGACTCTGACTTCTACAATTATTTAGACCTTTGAAGAAAATTAAAATGACCAATGTGTGTGGTAAAGGCTCTTAAAATATTTTTAATGAAATAGAGATTAGTTGATCTAGCAGGTAAACACACCATTCTGGTGTGTGTTTGGGTAAAGTGGAGAAGGATTTTAATAACACAGGCCAGTAAAACAACATTTAGTAATTCTGGAGTTGTCTTAAGTAACTGGTTTTTACAAAGCATCAGTTGTGCAATGCCACTGAGTCATTTAGGAAATTATGAGCCTGAATCCTGCAAGATGCCACCATATCCAATAAATACTGTGCTTTTCTTCTTTGTCTCTTTCAACACATCTGCGTGTCTTCTTGGTTTGAAGGTCATCCAGCTGCCATATGAGTCACCATTGTTAATCCTTCCTATAATTGATTTTAGTTTTCCTCCTTTCACTTAATAATCTGCAGAATTTTGGTTTTTGGTTTATTCTGGTTTACTGGATGATATAATGAGACAATGATCATACAGCTTACAATTTTTGAGTGTTGCCTTTCATTCAATTAGCCTAACTGTTAAAAATAAGCTACATGTGGCTGTAAGAATCACTTAGCCAAAATACTATCATTTTCTTAGAAAGATATTAAATAGTTGATAGTTTGACTTTTAAAATATCATTAATACTTGTCAAGAACCATGTAAATGGTATTGTATACATTTTTAAATGTTTAAAATGGTTAGGACTAATGTTTTATTGTGAGAAAAACAATCCCAAAATTTTAGCAAAAAAGAGTAAAATATCTATAGAAATGTTAATGTATAATTTTTCTTTTTTTTTTCATTCTGTTTATTTTTTTTTTGCTCTTAAACTTCCATTGATTATTTTTTATTTTTTTAATTTATTTTTTTATTTTATTTTATTTTATTTTTAAACCTGAAACACTGTATTAGTTTTGCCAAACATCAAAACAAATCCGCCACAGGTATACATATGCTCCCCATCCTGAACCCTCCTCCCTCTTCCCTCCCCACACCATCCCTCTGGGTCGTCCCAGTGCACCAGCCCCAAGCATCCAATATATAATTTTTCATCTATTTTTTATTGAAGTAGAGTCGATTCACTAATACAATGCTGTGTTAGTTTTGTCAACATATGATTCTTAAACCACTTGGAAAATTTATGTGAGTAGTTTATGCCTAAAGTTTTTTTTTTCTTAATTAAATAGATTTTAGGTTGAGCTATAACACTGAAAAATAAACTACTCAAGAAGATCAGTTTTGATATACTTTTTTTTGATTCATCAATAATAACATTGGTATTTTATAGTAGGCTCAAAGTCCTTCATTTGACTTCAGAAATACTGCTAATAGGCAAAAGATCGATTCTTACACATGTCAGTAGGTCATCAATGCAGAAAACAAGTATTAAATTCCTGCTGCATGTTCTGTACTGCTGCTGCTGCTGCTAAGTCGCTTCAGTCGTGTCCAACCCTGTGCGACCCCATAGACGGCAGCCCATCAGGCTCCCCCGTCCCTGGGATTCTCCAGGCAAGAACACTGGAGTGGGTTGCCGTTTCCTTCTCCAATGCAGGAAAGTGAAAAGTGAAAGTGAAGTTGCTCAGTTGTGTCTGACTGCCAGCAACCCCATGGACTGCAGCCCACCAGGCTCCTCCGTCCATGGGATTCTCCAGGCAAGAGTACTGGAGTGGATTGCCATTGCTTTCTCCCATGTTCTGTACTAATGCCTTGGAAATTAGGTACAAAGGAAGCAAAAGAGACTGCTCTATCTTGGAAGAATTTCTAAACACCTTGGCATAAAAGAACGAGTGACTTTCATTACCTCTTCCTCCTCTGACCATTTCTTAAATGCAGCTCATATTTTCTTCTCTTTCACTCAGCATCTTCCATGGACATCAGTACCTTTTCCCAGCAAGTCCAAGACCCAGGGCTCCAAAATACCACTCATAAGGTAATGGGTTCAAAATCTGTATTTTTTTGTCCCCAAACTTTGCTTAAGCCTTCAAGGTTGTGTTTTCCTTTGTCTTCTGGATAAATCCATGTCTGTGGCCCTTGGGCTCTTGAAAAGCTGCAAGTTGATGCATCCTCTCTAACCGCACCAACCTGTTTCTTCTATTCATTCCAAGTCTGTCAGTGGCTCACAAAACCAGGAAATCTGGAGTCCTTCTCACTCATACCACAGGACTAAGCTCTATCTAGTCTCCCTCCAAATATCCCTCTATGACAAGTTCCAGGGACCTGTGGCAGATTTCACCAACTTTCATTTAAATTATGAGGGTAGCCTACCTGGTCTCCCTGCCTCTAGTATCTCCCTTTTTCCTCTTACCTAAACATGTCATCTTAGTTATTTTCTTAAAATTCAGATATCATCACTCATATAACTCCCATGATTAAAAG
Organism: Bubalus bubalis; assembly: GCF_019923935.1. Taxonomy (NCBI): domain Eukaryota; kingdom Metazoa; phylum Chordata; class Mammalia; order Artiodactyla; family Bovidae; genus Bubalus; species Bubalus bubalis. The sequence goes on along the minus strand of NC_059166.1, from coordinate 74,593,329 downwards.
CCTTTAGGCTCCATGTGCCTACATAACAAATTTCAAAATCTTGATCTTGTTATAAAGCCTCTTTCTTGCTTAGCAACAGGTTGTACTTCCAGCTATTTGCCTGTTTCCATGTGTGCATGCTAAGTCACTTCAGTTGTATCCAATTCTTTGCAACCCCATGGACTGTATAGCCCAGCAGGCTCCTCTGTCCATGGGATTCTCCAGGGAAGAATACTGGAGTGGGTTGCCATGCCCTCCTCCAGGGGATCTCCCAGACCCAGGGACTGAACCTGTGTCTCTTGTGTCTCCTGCATTGAGGAGTGGGTTCTTTACCACTAGTGCCACCTAGGAAACCCCCTTTTCCATAAGCAGTACCTGTTTCTGTTACAGGATTTCAGTTTTTAGAGCACACTGAAGTACTCTGTGGGACTTTATAAAAGTACAAATTGCAGGACTCCAGAACCAAAATCTTTTTAGTAGAGCTTGGGAATCATTTATTCTCACTATTAATCTGTCCTAGAATCCTCTCCCAAGATTTAGCCCTCACCCTTCTTGTCCTTTAGCAAATTTCCACTTATCCTTTAAGATCTTGGTCCAGTATTTTCTACCCAAGATCTTTCCTGCCCTCCCCACAGAAAAGAAGCCACTCCTTAGTCATGGTGCCCATGAGACTTTAAATATTATTCAAATACATAGATTGATAAATTATTTGTGTTAAAACTATATCCCTTATCCCCCTTCCTATTTTATGATTCTGCACAGTATTTATCATCATCTGCCATATTATGTATTTTATTTATTTATGTTTCCACCCTCTAGTGTGTATGCTCCAATGGGTAGGGTTTTTTATTCCCCAACTCTTTAATAAATAAAAAAAGATCAAAGAAAAACCTGTGAGAGAAAAACTTCTGTCACCACTGTTGAAGAAAGCTACTCAAGACCATGCAACACAATGAAGAAATAACCATCATCTTCAAAAATGAGAGATGGCAACATTTTCAGAATATTTTGCATCAGACCATGAAGGATAGCATGAAATTAAAACATACTATCAATTTTGGTTTTGTTTCCATAAATGATATCTTCATAATATTCAGTTACATAAGTTTGCTTCTTTCTGCTATTACAGACTTTGCCCTGAACTGCTGAGCAAAAAATTCTAGGCTCTAACTCTGGTTCTGTCTGCAGAATACTGAGCAACCTCCTTTCACCATTGTTCTGGATCTTGTTTTCTTCTTCTTTAAAATAAAGGAGCTAAATTCAAATGAGTAGTTTATAAGCAGTTGGTAGTAGAATTCTTTTTACTACGTAGGTAAATGGGAAATAACATATATTTGGGGTGAAAAGTCTCAGCCCATCTTGACCCTCAACAGTCCACTCACCACTCTGATGATCCTAGGGCTCCCAGTTCTGGGTATGTCTTTTTCAAAATGTTCGAGGTATAAATATGAAATGTATTTATGAAACAAGTATATGTATATATATGATCTGCCATGTTCACAAATATAATAAAATTAATTGGAGGAAGAAACATGAACTAAAAATGACCATTTATCTCTTGTCTTCTGTTTTTCGATTATACCAAGAATTCACACCAGTGATCTTATAATCTTCTACAGTATTAATTCCCCTCTCACTTTCTAGTGCCATCCTCTGTGTGGCCTTGCTATTACCTCACTCATTTAACACACTTCTGTTTAAAAAAAGAGAAAAAAAAACCACTTCTCTTGTTTACTTCTATGTCCAATGATCACATTCAATAGTTTTCATATCTCTGAATCTACATGCTATCTCCCATTTACCTAGGATCAATGTCCTTCAGTTCATTTCCTCTCCCAGTTCAGATCCTATCTGTAAGATCTATAATAAATCCACTACTGATTCTTGCTGAGAGGTTAACATGCCTCATATAGTCAGAAAATAGAAGAATTTTTGTGTGCCTGTATATGGTTGGGGTGGAGGAAGTTGCAGACAAGCAACAAACCAAGCTGGAGATAAAACTCCAGAGTAAATCAGATTTCTAGTAACATCCCTAGCAGTGTTGATAGAAAATGAATCCAAGGGTGGGAAAAAAGCAATACGGTCCATAGCATGACAAAGAGAGAGGGTGGAAGGAAAATAGACTTTTATGTCACAAAGCTGTCGGAACATGCAAAGTAGGGGAGGGAGGGAGTATGAAAATGATAAGACTTGGGCCAGTCAGCTGGCAGGGAAGGGAGTGAGAATCAGCTGACAAGCACAGATGACTGGTCTGTGAAGCACTTGCTTTTAATACTTCTCATAATCTTCCAGTGCCTTATTTGTTCTATTAAGTATTCCCCAAACTCCTCCTCATACCAGAAATATTTACAGTCTTAGTGACAAGCTCAATACACACAGAGCCTCTATTTTAGAATGTGCTCTGTTCTGTTTGGGTCACTGGAGACACTGATTCCTTCACAGGTGCTATGAACCTTTCTTGATATGACAGTCCTACTGATACTATATGTCTTTGCAACATGCTGGTTTCCTCATAATGGATTGATACGTTTTTCATCCTGCTTTTGCATACGCTGAACTCTTCTATGCATTTTGCTGGCCTTATCTCAGTGAAAGCCCGTGAGTCATGTGCTGAGCTTTCTGAGTCATACTCTGTCCAGTTATGTGAATTACCCTTAATTTCTAGCTATCAGTAAAAGCCTTGCCTCCCCAAGAGCTTTGTTTTCATTTTCCTTCCTAGAACTTGGAACGCCATTAATTGGTAGTTGATAACTTCCATAAGTGTGCATTTTACACAAAGGAGTAAAAAGTTGGCTCAATGACAGACAAAAAGAATAAAGAAAGTTGGCACTGAATAGAAACTGTACTGTGAAAGTCCTTAACACTGAGAGAGCAGAGATTTTGTAGATAACGTCTCTTGTTTGCTTCACTGTAAACCAATTGGCTTCACCTTCTAATGGTGGATCACAAATGAAGATGACAACCCTGGAGAACTTGATAGATGTGGCAGGGAGAGATGGGAAGCAGATGTCTTCATCATTCATGTATCCAAGGTGAAGTTATTGTACTAGAAAGGGAGGACTGGATTAAAGAGAGTAGAAGGCAAGCACCACGTGCTTCTGTGATAGTCTGGTCCACCAGAAGGAAAACAGCCTGAGGTTGTAACACCATTTTATATCTTGACATTGTTATTTAAAAAGCTTTGTGAGCTATTGGCATCCAAGAACCTGACAGACGTACCTAGCACTGAACTATCTGGTCTAGGAAACATGTAGACAAGAGTCTGAGAAATTCATTTGTATGTTAGAACAGATAGGGAGGAGAACTTATTTAATAGTCAAAGTGTTTAAAAGGAGGACCTTGAAAGTAGGCCTAACATTTCCTTTTTTCCCCCTTTATTGCTCTACTATTTAATTTTCACTAGTTTACTATGGTTATTTCTTCAGTAAAGTTTAATTTTTTTATTAAAATTTCACCTAGTTTTCCAGGCTTTTAAGTGAACAATTCTTTATATCCTGGGAATTGAACAGACTCTTACTCAGAATAGTTTTATATGTAGTTAACACTTTACCACTTATTCTCAATGGATAATTAAGAGTTCATTTTATTTTCTGTTGTAATATATTTTGTTTCTTTTCCAGAAAACTCATCTACTTTTGGTCTATAGCAAGATATTGATAAAATGTGAAGGCTGAGTGTTATTTAGCATTCAGGATAAAGGCAGTCTGTGGTTTCATTTTTATTGTGTGTCCGACTCTTTTGTGACCCCACGTACTATAGCCTACCAGGGCTCCTCTGTCCATGGGATTTCCCAGGCAAGAAAGAATACTGGAGTGGTTTCATACTTTTTATATATTACATATGGGACTAATTCAGAAGTAGATTGTTCTCGAATAGATATGCATTATGTTCCACTTTAATGAAAATGGATCTTTGTTCTTTCTCCCCTTTACTTTTCCTTTGAAGATTATTCATGGCATCTCAGCAATTGTACCAGAACTGTGATCAATGTCATGGATAGGAAAAAAAAGACATATTCCTTGCTTTCATGGACCTTAACATCTAAAAACAAACTACATCAAAGTTCTCCCTTGGAGAACCAGAAGAGTGGGTCAAACCACATGGTATCTAGAAGAAAGCTTTCTAGTTCTATACTTTCCTCTCTTCACGTTTTACTGGCCAGCTGTGTGCCTCCTCTGCCATACATCGAGTGGACAGAAAGTAGTTCTAGGCAAGTGCCCACAGCACATGGCAGTCCATCTGAACACCACTGGCCCCAGGTTAGAGAGGAAGAATAGAGTAGCTACCTAGTGCAGAGGGACTGAGCAGTTTCCCATCACCACGCCCCTACTAGGTAACTACAAGGAGAGGCGGTCCCAGGAAAACATCAGTGCTTGGTGCAGTTTGGGAGTGGGGAGGAAGGTAACAAAATGCAATAATAGAGGCTCTTCTTTTTTTGTGGTCACCTTCCAACACACATCATCTTTACTAAGAGGAGGATCTGCTAGGATCTGGGCTGCCGTCTCTCCTTTCAGGTACATACAACCAGCAGGAAAGATGGCAGTTCCACAAACATGAACATAAAACAAAAACTAAATAAACATGTGAGGAATGCAAGTGCAAGCTCTATGAAAGAGTCGACCTATCCATAAGAAAGCAAAATTAATGGCCTAGGTAGGGTGAATTACACAAAATATCCCTATCAAGAATAAGGAGAGAATGCTTTAGATATCAAACAGTTTAAAAGAACTCAAGAGCTATTAAGGAGGAAAAATATAATATTGAGAAAAAAGACTTAATTTCTTATGGAGATTAAGAAAAAGTATCAAAAATTATTTCAGAAAAGTTCACAAGGGAGTCATCTGATTAATATTGATATTCTCATGCAAAATGAAACATTATTTCTATCTAATCGTTGAATATATATTAAAAAGGTCCTCAAACCTTCCTTGAAAACTCATCTTTTGGAAGAAAGAAAACAGATAATTCTTGGCAAAAAAAATTGTTTTTTCATAAATGACACAAATAATATACAAGTATATACTTACTGAATAAACGGAACACAGAAGTATGTAGAGGCAAAAGTGAAAGTCTGGCTTCAAAATCACTCTCAGCACAGTTTGCTTTCCTTTTCTAATATAAACAAGATAGTACCGTGTTATTCTGTAACTTGTTTTTCATATAAAATATATATTTCTATGTCAGTACTTGTAACTCATCTCTTCTTTTTTAAATTATTTGTCTTGATTTTCTACTTTATTTTAAAAGTGATTGTATGTATTCACCATAAAAAATCAAATAACACCAATATATACAAAACAAAGTCAAAATCCTCTTTCATCTATCAACCCCTTATCCTTTAATCCATTTATTGAATACATACACACGTGTAAAAAAATGTATTTACGTTGTTATTGGTCAGTTGCTCAGTCATGTAGGACTCTTTGTGACCCCATGCACTGCAGCACCCTAGGCCTTCCTGTCCTTCACTATCGCCCAAAGTTTGCTCAAACCCATGTTCATCGAGTCTGTGATGCCATCCAGGCATCTCATCCTCTGTTATCACCTTCTCCTCCTGCCTTCCCGAGCATCAAGGGCTTTTTCAGTGAGTCAGCTCTTCACATAAGGTGGCCAAAATATTGGAGCTTCAGCTTCAGCATCAGTTGTTCCAATGAACATTCATGGTTGATTTCCTTTATGATTGAGTAATTTAATCTCCTTACAGTCCAAGGAACTCGCAAGAGTCTTCTCCAGCACCACAGTTTGAAAGCATCGATTCTTTGGCACTCAGCCTTCTTTATGGTCCAGCTCTCACATCCATACATGACTACTGGAAAAACCACAGCTTTGACTACATGGACATTTGTTGGCAAAGTAATGTCTCTGTTTTTTAATACGTTGTTTTAAATTTCACGGCTACAATTACTGTCCACAGTGATTTTGGAGCCCAAGAAAATTAAGTCTGTCACTGTTTCCTTATCAATTTGCCATGAAGTGATGGGACCAGATGCCATGATCTTAGTTTTTTGAATGAGTTTCAAGCCAGCTTTTTCACTCTCCTCTTTCACCTTCATCAAGACGTTCTTCAGTTCTTATTCTCTTTCTGCCACAAGGGTAGTGTCATTTGCATATCTGAGGTTATTGATATTTTTCCCAGCAATCTTGATTCTAACTTGTGCTTCTTCCAGTCTGGCATTTTGCATGACGTACTCTGCATAGAAGTTAAATAAACAGAGTGACAATACGCAGGCCTGACACACTCCTTCCCCAGTGTATTTATATATATTAATTAATTAATTTGTTTGTTTCTAGTGCTGTGAATTCAAACACTGAAAAAAGAAAAAGAGGCTTCTACTCAGACAGGTAACGAGAAATGAATACCCTGGTTTGCATTCCAAAACCACTATATACATGTAAACTCTTCTGTCGTGGTTCGACTATAAATGGAATCAGATTGTATATATGACCACCATGGTGTATTTTTTCACTTAATAATATTTCTTGGCACCATCTCAGGTTAGCATATGGAACTCACTTATCGTATTGATGAATAGGAATTCTTGGTTTTACCATTCCAGCCCAGATAGCATCTAGGTCTTTCATCAGAACTATTTGGAATGCTATTAGATTGAACCTAATTCTAAAGATAAAATCACATGTTTGCTATAAAGATTTTTCTGTGTAAACAGTGATAATACAGAAATATCTGTTTGGAACAAACAGTAGCAACTATATGCAGTACTGGAGTTTTTCTTTCATTAAAGCTTATGGAGTTTAGTAATATCACAGATACATTCCATCATCCAGACAGCTCTTGGCCTTTCCAAAACTGTACTTGAAAAACTGGAATGAATTATGATGAAATATTAAGTAAGTATTAGTCTAAATAATTTTCTACCAAAAATTTGGAAAGGCATATTTAGGGGGTTTTCACAGACACAAAAGAAACAGATAGTTAGAATAACTTAAACTTTAGTAATCACTGCAATTCAGAAGTAGTCGTTTCCTTTCTTCTTCTTGTTTTCATTGAAATAGCCCTTGTGGGCTATGTCTCTGGTTTAGTTTAACTATATTAATAACAACGTATTGGTTGGTTGTTAAAAAAAATACTATTTTTCCAGAATTTATACTATTACACTCATGAAGTTTTATAGAATCACTGGAAAAATCTAGAGATATAAAATTATTTCCATTTGGTTCTTCAAACACAGGTCTGTATTTTTCTTTTTAACATCGAGCATTAAACAAGCTAACATTTTTATTAGACTTATTAAGCAGATTTTAAAAAATCAAAATTTTTACAAGGAATCTTTTTCAATTACTATTTTTGTTTCAATTACTTTATATTTGAAGAAATGAGAACAAAGAGAAAAAAAAAAGATGAAACAAAATGTAGAATATAAAGACAGAGCAGTAAGGAGTTTCATATGCATTTCAGCGAGAATAGTATCCAGTAAAAGACAAGAAATCCTAGGCTTCCCTGGTGGTCCAGTGGTTAAGATCCGCCTTCAGCGTGCAAAGATCCCACATGCCAGGGAGCATCTAAGGCCATGTGTCACAACTACGGAGCCTGTGCTCTAGAGCCCAGAAGTCATAGCTACTGAGGCCCAGGAACCCTAGCTGTGCTCCACAACAAGATAAGCCCCAACAAGAGAAGCCCCCTTAATGAGAAGCCCGTGCACTGCAAGGAAGAAAGACCCCCACTCTCAGCAACTAGAAAAAGCCCACATGTGGCAATGAAGACCTCCCCACCACAGCCAATAAATAAATAAATCTTTTTAAAAACAGACAAGAACTTGCTTCCAACTTACAAGTGATTAAATAAATACTAGTTAAATTAACCAAAGCTTCATGTTTTCATTACTCAAAACAAAATAATTCTCCCTCCCGCTTGGTTCCAACTGGTTGTTTTTATGTAGTTTCTGCTGCTACACCTGCCTTCTTTTAGAGAAAGAATATCTTATTCCCCTTGGTCTCCTCACAGTGAGACACACAGTAACACCTTGTGAGTGCTCAGCACAGTACTTGTTGAATTAATAAAGTAGCACATTCACAGGTTTTTCTGAATATTAGCTCCAGGCTGGGGCAAGAAAAGGAACACAATACTATTTTGCAATGTTTCTCCCTGGAGTAGTAAAAATGTGCAATCCCTCTCATCTTTGTCTGCGTATCACATTCCAACTGACAGAGAGTCATTTTCATCACGCTGTTGGATGCCCCAATATTTTTGTTTTAGGATCTTAAAAGAAGAGAAAGCTGACAGTCTGACTTGCTTGACTCTTTTATGTCAAGCTTGCCTTTGGAATATTGCACAATTATAGTAATAACTTACAAAAATATCATTTTGCATTTTGTAATACTTTATGGGATAAAGCACTTTCGTGTATATTATTTTATTTAACCTTCATAACAACATGGTATCATCATTGCTGTTAAGAAACAACATACAAGTCTTGTAAATGAGAAAGAGGGGTGATAACATGTGCTTTTAATGTCTCACTGGAGCATTGTTTAACAGATTCACTTAAGAATTCTTGAAATCTCTAGAGCAATGAACTTTCTTTAACATACTTTTTATTACTAATCAGAGTCCAAACTCTCTAATGTTACATTTTACTTTGTGGATTTTGTCTTCTAGAGATACAAATAATTTCTCTCTGGTTGAAATTATAACCAACAGATACGGTTTTATTGTCCTTTAGGATTTATCCAGGTTTGTATTTAACCTAAAAATTCAACATTTTTTATTCAATACATAGCAATGCTCAGTTCCTCAAATGCCTTTTGTAGCACTTTACCAACCTTCTTCCCTTACTGATGAGATAAATAAATCTTCGACATGTATTTATTCTTTATTTGTATAATACCCATGTTCTTTAATGTTCTTGAAAAATTATTCTTTGATATTATCATGTTCATCCTCAATAAGCTTCCTTAAATCAATTATGAAAAAAGAAACACAGTGGAGCTATTATATACAAAAACAAAATAGAGACACATTAAAATACTATAGCCATGGACGTCCTTGATGGTCCAGTGTTTAAGACTCTGTCTTCCAATGCAGGGGGCATGGGTTCAATCCCTGGTCAGCGAACTAAGATCCCACATGCTGTGCAGTGCAGCCAATAAATACATTTTAAAAATTAAAAAAATAAAATAGTCCAGTTATAATGAACACTTGAATCAGTGTTCAAATTATAAACTTTTGGAGGAAAGTTACGCATGGGATATAAAGTTCTATAAAAGCCAAAAATAAAACTACCCAGCATTTGTCTATGGGAAAACACAAAAACAGTACCAGACTCTAAGAGAAACTTTGAAGCTGGGGTCACAGAGATATGAATAATGCCAATCATACAGAGCCATCATTTCATTTTCCTTATGCAAATTTAAAATGAAACACGTGATATGTGGGCACTTCAAGATAAAGACAAAGAAATGACTAATCATTTATAAAAGAGATATCAACGATTTATTTAAATAGTCATCAAATTAAAAGCAAAAGCCAACTTTCACATGAACAAGGTCATTTCAAGAAATATTTTTTAGCTATTTAGCTATTTTTTAGCTATTCTGTTTTTAGCTATTGCTTTTTGCACTAACTAGAGATATTTTGTGGAGAAAGCAATGGCACCCCACTCTTTCCTGGAAAATCCCATGGATGGAGGAGTCTGGTGGGCTGCAGTCCATGGGGTCGCAATGAGTCGGACATGACCGAGTGACTTCACTTTCACTTTTCACTTTCATGCATTGGAGAAGGAAATGGCAACCCACTCCAGTGTTCTTGCCTGGAGAATCCCAGGGACAGGGGAGCCTGGTGGGCTGCCATCTATGGGGTCTCACAGAGTTGGACACGACTGAAGCGACTTAGCCGCAGCAGCAGCAGAGATATTTTGTTTGTTTTTATGATCCCATAAGTCTGTTTTTATCAGTTAGGAAAACCAATCTAAGAAATCACTCAGCAGGGTCCCCTTGCATCTCTTTGGCCAGAACTGGATTATATGTTCATTCCTAAAGTAGTGTTTGCAAAAGATTTTCTTCTGTCAATTGTGATTCAATACCAGGAGCTGGAGCTTGGAATCACCAGTCCTCAAGGATAGAGCTGTGCAAAGGGAAGTAGACATCTGAACAAATTAGAGTTTGATTTGAAAGCAGAAAAAAGAAAGGCTGTTGAATAAACATCCAATGACATCACCATAAGATAGCCCTTATTCTTTTTATTTCAGCTATCTGGCCATGGCTAAGTCACTCAGGGCTGGATCCTTCATCCCAACTTAAATAATATGAGCTCATCTCTAGGATCTTTGAACTCAGAATTAGAGAATGAAATTGTCTGATACCAAAGGGAACATCTCATGAAAAGATGGGCTCAATAAAGGACAGAAGTGGTATGGACCTAACAGAAGCAGAAGATATTAAGAAGAGGTGGCAAGAATACACAGAAGAACTGGACAAAAAAGATCTTCATGACCCAGATAATCACAAAGGTGTGATAACTCACGTAGAGCCAGACACCCTGGAATGTGAAGTTAAGTAGGCCTTAGGAAGTATCACTATGAATAATGCTAGTGAAGGTGATGGAATTCCAGTTGAGCTACTTCAAATCCTAAAAGATGATGCTGTGAAAGTGCTGCACTCAATATGTCAGCAAATCTGGAAAACTCAGCAGTGGCCACAGGACTGGAAAAGGCCAGTTTTCATTCTAATCCCAAAGAAAGGCAATGTCAAGGAAACCTCAGACTACCACACAATTGCACTCATCTCACATGCTAGTAAACTAATGCTCAAAATTCTCCAAGCCAGGCTTCAGCAATATGTGAACTGTGAACTTCCAGATGTTCAAGCTGGTTTTAGAAAAGGCAGAGGAACCAGAGATCAAATTGCCAATGTCTGCTAGATCATGGAAAAAGCAAGAGAGTTCCAGAAAAACATCTATTTTTGCTTTATTGACTATGCCAAAGCCTTTGTGTGGATCACAATAAACTATGGAAAATTCTGAAAGAGATGGGAATACCAGACCATCTGACCTGCCTCTTGAGAAATCTGTATGTAGGTCAGGAAGCAACCATTAGAACTGGACATGGAACAACAGACTGGTTCCAAATAGGAAAAGGAGTACATCCAGGCTGTATATTGTCACCCTGCTCATTTAACTTCTATGCAGAGTACATCATGAGAAATGCTGGGCTGGAAGCAGCACAAGCTGGAATCAAGACTGCCGGGAGAAATATCAATAACCTCAGATATGCAGATGACACCACCCTTATGGCAGAAAGTGAAGAAGAACTCAAAAGCCTCTTGATGAAAGTGAAAGAGGAGAGTGAAAAAGTTGGCTTAAAGCTCAACATTCAGAAAACGAAGATCATGGCATCTGGTCCCATCACCTCATGGCAAATAGATGGGGAAACAGTGGAAACAGTGGCTGACTTTATTTTGGGGGGGCTCCAAAATCACTGCAGATGGTGATTGCAGCCATGAAATTAAAAGACGCTTACTCCTTGGAAGGAAAATTATGACTAACCTAGACAGCATATTAAAAAGCAGAGGCATTACTTTGCCAAGAAAGGTCCATCTCATCAAGGCTATGGTTTTTCCAGTAGTCATGTGTGGATGTGAGAGTTGGACCATACAGAAAGCTGAGCACTGAAGAACTGATGCTTTTGAACTGTGGTGCTGTAGAAAATTCTTGAGAGTCCCTTGGACTGCAAGGAGATCCAACCAGTCCATCCTAAAGGAGATCAGTCCTGGGTGTTCATTGGAAGGAATGATGTTGAAGCTGAAATTCCAATATATTGGCCACCTGATGCGAAGAGCTGACTCATTTGAAAAGACCCTGATGCTGGGAAAGATTGTAGGCAGGAGGAGAAGGGGACAACAAAGGATGAGATGGTTGAATGGCATCACTGACTCATGAAGATGAGCCTGAGTAGACTCTGGGAGTTGGTGATGGACAGGGAGACCTGGCGTGCTGTGGTCCATGGGGTTGCGAAGAGTAGGACATGACTGAGCAGCTGAACTGAACTGAAAGTCAGTGCCCACGTTAAAAAAAATCCAAGTGGAAAGGTGAACAGGGGAAGTCTTGGCAACAACTCCTTGGTGGTTGTCTTCATGCAACTGTCTCCTTCCTATGGTTCAATAATATGATCCAATATATGCTAATGCCACTTGGACCCAAAGAGGTCTTTTTTTTTTAATTGGAGGCTAAAGATTTAATTGGCTTTGAGTGCTTTATTTCATGCATCGAACCTGGACTGATGATCTATGTCACATACAGTAATATACATGTTTCAATGCTATTCTCTCAAATCATCCCACCCTTGCCTTTTCCCACAGAGTCTAAAAGTCTGTTCTTTCGGACACAGACATGAGTCTGTGTCTCTTTTGCTGTTTCACATATAGGGTCATCATTAAAGTCTTCCTAAATTCCATACATTGGAGAAGGCAATGGCACCCCACTCCAGTACTCTTGCCTGGAAAATCCCATGGATGGAGGAGCCTGGTGGGCTGTAGTCCATGGGGTCGCGAAGAGTTGGACACGACTGAACGACTTCACTTTCACTTTTCACTTTCATGAATTGGAGAAGGAGATGGCGACCCACTCCAGTGTTCTTGCCTGGAGAATCCCAGGGACAGGGGAGCCTGGTGGGCTGCCATCTATGGGGTCGCACAGAGTCGGACACGATTGAAGCGACTTAGCAGCAGCAGCAGCAAATTCCATACATATGTGTTAATATACTGTATTGGTGTTTTTCTTTCCAGCTTACTTCACTCTGTGTGATAGGCTCCAGTTTCATCCACCTCGTTAGAACTGATTCAAATGTATTCTTTTTAATAGCTAAGTAATATTCCATAGTGTATGTGTACCACAGCTTTCTTATCCATTCATCTGCCTATGGACACCAAAGAGGTCTTGAGTAATAAAACTGTGCCTTTGTTGATCTTCTCTGCTCCTTAGTAGTACCCATTTCCCAATCCCCCCTTTTCTTAAACAGTACCCTGAGATGAGAGTTGATTTCCTCACTCCACTCTCAGCTCTTGGGATGGCCCCTGATTGTCCCTCGCTCATCAGTACATCTCATCCCCTTGGCCATAGGTCGAGTTCAGGTTGGACTCAGACAGGAGCCTATGATTCTTAGTTGATGTGAGTCAGACTTAGGACTTCTGCTCAACTTTGGGAGCAGAAAGATTTCCAGTGACATGACTTGACCTCTAATCAAACCAGCTGTAACTACTCAGTCCTGCTACTTAACTTCACTGTGCTTTCAATTTCTGCATTTCTAAAATGGAGATATACTATAATCTTCAATATATTTTAGTGAGTATTAATGAATTAATCCTTGTAAAATGATTAGACCAGGATCTGACACATACTTCGTGTTCAATAAATGCTGCTTGTTACTATCATTAATCCTTAGATGGTCAGTGATTGAGTGAATACATATTCTCTTTCATTTGAGCTAGCTTGTGTTGGGATTTCTGTTTTATGTAATAAAAAGTCCTACACTGTATAGTTCACTTAGGATGGGGGGCTATTCTCTTGTCACCCTTCCAAGGCTGCATAATACATATGTTCTCCATGTCATGCCACCCAGAAGAAGGGCATGGCTCATTAAGAAAGAGGCAGAATGCATCCATGTGTAATAAATCCATCATGTATTTCTGCATGGACCTCCAATCCTTTCTCTAGTAACTGTGCCAGAGTTGTTTACAGCATACTGGACATTGGCCCTCAGAAGTGTCTGGTGGCCCTGTTAAAATAGAAGTTACTGGGATCCACCCTCTGAGGCTTGGAATCAGCAAATCTGGGGTGACACCCATGAATTTACATTTCTAACAAGTTCCCAGATGATGATGTTGATCCTGCTGGTCCCTATCTACATTTAAGACCACTGTTTTAAACCATGGAATCTTACCTAGAGGGCATGATAGGGGCGTAAAGATGCCTGTCTCCTCTGGCATTCTGCGTAAATCATAAAGTAGCTGGTTGAAGATGAAAGTATTCACCAAATTAGTAACCTGATCATCATCTATCAGATTTGCTCTGTTAGCATTTGGTTAAACCATCTTTTCTGATTCTTCCTGTCTCTTTATGTCTCCCCTTTGTTGGGGTTGTTCAGTCACTAAGTCATGTCCAACTCTTTGTGACCCCTAGACTGCAGCACACCAGGCTTCCCTGTCCTTCACTAGCTCCTGGAGTTTGCTTAAGTTCATTGAGTTGCTGATGATGCTACCTCTAAACTAAATATAAAATCAATAAGACAAGTGCATCTGCTCTTATAGTCTACTGAGTGAGTAGAAGTGGTGAAAGCTATTGAGATAGAGTAGGAAAATGATTGGTTACAATAATTTATATACTTGGATGCAAATGTCCCATAACAAAGCCTCAAATCAATCTCTGTTATGTATACTAAAAGTCGAAGAAAGCTATTAACTATGCTGAATTAAGATTTATTTTCTGGCTTTTGTGAGTGATATTTATTTTCTTGCCAACTGCTTCGTAAGTGTTATCTGCAAAACTTATACAAATTATTGGGATATTTTAAGGGAGTGCTAGTAAGAGAAAGTCCTTTAAAACTCATAAAATGAGCAGCAGTTCATAAATCATAGAAAAATATATATAGAGTGTCTCGAACAGATTAATTTGAGATACTTTTGTTACTGAAATATCCTTATATTTTCTAACATTGCCTTTAAGACATGTCAGTTGAAAATCTTTGACCTGTTACAAAATTTTCAAAGCAGCCAAAGGTGTCATTCATATAAATTACATTGAATTAATAAACATCTTCTAATAATCTTCTCCCAATCACTTAAGTAGGAATTATTTTCAGTTTTACTTATTTAGTTTTGAATTGCTAGAACACAAAGAAACACTGAAACCAAAGCAATGTTTTTATTTTATTATCTTCTTTGTTTATTTGTTTTGGGTAATCTTAAGACTTAAGACATCCAGACAAATTCTTTTTCGTTTTTAAAAACAGAAAGAAAAGAAATAAAATTTCCATGCAAAAACCTCATGAGCAATGCTTTATCCCCACAGAAAATGTTAATGGCTTAGTAAAGCTACCCCAAATTTATGGGTTCATTTAAATATGGAATAAGGCTAAATGTAGTGGTACAAAAAGTACCACTAGACAAATAACAGAAAATTTTATCTTGATGTTATGCCCAATATATATTCACTCAGGTTAAGAGCTGCATAAAAGCAAAACAAAACCATACGGAGAGTTTTTGAATGAAGAGGAAAATGGAAAGCTAGATGTTGGCATTTCTCCATATTTCTCATTGCCATGCCCTGATTTATTTTATTCCTGTGTAGCAGTGAAAATATCACACTCTATAAAGCTTTGTTTTCCTTATTGAAATCAAAATAAAATTTCAAGCTATATGACAAAGGAATTCAAGGTTTGGAGGGGAGTTCATTTGTTTTTGTTCATCTCTTCTATATGTATATTGCAAAATAATTTAATCTAAATGATATTTTGAAATATTACTCTACTTATAAACTCTGAAATAGAAATTGATAACTTTTTCATATTACTGTAAAAACCTGCTAGAAAACTTAAATGAAACGAAAATAGATCTATTGACAATAATTTCAAAACAATGTCATGACAACAAATGTAAAGGTAAGGTTGAAGGTGGAGAAGGATGAGAGTATGCAGGACTCTTTAGGCACATGGAAGCTGTGATAGGTCATAAGTGGGGCAAAAAAACCCATCTTGGCTCTTGTATAGACAATTTATAGGCGCAAAATAGATGCGAAGTCAGCTGTAGTCCCAGATAGAGATGGAAAGTGGATGTATGTTGCTAAATGTAAAAATAAGAATGGTGAGGCAAATGGTAAAGAACCTACCTGCCAATGCAGGAGATGTAAGAGACATGGGTCTCTCCCTGGGTTGAGAAGATGCCCTGGAGGAGGGTATGGCAACCCACTCCAGTATTCTTGCCTGGAGAATCCCATGGACAGAGGAGCCTGGCAGGCTACAGTCCATGGGATCACACAGAGTTGGACATGTCCAAAGCGACTTAGCACGCAAGCACATTGTTAAATGTAAGTTGGATGTATGTTTGTAATAGCTGGGCCATGAGACCAATGTCCATCAATAGGGAAGGTCTCTCTATCAATTTCAAACCTAGTGTGAGGGGCTTCAAGGAGACTTTTAAAGGCTTCAGTATACACATACAATTAAAGATACATAGGAGACTGATGTCTTACATGCTGTTTAGAAAACAGAAAGGGGGCTTCCCTGATGGTAAAGAATCTGCCTGCCAATACAGGGGACATGGGTTCAATCCCAGATCTGGGAAGATTCCACATGCCCCAGGACAACAAAGCCCATGAGCCTCAGCTACTGAGCCCACATGCCGCAGCTGCTCGCAGCACACCTAGAGCCCGCGCTCTGCGGCGAGAGAAGCCAAGGCAGTGGGAAGCCGTGCGCCACACCTAGACAGTAGCCCCCACTTGCCGCAACTACAGGAAAGCTAGCGCAGCAACGAAAACCCAGCACGGTCATAAATAAATAAATAAAAATAAATCTTAAAAAAAAAAGAAAATAGAAGGGACTAGGAGATGGCCAATATGCTAATAAAAGAGCTGAAGGAGAAGAGGCTGCTTTGGAGGCAGTCTGTCCTCCTGGAGTCTACAGGGGCAAAGCCTAATGTATTAAGAGCCTCAAGACCAATTGTAAAACATGCACAACAGAAAGCAGTTGTGGAGTCGTAGGTCTTATCTCACAAGGTCATCGAGAGGCAGCGGTGGGATAGAAGGCCTCAGTGGGGAGAAGCTCAAGGAATCCTGATGTACTTAGGGTATGAGGAAGGTGTATGCAACCTGCAGGAGGAGAACATATCTCACACGAGGAAAGTACCAGTGAGAGGTCCTACAAAGGCCACACAAAAGCATCCTCAACCAGGGCAGTTTCAGACCCAGAAACCAAGACGTCAATCAGGTTAGGATAGTCCCAAATAAGAGTGTTTCTGTTCCCCCTCCCTCACCTCCCTTCCTCCCAAGAGTCAGAAAGAACTAGTAAAAGGGCAAGGAGTCGAATAACAAAGAAAAAAGAAAGCAAAGACAGTGCTCCCCCTGCAGAGATCCTAACTAGGGGAAAGTAAAAGCGTTAGTTGCTCCATCGTGTCTGACTCTGTGTGACCCCATGGACTGTAGCCCACCAGGCTTCTCTGTCCATGGGATTCTCCAGGCACGCATACTGGAGTGGGTTGCCATTCCCTTCTCCAGGGGATCTTCTCAACCCAAAAGGGCATACCTTTTACATTGGATGGACTTGGAAACATTATTATAAGGGACAAGCACTCTAATTTCTGATTTAGAAAGTGCTTTCAATTTAAAGTGACCATAAGAGAAAAATGATACTAACACTGTTTTCATAGCAACAGGCGATCCACTCCCACCACATTAAAGGGTAATGGGAGACAACGTAGAGGTACGCTGTCTACACGCATTCTTCTAGGTGTTCAGTGTGCCGATTACATTCTCAGAAACCTGACACTCAAGTTCAGCTTTGTGAATATCATCACAGTTATAAGAATTTATTTGATGTCTACCTATCCTACGAGAGCTGTCTTGTAGCTTTAACCCTAAAGCCTTCATTCAGTGCATCATTCTTACGTTAGATTTTTCATTTCATACTATTTTCTAGACACATCACATTTGATACATTTCTTCAAATTTTGCTTTTGCTATTGTTCCCATTCTGATATATCTGCATCTTCAACTCACAAAGCTAAAAAATATAAATATTACCTAACATAAAGTCCTTCTTAATCTTTCTTTCTCTATGAATTGTTTCTTAAAGCTCCATGCCCTGCTGGTCACTGCCTTCTCTGAGTTACTTTATATTCTCTTTTTCATATTTTCATGAGTTGGGTTATCTTCTCCACCATATTTTAAGGTCTTTTTAAATATAAATCAACTATTATATTGTTTTCATAGTCTACTGCAATTTAAAATGTTATTTATTTCCTCAAAAATTATTTTTTAGAGTCTACTTTGGGTCAGGCTGTGTGGATTAATATATATTTATAGATTTTTGAAATGATATAGTCTGTATGACATTTTGTACACAAAGTGGACTCTGTCAATTATGTTTCAAATGTGCATTTTATTTTGTCACCTTTAATTTATTTTTGTTTTATTTTATTCTGATGGAAAAGAAGCCCATATAACACTGTGCTGCATTTAAATTCTACAGACTTTATTGTTAAGCAGTTTCTCAGCTGCTGGGTCTGTGCATTCATTGTACATTTTTCAGATTGTTATTAGAAAAACAATGTTCAGTATTTGAAAAGTACCTGAAGCAAATTTTTTCTCTTCCCTTTCTTGACCCATTTCTTCATGATCTCTTCCTCTATTTTTCTTCTTTTGTTGTTTTTTTTAATTGTAGTTAAAAGATCATTATTTATAATCAACATCAGATGTCTAAAATAAATAACATCGACAATAAATGTATGCAAAATAATGGTTTAAAGAAAATCTACTAAAATGTTAACTAGTTGTGTGGCTATAAATTGCAACTCTTGAGCATTTATTCCTTTTTGTTTTTCTATTTTTGATAAAAAGTCCACAATGAACATGTATTCATGAAAAATAAAGATAAGCTTTAAGGGTTAATTTTGTGAAATGTATACTGTCCCCTTTCTTTTCATCAGATTCTATATCTAAATATATACCAAGCTTCCTTTTATTTTACAGTAATTGTATATGCACATAAATACAAAGGGAACTGGGAAACATTACTTTAGGGACATGACTAACTGTATTCTTATTATTTTAAAAGATTTTTTAATGAAACTCTCCTGTAATGTTTTAGTCCTCTGATGAACAAAACACTGAGTTAAGCCAAAACATTTTTTAATCAAGCACGTTCAAGAGAAAACCTGCCCACAGTGCTGATAACATAAAAAATGAATATTTAAGTCACTTAATGAATGCATTTAAAAATCCCTTTGGACATCTCAAAGGTATTTCTATAAGTGACAATACAAAACCACTTTAACTGGGTCATTTTCATAATTGTTTATATTAAGTGGGGTGCACTTAATATAATTTGTGTTTTCATCTCAATTTAAAAATACAAGTAAGCTTTCAATTCTATATACTGTTAAAAGAACATAAAACTAACTGTGTTGCTTGAGAAAAATCACAAAGTGTTAACATAATATGAGTGATTATTATCTGATGCTCCTTTCCAATGTATTATTAAGTTATATTATTTTAATTAGCTTTCAAAGTTTTTCTTAGTAAATCTTCTAAAGTCTAGTTTTAGAATAACCACAATTTCAGTATGTCTCTTACCTCTGAGCCCTCTTTCTCTTTGTTTTGCTTAGTTTTGTTTTGTTTTTTTTTTCTTAAAAAAATTTTTTTTTGGTCTGTGTTAAATTTCTATGTCTTTGAAGTCACTACCTGCTTTGAAGTTTAGCCTGGGAAAGTATTTTGTTTTGTAAGCCAAGAATTAATCTGGGAGAGATAATCATGATTATATGTGATAGTGTGAAGGATTCTTCATTCTAACATAAGTATTTTATGCATGTAAGTATTACCACTCACAGTTTTTTGTTTTGTTTTGTTTATTTTATTCCATCATGAGTATATACTACAATGCCTGCCTGCTTTCTCTCAAAAAGTTCTTCTTAATGCCGAGAAAAGCATTCAATACATTGAAATTCTGAACACACTAGAATTAAGAGCTGAAAAGCAAAGTTATAGGAGATAAAAACAAGTTGAGCTAACAAAACTGCAATGAAAACTATAAAAAAAAAGTATTAATGAAATTATTTAAAGGCATTCCTTAAAACATTTAAGAAGTATCATTTTCACTAGAGTAAAAAGATAAAAGGATTATTAGTACTGACAGATGATCTTTAAAATTTATATTTTTCACATTTTCTACAACTATCTAAATAGTAATAAGTCTAATGAACTAATATATTTCACTGTCTTACACTAATGAAAACCATGTATGTAACAACTCATTAATTCAACACATATCTCCCAGTTCAGTTCAGTTCAGTTGCTCAGTTGTGTCCGACTCTTTGCGACCCCAGGAATCGCAGCATGCCAGGCCTCCCTGTCCATCACCAACTCCCGGAGTTCACTCAGACTCACGTCCATCGAGTCAGTGATGCCATCCAGCCATCTCATCCTCTGTCGTCCCCTTCTCCTCCTGCCCCCAATCCCTCCCACCATCAGAGTCTTTTCCAATGAGTCAACTCTTCGCATGAGGTGGCCAAAGTACTGGAGTTTCAGCTTTAGCATCATTCCTTCCAAAGAAATCCCAGTGCTGATCTCCTTCAGAATGGACTGGTTGGATCTCCTTGCAGTCCAAGGGACTCCCAAGAATCTTCTCCAACACCACAGTTCAAAAGCATCAGTTCTTCTGTGCTCAGCCTTCTTCACAGTCCAACTCTCACAACCATACATGACCACAGGAAAAACCATAGCCTTGACTAGATGGACCTTTGTTGGCAAAGTAATATCTCTGCTTTTCAACATGCTATCTAGGTTGGTCATAACTTTCCTTCCAAGGAGCAGGCGTCTTTTAATTTCATGGCTGCAGTCACCATCTGCAGTGATTTTGGGGCCCAAAAAATAAAGTCTGACACCATTTCCACTGTTTCCCCATCTATTTCCCATGAAGTGATGGGACCAGATGCCATGATCTTTGTTTTCTGAATGTTGAGCTTTAAGCCAACTTTTTCACTCTCCTCTTTCACTTTCATCAAGAGGCTTTTTAGTTCCTCTTTACTTTCTGCCATAAGGGTGATGTCATCTGCATATCTGAGGTTATTGATATTTCTCTCGGCAATCTTGATTCCACTTGTGTTTCTTCCAGCCCAGTGTTTCTCATGATGTACTCTGTATATAAGTTCAATAAGCAGGGTGACAATATACAGCCTTGACATACTCCTTTTCCTGTTTGGAACCAGTCTGTTGTTCCATGTCCACTTCTAACTGTTGCTTCCTGACCTGCATATAGGTTTCTCAAGAGGCAGGTCAGGTGGTCTGGTATTCCCATCTCTTGAAGAATTTTCCACAGTTTATTGTGATCCACACAGTCAAAGGCTTTGGCATAGTCAATAAAGCAGAAATAGATGTTTTTCTGGAACTTTCTTGCTTTTCCAATGATCCAGAGATGTTGGCAATTTGGTCTCTGGTTCCTCTGCCTTTTCTAAAACCAGCTTGAACATCTGGAAGTTCACAGTTCACGTATTGCTGAAGCCTGGCTTGGAGAATTTTGAGCATTAGTTTACTAGCATGTGAGATGAGTGCAATTGTGTGGTAGTTTGAGCATTCTTTGGCATTGCCTTTCTTTGGGATTGGAATGAAAACTGGCCTTTTCCAGTCCTGTGGCCACTGCTGAGTTTTCCAAATTTGCTGGCATATTGAGTGCAGTACTTTCACAGTAAGAAAAAAGGGAAAATTAAGAAAAAGATGATATAAAATGAGAATTAAAAAGCAAAGATGAAAAGACTTCCCCTGATGGTCCAGTGATTAAGAATCCTCATTGCAATGAAGGGGAATGCTGTTTCAGTCCCTGGTTGGGGAACTAAGATCCCACACATCGCAGAGCTACTAAGCCCATAAACCATAACTAGAGAGTCCATGGGCCACAATAAAAGATTTGAACGTTGCAACAAAGAGCTTGCATGCAGGAACTAAGACCCAACACAGCCAAATAAATTTAAAAACAAAAATGAAGAGGAAATGAAATATTTAAAATTAGATGCTTAAGTAAAGAAAACTCCTCTAAATCTTGTCTTGAAAATACCCTCCAAATATCAAAAAGAACAAGAAGCAGAAGCACAAATTCCCTATTTCATGTAAGTATTACTAGAAGTCAGGAGACATCTGTAACCCCTTCCACAATAGATTATAAGCTTAGAAAGCATATAAAGAAATGGAATATGCTTTAGCAGAGGGGAAGAGCATTCAAAGTCAAGTGATTAAGACAGAGAATCCTGATGCAAAATAAGTCAGTTTGTATTCAGATACCCCCAAAGCCTCAGTAATGGGAGATATCAGGTATTTCAGAAGGTAGGCATGTCAGGAATTTGAAGTCTACAGGAATATCTATGAATCTTTAAAAAAGTACAATAGGACTCCATCTGCCTCCTCTCAGTGCAATTAGGTAATTACCCCTCAGGCACATTGCAGAAACAAGAGAAACTGAACCTGATTTATGTCTAGGTTGGAAAACAAAACCCAAGACAATTCTGGAGTAAGACAGAAGACAATTTCAGAGTGGTAATGGGGGAAGGTAAGATAGGATTTAGTAAAAATCTACATAGTCTATCGTGAGCTACACAGCTCCAAATTTGACAGCTACACAGCCAGCTGTCAAATTTACAGCCTCAGAGCAGGAGTCTAGAGACTCTTTCCTGGAAGCAATTAAACCATCCAACAAAAATCCCATAGGTCCATCAGTCCAAAGGATAAATCTGTCCCAACACAAGAGCTTCTAAGCCCTTTATTGATGCTTCACTCTTGAATGTATATTGATTATCAGAGAATGTTAAAAGACAATCTGAAACATGAGAGACAATAAACAAAACTACCTGGGAAGTTTACTTCACAGAAAGCTAAAATAATTTATGGGGGTGGGGAGGGGAGAAGATTTTGAAGAAACTGTATAAATAAATATTCTCAAAAGATGAGATGCTTTTACTTTTATGAAAGATTAGGATTCCATGAAAATAGGAATAATATGAAACAAAAAAGTGTCCTGGAAATGAAAAATGATACCCAAATAAATATCCAATGAAAGGGTTAGAACATAAAGTCAAGGAAATCTCTTAGAAAAAAATAGAAAAAGGAAACAAAAATAATGGTAAACAAAATCAAAAGAATAAAACTGCAATATTGATCCAAGATGCCCCACATTCAACAAGTACCTATTACCAAAAGAATTAATAAAGAAGAGAGTGGGGAGAAAATTGTTTCCTCCCTCAAAAAAAAAAAAATTAAAAGAGAGAAATATTTCCCAGAATGTGGTAAAATAATCTGTGTATAGGAAGGGCCAACTGACTGCTCAAGAAAATTAAAATTGTGCAGGGAGAATTTTTCCACTTTTTAAAAAAATAAAATTACATGAAAGTACTAGGAATGGGTTTCTCTGCTATAACATTAGATGCTAAAAGACAAAGCTATGCATTCATAATTCTTTGAAAATAAATTTTAACCCTAAATTCTATAGATAGCCAAAATATTAATCAAATGTAAGGTAAAAATACTTTTTCAAATATTAAAAACTCAAAAAGTGCATTACTCTTTTTCCTTTTTTCAGGAAGCTATTTAGGAAAATTCTCTTGTAAAATGTGTGATTAAATACAAAAGAAGAAAACATGAGTCCTGAGAAACTGAAGTCAAACATGAGAGATATACAAAGGAAATTCCAAAGTCAAAGAGAAGCCTAGATGGATGGATGGTTTCAAGAGAAATGTCATTCAAAAAAGTAAACAAAAGATTATTTAACAAGTTTAAATTGTAGAAAATCTACTGAGAAACATTTTGGAGAACTATTGCAAGGGGTAGAAAACTTAACTTGTGATTCAAAGAAACCAAATAAATGAAAAAATATAAAGCAATGATTAACTCTAGGAAAAATTTTAAAGTGTAAGAAAAGAACTTATTTGTATCATTTAATGAAGCAATGAAAAATCTGCATAGTCATAACAATAATTCTATGTATTTTACAAATTGAGTTATAAATATACTGATCAGATGTGGGAATTATAATGAGAATGTAAAAGAACTAAAATCTCTACCAATTTTGAGAAAGCAAATATGAAGTATCTAAACTGAATGAACCAAGAACTACCAATACTTTGACAGTATTTAGGAATATGTAAGTAAACACCACAAAATAGTTTAAAAGTTGAAAATAGTTGTCTTTAATGAGTGGTAAAAGCCAAGGAAACTATGAATAAGAGGGGCCTCTGGTTTTATTTGTTTGTTAAGTCTTTTTAAAATTATGTGCATGTTTTAATTTGGTAGTTTAAAAAGTCAATAGAATTAGAATTTTAAAGGATATTTAATGTACTTTGACCACATAGTATACATAGAAAGTGGAAAACACAACAGCTAAATCTTCTATTTTCTACAAGTTTTCTGACTGTGCTAGGCTTTTAACCAGCACGTCAACTGTTACTGAATCACCAGCAATTTTGTTAACACATTTCCTCTTCAAGTCCCCAATCCCAGGACAGGCACAAGTCCAGATTGTTTAGGAAGTTCAATCTGGTAAACGTCGACAGAGGTCTTAGATGTCTCTATAAGATATTCATGAGTAAACTGAGTTAAATTAAATGAATAATTTAATACACATTTCTTTGGAGAGCTTTACACAACATGTGCCTTTCTGAGTATATTTATAAATGATGAACAGTCTATAAGAACATTCAGCTTTTTCCTCAGATATTCCTACACTTCCTAAACTGCCAAGGGATCCCGGATTCCCTCTGCCAGACAAAATACTTAATATTTTACGTTGATTTCCATTAAGCTATCTTTTAACAGTTAGTACATGCCAAAATCTCCAGCAGATCAGTTACACATACTATTTCCTTTCATCTCTATAATCCTGTGAGATAAGCACTAGAATAGAGACTCAAAGAACTTACAGGACCATGGTGGTTGCACAATGAGCATAGAACACAGACTAGACTTTTTGCCACTTGTTCAGAAAAAGGTAGAAATTTTTTTTTAACCAGTACTTAATGTCATAAGGTTTCAAAATAGTTGTTGAGTAATCTAGATCTGTAATTTAATGTCAACAGAGATTAAATGTTACTTTTAGTCAGAAGATTTATTACATCCAATTTGATAGATTTAGTCTGTTTATGCCTCTGAATACTAACACAATCAAATCTAAAGAAGTAAAATGATGACTCAAGGGATTATTAATTTTTAATAGAGTTCCAAACTAAAGCTTCTACATGCTGAAGAATCTGGAGGAACATGTAGTGATGTCTACAGCATACTTTGAAATACATCAAAAAGTGACATGGATGGCTGGAGGAATAGAAAAAATTGATAGATGGCTAAAAACATGACAAAACAAGTATAGTAAAATGTTGATGGTAGAGGATATTGATGTTCACTTACAATTCTTTTAACTCTCTATTTATTTGAAAACTCTCCACGATAAAATATTAGAGGAAGAAAAAAAAAAAAAACTAAAGCATCTAGATCACACTGTTTGGTAGAAATGTGAGTACCACAGTTTTGAATCTATATAATTTGACTTTAAAATTATATACAATTTTAATTTTTTTAGTAGCCGCATAAAAAAGAGAAAAAGAAACAAGCAGAATTAATGCTAATATCCATGGTGTATTTTGGAATGCACCCCAAGTTACTGAGGAACACGTGCTTTGCCAAGAAGCACAAGAAGAGCCTGAAGAAGATGCAGGCCACAATGCCAAGGCCATGAGTGCACGTACTGAGGCTACCAAGGCTCTTGTGAAGCCCAAAGAGGTCAAGCCTAAGATCCCAACAGGCGGCAGCTGCAAGCTCAGTTGACTTGCCTACGTGGCTCATCCCAAGTTCAAGAAGCGTGCTTGTGCTCACATCGCCAAGGGTCTCGGACTCTGCTGACCAAAGTCCCATGCCAAGGCTCAAACCAAGGCTAAGGCACCTGAGGCTCCAGCTTAGGCTGCCAAAGATGCCCAGACCCCCACCAAGGTTCCAGAGTAGAGACCTTCTTCATCTGCCGGTGTGAGGACAGAAGGAATCATGTGAGCCCTGGGCTGCTGTCTGTATGGGGTTGATGCCCTCCTGTGCTATTTGTACAAATAAATCTGAGATAGAAAAAAAATAGTATATTTTATTTAACCCAATACATTCTTTTTTTTTTTTTTTGACCTCACCCAGGTGGCATGTGGGATCTTAGTTCCTGAATCAGGGATGGAACCCCTGCTCCCTGCAGTGGAAACACAAAGCGTCAAAGACTGGACCACTAGGGAAATCCCTAACCCAATACATTCATTTGTTATTTTCAATAGGTAATCAATAAAAAAATATTAATGAGATTTTTTTCATAAGAAAACTTTAAAATCTAGTGAGTATTTTCCATTTGCAGCACATCTCTACTCAAATTAACATTTCACTATGCCTAAGAGCTACTTGTGGCTATCTGTTAGCACTATTCTGTTAGCACTACTAGTAAATACACTTGCTGTCATGTTCATAAACTCATTTTAAGCAGTTTCATAAAGCAAACATAGAGATAAAAATAATTTCATAGGAGAATTATAACATAATAAATTATGACCACTTAATAGTAGGTCTTGACCAAAAAGAATTTACTTAGAAGTTGTATATATTTCAAAATATATATTCAAATAAGTTTCTTCTGTTGCTTATTCTTGGGAGTAATCCAATTGGTAGATGAGTATAGGATAAAAACCTATAAATCACACTTTTAAAAAAATACAATCCTTGCCTCTCCCTATTATTCCTTATCTTTCCATGTGTGTGTTAGTCACTCAGTAGTCTCTGACTCTGTGACCCATAGATTGTAGCACTCCAGGCTTCTCTGTCCATGGAATTCTCCAGGCAAGAACACTGGAGTGGATTGCCATTTCCTTCTCCAGGGGATCTTTTTGACACAGGGATCAAACCCCAGTCTCCCGCATTGCAGGCAGATTCTGTACTGTCTGCGCCACCAGGGAAGCTCATGTAACCCCCTTTTCCATAGTTACACACAAAACAGTGCATATAAAGAAAAAAAACTGTTTTCCAAATTTTAAGAAATATTTTATCAGGTTGTGGCATTTTCCTCAGCATTTTCATAATTTTTCTCTTTTAAACCTCTGATAATATACTTCTGATTGCTAATATCACAGCACACTTCATAAATAAAAGTGGAAATACAAATGCTGACACTGCATGTTCAGTTCAGTTCAGTCGCTCAGTCGTGTCTGACTGTTTGTGACCCTATGAATCGCAGCACGCCAGGCCTCCCTGTCTGTCACCAACTCCCTGAGTTCACCCAAACTCATGTGCATCGAGTCGGTGATGCCATCCAGCCACCTCATCCTCTGTCCTCCCCTCCTCCTCCTGCCCCCAATCCCTCCCAGCATCAGAGTCTTTTCCAATGAGTCAACTCTTCGCATGAGGTGGCCAAAGTACTGGAGTTTCAGCCTCAGCATCAGTCCTTCCAATGAACACCCAGGACTGATCTCCTTTAAGATGAACTGGTTGGATCTCTTGTAGTCTAAGGGACTCAAAAGAGTCTTCTCCAACACCACAGTTCAAAAGCATCAGTTCTTCTGTGCTCAGCTTTCTTCACAGTCCAACTCTCAAATCCATACATGACCACAGGAAAAATCATAGCCTTGACTAGATGGACCTTTGTTGGCAAAGTAATGTCTCTGCTTTTGAATATGCTATCTAGGTTGGTCATAACTTTCCTTCCAAGGAGCAAGCGTCTTTTAATTTCATGGCTGCAGTCACCATCTGCAGTGATTTTGGAGGCCCAAAAAGTAAAGTCTGACACTCTTTCCACTGTTTCCCCATCTATTTCCCATGAAGTGATGGGACCAGATGCATGATCTTCGTTTTCTGAATGTTGAGCTTTAAGTCAACTTTTTCACTCTCCTCTTTCACTTTCATCAAGAGGCTTTTTAGTTCCTCTTCACTTTCTGCCATAATGGTGGGGTCATCTACATATCTGAGGTGATTGATATTTCTCCCGGCAATCTTGATTCCAGCTTGTGCTTCCTCCAGCCCAGCGTTTCTCATGATGTACTCTGCATATACATTAAATAAGTAGGGTGACAATATACAGCCTTGACATACTCCTTTTCCTATTTGGAACCAATCTGTTGTTTCATGTCCAGTTCTAACTGTTGCTTCCTGACCTGCATATAGGTTTCTCAAGAAGGAGGTCACTGCATGTAGATGAAACTATTTCTCTGTTGTTTGGAGACTAGTCATGTTCCTGGCATAGATGCAATTCTAGGATTAGAGATACATAAACTATTGATCTTTTCCTATAGGATGAGATTGTTAGCTTAAATCTTAATGATCACAAAATAAAAAGTCTCTTCTGCAACATATGTAACAGTAAAATTTTAGTGAAAAGTTTTCATCTATTTCCTTAGTGACTTGAAGCAAATATAATTAGAATCCTCAAATTTCTCACTAAATGAGAAAATCAATATCAATCTTTAAATACAGTTGTTTAGTATGATATATTAAGGTTAATATGACTTAACCTATTCAATGAGATAATAATCAATCAGGGAACAAAATACATCCCCATTAAACTTGAAGCTAAAAGCCATGTGCACCCAATGACTGGATGTTAGGGTACCAAGGCCTGACCACCTTGTTTTATTCAGACAACTCTGAAGGGCCATCTCTACTCCTGCTGCTGCTAAGTCGCTTCAGTCGTGTCCGACTCTGTGCGACCCCATGGACTGCAGCCTACCAGGCTCCTCCGCCCATGGGATTTTCCAGGCAAGAACACTGGAGTGGGGTGCCATTTCCTTCTCCAATGCATTAAAGTGAAAAGAGAAAGGGAAGTCGCTCAGTTGTGTCCGACTCTTAGCGACCCCATGGACTGCAGCCCACCAGGCTCCTCCGTCCATGGGATTTTCCAGGCAAGAGTACTGGAGTGGGGTGCCAGTGCCTTCTCCGATCTCTACTCCAGAGTTCCCTAAAGCATCACCTCTGGTTTCTGCTGCAGCTCAGCAGAGTTCACACTCTTCTTTCCACACTCACTTCCTTCACTCTCTTACAGACATTTCTAAGAGTGTTTCCTGATAAACTTCATGCATAAAAATCTCCACTTCAAATAACACAAACAAATTTATTTATAAAACAGAAACAGACTCACAGACTTAGAAAACAAACTTATGGCTACCAGGTGGGAAGGATTGGGGATGGGGAGGGATAGTTAGGGAGTTTGGGATGGACATGTACACACTGCTATATTTTAAATGGATAACCAACAAGGACCTACTGAATAGCATAGAGAAGTCAATGTTATGTGGCAGTCTAGATGGGAAGGGAATCTGGGGGAGAACAGATACATATATATGAATGGCTTAGTCCCTTTGCTGTCCACCTGAAACTATCACAACATTGTTAATTGGCTACACTCCAATATAAAATTAAAATAAAAAAAAAAATCTCCAGCTTAGAGTTTGTTTTCAGCAATGGAGGTATTTGACTGATTCTGGCCAATCAGGCTGTCATCCTAAAAGATAGAACATACCAGCACCTATGAAGTACTATTTCCAAAATATTCATGCCAGTTTAAAGGAAATGCAGATGATAGAGGAGCAAGCTAAATTTTACCCTGAATAAGCAATCAGAAAATTTTCACTGTGAGAAATTCTACAAAATAATCAACCAGATTTTTTTCAACAGATAAATAGTCAGGAGAAAGTGGTGAGTAGGTTGTGGGAGAGTGAGGGGAGGCAGACTGGGAAAGACAGGGAGAAGGAGTGGGAGAGAGAGACACAGATACTACGAGGTGCCACAAATGGACAAGACTTAAATGATGTATCAATCAATTACCTTGTGGAGACTTTATTTTAATCCATATTTAATATTTTAATCCATATTTAAACTGTATTTGTGAGATAACTGGAAACTTGGTGTTTGATAATATTAAATACTTATTGCTAGTGCCTGGGTGTGACTGTGTTATTAAAGCTATATGATTTATAAAAGGGTCCTCGTCTTCTATTGCTATCTGCTAAAATATTTACAGATAAAATGATAGGATGTCAGGAATTTTCTTTTAAATAACACAATGGAAGGAAGTGGGTGGGAGTATAAGATGAAACAAGATTAGACCTGAGTAATGACAGTTAAACCATGAAATAGGATCATGGGGAATTATTTAACTACCTATTTACTTTTCTATATGTTTGGAATGTTTTATAGTAAAAGCCTCTTAAAACTGAAAAAATAATTACAAATGGATTTAAGAAATATGTCAGTTTTGCCTTAATCCTATCACAAGCAAAACAACAAAAATCAGTATGATGGTTAAAGACAACTGTCTCCCATGCACTGAGTCAGGGATGGTGGGGACTGGTGGAGACTGCGGCAGACATGAGAATGAGTGCCCATTGCAAGAGGCAGGAGTGTGACTCAGGCTAAAGCTATTTATAGCAGCAAAGTCAATGATAATGCATCTTCTGGTGCTTTCAGAAAAGATGTAAATAGAGAAGAAAATGTCTTTACTGTTAAATGCCAGCAACTAATTCAATTTTTTTTAAAGTCACTCTGTGGGTAAGTATTACATGGATCAAACAAAATGAGATATTTTGCATCCTCTCTTTTAGTTGATAATGAGCCGTCATAGCACCTAAGCAACTGGCTTCCTCATCACCTGTAGAGGAGTCATAGGTTATAAAACACCAAGCACTTAAGTCTCATGGAACATTGCCAGGAACTCCTTGTTTGGTTTACGTGCTTTTGAGTCACTCCATTTGCCTCATGTCCAATTTCTCTTTCTATTCCCAGTTTCTCCAGACTGATCCTTTGGCTAGAAAAACTGCTTGACTTTCAACTCCAGATATCCTCCTAAATACTATATTAATCAGATCTTCAGCATCTCAGGGTCCAAGGTAGCTCCACTTTCAGCAAAAAGAAAAAAAAAAAAGTATAAATTCCTATCCCTGTCCAGAACCACAGACACCCAGCTTGTCCAGGAGGATTGTTTGGTAAGAGATTGATTTGTAGTTGCTGCATGCATGTTTGCTAAATCACTCAGTCGTGTCTGACTCTTCGCCACTCCATGGACTATAGCCCGCCAGGCTCCTCTGTCCATTGGATTTCCCAGGCAAGAATACTGGAGTGGGTTGCCATCTCTTCCTCCAGAGGATCTTCCCAACCCAGGGATTGAATCTGTATCTCCTGTGTCTCCTGCATTGCAGGAAGATTCTTTACCCCTGAGCCACCAGGGAAAACCCCCTGTAGTTATACTAAAAATTAACATAACTTTACTAACAAAAAATGTTTTCTTCATTCTCATTCATGACTAGCTTCTCCTTGCCTTTACTAAATGCTGAAGCCCTTTAGATAATCACATGCCATTTGTTTATAATTCATATCCCACTGGAAAATCACTATCTGGCTGAGTATAAACACATCTAACATTTGACCATCAAACTGACCCAGCCACTTCCTCCGAGTCCACATGTATGAACAGTGACATAATAAGCTCTTGAATACCATCTCACTAGTACTTCCAATTTGTTTGCTATTCTTAAGCCTGGACATAGTTGTGTAAATGTTGATGTAAGTTAGGTTTAATTTATCTAAATGTTGCTCTTTGTAATAAAACTTTGTATACAGATATTAGGTGCTTAAAATGTCACTAATAAAAAGAGACATAAATTTATAGTAGTATTTTCTAGCAGGATTTTAAAAAATATTGCCAGGTTCATTAAAGAAAAGTTTAATAGAATTAATTCCCTATAGCTATTTCTCCACCATTCCACATCCCTCAACCTTGCCATGTGTAGATCAAAGATGAACCAACATTTTTATGTATTGGACTAGTTGGGGCACAACAGAATGAGATTAATAAGTTTGATCAACATCTATGGCATTTTAAATATTTCACTGTCTAAATATATATAAATAAAATGAGTTGGAACCTTCTGTAAAATATACTTTGCTTACGATAAAAGGGCATTTAGATTATCTATTTTGATAATTGTCTCAACAATAGAAAGAAAATATTTAAATTTTGCTTAAATTACAAGTCATTTATTAATTGGTGGTCATTCATTTAATCTCCAGAGCCCAGCTATGAGGCCTTGGTGCTCTCCCATTGCCTGATGTTTAACAAGTATGGCAGCTTCCAGCAAACCCTAAACAAGTCTTAGTTCGTGTCTCATTTAGAATTAGTGTTCATAGGTGTTTCTCCCCGTTTAGTATTTTTTTTAAAAAGTTATTTAAAAAAGCAATGTTTTGTATAAAAGAGTCTCAAAAAATAATTACAGAACAAGGTCAGTGGAAAACCCACTAACACAATTTTGCGTGTGCAGTGGTGTGTATGTGTGTGTATGTGTGTTCTGATATAATTAGCTTGTAAATGTGTTAAGTTTATTTCTTATTTTCCTAAAAGAATTCAATTCTCTTCTTATTTTGTTAGATAAAGCTAGAAAAGTCTCTACTCAAATAAATCCTAGAACTGTAGCAATTTAACTGTCCATACATTTAAACTAAACTGTTTATCGGATCATGTACTTAAAATTAGGCAAAAGAAAAAGAAACTATTATACAAAACAGGATGTGTCAGAAAAGAGACGTCTTTAGACTTCATTAGGGCGTCTGAGGGATTTAGTTATTTTCTGTGCACTAAGACTCAGAAAATGCATATCTACTTGCAGTGAGGTAGCTTGTTCAGTTGCTAAGTAATGTCCAACTCTGTGACCCTGTGGACTGCAGCACACCAGGCTTCACTGTCCATCACTATCTCCCCGAATTTGTTCCAACTCATGTCCACTGAGCCAGTGATGCCATCCAACCATCTCATCCTCTGTCATCCTCTTCTCCTCTTGTCAATTTTTCCCAGCATCTTTTCCAAAGACCTTTCCCAGGGTCTTTTCCAAAGAGTCAGCTCTTAGCATCAGGTGGTCAAAATACTGGAGCTTCAGCATCATTCCTTCCAATGAATATTCAGGGGTGATTTCCTTTTAGGATTGACTGGATTGATCACCTTGGTGTCCCTTGGACAAGAGCCCTCTCAAGAGTCCTCCAGCACCACAGTATGAAAGCATCAGTTCTTCGGTGCTCAGCCTTCTTTATGGTCCAGCTCTCATATCCATACATGACTACTGGTAAAACCACACCTTTGACTATATGGACTTTTGGTGGCAAAGTAATGTCTCTGTTTTTTTATATGGTGTCTAGGTTTGCCTAAGCTACCTCTGGTTTTTAATACACTGTCTAGATTTCCTGACATGAGGTAGCTTAGGCAAATAAAAGTGCACCTTTTGGCAAGAATCATATCATTTATTATGAAAGCATGATTTCTTTTATGCTGATTGAAAGTTATGAATGCTTTTCATTACTTTTAAAAGGGGAAATACATCATTAATACCTAGAATGTTCAATTAAATCAGTTGACAAAGCTTTTAGAGACTTTGGGTTTAGAAATCAAAGGACTGATATATATACACTACTAAGTATAAAATAGATAACTAATGAGAACCTACTGCATAACATAGGGAACACTGCTCAACACTGCCACTGCTTATGTGGCAGCCTGGAGGGAGGGGAGTTTGGGGGGAAATGAATGCATGTGTATGCATGACTGAGTTGCTTGCTTTGCTGTGCACCAGAAATGATCACAACATTGTTAATCAGCTATACTATAATATAACATAAAAAGTTTAAAAAAATGTTCAGCATCATAGATATAGTCTAATACAGAATACAATTTCCCCTGGAGACTAGAAAACCGAAATTACAAACCAGAGTAAATTAACTCTGAACCAGTTCTTCTTTTCCACTGATATAGGGGAAAAGTTGTTTTTTCCAATGATTCCTCCTGGTTAAAATTAGTCCTTTTGGATTTCAATGACGTAATTCACATTTTTAGAAAGTATTGTGATTGACTCCCTAACATCCATTGCAAATCAACTGCACAGAGTAGCAGTTGTTCAGCTGGGGAATTGTTAATTCAAGAGTTGGGTCTGCTCTAGCTAAGGATAATCCCATTTTCCTTGCAGGTAAGTGGTTTAGAATGACCTGATTCTAGCCATTTGGATATTAAGAGGTTAATGGGCCTTTCTTGAAAAGATTCCTCTTTACTCAAGGGCAGTAATGGAAAACTATTCTGTCTTTGTCTCACAGAATGTGAATTTGAAGCAAGTGGCTCCACGGGCAATTGGCAGCCATCTTGAGAGCATGAGGCATGCATGAGACCCTGCAGACGAATCTGATGTTGACAATGCAAAGCTGAGAGGAGAGCAGAGAAATATTGCCAAAATCCTAATTAAATTGTGCTCAAGTTTTACTTCTGGATTTACAGTTAGGTGAGCCAAAATAATCCTTTATTTAGTCAGATTAGATTGATACCCAGATACTTTCAACCAAAAACATCCTACCTGAGAAAGCATTAGTCCTTCTGTCCTTTATCCTCCCCACGCCACACCAAGAACTCAAGCTACAAGATTAGTGTTTGTTCTCTAAGAGCAGCGAACAAATGTCTTCTCTACTCTGGAGTTCTACAATGAAAACTCTTCTCTTTTTTAGTTAAAATATGTATGAGTCTACCTAAGTATACCAAAACACCAGGTAGCTTTTATATATTAGTTACCTGAATGAAAATTTTTAGTGAATGATAAGACGTGTTCCACTAAAATACCAGAGCTTCCCTGGTGGCTCAGACAGTAAAGCGTCTGCCTGCATTGTGGGAGACCTGGGTTCGATTCCTGGGTCAGAAGATCCCCTGGAGAAGGAAATGGCAATCCACTCCAGCACTCTTGCCTGGAAAATCCCATGGATGGAGGACCCTGATAGGTACAGTCCATGGGGTCGCAAACAGTCAGACACGACTGAGAGACTTCACTTCACATTCCACTAAAAAGGAAGGACAAAGATGACCAAGTCCACTTCTTAAAGAATGCATTAAAAAAATGATCTCATCCTCAATAGATTACCCATAGTCTATTGTCTTACCAGTAAACATTTTCCCAAAATGGAATAGATATTTAGATGAGTCAAGAAGTTGAATAAACAGAAGCATGAGTTTTCAACATGATGCTAAAATAACTTGGTTGGCATTGAAATCACTACACGAGTCTCTATTTCTCTTACTTTAACTTCTATGTCCTTCTCTCTTCAGAAAAATATATCAAAACAGCAAGATAATATCATTTCTAAAATATCAGCTACAATTAATGTCCCTCTTGGCCCTTTCTTGTTTGTATCTTTCCTGTCACATGTGCATGGCAAGGGTTAATGCCAGTAAATTCCTGCTATGAATTTAATCTGACATTCAGAACTCCTCCCCAACCAATATCAATTTCTCATTCCTAGCTTGTATCTTTAAAGTGTGTATCTGCAACTATCTTGAGGGGGAGTGGGCAGAGCTGAGAGAACATAGTAATGGAGAAATTCAAGTCTTGACAAGTTGCAAATTTTCATGGATGTTCTAAGCCAGTGAAATAAGATTTCAATATCGAGGGCTTGTCAAAATGCATCACCTATACTAAAGACCAAAAATGGAATTAGAAAAATCATAAGCTAAGATTTCCAAAGTTTTTTGGATATCAGAAACACTCCAAAAAGTAATATAATAATATTTATGCATTAAGAACAAATATATAATGAAGTTTATGCAAAAATATCAAATATTGAAATTTAAGAGGAAAAAAACTCAGAAAAAAAAAATGCAGAGGGTGCATTTGGCACCTCAGAGACATAAACGTTTTGTGTGTTGGCCTGGGCTGCAAGGAAACCATTCTCAGAAAGGTGTCTGAGGATTTCCAGAGGAATTGCTGATGGTAGCAGATGACACTCAGTCACACAGTAACTAGAAGGGAGTGTGAGGTGGACAATGGCTTCATGAAATGTGCTCCCAAAGAAAGGTAGCAACCTGTGGGGACTGTGCCACTAAACAGTTGTGTACCTAGGCACACAGGGTTCAGAACGAAACATGGAAGGACTTCCCTGGTGGTCCAGGGGCCAAGACTCTGTGCTCCCAATGCAGGGGCCCTGGGCTCAATCCCTGGCAGGGAACTAGATCCCACGTACCACAGCTAAAGATCCTGCAGGCCACAACAAAGATTGAAGAGCTCACGTGCGGCAAAACAACTAAGACCCAGAGCAGCCAAATAAATAAATGCAACTAAATATTAGAAAAAAGTGGAAATGATTTTTGAAGGAGCATGATGGGGAAGAAGGAACCTCAGACGAGCATCTGGTATATCGCAGTAGCTTGCAGATTCCTATTCAAGTCTAAGTTTTCTCACATGCCATTAAAAAAGCAGGCAGTTGGATCAGGGATTGCTTCACCAAGCTAAATATAATGTCATAGTAAACCCCTTCATGGGAGATATTTCCCCATCAAATTTCAAGTCACAATTTGAAGATTTTGGGCAACTGGCACACACCAACCACGATGCTGCTGAGAATGAAACCAAGATGATTTTCAGTTTCTGACAGACGGTCTCCACTTAGAACTAGTGTTTGTGTCCCCAGGGTACTTGCATGGTGATAATAAAGTGAATCTTTATGTTACCATTTATTGGATACTAGGGATTTGCTGTGGAGAAGGCAATGGCACCCCACTCCAGTACTTTTGCCTGGAAAATCCCATGGATGGAGGAGCCTGGTAGGCTGCAGTCCATGGGGTCGCTAGAGTCAGACACAACTGAGCAACTTCACTTTCACTTTTCACTTTCATGCATTGGAGAAAGAAATGGCAACCCACTCCAGTGGTCTTGCCTGGAGAATCCCAGGGACGGGGAAGCCTGGTGGGCTGCCGTCTATGGGGTCGCACAGAGACATGACTGAAGTGACTTAGCAGCAGCAGCAGGGATTTGCTGATGTTTAAGGATGAGGGACTGGGACTGTGATAGACTTACAGGTCCTATTAATTCTTAGATTCTTTACAAAGTAGGGATGTAGAAATTGTGAGATTGGATTGATGCAGCTAATTTCAGCTAATGTACTGAAAGAACTACATGCCTACTACATGCTTGAGGTTTCAGTTTCAAAAGTTTAGTTGCTTGAAGGTCAACATAACTGACATTGTTCAAGGATCAATTATTAATATACACAAGAAAAGTGTTTTTTCAGAGTAGCCTCATGAAGATGGGAGTAGGATTGCCCTGAAATTTTCTAGTCTCCTCCACATGTGTAGTTAACACGTGTGAGTAATAAGGCCAAGTCAAGGGAGCAAAATCATAAATCATTTTCTAATCTCTTTCTCCACATACACACAGACACACACATACAAATTTCAGCCCAGGCCAATAGAATAGAAACCAAGGAAGAATATGTGCCTTATCTTATTGGTGGTGGGTTTCCCAGGTGGCACGGTGGTAAAGAATCCACCAGCCAATGCAGGAGACACAGAAGGCATGACTTCTATCCCTGGGTTAGGAAGAGGTCCTGGAGAAGGAAATGGCAACCCACTCTGGTATTTTTGCCTGGAAAATTCCATGGACAGAGGACCTGGGCAGACTAGAGTCCATGGAGCCCCAAGGAATACATAGTACCATTTCCTCCATCACCAGATTACATAAATCCAGGAATCCACAGATAGGTGGAAGGGATCCCTCCCACTATTGTATCATCCTCTGAATTTTGTGTCTGTCCTTTGAAGCAAAGTTCTTGACCATAGTTTCATTCTTGATTATGACTACAGCTCCCACTGGACTTCCCTCAAGGCTCAGATGGTAAAGAGTCCACCTGCAATGCAGGAGACCTGGGTTCAATCCCTGGGTAGGGAAGATCCCCTGGAGAAAGGAATAACACCCACAATGTGGGTGTTAGTTATACTACCTCCTCCAGTATTCTTGCCTGGAGAATTCTGTGGACAGAAGAGCTTGGTGAGCTGCAGTTCATGGGGTTGCAAAGAGTCGGACATGACTAAAGTGACTTAGGACACACACACACACACACACACACACACACACACACACACACACACACATAGCTCCTACTAGGCAGCTCCTGCTCCAAGAATAATATTTTACTCCCTTTGTCTTTTCAATTTTAGCTTCCCACAATTGCTAGTCACTCCTGCTCTAAAGTCCTCACTCAGAGTAAAAGCCAAAGCTGTTGCAAAAAGCCACAAAAACCTACACAAAAACCTGTTCTGCGGGTTTTCCCTGTGGTGTCTCAGATCTCATCCCCCCACCCCACCTCTCCCTCACTCCCTCCATTCCACTTACATAGACCTCTTTGCCTGACACCCTCTGTCCTGGGGTGTGTGTGCTTACTCTGCTCTCCATGTGAAATGCTTTTTCCATGATGATTGGGCTGTGCATCTATACAGTCCAGTGGAGAAAGAGATGATGAGAGACATTGCTGCTGCTGCTGCTGCTAAGTCACTTCAGTAGTGTCCAACTCCTCGTGACCCCATGGACTGCAGCCCACCAGGATCCTCTGTCCATGGGATTTTCCAGGCAAAAACACTGGAGTGGGTTGCCATTTCCTTCTGCAATGCATGAAAGTGAAAAGTGAAAGTGAAGTCACTCAGTCGTGTCTGACTCTTCACCACCCCACGGATTGCAGCCCACCAGGATCCTCCGTCCATGGGATTTTCCAGGCAAGAGTACTGGAGTGGGGTGCCATCACCTTCTCCATGAGAGACATTAAGCAGATGGAATAGATGAATGAAGATGGGTTATGAAGTGGTCATTACTGAGTCTGGGTTGGGTGTGTGGGAGTTTACTATGTCATGCTCTCTACTTTTGGATGTTTGGAATTTTCCTTAATAAACAGTTAAAAGAACTTCTAAGGATCTGAAAAAAGCACACTTCAGCAGGCGTCTCATGTGATCTTAAGTTTCTGTCGTTTGAAAAGCACCTTAGTCCTGGTATCTATGAGTCCTCCTTATGGTTCTGAATGGTGGGAGTTTTCCATGTATCCTCGATTGTGCATTTTCTCCTCATTCCTCGTTATCATCCTTTGCCCACGAGCTCTCCTCACACGTCCTTGCCACCTTCTCAGAATCCTTTTCTTTCTGACTTTCACCTTGGATTTCTGTTACATCTGACATGGGAGTTCTACATCCTCTTTAATAAGCCTGGTAGTTTTCCTCAAACCCTTTGGCCAGCACCAACCCCAAAGAGATCAGCTGATGTTGGGCTCTCCCATAATTACAGAGTGCTTTGGGCAACAAGATAAATATAGAATGGAGCCTTCAGGTCACTGGAAACACTCCCTTCGTGTTTACAGTTCTGGGTTTACAGTTATGTACAGCTTTTGAACCTCTTCCTGGATATGACTCTCCTAAACTGTCACAACAAAATGCTCTTTTGCCCTAAAATTTCTCTCTTGAACTTGCTGACACCTAGGAAATTAGAAACCCCTGGGAATCAAGAGAGGTCTCAGCTTGCTGCAAGTAGCAAACAGCTGTTAGTTGACTACAGCGCGGGTAATTGACAGTTTGTGTCGGCTCAGTGTCCGCCAGCACACCTCACAGGCACCATAAGCACACAGAGGCTCTGGAGCCAAATTTTCCAAATATTGGCACCTTTCCTTGCCTGCTACTTTCTGATGGACTCCTCTATTTTTTTTTTAATTTTAATTTTTTTTTTTTTTTGTAAGAGGGTAATGCAGATGACACCACCCTTATGGCAGAAAGTGAAGAGGAACTAAAAAGCCTCTTGATGAAAGTGAAAGTGGAGAGTGAAAAAGTGGGCTTAAAGCTCAACATTCAGAAAACGAAGATCATGGCATCTGGTCCCATCACTTCATGGGAAATAGATGGAGAAACGGTGGAAACAGTGTCAGACTTTATTTTTTTGGGCTCCAATATCACTTCAAATGGTGACTGCAGCCATGAAATTAAAAGACGCTTACTCCTTGGAAGAAAAGTTATGACCAACCTAGATAGCATATTGAAAAGCAGAGACATTACTTTGCCAACAAAGGTCCATCTAGTCAAGGCTATGGTTTTTCCAGTATTCATGTATGGATGTGAGAGTTGGACTGTGAAGAAGGCTGAGCGCCAAAGAATTGATGCTTTTGAACTGTGGTGTTGGAGAAGACTCTTGAGAGTCCCTTGGACTGCAAGGAGATCCAACCAGTCCACTCTGAAGGAGATGAGCCCTGGGATTTCTTTGGAAGGAATGACGCTAAAGCTGAAACTCCAGTACTTTGGCCACCTCATGTGAAGAGTTGACTCATTGGAAAAGACTCTGATGCTGGGAGGGATTGGGGGCAGGAGGAGAAGGAGACGACAGAGGATGAGATGGCTGGATGGCATCACTGACTCGATGGACGTGAGTCTGAGTGAACTCCGGGAGTTGCTGATGGACGGGGAGGCCTGGTGTGCTGCGATTCATGGGGTCTCAAAGAGTCGGACACGACTGAGCGACTGAACTGAACTGAACTGAACTGAATGTACAGTGAAAAAAGTAGAGGGTTGCTGGGAGTCAAAGGCAGCTCTGCAGTGTCTATAAGTCCTTTATCTATAATTTAGAGATTTGAATGCATGGTCTCTCTAACCTTTGCTTCCCAAAGTGTGGTCTCCAGTCCAGCAGCACTGGCCTCACCTGGGATCTGGTTAGAAATGCAGACTTTTAGGCTTCACCCCAGACCTACTGAACCAGAAACAGGACTTTAAATAGACCTCTGATGGTTTCTGGGCTTCCCTGGTGGCTTAGTGGTAAAAAAAAATCTGGCTGCCAATGCAGAAGACATAGGTTCAATCTCTGGGTCAGGAAGAGCTCCTGTAGAAGGAAATGGAAACCCACATCAGTGTTCTTGCCTGGGGAGTCCCATAGACAGAAGACACTGGCGGGCTATAGTCCATGGGGTAGCAGAGAGTCGGACAGGACTTAGCAACTGAACATCAACAACCTGTGATTCCTATGCATAGTAACATAGTAACCCATATCATTTCTTTATTTCTGCTATGACATATTAACACAAACTTAAATTTATTGTATTACAGTTCTGTAGGTCAGAAGGGTCACACAGGTCTCAATGGGCTAAAATCAAGATGCTGACAAGGGTGAGTTCTGAGGCTCTAGGGGAGAATCTATTCCCTTGCCTTTTCTTGTTTCCAGAAGCTGCCTGCTTTCCTTGCCCCCTTCTTCCTACAGCAGTGTTATATCTCCCTGACCCTACTTCTAGAATCACATATCCCTCTAACACTGAACTCAGTGGGGAAAATTTCTCCTTTTAAGCATCAATGTGATTAGACTGGCTTCACTTGGATTATCTAGGATAATTCTGCCATTTCAAACTCCTTAACTAAATGACATCTGAAGATCCTTTTTCCCATATAAAGTTACATACCACCAGTTTCCAGGGATTAGGATATGGACATGTTTGGGGACCAATTTTCTGCTTGCCCCACACACCCTAAATGTTGAGCTCTATTCTCTACCACATTCATCCACAAGAAAATAAAGCAGTGGAATTTCTTTATTTGTCCATGTGTGTGTTTGTGTTAGTTACTTAGTTGTGTCTGACTCTTTGCAACCCCATAGACCGTAGCCCACCAGGCCCCTCTGTCCATGGGATTCTCCAGGCAAGAACACTAGAATGGGTTGCCATTTCCTTCTCTGAAAGGAACTATAGAAATAAAGAAAGTGAAGTCTCTTGGTCATGTCCAGCTCTTTGCGACCCCATGGACTGTAGTCTACCAGGATCCTCCATCCATGGAATTTTCCAGGCAAGAGTATTGGAGTGGGTTGCCATTTCCTTCTCCATTATTTGTCCATGGTTGACTGCATTCCTCCTATTATGGGCTGAATTGTGTCACTTTACCCCAACCCCTTGCCCCCCAAATTCATATGTTGAAGTCAATAACCTCTAGTATCTCAGAGTGTGATGTTATTTGGAGATGGGGCCTTTATAGGTAATATGTGGTTATACAGGGGTGGAGGCATTGGGGAGGGTTCTAATCCATATGACTGGTGTCCTTATAGGAAAAGTATACTAAGATACACACATGCACAAAGAGGGGGAAAATGTGAAGATAGAAAGAGACAGCCATTTACAAGGCAAGGAAAGAGGCCTCCAAAGAAACCAACCCTGGCCATTCCTGAATCTCTCAGACTTCCAGCCTTCAAGGTGATGAGAATGTAAATTTCTCCATCCTGCCTGTAGCACTGTGTTATGGCTGCCCTAGCACAAACTAACACACACCCCTGTGCAATTTCAACATATCTTGAGACAACCATGACTACATTCTCATTGTTGCTGCTCCATTATGGAGCAACTGAAGTCCTCCCAAGCAGAGCTGAGTCATTTTTGCTCCTCTCCACCTGTGTGTGTGTGTGTCTGTGTGTGTGTGTGCGCGAACGCACGCATGCGTGTGTGCGTGCTCAGTCGTGTCCGATTCTTTGTAACCTCATGGACTGTAGCCCACCAAGTTCCCTGTATATGGAATTTTCCAGCCAAGAATACAGGAGTAGGTATCCATTTCCTACTCCAGAGGATCTTCCCAACCCAGGGATGAAACCCATGTCTCTTGTGTCTCTTGCATTGTTTTTTTCAGCAGGTGGATTCTTTACCATTAGCACCACCTGGGAAGCCAGCCTGAAAAGCACCTAATTCCCACCTCCGCTACACAGAATCATAACTCAGCCTCCCTGCCATCCTGGGGTCTCAGTCTTTGGACAATGTGCTTATCCTTTTCAACAAAACTCACAAATTCAGCTCAGC
Source organism: Bubalus bubalis (assembly GCF_019923935.1). NCBI lineage: Eukaryota > Metazoa > Chordata > Mammalia > Artiodactyla > Bovidae > Bubalus > Bubalus bubalis. The sequence continues at coordinate 74,551,016 of NC_059166.1, read as the reverse complement.
TCTTTATCCAACCCAGGAAGTTTTTCCCAAGATTTCCACCTTTAATTATCCTCTCTCTCTATCTTTTGGGCCACAAGTTGTAACATGTGGAATCATAGTTCCCTGACCAGCCCCCTGCGTTGGAAGCACAGAGTCTTAACCACTGGAATGCTTGGAAGTCTCTTCCCTCCTCTCTAGCATCATCAATGTCTCTTCTCTCTGCCAAGGCACCTTCCCTAACTACAGAAACCCTTGGTTCTACCTGCTCAATACAGCCACCAGCCTGTAGCTCTCTAAAAGCATGAAATCTCTGCAAACAGTCTCTGTGTCCTCGTCTCAAATACACTCCTTCACACCTCACAATCTGACTTCTGTCCCAAACATTTGGCTGTAACTGGGCCTCTGCTATCTCTAGTGACCATTTTTACAACTGCCAAATCTAGAAGTCTCTTTTCACTTCTTTTTGATCTGTCTGCAGTTTTGACACCATCAAATGCTCTCTTTCTCAATGCTGCATTTTTCTTCCCCCATTGCTTTCTCATCTATCTTTCTTTGCCCCTTGCCCTGATTCTACTAAAAATGTTTATATCACCCCTACCATGTTTCAGAACAAGACTGATTCCTACCCTCAAATATTTTAAAGAATTTGCTTTTTTTCTTCCCTACCTGAAGTGGGCTTTTCCATGTTTAAAGGTTGTTTTTTCAAAGATCAATCTTTGATAGTCTCATTTGTATATGAGTCTTTCTCATAGCAATGTGTTCATGCCTAATGATTTCAACTAGGACTTCAAGGCAAATAAAACTCCAGATTTTATTTCTCTAAATGATTTCTCTGCAATATTTCTGAAAAACTTTTCACTAAGCTTTTCTACCACCCTATTGTTGTAATATTTTATATTCAATATACCTAAATTAAACTCATACAAGTTAACCAAAATTGTACATTGAAAAAGTTAGAATATACAATATTACATACTTTGATAGACTTGACCATTAGGTTGAAACTAATAACATGAATTTTAATGTGGATAAATTTGAAGTTCTGCAAATATTGATCCCACAGATACAAAGATGAGAGACCAGTTCTTGTCAAGAAATCTGCAAAAAGAGACATGAAACTACATTGTAAAACTAGTAAATCTTATACTTGAAACTAACACAATTTTGTAAATTACCATACTTAACTTTTTAAAAAAGCAAGTAAATCTTAGACTGCATTAAGATAGCATGGAGTCTAGAACAAGAGGGAAAGACATTCCATTATTCTTTGAGTAGATAATACTAGAGTCCAACTTTTGAAACAGTTGCTGGAGCTTACTAAGGAGCAGCTAGCCAAAGAACATCGGTAAAAACAATCAAGAGGGAGGGAATCTTGAAATTGTTTCCTATGACAAAACATTTTTTAAAATTTAAAAAGGAAATATTTCAGATCAGGTGGCTAGCTTCAAGTATCTGAAGAGTTGACATGTGAAAATGTAGTCATAAAGGGCAAAACACATAAGATCTGATCAAAATATGAAAGGCTTTTCTAACAAAGATATTTTTATATACAACAGTCATATAATGGGCTTTGCAAAACAAAATTCTACATCACCAAAAATGTCCAAGCATTTGGGAGACACATTGAAAAAAAGCCACTAAACCTAATAGAAAGACAATGGACTTTAGATTCAAATAGTATTCAATTCAAATATTCAGATACTGACTTAGTGACTGCCACTCAGGTCTTCATGGAGAAGTTATTTATTTCTTTGAGCCTCATCTTCTCATATATAAAACTGTATATTAACTTGGAGTATAGTGAATATTATACATAATACATAGGAATCATTTAACCCTTATTATTACAATTTTAACAATATATGGGTGAAATTTTTGACTAAATTAGCTCTAAGTTCTTTTCCAATTCTAAGATCTTATGATTCACATTTTCTTAGAGCTCAGTCAAAATATGTAACATTGTTTAAATACAGTTATTTCTCTACAACACAAAAGAATTCTTTCATCCCTGAGTTAGTGTTATCCAAAGAAACAAAATGTGTGTGTGTGTGTGTGTGTGTGTGTAGATATAGGTACAAGAGATGGAAACAGGTTTATTTTAAGGAATCGGCTCGCATAGGCCAGCAAGTCCCAAATCTTCAGGGCAGGCTGGCAGGCAGGAGACCCAGGGAAGAGCTAATGTAGCAGTACTGACTCTGAAGGCAAATTAGAGTCAGAGCACTTCTTTCTCAGGGAATCGCAGTATTTTTCTCTTAAGGGCTTCAACGCATTAGGTCAGATCTATTACATTATGGAAGATAATTGTCTTTACTCAAAGTCTAGTGATTTGAATGTTAGTCACATCTAAAACCGATGTTTGTTCAAACATCTGGGTGCCAAAGTCAAGTCATGCTGACACCTAAAATTAACCACTAAAATTCTCATTGTCACCTGAAGGGAGTGACACTAGTATCGGAGGGTGGTATGGGTCACCTCCCTGTCTGTACTCTGAAGCTTTAAAGATTTTCCTTTCTATGAATGTCGTCATTTTCATTGATCGTGTAGGTCTACAAATTTTCTCACTATGTAAACATATTCCATATTCTTTTCTGTTTTTCTAAAATGATCACTGAAATTGGTAATGTGGTTTGAAATGGTCAAGGCTTTGTAAGAGTTTGCTGCCAAAGGTGACTTCCTTTCTCCATTGACCACAGTCCCCTTGGTTTCACTTTTCAAACCTGTGAGACATTTGCCTGTCCTGAGAATTGTGAATGATCAATATGCATGATCTGAGAAAAGCCAAATAATGCACAAACACTTGCATTCTGACTCTTCAGTTTCTGCACTCATATACGTGGAACATTATAAAAGACAGAAAACAAAGTGAGTATATTTCTGGGAGGACCAGCAATTTGTTTGTTTCTTTGTGCAACTGAGCTGAATTTCTGGAAAGAATTGACAGAAAAAGATAATTTCAGGTTCATGTTTTTCTCTATATTTTAGATATAATTTCTCTGTGCCAAACGAAGTACCGAAAGTTAACAGACTTCATGAATTTCCACTTGAATTGAAATTTTCAGTGCAATAAGGGCTTTTTGTTATTTTTAAAAGTCTTTATATTTTGGAGTTACAGATTAACATATTTACTGAAAAAAAAAAACAGTAAAATATCTGAGATAGTGGTTGAAGCTGGGGGGTGAGTACATGAGAACTCCTTATAATATTTTCTAATAGAAAATTTCATAATAGAAAGTTATAAAAAAAATTTCTATGTGGCATGATGATATTTTGCTAGTATTTTTTTTTTAAATGAAACAGGCAATATGTTTTGCTGGTTACCTGCTCATTAAAGCTACCATTAGTGCAAGTTAGCTGATATTTTAAATTATACGACTATAATCTTTCCTCTTGCATTAGTTTTTATACTTGTGGCTAACTCTATTAGTCCCCAACCTGCTCCCTTTGGGGAAGAGGGAGAAGTTTTCAATAGATACACAAATACTTTTTTTCTTTTTTATTTGTAGAAACACAAATTCTTAATCTTTGGGGCTCAACAAATAGATGAAAGGAAAAATTCAATGGACCATCGCATATAAATAATTGTCAACAATACTTAAAGATTTACTATGAGGATTACTGAAATGCTATCATTTGTTGGGAGATATTCTAGTATTTGCAAAGGATTGCTGGTTACTACAGCTATCATTATTATTATTATTATTATTTTTACCTACCATTATTTTAATACTCACCATGACCCTACTCATCAGTGACCTAGGCCCAGTTCTTCACTGTGGCCTCAAGGAACCTTACAAAATATTAAAAAAAAAAAAAAAAAAAATCCTTATCCCAAATTAAGTTTAAGGAAGAGTGAACTTCCTTTAGTGACTTCCTGTATGAACAATGACTTGAGACAAAAAAGTCATAGGTTGGTTTGTGTAGACTGCTATTTAAAGACCCTTAATTTCTCTGAAAGTTTTATCAACATAAAAGGTAATTTAAAGGGCTGCTTTCTTGGAGATTGAACTAAGGTCTTCTAATTGGAGGGCATTCACATTTCCTTGTTCTACTTGATGTATGTGATGGATAATATACCTACTGCATCATTTCAAAAAACCCTCACATCTATACCATTAAAATTTTTCAAATAACATTTTTTTCAATAACAGTTTTCTTCTTAAACTAGATTTTTAATATCTGTTGTGTTTATGCAGCTTCAAATCTTCTCCCTTCTCTCCAAAATATGCAGCTTCTGCTGAGTTAATGGTTTTCTATCTTGCTATTTATAATATACTGATGTTTCTTACCAAGAATCTTTGGTTTAATCCGCAAAACTCAAATCGACCATCTGAGCCCACTGCCAGCGCTAAAGTAACACTGTTTCATTGCTATTATTCAGTCACAGAAATATTTTCTGCACACACCATTTCAAAATTATGTAAAATAAAATCCTCCAAGGCTATCAGATTATAGCTCACAATTACTTTTGTACCTTAAAATTCTGTGGACATATTGCTGAAGGAGTGCAGGTACTATTTATGAAAATCATTCTTTGCTTCAATTTTTCAGTGAGTTTAAATAGCATAATTTGGAAATTTATTACATTTGTTTTTCCTTCCTTTAATATGTCATCAACACTGGCTGCACATTCTTTGAATTGCAGTGAAGAATTTGGCTGTCTAGACACAACAATATAAAAACACAAGGCTTACTTCAAGTAAATCACCGACTCGTGTTAGCCAATAATGAGCAGGAAGATTTTCCTAACGCTTTTGTTCTGTGTCATTGAAGGACTCGAAGATATAAAGACCACATGCATTTCATATTTCCTCTCTTATCTTTTCCATTCTATGAATAAAGACTTGCAAAAGAGAAACTCAAAAAAGTGCAGGGGTTGGCCCAAATTGTCTTACATTGATACATTCTCATCAGAGAGTACAATATGTAATGTCAACTTTGCCTAACAGATCTAGAAGCAAGAGATGCTACCTGTTTCCCTGACCTGCATTTGGGAAGCTTCTGTCCAGACTCTTGTTTATTACGATAATATCACAGCCTACGGAAGGGAAAAAGAGCCTGGAGTTTTGTGCATGGCCTCCTTCTTTTACGGACACAGAAACCACAAATAGATCAAAGGCATTTTTCAAAATCACTTAACAAATCCATGCTCTCTATTCCTCACATAACTTTCGTAAAAAAAAAAAAAAAAAAAGAATAGACCTAAAAACTTCTGTCCCTGACTTGAAAAAGTAGCTTAATTTATGGTAAGTTAATTTTACATAGAAGAAAAATTATTACTTTAATACATGTGTGTCTAAATCATTTGCCTGGTAAAGACTCCTTAAAAAGCAAAGTTTTCAAAATTCAGATCTCCATCTGTTCCTTTTGGTAAAAATTAAGAAACACATGCCATCTTTGCTGTGGTTAGCCATGACAGAAAACACTGAAGCATGCCTTTTAGCTTCTCTAAAGGGATATTTAAACCCTCATGAAAATTCCTTAAGCCGAATTACTAATGCTAATTTTGTGATGCTCTAATGGTTTTACTTGTTTGTTAATACAATAACATTCAAATCCTATTGTTAAATCTAGACATACCAAGAGACATTGCTAACTCTGTGTATGACAGATGACTCTCATATTCCCATTACAAGCAATTCAATAAGCAAAACAATAAGGCATTTCACTGCGAACTGTCTGCGGGGATGAACAATTTAAGGGACTTCTTCCTTTATTAAAACTGTTAGATATTGGTATTAAAAAGCTTTGGATTCAGATGTAAACTAGGCTATTCAGTAGTAGCCCTGCAATACTAAACTTAGAAGAGGTTTCAAGCTTTGTTTAAAGTGATTTTTTGGCATCAAAAATTCTTTCTGTAGCATCTTCATACACAAACCTTCCTCCAACACACACATTTACACATCCTACAATGCTCCTAACTTAAATTTTGAAGTTCAGTATCCCAAAAGAGAAGAGCGAAAGGCATATCCTCAGTGTATGAGAATTTAAGAGAGACTGGCCTGCCCCATCACAAAATCTCTTTGAAGCTTCATGTCTTGAAATCTTACATTTTATTTTCTAAATTACTGTAAATTTTCATCTGACTGCATAATTTGTTCCTGTTTTAATATAAATATTATGTCTCAAAGAACTAAGTGACCAAAACTGACATATCAAGAACTGGTATGCCTGTAGCTTCCCATAAACAGAAACAAAGGTCATGTGTGCCCTGTTTGAGAGTCTGGAAGGACAAAAGGTACCTGTAAACAAAATCAAATCTGTCTGAGGTTTAATATAATTGGCATAAATGTCAATTTCAGCTTCCTGGTTTGCATCCAAATAATCTAAGACAAGTCCACTTGGGGTCTAGAGATGAGGACAGAAGGCACTCCAAGGTCTTCCAAAAGGCAAGCAGGAGATGCTGTTCAGGGGAGGCAGGTGGCTGAATATTGTTTTTGTTCTTTAGTCACTATGTCCTACTCTTTTGCGACCCTGTGGACTGTAGCCCTCCAAGTTCCTCTTTTCATGGGATTTCTCAGGCAAGAATCCTGGAGTAGGTTGCTATTTCCTTCTCCAGGGGATCTTCCTGACCCAGGGATAGAACCTGCATCTCCTGCATTGGCAGGCAGATTCTTTACTACTAAGTCACCAGGGAAGCCTGACTGAATATTAGAGGAATCAATTACTTGTTTGTTTATTCATTCTCTTCTGAACTTCAGGCACTGAAATAGAAAGCTAGCTAGAAATACAAAAATATATAAATTACATTTTCTAACCAAAGGAGTTCACAAAGTAGTGAAAGAAAACAGCCATCTACATTGGAAATTACAAATCAAGTGAGAAGGTAGAGAGACTTACTGCCTTTGGAACTGAGGAACTGGCAGGAATGATAGCGGTGGCACAATAAGAAATTCTGCCAATTTTGCCTCTTCCATTGTCTTGAGAGGTTTAAGAATTGTTTTAAGTTTCATTGTACAACATGAGGAATATAGCCAATATTTTATAATAACTTTAAATGAAGTATAATCCATAAAAATGTTGAAACATTATGTTATACAGGTGAAACTAATATAATATTGTAAATCAACTATACTTCATTTTTTTTTAAAGAAGAATAGGTTTAAATTTCTGAAACAATGCTTAGTGTTCAGAGAGAAACATGAAGAATGCAGGTTTGTTGCTTTCTTTGAACTAAGAACTCAATGTGAAGAGGTAATGTCTGACTTGTTTCAACACGATTGATTCTAAAGCCATCCTCATGAATGACTGATTATTTCAACAGGATGAGAACAGATTTCTTGATTTTAAAGATGCATCTTGATCTAATCAAGTTGCTTCTTCAGGAAGACAGGGTCAGATCCCAGAGGTCTTGCTCCAAGGAATAAGGTCCCAACTACCAAACTAGGTGATGAGACAAGACCTGAGTGGTCAAGCTAGATGTTCCCTCAAGAGTAACATGATAGAGGATGAGGATACATAGAAGTAGTCAAGAAAGATATTCCATGTCACCATTTCGAGCAAGTCAGTGAGTAAGGTGATAGGAAACTTAGCAAGAGAACTTTTGTGGACATTGGGAACACAACTTGATAAATTCACATTTGGACAAGTTGGTTTGCAATGCCTTGCAAACCAGAAAAATGGGTGTGTAAAGTCTTTTATTAGGTTTATAGGTCCAGAGGTCAGGAGAGACATTAGTACTAGAAATCTGGGGAGGGGTGTAGTTTTTAGAATATCAAAAATGACAGTAATTATGGGAGCTGTTTACTTAGGAACAATGGGTAGACTGGAATGAAGGAGACTGAAGCCATAGCCATGAGGGAAACCACACTGTCTGTGAATATAGAGGAGAGCCAACAAAGCAGAATGAAAAAAAAAAGTACCCTGGGAAGTTAGAGAAGATCACAAGAGTGTATTTTCTTAGGAAACAATAAGAGAGGGTGTTTTGCTGAAAGGAGAAAGTGATCAAAGGTGTCAAATTCTTTTGAGGGATCAAGACAAGGGGGCAGATCTAAGGGCAGAAAAGTCATTTGTGCGCTTAATGAAAGCAATTTCAGTCTGTGGAAGAGTAAGAAGCAATTTCCCCTTGAGAAACCAGCAGGAGGTTAGAAAGCAAAGACAAAATTACGGGTAATTTGTTTAAGCATTTGGGCTATAAAAAGCAGAGAGAGGTCAGTAGCTCAAGAGATGTAAGATCCAGGGAGAACTGTTCTGGTGCACTCGCCTTCTTCCTGTTCATCTTTTTGTTGGTTTAATATCATGCACTTGAGTCCAGTGAGTAAAACAGAACAAGAAAAATGGGAGAAACTGGAGACAGAAAAGAAGAGAGGATAATTTTCAGTTTCAGTTCAAGGATGGGGGAGTAGCCTGAGAGGAAGAATCAGATCCTTCCCATTAAAACTGTAGGAAAGGGACTTCTCTGGTGGTCCAGTGGTTAAAAATCTGCCTGCCAATGGAAGGGACAGAGGTTCAATCCCTGGTCCGGGAAGATCCCACATGTCTCAGAGCAACTAAGCCCATGAGTTACAACTACTGAAGCTTGCCTGCTTGGAGCCTGTGCTCCACTGCAATGAGAAGCCTGTACACTGCAATAAGGAGTAGCCTCTGCTTGACACAACTGGAGAAAGCCTGTATGCAGTTTAAAAAAAAAAAAAAAAAAAAAAAAAACTGTAGGAAAGGAAGAAAGAAAGGTGGGAGTAGTGTAGTGCTATGTAGACATAATTCTGGAACACTGAGAGAGTTTCTGTCTAAGGTCACCCATTTTCTCTATTAGGATTCATTGCAGAAAATGAGGTGAGAAGTGAAGGGAAAAAATGGCTAGAGTCAGATGCTGGAGGGGAATTACTTAGGTTTGATATTACCGTAATGAAAAGTAGGAGGACAAATTCGCTTAGGAAATAGAGGGAAAAAAAAATGCCTATCAGTGTTCATGGGCCAGTAGAAGTGGTTACTATGAATTTAATGCATATTGGTCATCCTTGTGTTTTTGTTTTAATTTTCTGTAGCAGTGCTTAGATGCTCCGAAACTAATGTGAATAATGTAGATTCATTACTGTCTCCAATGTAAGCCCTAGGTGTGAAGAGGTAAGGTCGGGCTTATTCCAACAAGACCAATTCCAAACACATTGTCAAACGTTACTGATTTATTCCAACAGGATAAATTCACTTTGTTGCTTTGAAAGACCTCTCTTAATTTAATCCAGGTCAGGTCACGGAGGTCAAAAAGATAGTCTTAGCTACAAAATTGAGTGGCTGGACAAGACCTGAATGACCAAACTAGATATCACTCCCATTTTTAGGGGAGTGGAGATCCAACAGAGTGTATACTGAGTTCAACACCAGTTGTAGAATAAGAGGAACCAGTTCTTAAAACTAATTTGGTCACAAGAATGTTTAATTTGTTGTGCAAAGTCAGAGAACAAAGGACTATGCTAACTTGATAAGATATTTTTGGCCAAATTTTTAAAAATTCCTACTACTTAAGAGAAATTGGTCTGAGAAGTTGAGTTGAATTTACAGATAGGAATTAAATGGCCTCCACCATGTGGACCGAAGGGTTGCAGAATCAGGCAGATTACAAAACAAAGCTTTGTAATCTTAGAAGAACTCACTCCCCACCCTCAATTCCCTAATCATATACTCAGAGCATTTGTGTGGTATCACCAAAATGATGGGTGCTGTAGCAACTCCATGGGAATGAAGAGAATATGCTGTGATCATGAGTAAATGTATTATAATGAAAAGAAAGAGGAACACAGAAAAATGACAACAGAACCAAAGTGAAAGAGAGGTCAGAAGTTCAAAAATTCCTAAGGAAAATTTCACATGGGAATAAAAACAGAGTAAAAAGATGTAGAAATGCTAGTAGCCCTTCTTAGTTTCCTTCAGATATAATATTGGTTTGTATGGTATAATGGGTATAATGTAGGGATGTAGGAAAAAGGAGCAAATACTTGGGATAGATGAAGAAAAGAAAATAAGTGTAGATAATAGAAGTCAAGTGTACTATTCAACAAGAAGCAATTAGATAAGAACCAAGCAAGGATGCACTGAAATAGAGCAACATGACCACTGGGGAAACCAGTAGGAAGCTTCCAGAGGAGTAGGATCACAGTATGAGAAACTGGAATCTAGAGCTGTGCTGTGTTTAGTCGCTCAGTCGTGTCCAACTCCTTGCAACCCCAGGGACTGCAGCCCTCCAGGCTCCTCTGTCCATAGGGATTCTCCAGGCAAGAATACTGGAGTGGGTTGCCATGCCCTCCTCCAGGGGATCTCCTCAACCCAGGGATCGAACCCAGGCCTCCTGCATTGCAGGCAGATTCTTTACCAGCTGAGCTACCACATAAGCCTGGAATCTAGAGCATTGGTTCTTAAATACTATATACTGCTATTGCTCTCAAAATTTTTTTAGGAAGTTGCTTTAACTGAGATTTGTCATAATTACCCGAAAGCATAAGAGCAAACCATATGCGATTTAAGAATAAGAGTAATCACACAATTTTTAACATTGCTGTTGCAATGACTGTTTTGCTGTACCTTTTATTTAATAATGCTGGGAAACCCAAATCTTTGAATATATATGTCATCACATACACTTACATGCTTTTGAACTTTTGATGATGAAAGTGATGAAAACATTATCACACATGTAAATATGATTTCATCCCCCACATTGTCTTAGTTTTGGAAAACATGCTGCTTGAACAGTCCAAAATTTTTCAAACTTCATTGCCTAGTTGGATTAATCACCAGGGGTCAGCAAATATTTTCTGGAAAGGCTCAGACATTAAATTTCTTAGGCTTTGTGGTCCCAGGGTATCTTTTGTAAGACATATCAGTAGACAATAGGTAAACAAATGACCGTGGCTGTGTTTCAATAAAACTTTAATTATCCAAACAGGTAGAGGGTCAGATTTGCACATGGGTATAATTTGCAAACCCCTCGATTAGTCTGTGAATTTATAAATTATTTAAATTCTTTAATCCAAATATCTTGTTTACATAATCTATTTATAATTTAACTAAAAGCTTATAGAACCTGTTTCAAACCATAATTATTTTATTTATATGTCAACAATGAAGAAAATAATTTATGTCATATAAACAAATTTTAATTAATACTTCATGAAGCAGACAGCTTTCTTTTAGAGAATTGAAAAATAGGCAGGAAGGAAGAAAGTCACTAATAAAATTATTAACTTTGTTACCCAACAAAAGTGATACTTCTTTCTCTTTATATTTCTTCTTTACTAATTTGAAACACACACACACAGAAGAATATTGTTCTGTTCTCCGTGCATTCCTACTATAACACTTTTAATTCTTTTTGAGGCAACATAGATGATTCTGCCTATAGGAGAAAAGGTCAAAATAAAAAGGGAAATTTTTAATATTTTCACATTCATGAGATAGAATGTACATCCGGACATCCATAAACCAACCACTCTATCTTGGGCATGAGGTATCACCAGTCCAGCCCCTCATGAGCACCATACCTGGACTCTTTCTCTCCAGATATCCAATGCCCAGACTTGACCCTATCTGTTCTTTTACAGGATTCTGAGAGAATCCAGGGCATAATCAGGAGCTATCTTACAGGTTCCTGCAGAGAAATACTCATAGCAGTAGAGGCAAGGGGACACTCAGCAAAATCTCAGGGCACACAAGAGTGTCCTTCTGCTGGACAATTCCCCAAGGATTAGGCAGTCATCCAACACGCCCACAGACACTGGCTTTCATGTGTTCCTGAAAAATGGCCACCAAAATACTCAGTCTCTCTGCCCACTTCCTCTACTGCAAGCTTGCACTTCTCCACCAGCACAAGCTTCCACAACTGCACCCCTTCTTCCCCTGCCACACACCCTTCAAGGTTACAGCCAACTACCCTTTCCTCCTTCCTAAACAACCTGTCTTCCTGAGGTGGGGCAGAGATAGAGACCTTAAGTCTCTTCTATTCCATTAACAGCATAAAGTGTTGTACAGTCCTCAGGGACTTTCCTTTTAATATTCAAAAGCCTCTTTGAAAGTAAAATAAATAAATAAATAACTGAACATTAACTTTCTCCTTGCATTCTTGCTATATTGCTAGCTTGGGAACATTACACTCTCCAAAAATAAAAAATTAAAAAATACTGTCTTCTTCTGGCATTCCTACTGTAACAATCAGCACTCTTTCAGCTGTGACACATATGATTCTGCTATCAGAGGAAATGTGTAAAAGAAAAGGAAAAATTTAATAGTTCATATGCATAGTAAAAAGCTGAAATCCCTTCTACGGCCTGCAGGCCTTCCACAATCTGTGTTTTCTTCAGTCTTTGACATCACCTCCTGTTACTCTGCCCTTTCACTTCCTACTGGAGAGCCACACTGCCTTCTTCCTTTATCTGAAAATTGTCAGTGCATTCTCATCACAGTGCCTTTGCATTTGCTGCAGCCTCACTTAGAATGGTTTCTTTCTCCAGACATATACTAGTTATTTCAGTCCCTCACATCTTTACTCAAAAGTCATTTTCTCAGTAAAAGCCTCACTTACCATTTTATCCAAAATTACAAACATCTTTGCCCAATAATTTATATCCTTTTTCTTTCAATTTTCTTTATAGCTAGCTACCTGGAAGAAGCACAAGCTGAAACCAAGATTGCCGGGAGAAATATCAATAACCTCAGATATGCAGAGGACACCACCCTTATGGCAGAAAGTGAAGAGAAACTAAAGAGCCTCTTGATGAAAGTGAAAGAGGAGAGTGAAAAAGTTGGCTTAAAGCTCAACATTCAGAAAACGAAGATCATGGCATCTGGTCCCATCACTTCATGGGAAATAGATGGGGAAACAGTGGAAACAGTGTCAGACTTTATTTTTGGGGGCTCCAAAATCACTGCAGATGGTGATTGCAGCCATGAAATTAAAAGACGCTTACTCCGTGGAAGGGAAGTTATGACCAACCTAGATAGCATATTCAAAAGCAGAGACATTTCCAATATTCTGGGAGGTGGGTCATAGAGGATCCTGCTGTGATGTATGTTGGAGAGTGTTTTGCCTATGTTCTCCTCTAGGAGTTTTATAGTTTCTGGTCTTATGTTTAGATCTTTAATCCATTTTGAGTTTATTTTTGTGTATGGTGTTAGAAAGTGTTCTAGTTTCATTCTTTTACAAGTGGTTGACCAGATTTCCCAGCACCATTTGTTAAAGAGATTGTCTTTAATCCATTGTATATTCTTGCCTCCTTTGTCAAAGATAAGGTGTCCATATGTGCGTGGATTTATCTCTGGGCTTTCTGTTTTGTTCCATTGATCAATATTTCTGTCTTTGTGCCAGTACCATACTGTCTTGATAACTGTGGCTTTGTAATAGAGCCTGAAGTCAGGTAGGTTGATTCCTCCAGTTCCCTTCTTCTTTCTCAAGACAGCTTTGGCTATTTGAGGTTTTTTGTATTTCCATACAAATTGTGAAATTATTTGTTCTAGCTCTGTGAAGAATACTGTTGGTAGCTTGATGGGGATTGCATTGAATCTATAAATTGCTTTGGGTAGTATACTCATTTTCACTATATTGATTCTTCCAATCCATGAGCATGGTATATTTCTCCATCTATTAGTGTCCTCTTTGATTTCTTTCACCAGTGTTTTATAGTTTTCTATATATAGGTCTTTAGTTTCTTTAGGTAGATATATTCCTAAGTATTTTATTCTTTCCGTTGCAATGGTGAATGGAATTGTTTCCTTAATTTCTCTTTCTGTTTTCTCATTATTAGTGTATAAGAATGCAAGGGCTTTCTGTGTGTTGATTTTATATCCTGCAACTTAAAAACAAAAATAAACAAATGGGACCTAATTAAACTTAAAAGCTTCTGCACATCAAAGGAAACTATAAGCAAGATGAAAAGGCAGCCTTCAGAATGGGAGAAAATAATAGCAAATGAAGCAACTGACAAACAACTAATCTCAAAAATATACAAGCAACTCCTACAGCTCAACTCCAGAAAAATAAATGACCCAATCAAAAAATGGGCCAAAGAACTAAATAGACATTTCTCCAAAGAAGACATACAGATGGCTAACAAACACATGAAAAGATGCTCAACATCACTCATTATCAGAGAAATGCAAATCAAAACCACTATGAGGTACCATTTCACACCAGTCAGAATGGCTGCCATCCAAAAGTCTACAAGTAATAAATGCTGGAGAGGGTGTGGAGAAAAGGGAACCCTCTTACACTGTTGGTGGGAATGCAAACTAGTACAGCCACTGTGGAGAACAGTGTGGAGATTCCTTAAAAAACTGGAAATAGACCTGCCTTATGATCCAGCAATCCCACTGCTGGGCATACACACTGAGGAAACCAGAAGGGAAAGAGACATGTGTACCCCAATGTTCATCACAGCACTGTTTATAATAGCCAGGACATGGAAGCAACCTAGATGTCCATCAGCAGGTGAATGGATAAGAAAGCAGTGGTACATATACACAATGGAGTATTACTCAGCCATTAAAAAGAATACATTTGAATCAGGTCTAATGAGGTGGATGAAACTGGAGCCTATTATACAGAGTGAAGTAAGCCAGAAAGAAAAACACCAATACAGTATACTAACACATATATATGGAATTTAGAAAGATGGTAACAATAACCCTGTGTATGAGACAGCAAAAGAGACACTGATGTATAGATCAGTCTTATGGACCCTGTGGGAGAGGGAGAGGGTGGGGAGATTTGGGAGAATGGCATTGAAACATGTATAAATCATGTATGAAATGAGTCGCCAGTCCAGGTTTGATGCACGATACTGGATGCTTGGGGCTGGTGCACTGGGATGACCCAGAGGGAGGGTATGGGGAGGGAGGAGGGAGGAGGGTTCAGGATGGGGAGCATGGGTATACCTGTGGCGGATTCATTTCGATGTTTGGCAAAACTAATACAATATTGTAAAGTTTAAAAAAAAAAAAAAAGCAGAGACATTACTTTGCCAACAAAGGTTTGTCTAGTCAAGGCTATTGTTTTTCCAGCGGTCATGTATGGATGTGAGAGTTGGACTGTGAAGACAGCTGAGCATCGAAGAATTGATGCTTTTGAACTGTGGTGTTGGAGAAGACTCTCAAGAGTCCCATGGACTACAAGGAAATCCAACCAGTCCATTCTAAAGGAGATCAGTCCTGGGTGTTCTTTGGAAGGAATGATGCTAAAGCTGAAACTCCAGTACTTTGGCCACCTCATGCGAAGAGTTGATTCATTGGAAAAGACTCTGATGCTGGGAGGAATTGGGGGCAGGAGGAGAATGGGACAACAGAGGATGAGATGGCTGGATGGCATCACCAACTCAATGGATGTGAGTTTGAGTGAACTCAGAGAGTTGGTGATGGACAGGGAGGCCTGGCATGCTGCAACTCATGGGGTCACAAAGAGTTGGACACAACTGAGTGACTGAACTGAACTGAACTCCTTTTTCATTTTATATTGTTTATTGTTTGCTTTCTTCATTCCGCAGTCCTAGGTGTTAGTTGTGGCACAGGGGATCTTTAGTTGCAGTGTGTTTCCTAGGCAGTTGCAGAGTGGCAGGTATATAATGCTGCAGCAAAAGTGGTCATGAAAATTCAAGCTATCTCTTTGTTATATAGCTGCAAAATCCTGATTTTTTTCCTAGTAAATAGGTGTCCCATCAGTATGAATGACTTCACAGCACATATGACAGGCATTATCTTAGACTTTGAAATGGAACTGACAAGACTGAACACATCGTGAGCTATACAATGATTCACTAAACAAGAATTCTGCTGTAATTACATTCTCTTTTACCTCCTGCACAAACACTAAAATCTGACTACAGGCATCAGAGCAAATTTTCGTGTTTAAGCAGAATACCCTTGTTAAAAGATTAATACAATATCTTCCAAAATTTGTCATGAGATATGCTGATTCATCTCATGACTTCTAGAATGGACCAAATATTGAGCAAAGACATTTCATAAAACTTTGATTGTGCATGATTTTTTGCACATTCAAATGATGTGCAAAAAATGCATGACTTTTTGCCATTCCAATTCAAAAAAAAAAAAATCACTAATCACTAGCAACTGTGTTAAGCTTTTAACACAGTCGTATAAAATGTGGTAGAACACTTCATAATAACTTTTCAAGAGACGAAAGCCCAAATGTCCTTGGGTTTGCTGTGATCAAACTGTGCTCAAGTTATCAATGTCATGTCCATCTGTAGCATAGCTTCAAGGGCTTGAGATTAACATTTGGAAATAGTGTAAGCAGATAAGGCAGATGTTCACCAGAAAAAGAGAACCAGGAATGGCTATTTTAACGTAAGAGAAACAATTTTGAACTAAGTCAAGTTTTGTGATCTAAGCCTGGCTCCAGTGCTTGCCCTTGAACAGTTCTGAATAATGTTCTTAAGGGAGGAACTGTCATAAAACAATAGTGCAGCCTAGGGGCAGAGTCCTGTTCTTCACAGCCCTGTTCCTCAAGGATACAAGCAATAATATATCTTTGAGTAAGAAAGTAGGAGGAATAAACTCGAATTTAGAATCAAACACTTTAGCTGCCAGAGACTAGAAGGGTTCAAACAACCTTGTGGGCATCAGGACCCAGAGACCCCACAGACTGAACCAGAACTGTATCTGAGTGTCTCCTGCGGAGGTACGGCTCATGGTGAAGAGTTCTGAGAAAATGTGGTCCACTGGAGAAGGGAATGGAAAACCACTTCAGTATTCCTGCCTTGAGAAACCCATGAAAGTATGAAAGGCGAAAAGATAAGACACTGAAAAATGAACTCCCCAGTGCAGTAGGTGCCCAATATGCTACTGGAGATCAGTGGAGAAATAACTCCAGAAAGAATGAAGAGACGGAGCCAATGCAAAAACAACACCCAGTTGTGTATATGACTGGTGATGGAGTAAAATTTGATGCTGTAAAGAGGTTATTGCATAAGAACCTGGAATGTTAGGTCCATGAATCAAGGCAAATTAGAAGTGGTCAAACAGGAGAAGGCAAGAGTGGACATCCACATTTTAGGAATCAGTGAACTAAAATAGACTAGAAAGGGTGAATTTAACTCAGATGACAATTATATCTACACTGTGGGCAAGAATCCCTTAGAAGAAATGGAGTAGCCATCATAGTCAACAAAAGAGTCCAAAATGCAGTACTTGGAGGCAGTCTCAAAAATGACAGAATGATCTCTGTTCATTTCCAAGGTAAGCCATTCAATATCACGGTAATGCAAGTCTATGCCCCGACCAGTAATGTTGAAGAAGCTGAAGTTGAATGGTTCTAGAAAGACCTACAAGACCTTCTAGAACTAACACCCAAAAAAGATGTCCTTTTCATTATAAGGCACTGGAAAGCAAAAGTAGGAAGTCAAGAGACACCTGGAGTAAAGGGCAAATTTGGCCTTGAAGTACAGAATGAAGCAGGACAAAGGCTAATAGAGTTTTGCCAAGAGAACACACTGGTCATAGCAAACACCTTCTTCCAACAACACAAGAGAAGACTCTACACATGAACATCACCAGATGGCCAATAGCAAAATCAGATTGATTATAGTCTTTGCAGCCAAAGATGGAGAAGCCATATACAGTCAGCAAAAACAAGACCAAGAGCTGACTGTGGCTAAGATCATGAACTCCTTATTGCCAAATTCAGACTTAAATTGAGGAAAGTAGGGAAAACCACTAGACCATTCATGTATGACCTAAATCAAATTCCTTATGATTATACAGTGGAAGTGACAAATAGATTCAAGGGATTAGATCTGATAGAGTGCCTGATGAACTATGGCCAAAGGTTCCTGACATTGTACAGGAGGAAGGGATTAAGACCATCCCCAAGAAAAAGAAATGCAAAAAGGCAAAATGGTTGTCTGAGGAGGCCTTACAAATAGCCTTGAAAAAAAGAGAAGCCAAAAGCAAAAGAGAAGAGGAAAGATATATCCATTTGAATGCAGAGTTCCAAAGAATAGCAAGGAGAGATAATAAAGCCTTCCTCAGTGATTGGTGCAAAGAAAGAGAGGAAAACAATAGAATGAGAAGACTAGAAATCTCTTCAAGAAAATTAGAGATGCCAAGGGAACATTTCATGCAAAGATGGGCTCAATAAAGGACAGAAATGGTACGGACCTAACAGAAGCAGAAGATATTAAGAAGAGGTGGCAAGAATACACAGAAGAACTGTACAAAAAAGATCTTCATGACCCAGATAATCACAATGGTATGATCACCCACCTGCAGCCAGATATCCTGGAATGTGAAGTCAAGTGAGCCTTAGGAAGAATCACTACAAACAAAACTAATGGAGGTGATGGAATTCCAGTTGAG
The DNA here is from genome assembly GCF_019923935.1 of Bubalus bubalis. Taxonomy (NCBI): domain Eukaryota; kingdom Metazoa; phylum Chordata; class Mammalia; order Artiodactyla; family Bovidae; genus Bubalus; species Bubalus bubalis. The sequence goes on along the minus strand of NC_059166.1, from coordinate 74,532,743 downwards.
CTATTTCAAATCCTAAAAGATGGTGCTGTGAAAGTGCTGCACTTAATATGCCAGCAAACTTGGAAAATTCCACAGTGTCCATAGGACTGGAAAAGATCAGTTTTCTTTCCAATCCCAAAGAAAGACAATGCCAAAGAATATTCAAGCTACTGCACAATGGCATTAATCTCATATGTTAGTAAAGTAATGCTCAAAATTCCAAGCCAGGCTTTAACAGCATGTGAACCATGATATTCCAGATGTTCAAACTGGTTTTAGAAAAGGCAGCGGAACCAGAGATCAAATTGCCAACATCTGTTGGATCATCCAAAAAGCAAGAGAGTTCCAGAAAAATATTTACTCTGCTTTGTTGACCAAGCCAAAGCCTTTGACTGTGTGGATCACAACAAACTGTGGAAAACTCTTAAAGCGATGGAAATACCAGACCACTTGACCTGCCTCCTGAGAAATCTGTATGCAGATTAGTTGGAACTGAACATGGAACAACATACTGGTTACAAATCGGGAAAGGAGTACATCAAGGCTGTATATTGTCACTCTGCTTGTTTAACTTATATGCAGAGTACATCATGAGAAACGTTGGGCTGGATGAAGCACAAGCTGGGATCAAGATTGCTGGGAGAATTAGCAATAACCTCAGATACGCAGATGACACCACCCTTATGGCTGAAAGTGAAGAAGACCTAAAGAGCCTCTTGATGAAAGTGAAACAGGAGAGTGAAAAAGTTGGCTTAAAGCTCAACATTCAAAAAACTAAGATCATGGCATCTGGTCCCATCACTTCATGGCAAATAGATGGGGAAACAACGGAAACAGTGAGAGACTTTATTTTTTTTGACCTTCAAAATCACTGGAGATGGTGACTTCAGCCATGAAATTAAAAGACTTTTATTCCTTGGAAGAAAAGGTATGACCAACCTAGATAGCATATTAAAAAGCAGAGATATTACTTTGCCAACAAAAGTCCATCTAGTCAAAGCTTTGGTTTTTCCAGTAGTCATGTATGTATGTGAGCGTTGGAGTATAAAGAAAGCTGAGTGCCAAAGAATTAAGCTTTTGAACTGTTGTGTTGAAGACTCTTGAGAGTCCCTTGGACTGCAAGGAGATTAAACCAGTCCATCTTAAAGGAAATCAGTCCTGGGTGTTCATTGGAAGGACTGATGCTGAAGCTGAAACTCCAATACTTTGACCACCTGATGCGAAGAACTGATTCATTTGAAAAGGCCCTGATTCTGGGAAAAATTGAAGGTGGAAGGAGAAGCAGACGACAGAGGATGAGATGGTTGGATGGTATCACCAACTCGATGGACATGAGTGTGAGTAAGCTCTGGGAGATGGTGATGGACAGGGAAGCCTGGCATACTGCAATCCATGGGATCACAAAGATTTGGACATGACTGAGCAACTGAACTAAACTGATATCTTGGAGAGCTGCTGGAACAAAGGTCCCTGTAAAGATGTGATGGACTGAAAGAACTAGCGTATGTCTGGAAAAAGAAACCATTCTAAGTGAGGCTGCAGCAAATGCAAAGGCCCTGTGATGAGAATGTGCTGACAGTTTTCAGATAAAGAAGAACACAGTGTGGCTCTGCAGTTGGAATGATGTTGTTGACCCTCCTGACTTCAATCAACTAAAGGTTGAACTCTGTTGACCTTTGCCTCAATTCTATGCTTAATTCCCCTCTGCTCAAGCTCCCTCATGAATATGCATGTATCTATCCTTAGCTTAATACTGTCCCAATTTTGCTGTTGGAGAGACATGGCTTTGCATCTGTGTATACATCAACAAATACCTCCCCCCATCCAAATTGCAGATTGAAGTCCATACCCCATTGCTCACCTTGCTACCATATATAAGTTTTCAGGTACACACAACTCACCAAAGCGTATAACTTTCCCAATGGTCACTGAATTCTCTAATAACTAGCAAGCACATATTGCGCAATATGAATTGACCAAGGGTAACTGGGGTACTTTGATGATTTCACCCTGATGAAGTTACTAAACCTATATATAATTTTCATAAATGACATTTTATTTAAAATGTTACTTTAACATCCCCTTTCTTCTTAAATGAATAAATTCAAGTTCAGAGAAAGGAAGTGATATGTCCAAGTCTACACAGCTGTTCACTGGAAAAGACTCTGATGCTGGGAGGGATTGGGGGCAGGAGGAGAAGGGGACGACAGAGGATGAGATGGCTGGATGGCATCACTGACTCGATGGACGTGAGTCTGAGTGAACTCCAGGAGTTGGTGATGGACAGGGAGGCCTGGCGTGCTGTGATTCATGGGGTCACAAAGAGTCGGACACGACTGAGAGACTGAACTGAACTGAACTGAACACAGCTGTTAACTACTAGAGAAGATTTATTGCAAATCTACCTGATTGTGACTCTCCTCAGGGAGACTGGTAGAGTCTGTGAAAAAAATGATGGGCAAGATCATTTTGATTAAAAGTCTAGGGACCATACTCGCTATTCTCAAATACTATGAAAGGGTCACATAGTTTACTTTAGAATAACTCATGTTATGTTCTTTTCTGTTCCATTCATCACCTTTGAGTTTCTTTAGTGACCTTTCATTTCCACAATTATATGAAAAAATTCTCACTGGTCCTAAGTCTTCACTGTATTGTTCTTCTGTCCTTCCTCCCACATCTGGATCACAAATCCAGTTCCAATAACTTTGAATGAACAAAACTTTGAACAAAACCTTCTTTAGTTTGGAACAGTGTTTCTCAATTTTTTTTTTTTCACAAATTTTTCCTGAAGAAATTTTTCAGTCATTTTTCTCCCAGTTATCCTTTCCATGAAATTTTAATACCAGAGATATACATGTCTGGTTTTGTATTGTTGCCCTCTGAAGGGCCATCAGTTCAGTTTGGTTCAGTCGCTCATTTGTGTCCAATTCTTTGCAACCCCATGGACTGCAGCATGCCAGGCTTCCCCATCCATCACCAGTTCCCGGAGCTTACTCAAACTCATGTCCATCGAGTTGGTGATGCCATCCAACATGGCAACTGAAGGGCCATAATCCATTGTAATACCTGAGCCACTCTCCTCTCACCTAATCTTCAAAAACCAATTTTAATTGCTTTGGGTGAGAACGCATGGTTTAGAGCAGTTTCTCAGCCTTAGCACTATTGACAGATAATTCTTTGCTGTAGGGTGTTGTCTTGTTATTTAGAATATTTAGTAGCTTCCCTGGTCCACTGTATAGCTGCCAGTAGCAATCCCAGTTGTGACAACCTAAAGTGTACCCGAAGTGTCTTCAGACATTGCCAAATGTCCCCTAGGAGGTAAAACTGCCTTGGTTAGAACCACTACTTTAGAGGGGAGAAGAGATGAATGTCCAAATGGCCAAGAGTAGAAAGAAAAAACTTTGAACATTTACATAATAAGAAAAAATGAAACCTGGAAAAGGACCCTTAAACTTGACCATGGCTGCACCTGATCTTGGACTTCCAGACTCCAAAAGTGTGAGCAATAAATTTCTGCTATTTCTACATAACCCAGTCTGTGGTATTTTATTGCAGCTCAAATGGACTAAGACACATGGCAACCAATGCCAGCTGGAGAAGCCCAGAAAACTCCAGGTTAGAAGTCTCCAAAATGAAACAGATAAGCTACTGGATAAATCTGAAAACATTAGACAACTTGACAAGAGTCATGGCTCCAATTTTTCTGAAAAACAAACAAACAAACAAACAAAAACCATAGAAAACCAAGTAAACAAACAAATAAAACAACTATTAACTCTTGGAAGGAAGTTGTGGGTAGAATTTAAATTTTCATAATAATTTGGGCAGTATCTAACAAAATATGTTTTCACTGAGATAAAATTGTCACATAATTAAATAAGGAGGGTAAAGAACAGGAAAGGTGTAAATATCAGAGTTAGGATAACGAAGGCAGGGTAAATACAGCTGAATCTTTACCTTATATGGTAAAAAGTCAGGTGTAGAGCCCCAAACTGAAATAATCAGGAACAAGTAATATAAGAATCTCAAGAGTCGCCAGTCCAGGTTCGATGCAGGATACTGGATGCTTGGGGCTGGTGCACTGGGACGACCCAGAGGGATGGTATGGGGAGGGAGGAGGGAGGAGGGTTCAGGATGGGGAACACATGTATGCCTGTGGCGGATTCATTTTGATATATGGCAGAACCAATACAATATTGTAAAGTTTAAAAATAAAATAAAATTTAAAAAAAAAGAATTTGACATGAGCAACTAAAAAAAAAAAAGAAATATGGAAGTCAATAAGTAAAAAATCAGCTAAAAGAACAAAAACAAAACAAAAAAAAGAAGTGGTTTTTCTTTTTTTTTCCCCCCCGCTTAAGTGGAGAAAATAAGGAAGAAGGAGAGAAGCAGACACTGATATTTAAACTGTAGTGTTCTTGCCTGGAGAGTCCCAGGGACGGAGAAGTCTGGTAGGCTGCCGTCTATGGAGTCGCACAGAATTGGACACGACTGAAGCGACTTAGCAGCAGTAGCAGGGACTTCCCTGGTGGACCAGTGGTTAAGATTTTACCTCCCAGAGCTGAGGGTGAGGGTTCAATCCCTGGTCAGGGATCTTACATGCCTCAAAGTCAAAAACTGAAACATAAAACTGAAGCAATATTGTAACAAATTCAATACAAATTTTAAAAATAATCCATATCAAAAAATCTTTTAAAAAGTAAAACAAAGAGCTTTATAAAATATGACTTTTCAAACATTCTTCATATATAAGAATAAAAAAAAATGTATCTTTAATTGAAGTACAGTTAAATGGGGCTTCTCTGGTGGCTCAGATGGTAAAGAATCTGCCTGAAGTTCAGGAGACTGGGATTTGATCCCTGGGTTGAGAAGATCCCCTGGAGAAAGAAATGGCTACCCACTCAAGTATTCGTGCCTAGAGAATTCCATGGACGAAGGAGCCTGACAGTCTACGGGGTCACAAAGAATCAGACATGACTGAGCAACTAACATAGTTAAAGTATAATGATTTACATTTTACTAGTTTCAGTTGTGTAACACAGTGATTCAATACTTTTATAAATTATACTCCACTTAAAGTTATTATAAAATATTGGCTGTATTCCCTGTACTGTACAGTATATCCATGTGTCTTACTCACTTTATATATAGTAGTTTGTATCTCTTGAAAAAAAAAAAAGAGTATTAAAAAAAAATAAGAGAAGGAAGAAAGAGAATACCAGTAGGAGGTTCACGAGCCATTTAAAAAGCCAAAGTCAACTTTTAAGTATATTTTAGTTTTAATATTTAAAGTTGTCAACTATTCTTAAGCTAATGAATTTTTTAGAAAATCTAAACATACTGACTTAAGTCAGGAAAGTATCCAGGAAAGAGCATACTATTTAATGATTAAATGATACATAGAGATGTATCTAAGTTATATAGAAAGCATCATAATGCAAACTGATTTTTTTTTTTAACAGTTAAATTAGGCAGAAAGAATTCTTGGAAGTTTATGGTTAATGGTATAGTTTTGTTTTGTTTTTTTTTTCACATTCCTGGATCCTGTCTCACAGAATCATACAATACAGCAAAGCCAAAAAACCACAGACAACATTTGATATAAAACCATGTGATAAGGTATCCCCACAAATTTCAAACAAGAGGATGGAAACAAAAGCCAACAGACACAAGAGCTGCATGCTATTGGCACCTATAAAGGAAAAAGAAAGTTGCCAAAATAGCCAATAGGTATTCATTGGAAAATGTTGCATGTCCATAAAAGAGTGGCAGCTAAAACTGGGAATTTTGACCAATCCAAAAAAGTGAGTGCAAGACATCTATAGTGAGTCCTGTAGAGCAGGTCAGCTCCATGAACTCTCAGAACTGAGCCACTGGGCCTCAATCAAAATGGAACAGAGTATGATGCGAAGGAAAGACCAAAGTAAAAGCCAGGAAATCTCAGAAAGTAAGAGGTTCTGGAACTTCCCTGGTAGCCCAGTAGTTAAGACTCTGCAGTTCCACTGAAAGGGGTACAGGTTTCATCTCTGGTCAGGGAGCTAAGATCCTACATGCTGGGCAGCCAAAAAAAAAAAGAGAGAGAGAATAAGGAGCAGAATAACACACCTTCAGAAAATGAAAGTGCCCTAGAAAAAGCATGCTCATAAAATATATCAAAACTATAACCTTCTATTTCAAAACAAACTAAAAGACATTAGGCACATTATATAAGACAGAGGACGAGATGGTTGGATGGCATCACTGACCCAATGGACTTGAGTTTGAGCAAGCTCCAGGAGATGAGTGAAGGACCGGGAAGCCTGGCATGCTGTAGTTCATGAGGTCTCAAAGAGTTGGACATGACTGAGCGACTGAACAGCAAAATGAGGCTTGAAAGAATGATGCTCTGATTTGAGTTAGAAAAACTCAAAAACGGCATGACAGAACTCAGTGAAGAATTAAATACAAAATAGTTTCAAAAATAAAAGCTAAACTAAAATAGCGTGAAAGCAATCGAGTGCAAGCAAGTGAATAAAAGGAATAGAAGCTTAAAGGGGAGAAAAGATTTAAAATAAAAAATAAGCTAAAGAAAATAGACTTACATGACAATAATGAAGACAGAGAAAAAATATCTAACGTGTGGATAACAGGTTAGATAAGAAAGCCAAAGGTTTAGATAAGAAAGCCAAAGAAAGAAAAGAAAAAATATATATGAAACTATAATTTAAGAAAGCTTTTCTGAAACACCAATTTAAAGAGTAAATTTTATACCTAGAATTTCTACATAGAATGACCTACTCTAAGATGTAATCTAGTAGAGTCACTGGGCTTATAAACCTTGGGCATCTGGGCAAAAGCAATAAGGAACTTGGAAAGAAAATTAGATGCTCATCAGACTTTAATTCTGGAGGAAAATGAAGTAAGTATTTATCTTATTTGGTTTTTCCATGCAGCTTGCAGGATCTTACTTTCCCAAGCAGGGACTGAACCTAGGCCATGGCAGCCAAAACAGCAAGTACTAACCCCTGGTCTGCCAGGGAATTCTCTAGAGTAAGTACATAAAATATTCATAGGAAACAAATGTGAGTCAAAAATTTTATATCCTGCAAGATTGACTTCCATATATGAAAGACCTGTAGTAGATGTTGTCAACATATAAGATCTCAAGAAAATAATGGTTTCATCAGCCTGTCCAGCTGAATCTATTAGAAAATAATTTTCAGGTAACAAATAACTAGACACTTAAAGACCAAATAAGGGAGATATGCTAACAATGTAGATGTACCACATATATTTTTAAGAACATGGTGGAAGCAGGAGAATGGAAAAGAAAATTCAAAAACTATTCAGTTGTTTCAATAACAATTGGAGGTGATAGGAATTCTAACAAACCTCTGATTTGGATTTTCCAGACTATTTGTTTATGAGACCAAAAATACAGGAATATTTTAACTCTTCATGGATATAAACAGTTAGAGATTATTAGACATGTGACATGTTGCTCTTCTTCTACACATGAAATTTCTCAAACATATCAGATCTGGTTCCTGGGCAATGTCACATAAAAAGAATTTTACATTGATTTTGCATGAAATTGTTGCAAAGAATGTTTTTCATTAAAAGACAAACTTCTAAAATGGCTTAAATTAAATTTTAATAAGCATCAAAGATTGTTTTATATCAAATGAGAACCCAATAAACTTCCTGAAGCACATTTTCATAAAACAGCACTTTGGTTCTGTTTGCAATATTGACAAATGAGGAACTGCTTAAATTGCTGGCATACTGACCATTTACTTTGTTTTATTACCGCAGTTAATCCCTTATATTGTAATAGTCCCTAGTGTACGTATAACAAATGAGCTAGAATCTATCCCAGCACTGTTCCATATGCTGTTCTGAGCCAGTAAAGTCTGAAGCAAGCTGACCCACTAGGACTTTTGTTGATATGTGCATCAAGACACGTTCACAGCCTACTTGGAATTACTCAGAGTAAATGATTCATATGATATTCACATTTTTGGCTCTATAAGTCTTGTTGAGCTTGTTTTTTGTTGAGTACAACTCTCCCTTCCCACACACAGATATTAAATAGGTAAGATATGGGCTGTATCTCATGATGTTCTCTGCATATAAGTTAAATAAGCAGGGTGACAATATACAGCCTTGACATGCTCCTTTCCCGATTTGGAACCAGTCTGTAGCTCCATGTCCAGTTCTAACTGCTGCTTCCTGACCTGCATACAGATTTCTCAAGAGACAGGTCAGGTGGTCTGGTATTCCCATCTCTTGCAGAATTTTCCACAATTTGTGGTGATTCACACAGTCAAAGGCTTTGGCATAGTCAATAAAACAGAAATAGATGTTTTTCTGGAACTCTCTTGCCAACAGATGTTGGCAATTTGATCTCTGGTTCCTCTGCCTTTTTTAAAACCAGCTTGAACATCTGGAAGTTCATGGCTCATATACTGTTGAAGTGTGGCTTGGAGAATTTTGAGCATTACTTTACTAGCTTGTGAGATGAGTGCAATTATGCGGTAACTCGAACATTCGTTGACATTGCTTTTCTTTGGGACTGGAATGAAAACTGACCTTTTCCAATCCTGTGGCCACTGCTGAGTTTTCCAAATTTGCTGGCATATTGAGTACAGCACTTTCACAGCACCATTTTTTAGGATTTGAAATAACTCAACTGGAATTCCATCACATCCACTAGCTTTGTTTGTAGTGATTCTTCCTAAGGCTCACTTGACTTAGCATTCCAGTATGTCTGTCTCCAGGTGGGTGATCATACCATTGTGATTATCTGGGTCATGAAGATCTTTTTTGTACAGTTCTGTGTATTCTTGCCACCTCTTCTTAGTATCTTCTGCTTCTGTTAGGTCCATACAATTTCTGTCCTTTAATGTGTCCATCTTTGCATGAAATGTTCCCTTGGTATCTCTAATTTTCTTGAAGAGATCTCTAGTCTTTCCCATTCTGTTGTTTTCCTCTCTTTCATTGCACTAATCACTGAGGAAGGCTTTCTTATCTCTCCTTGCTATTCTTTGGAACTCTGCATTCAAATGGATATATCTTTCCTTTTCTTCTTTGCTTTTGCTTCTCTTTTTTCACAGCTATTTGTAAGGCCTCCTCAGACAATCATTTTGCCTTTTTGCATTTCTTTTTCTTGGGGATGGCCTTGATCCCTGTCTCCTGTACAATGTCACGAACCTTGGTCCATGGTTCATCAGGCACTCTGTCTATCAGAACTAATCCCTTGAATCTATTTCTCACTTCCACTGTATAATCGTAAGCGATTTGATTTAGGTCATACCTGAATGGTCTAGTGCTTTCCCCTATTTTCTTCAATTTAAGTCTGAATTTGGCAATAAAGAGTTCATGATCTGAGCCACAGTCAGCTCCCGGTCTTATTTTTGCTGACTGTATAGAGCTTCTCCATCTTTGGCTGCAAAGACTATAATCAATCTGATTTTGATATTGACCATCTGGTGATGTCCATGTGTAGAGTCTTCTCTTGTGTTGTTGGAAGAGGGTGTTTGCTATGACCAGTGCATTCTCTTGGCAAAACTCTATTAGCCTTTGCCCTGCTTCACTCTGTATTCCAAGGCCAAATTTGCCTGTTACTCCAGGTGTTTCTTGACTTCCTACTTTTGCATTCCAGTGCACTATAATGAGAAGGACATCTTTTTTGGGCGTTAGTTCTAGAAGGTCTTGTAGGTCTTCATAGAACTGTTCAACTTCAACTTCTTCAACATTACTGGTTGGGGCATAGACTTGCATTACCATGATATTGAATGGCTTGCCTTGGAAATGAACAGAGATCATTTTGTCATTTTTGAGACTGCCTCCAAGTACTGCATTTTGGAATCTTTTGTTGACTATGGTGGCTACTCCATTTCTTCTAAGGGATTCTTGCCCACAGTAATAGATATAATGGTCATCTGAGTTAAATTCACCCATTCTAGTCCATTTTAGTTCGCCAATTCCTAAAATGTCGATGTTCACTCTTGCCTTCTCCTGTTTGACCACTTCCAATTTGGCTTGATTCATGGACCTAACATTCCAGGTTCCTATGCGGTATTGCTCTTTACAGCATTGGACTTTACTTCTAATAGCAGTCACATCCATAACTGAGTGTCGTTTTTGCTTTGGCTCCATCTCTTCATTCTTTCTGGAGTTATTTCTCCACTGATCTCCAGCAGTCTATTGGGGACCTACCGACCTGGGGAGTTCATCTTTCAGTGTCTTATCTTTTTGCCTTTTCATACTGTTCATGGGATTCTCAAGGCAAGAATACTCAAGTGGTTTGCCATTGCCTTCACCAGTGGACCACATTTTTTCAGTACTTTCCAACATGACTTGTCTGTCTTGGGTGGCACTGCATGGTATGACTCATCGTTTCATTGAAATAGACAAGGCTGTGGTCTATTTAATCAGATTGGTTTGTTTTCTGTGATTGTGGTTTTCAGTTTGTCTGCCCTCTTATGGAGAAGGATAAGAGGCTTATGGAAGGTTCCTAATAGGAGAAACTGACTGAGGGGGAAACTGAGTCTTGTTCTTATGGGGGGGCGGGGGGGGCGGGGCATGCTCAGTAAATCTTTAATCCAACTTTCTGTTGATGGGTGGGGCTGTGTTCCCTCCCTGTTATTTACCTGGGGCCAAACTATGGTGGAGGTAATGAAGATAATGGCGACCTCCTTTAAAAGATCACATGCCTGTACTGCTACACTCACTGCCCCCAACCCTGCAGCAGGCCACCACCAACCCACGCCTCCACTGAAGACTCCTGGACACTCACGGGCAAGTCTGGGTCAGTCTCTTGTGGGGTCACTGCTCCTTTCTCCTGGGTCCTGGTGCACACAGGGCTCTGTTTGTGCCCTCCAAGAGTCTGTTTCCCAGTCCTGTATAAGTTCTGGCAGCTCTGTGGTGGGGTTAATAGCAACCTCCTCCCAGAGGGCTTATGCCATACCCAAGTCTGCTGTACCCAGAGCCCCTGTCCCTGTGGCAGGCCACTGCTGACCTGTACCTCCACAGGAGATGCTCAAACACAGTTCTGTCTCAGTCTCTGTGGGGTCCCTGGGTCCTGGTGCACACAAGGTTTGTTTGATCCCCTTGAGCATCTCTGACAGGAATAGGGTTTGATTCTAAATGCAAATTCACCCCTCCTGCCATCTTGCTGGGGCTTCTCCTTTGCCCTTGGACATGGGGTATCTCCTCACAGCAGCTCCAGTGCCACGCAGCCACCGATGAAGCACAAGCTGGAATCAAGATTGCTGGGAGAAATATGAATAACCTCAGATATGCAGATGACACCATCCTTTTGGCAGAAAGTGAAGAGGAACTAAACAGCCTCTTGATGAAAGTGAAAGAGGAGAGTGAAAAAGTTGGCTTAAAGCTCAACATTCAGAAAACAGATCATGGCATATGGTCCCATCACTTCATGGCAAATAGATGGGGAAACAGTGGAAACAGTAAGAGACTTTTTTGGGGGGGTCCAAAATCACTGGAGTTGGTGACTGCAGCCATGAAATTAAAAGACGCTTACTCCTTGGAAGAAGAGCTATGACCAACCTAGACAGCATATTAAAAAGCAGACACATTACTTTGTCAACAAAGGTCCATCTAGTCAAGGCTATGGTTTTTCCAGTAGTCATGTATGGATGTGAGAATTGGACTATAAAGAAAGCTGAGAGCCAAAGAATTGATGCTTTTGAACTGCAGTGTTGGAGAAGACTCTCAAGAGTCCCTTGGACTGCAAGGAGATCCAACCAGTCCATCCTAAAGGAGATCAGTCCTGAGTGTTCATTGGAAGGACTGATGCTGAAGCTGAAACTCCAATACTTTGGCCACCTGATGCGAAGAACAGACTCATTTGAAAAGACTCTGATGCTGGGAAAGACTGAAGGTGGGAGGGGAAGGGGATGACAGAGGATGAGTTTGTTGGATGGCATCACTGCCTCAATGGACATGAGTTTGAGCAAACTCCTGGGGCTGGTGATGGACAGGGAGGCCTGGTGTGCTGCATCCATTGGGTCACAAAGAGGCGAACATAACTGAGCAACTGAACTGAACGGAAGATACGGGCTTTTGCCCAGTAGAGCACCTGATCGAAATTTTGAGCCAAGTATGTGTGTGTGTGTTTCTGACTTTCAGCATCAATTGTTTTAGTCAACTTATTTCCCCACATCCAAATTTGACATTCATTTACAGCTATTTTTAAATGGCCTCAAGGGATAAACATGTATTTCTCCAATGCTGTTCCATTTTAGAAGATCCCTACCTCCTGCATAAGGGGAAGGGTGCTGTAAGGAATTTTCTCTTCGCTGGACTACTTCTTGTGCTAATGATTTGAAAAATTATATCAAGTTACCAGTCTGAAGATTACCTCCTAAGGATTCTTATGGGTGTGTGAAAAGTAAAACCTATTAAAGACAGAATTTATAGGTGTGTATTATTCCTAAGACTATTGGATATCTGTCTTGACAAGTTGCAACTAATTATTGTTGCAAATAGAAGAACTCATCCTAACAGCCTAGAAATGAAGGGAGAGAAATATGCCCAGAGCAATGATAGGTCAATTTCTTATCACATACTTGCATGATCAAATTACAAGAAATTTTTAAAAGTATAGAAAAAGGAAGCATGGTAAGAAATGAACTGTACATCAAAACCTTAAGAACATGTGAATCATGAAAAGACTGCCTCTTAAGAAATCTAGGAACTGAAAGTGATGATGCATGGTAACTGTCACAGGGAATATCTTTCTTGAATAATGTAAGAAATAATGTAAGAATGTAAGAAATATTTTATGCTGAATGATTCAAAGGGTTAGAAAAAATAGCACTTTCTTTTTAATTCATTTAAAGAAAGATAAAAACAGATCCTTATAGGTTAAATATAACAGATTTACAGAGGCAAGGTAAGATTTTAGCTAACATAGCAATTTAACTCACTCTTCTCTCTTTAAATGTTATAATTTTCAGTGCTCATAAGCCAAAAAAAAAAAAAACTTTCCTATTTTGAATGTTGGTGTTCCACATGAAAACATTTTCTGTGTTCTGAAGAGGAATTTGGACTTGATGTTGTAGTCACCTGCAAACTGACTGTTTTGAGAAGCAGGGGGAAATGGTATTTCTCTAAGCTAAAGGAAAAGAGATCTCTATGAGTATCCAACAGTATATTACACCAAAATTCATGAGACAGGGATGGAGTTTTTAGTATTTACTATGAAAGTTGCATCTAATTGAGAAGAATTTTGTGTAAATTTTACAATCTGTTGTTACTTTTCCAATTTTAGAAATTGTTACAAAATCAGTCTTTGAATATATTTTAAGTGTTTTGGCATTTTGTGTGGGCTAGATTTTAAGAGGAAGCAGTGAAGTTATCATCGCCTCCATTACAAATTTGAATGGCCATTTCCAAGTAATTCCAGCTTTCAGACACCATAGATTTTCCAGCCACAGACAGCCAATGAATTTCATTCACTGATGTTATTCATAGCTTTGACTGTTTAAAACCTGACAGTAGTAACTATAACTAACAGTTGTATTTTGCCTGAATTTTTTAAAAAGGGGCTGTACATTTCTTTTAAACTGCACATTAGTAAAGAAAATCAGTATATATCATTTAAAGAATATTTTGTGATGGTCTTATAACAGGTAGTCCAAGAAAAAGTTTCACAGAAGTTGAATTTGCTGGTTCAATTTACATGGAATTTGAAATTTTTCTACATAAAAGTTTGAAACAATAGCATCAGAGATTCTATGACTCCAAAATAACATTTATTTCAAAACAGATGTGATTTGTTATTAGTGCAATTGTATCTCATCTATATCTCTCCATTTTGACCTTCAGCCTCAAATATCTTCCCATTTTATCCATATTCACATGAGTTTCCTTCATAAAACAGAATTTCAAAGTATGCTATAGAAAAGAGATGGGAAAAGGGCAGAAAAGAGATGAGAAAAGGGGAGAAAAAAGAGTTTCATGATCGCATAAACATTTAGAGAACAGGGGCTTCCCAGGTGGCGCTAGTGGCTAAGAGCCTGCCCGCCAATGCAAGTAGAAGCAAGAGACGAGGGTTTGACCCCTGGATCAGAAAGATCCCCTGGAGAAGGGCATGGCATCCCACGCTAGTATTCTTGGCTGAAGAATCCCATGGACAGAGGAGCCTGGCAGGCTGGAGTTCATAGGGTAGCACAGAGTCGGACATGACTGAAGGGATTGAGCACCCAGGCACAGGCTAAATATATTAACAGGATTACTTAATGCAGAATTTTTCCAAACCTTTGATTTGTTGATGAACACAGTGAATCTCCAAGAAGAAAAAGGAGACTGCAGCATATCCCACTTTTCACTTTCATGCATTGGAGAAGGCCGTGGCAACCCACTCCAGCGTTCTCGCCTGGAGAACCCCAGGGACAGGGGGGAGGCTGGCGGGCTGCCGTCTACGGGGTCGCACAGAGTCGGACACGACGGAAGCGACTTAGCGGCAGCAGCAGCAGCAGCAGAGTTCCTTTAGTCTAGAAGCAATTTTCAAATTGCTGCTGCTGAGTCACTTCAGTCGTGTCCGACTCTGTGCGACCCCATAGACGGCAGCCCACCAGGCTCCCCCATCCCTGGGATTCTCCAGGCAAGAACACTGGAGTGGGTTGCCATTTCCTTCTCCAATGCATGAAAGTGAAAGTGAAAATGAAGTCGCTCAGTCGTGTCAGACCCTCAGCGATCCCATGGGCTGCAGCCTACCAGGCTCCTCCATCCATGGGATTTTCCAGGCAAGAGTACTGGAGTGGGCTGCCATTGCCTTCTCCGTTTCAAATTGCTATTCCAAAATAAAGAAGGCAAACCTTCTCAAAGACTTTTTGGGTCCCCTTTTCTACTGAATGAAGTTCAGATTCTTTGGCATAACTCTGTATTATTTGTAATGTTCCCCAATCCATTTTCCATGAATCTTTTGCTAATCACACTAATTTCCCAAGCCTTTACCATTTTGAACTATATGAAATTCCCTGCAGACCACCCTGCCTTCCACCACAGTGTCTTTCCAGCCTGAAATGCTCTTTTCGTTACTTTTTTTCAGCCCTTAGAATCTCAGAGCAGTTTTATTCTCTTTGTAAATCCCTGTTACTGTCCTCCCCACTTTTCATCTACATTCCTATAGCACCTTATTCTCACCTCTCCAGTAGAATTTAACAAAGACTGTTACCATAAAGCTGTATCTTTGTTTCCCCACTCCTCCAGATTATGAGAGTCCCAGACCTAGCTCTTATTTATATTTGTACTACCAACATCAAATACAATGCCTGGAACACTGTAGGTACTTATGAAACCATGGCTAAGAACACAAGTAGACAAATATGTATGTATCCACATATGGACTGGTTCAAAATTGGGAAAGGAGTATGTCAAGGCTGTTTTGTCACCCTGCTTATTTAACTTATATGCAGAGTACATCATGAGAAACGCTGGGCTGGAGGAAGCACAAGCTGGAATCAAGATTGCCAAGAGAAATATCAATAATCTCAGATATGTAGATGACACCACCCTCATGTCAGAAAGCAAAGAGGAGCTAAAGAATCTCTTGAAGGTGAAAGAGGAGAGTGAAAAAGCTGACTTAAAACTCAACATTCAAAAAACTAAAATCATGGCATCTGGTCCCATCACTTCATGGCAAATAGATGGGGAAACAATAGAAACAGTGACAGACTTTATTTTCTTGGGCTCCAAAATCTCTGCAGATGGTGACTGCAGCCATGAAATTAAAAGATGCTTGCTCCTAAGAAGAAAAGCTATGACAAACCTAGTCAGTGACATGAAAAAGCAGAGACATTACTTTGCTGACAAATGTCTGTATAGGCAAAGCTATGGTTTTTCCAGTAGTCATGTATGGATGTGAGAGTTGGACCATAAAGAAGGCTGAGCACCAAAGAATTCATGTGTTTGAACTGTGGTGTTGGAGAAGACTCTTGAAAGTCCCTTGGACTGCAAGAAGATCAAACCAGTCCATCCTAAAGGAGATCAACCCTGAATATTCATTGAAAGGACTGATGCTGAAACTGAAGCTCCAATAATTTGGCCACCTGATGTGACAAAGCCAGTTCATTGGAAAAGATCCTGATGCTGGCAAAGATTGAGGGCAGGAGGAGAAAGGGATGCCAGAGGATGAGATGGTTGGATGGCCTCACTGACTCAATGGACAGGAGTTTGAGCAAGCTCCGGGAGATGGTGCTGTGCTTAGTCACTCAGTTGTGTACAACTTTTTGGGACCCCATGGACTGTAGTCCGCCAGGCTTCTCTCCATGAGATGTTCCAGGCAAGAATACTGGAGTGGGTTACTATTTCCTCCTCCAGGGGATCTTCCTGATCCAGGGATTGAACCGGTATCTCTTGTGTCTTCTGCATTGGCAGGTGATTCTTTCTTTACCACTGTGCCACCTGGGAAGCCCCATACATACACATATGTATGCATATATACATATATGTATAGTTTCTTCTTTTAAAGAAGACTATAGTACTGCTTTGTACTATAAAAACCGAGAAGTGAATTAAACCAATCTTCTAGTCAATTTAAATCTAAATATGAATTTCCTAATTATCAGATAATATAGATTTGGTGGTATGAATTCATTCTGAAAGGGATCATACTATTAATCTATCACTGAGTTTTAGTGTGTTAAAAAACTCCTGCCCAAATACCAATTAAGATTCTTCAGCTGCTAAAGTACTATCAAAAACAAGTTTAAATTATAGAGGAAAATATTTCCAATAAAGCTTTAATCCATAACACAAAAATTTCATGGGTTACTTTTAATTCTTCAAACATTATGGCTTAAAGAGGATTAAGCAGTATGCCATGATCTAGGTGATGAAATCTCAGTAGTTCTTTTTAAAAACTTCTTAGAAACAGAACTTTCTAAAATGAGGTTGCTATAGACCTCCAGGAGCTTGCAGTTCTTTAACTGAGAAGTTACATCATCTATTGGATGCCCACCCAAGATACCATGAAGGATAGTGTAATAACATACCAGGCTAATGAGAATATTCTACTAATGAGGATAGTCACAAGTGTGAAAACTTAGGCTAATAAAAATGACCACTGCCCTCATGGCTTAACCACAGATTTTGTTTATGTGCTTTTCTCCCCTTTCAGATATTAATTAATCATCATTTAATAAGCCACAGATGTGTCAAATAGCTATTTTTTTCAAAATTCACTTTTTTTTTTTTTTTTAAATTGGTAAAGTCAGTTGAAAGTGCCACAATGTTAAAAGAAAACCCTGAGTGGTAAAACAATTTAACTTTATGTATCTAAATTCTTGATGTATGGCAAAACCAATACAATATTGTAAAGTAATTAGCCTCTTATTAAAATAAATTTAAATTTTAAAAAAAAGAAAAAAAGGA
Organism: Bubalus bubalis; assembly: GCF_019923935.1. Lineage (NCBI taxonomy): Eukaryota > Metazoa > Chordata > Mammalia > Artiodactyla > Bovidae > Bubalus > Bubalus bubalis. The sequence goes on along the minus strand of NC_059166.1, from coordinate 74,515,376 downwards.
AATTGGAACACACACACAGAAAAAAAGAATAATAATGACACTTTATGATCCATCTTTAACTCTGGACAAAACATGTTGAATATTCTAATAATTCCCACTGGAACTTGAACATGTGTTAGTTCCCCCAGGGAGTAGCTGGTTCTTTTCATGCCATGATATTGAATTCATTCATATCAATACAGATGTTATAAAAAAAAAAAGAATTTAGGGTCCTATTATCTTGTTCTTACATGGGAATTTTCAGAAGTTTAGTAGATAAAGTAATTTGGCAGTCTCCTAAATATGCTGTAATCAGAGCTAGCCTAAGAAAAAAGTCAAAGAATCATGTGAAGTGTGCTGAATCAAAACCTACTCTTTAGAAATGGTGGCAAAGTACCAAGTTATTCTTTTCTCCTGAAATCTGTTTTCCTCTAAATTTCTAAAGTCAATTAACGAGTTCCATAGAAAATGGTTTTAGAAAGGTTGAGGATTGTTTCAACAATATATATCCTTGTTAAAACTGTCAAGACTAGTGAGAAAACTAGAGAAAGGAGAGAAAGAAACCAGATTGAACATTTAGCCAGTGCATGAGTCAACTCAGGATGTGACGTAACATAGTAATGGGAAACAGTGGACAAAGCTGAGTTTTCTTCAACATAGAAAAGTGATATGTGATTTTAAAAGCAGGGAACTATTGGGGTACAAAAGCTGCCAGTGCTCATAAGCGTGAGTCTACAAACATGATAATCATAGTACACATCCATTTCTTTTCCGCGTCAGTGAGTCAGTCTGCTCATCAGACTTTCTTCTGTGACTTTCTTGCTTCTGATGTATTTCCTATTACAGGAGTAGTACTCATTCATTAAAGATGACCACAGAGGAAAATGGCCAGAGAACCTACCAAAAAAGTGAAATACTGCCAACCTGTAAAAACAAGGTTGAATATATATTTATTCTGTATATTTGATGCCTTTAAATTTCATGCCAAAGAAGTTGGCCAGGGATTTTTTTTTTTTTTTTTAATGATGAGAAAATACCTAAACTTGATAAAATGGATAGATTGGTTTATTATCTGGGTGACTCATTTCCACTTGGTGATTTTTTTTTTTTTACTCTAAACATTTTTAAAAGATAATGAATATTCAACTGGCATTACTAGATCATACATTGGCCTAGCATGAATATCACTGTCCACTGCCAGTTTATTATGACATTGGTACTACTTACTGTCGCTGTAATTTGTGAAATAATAAACTTTTAAAATGCACACACATACACACATTTAACTGAATGGTAATATTTATCACATAAAAAATAACTTTTGCTACTAAATAATATCTTCTCCCAAAATGTCAGGACAGTTACACATAGCACTCCAAGAGGCAGAAATTTCAGAAAAATTACTTTTTGGATACAAATCTTCCTTCACTGAAATGCCTTTCATAAAGATGTGACCAAGAGAAGATATGTGATCTTCAGAATAAATTATAATAGTCATTTTTTAGGTAACTTTCTTCCTATCAATTAATGATGTCAATCTTCACCATTAGGCAAATTAGAGACCATGTTTAATTTATAGTCCAAAGCCTTTTTTTTTTTTTTTTTTTCCACTAACAGCTAAAAGTTTCTTCATAAATAAGGACATTGGACTGGGACTTCTCTACTGGTCCAATGGTTAAAAGTATGCCTTCCGGTGCAGGAGATGTGGGTTCCATCCCTGGTCAAAGCCCATGGGACACAACTAGAGAAAAGCCCATTTGCACCACAACTAAACAAAGTCTGCACCCCACAACAAAGACCCAGCACAGCCCAAAAATTAAAAGAAAATTTTTTTTTTCCTGTGCTGCAGATATTGTTGCATGTGTCTTCTTTTGTTATTTAAGCTCCAAATACCAAAAGCATTTAGATTATCTGGCACAATCTGAAATCAGTGAATCCATGAAAAAATAATACAGCCACAGTTTAAAATATTTCACTTCTGTTTTGGATTTCTGAAAATGCAGGCAGTGTTTTGTAGTCTTTAACCGCCATATTCCAAATGTCCACGATATTTAAAAATAGACATTTTAAAATTTTCAACTTGTAAAACATGTACACAGTACGATATTCAAAAGGAACAAAAGTTGACCAAGAAAAAAAAGTCTCTTTCTCACACTGCCACTCAGCTCTCCTCCCAAAATGCAATCATTTAAACCAGCATTTTGTGTATACTCTTTTAAAGATAATCCATTTACCTTTTTTTATAAGTAAAGCCACACACAGAAATACTAGGAAGATGTGTAGAAGAGCAGCATTACAGCGCTGCAAACTCAACATTCTCCTTCCTAGAGCCATGAAAGCACAGAGCAATGCACACACGCAAATATGAGCCAAAAGTAGTTAAAAAATGATATGAAAAACAATTGATGATGCTGTCATAACAGAAAAAGAGAAGATAAAGATTGTTAACGTTGATTTTGTGCAAGCACAGCAAAGGCTTAGGAGAAAGTTGCTTTGCCTTTGTAGTGATGTGGTGCAGTGGACAAAATACTGACTTCATCGTCAGACAGATCTGGATTTAGCTATATGGCCTTGGCAAAATAATGAGTTCTCCAGGCCTATTTCCAACTTCAAAAATGTGATGATAAGCTGCAGCTCATAATCTAGTCCCCAGGATCATGTACGATAATGTGTATACAAGATTTTGCATATAGAATTCTGGTTTTCACTTCTTCGAACACCACATAAAAAAGAACTGCTAAATAACTGTTAAATAACTTAAACATCTTCCATGTTCATTTTTTTAAAAGATAAATGAAGAACATAAAACAGAAATCAAGTAGATGGAATAAGACTGCATGATGATACTCCCCCACAGTCATGAAAAACCCCAAGTAAAATGCAGTTGGGAATCTCCTCCCAGGCTCCCAGAACTCCAAGCCAGCCAGCTGCACAGCCCCACCAATGTCATTCCATCAGCCTTGCAATAAGTTGTCTTTCTTTTTCCAATTGATTTTTTTCTAAACCTCACTCATTAGCAATCGGGTGAGGTTCTCCTATATTAGAAAATTAAGATAATTTTTCTCCTACAAATAGAATAATTACCCCATATTTTCAATTTAAAAAATTAAATTACCTTCAATATACCCTGTTTACCGAAGCAGATGCAATTAAAATATATTTCAGAATTATGACCTTTTGAAATGAAAACTTTCTAATGGCTAATTCAGAGATATCTAGAAGAAACAGCTATCCAGAGTATGAGAATACCCCATTTTACCAAATGACTGCAGATTTATCGTACACATAAAAACATCCAACTGAAAACTCGACTGTTATAGATTTAGGTATACCTGTGGTGGATTCATTTTGATATTTGGCAAAACTAATACAATTATGTAAAGTTTAAAAATAAAATAAAATTAAAAAAAAAAAAAGACTTGAACTTATCAGAGTTAGGTTTTGAAGGGATTTTTTTTTTTTTTTTTTTTTTGTCTTTTCTGTTTCTGGGTGTTTTTTTCTTGACCTAGAGGCACTTTCAGGGGTCACACCCTCATTCAAGATCCATTCCAAAAATCTTATCTCATTGAAATGCATTGCATCATTCCCTTGATACTGGCTATTTAATTCTCTCAACATAAAGTTATTAAATCAAAAAGAAATGAACAAAAAATCAGTAAATACAGAAAAATAATTTATCAAAAGTTTTCCTCTTTCTCTCACTTGTAAGACCGGAAGAAATGCGGGGAGGGATCATTGACAAGCCCAGGCCTCAGATAAAGCTGTAGAAACTCTCCCAGATATGCTTGAAATAAGTATAAACGTGAGTGTTTCTGGCACGGGCCTCAAGAACACATCAGATAGATAGCTTCTTCATAAATTCCACAGATCTGTGATAGTAACAGCATTACTGTAGAAATAAGGGCAGAGAAAGTATCATTTTTATGAAACTATTCATGGTGTTATAAACAAGGTCATGATAAACTGTGCTTAATCAGAATTAAACATGTAGGTCTGGTTCAGGGTCAAAAAGTATAAGCTTTCTGCAGAACACAATCAGTCATTTTTGTGAATTTGTTCACTGCTAAAAATATACCCTTGAACCACTCTGATACGTACTTACTTGGAAATTAGAAGAAAACTTGAGTTAAGGGAATACTGTAGAGATAAGTTTTTTTTTTAATATTTTAAAATGTTGAGTAAGCATTGCCTTTTGAAAATGGTATGAATTTTCAATAGAATACACAGACCTGAGTCTCTATGGTGATTAATAAATTTCAGAATGACTTATATGAGCACAGAGCCCTATGAAGGACGAATAACAAACATAGCATTAATAAGATTACTCATCAATGACATAAAAAAATAAATATAACTGCTTATATCTCACTTCCTCTCCACCTTCAATCTTTTTTTCATTCTCCCTTAAATCTTCTAGCTCCAAACAAAGTTGTTCGAGGTTCCTTAAAGTTCACTAAGGAAAATAGTGAAAATTTCTACAAGGTATCAAATACCTCACTTAAAGTAATTAGAACTTTTGTTTTCCTTTTAATTATGTTTACAGTCTCTTGTGCCTCACATTTTGTTTATTAACAAAATGGAAGAAATAAAATTCAAATCCATGTACAGCTAAACAACAGGGCTCAAATTAAAATGAAAAATGTTTTTAAATCTTTAGATAGCCTAAGTGAAAAAAATAATTTCAACTATCTCCTCTAATTTGAGTATTATACACTAGAATAAAAATTATTATCAACATTAATTCACTATGATATTTTATAAATTTTCTCAGTTATCTGTTGCAAATAATAAGGGTGTCTAACATTTATTACATATTTATGAGCCAGATATATATTTAATTTAATCTTCATAAGAACTCTGTAAGTATTAGGATGCTTTATTTAACAGACACAGGAAACAAGTTAAGAGAGGTTAAGTGGTTAAGACTTCTAGCTTCCACTGAAGAGGGTACAGGTTCAATACCTGGTCAGGGAACTAAGATCCTGCATGTCAAGCAGCATGACCAAAGAAAAAAATTATTTTAATAAAAATTAAATTTAAAAAAGAGAGAAGTTAAAAAATTTGTCAAAAGTCCTATATCTCCTAGGTTGCCTGAGATCAGAACTCTGGTCTAGCTGACTCATGCTTCTTCAATAAAGAATTATTGTTTTCTCTGAGCCTTAATCAAATCCAATTCTAAGAAAAATATAATGATACTTTTCTATAAAGGGATTTATGATGTTGCTGATGTTTTCTGTAGGATTTTTCTTTGAATGAAAGGAATCAACCTTTACAATCACCTTTAAATTATCCAATACTAATAAAACAAAGTTAAAACTATTATCCATGTGACATGTAATTTTTTACTTTTTTTTTAAGTTTTGCGTTTTGCTTGGGCTCTTTGAAGGACATACACTAAGTTTATTGCATGATGTACAAATCTACTTAAGTTTCTAAGCAATTTGGCTTAGATGGGATAAAAAATTTGAGTATCCAGCACTCTGTCATTTACAATGTTATATACATAATTATGGCCTAATTTTTGACAATTATAAAAAGCTAATGGTAGCTATTATTATAAATAGTAAATTGGGAAAAACAGATTTAAATTAGACAAAATTTTAATAAATACACTTAAATGAAATTATTGAGGAAGGAACAGTTTTATACAAGTAAATTTTACAGGAAGTTTAGATGAACTATTTTAAGTGAGGCCATGTGTTTTCCAAAGATCCTGGATACTGTTCCTTGGGCCACCTGAGCTCTGGGCTATAACTGGAAGAATGAAGCTTTCATAAGCCCAGATAGACTTTTTTCAGCCAGAGTAAGAATCTGCTCTTTCTTCTAATTTTTGGTCGCTGCTACTTTTCTCAGCTGACAGGTGTTGCTTCTTGTTTATTGTACCTACCCTTGCCCTCTGCTCAGCACTACCCCCTGCTTCTGACCTCCATTATCTACTTTCCCTGCTTTTCCTTTTCCCTTTGTTCTTCTGTCTTCAACTGTTTCTCCTGCTCTTCTGGGCTTTCATCCCACAAATGTGACATTTTGTGAACTTTACCAGCTTGCCATAGCAAAATCTTTCTTTTTTAATTGATGAAGCAAATGAGAAGAAATCCTTGTTTGAGCTTTCATTCTTTGCAGACATTTTCATGGTTTTCAGGACTTAAGGGAAGTTTCCTGCTCTCAAAGGCTTTTGTTGTATCTTCATTGGAGATCAATGCTATCCTTATGTGCTGAGTGCAAGTTGTATCCACTTGGTTAAACTGGAACTAAATTTCTTGGAATTTCCTTTTCTGCAGGTTCCTAGTTAGCATAGTCCACCAGAAGCATTTGCACAGGAAGCCAGAAGTGAAAGACTGACCTTTTCCCTTTATATTCAGGAGGTCAGTGCAGGGCCTCAGGCACTGTTGCTTTATCTGCTGGTTTGTGGGTTGGTGGAGGGCAGCAACCGGGCTGACAGCTTCTGCTAAAGCTTTTCTGAATCCCAGATCAGGTGCATTAAAGGGCACTTGTTCTTCCTGCAGGACACTCACTTATGGAAGCTGGAAGCTTACGGGTAGTGACAGGATGAGTATCGCACCTTCACTCTCCCAATTCAGGGCTCTATCAGTTTCTCAGCCATATGTCAGGGGCCTTAATCACCACCCATCTCCCTCTATTACACTAACAGTATCATACCAACTGGATTAAATGAGCAGGAAATAGTTATGACCCCAGACACATGTGTGTTACTACTGTGAGCCAGTTGGTGAGAAATAAATCCTATTGAAATTCAGTGAGATTTCTGTAAGTCAGTCTTCCAAAGTGAATTACAAGTTGCTGTGTCTGGCTCTCCCTACCATTCATTAAGAAAGAGACATAATGCCGCTAGACCTCTTTGGATTTTAAAGGCAACATACTCAGTGCTTGAAGGTGTCCCTCCCACAGAGCAACTTAAAAAGTTCTTCAGTGTTAGTGAGGTCCAGAACAGATTGGCAGCATGCCCAGGCTGCCAGTTGCAATGCTATTTAGATTGCATGGCCCCACAGATCTGAAGGGGTTTAAGCGTCAGTGGTAAACAAGGGTATTGTATGCGGCTTTTGACAGTCCCCTACAAGTGAATTTCAGTATAAAACACTCAGATATTGTTTAAAAAGCTATTCCTTCTTCAGTAGAAAGTTAGTACCACTGTCCTTTTGAAAATCAGATTCTCATTTGCCACTGAACCTTAATAGAGTGAACCCTTGAACATGGGCCACCAGATTACCATGAGACTTGAGTGTTTATCATGTTTTTTATGTCCTAGTAAGCCCTAAAGCAGGGCACGCACAGCAGTACTCCATCATTATATGAAAGAGATATGCAAGATCTGACTTGATCAGGTCCTGAAAATACAAAGAAGGTGCGTGAGTAAGTGGCACAGATGCTCATGACCCATATTTCTGCCACAAAGCCTCCTCCTTCTCCACCTTAAGGGGAGTTTCCTATGATTAGCTAATTGGGGAAGAAAGAACTGGGGCTTGGGTTGTAGATGATTCTGCACGAAAGGCTGGCTGTACCTGACAAATGAACAACTACAGCAGTTCCAATCTGAGGAGCCTTGAAAGACAATGGTGAAGAGAAGTCCTCTAGGTGCACAGAACTTTGAGTAATACAGCTGGTTGTTCATTTCACCTGGAAAAGGAGATTGCCAGAAATGTGGGTCCACCCTACCTAGTCTGTAGCAGCTAAGGATTTTGCTGAATGGTCAGACAGTTGCAAGTAACACAACTGAAAAATTAGTAATATAAAGACCTCTCTGAATGTGCATAAGATGTGAAGATATGGATCTACGTGGTCACCAGAGAGAAACCTCAGTGGAGGATAAGACAACCTGTCATAGGTACAGTAGTCAGCCTCTTTCCTCAGTCATCCCTGCACTTGACCAATAGGTTCTTGAAAAAGTACCATTCTTAAAGAATCAACAGCCAGGATGAAATTAATACACAGTCAGAGCAACATGAATTTCCTTCATTGATGGTGATCTGATTACAGCCATGGCTGAATGCCCAATTTGACAGCAGTACAGACCAACTTGGAGACTGCAATATGACACCATTTATCTGGGGAAGGGGGAGGGAATGGAATCAGCCTGACTTGTAGAGTCTCAGTTCCCTGACCAGGATAAAACCAGGTCTGGCAGTGGAAGTGCAGAGTCCTAACCACTGGCCTGCCAGGGAATTCTCTAGTGGTAGATTAATTGCATAAAACCATTTACATTATGGAAGAGGTAGTGCTTTGCTTTCACTGAAATAAGCACTTATACTGTATATAGATTTACTTTCTTTCCCTACAATTCTTCTGCCAAACTATTATTTTGTAACATACCAAATTCCTTCTTCTCAGCACTATTCTAACCAAGAAACTCGTTTTACAGCCGATGAAATGTATAGATGCGTTCATGCTCATTGAATTCACTATTTTGTTTCCATCTTCTCTGTCATTGTGAAATGGATGACTGATCAAACAGTGGAATGGACTTTTGAAGACTTTTGGTTCTGGCATCAGCTAGGTGCCCACACCTTGCAGAACTGCAGTGGCCTCTGGAATGGAGTATATATACCTTCATTCAGAGACAAGTATATGATACTATTTCTCCCCTAGGCAGGACTGAGGTCTCTGGGAATGAAGAGCTTATACAAGGAAGTGGCTGCTCTAATGGTTATCGCTAGTGATCACTAGGGCTTCCTTGGTAGCTCAGATGATAAAAAATCTACCTGCATTGCAGAAGACATGGACTCAATCCCTGGGTTGGGAAGATCCCATGGAGAAGAGAATGGCTACCCACATCAGTAATCTTGCCTGGCAAGTTATGGACAGAGGAGTCTGGCAGCTTATACTCCATGGGATTGCAAAGAATCAACTGAGTGACTAACACTTTCACTTCAGTGATCACTAATGAAATGTTTGCTTCCTGCTCTTGTTCTCTGAGCTCTATTGGTCTAGGGTAAGTTACCAAGAGAGGAAGGCTTCTACCAGTGAGATGCATCAGTGGTTCCATTAAAATGGTAATGAGATTTTCACTAAATCTCTTTTATATTTCTTAAAGAATCAACAGGTAATGGATAACATGACTAATCCTAAAATCAAGGGGAAATTGAATTACTACTATGCAATGAGGGGAGAGAGCAGTATGTCTGGAGTGTAGATTTTCTGAGATGCCTATTAGTCTCCAAGGAGCTTTAAAAAACAAACAAACAAAAAACAGAATAATCTAATACCAGTGGGACTGCATAAGACTTAGAACCTTTGAGGATGAATACTAGATAACATCATACCTCAATATTAAAGTTATTGTTTAGTCACTCAGTCATGTCTGACTGTTTCATGACCCCATGGACTATAGCCTCCTCTGTCCATGGGATTTCCCAGGCAAGAATACTGGAGTGGGTTGCCATTTCCTTCTCCAGGAACCCTTCCTGATCCAGGGATCAAAACCAAGTCTCCTGCTTGGCAGGCAGATTCTTTACCTCTGAGCTCACATCAAAGGGGAAATGTAATTCAGTTAGAAGAGACATGAAAACCATTGAGACATAAAAGATTTTATATGTTTTATATCTTTATGTCTTTATGGGGGGGAATGTTAGTGTGTTTCCAGTTATATAAGAGATGATTGTTTTATGTTAGGTGGATATAAGATTCTCTTGTTGCCTTTATTTGGAAGTTAAGCATGGTGTAAAAAGATGTTTTTGGATGTCAAATTAACCAAGGTTAAACTATGTTGGACTTGTATTATGCCCGTATAAATAAGCTAGAACTTCAGTACTTAGAACTCCCTTCCCTGCATAGTTCATAGTTAACATGGGTCACACCACATGATGTGGAAGGTGGAAATGAAAGAGCAAACATATTCCTCAAGAAGCTGGTACAGGGAATGAGACACTGCTGAATCTCACACACAACACTGCTTTCTCCAGATGGGCCCTCAACATTTCTGCTCCTCCTGAATCTTCTGATTGAGCTTCTCTCACTTCTGAGCTAAGTGTGTGTTTAGCTCCCAGGAGAAGGGCTTTGATTTCTTTTGCAAAATGGCCCCATCCTGGAAGCTGGGAGTTTGGAGGCCAAGAAAGACTCAACAGGAGTTCCCGTCCTTCCTTGTGGTTTCTGGCTTAGCTTCACAAGCTCTGGCTTTTCCTTACTTTTCCCATTTCACATTCATCCACTCCTTCCAACTGCCTGCCTTATGAAATTCAGACTCCAGCACCAGACACAGGAAACAACAGCTCCCACAGTGATTTCACAAATCAAATCCCTACTATAAATCTTTTATTTTATGTGTTTAATTTCCTAGTGTCCCTATTTCTCTGATTGATACTCCTTTAAGTCAAAAGCCTGGTTTCCAGATAATCAGAGTGTTTTCTTGTTTGTACAGCACAACAAAAGGCTCTAGAAAAAATCAGAGAGGGACTTCTCTGGTGGTCCAGTGGTTAAGATTTCACCTTTCAATGCAGGGGTTCCTAGTTTGATCTCTAGTTAGGGAGGGAAGATCCCACATGCCTTGGGGCCAAAAAACCAAAACATAAAACAGAGATGATGCTATACTGAAGTCAGTAAAAGACTTTAAAAATGATCCACATCAAAAAAATCTTAAAAAGAAAAGAAAAAAAAAAGATAGGGAAGATTATTCTTTTTTTCGCTATTCAACATGACTTTTGGGATCTCAGTTCCCAGGGATTAAACTCTAGGCCAGGGCAGTGATACTGGGGCGGGGTGGGGGTGGAGGGTGAGAGATAAATTGGGAAACTGGTATTGACATATACACACTACTATATATAAAACAGATTACTAAAAGAACTGCTTTCTTGGAAAGGACCCTGATGCTTGGAAAGATTGAAGGCAGGAGGAGAAGGGGACAACAGAGGATAAGATGGTTGGCTGGCATTACCGACTTGATGGACATGAGCTTGAGCAAGCTCAGGGAGTTGATGATGGACAGGAAAATCTGGTGTGCTGCAGTCCATGGGGTTGCAAAGAGTTAAACATGACTGAGCAACTGAACTGAACTATATAGCACAAGGAACTGTACTCAATAATCAGTAACAGCCCATATAGGAAAAGAATCTAAAAAAGAGTGGATATAAGGCTGAGCACTGAAGAACTGATGCTTTCAAACTGTAGTGTTGGCGAATACGCTTGAGAGTCCCTTGGGCATCAAGGAGATCAAACCAGTCATTCCTAAAGGAAATCAACCCTGAATATTCACTGGAAGGACTGATGCTGAAGCTGAAGCTCCAATACTTTGGCCACATGATGTGAAGAGCTGACTCATTAGAAAAAGACCCTGATGCTGGGAAAGATTGAAGGCAGGAGGAGACAGGGATGACAGAGGACGAGACGGCTGGATGGCATCACCGACTCAATGGACATGAGTTTGAGCAAACTCCAGGAGATGGTGAAGGACAAGAAAGCTTGGCATGCTGCAGTTTATGGGTTTGCAAAGAGTCAGACATGACTGAGCGACTGCACAACAACAACTCATATGTATATACTTATTTACATTTATATACTGCTACTGCTAAGTCACTTCAGTTGTGTCCGACTCTGTGTGACCCCATAGACGTCAGTCCACCAGCCTCCCCCATCCCTGGGATTCTCCAAGCAAGAACACTGGAGTGGGTTGCCATTTCCTTCTCCAATGCATGAAAGTAAAAAGTGAAAGTGAATATATTTATATATAAATATATGTATTTACATTTACAGTGTGTTAGTTTCAAGTGTACAGCAAAGTGAATCAGTTTTAACTTGTTTTATTAGAGTATATAGAACAACTATATACTCTAATAAAAAAAGTTTCATCATCCCTAAAAAAATAGATAATTAGTCCATCTATATAATTTTATACTGGTATTATCCTTTGATTACTTTATTAATATGCTTTAACTATCCACCTAAAATCTACATTCTTAAAAGCCAGAAATGTATTTTATTCTTTTAAAAAATCCAGTAAGATAAAGATTTGGGTACATAGTAAAAAAGAGAAAAAAAAGATGGGACAAAATGGGAGACAAGGTCCTTGCTTTCAAAGATTCAAGAAATTAAAAAAAAGCTTTTCACAATGATTCCTGATTTTAAACTATATCAAATATCAAAATTATTTCTTGCAGTAATTTTAATGCCGTTGTTTTAGTTGAAGGAGGTAGGCTGGATCCACAAGTGACCCAGGAGTATGCTCTGGAAATTATTTTTTTTAAGAATATTTACCACTTAGGTCTTCCCTGATGGTCCAGTGGTTAAGACTCCATGCTTCCACCACAGGGCGTGTGGGTTCAATCCCTGGTCAAAGAACTAAGATCCTGCATGTGGTATAGCCAAAAAAAGAAAAAAGGATATTTGCCACTTGAGGTCGTATTGTTATTATATGACTTTTCTCTTTAAAGAATTAAGTGCAGAAAAATAAATTCAAGCAGTCTTAGGAAACTAGTAGCTTGATTTATAATAATGGAGCACTTTTATCCCATAATATACCTTTAAGCATATTCCAGAAATGGAACACTTAAGAGTAATCAAAGGTTGGTTGAAAATTAAACCTCAAACTCTGTTCAGGCTAATAAGGACAAGATGGCAAGAACCAGGCAACAGTTCTACAGAAAGGTAAGCATTTCTCCAGTGAAAGATGGATCTCTGTGTCTGGGACGCCCGGCTTATTTTATATGTGGTAGGACAACACTTCCTGGACTGTCTCAGCATATACCACTGGCTATCATGGTGGTTATGTATCAGCCAGTGAAAACTGCATCAAAGACCATCTGTCTTACTTGATAGTTCTGCCTGTCTCTTAGCAAACTGTCATTTTTATTTCTTAAAAGAAAAATCCAAGAGAATTCTGTGTGCAAGCTTATCATCCAGTGTATATATCTGCTAAATTTGAATTCAACTAAAATTTAGTGTGTATTACCTTTAATATGATGTGAATCTGCACCCCCCAAAAATTAAGGTAGATGAAACATTCCAATTCAAATTTTTCACTAAAAGCAAAGACTTAAAGGTTTTAGATGACTGCAAAATTATCACAATGGTACAAAGTATCACAACTTTTAGTTCTTAAAGGCAAAAGTGAAACTGATAAAGATTTACCCCTCACATTTTTATTTTTCTTCTTTCCAGGAATGAAATTTTATGCTCAGTAGGTTTTATATTTCTGGTTATTGCCAATTCTCTTTGCTTTCAAAGCTCATTTGAGTAACCTGAAAATATCCAAAGATGCTGTTTCCATGAGTGCTCAGTCACAGTCATGGTTACTGATATTCTGCCAAAAGATTCCATATGTCAAAATTATGGTATGGCTGGCAGTTCACAGTGAAATATGAATTATGTGCTGTTCCAGAGGCTATTCTCCCAAGGAACATGTGTTACTATCAAGGAGGGTGTCTTAGTCCTTTCTGGCTGCCGTAACAGAATATCACAGACAGGGTAGCTTATAGGCAACAGAAATTTATTTCTCCTAGTTCTGAAGTCTGGGAAGTCTAAGATTAAGTCACCAATAGATTCAGTGTCTGGTGAGAACTCACCTCCTGGTTCATAGTTTTTTTGTTGTGTTCTCACATGACATAAGTAAGAGAAGGAAGTTCTCTGGGGCCTCTTTTCTAACAGTCCTTATCCCATTCCTGGTGGCTCCACGTTCACTGGGCTTCTCTAGTGGCTCAGTAGTGAAGAATCCACCTGCCGACACGGGAGGTGTGTGTTCGATCCCTGGGGTGGGAAGATCCCCTGGAGAAGGAACTGGCAACCCACTTCAGTAATCTTGCCTAGAAAATTCCATGGACAGAGAAACCTGGTGGGCTACAGTCCATGGGGTCACAAAAGAGTCAGACAAGATTTAGCGACTAAACAACCACCTTTATGACCTAATCACCTCCCAGTGGCCCCACCACCTAAGACCACCACACTGGAGGTTAGGCTTCAACATGTGAATTTGGGTTAATAGAAAATTCAAAAGTTTCACTGAAAGCAAAGGTTTAAAGGTTTTATATGATTGTAAAATCACCATAACGGTACAAAGTACCACAGGGTTACTAGGGTTAACCTAATAATAGCAGAGGTTAACAGGTAGATTAAAGGAAGAAGAAGACATGTACAGCTGGAGTTACATTGCACCTGAGGCCCAGGAAAGAGAAAGGAAACTGTAATGTCATAGATTTAATTTACCTCTTGTTTTTCCCAACTGAAGATCACAATCCAGGTTCCCAGTAATACTCTCCCACAAAGTATACAAACACTCTGTGAGTCTATTCCCGGAAATACTCAGAGGAATATACTTCTTAATCTCCCACACATTCAGTCACTTTCTGATTGCTTATGAGAAGTTTTTTCAAAACTATCCCTGTAAGATTCTCTCAGCTCAAGAAGACTCTAAAAAGTATGGACTCCCTAAATAAAGTCTTCAATAAGGTGATTCTGCCTGTGTTCAGTATTCGAGTGTTGTTGCTATAACTATATAGCAAATTTGGGCTTATAAATTACTTTTATGTACAATATCTTCTTTGGTATTTTCAAGGATCCTTTAGTCAGAGTAGATTTATATTTTCCCTATTTTTAAATGCAAAAACAAACTAGTTACAGCTAAAGTCACAATTGAAACATAGCCAGATCTTTTAAACTAAAATGTTCTAATGTTCTTCCTGACCATGCTGCTTTTAACAGCAGGGTATTCAAACAGTCTTCCATAAATGACAATCAAACTGAAGTTTTCAGGGCACAAAATAGATACTGACCAAAATGTGAGACTGCAGAACTAGGAAAATTTTCACAACCTATTCAAACTCGTGCTTCATGCTAAGTCGCTTCAGTTGTATCCCACTCTGCAACCCTATGGACCACAGCCTGCTAGGCTCTTCTGTCTACGGGGTTCTCCAGGCATGAATACTGGAGTGGGTTGCCAGGCCCTCCTCCAGAAGATCTTTATGACCCAGGGATCAAACCCATGCCTCTTATGTCTCCTGCATTGGCAGACAGATTCTTTACCACTAGCACCACCTGGAAAGCCCTTCTAAACATTTCACAGTTAATTCAGAGGACTCCTCTGAGACAGGAATTTCAACTAATTCCTATCTTGTGGGAAAAAATAAATCAAAGCTTAAAATGGAATAGTGCTGCTGCTGCTGCTGCTGCTAAGTCACTTTAGTTGTGTCCGACTCTGTGCGACCCCATAGATGGCAGCCCACCAGGCTCTGCCATCCCTGGGATTCTCCATGCAAGAAGACTGGAGTGGGTTGCCATGTCGTTCTCCAGTGTATGAAAATGAAAATGAAAAGTGAAAGTGAAGTTGCTCAGTTGTGTCCAACTCTTTGTGACCCCATGGACCTGTAGCCTACCTGGCTCCTCCGTCCATGGGATTTTCCAGGCAAGAGTACTGGAATGGGTTGCCAGTGCCTCCTCCAAAATGGAATAATAAGTTCTAAGAAATCAAATAGTGAAGAAATAAACCCAATAATTCTTCACCCAAGACTAACACTGCTGCTGCTGCTAAGTCACTTCAGTCATGTCTGACTCTGTGGGACCCCATAGACAGCAAGCAGCCCACCAGGCTCCACCGTCCCTGGGATTCTCCAGGCAAGAACACTGGAGTGGGTTGCCATTTCCTTCTCCAATGCATGAAAGTGAAAAGTGAAAGTGAAGTCTCTCAGTCATTTCTGACTCTTAGCGACCCCATGGACTGCAGCCTACCAGGCTCCTCCATCCATGGGATTTTCCAGGCAAGAGTACTGGAGTGGGGCGCCATTGCCTTCTCTGAAGACTAACACTAGATCAGGGTTAATCAAGAAACTGTCTGTGAGGGACTTTCCCATCAGTCCAGCAGTTACGACTCCATATTTCCATTGCAGGGAGCATGGCTTTGATTCTTGGTTGGGGAACTAAGATCCTGCAGTCAAGGTGCATAGCATGACCAAAAAAAAAAAAAAAAAGATGCTGTCTGTGAGCTACTTGTATCAGAAACAGCATGTGGGTTGTGTGTGAAGGTAATCAGTTCCTGGACTCCAGCACAAATCTATTGAAACAGCATAGGGACTCTGCAATCTGCATGTAGACACAGTCCTCAGGCTATTCATATGTACACTACTGTTTGAGAAGTACTTCACTGCCCAAGTTGTGTTCCCACAAGACAAAAAAAAAAAGCTACAAAGGGATAACAAGACTCTGAGAGATTCAGAGCTCTGGCCAGAAATACATACATTATTAGGCTGTAATGTGAACTACACACACCTAAAGTGAGGTCAGTTAGAAACAAAGGTTTAGCTCACACCACTGAATAAATAAATGCATTCACATGATGCCATTTGATTTAGTAGTATCTTGCTTTATTCATCTATAAAATGCAAATAATTCTTGAGATTTCATGAAATGGGAGGATTAACTCAATGACAGTGATAAATGTGTTGATATAAGCAACTAGAGGCTAATAAAAGAAAGGATTATAGAGAAAAAGTTCATGAATATAATTTCCCATCCCTGAGAATGTTGTTGCCTGTATTTCAATTCACAGCAGTTATTCAAACAGAGAAATAATAGCAGTGACGCTCCAAACTGGCAGCAGTTAGAATAACTCAGCATATTTTATGATAAATAGGTCACACTGTCTACGAAGCTCTTACTTTGGGAATCCTACAACAGGAGCCGTTCCAACCTGCCCAGTTCTGTACATCTTTGTCCTGATGATTAGATAATTAGCAAGAACATTGCAGCCGTGTGAGAACTACAGTTTCACCAGCTGATCTTAGCAGAGAAAAACATCTATTATTATCGCTCTTTTAATAGTGGCTGTGATTAACCATAATAAAATATATGACTAGTAATTTCAACAGCACATGAATCCCTGAAATTATTTCTTGCTAGGACTAAAAGGATTTTAGATTAAGAGCTCTTAATTTAAACTTGTAATTTAGGTTTAAACTATTCGTTACAAAAATCAAACCAAAGCTGAGAGAAATTACCCAGGGTCTAGGGAAAACAGATCCCTCTTTCATGATCAAACTTTTTTTTTTTTTTTTTTTTTACCCCTCAAGTAAAAAACCACACGAGTCCCCACTCTTTCCCTTTTTACTTTCTACCTCCTGTTCTAGGAAAACAAACACCTCTGTCTCGTCCCTGACAGTAATTTTGAAAAGCAGCTGTATTTTGTGAGATACATGTTGAACATTCATAAAGAACGTTTTGAAGTTGAAAAATTCCTTTGAAAAGTACAAAGTTGTTTTCCTTTTTTATTTTCTCTCTCTATGCCACTATATTAAATTGTGAAGAGTCAAATCATTCTTTTTAAAGTGTCTGTGTTGCCTGAACTCTAGGTTCCTTTCTACTGAACCCCAAGGGTTGAAGCAAGTAAACCCTCTCTCTGTAGACCAAGTCCTCTGGTTCAGTAGAAGCCTCGCTGCTGCCAAAGAAAGGAGAGGACACTGGAGTGTCACCAAAGGAGTTCAATTTTGTTTTTGACTCCTGCTAATCTGGTGAACTGGCTTGTTACCCAAAGAATAGACACCCGTCATTCTAGCAGTTCATGTGCAGAGAAACTGACACATGCTGCTAGAATTTTCAGTAACAAAAGCACTAGGAAGGTGACCTCCTCTGGAAGAAGACATTCTGCGTATTTATCCTCTTTTGAAGCATAAGAGACCCGAGAATACTGATACAAATCCGTGGGAGAGGTGGGATCTTAGATGCCACAACCTGAGTTCTTCCACAGTGTTGCACTATGAAATATACAGCAATGAATGTGTTCTGTGTAAATCAAAGTTTTTCTTTTTCTTACTTAAAACTTTCTGGTAACATCATAAGCATCTCTAGAAAAAAAAAAAGTTACAGTGGATATAAATGGAAACTGGCATTGAATCAGGTTTTTGCAAAATCCCATGAGCTACCTGGATAATCTGATGAATCAAGAAAACCCTGTTTGTTGGGTATTTCAAACAAGGGCTTTAACAAAAAAAGGCTCTGATATGCAGCTGCTTTTTGACAACAGCCATGAATCACGGATAGAAAGCATGAGAACACAGTCGTCAGGCTTAATGATATGTCATTACCCTAAATAATGGCAACATTTTAGGTATGAATTAAACCTTTGGTGGTAGAGACTTGCATCATTCGGGAATGTTGGTCAATCCAATGATTTAAAAAATCCATAGACAAAAACACTCAAGGCTGATTGTCCATTTAGGAGGAGTTGCAAAGTTTCTTTGTATTCACTTAAGGCTTTGAGGGGGTGAGTGGGGAAAAGACAAAGTCTTTCTCAAAAGCAGAAGAAAAGTTTTTCTTAAAGGTAGGAGAGAATTTTTATCCTGAGAGAGAAAAAAAAATATCGCCAGAAATCGCTCAGAGCCACGCATGCGATCGAAGCCTGGAAGAACTCAGGATTCTTTTAATCCAGCTACCTGACTGCATTCAGGACTTTCTCCAGGCATTTTTCTAAGGTAGGACCTAATTCACTCACTGGTGTTAGGACCCTCATTGTTCATCTTCCCCCCAGGATTTCTGCTCTGTTGCCAGGGCATAATGCACCTGTGAAGGAAAACTGGTCTAGCTCCAAGAAACCTGGTATTAAGCTTCTCTTCTCTTCCTTTCCCAGTGTAGTTTAATCACAAGAGTGCTAATGACTTGTTAAGCTATCAACCACTTTAGAGAGTTGTTGACTGCGGAAACACATCTGGCTGCAAAACCCACGAGGGACCAAGGACTCAATCGTCACCAGAAATCGCAAATGGGTAGCTTTACAAACCAGACTTGGCCTCAGCAAACACCTTTAGGTTGACCCAGTTGGGGTCTTTAGTTCTTAATCAGAATTTCAAATACAAATTCAGGTTTCCAGATCTAACATTTCAGGTTTCGGTCTCCGGAGCCAGCATTCCTTCAGGGTTTCAGACCCAGATGCTGAGTGATCTTCATCCAGCTCTGTAAGATGGGGCAGGAGGTCTCCAATTCACCACTATCTTGGACTTAACCCCACTCAGAGCCCTGATGTTACTCAGCAAACTTCCGTAATTTGTATGAAGACCAATTTAAAGCATCTCAAATAGATTTTTCTTTTAATTATTCATGTTTGTTGAAAAGTAGATTTTACACTATCTCATACATTCATTCCTATTTTCTCACAGTTCTCAGGCATAGAAGGTTCTCATCTAACTTTACATAGGTTTCTTCAGTATACTTGGTATTTTCTGTCTCTTGATATGTGGAAAATGACTACCTGTTACCAAAATAATTCATTTTTCATGAGTAAAAAAAAAAAAACAAAAAAAAAACTGAGTCAATTTTAAGTAAGGACACATCCTCTTTTGAGACCTGCTATTTTCTCAACAAAACCCAGGCTAATCCCTTACTGTGGGAAAAGGGCCACTGAGGAATTGAAAGAATTTAGGAACATCAAGACTAACTCACTCTCCTGCTCAACCACTGCCAGGCCTCCCTAATCTATCTCATCCTTTCCAGCTCTGGTCTAAAAAGAAAAAACATATGGACAGAACTATAACTTCATCCTCACTGAGACACACTGAATATCTCACTAAAACTCAAATGAAACTGCTTCCCTCACCCCAACTCCCACTTTTCTGTCATTGGGGAAAATATGGAACAGAGAATCTGTAAGTCATTCTGTCTGAATGGGTCAGATCTGGCTTCAGTGTAGAATTGTTTCATTATATGTATATTATACTAACCTGGAAATTGGCAGGAAGGAAGGACAGGGCAACCAATAAGCTGTCCTCCAGTTTCTTTAGCTGTGTGAACAAAGGTGTACCTTTCTCTCTTCCAGCTGAAACAGTGTTGTTATTTTAGTCTTTTCTTCCTGGACTCTTTCTTGCCTTTGATCATTCTTATTGGGTTTCTCCAGTCACTCTCAACTTTCACAATCTGTAATGGTTTTCCTAATGACTAGCATAGACTTCTTCTGCCCACTTCTAAAGAGGTTTCTTTTCTCTGTATTGATTATATTAAAGAAAATTGTTCTTTTTAAAATATATATTATCATATATTTAAAAGCTATATGTATTCATTCCACTAGTTCCTTCTCCAGTACAAATAATTCCAATTTATATAAGCATTTCTGACCAAACAGAGTTTCTCATATTTGAATGTACCTATATTTGTTTTCTCATTACATCCCATTCAAGGTCTCTAAATTTCACTTAAGTTGTTAGACCCCACACTGGGTATAATACATGTATAATAAAGGTCTTACCTACATTGAATATAGTCGCCCCTCAATATCTACGGGCATGGGGGGTTGGTTGCAGGATTCCTGTGGATACCAAAACCCAAAGTTGCCTTTGGATTTTCACAATATACAATTCCCCTCCTTCCACCTTGGCAATGTAATATTGATTATTATATCTCAATTACTTGTGCATCTATAAGGTGTCAGTTTGCCTTATATCCCCACCAACACCTTTTATTAATGTTTGTGATTTCTATATTGTGATGTAGTTATTTATTTAAAGTTTTTGTCCTCACCCTCTACTTCTCTTCCCATTAAATTGAGTTTCACAAAGTGTGAAGTCCATGTCATATTGATTTGGTATCTCCAATCACAAGTATAATCCTTGGCAAGAGAAAAATGCAGTATTGTTGTTGTTGCTTAGTTGCTAAGTCGTGTCCAACTCATTGCAACCCCATGGACTGTAGCCCTCCAGGTTCCTCTGTCCATGGGATTTCCCAGGCAAGAATATTGAAGTGGGTTGCCATTCCCTTCTCCAGGGGATCTTCCCAACTCAGAGATCGAACCCACATCTCCTGCACTGGCAGCCAGATACTTTACCACTGAGCCACCAGGGAAGCCCTCAGAAATGCAGTATAGAGAGTGCAATAAATGGTTAACTGTATTTTGTTGGACTAGGGCCTTGGAATTTGATACAAATGCATCAGACCTAAGGTTGTTTGTGCCCCCCCAAAAAACAAAATAAACAACAAAAAACCATTCATAAAGCAATTGTTTTAAAGTAGCAGGTATAGATGTATAGATATATAGATAAATTATGATATAAATAGGGTAAATTTTGCAAGGAACAAAAATTAAAAAGACACTAGATTTTGTTCCATCTACCATTAAGTTAGTCTAACTCAATATTTCTTGAGAATTCTTGTCACCCTAAGATACAGCCTAGTTCAGTTCAGTTCAGTTGTTCAGTCGTGTCTGACTTTTGCAACCCCGCAGATTGCAGCATGCCAGATTTCCTTGTCCATCACCAACTCCCAGAGCTTCCTCAAACACATGTCTATCGAGTTGGTGATGCCATTCAACCATCTCATCCTCTGTCATCCACTTCTCCTCCTGCCTTCAATCTTTCCCAGCATCAGAATCTTTTCTAAGGAGCCAGTTCTTTGTAACAGATGGCCAAAATATTGCAGCTTCAGCATCAGTCCTTCCAATGAGTATTCAGGACTGATTTCCTTTAGGATTGACTGATCTCCTTGTTGTCCAAGGGACTCTCAACAGTCTTCTCCAACACCACAGTTCAAAAGCATCAATCCTTCGGGGCTCAGCTTTCTTCACAGTCCAACTCTCACAACCATACATGACAACTGGAAAAACCATAGCCTTGACTAGATGAACCTTTGTTGGCAAAGTAATGTCCCTGCTTTTTAATATGCTATCTAGGCCAGTCATAACTTTCCTTCCAAGAAGTAAGTGTCTTTTAATTTCATGGCTGCAATCACCATCTGCAGTGATTTTGGAGCCCAGAAAAATAAAGTCAGCCACCGTTTCCACGGTTTCCCCATCTATTTGCATGAAGTGATGGGACCAGATGCCATGATCTTAGTTTTCTGAATGTTGAGCTTGAAGCCAACTTTTTCACTCTCCTCTTTCACTTTCATCAAGAGGCTTTTTAGTTCTTCTTCACTTTCTGCCATAAGGGTGGTGTCATCTGCATATCTGAGGTTATTGATATTCTCCCAGCAATGTTGATTTCAGATTGTGCTTCATCCAGCCTGGTATTTTGCATGATGTACTCTGCATATAAGATAAACAAGCAAGGTAATAATATACAGCCTTGTCGTACTCCTTTCACAATTTGGAGCCAGTCTGTTGTTCCCTGTCCAATTCTAACTGTTCCTTCTTGACCTGCATACAGATTTCTAAGGAGGCAGATAAGGTGGTCTGGTATTCCCATCTCTTTAAGAATTTTCCACAGTTCGTTGTGATCCACACTGTCAAAGGCTTTGGTACAGTCAATGAAGCAGAAGTAGACGTTTTTCTGAAATTCTCTTGCTTTTTCTATGATCCAGCGGATGTTGGCAATTTGAACTCTAGTTCCTCTGACTTTTATAAATCCAGCTTGGACATCTGGAAGTTCTCAGTTCATTTACTGTTGAAGCCTAGCTTGGAGAATGTTGAACATTACTTTTGCCAGTGTGTGAGATGAGTGCAATTGTGTGTTAGTTTGAACACTCTTTGGCATTGCTTTTCTTTGGGATTGGAATGAAAACTGACTTTTACCAGGCCAGTGGCTAAGTTTTCCAAATTTGCTGACATATTGAGTATAGCACTTTTACAGCATCATCTTTTAGGATTTGAAATAACTCAGCTGGAATTCAATCACCTCCACTAACTTTGTTCGTAATGATGCTTCCTAAGGCCCACTTGACTTCATACTCTAGGATGTCTGGCTCTAGGTTAGTGCTCACACCATCGTGGTTACCTGGGTCATGAAGATCTTTTTAATATAGTTCTTCTGTGTATTCTTGGGCTTTCCTTGTGGTTCAGCTGGTAAAGAATCCACCTGCAATGTGGTAGACCTGGGTTTGATCCCTGGGTTGGGAAGATCCCCTGGAGAAGGGAAAGACTACCCACTCCAGTACTATGGCCTAGAGAATTCTGCGAACAGTACAGTCCATAGGGTCACAAAGAGTCAGACACGACTGAGCAACTTTCACACTTTCTGTGTATTCTTGCCACTTCTTCTTAATATCTTATTCTTCTGTTAGGTCCATACTGTTTCTGTCCTTTATTATGCCCATTTTTGCATAAAATGTTCCCTTGGTATCTCTAATTTTCTTGAAGAGCTCTCTAGTCTTTCCTATTCTATTATTTTCCTCTATTTCTTTGCATTGATCACTTAGGAAGTCTTTCTTATCTGTCCTTGCTATTCTTTGGAACTCTGCATTCAAATGGATATATCTTTCCTTTCCTCCTTTGCCTTTCACTTCTCTTTGTTTCTAAGCTATTTGTAAGGCTTCCTCAGACAACCATTTTGCCTTTTTGCATTTCTTTTTCTTGGGGATGGTCTTGATCACTGCCTCCTGTACAGTGTGATGAACATCTGTCCATAGTCCTTCAGGCACTCTATCAGATCTAATCCCTTGAATTTATTTGTCACTTCCATTGTATAATCATAAGTGATTTCATTTGATTTAGGTCATACCTGAATGGTCTAGTGGTTTTCCCTACTTTCTTCAAAATACGTCTGAATTTGGCAATAAGGAGTTCATGATCTGAGCCACAGTCAGCTCCCAGTCTTGTTTTTGCTGACTGTACAGAAATTCTCCATCTTCGGTTACAAAAAATATAATCAGTCTGATTTCAATATTGACTTTCTGGTGATGTCCATGTGTAGTGTCCTCTCTCATGTTGTTGGAAGAGCGTGTCTGCCATGACCAGTGCGTTCTCTTGGCAAAACTCTGTTAGCCTTTGCCCTGCTTCATTCTGTACTCCAAGGCCAAACTTGCCTGTTACTCCAGGTATCTCTTGACTTCCTACTTTTGCATCCCAGTTCCTTATGATGAAAAGCACATCTTTTTTGTGTGTTAAGTCTAGAAGGTCTTGTAGGTCTTCATAGAACTGTTCAACTTCAGCTTCTTTGGCATTAGTGGTTGGGGCATAGACTTGATTTATTGTGATATTGAATGTTTTACCTTGGAAACAGAGATCATTCTTTCATTTTTGAGATTGCATGCAAGTACTGCATTTTGGACTCTTGTTGATTATAAGATTACTCCATTTCTTCTATGGAATTCTTGCCCACAGTAGTATATATAACGGTCATCTGAATTAAATTCACCTATTCCAGTCCATTTTAATTCACTGATTCCTAGAATGTCTATGTTCACTCTTGCCATCTCCTGTTATGACCACTTCCAATTTACCTTGATTCATAGACCTAACATTCCTGGTTGTTATGCAATATTCTTCTTTACAACACTGGACTTTAATTCCATCACCAGTCACATCCACAACTGGGTGTTGTTTTTGCCTTGGTTCCATCTCTTCACTCTTTCTAGAGTTATTTCTCCACTCTTCTCCAGTGCACCTACTGACCTGGGGAGTTCATCTTTCAGTGTCATGTCTTTTGCCGTTTCAGACTGTTCATGGGTTTCTCAAGGCAAAAATACTAAAGTGGTTTGCCATTCCCTTCTCCAGTGGACCACATTTTGTCAGAACTCTCCACTATGACCCAGCCATCTTGGGTGGCCCTACATGGCATGGTTCATAGTTTCACTGAGTTAGACAATGCTGTGACCCATGTGGTCAGTTTGGTTGATTTTTTGTGATTGACAAAACCTAAGTCTCACATTTATTTACCTACAAAAAGAAAAACACAAATGTAATAAGAAGAAAAATTGAGAGTGAATAGGTCAATGGGGTTGCTAAGAGTCGGACACGACTGACCGACTTCACTTTCACTTTTCACTTTCAGGCATTGGAGAAGGAAATGGCAACCCACTCCAGTGTTCTTGCCTGGAGAATCCCAGGGAAGGGGGAGCCTGGTGGGCTGCCGTCTATGGGGTCGCACAGAGTCGGACACGACTGAAGCAACTTAGCAGCAGCAGCAGCAGGGATAATATAAAAAAGAGGAAATCATCCTGATAACAAGATTTATAATTCCATTAAGTGCTGGAAAGTATTTTCATGAGACTCCACACATGTGAAAGGCATTTATGATTTTACATGGGGAAATAGCTATGCATACAAAAACAGTTAACATGCTGACCCTACAGTATTAGTAGACTAAAGCAATCTCTTGAATTAGGATTTTGCTTACACTGCTTAAAATATCCCTCTAGCCTTCTTAGCTTATTGACAACTATGGCTTGAAGAGTCAAATGCAAATATTTACCAAACTTTTTTTTTCTATTTCTTTCATCAAGGAAAATAATTATTTTGTAGTAATAAGTTGTGCTGTTGCAAACTCATATCATTTATTGCTTATTACTTAAGTGATTAAAAATTAATAAACCTTGTACTACATTTCTAATTGCCTTTGTTAAAATATAATGTTACAAAATAGGTACCTCAAAAAGTGATTTTTTACAAGAGTAGTGACCACATTATTCCTCCAAATAGAGGAGCTTTTTGGAAGAATTTAAATTGTTGTTTTTAGTAATAAAATGGAAGATTTATTGTGTAGTTTTCAGGAACACACATGTATATAGTGAATTTGGCTTTTTGTCTCTTTATTTCATCACAGATTAAAAGGTTTGGCAATTTCTAATAAATTCTGAAAGACTGACCTTTATTTTACGACAAGCTTGCCAGAGAATGCCACAAAACTGATTGGACTTCTAAAACTTACTTATTTTCATATGGTACAATTCTTTTAAATGGAAATATTTACTTTTCTAGACTGGGGCTGAAAAGCACTCCTAAACGGGCCCTTTTTTTTTTGTTTTTAAGCTGTTTAATCAGGTGGAGACAATCTAAATCAGATGTATGTTAAAGTACAAAATACACTAGGTGGTACTGGAAATAAACCATAGAAGTTGTCTGCTCGTAAAATGGTTCTTATATACCCAGGGACATTAAATCAGCTTTAGAACAAAGACATGTAAAGTGATCACTCTCTTGTGTTGAGGTTCTGTTTTATTAATTTCCAGATTTATGTAGTGACTGTTAGATATAAATGTCCAGTGAAGCTAACAAGAAAATAATAATGTTTGAATAAAGGACTAATTCTTAGTAGACACTTGGCACTTCACTGCGTCTCCCCAAACATACCTTTATGAAATCTCCCATTCACAAGCATCAGGGTGTTAACTGCAAGCTATTAAAAACAATATTATGGGATTCAGGTTGGGCAGTGAAGAGAGGTCTTTAAATGATTAGGTTCTGCTCTGACTCCAACTTTTTAGAAATACTTGCAACAGATGAAATAAACTTAGATATCCTTTAGGCTGGTTAGGTTTCAAAGGGCAACTAAACGTATTTTTACTTGTTTTTAAATTTAGGAATGACAATGTACTAACTGTACCCAGGCCTTAAGAGTTTACTTCTCATCTAAATCAGATGAATATGCCCAATGGAGGGGAGAGGGGTAAAGAGAGAGACATTAAATCACCTTAGGATTAACAATTTAAAGGTACTTTAGATATACTCCAGAAATTTCATTTGAGGTCTTGAGGCTACAAGCCTCGCTTTATAAAATATTCCTTCATATCTGCCAAACCTTAGAATAACCCTTGTAGAAACCATAAATATGGTGCAGATAAACAGTGGCCGTCTTACGTAATGAGGTGTCCTTGCCAAATGGGAGCAGAAGACAAGAAGCCTGCCTCCCACTAAGCAACATGTTCCAGGCCTTGCGAGCCTGAAACACCATCAGTCACAGTGGGCTGGCTCCAGCAGAAGCGGAGGTTCCTGTGGGGCTACCGCAGGAGAGAGTACGGCGCCCTGCACTGCAAAGGAGCAGTCATCTGTCTTGTTGGCTTGTGCTCGTATCATCTGTTAGCATGTGTTAGCACAGAGGGCAAGAAGTCTGCCATCATTTCCGTGCTTATCGCAGTACATCACATCTAATACTTGCCTAATAAATGTTTGTTGAGTTTCTTTTTAATCTCCAGATGAGCTTATGAAGTTATTTTTTTCGTGAACCAGGATGGACACCAAATAGTGAAAGTTACACAGAAAGAGCACCTTCTTCTAGGAAGTGGTCAGTCTGATTTAATGGACCTCTATCAACAAAGGACAAAGAACAAGAAGTTGGACTATAAGTTAAAAGCATTAATAACAAATGTATTTTTGTGGACTACTGAAAAGGGTCAGTGCTGAAGTGGAGAGCCGAATGATGTATTTTAAGAACTATCAGCTTCTATTAAGCTCACTTTTAGGAGGTGAGACTTCGTAGGACAAAGCACAGTTACCAATGATGCCTCATTTTCTGACTCCATTCATCTTGAGATGGTAACCTTGGATAAATTATGCAATCTTTTTATGCCTCAATTCTTTCTGAAATTGAGATAAAATACCACCTATCTTTTGGATTGTCAATAGACATTGAATTAATTTTGTAAACTGTTTAGAACAGTACCTGACAGTCATATGAAGTGCTATAGGGTTTGTTAAATAACTAAGTAAAATAAAGAAAGCCCTAACTCCGGGAATAATGCAAATAAAGCAGCAGAATATGATACCAGAAAAAGGTGGGAATGGAGTTGGCCTCAAAAAAAAAAGAGAGAAAAGAAAAAAAAGCAATCCTTAGACCTTTTATGAGTTTATTTTCTCTTAAAAACTCAAACTAATTGGCATTGACAGTATCCAATTATTGTTTTAATAGTCATGTTCAGTGTGTTGCATTTTATATTATCCTTTTTCATCTACTTTTCAAACATAAGGACTATAAAAGAAGCCAATAAAAGTTTCTCAGAAAATAAAATTAAAAGGAAAAAAAGAAAGTTGTCTATAATCATGTTCCTTTTGACCATCTTTTCTTCCTACTTAATTTAGCCCAAATTTGTGAGTGCTCTCTGAGTCTTAGCCATTAAGATCTAATGGTTGTCTAGAAACAGAATTGCCATATGACCCAGCAATCCCACTGCTGGGCATACACACCAAGGAAAACAGAACTGAAAGAGACACGTGTACTCCAATGTTCACCCCAGCACTGTTTACAATAGCTAGGACATGGAAGCAACCTAGATGTCCATCGGCAGATGAATGGATAAGAAAGCTGTGGTACAAATACACATGGAATATTACTTAGCTATTAAAAAGAATGCATTTGAATAAGTTCTAATGAGGTGGATAAAACTGGAGCCTATTATACAAAGTGAAGTAAATCAGAAAGAAAAACACCAGTACAGTATATTAATACATATATATGGAATTTAGAAAGATGGTAATAATGACCCTATATGCAAAACAGCAAAAGAACAGATTTTTTGGACTCTATGGGAGAAGGTGAGGGTGGGATGATTTGAGAGAATAGCATTGAAACATGTATATTACCATATGTGAAATAGATCGCCAGTCCAGGTTCGATGCATGAGACACGGTGCTCAGGGCTGGTGTACTGGGATGACCCTGAGGGATGGGATGGGGAGGGAGGTGGGAGAGGGGTTCAGGATGGGGGACACATGTACATCCATGGCTGATTCATGTCAATGTATGGTAAAACCAACTATACTATTGTAAAGTAATTAGCCGCCAATTAAAATAAATTAATTTTAAACAAAAAGATCTAATGGTTGTAGTCTATAGCTCTTCTGAAGAGTCAGAGGCAAGTGGCACTTGTTTATCCTTTTATTCTACTATTACATGTGTTGAACATCAGTTATCAATGAGCTATTACTCAAGCAGCATAGTTGCCACTTAAAAATTTAAACAGCATGAGACCTGAGACATTTAAAGGTGTGTAGGTAAAACTAAACTTGGGCTTTTGTATACACCACTGAAAAGGACTTCAGGAGTCTGTTTCTGGTACACACTTGACCATTCTGTCATTAATCTTTGCTGCTGCTGCTAAGTTGCTTCAGTCGTGTCCGACTCTGTGCGACGCCATAGACAGCAACCCACCAGGCTCCTCTGTCCCTGGTATTCTCCAGGCAAGAATACTGGAGTGGGGTGCCATTTCCTTCTCCCACTAATCTTTGGAAAATTTGTATTTCACCCTGTGTTTTAGTTTCTAGCTAAACTTAAGAGAAAAAAAAAACAACACAATTTTTTTTTATTATGGAGATCTAGTGAAATTAGTTGAGATAATTCAATTTTGGTATTAGAGAACACATAGTGCATAAACTCAAGGGACTGTAATTTTTAAAATTTTTACATGATTTGGATGCTATCTAATTTGGGTATGAAATTCAATTTGACAACGCTTTATTGAGCACTTACTGTTTGCAAAGCACATTAAAAACAATGAGAATAAAGACAGAGGAGTTAAATAAATCCTAGACCCTCAAAGAACTTGTAGTTTGATGGGGGAAGGCAGCATACAAGCATCTGATGATGATACAAATTGATTAAGGGCTTATCAAAGGAACAGCTGAATGCCAAGAAATGCAAAGGTGGCAGTTAATCAACTTGAGAACATAGGGGAAAGCATAAAGGGAGAGGTATTACTAGATCTAGCCTTGAGATATAGGATTGAAATTTCTATTTGTATTATTTTCATATAATAATTCTCATAGAAATTGAAAGACGGGTCAAGTACTTGATTTTAGAGTAAATCAGCATGCTTCCTCCTACCAGCAGGTGCTAGTAAGAGCAATCTAAGTATATCCATTTGCTTAGGTTAGTATTTAGATCTATCATGTTGATTATTTTGATAGAAATCTCCATTGAAATGTTTTCCAATAATATTAACATTATTAGCCTCCATATTTCCAAATGGTAAAAGAAAAAAAAAAAGTATACCCTCATTCATCGTAGTATTTTTTCTTCCTTCCAGTTTCAGTGCCATGTTTCTTGCATGAAAATTGTTCAGGCTTTCACTTAAGCAAGCAAAAGCCCAGTCTAGAGGATGGATAGCCCAATTTCTTGTAGTCAGTTGAAATCTTGCCACTTGTGCTACCTGTGGACATAGCTCTTCTGGGCAAACGCAGAATATGGTGTCTTAGGGGTTCTACTAGTTCTTTCCATCCCCTCTCTGTCATTCTGGGAGCAGCATTTTTGTTTCCTTCTTACCGGGGCCCATTTTCCATTGTCATGCAAATTACTCCTAAGAGCCGCGCCCCCTCCCCTCCCCCTAGTTATTTGTATTTTAGTCTGTGGACTCTTACAAACCAAAAGGCCTTCCAGAAATACTACATGAAGCTCTGATTTGAGGTCAGTATGGAAAATATTGGTCAAGTACTTCCTGGCCTCCTGCAATGAACACACCCAACATGCCTCCTCTCAAAGGGTGTCAAGCTCACCTTTAAGTTCTTATTTTGAGAAGTAGATAAAGGAAAGTGAGAAAACATTAGTGAAACAACTGAGAAATACTGCTGCTTGAAAGAGTTGTTTCTCACTATTTTTCTTTTAATTTTTTTTTGATGTGAACTATTGTAAAAGTCTTTATTGAATTGGTTACAATATTGCTTCTGTTGTTTATGTTCTGGTTTCTTGGCTGCAGAGCTTGTGGGATCTTAACTCCCAGACCAGGGATCCAACCTGCACTGCATAGGGTCGTGTCGGTGGAAATGGGTATTACAGCTCCTATGGGCCTTTTCCCCCTTCCTTTCTGGTGGCTCAGACGGTAAAGCATCTGTCTACAATGCAGGAGACCCAGGTTCAATCCCTGGGTTGGGAAGATCTCCTGGAGAAGGAAATGGCAATCCACTCAGTACTATTGCCTGGATAATCCCATGGACAGAGGGGCCTGGTAGGCTACAGTTCATGCAGTCTCAAAGAGTCAGACACGACTGAGCGACTTCACTTTCTTTCTTGCAGATTCTCTATTCACCAACACAGGGTGTTAATGCAGTGTGAATTGCACCCACATCCTGCAACCCAGGCAGAGCAACTGGCTCTAGAGTCCATAGTGCCTTCACTCTGCTTGCTGCCCTGTGCAAACTGGGTTTCCTCTCCAGGACCTTCATCCAGGGGAGGGCCAACTCTGACTAGAATCAGCATCTCTAAATGGAAAGACAGGAACACAAGCCTCAGAGTCTCAAGTTGGCTAACAAAGACAAACAGTGAGGAAGAACTTCCCTGGTGGTCCAGTGGTTAAGGCTTCATCTTCCAAAGCAGTGCAGGTTGGATCCCTGGTCTGAGAGTTAAGATCCCACATGCCCTGCAGCCAAGAAACCAGAACATAAACAACAGAAGCAATATTGTAACCAATTCAATAAAGGCTTTTACAATAGTAAGCATCAAAAAAAAAATTAAAAGAAAAATAGTGAGAAACAACTCTTACAAGCAGCAGTATTTCTCTGTTGTTTCATTAATGTTTTCTCACTGTCCTTTATCTACTTCTCAAAATAAGAACTTCAAGGCAAGCTTGACACCCTTTGACAGGAGGCACATTGACACTGGGTGTGTAGCTTGGGAGGGAGAAGCACAATGTGAAGGTCCACTCCATGCATTCCTAAAGCCTATGGCAGGCCCACAAAGGCTGAGGCCCACTTGCTTCTGACATCCTGGTGGTTGTTACTTTAGGAAAATATTACAGATTACAAGGGAACACTCTCCCTGTCTTCTATAGTAACCTCAGCCATCTTTCTTCTAGAGACCAGCAATTTTTTAAAAAAATCATTGTTAAATATTATAGTGAGGGAAATGTTAACAGTGTCTGTGATTTGCTTAATGGATGATTTTACACTCTGCAGTCCAGGTAAATGACAGTTATGTGAGATCTGGTCTGTGTTGCTTTAAAAATACCTTAATTCAGAAGGAAGCCAAGCAAAATGTTCAACTTTTTCAGACTCTAGGGGAAATGTGACTAACTGAAATGTAATTCACATCCCATTCATGTATGAACTGGGGGGCTGCAGAGGATGTGAAGGCAAGAGGTATGTGTTTGGCCCAGAACACATGGTCCTATGCCCTTTGTGTGTCTCTGATAGCTGAAAATTTCACAGCCACAAAAATATCTCTGTGGCCAAATGGTGACAAACTGTCTAGTCTATTTATGAAAATTCCATGACTTTATAAGACAAAGTTTTTCTTAAACTAGAATGTGTATGAAGCTCCCAAGACCATTTTATTGCCATGTTGCAAATTAGCAGCAAAGTGTCTAAAGGCAAAACCAACTGCTCAAATAGGTCAAGTAAGAAAGTTGCCTCGGAAAGCAGTCTTCCTAAAACAGGGTGCATTTTTTAGGATCGACAGCTTTCCTCAGAGAGATTTCAGGACTGGGAGCCTGTAATTCCTGAGCAGTGCTGCAAACAGATCAACTTTCCTTTTATTGCTTTGTTTTGAGTTTTTCTGAAGGGGCACTGCAAATATTTTGACCATCTCTTTGTTCCCGACAGGGTTTTATTCATCTTCTTTTGGATTAACCTGAGATAGCACTGCTGAATTTATGCTCTGCATTACCTAGACTGAACCAACTAATGCCTGACCGCTCGCTTGTTTCCATGTGGCAGCCAGATTGCCAGTGATCTTGTGATTCATTTGTACCGGTTCAGGATCCAGAGAGAGAAGTGCCTGGTTAAGACAGGGCTGGGAACTCTTTAATCCTGGCTTTGTCAAAGCTCAGTTGTAGCCTTAGAAAGGCCATTAGAGTTTCTCATCAGTTTCTTGGTCAGCAAAACAGGAATCACCCTAGCATTATGGTACTTAATTCTGTTTTCTTTTATGAAGAGCTTTGAAGATGAGAAGAGTTGCATTTATTTTGCTTAGCAATTTAAATTAATGGGGTCAGAAATGTGACACATCCGGTGCTTGGTGGAACTGCATTCATGATCTTGCTCCACCTACTCCTTTGCTTACACATTCAAGCTCATTCCACCTTCCCATGGCTAACTATCTCCAGTTGAATATGCTTTGGGTATTTTAACTCAAAATTTTTATCTTTGAAATACACAAAATAGATTTTAAGAAGTTTGCTCAAGTCATCTACCATAAGTAGACTCTTACTTCAGTCATTTGGGGAAGCTGATTGCATGCTTAATAATTCCATTCAACTATTAGGAATCAAATAAGAAAATTTAATAAGTAAACAATTTTGAAAATCCGGAAATCAAAATAGCAAACCAAGCTTTTAAGATAATATTTAGAAGAGTCATGAGAATTCAGTTAACTCCTGGGATGTCTCATCTTTTATTAAAGATTGAAACAATAATATGCCTATGAAATAAAGTTAAAATGTGCTTACTTTTATTCTCAAAGGCATTTAAGTTCTGCTTTACACATAATCATATGCTCTTTATATTAAAACATGTATCTGCTATATTTAGCTCAAAATTTTTTTTTTAATGTGAGGAATGTACAGAATGTGTGAAACGAAAGTTTTATGTTTCATCTCTACCTATTTTAGTTAGGTTCATAAGAGTCAAAACAAGAAATTTTAGCCGTAAAAGGCACTGGAAGAAAATGTGAAAAAAATTATCATGAGTGACCTCAAAGATGACTCTAAGAGATTTATTCAAAATAAAATTTAAAGGTGGGGTAGGAGAGTTCGATTGATGCTAATTTTTCAGCCTGAATCCTGCAATATTCTCAGAGCATTGGTTGACATTGTGCTCATTTTTTACTGACTTAAAAACATTTACAATTATATTTTATTCCTTTTTTTGGTAAAATATGGTTTATTTACTAAAACGTAGAGCCTGAATGTTCTTTCAGTTATTGTAAATGAATACCCTACTATGATGGTTAATTTTATGCATCATCTTCCCTAGGCTATGGTATCCAGATGTTTGCTCTGACATTAGTCTATATGCTGCTGGGCAGGTCATTTTTTAAAAATGTGATTAACATTTAAATCAGTAGACTTTAAAGTAAAGCAGATTACTTTTTCTAAGATGGTGGTCCTCATTCAATCAGTTGAAGACCTTAAGAGAAAAAGATTAGAGTTCCCTAGGAAAGAAGAAAGTGATGTCTTTTCAGTGAGACTGGCCTTGCTTGCCATATCCGTCTCTCCTGGGTCCCTAGACTGCCAGCTTGACCTCCAGATTTCAGACTTGCCAGCCGACACAATGACATCAGTCCATTTCTTAAAATAAATCTCTCTATCTTTGTATATACAGGCTATCAATTCTGTTTTTCTGGAAAACTCTGACTAATACACCTAACCTTTTTTATCATTATTATTTTAGTTTGAATTTATTTCTTGGCCTTTACTTCATAAGTTCCTCTATACACCTTCTTGGGTGATGCTGACTGAATCCATCAATAGCCAAGGAATGCAGACACAGGAGAATGAGGGAAGAGCAAAACAAAAGGTTGAGGAAATGAAGTGGAACTGTGCTCATGCCCTGGGTGTGTTTACACAAGGGCATTCCATGCATTGCCATCCAAAAAGGAAAGGAAAAAGTGAATTTGACATACTCAGGCGGTGAGGTCTGTGCAATTAAGAACCAAGTTGAATTGAGCGCTGAGGAAAAAAACTATTGACGCTCTTGGAATCAAGTGTTTTCTTAATTCTGTTACTCATAGACTTTTTAAAGTTATAATATGATCTTGAAACACAAATATTGTTCATTTTCTTATCAGACAAAGCCAAATGAATATTGCGCCTCCTTGCAAGAAAATGTATACACCAGCAGTCTCCCTCAGCAGGCTCTGTAACTCTGTCAGCTTGACACGGGCCGATTCCTGTTGCACTGAAAATGCTTGTCCCTGGATAACTGAGGCCAAAAGTGTCACACTAAGAAGTCTGTAAGTATCAGGATGCCAGAGGCTCATTGCTGACCTCGGTGAAAAACTGTCCAGAGAAACTGTTCCTACTGCATAAACATTCTTTTGTGGTTACTCTGGACAGCCACACTGAGAGACTTAATCTTACAGAAAGCCACTCAGGACCAGGGATGAACTGGAGGCTAGAGATCAAAGGACTAAAAGTTTACAGCTCTTACAATGCCTGGAGCAGCCAAGAGAATACTGAATGAGCATTGTGTTTTGAGAGTGCAAAAAGGCCCTTCATTACCCAATTGATTTGTACCTCATGAAACAGGTCAACTAAGGGTCATGCCATCCAAACTTTGAGTAGCAAAGTTGTCTAAGGGAACACCTTTACACTCATATATACATTTGTATAAACATTAACAATAAACCCAACTCTGCCTCATGGTGTAAGAGTGCTGTATTTAGCTTAGGCCTGATGCAGAGTGCTAGAGAAAGGGTCAGGGGTCTCACTCCCAAGCAGCCTCAATGTTCTTATTGAAAACATATTTCAAATACATAGAAAAGAGCCTTTAATTCATGCTATCAAATTTTTACCCAGAATTGTGATATGTGAGTCTCTAGAAATCTCAAAATGAAGGACTTGGCCCTTTGGAGAATTCAGAATGAAAATATAATAAAGCCTACATCATTCTGGAGATAGCAACTAGTGTATTAGAGTATTTATTACATACCAGATACTTTTATATTATCTATTTATTCTCACAGTTTTTTGAATTCTTATTATCTCCATAACACATATCTGGGTGATCAGTTTGAAGCCCAGAGTGTTTTAATAATTTACCTACCCCATGAAGTATGTGAGGCGTCCCTGATGGCTCAGTGGTAAAAACCCACATGCCAATGCAGGAGAACTGGGTTCGATTCCTGGGTCAGGAAGATCCCTTGGAGGAGGAAATGGCAACCCGCTCCAGCATCCTTCCTGGGGAATCCCATGGACAAAAGAGCCTGGTGGGCCACAGTCCATGGGGTCACAAAGAGTCAGACACAACTGAGTGATTAAACAACAACATATAATATGCAAGTTGACAGAGTTAAGACACTGCTCTTTTCCACACATTCAAAAAGAAAAAGAGGATGAAATGTATATTTGTTGCATCTTGGACTTACTGATAAATGATTTACATATAAGCTATATATTGCATTATAGCTCACTATAGACAAACTATGTTGACTTCAATTGAGTATTTTTTCTTTTAGCAAAAATAGAATATATTCTTACATATTGTGAATAAAATTGAAATGAGCATGACAGTTTTGGGTTTGGATAAAATATAACATATTCTTAAAAGAGTGCACATTTGTTCCAAATGTTTTCTGAGAACTGTTGTACTGTTAACTGATGCAACGATGACAGGAGCACCATTTGGAGGAAAGGATTTATTAGCACACTGTAGTCATATGTATGAATGAACATTTCAGCCATCAGATTCTGACCCACTGTCAGCAGCCTGAGAGCTCTGGGCTGTTTCTCCAGAAATGGAGATGTAGTTGCCTTGAATCAAATAGATTTTTCACTCAGCCCTTTTGTGATCAGTAGAAAATATTTCGAAAATTCTTGGACGGGATTAATTTCCTCTATCCAATACAAGTCACTATGAGGATTGCCAAGTGTTTCATATCATAAACAATATTTAAACCAATAATAATGATGATGATAACAGCAACAGTTACTTAGTAAAGATCATGTAACTGATTAAATCGCAGAAAGTAGATTCTAACTCAGTCTGTCACGCCAGAATCTAGGTTCATGTACTACTCTTGAATTCATACCTTTTAAATTAAATATGGAAACTGCAGAATTAAAAACCATGCTACTTTCACAATAGTTAAATCTGAAATGACACATATATAAGTTAAGTGAGGGTGACAATGTAACTTACCACATTCCATCTATTAAAAGAAGATGAACTTTTTTTTCAGATGTTAATATCACTGAAATTAGGATGCATCTTTGTGTCCTAGTTTAATTGATAATGTCTTTTTCTTTTACAGTGGTACATAAAATACTGGTGTGACTTATAGCTTATGACATCTAAGATTTAATTAAATAATACATGTTAAAACCCAACTATATTTATTTCACAGATTATAAGACTAATATGTTTAACACATTACTATGTTTATAACAAAATTTTTATGATATATATGATAATATATATTGTCAGGCAGATTCACATATATTACCAGATATATTATCATCTCTATATATCCTCATAAAAATATTCTGTGATTTAAACAATGCTACAGTTCATGAGGTTGCAAAAGAGTCAGACATGACTTAGCTACAACACCAACACCAGGGCTTCCCTGGTGGGTCAGTGGTAAAGAATCAGCCTGCCAATGCAGGAGACATGAGTTTGAGCCCTGTGTTGGGAAGATCCCTTGGAGAAGGAAATGGCAACCCACTCCAGTATTCTTGCCTAGGAAATCCCATAAACAGAGGAGCCTGGAGAACTATGGCCCACGGGGTCACAAAGAGTCAGATATGACTTAGCAACTAAACAACAACATTATTATTATTCTTATTTCAAATGAGGAAACAGACCCACAGAGGTTAAATCATGGCCCAAGGTTTTACCATTAGTAATCATTGTGCTAGGTGAGAATCAAAACCGTTCTTTGACTCTTAGCTCAGAGATACCTTTCACAAGTGACCCATTGTGTGTTTATAATCTCGTACATTATTTTGGCCTTACAAATTTATAAAAAGTTTTTAAGTGAATTGACAGGGTCTACGTATTAAGCTCAGAGCTCCATCATGCTATTGTTGTATCTCTCAAAGAGAAGTACAGTGGCCTTGGCCCAGTTAGGAGCTATGCTGATAGTTGTTACCAGGAAGCAGGAAGATTTATAATTTTTGAAATAGAAACCAAAGGAAAAGGACCTTGAGTAAAGAAAGTATTTAAAAAGACTTCTTGTTATTTCTTAAAATCAAGGGTATTGGTCACTAATTAATAGTGTTGATTGTCTTCCTAAATTTGGTGATTGGACCTGACTGCTCTAAGTAGAAGATTAGAAAAAGTGGTGGAAGCTGATTGAGTGAAGCCTGGATTCTTACCTTGAGTTTGTGGTCAACTCTGTTCTGAACTTAAGAATCAAAATAAGCTTCTTCATTTGTATTTATAAACATGAAAGAAATTATATTTTCTTGCTTTGTCCTATCCAAAGAGTTTTTGAGGGAAAATGAGGTGACATATATCAACGGTTTTCAGTTACTCAGATGTTACAAAATAAATCAATTCCCAATTCTCTCTACCTTTTCTAGAAAGAAACTTAGTAATATTTTCCCAAGGTCATTCAATGTAAATATAACATTATTCATTACTTGCTCCAAGAAATACATACCTTAGATTCTGTGGTATTGTTGCATCATTATTTTTTCCTTGTGAGTTATCATTTCCAATCCACCAAAGTTGGCCTCTATTTTCTCAAAACCAAACTCTATCAGTTTGAAAGACCTGACATTGTGTCTGAGGCTTGTTATAGCTTGATTTAGCTTTCAGCTAAATCCCAATGAAATTCTCTCACAATACACACACCAAAAAAGTATCAAATTTTCATCAGAATAAAGGAGGGGACCAAGCTCAGGCACGTCTACATGAACTTACTTAGGAAATGGAATTGATACTAAAAATACTTGTGTTTGACCTCCTACCTTAATAAAGTCATTCTTATATACATACTGCTGCTAAGTCGCTTCAGTCATGTCCAACTCTGTGCGACCCCAGACACAGCAGCCCACCAAGCTCCGCCGTCCCTGGGATTCTCCAGGCAAGAACACTGGAGTGGGTTGCCATGTCCTTCCTCAATGCATGAAAGTGAAAAGTGAACGCGAAGTTGCTCAGTCGTGTCCGACCCTTAGCGACCCCATGGACTGCAGCCTACCAGGCTCCTCCGTCCATGGGAGTTTCCAGGCAAGAGTACTGGAGTGGGGTGCCATTGCCTTCTCCGTCTTATATACATACATACATACAAAAAAAAAAAAAAAAAAAAAAAACCAAAACATTATTTTCAGATGTTAAAGTGTTGTGGAAGTGGATGAAGTGATTTACAAATTCAGACTATATGTTTGTAATGTGTATTTTAGCCTGTGGTATGCTCCAAAATATGACAAATAAAATTTTAGACAGGATAAATCTAATTATCCGGGGTAAATCTTAACCTTTTCAGTAAACTATAAAAAATAAAGATATTTAATACAAATAAAAATTGGGGATTAGAAGTTTGACAATGCAGTACGTTTTTCTTAGTGCCCATTCTAGGTAGGTGAGCACTTTACAAAGGACCTCATTTTGTCAACACAAGAGTCAATTGTACAGATAAGGAAGCCAGGGCTCAGGACAACTATACAGCTAACAGCTGACAAAATCAGTATTTAGGTTCAGGACACCACCAACACCCAGCCCCATTCCAGTTCATGCCATTCTAACCCTGTTTGAGCACTTATTCTTTTGACATGAGAGATCACTCCAGTTTTTCCTTTTAAATGCAGCTTAGTTAGAAAAACACAATGCACTTTCTAGCAATCCAACATTTCCTCTTCTTTTTTTAGATGAATTGTTTATTTATCTGGCTGTGACAGGTCTTAGTTGTGGCACCTGGGATCTTTCACTGTGGCGCATGAATTCTCCACATGTGGCGCACAGGTTTAGTTGCTCCATGCCATGTGGGATCTCGGTTCCCCGACCAGGGATCAAACCCACATCCCCTTCATTGCAGAGAGGATTCTTAATCATTGGACCACCAAGGAAGTCCCAACATTTTCTCTTCCTATGGCACTGTACCTGAAGAACAAAACTGAGTCATGCAGCCTAGCTTGTCTCACTGAAGAAAGGTAAGCACAGCACAGTGCTGTGCTGTGCTTAGTTGCTCAGTCATGTTCGACTCTTTGCAACCCTATGGACTGTAGCCTGCCAGGCTCCTCTGTCCATGGGCTTTCTCCAGGCCAGAATACTGGAATGGGTTGCCATGCCCTCCTCCAGGGGACCTTCCCAACCAGGGATCAAACCCAAGTCTCCCTCATTGCAGGCAGATTCTTTACCATCTGAGCCATGAGGGAAGCCCAAGAATACTGGAGTGGGTAGCCTATCCCTTCTCCAGGGGAACTTCCTGACCCAAGAATTGAACTGGGGTCTGGGGTCTCCTGCATTGCAGGTGGATTCTTTACCAGCTGAGCTACCCACAAGTTACTGAGAATAAAATAGCAATAAAGACAGCTTTCTCACCCTTGGATTCTAGCAAGGGAGATACACATTATATAAATAAAGTATTGCTAATATTTATCACAAGTCAGGCCCAGTTCCAGTCTCTGTATGTTATCTCATTTAATTTTCATATTAACTCTACTTCATGGGTGTTTCTGTTTCCTGATTTTTTGATTAGGAAAGCTGGGGCACAGAAAGGTTAAGTAGCTTGTCTGAGGAAGTTAGGATAGGCTACACAGCTAGGAAAGGCCATAATTTGAACCCAGGCCTCTAGAACACATGCTCTCAGTGATTCCTTAGTGCTTCCTTATGGAGTAAAAAGCCCTACAAATGAGAAATACCACCATGTTTGACAGTGTAAACCACAAACATGGTACTTTCTATTTAATTCATATTTTATACTGATTTTATTTGTAGCAACATGATAAGAAATTACTATTATAGCAAAGCACGTGGACACTTAGAAACATGTACATGCACAGCACTGTTTTGGAAAACTGGACATTTGAATTGGTTGATTCTTAGTTCCATTTTTGTTCTTGTTTGAATCTTTCAGGAATTTCAGTTGTTTGACTATTACTTTTAACCTCTACCTACAGGAACCAATGGGCTTCTCCGATGGCTCAGCAGTAAAGGATCTGCCTGCAATTGCAGGAGACATGGGTTCAATCCCTGGGTCGGGATAATGCCCTGGAGGGGGGCATGGCAACCTACTCCAATATTCTTGCCTGGAGAATCCCGTGGACAGAGAAACCTGGCATGGAAGAGTCCATGGGGTTGAAAAGAGTTAGACACGACTGAATAGACTTAGCACACACTCGTATATTGCTAGGTTCCTCTACTCGGTGGTACTGAAGTAGTCCTTTGATTTGTTGTTGTTTAGTCACTAAGCCATGTCCAACTCTTTTGTGACTCCCATGGACTGTAGCCCGCTAGGTTCCTCTGCCCACGGGATTTCCCAGGCAAGAATATTAGAGCCGGTTGCTATTTTCTACATCAGGGTATCTTCCCGACCCAGGGATCCAATTCAAGTCTCTTGCATTTCCTGCATTTGCAGATGGATTCTTTACCACTGCACCACCAGGAAAGCTAGATCTTTCATAGGCATTACCACAAAGAATCTTTCTTTATCAAAGTAGCTATGCGAAGATAAGTACAATTGAATGATTTTATCTATATCTCCAACAATGATAAAAATTCTGTGTTGTGGAAGCTTTCATGTTATTCTTCTGTAAATATTTTCCCCAAGGGAAATGATAGAAGCCCCTTTATTTAAGCCATTAAGATCTTGACTAGACAAAACAACTTAAACCACATTGTGAGAAATATTTAGCAAGATGTTTTAACCTTTCATGTTTCAACTTTCTCCCAACAGCCAAGTTAAGGAAACCATTAGGGAGAAAACAATGAAATAGTCTTCACACTGACGGATTCTGGAAGGAAGAATGGTATGTTCTTAGGCAGATGAGCCCACAAAAGTATTTTCTTATGCTGGATAAATTAACTCACACATTGATTTTTCTCACCACAGTGATAACTCAAAAGGAAACTTGTAAGCATATGAAAACTGGGTCTCTCACAAAATAATTGATATCTCACAAAAAAAATTGATATCACAGCTGTGCTGTGATATCAATGATATGCTTCCTCACTAGACTGATTTTTTTTCTTTTTTTAAATTTTTTGGCTGCACTGCACAGCCTGTGAGATCTCAGTTCCCCAACAAGGGATGGAAACCACGCCCCCTGCACTGAAAGTGTGGAGTCTCAACCGCTGGACCACCAGAGAAGTCCCACTAGACCTTTAAAGCAAAGCTTTAAAACAACTTGACCACTTTTCTTCCTCATTCTTTACAGATAACAATTGTTATTGAATAACTTTCAGAAAATTTTAACTTTGAATAAATAAGTATTTTATTGATCACTTAGTTGGTGTCAGGTGCCAAGCAGATACTTTCTCTTTAATCTCATGGGAGAGGAAAGCCTTATCAGAAAAGCAAGCTGATCCTTAAAAAAGTAAAATACGTTATCCCCTGAAATGATGTGACCAGGATCTGGACTCAGATCTCCTAACATTCCATCTTCTCCTAACACTTCTGCTCTCCTTCATTCCTCAATCAATTTAGTATTAATTGATCTAGAACAAGAAGAGGATCAAAATCATAGAAAACAAAGAAAGAGGGAATTCCCTGGCAGTCCAGTGATTAGGAGGCAGTGCTTTCCCTGCTGTGGGCCCGGGGTTCTGTCCCTGATGGGGCAGCTAAGATCTCACAAGCCCTGTGGTGCAGCCAAAATACAAAAGAATTTCTGTGGAAATGAGGAAATTCCGCACAGAAGCACCTCGGTCCCAGCTCCTTAGCTCCATGCCAGCAACCTCTGGGCTCACCTCTTCCTCACCTTTGCAGTCATTGTCACCCACACTGGTCTTCAGGGTCCTCTCTCTCTGGCCAGGACTCTCAATAGGGAAGCACACAGCTGATCCCCACCTCAGGTCCAGGTAAGGAGGGCTGTCTTTGAAGACAGCACAAAAGTCCTTTTCATTGAAAAGTATCATTGTTAATCACTATGGGGGAAGTGAAATAAGATTTGAGCACTGACAAATTATAAAAAATTTATAAACTTCTAACAAGTGTGGCTCCTCACTTGAAATGGAAATTGATCTTACTGAAGGTGGCCTTTCCTTGTCACTTACCTGCCTTTCAGAAATATAGATGTTTCTCTGTGAATGAATGAACAAATCATGACTGAACATTTCATTCAGGAAAATCTGTAGGTACCTTCTAGTTCCAGATAGACAATTTATATCTTTAAGAACTTTCAACTTAATTATATTTAAAAGGTTTATACCCTACTCATTAATGATCCTCTGTAGCTATTTCCTTACAGTTCAACAAATTCTACACCCTTGACAAACAAATATCTCTTGCATGCAGAGAAATAAAATTTCCTTTTATCCATTTAAAAAGATCTCCAATGCTCCCTTGGAAGGCTGACTGTTTTTGAACTAACAGGTCCAATTCTGAACACAAACAGGGGGAAAAAAATACAAGGGAAACTCCAAAACAAAATATGTAACTTTTTGCCTAAAACAATAAAATCAACTTTAGTTGGTTTATGTTTACAAATTATGACCAGTTTAACTAGCAGAAAATTCAAGACCACATCATTTTATCTGTCATTATCTTTATAAAAGGTCAACCACAGATTATATCCTGACTTTCCTGGTAGTGATTTTTGGCTACTTCATGGTATGATACCCAGTACATCTGTGAGAACAGACTGTATGAGCAATAAATAACTACAGTTTCTTTCTATGGCTTAGCCCTCAGAGGGCTCCCACATTGTTCATTTAATTGTACAGTTGCCCTACATCTTGTATCAAGTTTCAAAGTCCTCTAGTATATAATAAAAGGAAATACTAAGACTGTAGAAAAGTGAGTAGGGTACGTGGCAGTACAAAACTACT
This sequence comes from Bubalus bubalis, assembly GCF_019923935.1. Lineage (NCBI taxonomy): Eukaryota > Metazoa > Chordata > Mammalia > Artiodactyla > Bovidae > Bubalus > Bubalus bubalis. The sequence goes on along the minus strand of NC_059166.1, from coordinate 74,472,269 downwards.
CAGTATATCCCTTAAAAGTTGAAGTAAATAATACTTAAAACAATAGACTTAGAGGTCATTTTTAAGGTATAAACTAGTCCTCAATTTTTATGCTCTATAAGAATAGAGAATTAGACCAGATGATCAATAATGCCCTACATGCTATAATTCTTTGATAGGATGGTGATTTGATTCAATTGCTTGTGAATTGAAGTCACGAAGGGTGAATAAAACAAAACTGCTGCTTTGCTAGATCAGATTTAATGTTCATTCAAACATGATGCTGAAGCAGTCATAAGATTTTGACTTTCAAAGGAAAAATCTTCAGTAACTTGACTTACTCAAGTTAGTTCTCCATATTCTTTGCACTGTTCTCCTTTTGATCATGTAGTCACAGGTTCTAGAGCCAAGCTTTCCTAGTAATTATGTCATTAAAATAGCTATTGGAGTTTCATTGAATTATCTATTAATTCCTTTCCGGTCTAGATATTGTTCTCATATTTTAAGTCCTGCTTCAGATTAAGGTTAGTAATAACATAATAAGAACTTCTATTTTGTTGATGTCTTTAGTAATACAGCACAGTTTTGGCAAAGACAATCAAAAAGTTAATGTCACTACTACTCATCACACATAAAACAAACCTGAAGATTAGCCTGGTCGTTGTTTAGAACCTGCACGTCCACTGCAGGATGCGTGGGTTTGTTCCCTGGTTGGGGAGCTAAGATCCCATGTGCATGTACAGCATAGCTAAAAATTTTAAAAATTTAGAAAACTCCTAAGTTTCTCACATGATGGTTAGATTCATACTCCATCACAAGTAATTGCTGATTCTACTCCACTCCCTCTCTGGAAAGGAAGACAAGAAATTTCGGATAACATAGAAGGCAAGGGGGAAGAAAAAAGATTAGCCTGCTGAACATATGGACTATAAATTTCTTTATGCTGCACAGAGCATTATTTTTTTTTAATTGATGGGTCCCTTTAGAATAGTCAATTTAATAGAAGGCCAAATGACATCGCATAGAGAATAATAACCGTCTTGGCCTTGTCTTCCATTCAGTTTGTCCTTACATATTTGATTTAACTCTACGGAAAGCAAACAACCTTGTGCACTTCATCAACCTACGCTAGGTCTTGGGCTTGCTGCTTTCACGTGTCTTCCCCCCACCCCCATTATATACAATAAACCTTTCCCAATTTTGATGAAAAATATTAATCATTGTCTTTTGAAGGACTAAGGCTAATATTTTTCAACTCTTTAAACGACTTCATTGCTAAACATCTGGTTGATTTTGATAGGAGTAAAAATAAGAGGAAGAAGGAGTAAAAGATAAATCAGAAAGGTAAGGCTTAGGTGCTAAAGCTCTCAGAGTCTTGGGATAAAGAAAGTAGAGACAAAATGCCATCAAGTCCTGGGTCCAGCAGACTGTAGCAGAGATGAGGAAGGCCACAGAGAGGCACAAAGTCCGTGGATGATAGTAATTCTTTAAGCCACTCTCCATAAAGATCTACAGAGCAGGTCACCAATGTGATTGTCAACTCTGGCATCACTGCATCAGCACCAAGGCGCTGATCAATTAATGTGCCTGAAGGCTTTCCTGATCTCTTCCTGAAAATTATCCCTGAGTATTGTTAGCTTCAGAGGTGTGTTACCTTTCCTCAAAGTTATGCCTCTTCCAGACTTCTGCAATTAAATTAGAACACACTACTAAGATGTATGGGCTTCCCAGGTGACTCAGTGGTAATGAATCCACCAGCCAATGCGGGAGACACAAGTTTGATCCCTGGGTCAGGAAGATCTACTGGAGGAGGAAATGGCAACTCACTCCAGTATTCTTGCCAAGGAAATCCCATGAACAGTGGACCATGGTGGGCTACAGTCGGCGGGGTCGCAAAAGAGTTGGTCACGACTGAGCACGCACTCAATACTGCTGCTGCTGTTAAGTTGCTTCAGTCGTGTCCGACTCCGTACGACCCCATGGATGGCAGCCCACCAGGCTCCCCTGTCCCTGGGGTTCTCCAGGCAAGAACACTGGAGTGGGCTGCCATTTCCTTCTCCAATGCATGAAAGTAAAAAGTGAAAGTGAAGTCGCTTAGTCGTGTCTGACCCTCAGCGACCCCATGGACTGCAGCCCACCAGGCTCCTCTGTCCATGGGATTTTCCAGGCAAGAGTACTGGAGTGGGGTACCATGGTCTTCTCCATGCACTCACTAAGATGTATCCAAAAGGAATCACTTTTAGACATGAAGTCAACTGCTATTATTTGTTCGTTCAGTCTTATGTTTTAGGTCAGGTTTCTCTTTATGCAACTGATACTCTGATTCCTCCCTCTTTTTAACATACATCTGTAAAAAGTCTAGTTCACAAAGGAGAGAGAAGATGAGGATCTTTAAGACTGTCCGTAAACTACTCGGTCTTAATTTGTATGATTCATTTAAAAACACTATTATACATCTTATAATTACTTCCTCTTATGACATCATTATTCTGCTGCCAATACAAATTAGTCTTAAAAGGCTGTTAGCTTGGGCAGGTATTTCCAGCATACAAAGTTATCATTATTGTGAGATATTCTATATTTACGTTAAACTGTAAAGAGCTTACTTGTGGTATCTAACAACATATCGGATTGTATCACTTTTCAGTATACATAACTCTTAATGCAAACTATTAAAGAAGTTGTGATTTTATACTTCTGGTCCAGCCTCTTACCTGTACTTCGGTGGCCCAAAGCCTCCCATCTGGACTCAAATAAGTGAGAATCCCATCCTAACTCTGCACCTCCCATCCTAACTCTGCACCACAGAGTGACCCCTGCCACCTTCTCTTCTCTCCTTGTTATTTGTTCTTATAATTCTGAAATTCTTGACCTCCAGAGATCAAAAGGCTGAATGCTTGGGAGTATCTGTTTGTCAGTCTCCTTCACCTTTTTTATTTCTGTCAGCATGATAATAACCATATGTCATTTTAGAAATATTTGTTTTATTAAACAGTATTTTTTTTCCCTACTGTGGAGGTGTACATGGTGAGCAGGATCAATTTTATTGTTCACTGGTTGCAAGTGGCTGCTTCGAGGTCAAATCACTGAAGAATAGTTGCTGTGCAGTGGGATTGTAAGGTTAAAAGCTGTTGTTTTGCAAACTACCACATTTAACACATAATTATCTTGGTATTTCTAGCCCTTTTATCACTGAAATAAAAGTGGCTTGAGAGTCTCGTCAAAAAAAAAAAAAAGGTTAGGGACATTTATACAATGGGCTACTCAGCAGCAATTAAATTCTTTTATGAAAAAAGTGGAATAATATGGAAACACCTTTATGCTATGTTAAGCAAAAAATAAACAACATACTAAGTATGATCTTAACTAGGTAAAGAAAATGATTCATACAAAAAAAGACAGGATATGAATCTATTATTTTTATCATCTCATTATGGTGAAGAATTTGTTTCTCTGCTTCTTTAGATATCTATGAATATTACCAGTCTTCTATAATAAGCATGAATGAATGAATGAAAAAAAGCTTCATTAAAGGAAAATAAGCTATAAGTGATGAGAATTAGTGATCATCGTCATATCTCTATATTTTAAATGCCTGTCAAGTGTCATTTAAGCTACATGTATCAGCACAATTCTTTATATAACAAAAATTGCAAGGAATGAATCATCTTCATTTTATAGAAGGTAAAATTGACATTCAGAAAGACCAAATAAGTTTTGCAAGACAACACAGGAAGAAATTAGCAAAGCTAGTGGAGGTGATGGAATTCCAGTTGAGCTATTTTAAATCCTGAAAGATGATGCTATGAAAGTGCTGCACTCAATATGCCAGCAAATTTGGAAAACTCAGTAGTGGCCACAGGACTGGAAAAGGTCAGTTTTCATTCCAATCCCAAAGAAAGGCAATGCCAAAGAATGCTCAAACTACCACACAATTGCACTCATCTTACACACTAGTAAAGTAATGCTCAAAATTCTCCAAGCCAGGCTTCAGCAGTATGTGAACTGTGAACTTCCAGATGTTCAAGCTGGTTTTAGAAAGGGCAGAGAAACCAGAGATCAAATGGTCAACATATTCTGGATCATCAAAAAAGCAAGAGATTTCCAGAAAAACATCTATTTCTGCTTTATTGACTATGCCAAAGCCTTTGACTGTGTGGATCACAATAAACTGTGGAAAATTCTGAAAGAGATGGGAATAACAGACCACCTGACCTGCCTCTTGAGAAACCTATATGCAGGTCAGAAAGCAACAGTTAAAACTGGACATGCAACAACAGACTGGCTCCAAATAGGAAAAGGAGTACGTCAAGGCTGTATATTGTCACCCTGCTTATTTAACTTATATGCAGAGGACATGATGAGAAACGCTGGGCTGGAAGAAACACAAGCTGGAATCAAGATTGCCAGGAGAAATATCAATCACCTCAGATATGCAGATGACACCACCCTTATGGCAGAAAGTGAAGAGGAACTAAAAAGCCTCTTGATGAAAGTGAAAGAGGAGAGTGAAAAAGTTGGCTTAAAACTCAACATTCAGAAAATGAAGATCATGGCATCTGGTCCCATCACTTCATGGGAAATAGATGGGAAAACAGTGGAAACAATGTCAGACTTTATTTTTTTGGGCTCCAAAATCACTGCAGATGATGACTGCAGCCATGAAATTAAAAGACGCTTACTCCTTGGAAGAAAAGTTATGACCAACCTAGATAGCATATTCAAAAGCAGAGACATTCCTTTGTCAACAGAGGTTCGTCTAGTCAAGGCTATGGTTTTTCCAGTGGACATGTATGGATGTGAGAGTTGGACTGTGAAGAAAGCTGAGCGCCGAAGAATTGATGCTTTTGAACTGTGGTGTTGGAGAAGACTCTTGAGAGTCCCATGGACTGCAAGGAGATCCAACCAGTCCATTCTGAAGGAGATCAGCCCTGGGATTTCTTTGGAAGGAATGATGCTAAAGCTGAAACTCCAGTACTTTGGCCACCTCATGCGAAGAGTTGACTCATTGGAAAAGACTCTGAGGCTGGGAGGGATTGGGGGCAGGAGGAGAAGGGGACGACAAAGGATGAGATGGCTGGATGGCATCACTGACTCGATGGATGTGAGTCTGAGTGAACTCCGGGAGTTGGTGATGGACAGGGAGGCCTGGCGTGCTGCGATTCATGGGGTCGCAAAGAGTCGGACATGACTGAGTGACTGAACTGAACTGAAGATTCAAATATAAGTTTGTCCTTTTTCAAGGACTATTTTCTTTCTATTCTATTACTGAAGGAAGGAATAAACCATTAAGTTTCCACCTCTATGTCTTGAAAAAAATACAGAGAAAGAAAAATTCGAATTAGTTAGTTTAGATGAAAAAGGATAGCATGAATATACAATTGGAAACAAAGTCAGAGAAAGTTTCATGGGTCCAACATACAATAAGAAACTTGATTCTAGCAAATAGTAATAATAATTCCTATAAGACTCTCCATAGGTGAACTGTCATAATTTCTTATTAGGTAACTTTTTTTAACTTTAAGGGAAAAAGAATCAACTATATTTAAAAAAAAATCATTTTTCTGCATAAATTGGTTGAGCATGTCATTCAGATAAATGTATTTATTTTAGAAGAAGTTTCTTCTGACAGCTCCAGAATCAGGTCATTTCTGGGAAAAATCTTTTCCTTCAGTTAAAGAAAAAATACTTTGTCAGGCACAGAATAGAGAAACGTATTTGTCACTGATTTGTGAGGTACTGAGTAAATTTTAGCCTCGAGCTATTATTCTTTCTAGAGTAGTCTGGTCTTTATCAGTGGTATGAGACTTCCCAGATATAGGGCACACTAGTTTTGCAAGCAACTGCATTTTTCTTCTACCCTATTATTTTAGTATTTTTAAGAAAGTGTATATACAGTAATATTTTTTAATATTAACGTATTTCTTAGCATATTAATTAAGATCCTTCTGGGTTCGATCTTGATGTTATTTAAAACAATTGGAAGATGGTGGTTGAAAAAGAGACTTGCAGGACTGCCCTGGTGGTCAGATTCTGCACTTCCAATGTAGAAGGCATGGGTTCAATCCCTGGTCTGGGAAATAAGATCCCACATGCTAGGGGGTGCATCAAAAAAAATGAGAGAGAAAGTGGCCAGAATTATTGAGCTTGGGCATGAACAGGAACAAAACAAAGAAAGCACAAAAATTAATCTATTTTGAGGGAATTTCCTGGCAGTCCACTGGATAGGACTCCATGCTTCCAATGCCGGGGACCCAGCCTCTCCCTGTCAAAAAAATTTAACCTATTTTCTTAATACTGGCCAGATATTGTATTCTAAACAATTGGGTGAAAAGTAGGACTGAAGGTAGGAAACTTTGAGATTGATTTATAGGAGAAGCAATTGGTAATGTAGTCCTAATCTCACCTATAACTATTTAATTTCTAGTCTTCAGAATATACAATATATTCAGTTAGAACACTTATTCACCAAGTCATTCAGTCAGCATAGACTTGTTGAAATCCTATTATGTCCTAGCAGAAACAGTTTCAGATGTGTGCAGCCTATAGAGTTGTACAGAGCTCCATCATTGGAAGGGTCCTACCCTTGTTTTAATGCTCTGCTGTTATTATCTTGAAATTCTGAATAATTTTTGAACAAAACATTACAGGCTTTAATTTGTCCCTGAGCCCTATACATTTTGTGCTAGATACTGGGGAGATTAAAAGCATCATACAATTAATTAACAGAATACTATTAGTTATATGTTAAGAAAAGTACAGAGCAAATATTGTAAAGATTGATAGTGTTCAGAAGACCTATTGCTATTTTGCTGTTTAGAAAAAAAGTGAAACACAAAATCTACTATCAAATTGGTAAGGGACATATACTTCTATTTTTTTCCTATTGCTTCAACTTGTTATGATGAGAGTTGAAGTCCAGTAATTCTGTGGTTCATCTCTTCAATTCTGCTGATATTTATCTTGCAATGGTTAATATACTTAAGGAAAACCTAGGACATCTCAAGCCAGAACCACATTTGTGGCTTTTTCTGTCCTTGCCTCTGCAATTCCTATTCACATTACTTGATCTTGTGGCAAAATAAGGTTGCAATCTGGGGTTGCAGTTTTGGTAAAGTTCAAAAGATGAGTCAAAAAAAAAGCACTATCATTAGCCCTTGTCAAGTGAAGTTAAAAAATACCTTGTCCTGCAGTAGCTCAGGGGAAATTCTGAGCATATTCTGCATTCAGCATTTTAAGCAGTTAGATTCTTAGTGTGTTGGGTCTTTTCAGGTTACTAAGGGAAAAGAGAGACTCTTAGCTTGACAGAGGCTGTGATCGTTTGCCACAAGAATAAACAGGAAAGGAAGAACAAGAAATCTCAGAATCCTTGCCTTTCAGTGCCCTGAAACAGCTCTGAAGACACAGTATCCCATGTGGAGAATCTCATGACTCAACCTTCTCTAAAGTTTCCCCTCTAAAGCTACTTAACTACATTTACAGTTCCAAACTATCGCTAGGACCTAGTCTAACCTAATGGAGAAGGCAATGGCAACCCATTGCCAGTGTTCTTGCCTGGGGAATCTCAGGAACGGGGGAGCCTGGTGGGCTGCTAACTATGGGGTCGCACAGAGTCGGACACGACTGAAGCGACTTAGCAGCAGCAGCAGCAGTCTAGCCTAATGATATTCTTTGTGTTTCAGTACCACTCCGCTCTCTTTGAGGATTTTTGTGTGTCTTACATTCAGATTCACCAGGAGAGAATAAATCTGATTAGAAAACACTCATCAGAAAAGAAAGTCTTATTTTTTCACTATCTGATATAAGCACAGCTTCTAGAAGAAATCTCACAACAGATCATCTCATAGGCTGCTGGCCATGACACAGGAAGCTGTCCTTCATTCAAATTCCAATCTATGGTTCAAACTAGGGTTTTAGGATCAATTGGCCAAATGTGGCAATTTGTACACTTGGCTCAAAAGGAGCTTGGGAATGACAGCCCTCAAAATATCACCTTAAAAAAAAAAAAGAATAGGTTAGCTTGATTATCCTAGGTGAGTTTGGGGAGGGCAGGAACACTTTCATGTTTTGAAAGTTCTGTAGTAAAGGGCCATCTCTCTCCCTACTGTTCAATGTACGAACATATGTGCACATATATTACCAAAATCTCGGCCTTTCTGTGTACTGGTCCTGAATCAAACCCCAGAAACAGAGTTTTGGGTGGAGCAGAAAAGGATAGCTTTATTACTTTGCAGGCAAAGGGAGACACACCAGGCTTCTGTCTCAAAAAAACTGTGTCTCAACCCCAGTGAACTTGGTAAGGGTTTACAGCAGTGGGTCAAAGGTGGGGTCTCTGATAAGATTAGGGTATAAGCGGGTCTTGCACTCCCCTAGTCTCTTCTCAGGTGGGCAGTCTCCTAATCTTAATGAGCTTCTCTCGCCCCTTTCATCTTTTCATCAGGTGATTTCTTGGCTGCTCCTCTCTTGATTAGTAACTGTTCAAATCTGCCCTTTGGAACTCAGGGAAAAGTCACAATGGCTGGAATCTTACATACAAGACATGGGGGGCAGCAAGGCCTCCATGCCTCTGTGGAGCCCCGCAGAGCTCCTCTCAGTTTCACAAATATAAGTGTATAAATGGGGTGAAGGAAGTGAGGAGAGACTGATGCTGCTAAGTCACTTTAGTCATGTCCGACTCTGTGTGACCCCATAGACGGCAGCCCACCAGGCTCCCTTGTCCCTGGGATTCTCCAGGCAAAAACACTGGAGTGGGTTGCCATTTCCTTCTCCAATGCATGAAAGTGAAAAGTGAAAGTGAAGTCGCTCAGTCGTGTCCGACTCTTAGCGACCCCATGGACTGCAGCCTACCAGGCTCCTCTGTCCATGGGGTTTTCCAGGCAAGAGTACTAGAGTGGGGTGCCATTGCCTTCTCCAGAGGAGAGACTGGAGCACATGAATTCCAGGAAAAGGAATAAGCAATGTATTATTTCAAATCTACAAACTGCTATAACGTCTTTCCTATTTCCTCCATACATTTAAATCTTCTGATTTGCTGACTTGAGAATCAAGCTGTTAACATGATAAGCATTCCCACATTTGCAAAGAAAATGATTGGTAACAGAGAAGAAATCATATGGACAAATCCCCGAAATCAACCATGAGCTGTTGTAACTGCAAGGAGCAGGTTTTCAGGTCACCTGAGGAAATGTTATGACCCAACGGAGACAGTACTGTCTGTGCCTGTGGTACTTGATAAAGGCAAAATGAATAAAGGGAGCTTTCTAAGTGGTTCTCATTACTGAAGGCTTACATTCCAGAATCTAACTGGAATCTTCAGTCAGCTGTAGATTCTTGAGGTTAAAAGGAGTCATACATGAGATATTTAACTCCCTATGACCATTTCTTCATAGATATTCTTCCACTTCGGTACACACCACAGCTCCAGCTACTCTTTAGTACGCTTTGAACAAACACTGCCTTTGGCTGCCTAGGTGGCTCAGTGGTAAAGAATCCGCCTGCCAACACAGGAGATGAAGGTTCTAGCTCTGGGTCAGGAAGATCCCCTGAAGAAGGGAATGGCAACCCACTCCAGTGTTCTTGCCTGGGAAATCTCATGGACAGAGAAGTCTGGTGGGCTACAGTGCATGGGGTCACAGAAAAGTCAGACGCGTCTTAGCGACTAAACAATAATCAACACTGCCTTACATGTTCAGCTTTCACTTCCCTTGATTCAGAAACCAGATGTGACCTGATGAAGGAAGGAGGAAGAAATGTCTGTCCAATATGGTGACATATTTGGTTCCTTGTCCAAACTAGCTTTTGAAGCACTTATCTGTAGCCAGGTGCATCTGCAGTGGCAATTTAGGGAGCATGATAAGAAAACTGGATTAGGGGGGAGGGCTCTTGATTTTGAAGGTCAGAAAAGCAATTTTCTGGATCTATGCTTTGTTGAAAACAGTAAATCCATGAGAATCAAAGAATGGGAATGGGAACCCAGAGGTTATCTGTGGGGATTATCTGAAATTTGCAGTCTTGAAAGAGATCTAAATTACACTATTCATTGTACCTGACAAAAAATAAACAGACAAAAAAAAAAAAACAAAAAAAAAACCAAAAACTGCAAGCCATTGAGTATGTAGATAGAAAACAAAGGATTTAAGCTAAATATTTACATTTCTATACTGACAAAGTTACTTAGCTTCTCTGAGCTTTATTTTCTTTTTTTTTTTAATATAAATTTATTTATTTTGTTTCTCCATGTTTTATCTATTCAAAAGTTCCTTTCAGCTCATAATTCTGTATATCTCATAAAAAAAATAGCATTGTCTACTTTATAGTACAGGATTTACTTCCAAACAGGATTCACTGATGAAACTTTTAGGAGCCAACTGCAACTCGCTAATTATCTTTGTGAACTTTTGTAATTTCCGGTTGGAAATCCCAATTACACTCCTGGGAACCAAGTCAGTAAATGCCTCATATTCTTTAGAAATTCTAGGAAGGGTAAGTAAAGCAAATACTGGAAATGGTCTTATGCACTCCACAGGCTCTCTGCTAAGACATGACTGAAACCACTGTATTTGCATAGGGACACCATTTCCTCCTCCTCTAACACCACAGTCTGTGAATCATTCCCAAGGGAATAGGCCCACTCTGTATTTAGCAATCAAATATTCTCAGTTTCCACAGGTAGAATTTTCACCAGAGAAAATATAGAAGGGTAAAGTAGCTCATTACTACAGTTTCCTAAAACATAAAGAAAGCAAATAAAGAGCACTTTTTATTCAATAGAAGAAAAAATAAAACATCACTTACATAATTCTAGGCAAAAGGTAAGGATATATTATATAAATAGGTGCATACATAATAAAATAGAAAGCTCAGGCAATATTTGGGGTTTCCCAGGTGTCAATGGCACCCCACTCCAGTACTCTTGCCTGGAAAATCCCATGGACGGAGGAGCCTGGTAGGCTGCAGTCCATGGGGTCGCTAGGAGTCGGACACGACTGAGCGGCTTCACTTTCACTTTTCACTTTCATGCATTGGAGAAGGAAATGGCAACCCACTCCAGTGTTCTTGCCTGGAGAATCCCAGAGACCAGGGAGCCTGGTGGGCTGCCGTCTATGGGGTCACGTAGAGTTGGACACGACTGAAGCGACTTAGCAGCAGCAGCAGGTGGCATAGTGGTAAAGAATCCACCTGCCAAAGTTGGAGACACAAGAAATTCGAGTTCGATCCCCGGGTTGGGAAGATCCCCTGGAGGAGGAAACAGCAACCCACTTCATTATTCTTGCCTAGAGAATCCCATGGACAGAGGAGCAGGCTACAGTCCATGGGGTCGCAAAGAGTGGGACATGACTGAGCGCAGGCACAAACGAACCACAACAACAAAAGGCAATGTTTGAGTCATTCATGTTACCAAGAACCTCTTTTCCCCCTCTCAAAGCACATTGCCTGTAGAAAGCAGATTTTGTTATTTTTGAACTGTCCATATCCTTAGTTGTCTCCCCTCCTCACTTCGTGTTTGTAACCTTCATTCCTAGTTCTCTCAGAGTCTGTCTTATTTCTTCCCAACAAGATCATCATCAAAGTTTAAAAGATAAACTTCCTGGCAGACAGTCTGAAGTTTTAACCACACAAACAGCATTTCCACCCAAACCATAATGTTATCAGTTAAGCTAAAACATGGTGACAATTCTATTTAAATAAAAGTTCCTGCCTCAAATGTCAACAAATTTAGCGTCGGGTTAGAGCAATATCCTGTTGTCAGAGTTAGACTCTGTTAGATAAACTATGACTCTTCAGCTTGTTCACAAGACAGCGGATTTCAATAGCGAGTTGACGCAGAAGAAACACTAAGTGGAAGGACATTATTTTTCATTCAGCCTGACCTTACAGGCTTTGGGGAAAACCAGGTACCAACCATGCACTTTCTCTCCTGCTTACTCATTCCCCAACTACCAGATTCATTCCCCGTATATTAACTCCTTTGCTTCTCTCTAAAGTATACATGAAACCCTCATCTGAAGGTATAGCATTGTGCAGGCATGGAAAGTTGGTCGCCTCGCTGAGTGTAGGGTCATGTTTAAGGGCAGGCAAAAGCCTGACTTCTGCACACACCCAGACACACAGAGACATGGATGTCCTTAGTCGACTGTTGCCTAGGTGGAACTGAATATACTTAAGAGCTATTGCTGACTCATGGCAAGAGTGGCTAATGATTGTAAATCAGAGGTTTTCTACTTGTGCTATGCTGTGCTTAGTTGCTCAGTCATGTCGACTCTGTGATCCTGTGGACTGTAGCCCACCAGGCTCCTCTGTCCATGGGGATTCTCCAGGCAAGAATACTAGAGTGGGTTGCCATGCCCTTCTCCAGGGGATCTTCCTACTTGAGCAGGCAATAGGCTTGGCAAGAGTCAAACTGTAGAAATCATTTGAAATATGGAGTGTTTCTTACATGTATAATCGTACAAATTCTGTTGTTTTGCATTAGCAAGTCCTAAAGGAGAGGCAAGGGAACAACTCTGAAGAGGTACAAGAGGTACTTTTTGAGAGTTTGAGGAAATATCAAACTCGAAATTAATATATTAGTGGTTCTGTCACCTACTATAAAATTAAGTTTTGTTTTGTTTTTTAATTTTTCAGCCCTGCCCCACAGCATGTGGGCTCTTAGTTCCCAGCCAGGGATCAAACCCATGTCCCCTATATTGGAAGCACAGAGCCTTAACCACTGAATTGCAGGGAAGTCCAAAAATTAAGTTTTAAGGTCTGTGTTTTAAATGTCTATTTGTATATAATAAATCGTAGGTATACACTGATAAGTTACTTTATAGCTAGTAAAATTGACTTTATGTTTTAATAGTCTATATGTTAATTTTTTAAGGCCACTATACTCCTATGATTCAAAATTCAATAGGCAAAGAAGGTAAAAGTAAGGTTTTCCTCCCCCATTTATGCCCTATCCACTTAGTACTCCACCCACTCACCGCCTTCTCCCACCAACAACCAGTGTTGTTCCATTTTTGCCTGCCCTTTCCTAGGTCTTTGATGCAAATTCACTCATATATCATTTTCTTCCCTCTGCTTGACCAAATGGTGGCACCGTATATAAACTATTCTGTCCCTTGCTTTTTTCCCCTTTTAATATAGTTGAGAGATTTTTAAATAGAAGTTCATAGAGACCGTCCTCATTATTTTTTTATGGTTGCATAGCATTATATTGCAAGAAAATACAATGTAATTAATAAATTCTCTGTTTTGAACATTTGTGTTTTTCCCCAGTCTTTGCTACTATGTTATATCATGTGAAACGCTATAAATGCTAACCTTGTATGTGTTATCATTTTGCAGCTGTACAACTATATCTATAGGATGAACTCCTAGAAGTTTGTTAGAACAAGAAATGTGAATTTGTAACTTTAATAGATCTCAGCAATTTATTCATCAAGCAGTCTGGCCAATTATATCCTCTAACTTGACCTCTAAATCTGACAGGTAAATACATACATATACAGGTATGTATATGTATATTTCAGTATTATTTTAGCTTCATTTATTTTATCGTGACTGAATTTGAGTATCTTTTCTTATGCAGAAGAGGTATATTGATTTATTTTTGTTCAATGTAAGACTGTTTTTAGAGTGTCTATTTTTTGGAATAGCTTTATCAAAATATACAATGTTTAACAATAAGATTTACCTTTTATTAGTTGAAGAAAACCTCAGGAAATGGTCATCTTCTCTGTCATAGCATGATTTCTACTGTACATTTAAAAATTAAGTTGATAAATTCATAGAAGTCTACAGGATTAATTTTTCTAATCATAAATTCTATAAAACTGAAAATATTCTTTAAAATGACTCTTCCTAATTCACTTTCTTTTACCAAATAATAATGCTTCATTTCCATCGCCCAGTATCCTTTTTTTTTTTTTTTGCTAGCGATATTGCTTACAACTGTCTACTTTCTCTCAAAAGTATCAGAAATTGTATTTTTTTCTTTTTGAGCATTCTTTAGCCTTGAATTGTAGAATATCTAGGGGTTGCCAATGAAGTTCGGGGCTTGAAACAAGGTCATTATTACATGAGTTTGATAGATAGGAGATTTGCAAAGTTCTTAAGGCAATGGCACCCCACTCCAGTACTCTTGCCTGGAAAATCCCATGGATGGAGGAGCCCAGTGGGCTGCAGTCCATGGGGTCGCTGGGAGTCGGACGTGACTGAGAGACTTCATTTTGACTTTTCACTTTCATGCTTTGGAGAAGGAAATGACAACCCACTCCAGTGTTCTTGCCTGGAGAACCCCAGGGATGGGGGAACCTGGTGGGCTGCCATCTATGGGGTCGCACAGAGTCGGACACGACTGAAGCGACTTAAGCAGCAGCAGCAGCAGTAGGAGATCATTCTGCCATTGCTGAGCTTTTCCAATGAGCAGTGAATTTGCATGGCAACTGAAAAAATGCATAAAAGGGTGTGGAGTTGGGAAGAATGGGCAAAGGGTAGTTGAAAGAAAGAGGCCAAAGAGGAAGAGTGAAAAGAAGAATTGAGGTGATTCTCCTCAGTAATCCACGTATGTTCATGGCAGTTCATTTCTGTGGTTGAATCAGTGAGTGAAGTGAAGTCACTCAGTCGTGTCCGACTCTTTGCCACCCCATGAACTGTAAGCCTACCAGGCTCCCCCATCCATGGGATTTTCCAGGCAAGGGTACTGGAGTGGGTTGCCATTTCCTTCTCCAGGGGATCTTCCCAACCCAGGGATCGAACCGGGTCTACCCGCACTGTGGGCAGATGAGCCATTAGGGAAACCCTAAGGGGTTGAATCGGGCTTCCCTGGTATCTCAGAGGTTAAAGCATCAGTCTGTAATGCAGAAGAGCTGGGTTCGATCCCTGAGTTGGGAAGATTCCCTGGATGAAGGAAATGGCAACCCACTCCAGTGTTCTTACCTGGAAAATCCCATGGACAGAGGAGCCTGGTGGGCTATATACTCCACCGGGTAGCAAATAGTCAATGCTCCTATAAATTTAAATGTGCTGAAAGTTACTGAGAGTGTTTAACATTACTATCCTTACCTTTACTTTACTTTACCTCCAAAAGAAATTAGTGTGCCTTGTTAAAAAACTGATTGGTAAAGTTAGTTAAACTATAAGCAAATATTTTTGAGGGCTTCCCATGGCAGACTTTTCTCTAGGCTATGCACAGACAGCATTGAATAAGAGAAATGTCTTGCCCTCAGGAAGTTGACATTCTTGTAGCCCCAGACAGAAATTTTAAAATATGAAAACAAAAATTAAAGAATATAAAAGAAACAGAGACAAAAAAGGTAAGCCTTATAGTTAATAATTGACAAAGCAAAGCATTCTATGTTTACACTTGTGTTCCTAAGGCTTATTGAACTAATTTTCAAACAACTTTTCTGTGTATCCCAAATGAGTTCATTAGTCATGATGTGAGTAAAATAACTCAATTGGAAACAGCCTTCAAAGTACAATCAACTAAATTTCTGATCCTTTGTGGTTTATTAACAACTTGCCAGAATTCTTACCTAACATATATCTCTAAGAGTGTAATAAAAAAATATGCATGAAAACGTTTGATAAGAATCCTTCTTTGGTCAAGAAATACATTAAGTGATCTAGCGAAACATGCTTTTGTCATCTTGAACAATGGTCCAAACTAGACTAATGGGGAAAAGAAATAGGGACGTAGAAACTTCAATACAAATATAAAATTTAAATAATTATGAGATGGGAGTGGAATAGGGGAAAGGCTTAGAGAAAACTTTCAAGGGCATGAATTTGGCAATGCTTTAATTGTAAAATGTGATTAATGAATATGACAGAATTTGGAGAACTTAAAAGTACAAATTGTTTACAGTCCTGGTCCAGGCATAACTGCTGGCTAAATCTGTAACTGTTGAAGATTTCTCCACTGTTTCCTTACTTAATCTTCAGCCAAGTATCCATTTCCTTTTGCTCTTAAAACCAGATTAATGACGTTTTAATTTTTACATTATCTCTTTTCTCTCCTACCTACAGTTTTAGAAGCAGGTTTATCTAGCCAACAAACTAAAATGGAAAACAGTCAGGGAAAATAGCAATAAATCAGAGAAGCAGCTTTGCAATGTGACTTCAGATGCCCACAGTGTTCTCAGTATTGAAACACTGTTCATCAATCTGTTTATCTCTTTATCCTCCTCCTTTTAGAATGTAAACTCCATAAGAGTAGTGTCCTGTCCTATTTTGATCAACACCTTATCCCGGAATACATTTCAGATGGCTGAGCATAAATATTTGCTCAACCAACAAATCCAAAAATGCACTTCAATTCCAGTTTAAATTCCTTCTTTGCTACAGCTTAAAATGATTTTCTCTCATTAAACCTCCATATGAAAAAGAAGCAGTTTATCATAATAAAATAAATAATTTCCTAATATTTTGATAATGGTCTTAAAACCCACTTTGAAGAAATGGGTTAGTGTACGTTTGGTTTTAGTTTAATGTTACTCATCCTAGAGATCCTTGATGACCAAATCCTTTTTGAAGATACTATAGGTCATAATGGACAGGGGTCCTTATTTGTTGTGTTATACTTTTTGTTTCCATCTACCACATGTTTTTTTCTTTTTAACTTATTTTTAATCTGAGGATAATAATTTTACAATGTTGTGTTGCTTTCTGCCATACAACAACTTTTATCAGCCATGAGTATACATTTATCACCTCCCTCTTTCAGCCTCCCTCTCACCCTCTACCACGTGTTTTGAAAGGATTTCAGGCAGTTTTGTGGGTCCACTGATATGTTTGTTCTTATTAAAGTTATTACATTCTCAAATTACATAACTGTCGCTAGGCACAAGAAAGGTGCTTAATACACCAGTGATATTGGATTGTTTACTCAGAAAAATTCCTGATCTGATTAATAAGATACATGCTGCTGCTGCTGCTAAGTCGCTTCAGTCGTGTCTGACTCTGTGTGACCCCATAGAAGGCAGCCCACCAGGCTCCCCCATCCCTGGGATTCTCCAGGCAAGAACACTGGAGTGGGTTGCCATTTCCTTCTCCAATGCATGAAAGATACATAGAGAATAGTAAAACAACTCCTAGAGTTTAATTTTTCTTCTCTGGTACTTACATCGACTTTATACTTTCCAAACTCTCTCACATACAAGTTGCTCATCAGTCATTAACTGTCTAGGGGGTCCTGTGTTACCTATTGCTTAATCCTAGCTAACTAACATCAGGCACTGGAGGGAATAAACTCATCCTTCAAAAATGTTGCATTGTTTCTAAAGTTCTGCAAGAGGGATTACATTTTGTGAAGCACAGAATGTCCAACCAGGGAGTGACTTGGTCATTTGAGCTCATCAAGTATCTTGTATCTGCAATTTGAGGTTACATTATTTGTAAAAACAAAAACAGACCTTAACTTTGGGAGCTTTCATGAATCTCCCATTGTCAGTATTTCAGTGTTGCCTGGCCTCGTTATGCTCAACAATTTACAAAAAAATATTATAAGGTTGCTACAATGGAAATCAACATGACTTTAGCTACACAGACAGGTCTTTAGGTGAAAATCTGCAAAAATGATTGTACTGTAGAACATTACAGAAAGTAATAGTTCTAAAGCAGAACACTCATGTGGCAGTCATAAAAAAGGAACTAGAGACTTTTTCTATACAGAGCCTGTATTTTAAAGATGTCGACAGCCAGGGTATCAAAACAAACCATTTGTGTTATGTCTCCTGTGTCTATTCAAAATGAGAAGGTCAAGGAAATTTGCCAGGTATTTTAAATAAACACTCCTGGTTAATGTCCTATACTAGAACAAGCAAAAGCTCAAGAGACTCTATTTCTGGTAAGTAGAAAATGCTTTTTATATTCAAAGAGGTAAATTCTCTTACATAAATTATAAATTTTCTCATTAAAATACTTGAGTTTAAAAAAAAAAAACCCTCAAAAAAGTACAATATATGAGTGGCCATTTAAAAGACAAAAAGAAATTTTGTGTGTGTGCTAAGACACTATAAGTTACACAGTGCTCCAAAAGTAAAACAAAATGTCAAGCCACAGTGTATCGTGGCCCATAAATGTGAACAAGAGGACATCTCTGATAAAGAAATCATGTCCTTACTGAACTCCAAGCACAAAGACTAAATGACATATGAATATTATTTCACTTAAACATTGCAACTGTGCACATCACTCCCTCTTTTATAGATCAAGAAACTAAGACTTAAGAGAGGCCACTCATGCAGCTAGTAAGAGGTGATATGTAAGATTTGAGCCTACTGCTGTGTGACTCCAGAGAATGCTCTTACCCTCTCTGCGACTTGACCCTTCCTGAGGTGGTATGAGGTTTATCACTGGGCTACATTTTGTACATGTCTTTCTTAATGCATTTTGGGACACTAAATTATTCCTCGTTATTTACCTCTTGATCTCTTCTAGAACTTGAATTCCCTAAGGGCAATTCTGCGTCTATATACATCCACAGTCCCAGTACCACTCACAGCCTTGTCCCTCTTGAAGCAGGTATTCAGTGACAGCTGAAATGAACTGAAAGGATCTATTGATCTCAGATCTTATGAGAGTTTGCTAAATCCAAAAGCAGACCTAGTTAATACTTGGCTAAGTAATTTTATGTAACTTCCATATTATAGTCTTTAAAATTAAGCAAAATAAAGAGCTGTTCAAGAAGAGCAGAATAATGAAAATGAACAAGTGACGCACAGAAACACACACAAACACGTGCACATGCAAACGTGCACACACACCCTGAGAGAAATCTTTTCCCTTTGATGACAATGGAATGGTTTTAGTTGGTTGCTAATTTCATAGAATTATTTTCCCTAAAAGGTACAATTTAAAGCTCTTTGGAGAATAATATAATATGTTGATAGGTAGGCAGCTATGTAGCCAAGTATGCAAAATTGTACTCATTCCTGGTAAGCTGGGCTTCCCAGTCACAACTCAGTCAGTAAATCATCCGCCTGCAATGCAGGAGACCCAGGTTCGGTTCCTAGGTTGGGAGGATCCCCTGGAGAAGGAAATGGCCACCCACTCCAGTATTCTTGCCTGGAGAATCCCATGGACAGAGGAGCCTGGTGGGCTACAGTCCATGGTGTCACAAGATTTGGACGTGACTCAGCGACTAAACCACCATCACCACCACCACCACCCAAGTACAGATGATGAAACAAAGAGAAAGTGAAAGTCACTCACTCATGTCCGACACTTTATGATCCCATTGACTGTACAGTCCATGGAATTCTCTAAGCCAGAATACTGGAGTGGGTAGCCCTTCCCTTCTCCAGGGGATCTTCCCAACCCAGGGATCGAACCCAGGTCTCCCACTTTGCAGGCAGATTTTTTTAGCAGCTGAGCCACCACGGAAGCCCAAGAATACTGGAGTGGGTAGCCTATCCCTTCTCCAGCAGATCTTCCTGACAAAGGAATTGAACAGGGATCTCCTGCATTGGCAGATTCTTTACCAGTTGAGTTACCAGGGAAGCCCCATGATGAGATAAACTGGCTACTAATCAGAGGTGAACTTTGCCACTCCTGATTAAGCCAGAGGCCTCTTTTGAAGCAGTAATTCTGCTTCCACAGGAGAATAGCTCCTAAAATTTAAATCAGAGTTTAATAAATGTGGCCCTTGTCATTACTTGGCTTGCTTGTTAAATAGGTTGATTCTTGGGCTTCTCCTCAGATTTGGTGAATCAGAATCTTTGAAGATCATGCTCTAAAATCTGCATATTTGACAAACTCCCTCAGTGATTCTGATGCCCTGGAAAATTTGAGAACCACCATGGTCCAACTGATCAAATCTTCTCCTCCAGCCAGGGAGTCCTCTGTTCTTTGGGGTCTACATTCTTAAATCTGCTGCAGAGGATCTGAATTCTAACAACCTAAATATAGTCTCAAATTACAGCTTAAGGGGAAGGCTTTCAAATTGCTTCAGGCTGCTGTTGTTTCCTTTGGAATGTTTGACTCTTTGGAGTAAGTTACTTCCATTCCCAGATACTTAAGTGAAATTCTTGCAGAATAACTTTCCACTAACACTGTCTCTGGAACCTGCAAGAATCCCTACCAACTTCTGCCTTCTCAGGTCCCTTGTTGTTCTTCAGTCACTAAGTCATGTCCGACTCTTTGCAACCCCATGGACTGCAGCAGGCCAGGCTTCCCTGTCCTTCACTATCTCCCAAAGTTTGCTCAAACTCATGTCCATTGAGTCAGTGATACCACCCCATCATCTAATCCTCTGTCACCCCCTTCTCCTCCTGCCCTCAATCTTTCCCAGCATCAAGGTCTTTTGCAAAGAGTTGGCCCTTCACGTCAGGTGACCAAAACGTTGGGGCTTTGATTCAGCATCAGTCCTTCCAATGAATATTCAGTACTGATTTCCTTTAGGACTGACTGGTTTTATCTCCTTGCTTGAGATAGTCCAAAGGACTCTCAAGAGTCTTCTCCAGCACCACAGTTGGAAAGCATCAATTCTTCGGTGCTAGTCCCCTTTCACTGCCTAGATTCTCAGCCAGTACTAGCCCCAGCCAGCTAGAGCTGAAGCTGCTGAATGCTACCACTTTGCTCTTCCCTGTCATCAAAACATCCTGACGTGAGATATCATTTCTTGCCCACTAACCTCACTGCAAATGTCCATTCATTGGTGTCTCATTCATAGATCTTTCTGGCTACCTTCCTGCCTTCACTGAAATGTTTTTCCCCTGATGACATTCCTCCCTCCATGGGCTTCCTGGAGCAGAGACAGCTCCTCCCACCACATTACACTTCCCATGTAATCTACAGATAATATTGACCTTCCCCTCACTTCTCTATACTTTGGGGTTCATGTTATCTGGCTCATGAATGAATCCCTCTTGAGATGCCTCTTGCCAATAAGTGGCTTCATTCATATATATCATTATTTTATCCATCCACTCAATAAAATTTATTGAATGTTTAATATGCACGAAGCTCAGGGGGTACAAGATGAATGATAGACTAGTAAGGAAGATGGATTGTAGTAAATGATCAAATTATATGGCAACATTATTATAGTAATATATAATACATTGAAGGAGTGATTATACCCATGCATTCAACTAGCACCTTAGAATTCAAAATCTTACCTCCAGTTCAGATGTCTCTTCTGCCTTTCTGCTACAATTGTCAATTTGAGAAACAGCTAAAACCAAAGCTGTCAGGACTCCTCTGGTGGTCCAGTGGCTAAGACTCTGAGCTCCTAAAGCAGGGGTGTAGATTCAATCCCTGGTCAGGGAACTAGATCCCACATGTAGGAACTAAAGATCTGGTCTGATGAAACTAAGACCTGGCACAGCCAAATAAAGAAATATTTTCTAAAATAAAAAAGCCAAAACTATTGATATTTTCCCCTCCCTTCTCCAGGCTTCTGTATACCTCATCATCGCCATACATGCAGATCCTTAAATTAGAAACCACAGTACAAGGACAGAAAACTCAAATGGTTACAGAGGATTTTCCCTGATGATGGCTCAGTGGTAAAGGATCCACCTGATCCCTGGTCCAGGAAGATCCCTCCTGCGGCAGGACACCTAAGCCTGTGCTCCACAACTATTGCGCCTGTACCCTAGAGTCTGGAAACCACAACTGCTGAGCCCTCACCCTTCAACTACTGAAGCATGCGTGCCCTAGAGCCCGGGCTCAGCAGCAAGAGAAGCCACCACAATGAGAAGCTTGCCCACCACAACTAGAGAGTAGCCCCTGCTCGCCACAACTAGAGAAAAGCCCACGCAGCAATGAAGACTCAGCACAGCCAGTAAATAAATAAAAACAATTATGAAAAAATAAATGATAAAAGAGGAGAAATAGAATCCCTAAGTTAGTAAAGTAGGACAGTGGTAAACAACTGGGAAAGGTGGAAACTGAAAACCACAGCCTCATTGGCAGGAGACAGTCACTGACCCATTCCTAGCAATTACTGCAGCTCAGGAATATGTGTCCAGTGCTGCTACATCTTCCAATTTTTAACAAGAACCTAGGGATACATATTTTTGTGAGCAATTTCCTAATTTGTCTAACATTATGCAGCCAGTTAAGGATCAGCCATGTAAGCAAAAATCATTGAGTAAAAAGTTGTGAATGAGCAGTCTAGACATAAGCATGTTAATGCACCACCCCACAGAGAACTTACTACAAAAGGGAGAGGATGTCTGCACAATGGGGAAGTTGAGTGCAGGCCATTCGGAGCAAGTGCTCAAACTTCACAACACCAATAACAATAACACAAACTGACTTATGCGCCCCTGCCACAATTCAGTGGGAATTCCATACACGACAGCTGCCAAAAGTTTTAACCTGAATCTAATCACGAGCAAACAATCAGGCAAATCAAAATTAAGGGCCATTCTCCAAAACAACTGACCTGAACTCATCATAAATGCCACAAAATGTCACAAAAGACAACAGCGGGACCATGCTTTACAGGAGGGTTTCCCCAGTGGCTCAGCTGGTAAAGAATCCACTTGCAATACAGGAGACACAGGAGACAAAGTTTCAATCCCCAGGTGGGGAATGTCCCCTGGAAGAGGAAATGGCAACCCACTCCAGTATTCTTGCCTGGAGAATCCCATGGATAGAGGAGCCTGGCTGGCTACAGTCCAAAGGGACACAAAGAGTCGGACATGACTGAGCACTAGCACAGAGACAAAGAGACATGACAACTAAATGCAGTATGTGATTATTAAATGGATCTTGGATTGACAATATACACACACATACACAGTATAGTTGGGGCAATTGGGAAATGTGAATAATTATTGGGAAATGGATGATAAAGAAGCTAATAATATTGCATCATGTTAAACTTCTGGAGTTTGATAATGATATGGAGATTTTTCTAGGAGGTTATCCTTTTTCTTAGGATATATATGCTTGAGCATTTAGGAGTGAAGTGACTTGATGTTTGAAACGTGCTTTCAGTTGACTCAGAAAAAGAAAAGGGGGTGGGCAGGCTGAAGTGAAAGAGAGAAAGAAAAAAAGTGAAAAATAAAAGTAGCAAAATTAACTGATGAATATAATAATATGGTGATTGCATGTGAAAGTGAAGTGAAAGTGTTACTCAGTCGTGTCCAACTCTGTGTGACCCCAAGGACTGTAGCCCACCAGGCTCCTCTGTCCATGGGATTCTCCAGGCAAGAATACTGGAGTGGGTTGCCACGCCCTCCTCCAGGGGATCTTCCTGACCCAGGGATCACACCTGTGTCTCTTAGGTCTCCTGCAATGGCAGACAGGTTCTTTAGCACTACCACCACCTGAGAAGCCGGCAAAACTGCTTGCTGCTGCTGCTGCTGCTAAGTCGCTTCAGTCGTGTCCGACTCTGTGCAACCCCATAGACAGCAGCCCACCAGGCTCCCCCATCCCTGGGATTCTCCAGGCAAGAACACTGGAGTGGGTTGCCATTTCCTTCTCCAATGCATGAAAGTGAAAAGTGAAAGTGAAGTCACTCAGTCGTGTCCGACCCTCAGCAACCCCATGGACTGCAGCCTTCCAGGCTCCTCCATCCATGGGATTTTTCAGGCAAGGATACTGGAGTGGGGTGTCATTGCCTTCTCTGGGCAAAACTGCTTACCAGTCCTCAAACACACCACACAAGTTTATTCTCTTGCTCAAGTGTGTCACTCTGCTACAGGGACTTTCCTTCACTTTCAGGTCTAGCCAATTCCTATCCAGCATTCAAAACCCCAGTCCAGAGGGCTTCCCTGGTGGCCTAAAGTGGTTAGGATTCGGGCTTTCACTGCCGTGACCCTGGTCAGGGAACTGAGATCCCACAAGCCACACAACACAGCCAAAAAAAACAAAAACAAACAAACAGAAAGAAATCCCAGTCAAAAATCAACTTCGATGAATATCACATCTCTCCTCTGAAAGAACGAAGTGGTTCTTCCTGTGTTCCCTTCCATGGGTCCACTGTACTCTGATCTTCTATTGTATCTGTGTCTGCATCACCTCCTTCCAATTGTATTTCATGTTCCTTGAAAGCAGGAACCTGTCCACACTGTGGACATTGCACACAGGTACAGGATTATTTTAACAAATGATTCTTTAGTTATCACAGCCAATATGCTGCTATAAACTAGAAGGATGCATCTTGCTCCGGGAAACTTAAGCATTTGATGCGTTGATGGTCTTTAAAATTGCTTTATTCAATCTGTTTCTATTTTAGCGCTTTCTTTGGAAAAGCTATTCTATTCAGGAGAGGTCTGAGGTGGGTACCTGTAAGAGATAACTAAGCATCAGAAGGTAATCAAAAACAAACTGACAAAGCATTGGGGAGGATTACTTGCTTCAAAAGCAAAATTTAAGTTTCGGAGCCTATCTTCAATGAGGAGAAAAGAAATCCCACAGCCAAGGCCTTCAAAGCCAGACAGAAGAGTTTTGCTGCTGTGAGGTGTTAAAGGCTTAACTTCTCCTTTTCCAAATGTCTGGGCTCTCAAGACCTTTTTCTCTTTCTTGGGAAATTCTAAACATATTACCATGGCCTTTTCAGTGTGGGGGTCTGTTTCCTGTAACTCAGTGTCTCCTTTCAATTAAGATCAAATGGAATTTAACATTAAGCGGAGACACGACTCTTTCCCAAGCTAATGTTAATTATAACTTTGGTGGATGCGTTGCAGCTTGTTCTCAGCCTATCTGATTTTATGAACAGACAGGGGCAAAGCTTCAAGGAGACTGAGCATTCTGCCTCTATTATTATCGTGTTTGCCTGAAATAATATATAGGAATTTTTTCTTCCCAGAAAATCTTCATATAATTATTTCTTATATTGAAAACACTAATCTTCCCTAGAAGCTAACAATAAAATTGTCTCTCTATTTGCTTTTGCTATATCTTTTAGGGAATTTTTTAAAACTTGGATATTTTGTTCTGACATATATAAGGTGATATTTTCTACCTTAAAAATTGAGCTTAATGTTGTCAAATCTTCCTATTAAAAAAAAAAAAGATAACAGTATATTTACTAAATAAAACCAGCCTACATTTAGAGTTGCCAGGTCTAGCAAACAAAAATGTAGGACTTCCCATTAAATTTGAACTTGTTTCTCTGTTTATCTGTATTTTACAAACCTAATGGTAAGTCATGTAAACGCTTGTTTAAGGAATTTTTCAAAATTAATTTTGAACAATTTACTGTTGTGTAAAAGGATAATAGCCATTTCTGAACCAAAAAGTCTTGAAAATAATATATGACATCTAAGTGAAGGCCATTGACACTCAGTGGTGGATGTAGATCATAATCGTCAACATACCTACTGTTTCCTTAAACGAGAGTTTGCAAAGATGAGGGTGACTTTCCATTAGGTTTGCCAGACAAAATGCAGATAAACAGATAAATTCAAATTTAACGGGAAGTCCGGTATTTTTATTTGCTAGATCTGGCAACTCTAAATGCAAGCTGGTTTTATTTAGTAAATATGCTGTTACCTTTTTTTTAAATAGTAAGATTTGACATTATTGGGCTCACAATCTTGCATTATATCAGCTGGAGCTGACTAAGCATTGTCCATTCCATAAGTTATCCTTGGCTCTCTAGCCCAATGCAGACATCACCTGGCCCCCTCCTGATTCTTGGGTCCTGCAGGCATGAGTTTCTGACCCTGATCTGATCCACCCTCTATGTTTACAAACTATCTAGTTGCATGCACCTACCAGCTCCATAGACAACACAGTAAGAAGCAGAGTTATCACTTTGCCGACAAAGGTCCACATAGTGAAACCTATAGTTTTTCCAGTAGTCATGTACAGATGTGAGAGTTGGACCATAAAGAAGGCTGAGCACTGAAAAATTGATGCTTTTGAACTGTGGTGCTGGAGAAGACTCTTGAGAGTCCCTTGGACAACAAGGAAATCAAGCCAGTCAATCCTAAAGGAAATCAACCCTGAATATTCATTGGAAGGACTGATGCTGAAGCTGAGACTTCAGTACTTTGGCCACCTGGTGTGAAGAGCTAACTCATTGGATAAGACACTGATGCTGGGAAAGATTGAAGGCAGGAGGAGAAGGGAGTGACAGAGGATAAGATGGTTGGATGGCATCACCGACTCAATGGACATGAATTTGGGCAAACTTCAGGAGATAGTGAAGGATAGGGAAGCCTGCTGTGCTGCAGTCCTTGGGGTCTCAAATAGTCCTACACGACTGAGTGACTGAACAAGAGCAACAACCAGTTCCACCCTGGCTGTGCCCAAATTCCAATTAAGAAGTGGATAACTTTACTGGAATGGTTCATATTTGTACTGACTCTGCATTGTTATATCCCACCATATATATGCCTCAAATATGCAAGTTATTTTTTGGTACTCTATAGTTCTTGCTTTCTTTTCCAGTCCACTGGTCAGTTCGGCCTCAGTCCTAAGCATTTTAGGTGAGATACAATGCCAAAGTGAATTTTAAATGAGAATAGTGAGTATGTCGGTCCTTGCTCAATACTTAAAATAATCATGTGACTTTAAAAGTTTAATCTTTCAACATTTCAAATTTCCTACCTGAAAAAAATACAGAGGTTGGACAAAATGACTATTGCTTTAAGGATATATTACTGTTAATTGATGACTCTATGAAGTCAGTTTAGAGTCAAGGCTTTCCAAAACTCTAGAATCAGAACATCAACTCCTGAGGCAAACAGTTAAGCAACTTTCCAGTTATTACTGTAAAGTTTTATAACATTGGAAAACATTTATCTGTTGTCAGACTTGCATAGCATCACTGCAGATTGCTAGGAGACAGTAAATGTTTTTATAAGCATAAAGCCTTCACTTTTTCCTACTGCTATCTACTGCAAAAAAAGTTCACATAGCTACTCGTCCAAACATAATCCCTCTCAGAGGAATAGATATACCATTTAAAGATTTAAGTTGAAGAAAAGTAAAAACTGCTTATTATCACTTAATCCACTTAGGGGCTCTCTGAAAGGTGGGATGGGGCAGTATAAACCAGTGTCAAATTTCAGTAATGTCCTTGAAGAGCTATTCCTAGCAGAGCTTTTGTTGATGTAGATCTACTGGGCATACTGGGCTTTAAAAAGCAGGAAAGTGCAACTATCCTCCAAATTGTAGAGACAAGACCACACCTGAATACACCCACTCTCTCTGAAAGAATTAAACATCTACCTCATCATAAAAGCCTCTCTTTATGCAAACTAACCAGATTGCCTCAACCTTAAATGAGCACAATTAACACTTTCTCAATAGTTGCCCTTACCTCCCAACAGCTTTTTTCCAGGTTCCTGTAATTACAGAGACTGCTTCTCAAAAAAGCCAACATGACTCCTACCTTTATTCCCACAATTAACTTCCAAATTTAAATTATTCTGTAGTAAAAACTGAAGAATGAGCCAAATAGTATCCTAGAGAGTGAACTGGTTAGCCAGGGCACCTGGAAAATTCTTCTGAAGTGTATTAAATTGCTATCCTTAAAAATTATAATAATTTGTTGTTATAGTTAGTAATTATATAGATTTAAAAAGAACCAAGCAATGAAAGTGAAATGAAAGAGTACAATAGGAAGATGTGATGAAAATTTGAGGGAAAAAAAAAAGAAATCCAAGATTTTCCAATGACTCTACTTATTCTGCTTATTATTTAGTTTTAAAAATGCATCAGAAAACATAAAATATCTTAGTTATCTGGTTCTTCAAATAGATTATATGTGCAACATTAAGTATTACCCATATCTCTACAAAGCTGCATGGATAAAATTTTAGTTATGATGCTATTTTGAAGCAAATAAAAAAGACATTAATGCAGGTATGCTACTGAAAATAATATAAAATTATTCAGAAACAAAGCATTCTAAACTTAATCTACTTCATCTCTATTTAATAAATGTTTGACCACTCACTGATGAAGTATAAAATATAAAAGCAAATAAAAATCTATCATTTCAATGGAATAAAGATGCCGTGTCAATCACTACTATTACATGGTTAGTGTATTGACATCAGTAAAAGTTAACAATACTTTATCTTATATTTTTATATCTAGTGGTAGACCCAGAAATACCTTACAACGATAGTAAAAGTACTAATTAATAAAGGTTAGGGAAAAAATGTTGGAATTGGTTAGAGCAACCCAAGTACAAAGATAATTCAACACAGATGCTAGAAGTTCTATATACCTTATATACTATACAGCCTCATAACAATGGTAGGATTTTTTTAAAAAGCCTTTGTATGATGCTTAGCAAAGAACTTTTTTTGACCTTTTTTCTCTTAAAAAAAAAAGAATAAAAATTGTGGTTGTTTTGAAATTAAATATGTTTAAATATAAATTGTTTAATTAATAAAATATTAAATATATGTTGTTATTCAGTCACTCAGTTGTGTCTGACTCTTTGCAACCACATGGACCCCATAGATATAAATATATAATTGAAATTAAATATTTATCTATGTCTATATACATGCAAACACAGAATACTCTTAGAACAGTACATGACATAGAGCAAAAAATTTAAAAATACTACTAGTAACTATTACAATTTTGGTTTGTGGGAGGTCATGGCAGGAAGAAAAGGGCAGATGAGAAAATCCTATTTCAATAAAAATCTCTTTTATTGAAAGCACACAAAATATTCTATGCCTTATGGAAATAATATTGTCTTTTGGACCACCTCAATGGCAAATGAGGATTCTGGCCTTTTTTAAGTTTGATGGAGAAAATTAGATGAGGCAGTAAAAGAGTACAAGGGTGAGTAATGGATTTGCCATTATGCAAATCTTCATAGGATATGCCACATACACCCATACTCTTTTTTGTTAAATGTAAAAGTAGACAAAAATTTAAATATAGACATATTTAGTTGTGTGGCTCATTCTTAGGTAATTGTCTACTTTTTAACACCATTCAAGTCATATAATTACAGATTTCACATATGACTGGGAAGTAAAATGTATAAGTTTGTTAGCTTTTCTTTATGACATGCATGTGAGAAAATGAAGGATTTTATACCTGAGTGAAAATATTTACCACTGGATAACACTTTGCTTTGTAAATAGTGTGCAAAGCACTGAAAATTCAAATAAACAAGTACTTATCCTTAATTAAACTGTTTAATTTATGGAGAACTAATATGTCTTTTTAAAAATTTATTTATTTATTTCATTTTTTATTTTTTGGCTGCACTGGGTCTTCATTGCTATGCGTGGGCTTTTCTCTAGTTGTGGCAAGCAAGGGCTACTCTCTAGTCATGATGCACAAGCTTTTCTTTGTGGTGGCTTCTCTTGTTGTAGAGCACGGGCTCTAGGCACGTGAGCTCTGTAGCTGTGATATATGGGTTTAGTTGCCCCACAGCATGTGGCATCATCTCAGACCAGGGACTGAACCTGTGTCCCCTGATTTGGCAGGTAAATTCTTTACCCTTGGACCACCAGCAAAGTCCTAACTTGTCTTTATGTATCAAAGAACACTATAGAAATTGCATCTTCAGCAACTGTAATGACATTCTTTATGTTGAATATTGGAGATAACTCAGAAGAAAATCAAAAAAAGAAAAGAAAAGAGTAAAGAGAAAGAAAGAAAAAAATGTAAAACTATAGTTTACTAGGAGAGGAAAAAAGAAAAAACAACAACAACAACAAAAACCAGAAATCCAAGTTGACAAGTATATTGAGACTTAGGAATAATATAAAAGAGAAAACAATTATGTTTTTGATAATCATGCTTATTGGACATCGGTGTGTTTAAAAAGAAAAATTAAAATCTCAGTTTCTAACGTTGGAAAATAAATAATGAGAAATACAAGATGAAACATCCAGAGAAGTCAAGAGATTAGAATCAGACCAAAGGATGTGTTCTGAAATAGCATATTTAGGCTTCACTCTCTCCCAGTAATTCATGTTGAATAGTGGAATGAAATGAGATCATCTTGGTAATTAACAATAGTTGGGCGGAAGAATAGGCATAGTTCCCATATGAGTAACAAATGTGAAGTGTGTGAATATAGTTACCAGTCTGTGACATAATAAGAAAAATTGTGAAGTTCAAAACTAATTAAAGTTCTTGTTAAAAGTTTCTCCTCCTGAACATCTCCTGAAGAAGAAGGAAATGGCAACCCACTCCAGTATTCTTGCCTGGAAAATCCCATGGACGGAGGAACCTGGTAGGCTACAGTCTATTGGGTTGTAAAGAGTCGGACACAACTGAGCAACTTCACTTTCTTTCTTAAAAGTACTTTTAAAGGTAGAAGCGGCAAAGGAGGAAGTCAATTAAGTAACATTTAATAATATATATTTATTTCTAGAGTTTCAACAGTAAAACACTGGCTAAAGATTGATAAAGTACACATATGTATGAGGATTTCGGGAGTACAGTAGTCTTCTCCCCACACTTATCCACAAGGAACATATTCCAAGACCCCCAGTGGTTGCCTGAAACTGAGAATAGTACCGAATCTTATATATACCACTTTTTTCCTATACATACATATCTATGATAAAGTTTAATTTATAAATTAAGAACAGCAAGAGATTAACAAAAATAAATCACAATAAAATAGAATAATTATAATAACATACTATAATCAAAGTTACATGAATATGGCCTTTCTAAAAATATCATATTGTACAGTACTTACAATTCTTCTTGTGATGATATGCGATGATAAAAATGCCCACCTGATGAGGTGAGACGAAGGATGAAGGCATTGTGACGTAGCACTGGACATATTGACCTTCTGAGGATCATTAACTTCGGGTGATCCTGGATCATTGAGATCAATGATGTAAATAGTTGAATGTTGGGAGCAGATGATATGATGCCTAGGGATCTTGGGAAGCACAGAGCAGGAGGGCAAGACATATCATCATGCTACTCAGAACAATTTAAAACCTATGAACTGTTTCCTTCTGGAATTTTCTATTAAATATTTTGGCACCACAGCTGACCTAAGGTCCCAATCTGAAACCAAAGAAAGTAAAACAGCAAGAAAGGAAAGACTACTACAAGGAAGGAGTAAAACTGCAAGGAAGGAGTAAAATTTGTCTCCCTGAAAGCAGGTTGTGTTACTTTCACTGTTGTTGTTCAGTCATTAGGTTGTGTCCAACTCTTTGTGATCCCATGGACTGCAGCACTCCAAGCTTCCTTATAGTTCACTGTTTCCTGGAGTTTGCTCACACTCATGTTCATTGAATCACTGATGCCATCCAACCATCTCATCCTCTGTCACCCTCTTTTTTCTGCTTTCAATCTTTCCCAGCATCATGATCTCTTCCAACAAGTCAGCTCCTCGAATCAGGGGGCCAAAGTATTGGACTTCAGCTGCAGGATCAGTCTTTCCAATGAATGTTAAGGGTTCATTTCCTTTAGGGTTGACTGGTTTTATCTCCTTCCTGTCCAAGGGACCCGCAAGAGTATTCTCCAGCACCATAATTCAAAAGCATCAATTCTTCAATGCTCAGCCTTCTTTACGGTCTAACTCTTACATCCATACATGACTACTGGGAAAACCATAGTTTGACCAAATGGACCTTTGCTGGCAAAGTAATGTATCTGATTTTTAGTATGCTGTCTAGATTTGTCACTGAAAGATGAACTCCCCAGGTTGGTAGGTGCCCAATATGCTACTGGAGATTAGTGGAGAAATAACTCCAGAAAGAATGAAGACATGGAGCCAAAACAAAAACAACACCCAGTTGTGGATGTGACTGGAAACAAGACCCAAGGCTGTAAAGAGCAATATTGCATAGGAACCTGCAAGTTAGGTCCATGAATCAGGGCAAATTGGAAGTGGTCCAACAGGAGATGGGTGAGTGCTGACATTTTAGGAATCAGCAAACTAAAATGGACTGGAATGGGTGACTTTAACTCAGATGACCATTATATCTACTACTGTGGGCAGGAATCCCTTAGAAGAAATGGAGTAGAACTCATAGTCACCAAAAGATTCTGAAATGCAGTACTTGGATACAATCTCAAAAATGACAGAATGATCTCTGTTCGATTCCAAGGCAAGCCATTCAATATAACAGTAATCCAAGTCTATGCCCCAATCAGTAATGCTGTAGAAGTTGAAGTTGAACGGTTCTCTGAAGACTTACAAGACCTTCTAGAACTAATACCCAAAAAAGATGTCCTTTTCATTGTAGGGGACTAGAATGCAAAAGTAAGAAGTCAAGAAACACCTGGAGTAAAGGGCAAATTTGGCCTTGGATTACAGAATGAAGCAGGGCAGAGGCTAATAGAGTTTTGCCAAGAGAACGCACTGGTCATAGCAAACTCACTCTTCCAACAACACAAGAGAAGACTCTACACATGGACATCACCAGATGGTCAACACCAAAATCAGATTGATTATATTCTTTGCAGCCAAAGATGAAGAAGCTCTACACAGTCAGCAAAAACAAGACCAGGAGCTGACTGTGGCTCAGATCATGAACTCCTTATTGCCAAATTCAAACTTAAATTGAAGAAAGTGGGGAAAACCACTAGACCATTCAGGTATGACCTAAATCAAATTCCTTATGATTATAGAGTGGAAGTGATAAATAGAATTAAGGGACTAGATCTGATAGAGTGCCTGATGAACTATGGACAGAGGTTCATGACATTGTACAGGTGATAGGGATCAAGACCATCCCCAAGAAAAGGAAATGCAAAAAAGTAAAATGGTTGTCTGAGGAGGCCTTATAAATAGCTGTGAAAAGAAGAGAAGTGAAAAGCAAAGGAGAAAAGGAAAGATATCCCCATTTGAATTCAGAGTTCCAAAGAATAGCAAGGAGATATAAGAAAGCTTTCCTCAGTGATCGATGTAAAGAAAGAGAGGAAAACAATAGAATGGGACAGACTAGAGATCTCTTCAAAAAATTAGAGATATTGAGGGAACATCTCATGCAAAGATGGGCTCAATTAAGGACAGAAATGGTATGGACCTAACAGAAGCAGAGATATTAAGAGGTGACAAGAATACATAGAAGAACTATACAAAGAAAGATCTTCATGACACAGATGATCTCGATGGTATGATCACCCATGTAGAGCCAGAAATCATGGAAATGCAAAATTAAGTGGGCCATAGGAAGCATCACTACAAACAAAGATAGTGGAGGTGATGAAATTCTAGTTGAGCTATTTCAAATCCTAAAAGATGATGCTGTGAAAGTGCTGCACTCAATATGCCAAAATTTTCCAAGCCAGGCTTCAGCAATACATGAACCATGAACTTCCAGATGTTCAAGCTGGTTTTAGAAAAGGCAGAGCAACCAGGGATCAGATTGCCAACATCCGCTGCCTCATCGAAAAAGCAAGAGAGTTTCAGAAGAACATCTATTTCTGCTTTATTGACTATGCCAAAGCCTTTGACTGTGCGGATCACCACAAACTGTGGAAAATTCCTCAAGAGATGGGAATACCAGACCACCTGACCTGCCTCTTGAGAAATCTGTATGCAGGTCAGGAAGCAACAGTTAGAACTGGACATGGAAAAACAGACTGGTTCCAAATAGGAAAAGGAGTACGTCAAGGCTGTATATTGTCACCCTGCTTATTTAACTTATATGTAGAGTACATCATGAGAAATGCTGGGCTTGATAAAGCACAAGCTGGAATCAAGATTGCCGGGAGAAATATCAATAACCCCAGATAAACAGATGACACCATCCTTATGGCAGAAAGTGAAGAAGAACTAAAGAGCCTCTTGATAAAGTGAAAGAGGAGAGTGAAAAAGTTGACTTAAAGCTCAACATTCAGAAAACTAAGATCATGGCATCTGGTCCTATCACTTCAAGGCAAATAGATGGGGAAACAGTGGAAACAGTAGCTGACTTTACTTTTTAGGGCTCCAAAATCACTGCAGATGGTGATTGCAGCCATGAAATTAAAAGACATTTACTCCTTGGCAGGAAAGTTATGACCAACCTAAACAGCATATTGAAAAGCAGCGATATTACTTTGCCAACAAAGGTCCATCTAGTCAAGGCTATGGCTTTACCAGTGGTCATGTATGGATGTGAGAGTTGGACTATAAAGAAAGCTGAGCACCGAAGAACTGATGCTTTTGAACTGTGGTGTTGGAGAAGACACTTAGACTGCAAGGAGATCCAACCAGTACATTCTAAAGGAAATAAATCCTGAATATTTATTGGAAGGACTGATGTTGAAGCTGAAACTCCAATACTTTGGCTGCCTGATGCGAAGAACTGACTCATTTAAAAGGATTCTGATGCTGGGAAAGATTGAAGGCGGGAGGAGAAGGGGACAACAGAGGATGAGATGGTTGGATGGCATCACCGACTCAATGGACATTAGTTTGAGTAAACCCCTGGAGTTGGTGATGAACAGGGAGGCCTGGCGTGCTGAGTCTGTGGTGTCGCAAAGAGTTGGACACGACTGAGTGACTGAACTGAACTGAACTGAGGTTTGTCATAGCTTTCCTTCCATGGAGCAAGTGTCTTTTCATTTCATGACTGCAGTCACTGTGCACAGTGATTTTGGAGCCCAGGAAAATAAAAGTTGTCTCTGTTTCCACTGTTTCCCCATCTATTTCCCATGAAGTGATGGGACCAGATGCCATGATCTTAGCTTTCTGAATGTTGAACTTTAAGCCAGCTTTTTCAGTCTCCTCTTTCACCTTCATCAAGAGGCTCTTTAGTTCCTGTCCCGTTAACGTGATATCATCTGCCTATCTGAGGTTGCTGATATTTCATATTGAATAAGTGCAGATTTTACTAGTTTAACTCTTAGATGCCATCTTCTTCCCTAATTTCCAAGTGCTTGGAGTAGCACACATTCCAGGTTCTACTTAAAAACTTTACTTTTGGTTGTATAACAAGGTCTCAGGTAGATTGTGATTGGGACAAAAAGGAATACACTTTTCTTATTTAGTTAGTAATTTTGCATTCTACTTCACGAAATATCGTTGTGTCCCCCAAATCAATATATCAACATACTGTGAAGTAGTGAAAATGTAAATATTAATGACTGAAGTTATACCCACTCATGGAATAGATAGTGGTACCATTTCTGACCTACAGAACTCCAGTTAAGGAACAGTTTTGGGAGAATGCGATTAAATTTGTCTTGAACATGTTATGTTTTGCTTTCCTTTGAGACACCCAAGTATTTTCCAGAAGACAGTTCTGAGCCCAAAGGCGGGAACTGTTAATAGTGACATATGTGTTCTAAGGACCGAGCAAGGATAGAAAACTATCCCTTTGTTTTGATAATTTATGTCATGGAATACCACATGAGAATGACTTTTCTTGGACATGCAGCAGAAATAAGATTTCAGTGGGTAGAAGTGTAAATGGGACATGTTTAAACAGAATAGAGAAGAGATTCTTTCAAGAAGTTTGACTGTGAAGAGTCAGGAAAAAAGCAGGTTTTTGCTTGACACATGCTGACATGGGAAAAGTTACTTTTTGTTGTATTGTTTTTGTTTTGTGTTCTTTGTGGGAAAGACTTGGGCATGTTCAAATGCTGAATGAAAGCCTAGAGAAAAGATGTTAAAGATACTGCAGGCAATATCTTGAAATATTAATATTTCAAATATTTACACAGAGACTAAACAAATTGATGGCATTTTATGCATTACCCAAATCTAAAGCAACATCATGTGATGCTTTCTAAACAGGATTTTTTTTTTTTAAGACAAAACCAAACCAAACCAGAGCAACAAGCATGGTAAATTCAGAAGGGCCACTCAAGGGCTCCAGGTGTCATGGTTTGGGCTGTTTTATTGTGTCAGGGTGGGTCTACACTGACTGTGGAAGTAGACTGAGCTTCAGTTTGATCTATGTGCCCAGATAATTTTCACTTACCTTGGGTAGTCATCCAAAGAAGCCTCTGATAATCAACACTGCTACATGTTACACATGAAAATTGTCAAGAAAGTAAATCTGAAGTGTTCTCATCATAAGGAAAAACTTTTTTTCAATTTATTTAAATATAAATCTTTATGAGATGATGGATATTCACTATATTTATTGTTATAATCATGTCAAGAAGTTTTATAAGTAAATCATTGTGCTGTGTATACCTTAAACAGTGCTGTATATCAATTTGTCTTTTAAAAATGGGAGAAAAAATAAAAAGATAGTTAAAGGGAGTAAGTGACTGAAATAAAAAAAACAAGAAACCTTTTACTTTGACTTTATTCCTTCCATTTTCTAAAGAACAGAACCCATATTTAAAGTTTGGAATCCAGCTATATGAAGATGCAAAAGGCAGCCAAATTCAAGAAGAGCTAACGTCAATTCAGACTATATCTTTAGAAAAAGAAATCATGCAAAAAAAATTTTTTTTAAAAATCATGAATAAAAGACCCTGGAGGAGGAAATGGCAACCCACTCCAGTATTCTTACCTGAAAAATCCCATTGACAGAAAAGCCTATTGGGCTATGAGGTCGCAAAGAGTCAGACACAACTGAAGCAACAGAGCATTAACAAAAGAGTGATGAGAGAGTTAATAATATGTAGGAAACCAAATAGACCTTGCTCTGTTTATAAAATTTTGGTTTGAAATCTTCCTAAAAGCTAAGAATGGTTCATATAGGTAAAGCTGATGACTATAAATTTAATTTAATTAAGTTAATAAATTTAATTAAAACTGAAATCTGTCCACTAAAAGAGCCTAAAGCAATGATATCCCCAGGAACCCTTGAATAAATGACTGATTCTGGGGCAGGTATAGGCAGAGTTAAATATGACCCTTCAATATCTTTTGATGCCAGAAAGTAAGGAAGTACTCAGCAAAGTAAGAGATACTCAAGGACACAGAAGGCAGCTTGAAGGAAAACTACAGGCCAAATTCAAAACGATCTGCTTATCAAATTCAGATTGTGACAAATGAATTTAACTGCATTATAAATATAGGACATGATCTCTCTGAAGTAGGTGCAGTAGAAGGAACTGACCCAAGTAACTTTGGAAAACCATATTTTGACCAGAAAGGCTGGTCAAAGGCCTTTGTAAGGCTAAAGACAAAATAAACATTGTACTCTGGTTTTCAAATTTGTTTTTCACTGGAGTATGTTTTAACAATTCTGAAAAAATATCTATACTAAGGATGAATAAATAGGTAAATTAATGTTAGATTATGAGAGCCAGGTTTCTTCTCACTATCGTAGAAAGAAATTAAAGTCAACTAGAAAAGTCTAGAACAAACCATGTGATAACAGTTGAGACATCAATATGAACTCATGTTTAGTTTTACAGATAAATTGATCATAGACAGATAAATGATAATAGGTTTTGTGAATACATTACTTAATGTATATTCCCCAGTGCTCCTCACTAAAAGCAAGGCTATGCAAATGGCACCCAGGACTCTGACACCCAGCTCTTATTTCTAATATACTCAATAAAAAGAGAAATGGCTTTTCTAGGACTGTGGCAGAGGTAAGCCTCATACAGGATGGACCTGGAGCATCTTTAACAGAAGAAAGTAAATAAATGCTCAAAACACAAGAGGGCAGAGGCATGTGAAAGGTACACAGGAGTCATTCTGAAAGATCTCACACTGGCCAAACCTAGAACAATTGGAACAATACAATAAATATCAAACTATTGGATCATAATCCAAAGCATAAAATAGACAGGAGTTCATACTAATACAAATAAATAATTGAGGGAATAAATAAAAGAGGGAGTGGACTAATCCTCCTCAAAGGAGAATTAAAAATAAAATGTAGATATTCTCCTCTAGGAAATGAAGGTTAATTCCCTCTCTCCTTGAGTGTGGGCTGATATAATGATTCACTGCCAAGCAACAGAGTATGGATAGCTACTTTACAGTGGAGAAACCTGTTGTTATTCAGTCCCTAAGTCATGTCTTACTATTTGTGACCCCATGGACTGCAGCACTGCAGGATCTTCTGTCCTCCACTGGCTCCCAGTGTTTGCTCAAATTCACGTCCATTGAATCGGTGATGCTATCTAATCATCTGTGCTGCCCCCTTCTCCTTCCACCTTCAATCTTTTCCAGCATCATGGTCTTTTCCAATGAGTCTGCTCTTTGCTGTAAGTGGCCAAAGTACTGGAGCTTCAGTTTCATCTTCAGTCCTTCCAATGAATATTCAGGGTTCATTTCCTTTAGGATTGACTGGTTTGATCTCCTTTCTGTCCAAGGGACTCTCAAGAGTCTTCTCCAGCACCATCATTCAAAAGCATCAGTTCTTCAGTGCTCAGCCTTCTTTATTGTCCAGCTCTCATATCAATACATGACTAGTGAAGAAACCATAGCTTAGACGATATGGACCTTTGTTGGCAAAGTAATGTCTATGCTTTTTAATAAGTTGTCTAAGTTTGTCATAGCTTTCCTTCCAAGGAGCAAGCGCCTTTTAATTTCATGGCTGCAGTCACCATCTGCAGAGATTTTGGATCCCAAGAAAGTCAAATCTGCCACTGCTTCCACCTTTTGCCCTTCTGTTTGCTGTGAAGTGATAGAGCTAGATGCCATGATCTTAGTTTTTTGAATGATGAGCTTTAAGTCAACTTTTTCACTCTCCTTTTTCACCTTCATCAAGAATCTCTTTAGTTCCTCTTTACTTTCTACCATTAGAGTGGTATCATCTATGTATCAGAGTCTGTTGATATTTCTCCCAGCAATCTTAACTCAAATTTGTGATTCATCCAGCCCAGCATTTTTCATGATATACCCTGAATAGAACTTAAATAAGCAGGGTGATAATATACAGCCTTGATATACATATTCCTTTCCTCATTTTGAAGCAGTCGGTTGTTCAATGTCTGGTTCTAACTGTTGCTTCTTGACCCGCATACATATTTCTGGGGTAAGGAGAAGTAGGGTGGCCTGGTACTCCCATCACTTGAAGAATTTTCCACAGTTTGTTATGATTCACACAGTCAAAGGCTTTCACATAATCAATGAATCAGAAATAGATGTTGTTCTGGAACTCCCTTGCTTTCTCTATGATCCAATGAACATTGGCAATTTTATCTCTGTATCCTCTGCCTTTTCTAAACCTTCTTTGTACATCTGGAAGTTCTTGGTTCATGTACTACTGAAGCCTAGCTTTAGGATTTTGAGCATTATCTTGCTGGCATGTGAAATGAGTGCAATTGTACAGTAGTTTGGACATTCTGTGGCATTGCCCTCTTCGAGATTGGAATGAAAACTGATCTTTTCCAGTCCTGTGGCCACTGCTGAGTTTTCCAAATTTGCTGACATATTAAGTGCAGTACTTTAACATCTAAATCCTTTAGGATTTTAAATGGCTCAGCTGAATTCCATCACCCACTAGCTTTATTCATGGTAATGTTTGCTAAGGCCTACTTGACTTCACACTCTAAAATGTCTGGCTTGAGGTTAATGACCATACCATCATGGTTCTCTGAGTCTTTAAGAGCTTTCTTGTATAGTTCTGTGTATTCTTGCCATCTCTTCTTAGTCTCTTCTGCTTTTGTTATGTCCTTACTGTTTTTGCACTTTATCGTGTCCATCCTTGCATGAAATACTCCTTTGATATTTACAATTTTCTTGAAGCGATCTCTAGTCTTTCCCATTCTATTATTTTCCTCTATTTCTTTACATTATTCATTTAAGAAAGTCTTCTTATCTCTCCTTGCTATTCTTTGGACCTCTGCATTCAGTTTGATATATCTTTCCCTTTCTCTCTTGCCTTTCACTTCTCCTCTTTCCTCAGCTATTTGTAAAGCCTCCTCAGACAACAACTTTGCCCTCTTGCATTTCTTTTGCATTTTCTCATTGTTAATAAAAGAATCCAAAATTCAGTACTTAGTTTCCACCTCAAAAATGACAGAATGATCTCGGTTCATTTCCAAGGCAAACCATTCAACATCACAGAAATCCAAGTCTATGCCCCAACCACTGATGCTGAAGAAGCTGAAGTTGACTGGTACAATGAAGACCTACCACAACTCTAGAACTAACACCAAGAAAGATGCTCTATTCAGCATAGAGTATTGGAATGCAAAAGTAGAAAGTCAAGTTATATCTAGAATAACAGGCAAGTTTGGCCTTGGAGTACAAAATGAAGCAGGGCAAAGGCTAACAGTTTTCTCAAGAGAACATGTTGGTCATAGCAAATATCCTTTTGCAATAACCCAAGAGACAACTTTATATGTTACATCACCACATGGTCAATACCAAGATCAGATTGATTATGTTCTTTGCAGCTGAAGGTGAAAAAGTTCTATAGTCAGCAAAAACAACACCGGGAGCTGACTGTGACTCAGATCATGAGCTCTTTATTGCAAAATTCAGGCTTAAATTGAAAAAAGTAAGGAAAACTACTAAGCCAATAGGTTATGACCTAAATCAAATGGTTATACAGTGAAGGTGATGAATAGATTCAAGGGATTAGATGTAGACAGAGTGCCTGAAGAACTATGGACAGAGGTTCCTAATATTGTCGAGGTGGCAGTGATCAAAACCATCCCAAAGGAAAAGAAATTCAGGAAGGTAAAATGGTTCTCTGAGGAGGAAAGACCTGATAGACATGGTATTAATCAAGTAATTCAAGGTTATTATCATCAATGACAAATTATGCTGATAGCATATACTCCCTGACAGAATGTGATGTTGTTGCTCTGTAAGAAATATTCTGGTTTTTTAGGTGGGAAATTAACTTTTTTCTTTAAATATCTGTGTATCATTTCACTTACTATCATTAGTGTGAACTAGAATAGAATTTTTAAAAATTATGATTAACTACTGATCTACTATTACATGGTTCATAAAAAATATACAAATACCATATAAATGTGTTTGTATGTGTATGTGTCCTGGAGAAGGAATGGCAACCTGCTCCAGTATTCTTGCCTGGGAAGTCCCATGGACAGAGGAGCCTGGCGAGCTACAGTCCATGAGGTTGTAAGAGTCAGACACAACTCAGTAGCTAAACCACCACCACCACCACCATGTGTATATATAAACACAGAAAAAATGATAAACCTGGTTCTTGCCATCAGTAAGTTAACATTCCACTAGAAAAGATAGGGAACAAAAAAGATAGTTACAATATAATATAATCAATGCTATGACAGAGAGGAGTGTATGACCATAGAAGCACAGGGTAGAAGTCCTTAACCTAGACTGGAGGGGCTGTCTAGAAAAGATATGATGATCAAGACAGTTTGTGAAAGATGGGAAAGGGTTAGTTAGGTGAAGAAACACTCTGCAGACAATGTGAATCCCATATGCAGAAACATGGAATTGGGAGAAAGCCTGACATTTTCAGGGCTGTGCTGGCACTCTTAGGATAATTTATTTTCCAGAAGACTCCTTGCTCCCTTTTACCATGTGACCTGTGTCTGGACCTGCATGTTAATCCACCAGACATTCAGGGACGTTTCTTAAACTGAGGGTTAATAGTTAAAATGCACAATGGAATCATGTCTGAGTAAAAATTAATCACATTGTTTAAAAGAGAATATGAAAGGTAAAATAAGGAGAAGAAAAGAGATAAAATCTAACTTCCTTGCCTCACAAAATGTCAGGAGTTACCATATTCCTGACATTTGGTTGGTTCTGGGCCAACAAGTAGAGTGGGGAGATAGTTTACCATCCATCATGCCAGGTAGAAGAAATTTGCACTAGTGTATTTGTGATTTGTGAGAGACTCCAATAACTGTCAAATTAAAATATGAGAAAACACAAGCTTTTGGCAGCAACTGACTAAAATGGCATGTGCTAGCTTTCCTAATCAGAGAAGGCAATGGCACCCCACTCCAGCACTCTTGCCTGGAAAATCCCATGGATGGAGGACCCTGGTGGGCCGCAGTCCATGGGGTCGCTAAGAGTCGGACACAACTGAGCGACTTCACTTTCACTTTTCACTTTTATGCACTGGAGAAGGAAATGGCAACCCACTCCAGTGTTTTTGCCTGGAGAATCTGAGGAACGGGAGAGCCTGGTGGGCTGCTGTCTATGGGGTCGCACAGAGTCGGACACGACTGAAGTGACTTAGCAGCAGCAGCAGCAGCGGCTTTCCTAATATGAGCCAATCCATTGAATTGTCTTTCTTTGCTGCAAAAACAACCCCAGAAAATATCTGACGATCACATGTCTCAGGTTGGTTGTCCTGCTGGCCTAATAAGCAGAACGTTTGCCAGGAGTAAAACGGTCAGCTGTATTTTTGAGGTCCATGTTTTGGGATCCTACATTTTGGTATCCTCAGAAAATATACCTAATTTATCTTTAATTGACTTTTCACCTAGATACACAGTGTCTTAGTTTAAGTTGAGAAATCAGCCAGTTATCCGTAAGCAATTTTGAATGTCAAAATCTAACCGATTTCATCCTACAAACAAGTTAAACAGGTTGCAAAAGCTTGAGATTTAATCCTCACAATATGTACATATAGCAGTAGATTGTGGACTTAGCACACCAATATAGAGGGTAAAATGAAAATAATTGGTCATCTAAAGTTCTGTTTGTAGTGGGATTGGATCTCAAAGAAAATTATTTTTTAGAGTATGAATGAAAAGGCATATGCTTAACCCCTTGCCTTTCATTCTTAATTCTACTCCTTCTTGATCAAGACTATTAAATCAGTCAAATGTTTTTAAACTCTTACCTTGATTTCATAAACATTATCTCTAGCTTCTTACCTTTTCACTTTTACCCTGGACTCAATTCAGCAGAGAAAAATGTTTTCATCTGTTGCTTAAACCACGGCAAACCAAGTTCTCCCCTGTGGCATTTCTTTTCTTTTGCATTAAGTCCAGTTGGTTTACCAGAAAATAATTTCTTGACTCAATATTACTTTTTGAACTAAATTAAGGTATTGAACAGATATGGTTTCTAGATTTTGTTTCAGAAAATATTTATGCAGAGAAAAATTGAAAATAGATAACTCCAGAAATTAATGGTTTGTGTAAGTCTTTTAGGTAAGAGCCTGTCACCCAAATCTCTGGATTTAGAAATCCATTTTTTGTTTTCAGAAAGTTTAAGGATCTAGGGTAACGTTTGGAAGAAAAAATAGGTAAGAACATTGAATAAAAATAGATTGTGAAATAGTAGACTGAGCTCTAAAACGTATCTGAAATTTAAATAACTTTTATGATACCATTATAACATAAGACTAGATACAGTTCAGTAAAACAGATTGATGGACCAGAACTGATTCTATTATATATAAATTATAATATAATACAGGAAGCATCAAATCAATCAGAAACAGATGGACAATTTAAAAATTGTTTGGCAAAAATTTCAATGCCATAGAAAGTTAGGAAGAGACAGAGACTTAAGAAACACACAAAATGCAACATATGGACTTTGTCTCACACGCAAAGAAATCAATTGTAAAAAGACAACCCTGAGCTCTAGATTATTAGCTGATATTAAGAAATTACTGTTAGTTTTGTTACATGTAATAAAGGCATGGTAATTATATTTGGAAAATAAGTGTCTTTCTTGAGTAGAGAAACACACTAGATTATTTACAGATGAAATGATCAGATATCTGGGATCTGTCTTAAAATGTTCAAGATGAAAA
The DNA here is from genome assembly GCF_019923935.1 of Bubalus bubalis. Lineage (NCBI taxonomy): Eukaryota > Metazoa > Chordata > Mammalia > Artiodactyla > Bovidae > Bubalus > Bubalus bubalis. The sequence goes on along the minus strand of NC_059166.1, from coordinate 74,428,857 downwards.
AAGAAAAATGGAGTGAAGGAAAGATGAAATAAGTAAGGCAAAATAATCATTAGGAAAAGTATGGGCATTCATTATATTATTTTTGCTAATTCAAGTAGTTTTGAAAATTTCTGTAACAAAAAGTTATTTAAAAAAACACTGGACTCATTTCTTCAAAGAAATCTCACATTTAAACAAGAAAAAGAGCAGAGCTTTGCTGAATATAGAGAAGAGAGCTACAAACTCCGAGTTCTTTACTCTTTTCCAGGAGAGTCCCTGGAATGTCTTTGTGGAGCCTGGTGTAAGGAAGGCAGTAGCCTTCAACTCCTTCAGCTGATGGACGGCAAGCACCACGGGGTCCAAGGTGACTCTTCCCATCCCACGGCTAATCTGTCTGCGCTCGTGTTAGCTGTAACACGCAAGATTTGGTTCCATGACCAGGGATTGAACCCTGACCCCCTGCATTAGGAGCACAAAGCCTTAACCACTGGATCCCAGGGAAGTTCCCCACAGCTGACCTTTTTATAGGAGTACTCACCTCCAGGCACAACTCCCTTCTCACCTGCCCAGGTAGGGATCTCCCTTGTATACACTCTGACATCAACCCTTTCCTTGGTCTTAGTGCCTGAGAATTTGGTACATGTGTTAATCATCTTTTGATTTGTTGTTTTTATATGTAGAATATTTTTTATCATAGGAATAACCTTAGTTTTCATCTTAATAAAGGATGATTTTTAAAAAGAAAATGGCATAGAGGCAATCAATTGACTATTCAGGAAAAAAGCAAAGGATGCCTTAAAATACATTCTACTCCAAAAATACAAGTAGTAAAAAATCATTTGTAAAATAAAAACTGTAAAATGACCAGCTAAAGGAAAATTGTGATTGACCATGGGGTTGCTAAGTCGGACATGACTGAACGACTTCACTTTCACCTTTTGCTTTCATGCATTGGAGAAGGAAATGGCAACCCACTCCAGTGTTCTTGCCTGGAGAATCCCAGAGGGGGGAGCCTGGTGGGCTGCCATCTATGGGGTCACATAGAGTCAGACACGACTGAAGTGACTTAGCAACAACAATCAAGGTAAAAGATATCTGGCGAAAGATAGGGTTTTCTAACCTTGAAAGTAAAGATCAAAATTTTCACTACACAAAATCTAAGAAATTTCATTCCCCAAACAGACAAGTATTTTAAAGACTAAAATCACATAATAAGCTAGAAAAAGAGCCATTGCATAAACAGACAAGTGGTTAAATATTTTATTATAAAAAAAACTCTTAAAAGTGCTAAGATCACAAAAGATCAAAAGGCGAAGTTCATAAATAGTCATTTCATATGAGAAAAAATACCATAGGAATCTCTATATAAAATCTATATTATTCTTGTCACCATTAACTAATATAATGCACATTGAAACAAAAAAGAGAGTTTTCACCTACTGAAACAGCAATAAAAATGTATCAGATATAATTTTTACTCAGTTCAAAAAAGTCTTTAAAAATATTCTAATTTTTGTAATAAACATATCTTATTTAAAAAATAAATTTGTTCATTAAATGTTACTTAGAGTAAAAAGTTGAAAACAACTTAAATGTTCAATAGAATGATTAGCTAAACAATGATTCAAATGTTTCAGTTCAGTTCAGTTCAGTCATGTCTGACTCTTTGAGACCCCATGAACCGCAGCACGCCAGGCCTCCCTGTCCATCACCAACTCCCGGAGTTCACCCAAACTCATGTCCATCGAGTCAGTGTAGCCATCCAGCCATCTCATCCTCTGTCGTCCCCTTCTCCTCCTGCCCCCAATCCCTCCCAGCATCAGGGTCTTTCCAATGAGTCAACTTTTCACATCAGGTGGCCAAAGTATTGGAATTTCAGCTTTAGTATCAGTCCTTCCAATGAACACCCAGGACTGATCTCCTTTAGGGTGGACTGGTTGGATCTCCTTGCAGTCCAAGGGACTCTCAAGAGTCTTCTCCAACACCACAGTTCAAAAGCATCAATTCTTTGGCACTCCGCTTTCTTCACAGTCCAACTCTCACATCCATACGTGACCACAGGAAAAACCATAGCCTTGATTAGATGGACCTTTGTTGGCAAAGTAATGTCTCTGCTTTTCAATATGCTCTCTAGGTTGGTCATAACTTTCCTTCCAAGGAGTAAGCGTCTTTTAATTTCATGGCTGCAATCACCATCTGCAGTGATTTTGGAGCCCCAAAAAATAAAGCCTGACACTTTTTCCACTGTTTCCCCATCTATTTGCCATGAAGTGATGGGACCAGATGCTATGATCTTCGTTTTCTGAATGTTGAGCTTTAAGCCAACTTTTTCACTCTCCTCTTTCACTTTCATCAAGAGGCTTTTGAGTTCCTCTTCACTTTCTGCCATAAGGGTGGTGTCATCTGCATATCTGAGGTGATTGATATTTCTCCCAGCAATCTTGATTCCAGCTTGTGCTTCTTCCAGCCCAGCGCTTCTCATGATGTACTCTGCATATAAGTTAAATAAGCAGGGTGACAATATACAGCCTTGACGTACTCCTTTTCCTATTTGGAACCAGTCTGTTGTTCCATGTCCACTTCTAACTGTTGCTTTCTGACCTGCATACAGATTTCTCAAGAGGCCGGTCAGGTGGTCTGTTATTCCCATCTCTTTCAGAATTTTCCACAGTTTATTGTGATCCACACAGTCAAAGGCTTTGGCATAGTCAATAAAGCAGAAATAGATGTTTTTCTGGAACTCTCTTGCCTTTTCGATGATCCAGCAGATGTTGGCAATTTGATCTCTGGTAAAAGATTTGTTAATGCAAACATGTTTACATTTTAAGTTTAAGTCTAAAAAAATTGAAGGTTGTAGATTTAATATAAAAACTATCACAAATATTTTCAAAATAAAGACTAACTTTTTCATGCTGCTGCTACAGCTGCTAAGTCCTTCAGTCGTGTCCAACTCTGTGTGACCCCATAGAAGTCAGCCCACCAGGCTCCGCCGTCCCTGGGATTCTCCAGGCAAGAACACTGGAGTGGGTTGCCGATTCCTTCTCCAACGCATGAAAGTGAAAAGTGAAAGTGAAGTCACTCAGTCGTGCCCTACTCTTTAGCAGCCCCATGGACTGTAGCCTACTGGGCTCCTCCGTCCATGGAATTTTCCAAGCAAGAGTACTGGAGTGGGTGCCATTGCCTTCTCTGAACTTTGTCAGAGTCAGAATAAAATCTCCATGTTTATTCATTCTTTCCTTTGGATGTTGAAATTAAATTATTCTTTTCTTTCTTTTTTTTTTTTGTTAACTTTTAAATTTCTCTCAAATTTTCTCTAATAAATATCCATTACTTTTGTAAGTTTGTTGAATATTATTTGGAAAAGATGTGTGCTCTATTTGCAACATAAACAACTGGTGTTTATTAGGAAAGAATGACATAGAAGTTTGTCAGTCTGAGCTGTTCCTTGATTTTCACAGTGGTATAGTATGTCATACTGAAATTTATCTTGTCCTTTAATTATAGATCTTTGTATCAAAGCAGCTAGCTAGGCAGAAAGTGAAAAGAAATTGCTGAGCACAGATGAAATAAAGGTCTCTGGCAGAGTTCTTGATCTTCCCTTAGCAAAATTCTTGGACCTTATGAAAGATAATGCTTCATATTATACTAAACCAAAAATTGCCATCATGATCAAGACATTTTCTATCATTAGCCAAACACATGTCAATAATGTTAATAACCATACACTGACTATGGAGCACAGTGAAATATTTGACATATGCCATTGAGGGAAAAAAGAACATTCTGCCTACTAAAGTTTCTTCTTTTAATTTTAAAAACATGTCTAGGATATGAAAACAAGTATTGCAGTAATATCTGTAAAAATGACATATTGGGAAAACACTGAAATGCTCAAAAATACAGGGATAATTACAGTATTGACTATTCATCCTTATGGAATATTATAAGGCCATTAAAAAGATGTAGGTCCGTATGGAAGTTATAAAAATATAAAAATAAATAATTCACAAGTTGTATGTATATCTCTGTGTAGTTTGCTTCTCTTTAGGGAGTAGGTTGGAAGGGCCTTCATTTTTTTATATATTTCTGCCTTTGTTTGCATTTGTGATGAGAATTTATAGTTGCTTCTATAAGTAAAAAAAAAAGGAGGGGTAAGAAGAGGAGAAAGAGAGAAAGAATCAACAGTAACAGGAGCAGTAGCAAGAAAGGAAGGAAAAATGAAGGAAAATTTGCAACTGATGCCACCAGTTAGATATAGAGCCATTCTCTAGAGTTGGTCTTAACTATTCACAGAGGGTGTCACACAACAGCAGGGTCTTAGTGAAATCCCTGTAGTCTAGGGTATGGTTCTACATTTTTTTCAGCTCAACCGTCAGTTTACCAAGAGCTGATCTATTTCCTGAATGGAGGCCTAAGGTTTTCTGAAAATATGAGGCAGTTGTAAAAATTAGGAAACCACTGCACACATTTATAATTAAAAATAAATATAAATATTGGACCAGAGCCTCACATTCTCTGATCAGCCTGATCCTCTCACTAACAAGGGCATTTAGGAGAGCAGAGTGGGTGAAGATGCAGACATGGTTACAGAACTTAATTGGGTCACTTGCTGCTACTGACTTTGGTCAAGTTTCTTAGCCTCAGTTTACACTTCTGTAAGATGAAGATAATAATTCTGTCTCAGGTTTGTTGTGCAGAAGAGGTTATATGAATTTACTGAGGAGGTAGTTTGATGAACATAGAAAATGGGGGAAGAATTTGATGTGGATGGCTAGTTTCATTGTATGTATCTATTTCCCTAATGGAAATATATTTGACTTAGAGCCAGAGAATTCAGTCTGCTACAATTGCATATATTAATTAGCGGTCAATATATTGCTTTGCCAGACAAAACACTAGGCATTATTGATACAGCAGAGAAAAAGAAAAAACGCTCCTGTTTTCATAGTGAGTCCCTGACTTACAACAGTTGGAGTTATTTTTTTACTTCATGAAATTCATTTAGTAGAAACTATACTTCAAATTTTGAATTTTGAACTTTTCCTCAGTGAGTGATATACAGTACAAAGTTCCCTCATGATAATGGGCGGCTGTAATCAGCCCTGCAATCATGAGAATAAAGAGCCAATACACTTAAAAACGTTTTATACCTGTACAGATGTTCTGTTTTTCACTTTCAATACAGTATTCAATAAATTACATGAGGTATTCAACACTCTATCTTAAATTGGCTTTGTGTAAAGATGATTTTGCCCAACTCTGGGGTAACATAAGTGTTCTGAGTATGTTTAAGTTAGGTTAGGTTAAGCTATGATTTTCTGTAGGTTAAGCATATTAAATACATTTTTTACTTACAATGTGTTTATCAAGACATAACCCAATCTTAAGCCAAGGAAGATCTGTATTAGGGAAGTCAAACACTAAACCATTCAGTCCATGTTGCAAAGAAGAGAGCAAGGTGCCATGGGAGTATAAAATGGGCAGCCCCAGAAAATTAGAGAGAGGTCCCAGGAAGGCGCAAGTTTTCAGCTGAGAACTGCAGGGTGAGTAGGAGTTAGTAAAAGATGTAAAAAATTAATAAACAGAAGCCTTAATTAAATGGAGTCAGAAGAAGACTCTCACACCAACTCCAATAGCAAAGCCCAATAGGAAGAAGAAAGATTCCTCTTCTTTCCTGACAACAACTCAGCCAAGGAAAAGCCATGGACTCTCTTTACTACAGCCCTCTCAACTTCCTTTTCCCCTCTATGAAAGCATCCTCCTTTCCTTGCTATGTGGGCCTTGCCTGTGGCTTGCTGTGGTTGCAGACTCTAAATTGCAATTCTCTGCTGATCCCAAATAAGCTCATTTTTGCTGGAGAAATAACTGGCAGTCCAGTTCAGCTAAGAGAAAGAAGAATGTGACTCACAGGGAATCATTTGTGCAAGGGCCACAGGTGATAGAAACTGAGAGCTTTGGAGGTACTAGGAAAAGTTAAGAACAGTGTGACTCAGAAGGCTACGAAGAGTGATGAGATTGTAAAAAAGTCAGATCCGGCTGATGTCATGTCTTAGAGACGGACTAAAGGATTGCAGCCATTATTTCCAGACAAAAGGAGTCATTAAAGATTTCTAAACTGGAAATTCATTCTTTCTCCCTTCTCCATTCATTTCCTTAATATTAATAATACTCCTAGCTGTCATATAGGTCTTCCCTGGTGTCTCAGACGGTAAAGTGTCTGTCTACAATGCGTGGGGACACATTCTGACCCTTATTCCTTATAAGCTTAATATTTATTCATAAGATTCTCAGAGTTCTGCAAGGGATTATGTGCCCCAATCTACTGTAGGAACCAAATTTATTTAAAGTATTCTCACCTTGTGTTCTTTTCGTATTTATAATGGTCTTTTCTAGTCCTCCTGTGTATTACTAAATGTGGTGTTGGACACTAAGGTTTGTTTCTCAATGGCTTTGTGATCACACCAATAGTCCCATCACTGTTTTACTTATTACAGTTTTTACAGACGTAGAAAACACAGAGGTACATTTTGACACTCAGAATTCGACTATACTGGATTTTTTTTTTTCCTGGCAGCACTACTTTTCCCTTTGCTCATTTCCCTTGGGAGAGATCATAGCCATTAGTTAACGTCACCAATTTATCAAGGACTGTCCTATACAGTTCACTGACATCTCATTTAATCATCACAATACACTTGAAGGAATGAATTTCTATTTTCTTTAGAGCTGGAGAACTGAGACTCAGAGGTTATATATCTTGTTCAAGGTCACGTGGAGAAGAGATGACAAGTACTTCCCCAAATAGTTTCAGTTTACCTGTACTTCTGCCAACCTCAAAAATTCCTAGAACCATAAATGTAGAAAAAATTTTTTCTTCTAAAGTATACCTAGATAGATTCTCAAATAATTCATGTTTGAATTTATGGGCACTGAAGAGTGTGAGACGAAGTGTATTCTACTCCTCAAACCTTTAGTTCACAAACAACTAAAAATATGCAAAATCTGATCATTGATGGAAAATACACATTACTTGCTATAAATGGAAATTAATGGTAAAAATAAAAGTAAGTACTCCACATCCAAACCATCAATACAGCTTTGCCCGAACATATGGTTGTGTTTATGGTTTGGGGAGATACTAAAAATAACAAGAAAGGGCATGAGTCTTGTTTAAAGCACCATCTTTTAAAAATGTGTAATGTGTAAGGATGAACACAAGACCAAATCTTATTTAACATGGCAAGAATTTTTTCAGATACCCTTTTCCTGCAAATCTCTCATCTAGTTCCACTTACATCATTTTTGCTTGACATATTATTTCAGCACAGAGCACTGTTTTATTGATTATCTGAGTTTTGTGCACACTTTTTAAGAGGCAACAGAGTTTCTGTCTCACAGATATTGGAAATTCCCCAGAAGTCCTGGGATTTTTGGAAAATCTTAAAACGTGCATGTTTCTAATTCTTGAAAACATTTGCAGCTTTATCGTAATGTGGCTTTTAAAAACAGTGCCTGCTTTTTAAAGGTCATCTTGCATTTAACCGCAAATTGAGACGACTGTTAAAAATATCTTTTAAATGAAAAACAAAACCCTGTCTAAACACCTGAATCAATCAGCTTATCTTTGTCATCACAAACTATGGGATTAGCACTTTGGTAGACTGACTCATAACAAATTTAAAGAGTGAATTTTTGTTTGTTTCCATGCTTTATTTCCAAAGCTTAAGTGCTGCTGTGAACAAATAAGAAAAGCTGTAAATTTCTTAACTAACTAGCTAACTACACTTTTTTTCCTATTAGAGTTACTGTTCTTTATCTTACAAGATTAGAGTACTTTTATATGGATATGTTCCCACTCTGAAACCTTTCTCTAATTTGATGTTACTTATGATACATTATGGAGAAGGAAATGGCAACCCACTCCAGTACTATTGCCTGGAAAATCCCATGGACAGAGGAGCCTGGTGGGCTACAGTCTATGGGGTCGCAAACAGTCGGACACGACTAAGCAACTTCACTTTCACTTTATGATACATTATAGCTTCTTTAGCTCTTTTTATCTCACGCATAATAGCTAATCATCATGTAGAATCATCAGGATAGAGGCAGAGCTTGGTTATAATTTTGATCAAAGAGACTGGCCAAATGCCACATGATTCCATGATTCCCACATTTGCCATGTTTGGAGTTTTGGGTAACCATCATTGACCCTCTTTAATCACAAAGTGCTTCAAGTCCTCCAGACAAGTGAGGACCAGAGTAAAGATGAAAATTAAATAATTCTTTTGATCATTTTTGATGATACTCTTTAATTACAAATGTTAAATCCTGCTAGATTACTCCAGAGTCACTATCGAAATGTTTAACTTGGCACTGGCTTATTAAAAGGTAAATATTTAGGGGAGCAAGATATAAGGTATATATGAGAAAAAAGAAATGTTTGATACCACAAATCGACAAACCAAACCCAATAACAAAAGTGGTCTAAATGTGTGTAAGGAAAAGAAGAAAAGGAATTTGTGAAAATGGGGAAGAAATATGATTGAAAGTTCTAAACTGAAAGAAATAACTTTAATCACATTATAATTGCTTGTACCTATCATTTTTTATTTAAAAATTATAAATCATAAATAAAAATTATATAATATTTCAAGTATACAGAAATAATGTAACAGGCAAATCTATTATAGTTTTATATTTACTTTGAATTACAGATGATACGATGCTGGATATAGTTACATTTAACTTCCAAATTACTTCAGTCACTGAAATTTGAAACTCATAAAGTTAAAGTGGTCCCCCCCAAATATTTTTAAATTACCTGCCCAAGAAAAGGCAGTCGTTGACAACCTTGGCCAACTTATGAAAAATTGTCTCAGAGTAAACATTTTCTTTAACTAGCTCTTTGGTTGTGTCTATCTTTGACTATAGTGAGTAGTTTGAATGATTAGAAACTAAAATGCTAGTAAATTATAAATGTCGATTTAATTCCAGTTGCTCTGAGTTGAGAAAAACTTGAATACGAGCCACAGTCACATCAAAAGCAATGTCCGATTTATACCTTAGGACTCTGGGTGAAGTTGAGACTTCAAGAAATGTTTTAAAGAATCTCAACCTTTTACCCTTTACCCTCCAGAGTTCTTTTAATTAACCTCAATTTAAGCTTTTTTCTCACAGTTTTAAGCTTAGGGTTAGTTTACATTTTTGCAGGGAAGGGTTTCTAAATTAGTTAACTGTATTCAAAATTAATAATAAATATACCTGAATATATGAAATGAAGAACTCTGACCCATTCTGTTCAAAGCAGAAGGCAGTCTTAGATTTCTCTCGATTTACTTTCAAAATAAAATAACCCTCATGGTTTCTGCTTTCATAGCAGCTAAAATCTCTCTTACTGTCTATACTAATTCTGATGAACAGTTTTGTAAAAAGCAACTGGCTAAGCGATTCCAGCACAAATGCCCCCCCCCCTCCCCCGCACAGGCTCCGTTTCATTCCATATCTCATAGGGACAGATGGCTTGTTGTATTAAATAAGACTTGAGCCCAGGGTTTGCTTTCTAAAGTGGGTGCCTCTTGAGACAGTTTTTATATTCAACAGGAAAGTGTGTGGGCATTGAAATTACTCTACACGTCACAGCCCAAATAAGCATTTGGTCGTTGGAGAGAAACATCCGGAGACCAGAAGAAATCATCTGACTTAAAATTTCAACACTTTTGAAGACCAGGAAACAAACACAAACTTTTCCCTCCAAATTTGTTTTCTTCTTTACATGATATTCTTCTTACTCTCTGCTTGAAGCAAAGTTCCACGTCTGTTCTTGAGATCTGAAAATTGCCAGCTGCAAATTCTGACCTGCCAAGGGCTCAGCTATATTTGCCCAACTGAGAAAAGGTAAAAACAGAACCTTGGAGCCAGTAAAGATTATAAACATGTTTCTGCACTGTTGGTGTGCTGTTTATAAAAATAACTCACTTGAAGACTTTAATAAGCCCCCAAACTTCATTATTTTTCTCTCCCTCCAAGTACAAAGCACAGATGTCTTGGCATGTTGGAATTTGAAGTTTGGAATTTTTAGGAGAGGCAGTGTGTGGGTAGGGAACTAACACCCTGGGCAGGTAGAGCTTCAGCAAGTCTCTTAAAATAAGGTGAAAGAACAATCCGTAGCCTAGAAGCTTCGTGAAGACACACAGGGGCTAGGGTGAGAATGTACTGAACCAAAAAAGGGCACTGAACTTCGATATTCAAAGACTTTAGACAATCCTACCACTTTAAAAAATAAGCAGCACAAATTTGTGTATGAAATTCTGAAGTAAAACAGTGGTAATATAAAATACATGACTATCTAACAAGACTAGAAAATTTCATGTAACAATAGAGGCTTTGCTTAATATAAGAGTTTTTTCTATGTTTACAGAGTAAGACATACTATTATAAGACTATTAAAAGGACCCTGAAATTTCTCTTTCCTGTTTTTATAACATGACCATCCTCTCCCCCATTTTGACCCAATATTTTTTTTTCTTCTAGCGGACTTTAGAACTGTACTGCCCAATTTGATAGCCATGAGCCACATCAGCTATTTAAAATTAAAATAATCCTTTTCCTCAGACTCACTAGCCATTCGAGTGCTTCAGTAGCCACATGTGGCTAGTGGCTACCATAGTACACAAAATAGAACATTTCCACATAGAAAGTTCTGCTATTCTTAGAAGATTCGAAATTTTCCAACTTTGTAAACATGGAATTTTATGCCAAAAATGAGTATCTAGAAAATATTCATAGAATGAAATTTCAGCTTTTTCATAATTTTAAAACAGCTCAATTTTTAGTTGTGGAAAATAAGTCACCAATTAAGATATGTAAAACAGCATTTACCTTGAAAGGATTTATACTGTAAGTTTCACAGGGCATGGAACTATGGGGTCATTCTAATAATCTCCACTACTTAACAAAGTATCTGATATATGGTTGATGTCTGAAACTTTAACAGTGCTTTCCAGTGGAATTAGAACTTCCATGATGTCTGTGTTGGAGAATGAGGAGAGGTGAGATTTGATTTTCCATTTCATATACTTTTGTAGTTTAAAACTGTGTATTTATAATATGCCTGGATTTTTTTAAAATAGTGACAAGCTTTAAAATTTGGGGAAAGTTTAAAATGGACTATTTTTTAAAGGCATAACTTGCCCTCTCACTTCCACACACATGCATCAGAAATCTACATTCAGTAGTCTATGTGTCTGTCTATCTATCTATCTATCTATCTATATACCCTATAAGCCGTTAGTATTTGAATACACACACACATTCAAATACACCATGTTTCTCTATTTTCCACAGTAAATGCAGACACATACACGCACAGAGAAAATTTGCCTCTCCCTTCAGAGTCTCAGCCAGCTGAATGATAACACTTGAAGAAACGTTGATACTGCCAATTATATTGACTCTGAGACTGATTAGATAATCCTTTGACTTTAGGCACATCTAGCCACCAAATTTAACCAGGTTATTTCTAAACTAGTAATATTTTTATGCTCAGAAATCTACTAGTTTGCTTTGCAGTGAGTATTCACGTAAACAATTTTAGTAAGAAGCTTTTGGGACTTCCCTGGTGGTCCAGTGGTTAAGACTGTACTTCCATGGCAGGGGACACAGGTTCAATTACTGTCAGGGAACTAAGATCACACATGCTGTGTGGTGTGGCCAAAAAATAAAAATAACTTGCTTGAAATGTGACTTAAAAGTGCTAACACATTTTATATTTTAAATTACAGCAATACTTTCAGTTGCCTGGAATTGATCTTGTACCTCTGAATGGTTTAATTTTCCTTGGGTGTTAAGAATTTTTAAAATCAATTTTTCTGTGTTTTCACAATGTTTTGGGATAATAGAATCTGTTTCACGCTTTTGTCACAGAGCATAGCCATACTCAAACCAACCCTGCTCTAATTCTTTTTTACCTGTAAGACCCTATAGTTTTATTTTCAGCACCCTCTTTCTAGTCTTACTTCTGTCATATATAGACCTACTGAATTACTCACTATTATCTTATTTTAAATACATCTCATTAATTTTGGGGAGCTTTCCTGATAGCTCAGTAAAGAATCTGTCTGCAATGCAGGAGACCCTGGTTCAATTCCTGGGTTGGGAAGATCTGCTGGAGACAGGATAGGCTACCCACTACAGTATTCTTGGGGTTTCCCCTGTGGCTCAGCTGGTAGAGAATCTGCCTGCAATGAGGGAGACCTGGGTTCAATCCCTGGGTTGGAAAGATCCCCATGGAGAAGGGAAAGGCTACCCACTCCAGTATTCTGGCCTAGAGAATTCCATGGACTATATAGCCCATGGGTCACAAAGAGTCAGACATGACTTTCACTTTCATTAATTTTATATTTGAAATTCATCATTCTTATCCATAATCTTCTCTGTTGAATAAATACTCAAAAATGTTAATCAATGTTGTACCGAATCTAGTTAACAATAAAAACTATTCTTTTAAAGGGGCTTCCCTGGTGGCTTACACAAGAAGATTCTGGAATCTTGTGAATCTTTTTTGTCCAACTCCTCATAATCCATGGAACTGTCTTTGATAATTGTGAATAGATGCAATAGAAGTTTTAAAAATCACACGGGCTATAAAGGCTATCTTTATACTAAATTAAAACTTTATTGAATAAAGAACACTCTCCAGAACACATGATCGATGGACTAGGTCTACATTACATGCAATGAAGCTGAACATGGCGGTAGTTTAACATGGAATGTCAAACAAATTAGTATTTCTCATTGTACAAAACTCTTTATGTAGCTGACATGCAACAAGAAAAGTATGATATTTTGTATTTTCACTAATCATCTGTGATGAATTTTTAAAAAGCATTTGAAGAAACTGGTAGATTTCTTTAGGATAGATTTCAAATAAATTAGTTACATGTGCACTACTGAAACCTCTTTCAACCTCTCTTGCATTCCAGATAAAATCTTAGTGCAAACATCAAAGTTGCTGGTTACTCCAAAAGACTGTCAAACTCAAAATAGAATACAAATTCTGAATTAATGTGTATTAAGTAGGACAAAACCAAGAATACCAGTTACTGCAAAATTCATTTAGGCACACTTAATAGTCCACTCTAAGCATTTCTTCTAAGTCTCTCACATTAATTACTAAAGCCTGTTTACAGTACTAAAATTCTATCATTCAAGCATCAATGATTATATTTCAGAAAAAGAAAATCATTCCTTTCAGCAATAACATTACTGCTATATTCTAAAAAAAAAAAAAAGAAAAGAGAAAAAGAATCTAAATTATTAAAAAAAACCAGTATCCTTAATAGGATACATGGAGAAAAAATATCTAAGGGAAAAAAAAAATGTGCTTTATTTGCACAGCAGGAATTATATAATGTAAACACCATATTGGCCCACACCATAAAATCCATGAGAAAGGTTCAAATTTGAACACCATGTGTGCATTATTTTCAAATCTGTGTTTGTGAGTTTATACTGCATCTACTTGTACCAATACATGACAAATAAAACACACTCTTCCACACACATTCACAGACAAGTGACTGTTAAATATTGAGCATGGCTTGCTTCCCTGACTCTAACTCAAAAAATGTTAAGTGATATCCCAACTGCCTTTAAAATGTTTATAGAAAATCATTAAACGAATATGAATAGTAGTTGAGGAATGATGCAAAGTGATGGTAATACTATATGCAAGTGAATGTAAAAAAAGAATGTACAGATAACCGGCTGAGATTTGCAAATGCATGGAAAGTCTTCTTTTGTGGGCCTTGTCTGAACTCTTAACTGATACCACGAATAAAAAAATCTAGTAGCGCAAGTTCATTGACACCTGGAGGGTCAGGCCTACAAAGCTTACCTTCAAAGTGCAAATTTTAACAATGGAATGTTTTTAGCAGGGACATAAAGACAATCCTCTTTTTCTTGATAAAGATAAGTAAAATGTTCAGAAAGGATTTTCTCCTGATCAAACTTATTTCAGTTTCTTGGTAGAACAAAAAAATATTTAACCAAAAATATCACTGACTCTTTCACATACACAGAACTATTCTTAGGGGTGTGTGGGAAAGAAAAAGCCCTTACCTATGGATCACCTAATGCAACTTTTACTTAGAACTTAAGCTGTTTGAATCACCTACATTAAATACCAACATGTACCTCCCTCATCCCTTCCCTCTCCACTCGCCTATCACTAACACCCCCAATGAACCAGGTATTCTAATGTCTTTGTGTTTTCTAAGCCTCATGACAAGGCTGTTGAGTACCACCTCCAATGAAACAAAATGAACACCTAAGGTGCATTTTTTATAGCACCTGTTTCTTCTCCACAACTGAGTGGGATCTCAACTGGACCTAGATCTCTAGGTCATCAGGCCGGGGTCGGCTGCTGGCGCGACTACTGGCTCTGCTGGAAGGCCGCTGGTCCACAATGGCTAGAGGCTGTAGTTCGTGGCCAGCATCAAGTTTTTTAGAATTCTGGTGGTCATCTGGGAAATCAAAAGGCTGTGCGTGGGAGTTAGAGATGGTGCTGCCTGCCTGCCCCATTCGATTTTGTTCTGCGCTGTAATTGGCCCAGTTTTGCTCACTTGCTTGTTTGTTGTAATTGCGGCAGGAAGAATTGTTTCTGTCTCCGGTGACCAGCTTGTACCCGGGAGGAGACATGGGCGAGAGAGGAGCGGTTGGGGAGGAGCAGCCATTGAAATAAGCATATTTTGGAGATCCACAGTCTTTGGAGGGGCTCAGTGGGCCAGTGGTAGCATGGTAAGGATCGCTCTTTCCCTTCACACGATCTTTAACACCCTTGAAGAAGACATAGAAGAGTTCAATGATGTTCAAGGCAAGAGACACCAATGACACGACAAGCATGAAGATGATGAAGATGGTTTTCTCCGTGGGCCGAGAAAGGAAACAGTCCACCTGATGTGGGCAGGGATCTCTTTTGCAAGTGTAAACGGCACTCAAGCTGAATCCATAGATGTACCACTGGATCAGCAAGAAGGCCACCTCGAAGACAGATTTGAAGAGGATACTGATGATGTAGGTTCTCAGCAAGCCCCCTCGCATCTTCACCTTGCCGTGCTCTTCAATGCCATACTTGAACTTCTTAATTTCAATCTGCTTCAAGTGCATGTCCACGTTGGCACCATCAGTTTGGGCAACAACTTTGAGTTCCTCCTCTTTCTTGTTCAGCTTCTCTTCCTTTCGCATCACGTAGAACACATGAGCCAGGTATAGGAGTGTGGGAACAGACACAAATATGATCTGCAGGACCCAGAAGCGCACATGAGAGATTGGGAAGGATTTGTCATAGCAGACATTTTCACAACCAGGTTGTTGAGTGTTACAACGAAAGGCAGACTGCTCATCACCCCAGGCTGACTCAACCGCTGTCCCCAGTAGCAGGATTCGGAAAATGAAAAGGACTGACAGCCACACCTTCCCTCCAGCGGTGGAATAGGCTTGAACCTTGTCAAGGAGTTTGCCTAAGGCACTCCAGTCACCCATGTTGCCTGGGTACTGCCTGAAAAGAAACCAAAGACAACTAAATAATCACAGATCCAAATTATTAGCTTAATATGCAGTTTCTTTCAGCCAACAGTCAAAATATTATAAAATATTTCCTTGCAAAAACAAAAAAAAAAAACAGCCCACAAGTGCAAATGATTCCATTTTCCCCTGAAAAGAGGTCTCAGATTTTCTTGATATATGCTAAGTTTTAGAAAGAGCAGAGCCTATGTGCCAAGTAAAGTGAGATCTTAACCTTGTGAAGAGGTATTACTTGCTCAGCCACTGTCTCACCCTGTCGCTTGAGAAGCTGTCAGTGCTAAATGTCTCTGCTTATTTTATTGTCAGAAAAATGAGGCTCATTCTTGCCTGGTAGGCCTGTGTCTGCATGCCTACCTAAGCAAAATGCTGATGTTTAGTATTCAAAACCTATGGGCACCTAAGACTTGAGGTCAAAACTCCCATACCCATGTACATGCACATAATCTGTTTTCAAACCTCAATCCTATTACATATAGCACATTATTCCTAATTGTAAACGGAAATGTTTCTCCTTGGTATTTCCAGTGTCTTTGTGCATACTCTGTACTGTGATCATTTATAATTCTGTTTTTTCTTAAGCACTGACTTATGTGGTTTGGACGTCTGTCTTCCACTCAGAGGCAAATATGCTGCGCTCAAAGGTACCCTCGTGACACGCTGTGTCCCTAGATGCAGGAACCTATTTTCAAAAACAAATACTAAATGCACGTAACATTTCAAGTAAGAGTTCAATTGGCCTCAATACTAATTATAGCCTGCAAAATAAAAAGTAATCTGTTATCTGTAGTAAAAATGGTTGTTTTTCATTTTAGGATTGCTGTATACTTTCGAGTTCCTTTACTGGATTTTGGACCCTCAGCCCACACACTCTTCTTAACTTCCTATCACTACCTTGATATCTTAAGCCTAGGACTTCCCCATTACTGGGGATGAGAAATAGCCTCAAGTGTATAGAGATGACAGGAATCCCCAAAGTTATTAGTTCAATTTATACTTTTAATTGCCAGTAGTCCATTCAATTGATGAAAACTGAGGTCCTTAAAAGTGTTAGTGACTCAGTCATATCTGACTCTTTGTGACCCCATGGCCCGTGGACGGCCAGGCTTCTCTGTCCATGGAATTCTCCAGGAAAGAATACTGGAGTGAACAGCCATTCTCTTTTCCATGGGATCTTCTCAACTTAGGGATTGGACCCAGGTCTTCTATACTGCAGGCAGGTTCTTTACCGTCTGGGCCACCAGGGAAGTTTTGGAAATATTCACCTATCAGTAAGGCCAGAAAAAGACTTTCAATCCCAAGACCAAGGCTTTCCAGTGCACAACACTGGTCTTAAAATTGAAGTTAAGCTGAGTAAAAGTTAGAAATGTTCTCATGCTTTGATATATAAAATCTTAGCAGGGGCTGAAATCTGGGAAGAAATGAATAATATTGCATGAGGCAGTCATAGAGAATACAGTCTAATTTTCAGCAGAGAGTTATTGGAGGGTTCATAACAGGATGAAACAGTCAAAAATTAGTTAATAATTAAAAACAAGCAAAGCAAAGACTTCCCAGGCAGGAACTCACTGAATTTTAAAGAGTATAACTAAAAGTAGGATTAAATAGGTTTCTTAGAAATAAGTTTGCTGTCTTAATATAAAGAAGTTTTTCAGCTGGAATTAAACTATGAGCCTGTTCTCCTTATGTGAAGTAAATGAAATCCTGGGGAATCCTCTTCCCCACTAAGCAATATTACACTTCTGTCTACTGCTTGTACCTCCTGGCTATAGAGGCCAGGAAAAATGAATTGGAAACCTGGCCTGGGATTTCCTGGATGGAACAAAGAGGAGATGGCTGATCCATAAAATGAAACTGTTATCAGCTATCTAAATTAGCAGTCAGTGTGCATTTTTTGATGACAATCCAGAGACTGGTGCCAGAGACTGACTGGGGAGGTGAGGGGGTATAATGAGTGGAGATGAGTGGGCAGGTTATAGGAAATAACGCCCTTCTGTCAGTGGTCATAAAGAAAAGGAGCTTCCCCACTAGGAAGGGCCATTTTAGATGGTGAAGTGCCAGTGAAACTGATGTATGGAATGAGCAGTCAAGCAAGAAAAAAGGCTAGGAGGATTGACAAAGAGTTAAATAGCCAGGAAAAGGCTTGAAGTGAGAGGGAGTAATTTAGCTTTGACAGACAGTTTGATGTGAGAGAATGTAAAAGAAAAAACCTACAATTTAGCAGAAGACACTGCACTGGGAATGAAGAAATATAGTCCATGAGGGTCAAACAAATAGAGCCGAATTTCTGGAGCTCTATCAATAAACAGTTTCAATGTGATGATGTGTAAATTGGCCCTGATTCTGTTTGTAGAGAATTTCACTATTTTGCCAGTGTCATCTGCTTTTGCTCAATACTCCAGTTGTGGGGGGTAGGGAAGATGAGCCACAAAAACAATCAAGTATAAAATGATAAACTGCATAATCTCATCACATTCACACGATTGAGCTTAAGAAAAAAAAAAAAAGTGTTTCAGGCACAATGAGATTTTAGTCAATGTTCCATTATTATTTCAAACAAAATAAACTGATGCTTGTGATAAATAATTACTAAGTTTATTTACACTCCATGGAAAATAAAACCTGACTACCATATAGTTCTGAGATTCCATAAAAATAACCTATACTGCCAGCAGTGTATGAACTGGTTACTGGGCAGCTCTCCAGGTAGTAGCAAAGTTGTCTTTTCTTTAAGGAGCCATACAGTTGTCATTTGCATTAATTAATGGAGTTACACTGGTTCATCTGTTGATATGAATTATCCAGTTGGACAACTTGTATCCTGTAGTAGATACCTGTTATTAGCACTATCATAGAGATGGTCAGCAGTTAATGTGATGGCTTATAATGCTTGTGATTTTCAAAGAGAGGTGACAAAACCTTTTGGGGAGTCATTCACTTTGCTGTGAATTAGAAATTCTACTAACTGTCCCCTCATCCCCATTATTGGTTTAATTTTTCCAAGTCAGAGTTGAAAAATTAATGCCTTTTTACAAGGAGCAGTCATGATTATGTTTACAGAATCCCCCAGCATTGATTTATAGACTATACGCCTCACTCACATTCAACAGTATGAAATAAGTATACTCTTTGATAGTTTAGAAAATCATGGCAGTTGAGCATATATCCTGTATACTCATTTCTTCACTGCTATGTTCCCAAGGTGGAAGTTTATATATAGATTAAGGTCTAGGTTAAGGAGCTGTACAAAGTTCTTGTTAGTAGCAAATGCTTGACGGCAGTTGGACCATGTCCTCTCCATACCATGTTAGATCACATTTTTCATGGCTCTTCATGGCCCTCTAGACTAGAAGCCAAAACCTCAGTCTCCCTAAGGGTGACCTGCCCAAGCACCTTCTGGACTCTCTGCAATGTGGGGAGGGTTCAGGGTGAGGAGCAGAACTCTCTGGGCACCTGGGAACAGAGCTTACCTGTTACTGTACAGCCCCTGACCCTCTACCTCCATTGGCTGCTCCCCGCGAACACAAAGACTCAAATACTTAATTCAAAATGGAAAATAAACCTTCAATTTTAAGTTACTTTTGACTGTCCCCTTTTTCAGAGACATAGTAACATATCACTGTGCCAAAGCTATAATCAAGACACTATGTCATTAATATCCCAATAATGATTAAGAGAATTAGAATATATTTTACTTTCAATTTTAAAGATTTTTCCTAAGAAGAGATACTATAATCTGTTGAGTGAGTGAAAAAAAATAAAGGTAAACAGGATTGCTTCCTGACAAAATCATTTAATGGATTTGGAGGGGGGCGGTCGGGGAGGAGGAAGTGCCATGTGTGTTTCTAATATCCTAAGCCAAAAATTATAAGCCTCTTGGGACTTCCCTGGTGCTTCCACTGCAGCAGGGCCAGGGGTTCCATCCCTGGTTGGGGAACTAGGATCTGGCACGCCGGCTTGCCATGCAGTGTGGACCCCCTCCCCCAAATTATAAACTTCAAAACTGAGCAGTAAATTCTAATGTTTTTCTTTAATTTTTGTAAGACCCCCTCTCCCCTGTGGTGAATGACTTTGAGTGGGCTCAGTTGTGACCATTCCTCTTATAGTTACAACAGCTAGATGTGCTTCCATGTTCAATCTGTCAGCAAATGCTATAGGCTTTGTGTTCCCCCCAAAACAGACTAGGAGTCTCACCACCACCCCAGCTCTTAGCCTGATCTCAGCCATCACCAGGTTACACGTCACCTCTCTTCAGGTTACACGTAGAGAGCCTGTTACCCAGCTTGCCAATCTACTGCCCTCAAACAATCTGAAAAAAACTAACAAGCTGATCTGCCTTGATCAACTCTGTCCCATCCCCATGGCTGGCTCTGTTCTCGTCTCTTCAGCCAGTACTCCAGGCCTGTCACTGGCTACTCCCCCTGTTCTTTTTTTGTTTTTTAATGGTCCTTAGCTCTACTTGACATATTATATATATTTATCTGTTTATTGTTTGTCTGCCTCCATGACAAGGACTTCTATCTGCTTTTCTCAACTAGAATGTGACTTCTATATGGGAGTTTCTTGTGTCCACTGCTGTATCTCCAGTGCTTAAAAGAGTTGAGAGACACTGAGTATCTATTGAGTGAATTAAAAGGGGCCTGTAACAAAAAAGGCACCAGGTTTCACCGGTTTTGTTTGTTTGTTTATTACCTCCTTGGGACTCTCTTAATTATAGTTAACCTATCCCAAACTTCTGAAGTTTCAAATTAATTAAAAAGGGACTTACACAGTTAAAAAAAGTATTGTCAACATCTTATATGATAAAAACTATTCAATTTTCAAGTGATAATTGCTGTAACAGAGAACTGTCTGTTGTAGCAATGTATTTTAATGATTCCTGAGCAAGTAGTATGATTAAATTAGGAAAACAGGCTCTTTAACAAAGAATTTGTTAAACAAGGTCTTGAATTTATTAGACAAGGTCATAGTGATTTGGAATTCTTGCAAAATGTATCTGGTATCATAGATATTTATGCAGTTTCACTATTATGCTGTTTTACGGGTTAAGATTTCAAAGAAACAACAAAAAAACCTTGTTTTTTTTGGTCCAGTTCCGCAGGATTTGAATTCTGACTGGACTACACAATTCAACTGTTGCTGAGAGAGATCCCACGGTATCTTGCAGTGCAAGAAATAACCTGTTAAAACTTGTGTTTATTTCAAGAATAATAAATCTTGGGGTAAGATTGGGGCTCTTAGAAGAGTAACAGCTGGTATCAATCCCAGTTAATGTAACATCTCTACATAGGTTGAGGGTGTGTTAGGCAGTTCAGTGACTTGAATCAGGTACTATGAAAAATATATATTCATCAGTTAATAAACAACCTTTGCTTCCTTATATGTGGGTAGTCAGCCTAACTCTGTGGTGTGCTAGTTGCTCAGTCGCGTCCAACTCTTTGCAACCCCATAGACTGTAGCCCTCCAGGCTCCTCTTGTCCATGGAATTCTCCAGGCAAGAATACTGGAGCCTTAGCCACTCCCTTTGCCAGGGAAATCTTTCCAACCCAGGGATCAGACGCGGCTTTCCTGCATTGCAGGCAGATTTTTTTACTGTCTGAGCCACCAGGGAAGCCCTGGTGTATCAAACCTATTTCGTGTAAACATCTCTTCTATTTAAAATTCTGCCCATGGCTCCATGATTAGCCTTAGATTCTTTTGTAAAGAATGCAATACCGCTACATTTCTTCTGACATGTACCTGATGTGTGGCATTGATTTTTTGCGGGTGGGGTGGGGAACACACGTGACTTTCTACCTTGGCTCTCACCTTTTTTCATCACATAGTCAATCGACATCAGCCTCCACAGAACAATGACATGAGATGGGAGTTGAGGAGTGAGGAACTCCATCCAAAGAGAAGATGACACCTACAAAAATAGATAATCCTCTGCCTAGTCCAACAGCTATCGCTCAACTCCCTACTAGCAAAAGTTTCTCATGGTCACTCATGGTGATACAAGAAAGAGCCTAAGTCAGAAGCTGCAGGCTAAAAGCTGTGTTCTTGATTGCCATTGGATGGAGGTAAAAGCCCTCACAAGTGTGTTAAATCTTCTTTCCTTAATGAACACTGAATGAGTAACTCATGAACATGAAGCTCTTAGTAAAAGCTCAATAAAGTTTAATTCCTCTTTAAATGATTTTTAGATATAGATATAGCCCTTTTATTTTCTAACTTTGGTATTCTTTCCTTTAGCAAAATAATAACTAAGAAGTGATTAACATTTTCCTAATGGTAACCAAAAGCTCCTGAAATGAGTACAATAGCAATCTCAAAGAGATTGAAACAAATTTACCCTTTATCAATTATTGAAGAGAAAAGACCATGAAAAAGGTCTGCCTGTATTTGTGTTTCTATTTGGAGACATCTTCTCTAAATCATGGAAAAAGTCATACACTAGAGAATGCATCTGCCTTACAGAAATTGCTAAAAAAAACCCACTATGTATTTTTTATATTTCTGTGAATTTTAGACATTCCATAAAACACTTTCTTTTTTTGACGGTGCCACGTGGCATGAGGGATCTTAGTTCCCCCATCAGGGATTGAACTTGCACCCCCTGCAGTGGAAGAGAGGCATTTTCACCACTGGACCACCAGGGACGTCCCAAAACGTGTCTGTTAAATAAAGTATTTAGACAGCTAGGAAAACTTGGATGCGAAGGTTACTGAAAATTAAGAAACTCTTATGGAAAAATTTATATATATAAAACTTCTATATAAATGGCTCAGCATGGTCTGTGTTTTACCTTTGGCAAAAGACAGTATGTACATACATAGGCAAATGGGGAACCTAGACAGGCAATGGGGAGACAAAGTAGAGAATTTAGGTGCTTATCTGAAGGCGGGCGGCGGGGGGGGGGGGGGGGGGGCGCGGGGGGACTCCCACTGAGAACTCCAGGGATTTTTTTCGAAACCTGACTTATCTATATTGAATACTGACATTAATGGTAAACACTAGATAATAACTTGTCTCTCCAGAACGGAACTAACGTGTGTAGATACGCTTCAACAATCTCAACAACTGAGAATCTTGACGGGAAGTCAGAACCGGAAAGGTGGAGTAGGAGGTATTAATCACGGGTGACTTTCCTATCATTCCCTTCCCTCGGGTATCATATATAGAGAGGCGCTGAGGCTCATACCCAGCTGCATCTCTGCACATCACCAGAGAAAGGAAGGAATGCAGTTTATTGTGAGGTTCCCACTCTCCTCTAGGTAGGAATTGAAGACATCTAAGTAACAAAACAACTCTCAATATCTGAAAACACACCCTTTCAGATGCTTGCTTTGACACCGTGTTTCCGGGAAGGGTGAGCAATGTAAGAATTACACTGTAAAAGGCCAGGAATTGAGTGGATAGGGCAGCAGTGATAAACCATAAAAGGTAGTAGAAAAATATGGAACATAGTGGGATCAAAGCCACTGCAGTAGGATCAACGCATTACCTCTGCATTTTGCAGGCAAAGGACAGGTGAAAACTGTACTGACTTGGGAAACTAAAAAGCACCCCACGTACACGTTGCCAGGACAGAGGCAATTTCAGGCAACCTGGCCTACATAGAGGAATTAATTACTCTTTTCCATGAAGTGTTTTTTTCCCTGGATTTTTTTCATTCTCTGAGACGGAGTTAATTTAATGAGATCTCTGTATTACTAGAGGCTTTTATTCTCAGCAATTCCTGGACAAGTTAGGCCTTTAAAAATTTTTTTCATCATCTATTCTTCAAAGTGCCCAAGGCATTTTAGACTAACTTCATATGTGTCCAGTTTTCAGAGGGGGAAATTAAGCATCTTTTCATTACCAACTTGGTTTGGGAAGCAAAAGAAATTAAACCCACCTCCAAGTAAAGCCATGTCTGTTTTTCCAACAGTTTATAGCTCTCCTCTTCCCAACCCCACTTTGTACTCCTAGAGAGAAAAATAGGCACACCCTAGGGTGAGGATGAGGTTGGTTAAGGAGAACTTTTGATAAGCTTTATCAGAGATGCTCTGTAAATATTTGGATGACTAGCGAAAAGGATGGGGTGGGCGACCGCTGCTAGGAACCGGGGAAGATCTGAGTTTCCGAATTCTGGAACTGATTTGCCTCCGGACACGTCATTAGCACTTTACTCATCTCATGATGGGGTTTCCTCCGCTCTCCCCACTCCACCCACATTCTTGAGAAGTTTCGAGAACTTACAGAAGAGTTAGAAGTGCCAGTTAGGTACGGTAGGTAATTCCCAAGGCACTCAGGTTTCCTTACGGTTTATACAGTAGGATTCAGCAAGTTCAAAAGGAAAACAAAAAAACAAAAAAACACAAAACACAACACTGCGGGAGTGGGTGTTGGAGGGGAAATTAGATTGATACAGTTAATTCAATTAATCATTTGCTCTTCTTTTTACTATTTGGCACACAGTCCATCTCCCCCACCCCTCGTCCCCCGCCCCCTGCCGCTCTCCCCTTCCCGCTTCCTTCCCAGTGGCGGAACTCGGACCTGCTCAGGGTTAGACTAGAGAGGATCGGAAGGACGCCTTTGAGCAAACCTTTGCAAATCGCCAGGGCTCAGACAGCGCAGGAGCCCCGGGCGAGCCGGGCGGATGCTAAGATGGCAGGAGGCACCCCGTGCCCGCCGGGCCCCAGGCCCCCGTCCTCCTTCCGCAAAAGCTTTCATTTTTCTTTGCTTTTCAACCTTCTCTGGTGCAAATACTTCAAACTGCAGGGTCACACCAAAAATTTAAACTAAATAGTCTGTGGAGTTAGTTAGATCAGACAAAACCCCTACCGGACACGAAAACGCAAGGTTGTATTTCTAGCTAACAGAATGTGTGTTACCCATAAGAGCATGTGAGAAATTGAACCCTTTTAAATAACAAATCCGCGTTATCTTTGCCTACTGGCAGCACCCAGCGACTCAAAAAAGTTGCCCCAGAGGTCTGAAGTTTGTTACAGGATCGGACAAGCGGAAGATAGGGTGGCCTGGGGTGGGGGGAGCTCCCTCTAAGGGGCTGTTTAAGACATTTCGATTCCTATTCTTTCTAGGAGCCCCTGCCTTACGAGACCTTTTGGAAAAACACCCAGGCATACACTCTTTCCTAGACTTCTGTTCTCCCTCTGTTCATGCTTTGTAAATAACCATCACCCATTCAAGGGATTTCACCTCCTGAATTGCCAGCGTGGTCGAGTCAATGGTGGCTCTCTTGCGAGTCTCAAGATTTTTCCATAGTGCTGCTAACATAAAGTAACCCTTTACTGTGGCTTTAAGAACCTCAATATCACAACTCTGATTTTTATACCTTTTGTTTACTGGGTAGAATTCTAGGAAGGAACCACGTGGAAGTCAAGTAACCGCAAGATCTTAACAAAGCACTTTGTTAGGAAGTTTGCTTTGCAAGGCTATAGAACATCAGTCAAGATTTCCATATGAAAAAGCACAAAGCGTAGAATTCTATAGCAAGCACGTTAAGCAAATTTGCACTTTGATTTTTGTATTGTCAGTCAAACCCCCAACGTAGGCCCCTAACCTCGCCCTCCCCCCCCCAAAAAAAAGTTACAAAGCACCTAGACTGTTACTGATCACTCCCAAAAGTAAAATTATAGTCTAAAATGGAAAACGAAATATCCAGTAAATTAGTTCTTTATCCTCATCAGAAAGATGTGAATCTTATTTACCTGTTGCATTATTAAAAGAAAAACTTTTCAGCAGTCAAAAAGTAAATACCGTAATTTTAACTTTAAAACTACACACACCTTCAAGTTCATCATTCCCTTTATTGTGTCATATGAAAGCTACATTTAACATATTTAAAAACTTTAGAAAAGTTTCACTGCTAGAAAAAGACACGGTTAGGTAAAGTTCTTTTAAAAACTTACTCTTTCTCTTAAAAGAAGTGAAGTAGGCAAGCCAAGTGATTGAACTCCTCAGTGGATGAAGTAAGATGAAAAAGCAAGCCCAGGCACTCAGACCTGTCTATTTAAAGTTTAAAAGTCTGCTGCTGTTTGGTACTTTCCTCACTCCTTCCCCCTAATGAAAGAAAAGTGCTGATACCTCGTAAAAGCTTTTTTCTTACTTGGAGCACAGAGCTTTTAAAAGTTTCAAGCCACTGACTCAACAGGGAGGGAGGGGCTAGAAGAAAGGGGAGGAGAAGAGGAAAGGCGGGCAGGGGGGTGGAGAGCGGGCCGGAGAACGTGGACGGGTTGGGGAAAGGAGTAGCCAGGTCCAGACAAAGTTGTGCTGTAAATGTGCTGACGAGACGAAGTAGCAGTAGAGACGTGAGTGCCACTGCTTAAGTCACTGCTTACAAATACAATTATGGGTTTCAGTTAGTGCTTTTCTCACCAAAAGTTCGGGGATTAAAAAAAAAAAAAAAAAACAAGTCGTGTGTTTTAGAATAATACAACCTTTTCTAAAAGTTTACTTACTGTAATATATATGTGTGCTGTAGTAAGTTAAAGTGGTGGAAAAGAATATAGTTAGCGCAGACTTTGTTTCCTACTGGACAAAGGTGTATGAAGTTAAAGGTGGGTGGGTTCTTTCAGGAGCGAATTCCTTTCTTCTTAGTTTTAAGTAGGGACAACGAACAAAGGAAATGGAGATGGGAGAGAAATTTCAAAAAGGAACATTTCATGCTGATATATCCATCCCAAATCCACCCTCCAACCTCTTGACAGCTTTGAATTTTATTCTTTACTGCAGCTTATTGTTTTATAAAACGATAGATATAACTACTTTATATGTAATACATTTTGACTATGAAGATCTAGATGTCTGACCCCTACCAGATCTCCAGGGAACTGAAAATTTATACTATCTCAGCCGCATTTGTGCCAACTCACAAAAAATGAAATCTCTTTTGTAATGAAATAGCAGGAAATTTTTTTGTGAAATACACACGTTAAGTTGACATTGAGTGGGTCCTGAAACTATCAACTTTTCTTGAGACCATCTGCCTTTTTAAAGCCTGCTGGATAGTTTTCTGCCTGATGCCAGCAGAGCTCCACATACAGTTTTTATGTGCTTTCCCACCACTTCCAGGGTCCTCCCTCTTCAGCCCTCTGGCTTAGGATTTATAATAGCCTGAGTCATGTGGCCTCAATCTTAGAGTGGACAGATTCTTTGAGGACACTCCAGATGCCATGCTAGAGGCTGTGGCAGGACAGTTCCCATAAACTGGCTTCAGTGATGCTCCTGAGGCTGGGCAGGGAATTCTCTGGAAATTATTGGCCATTATTCTCCGGAAACAAGGCAAACTGATCCAGCTTTAATACTCTTTACTCTTTTGTCACTAGTACAAATATCAGAATAAAAGATGATCGCAAGTGTTTTCTGATAGATATCTTCCCCTAAATTTCATTTCATTAAAATAAAACACCTTAATAGGTGTTACTAAAACATCTTCTGAAATGTTGTAGCATTAAGACACAGTTTTGCTCTCTTATTTGCTGACCATGCTATTTCTAAGGGTACATTTTTCTTTATGTTAAATAAAGGGAACAAAGAAGTAGAAATAATAATCTGATTTTCAAGTCTTCAAGATCAGTAGTCCATAACTATTGCTTCAGTCTTATATTCGTATTGTCCTTTCCTTCAGATGAGTCTGCTTGGTCCTAACTAAAAATTACTTTCCTTGATTCAGAACACATTCATGAAAATATGATATACTCTTTTTATTTTAAGAAAATATGCTTTCCCTCCCTCTTAAAAAAAGAGAAGAAATCTGTGCTTCTTTTAATTTATGTAACTATTTGGCTTATTTTTGTAAAATGATTTATCAAGTACACTTATTACTGAAATCATCCACTTTATGTTTTAAAATTTCCTAAAATGCTAATTCAGAATTAGTTACATTAAAGAAAAGTTGGAATTGGCTATTTTACAGCAGGGTTTTTTTTTTTTTTTTAATGAAAAATTGTGTTTATTTCTGATTCTGTTTTGTTAGATGTATAAAAGGTATTGTTATCTAAGTGTTTTGGTTCCTTTTCTTTTCAGTCTGTTGCTTATGTGACCAACTGCAAAGAGAAAGAAAGAACCTCTTTGTACCAAATTAAGTTACTCATGAGAATCACTTGAACCATTTTCTAAGCCCAAGAGATTAGTTATAGCATTAGCCAGTAATTAAATAAGTTCTCTTAACATATGGACTGTATTATATCTTTTATTTCTAGAGTGATTGCCACAAAAATCATTCATGAAAGAGATGAAGACATCCTATGTGATCCTCTCTTCTTTTGAAATAATACCACCAAGATTTGATCCTATGAGTGATAGAGCTCAGAAAGAGCTAGGCCGCTGAGCCTTGACCACAGTTATCTCTCATGGACACCTGGAAGCTTCTCCAAATGTCTAGTAGAAATTCCTATTATATTTTATACTGTAGCAGTGCTGGTGAGTTATATTTTGACCATATAAAATATAGTTTATATTTTTTTATATTTATTTATATATAAAATATAGTTTGTATTTTCTATAAAGTATCCCGTTTATCTGACCTTAGAAATTTATCTCCATTGGCATCTTTTGCAAAAATTGTGGATAGATTTTTTTTTTTTTTTGGATAGATTTTTTTAAACGTGTTTTCCTCAGATTCTCAAAAATACCATTTCATTAATATAAACACTGACTTTATAGAACTATATATTCTCTGATTTTCAGGCCTTGTCAATGCATAAGAAATGGATATGGCCCAATTTGCTAGGCTCTCCTGCCCTATGAGGGATGAGAGGCAGGCGTTGAGAATTCTGTCATCTGCAGAGTTCTTTAGGCGCCACGATGAGCCAGGCTTTGGACTCTGTTTTACCCATGTTGCACAGTGATGAGCACGCTATTTTTTAGAATCATGAGAAGTATTTCTTAATGTGAAAACCAACTGCATTTTTAAAATTTTTACCTTTGTTTCGAAATAGCAATTTTTGAAATTTTAAGAGATGAACGGATTAATTTTTAAGGCTTTTAAGTGCTTATCTCACACCAACTCTCCCATTTCAATGAGTAGCGTGAACATTAAAAAACAATTGATTGCCATAGATTGAAGACTAGTGAGGAGAATATTGTAATGGTACAGGAGTGAGTTATAAGAACCTGAGGAACCTGAATTAGGGGACTAGGAGTAAAAAAGGACCAGAAGGTACTCATCCTTTCTAGCCCTAGAACTTAGTGACAGATTGAATTGGGAGGACAAGGGAGAGGAATGTGAAAACTGATTTTGGAGTTTTGATTGGGAAAATATTACTAACACAAAAAAGTAAGTTGGTAGGAAGAACTGATTTGCTGAAAGAGATTTAATGATTTCAGTTTGGAAAATTTAGTTTGAAGAACTGAAACATCTTGGTAAAGATACCTGACTGGCAGTTTAAAACTTGGGTTGTGAAGTTCAGGTGAAAATTGTAAGATTTGGGATTATATTCATAGAATTGATATTTGAAACCACAGGTACAGGTAATATAACTGAGAGATAGGGTATAGGCAGTGGACCAAAAAGAGCATGCACAGACCCAGTGGATTTCCTCATTTAGTGTAGGCCAAGAAAAAGAATGAAAGAAGAGGCAAGGTGGAATCAGATAAAGGAGAGTGGGCTTATTTGTAAGGAAAATATCACCCTGGTACTTGGGGGAGCCTTAATTTTGCAAAGGGAGTGGGTGTAGTTGCTAAGTCATGTCCAACCATTGCGACCTCATGGACTGTAGCCCGTCAGGCTCCTCTGTCCATGGAATTCTCCAGGCAAGAGTACTGGAGTGGGTTGCCATTTCCTTCTCCAGGGGATCAAACCCTGGTCTCCTGCATTGCAGGCAGATCGTTTACTGACTGAGCTACCAGGGACTGCTTGAAAAGGGCAATTACTCCTTTAAATTGAGAGTGAATGTAGACCATAAAGGGAAAAAAAAAAAAAAAAAAGTTTTAAAGTGGAGAGTATGTGCTTTGGGAAGCTAGAGTTTGAAGATAACTTCTCAAATAAGGTAGATGAGGTTATCAGCTGACTCGGAATAGAACAGATTGATCAGAGTTGAAGTTTGCAGTACCTCTGCAGGAATACAAAGTCAGCTTTAGAAGAAGAAAAGGATTATCTAAAACTGGGCCAGGGGTGGGGGCAATGTCTGGGATGATTTTGTATTGGATTAAGATAGCATTGTCTTATGGATTTCCTTTCATTAACATCAGTAATTCTATCCAGGCACCAAATTTCCCTTTTATCTAATATTTATTGGACTGAAAGGAAAAAGTTAATTTGCAGCCTCAAAAGTGTGCATATTCAGAAATACTCTACCTAAACTGATAAATCTAGCTAGAAAATGTGTTCTTAAAGTGACAGTTGGTCAATCATATTTTCCTTGGAATAGTGTAGATTTCCCAGCATTTTACTGACTTGTGCTAGCATCCTTTTTCAATAGATAAATATTTCTGGGGTCTGACAATGTACTTCAGAACTCCAGAGTATTCACTTAACTGAAACTTGGTTACCATTTACTTATCTATCATCCATGTGAGTGATTTAAAGATAAAAGATTGTCTCAACCTGGGTAAAATCTGAACTTATTCTGTAGCCTACACCTGTTTCCAAGTCAATCTTATTGTGAGGCTGCACAAAGAGAAAGTATTTGTAAAAAAAAAAAAAAGACTTGTTTGTTTTGTTTTGTTTAACAGGAAAGAATCCCAGCCAGTAGATAAATATGTCTTTGGCTCCACCTTCTGTACAGAGTGAAAATCAGCATCTAATTCTTTGACTTTAAATTTCTTCACCCTTTTTATTAAGCTTGGCTAATTTTTATGATCATTTCTCAATGTTTACATTCATTTATTCAGCAAATATTTATTTTGTCTCAGGAAGCATTCTGGTGAGGGTATTTTAGTTATGCAAGAAAGACAAAAACAGTATCAGGTTGAACTTTATTCAGGTTCAGGCTCTGGCTTTTCTTTAACTGAACTTTGAAAAAGTAAGCACATAATGGTAAGAAAAATAATATTAGTTTGAGACTTTTTTTCAAAAAAACATGTTCTTTTTCTCTATGTTGACCATGAAAGGAGCTTGCATTTTTAAGCACCCTATTAATGATGTGCCCACTTAAAAAAAAATAAAAAACAAACAACAAAAATATTACCAGAAGCAAAGCTGGAGGTTTTGGATCTGAAACTCTTGATTTTGCACATAGGTTAGTTCTGATTATATTAGAAAAGACAATGTGGCTTTTGTATGGACTGACAATTAATTGTTTGCTCTAACAGTTTAAGTCAGCTAAATATCATCTTCCAAATGAGAAAATATTATAATATTTTAGGATGAATAGAATAAACATTTATTTTAGGACAAAGTAGAATAAAAATTGCAAATCATTCAATAAAGTAGTTATCTCATTAGCATAATCATTCGCCATGATTTTGTAGTAGATGCGGTGGAAATTTGGAGAACATAGAGACCATTTTTAAGTCCACGTGATTTCTTTATGTGCAAAAAGTTTGCAAACAATCAAGAACATGAACAAACATATAATTATAATAACAAATGTATGAACATACGTAGTTGTTGAATTGATGCCAAGAAAAAGAAAAGACTTAACGTTGCTTCAAAAGTCAGCCAAGATTAAAATTCCCAAATAAAAAAAATATTTATATGCTTGGTTAAAGCACCACTTACCAAAGTCGTTAAAATGCCTTTCTGTTGTATGTCTAAATCTCCTTGGTGCACAGGAAAAGGTACCTATGGACAGCTTTATACATCTCCTTTTAGCCATCGCAAAATTTCATAGAATTTTATTTAGAATAGCATGAAGCAACACAGTTATCTTTAAGGCATCATGCTTCCTAGTAATTATAAATTTTATAGGTATTAAAAAGTAATTTAGCACACATAGCTCTAAGAATGACAAAATTTAAAAACCCCAGTTGATTTTTAAAAGAGACTCCTATTTTCTTAATAATTATTTGCTACTGGAAATGAGTACTAGGTCTCAAGTGGTTACTGATATAAAAACAAGATCCAAATCTATCATAGCAGACTTAATATGTTTGGAAGGTTTATGTGACTTTTTTAATTCTTGGAGATTCATGTGGTCACCTATAAAAAACTCTTGAGGTCAAGGTCAGCCCAATATAAAGTCAGAATATTATCACCCAGTGAAGTATAGGTTAAGGACATCCAAACTTCTTTCAGATCCAAAGCATCTGACCTGGATTTTCCATCTGGCTGGATTTTCCATCATTAAGTTTGATTTTTGGACTAAGACACTAGAGTTTTTAAGAAGGTGAAAATGGAAGTGAAAGTATTTTTTGGAGAAGGTAAAACAAAAATGAACAAAAATTAGTTTACCATTGTGACTTACAAAGATAGTTTTAGAAGACTGAAGATATAAATTTTTACAGGAATATGCAGAAATAAATCAAAGGGCCTAGGAACTCACCTAAATTTGATCTAACTGGCTTTTAGTTCTTTTTGGCATATATTAGTGATTATCGCAAAAACCTGAGGGGTGTATTAAAGTTATTCCCTCATGGCACTAGTACCAGCTCAAAATAAAACAAGCCTTAGATCAAGTTTGACTTCATATTTAAATATTTATTTAATAAACACTTATTAGTAAGCAGACCCTAAACATTTCATACAACTTGCTTTGCATTCTCTACAAAGTACCAACTCTCTGTTCTTTTTAGGTGCTGAGACCACCACCTTGTGAGAAAAGTTCTCTTAAAGCACAAGTGACAACATTCCAGAAACTGCACTTGATTGTTATAGAAAGACTCAGCCACCGGATATCCTCCCAACCAGTGACTGGATACAGGGCCATTTGAGAGTCAAGTGACTAGTTTCTTAAACCCTATTCACGCCAATCTTAAATTATAGCCAACCTACGAAAATTGAATACCACTCATTTCACCAAGGAGAGCCTGTTTCTACCATTCATTATGCTAATTAACAAATCATTTATTTTGTCAGTAAAAATCTGTATCTGCCATTCAGGATGCAAATTAGAAAATAACTGGTGTTTTTCAAAGACATGAATACAGAAGCACTTGTAGTCTCTGAGGTTGCCTTTTTGGTGTATGTTTGCCACCCATGCCAAACCATGAATTCTTTCTTTATTTATTATTTTAAATTTATTTTAATTGGAGGCTAATTACTTTACAATACTGTGGTGGTTTTTGCCATACCTTCACATGAATCCGCCATGGGTGTACATGTGTTCCCCAGCCTGAACCCCCCTTCCACCTCCCTCCCCATCCCATCCCTCAGGGTCATCCCAGTGCACCAACCCTGAGCACCCTGTCTCGTGCATCAAACCTGGACTGGCGATCTGTTTCACATATGGTAATATACATGTTTCAATGCTATTCTCTCAGATCATCCCACCCTCACCTTCTCCCACCGAGTCCAAAAGACTGTTCTATACATCTGTGTCTTTTTTGTTGTCTCGCATATAGGGTCATTGTTAACATCTTTCTAAATTCCATACATATGCATTAATATATTGTATTGGTGTTTTTCTTTCTGACTTACTTCACTGTGTATAATAGGCTCCAGTTTCATCCACCTCATTAGAACTGAATCAAATGTATTCTTTTTAATGGCTGAGTAAGGGAGATGGTGATGGACAGGGAGGCCTGGCGTGCTGCAATTCATGGGGTCGCAACGAGTCGGACACGACTGAGAGACTGAACTGAATTGAACTGAATACTCCATTGTGTATATGCACCCCAGCTTTCTTATCCATTTGTCTGCTGATGGACATCTAGGTTGCTTCCATGTCTTGGCTATTGTAAACAGTGCTGCGATGAACATTGGGGTACACGTGTCTCTTTCAATTCTGGTTTCCTCGGTGTGTATCCCAGCAGTGGGATTGCTGGGTCATATGGCAGTTCTATTTTCAGTTTTTTAAGGAATTGCCACACTGTTCTCCATAGTGGCTATACAAGTTTGCATTCCCACCAACAGTGTAAGAGGGTTCCTTTTTCTCCACACCCTCTCCAGCATTTATTGTTTGTAGACATTTTGATAGCAGCCATTCTGACCGGTGTGAGATGGTACCTCATTGTGGTTTTGATTTGCATTTCTCTGATAATGAGTGATGTTGAGCATCTTTTCATGTGTTCTTGATTAAGTAGCCAGACTCTATATGTAACTCTATATGTAACAACCAACCAACACACACATTTATAGTACTGCATCTTTGGTGAAATTTTTAAAAGTAAATTATAGGCATAAAACAGGGAAACTGTGTACTGTTTATGTAGTGCAATTTAGTACATTGGAAAATGGAATTAGCTCCTGGATTCCTGATGTTAACAAATGGAAGCAAAAGCCGTGAGATGAAAGAAGATGCCAGAAGAATTGGAGCATTTTAAGAACGTATAGGGATATGAAATTTAACAATTTTACATTTAAATGGCCCCATCTCAAGATACGTGCATGCATGCTAAGTCACTTCAGTAGTGTCTGACTCTTTGTGACCCTATGGACTGTAGCCACCAGGCTCCTCTGTCCATGGGATTCTCCAGGGAAGAATACTGGAGTGGGTTGCCATGCCTTCCTCCAGAAGATCATCCAGACACAGGGATTAAACCCACATCTCTGGTGCCTCCTGCATTAGCAGGCAGGTTCTTTACCACTAGTGCCACCTGGGAAGCCCTCAAGTTATTTATCTACCCCTAAATATGGCAAGAATATTTTAAATGCTTTTGGTATGAAGTTAATATGTGTTCTTAATGCTTCGTAATGCTTTCTAAATATTTACTTCATAAGTAACTTGAATCCTACATCATGTGAAGTTCAAATTTATTCATATTCAGTGGGATTTCCTTCATGTTTTACAGTGACCCTCTTCAGCCCACCCTGGCAACCCTGTCAATTTCCTGGCCCTGGGCCACTCATGTTGAAATACTGGTAGGAGGTTGTTATCACCCAATATGTGATCTGGCAAGCAGCAGCAACTAGATGTGTTCAGTATTCTCCTGGCAGTCCTGTTTTATAAAATTTGCAGTCACAACAGCAACCTTGATATGTTTGGGAGGTTCAGGTGACTTTTTTAATCTATTGGAGATTCACATAGTGTTAGATGGATTCATTCCAATTACCAATTTCCCTTCAATAATTTTAATAATTCTTTTATTTTCATTCTTGAATAAAGTACAAATGGATTTTAACTATTAAAGTTCAAAATATTAACATGTGGAAAGTGAAAGAAATCATTATTATAATAGAAATGTCTTAAATCTAAGACATTAATAGAAACAATGGATTTACACAGATGTGATTCTCCTTATATGAATACTTTTTATAAAAAGTTTCAATAATTTTGTTGGCTTTTTATGAAACAGTTTATCCATCGGGGAAAAGATTACCAGTGTTGTCAATCAGACTTTTTGATTATACCCATCTATAAGAAAATAGCATATTGTGTATTTAGACTAAATTCTAAAATATTGTCAGCTTTAATAGACATTTTCAATGAATTGACCACTAAACCAGGTAGGACATATAATCAATCTTTATTTTAGACCTTAATTAGGCATTGAAAACTAATTTTAGATCAAGAAACATTTATGGAAAGCCTATTATTTCTTTAGTAGTTCTTTGTAATTCTAATTCTAATTAAATTTTTAGAGGTGTTTAATTCTCCTTTAATTAGAGGTAATTCTAAGATAAGCCCTTTGTTTGAGAGGTTTTCAATGTCCTTAACAATGAAGACATGCCAAAACCATATTACAAAATGCTTGATAAACTTTAAAATTTAAATTAGTTAATAATTTTACTATAAGTCTCCATAAAGATATATAACTTTGCTATTCATATCATAAGTTATAGGGTCTACTAAAACAATATAAAATTGTCTAATAGTTTATCATGAGGCAGGATGAGCTGGTAATGTTTAAAGATTTTTGATGAACATACTCTTCAAACTGTCAGTTTATCTCCTATCTGTATGTATAATCTTATTTGGAAATGATATTAAAAAATTCTCATTTGAGACCCTTCCTGAATAGGAGACCCTTCATAATAATGGCCTTTTTGTCCAGCCCTCACTGTGTCCTCAGCCTCTGAGTGAATGAGTCTGAATTCCAGGCTAGAAGTTAGAACTCTTCCTTTGCCACTTACTTGCTATTTAATTTTGCTTTGGATAATTCCTTCTGTCTCTTGTTTTATTCCAACTTCTTAATATGTAACATACTTAAAGAAGAAGGAACATATACCAAATGTGCAGTTTGAAAGATTTTTGCAAATAAAATACACCTGTTTAACCAGTGTTTATCAAGAAATAAAAAATTACATCAATAGCATCCCCATAGCTTTCCTTGATGGAGCGGCACCCCACTCCAGTACTCTTGCCTGGAAAATCCCATGGACGGAGGAGCCTGGTAGGCTGCAGTCCATGGGGTCACTAAGAGTGGGACATGACTGAATGACTTCACTTTCACTTTTCACGTTCATGCATTGGAGAAGGAAATGGCAACCCACTCCAGTATTCTGGCCTGGAGAATCCCAGGGATGGGGGAGCCTGGTGGGCTGTCGTCTATGGGGTTGCACAGAGCTGGAC
The DNA here is from genome assembly GCF_019923935.1 of Bubalus bubalis. Lineage (NCBI taxonomy): Eukaryota > Metazoa > Chordata > Mammalia > Artiodactyla > Bovidae > Bubalus > Bubalus bubalis. The sequence continues at coordinate 74,392,759 of NC_059166.1, read as the reverse complement.
ACGACTGACGCGACTTAGCAGCAGCAGCAACAGCTTTCCTTGAAAACACTTCCTTTCATTAATACGTGCCCCATAAGAGTACTCACTGTTCATTCTTAGCTATTTTTCTCCTGTCTTTAAATTCAGTCTTAAAGAATGTACTTTTTTGTGTGTCTGGCTTCTTTCATTTTCATCCATATTCTTGGAGGCAGCCATAGATCATTCATAATTATTGTTGTGTAATATTCCTCTGTATGTCACAATTTCTTTTCTACTGTTAATGGACCTTTGGGTAATTTCTACTTTGATGATCCTCTGAACATGCTAGTACAGGTCTTTTGGGTTGTCTGTCATTTTGTAGGAGTTCTTTATTCTATGAATCCTTTGTTAGATAAGTGTATTGTAAATAGCTTTTCTTTTTCTGCGTTGCCTATTCACTTGCTTAGTTGTTTCTTTTGATTACAAAAATATAGACGTAATATAGTCTAAATTATCAATTTTTCTCTATAATTAGCACTTTTTAAAATCTTTTAAGAAATGTTTGCCTACCTAACCAAAATCAAGAAGCTATTCTCTCCTGTTTCCTTCTAAAAGTTTTACTTACTTTTAGTTTTACTTTTACCTTCTAGAACTTTTGTCCACACAAAACCCTGAAAATCATTATTTATAGTATCCTTATTCATAATTGCCCCAAACCTGAGACAACCAAGATGCCCTTCAATAGGTGAATCAACATATGTACACAGTGGTTCACCCATACAATTGAATATTAATTAGTGATAAAAGAAATGAGCTATCAGGTCACCCCAAGAAATACAGAAACCTTAAATGACTAATACTAAATGAAAGAAGATGTCTGAAAAGGCTACATCTTTGTGATTCCAGCCATATCACATTCTGGAAAAGGCAAAACTGTAAAGATATTAAGGAGATCAGTGGTTTCCAGGGATTTGGGGGGGGGAAGAAGGATGATTAGTTGAAGCACAGGGCTTTTAAGGCAGTGAAGCTATTATATATGAAACTGTAAAGTTAGATAAAGGATATTATGTCTTCTTTGAAATCCATAGAGCTGTACTATGCAAAGAATTAATCTAGATTTAAATTATGTCTTTTAGCTAATAATACTGAATCAATATTGGTTCATTTGTTGTAACAAATTTACCATACTAGAGTGATGTTGATAGTAGGGGGAACTATGTGAGGGAGTTGGGAGTACACGGTGATGCTCTGTACTACTCTTTAATTTTCATGTAAATTTTTATCAAAATGTTCTAAAATAAATGTTTATTCATTAAAAAAAAGATTTTATTGGCTGGACATGGCTCTGCACTTTCATATGATTTTTAAAAATCATCATCTCCATTTTCATGTATACACAAAAGATTAAGAATAAAAAAAGAACTGTTAGGATTTTGAGATGGCATTGGGATAGATCTATAGATTTTATTCTTTGTTTTGCCTTTATTTTCAAGAATATCTTTTACTGGATATAGAATCTAGAGTTGACAATTTTTTTCTTTAAGCATTTTCTTTTTTTAATTTTCCAAAAGCTTTTTTTTATATATATAATTTTATTTATTTATTTTTGACTATGCTGGATCTTCGTTGCTGCTCAGAGGCTACTGTCTAGTTCCAGTGCACAGGAAGCCACCAGCCACATTTTGGTGGCTTCTCTTGTCGAAGAGCCCAGGCTCTAGTGCATGGGCTTCAGTAGTTGTGGTTCTTGGGCTCTAGAGCACAGGCTCAGTAGTCGTGGCACACAGACTTAGTTACGTGGGACCTTCCCAGGCCAGGGATAAAACACTTGTCTCCTGTGTTGTATCTCAGAATTGCTCAGAATTGATTTTCTTTTCTATTGGCAATGTGTTCCATTTATCTGGTTTCTCAAATGTCAGGCAAATTTTAATTATACTCTAGGAATTATAAATGGTAAGTTGTTGAGATTCTGGATTCTATTACTTTCCCCTGATGTGTGCTATTTCTTTTGTTTTAGAAGGCAATTATCTCATTGGGATTTGTGAGGATAAAATTGTTTTAGAGCTGGACTAGACCAGCTCTATGTTTATCTCCAGGGACATCTGGCAGTCTGGCACCTTATCTTGGCCAAGAAAAGGTCAGTGAGCTATAATGATTTATAATATTCTAAGTTCAAAGCTTCCCTGGAGACACCCAAGACTGGCTTGTTTATTGATAAATTACACCTGCCATGACCAGTTAAACTTTTGAGATTGGCTTTATACCCAGAAGAGCAGAAATGGACTTTCTGGAAACTTTTGGGCAGCTCTCCTGAAACTAAGATTTATCAGAGAAATCTTGGCAATTCAACCCCAAGGTGAAATACATATTCATTTGTGGATATAACAGACCCTGAGGAGCTGTGCCTAGAGGTTTCAAACACCCTCAGTGCTCTCTCTCTCTCTTTTTCTTTTTTTACCTTTCTTCTCTTGCTGTACAATAGCTTTTGCCTTCAATAAAAGTTGTATATGAGTATATTCATCCCTTAGTATCCTTGGAGTATTGGCCCAGCAGATACCAAAATCCAATGATACTCATGGACTTTATATAAAGTGACATAGTATTTGCACATAACTTACTTATATCCTCCCCTATACTTTAAATCATTTGTACATTATTCTAATACTTGATATAATGTAAACACTATGTAAATAGTTTTAAATACAATGTAAATGCTATGCAGATAGTTGCTAGTGCAAGACAAATTCAAGTTTTGCTATTTGGAACTCACTGGAATTTCTCTTTTTCTGAATATTTTTGATCCATGATTGGTTGATTCCAAACATGTGGAGCTCACAGATATAGAGGCCAACTGTGACCTCTGTGGAGTCTTGTAAATCCTTTCAATTATCAATCTATGCAAAATTGAATTGCAAACTTTGTTTCTTGGTTGGCAGCTTTAGTCTCCTTTCAGATGGATTACTATTGGCCAAGATGCTTTCTGTTTCACACATGTGTGATTAATGGCTCAAAGATATGTGTGGGAACAATTTCAGAGTCCCCTTTCTGATTTTTTTTTTCCAAAATTTACCTGTTCTCTTTCATGAGCAGATGGAAGAGCTTCAGTTTTATGACCTTCAGTTTTCTGGTTTACCTGACTATTTTCAATCGTGTCTTCACTGTTTTCAGCACCATTTGCACTTGGCCTCAGGATGAAAGTTTAAAAAAATGAGAACTCCACTTTTCTAGAGGAGTATGCTCCATCATAATCTATCTCTTTCTCTTTACTTTCTAGTGCTTTTGTTGTTGTTCAGTCGTGTCCAACTCTTTGCAACCCCATGGACTGCAGCACACCAGGCTTCACCACCTCCCAGAGCTTGCTCAAACTCATGTTTATTGAGTTGGTGATGCCATCCAACCATCTCATCCTCTGTCGACCTCTTCTTTCCCTGCCTTCTATCTTTTCCAGCATCAGGGTCTTTTCCTATGAGTTGGCTCTTTGCATCAGGCAGTCAAAGTACTGGAGCTTCAGCTTCAGCATCAGTCCTTCCAATGAATATTCAGGATTGATTCCCGTTAGTTAGGATTGGCTGGTTTGATTTCCTTGCAGTCCAAGGTAATCTTAAGAGTCTTTTCCAACACTACAGTTTGAAAGCATCAGTTCTTTGGTGCTCAGCCTTCTTTATGGTCCAATTCTCACATGCATACATGACAACTAGAAAAACCATAGCTTTGATTAGACAGACTTTTGTCAGCAAAGTAATGTCTCTGCTATTTACTATGCTGTCTAGGTTTGTCATAGCTTTTCTTCCAAGGAGCAGGCATCTTTTAATTTCCTTGCTAGTTACTATTGTATTAGGCTCAGATTTTATTATTGTTTTCTGTGGAGGATTCAGTCTTGTTTGACCTTTTCCCATCATCATTAGAAGCAGAACTTCTCCCATGAAATTTTAAAAATATTGCCTTTTCCCATAAAAAGGTGTTTTAAAACTAAAAAAGTTACGTTTGTTTGTTTGGTATACAAAATCTATTATATATCTTGAGCTAATGAAATGTTTAGAACCAGAGCATTAAAAAGAGAGGCTGTCTCATGTTAAGAATAATCATGAATTTTTTTTTTTTAAGACCAGGATGGTCAGAAAAATTATTTTTATCAAAAAAATAAATAAAAGTTTCCCCTCACCACCCCAAATCTTTATCAGTTTATTGTTAATTATAACTCAGTGGTCTGATTATATATTTGACGCTCTCACTGAAGTCCTGGCATTATTGAACAATGACAAATTGATGTCAATGAAATCTAGAAAGAAAGATTGCTGTGTAATACATGAACATGATCCCTTTTTCCTTTCACCATGTTAATATGCTGTCTTATTTAATCATATTAATTCAGTTTGGCAAGCATTATATATCTATTTGTACACCCCAACTATGGATTTCCCCAGGGGCTCAAGTAGTAAGAAATTTGCCTGCCAGTGCCGCAGACACAGGTTCCATCTTTGGTTTGGGAAGATCCCACATGCAACTAAGCCTGTGCACCAGGACTTCTGAGCCTGTGCTCTAAGAGCCCGGGAGTTGCGACGACTGAGCCCATGTGCCACAACTGCTGGAGCCTGTGCACCTAGAGCCTGAGCTCTGCAACAAGAGAAGCCACCACAATGAGAAGCCCATGCACTGCAACTAAAGAGGAGCTCCTGCTCACCACAACTAGAGAAAACCTTAAGAGCAATGAAGACCCAGCACAGCCAAAAATAAATAAATAAAATTATGTAAAAAGAAATGATGCAAATTTGCATTAGTGTTCATTACAGCTGTTCAGTTAAGTTCAGTCGCTCAGTTGTGTCCGACTCTTTGTGACCCCATGAATCGCAGCATGCCAGGCCTCCCTGTCCATCACCAACTCCCGGAGTTCACTCAGACTCACGTCCATCGAGTCAGTGATGCCATCCAGCCATCTCATCCTCTGTCGTCCCCTTCTCCTCCTGCCCCCAATCCCTCCCAGCATCAGAGTCTTTTCCAATGAGTCAGCTCTTCGCATGAGGTGGCCAAAGTACTGGAGTTTTAGCATTAGCATCATTCCTTCCAAAGAAATCCCAGGGCTGATCTCCTTCAGAATGGACTGGTTGGATCTCCTTGCAGTCCAAGTTATATATAAAAAAATCTGAGTGCCAAAGAATTGATGCTTTTGAACTGTGGTGTTGGAGAAGACTCTTGAGAGTCCCTTGGACCGCAAGGAGATCAAACCAGTCAATCCTAAAGGAAATTGACCCTGAATATTCATTGGAAGGACTGATGCTGAAGCTGAAGCTCCAGTACTTTGGCCAACTGATGCAAAGAATGGACTCATTGGAAAAGACCCTAATTCTGGGAAAGACTGAAAGCAGGAGAAGGGAATGACAGAGGATAAGATGGTTGGATGGCATCACCAACTCGATGGACATGAGTTTGAACAAGCTCTGAGAGTTGGTGATGGACAGGGAGACCTGGCAGCTTGCAGTCCATGGGATCACAAAGAGTCGGATGTGACTGAGCAATTGAACTGAAGTGATAATGTTAAAAAACAAGAAACAAACAAACAATAAAAAACAAACTTATTGCCCAACAACAGGGAAATTGTAAATCAAAGAATTTAAAGTGCTTTAGGGAGCTATTAAAATTATATTTTCAAATGTTTTTTAGTGCTTATAAGGAAAGAATATATTATAATAGAAAGCCATAATGGCAGAATGAGATAATTTAGAATATGATCTCACCTCTGTAACAAATTGTACAGAAAAAAAAAAATGAGGAAACATTTATTAAAATAATAATTAGCTCTAAGAAACTTTTGAAATTCACTTATTCAAAAAGTATTTTTAGAATAATTTATGCAGAAATTTTTATTCTATTATTATCTCTATGATTTCTGTATTTTTATATATGTTAAAATAAGCAACTCAGAGATGCATTACATTTAGATTGAAATTCTAATGACCTTACTTAAATCCTTATTATCTTCCAAACATCATTCTAAGGTGCTTTCAGGTACACAGTCTCAATCAGTGTGTCCTTTATGAAATTAGTTGTCGGGTCTATTTGCTCCACAAGAATATTTTCCTTCTAAAGGAGCCATAAATCTGTTGATTGACAGAATGATTCATATGTTCATTTGTCTAGTCACCACCTATAAGATGTTGAAGGAATTAGAAAATAACCCCTGAAGAAATTTCCCAAAATTGGAAAGGTAAGAAAGCTTTTAAATTATCATAGGTCAGTGAACAGATTTTTGCTGTGATTAAAAGATGTTAATTATTTTTCACTCTAAGTAAATAGTTACATGAATGTTAGCAATTTTGTCAGAGTTACTGTGGGTAAAGAGATTATGCACAGTAGCATTCAGTTGCAATCATAAAATTCATTTATTGTGTAAATGGTCTTTCTGCAAGATTTTAGAATTATTATATTGTGTTATTAATGTTTAAATGTATTATTAATGCATATATACATTATATATGTTAAATATATTCAGAGTTAATTTATTTTCTACACACAAAGTTAAAAGACACTTGTTCCTTGGAAGAAAAGCTATGACAAACCTAGACAGTGTTTTAAAAAGCAGAGACATTACTTTGCTGACAAAAGTCCATCTAGTCAAAGCTATAGTTCTGTTAGTCATGTATGGATGTGAGAGTTGGACCATAAAGAAGGCTGAATGCCAGAGAAGTGATGCTTTCAAATTATGGTGCTGAAGAAGACTCTTGACAGTCCCTTGGACTGCAAGAAGACCAAACCAGTCAATCCTAAAGGAAATCAAATCTGAATATTCATTGGAAGGACTGTTGCTGAAGCTGGAACTCCAATATTTTGGCCACCTGACGCAAAGAGCCGACTCATTAGAAAATACGTTGATGCTGGGAAAGGTTGAGGGGCAGGAAAGAAGTGGGCAACAGAGGATGAAATGATTGGATGACATCACCAAATCAATGGACATGAGTTTGAGCAAACTCTGGAAGAAAGTGAAGAACATGGAAGTCTGGCCTGCTGCAGTCCATGATGTCGCAAAGAGTTGGACACGACTTAGTGACTGAACAACAACACCACGTTTACTTAGGAATAATTTTCATTCCACTTGCTGGCTCAAAGGGAACAAAAGGTTACAAAGTTGTCTGACTAAAGGATATTCTGGTCAGATTTTATGGCTTGCACACCCTGAAATTTCAGATCGTGAGAGGACGTTATTTGGGGAGGCAGTGCATCCAAACCTCCAAGGAGACTGCTGTGGCCAGCTCTCACAAGAAAGAGCTGTAGGCAAAGGTTTCCAGCTTGAAACCTCCAATGGGATTGTTAACAGCAACTGTGGGATGTTTCTATGATGTCACAAAGCAGGCACCTCTGTGTTGCAATAGCCTGGGGTAGTTTTTGAGCAGGCCAGAGGGGAGGCACTGTACGTGTCTTATTTTTCCCACATAATGCAAAGCAAGAAAGTGACAAATGCTGCCTGTCCAAATAACTTAATGTGCATTATATCTGCCATTTATTGAATGCCAAAGACCATTCTTAGTGATTCACACACAACAGTTCACTTACTTGTAACTAAACCATATAGGATAGGTACTATTACACAGGAAAAGGAACTTTTTTCTTTTCTTTTTTTTTTTTTTTTTAGCAAATGAAGAAACTGGGGCTTTGAAAAGTTACTTGACCTAGATCATATAGTTACTAAATGTCTGAGCTCATATTTGTGCTCTGAATCCAAGGGGTTCATCATAAAAAATGAACAATTTTTACACTGTAACTGAATAAATAAATTTTTTTCAAGCTGGTCTCATGGTGGCTTTTTTTTTTTTAAAGTTCTGGTGTGTTTTTAAAATATATATTCTTGGGATTTTCCTGTCAGTCCAGTGGTTAAGAGTCCATGCTCCCAATGCAGGGGGGCACAGGTTGGATCCCTGATTGGGGAACTTAACATCTCGCATGCCACTCAGCAAGGCTTAAAAATATATGTTTGTTTTTGGAAGTTGAAGGCACAGGGATACTCTATTAAGTGTGCATGCTAAGTTGCTTTAGTTGTGTCCGACTCTTCACAACGCTATGGACTGAAGTCCGCCAGGCTCCTCTGTCCATGGGGCTCTCTAGACAAAGAATACTAGAGTGGGTTGCTATGCCCTCCTCCAGGAAATCTTCACAACCCAGGGGTCGAACCCACATCTCTGTCTCCAGCATTGGCAGGCAGGTTCTTTACCACTGGCGCCACAAGCTATTAAAATATCTTAAACTAATTCCCAATACCACTCTCCTTGCATTGATGCCAGAGATTTGGGAATTCTGTCCTTCTAGCTAAACAAAAGTTATGACCTACCTAGACAACATATTAAAAAGCAGAGACATTACTTTGCCAGCAAAGGTCCATCTAGTCAAAGCTATGGTTTTTCCAGTAGTCATGTATGCATGTGAGAGTTGGACCATAAAAAAAGCTGAGCACCAAAGAATTGATGCTTTTGAACTGTGGTGTTGGAGAAGACTCTTGAGAGTCTCTTGGACTGCAAGGAGATCCAACCAATCCATCCTAAAGGAGATCAGTCCTGAGTGTTCATTGGAAGGACAGATGCTGAAACTGAAACTCCACTACTTCGGCCACCTGATGCGAAGAGCTGACTCATTTGAAAAGACCCTGATGCTGGGAAAGATTGAAGGTGGGAGGAGAAGGGAACGGCAGAGGATGAGATGGTTGGATGGCATCACTGACTCAATGTACATGAGTTGGAATAAACTCTGGGAGTTGGTGATGTACAGGAAGGCCTGGTGTGCTGCAGTCTATGGGGTCACAGAGTCCGTCCGACACGATTGGGAGACTGAACTGAACTGAGCTGCATTTTCAATGCTTACCACTAGAGGGAGAGATCAGACCATGGAGAGCAGCAGCAAGTCCACTGAGGAATTCCTTGGTCACCTCCTGCATTGGCAGCTGAAGTAGCCTGAGCAAGAAACTGGGGGGCCCTTTGTTAATAAAAACAGATGTCTTCTTGTTATCTGCAAGAGATGATTTTGCAATTCCAGTAAAGAGAAGAGCCAAGTTGTGGAGCCTTGACGTAAGAGAGGCTAATATGCTTAGTATTCTAGATTTGATCTTCTGCACTGTTGAAATTTTAGACTAGACAATTCTTCATTCTTAGGGGTTGTCCTGTGCATCATAAGATGCTTCGCAGCATCCCTGGCCTCTTCCTGCTGTTGTTTAGTCGCTAAGTCATTTCCGACTCTTTTGCGACCCCATGGACTGTAGCTCACCAGTCTCCTCTGTTCAAGGGATTTGCCAGGCATTTATTATTTCCTTCTCCAGGGGATCATCCTGACCCAGGGATTGAACTTGTGTCTCCTGCACTGCATGTAGATTCTTTACTGCTGAGTCACCAGGGAAACCCCAGCCTCTACCTACTGCTGCTGCTACTACTGCTGCTAAGTCGAGTCAGTCGTGTCCGACTCTGTGCGACCCCATAGATGGCAGCCCACCAGGCTCCCCCGTCCCTGGGATTCTCTAGGCAAGAACACTGGAGTGGGTTGCCATTTCCTCCTCCAATGCATGAAAGTGAAAAGTCAAAGTAAAGTTGCTCAGTCGTGTCCGACTCTTAGCGACCCCATGGACTCCGTCCATGGGATTTTCCAGGCAAGAGTACTAGAGTGGGGTGCCATTGCCCTCTACCTACTAGACATCAGTAGCACTCTTTTCCCAACTGTGAAAATCAAAAATGTACAGACATTGCTGGACGTCCCTGGGGCAAAATTGCCCCTAACTGAGAACCACTGTCTTAGAGATCCAAACTTTCCTGAAGACTTGAGTCCTCAAAGATAAATAAAATATTTCTTTCCCCTGGTGACTGGGAAATCTGGGCTGCTTCTTGGTTTGGGTTCCTCAATTCAAGGCTATGCATGGAAAAATGAGGTTAGTCCCTGTTTATAAAAGACATATGGATAAAGGACAGCACATATTGTAACACCCATCAAAGTGGCTAAGAATGCAAGAAACAGTTTGAAACTTTGCAATTAGGGAGAAAAGAGTAAGAGTTGAATCCAGAGGGGTTACAGAGATGATGTTAGGCAAGAAGGAGTTATCAGATTCAAGAAGCAAAGCCCAAGCAAGCAACAACAAAAAGGAGGCAAAGCATTCCACAAGGGAGAACTCTTAAGAGACATCTGTGTGCACAGTAGAGGACTAAGAGTTCTTTGAAGAAATTCAAATGCTTGTCCTACAAGCTTGCTTTTCCAGTATTTTCTGTCTCACTTGCTAGTACTATTCTCCAGGGATAGAAGCCCTGGAGTCATCTTTTGCAGTCTCTCTCTTTCAGGAAGGAAGTAATTTAAATAGGACTTTGCCTATCTATTAGACACATTCTTGATGCACAGGACCTAGCTTATATTGAGAGTTGTAGTGAACACTCTGCACATCCCAGTAGGCTGGCAATAATTTCCTTACTTGCAGCATGAAAGTGAAAGTCACTTAGTCATGTCCGACTCTTTGTGACCTCATGGACTGTACAGTCCATGGAATTCTCCAGTCCAAAAATAACCCAAAAAGTTTAGTCAAGAGGAAAAATACATTACGCAAGAGGAAGCACCAAACTTGTAGAGCAAATGAATCCAAAGCCCCATGTGTTATATGGAGGTTTGTAAACTGTCAAGAGCTCTGTTTTTATCAAAAGTACTATCCATGGGTCCTGGGTCTTGACATCAACAGGCCAGTTATTGTTTCTCCTGGTAGGCTCAGGTCCTCCCTTTGGTGGACAGCTATCCATTCAGTTCTCCCTTTGCAGAAAGGATAGCTTAGACTTAAAGGAATTTAATCCTAGGATGGTGCCTGTGCTTGCCTAGATTACTTTTGTTAGATGAAGTACCCATCTACAGGGGCTCAGAATGTTAACTACTAACAAATAAAAAAATCTGCCCCCCCCCCCCACCCTTCTGAGAACACTCCTCCAACAAGTCATTTGAACAGGAATCTCCATTTCTGGCTCTTCTAGAGAACATGATCTAAGGTTCATTGATTGCATACTCAGAGCTATCAAGACCACATGTCGCATTGATATCTTTCCCACATTTTTCAGAAAAATAAAGAATGTCCCAGCATCCTAATCACAGATAACTCTTCTTTTTTGGCTGCACCATGATCTTAATTCCCTGGCCAGGGATGAAACCCATGCCCCCTACAGTGGAAGCGTGGAGTCTTAACCACTGGACTGCCAAGAAGTCCCACAGATAAGTATTGTCCAGTTGTTTTGAAGTCACCACCCTCATCTTATTTTAAACTTTTATTTAAATTCAGTGTTATCAATAAGTCCTTGGGAGAAAGCAATGTAATAGAAAGACCTCAGGACTGGTATTTGTAGAATGGTAGAATATGACAGCTGGACAGGATCTTAGAAATCATCTAGCTGAGCTTTTTACTTTACAAATGAATTGCCTGTGGCCCAAAGACATGATCTTCTCAGGGCGATACAGTTAGTGAGTGGCAAAGCGGGAACAGAACCAGGTTAACCAGGTTTCCAATCTTCCATTGCAGTGCTCTCTCCACACATCTCTGTTTCTTGTTAGTGACTTTGCTTACATGAAGGAATCTCAAAAAGTGGGTGCTATGCAGGCAAAGTGGAATAAATATCTTTTAAGCACTCAACATCCAAAAAATATCATTTGAATAAATTTAAGAACAATATGACTATAGGATGCCTACTATAATACATAGATCTTTACTTTTTATTCTTCTATAAAAATTAACTGAATTTCCTTGCCAAGGGTAAATACATTAATAAGACAAGATCCCATCTTCAGGAGGTATTGGGTCTAATGTTATAGGCAAGCTGTGGAACCAGAGAGAAGTGGTAATTTAATCTCACCTGGCATCACCTGGGAACGGTTCCCAGAGGTAACATTTGAGATAATTCTGGAAGAGTGAGTAGAATTTTGATAGGTAGAGAAGAGAGACCAAAAGTACAGAGACTGGAAAGTCTGGGGCTTGGAAAGCCTTCCTGCATGGCTGATGTAGGTACATCTCAAGAAGAGAGTCCCGGAGCTTGACAGTTTGGAAGCAACTGCCATGAAGTCTCTGGGATACTGGAGATTTTGTCGCTTGATTATAATGCCTCTCCATCCCAATTTTCTTTTTTTCTTTTAAATTTATTTTATTTTTAAACTTTACATAATTGTATTAGTTTTGCCAAATATCAAAATGAATCCGCCACAGGTATACATGTGTTCCCCATCCTGAACCCTCCTCCCTCCTCCCTCCCCATTCCATCCCTCTGGGTCGTCCCAGTGCACCAGCCCCAAGCATCCAGTATCGTGCATCGAACCTGGACTGGCAACTCGTTTCATACATGATATTTTACATGTTTCAATGCGATTCTCCCAAATCTTCCCACCCTCTCCCTCTCTCACAGAGTCCATAAGAGTGTTCTATACATCAGTGTCTCTTTTGCTGTCTCGTACACAGGGTTATTGTTACCATCGTTCTAAATTCCATATATATGCGTTAGTATACTGTATTGGTGTTTTTCTTTCTGGCTTACTTCATTCTGTATAATAGGCTCCAATCCAATTTTCATCTCCCCATAAATTGTTCTAGTCTTCTTTCGTTCTCATAGGATATGGCACCATGCTGAATGCCTTGTAATATACACTTAAATTAGAGAAGGGAAAAAGGAGAAGAAACTGGTACCTATCATCTTCTCTCTCTTGAAAACCTTTTTATTTTGTATTAGAGTATAGCCAGTTAACAATGTGGTAATATTTGCAGATGCACAGGAGAGTGACTCAGTCATACATACATACACTTACCCATCTCTAAACTCCCCTCCCACCTGCTGCTGTCATCTTGATCTCCTTTCTTAGGTGTTAGTGAAGAGAAATGAGACCAAATCAGGAGATAAAACTGTTGCTTCGACAAAAAGGCTAAACTGTCAGTTCCTTAATTAATGAAGAAAAGAAACTGACATAGTGACCTTGTACGATTACTATTAATTATTGCTATCGCTACTAAGTATGTAAGCACTTTGTGCTCAGATGCTCAGTCATGTCTGACTTTTGTGATCCTGTGGACTGTAGCCTGCCAGGCTCCTCTGTTCCTGGATTTCCCAGGCAAGAATACTGGAGTCGTTTGCCATTTTCTCCTCCAGGGAACCCAGGGATAGAACCTGTGTCTCTTGCATCTCCTTCAGCTACAGGAGGAGCCTTTACCAGTAGCGCCCCCTGGGAAACCCCACGTAAGCACCTTGCTGCTGCTGCTGCTGCTAAGTCGCTTCAGTCCTGTCTGACTCTGTGCGACCCCATAGACGGCAGCCTACCAGGCTTCCCGTCCCTGGGATTCTCCAGGCAAGAACACTGGAGTGGGTTGCCATTTCCTTCTCCAATGCATGAAAGTGAAAAGTGAAAGTGAAGTCGCTCAGTTGTGTCTGACTCTAGTGACCCCATGGGCTGCAGTCCACCAGGCTCCTCCGTCCATGGGATTTTTCTAGGCAAAAGTACTGGAGTGGGGTGCCATTGCCTTCTCCGGTAAGCACCTTAGAATTGCCTTATTTAATTCTCACAAATCACTCCAAGAGATATGTGACCATAATTATCTCAGGTATAAAAATAAGAAACCTCAGGTATAGGAATCCAGTCACGTGTCCAAGGTCACAGAACTACCTTGACATGGAGCACTCTGAACAGTTTCATCTTTGACAGTAGGCTTCCCAGGAAGCGGCTGCTGAGAGTTAAGTGCTGGAATCCTGAGGGTTCCTTTTCTTCCTTCCTACCTTTCTTGCTTCCTTTCTTTCTTTTTAAAATTTTTGGCTGTGCTGGGTCTTCATTGCTGCACACAGGCTTTTTCTAGTTGCAACCAGAGGGGTCTACTCTTCATTGTGGTGCATGGGCTTCTCATTGCCATGGCTTGGCTTTTGTTTTTGTAGAGAACAGACTCTAGGGTACTGGCTTCAAAAGTTGCAACTCTCAGGCTTAATTGATCCAAGACATGTGGAATCTTCCCTGACAAGTGATTGAACTCTTGTCCCCTGCATCGGCAAGCAGATTCTTATCCACTGTATCATCAGGGAAGTCCCTTTCTTTCTTCTTCTTCTTTTTTAACTGAAGCATGTAGCTCAAATGGTAAAGAATCTGCCTGTGATGCAGGAGACCAGGTTTCAACCCCTGGGTTGGGAAGATCCTCTGGAGAAGGTAATGGCAACTCACTCCAGTATTCTTACCTGGAGAATTTGATGGACAGAGAAGCCTGGCGAGCTACAGTTCATGGGGTCGCAAAGAGTTGGACACGACTGAGCAACTGACTAACAGACACACACACAGACATAGTGGATTTGTAATGTGTTAGTTTCAGGCATACAGCACAGTGATTCACTTACACAAACACATGCACACATACACACACACAAAGTTTTTCTCAGATTCTTTTCCCTTATAGGTTATTACAAAATATCGAGTATAGTTCCCTGTGCTATGAAGTAGATCTTTGTTGGTTACCCACTTTATATATAGTAGTGTGTATATGTTAATCCCAACCTTCTCATTTATCCCTCCATTCTTCACCTTTGGTAACTATAAATTTGTTTTCTATGTCTGTGTGTCCATTTCTGTCATGTACATAAGTTCACTTGTATCTTTTCTTTTTTCTTTTTAGATTCCACATATGAGCCATACATATATGATTTCCTCCGTCTGGCTTATTTCACTTAGTATGATAATCTCTAGATCCATCCATGTTACGGGAGTATTACCAAACACAAGCTCAGTTCATGTGCCAAATGTACAGTGAGACGAAACAACCAAAACATCAGAGTTTGGAGCAAAGAAAGGTTTATTACAGGGACAAGCAGGGAGAACAGGTGGCTCATGCTCAAAACTCCCAAACTCCCCAGTGGTTCAGGGGGAGAAGAAGTTTTTTTGTTGTTGTTGTTGTGCTGGGCCTTTCATTGCTGTTCTCCAACGGGAGTGGTTGGGGGGAGGGATGCTCTTGAACTGTGATATGTGGGCCGATTGCGGTGGCTTCTCTTGTTGCAGAGCACAGGCTCTAGGTGCACAGGCTTCAGTAGTTGAGGCAAACAGACTCAATAGTTTCGGCCCGTGGGCTCTAGAGCTTGGACTCAATAGTTGTAGCACATGAACTTAATTGCTTTGTGGCATGTGGAATCTTCCTGGACTGGGGATCGAACCCATGTCTCCCGTGCCCCAGGAATGCTGTGCTCAGCCTGAAGCTACCATTCTCCACCTGGATGGGGGCCTTAGTTCCTACAGAAGAACTCAAAGATATTGTAACACATATTTCCTGTTACATATATTCCTGTATTTCTTGGGCTCTAATATTACTGCAGATGCTGACTGCAGCCATGAAATAAAATGACACTTGCTCCTTGGAAGAAAAGCTATGACCAATCTAGACAGCCTGCTAAAAAGCAGAGACATTACTTTGCCGACAAAGGTCCATCTAGTCAAAGCTATGGTTTTTCCAGTAGTCATGCATGGATGTGAGAGTTGGACTATAAAGAAAGCTGAGCACTGAAGAATTGATGCTTTTGAACTGTGGTGTTGGAGAAGACTCTTAAGAGACGCTTGGACTGCAAGGAGATCAAACCAGTCAATCCTAAAGGAAATCAATCCTGAATATTTGTTGGAAGGATTGATATGAAGTTGAAGCTCCGATACTTTGGCCATACTTTCTGATTTCAAGAACTGACTCATTAGAAAAGACCCTGATGCTGGGAAAGATTGAAGGCAGGAGGAGAAGGGAACGACAGATGATGAGATGGGTTGATGGCATCAGTGACTCAATGGACATGAGTTTGAGCAAGCTCCGGGAGTTGGACAGTGAAATCTTGTGTGCTGCAGTCCATAAAGAGTCAGACACAACTGAGTGACTCAAGTGACTGACTGATATTCCTTGAGGAGGAAGCAAGATCCTGCCCCAAGCTTGCACTATTATTCTTGATGGCTCCTCCTTTCTTTCTGCATTCCCTCCCTTCCCTGATTAGAAACCATTTCAACCTGCCTTTTGGAACTCAGGGAAGGTCAAGCAGGCTAAATGAAGCCTATTTCCTACAAACAAGGAATGGGGGATACACAAAGATGTTTGTGCCTGGGAGCCCCACAGGGTCCTGAGCAGTTTCACGGCTTCTCTTTGTAAAAGAAAGCATGGGGAGCAGGGAGAGGAAGAGAGAAAAGCTAGATAGAAAAAGAAATGGAGATAAGAAGGAGAGAAACATTAAAAAGGGGCCCTGTTACCTCACCACCAAGCAGAAGAAGTCATGTACCCTGCAGTCTTCACCCCACATCTTGCCTATAAAAACCTCCCCTCAAACCATCGGGAAATTCAGGGGTTTTGAGCATAACCCACTTGTTCTCCTTTCTTGGTCCTCGTGATAAACCTTATTCTGCTCCAAACTCTAATGTTTTGATTTATTTGGCCTCACTGTGTATTGGACGGGATTCCCAGGTGGCTCAGTGGTAAACAATCCACCTGCCAAGCAGGAGATGCAGGTTTGATCCTTGGGTCAGGAAGATCCATTAGCAGAGGAAATGTCAACTCCAGAATTCTTGTCTGGAAAATCCCATGGACAGAGGAGCCTGGCGGGCTATAGTCCATAGAGTTTCAAAGGGTCAGACATGACTGAGCAACTGAGCATACACAAGCACATGTATCAGATACATTAACTTATGTTCAGTAACAAAGATAGTAAAGATATGCTTTAAAAGCATTGGGTTAATTATAAATTATTATTCTACCAAGGTATACAAATATACAAATGTTACATCTCTCAATACATAATGAAAAAAGAAACTCTGAAGAACACACTTCACAGTTTATTTTGATCTTTGTTTTACATAGACTTAAATTATAAAGTAAAACTCAAGACTGCCCTGTCAGTCCAGTGGTTAAGACTCCAAATTTCCACTGCAGAGGGCACAGGTTGAATCCCTGATTGGGGTGGTATGATCCCATATACTGCAAAATAGCTAAAAAAAAAAAAAAGATTATAAAGTAAAACTAAACAAAAAGATGACCTTCAAAGGAATGATCACAACCTTTGGTAACAGTGTAAACAACTTTTAAGAATTCATCATCTAAAATGATGCAAGAATATTCTTGATAAAATATTTACATTTCAAATCTATTAAAATTCTTTATTTATCTGAAAGTAATATATTGAATTATTTTGAAATTCTCTCATCCATATGTATAATAATAATAATAAATTACTTCCAAAAACACATTATGTTTTCCCCTGTGGATTAGCATTGGTAAGTTAAACTTGGGTTGGGAATGAAATGGGAAATATTAGATTTCAGACAGAGGAAATTTTCTGCCCACACAGAGTGGATAAACACACATTACATTATTTACATATATTGTGTTTCTTCTCTCTCTAACTTGGGAAAACAAAGGCTATAAACTGTCTTTACTCTGTTAACAGGGAGTCTTCATTCAGTGAGCCTTACAGAGCATCAGGTGTTTTTCTCCTTGGGTCCTTAGACTGAAACTTATTTGTGCCATGTCACATCCGTTCATATTAATCACACTGCATTATTTTCTTTACAATGTGTTCTTCAAGATGATATGATTGATGTAACTCAATGTGATGGATCAAAAAGGTCTATCAGACATTACAGAAAATTTTAGAATCTCAGGTCTATAGGCCATGGAAGCTCTGTCTGAATAATTTGGTATGGAGTGAAATTTAGGAGGACAATATAGTTCACCAGATTAAGAATTTTTGACAGTGATTCTTGACAAACTACTTTCTGGTGATGAAGAAAAATTATGAATAATTTGCTAGGTCAGAGTTAAGGTTAGGGAGTCACTTGTCCTGTTGGAAATCAGATTAATTTGGGAAGGAATACAAGTGGAAAGGAATTTTCAGTTGGAAGACTCAGCTTTGAATTCCTGCTCCTTATGTTACAGTTACACGACCTTAGAGAAATAACTTTAATTCTTTGAACCACAGTTCCTTGTCTGTATCATCTGTCACACAGATCATTGTGAGAATATTAAGGAAAGAATATACCTAACAGGTTATAAACTACAAAGTATTAATAACAAGACCCTACAGCTTTGTTGACAGCTTGCACTGAATAGGAATCAAATCACTTGAAAGTACACAGAGAGAATAATGGTTAAAATAATTAGCTTTTTCTTCTTTTTTGCAATTAAAATTTTTTTCATTTATTTTTGGCTCTGCTAGGTCTTCGTTGCTGCATTTGAGCTTTCTCTAGTTGTAGTGCATGAGTTTCTCACTGTGGTGGCTTCTCTTATTGCAGAGCATGGGCAGGGGTCATGGGCTTCAATAGTTGTGGTGCGTAAGCTCAGTAGTTGAGTTTCTGGGCTCAGTAGTTGTGGCTATGGGCTTAGTTGCTCTGTGGCATGTGGCATATTTTTGGACCAGGGATCAACCTAGTGCTCCTTGTATTTGCAGGTGGATTTTTAGCCACCAGACCACCAGGGAAGTCCTCCCCCGTTATTAACATCTTTCCATTAGTATGGTGCATTTATTAGAATTAATAAAACAGTATTGACATATTACTATTTAAAAAGTCTATGCTGTACTATGCTTAGTCACTCAGTCCTGTCCGACTCTTTGTGACCCCAAGGACTGTAGCCTGCTAGGCTCCTCTGTCCGTGGGGATTCTCCAGGCAAGAATACTGGAGTGGGGTGCCATGCCCTCCTCCAGAGGATGTTACCAACCCAGAGCTTTAACCCAGGTCTCCTGCATTGCAGGCAGATTTTTACTAGCTAAAAGCCTATACATACATGTAAAATCTTCATTCAAATTTTCTTTGTTTTTACCAAATTTCACTCTATTGTTCCAGGGTCTCACTCAGGATACCACATTATATTTAGTTGTTAGATTTAATTAAGCTCTTCTTGGCTGTGGCATTTTCTCAGACTTGCTTTTGAGGACGGCACTTTTAAAGAGTATTGTTTAGGTATTTTGTAGAATGTTCCTCAATTATGGCCTCTCTCATATTTTTCTCACTATTAGACAGACGGATATGTAGTTTTTGAGAGGAAGACCACAGAGTTAAAGTGCTGTTTTCATAACAGCGTATCAAGAGTACATACCGTCAACATGACAAACTATGGATGTTGACTTGATTACCCAGCTGAGTCAGTGTCTACCAGGTTTCTACACAGTAAAGTCACTCTTTTCTTTCTCTTTCCACACTATAATTTTTGGAAGCATGTCACTATGCACAGTCACACTTGAGTGGCAGTCATGTTCTCCCTCCTTGAGAGTAGAGGATCTATATGAATTATTTGGAATTCTGCCGGAGAGATTTGTGTTTTGTCTGCCACTTATTTATTTATTCAATCATTAATTTATATTATTATGAACTCACAAGCATTTATTTATTTTACATTGGATTATAATCCGTTATTTTATGTTGTTGTTCAAATTGTGTCAGTTTTAACCATTAGGATCTCTTATAGTTGGCTTCTGTGTTCCTTTGACATACCCCCATTATTGCAGATTTTTGTTTCATTTTGAGCACTTCCTTACTTTCTGACACTACAAGAAATCCACTCCATGTTGTATATTGCCTGAGCCAGTCCTAGAATTAGCCATTTATCCAACAATCTGTTGTTACTTTGACTGGAGAATGGTCTTAGAAACCAGATCTGAGCACTGGTTGTGCTCTTTACTTTTGAGGTGTCATTGCCTCTAGGCCTTCTAAGCTGATAGAGCAAGGAAATATCTGTGTGTATATTAACCTGTAAATAGACACATATCTATAAATATTTGCCTGGAGAATCCCATGGACGGAGGAACCTGATGGGCTACAGTCCATGGAGTCACAAAGAGTTGGACACGACTGAGCAACAGAGCACACACGCGCGCGCACACACACACACACACACACACACACACAAATATTTCTGTATGTAACCATCTGTCTATATTAAGCTTAAGCTAAACATGAGTTCATACTGGTATCTCCAACTTTATAATCCACTACCACATGGCTCATTCTGGCCTCCTCTACTTGTTTATCTGTAAAGTCTCATTCCTACAGTGAGACACCTGGCTCCTACCACCTGCCATCTATTTACTTAAATTTTCAATTCCAACATACATACATGAATAGCAGTATTAAAATTGTCACCCTAAACCATTGTGGAGAAAAAAATATTACCACCTAAAGTGCTTCCCTTGTAGCTCAGTCGGTAAAGAATTTGCCTGCAGTGCAGGGGACTTGGGTTCCATCCCTGGGTTGGGACGATCCCCTGGAGAAGGAAATGGCAACCCACTCCAGTATCCTTGCCTAGAAAATCTCATGGACAGAAGAGCCTGGTGGGCTGTAGTCCATGGGGTCGCAAAGAGTTGGGCATGACTGAGTGACTAACACTTACTTACTTTAAGTACTTATGCAGTTTTTGTGGGTTTTTTTTTTTTTTTTTTTTTTTTTGCCTTTAGTCTTAAAAATTCCACACACTTCCAAAGTTATCAGGTTAGCACATTTTCCCCTCATCCACTATATTTGTTTCAAAAAATTTTTAATATTTGTTTGTCACCTTATTTCAGATCTGCATGTACATGGGATCAATATTTGAAGAAATTCAGTCAAAAATTGGGTGGCTTCTGTATAGTTCTTTGTTGCTGTTCAGTCGCTAAGCCATTTCTGACTCTTTGCAGCCCCACGGATGGCAGCACACCAGGCTTCCCTGTCCTTTACTGTCTTTTGGAGTTCTCAGATTCATGTCCATTGAGTCGGTGATGCTATCTAACCATCTTATCCTCTGCCACCCTCTTCTTTTGCCTTCAGTCTTTCCCAGCATCAGACAAAGTGGTTGTCTGAGAAGGCTTTACACATAACAGAGGAGAGAAGAGAAGCAAAAAACAAGGGAGAAAGGGACAAATATACCCGACTGAATTCAGAGTTCCAGAGAATAGCAAGGAGAGGTAAGAAGGCCTTGTTAAATGAAAAATGCAAAGTAAAGGAAACCAATAGAATGGAACAGACTAGAGATCTCTTCAAGAAAACTGGAGATAGCAAGGGAACATAGTTCTAGGGCTTGTCAAAAATAGAGATACTTCCCATTTGGGGTTAGTCTGCTTGTTGAAACTGCTAATCACAAAGAGAAAAATAGTAAGTCCTCAAGACATAAATGTCAGCCAAAAGTTTCATTGTCCCTTTATTCCATCTCAACCACAGTGACAAGCAATATCCAGATATCACCTGTACTGTCCTGCCCTCTGCTGGAAGTGGGATTCTTTAATTTTCCAGATGGTTTTGGAGTCCCAGAAGTAAGTGGTAGTGAATGGCAAACGACTTGCTGAATACGTACAGCAGAGTTTTCTACCAGCAGGACTGGGTTAATGTCAGAAGGAATTAAGGTGTTCCAACCCCTTTTATTACTTCCCTTAGGGAAAAAATTGAGGGCCCATGATTAGACCCACTCACAATCCTCACACCTCATTTGAGGGCAAGTTTCTTCTTATCCCTTCACAGAAACACAAAAAAACAAGACTGATACCTAAACCAAGCTGCTATGAGCTAAGGATTTACACACCACAAGAAATTCTCTCTCCCAGAGAATTTTCCGCAGAGGTAGCAGCGTATTTTTTAGGAAAGAATCTTGATACTTCTTTAAGTAAGAACAATAGACAAAAATCATGGCCCATCAATTTCACCTTTTCCCATGTGCAGGAAAAAACCATTACAAGGTGGCAGTGGATATTTCAAATTTCCCAAATGAGATTTTTTTGAGGTCCTCCTATAAGGCATTCACCTCTCTGCACCAATAAGATCACTCATACACACACACACACACAAATATCATAAAATATTTTCAGAATCAACTAAATATTCTTGTGAATGGACGCATCCTCACTTTGAGAAGTTTCTGGGTTTTAAATCCCTCATTTATAGAGTCCTGTGGAACAACACAAAAGGATGGTTTGGAACTCAGCCTAGTCTAAGTGATTCTGGGAAGACTCTTAGAATGCTAGTAATGCTCTCACCATTCTCAAAACAGTCCCTTAAGTACTATATTTTGAAGTGACTCAGGTGGTTGTTCTATGAGAAAGTCGTTTTCTAGGCAATTTCCTATGGAAGTGGCAATTTTCTTTCAACTACAGAGGTGATCCTGTTAAAGCCTCAATATAGGTCATCCTCAGGAAAATTATCTATTGAGATGGTGAAGGAAATGTTTCTCCATAGCTACCCTGTCACGATTGTTACCATGGTGATCATTAGATATATTTGTTCAAAGATTGACCATTTTAGTGCCTTTCTCTGACTATTTCCACATTTCTGTTATATACATTACTTTTTAAGGTGACCCTGAATTTTAACTGATATGTCTGTGTCCCCTATTATGCCCCTAGAACAACAATAGATTCAACAATAGGATTTTTATCTATTAGTTTTACCAGTTACATATTGTATAAATGAAATAAATTACAGCATATAACATAATTATCAATCTCATTCAACAATATGATTTATCTCTATTAGTGTTGCCAAATGTATATACTGCTGCTGCTACTGCTGCTGCTGTTCAGTCGCCAAGTTGCTTCTGACTCTTTTATGACCTGCGCCCCCCGTAACCCACCAGGCTCCACTGTCCATGGCATTTTCCAGGCAAGAACACTGGAGTGGGTTGCCATTTCGTTCTCTAGGAGATCTTCCTGACCCAGGATCGAATGCACATCTCCTGCATTGCAGGTGGATTCTTTACTGCTGAGCCACTGGGGAAGCCCAAGGTATATATATGATATACATTAAATAATTTACAATATATAATTATTTATCTATCAATCTATTTATCATCACTCTCTGCAGACAGCCTCTATTCTTTAGTAACATACACGAGTAGAAATTATGTGTTCTTAGATGCCCTTAGTCAAATTTTCCCTTAATAAGTCTGAGACAACCTGACACATATACTTTTCCTTACTTAAAAGAAAATACGGGAAAAAGTGACTTTGCTACTTTTTTCTCAAATAAATTGCATGAAGATTGATGTGTGCATTACTCAGTAGTTGTAATAATGACAGGTCTATCCAGAAAGCAAGGTGAATAGATGGATTAGGTAGAACATAAACAGAATACAGTACAAAGATACTATTTGTATTATTGAGAATAAGATTGTTTTGAAATCCATACTGTGAAAATAGATCTCCCTATATATATGCTTTATTATTAATTATGAAATGTTATTATATGTTTTTCTATTTGGGTAAGTACCAGTAATATAATGTTTTATACTTTATAGATTAAATATAAGCCTTGATTAAAGAGACGGTATAATCTGGAAGACAGGCTCTGCAACCTGACTATGCTGCTGCTGCTAAGTCGCTTCAGTCATGTCCGACTCTGTGCGACCCCATAGACGGCAGCCCACCAGGCTCCCCCGTCCCTGGGATTCTCCAGGCAAGAACACTGGAGTGGGTTGCCATTTCCTTCTCCAATGCATGAAAGTGAAAAGTGAAAGTGAAGTCGCTCAGTCGTGTCTGACTCTTAGTGACCCCATGGACTGCAGCCCATCAGGCTCCTCCGTCCATGGGATTTTCCAGGCAAGAGTACTGGAGTGGGGTGCCATTGCCTTCTCCAATGCATGAAAGCGAAAAGTGAAAGTGAAGTCGCTCAGTCGTGTCTGACTCTTAGTGACCCCATGGACTGCAGCCCATCAGGCTCCTCCGTCCATGGGATTTTCCAGGCAAGAGTACTGGAGTGGGTTCCCATTGCCTTCTCCAATGCATGAAAGTGAAAAGTGGAAGTGAAGTCGCTCAGTCGTGTCTGACTCCTAGCGACCCCATGGACTGCAGCCTACCAGGCTCCTCCGTCCATGGGATTTTCCAGGCAAGAGTACTGGAGTGGTGTGCCATTGCCTTCTCCATAACCTGACTATATTGCTGCTTACTTTCCTCTTTGGAAACAGTTCTACATCATGGTGAGCATATCAAATTAATTACTGCATAGAATAAAACAGGCAAAAAATAAGCATTCAATAAATGTTAATTATGCAATATTTTGGTCTTATAATGCCACAACTTTAAAAAAAAAAAAAAGTATTTTAGCACTTCCCTGATGGTCCAGTGATTAAGACTCTGAGCTTCCAATGCAAAGTGTGGGTTCGATCCCTGGTTAGGGAATTAAAATCCCACATGTTGAGGGAGGCCAAATAAATAAACCCCTTGCTTCACTGAACCTTAAAAAAAAAGATAATCCAGAAAAATTTAATTATATTGGAATACAGCTGATTTGCGGTGTTGTGTTAGTTTCAGGTATACAGCAAAGTGATTCAGTTATGCATATACATATATTTATTCTTTTTAAGATTCATTTCTCATACAAGTCATCACAGAATATTGGGTAGAGTTCCCTGTGCTATACAGTAGGTCCTCATCTGTCATCTATCTTATATATTTTAGCGTGTGAGTGTTCATCCCAAGTTCCTGATTTATCCCTCCTGCCACGTTTCCCTATTGGTAACCGTAAGTTTGTTTTTAATATCTATAATTCTAGTCCTGTTTTGCAAATAAGTTCTTTTGTATCTTTTAAAAAATAGATTTCACATATGAGTTATATCATGTATTTGTTTTTCTCTGTCTGACTTATTTCACTTAGTATAATAATCTCCAGGTCCATCCATGTTGCTGCAAATGGCATTATTTTATTCTTTTTTATGGCTAAGTAATATTTCATTGTATATATATATATATGTATATATATATATATATATATATACAATGATTTCTTTATCCATTCTTCTTTTGATGGACATGTCTTGGCTGTTGTAAATAGTATTACAGTGAACCTTGGGGGTACATATATCCTTTTGAATTACAGTTTTCTCAAGAGTAGGATTGATGGATCATATGATAGTTCTGTTTTAAGTTCTTTAGGGAACCTCCTTACTGTTCTCCATAGTGATTGTACCAATTTACATTTCAACCAACAGTGTAGGAGGGTTCCCTTTTCTCCACATCTTCTCCAGCATTTATTGTCTGTAGACTTTTGGTGATGGCCATTCTGACCATTGTGAGGTGATACCTCACTGTAGTTTTGATTTGCATTTCTCTGATAATTAGTGATGTTGAGCATCTTTTCATGTGCTTTTTTTCCCCATCTGAATGCCTTCTTTGGAGAACTGTTTATTTACATTTTATGCTCATTTTTTGATTGGATTGTTCAAGTTTTTTTTTAATATAGAGGTGCATGAGCTCTTTGTATATTAATTCTTTGTCAGTTGCATCATTTACAAATATTTTCTCTCATTCTGTGGGTTTCCTAACTGTGCAGATGCTTTTAACTTTAATTAGGTCCCATTTGTTTATTTTTGCTTTTGTTTTCCTTACTCTAGGAGGTGCATCGAAAAAGATATTGCTTCATTTTATGTCAAAGAGTGTTCTGCCTATGTTTTCCCTCTAATAAGAATTTTATAGTGTCTGGAACAATCTGTTTTAATTTATGTGAATCATTAAATACTTGTAAACTAATACTTGCTACTAAATATACCAGTTTCTCAATCATCTGGGTTGTTATGTTATAGCTTACAACAAAACTTGGAAGAAATTGAAAAATAAGACTAATTTTCTTAGAAGTTATAGATCAAATATCTATCACCTCATGGAACAATAATCCTTAATCTATATTATCATCTGGATAAAGCTGGACCTCGTTCTCACTGTGAAATCAGCCTGAATATGGTGTCTAATTGGAAAACAAATATACAAATGAAAAACATAATACAACTTTCCTAAAAATTTAGAAAGCAATTTACCAATGTATTCCCCCAAAAGCCACCAAAGAAAAGTTTCAGTCATAATATACAACAAAATTCTTTGAGTCCTCTTTTTCACCTACCTTCTTAGAGTCCTGCGCCACATAGAAGAGCAAATCACCCTAAACTCTCATCCCCAGTGCTTCAAACATCCCCTAAAGTCATCCTGGATTGATCCTTATCTTGCTTGCCCTCCTTTTCTTTGTTTTTTTCTTTTTTTTCTGTAATTTTCTTTGGCAACTCTTTGTCATCTCCAATTTAAAGCAGTCCAACTGGCTCAACTGTCTTGAACTCTGTTCAGATTTTTTCTGGTACTCTGACTGCATAAGTCCCAGGAAATTAAGAGGCAAAAGAGAAATCTTTTTAGTGGGCAGGGAAAGAAAGAGGATATGAAAATATCTTACTATTTTTTTCTGAAGCAAATTGAGTTGTAATACAGGGGAGAAATCAGAATATATGATAATTAATATAGACGTGTGTGTGTGTGTGTGTGTGCACACGTGCTCAGTCGCTTCAGTCATGTCCGACTCTTTGTGACTCTATGAATTGTACTTTGCCAGGCTCCTGTGTCCATGGGATTCTCCAGGCAAGAATACTGGAGTGGTTTGCCATGCCTTCCTCCAGGGAATCTTTCTGACCCAGGGATTGAACCCACATCTCCTGTATCTCCTGCATTGTAGGTGGGTTCTTTATCCAACTGAGCCACCTGAGAAGCCCAATACAAACATATACTTATACAAATATGTATTATTTATCATTCAGCTATTACTCAATTATGTTTACTACTCAACTGCTAAAATAAATATAAAAAATAACTAATTACAAAATCATGACTTCTTTAGACATATGACAGGCTTACTAACACTTAGGCCTATTTTAACAAATAAAATGAAGAACAACTGATCCTAGTAAAAAAATAATGCTATTTTATATCTTAAAGTAGTTCCATAAGTATAAGCATGTGTTTTGGCTAGTGTCCTTTATTTCCGAAAGTTGACAAAAATAATGCTAAAATTCTGCTTTATCAGAATATTTAGTTGAGCTACCCTTTTGAATTGTTAAGCCATTTTTTGAATCTCTGATCATTTTTTCCCTTATTTTGTTTAAACAAAAGAACTTAATGCCTTATCAGTCAGATGATCTTTTAAATTCAATAAGAAAGAATTTATGCTAATTTGAAACATTCTTTTGGAACATAAATGAGAAAGGGAGGGTCAGAATAACAGTACTGACTAGTACCCAGTTCAGTAAATCTTACTTACTTTTTAGTTTCTCTGACTCAGCTTATTGCTGATATGTCATTTCATCATGAAAAAGTAGAATCAGGAATGTATAATTTGATATAATGTTATTACTAAGTGATAAAACATTTGATTGCTTTATACTACTGCCTAAACACATCCCAAAATAAGTTTTGAGATTAGTAATAAGTTTTGGTGTTTCCCTGGTGGCACAGTGGCAAAGAATCTGCCTGCCAATGCAGGAGACTCAAGAGACTTCAGTTCTATCCCTGGGGTGGGAAGATCCCCTGGAGGAGGAAATGGCAACCTACTCCAGTATTCTTGTCTGGGAAATCCCATGGACAGAGGATCCTGGCAAGCTACAGTCCATGGGGCCACAAAGAGTCGGGCATGACTGATGAGTGAGTGACTGAGAATGCAGGACTAAGTTTTGAGGTATTATGTTACAGACTGTGTGATCATTTGAAAAATGTTTGAGGTTTAAATGAAGATGAATCAATAGTTGAAAATATTCTTCATGTAAAAAAGCTAGGAATTTCATCCTAGGGATGAGAATGACACTTCTTTTGGTTCATATTTACAAGCAACTTATTGAGTAAAATATAGGTTTTTCTGAGCATTCCTTTGAATATTTACAAGAAAGTTATGAGCTATGTTGTTACTGTCTACCAAAAGGAAGCATTTTTCTGAAATACACCTAACTTCTAAAATAAAAATGATTACAACCAATAGCAAAAGTTTCTGAGCCTCAGTTTAGTGTCTGACTCTTTGCTATAAAATCACTTTTATATAAAACCTTACCAGCTAGGTAACAAATTATTTGTCTTGACTTTTTGCCTCAGACAACAGTTTAAGGTATATCTAAGGTGTAGACCTTTGGGAAAGAAAAATAAATCATTCAGTTCTTCCATGTATAATTTTTTGTCTCCATCACAACTGCATATTAACAGTTTTTCACAGTGAGTATAAGTAGTGTTTTATGCCTGTGATAAAATTAGCCCAGAAGACAAAACAAAACTATTGCTGTATGAGAGGATGAGTTCTTGTTTAAGTACTATTGTAAAATCTGAGCTATTTAGAGAAAATTCTGTCACCCTTAGCCAAGCTGTCAGATAATGCTTGAAGACTTATTCCACAGGGTTATTCTTTATTTCTGTTAGTTATGTTTAGTAACTTCTGAAGACATGTGCAGATTATAAAGTTGTATCATAAACTAGTCATTACCACAGAAATGACAGTACACTGTATACAAATCAATAGTGATTTTTTATGCCTTTCTTTTATTGGGTGCTTTTTACACCCATATGAAATTATTCTTCTGTAATATTTAAAGCAAAGGGAAGCAAAGAGTTCAACATAAGGTGAGTGAAGAGTGAAGTTGCTCAGTCGTGTCCGACTCTTTGCAACCCCATAGACTGTAGCCTACCAGGCTCCTCCATCCATGGGATTTTCCAGGCAAGAGTACTGGAGTGGGGTGCCATTTCCTTCTCCAACATAAGGTAGAGAGAGGCAATTGCAGGTCCTCAACTGCCTAGCCTAATTATGAGTTTTGTTTCTGCAGGAAACCAAACAGCAAACAGTAAGATGCTGAATTAATGGGCAGAATTTCGGTTGTCATTTATTGTTTACCCACAGTTCCCCTGAGCTGTCTGCTGTGTTCTGAAATGTGGAGAAGCTAATGGCAGGGTATTTTCTTCACCAGTATTCTAACCCTTCAAGTCTAGTATTACTGAGAAAGAAATCTCAAGCCCTAACAAATTTGCCTTGAGACAGCTCTGTCTTGATATCAGAAAGTACAGACCAGATTGTTGGTAGGCATGGGTTAATTAGCAAGCAAAAGGAAAAACATATAAAATCTGCTTTTTTTTTTTTTTTTTTTCTCATTGGTTCCAGATCACTAACTATTTGACAAGGTAGGGGCATTAGCAAAGATTTTATGAACTATTGTAACATATTTTCCCAACCTGTCAGGCTAAGAAAAATAATGAAACATTGGTAGAATAAATTAGTTATGTGACATTGGGTAGAACACTGTAAGTTTGCATTTACTGATTAAATTTGAGGGAATACATTTTCTGTTACCTTATGTTTTTTTCTTTATTTTTCTTCTTTTATTCTAATACTTAAACCCAGTGAGTTCATTTTTTTTTTAAACTGCCTCTCCAGGATTCTTAATTCTTCAGTTAGTAATTGTATAATATTGCACCTTATGTGTCTTAAAAGCACTTTTTTCTACCCACATGCCATGGCTTGTAGCTAGTACTTGAATGCAAGTACTTACAATACTGTTATTCTTTTCCTTATGTCTACTGCAAGCAATTGAAGTGGTGATGAGTATTGATAACCATTGTTTTATTCTATGTCTTGACAGTTGAAGTTAGGTCTAAATATGTTTCAGACGAAACTACACAGGAAGTCAATGTGAAACCTATTACATATATTAAAGATATTGGGATTTTAGATTCTATCACTGTCTTTATTATCTGTAAAATGCAAAAATGCTATGTTTATAATTTTATTCATACCACTCCCATACCCTTCTTGGTATCATTTCTTGGATTAAAAAAAAATTGATTGAGGAAGCAAAACTCAGTGACAACATTTCATATTTTACCGTTAATTAAAATCTTCAGGACACATGATTTTCTTTTTATAAGCAAATATTTTACCATAGATGTCTTCTTGGAGATAATTTGTTTGAATAAGCAAATCTGTGAATAGTATTGAGTTAAAGAAGTTTAGCTAAAGTTGGCTGACAGGCAAGAAACCTCACAGGACTGTACTACCTTGGATAATTTATTACAGTGTGACACCAGGTCTGACACAGTTTCAGGCTTTTAAAATTAAAAAAATTTTTTTTCAATGTGCCACAGTTGAAAAACCAAAAACTTATTCAAAGTAGATCAAGCAAAAATGTGATATATGTGCAGGCTACCATGGAATTTCAAGGAAAGAAGTTCAGAACGAAAAGCCAAAGCTCAAGGACAAAAAGTCAAGTAATTTTCTAGTTTTCCCTCTTCCTTACTTCCCCTTATGTATTTTTTTCTACTTTCCTTCTATAGATTGATCCTCTATGTTTATCTTCTTTACTTTTGCTTATATTATTGAAGTCAATATATTAATTTACAAAGAGAACTATAACACCCAGATGGCAGTGCATGTTTCCTCAATAGGCAAACTTCAAGGTAAACCTAATAAACAATTTGTTGAGCATGGAATCAGATAAGGTAAACTAGGTATGTCTATGTAACTTTCCAACAGCAGCCACTTCTTTGAATTTGTACCCTGTCTCAGAGCCCTTGTTGGAGTGATGGGCTTGGGTGGTGATTTTTGTACTGTGCGATTCCATAATGACTAGACAATCTATATAAACCTAATCATCGAGTCTCAGTATTTAGAATTTGAACCAAGGGACACAGACATGAAATAGTTTGAAATTTGTGTAGATTGTTCATTGAAGAAGCCATGACCAGGGTTGAAATCAGTGGGAAAAAATGGGAGTCTTGTACAGAGTGTTCCTTCTGTTTTAAAAATAACCGTTTGCCATTTGGCCAGAAACTAGACAAGGCTTACATGTACTGTAAGAGAAGGGCTCTTATAAAGAAGCAGCACCATGATGGACATCAGATGCAGGCAACATATTCAATACCAAATGGTAAAAAAATATAATTTTAAAATAGTGTTTGAAAAAGTAGGTGATGAGTAGGAAAATAGCTTACTGAATTACAACTTTGTGCCAGGAAGTAAGCTAGTTGTTTCTGTGCCATTTCACTTGTTCCCCACAACAGCCCTGTAAAGTAGGCATTACACCCTTCCTTCAGTTCAGTTCAGTTGCTCAGTCGTGTCCGACTCTTTGCGACCCCATGAATTGCAGCACGCCAGGCCTCCCTGTCCATCACCAACTCCCGGAGTTCACTCAGACTCACGTCCATCGAGTCAGTGATGCCATCCAGCCATCTCATCCTCTGTCGTCCCCTTCTCCTCCTGCCCCCAATCCCTCCCAGCATCAGAGTCTTTGAGATTAGGAAACTAGAGTTCACTTGTTAGTGCCACAAAGGTCATGAACAACATTTTCCTGAAATATAAACCCAGATCTATCAAACCCCAGAGACTATCTTCTTTCTCTGTCACTTTCTTCCTGATACAAGGAATTCTATTTAAAATCTCTCAGTGGAGGTTAGGTTTATATACAGATTGTCTACTCATCATGGAATCATGGAACTGCACAGTACAAGCATGACCACCTAAACACATCACTTCAGCAAGGGCTCTGAGAGAGGTCCACAATCTAAGTGGCTGCTGTTGGAAAGTTACACAGACATAAAGTCATAAAGATTTAGCTTCTCCCACGTGCCAGGGGTAGTGACATTATGGATACAAAAGTGGAGTTTTTGGTTCCTTATTTTAGTGACTGTTTTCCTCTTCTGAATATGTGAGTCAAGATTGGTAACTTGAGATATGCTGGATGCAGTAAAATGGGACTCAAAATCCCTGTCATTTTGTTGGGCAAATATTGAATTAAATAGCAAAACAAACAACTAAAGGTCACACCCATAGAATAAACAAAGTGAGTTAGACATAAAATTTTATGAATGCCCTTTTGTCATTCTAAGAAAATAGTAAATGTCTTTAAGATTAACACTACTTTATCTGAGTAATCTCCACTATGTGTACTTGGCACAAATTCTGAACGGCATTATGGGTTTCTGTCTAGCATTTTGGAACCATACATCAAATGGACCATAAAAGAATACTATGATCTCTCATGAGTCCTGGAACATTACTGTTTTATTTCTGAGAAGTGAGAGTCAATCATGAAGATCTTTGTGTGGGTGTTTAGAGTTCAAAAGTTGGTGTGTAACTGACTGGCATATTACGTGTTGGCATGGAGATAGTTTTTCAGAATAAAAATGTAAAAGTGTTTTCACTGAGAGAAATGACATCAGGGTGAAAGGAATACATTTCTCCTGATATTTTTATCTACTGTCAGATATGTAGTATAGGGCTTTTACTGGAAAAGGAAAAAAAAAATTGGCATTGTTGTTACTCTTTGAGAAAGGATTTCAAAATTGTTTAGAAAACTGGCCTTACTTTAAAGGGTATGCTTAAACTAGTGCTTGCATCTTGTCTGAAGAATCAGCAACCTAGTTTGTTTTCATAGTTCTTCCACTCACCTGGTTTTTTTCTGGAAATATGGCTGGGTGCCTGGACTGACTTGCCAATAAAAATAACTAAATATTTCTCATAAAATATATTTAATAAAACTTTCTTAAATGTATCAGTGAACTGGTAATAATATAAGAAAATTTCAGGTCAATTATCTAAGTTAAGTCAAGAGCTCAGAAAGGTAAATTGAGAAATAGAACTGGCTTATGTTTCTAACCATGTTTCTCCATGGCCTCACAGGATATTACAACAGGAACCACAACCCAAGACTTGTTCAAGATAAGAAGTCTAATAGAAAAACATGCCTCCCCCATAAAACTAGGATGTCAAATGGATGGTGAGCCAGGATTAAACCTTCCCTCTCTTATTTCACACCCCAGAACGTAACAAGGAAAATCAACTTTCTTGAACATAAATGCTGTGCTGAGAAGAATAAAAAGCTGTAATTGAGAATTTGAACCACAGTCTGATCGGTAGACTCAATATGTACCACAGGTCCAGTATAGTAAGAAAGAAAAATAAAGATTATGTGGATTGGAAAAAAGAAGCAAAGATGTCATTATTTGTGGATTTTATAAATAGACATAGAATAGTAAAAAATTTAAAGACGAATTAACAGAAGAAGACATTTTAATAAGGTTGGTGGCTACAAAATTAATATGCAAATACAATTCTATATGATTTGATAGTTTTATTTGTAATGGCAAAAATAATGGAAATTACTCACACACTGAGAATAGTTTGAACAAAATAATGTGGCACAGAGAAAAAAACAGTATACAGTGACATGGAGAAGGCAATGGCGCCCCACTCCAGTACTCTTGCCTGGAAAATCCCATGGACGGAGGGGCCTGGTGGGCTGCAGTCCATGGGGTTGCTAAGAGTCAGACACAACTGAGTGACTTCACTTTCACGCATTGGAGAAGGAAATGGCAACCCAGTGTTCTTGCCTGGAGAATCCCAGGACGGGGGAGCCTAGTGGGCTGCCGTCTATGGGGTCACACAGAGTTGGACAAGACTGAAGTGACTTAGCAGCAGCAGCAGCAGCATACAGTGACAAAAAATTATTGGCAGCAACATACTTTCTTGGGTTGATCTTGGTTGATTTGTATGTTACACATACACAAATATGTGTATGAGAAAATTGGAGTAATTTTTGATTTTTTAAATAACTATGGGTTACATTGTTTAAGAGACTTTTTTTTTAACATGTGGTGACTGGATTAGGTTGATCTTTCATAATGGTAATTTTTTTTTTAATTTATTTTTGACTATGCTGGGTCTTCATTGCTTTGCTCAGGCCTCCAGCTTTCTCTAGCTGTGGCGAGTGGGGGGCCACTCTTGATTGTGGTGTGTGAGCTTCTCATTGAGGTGGCTTCTCTGGTGAAACGCAGGCTCTAGGCAGGGTAGTTGTGGCACGCAGGCTCAGTAGCTGAGGCTCCGGTTCCGTTCAGTTCAGTTCTAGAATGCAAGTTCAGCAGTTGTGACACCTGGGCTCAGTTGCTCTTTCGTACAAGGAGTCTTCCTGGACCAGGGATTGAATCCATGTACCCTGCATTGGCAGATGGATTCTTATCCCCTGCACTACCAAGGAAGTCCAATTTTTGATTTTTTGAGGAACTTCCATACTGCTTTCTATAGTGGACGAACCAATTTATACATTGCCATCAACAGTGCGTGAAGGTTCCCTTTTCTCCACATATTTACCAGTGCTTTTTATCTCTTGTCATTTTGATGACTGCCATTTTAAGAGGTGTGAGGTAATATCTCACTGTGGTTCTGACTTGTATGTACATAGTGACTAGTGATGTTGATCAACTTTTCATGTATCTGTTGGCCACTTGTATGTCTTCTTTGGAAAAATATCTAGTTCCTCTGCTCAGTTTTTAACTGGATGGTTTGCTATTGGGGTGTATGAATTTTTTTAATGTATTTTGGATATTAGCCCCTTAGCAGATGTAATTTGGAAATGTTTACTCCCATTTGGTAGGCCAAGTTTTCACTTTCTTGTTTCTTTTGCTGTGCTTTTTAGTTTTATTTGCTCCCACTTATTTATTTTTGCTTTTGGTTTCATACACAAAAAGACAATTTGCCACAGTTTTGTCAAGAAGCTTTTCACCTATATTTTTTATAAGAGTTTCATGGTTTCAGTTTTTATGTTTAAGTCCTGGACTTTTCAGTTAGCTTTTGTGAGTGGTGTAAGATAGACATCAGTGTTATTCTTTTGCATGTATTTATACATTTCCCAACACTATTTATTGAAGAGCTCTCTTGTTAAATATTAGTTCACTGTATTGTGAGGACTTATTTCTGAGCTCTAGATTCTCTTCCATTGGTCTATACTGTTTATTTTTATGTCAGTACCATATTGTTTTGATTTCTATAGTTTTATAGTATGATTTTGAAATCAGGAGTCTGACACCTCCAGCTTTATTCCTCTTTCTCAGGACTGCTTTAGCTATTTGGGGTCTTTTATGGTTCCATATAATTTTTAGAACTGCTTTTTCTGTTTCTGTGAAAATGTATTAGAATTTTGATAGATACTGTATTGAATCTATAGATGACTTTGGACAGTATAAACATTTTAACAATATTAATTCTTGACCCATAAGCCATGGGATATCTTTCCATTTGGTTGTGTGTTTTTCAGTTTCTTTCATTGAAGTCTTATTGTTTTAGTGTATAGATTTTTCACTTCCTTGGTTAAATTTATTCCTAAGTATTTTATTGTTTTTTGATGCTACTGTGAATAAGACTTTTTTAAAAATTTATTTTTTGGATATATTGCAGTTAGAGTATAGAAAAACAACTATTATAATTTCTATATGTTGATTTTGTATCCTACAACTTCACAATATTTGTTTATTAGTTCCAACAGTCTTTTGGTGGAGGTTTCAGGATTTTCTGTATTTAAGATTATATTACCTGCAAACAAAGACAATTTTACTTTGTTCATTTCCAAATAAGACACCTTTTATTTATTTTTCTTGCCCAGTTTCTCTGGTTAGGATTTCCAGTACTTTGTTGAATAGTAGTGGTGAGAGTAGGCTCTGGAGCGCAATTTTGCAGACCAGTGACAGAAGAGAAAACCTGATCCAGGTCCCAAAGCAGTGGTGGGGCCCCGGCTATCAGCATGCTGTCCCATGTCTGCAGATATGTGCACTGCAGTGGATGCTAATGATAAATATCAGGTTGGCAGTGTGCAAGCGCACAGCTGGGGAGGCAACCCTGGTGTGCATATAGTGCTAGGAGTCGGCTGCAGGGATCCAGTCTGTCATCCTGAGTAGAGCATCACTGCTGGGAGGTTTGCCACAGCTGTGCTGTCTGGTTTTTTGTTGTTGTTGTTGTTTTATTTTTTAAGTAGTAAAATCTTCATTTGTCTGCAACATGGGTCACTATACGCCACAGTCTTTCTCACTGCATGACTGCAATTGGTAACCTGTGGTTTTCTTCCATGTCCCTAGCCATCTCTGTAGTCTATATATGTCTCAGCTTTGCTGAATCTAGGTGGGGTAAAATCAAAAAGGGAATTTCATGTGGTGCCCTAAAGGCTGGGGAAGCTTACTTTTCCTTTCCTGGTGAGAAGAACTCTTCTTATCTGGGAAGTTCCTTCTTGGTGCTGAGTAATGGATGATGCAGACAAAATGAAGCTGTCTTCCTTCTCTTGATGTGTAGTGATTCTCAGGTTTTCTTCTTTGTTTGTTTCATTGTGTTGCTAAAGTTGGACTCCAGAACTCTTTTTGTATGTGGATAGCTGGAGTCTCACTCCACTCTATCAGGTCTGCCATTCTGACATTTTTCTTTGCCGTCATCCAGATCATTTCCTGACTTCTCTTCTATGTTCATTTATTCACCCATCCATTCAACAAATACTCTAGAAAGCTATATACCAGGCAGAATTATGGATACTAGAGTTGTTCAGATGCTAAGTCATGTCTGACTCTTGTGACCCCAAAGACTGCAGCATGACCAATTTCCCTGTCCTTCACTATCTCCCAGAGTTTGCTCAAACTCCTGTCCATTGACTCAGTGATGCCATCCAACCATCTCATCCTCTGTTGCCCCCTTCTCCTCCTGCCCTCAGTTTTTTCCAGCATCAGGGTCTTTTCAAATGAGTCAGTTCTTCACATCAGGCAGCCAAAATATTGGAGCTTCAGCTTCAGCATAAGTCCTTCCAAATTTGGAAGTGTTGATTTCCTTTCGGGTTGACTGGTTTGATCTCCTTGCTGTCCAAGGGATTCTCAAGAGTCTTCTCCAGCACCACAGTTTGAAAGCGTAAATTCTTTGGTACTCAGCCTTCTTTATGGTCCAACTCTCACATTTTTACATGACTACTGAAAAAACCTGAGCTTTGACTAGATGGATCTTTGGCAGCAAAGTGATGTCTCTGTTTTTTAATATGCTGTCTAGGTTTGTCATAGCTTTTCTTCCAAAGATCAAGTATCTTTTAATTTTGTGTCTCAGTCACCATCCACAATGATTTTTGAGCCGAAGAAAATAAAATTTGCCACTGTTTCCACTTTTTCCCCTTCTATTTGCCATGAAGTGATGGGACCAGATGCCATGATCTTAGTTTTATGAATACTGAGTTTTAGGCCAGCTTTTTCACTCTCCTCTTTCATCCTCATCAAGAGGCTCTTTGGTTTCTCTTTGCTTTCTGCCATTAGAGTGGTATCATCTGCATATCTGAGGTTGTTGATATTTCTCCTGGCAATCTTGATTTCAGCTTGTGTTTCATCCAGCCTTGCATTTCGCATGGTTGCATAGAAGTTAAATAAGGAGGGTGACAATATAGAGCTATGTTGTACTCCTTTCCCAATTTTGAACCAGTCCACTGTTTCATATCCAGTTCTAACTGTTGTTTCTTGACCTGCATACAGGTTTCTCAGGAGGCAGGTAAGAATTCTGGTGTTCCCATGTCTTGAAGAATTTTCCACAGTTTGTTGTGATCCACACAGTCAAAGGCTTCGGCATAGACAATGAAGCAGATGTTTTTCTGGAATTCCCTTGCTTTCTCTATGATCTAACAGATGTTGGCAATTTGATCTCTGGTTTCTGTGCCTTTTCTAAATCTAGTTTGTACATCTGGAGATACATGGAATGCTGAAGCCTAGCTTGAATGATTTGGAGCAATTACTTTTGCACCAACCTAATAGAAAAACGATAACTCAGATTTTATGGAAAACTTCAAGTTACCAAATTCTATTAAATTGATTACTTACTGCAATTCAATATTATTTTAGTTCCTTTCTATCTTTAAAATGCATTATCCTAATGAAAGGATATGCAACTACAAATATTAACTACTATAGAACACAAAGGCTATTTTAAATCTCTATATGAAAGAAAACTGGCCTAGAAAATAATTTCAAAAATAATAAAGGGATAAACACAGGCAACTGAAGATTTTCAATTAAACTATTACAGCTTCACTTAGATAATGCAAGTATTGCAAATCAAGGTTAAGGAAAATCAATAAAACTACTACGGACAACTAACTGATGAACTGAACAGACTCTCCAAACACAGATGCTTAGAACTGGAGGGAATCATTCAAGATGATACACAGCATCTTGTCTAATTATTTGTAAATAAGTCTCCCTTACGTGTAACATGTCTATCAGACTGTGAGCTATTGAGGACAGCAGACTTGTCTTACATATCTTATTGTTCACTGATGCGAACATAGCATATAGCAAAGTACCTAGCACATGGAAGATAAATGTGTTTGAGTAAGAGATAGGCTGTGAGTAATTTTATAGAGATGATCAGTGACTCTGGGAAAAGAAACAGAGTATGTCTGCTGAATTCTTTCTTTTTTTTTTTTTTAGTCTCAGCCTATGTGTAGAGATAAAATTGCCAATATCTGCTGGATCATGGAAAAAGCAAGAGAGTTCCTGAAAAACATCTATTTCTGCTTTATTGACTATGCCAAAGCCTTTCACTGTGTGGATCACAATAAACTGTGGACAATTCTGAAAGAGATGGGAATACCAGACCACCTGACCTGCCTCTTGAAAAACCTGTATGTAGGTCAGGAAGCAACAGAACTGGACATGGAACAACAGACCGGTTCCAAATAGGAAAAGGTGTATGTCAAGGATGTACATTGTCACCCTGCTTATTTAACTTATATGCAGAGTACATCATGAGAAACGCTGGACTGGAAGAAGCACAAGCTGGACTCAAGATTGCCTGGAGAAATATCAATAACCTCAGATATGCAGATGACACCACCCTTATGGCAGAAAGTGAAGAGGAACTAAAAATCCTCTTGATGAAGGTGAAAGAGGAGAGTGAAAAAGTTGGCTTAAAGCTCAACATTCAGAAAACGAAGATCATGGCATATCGTCCCATCACTTCATGGGAAATAGATGGGTAAACTGGAAACAGTGTCAGACTTTTTTTTTTTTTGGACTCCAAAATCACTGCAGATGGTGATTGCAGCCATGAAATTAAAAGACGCTTACTCCTTGGAAGGAAAGTTATGACCAACCTAGATAGCATATTGAAAAGCAGAGACATTACTTTGCCAACAAAGGTCTGTCTAGTCAAGGCTATGGTTTTTCCATTGGTCATGTATGGATGTGAGAGCTCGGTTGTGAAGACAGCTGAGTGCCAAAGAATTGATGTTTTTGAACTGTGGTGTTGGAGAAGACTCTTGAGAGTCCCTTGGACTGCAAGGAGATCCAACCAGTCCATTCTGAAGGAGATCAATCCTGGGTGTTCTTTGGAAGGAATGATGCTAAAGCTGAAAGTCCAGTACTTTGGCCACCTCATGTGAAGAGTTGACTCATTGGAAAAGACTCTGATGCTGGGAGGGATTGGGGGCAGGAGGAGAAGGGGATGACAGAGGATGAGATGGCTGGATGGCATCACTGACTCAATGGACATGAGTTTGAGTGAACTCCAGGAGATGGTGATGGACAGGGAGGCCTGGTGTGCTGCAATTTATAGGGTCGCAAAGAGTTGGACACGACTGAGCTATTGAACTGAAATGATGTGCAGGTTACACGCAGTATTTTCTGCTTTCCATCTGCCTCAGTAGGGGCGGCCTATTATTTTATAGTTATACATGTGGCTGGGTGGGTAAATGCTAATTTAGTGGTGAAACATCAGCAAGCCTGTTGTGCCACATACATCAGTCACATTTTTGAATTAAACTTGTAATGAATTTGTTATTTTATCTCCAGCTGTTGGCGTCCTATGTTTGCCTCTCAGTTCTTACCTTGGTTGGGAAAGAATAGTGCCATTTATCGTGTCTCCATGTACTACCAGCTCTAAAAGGGCATTCTGTTTTTAAAATGGAAGTAAAAATATGCATTAATAAAAGTCAGTGTAGCAGGACTTATAACAAAAAGCAAGTGCCTCTGCCTCATTGCTGCCCCAACTCCATTGCTGTTCCAACCTCTCAGAGGCAACCATACTCAAATGTTTGTTTTTATTAATACTTGTCTTGATAGTTTTCTCATTAATTCAATAGAATTCAACCATGCCTTTATTTAGCAATTTACCGACTTTAGACTTAATCTATAAAGAAAGCTGAACACCAAAGAATTGATGCTTTTGAACTGTGGTGTGGAGAAGATTCCTGAGAGTCCCTTGGACAGCAAGGAGATCCAACCAATCCATCCTAAAGGAGATCAGTCCTGAGTGTTCATTGGAAGGGCTGATGCTGAAACTGAAACTCCAGTACTTTGGCCACCTGATGCGAAGAGCTGACTCATTTGAAAAGACCCTCATGCTGGGAAAGATTGAAGGTGGGAAGAGAAGAGGATGACAGAGGATGACATGGCTGGATGGCATCACCGACTCAATGGACACGAGTTCGAGTAAACTCTGGGAGTTGATGATGGACAGGGAGGTCTGGCATGCTGCAGTCCATGGGGTCACAGAGTCAGACAGGACTAAGTGACTGAACTGAACTGAAATGAATTGACTTTCTTCCATAGTGGAGGAGAATTTAGTGCATTTATTCTATCCTTGGACTAAGAATTTGTTAGGGATAGCATTATATATACTAATATCACAATTATGGCAAAGACGTTTTCATCCGAGATTGTAAGGTGTGTGTGTGTGTGTGTGTGTGTTCGAGTCTGACTCTTTGCGACCCTTTGGACTATAGCCTGCCAGTCTCCTCTATCCATGGATTTTTCCAGGCCAGAATACTGGAGTGGTTGCCATTTCCTCCTCCAGGGATCTTCCTGAACCAGGGGTTGAATCGCAACTCTGTCTCCTGGGTCTCTTGCAATGGCAAGAGGATTCTTTACCACTGAGCCACCAGGAAGCCCAAGGTATGTGTATTGCCTAGTATATAATCATGCATTGCACATTACACTCAGTAAATAGAGTGAATGTATACAATTTTAGGTTTAAACTTTTCCACTTAAAATGTGAATAATTCCTTATTAAACATTCATAGGAAACGTTTTTTTAGAATGACTGATACTAACAGCATATGCCTATGCCATAATTTATTTAACCTTCAACATATTCTGAAATACTTAGAGGAGGTTTTCCAGTTTTTTTCAAGTTACAAATAACCTGTTAGTAAACATTCTCATAACAAACTATATCTCTGATCCTTGGAGTAGATTCTTAGAAATAAAATTAGAGTCAAAAGTTCTCAATATATATTGCCAGTTTCATTTCCAAGATTTTGCCTATGTATATTCGTAATAACACAATAAAGGAGTAATTATTTCACTTCATATTGTTCAACCCTAAATGTATATATGCTCTAAAACTCTGCTAATATTGTAAATTTAAAATGGCTACCTTGCTTTAGCTTTTTAAAAATTTGTTTTGCAAACTTTTTATTTTGTATTGAGATATAGCCAATTAACAACATCGTAGTTTCAGGTGAACAGCGTAGGACTCAGCCATACATATACATGTATCCATTCCCCCAGCCCAATCCCCTCTCCCATCCAGGTTGGCACATAACACTGAGCACAGTGCCATATGCTATACAATAGGTCATGTCCGACTCTTAGAAGAAAGTCAATTCAGTTCAGTCACTCAGTCGAGTCTGACTCTTTGCGATCCCATGGACTGCAGTATGCCAGACCTCCCTGTCCATCACCAACTCCCGGAGCCTACTCAAACTCATGTCCATCGAGTTGGTGATGCCACCCAACCATCTTATTCTCTGTGGTCCTCTTCCCCTCCCGCCTTCAATCTTTCCAAGGATTAGGCTCGTTCCCAATGACTCAGTTCTTCGCATCAGGTGTCCCAACTATTGGAGCTTCAGCGTCAGCATCAGTCCTTCCATTGTCTATTCAGGACTGATTTCCTTTAGGATCGACTGTTTGGATCTCTAATCCCTTGAAAGTGCCAAATATGACCCTTTCTTATGTGGCCCTTTTACTTCTATAGACTTCTCACCTCCTCTTTCTAATTCTGCAAATTCAAGTACTGGAATATGCTACACTTTCTCAGGCCCCTACCTTCTGCACGTCCAGTTTATGTTCTCTTTAGTTCTTTCCTTGACTCCTCCTTTGGGTTAATAGGTGATTTGGGTTTTTTTTCCAGCACCTACCTGGTGCATTTCTCTAGCATACCACTTAATTACACTGTGTTGCAATCGCTGACTCCTTATCTGTTAGACTGTGAAGTGTCCTCTTCTCCGTATTTCCTAGCAAGATGATTGGTAAGGAGGAGTCAACGGATGTTAGCTGTTTGAAGGAGAAAGCATCGCAACACTTCAATACCATTCACTCGATTAAAACTTTTTAAGCTGCTTTCAGTTTCACTTCAATTACTTTCTTTTATTGACCCCTTTCTCTTCGCACTCTCTTTTCCCTCCCACCTACAACCTTTTCAAGGAGCGCACCTAAACTTCCTGGAGGTGCCCGGGCAGGTTGTCAAGCCTCACTCACTCCCATGTAGGGATTCGTCACGTCAACGCGCTGACGTCACGCGTAGCGCTGACGTCCCGCCGTCAGGTCCACCCGCAGAGACTTTGGACTCTCTTTTTTTGCCGTTAATCGGGGCAGCTTGAATTCTGTTGGTAAAAAAGCAACGAGTGCCAAAGGTGGGACGTCAAGGATTCTTGCTTCCCCAACGCAAGGTAATTTGCTTTCCAGGAACGACGCGCCTGCAGCCGAGGGCCCGCCCCTGAGCGCCGGCCGCGGTCTCCCGGGGAACGGCGCTGTACGCCGGCTGCTGGGTGGGAACGCGCGTGCGCGGGGCGCGGCGTTCGCTGGGACCCTCGGTAACGGGCGTGGACATTGATTTTGACAGAGAATGGCTCACTTCTCCGGTGAGGACGAAGCGATGCTGCAGGCGATGTTGAGGCAGTTGTTCCAGAGCGTGAAGGAGAAAATCACGGGTGCTCCCTCTCTGGAGTGCGCCGAGGAGATCCTCTTACATCTGGAGGAAACGGATGAAAATTTTCACAAGTAAAATTCCTTTTGATGTCTTAAGCAAACAAATCAGCTGATCCAGAAAAGGTCAAAATGCAGTTGGATAAAGAATGTTATATGATTGTTGTCAAAACAGCGTCCAAGTTGGAGGTTTACGTTTTCGTTTATTTACTCAGATACCGAATTTATTTTTTATTTCTTATTTTCCAAACTTTCTGCTTCCCCTGTGTTTTTAATGACGTGACCGACATATCCTAATTATATTTTTTTTCTCCTGGGCAGCATAGTAAATTATTGTAAATTATTCTTGGTCGCTTAAGAATAGTTCTATTACAAGTGATTTCTGTCACTATACCTCTAAAGCTTTGAGTTTACAAAATCCTTGTTTCATTGCTGATCTGATATTTCAGTGGCTGCACCAATTTTAGCTTCTGAGCACTGCAGGAATACGGGAGAGATTAATTTCTTGTGGAATAGCTTTGTTGTTTGTTTACTCTTTGCGACCCCATACAGTGTAGCCCACAAGGCTCTTCTGTCCATGGTTTCCCAGGCAAGACTACTGGAGTTGGTTGCCATTTCCTTCTCCACGGGATCTTCCCAACCCAGGGATTGAACCTGCGTCTCCTGCTTGACAGGCGGATTGCTTACCATTGAGCCACCAGGGAAGCTCATGGGATATCGAAAGTGCCTACGAAGGAAGAAGGCTCATACTCAGAAGTCTCTGATACATAGGGATATGAGGGATTTAGATAAGGTACAGCGTGCTCTAGGTTGGAAGCTACTGCTATTCCTACTGGTAGGAATTTTAATGAGAGATATCATTTGAGATAAATCTTGACAGGTGTATTTCTTTAGAGATGCATATTTTTTCTTTTGATTTGATTCATATGTATAATTTAAGCCTCTCCAATGAAAATTTACCTCCAGATGTCTCAATTTATTATTAGTAGTGATATTTTTAAATTCAATTTGCTCTCAAGAGGATGGCATTTAACATTTTTCTTGTTATGTTAGCTTTACTGACTTTTGGGTCCTCTGAAATTCTTATCTGGAATTCCTGCCTGCTTTTTTCTTTTCAATTTTGTGTCCTGACTTTTCTAGTATTTCTTTTTTTTTAATTTTTATTTTTATGTGGGCATCAGGGGATCCTTGAGCCCTTTTAATATTCTGTGCAAAAGTTTGTGTTTATTTGCAGTTTTTTGGAGGAGAACATTACAGTTTTCTTCCAATTCTCAAGGAATTTTTAAGAAGTGTGGGAGGGGTTTTTTGTTAATTAGTGTTTCTGGTTATACATAAGTTTTTTTTTTTTGGTATTTCCATGATTTTTTATTTCTTCATTAAATCCACTCTTGATAGTTGATATTGCATGATAATATTCTTTATTTTGGAGATACCAGCTGCTGCTGCTGCTAAGTCGCTTCAGTCCTGTCTGACTCTGTGCGACCCCATAGACTGCAGCCCACTAGGCTCTGCCATCCCTGGGATTTTCCAGGCAAGAGTACTGGAGTGGGTTGCTATTGCCCTCTCCGGGAGATACCAGAGACCAGCTTTTATTGGTTAGCTATTGATTCATTACTTAAACAGAAGAATATAAGAAAATTTCAACTTTCTCAAATTCAGATTTGAGAAACGTCTTTTATGTCGTTAATGTCTTTTATAATCATATAACACTGATTTGCCTCAAACAGAGCCACATCAAGCATTAAATTTGGGGTTAAATTCTGTTTTTTAGTTCACACGCAAATACTTCTTTAAAATATTTTTAAATTATTGAGTTTTTGTTAGGGTCATATTCTGGGAATTTGTCTGTTTAATCTATATTTTCAAACTTATCTGTATAAAAGTTTTTGTTAATATTCTAATGTTGTTGTTGTTTAGTTGCTAAGCCATGTCTGACTCTTCTGTGACCCCATGTACTGTAGCTCCCCATGTACAGGCTCCTGTGTCTGTGGGATTTCCTAGACAAGAATATGAGAGTGGATTGCCATTTCCTTTTCCAGGGGATCTTCCCAACAAGGGATGGAACCCATGTCTCCTGCATTGCAGGTGAATTCTTGACCACTGAGCAACCTGGAAAGCCCTTAATATCCTACTACTTTTTTGAAACATAATTGTCCCTTTTTTTATTCTT
The DNA here is from genome assembly GCF_019923935.1 of Bubalus bubalis. Classification (NCBI taxonomy): domain Eukaryota; kingdom Metazoa; phylum Chordata; class Mammalia; order Artiodactyla; family Bovidae; genus Bubalus; species Bubalus bubalis. Next base: position 74,348,178 of record NC_059166.1, on the reverse strand, counting down.
TTTTAAAAATTTGTGTCTTTCCTCCTTTGTTCTTCATCTGTTCTGCTTGAGGTTCATCAACTTTATCAGTCTTTTCAAAGAACTAGCTGTTAGCTTTGATTTTCCTTTCTATTATGTATTTATTTTATGGTTTGTAAAATTTCTGCTCTTTTTTTCCCTTCCTGGGAAACTTTAAAATTTGTGATGAATGTTTATTTAGCTCCTTTATTTGCAGCTTTTTTTCTTCTTCTTTTTTTTAAAATGTAAGTATCTAAGGCTACACATTTGCCTCTAAGTATTGCTTTAGCTGTGTCAGTTTTTAAATGCTTTTCAAGTTAAAATTGAATCCTTATGGTTCTTCTCAGCAGTGCAGTTACTATTGTAATAATGTGAACTCGTCTTCAGCAGTTTATTAGATAGATTAAATGCTTGCTGATTAACTTGCATCATTAAGGTTTACTATTTGATTTACTTGTGGCTGACCTGGAAAAACCCAGACACAATCAAATTATAACAAGTTTGTAGTCTTAAAAGTACAATTTATAATTCTAAAAGTAGTTTGAGTCATTTGTAGTTTTAAAAGTACAGATAACAAAATTCATGTGTTAGCTGCACTAGCCTAAGATCTTTGTCTTAGGAGGAAGGAAGTCCTTATGAAGAAGCAAAGAGGAGGAGATGCTTGTGTTTGGTGTTTTCATAGCATCTTACAGTCTTAGAGTTTGATGAGATTCTGTCAGTCCAGGTACTCATATCTTGATTTGTCTTTCTACTCACTGACAAACTCTCCTCGAACTTTAAATGTCCTTGTGTCACTTAGGTATATGTTGCCACCCAAAGTGTTTCATATTATATATCAGAATTATGTCATCCCATCTCCACTATCAGAACAGTAGTTCCTTATATCTGCCTGATGTTGTCCTGATGTATTAGCAAGAAAAATAATCTTATTAAATAGATTAACAGGGGAAAGCAGTATCTCTAAGCTATTGGCATTTTTGTAAGATGATGATTGTTAAGAGAATTGAGTCCATGGATGATGGAATTTCAGGTAGTATAATAATGTGACAAGGGGAAAATGCAGTCATTTGAGAAGTCATTGTATCGGCAGACAGCCTTACTGAGGATTTGCTCCACATGCAGCTGCCCTAATCTATGCTTTCCATAGCCTTTAAAAAACTTTTCTTTTGCCCTAAACTGTATATGTCCTCTAAAAGATCCAGGCTTGCTTTCTTTTCTTTGAAACTGGCAGCTAGGATTTGAGCCTTGCAGGAGAGGAGAATGGTAGGGAAGAAGACATTGTTTTCATTATGTGTGCATGTATTGTATACATTTTTACACTCATATTGACCTCCTATTAAAAAAAAAAATCCCTGGTTTTCAGTCTTGACTACAGTAGGATTGATTGGAGTTCATTTAAAAAAGCACTGATGATGAACCTTAACCATAAATGTATCAAAATTTCCGGGGAGTTTGGTAGAGGGGGAATGGTGGAGGCCTAGCCTAGGTATTTTTGATAAAAGCTCTCTCAGTTCATTTCAGTTGCTCAATCGTGTCTGACTCTTTGTGACCCCATGGACTGCAGCATGCCAGGCTTCCCTGTAAATCAACTCCCAGAGTTCACTGAAACTCATGTCCATTGAGTCGGTTATGCCATCCAACCATCTCACCCTCTGTCATCCCCTTCTCTTCTCCACTTCAGTCTTTCCCAGCATCAGGGTCTTTTCAAATGAGTTCAGTTCAGTTCAGTCGCTTAGTCGTGTCCGACTCTTGGCAATCCCATGAACTGCAGCATGCCAGGCCTCCCTGTCTATCACCAACTCCCGGAGTCCACCCACATCCATGTCCATTGAGTTGATGATGCCATCCAATCATCTCATCCTCTGTCGCCCCCTTCTCCTCCTGCCCTCAATCTTTCCCAGCATCAGGGTCTTTTCAAATGAGTCAGCTCCTTGCATCAGGTGGCCAAAGTATTGGAGTTTCAGCTTCAACATCAGTCCCTCCAATGAACACCCAGGACTGATCTCCTTTAGGATGGACTAGTTGGATCACCTTGCTGTCCAAGGGACTCCCAAGAGTCTTCTCCAACACTACAGTTCAAAAGCATCAATTCTTCGGTGCTCAGCTTTCTTTATAGTCCCTCTCACATCCATACATGACCCCTGGAAAAACCATAGCCTTGACTAGATGGACCTTTGTTGGCAAAGTAACATCTCTGCTTTTTAATATGCTGTCTGCTGTTGCTGCTAAGTCACTTCAGTCGTGTCCGACTCTGCGACTCCATAGACGGCAGCCCACCAGGCTCCGCTGTCCCTGGGATTCTCCAGGCAAGAACACGGGTGGGTTGCCATTTCCTTCTCCAATTCATGAAAGTGAAAAGTGAAAAGTGAAAGTGAAGTTGCTCAGTCATGTCTGACTCTTCACAACCCCATGGACTGCAGCCTACCAGGCTCCTCTGTACATGGGTTTTTCCAGGCAAGAGTACTGGAGTGGGTTGCCATTGCCTTCTCCGAATATGCTGTCTAGGTTGGTTATAACTTTCCTTCCAAGGAGTACGTGCTTTTAATTTCATGGCTGCAATCACCATCTGCAGTGATTTTGGAGCCCCCCAAAATAAAGTCTGACACTGTTTCCCCATCTATTTGCCATGAAGTGATGGGACCAGATGCCATTATCTTAGTTTTCTGAATGTTGAGCTTTAAGCCAACTTTTTAACTCTCCTCTTTCACTTTCATCAAGAGGCTCTTTAGTTCTTCTTCACTTTCTGCCATAAGGGTGGTGTCATCTGTTTATCTGAGGTTATTGATATTTCTCCCGGCAGTCTTGAGTCCACCTTGTGCTTCATGAAACCCAGCATTTATCATGGTGTACTCTGCATATATGTTAAAGAAGCAGGGTGGTAATATACAGTCTTAACATACTCTTTACTGATTTGGAACCAGTCTGTTGTTCCATGTCCAGTTCTAACTGTTGTTTCCTGACCTGCATACAGATTTCTCAGGAGGCAGGTCATGTGGCCTGGTATTCCCATCTCTTTAAAAGCTCTCTAGGTGATTCTAATATACAGCCAGGGTTGAGAACCTCAGAGTTAGAGCATGCATGCATATTGAGTTGCTTTAGCTGTGTCCAACTCTTTGCGACCCTCTGGGCTATAGCCCATCAGGCTCCAATGTCCATGGGATTCTCCATGCAAGAATACTTGAGTGGGTTTCCATGCCCTCCTCCAGGGGATCTTCCCAACCCAGGGATCGAACCCACATCTCTTATGTCTCCTGCATTGGCAAGTGGATTCTTTACCCCTAGTGCCACCTGGGAAGCCTGAGTTAGAGCTTACTTACTTGGATTTCAATGTGAATTGCTCACTAGTTAGCTCTCTATAAAATACTTGGCAACCCTAATGATTGTAGCAGTCTCTAATGTAGGTGTTCATCTTTGTGGTCCTCTAATCTGGCATATTTTTAGTGTGATAGAGAAGGAACACAATATTTATTGAATTCGCTTTATTTTTGATTTTACAGAAGAATCTACCAATGACTTTCTAAAGTAGTGAACTCTAGTATGTTTAAGTGGTTACTTCAGGAAAACATCCATTATGTAGAGTGTTATCTCTGCATAGAGAAATCACTAAGAATTATATGTGTGCTTCAATAATTAATTATGCATTTAGTAACTGTTCATCATGATTCAGGCAAAGCCCAGGTAGCCCAGTGTTCAAGAATCAGCTTGCCAATGAAGGAGATGCAGGAGTTTGATGCCTGGGCTGGGAAGATGCCCTGGAGGAGAAAATAGCAGCCCACTCCAGTATTCTTGCCTGAAAAATCCCACTGACAGAAGAGACTGGTGGGCTACAGTCCATGGTGTTGCAAAGAGTTGGACACGACTGAGTGAGCACTCACATCATGATTCAGAGGCTTATTCTTTGACCTAAAAGGTTGTAGGTAGTGTAAAATATTCTTTTTTTCAGTATATAATCTTTTATATACTAATATGTAAGGTTGTTTATCATATAATAAATCCTATAATTCTGGAATATAACCTGTTTTAAGAATTCCACATATCAGTATTATAATTCATAACTTAAGTTATCTTTTTAAAATAAATCATTACTGACACTTTTTCTAATCTGATCAAAAAATTTCTTGTTTATAATAGCTAAGAGGATGATTTCCTGGAACAAACTTGTACTACATGTTTTATGTATTTTTTTCCTTATAATAATACAGTTGTGTATATTTTGAAATAAAAATTTGAACATGTCAGAAATTCGCTTCACTGTACTAAAGGGGTGAGTTCCCAGGTGGCACTAGTGGTAAAGAACCCGCCTGCCATTGCAGGAGATACAAGAGACATGGGTTCGATCCCTGGGTGGGGAAGATCCCCTGGAGGAGGACATGGCAACCCACTCCAGTATTCTTGCCTGGAGAATCCCATGGACAGAGGAACCTAGCAGGCTACAGTCCCTGTGGTCACAAAGAGTTGGACACAATTTAAGCGACTTAGCATGCAGCAGGTACACCAGAAACAACACAACATTGTAGGAATTTGCTGATCGAAGCTCCAAGAAATTTAGGCTAATTTAAAAGTCACCTGAGCACAGAATCTGTCTAGATCAGTGATTCTCAAATACTGGTCCTAGGACCAGCAGCTTTGGCATCTGCATCAGACTCACCTGGGAACTCGTTAGAAATGTGAATTCCTGTGCCCACAGTGTACCTGAATTGAGGCTCTGAGAGTGGGCCCCAACAATTTGTAGTTCAATAAGCCCTTCAGGTGATTCTTATTCATGTTATACTTTAAGAACCACTGATTTATAGGATGACTTACTAGAGGGCCATTGCTAGAGGGTATTTCTTTAGCTACAGTTACAAAAATATGCACATTAATCTGGTGGCAGTGGGAAAGGAAAGTTATAGAGGAAGAATTTACATAATTATAGCATTTGCTAACTAGTTAGATCTGAGATGTAATGGAGAAGATTGTTTGAGGCTATACACAGGTATCCGATTGAAGGATGGTACCATTAACAGAGATATGTCAGAGGAGAACATGGCTTGCAGTCGGTGGATAGGATGAAAGATTTGGTATAGGTTGTGCTGATTGATGGAGAAGGCAATGGCACCCCACTCCAGTACTCTTGCCTGAAAAATCCCATGGATGGAGGAGCCTGGTGGGCTGTAGTCCATGGGGTCTCTGGGAGTCGGACGTGACTGGGAGACTTCATTTTGACTTTTCACTTTCATGCTTTGGAGAAGGAAATGACAACCCACTCCAGTGTTCTTGCCTGGAGAACCCCAGGGATGGGGGAGCCTGGTGGGCTGCCATCTATGGGGTTGCACAGAGTCGGACACAACTGAAGCGACTTAGCAGCAGCAGCAGCAGCAGTGCTGATTGATATGGTGATAAAACAAAGTAGCCTTGTCCAATAGGCAGTTAATATATTGGTTTACCTTAGAGATATTGTATGTTTGGTTCCAGACCACTGAAATGAAGCAAGTATTATAGTAAAATGAGTCATATGGTTTTTTGAAGTGTTTCCTTTTTTCACATAAAGGTTATGTTTACACCTCACTGTAGCCTATTACTGCTACTGCTAAGTCACTTCAGTCGTGTCTGACTCTGTGTGACCCCATAGATGGCAGCCCACCAGGCTCCCCCGTCCCTGGGATTCTCCAGGCAAGAACATGGAGTGGGTTGCCATTTCCTTCTCCGATGCACGAAAGTGAAAAGTGAAAGTGAAGTCACTCAGTTGTGTCCGACTCTTAGCAACCCCATGGACTGCAGCCTACCAGGCTCCTCCGTCCATGGGATTATCCAGGCAAGAGTACTGGAGTGGGGTGCCATTGCCTTCTCTGTAGCCTATTAACTGTGCAGTAAAGTTGTGTAAAAAAAAGTACATACCTTAATTAAAAATATGTTATTGCTAGAAGTGCTGTCATCTGAGCCTTTAGCAAGTTGTAGTAGTAAAATCAAAGGTCACTCTTGAAAGATTGCCATAACAAATATAATAATAATGAAAAAGTTTGAAATACTGTGAGAATTACCAAAATGTGACAGACACACAAAGTGAATAAATGCTCTTGCTGCTGATAGACTTGCTCTGACACAGGGTTGCCACAGAACTTCAGTCTGTTAAAAACTCAAATATCTGTGAGGTGCAGTAAGTTGCAATAAAATGGGGTGTACTTGTATAGTAACAAGTGTGCCTTTATTCTGGGGAGACATTTTGGCTGAAGGAAGAGCTTAAGAAATCACTTGTTTGTGTTGAATATGAAATTGAAGCTACGGGAGTGAAGAATATCCGTTTTATTTCTTGTCTAGGAATGAAGTAGACATTGTTTCCAAATTTCAGATGAGAAAACAGATTTCTTCCAGGCCACTCCAGCTAGAGTTTACCAGCTGGAGCTGGCATTCAGGCTGTTTTGACTCTGAGCTTGTACTTTTGCTGTAATACTACATGTTTCATAATAAATATCTCTACTTGGCTTTTGGGGCCTGAACTGTCTATGGCAGGGCTGCCACTTACATTTCTGAAGCAGACTTGGAGATTCCAGGAAGCAGCAGTGTGTTCAGAGCTGAGGGAAAATGGGCAGGGCAGGAAATCTCAGTCAAAAGCAGTTAAAATTGAAAATGGGATCCCTTGGCTACCTGGGTAAGACATACAATCACTTAGTGGACATACAATCCCTTCATAAATATTTAACTGAAGACTATATGCTGGATACTATGATGGACTTATGTTGAAGAAAATTATTCAGGCTCTCCTTGAGCTTCTGTGCTACATATTATATGCGAGGCTCTTTGTACAGGTATATATACAAGCTACAAGTCTTGAACATAGTGGCATTTACAAAAATGACCTGTCCTAAATTATCTTTGTCATTTAAGAGACCAAAAAACTTTTTAAACCATTTAAAATCATGATATTAACTACAACCATTGCTCTTTACATTTACTAAATGTGTTTCATAAAGAATTACCCACTTTTGGAACTCTTGCCCTCTCATGTTTGCTATATTGTTGTGAGTTAGCAAATGGATTTTAATGTTGGCATCAACCTAAGAGTATGAAGGAAAATGTCCAATGTGTTAGATTTTCTGAGATACTTCTTTTTGTGAACATAGTCAGGCAAAAGCTGATTAGGTGAAATTTACGGCAGTTCAAAATGTACACAGTTTCCAAATGTACAAAAAACTTCTGATGATTGGAGCTTAACCTTTTCCTATTTAATTCTTTTATAATTACTGTTATTTTAATGTGGTTTTCTTCATCAACTTGAACAATTATAAAAGTCTATAACAACTGCTTTCCCCATGCTTAAGCATCACGTGCAAGCCATAACAAAGTATGGAAAGGTCCTAACCCGTTAAAGTTTGTGTTGGTCCCGAAGTTTGCTATCCGCTATTGTCATTTTTAAATGTGAATTTTGCCAATTTTCTCAGGAAAAAAAAAAAAAAAAACAACCAAACAACAAAATTTTAGATTAGCTGAATGATTTGGGATGAATAACTAATTTAATCCTAGACTAAGATAAGAAATCTAATTATATTACAGATCTTTTCTGTGCTAACATTTTTTTGGGTACGGTTGATAGATGAATTCATGATATTTACTGCATTTATTTTTCAAATATTTGTTTCAGCTATGAATTTGTGAAGTACCTTAGACAGTACATATGCAACACTTTGGGGTCTATGATTGAAGAAGAAATGGAAAAATGGACATCTGATCAGAATCAGGTTGAGGAATTTGGCTATGACACAGTTGTACAGCATGTTACTAAAAGAACTCAGGAATCTAAAGAGTGAGTATGCCCCCAGTAATGTTTTAAAGTAGTTTTTCTTTCAACAGGGTTCCTTGAAAGCACCCTTAACCCATGTCTCCTGCAGTCTCTTTTTCTCTTAGCAGCCAGAATGAGTCTTTAAACCAATGAGTCAGATCATGCCACTCTTCCACTCAGCTTTAAGTAAAATAAGGATGACTTGACCAGTCGATCTGTTAGGCTAAATGGCTACTAAGTGGCTAACAGACAGGGCTGGATAAAGGGATGGTTCACATGCTTGGCAGGACTGAGAGATTTCATCACCTATTCAGAGTGCACACAATTTGAAACTTACTGTTTATTTCTGGCATTTTCCATTTAATAACTGAAACTGTGGAAAGTGAAACCATAGGTAGGGGAAACCCTCTTTATTATAATTCCTAATAGTCTATTTCTGGCAATATCATTAAATATTCTAAAAGGAGGACTAAAACTCTTAGTCAGAAAATGAAAACTTTTTAATGCTAAAAGCAAAGTTTTACATGAGATATTTAGGCTATCTAAATATTACTAAAAATGTATTTAGTAATTACTTTTTATCTCTGGTTAAGACATTTAATTTTCTTGCATTTTAGGTCACTCATGTGTAAAATTAATATAATAATAATTACCTCACAAAGATTTTAAATGTCTTAATGGATGTGTTCTTTGTGAACATGGATGAAAGATTTTAAGTTGTACAGAATATTTTTTCTTTTTTTTTTTTGTGCGTGTATTTCTTCAGAAACTACTTAGGGCTAATGTAATAGTACAGTTATTAAAAACATTTTTACTGTAATAATTCAAATTGCTTTCTTAAACATTTTGGTGTCTATTTTTTAAATAGAGGTATTTGCACATGAAACAATTCATTTGTAAGATCTGTCATGTTAATATAATCTTGTATATATAAGTGGAAGTACTCACAGTGTTTATTTTCATTGTTAATTGATTTGGTTTTTTCACTACCTCTTAGAGCATTTTCTTTTTTAACTTCTTGGACTATGAAGGAATCTTCTCAGTGGTGTACATATTCTGTCCTAGGCTTTTTCAAACCTACAGTTGCTACTGAGTTCCAGTTTGTTTAGCTGTTGATATTGAGGGTCTTACTCTCTAGTTTTGTTTTTTGTTTTATTCTGTCTTCCTTTGGCTAGTTTGCTGATATGTCTTGTAGAAGAATTCATGTTTGTGTGTTTTCAAGAAATTTATATTTTCTGGAGAAAATATGTCTAAAATGAAACTTTATGGTTTTTAATTACCCTTACCCTGTAAGTTATTGAGATTTACTTTTATTTTCCTTTATTAAATCAGTATGTTGTAGGCTTTTTAAAAAAACAGTTTAATTTATTTTTGACTACATAGGATCTTTGCTGCACTCAAGCTTTCTAGTTGCAGGAAGCCAGGGCTGCTCTTTCTTGTGGTGCATGGGCTTCTCCTTGCAGTGGCTTCTCTTGTTGCAAATAGACTTCGGTAGTTGCAGCACGTGGGCTCAGTAGTTGCTGCTCGTGGACTCTACAGCACAGGCTTAGTAGTTGTGGCACACAGGCTTAGTTGCTCTGTGGCATCTTCCTGAACCAGGGATCGAACCCATGTTCCCTGCATTAGCAAGCAGACCTTATCAACTGTGCCACCAGGGAAGTCCCACTCTATTGTTAGTTTTAAGGGGACAGGAGTTTATGTTGGTCACATGGCTATACCTAACTGGAATGGAGTCTGGGGAGTGTAGTTCACTCCTACGCCCAGCTATACAGTCCAGTTACTGTGGAAAGGGAGCGCAGCTGTGGTGGATAGCTATTGATTGCTACCAGGACATTGTTACACTTCCCTGCTTCTTGGTGCTTGGAATGTGTTAAGGAGGAAGCTGGGGCCTCCTAACTCAGTTCCTATATGTACTTCACCAGTTAGTCTAAAGAGTGTCTTAGAATTCAATTTCTTCTTGCCTTTTTTTAAAAAAATTATTTTATATTGGATTATAGTTGATTAACGGTGTTGTGTTATCCTTCTTGCTCTTTATAAACTTTTAAACTTGAATTTTCCCTGGGCTGCTTCTCACTTCTATAGTAGTTCTTTTCTGTATGTGTTTTCCCTCTGTATTGTTCCTAATCTATTCTTATTTTCTTATAGTATTTTTGTATTTTCTCATAATTTCTGAGGCTTTAAAAATATACACATGTATAGCTATATGTATATTCTCTTTATAGTTATATGTAAATTATACATTATTAAATAACATGATTAAGTATATAATGTATAAGTTATATATAGAAATAATGTATTTGGTGCTTTATAATGTATATAATATATAATTTAAAATATATTTTAAAATTTCTTTAAACTTTAAAATCTCAGTCTACTATTTTTATCCAAATCCCCCCGCATGATTTTATTACTTCCATGGGAGAGTACTTTACCTATCCTTTCTTAGATTTATGTAGTTAAAATGACCCACTAACCAGGATATAAAAAAGGGAAGTTTCTGTGCTTATTTTCTAATGTATTTCCATTATTATAACGATAAGCCATGGACATATGTTTTATCATGCTTTATATTTACAAATAACTTTCAGATATATACTCTTATTTATTTCTTGCTATGACCATGTGAACTAGATCAGCTTTATTGTGTTTTTTTTTTTTTTTTTTAATTTAAAGCTCTAAGTGCCTTTATTCAGTGATTCATGAATTGGACAGCATCCCATCTAGTAAATAGAAGAGTGCTCCTAGATTGTATTTTTTATTTTTATTTTTTGCTTGCATCGAGTCTTTGTTGCTGCGCCTGGGCTTTCTTTAGTTGCAGTGAGTGGGGGCTACTCTTTGTTGCAGTGTGCAGGCTTCCCATTGAGGTTGCTTCGTTGTTGTGGAGTACAGGCTGTAGGCTCCTGGGCTTCAGTAGTTGGTGGCTTGTGGCCTTAGAACGTGCAGTCTTCAGTAGTACATGGGTTCAGTAGTTGCAGCTTGCGGGCTCGAAGTTGTGGTGCATGGTCTTAGTTGCTCTGCAGCATATGGAAGCTTCCGGGACCAGTGATTGAACCCGTGTCTCCTGCATTGGGAGGAGGATTCCTATCCACTGTGCCACTAGGGAAGTCCTAGATTGTTTTCTTTTTCTTATGTATAGTTAAGAAAAAAGAGACTTATTTATAATGATAGAGCTTCTAGGTAAACTAGTGAGGACTCCAATCCAAGTTTTCTGATTTCAAATTTAGTATTTTATTTACTTTAACATCTGAGCCACCAGGGAAGCCCATTTTATTCATTATCTTTATTTAAATCTTTATGCCTTGTTGCTTTTAATTTTTGCCTTTTTAAGTATAGAAATTTCAGTAGTACACATCTCATATTCCTCATTTGTAAAATAAAGGGTAGACAAGATTATTTTTATATTTCCATCTAGCTCTAAAATTCTACCTGTAGGGTTTTGGAGGATCTTAGTAATGTTAGTATGGGTGCTTGAGAGTTTGCACTTAATAAATGGATAAATTTATTACAAGTTTTTAAAAAATAGATAGATAGATAGACCCAGAGAGCTAAAATTGACCTTAGAAATTATCCATTTCAAAATTTTACTAATTTCAGGAATCCTTTTCCTAACATCTCTGATAGTGGTTTCTCTATTTGAAAGGATCCACTGATATTTTAATTCCTATTTGGTTCTCAGTTGTAGTGATGGATGCCTATAGATACAAATTATAGGCAGGTGAGAAGGGAAGGAAAAAATAGAGGAAGGGAGAGTAGAGAAAGAGAAATTTTAAAAAGGAGTGAAAGTGTCCTGTAATATAGGCTGGGTTTTGGTAGTTGGATATTAGCAGTTGACTTTGTTGCTAATTACTGGAGTCTGCCTTTGGAACATCTTGCCTTGGGTTCTGTTAATTTTACTGCCTTGGTTCATGTAACCAGATGCAAAAACTTAGGAAATAACATATTTTAGATTTCCTATTATTTACCTGTTGTGTGAATTCTGTTGTATCATTTGGTGTTTCAGAAAAACTGACTTTTGTCTTTAGGATTGTATTCTTAGAGGGACTTTACAGAAAAAAATAATAAGTTTAATTTAGTTGAATGTTTTAATTTGTGCTAATAGTCTTTCTCTTACAAAACTTGCTTTGAATTTAAAGATACAAAGAGATGATTCATTCTCTGAAGAACATCATGATGATAGTGGTGGAATCTATGATTAACAAGTTTGAAGAAGACGAAATACGAAGTCAAGAGAGGCAGAAAAAAATCCAAAAGGAGAAAAGCAGTAGTTATTGCACAGACAATTGCTCTGATAGTGATTCGTCCTTCAATCAGGTGTGTTGTTTAATTCTGCCTTTATGTCTTGAAATGGTGTTTAATAATCATTAGCTTCAATTCAGTTTTTATTAGCCAGATTTTTTTTTCTACTTTCTAGTTTTAAGATTCAGAAGAATAAGCAGTAACATAATCTGATATTAAACATTTAGTTCATGAAATAATATCTTCTAGAATTATATGTACAGCAAATTATATCTGAACAATTGTTAATGAGATTAGGAAATAAACTGGTAGATTTTGGATTAAAAAAAATGAAGCAATCTGCTTAGTCTTTAGTTAAACAAAAGATCTTATTCCCAGTTAATCCTTATTAATCAAATATTAACTACACTGTAGATGAGACATGGAGATAAAATATTTCCTTTATCTTCTGGAGATGAAAGTTGCTATGAATTGTTAGTTTTAAAACATAAGCTTTTTTTTAATGTTCAAACATCTGAAGCTTTATATTTTATCCTTCCCATTTATTGGAATCCTTGTCATTTAGCTACAACAGAGCTAAGAGTCCAGTGTCTAGATTAGTCCTAATAGAAAACAAAGGAAACTAGTTGGAGTAGAACCCATGAATGCACCATAAATTTCCATACAGAAACTTTCAGGCCATGTGGAGTCTGTTTGACCTTCATATGAATCTCACCTGATATTTTTAGTGAAACATTTTCACCTAATTAGTTCTAACATAGGGACATAACTGTAACATAGATCCTAAATGCATACCAAAAAGGGATATGGAAAGTTTGGGTGAGACATGAAATATATATGTATATTAATTGCAGTTAAGACTACACTTTTGAAGGGAAAATGGCTTTGGAATTAGTCAAGGCAGAATGTAAAAGTTATCACTGTATTATTTACCAGGAGATAACTGTGCTGAGTTTTAATTTTTATAAGTCCAGTTAATTATCTGATGTGATGGAGGAAGTGACAAAGGTTGTGAATTTTCTTCATGTTGTGCCTATAAATCATCCCTTGTTGATGTACTCTTTGGAAGAAGAGTAGGCTGTAGAGATTTTAGTTCAGTTTAATGCAATCAGATGGCTTATTCAATAGGTTTACTGAACTGCTACTTTTCAAGGACATTCTGGAGAGGAAAGGAACAGTAACACCTAACTTTAGAACTCTGAGGACTCATAAGATTATACTTTCTTAGTTATCAGTTCAGTTCAGGCGCTCAGTCATGTCCGACTCTGCGACCCCCTGAACTGCAGCACACCCAAGCCTCCCTGTCCATCACCAACTCCTAGAGTTCACCCAAACTCATGTCCATGGAGTCGGTGATGCCATCCAACCATCTCATCCTCTGCCATCTCCTTCTCCTCCTGCCCTCAATCTTTCCCAGCATCAGGGTCTTTTCAAATGAGTCAGTTCTTTGCATCAGGTAGCAAAAGTATTGGAGTTTCAGCTTCAATATCAATGCTTCCAATGAACACCCAGGACTGATCTCCTTTAGGATGGACTGGTTGGCTCTCCTTGCAGTCCAAGGGACTCTCATGAGTCTTCTCCAATACCACAGTTCAAAAGCATCAATTCTTCGGTGCTCTGCTTTCCTCACAGTCCAACTCTCACATTCATACATGACCACTGGAAAAACCATAGCCTTGGCTAGACGGACCTTTGTTGACAAAGTAATGTCTCTGCTTTTTAATATGCTGTCTAGGTTGGTCATAACTTTACTTCCAAGGAGTAAGCGCCTTTTAATTTCATGGCTGCAACCACCATCTGCATTGATTTTGGAGCCCCCCAAAATAGTCAGGCACTGTTTCCACTGTTTCCCCATCTATTTGCTATGAAGTGATGGGACTGGATGCCATGATCTTCGTTTTCTGAATGTTGAGCTTTAAGCCAACTTTTTCACTCTCCTCTTTCACTTTCATCAAGAGGCCCTTTAGTTCTTCTTCACTTTCTGCCATAAGGGTGGTGTCATCTGCATATCTGAGGTTATTGATATTTCTCCCAGCAGTCTTAATTCCAGCTTGTGCTTCTTCCAGCCCAGCGTTTCTCATCATGTACTCTGCATGAAAGTTAAATAAGCAGGGTGACAATATACAGCCTTGACGTACTCCTTTTCCTATTTGGAACCAGTCTGTTTTTCCATGTCCACTTTTTTTTTTTTTTTAATTTTATTTTATTTTTAAACTTTACATAACTGTATTAGTTTTGCCAAATATCAAAATGAATCCGCCACAGGTATACATGTGTTCCCCATCCTGAACCCTCCTCCCTCCTCCCTCCCCATTCCATCCCTCTGGGTCGTCCCAGTGCACCAGCCCCAAGCATCCAGTATCGTGCATCGAACCTGGACTGGTGACTCGTTTCATACATGATATTTTACATGTTTCCATGTCCACTTTTAACTGTTGCTTCCTGACCTGCATACAGGTTCCTCAAGAGGCAGGTCAGGTGGTCTGGTATTCCCATCTCTTGAAGAATTTTCCACAGTTTGTGGTGATCCACACAGTCAAAGGCTTTAGCATAGTCAATAAAGCAGAAATAGATGTTTTTCTGGAACTCTTTTGCTTTTTCGATGATCCAGCGGATGTTGGCAATTTGATCTCTGGTTCCTCTGCCTTTTCTAAAACCAGCTTCAACATCTGGAAGTTCACGGTTCACATACTGCTGAAGCCTGGCTTGGAGAATTTTGAATATTTACTAGTGTGTTAGATAAGTGCAATTGTGTGGTAGTTTGAGCATTTTGGCATTGCCTTTCTTTGGGATTGCAATGAAAACTGACCTTTTCCAGTCCTGTGGCCACTGCTGAGTTTTCCAAATTTGCTGACATATTGAGTGCAACACTTTCACAGTATCATCTTTTAGGATTTGAAATAGCTCACCTGGAATTCCATCACCTCCACTAGCTTTGTTTGTAGTGATTCTTCCTAAGGCCCACTTGACTTCACATTCCAGGATGTCTGGCTCTAGGTGAGTGATCACACCATCGTGATTATCGTGGTTGTGAAGATCTTTTTTATACATTTCTTCTGTGTATTCTTGCCACCTCTTCTTAATATCTTGTGCTTCTGTTAGGTCCATACCATTTCTGTCCTTAATTGTGTCCATTTTTCCATGAAATGTTCCTTTGGTATCTCTAATTTTCTTGAAGAGATCTTTAGTCTTTCCTATTCTATTGTTTTCTTCTATTTCTTTGCACTGATCTTTGCATTCTTAGTTATTAGATAAACCATATGTCTACACTGAAATTGTTTCCCAGGTGGGGCAGTGGTAAAGAATCCACCTGCAATGCAGGAGACTCATGAGTCCATTTTGATCCATGGGTTGGGAAAATCTTTTGAATGAGGAAATGGCAATCCACTCCAGGATTCTTGCCTTGAAACTTGCATGGATAGAGGAGTCTGGTGGGCTATAGTCTATGGGGTCACAGAGTCAGACGTGACTAAGCACATATACACTGAAATTAAACCAGAAGAGAGAAAAGTGGAGCGTGTTATTTTGTTGTAAGAAGTAAAAATATTTAGATCTAAATAGGACTGATTAACTGGCAATTAAGCATGTTAATCTCAAATGCCAAGTTATTTCCCATCATAGAATCATAGATTTTTGAAGAAATTCAAAGCTTTGGTAGAAATGGAATCATACTTTCAGAAGATATTTTTGGTTTTTGTTTTGATTCTTGAGAAGGATCTTGCTTTAAGTTTATATGGCTTCCTTTGGAATGTCCACAGAGTATATCTGCAGGTTAAAGTGCCTGCCTTATGAATATGACTTTGTTTCAGAAGGGACTAATTGAATTGAATTTGAACTAGACCCACCACCCGCAAGGCATGGGATCCCTGGACCTTTGGGAAAAAAATCACATAAATGCCGGAACTGTCCTGAAAGGTCTGTTAGTGTGTCTGAGATGTTCGGGTATACTTTTGTTTAGTGAAAAAAAGATTCCTTTGCTTTAACTGACCAAAGAGAGGCTGAATTAATATGCTCAGAAGTGAAAGAGTCTCTGAAGATATATCAATCTTTCATTCCATTAAATATTGATGTTATTATTGATGCCTTCAAAATTGATGTTACTTACACTGGGCTTAAAAAAAACTGAATTATTCTGTGAATAACATTTAGTCAACAATTTTGATGCTGCTGTTTTGATATTAGTAGAACATTTGTATTTTGTGAATAGAGTAGGCTTTATTTCCTCATTATTTTAAATATTGAATCCTGATTGTATATTGATCCATTATTAAAAAACTTTGGACATGACTTCCTTGGAGACTATTTGTGTACATTTGAGCATATTAAAGAATAAAGTTGGCTGATTTTTACTATAGTTGTGAGCAGAGAATTCTCAAAGGATTGATACTGTGATTAAACATGGAAAAGTCTGCAAAATAATGCTGAAAAGATAGATGTACACTTTGTATGGAGAAGGTGAGTTTAGTATAACAGTCCACTGCTGTTCTTTTGTAACGTGAACCTATATAAGGCATTTCTTTGCTTTCATGGCTACCTCTCCTTGAAGCCCATCCTTTGGTCCCAATGCAGGCAGAATAACAGCCCTTTCAAAAACATTCATGTCTTAATTCCCAGAATTTGTAACCTGTTACCTTACATAGCCCAAGGGGCTTATAAATATGATTAAATTAAGATGGGGAGATATTCTGGATTATTCAGGTGAGCCAAATGTAATCACAGGCATCCATATGAGAGAGACTCAGGAAGGTCAGAGGCCGAGAAAGTGCTGGGCAGGCTGAAGTAGATGTCAGAGTGGTTGCTGGCTTTGAAGAGGGAAGGTGGCCCATGATCCCAGCATGCAGGCAGTCCCTAGAAGCTAGAAAAGGCAAGGAAATAGATTCTCCCCAGAAGGCAGAAGGAACAGAGCTCTGTGAATGTATTCTGAACTCTAGAACTGTAAATTGGTGTTGAGAACTTCCGTGGTGGTCCAGTAGTTAAGAATCCACCTGCCAATGCAGGGGACATGGGTTCAATCACTGGTCCAGGAAGATTCTACATGCAGTAGGGCAGCTAAACTCTTGTGCTGCAGCTGCTGAAGCTCACTCACTCTAGGGTCCGTGCTCTGCAGCAAGAGAAGCGATTGCACCCCACTGAAACTAGAGTAAGCCCACGTGTAGGAGTGAAGACCCAGCACAGTCAAAATATAAATGAATAAAAATCTGTGGCTATAGAAGGGGAAAAATGGGTCACTGGGAACAACTAACAGTTAAAAAAAATACATAAATTGGTGTTTTTTATTTTATTTTATTTTATTTTTTTTGGTGTTTTTTAAGTCATGAAGTTTATGGTAACTTGTTACGGTAGCAGTGCCGAAACTAGTATCTTCCCATTGTTACTTGTTCACCTGAAGGCCAGGTTTGTTGTTTCTGCTTTTTACTTCCTGGAAAAGAAGCTATTACTTGGACTTTGTGTTTGAACTGCCTCCTGGAAGCAATTTGAACCCCATCTTGTTACTGGGTTTTGAATCTTTTTTTTTTTTTTTGCTAAAAGTAGCACATGTATTCCAATTAATTCAAAATGAACACTCAGCCTTTTCTATCACAATGAAAAACAGAACATGAAAATAATAAAAAGGGCATCATGGCAACACAAAGCAGAATTGCAACAGAGAGCTGGCTTTAAATTATGACAATTTATACATTATGAAAATGAAAGGAACACACATATTTCATATTCCTGTTGTAATCATAAGATCTTCTCCTCCTACTTTTACCTAGATCTTGATTCCCTTCAGTTGTTAAGCAAAACAAGCTCTCAGTTCAGATTTAAGGCCACACTTAAAGTGCACACATTCACACTTTCTTGAATGTGAGCTGCTATTCCTTCCATTCAAAGGAGGAAGTTTGGCTGTGGCTGGGTTTTGAATCTTTCAGTAAGACTTTTCTTAAGTAGCTCTTTTCTTTTATTGGGTGTGAGGCCTTTGCCCTGAGTATGTGCTATGCTTTTCAACCCTGTGGACTAGCCCACCAGGCTCCTCTGTCCATGGGATTCTCCAGGCGAAAACACTGGAGGGGGTTGCCATTCCCAGGATCTTGCAGGGAATCTTCCTGACCTAAGGATCGAACCCACATCTCTTATGTCTCCTGCATTGGCAGGCAGGTTCTTTACGGCTGAGCTACTGGGGAAGCCCTTGTGCTACGCACTGGATCACTCTAATTGGTGTTTTGCCCTAACTTCTAAAATCTTAGAGTATCTTGAGTTCAACCCCATTTTTGGCCTCTCTTAAAATCTTAGATATGCAAATGATACCACCCTTATGGCAGAAAGTGAAGAGGAACTCAAAAGCCTCTTGATGAAAGTGAAAGAGGAAAGTGAAAAAGTTAGCTTAAAACTCAGCATTCAGAAAACGAAGATCATGGCATTTGATCCCATCACTTCATGGGAAATAGATGGGGAAACAGTGGAAACAGTGAGAGACTTTATTTTTTTGGGCTCCAAAATCACTGCAGATGGTGACTGCAGCCATGAAATTAAAAGACACTTACTCCTTGGAAGAAAAGTTATGACCAACCTAGATAGCATATTGAAAAGCAGAGACATTACTTTGCCAACAAAGATCCGTCTAGTCCAGGCTATGGTTTTTCCAGTGGTCATGTATGGATGTGAAAGTTGGACTGTGAAGAAAGCTGAGTGCCAAAGAATTGATGCCTTTGAACTGTGGTGTTGGAGAAGACTCCTGAGAGTCCCTTGGACTGCAAGGAGATCCAACCAGTCCATTCTAAAGGAGATCAGCCCTGGGTGTTCTTCGGAGGGAATGATGCTAAAGCTGAAGCTCCAGTACTTTGGCCACCTCATGCGAAGAGTTGACTCATTGGAAAAGACTCTGATGCTGGGAGTGCTTGGCGGCAGGAGGAAAAGGGGACTACAGAGGATGAGATAGCTGGATGGCATCACCGACTCGATGGAAGTGAGTTTGAGTGAACTCTGGGAGATGGTGATGGACAGGGAGGCCTGCTGCTAAGTCGCTTCAGTCGTGTCCGACTCTGTGCGACCCCATAGATGGTAGCCCACCAGGGTCCCCCGTCCCTGGGATTCTCCAGGCAAGAACACTGGAGTGGGTTGCCATTTCCTTCTCCAGTGCATGAAAGTGAGAAGTGAAAGTGAAGTCACTCAGTCGTGTCCGACTCTTAGCGACCCCATGGACTGCAGCCCACCAGTCTCCTCCATCCATGGGATTTTCCAGGCAAGAGTACTGGAGTGGGGTGCCATTGCCTTCTCCGCAGGGAGGCCTGGCGTGCCAATTCATGGGGTCACAAAGAGTCTGACACGACTGAGCGACTGAACTGAACTGAACTGAACTGAAAATCTTTAGAGTTTTACAGTGCTCTTTTTGGTGAGGAACTTTGCTTTTGAGGATGTCATAGTACTGCTGAAGAATCACAGGATTTTCTTTTTCAGTAGCATTGGCTAGAGCAATAGGATAACCGCAGCCCAAACTGTTGTTCAGAAGTTCCTCCATCTCTTGTAGTAGTGGTGTAGTCGCTCAGTCGTGTCCGACTCTTTGTGACCCTGTGGACTATAACCCACCAGGCTCCTGTGTCCATGGGATTCTCTAGGCAAGAATACTGGAGTGGATTGCCATTTCCTTCTCCAGGGCATCTTCCCGACCCAGGGATCGAACCTGGGTCTCCCGGATCACAGGCAGATGCTTTACCCTCTGAGCCACCATTGATCAGACTTTTATTATTATTATTTGCCTTATAAACAGAAAAAGATAAAAACCTAAAATCCTAAAAATGTAGGAAAGGAAAGTCATCTGAGACTAGAAAAAAAGAACACACTAGTATCAATAGTGCATCTGCCTAGAGTTAAGCTTGAGACAGGTGGATTGGGAGGAGAATTGGTTAGGTGCAGGTGTGAGCTTCCTTGCTTGCTTGTTTAATAGTAATGTCTTGAGACAATTTGATACCAGAAAAGCTAATTTCTTTAATTAACAGTGCTAATACCTTCATGAATATGTGTTCCTTTATACTTTTAAATATTAATAGGTTTTTGTTTTTATTTCTCAATGGTAGCACTTTTCACATAACTTAAGTATCTAGGAAATTAAGAACTTTATCATTTGAAAATATTTTAAAAACTTGTTTTTGTTTTGAATTAATAACTTTTTCTATATTTAAGACTTAATGAAGAGTGCATAGTTTTAAGAAGTTTTAGATGCACTACAATTTTGAAAAACTATTTTACATGAAGCTAATTCCTTCTGAATCTTGAAAACAAGTCAGTCTCTGGCTCTGCCATTTATGAACTGTGGGCTTTGGCTTCTTACTCTCTTTCTGTGTTCAATTTTCTTAACTGTTATAGAAGAGACAGTAATAACATTTACCTTATAAGATTGCTTTGCAGGTTTAATGTACATAAAGCATTCTACACACATTAAAGATCCTCATTTTAAGTTCTTATGTAAGTGTTTGCTGTTATTGTCCTCATCCCTCGTTGGTGTTTTTTTTTTTCTTTTCCTTTTGTGAGAATACAGAAGAAGTCATTGTGCAGTTAGACATATTAAAGCCTGAGGAATAACTAGGTTTCAGTTCACTTCAGTTCAGTTCAGTTGCTCAGTAGTGTCCGACTCTTTGCGACCCCATGAATCGCAGCACGCAAGGCCTCCCTGTCCATCACCAACTCCGGGAGTTTACCCAAACTCATGTCCATCGAGTTGGTGATGCCATCCAGCCATTGCATCCTCTGTTGTCCCCTTCTCCTCCTGCCCCAATCCCTCCCAGCATCAGAGTCTTTTCCCATGAGTCAGCTCTTCGCATGAGGTGGCCAAAGTATTGGTGTTTCAGCTTCTGCATCAGTCCTTCCAATGAACTAGGTTTAATATTTGTATATTTTATTTCCCATAGTCATTTGTTTCAACAACAGAACAGTTGTCTTTCTTTCACTAGTTGTATTTCAATGGTTTATACAGTTTACAAACCAAAGATTTAAAAAGAGGTTTCTAGGGTAATTAATTTTGATGGTGGTGTGAATTTTGAACTTAGTACAGTTATTGACTAATGTGAATAATCTTCAGTTTGTGTTGAATAAAGTGAGTACATCTCTGTAAAACAACAAAAGTTACAGAATGCATCTTGTGTTAACTATCTCTAGGTATACCTTGTTTGACAGAAATGTATACAAATCTTACTATGGCATTTAAAGACCTTTAATTAGTATCTGCATGATCATGCTGCTGCTGCTGCTGCTAAGTTGCTTCAGTCATGTCCGACTCTATGCGACCCCATAGACAGCAGCCCACAGGGCTCCCCCGTCCCTGGGATTCTCCAGGCAAGAACACTGGAGTGGGTTGCCATTTCCTTCTCCAACGCATGAAAGTGAAAAGTGAAAGTGAAGTCGCTCAGTTGTGTCCGACTCTTAGCGACCCCATGGACTGCAGCCTACCAGGCTCCTCTGTCCATGGGATTTTCCAGGCAAGAATACTGGAGTGAGGTGCCTTTGCCTTCTCCTGCATGATCATGCAGTAGGACCAAAATTCATCTTGGATTATCAACCTGTTCTCCTTCTTGCCCTTTTCCCTGTAGAGTTTGCTCAGGAATTGTTTGCTTGGATTACAATTTCATTCATGTAAATATGTTTAAAAAATATTTTTCCTTTTGGAGTTACCTACCTATATTAATATCACCAACAGATCTATTTTGTGTTGCTTTAGCAATGAAGTTAGCAGATCCTGCTCCCTCAGGAATTTATCTATTTATTTATTTCTTGACTGTGCTGTATGGCATGTGGGATGTTAGTTTTTGGACCAGGAATCAAACCCTTGGTCCCTGCATTGGAAGCATGGAGTCTTAGCCACCGGACCGCCCTTTTTTGGTGGGGGAGAGGGGCAGGAATTTTTAATATAACTCTTTCAGCTGTTCTAAATACTTCTAACAAATCTGTATTCAGTGGAACACATTACCTGCATGCTCTAGTTAAATCAGTTATTGCAGTTAGTTGCAATGGAAATTTGCCCATCCACTGATACACAACATCACTAGAGGAAATGTTAAATACAGAAAACCTTTAAGGTAGGTATTCCCGCTTTCCACACTTTTAGACTTACTCTGATCTCTAGTGTAATAAGTTATTTCATTGCTTATGTAATGTTTTAGGAATAATTTATACTGTGTTTAAGATGACTAAGGAATCTTGTATAGTAATGCATGTGTGCTCAATTGTGTCCGACTTGTTGCAACCCCACGGACTGTAGCCCAGCAGGCCCCTCTGTCTGTGGGATTTCCACAGTGGGTTGCCGTTTCCTACTTCAGGGAATCTTCCCAACCCAGGGATCGAACCTGAGTCTCTTGCATCTCCTGCATTGGCAGGTGGATTCTTTACCACTGTACCACCTGGGAACCCAATATCTTATATAGGTTAGTAAGCATATTAATGAGGCTACTCCATAATGATGGCAGCTTTTATTTTTAAGTGGTTATTTTAGGTATTATTTAAATTGCTTTGGCAATAAAAAGTTTCTTTCCTTTTCCAAAATAGCTTATGGTCTACTATAAACTTTTTCTAGATGAAAGTTTTTACTTCAGAAATTCTTCACTTAAGAGGAGGCATGAAGAAAGGTTATAGAGAAGTACAGAAAAGAAAAGGAACAAAAAAGTTCAGTCAGCATTATAGTTATGGTTTGTGTACCTTTAGTACCTTCATATTTATGTTGTTTTATCTTTGTTTCATAGATCTCAGATGCCTGGGTGTAAAATACTTTTTACTTTTACATGTCTTTTGAGTCTTACAATGTTCTGCATGTTGCAATTGCTCAGCAAATGATAGCCTTCATATATAGGAAGGTACACTGTCCTCACTTAAATGCCTTGGGATACAAAAAAATCTAAGTTTGCTGCCAAACCAAACTAGTTCATTCCCTTCTCCTGTTCAGAATGCATTTTGTGCTTGGAATTATATTAAAATCATTTATAGTAATACCTCTAAAAGTCTACTAAATGAGTGAAGGAATAAATGTCCTGTTAATTGTGTTACAGAGTTACAAATTTTGTCAAGGAAAATTACAATTGATTTTAGACCAGTTGGATCCTGGGCAACCTAAACAGGTAAGTTTAAAGGACAGCTGTCAAGTTTACTCAGATATACTTATTATATATTATAATCTATAGCAGCTGGATTATTTCTCTTCAAGATAATCCTTTAATATCATGACAGTTCTAGGGTTACATTCCTGCTAGACCTTCTAGTCTTGAAATGAAGAGTCACAGAATAAGAGATGTTCTCTTTAGAGAACTGTCACAGTTTATAAGAGGAAATTTTTATTTCTAGTTTCAGTTTTCAAGGAGATGAAGTTATGAGCAGTTTCCCCCCAAACTGTTCCTTCACTGTCACTTTGTATGTGATAATTTAGTGATTTCTTTGAAGGAAAAAAACTTCATTTAATGCTCTTTCTACTTTGGAAAGTATGAGCAACTTTGACACATATATTCGTTTACTTGAAAACATTTTTTAAAAGCAGTTTTACTGAATATTTCTTTATATTGTAATAACTATATAAATTAATTTTTATGAAGTTTTCTTTCATTTGACAGTGTCTGTTTCTCTTGACATAGAAAATTATAGGGTTTTTGAAGTACCTGACATCTCGTACATCTTACCATTTGGTCTGAATTTTGAAATACGTTGTTTTTCTTCAACTTTTTATTTTAAACCAAATGAATAGCTATGATTTACTCTTACTGATCTTTTTCTTTTCTCTCAGCATTTCACATTCTGATTTATTTTCTAGATTTTTAGTAAATGTTTCAACAGATCAGCAATCGGACCTGACTTTATATGACAACAATATTATTGTTTTTAAGTGGATTGTTTGGAAATCTGTACATGATTAGAAACTTTTGTTCTGAACAAGTAGTAAATTGTTAATGGAATTTTGTCCTAAAAATTAACTGAAAAGGAGAAATTTACTATGTTTTAAAATTTTATTTCTAGTCCTGCTTAACCTTATCCCAAATAAAATTGTATTTAGAAGTCTTTCATATGAATATATAGACATTTAAAAACACATATGTATTGTATTTTTCACCCTAAACTTGACATCCTGATTTGGAGTGCCTGGTGTTCTAAGATCTTAGCTTTTTGACTCATTTTTTTTTTTTTTTTCCTCTCACTAGGCTTCAGTCAGCTGAAAAACAACCAAATTTTGAGGAACTCACTAGTTGGAGAGTGAGAGGCAGAGAAGCTTTATTCCACTTCTGATTGGAATAGAGCTTTTTGCCACTGCTGTCTCTTGGGTCATACTGTCCTAAGTAAATTCTAATTGGATTTTGAGAATTCTGATTGGATTTCTTCTCAAAAAGATTTATATGAAAATTCAGAAATTCAGTTTTGCATCACATTGCTGAATGACTCCCCCCACCCTCCACAGTGGTTACTAGGTCAGAAAATATGATGTAGAAGCAAAAGCAAGTTAAAATCAATTGTTTTGTGAGAATTGTTCATATATCTTGGAGTGGGAATGCCTTATCAGGAGCATATGGGCAAGGTTTTAGAATTCGAGTCCTCAAACTGTAGGACTGAAATTGGGTGGCCTTGGCCTGCAGTGGCTTAGAGCTGGGCTTGGTTCCCAACCAGAGATTGGGCTGGGTCGTGGCGGTGAGAGCACCAGATCCTAGCCACTAGACCAGTGGTCAGTGACAAGGGCCCTGGCCCTTCCACTTTGCAGAAGAGAATTTCCACAAAGACAGAAAATAGTGAAGAAAGTGAAGTATTTATTAGGAAAAAGAGTACAGTACATATGGATAGACATTTTGGCAGACTCAGAGGGAGAGTCCCTGAGTTGTGCCCACATGGCAGTTTGAATCACTTATATGGAACATTTCTTTCAGGTTTCCTTTGACCAGTCATTATGATTTGCCTGGTTTGCAGTCCATATTTGGTGTATCTCAGGATTCTTGTGTACATGTGCATCTCTTAGCCAAGATGGATCCTACTGAAAAGGCTTCTGGGTAGAACATCCCTTGATTTGACTCCAGTTTGGTTTCCAAGGAGCCTTTTCTGCACATGTGTGGTCGGGGAGGTCTCCTGACTGTGGGAATGAGAAATATGTGTTCTCTCCAGGGTCCAGCCTCCTCCCTTAATTGCCCTCTATTCTTATCTTGGAGTTTCCATCAATAGAGAATGAATCTCCAGTTGCTTTACCCTGGCGGGACCCATCTGCCTCCTGCCTCAGGACCATGTGTGGGGGATTGTTCTAGTGAGGAAAGTCTATGGGAGGAGACACTGGGACACTTTATTCTGGCTTTTCAGATTTGACCACCATACCTTCTCCTGTTCCCCTCAGACATGTGACCTAGAATCTCCCAGGATATTGGATGGGCCAAAAAATTTGTTTTTCTGAAACATCTTGAACTTTTAGTGTTTTTTTAGTTTTTGCATTATATGAAATAACCTATTTTGTTTCTCTGCTAAGTAGTCTAAAAAAATCGGTTATCAAGAATTGTTTCATGAAAGGGCATCTGAGTCTCAATTGGCTCTTTAAAGCAATTATCCAAACTCAGCCTTTCAATGTTTGTTAAATATTTTGAGAATTGCTGTTATTTTGGTGGCTGATTATTAATAAAAATTCTTTTAAAAAATTATAGGTGAGATATGAAGCCTTGCAAACATTGTGTTCAGCTCCTCCATCTGATGTCCTGAACTGTGAAAACTGGACCACTCTCTGTGAGAAGCTGACAGTGTATCTTTCAGATCCTGATCCTGTATTTAGTGTAAGGAAATGCTTACAGAAGTATAAACATTTTCTGTTTTTTTCCCTACCATTCTAGAAGCAAATGGAATATAATTGTCTTTAATAGTAGCTCAAATATTTATGGAAATTCACCTCCAGCTTTTGAATTGTCAAGTTTTTTTTTTTTTTTTTTTTTTTAGGGAATTAGCTTACTACGTCATGATTAAATTCAGGGTCTGGTTAGTATCACACTTCATTGCCAAGACAGACTTTATTAGTGTATGCATTTTGTTTTTATCTTCTAAAGGGACATCCAAGTATCTGTGTCATTGTTTTTCAATTAAGAAAAATATTTTAAAAGAAAGAGTGTGTTTTTGAAAGAATTCATATGTGAAAACTTGAACTTGGAATGATTAAAATTTACTCTGAAAGATTTAAATAAGCATTTTCCTTGTGTATTTAAGTGTTAGAGATTGCTTAAGTGCTTAGAAGGGTTTCCCTCCTAACTCAGTTGGTAAAGAATTGCCTGCAATGCAAGCGACCCAGGTTTGGTTCCTGGGTCTCAAAGATCCCCTGGAAACGGAAATGACAGCCCACTCTAGTATTCTTGCCTGGAGAATCCCATGGACAGAGGAGCCTGGCGGGCTACAGTTCATGATTGCAAGAGTTGGACATGACTTGGCAAGTAAACCACTACCACCAACTGCCTAGAAAGAGAAGTTAGAAAACTGTAAAGCTAATACATTAGAAGATAATAGAGATGAATTATACAGCAAATATAGACAACTGCAAAAATTAAGGTCGCAAAGTAGTAGAGGTAGTTATGTAAAAAATGATTCACATATGACTTCTCAGAAACACTATGTGATGAAAAGCAAGGTTACGTTAAAAAGTGCAGTAATTATATGGGATTAAAAAAAAAATCCGGTCTGTATTCCAGCATCACAGTTAACTACAAAAAAGTTTTTTAAATGCCTTTTTCTTCATAAAAGATATATCAGTGAAGGAAAAAAGTGTCCTTAAAATATATAAGGTTTTTTTTATATAGAATTTTTTAAGGTATAAGTAAAAGATAAATTTACCTACAATACACATCATTCTAGATCAGATGCTGGGAACACACTGAGCAAAACAGAGCCCTTTGTCTGTGTAGAACTTACATTCTAGAAGATGAGACAGTAAACAGTTCATAAAAATAAATCTCAATACCTTTTTACTACTTAAAAATACCTTTCATCATTGAAAGTATAATTTTACTGGTAAACAGAAGGGATTTGGAAACAAATGATTTGTTCATATTTTTGTAAGAGGGAAAAGGGTGTTTACTCAGTCCTGGATGTAGTTCAACAATACTAACACCAGAGGGTGATGCAGACTTCTCAAAAATTCTGAAGGATTCCAGGGGGAAAGATATTTCACGGTTACCTTTTCACTTCAACGCATTCTAACTGGAAAGACAATTGTTTAAGTTTCCCTCCTAAAGATAGAATAGTGCTCTAATAGGTTTTCTTTATTCCTTTTATAAACATTGTAAAGATCATGCTGGATCAATTTAAGTGCTTTGGTTTGGATGCAGCAAGAGTTTGTGTTAGTACTTAAGGCAATAACATTGGAAGAAGCAGTCACCCGAGGAGCGATGACAACAGAACCAATCATTTGAGTAGGAAACAAGGCATGGTATTCTTTTTGTCTAAAACTTATGCTTTATCCAAATTCTTGAGTTCAATTTTGTTTCTTCATTTTCTACTCCGAAGGATACTTACATGTAACTGAGTGAAGTATATAGTGTTTGAAAGTGTGACAAATATTAATGCTTACCAATTGCTGCAACTATGAAAACATGCTTCCCAAATTAATTAATACCCTATGTTCGGTAAGAATCTCTTGGGTTTTTGCAATATATTTTTAGTCATTTGTGTGTGTGTGTGTGTGTGTGTGTGTTAGTCATTCAACTGTATGCAACTCTTTGCAACTCCATGGACTATATCCCACCAGGCTCCTCTGCCCATGGAATTCTCCAGGCAAGAATATTGGAGTGAGTTGCCATTCCCTTCTCCAGGGTGTCTTCCCAACCCAGGGATTGAACCCAGGTCTCCCGCATTGTGGGCAGATTCTTTACCATCTGACATCTTCTTGGGTAACCATTTTCTTAAATGTATTAATCTAATATTTGATATGAAAAGTGAAAGTGAAGTTGCTCAGTCGTGTCCGACTCTTTGCGACCCCGTGGACTGTAGCCCACCAGGCTTCTCCATCCATGGAATTTTCCAGGCATGAGTACTGGAGTGGGTTGCCATTTCCTTCTCCAGGGGATCCTCCTGACCCAGGTCTCCTGCATTGCAGGCAGACGCTTTACCATCTGAGCCACCGGGGTATCTTCCTATATTTGATATAGGCAAGGTTATTAGTTTTTTCCTCAAAGTAGAACATTTGAGGGAATTTTATTTTTATAATGAAAAATTGAATTTCACTATTAAGATTAATCCCATCAAAGTTGGTATAATTAAAATGATAAACTGTCATTTCTGAGTACCTGTTAGTGTCACGTACTGACTACTTCTATTATCTCATTTAATTTTTTTACATTGTAATAATTCCTACTTTACGTTTTAATAATGTAAAATTTTACAATATAATATTTTTCTTGGGAGTAGGTAAAATTATTGAAGTCCTAAAAGTCTAAACTTTCCTGTAAGCAATTAAAACAAAAACAGATACTGGATTTGGAAAGGAGTGGGTTTTTTGTTTTTTACATGTAGTACTCCTACTGTTTCCTTGTCTGACACCTTTACATTGTGTCAGATTATAACAGATTATATTGTTTCCTTCCTTTAGTGAACCTCACTCTGCCTCATCATGTCTGTATCCCCACTATTACCAAATTTTACAATGTTCTGCTGCATTAGATTGACTCTTAGTTTTGGTTGACTTTACTTTTTGCCAACTAACACAAGAATGTGCCATTTTAGTTACATTTCTATTGAAGTTTTTGAATGGTCATGTGTTTATTAAGGTTTTTGCTTTGTGAAAAAATGATTCTTACAAAAATAGATGATGAAAGAATCTTGGATACAAATTTTGTTTAATTTCCATAGGACCGGATTTTAAAATTCTATGCACAGACGTTTACACTTTCACCATTACATATGACCAAGGAAATTTATACAAGCTTAGGTATGTTCATTATATCATTTTCAAAACTTTTAAAAATTTGTGCTTAAGAAAAATGGACAGGAAATAACTTTTTAGAAAGCACTATAACTGAATGGCATAATAACCTTATTTTTACTTTTCCTTTTTAGCTAAATATTTGGAGTTATACTTTCTTTCTAGAGAAAATAATATTCCTACTCTTTCAACTGGCATAGACATAAGTAATCCTAATGTGACCCATTTACTTAAAAAGGTATTTACTTTCTGTAATATGCTTTTATTTCTCTTGATGTAATTCTGTATTTAAGAATTCTAAACTTTTGAGAATGGTTATACACTGTTTTATAGATTCGTCTTCTAAATGAATATCAGAAAGAGGCTCCATCTTTTTGGATTCGACACCCAGAAAAGTAAGCCCCCTAATTTATACCAGTAATGAGATTAGGAATCTTACTAGCCACATAAATTTCAAAAAGTAGATAGTCAACTGATTTTATGCAGTTTGTTTTTAGCTTTTCATGTTTTGTACTTAGCTATGTGAATGGCTCTATACCAGTATATATAATACAGTTTGATTATCACAATGTGTTTCTCAAGTGGCTCAGCTGTGGAAAATTCACCTGCCAATGCAGGAGATTGTGGGTTTGATGCCTGGGTCTGAAAGATCCCCTGGAGAAGTACATGTAACCCACTTCGGTATTCTTGCCTGGTTAATCCCATGAAGAGAGGCACCTGGTAGGCTACAGTCCATGGGGTTGCAAAAAGAGTCGGGCACAACTTAGTGACTAAACAGCAGCAAAATTATCACAACAAGGTAAAAAGAGGGTGCTGTAGCCTCAGGTTCTTTCATTACTGGTCTTTGAGTCTTTGATACTTTGGTGAAGTTCCTTCAATGTTCTTTAAACTTTTCCCTTTTTAATTCTAAGATTTTTCATGAGGTTGTAAGGGTAACTGTGGTCTAAAAAGGAAAGTTAAATTTGAACAGCCAGTGTTGAAGTAGAACGTAAGTTTTTAGAGCAGAGGAAATTGGGGGTGAATCTCATCTCTGTCATTTACTGAAATATTAAAAATGATGTTTCTAAATATTACCCATTACTTTATCATTCCATAAATGAAAAATGTCACTGTTATATATATAACATTTTTTTTTCTAAAAATCACTTATTTCCCAAACTATTAGGTATATGGAAGAAATTGTGGAGAGTACCTTGTCTTTGTTATCAGTTAAACATGATCAAAGCCATCTTGTCTCACAAAAAATTTTGGATCCGATATATTTTCTTGCATTGGTGGATACCAAAGCTGTGTGGTTCAAAAAGTGGATGGTAAGGAAATACGGAATGTTTTTCTACCTTTCTTTGTATTGCTGTATTGTTTTAAAAAATAGCTGCTGTTTGTTTACAGTGTCAAGAATTCTAATCATGTTTACATGTGTTAACTCAGTTCTTACAACAGTTTATGACATAGGCAGTATTATTATCCTATTTTACAGATGCAGCACCTGAGGCATAAAAAAGTAACTTGCTCAGTATTCTTTACCTAGTAGGTGACAGATTCCGAATAGGATTTTAATGGTAATTCATTTGAATCTACTAAACTGAATGACCTATTCCAAATCATGTCTTATTTTATTTTATTTTTTAATTTTTAAAAGCCTTTGGCCTTGCCACTCCAGGTATGAGATCTTAGTTCCCCATCCAGGGATGAAACCTGTGCCCCCTGCATTGGAAGTGCAGAGTTAACTGTTGGACTGCCAGAGAAGTCTCATATCTTAGTTTTAAAGCTATGAATTTTTAAAGAAGATGTGGTAAACCATAAGGGTTCAGTTTCATTTTTCTCTGGCTTATAGATGTCTGGAAACATCTCTTCATTTGCCACCTCCTGAATCTGCAGTTTAGAAAATGTGTTTAATGCCGGAATGCTGGTGACTGCCTGTGGAAATGACCACTGCCTTAGAACTGTACTAATATTAAAAGATTATTAAACACTGTTACCTCCCTCTTCTGCTGTTGAGTAAGAGTAGTCTGCATCTGACAGTAGTCATAGTTATATTGGGCTGTGTTCTTATGTCTTTGTCCCTCTCAACGTGTATTTGTTGCACTGGGAAGGATGGGAATGGGCCATATCTTGCCATGCAAACCATACAAAACAGCAACATGCTTCATTATTACTTAGCATGATTTGGATGTTATCTAGCTGATGCTTTATTTTTTTTTAATTTTTATCTCAACTGTATCAGTTCAGTTCAGGCGCTCAGTCGTCTCTGACTCTTTGCGACCCCATGGACAGCAGCACGCCAGGCTTCCCCATCCATCACCAACTCCCGGAGTATACTCAAACTCATGTCCATTGAGTTGGTGATGCCATCCAGCCATCTCATCCTCTGTCAGCCCGTTCTCTTCCCGCCTTCCATGTTTTCCAGAATCAGGGTCTTTTCACATACATCAGTGCTTGGCAGGAGGTGGCCAAAAAATTGGAATTTCAGTTTCAGCATCAGTCCTTCCAATGAATATTCAGGACTGATTTTCTTTAAGATTGACTGGTTGGATCTCCTTGCAGTCCAAGGGACTCTCAAGAGTCTTCTCCAACACCACAGTTCAAAAGCATCAATTCTTCAGTACTCAGCTTTCTTTATAGTCCAGCTCTCACATCCATACATGACTACTAGAAAAACCATAGCTTTGACTAGACAGATCTTTGTCAGCAAAGTAGTGTCTCTGCTTTTTAATATGCTGTCTAGATTGGTCATAGCTTTTCTTCCAAGGAGCAAGTGTCTTTTACTTTCCTGGCTGCAGTCACCATCTCAGTGATTTTGGAGGCCCCCCAAATAAAGTCTATTGCTGTTTCCATTGTCTCCCCATCTGTTTGCCATGAAGTGATGGAACCGAATGCCATGATCTCTGTTTTCTGAATGCTGAGTTTTAAACAAACTTTTTTACTCTCCTCTTTCACTTTCAGCAAGAGTCTCTTTAGTTCTTCTTCACTTTCTGCTATAAGGGTGATATCATCTGCACATCAGGTTATTGATATTTCTCCCAGCAATCTTCATTCCAGCTTGTGCTACTTCCAGCCTGTCATTTCTCATGATGTACTCTGTATATAAGTTAAATAAGCAGAGTGACAATATACAGCCTTGATGTACTCCTTTCCGGATTTGGAACCAGTCTGTTGTTCCATGTCCAGTTCTAACTGTTGCTTGACCTGCATACAGATTTCTCAGGAGGCAGATCAGGGGGTGTGGTATTCACATCTCTTTAAGAATTTTCCACAGCTTGTTGTGATCCACACAGTCAAAGGCTTTGGCATAATCAATAAAGCAGAAGTAGATGTTTTTCTGGAACTCTCTTGCTTTTTTGATGATCCAGTGGATGTTGGCAATTTGATCTCTGCTTCCTCTGCCTTTTCTAAATCCAACTTGAACATCTGAAGTTCATGGTTCATGTACTGTTTGAAGCCTGGCTTGGAGAATTTTGAGTATTACTTTGCTAGCCTGTGAGATGAGTGCAATTGTGTGGTAGTTTGAACATTCTTTGGCATTACATTTCCTTGGAATTGGAATGAGAGCTGACCTTTTCCAGTCTTGTGGCCACTGTTGAGTTTTCCAAATTTGCTGGCATACTGAGTGCAGCACTTTAACAGCATCATCTTTTAGGATTTGAAAGAGTTCAACTGGAATTCCATAACTTACACTAGCTTTGTAGTGATGCTTCCTAAGGCCCACTTGACTTCACATTCCAGGAGATCTGGCTCCAGGTGAGTGATCACACCATTGTGATTATCTGGGTCATGAAGATCTTTTCTGTGTATTCTTGCCACCTCTTCTTAATATCTTCTGCTTCTGTTATGTCCATACCATTTCTGTCCTTAATTGTGCCCATCTTTGCATGAAATGTTCCCTTGGTATCTCTGATTTTCTTGAAGAGATCTCTAGTCTTTCCCATCCTATTGTTTTCCTCTATTTCTTTGCACTGATCACTGAAGAAGGCTTTCTATCTCTCTTTGCTATTCTTTGGAACTCTGCATTCAAATGGACCTATCTTCCTTTTCTCCTTTCCCTTTCACCTCTTTTCTTTTCTCAGTTACTTGCAAGGCCTCCTCAGACAACCATTTTTCCTTTTTGCATTTGTTTTTCTTGGGGATGGTCTTGATCACTGCCTCCTGTACAGTGTCAAGAACCTCCGTCCATAGTTCTTCAGCCACTCTATCATATCTAATTCATTGAATGTCTTTTTCACTTCCACTATATAATATTAAGGGATTTGATTTATGTCCTACCTGAATGGTCAGTGGTTTTCTCTACTTTCTTCAGTTTAAGTCTGAGTTTGGCAATAAGGTGTTCATTATCTGAGCCACAGTCAGCTCCTGGTCTTATTTTTGCTGACTGTATAGAGCTTCTCCATCTTTGGCCGCAAAGAACATAATCATTCTGATTTCAGTGTTGGCCATCTGATGATGTCCATGTGTAGAGTCTTCTCCTGTGTTGTTGGAAGAGGGCATTTGCTATGACCAGTGAGTTCTCTTGGCAAAACTCTATTAGCCTTTGTCCTGCTTCATTCTGTACTCCAAGGCCAAATTTGCCTATTACTCCAGGAATCTCTTAGCTTACTACTTTTGCATTTCAGTCCCCTATAATGAAAAGAACCTCATTTTTGGGTGTTGGTTCTGGAAGGTTTTGTAGGTCTTCATAGAACTGTTCAATTTAAGCTTCTTCAGCATTACTGTTTGGGGCATAGACTTGGATTACTGTGAAATTGAATGGTTTGCATTATCATATCAACTGTATGATAATGCCCGGTTAACCAAAGCATCTGGTGCTTAACATTTACCTGGCCTCCATATAGTATATGTTTGGTAAATGCTTGCTCAACTTAATTTAGCCTGAACTCTTTGTTCCTCATGGCAAATAGATGAGGAAACAATGAAAACAGTGACAGAGTATTTTTTTGGCCTCCAAAAATCACTGCAGATTGTGACTGCACCCATGAAATTAAAAGGTGCTTGCTCCTTGGAAGAAAAGTTATGACCAACCTAGATAGCATATTAAAAAGCAGAGATATTACTTTGCTAACAAAGCTATCTAGCGAAACAGCTGTCTAGCGAAAGCTGTGGTTTTTCCAGTGGTCATGTATGGATGTGAGAGTTGGAGTTAAAGAAAGCTGAGCACCGTAGAATTGATGCTTTTGAACTGTGGTGTTGGAGAAGACTTTTGAGAGTCCCTTGAACAGCAAGGAGATCCAAGCAGTTCATCATAAAGGAAATCAGTCCTGAATATTCATTGGAAGGACTGATGCTGAAGGTGAAACAATACTTTGGCCACCTGATGCGAAGAATTGACTCATTAGAAAAGACCCTGATGCTGGAAAAGGTTGAAAGCAGGAGGAGAAGGGGACGACAAAGGATGAGATTGTTGGATGGTATCACCGACTCAATGGACAGGAGTTTGAGTAGGCTCCAGGATTTGGTGATGGACAGGGAAGCCTGGCGTGCTGCAGTCCATGGGGTCGCAAAGAGTCGGAGACGACTGAGCAACTGAACTGAACTGAACCGAAACTGAAACTTTGTTCCTCAATCTGATATTTGACCTTTTTCTTTTTTTGATTATCAAATTATACCACTATTATAAAACATATACAAAATATGTAAAAGCACAAATAAAATTAAATATCTCTAATTCTATATATGGGCCTAACAACTATTGAGATTTTATTTTATGTGGTTGTATGCTTTAAAAAAGACCTAAACAGATTAATTTTAACACATCATATTCTAAGTGCTTATAATTAACTTTTTTCACTTAACATTTTTATTGTCAGCACTTAATTCTAAAGAGAATGAGACACATCACAGGAAAACCAACCAACAGAAAATTATTAAATAGCTCCCACTGTGTTCTAGTATTACTAAAATTTATCACATTTTTTACTTCTCTAAGGCAGAAATTGTCATACTTTATGTTAAGAGCCAGACAATAAATATTTCTGGCTTTGTAGACTGTCCTGTCTCTGATGCAACTAATCAGTTCTCTGCCATAGCCCAAAAGCATCTATAAATAAAACATTGTTCACCAAATATCAGGAGGCAGCTAACTTTGACCTGAGGGTTGTGGTATGTGAACTATGGTCTAAGGGATGTACTATGAGGCTTTCTTTTCAGAACATGGTCAGTAGTTTAATTGTAAGGCAGCATATTTCTCTTACTAAACCTGAAAAATGGATTAATGATTTTTTTTAAACATTTTAAGCTACAAGGGTTAAAACACAGAAAGTGAGAGTGAAAGTCACTCAGTCGCGTACAACTCTTTGTGACCCCATGAAGTATACAGTCCATGGAATTCTCCAGGCAGGAATACTGAAGTGGGTAGCCTTTCCCTTCTCCAGGGAATCTTCCCAACCCAGGGGCTGAACCCAGGTCTCCTTCACTGCAGGTGGATTCTTTACCAACTGAGCCACAAGGGAAGCCCCCCCCCAAAACAAAGGGTTTTGATTAGCTCTCAACTAATGCAAACCTCATTTGATTAAATTCTATTCCCCAGAAGTTCTGATAGCTTTTACAGAATATTATTTTTTAAAGTAAAATGAAAAACTACATTAAAGGCTAATGATATTGAACCTAAGTAATATTTATGTAAAATTTCCCTTTTGTACAATGCATAAAAAACATATTTTAATCTCATTTTTGTTTAGTTCTAAGGAGAGTTTTTTTGGCACTTTGAATTGGTTTTAAAATATGGTTGGCAGGGAATGATTAAGATACTGTCCCTTGAGAGCGTTTCAACCTAGGCATACTTCTGTGTATGTAAACATTACAGTTCCCTCCTTGTTGTGAGAGTTGCGAGTTCTCCCCTCACCCCTCCTTGCCCTCATTTCTTAATCTTCCGTTTAGGCTCTGTCATAAACTGGTAGTCAGGCATATTTTTTGGTTTTAAAATAACTTAGTATGGTAACTGGACACAACTGAAGAATAGAATCTATCCCTGGATAGATCAGGGATATTGGTCTATTAGTAAATGCTCCAGTTTTTAATATGATTTGCATTCTTGTGATTGCTATGCTTATAAATCATTGTACTTAGAAAAACCTGTTTTGCTTTGATTACAATAATTTAAACTAAGTTATTCTGTAATTTATGTTATTAGAAAGAAATGATGCAGGAAAAATAGATTTTGAATGGTATAGCCTGAATATTAAATGTCATTTTCCTCCTAATTTTAGCATGCATATTATAGCAGAACTGCAGTACTAAGACTTCTCGAAAAGAAATATAAATCTCTGGTAAGTCTATGTTTTGTTCCTATCTTGAGAAATAATATCACAAGAAGATATATGATGTAATAACTTGAATGTGCCAAGTTGAGTGATAATTAATGTTGGATAATGAAGTAATCCCCATTTTATGTGACTTTTAAACTACCATTCTGTGAAACATAAAAGGATAAAAGTAGAGACTTAAAATGCAGTCAAGATAAGAGTTAGGAAGTATATAACTTCATAGTATTAATAAATTGAGCTGCTAACAAGCTACTTTGGGATAAGCCATTAAGTATTATCATATGGTTTAATTCAGAGCAGGTGTTTTTGTAGCATTCCCCGCCAATTTCATTCTACGAAATTTACCCATGCTTTTGACTGAAAGTTGCATTAAAAAACTCAGAATGGTAAGTGCTTTTGTATTCACACATATTGATTCAAGTTATACTAAATACAAACTGCTGCTGCTGCTACTAAGTCGCTTCAGTCATGTCCGACTCTGTGTGACCCCATAGACAGCAGCCCCACCAGGCTCCCCTGTCCCTGGGATTCTCCAGGCAAGAACACTGGAGTGGGTAAATTCAAACTAATACTGTAAAATATATTAGTAAAATTTTCAGCTTTTAATGCTATTGGTAGAACAACGTATTAGAGCACTGAAAGGAATGAATTCAGCAAGTCTAGTGAATAATTGACCAATATGAAAATTGTGAAATTAAGGTTATACTGATATGACTTTCAGATAATAAATATGGTTTATGTACTTAAGTAAAATCTTGAGAAGAGAAGTGAAGAGAAAGATTCCTAGGATTGTAAATTTTAAGAATACTGTAATAGGACATAAATTGAAGAAAGGAGAACAATAATTG
This sequence comes from Bubalus bubalis, assembly GCF_019923935.1. Taxonomy (NCBI): domain Eukaryota; kingdom Metazoa; phylum Chordata; class Mammalia; order Artiodactyla; family Bovidae; genus Bubalus; species Bubalus bubalis. The sequence continues at coordinate 74,311,215 of NC_059166.1, read as the reverse complement.
CTTTCTGTTTGAGAATTAAAAGAATTGGGATTCAGAAAGGAGAAGATGGAGATATTGACTATTAGAATGGGAATTTATTTGTAGAGGTAATAGGTATTTAAAAATCCTTAGAGAAACTGAAAGTCTTTCTGAATTTCTCCTTCATTCCCATTTTTAATGGAAATTTGTTGCTGCCGTGTGAGCATAAAGTGATCTTGCTAGAATAGAGAAAGAAGAAAAAACAGGAATGATTTTTCTCCTTGCATGATTTGACATACAGATATCTCACTCTTGCTGTCAGAAAGGCCCTGGTGGAAGTATTTCAAATGTTTCTTTAAGGTTAACTCTTAAAATATGTTGCTTATTTGAAAAGTGAATTATACTATAGTCAGTTCTTAGCCCACAAATATTACCAGCTTCAGTATTCTACCAACTTGTTCAGATATTTTATCTCATATACATAATGAACCAAACTTGCATCTTGCATGAGATTTCATCCTAAATCTAATTTTCTCTTAAAGTTTTCCTAAATTTACCAAAATACTAAAAGATTTTTTTTTATGGTTGTATTTATGGGTGTACGTACATGTGCATACACACACACACACACACACACACACACACACACACACACGTTTCCCAGGTGTCTCAGTGATAAAGAATCCACCTGCCAATGCAGGAGACACAAGCTAGATTCCTGGGTTGGGAAGACCCCCTGGAGAAGGAAATGGCAACTCGCCCCAGCATTCTTGCCTGGGAAATACCATGGACAGAGGATCCTGGTGGACTGCAGTCCATGGGGTTGCAAAGAGTTGGACACAGCTTAGACTAAACAGCAGTAGTAGTGGGAAATTTGAGTCGCTTGTGGATTTGTCTTTTGTTTTATAAGATATCCTTGTGAAAGGACTTCAGGCATAGCAGCGTGATATGAGTATCTGCTAAAGCATGGCCTCTAGCTTCTTATAGGTGCTGTCTGATGATATTTTGTATAACAGTGAAACAGTGGCATTGTCCAGGGAGGCAGCTATTAGCTATATATATCCACTGAAAACTTAATGTGATTAGGGAAACTAAGAGACTAAATTTTTGATATTTTAATTAAATTTTAAACTAATATGTGTTAGCTACTCTGTGCAGTTTGTTCTGTGAAATGTGTGACATTTTCAATAGATAATGTGCCTGCATGCTCAGTCACTTCCGTAGTTTCTGACTCTTTGCGACACTATGGACTGTAGCCTGCCAGGCTCCTCTGTCCATGGGATTCTCCTGGCAAGAATACTGGAGTAGGTTGCTATGCCCTCCTCCAGGGGATCTTCCCCACCAGGGATTGAACATGCGTCGCCTGTGTCTCCTGCATTGCAGATGGATTCTCTACGGCTGAGCCACAGGGGAAGATTCAATAGATAGCACTGGGCGACAAATCATGTATGTGTTGCCAGTTTTTTTAAAGCCATATCTGAGGAAGTTAAGAACTTTGTTTTTATGAACTATCTGAAAAGCATTTTGGCTATCAGCACAGATATTTAATCTTTTAACAATTGGAATCTTTTGTCCAGTTTACCCTTAAGAGAATGGCTTCTGAGATGGCCTTATGTAGTACATTTCCTGTTTTCCTTGCCCTCTTCAGGTTGCTAAAAAAAAAATATTGACAGCTAGGTTATTCAAAATTTTGCTTGGTTTTTCCTACCTTACTATTTTCATACCACCACCACTCCACTCCTCCTCTCCCCCTCCACCCACCCCACCCCAATCTTAGGGATTAATAGTTAAGTGAACTGGCTGGTACATATTTCCTACTGCAGGAGAATAAGTATGAAATAAAATCCTGAATTTTACAGCAAATATATCTTTTGTAAGGTTTAGAATTTCTGCTTTGTCGACTACGCCAAAGCCTTTGACTGTGTGGATCACAATAAACTCTGGAAAATTCTGAAAGAGAAGGGAATACCAGACCGCCTGACCTGCCTCTTGAGAAACCTGTATGCAGGTCAGGAAGCAACAGTTAGAACTGAACATGGAACAACGGACTGGTTCCAAATCGGGAAAGGAGTATGTCAAGGCTGTATATTGTCACCCTGCTTATTTAACTTATGCAGAATACATCATGAGACATGCTGAGCTGGATGAAGCATAAGCTGGAATGAAGATTGCTGGGAGAAATATCAATAACCTCAGATATGCAGATGACACCACCCTTATGGCAGAAAGTGAAGAAGAACTAAAGGGCCTCTTGATGAAAGTGAAAGAGGAAAGTGAAAAAGTTGGCTTAAGGCTCACATTCAGAAAACTAAGATCATGCCATCTGGTCCCATCACTTCATGGGAAGTAGATGGGGAAACAGTGGTAACAGTAGCAGACTTTACTTTGGGGGGGCTCCAAGATCACTGCAGATGGTGACTACAGCCATGAAATTAAAAGATGCTTGCTCCTTGGAAGAAAAGTTATGACCAACCTAGACAGCATATTCAAAAGCAGAGACATTACTTTGCCAACAAAGGTCCGTCTAGTCAAGGCTATGGTTTTTCCATTGGTCATGTATGGATGTGAGAGTTGGACTATAAAGAAAACTGAGTGCCGAAAAATTGATGCTTTTGAACTGTGCTGTTGGAAAAGACTCTTGAGAGTCCCTTGCACTGCAAGGAGAGCCAACCAGTCCATCCTAAAGGAAATCAGTCCTGAATGTTCATTGGAAGAACCGATGCTGAAGCTGAAACTCCAGTACTTTGGCCACTTGATGTGAAGAACTGACTCATTAGAAAAGACACTGATGCTGGGAAACATTGAAGGCAGGAGGAGAAGGGGACGATAGAGGATGAGATGGCTGGATGGCATCACCGACTCAATGGACATGAGTTTGAATGAACTCCGGGAGTTGGTGATGGACAGGGAGGCCTGGTGTGCTGCAGTCCATGGGGTCGCAAAGAGTCGAACATGACTGAGTGACTGAACTGAACTGAAGGTTTAGAATACTCATTTTTTATACCCTCAACTTGACTCTTTAGTATTTAAATTTACCTACTATAGATTTGGTTTCTGCTCCTGCAATTTAAAGGAGATATTATGTCTTGTAATTGTTCCTCTTCTGAGATGTGCCTTTTTCAGTGATTGTTACTCTTCTCAAACCAAAGATAAAACACGTAAGAAGTGAGGAAAAGAGGTAGAAGGAACAGAAGTAAGTTTACGTGGATAGTGAAAATAAAGATGTGTAGAAATGAGTGCAAGGAAGAATGAGTTTTTAAAGATTTGAGTGAAAGTGAGCTAAAGAGTATCTGAGAGAGAAAATAATAGAAAATGAAGCAACTGGCAAACAACTAATCTCAAAAATATACATGCAACTCCTACAGCTCAACTCCAGAAAAATAAATGACCCAATCAAAAAATGGGCCAAAGAACTAAATAGACATTTCTCCAAAGAAGACATACAGATGGCTAACAAACACATGAAAAGATGCTCAACATCACTCATTATCAGAGAAATGCAAATCAAAACCACTATGAGGTACCATTTCACGCCAGTCAGAATGGCTGTGATCCAAAAGTCTACAAGCAATAAATGCTGGAGAGGGTGTGGAGAAAAGGGAACCCTCTTAACACTGTTGGTGGGAATGCAAACTAGTACAGCCACTATGGAGAACAGTGTGGAGATTCCTTAAAAAACTGGAAATAGAACTGCCTTATGATCCAGCAATCCCACTGCTGGGCATACACACTGAGGAAACCAGAATTGAAAGAGACATGTGTACCCCAATGTTCATCGCAGCACTGTTTATAATAGCCAGGACATGGAATCAACCTAGATGTCCATCAGCAGATGAATGGATAAGAAAGCTTTGGTACCTATACACAATGGAGGATTACTCAGCTATTAAAAAGAATACATTTGAATCAGTTCTAATGAGGTGGATGAAACTGGAGCCTATTATACAGAGTGAAGTAAGCCAGAAAGAAAAACACCAATACAGTATACTAACGCATATATATGGAATTTAGAAAGATGGTAACAATAACCCTGTGTACGAGACAGCAAAAGAGACACTGATGTATAGAACAGTCTTATGGACTCTGTGGGAGAGGGAGAGGGTGGGAAGATTTGGGAGAATGGCATTGAAACATGTAAAATATCATATATGAAGCGAGTTGCCAGTCCAGGTTCGATGCACGATACTGGATGCTTGGGGCTGGTGCACTGGGATGACCCAGAGGGAGGGTATGGGGAGGGAGGAGGGAGGAGGGTTCAGGATGGGGAACACATGTATACCTGTGGCGGACTCACTATGATATTTGGCATAACTAATACAATTTTGTAAAGTTTAAAAATAAAATTAAAAAAAAAAAAGAGTATCTGAGAGAGATTATCTTGGAGATAGTGCTTTGAGTTCACACAGAAGCTGTTTGTTCATTTGTCTTCTAATTCTTTAGAGCCTGTTTTAACTATGTTTGTCATATCAAAATTTCCCCGTAATGGCAGTTTTTGAAGAATTAGGATTTTAATATAATTTCATCTCAAAAGTATTTCTATCAAGCGGAGGCTGCATCCTAGACAAACTCCTGATAAACATGAAACAAATCACTATACTTTTGGGCAAAAGTGCGTGTTTATGAATGGTGTTTCAGGTTCTGACTAAGCAGAAGTGAGGGAGGGGCTGTGTGATTGGTGATAGAATAATCATTGATTCCCTTTTTTTTTCAAGAATTGACAAGTCAGGGAGTGTAGTCATGAAATTTTTGTAGAAGTCCCAAGGCAATATGACCAGTTTCCTTTAAATGAGTTTATTGCTGGTAGCCACTCATCTCAGGGCTGGTTTGGATTGAATTGACTGGATTAGAGACTTCTTGGACTATGCCTTCTTCTGAGCATTCTTTTATATACTCAGTAGATGCAAGCTAACCCAAAACAAAACAGGAGTTCAGAGTCTGTGCAAATAACGACAAAAGCAAAATGAACACAAAAGAATAGGCATGTTAATAATAGAACAATAATAGAACTAATGACCCAGTGGTGCTCCTCCACAACAAAGAGGCTTCTTTGTACAAAGAGCTATTTCATAATAAATCCAAGGATAATAAAATCTAGCAATGAGAACTCAATAAAGCAAGATGAATCTTAGATCATCGTTGACACAGACTCAAGTGGTGGCAAATCTGAAGAAGGATTATCAAAGCTTGGGATTTATGGCCCCAGTGGACGCTTTTCTTTGAGGACCCCATGGAAATGATGCCAATTGAGAGTCCTCAAGGTAATTTCCTTGGAAGCTCCAGAAATGTTGAAGTTTAAGAGCACTGTTCAGTATCTGAAACAATGCATCAAACTGTATTTGTTGCTTACTTAATTAGGCAAAGCAGATGTTAATACAGGATTTTGGGGAAAACTTGGAAGTGGTCTGATGGGCTTTTAGAAGTGATAAGTGAGTTCAAGCCAACAGTAAATTTCCCAGAGCATATCTGTTGTTGGCTGACTTTTAGAAGGAAGGGGCTACTGATTGGTTGGTTTTCAGAAGTTAAGTTCATTGAGATCTGTTGACATACAATGATTTACAAGATTTTAATTTTGTTCTATATACCTGTTAACCATGGTTATATAAAAGTATGGTTGTTCTGGCTTTTATCCATAGAACAATCACTCATTTCCAAGGATTGTGGGGAATTTTTTAAATTAATGAATAGGTGTTATTCTGGAAAGGAGGGAAGGTGGTTAGTGTAGTGGTGGGAAAATATTTCAGGGCCATGGAATAGCATGTTTTAAAAGCTTTAGGGATTGGAAAATACATAGTACACTTGGAAACTGCACGTACTTAATATGGCTGGACATAGATTGCTAAGAGATGTGTGAGTTAGTATTAGAGAAATTTCCTGAAAACCAGTTCCCTTAAAACTAGTATTAAGTGGATGATGTTTTTTGAAAAATTTTTAGGTACTTTAAATTGGGTCTGTGTCAGTTGACCTTAGCTTGTTTCATCATGTATGAGGCAGGATAAGGTCTCATAATTTCATGAAGAGTAAATACAACCTACTTGAAGGGAATCTTCACCCTTTTCCCTTTTGCAGATAAAAATGAGTTTCTTGTACATTTCAGCTTTGAATGTGTTTCAGAATTAATTGATGTGTACTGATTGGTGAGATTTTTGGTGGATTTGCTTTTAATGAATTGGTTATTTGACTAGTCAGATGACTGTTGAATTGGCTTTTGGTGACTGACTTTTTACACAGGTAGATGTATTTCTCTGTGCGTGTCTTGGGAGATGGGCATCTGGAGGGTAATAGGAATAAAACTAATATTAGGTCATTAGAAAGTTCTTATTGTCAAATTTAGGTGATTGACCTTTATTCTGGAGATTTAGTAGTACACTGATAGATTTTCATGTACTGAAGTAACATTATATTAGGGCTTTGGAAAATTTGGGAAATGGACTGAAGGTGTAGATGGAGATAGTTTTTACTTCAATACATTTCTCCTAAGAGGCAAAAGATGATAGAAACATGAATTAAGGCTATGACAGTGAATTGGGATAAATGGATGGTCTTAGGAGTACTATATTTTGAATATAAGTTTTAGAGGACTTGACTTTTTGAATGGGGGTTTGGTAAGAACTTGAGTTTCCCTGGTGGCTCAGTGGTAAAGAATCTACCTGCAATGGAGGAGACTCAGGTTCAATCCATGGGTCAAGAAGTTCCCCTGGAGAAGGAAATGGCTACCCTCTCCAGTATTCTTGCCTGGAGAATTCTCTGGACAGAGGAGCCTGGTGAGCTACAGTCCATGGGGTCACAAAGAGTCAGACACGACTTAGCCACTCATACTTTGGGTCAGGACTTACTCATTTGAATATTTGTCATTCATTGATATAAGTAACACAGTAGGAAGAAAACAGGATTTTGGAAAAGGTTATGGCTTTAGATTTGGTAGATTTGGTCATACCAAGTTTGAGATCCAGATTTCCTGGTGGGGAGATTTCATTTTATGGATCTGGATCCTAAAGGTTGATTTAGACATAGATATGGAAGGGGGTTTCCAAAGCCCATCCCTAGATTTGATGATTTGCTGGGAGAATTTCTAGCACTCAGCATGTAGTTGTACTCCCAGCTATGGTTTCTTACCAAAAAAAAAGATGCAAAACAGAACTGGTGTAAGGATAAGGCACACTGGAGAAGATACCAGGCATGAACTTCTAAGAGTCTTTTTTCCCAGCAGAGTCACACAGGACTCATCTGAATTTCTCCAGTGTCAAATTATGACAGCTCATGTGAAATGTTGTCTACCAGAGAAATTTATTAGATACTTAGTGCCCATTTTCAAGTCAGGGATTAATCATGTTCGCACCTTCTGCCTACTACATATCAGGGATTCCACACACCCAGAAGGAACACAGACGTTCAGCATAAAAACCACGTTGTTTGTTGAGGTACTGTTTTTGGAATGGTAGGAAAAGTCCTGAAATCTAAGTTTCCAGATGATGGTCAAAGTCCAGTCTTGTTGGCGGGCCATTCTAATGATGGTAATTCTGCCATGCTAATTCTTCTACATGAAATAAGGCCATAAGAATGAATGAGACTAGGAAATCTATCCATTCCTTGATTCCATCATTATGAACTCATCTCTGTCCACACAGCCTCCTTCATTTTCCCATCTAAAGCTTAACCTTTCCTTTCCCTTAGGTCCTAGCTGCTCCTGCTCTTAGACACTATTCTATTAATTATCCTTTCTCTTCTATATACTCTTAACTTCCTTTCTACTTAAGCAAGACCATATCCTTTCAACCTGAAGAATTCATTCTTGACCTAAGACCTCACCCCTATGTTTTACCCTTTTTTTTCTTTCATGGCAAACCTTCTTGAAAATGAAAATTATATTATCTGCCTTTAATTTTTCAGTTCCTATTCCCTTTCCTTATAGTTCTATTCCCCAAGCTTCCTTGAAATTGATCTTTTGACGATCAACAAAACCCTCTTTATTACTACATCTAGCAATTATTACTCCTTAACTCACTGGTGACCTCTATTTGAGAGCAGAATGAGACAGTATCTACAGGAAGTATGTAGGTGCAGAGGAAAGGAAAAAGATTTGAAATATTTGCTTGAGGAGAGTGGGAAAAGGAGGTAGAATCAAGACTATCAGAGAATTGCTGGGTACAGAAATTGGAGATCATTTTTTATGACTGTTCTTTGTATTGAGAATTTTCTTTATCAGCTTTTAGCAATTCTGGTATCTAAGATGGAAATGAAAGCTAGATACAGGTCACTTTTTACTGGCTAAGTAGGAAGAAAAGACTCTTAAGGCAAGGAAATTGGGGATATTGACAAGAGAATTTTTAAAGTCATGACCAGAAATTTTTCATCTTTCACTATAAAATGTAAAATACATTTGTATTTTTGTCTTAATACTAACATTATAACAATAGTATATTTATTGGTCTACAAATATTTTCCATGTTGCCTGGAATGAAGCCATAGTTAAAATGTAACTGCAGAGACTGAGCTTCAGTGGAAAGGTGCTATTCTACATTTTCTGAATATTTTTCTTAGATATTTTTTCAACATATTTTACAGTCTTGACTAACTTCTTTAATACATGGACTTGTGTGCTTAAAATTTTAGAATTAATAAGCTGTTATTTTATTAGATAACTACAGCGGTTCAGCAGTGTGTTCAGTACTTTGAGTTGTGTGAAACCATGAAAGGTGATGAAGTTTTGGGACATTCAAAGTCTTGTGGTAAGTATTATATTTTGTTACATTTTAAAAAATGGTAAATTTTATTAATAAATAGCTTTGTAATTTATTTTTTAATATCATAATAAATTAGATTGCTTTTGCTAATACAAGATACTTTCCACAGATTTAAGATACAGCATAATATGACCTTTTGTAGCAGATCTACATTTGAGGTTATCATAGTGATTCATATAGTCTGCAGTTTTTCAGCTCATAACACGGTGTATGTCTTCGTGAGTTACACTGCAGTAATACACTAGAGGAAGAAAGAATGAAAGTGTATCAGGTGCATTTTAGTGGGAGGAAGATTTCTATGGAATACTGTTTTATTATTGAACACTTTGCCCCATTTTATGATTCTTCTCTGCTTATTCTCAGTCTGAGCTAAAATAATCTAGATGTTTCATAGTCTGGCCCTTATATATCTATCTAATCTCATATCTAGTTATTGATAGAAGTGAAACTTCTCTTAGAAGGCATACCAGTGCCTACACTTTGGTTATTCCTGCTCCTGCTGCCACTATCCATAATCCCTACACTGATAAAAATCTTATTGTGAAAGAGTAAACTTTGAGTTTTTCAAGAAGGCATCTTTGCCTTGGGTGAACTTTTATTGTTCTTGCTGACTTCATACAGCTTTGTATGTGAATTTGATATCTTATCATTCCATGTCACTTCTTTAGGGAAATATTAAGTTCTTTGAGAATATGAAGATATTTTATAATTTTCTTTATCCCTGAATAAATTCTTTACTCAAGAAAATTGGCCAAAGACCAATTATTAACAGGTTTCAAAATATAAGTGTTTTGTAGTAAAGGAGATAGTACAGAAAGAAGCCAGAACTTTGAGAGAAGACAAAGATATATAAGTTTATATGCATATGAGAGTAAAAGTGTTAGTCACTCGGTCATGTCTGACTCTTTGTGACCACATGGACTGTAGCCCACCAGGCTCCTGCTGCTGCTAAGTCGCCTCAGTTGTGTGTGACTCTGTGCAACCCCATAGACGGCAGCCTACCAGGCTCCCCCATCCCTGGGGTTCTCCAGGCTAGAACACTGGAGTGGGTTGCCATTTCTCCAGTACATGAAGGTGAAAAGTGAAAGTGAAGTCGCTCAGTCGTGTGCGACTCCTAGCGACCCCATGGACTGCAGCCTACCATGCTCCTCCATCCATGGGATTTTCCAGGCAAGAGTACTGGAGTGGGGTGCCATTGCACCAGGCTCCTCTGTCCATGGAATTCTCCAGGCAAGAATACTGGAGTGGGTAGCCATTCCCTTCTCCAGGAGATATTACCAACCCAGGGATCAAACCCCAGTCTCCTGCATTGCAGCAGGCATATTTTTTAATGTCTGAGCTGCCAGTGAAGCCTTTGTGTGTGTATATAATCTGTAAATTCATAAATTTTTCTAATTAATATTAAAATGTTGTATCTAGCTTTTTTCCCCTACCACTCTCCCAGCCCTTCACTACCTTGGTTTTTTCCCTGTCTAATGAAGACTTCAGGGTGCTTCATTGCAGTCTTTCAACACTTCTTTCAAAATTTTTGCCTTCTTCTCTTTCAGAGTTTCCTGCCTACAGTTCTTCTACTCTAGGTCACCTCTGGTCTTCAGAAAATTAAGCAGAGGCTCTAGGTCACCTGTGGTCCTCAGGAAATTGGGCAGAGACTCTAGGTCACCTCTGGTCCTCAGGATATTGAGCAGAGATGCTAGATCACCTCTGGTCCTCAGGAAATTGAGCAGAGACTCTAGGTCACTTCCAGTCCTCAGGAAGAGGACAGGTTGCATAGAGTGTTGTAACATTAAATTGATAGTGCACTGGTGCATTTCTCTTGCTTCAGCAGCTCTTTGTGTTGCTTTGTAATCATCTTAGGTATTCTTTCTTCAGTGTTCAATGAATTTCATCAAACTGTACTGTATTGCCCCTGCCCCTGCCCATTTTTTTCTAAGAGTAAATTTTGCATCCTGTCTCATTGGGAAAAATGGAAGTTTTTAGATATGAAATTCCTAGATGTCTTGCATTTATGCATGCAGATGCATATTTATGTGCCCTTATCAATGTTCCCTTTCTCCCAGTTAGAATGAAGAGGTAATCCTTCTGTTCCAGATTGAACTACTTGTCTGCTCTTGATTCAGTTCCCATCTGGTGTTTTGTTTTGTGTTTTTAAGAACCATTGCTTCATTTGTTGTTGTCTTCCTTTCTGTTGGTACCTTTCCTTGCATTCTCTAAACCTGCTCATATTTTTCATACAAAAAAGTGAGCAATTTCATATGTATCTTACTTCTCTTTGCTTTCCTTAAGAGAAAAGGCCTTCTAACTATTGAATATATACCCAGGCCCCATTTCTTTATCTCCTATTCACTTCTCAACCATGAAAATGAGACTTTTATTTCTGCTGCTCCATGGTCTTTGCATTAACTTTCTCTTCTTTCTTGCCCTCATTTTACAGCATTTGCCTCTCTTGACTCTTTCCCTCATCTTCCTGATACCATTCTTTCTTGGATTTCTTCATTCTCATCTAACACGTTTTTCTTAGTCACTTGAAAGGCTCTTTTTATGTCTGTACTTAAAAAGTTTTGCTCTTTGCTTTTTTTTTCAGCTTAGTCTATCTGTTGTCTCTTGAGGGAGCCAGTTCACTCTCATGGTTTCAAGTATTACATATTTTTATATATAAATGATCACCCTGAAATGTTTAAGTCTGTATTCCTTTCCTGAGTCCCAGACCAATGCACTCATACTTAGTATTCTATTTGGAAGATCCTTGGGAAGGTCAATATTAAAATATCAAGGACTGAAATCATTATTATCTTTCTAAACATTTTTTCTTCAGAATTAAATAGAAGAAGAATTTACTATGTACTCAGAAACTTGAGAATTTTTAAAAAATCTTTTCATGGTATGCATGTAATTCTAGCTAAGGCACATTGATTTTATTTCCTTGAACATTTATTTTTTGTCTCATCTTCTCCATTCTTTTTTCTAATAGATGTTTTTGTTCGTGATTTTCCTAATGATTGTTACTTTAAGCCTTGACCTTCTTCCATTCACCTTTCCATGTTGCCATCAGTCAGTTTTCCACAAACATATTTGATTACTTTTCTGCTTGAAACCCTTTAGTATCATCCCAGTTGCCTCTGTAATAAAGCCCATACTCTTTTTGCAGCTAAGTCCTGATATGTTGCTGCTATCCTCTAGCCATTTGTTTCTCCTACTTATCCTCCCTGTGCTCTGTTCATATCAGGCTGTTTGCCACTGGAAGCCTGGTTTCACTCTTCTTGGTTTTTGACACCAGCAAGTAGTTCAAGGTCTTATATAAAACAGGTACTCAGTAGATCTTGAATGTATGGATGAATGAATGAATAAATGATATATGTTAGAAGGTGCCTTTATTTTAGCAATTCTAATTTCATCTGCAAACATGGTTACAAATATGATTGTGCTACTGGCCTTTAATTGGTAGAATTATGCAGTAATAATGTTTTATATTGAGTTCCTTCCTTCCTTAATTCAGTCTCTTTATAATGACAGATAACTAACAATCTTATGGTATTTGTTTTAGAATGATCACTGTATGCCTATTATAGTTTTCTGAGGTTTGATAAATTTTATAATGAATGCTTTTCTTCAGATTTAAGTGTATTAAAGTATCTTGGGAAACAGTAAGGGATTTTTAAAGAAATTTATACCAAGTGTCTCCATTATAGACTGCAACCTTGTTTAATGTTCAGAGAGAAATAAAAACAGGTACTATGAAATATAATAGCATTAAAACAAATGTAATTGTTTTTCTTTTAAGGGATTAAGCAGAAAACTTTCTACTACTCAGGACAAGAATTACAATACATTTATTTCGTTCACTCACTGAGCCTTTTGGGAAGATTACTGATCTATACACAAGGCCGAAAGCTATTTCCTATAAAGTTAAAGACTAGAAAAGGTAAGTGCAATTAGGAGATATGAATATATTCAGGTATGATAAAATTTGTGCTATGATTTTTTAGTTTAGAGATTTGGCTTGGTCTCTCCTAGGATACTGAGCAAGATACCTTTCAGTCTGCTGACAGGCTTATGTAAAGTGTTGTTATTTTTTTTTCTCCCAGTATGTACTTCTTCCTACTTGTATAATTCTGTTTCCCCTGTCTTTAATGTTTCCTTATTTTTTTTTTCTCTGCCTTTTAAAATCCTAGATATATTGGATGATTCAAGTCTGGATTCAGAACTAGAAGTCCTTGTTCTGATTCCGCTAAAAATTAGCTGTGATCTTTAGGCAACTATGTCTAGTTTATTCTTCTGGATATAATCTTGTATTATAGACCCTTTTTTCCTAATTGTACCATAGTCTCTATGAAAACTCAGATTAGGAGGATGGATGATTAGTTTAAAATTTTCTAACTTGTAAACATATGCTAGAAAATGATGTTCTTTTTCTTCCTTTTTGAAGATTCAGTATCCCTTACAGATCTTCTGGTTCTGTTTACCCAACTTATCTATCATTCACCAACTTGTCCAAAGATGACATCACCTGGTCATTTAGGTAATCTGCTTCTATTATAAATAGAGAAATAGAAACCATGGAAAAATATTCTATTTTCTGGATGTTTTCACAGACCTCATTTGGTAAAGAGATTTCATTAAGAAAGCATTATTCATAATAAATTACATTGGTCCTGTCAAGTATTTGCTTAGTGAATTTATGGAGTATGGAATATTAGAGTATAAATTAAGAACTTTAGTGTGTTTATGTTGTATATTACCAGGAAAACCTTACATTACTAACTTTTGGTTCCCTAATTTCTTCATGTAAAACACTGTTTTGTTTAGTATATTAGGAGGCAAATATCTGCAAGTGTTAATTTATGAAACTAAAAATACCACATTAATTTTGGTACTCTGTTCTCTATATTATATTTATTTATATCTGTGTCTTGCTGAATATGTATATTTTTAAAAGTCTTAAAAATGTTCGTTTATTTCATTGGTTTTATGCTAACACAAGAAATATGCTAGTTTCCATTACAGTTTCTCCTCTGCTTTCTTTTTGGCTGTGTTTTATACTTTTTAATGATTCTAGTTTACTCCCAGGCTTGACACCTGAATATACTTTCTTCTTTTTTTAAGAAAAAGAAGAAAAGTGAATGCAATCAGAAAGGTGTTTGCCAGGAGGGGAGAAGTTGTGAATTTGCTTCAAACCACATCCTCACTATCAAGCAGAGCTTTTATGTCAAACAGCAAATGATCTAATGATGTCTTTTGGTGTTTATAATGTCATTTGCTTTCATTAACTTGAAGATACATTATGCAAATATTCTCAAGTTTCAGGTCATAATTTGGTAATAAATCATCCTTTGAGCATTGAATTGTATGATTTTTAAACTCTTTAATTAACCTTGATGAGCTTTTTGAAACAGCAATAGCTAACACAGAAACAAAAGATGTAAGTAATGTCTTATTACATTTTCAAAAAATACTTCTTCTTTATCAGAGGATTATTCTCCTGCAAGTATGGCAACTGAAGTTCTGTGTATACTCTGTGATCAGAAAGAATGTGCAATTGAATGCTTATATAACAACACTGTGATTGAGGCTCTTCTTCAGCCTATTCATAACTTAATGAAAGGAACTAAGGTTGGTAATAAAGAGTCTCTTACTTGGGTATTAGTGAATATTCAGTGGGACTTCTAAATTTGATCATTTGAAGTATTATACCATTTTCCATATAAATGTATTTTAAATTTTACTTCATACAGTTAGTTGATTTTAGTTATGACAGTGTCAGGGAAAAGGCCATATAACATCTTAATCTTTTTTTGTGGTCAGGCAAGAACTGAAGTTATCTATTAAGATATTTGTTTTATAAATCTTTTAAGTCTTATGAATACTTTGTTGTTTGTTTTAATGACAACTGTAGAGCCCTTGGAAATATTTTCCTGGAGTCAGCTTTTTTTACATATGAAGAACAAGTATTGTTTTAGATAAACTTATAAGCATCCCAGTTCTGAGCCTATGTGTGTCTCTGCGGTTTGTGCAGTATATTACCTTACATTATATACTGTATCCATCACAGCCGAGGCTGAAAGAGACTTAATGTCAGACATTTAGTAGGTGGAAGAGTTGGTAGCATCACCACTAGTGCAGTCTGTGTAATGTATCTCTCCACTCCTGTGACTAAATTTCTGGGAAATGACTAAAAGCCTTAGCAATAGACTAAAGGTTTTTGATTTTCCGTGTCTGTGTTTTGTAGTGTTTTCATTGATGTCTTCTCCCTTTGCCCACCTCTCAGTGGGATGGGCAGCTGTTCACCCACTCACATATTCATCATTTATTGCTCATTCAGAAAGCATTAAACATTTATGTGACTGTGGTACACAGTGTGGAATTCTGGGAAAGTAAGTAGTCATAATGAAAATATTTTGATCTTAGCCTCAGGAAAACAGGATGACCAGAGAAGAAATAAATAGATCATAATATACAATTTAATATTATAGAATGCCATAACATAAATTTTGAAATCTAAACATAACCATAACATAAATTTCAAAATGTAAACCACATACCAGAGCTAAGAAATGTACTGCTGGATTTTGAACCATAGCTATTGCTTCTTCAGTTCAGTTCAGTTCAGTCGCTCAGTCATGTCCGAATCTTTGCGACCCCATGAATCGCGGCATGCCAGGCCTCTCTGTCCATCACCAACTCCCAGAGTTTACTCAAACTCACGTGCATGGAGTCGGTGATGCCATCCAGCCATCTCATCCTCTGTCGTCTCCTTCTCCTCCTGCCCCCAATCCCTCCTGGCATCAGGGTCTTTTCCAGTGAGTCAGATCTTCGCATGAGGTGGCCAAAGTATTGGAGTTTCAGCTTTAGCATCAGTCCTTCCAATGAACACCCAGGACTTGATCTCCTTTAGAATTGACTGGTTGGACCTCCTTGCAGTCCAAGGGACTATCAAAAGTCTCCAACACCACAGTTCAAAAGCATCAATTCTTTGGCGCTCAGCTTTCTTCACAGTCCAACTTTCACATCCATACATGACTACTGGAAAAACCATAGCCTTGACTCGACAGACCTTGCTTTTCAATATGCTATCTAGGTTGGTCATAACTTTCCTTCCAAGGAGTAAGCGTCTTTTAATTTCATGGCTTCAATCACCATCTGCAGTGATTTTGGAGCCCAGAAAAATAAAGTCTGACACTGTTTCCCCATCTATTTCCCGTATTGCTTCTTAACTTTCATCTATCTATCTTTAACTTTCTGTTTTATTTTGGCATCTTTCTTTTAGCTGTAAATGTGTTGGGATGGGGGAAACTCTTGATTACCCAGTGCACAATTTTAACTACCACCTTATATCTGATCTTTTTAACAATAAGCTTTTAATTATGGCACCTTACCATTCTTGTCTTGGCTCCTTCTCTTCCCATTGTTTCTCACCTCATTGTATTATAATCTTGCCTTCATCATGTCACTGATGGAGCTTTGATTGCAGTTGCCTGTAATTTTAAAACGTAACTTTTCAGATTTGATCATTAACACAGTAGACCACTTCTGAAATTATTCCTTAGCTTTCCTACAATCTTTCTGTTTTTTTCTGTCCCTTTCTAAATATTCTTTGTTACCTCGGTGGTTTCCCTTCCAAGTCCCTGCTGTCTTCAGTGATTCAGGACCTGGTTCACTTTTCTTTCTCTTAGTATGCTTTTCCTGGATGATGAGATCACTTCAGCTCCAGACTTCTTTAGCTGCCTCCTAACTTTAGGTGCCTACTGAACACCTTTTTTTGTTATTTATTCCATGAGCCAAACTCAGCTTTTTCTTTTTTTAAAATTTATTTAATTTATTTATTTTAATTGGAGGTTAATTACTTTACAGTATTCTATTGGTTTTGCCATACATCAACATGAATCCGCCAAGGGTATACACATATTCCCCATCCTGAACCCCTCTCCCACCTCCCTCCCCATACCATCCCTCTGTGTCATCCCAGTGCACCAGCCCCAAGCATCCTGTATCATGCATCGAACCTGGGCTGGTGATTCATTTCTTATATGATATTATACATGTTTCAATGCCATTCTCCCAAATCAACCCACCCTCTCCCTCTCCCACAGAGTCCAAAAGACTGTTCTATACATCTGTGTCTCTTTTGCTGTCTCGCATACAGGGTTATTGTTACCATCTTTTAAATTCCATATGTATGTGTTAGTGTGCTGTATTGGTGTTTTTCTTTCTGGCTTACTTCACTCTGTATAATAGGCTCCAGTTTCATCCACCTCATTAGAACTGATTCAAATGTATTCTTTTTAATGGCTGAGTAATACTCCATTGTGTATATGTACCACTGCTTTCTTATCCATTCATCTGCTGATGGACATCTAGGTTGCTTCCATGTCCTGGCTATTATAAAGAGTGCTGCGATGAACATTGGGGTACACGTGTCTCTTTCCCTTCTGGTTTCCTCTGTGTGTATGCAAAACAGTATTTTTTTTTTCTGCCCTTTTCTGTTCTGTAAATGGGAACTCCTTCATTCTCTACATTCAATTTATATTTAAGACCTATAGATTTTTCCCCCCCTGCATATGTCTAAAATCCAGGTATTTCTCTCAATCCCCACTGTTTTTGCTTTTGTTTGTGTATGCTCATGCATGCTCAGTCAATTCTGACTCTTTTGTGACCCCAGGGACTGTTGCCCACTGGTTAGGCTCCTCTGTCCATAGGATTTTCCCAGCGAGGTTACAGGAGTGGGTTGCCATTTCCTCCTCCGTGGGACTTTCCCAGCCCAGGATCAAGTGTGCTCCAGAGTCTCCTGTATGCAGGCGGATGCTTCACTGCTCAGCCACCAGTGTAGGTGTTACTTTGGTTTAAGCCCCGATAATTTCTTGCTTGGAATATAAACATTTTTCCTTGTTCAGGTTTTCCTTTTTCCAGCCTATTCCTATTTCGCCACTAAGGCTACTTGCTGCTTGCTGGATAAACTTCAGACTTTTCAACTAGACGTTTATATCGAGTTTTCTGTTTTCTTATATTGTACCTGTTTCTTTCCTGTATATTCCAGTTATAAGAGATCATTTGCATTTTTTAAGTCAGGTTATAGTATTTCCCTATGTTCAAACATTTATTCCTTGCCCTGGAAAGTCTCTAACTTGGTCTGTTTGTTCTTCAGACCATAATTTATTGTATCTTGAAATTTTCTCTCAGTTCTCCCTGACAGATTTCGGTGTTTGTCTATATTCTCACATTATGTACTTCTGTAGTTGTACCTAAGTTGCAATGATTCTTGAGAATTAAAAAAAAAAAAACTGTCTGGCACATAATAGACATTCATTATTTCACTTAAGGCATTGAACATTACCCACTGAGTCACTGCGGCATCATTGGCTCTGTGCTGGGTAGTTGAAATATAGAAATGACTAAGACGTAGTCATTGTTTTTTAAGGAACCCACTCTAATAGGAAAGACAGAATATCAAACAAATAAACTATTTAAAATGAGGAAAAAGAAAGTTTAAAAAATGTGTGTATGAATGAAGGAAAGTAGAGAATTTCTTTTAAGAAAGATATTTAGTGTGAAAGTAACAAATTAAACATTAGATCATCTAGTTAAGAATTCTTCAGGTGAATGTACCTGACCCCTCATTAGTTAAACTAACCCACTGAATTTATTAGAATGTATTGGTTGCAATGTGTTTTTTGTTCAGTCACTAAGTCATGTCCGACTCTTTGCAACCCCATGGCTACAGCATGCCAGGCTCCTCTGTCCTCTACTCTGTCCCAGAGTTTGCTCAATTCATGTCCACTGAGTCAGTGATGCCATCCAACCATCTCATCCTCTGTCACCCCTTTCTCCTTTTGCCTTCAGTTTTTTCCCAGCATCAGTGTCTTTTTCAGTGAGTAGGCTCTTCACAATCAGGTGGCCAAAGTATTGGAGCTTCAGCTTCAGATCAGTCCTTCAAATGAATATTCAGGGTTGATTTCCTTTAGGATTGACTGTTTGATCTCCTTTGCTGTCCTAGGGACTCTCAAGAGTCTTCTCTGGGACTACAGTTCAAAAGCATCAATTTTGTGGCACTCAGCCTGTGATCCAACTCTCTCATCTGTACAAGACTACTGGAAAATCATAGCTTTGACTATATGGACCTTTGTTGGCAAAGTGATGTCTCTGCTTATTAATACGCTATCTAGGTTTGTCATAGCTTTCCTTTGAAGGAGCAAGTGTCTTTTAATTTCATGGCTGCAGTCACTGTATCAGATGAGATCAGATCAGTCGCTCAGTCGTGTCCGACTCTTTGCGACCCCATTAATCGCAGCACGCCAGGCCTCCCTGTCCATTACCAATTCCCGGAGTTCACTGAGACTCACATCCATCGAGTCAGTGATACCATCCAGCCATCTCATCCTCTGTCATCCCCTTCTCCTCCTGCCCCCAATCCCTCCCAGCATCAGAGTCTTTTCCAATGAGTCAACTCTTCGCATGAGGTGGCCAAAGTACTGGAGTTTCAGCTTTAGCATCATTCCTTCCAAAGAAATCCCAGGGCTGATCTCCTTCAGAATGGACTGGTTGGATCTCCTTGCAGTCCAAGGGACTCTGAAGAGTCTTCTCCAACACCACAGTTCAAAAGCATCAATTCTTTGGCGCTCAGCCTTCTTCACAGTTCAACTCTCACTGTATAGATATATTCAAAATTATCGAGGAGAATAAGTGCATTGCATCCATGTAGGTACAGGTGCATAAGTAGGTCCCAGAAAGAATGGAAACTTTAGTAGACTGAGACTTCTAGATAGTCTCTAGCATTGACACAACTCTCTAGTTTTTAGTATTTCCTATGTACTAATTTTCTATATACTGATAAAACTAGTTTTACTACTTTTAACAATAAAAACTGGGGAAATATGATCAGTTCCACTTAGGTTTTCTCATTAGTTGACATCATTAGCTATTGGCCAACTCATGAATTGATAGTCCTTAGTCACACCTATGGAGAAGACAATGGCACCCCACTCCAGTACTCTTGCCTGGAGAATCCCATGGACGGAGGAGCCTGGTAGGCTGCAGTCCATGGGGTCGCTAAGAGTTGGGCACAACTGAGCGACTTCACTTTCACTTTTCACTTTCATGCATTGGGGAAGGAAATGGCAACCCACTCCAGTGTTCTTGCCTGGAGAATCCCATGGACGGAGGAGCCTGGTAGGCTGCAGTCCATGGGGTCGCTAAGAGTTGGGCACAACTGAGCGACTTCACTTTCACTTTTCACTTTCATGCATTGGGGAAGGAAATGGCAACCCACTCCAGTGTTCTTGCCTGGAGAATCCCAGGGACGGGGGAGCCTGGTGGGCTGCCGTCTGTGGGGTCACACAGAGTCGGACACGACTGAAGTGACTTAGCAGCAGCAGCAGCAGCAGTCACACCTATAACTCATGACCCAATCAGTTATGGGAAAAGATGATGTCCCTTAGAAAGTATGTTAGATAGCATGTACAATGAAATTAGATCAGATATATATAGCCCAGTGAGTGAAAAGTAAAGGGCAAAGCAGAAGAGCTACTGCATTTGTCATCTAGAATTATATGCATATAAAATTATAATAGCAGCAATTGTTTCAGCTGTCTTAATAAACAGTAATAGCTGTGGGTAAAAAGTATGTATGTTTTTGCCTTATCAACTGTGCTAGTACGAGAATATAATCTAATGATGCATTTAATTCAGACATATTTCACAACCTAACAATCATTAACTTTCTTTTTTTGTTGTGATAATATAGCTTTATTAGATTACAGTACCATCCTTGAATGTTAGTCTGTGATATGTTAGCATGTCATAAAATTATATGATATCTTTAACATACAGGCTGCTCCACATTGCTCTGAAACAGCTTTAATTCATATAGCTCATATTTTGGCAAGAATTGCATCTGTGGAAGAAGGACTTACTCTACTACTTTATGGAGAAAATATGAACTCTTCTGAAGAAAAAAGGTATGTTTCTGTTTTGAATAATTTGTGGAATTTTTTAGTGTGTTTTCTCAAATCTGATTTAAAGTTTCCAAAAATCTTGTCATATATTAATGAAAATTGGGATAACTATTCTAGATAGTTATCTAGTTAGGTTTCTTGATCAACTACTAACATATTAGATCATCAGAAATTTGAAGGAATAACCAGGATTATGAATTCTACAGGCAGAGTAGGTCTTGATGTCTGTAACTTCAAAAGAAAACTAGAATGGTTCACTCTACATAGGATCTTTTTTGCTCCCTTGGACTGTACTCTTGGAACTTTTAAAGCCACAAATGACTGACTTTAAGTTAAACCGTACAAAGGAAAGTTAACTACTTCCCCATCTTCCTCCTCTAACCCTTATTCAGTTCTATCACCTGGGTCAGCCAGTGATAACATTATGTTTATGCTTGTAGACTTCTCTGCACCTGTAATGATGCATCAAATATATATGTTCATAGTCATAGAATAATTTCTTTTCAAAAATGGTATATACATTACTTGGTTTTTTGTGTGTAACCATAACCTCTTCCTAGGTGAATATAGAACGAAACATTTTTAATAGCTCTATGATACATTTTTGTATGACTTTACTATAATTTATTCAGATTTCTCTACATTATTGAATATTAGGTTGTGTCTATGATTTTGCCTCCACAAATAACACCACAATGAGTGTCCTTTTATTCTATTGCTGTGGTAGATTACATTAATTGATTTTTTTTAATATTGAACCACCTTGCATACCTAGAATATTTCTTTTTATACATTGTTAGATTTGATTTACTAATATTTAAGGATTTTTGTCTGTGTTTATGAGAGAGACCAGTCTGTGGTTTTCGTGATTCTTGTCTGGTCTTACTGTAACACTGGTGTAATAATTTAGGAAATAGTCTACTTCTAGATTTTGAAAGAGATTTAGCATAATTTGTTGAATGTTTGTTAGAGTTCACCAGTGTACCTATTTGGGCAAAGTGTTTTCTATTTAGGAAGTTTATTATTTATTCTATTTCTTTAATAGGTAGGTTTATTCAGATCGTTTTGTGTTTTGGCAGGTTGTGTCTTTCAAGGAACTGGTCCACTTATCTAAGTTTTCTAATGTGTGGGCATAGACTTTTTATTGATATATATATATATTTTTACAGTATTCCTTTATTACCTGTTTAAAATCAATGGAATTAGTAGAGATAGCCTCTCATATTATTAATTTGTGTCTTTTTTCCTCTCTAACCTCATTAAGTCTTTTCACTTTTACTGATCTTTTAAAAGACTAGCTTTTCACCCCCCACTCATTTCCTGTTTTAATTTCATTGATTTCTGTTCTAATTTTTATTTTCTGCTTTGTTTTGGATTTAATTTCATTTTCTGTGGTGAAAGTTTAGATTATTGAATTTTAGATTAGTGCTGTAAACTTCTCCCTCTAAGCACTGCTTTTGTTGCATCCAACAAATGAGTTGTGTTTTCATTTTCATTAGTTCAAGATAGTTTTAGACCTCTGGAGACTTCTTTGACCTATGAGTTATTTATGGTTCTGAGAGCATATTTTGTATGATTGATATTTTTAATTTGTTAAAATGTGTTTTATGGCTCAGAATGTGATCACTCAGTGAATGTTTTATATGAGCTTGAGAAAAGTATATATTCTGCTACTGGAAGTATTCTGTAGGTACCAATTATATGCTGTTGGTAGTTTGTGGTGTTCAGTTCAGCTATGTCCTCATGCTGGATCTGTCAATTACTGACAGAGAAGTGCTGAAATTTCAGGGTGCATCAGTGAATTCATCTTTTTCTCCTTGCAGTTCTGTAAATTTTTCCTTCATGCATTTTGACACTGTCAGGGACACATTAAGGATTGTTACATCTCTTTGCAAAATTGACCCCCTTTATTACATAATATGCCTTTTGGGTAATTTTCCTTGTTGTGATGTCTGAAATTAATATAGCTAGTATAGCTTTCTCTTGATCACCAGCATGATGTCTTTATCTGTTTACTTTTAATCTGTCTTTATCATTATATTTAATAGGCTTCTATAGATAGCACATAACTGGATCTTGTTTTTTTATCTACTCTGATAGTCTTTCTTTTAATTGATCCTTGTCATTTAGAGTATGATATGACTGGATTCATGTTTACCATATTTGTTACTGTTTTCTATTTTGGCTTTGTTCTTCCTTTTTTTGTGTGTGCCAAACTTTTCCTGCCATCTGTTGTTATTTTTTTCCATCATGTGTTTTAATATGTTTACATCTGGGAACATATTGTCTTGCTCATAGGATCAAAGTCTTTGGGTGAGGTTGGTGGGGGGTGGTAACCATTTAATCCTCACAGTGACTAAGGAAGAGGCCTCTATGGTTATCTCTGTTATATAGATGGAAACAGTGAGGCTTGGATTTCTATAACTTTGATTCAGTATTAATAGAAGTGTAATTCTTGTTTCTAATTGTTTTATTTTTGATTATTCAATTTTTCTGGATCCTAAATTACTCATTTTTTCCTACATTCCTAAAGTTGTTACTTATCATACCCTTTTTTTTTTCTCCTTGTCCTTAATGGCTACAAGAGCATTCTGAAAATTTTGTTTACTGTTGCATTTTAATATTTCAGAAGGGAGTAGACGTGAATGTAATGTGTTCGATCTGACATATTTAACCTGGAAGCCTTTTTCCAGCCATATATCTGGAAAGCCTTTTTTGTATCCATATATCCATATATAATAAGCCTTTTTCTTATCCATATATCCACATATAATAATTATCCATATATAATATGGAAATATTCTTATCCATTATCCATATATAATAATTCTTTTAAAATTAGGAAGACTAACTCTTTGCCATGAGTTCTAAGGTTGTTTTTATTGTTCATCACTTCCCTATTTTTTTCTTTTATATAGACATCATTTAATTGTATGTAGTTAATTTTCTCCCATTATTATCATTATGATTTTTAGGTTTCTTTTTTTAGGTGTCTCCCTCACATTGAAGTTAAACAGAAAAGACATAAAATGTTAGAATTTCTTCTGAATCCTCATTGTGCCGTGGTTTAGAGTTTCTGACTTTATTAGGGAAAGATTAGAAACATCCCAGGTGTTCAATCACAAGAGACTAATAGATTGAATTATATTTATTCAAAGGAGTGCTTAGCAGTAGTGAAAAGGGGATGAGAAGTTTTTTTGATGTACGGCTATAGAGTTGTCATCAGGATATATAAAGTGAAAAAACAAAACAAGAAAGTTTGTAGATTGTTACCCTTTGTATGGTAGAAGGGAATATGAATAAATAAAATTATATTTGTTTTATTTTTTATTTATTTTATTTTTTAATATAAATTCATTTATTTTAATTGGAGGTTAATACTTTACAATATTGTATTAGTTTTGCCATACATCAGCATGAATCCCCCACAGGTGTACATGTGTTCCCCATCCCTAACCCCCCTCCCTCCTCCCTCCCTGTACCATCTCTCTGGGTCATCCCAGTGCACCAGCCCCAAGCATCCAGTATCATGCATCGAACTTGGACTCGCGATTCATTTCATATATGATATTATACATGTTTCAGTGCCATTCTCCCAAATCATCCCACCTTATTTTCAAAAGGAAATGATAAAAGAATAGTAATAGCTTTAAAGGAAAGAAAAGCAATAGTTTAGAGGAAAGGAAAAAAATATTTGGGTTAAGAGGCATAGATAAAAGATATCTGTTATTATTCCTTGATTGTACCTAGATTTGACTTTAGAATCATGAATATGTTTTATATACTAAATGTTAAAGTTAAAAAGTAGAATTTAAAAAGAAGTAAAACAAATGGAAATAAGTGAGCTTTACTGCCAAACAGTCAAGTTAGTGACATACCTATGCAGAGAAAGCAATTCAATCAAATTAGGTCACTTGAAGTACATTGTTTTGGTATCATCTTTTAGTCCTACAGGTGCTCATCTACTTGCCCAGTTTTCGAAAAAACTTCTTGATGAAGATATTTCTATTTTTTCTGGATCAGAAATGTTTCCTGTGGTTAAAGGAGCTTTTACTTCTGTGTGTCGTCAAATATATGGTACATGTGAAGGCTTGCAGGTGTTAATTCCTTATAGTTTGCATGAATCTATAGCAAAGGCTTGGAAGAAGGTAAGTATTTTCAATCTTTTTTCTTCCCTGAAAACCTTTATTTCAGATATGTTTAGTGTTATAATATTATACTACAGTTAAAATATTTTACTGGACTTCTTTAGCATCACAGTACTCCAAAGCACATAATGATTTCTAACTTGTCAAAAGATGACTTCAGTACATCCTGTCCCTGTAGGATAGAGCTCTACAACTTAACTGGGTGCTGCAGTCTTTTTTCTGGTTATTGTTGTTGTTGTTCAGTTGCTCAGTTGTGTCCAACTCTTTGAGACCCCATAGACTTTAGCATGCCAGGCTTCCCTGTCCTTCACTATCTCTGGAGTTTGTTCAAGTCATGTCCATTGAGTCGGTGATGTCATCCAGCCATCTCATCCTCTGTCATCGCCTTCTCCTCCTGCCTTCAATCTTTCCCAGCATCAGTGTCTTTTCTAATGATTCATCTCTTCTCATTAGAAGTATCAAGTGGCCAAAGTATTGGAGCTTCAGCTTCAGCATCTGTCCTTCCAATGAATATTCAGGATTGATTTCCTTTCAGATTGGCTGGTTTGATCGCTTTGCTGTCCAAAGGACTTTCAAGAGTCTTCTCCAACACCATAGCTCAAAAGCATCGATTCTTTGGCACTCAACTTTCTTTATGGTCCAATCTCACATCCATTCTTGCCTACTGAAAAAACCATAGCTTTGACTAGATGGACCTTTGTTGATAAAGTAGTGTCTCTGCTTTTTAATATGCTGTCTGGGTTTGTCATAGCTTTTCTTCCCAGGAAGAAGCGTCTTTTATTTCATAGCTGCAGTCACCATCTACATCTGATTTTGGAGCCCCTCAAAATAAAAGTCTGTCACTGTTTTCGTTGTTTCCCATCTATTTGTTATGAAGTGATGGGATCGGATGCCTTGATCTTCGTTTTTTGAATGTTGAGCTTTAAGCCAGCTGTTTTCACTCTCCTCTTTCACTTTCATCAAGAGGCTTTTTAGTTCCTCTTCACTTTCTTCCATTAGAGTGGTGTTATCTGCATATTTGACGTTATTGATATTTCTCCCAGCAATTTTGATTCCAGCTTGTGCTTCATCCAGCCCAGCATTACTCATGATGTATTTTGCATATAAGGTAAATAAGCAGGGTGACAGGATACAGCCTTAACCTTTCCAAATTTGGAAACAGTCCATTGTTCTATGTCCAGTTCTAACTGTTGCTTCTTGACCTGCATACAGGTTTCGCAGGAGGCAGATAAGGTGGTTGGGTATTCCCATCTCTTGAAGAATTTTCCGCAGTTTGTCCTGATCCACACAGTCAAAGGCTTTAGTGTAGTCAATGAAGCAGAAGTAGATGTTATTCTGGAACTCTCATGCTTTTTCTTTGATCCAACAGACATTGACAATTTGATCTCTGGTCCTCTGCCTTTTCTAAATCCAGCTTGAACATCTGGAAGTTCATGGTTCACGTATTGTTGAAGCCTCGCTTGGAGAATTTTGAGCATTACTTGCTAGAGTTGAGATGAGTGCACTGTGTAGTAGTTTGAGCATTCTTTGGCATTGCCTTTGGGATTGAAATGAAAACTGACCTTTTCCAGTCCTGTGGGCACTGCTGAGTTTTCCAAATTTGCTGGCATATTGAGTGCAACACTTCACAGCATCATCTTTTAAGATTTGAAATAGCTCAGCTGAAATTCCATTACCCCCAGTAGCTTTGTTTGTAGTGATGCTTCCTAAGGCCCACTTGACTTTGGACACCAGGATGTCTGGCTGTAGATGAGTGCTCACACCATTGTGGTTATGTGGGTCATGAAGATCTTTTTTTGTATAGTTCTTCTGTGTATTCTTGCCACCTCTTAATATCTTCTGCTTCTGTCATGTCCATACCATTTCTGACCTTTATTGTGCCCATCTTTGCATGAAATGTTCCCTTGGTATCTCTAATTTTCTTGAAGAGATCTCTAGACTTTCCCATTCTATTTTCCCCTCTATTTCTTTGTGTTGACCACTTGGGAAGGCTTTCTTATTTCTCCTTGCTCTTCTTTGTAACTCTGCATTCAGATGGATAAATCTTTCCTTTTCTCCTTTGCCTTTCACTCCTCTTCTTTTCTCAGCTGTTTGTAAGGCCTCCTCAGACAACCATTTGCCTTTTTTTTTGCACTTCTTTTTCTTGGATATGGTTTTGATCACTGCCTCCTGTACAATGTTAACGAACCTTATTCCATAGTTCTTCAGGCAGTCTGTCAGATCTAATCCCTTAAGTCAATTCTACTGTATAATCATAAGGGATTTGATTTAGGTCATACCTGAATGGTCTACTGGTTTTCCCTTCTTTCTTCAACATAAGTTTGGGTTTGGCAATAAGGAGTTCATGGTCTAAGCCACAATAAGCTCCCAGTCTTGTTTTTGCTGACTGTATAGAGTTTTTCCATCTTCAGCTGCAAAGAATATAATCAATCAGTCTAATTTCGGTATTGACTCTGGTGATGTTCATGTGTAGAGTCCTCTCGTGTGTGGTTGGAAGCATTGTTTGCTATGACCAGTGCATTGTCTTGGTAAAACTCTGTTAGCCTTGGCCTTGCTTTCATTTCTTCAGGTAAAAGGGACTTAAAATAGACTGTCTCTATATAGACTTACTCTTTGGAAGTTATTTCTGAGCAATTTTTACAGATAGCTGGGTTTTTGTATGGACACTGGAGATCATAATGGAGCAATATTCAAATGTATATATCAGTATCTTCTCCCTACATTATCTATGTGCCTTATTTATGAATTACTTTGCATGATATTTAAGAATCACATAATTTAAAATTTGCAAGTAATTTAATCTTTAATTACAGTAAGAGTCAAATATAAAGATGTAGCATGACAGCTTATGAGTAATGCTATAAGTAAGAAAAATGTATATTTCTTATATTTTAGACAAGTCTGCTATCAGAAAGAATTCCTACTCCAGTAGAGGGTTCTGATTCTGTTTCTTTGGTTAGCCAGGAATCCCAGAACATGTAAGTATGATTGACTTAAGCTCATCTCTTTTTTCACATTTGCTGAAATAGTTTTAAAATGAGAAATGTATAGATACTGTGGCAAAAAAGAAAGAAAAGTTCATCTAGGGGAAACTTTAGAGATCATATATACTTGTATTTTTTATAAGAGGAAAACAATAGCAGTATTTATTATATTTCAGCCTGTATTTACATTTGGAGTTAGGAAATGTGACATAATACTTTCAGAAAACTTGGAAAATTACCAAATACTAAAATTGGAAATTCAGTAGAACTTTTCAAATGGCCAATAAAGTCTGTTTACATTTAAAATATAACTTCAACATGTGTGGGAGTACCGTTTAATTAGATTTTGGTATTGGAGAATTCTTTAAA
Organism: Bubalus bubalis; assembly: GCF_019923935.1. Classification (NCBI taxonomy): domain Eukaryota; kingdom Metazoa; phylum Chordata; class Mammalia; order Artiodactyla; family Bovidae; genus Bubalus; species Bubalus bubalis. Next base: position 74,283,073 of record NC_059166.1, on the reverse strand, counting down.
TCATTATTTATGGACAGAGGAGCCTGGTAGGCTGCAGTCCATGGGGTCGCTAAGAGTCGGACACAACTGAGTGACTTCACTTTCACTTTTCACTTTCATGCATTGAAGAAGGAAATGGCAACCCACTCCAGTGTTCTTGCCTGGAGAATCCCAGGGACGGCGGAGCCTGGTGGGCTGCCGTCTATGGGGTCACACAGAGTGTGACACGACTGAAGCGACTTAGCTTAGCATACTAATTTTTTAAAATTTTGATTTGTTTATTTTTGGCTGTGCTGGGTTTTTGTTGCCGTGCACAAAGACTGGTTGCCGTGACCAGGAGCTGCTCTCTAGTTGCAGTGCATAGGCTTCCCTTTCTGGTGACTTCTCTTGTTGAGGAACACTGGCTCTAGGGCACAGGGGCTCAGTAATTGTGGCCCACGTCCTTAGTTGCCCTGCTGCATGTAGGATCTTGCCAGAGCAGGGATAGAACCCTTGCAATGGCAGGCAGATTCTCAACCACTGGACCACCAGGGAAGTCTCTATACTAATTTTTTAATTTAGATGTTTTCATATATTTTCCCACAGTTATCAATAGGGTGGAGTCAGATTAATGGGAACTATATATACATATATATTTTTTTAAATTAAGGTCATATATTCATGGAGTCTCTTTCTAATTGAGTATTGGCATAATCTGAAAAGATAATTAGAGTTTTAAGTGGGAGTCTAGAGAAATTGAAAAAAAAAAATTTGTCTTTAGATAGGCATTGTTTAACTGAAAAAAAGCTAGTCAAACAAACAAAATCTTTTTCATTGCTTTAATGGTATAATGCTTAACAAATAGTTAATTTTCTAAATGTCAGCTATAATTTTTTTTATATAGTTGTGAAACTTAAATCAACTACTATTTTTTCTTTGCATGAAGGGGTGAGTAAAAATGTCGCTGCAATTAATTTTTCAGGTAATTTTTATGTCTGTTTTCTTTGATTTATGATTTATTGTCTTCATTCATGCATTCATTTTCTATTCATGTATTTAGGTATTTATTGGACTGAGTGCTTTGCCAAGTTCTGTGGATGCCTACATACCTTAGAGAACTTATTATATAGTATAAAATATAAATAAGTAAATACCATATGGCAATATAGTATGCTAAATTTATGATACAAATTATAGAGGGTTCATACAGGCTAACTTGGGGAAATCTTTCCAGAAGAAGTTATAATTAAAGTAAGTTAAAGTGAATACATGGATATTAATTGTCTAGAAAGGGTAGAACATTATTTCTGGAGGAAGACACAGTGTGGTCAGTGGGCTGTAAGTAAAAGGGAGCATGAAAGTGTTGTGAGTTGCTCAGTCACGTCTGACTCTCTGTGGTCCATAGACTGTAGCCCACCATGCTTCTCTGTGCATGGAATTTTCCAGGCAAGGATGCTGGAGTGGGTAGCCATTCCTTACTCCAGGGGATTTTCCTGATCCTGGGAACAAACCAGGTCTCCTGCATGGCAAACAGATTCTTTACAGTCTGAGCCACCATAATCCATGCATTTACCAGAAGATATTAAGAAAAGGTGGCAAGAATACACAGAAGAACTATACAAAAAAGGTCTTCCTGACCCAGATAACCACAGTGGTGTGATCACTCACCTAGAGCCAGACATACTGGAATGCGAAATCAAGTGGGTCTTAGGAAGCATCACTCTAAACAAAGCTAGTGGAGGTAATGGAATTCCAGATGAGCTATTTCAAATCCTAAAAGATGATGCTGTGAAAGTGCTACACTCAATATGCCAGCAAATTTGGAAAACTCAGCAGTGGCCACAGGACTGGAAAAGGTCAGTTTTCATTCCAATCCCAAAGACGGGCAATGCCAAAGAATGTTCAAAATACTGCACAGTTGCACTCATCTCACACAACAGCAAATGCTCAAAATTCTCCAAGCCTGGCTACAACAGTACATGAACAGAGAACTTCCACGTGTTCAAGCTGGATTTAGAAAAGGCAGAGGAAGGAGAGATCAAATTGTCAACATCTGTTGGAACATTGAAAAAAAGCAAGAAAGTTCCAAAAAAACATCTACTTCTGCTTTATTGACTACTCCAAAGACTTTGACTGTGTGGATCACAGCAAACTGAAAACCTCTTCAAGAGGTAGGAATACTAGACCACCTTACATGCCTCCTAAGAAACCTGTATGCAGGTCAAGAAGCAACAGTTAGAACAGGACATGGAACAACAAATTGTTTCCAAGTTGGGAAAGGAGTACATCAAGGCTGTATATTGTCACCCTGCTATTTACCTTATGCAGAGTACATCATGTGAACTTCCAAGCTGGATGAATCACAAGCTGGAATGAAGATTGCCGGGAGAAATCTCAATACCCTCAGATATGCAGATGACACCACCCCTTTGGCAGAAAGTGAAGAGGAACTGAAGAGCCTCTTGATGAAAGTGAAAGAGGAGAGTGAAAAAGCTGACTTAAAACTCAGCATTCAAAAAATGAAGATCATGGTATCCAGTCCTATCGCTTCATGACATATAGATGGAGAAACGATGGAAACAGTGACAGACTTTATTTTCTTGGGCTCCAAAATCACTGCAGATAGTGACTGCAGCCATGAAATTAAAAGACGCTTGCTCCATGGGAGAAGAGCCATGACCAGCCTAGACAGCATATTAAAAAGCAGAGACATTACTTTGCCAACAAAGGTCCATCTAGTCAAAGCTGTGGTTTTTCCAGTGGTCATGTATGGATATAAGGGTTTGACTATAAAGGAAGCTGAGCGCCAAAGAATCGGTGCTTTTGAAATGTGGTGTTGGAGAAGACTGAGAGTCCCTTGGACTGCAAGGAGATTTAACCAGCCAATCCTGAAGGAAATCAATCCTGAATATTCATCGGAAGGACTGATGCTGAAGCTGAAACTCTTAAACTTTAGCCACCTGATGTGGAGAATGGACTCATTGGAAAAGACCCTGATGCTGGGAAATATTGAAGGTGGGAGGAGAAGGTGATGCTGGAGGATGAGATAGTTGGATGGCATCACCGACTCAATGGACATGAGGTTGAGTAAACTCCGGGAGTTAGTGATGGACAGGGAGGCCTGGAGTGCTGCAGTCCATGGGGTCACAGAGTCGGACATGACTGAGCGACTGAACTGAACTGAACTGAACGTTTCTGTCCCAGTCAACTGTCAGGCTTTCCTCACCCTCAGAAGCAGAGCTTACAAAGATCAACCATAACTGCGAAGTAGAACAGAGCAGACTGTGTGCTTCCTACAGGTACCTGGGTTGCAAAGAAGTGCTGGATTTGGGGAGAGGCATCACCTAGCCTAGCATTCTCAGTCCTCCTCCAAGTCTCCTGAGTCCCTTCTTCAAGGGGAAGAGTGATTAGGTGAAGAGCGGCAAGCAGTATTAAACTGGGGAATGTGCTCCACGTGTAAACTTGGTGCTAGAGGAAAAGGAGTTTCCATCAACATCTGATATTACTCTTAGAAACAAAGGTTTAGTGGTTTTTGATACAGTGGAACTGTTTTCATTTTGTCATCAAAATACCTCATAGAGTTGAGTATCTTTTGTATTATTTGAAACATTGGTATGTGTGGGCATTATTTTTCCTTTGTAGTTTGGTACCACTTGAGTGTAGAACCATTATGGTCAGTTAACTAGACTAGCCTTTCTCTGGCATGTAGCAGGTGCTTGATAGCTTGGTTGAATGGGTAAAGGAATGAATAACACTTCTCCTGCCACCAGGCACTAGTTTCTAAATAATGACATGGACCATAACATTTACTCAGTCTTACTGAAAACGGTAAAATGAAGAGCTGCTAAAATCTATATTTTTGAGCCTGTGACAGACTAATGTGCGGTAGTTTGATCTTATTTCCTCACAGCGTATGTTGGAGATTTCCTCTCCATCCTTTCATTTATTGGTGCTTACAGTACTATAGGGAAGGTAGAAGCTACTGTGTAGTCATCATAGGTGATATCTCTAAATCTGGACGTTGAAATGCAACCCCAAATAAGATTTCTCAAGGCTAGTTTGATATCAGTGATTGCAATGACTACAGACTATATGGGACTTACCTAGTGGCTCAGATGGTAAAGAATCTGCCTGCAGCACAGAGTCACAGGTTTAATCCCTGGATTGGGAAGATCCCCTGGAGAACGGACTAGCAACCCACTCCAGTATTCTTGCCTGGAAAATCTCATGAACAGAGGAGCCTGACAGGCTACAGTCCTTGGGGTCTTGAAGTATTGGACACGGCTGAGGGAGTAACACTTTCACTTTTCACTTTCACAGACTACTTAGGGGCCATCCGTAGGGTGACTGTAGACAAGAACAGAGTCAGAGAAAAACCAAAGATGCCCACCCTGCCCTGACCAGTTACCACGGGGCCTTTGGTAAATCTCTACAGGGAAGTAACAGGTATCTCTGGACTGCAAAAACAGCCGATGAATAAACACCTAAAACTTAAGTGCCATGAGAGTGTCTAACCCTCTATTAATATCTGACCATTCAAAAATGGAGTTCACATAGGCTAAAGCAATGGAGTAAGCAAGGCAATGAGTTTGTTAACTGTTGTCTTCCGGGAAGGGTTCTCTAAAGAGAAGAGGCAAATTCTATAGCTTAGATTTTCCTTTTGTTTTGAAACATTGAGTCTTTTCATTATAATTTGAAGGAGGAGCTAAATGCTAAGTTATTAGAAACACTAAACTAAAACATATTAACTCTTTCTTAGGATTGTGTGATACACCTGCAAGTTTTTGCCTGTGTTTTACGTTTTGGAGAGTCAGAGTAGACTTTTTAAAAACACAATTTCTTTAATGGCTAATGGTTCATTCAATATATTTTATTTCTGCATGAGTAATTTTTAACTATATTTTTTAAAAAAACATATTTTTAAATCTGAATATTTACATATTGGTGTTAATTTGTTCAAAATATTTTAGTGATATTAAAAAATTCTTTGGCTGTAATTATTTCTCATTTTTTTATTCTTAGTATTTTTTGCAGCCATTGCTTCCCCTGACCAATTTATTTGCATTAGAACAGGTTTATGCAAAGACCAGATTTTGATTTTGCTGATGTTCTCTTTCCTTCTCTATCTTTACTCCTCTCACTTTAGTAGGATAGGAGAACAAGTGAAAAGACAATTGAGAATGGATATCAATAGAAGAAATCTACATCAGACATTCTAACTTTAATGCATTTTGATATGTAGCACTTTCATTATTAAGCTCTTAAAAATATTATCTTGATTTTTTCCCTTTAAATCCATGAAATATTTGGAATATATTTAACTTTCAAAATATAGTTTTTTCTTTAACTACTGTATTATACTGTTGATTTGTAATTCATTTCTGTTCTTTTCAGAAAACATGGATTGTATGATATATATACTTCCGGGTGGGTTGAAATTTTGTGTTGTAGTACAGGATCAGTTAAAAATCTGTCTTTATTTGAAAATACTATATTATGTTCTTCATTGGAAGTAGATAGAGATATTCCAATTTTTTTAATATCACCACCAATATTTTGTCTGCTTATGTATAATCATTCACTTTAAAAGTTGACTTGTCCATTTTTCTCTGTACTTCTGGGGTTTTGTTTTACATACTTGCATTTTATGCTGTTAGGAACATAAAAATTCACTGTTTCTTGGGAACTTTTACTGTAGTATCTCATTACTTCTTTCCATTAAGTTTTATATTATATGATACTACTATTTTATATATATACTTTCTTTAGTTAGTATTTGCAGAGTACATTAGTTAAGGATATATCTATTTGTAAGTAGCTCAGTAAGGCTTTCTGTTTTTCATAAAGCAGAAAGTCTCATGAAATATTATCAGGCATTGACTTAGTGATGCAGTTTGAGATCCAGCCTCCTTTTCTTAGGAGAAGACATCACTAATGTTTTCTTTTTGCGCTCAAGGTTGCACAATGGCTAACCTCTAGAGCTCACAGCCTTCAAAGAGGAAAAAGGTTGTAGAGACAAATGGCTTCTTTTCATTCTTTATCTTTTATCTAGGAAAGAAATATCTTGTCAATAACATTTTTGTGAATATCTTGCTGGATGTGCCCTATGGCCATTTCTTGCTATATGGGAGTGGATGAAAAGGAGCTTAGATGGAGACTGGGTCAGACTATTAAAGTATTTTTTTTTCATCTCTTATTTTCTGTCACTATAGAGTAGTAAATTTTGAATTTTTTATCCAATCTGACAATTCCTGTTTTTTATTAGATGAGTTTTAAGTTTTTTACATTTTGCAATGCTGATGTTTGGGTCTTATTTTTTTGTATTTTCTATTTCTATTCTGTTTTCTTTACTTTTCTCCTTTACTCCTTATCTTAGATCAGTACATTTTATCCTATTTTCCCCTTGCTTTTGACTTTATAAATCACTGTTATGTTTCTTTAAGTGGTTGTTCCTAAATTCTCAACATACATTTAACCATATATTTTTCTAAGAAAGTATAAAGTAATTGGATATTTATATCATGTTTTGAAAAGCAGTATGGAGTTTAACATACCTTGACCAGTTCAGATCAAATCAGATCAGTCACTCAGTCATGTCTGACTATTTGCGACCCCATGAATCGCAGCACGCCAGGCCTCCCTGTCCATCACCAAATCCCGGAGTTCACTCAGACTCACGTCCATCCAGACAGTGATGCCATCCAGCCATCTCATCCTCTGTCGTCCCCTTTTCCTCCTGCCCCCAATCCCTCCCAGCATCAGAGTCTTCCAATGAGTCAACTCTTCGCATGAGGTAGCCAAAGTACTGGAGTTTCAGCTTTAGCATCATTCCTTCCAAAGGAATCCCGGGGCTGATCTCCTTCAGAATGGACTGGTTGGATCTCCTTGCAGTCCAAGGGACTCTCAAGAGACTTCTCCAAAACCACAGTTCAAAAGCATCAATTCTTCGGCGCTCAGCCTTCTTCACAGTCCAACTCTCACATCCATACATGACCACAGGAAAAACCATAGCCTTGACTAGACGAACCTTTGTTGGCAAAGTAATGTCTCTGCTTTTGAATATGCTATCTAGGTTGGTCATAACTTTCCTTCCAAGGAGTAAGCGTCTTTTAATTTCATGGCTGCAGTCACCATCTGTAGTGATTTTGGAGCCCAGAAAAATAAAGTCTGACACTGTTTCCACTGTTTCCCCATCTATTTCCCATGAAGTGGTGGGACCGGATGCCATGATATTCGTTTTGTGAATGTTGAGTTTTAAGCCAACTTTTTCACTCTCCACTTTCACTTTCATCAAGAGGCTTTTGAGTTCCTCTTCACTTTCTGCCATAAGGGTGGTGTCATCTGCATATCTGAGGTTATTGATATTTCTCACAGCAGTCTTGATTCAGCTTGTGTTTCTTCCAGTCCAGTGTTTCTCATGATGTACTCTGCATTTAAGCTAAATAAACAGGGTGACAATATACAGCCTTGACGAACTCCTTTTCCTATTTGGAACCAGTCTGTTGTTCCATGTCCAGTTCTAACTGTTGCTTCCTGACCTGCATACAAATTTCTCAAGAGGCAGATCAGGTGATCTGGTATTCCCATCTCTTTCAGAATTGTCCACAGTTTATTGTGATCCACACAGTCAAAGGCTTTGGCATAGTCAATAAAGCAGAAATAGATGTTTTTCTGGAACTCTCTTGCTTTTTCCATGATCCAGCGGATGTTGGCAATTTGATCTCTGGTTCCTCTGCCTTTTCTAAAACCAACTTGAACATCAGGAAGTTCACGGTTCACATATTGCTGAAGCCTGGCTTGGAGAATTTTGAGCATTTCTTTACTAGCGTGTGAGATGAGTGCAATTGTGTGGTAGTTTGAACATTCTTTGGCATTGCCTTTCTTTGGGACTGGAATGAAAACTGACCTTTTCCAGTCCTGTGGCCACTGCTGAATTTTCCAAATTTGCTGGCATGTTGAGTGCAGCACTTTCACAGCATCATCTTTCAGGATTTGAAAGAGCTCAACTGGAATTCCATCACCTCCACTAGCTTTGTTCGTAGTGATGCTTTCTAAGGCCCACTTGACTTCACATTCCAGGATGTCTGGCTCTAGGTGAGTGATCACACCATCGTGATTATCTGGGTCCTGAAGATCTTTTTTGTACAGTTCTTTTGTGTATTCTTGCCATCTCTTCTTAATATCTTCTGCTTCTGTTAGGTCCATACCATTTCTGTCCTTTATCGAGCTCACCTTTGCATGAAATGTTCCTTTGGTGTCTCTGATTTTCTTGAAGAGATCCCTAGTCTTTCCCATTCTAGAGGACTAGAGGAAATAGTTTCCTCTATTTCTTTGAATTGATCGCTGAAGAAGGCTTTCTTATCTCTTCTTGCTATTCTTTGGAACTCTGCATTCAGATGCTTGTATCTTTCCTTTGCTCCTTTGCTTTTCACTTCTCTTCTTTTCACAGCTATTTGTAAGGCCTCCCCACACAGCCATTTTGCTTTTTTGCATTTCTTTTCTATGGGAATGGTCTTGATCCCTGTCTCCTGTACAATGTCATGAACCTCATTCCATAGTTCATCAGGCACTCTGTCTATCAGATCTAGGCCCATAAATCTATTTCTCACTTCCACTGTATAATCATAAGGGATTTGATTTAGGTCATACCTGAATGGTCTAGTGGTTTTCCCTACTTTCTTCAATTTAAGTCTGAATTTGGCAATAAGGAGTTCATGATCTGAACTACAGTCAGCTCCTGGTCTTTTTTTTGCTGACTGTAGAGAGCTTCTCCATCTTTGGCTGCAAAGAATATAATCAATCTGATTTTGGTGTTGACCATCTGGTGGTAAATATGCTATAGTTCTGTATTCTTATAGTTATCTAGAATTTTGGTTTAATATTTTTAATCACCTGGTTTATGTCTTCACACAGAAATTAAATTTGTATTTATTATTTTACAGCATTTGTTGAAGCTTGTAGGCCATTCTTTCTGATAGGCTCCTTTTTCTCCCTTACTGAAAGATGTTTTTAAGTTTCTAACTGTAGGTCTTAAGGTAATAGAAGTAAACTGTTTAATTGTTCTTAAGGCTTTGAGGAAAGCAAACTGATCTTTATGTGTCTGAAAATAGTTATTCTCCTTCCAGGCCACACAAACCACCCCCACCTCCTTTTCAGAGCTTTTGAGGTCTCACATTTTCTCTCCTCTAAATGGTAGTTTATCTGGGTATAAAAGTTTTGATAGACCATCCTTTCTTAGTACTATTTGAGGTTTTACTCCACTGTCTTCTGGAGTAAGTAGTAACTGATAAATCTGGTAGTATAACCACTTTGATAGGTCATATCTTTTCTCTCATAGCTTTTAATTTCTTTCTTTGAATATTTGCTACTTCTGTGTGATTTAAGTTTATCCTGCTTGGTACTTTAAAACATGTTTTTTTTAATTTTATAGTTTATTGGGATATAGTTAACTATATATATATCCCAATTTATTGTGATATAGTTAACTCCTGCTTACTACTTTGAATTTTTTTTTTTTTTGATCAATAAACTGGACTGATACCTTTTTTTTGATCTAGAAAATTCTTAGTATTTTTCAAATATTTCTTCTGTTCTCTTGGACTCTTGATTAGATGTATTTGAAAGCTTTTAGTATGTTCTGTTGGAGAAGGCAATGGCACCCCACTCCAATACTCTTGCCTGGAAAATCCCATGGACGGAGGAGCCTGGTAGGCTGCAGTCCATGGGGTCGCTAAGAGTCGGACACAGCTGAGCAACTTCACTTTCACTTTTCAGTTTCATGCATTGGAGAAGGAAATGGCAACCCACTCCAGTGTTCTTGCCTGGAGAATCCCAGGGATGGGGGAGCCTGGTGGGCTGCCGTCTGTGGGGTCGCACAGAGTCAGACACGACTGAAGCAGCTTAGCAGCAGCAGCAGCAGCATGTTCTGTCTCATCTGTTTCCTCAAACATTTATTGCTTATCTGGCTACCTTTCAGTTCAATAATTCTTTGTGGCTGAGATTTTTTCCATTTGCTTTTAAAGTGGCTTTTAAAAAATACTCACAAGATTTCTTATAGTTTTTTTTTAATAGTCACTTATTTTTATTTCATTTCTGCTTTTCTGTTTCAGTTCTAATGGAAGAGTAAACAATTTTGAGAATCATAAAGGTAGTCATTATTTTTGAACTATTTCAGCTGGAATGGATTAATTTAATGAATGTTGATTCTGCTGGCACTTAGCTGTAGATGTCTTTGACGTTTAATTACAAGTTCCTTTTAAAATGAATTTTTTTACTTCACTACTTTCTTTCCTCCCTTATTTTTCCTAGTTTCTTTTCTATATTCATTCTTCTCTGTCAAGCAGTTTTGTGGGTTTTTCCTTTTCCCCCATGTTTTAAATACTGTATTGGCATCTTGAGACTCCTGTCAGTGATGATGAGGGTATTGCTGCTGGTGCTGCTGCTGCTGTCGCTTCAGTCGTGTCCGACTCTGTGCGACCCCAGAGACGGCAGCCCACCAGGTTCCCAGTCCCTGGGATTCTCCAGGCAAGAACACTGGAGTGGGTTGCCATTTCCTTCTCCAATGCATGAAACTAAAAAGTGAAAGTGAAGTCGCTCAGTCGTGTCTGATTCTTAGCGATCTCATGGACTGCAGCCCACCAGGCTCCTTCATCCATGGGATTTTCCAGGCAAGAGTACTGGAGTAGGGTGCCATTGCCTTCTCTGGAGGGTATTGCATATACCGTTAAAAGTTAGAAGGTGAATTTATTATCTGTACATTTCTAGAAATGAAGCTTTTTCTGTATCCTCCTGTCTCCCTAGGGTTGTGGCTTGTCAAAAGTCCCAATTTTTGTCAATTATATTTAAGTATTTTGTTTATATATTTTAAGTATATAAATTTTATATTTTAATTTTAGCTACTGCTAAATCGCTTCAGTCATGTCCAACTCTGTGCGACCCCATAGACAGCAGCCCACCAGGCTCCGCCGTCCCTGGGATTCTCCAGGCAAGAACACTGGAGTGGGTTGCCATTTCCTTCTCCAATGCATGAAAGTGAAAAGTGAAAGTGAAGTCGCTCAGTCGTGTCCGACTCTTAGCGACCCCATGGACTGCAGCCTACCAGGCTCCTCCGTCCATGGATTTTCCAGGCAAGAGTACTGTAGTGGGGTGCCATTGCCTTTAGCTAATCATATGCAATTTTTAGTAGTATTACTCCATCATGAATCTTAAGCAGTGAGCCTTCCATTGGTCATACATCTCATATGTAACTCTGAGTCTTTTATATCCTATTTGGGCCGACTTTAGTTTCCATTGCCTGTATTTACCTCAAAACTAGTCCTACTTCTTTGTCCTTCTTTATCCAAGAGATAATTTATTTTGTGTTTGAACATGGTTGTATCTTTGACCATTGCTTTGTGATCACCACTGATGGATATCTGTCAACATGTACTGATTGTTTCTTTTTTAATCAGAAAAGTTCTGGATTTCAAATCTCTTGCCTGTTTCAAAACATACTTCTGAAACTTCCTTGGGCAACAAAAGGGCACACATTTCCACACTCTGTTTCATTGTACATATAGACATTTGATTTTGACCTATTTTAAAATCCAGCTTTTTTGTTTTTCCAAGCAAGTAGGAATAGGATGGGTAGAAAATTTTCTCTTACTTTGATACTTCAGATGAAGTGCTGATATCCCTTCCTGTGTTTCCAGATTTCTAGCTCTGAGTCTCCTGTTTACTGTGTGACTTCTGAAAGTTTTGAGTTGTTTTCCTTTTCTTTTTTGTTTTTCTCTGGAGAATGCTACTGGCCTTTTAGAAGTATTCTGAGGGAAAAAATGTCATTCTCCAAAAGTAAAACTAATAACCAGTGAAAATAAAGTACCTGGTATGCTTTAGAAAGTCAAAAGACAAATACTCCTTAATGAAAAGGATGTATGGAAATAATGGAGAGCTGGGGCTTGGGGAATTTAGGCACAGCAGAATTTTAATAGGAGACGTGGAATGAGATTAAGACCTGGTTGAGAGAATTTTGGTATAATGAAAATGCTGATATGTGCAGTTAATATTTGATTCATTTAGTGAAGGAAAATTATTAGATAGTAGAAAAAAGAATAACAGTGCACTGTTTAGGAAGCCGTGCTGTTTATCTTATTTTTAAACAGTTAAATACTTTGCAGCCCGTGTGTTCTCTGTAAGTTTAATTGCTGGTAGAATTAAGCTGAGGTTTTTTTTTTTTTTTTTTTTTTTTTTTTTTTTTTCCCAGTTTTGAGAAAAATAAAGACATTTATACCTTTCTTTTTACCTCTTTCAGTATGGCTTGGGAAGAGAATTTGTTAGATGATTTACTAAATTTTGCTGCCACTCCCAAAGGACTACTGCTTCTTCAAAGAACAGGTGCCATCAACGAATGTGTGACATTCATGTTCAACCAATATGCAAAAAAATTACAGGTGCGAATTACCATCTGCCACAGGCAAAAGGAACTTTTGTTTCTGTAAAAGCCATTAAGAACATCATTCTGGTTTCTTTTTGTGAAGAGGTTATTAAACTTCAATTAAAAACTCATATAGCGTTGTAATATTTAACTTGATATTTTTTCAAGAAAACATTAGAGTTGATATTGGTATCTATGACTGTTTTACAGGATGACACAACTGAATCAAATTGAAAAACTCATTCATCCAGATGTTTTATAAATATATCAGACATCTGGATATATTAAAACTCAGTGGAATTCCATTTTTGGGTCTAAATGTGTCAATGAGAGTTTAGCGTTCACATTTTGAAATAAATAAATATATTTGTAGAGGGCTTTTATTATTGCTACTGTTTAAATTTAAAATCTAGGCCTTTCTCACAGAGATCACTGAAGTATGTTCATTTTTTTTGCTATTACAGTAAATATCCCTAGACTTCAGAGCTTCTTAGGATCATAGGTATACTTTTTGTTGTTGTTGCTGTTGTTTTTGTTTGCTTTGTTGTGTTTTTTTTTAATTGGGGTATAGTTGCTTTATAATGTTGTGTCGATTTCCACTGTACAGGGAAGTGAATCAGCATAGGTATGCTTTTAAAAGTGTTTCCTTTTATCTCTGGAAGTTGCTGTTTCTTGATGTTCTTATTGTAGCCTAGCAGAAAGGGCTAGGGCCTCTTGGGGATCTTTTATTTATTTATTTTTATAGAAGAGCACTAATCCCTTTCATGATCACTCTCTACCTTCACAAATAGCCTCCCAAAGTCCCCACTTCCTACCATCACCTCTGGGGCTTGGGAGTTCAACACAGGAATTTTGGCAGAACACAGACATTCATAATATAGCAAATGTAGAAGTTTTCAGGCTTTTAACGTTTATATAAATTGTGTTTTGATCTGTTGGTGAGTTTGAATTTCTCCTTGTATACTAGTTAACCATTTGGGTTTTCATTTTTATTTCATTTCTGAAAATAATCAATTCAAAGACATTTTTCTTTCTCATTTAGATGCTTGAGACCATTCAGACACAACTTTTTATTATTGTGATAATACACCTAGGATTAGATGTCATTTTTTTTATATTCATAAAATTTACAGCAATCTGACCTTCCTTTGTATTGTGCTGTTAGTTGTAATAGAAGACGTTCCCTGGACCTCAGTAAATTATGACCATATAATTTAGTATAATACTTTAATATCAATTTATACCATTCAAGATGTTTTTTGAAAATTTAGACTCTGAGTTATCTTGTAAGAAAGCAGCTAGACTTTCTTTAATTTTGGCGAAGATAATGTTGAGATTCAAGCTGGTATAAATGATCTGCTTGTGTTCACACATGTAGTTATTGATAGCAGTAATTCTAGAACTGAGATTCTAGTCTTAGATTTTAACAGTGTCCATGAAATCTAAGTCTTGTTTAATGAAACCCCTGTAACTTCTCTGAAGGTTTTCTTTGCCTCTTCTTTTTTAGTATTTAGTCTTGATTGGGAGACCCCTATAGCTACCAGTTTCTGAATCAGTAGGGTCATTTGGGATGATTGATGAGTAAGGTGTTTTTCTTCCTGTCATGGAAAAAGCCACGTGGGAAAAGATAAACACTTACTTTGTTGTACTTCTATGTTATCTAATTGCTGAATTAATGGATACTAAAGTAAGGAACATGGAGAATGAGATTTGGAAGGCAAATTTATAGAGATGTAAGCAGCAAAAAAATTGAAGAAATAAGCCTAATTTTTTTCCCACAGTCTTTTAGTTCCCCCCCTTTTTTGCCCTTAAAACAGAATGTATAGTTTATATTTTAAATATTTGATGAAAACATATGCTTATTCTTTTAATAAAATGTTGAAAAATACAAATTCTAAATGGTTAGCTCTATTTAGAAGTCAAACACTTTGGCTAAGATCAGGCTAACCTATGAAGTCTGAGGAAGGAGGAACATTTTATAGTGTCTTTGTTATTTCCTTATTGTGATTTTTGCTAAGAGATACTTCTGAACTTTACCATGAATATATGTATAATATTCTCTGTGAAGTAGCAATTATTTCCGGTTTTCTACAATGTATGGTAAATGAGGATTATGTGTATGTGCATGTGTGTATAACTTCCTCCTTTGGGGAAAAAAAATCATATTGCCTCTAAAAGGATGATTTTTAAGACAATACCATTGTTCTTTTTAAAGCTGTTTATTTGAAAGCCCAGTGTAAAAACTGGCAGTCAATACAGGTTAATCAATGATAATTTATTATTTAAGAACCAATTAAAGAATAAAATAGTAAGATAACAGAAATAAGAGTTAGAAGGAATCTCTTTTCATTTAGTCCAACATCCCTTATTTTATATATAAAGAGACTTAGAGACATAGTGACTTGTTTAAGGTCATGAAGCTTCTTAGTTTTAGGGCTGGTACCAGAGCCTAGTTCTGAAATAAGATTGTCAAAAATATTTGTTAGTATTAACTCACTAATCGTTATAGCTTTTTTTTTTCTGCTCTTGTTATCTTTACTTGAAAGACTGTCTAGCATTTCAATAAAGAAATGAGTAAGTCTGCATATAAAATGTAAATAAAATATTAACATGCTATGTTTTCCTGCTTCTCATGTTTTCTTATTTACATTAGATCAGCAGGCATAAAAAGTTTGGTTATGGAGTTTTGGTTACACAAGTGGCATCAACAGCAGCAGGTGCGATAGCCCTACAAAATTCAGGTAAGTTCTTTAAAAGTATAATTTAAATAAAATGAGCCAGTTGAGACAAAATTCAGCTGCCATGAACAAGTATCAACTATTTCACTCTGAAGTTCTTCGCAAGTTAGGTCGTAGGTAAAAGAGTGTTAATGGTATTTCCTTCTTTTCTCTTCCATGAAGTCCCACTAGGAATTTTCTTCTGTAAAATATATACAATTTTTTCTTTCCTCAGAACAGTGGTACATAATGAACCTAGACTAAGATATACCTAATGGCTTTAAGAACCCTTCACTTTATAAATCAAAAGTGTATCATCTTTTCTTGATATAGTTCTATCTGATAGGCTTTAATGCTCAGTTTCAGTGATTTATATATGAATCAAGATTTATAGTCATAATAGTTGTCGCATATACATATCATTTTCTTATTCCCTTTTCTCTTCCTTTCTTGAAAGATTCTCACCCACTTAATTTTCACCACTATTTCTGGAGTTTATAGTCAGCATGTATTATCTACTACAGATTGGATTTTTAAGATGTTCAAACGTTGAAGATTTAATGTATTGTAAAGTTACCCGAACCTTGCACCAGAGACCAGATGTAATCTCTGATAGAGATGCTGTGATTATATTTAAACCTTAGAAGTGAAGAATCATAACCTCAGTGGTCACTATTGAGTCTATCCTCAAATGAAAATATTTTTCTATGATATATCTAAATCTTAAGTATTTTTTGGCTGAACTTTGGACTGCTTATATTATGAAACATATTTCTTGGCAGAAGCTGTCCTAAGCGAACCACTTACTGCTTTACTTAGAATAAAATCCAATTTATTTATAGTACTCAGGGGCACGTTAATGGAAACATTTGAAGACTAGATTCAATCCCAGATTTCCCTGTTGGTCGAGTTATTAAGCTTTAAACCTTATAGTATCCAGCTTTCCTTGAAAGGAATAAGTGCAATTTTTCATAGGACAAAGGAAGACTGACACTGCCTGAGTCCCTATGATGTCTTACTGCATTAAAAACTGCATTAAAAACTCTCTGTATATCGTTTCATTTATACTTTACGGCAACCTTCAAATGTAGCACTTTTTCAGTTTTCACATTGGGAACTGATGCTGTTAGAATTCAAAAGATTCAAGGATATATAACTTAATAAGCTGGCAGATTAGTAATTTGAACCCTGATAGTCTTGATTTCAGAGCCTATATATTTTGTTACACTAGAAACCCATTGTGCTCTAATGTGTTGTTGCTGAATTACTGATTTTATGATTAGGTGTTCTGTTTTACACTTTTCCATATGCTTTGATTCCTCATAAAGGAATTTGATAATCAAACTCAATAGTCACTTTCATTTAGATATATAGTATCTGACTCTGGAAAATTTGAAGACTGTATAGAACCAAAAATTGTATGAAATAGAGAACTGTTCAAAGAGAACACAGGTACACTCTTTGGTTGCTTATGGTGTCTCCTGATGCCTCCTTCCAGGCTGCATTTCACTGTTAGCTCATTTGCAGAGTAACATGTAAACTTTTTTACTTTTTTTCAGGAAAACATGATGAGAGAGATTATTGACTAAAGGATTAAAAACTGGAACTCAAAATTCAGTCCCCTAGGGGAATAGTTTTGAGAGTTTAGTCATTACATGGTTTCATAATAATGAGAGTTTAGTCATTACATAATTTAGTCATTACATAGTTTTATCATAAGCATATATTAACAATATCAGCACTAATTTCTACCAAGGTTAGAGATTATTTCTTATACAGGATTCAAGTATGTCTTTTGTCATTGTGGAACAGTCTCGTCAGAAGGATAAGTATGTCTTTCCACCACAGTTCAAAGAAGTGATATACTATAAATATGATGTAAAATTCTTCTTAGGGTTTATTAATGCACTTATAACTGAATTATGGGCCAATCTGGAATGTGGAAGAGATGATGTTAGAGTAACCCATCCCAGATCTACTCCAGTGGACCCTATTGACCAAAGCTGTCAAAAGGTAAGAAATGATTTATCTAATAATGTATAGATTTTAAGTAGCTCTCAAATTGCTTCATCCAGACTTTAATCTATATTCAGTTACAACCAGCAGCCTTTCCTAAGTTTGTCCTTTCCCTCCTTTCTTTCATTTCTAACTTTGTGTTTCTAAAATAAACTTATAAAAGACAGAAATACCAGTGTTCCTTGGGAATTGTCTTGCAGGGACATTCTTTTTTTATGAATTCCTACTATATTTTATACTGTAATTTTTCTCAGTTAATAAATATATAGACATCAGACAAAATAATAAATGTGGACTTAAAGGAACTAGAAAAAGAACAAACAAATCCAAATTTAATAGAAGGAAAGAAATAATAAAAATCAGAACAGAAATAGAGAATAAAAGTGAAAGTAGAAAAAGAACAAGCAAACCCAGATGTAATAGAAGGAAAGAAATAATAAAAATTGAAACAGAAATAGAGACTAAAAAACCAATAGAAAAGATCAGTAAAACTAACAGCTGATTTTTTGAAAACATAAGCAAAATTAATAAACCTTTAGCTAGACTTCTCAAAAAAAGAGAAGACCCAAATAGGTTGGAAATGAAAAAGAACTTACAACCAGTATCACAGAAATCATGATATTACTATGGACAGTTATATGCCAATTAACTGGATAACCTAGAAGAAATTGTATGTTTCTTGGATTTTACCCATCTTTCAAGATTGAATCAGGAATACAAAATATGAACAGTCAGATGACCAGTAATGAAATTGAATCAGTAATTTTTAAAAGACTCCCAACAGACAAAAAGCCAGGATCAGATGGCTTCACAGGTGAATTATATCAGACATTTAAACAATTAATCCTTCTCCTTCTCAAACTATTCCATCTTTGAGATGAAGGAATATTTCAGAATTCAGTCTGTGAGGCCTACATCACCCTGATTCAGAAACAAGACTATGAAAAAAATATATAGGCCAGTATCACTGAAGGTAGTTGCAAAAATCCTCAATAAAATGCTGGCAAATCAAATTCAACCATATATTAAAAGGGTCATACACCATGATCATGTGGATTTATCCCAAGGTTAAAATGATGGTTCAATATCTGCAAATTAGTTGGTGTGATAGACTACATTAATAATTGAAGGATAAAACTCATATCATCTCAGTAGGTACAGAAAGAGCTTTTGACAAAATTCAACATTCATTTATGAAACTCAACATTCGCCGATGTATGAATGGATAAAGAAAATGTGGTGTAGGTATAGAATGAAATATTACTCAGCTATAGAATAAAATGAAATCTTGCCATTTGTGACATGAATGGACCCAGAAAGTATTATACTAAGTGAGAAAAGTCAGATGGAGAAAGACAAATACCATATGATTTCATGTATATGTGGATTCTATTTTTGGGGGGGGATTTAATTTTATTGTTATTTAAATTTTAGGAAACAATGATGTGGTTTCCATATATAAAGAGGTTCATTTAAAAGTTTCAGTCCAGTTTCTCCTTCCTTCTCTCTGTAGCTTTGCTTTTGCTGTATGCTAGACAATAGCTCTTGGAGAAGGCACTGGCACCCCACTCCAGTACTCTTGCCTGGAAAATCCCATGGACAGAGGAGCCTGGTGGGCTGCAGTCCATGGGGTCACTAAGAGTCGGACACAACTGAGCGACTTCACTTTCACTTTTCACTTTCATGCATTGGAGAAGGAAATGGCAACCCACTCCAGTGTTCTTGCCTGGAGAATCCCAGGGACGGCGGAGCCTGGTGGGCTGCGGTCTATGGGGTCGCACAGAGTTGGACACAACTGATGTGACATGGCAGCAGAAAATAGCCCTACATAGTTATGTAAATTTAAATTAAAACTAAAAGTAAAAATTCAGTCTCAATTACGTTAATCATATCTTAAATGCTTATCTGTAGTCACATGTAGCTAGTGACTATCATATTGTACAGTTTAGAACATAAAATTTCCATTTTATGTTCAGAAATATTTTATTTATTTTAAATATTTAAATAAAATATTTAATTTTATTAAATAAATAAATATTTTATTTATTTAAAATATTTTATGTTCAGAAATATTTTATTTACCACAGAAAATTTTATTGAACAGCCAGGACCATGGAGCTAGGGTAATACTGTTAAATAGTGTCTGAAAATTATTTATTTTGTAGTGAGTAATCTTAGCCTGTAAATAAGAAAATGCAATTAGTTCTGCTGTCAGTTTTTTGATTATATATCTTTGACCAAGACACTTCACTTCTCTGGTCCTCAAGTTTTATCATCTATTAAATGAGAAATTGAATTAAACTATTCTTTCCATTATCTCAGTGTTCTGATTTTTGTGAAAATTCTTTTTTTTTCTTTCCTTTTTTAAAATTTATTGATTTTTAAATTGAAGGATAATTATTTTACAGAATTGTGCTGGTTTCTACCAAACATCAAAATGAATCAGCCATAGGTATACATATGCCCCTTCCCTTTGAACCTTCCCCCAACTTCACTCCCCATCCCACCCCTTTAGGTTGTTACAGAGCCCTGGTTTGAGTTCCCTGAGTCATACAGCAAATTCCCATTGGCTGTCTATTTTACATATATTAATGTAAGTTTCCATGTTAACTCTCTCCATAGATCCCACCCTCTCCTTACTCACTGCCCCCCACCCCTGTGCCCGTAAGTCTGTTTTCTATGTCTGGGACTCCATTGCTGCCCTGCAAATAATTGCATCAGTACCATATTTCTATATTCTGTATATATATTAGTATATGATATTTGTTTTCTCTTTCTGACTGACTTCACTCTGTTTAATAGGCTCTAGGTTCATCCACCTCATTTGAACTGACCCAGATAGATACCTTTTTATGGCTGAGTAACATTCCATTGTATATATGTATCACAGCTTCTTCACTCACTGGTTTGTCAATGGACAACTAGGTTGCTTCCATGTACTAGCTATTGTAAAGAGTGCCACAGTGAACCTTGGGATACATGTGTCTTTTTCAATTTTGGTTTCCTCAGGGTATATGCTTAGTAGTGGGATTGCTGGGTTCTGTAGTGGCTTTATTCTTAGTTTTTTTAAGGAATCTCCATACTGAGTTCCATAGTGACTGTATCAATTTACATTCCCACCAACAGTGCAAGACTGTTCCCTTTTCTCCACACCCTCTCCAGCATTTATTGTTTGTAAACTTTTTGATGATGGCCATTCTGACCAGTATCAGATGATATCTCCTCATAGTTTGATTTGCATTTCTCTAATAATGAGCGATGTTGAGCATCTTTTCATGTGTTTGTTACCCATCTGTATATTTTCTTTGGAGAAATGTCTATTTAGGTCTTTTTCCCGCTTTTTGATTGGGTGTTTTTCTGGTATTGACTTGTATGAGCTGCTTCTATATTTTGGAAATTAATCCTTTGTCTGTTGTGTCATTTGCTATTATTTTCTCCCATTCCAAGGGTTGTCTTTTCACCTTGCTTATAGTTTCCTTTGCTGTGCAAAAGCTTTTAAGTTTAGCTAGGTCCCACTGTTTATTTTTGTTTTTATTTATATTACTCTAGGAGGTAGATCATAGAGGATCTTGGTGTGATTTATGTCTCAGAGTGTTCTACCTATGTTTTCCTCTAAGAGTTTTATAGTTTGTGATCTTACATTTAGGTCTTTAATCCATTTT
This sequence comes from Bubalus bubalis, assembly GCF_019923935.1. Lineage (NCBI taxonomy): Eukaryota > Metazoa > Chordata > Mammalia > Artiodactyla > Bovidae > Bubalus > Bubalus bubalis. Next base: position 74,262,308 of record NC_059166.1, on the reverse strand, counting down.
GAGTTTATATTTGTGTATGGTGTTAGGAAGTGTTCTAATTTCATTCTTTTACACATAGCTGTCCAGTTTTCCCAGCAACACTTATTGAAGAGGCTATCTTTGCCCCATTGTACATTCTTGCCTCCTTTGTCAAAAATAAGGTAACCTTAGGTGTGTGGATTTATCTCTGGGGGTTCTGTCTTGTATTGGTCTGTATTTCTGTTGTTGTGCCAGACCATACTGTCTTGATGACTGTAGCTTTGTAGTATAGTCTGAAGTCAAGAAGGTTGATTCTTCCAGCTCCATTCTACTTTTCAAGATTACCTTGGCTTGGGGTCTTTTGTGTTTCCATATGAACTGTGAAATTTTTTGTCCTATTTTTGTGAAAAATGCCATTGGTAATTTGATAGGGATCTCATTGAATCTGTAGATTGCATTTGGTAGTATAATCATTTTTTATTTTAGTGAAAATTCTTTATGTGTTTGATATTCAAAATTTCTGAGACTAGTGAACATTTTAAACTGGCAAAAGGAAAACTTAATAGTTACAAATAAGTGCAATTAATACAATAAAAACTAAATATATAAGTATTAACAGAATATCAGATCAGATCAGATCAGATCAGTTGCTCAGTCGTGTCTGACTCTTTGCGACCCCATGAATTGCAGCACGCCAGGCCTCCCTGTCTATCACCAACTCCCGGAGTTCACTGAGACTCATGTCCATCGAGTCAGTGATGCCATCCAGCCATCTCATCCTCTGTCATCCCCTTCTCCTCCTGCCCCCAATCCCTCCCAGCATCATGTGGATGGACTTAATAAGAAAGCCTTCTATAAAAATGTGGCAAACTTTTGAAAGCTCATAAAGTAACATAATAGGTCAATGGGAGGGCTAAAGGGAGCTCCTTAGTAGGAAAAGAAAAGTTTGTATATGTGGCAGTCACTTGAAGGAGACTGCAGGCAGATTTGATTGACTGCAGTGATGACTTCAGGCTGAGGAAACTTAATGGCAACTGAGGCTTTTGTGACTGAAGAGAAGAAAAGTGTCAATAAAGTGCCTTGAAAGTCATGCTAAGGACTTTAGATCTGATGTTTAGTAATGGGCAACCACTGCATACTTTTGCACAGGGCATCCAAAGAATGAACTGTGCCTGAGAAAAATATTTTGATTCTTGTCAATGAGAGAAGAGCAGGAGCTTAAAGTTTTCATGGAGAGATTAACTTGGTAAAATTACATGAGAAAATGAGCTGATTTTGATAGGAAAAGCCATAGCTTTTTCTAATTAACTGTAATTATTAATAGATTACTTGAATTTCCAGTGAATGTATCAACAGTTAAAAGCTGAAGACAGCCTTGTGACCTGAGTGCTGTAATATATAGAATTTGTTATCTTGCTCCAGAGCCCTGAAGTATTATATTTTCTTACACATCAGATATAACAATGCAAAGAATCAGAAAAATGTATCATTTCATTATTTTCAGAACCAAACTGTCAGAGATACATGATATTTTAAAACATTTTCCAACTCTCAGGTACATTTTCTTATACTTTTTATTCATTGTCAGTACATAGATTATTGTTGATGTTAACTATTTTGTACTTATCATAGAAGCATATATTTCAGTTTTATGGGTTGATTAGACTTATTTTAAAAATTCCCATTTGCATTAATGACTCTTCAGTGGATGTGATTGAGAAAAAAAATGAACCATTTGAAGTTTTTTTTCTTCCCACCTAGTCTTTTCTAGCACTGGTGAACCTGTTATCTTATCCTGCTGTTTTTGAGCTGGTTGGCAATCAAAGTCTTCCTAATAAAGCAGAATATTCTCTTCGTGAAGTCCCAACAAGTGTTATTGTAAGTTATTTTCTTTTAATCTTTCACTTTTATAGTGCTACTTTTTAAGATGTGTAGTAAAAATGCAATGTAACAGAAAAAAATGATAAAATAAATCACATTTGAAAACCTATTTGATTTATTTACCTATAAGTGAAAGTGAAGTCTCTCAGTTGTGTCCAACTCTTTGCAACCCCATAGACTGTAGCCTACCAGGCTCCTCAGTCCATGGAATTTTCCAGGCAAGAGTACCGGAGCGAGTTGCCATTTCCTTCTCCAGTATAGAATATTCGCTTCCAAATTATCTGTAAATGGAATCTTTGATCCTGGATGTCTAAAAATGGCGGCACCTATTGAAATAACAACGTTAACGTGAGTTTGAGTAAGCTCCGGGAGTTGGTGATGGGCAGGGAAGCCTGGCGTGCTGCAGTCCATGGGGTCTCAAAGAGTTGGACATGACTGAGTGATTGAACTCAAAGGTTTCCCAAATAAGGAAGAGATCCAGCATATATAAAAGTTAGTGTATTAATTATTTTTAGATGACTCATGTTATTAGTCACATGATTATTTCTCCTTCATTGACTCAGATAATTAGGAATAAATTGTATCTAAAGAGTCCAATATGTTTTCTGCTTATATTTTAAATGATCTGTGTATTACTGCCCTATGAGGGCAGTATATGCATATTTATTTAATTTGAAACTTATTTTATATTCATATTTCAAAATGGGTAACTTATTTTAATCATTCAAGTGGATTTAGTTACTCATCTTTTGTTAAATTTATGGATTAAACACCCATTTGTATTTAAATACAAATTAAATATGTGTATATATGCATTATTAAGGAATCATTTAATTCTGAAATCCCAATCATTGGATTTATCTTTTGGTCACTTTGTCCAGTGTGTTGTTTTTCTTACATCATTTTGACCTTTTGAATTCTTCTAATTCTTGTTTACCCTAAACATTTTATTTTCAAGAATTTGCTCTACTTTGGAAATTTTTTGATAATTTATATGAACGAAATACAAATAAAATATTTTTCTCTTTGAACTTTTATATTCTTGAGGTGTCCCAGTTTTAGCTTATACTTACTTGTATCTTGGCACTTCTTAAGTAGTTTTATAATTAACCATTTATCTGCCTGTCTTCCCTGCTACACTGTGAGGACCTGAAAGCGAGTAGAATATCTTGGTCATATTTACATCTAGTAATAACTGGATCCAGTGAATGGTTTTTGAAAGTATTTATAACATTATTGCCTTTGTTGAAATCTGTTATGGAACACAAGTATTATATTAATACAAATGTGCTGTTATTTAATCTAGAGCAATGGCTTGGGTGTTTGTTCTCAAGTTTTTGTGGATATGCTACAGTGCATAGTCAAAAATACCTGTCCACTTAAGTAAAGGATTTGTCTTTAATATAGTCTTAAAATGATTAACTGCATATAGTTTTGATAGTCCATCTTCTTAATGACACTACATTTTAACCCTGTAAATGAATCACTGCTTCCAGTCATCATTTAAACAAGTATAAACACTTATTAAAAAAAAAATTTCCCTTGATCTATGTTGTCTTTTAGCTATCACCCTATAGTTTTCTTTGTCAGAAAGTATTTTGAAAAAATTGCCTATATTTGAATTCTCAACTTCTTTCTCTTGTATCAACTCTAGAAGTCACTGTAATCTGGAGTCTTTTTCTGCCAAAAGTCACTGATAAATATGTAATTCCCTAATCTAATGGAACCTTCCCCTCAGTTCAGTTCAGTTCAGGCTCTCAGTCGTGTCTGACTCTTTGCGACCCCATGAATCGCAGCACACCAGGCCTCCCTGTCCATCACCAACTCCCGGAGTTCACTCAAACTCACGTCCATCGAGTCGGTGATGCCATCCAGCTATCTCATCCTCTGTTGTCCCCTTCTCCTCTTGCCCCCAATCCCTCCCAGCATCAGGGTCTTTTCCAATGAGTCATCTCTTCGCATGAGGTGGCCAAAGTACTGGAGTTTCAGCTTTAGCATCATTGCTTCCAAAGAAACCCCAGGGCTGATCTCCTTCAGAATGGACTGGTTGGATCTCCTTGCAGTCCAAGGGACTCTCAAGAGACTTCTCCAACACCACAGTTCAAAAGCAGCAATTCTTTGGTGCTCAGCTTTCTTCACAGTCCAACTCTCACTCCATACATGACCACTGGAAAAACCATAGCCTTGACTAGACGGACCTTTGTTGGCAAAGTAATGTCTCTGCTTTTGAATATGCTATCTAGGTTGGTCATAACTTTCCTTCCAAGGAGTAAGCGTCTTTTAATTTCATGGCTGCAGTCACCATCTGCAGTGATTTTGGAGCCCAAAAAAATAAAGTCTGACACTGTTTCCACTGTTTCTCCATCTATTTTCCATGAAGTGATGGGATCAAATGCCATGATCTTCGTTTTCTGAATGTTGAGCTTTAAGCCAACTTTTTCACTCTCCTCTTTCACTTTCATCAAGAGGCTTTTTAGTTCCTGTTCACTTTCTGCCATAAGGGTGGTGTCATCTGCATATCTGAGGTTATTGATATTTCTCCCGGCAATCTTGATTCCAGCTTGTGCTTCTTCCAGCCCAGCATTTCTCATGATGTACTCTGCATATAAGTTAAATAACCTTCCCCTATATTTAACTTAATTTTCCACATTGTGGCATTTAATGGAGTTGATTCATTCCTCCTCATTGTCATTCTCTTCTGTGGCTATGGCACTAGTTCTAGTTCTCTTACAGCTTCTGTGGTCTCTTTTGTGGACTTCTCTTCTGCTGTCTTATGTCCTTTAGGCTCAGACAGTTCAGTCACTCAGTTGTGTCTGACTCTTTGTGACCCCATGGACTGCAGCACATCAGGCTTCCCTGTCCATCACCAACTCCTCGAGCTTGTTCAAAGTCTTGTCCATCATGCCATATAACTATCTCATCCTCTGTCATCTCCTTCTTCTCCTGACTTCAGTTCTTCCCAGCATCAGGGTCTTTTCCAGTGAGTCAGCGCTTTGCATCAGGTGGCCAAAGTATTGGGAGTTTCAGCTTTAGCATCGGTCCTTTCATTGAATATTCAGGACTGATTTCCTTTAGTATTGACTGGTTTGATCTCTTTACAGTCCGAGGGACTCTTAAGAGTCTTCTCCAACACTGCAGTTCCACACCTTTAGGTTCATTTCATCCAATTCTGTGGCTTTGATTGTACATTGACAACTCTCTGAACTGTATCACTTACTTGACTGCCAGGACTATACCCATAATCTACCAGATAGTGGACATTAGGAAAACTCATAGAAATCATAGATTTAACCATGTCCACAACTGAATATTATGTTTTTCTCTGTCTTAAATCAATTCCATTTCTTATTTTTCTATCTCAACATATGGCACTATCATTCACATAGTTGAATGAGCTACAAACTGGAAAGTCATTTTTGACTCCTCTTTATGGTAATTTCTTACTATTTATAAATTTTTCTCTCCTTCATGACTTGATCTTATTTACTTTATTTATATTAAGACTACCTTAGTTTAGACCTTCGTTTCTTGTCTAGATTACTCCAGTGATATGTTAACTGTTTTTTCTTCCAGTCTTAGCTCATAAGGTATCCTCACAATGATCCTTTAAAAGTGAAAGCCAGATGCAGTCTTTCTGTTTATTTCCTTATTCCCTTTGTCTCTATACACAGTCCATGCTCCTTCACATTATCTAATATCTAGTGTAGTCTGTATAGAAGTTTCCTCTGCTGTGTCAAAGATGTCTTTGTTTTTTTTCAGTTTCTCAAGTCATCATCCAAACAAGGTCCACATGTTGCATTCAGTCATTATATCCTTTTCAGTCATTTTCTAAAACATTTCCCCCTTTTTGTTTCCATGCAGTTAACTTATTGGAGAAACTAGGCTACTTTTGCTATGAGTTGTACTAATTGTTTCATTAAGAGATGTGAAATGGTGATTCTAGTCTGTCGTTCTTTTTTGTATTTAACTGAAATTATTTAATAAAGGAAATCCTGAAATACAGTTCTTTCAGAAATAGCAAAATAAATGCTTGATATTTTAATTTGCAGAGTAATGAATTTGTGTTCTATTAATCTGTAAAAGGGAGGTTTTATGATGGTTATTATCATAATGAACTTCTGGATTTTACACATATATTTTAACTCAGTGCAGTCATTATTGCTTTTGATGGTCAAAATATTATTTCATTGTCTACTGACTCCTTTTGTTATTTGGTATTTTTCTTTATTGACTTATATGATAGGATATTCCAGGCTCATTGTATACATTTTCTGTATACATTTCCTTTAGGCTTTCTCCTCTTCTGTTTTAAATATCCCTTTGTCTTTTTCTTACAAGAACACTGTCATTAGATTTAGGGCCTACTTGCTTAATCCAAGATGATCATATATTGATTCTTAGTTACCTCTGCAAAGAACCTTTTTCTCAATAGGGTAACAATCATAGATTTTTGGGATTAGAACATAGACATGCTTTTTCAGGGATAGTTACCATTCAACTCACCACACCGGCAGAATGGCATTTTCATCTACCTCTTGTCTATAGACTGAATGTTTGTATACCCCCAAATTAATTTATTGAAACTTCATTCCCAGTATGATGATATTTGGAGGTGGGGTTTTTAAGGGATGAAGTAAAGTGAAGTAAAAGTCTCTCAGTCATGTCCACCTCTTTGTGACCCCATGGATTATACAGTGACTCCATGGAATTCTCCAGGCCAGATTACTGGAGTAGGTAGCCATTCCCTTCTCCAGGGGATCTTCCCAACCCAGGGATTCAACCCAGGTCTCCCACATTGCAGGCGGATTCCTTACCAGCTGAGCCACAGGGGAAGCCCTTTAAGGGGTGAATAGTGCCTTAAAAAAAAAAAAAAAAAAAAAGACCCTTGCCCCTTCTGCCATCTGAGGACACAGCAAAAAATGACCGTCTGTGAGCTAGAAAATAGATCCTCATCAGACACAAAATCTGGCAACTTGATCTTGTACTTCTCAGCCTCCAGAAATGTGAGAAATAAACTTCTGTTGTTTCTAAACCACCCAGTCTATGGAATTTTATTATAGTGTCCAGAATGGACTAAGACATTCCCTTCTTTGAAAAAGTACAAGGAAGGACTTTTAATAGACTGAATATTGCTAATAGATGTTCATGGACTAACTAGTTGCAAGATACTCCTAATAATGCAAGTATGGGAATATTGGCATTATGGTTGATCTGTTCTTTACCCTTCACTTGGCCCTATCTTAAGTAAAAGGCATCAAATAGCACAAACACAAGCTTTGGGACAATTGTAAACACAATAGGCACTCAAACATATATTGATTTATAGAAAATGAATATTCTTCTTTGTGGTTCCAGTCTTGGTTTCATTGTGGCTTACTTGGTCATTTAATGTATTCTCAAGCTAGACAATATGCTTAAAAAAAAAAAAAAGTACAGCGTTCCTGACTCTTTTTTGCAAGTCCCAAGCCTTACTTGCACTAATTTGTTACTGAAAAGCTACTGCTTATTTTAGGAAACATTGCCTTCTTGATACCCATTTTGCTTAGAAACTGAATTTCTCCATAAGGCAGACTTCTCAGGAGTTTCCTTTTCTTCCCTAAGTGGTGATCCATCAATATAATCCTCTTTGAAGAAGAATTCATTTACTGTAACATTTGTTCTCTGAAAAATACATTATCATTGATAGATTGCTGCAGTTAGCTTATTGGAAATACATTCTATATCCTGTATTCTTACAGTATCTAGTACTTAGATTCAGAGCTAAAACTTTTGAACCATGAAGTGTCAAGAAGTGTTTTGAAACAAGGAGTGTCTAGTGAGAAATGGAATATTTCCTGCTGTATCAGTAAACAAGGATGTCACAGGCATCAGTGATTCTGGGCCTCCAAAGGTGAATTCCTGAACCCTGAGGGCACTCAGGAAGGAGAAAAATACCTTAGTGAGACCAGGCAGCCATTAGGCTCCAGCCACTCCCTGTGGTGAGCACTAAAGAATTCAGGATGTGAACTTAGGATACTGGCCCTAGGATAGGTGAGATGCTAATAAAAGGAATGATTTCTGTGAGTCCAGACTCTTGAATCTTTCCATACATAGAAAAGTGCTGAATTCCTTAATTTGGGATATCTGGTTTTCTTTTTTTTTTTTTTTTTTTAGTTTTAAAAAAAAATTTTATTGGAGTATAGTTGATTTAAAATGTTGTGTTAATTTCTGCTGTAGAGCAAAGTGAATCAGTTATTCTTACATCCACTCTTTTTTAGATTATTTTCCTATATAAGTCATGACAGAGGATTGAGAAGAGTTCCCTGTGCTATAGAGTAGGTCTTTGGTGTTGTTAGTTTTTAGTCACTAAGTTGTGCCTGACTCTTTTGTGACCCCATGGACTGTAGCCTGCCAGGCTCCTCTCTCCATGGGATTCTCCAGGCAAAAATACTGGAGTGGGTTGTCATGCCCTCTTCAAGGGGATCTTCCCAACCCAGGGACTGAACCCAGGTCTCCTGCATTAGCAGGTGGATTCTTTACCAGTAAACCACCAGGGAAGCCCCAGAGTAGGTCCTTTTTAGTTATCTATTTTATATATAGTGGGGTGTATGTTATTTTTAGTTTTTTAAGGAACCTCCATACTGTTCTCCATAGGAGCTGTACCAACTCACATTCCTGCCAATGGTATTTATATGTCACTAATTTTTGTAATGACAAATTTCCCCTCAGTTTTGACATATATGGGGCTTAGTTAAGTTTACCACACAATAAGGTTGCATTTTTAGAAAACTCTTAATTCACAAAGATGTTCAGACTACCTGCCTTTTGTTGCAAACTTCTGTATAACCTGACTCACACCCCAACCCACCCCCCTAGAGCAGTTTTCTCAGGGTTTCCTGAGATGTTGCCTCTTGAGCTTAAGTCCTAAAAATTTACATTGAATAAAACATAACTCTCAACTTTAAGGTTGTGACTATTTTTAAGTCAACACTTGCTAAGAAGCAGACAACAGTGACAGATTCTTAAAGTTAGCAATTCTTTGATTCTTCATTGTTAGGCAGTTTATTTAATATTTGCTGATTGTAAATTCTTGTGCTTACATTATTTACACATTTTTCAAGATATCTGTGGAATGGTAAATGCCTTCCTAAGTGTTCCATGTAAACATTTCAGTTTGTAAGTTTATTAAAAATCCTATATTTACTGTGTCTTGTTTATTATTTTTCAGATGTGATTTTTAAGTCCATTATTTCCTCCTTCTTACAGACTTATTTCCTGGCCTCTTAAGTTATTTGATATGTTTGTACTATTATCTATATTGACCTCAGTAAATATTCTGTGACTTTATTCCCTAGTATAATCTTCCTCTTTTTGCCATATTGGTTACAGAAGTATCTTGAATTTAAACTCATGGAATGTAGCAAGTTTGTTGGTCAGGAAAATGAACAATGAGAGAGAAAGATATTTGTCTATGAATAAATATCTTAGGCCTAAACCCAAAGATATGCACAAAAGTCAGGCATTATAGAAAGAAAGCCTTTTAGAGAATGCTCAGAATTTTGTGTTGGGCTTTTATTGTCATTGCTTGGGACAGCTGATGACACCTAGGCATCAAGTTCTCTCTGCATCAGTGATTTTTAAACCTGGTTACCCATTGCAACAACTTTGGGAAGCTTTTACAAGGATGTCAATGCCAGAATCCTACCCTCAGGAGTAGTGAGGTAATTGCTCTGGGGTAGAGCCTGGGCAGCTGTTTACTTTTTTAAGTTCCATAGGGTTGTCTTCAGGGTTGGAAACCACTGATTTAAATGAGAAGAAGATATCTATTAACAAAATCTCAAATAGTTCCAGATAAAACTAAATCCACTGTTTATGCTTGACATTTGTAGAATTCAAATTTGTTTTTGAAAGTAGTTTACATTTTTAGAAGTTTAAACAGTATTGAACTGGTTACAGTAAGCTGCTCACACAGTACCAAAGTGGGTTATAAATTAATGATTCTCCTTTTTGGCTAAACATTTGATTTATTTCAGGAATGTTTACAAGTCTTAATGTCCATATCACACCCAGACCAATTAATTTAGAATCTCTAGGGGTGAGACTGAACTATTAATTAAAAAAAAAAAAATCCGTTTTTTAAATGGCTCTCCACATTCAAATGTAAAGCTCCATACATTCACATGTAAAGCACAAATCTAAATATCTGTCAATTTGATTTTCTTTAAATGGTTTCAGCCAAGTACAGTCTAACTCTAAGACTGTTTTATAGGATATTATTGACAGACTTATAATTTTGAATTCTGAAGCCAAGATTCGTTCTTTATTCAACTACGAACAATCACACATCTTTGGTCTAAGGTAAGATGCTGAATTTCACTTGGTGTTTTCTGTGTTGTAGAAATAGTTGAGCATATGTTCTATATTTATAATATTTAAAATAATTTAATAATATTTTTAAATTTTATAATATTTATGATATAATATTTAAAATTATTTTATGATGTAATATTATTTTTAAAGCATGTTTAAAGGTAATTTGTCTTCTGTAATATTACAGATAAATTGTAGTCGTTAGATTTTTACATTGTAGTCTTTGCTGCATTTAGGTTGTGTATTATCACTTTTGCTTGACTTATTAGAGGCATTTTTGTTTACTATTCAGTTTTCTCAGGCGTCAACTGGGGCTTCCCTGCATTGGTATCGTTGTAGCCACACGTTCTGGGAAACAAACTCACTCAGAAGGACAATGCAGATAGTGGAGTGCAGTTTATTACACCTGCGGGCCCAAGGCAGAGTCTCCTCCTAGCTAAGGAAACCAACCGAGTTTTGTGAAAACCTTATGTATCTTAAGTGTACTGCTCAAGCCCACATCCCCAAATTCCTTAAACCTAGCCTGGAAAATGTTAAAGGGAGATACAATCAGGTTACAGCCATGATTCATAACCAGAAGGGTCAGCTGGTTATACACTGTAGCCTACACCAATGGGTGCCACAAAGATTACAAAGGTCATTGACTACATAGAGGATTATTACATTCTTTTTGGTGACAGGAATTCTTAATATGGAATCGTGTTTATCAGTCCAGGAGGCCAGTTTGGCTGTAGCTGTGTTATCCCCATGACTCCCAGGCACATGGTCCAGAGCTCACTGAACATGCATGATGGAGTTTCCTTCTTTTTCAAGATGGAGTCAGCTCGGCCTGTTGCTTTCCTCCCTCAGTATTGGGTTGAATTCCTGCCAAAATGTGGTCTTTTTAAAAAGAGGCCTAGAAATGGATGATATCTTGCCCAGATTTTGCTCTTCAATATTTATCATACTCTTTAACCCAAGGTTTAAATATTTTCTGAATTTATACTCCTTAACATTTAAAAGCAGCTGAATTAAAGAAATGTTCACTTTCATAGGTTCATGGTTTCCTTTCGACTAGCAAAGTAACTTTTTCAAGTATGGTGGAGGAGGTCAGTGAGAATGTTCTACCTAAGAAGTAAAGCAATTACTTTTCTAAAATTAGAATTCTCTAATGGTAGTATATAAGTCTTAAACCTTTTTTAAAATTACACTCATTAAAAGCTGAGCTTCATTTTTGGACTTTCTAGTTTAAAGAAGATAGAAAAAAAAGATATAGCTATTATACTTTTTTGGGTAGTGCACTCTTTATCTCAAAATGTGTTTTCACATTCAATTTTAACTTTCTGTGAATAGCATCAGATAATCACATAGCAAGCAGTGATGAGGATTTCTGGGGAATCCTCCTTTTGAATAGCAAGTATTTTTCTGAGTTTTCTAATTGTGGACCGTAGATTTTGGCCTCTTCTTACTAATGCATTGAATGAATTTTTTTTCTGTATGTTTTCTTTCTTTTTATAAGGTAATATTTTCCTCTGGTATTCTGGCTAAATTTTTAACAGTAGGATTTTAAGTCACGTAAAAAGCAATCCAAGAAGTAAAATACTCCTGAGGATAAAGTATATTGATGTGCGTGTGTGTGCTTTCTTATAATCTTTAAACGGAGTCATTCTCTCCTACATGAAAAAGATTTACCATTCTATTGTTGATACATGTAATAACCATCAATATAGTGGTTAGCAACATGGAGTCAGACTGCCTGCTGTTTACTAGTTGTATAAAGTGAGATCTCTTGGACTGCAAAAAAGATCCAACCAGTCCATTCTAAAGGAAATCAGTCCTGAATATTCATTGGAAAGATTGATGTTGAAGCTGAAACTCCAATACTTTGGCCACCTGATGTGAAGAGCTGACTCATTTGAAAAGACCCTGATGCTGGGAAGGATTGAAGGCAGGAGGAAAAGGGGATGACAGAGGATGAGATAGTTGGATGGCATCACCAACTTGATGGACATGAGTTTGAGTAAACTCCGGGAGTTGGTGATGGGCAGGGAGGCCTCATGTGCTGCAGTCCATGGAGTCACAAAGAGTCAGACATGACTGAGTGACTAAACAGAACTGAAAGTGAGATGTCAGTTACTCATCTATAAAATGGAGGATAATTGTATATCTCCTCATAGAGTTACCCTGAGACTTACATATGAAAAATTAGAAGGGCAGAGCAGTGCTTGACACATAGAAAGCACTATAAAAATGTTAGTAATAGATATAGAGAAGCAGTACTTCAAGTGTTTCTTTATATCTGTCTACTTGCTCTATACTATTTTTGATTTTTACTTAGGAAATAAATTTTAACTTCATTTTTTGAGTATCTCTGTAGTCTTCTAGATGCTGCCGGGTAATAGGCTATTTATAATGTCAGCATTCAAACAACTTTTTGAAGAAAAATTCGTATTTTAATTTTATGTTCCTTTTAACAAATTTTTCCTTGACAGGAAGTTTGTTTCATTGTATTTTAAAGTCCATCCTTATAATACTCAGTTATGTTTTTAAGTTATGCATCTCAAGTTAGTTTATTTTCATTTTTCTACTGAATCCATCTAGCATTGGTCACTGAGGTCCAATGGTAATAATTTAAATCATAGCTTCAGTTCAGTTCAGTTCAGTTCAGTCCCTCAGTCGTGTCCGACTCTTTGCAACCCCATGAATCGCAGCACGCCAGGCCTCCCTGTCCATCACCAACTCCTGGAGTTCACCCAGCCTCACGTCCATCGAGTCAGTGATGCCATCCAGCCATCTCATTCTCTGTCGTCCCCTTCTCCTCCTGCCCCCAATCCCTCCCAGCATCAGAGTCTTTTCCAATGAGTCAACTCTTCGCATGAGGTGGCCAAAGTACTGGAGTTTCAGCTTTAGCATATTCCTTCCAAAGAAATCCCAGGGCTGATCTCCTTCAGAATGGACTGGTTGGATCTCCTTGCAGTCCAAGGGACTCTCAAGAGTCTTCTCCAACACCACAGTTCAAAGGCATCAATTCTTTGGCGCTCAGCCTTCTTCACAGTCCAACTCTCACATCCATTCATGACCACAGGAAAAACCATAGCCTTGACTAGACGAACCTTTGTTGGCAAAGTAATGTCTCTGCTTTTGAATATGCTATCTAGGTTGGTCATAACTTTTCTTCCAAGGAGTAAGCGTCTTTTAATTTCATGGCTGCAGTCACCATCTGCAGTGATTTTGGAGCCCCCAAAAATAAAGTCTGACACTGTTTCCACTGTTTCTCCATCTATTTCCCATGAAGTGATGGGACCAGATGCTGTGATCTTCATTTTCTGAATGTTGAGCTTTAAGACAACTTTTTCACTCTCCACTTTGACTTTCATCAAGAGGCTTTTTAGTTCCTGTTCATTTTCTGCCATAAGGGTGGTGTCATCTGCATATCTGAGGTTATTGATATTTCTCCTGGCAATCTTAATTCCAGCTTGTGTTTCTTCCAGTCCAGTGTTTCTCATGATGTACTCTGCATATAAGTTAAATAAGCAGGGTGACAATATACAGCCTTGACGTCCTCCTTTTCCTATTTGGAACCAGTCTGTTGTTCCATGTCCAGTTCTAACTGTTGCTTCCTGACGTGCATACAAATTTCTCAAGAGGCAGGTCAGGTGGTCTGGTATTCCCATCTCTTTCAGAATTTTCCACATTTTATTGTGATCCACACAGTCAAAGGCTTTGGCATAGTCAATAAAGCAGAAAGAGATGTTTTTCTGGAACTCTCTTGCTTTTTCGATGATCCAGCGGATGTTGGCAATTTGATCTCTGGTTCCTCTGCCTTTTCTAAAACCAGCTTGAACATCAGGAAGTTCACGGTTCACATATTGCTGAAGCCTGGCTTGGAGAATTTTGAGCATTTCTTTACTAGCGTGTGAGATGAGTGCAATTGTGCGGTAGTTTGAACATTCTTTGGCTTTGCCTTTAAATCCCATTTCTTGGTATTTGGGATTTTTGCCTGTATCATTTTTTCTCAGTCCCACAATTTTTTGGTTTGTTTCTAATTGTACCATTCTCTTCAGTAGATCATCTTGTTAATGTGTTTGATTTCTTCATTTAGCATTGCTTTCTTCCATTCACTTTATTTTTTTTTCCCTTACTTCAAAAATCTAGACTAGCATAATGATAAGTTTTATACAATTTCTTTAGGTTTTCCACAGCACTTAGATAAGGCTAATTTGGGGCTTAGGGAAATGTGGATTTACACTTTCAGCAGCATCACATCCTATTTAAGTTTCTGAATTTTTATTTGCCAGGGTCTTATATTGTAAATAACTAATACTCAAGAAGGTTGCTTCTTCGATTAGCTCTCCTAACCTCTTTGTTTCCACATCAACAGTGTGCAGACTTGCCTTTATATGTCCCAATTTATATTGAAATGCAGCAAAACATATGCACAAAGAAACTTCTCTTGATATCATGTCTCTCTGCAGTCACTTCCTATTTCTTTTCCTCTTGCAGCAAAACATATCTGCACAAACTGTCCCTGCTTGCTCACCTCTCTTTACTCCTCAGCCCACTTAAGATTTGATACTGACTTGTACAGCTCTGTCAGAATTGCACATCCTATTCATCTCAAGGTCACTTGCAACTTCTATGCTGATGAATCTAGTGGATTCTATATTCTCATCTTGCTGTAAGCAAGACATTGACATAATGGGAGATTTCTTTCTATATGAGAGTTCTTTTACCTTCTGTGATAGCACATACTCCTATGGCTGCAGTTTCTGCTCTTTTTCATTTTCTAGGCAACCTCTGATTGATAGAATACTCAGGGCTTGGTCCTGAATCCACTTTTTTCCTTTATGCTCTACCTGTAGTTCATTCACTTCTGCCTTTGCCTTTTAGTACATCTGTATGCCAGTGGATGTCCCAGTTTTTATCACCAATGTAAATCATTATTCTGAACTACCAGACGACTCATTGAGTCATCTTAATTTTCTTTGCATTTCAAAAAATATTTTGTTTTTATTATAAAGAAATTAACCAATGCAGGTAATTAAATATAATAAATGAAATTCCTTCTAACTCTGAAGGTGACATTATCAACATTGAGTAAAATCATTCTAGATGTCTTTCTATGCATATACAGACAGAAGAATAGATATGTGGAAATAGTTTATAAAAATGGAATCATTGTTTCCATTTAAAATTCAAAATGAATTTCATAGAAAAGAAAAAGAAACCCTAGTGAGACAGAAAGAATTGCTGAATTTCAAATAGCTGTCTTTTCACTTGAGAGGTAATTATATCCCCGGCATTTCCTCTAAGGTTAAGAAAAAAGATTATATAAAATATTTCAAGTGGTCTGAGCATTATGTCTCACTTTTATAAAGTATTGATTGACTCTCTGCTGTAAAAAAGCTGAGGACATTAATGTTCTCATTGATTTGGCCTCCCAGCTTCCTATGTCAGAAGGATGTACTCCTGCCATTTCCTGACCTACCTTCATGAGTCAGAGACTCTATTTTCCTCTCTACGCAGGAAGGAAATGAAGCTAATCTGGGCTTCTTGTAGTGACCTAAGATGAGCAATACTTTTTATATTTGACTAGAGTAAAATTAAAAAATTTTTAGTTTTCTCTATTTACTTAGCCAGTTTTTTTTTTTTTTTAACTTGGAAGACATTCACATTTATATTTACTTTCCCAAATTGCCAGCTGTGCATATGTTGTTGTTGTTCAGTCGCTCAGTTGTGTCTGACTCTTTGTGACCGCATGGACTGCAGAACACCAGGCTTCCCTGTCCTTCACCATATCCCAGAGTTTGCTCACACTCATGTCCATTGAGTCGGTGATGCCATCCAACCATCTCATCCTCTGTGAGTGGCTTGTATCTCCAAGAGGAAAGCATAGCACCCTCGAGTGACTGTAATATCCAATGAAGAATTCAGTCTTTGGTCAAAGCATTAAGGGTTCCTAGATTTGGTCCCATTAGCCTTGTTTGAAATGACCTAACAACCAGCACTTTTGAACTCTTTGAACATGTAGCTCCACTACATGTAGGAGATGTAATAATGTGTAAATATGATGTGATGCTCATTCTCTTTAACCTTGCTATCTAGTGAGAAATTGGATGTTGATAATGAAAAATGTGAGGTAATTAATGCAGAAAAGAATAGCATCTTTATAAAGCTCTCCATCATCCCATTTTAAATAATTTGACAATTCCAGACTCTATGTGGCTTTCAAGGAGCTCCATAATATCTTCACCTTCCTATGTATATTATTAATATTTTCTACCTTCCTCACCCTGAACTAATGTAGGTTAGACTTAGTTCCATCAAGCACAGTGTTTATTATTGCCTCTATACCTGTTTGTCTTGAATGTTATCTTCACTTTTGCCATCTTTGTTAAAATTTGGATCATCCTCTTTCAAGGCAAAGCTTTCTTTATGAATTACTTTCTCCTTGACTTATTATAGCATATAGTGAAAATCGCTCAGTCATTTCCGACTCTTTGTGACCCCATGGATTATACAGTCCATGGAATTCTCCAGGCCAGGATACTGGAGTGGGTAGCCTTTCCCTTCTCCAGGGGATCTTCCCAACCCAGGGATCAAACCCAGTTCTCCCACATTGCAGGCAGATTCTTTACCAGCTGAGCCCCAAAGTAAGCCCTATTATAGCATACTCTGATCTTTTAATTTTCCTGGATGTCCATTGCCTTTTTGGTCATTCACAAGGACTTAATTTTATTTTTCTCTCTGACTAAAACTTAAAACTTCCTAAGGGAGTATCATTTTCTTTTACTTTGATGCCACCTCATTGCCCAGTACTTTTTGGTTATTGGGTTAATATTCATTTGCTAACTCTGTTGATTAAGACAGTTGCCTGGAAACTTTTTCAAAGAAGCTATGCATTTATTATATGCTATGTGCAAATTATTTTCTTAAACATGTCTTTTAAGGACACTAATTAAGGCCCAGGTAGGTTTTTATCCTCTATAATTGTCTGTAATTTGAGATGTAATTGACATAATATAGTTCAGGCGATAGTTGTATATATTGTGAAATATACTTGTATATATTGTGTATAAATGTGTGAAGTAGACTTCCACACAGAAGTCTACTTAAGATCATCAACATGCATGCATAGTTAATAGGAATCGTTTTTTTCTTGTAATGAGAACTTTTAAGATTTACTGTCTTAGCAACTTTCAAATGTAGTACACGTTCTCTTGACCCATCTTGCCCTTCCACCATCCTTTGGCAGTCAGTCTGTTCTCTATGTATTAACTGTTTTTTTTTTTTTTATTCCACATGTAAATGATCATACAGTATTTGTCTTTCAGACTTATTTCACTTACTGTAATGCTCAAGGCCAATTCATGTTGCAAATGGAAAGATTTTGTTTTGTATGGCTGAATAATCTCATTTTATATATATATATATTTTTTTTCTTTATCCATTTATACATCAATTGAAATTTAGTTTGTTTCATTTCTTTCCTTTTATAAACAATGCCGCTATGAACTTGGGGGTATATATATCTTTTTGAATTAGTGTTTTCATTTTCTTTGGGTAAAATATCCAGAAGCAAAATTGCTGTATCATATGGTACTTATATTTTTAATTTTTTGAGGAACCTCTGTACTGTATTCTGTGGTGGCTGTACCAACTTGTGTTTCCACCAACAGTGCACAAGAGTTCCCTTTTCTCCATATCCTAACATTATTGCTTGGTATTTGGATAATAGCCATTCTAACAAGTGTGAGGTAGTTTTGATTTGCATTACCCTGGTGATTAGGGAATCTGAGCATCTTTTCATGTACCTGTTGGCCATTTGTCTGTTGTCTTTGGAAAAATGTATATTTAGACCCTCTTCCCATTTTTAATTTATATTTTTTGTTTGTTTTTGAGTTGGATGAGTTCTTTATACATTTTGGATTATTAGCCCCTTATCAGCTATATGATGTGCAGCTTTTTCTCTCTCATTATGTAGGTTGTCTTTTCATTCTATTGATTTTCTTAGTGTCATCTGGTCCCACTTACTTTTGTTCTTGTCTTTTTGTTGTCAGATCCCATGAGCAACTTTATATTGTTCAAGGTTTAGCAGTTTTAAGATTTTCTTAACCATCTTTTTGAAGAACGGAATGGCAACCCACTCCAGTATTCTTGCCTGGAGAATCCCATGGACAGAGGAGCCTGGTAGGCTACGGTCCATGGGGTTGCAAAGAGTCAGACATGACTGAGTGACTAAGCAGCAACCATCTTTAGGCTGCTGCTGCTGCTGCTGCTGCTAAGTCGCTTCAGTCGTGTCCAACTCTGTGCGACCCCATAGACGGCAGCCCACCAGCCTCCCCCGTCCCTGGGATTCTCCAGGCAAGAATACTGGAGTGGGTTGCCATTGCCTTCTCCAATGCATGAAAGTGAAACGTGAAAGGGAATTCTCTCAGTCATGTCCGACCCTTAGCAACCCCATGGACTGCAGCCTACCAGGCTCCTCCTTCCATGGGATTCTCCAGGCAAGAGTACTGGAGTGGGGTGCCATTGCCTTCTCTGATCTTTAGGCTAGAAGAACATTATACTCTTCCCTAGACTATTTTATTTCAATATGAAAACTGTATTTTATAGAGAAAAGTTACATCATTATTAATATAAATAGTTTTTATCTCAAACTGTAAATTATGTTTTAGTTATTGATTGTAGAATTGCTTATTTTTAACATCTTAAATCTTAGGTAGTCATTCTTAATTATACACATTAAAATTTAATATGGTTAAAAATGTTAATATAGTTCTCCTAAAATCTATTATAATATGTCTTCATTTGAAACTCTAATGTGGCCTATTTGTTAATTTTCCTCAAAATAAAACTCAGGAATCCAAATTTAAAGAACAGCCTTTAAAATTAATCATTTTCTATTTTATTTTGTATCAATGAATAGTAAATTTTATACACAGTATAATGAATATTTTTTTGCATAACTAACTTCATTATAAAAAGTTTGACCTGGAAGATGACTTGAAGAGGGAAAAAAAAAAAATACGTATTTGTTTTTCAGTTTAGAAACAGTCTGGTTATCTTGAACATAGAAAAGTGTTAATATTCCATCAAAACAAAACATCAAACTATTTATTTCCAGTGACCCAGATGCCAGATAAACTTAAATCTTATTAACACTGGTAATAAACAATTTTAAAATTCTTTTGTAATCTTTGTTTAACATCAAAAATTAGAATATAACCACAAAACTGTCCACATTTTGGATTCTGGATATACACACATGCATATATCAAAAACATGATTTTATTCTATTAAGTTAATTTAAAGAAGGTAATCTTTAAACAGCTCAGGTCAGACAGAAGATTGCAAGAGTGAACATAGATATTTTAAGAATCAGTGAACTAAAATGGATCGGAATGGGCAAATTTAATTCAGATGACCCCTGTATCTACTACTGTGGGCAAGAATCCCTAAGAAGAAATGAAGTAGCTCTCATAGTCAACAAAAGAGTCCAGAATGCAGTAATTGGGTGCCCTCTCAAAAATGACAGAATGATCTCTGTTCGTTTCCAAGGCAAACCATTCAGTATCACAGTAATCCAAGTCTATGCCCCAGCCGCTAATGCCGAAGAAACTGAAGTTGAATGGTTCTGTGAAGACCTACAAGACCTGCTAGAACTAACACCCAAAAAAGATGTCCTTTTCATCAAAGGGGACTGGAATGCAAAAGTAGGAAGTCAAGAGATCCTTGTAGTAACAGTCAAGTTTGGCCTTGGAGTACAAAATGAAGCAGGGCAAAGGCTAACAGAGTTTTGCCAAGAGAACACACTGGTCATAGCAAACACTCACTTCAGCCGTACAAGAGATGACTACACATGACATCACCAGATGGTCAATACCGAAATAAGATCGATTATATTCTTTGCAGCCAACGATGGAGAAGCTCTATACAGTCAGCAAAAACAAGACCAGGAGCTGACTGTGCTTCAGATCATGAACTCTTTATTGCCAAATTTAGACTTAAATTGAAGAAAGTAGGGAAAACCACTAGACCATTCAATTATGACCTAAATCAAATCCCTTGTGATTATACAGTAGAAGTGACAAGGAGATTCAAAGGATTAGATCTGATAGACCGAGTGCCTGAAGAACTGTTGATAGAGGTTCTAAACATTGTACAGGAGGCAGTGCTCAAAACCACCCACAAGAAAAAGAAATGCAAAAAGGCAAAATGATTGTCTGAGGAGCCCTTGCAACTAGCTAAGAAAAGAAGAGAAGTGAAAGACAAAGGAGAAAAGGAAAGATGTATCCATATGAATGGAGAATTCCAAAGAATAGCAAGGAGAGAGATAAGAAAGCCTTCCTAAGTGATCAGTGCAAAGAAATAGAGGAAAACAATAGAATGGGAAAGACTAGCGGTCTCTTCAAGAAAATTAGAGATACCAAGGGAAGATTTCATGTAAAGATGGGCACAATAAAGGACAGAAACAGTACGGACCTAACAGAAGCAGACAGTATTTAGAAGAGGTGACAAGAGTACACAGAAGTAGGTCTTCATGACTCTAGGTAACTGTGATGGTGTGATGACTCACCTAGAGCCAGATATCCTGGAGTGTGAAGTCAAGTGGGCCTTAGGGAAGCATTGCTATGAACAAAGCTAGTCAAGGTGATGCAATTCTAGCTGAGCTATTTCAGATCCTAAAAGGTGATGCTGTGAAATGCTGTACTCAATATGCCAGCAAATTTGGAAAACTCAGCAGTGGCCACAGGACTGGAAAAGGTCAGTTTTCATTCTAATCCCAAGGAAAGGTAATACCAGAGAATGTTCAAACTCGTGTACACTCATCTCACGTGCTAGCAAGTAATGCTCAAAATTCTCTAAGCAAGGCTTCAACAGTACATGAACTGAGAACTTGCAGAATGTCAAGTTGGATTTAGAAAAGGCAGAGGAACCAGAGAGCAAATTGCCAACATCCATTGAATCATAGAAAAAACAACAGAATTCCAGAAAAACATGTGCTTCTGCTTCATTGACTATGCTAAAGCTGTGTGGATCACAACAAACTAAAAGAGATGGGAATACCAGGCCTCCTTACTTGCTTCCTGAGATGTCTTTATGAAAGTCAAGAAGCAATAGTTAGAACCGGACATGGAACAACAGACTGGTTCCAAATTGGGAAAGGAGTATGTCAAGGCTGTATATTCTCAGCCTGCTTATTTAACTTCTATGCAGAGTACATCATGCAAAATGCCAGACTGGATGAAGCACAAGCAGGCATCAAGATTCCTGGGACAAATATCAATAGCCTCAGATATGTAGATGACACCACCCTTATGGCAGAAAGCAAAGAGGAACTAAAGAGCTTCTTGATGAAAGTGAAAGAGGAGTGTGAAAGGGCTGACTTAAAAGTTAGCATTTAAAAATTGAAGATCCTGACATCTGGTCCCATCACTTCATGGCAAATAGATGGGGAAACAAGGAAAACAATGAGAGACTTTATTTTCTTGGGCTCCAAAATCACTGCAGATTGTGAATGCAGCCATGAAATTGAAAGGTGATTGCTCCTTGGAAGAAAAGCTATGACCACCCTTGACAGCATTTTAAAAAACAGAGAGATTACTTTACCAAGGATGATTCATATAGTCAAAGCTATGGTTTTTTCAGTAGTCATGCATGGATGTGAGAGTTGGACCATAAAGAAGGCTGAGTGCTGAAGAATTGATGCCTTTAACGCTGGTGTTGCAGAAGAGCCTTGATAGTCCCTTGGACAATAAAGAATTCAGTTCAGTTCAGTCGCTCAGTCATGTCCTGCTCTTTGCGACCCCATGAATTGCAGCACGCCAGGACTCCCTGTCCATCACCAACACCCGGAGTGCACTCAAACTCACGTCCATCGAGTCAGTGATGCCATCCAGCCATCTCATCCTCTGTCGTCCCCTTCTCCTCCTTCCCCCAATCCCTCCCAGCATCAGGGTCTTTTCCAATGAGTCATCTCTTCGCATGAGGTGGCCAAAGTACTGGAGTTTCAGCTTTAGCATCATTCCTTCCAAAGAAATCCCAGGGCTGATCTCCTTCAGAATGGACTGGCTGGATCTCCTTGCAGTCCAAGGGACTCTCAAGAGTCTTCTCCAATACCACAGATCAAAGGCATCAATTCTTCAGTGCTCAGCCTTCTTCACAGTCCAACTCTCACATCCATACATGACCACAGGAAAAACCATAGCCTTGACTAGACGAAACTTTGTTGGCAAAGTAATGTCTCTGCTTTTGAATATGCTATCTAGGTTGGTCATAACCTTCCTTCCAAGGAGTAAGCGTCTTTTAATTTCATGGCTGCAGTCACCATCTGCAGTGATTTTGGAGCCCAGAAAAATAAAGTCTGACACTGTTTCCACTGTTTCCCCATCTATTTCCCATGAAGTGGTGGGACCAGATGCCATGATCTTCGTTTTCTGAATGTTGAGCTTTAAGCCAACTTTTTCACTCTCCACTTTGACTTTCATCAAGAGGCTTTTTAGTTACTCTTCAGTTTCTGCCATAAGGGTGGTGTCATCTGCATATCTGAGGTGATTGATATTTCTCCCGGCAATCTTGATTCCAGCTTGTGTTTCTTCCAGTCCAATGTTTCTCATGATGTACTCTGCATATAAGTTAAATAAGCAGGGTGACAATATACAGCCTTGACGTACTCCTTTTCCTATTTGGAACCAGTCTGTTGTTCCATGTCCAGTTCTAACTGTTGCTTCCTGACGTGCATACAGATTTCTCAAGAGGCAGGCCAGGTGCTCTGGTATTCCCATCTCTTCCAGAATTTTCCACAGTTTATTGTGATCCACACAGTCAAAGGCTTTGGCATAGTCAATAAAGCAGAAATAGATGCTTTTCTGGAACTCTCTTGCTTTTTCCATGATCCAGCGGATGTTGGCAATTTGATCTCTGGCTCCTCTGCCTTTTCTAAAACCAGTTTGAACATCAGGAAGTTCACGGTTCACATATTGCTGAAGCCTGGCTTGGAGAATTTTGAGCATTACTTTACTAGCGTGTGAGATGAGTGCAATTGTGTGGTAGTTTGAGCATTCTTTGGCATTGCTTTTCTTTGGGATTGGAATGAAAACGGACCTTTTGCAGTCTTGTGGCAACTGCTGAGTTTTCCAAATTTGTTGACATATTGAGTGCAGCTCTTTCACAGCATCATCTTTCAGGATTTGAAGTAGCTCAACTGGAATTCCATCACCTCCACTAGCTTTGTTTGTAGTGATGTTTTCTAAGACCCACTTGACTTCACATTCCAGGATGTCTGGCTCTAGGTGAGTGATCACACCATCGTGATTATCTGGGTCGTGAAGATCTTTTTTGTACAGTTCTTCTGTGTATTCTTGCCATCTCTTCTTAATATCTTCTGCTTCTGTTAGGTCCATACCATTTCTGTCCTTTATCGAGCTCATCTTTGCATGAAATATTCCCTTGGTATCTCTAATTTTCTTGAAGAGATCTCTAGTCTTTCCCATTCTGTTGTTTTCCTCTATTTCTTTGCATTGACCCCTGAGGAAATCTTTCTTATCTCTTCTTGCTATTCTTTGGAACTCTGCATTCAGATGCTTATATCTTTCCTTTGCTCCTTTGCTTTTCACTTCTCTTCTTTTCACAGCTATTTGTAAGGCCTCCTCAGACAGCCATTTTGCTTTTTTTGCATTTCTTTTCCACAGGGATGGTCTTGATCCCTGTCTCCTGTACAATGTCACTAACCTCATTCCATAGTTCATCAGGCACTCTATCTATCAGATCTAGGCCCTTAAATCTATTTCTCACCTCCACTGTATAATCATAAGGGATTTGTTTAGGCCATACCTGTATGGTCTAGTGGTTTTCCCTACTTTCTTCAATTTAAGTCTGAATTTGGCAATAAGGAGTTCATGATCTGAGCCACAGTCGGCTCCTGGTCTTGTTTTTGCTGACTGTAGAGAGCTTCTCCATCTTTGGCTGCAAAGAATATAATCAGTCTGATTTTGGTGTTGACCATCTGGGGATGTCCATGTGTAGAGTCTTCTCTTGTGTTGTTGGAAGAGGGTGTTTGCTATGACCAGTGCATTTTCTTGGCAAAACTCTATTAGTCTTTGCCCTGCTTCATTCCGTATTCCAAGGCAAAATTTGCCTGTTACTCCAGGTATTTCTTGACTTCCTACTTTTGCATTCCAGTCCCCTATAATGAAAAGGACATCTTTTTTGAGTGTTAGTTCTAAAAGGTCTTGTAGGTCTTCATAGAACCGTTCAACTTCAGCTTCTTCAGTGTTACTGGTTGGGGCATAGTCTTGGATTACTATGATATTGAATGGTTTGCCTTGGAAACGAACACAGATCATTCTGTCGTTTTTTGAGATTGCATCCAAGTACTACATTTCGGACTCTTTTGTTGACCATGATGGCTATTCCATTTCTTCTAAGGGATTCCTGCCCGCAGTAGTAGATATAATGGTCATCTGAGTTAAACTCACCCATTCCAGTCCATTTTACTTTGCTGATTCCTAGAATGTAGACATTCACTCTTGCCATCTCTTGTTTGACCACTTCCAATTTGCCTTGATTCATGGACCTGACATTCCAGGTTCCTATGCAATATTGCTCTTTACAGCATCGGACCTTGCTTCTATCACCAGTCACATCCACAGCTGGATATTGTTTTTGCTTTGGCTCCATCCCTTCATTCTTTCTGGAGTTATTTCTCCACTGATCTCCAGTAGCATATTGGGCACCTACTGACCTGGGGAGTTCCTCTTTCAGTATCTTATCATTTTGCCTTTTCATACTGTTCATGGGGTTCTCAAGGCAAGAATACTGAAGTGGTTTGCCATTCCCTTCTCCAGTGCACCACATTCTGTCAGATCTCTCCACCATGACCTGCCCATCTTGGGATGCCCCACGGGCATGGCTTAGTTTCATTGAGTTAGACAAGGCTGTGGTCCTAGAGTGATTAGACTGACTAGTTTTCTGTGATTATGGTTTCAGTGTGTCTGCCCTCTGATGTCCTCTTGCAGCACCTACCGTCTTACTTGGGTTTCTCTTACCTTGGGCGTGGGGTATCTCTTTATGGCTACTCCAGCAAAGCGCAGCCGCTGCTCCTTACCTTGGACGAGGGGTATCTCCTCACCACCGCCCTTCCTGACCTTCAACTTGGGATAGCTCCTCTAGGCTCTCCTCTGCCCGCGCAGCCACTGCTCCTTGGACGTGGGGTTGGTCCTCCCGGCTGCCACCCCTGGCCCCAGGTGTTGGGGCATGGGGTAGCGCCTCCCAGCTGCCGCCCCTGGCCTCAGGCATGGGGTTGGTCCTCCCGGCCACAGCCCCTGGCCTCCAGCGTGGGGGCGTGGGATAGCTACTCCTGGCCGCTGCCACTGGCCTCAGGTGTTGGGGTGTGGGGTAGCGCCTCCCAGCTGCCGCCCCTAGCCTCAGGTGTGGGGTTGGTCCTCCCGGCCGCAGCCCCTGGACTCCAGCGTGGGGGCGTGGGGGCGTGGGGTAGCTCCTCCCGGCTGCCCCTGGCCTCGGGCAAGGGGTTGCTCCTCCCGGTCGCAGCCCCTGGCCTCAGGCGTGGGGGCGTGGGGTAGCTCCTCCCGACTGCCCCTGACCTTGGACATGGGGTAACTCCTCTCATTCCCCCCCTTCCCCCCACCCGAACCTTGGACGCGGGGTAGCTCCTCTTGGCCGCCCCCCCGACCTCGGACGCGGGGTAGCTCCTCTCAGCCGCCCCGCCCCGACCTCCAACGCGGGGTAGCTCCTCTCAGCCGTTCCTGTGCTGTTGCAGCCTGGCACTCTCAGCCGCTGCCCCTGACCTCGGATGAGGGGTAACTCCTCTTGGCCACTGCCCTTGGGGCATGGGGTCCTCCTGGCTTCTGCCCCTGACCTCAGACGTGGGGTAGCTCCTCTCAGCCGCGCTTAGTGCACCGGTCATCGCAGCCAAGCGCCAGTCGTCGTAGCCACCTGCGCTTAGTGCCCCGGTCGTCGCAGCACAAACAGTCAATCCTAAGGAAATTAATCCTGAATATTCATTGGCAAGGCTGATACTGAAGATGAAGCTCCAATACTTTGATCAGCCAATGTGAAGAACTGAATCATTTGAAAAGACCCTGATGCTGGGAAAGATTGAAGGCAGGAGGAGAAGGGGATGACAGAGGATGAGATTGTTGGATGGCATCACCAACTCAATGGACACATTTGAGTAAGCTCTGGGAGTTGGTGACAGATAGGGAAGCCTGGCGTGCTGCTGTCCATGGAGTCAGGGTCAGACATGACTGAGAAACTGAACTGAACAGAAAAAAGACAATCAAATGATGTCGAACTAATTAAAATAACCAATTTAGAATTATCTATCAAAGAGTTCTTGTTTATATAGAGTAACTAGAATATAATGAAAACAGTATTCATTATCCTCTTAAGGGAAAACCCATACCTGTTGAAGATAACCAGCACTAGTCTCTTCATGACTACAGCTCCTTTGATTGAAAGTTCTTCTTGAACAATAGGCTTATTGTTTTTAATCTGCCTTTTAAACTTATTTTAAATTATTCTCTCATATCTATATTCATCTATACCATAATTTTAAAAGGATGAATAATATTCCAGTGCATATCCCAGCTTTCTCTTTATAAATGTAGCTTATTTAACTTTTTTTAAATGCATCATTGTAAATATCTTGTTCCATATTTATTTCTTAAAACTATTCTTTAGAAATGGGCTTGCTTAGTTTAAGTTTATTGTCTATGCAAAAGCTTTTGACTGTGTGGATCAATAAACTGTGGAACATTTTGAAAGAGATGGGAATACCAGACCACCTGATCTGCCTCTTGAGAAACCTGTATGCAGGTCAGGAAGCAACAGTTAGAACTGGACATGGAACAACAGACTGGTTCCAAATAGGAAAAGGAGTATGTCAAGGCCATGTGTTTTCACTCTGCTTATTTAACTTCTATGCAGAGTACATCATGAGAAACGCTGGGCTGGAAGAAGCTGGAATCAAGATTGCTGGGAGAAATATCAGTAACCTCAGATATGCAGATGACACCACCCTTATGGCAGAAAGTGAAGAGGAACTAAAAAGCCTCTTGATGAAAGTGAAAGAGGAGAGTGAAAAAGTTGGCTTAAAGCTCAACATTCAGAAAATGAAGATCATGGCATCTGGTCCCATCACTTCATGGGAAATAGATGGGGAAACAGTGGAAACAGTGTCAGACTTTATTTTGGGGGGCTCCAAAATCACTGCAGATGGTGATTGCAGCCATGAAATTAAAAGAAGCTTACTCCTTGGAAGGAAAGTTATGACCAACCTAGATAGCATATTCAAAAGCAGAGACATTACTTTGCCAACAAAGGTCCATCTAGTCAAGGCTATGTTTTTTCCAGTATTCATGAATGGATGTTAGAGTTGGACTATAAAGAAAGCTGAGCACCAAAGAATTGATGCTTTTGAACTGTGGTGTTGGAGAAGACTCTTGAGAGTCCCTTGGACTGCAAGGAGATCCAACCAGTCCATCCTAAAGGAGATCAGTCCTGGGTGTTCACTGGAAGGACTGATGTTGAAGCTCAAACTCCAATACTTTGGCCACCTGATGCAAAGAGCTGACTCATTTGAAAAGACCCTGACGCTGGGAAAGATGGGGGCATTAGGAGAAGGGAACAACAGAGGATGAGATGGTTGGATGGCATCACTGACTCAATGGACATGAGTTTGGGTAAACTCCAGGAGTTGGTGATGGACACGGAGGCCTGGTGTGCTATGGTTCATGGGTTCACAAAGAGTTGGACACCACTAAGCGACTGAACTAAACTGAGTTCAATTTTAGGCATATTTCCTACCTTATGTATTTCTTTATGTCCTCTTCCTATGACTCATTTTACTTGACCTCTCTGTACCATATTATATTCTACCAAGTTTTGACACTTTCCTTTCATTTGGTTAATTCATTGAGAAAATAGTTACTGAATTCCTACTAAGTGCTGCACTGCTATATATGGTCTGTTTGGGCGAATTGTATGATGTTTGTCTCTATTTCTGGAGTTCTTTTTATGAGTCATTTTGGTGACTTTTCGTCTTTTACTACCTACCTTTCTAACTGAATTCTAGAGTATGTCTTTAGTCCTTTACCCATTTTTTAAAATTATTATTATTATTTTTATTTTCTACAGTGGTTTCAATTTTCACTTCTTTACTAGCTAACCTTGTATCTTTCTATCTATCCTCTGTGCTATCTCTTGACCATACGTCCAGATTTTATTGACCATTTGGATATGCACACACAAGTTTGGGCTTCCCTGGTGACTCAGCTGGTAAAGAATCTGCCTGCATTGCAGTAGACCCTAGTTCAATTCTTGGGTCAGGAAGTTTCCCTGAGAAGGGATAGGCTACTCATTTCATTTTTCTTGGGCTTCCCTGGTGACTCAGATGGTAAAGAATCCGCCTGCAATGTGACCCCTGGGTTGGGAAGATCCCCTGCTGGAGAACATGGCAACCCACTCCAGTATTCTTGCCTGAAGAGTCCCCATAGACAAAGGAGCCTGGTGGTTTATAGTGCATAAGGTCTCAAAGAGTCAGACACGACTGAGCAACTAAGCACAGCACAGCACACCACACAAGTTCAGCAAACTTGTTATATTCAAAAGCTATACTCTGTGTGCACCTAGGGAAATCCGAACAACTGCCAGCTTCAGGAAATCCCAGAGCACTTTCTGAAACTATGATGTGAATTTGGTATGTAGCTCAAATGAGGAGACTTTCCACAGCCCCTGCTCACTCTTTTTGCTGCTCACTAGTTTTATGGGCAAACTGACCTTGCCCCCTTTTTTATTCGTCATAAACGGTTATAGTTGTATCAGAATCTTTAAGCTCCAGATTTGTAGGTGTGGTTAGTGTGCTTGTAATTCATGTCTCATTGGGTTTGATCAAATGGCAGGGAACTGGGTATTGCATTTTTACTAGCTAATTTGTGTGTACTAATCAGAAGGAAATCTTCTGTATTGGATTTTTGTATTGTTTGGTTAAGTAAAATATATACCATGCATTTGATTAAAGTTGATAAAAGTATAACATGTAATTTATGTTGATGCATTTTTGAAAATAGTTAAAATGTTATTAGAAATGTGTTGTTTCAGTGTATTCAAGAAAGAAATACTAGGGAAAAAATGTCAGGGTGAAGAGAAGAGGCGTGTGACTGCTAGCATGAGGAAAGCATTGAACATTTTTGGACTTCATTCAAGTAGAGATGATAGCTAAGAGTATACTGCCCAGAACCATTCTGGTAGCCTGGACAAGTGCCCATTTGCTCACATTAATGATATGATGGTGATGATTAAAAAGTGAGGTACAAAGAATGTGATAATTAAGAACAGGGAGTTATTCTGGTGTTGAGATTTGATTTGGGTTAATAAACTATGGGGGAATAAACTATGTTCAAAATACATCCCAAACCTAGTGAAAAGGTTAGGCCCAAATTTGAGGCCATTTTATTCCTTGCTGCTGCTGCTAAGTCACTTCAGTCATGTCCGACTCTGTGCGACCCCAGAGATGGCAGCCCACCAGGCTCACCTGTCCCTGGGATTCTCCAGGCAAGAACACTGGAGTGGGTTGCCATTTCCTTCTCCAATGCATGAAAGGGAAAAGTGAAAGTGAAGTCACTCGGTCGTGTCCGACTCTTCATGATCCCATGGACTGCAGCCCACAAGGCTCCTCTGTTCATGGAATTTTCCAGGCAAGAGTACTGGAGTGGGCTGCCATTGCCTTCTCCGATTTTATTCCTTGAAACAGTTCAAATAAACATTCGTATTAAGTAAACACTGATTTTTACTTCCAGAAATGAATTGAAACTCAGAATGTTTGGTTGGATTTTAAAAATAAATTTCTCTATCAGATCAGATCAGTCGCTCAGTCGTGTCTGACTCTTTGCGACCCCATGAATCACAGCATGCCAGGCCTATAGACACACATTCTTTTAAACTTACAAATATTATAATGGGTATTAACTTGGCATTATCCAGGCTCAATTGCCACATTTTCTGATTTGAAATTCTAAAATTCTAAGAATTCATTTGCTATCTGCATTTAATCTTAACCTCAAGTGATGAGATTCTTTGTAGTCTTTATTTAGCCTGCCTAATTTGAATATCAATATATTTTGCCAAAAAAATATTAATATGCTTGATATGAGGTATTGCTCCAGACTCCGTGTATACTGTTTTGTTGCTAAATGCATAAAAATTTAAATTCTTGGTCCTGAGGTTTACGGATAAGGAATTATAGACCTTTACATCATAACTTTGCAATTTTTAAGTCACTGAAATTTTTAAGGGGAGGGAGACTTTCGGGAAATAAAAATTATATAATGTGTAGTATGTGAAAATCCAACTTTCCAGTGGTGTAAGATACCCATTTCCACACTAGGTTGGGAGGCTGTCTTTGCATCTGAGGCAAAACAGTGTATCTTCCTTGTTCAGAGCAGGGCTTATGGCTCAGCTGCATTACTCTCATTGTCCCAACTCATTTAGGGCAGATGGGCTCTCCTTGAGTCAGCCCTCACAGGGAACCTCACAGAGGCTCACAGCATGACTAGAGTGAGCTGGTTCACCACACAGCTTGATTACATTGTTAGTGAAAACAATCTGGCCTAGTTATCTTTGGTTATAACTAGATTATGCTAGTTATGCTTATTGATACAGAGTCAAGGATATATTGATATCTCCTGACAATATGATTTGACAACCTTGAATCTGCTGGATTAAAGCTCAAGTGACAGAATGTCCACCTCAAGTTTTAGACCTTATTCTAGCCTTTAGGTCACCTAAAGTTGAGTTAGGGATTACTTGATATAAATCAGAGAAGCATACCCAAATATTGTCGGGGTTGTTGCTAAAATTCACAGAGTCATGCATTATGTCACTTCTTTGGTGGTAAATAGCGTAAGATTTAATAATACATCATGTATCTTGCATGTGATATCTTGACATTTTAGGCCACTAGAACTCAGAAACTTCACTGAGATGGCCATGAGTTTTTTGGATATCTCTCTCTGGCACACCTACTCTAAAACATGTAGAAGACAAGCTATGTCCTTTTCACAATGTATCATCAGTAGAGTAGTTTTTCATGATAATTTGAGGGATGATAGGACTAAATTTTGATAAAAGAAAGGATGTGTTACTGTCCATGTTGAATGAAAGCAAGCTGCTCTTGCTTTTCACATTAGCCAAATTAGCAGTCTCTTACCACTGAGAGGGCTTCCCTTGTGGCTCAGCTGGTCAAGAATCTGCCTGTGATGTGGGAGACCTGGGTTGGGAAGATCCCCTGGAAAAGGGAAAGGCTACCACTCCAGTATTCTAGCCTGGAGAATTCCATGGGCTGTATAGTCCATGGGATCACAAAGAGTTGGACACAACCAAGTGACTTTTACTTACCAGTGAAAGATTTTGTTAATTCACTCATGTAAAGAGGCTTCATCTTGATTATGTCTTTTGTTACATATAATGAACAGATACCCGAAGGCAGGAAACATGCACACTGAGCAATGCTGTATAAAATGTCTGATAGAGATAGGGGCTTAGTCTTCAGTGCCTGAGGTAAGATGAGAAAGATGTTATTAGATATCATCAATAAACCTGACTCAAATAAGGCAATAGATTTGATTATCCCCACAGCTGTACAAATGCTTTCATGGAATTCCTGAAGGGTTGAATCCTTCCCCACTTTAAATAATTGTGTTACGCCTCCAAAAGCTTCGCTATAGGCAAACAAACTCTTATGTCTCACTGCCTTCAACCAGCAACACCATATCCCTGGGATAGTAGACTGTTTGGGTTCCTGGGAACCGTAAGACTATAATAATGTGGGTAATATTTGCACATTGTTTAGAATTGTAGGAAATAGAGAATGAGGGAGCAGCTAAGGTCTGTGATTACTGTCTGTCTTTGGTGTACAGAAACTTCTCTTATTTTGATAAAAGTAACCTATAATGCCTAAATAACAACCTCTAAGGGAGTTTGTGTCTGGAGTAGGTAGAATCAATCTACTTCTAACTGTGTTCTGAGAGAGACACATACATATACACGGACACTTCTGAAATTTCTTCTGTGAAACTGTTGATATCTTTACATTAACTTTGTTATTGCTACTTTATCTGTTTATAAAAAACTGAAAATATGCCATTAAAACATTTATCTAGTTTACTCTTGAATTTGGATTCATCTTGGATAATTGTTGATTATCTTTGAACTACTTCTTGATATAACCAACTTTATATATGAAATAAGCAGAAGTTTTTTTCTTAACTTTGGGAAATATGGGTTGGAGTCAACAAAAATTGAGCTTAATGATTTGTTATTTGCAAGCCTAATAATATGTAAGTTTTGAGACATGTTTTTCTGATCACTTTTTAAAAATTAATGGATATGAAATTTGCCCACTCCAATTCACTTCGTAAACCTAGCTTTAATGTTATGGTTAGGCTAAAAAGATGGTCTTACTCAAGTGACTCTTTCTTCCATATTTACTGTAGCTGCTAGCTTATACAGATATGCTGATGTAATTAATGAACCCATTAAGATCTGTTTATTAGATGATTACATGATTGAGTAGTAAATGGCACTTGTTGTCAAGGCTTTATACATGATTATTAAAGTATGCATTCTTTCATTGATATTTTTAATTTGCTCATATTGCATATATATTTATACTTCATATGAATAAAATGCTATACTTTTTCACATTACCCACCCTAGCATAAAATAAGTTTTTAAATGAAATATTACAAATACAAATACTACATAAAACATGAGCTTAACAAGGTGTTGTAAATTAAATGTCTACATAAAATCCCAGTCAAGTAAACAGAAAACTTACTAGTACTATGCATTTGTTGATCATGACTGCCTCCCTTCTTGCTAATGGGTAAACACTATTCTGACTTATGCTATTTACTACTTTGATTTATTTTTATTTTTTACTACTTATTTTTGTATTTCCAAAAAACACATTTTAATTTTTTTGCTTTTTGTTCTTTATTTTAGTTTTAGCATAGACTATATCCTGTCACATCTGACCTCTTAAATGTAGCATTATGTTTCTAGGGTCAGTGCTCATTGCCATATAATATGCCATTAGCAGGTGTAGACTGTGTTTTGTTTATATATTATTCTACTACCAGACTTTGGGGTATTTACAGTTCTTCAGTTTTAGCTGTCATAAACAACTTGCTCCACGTGGAACATAGAGCAACACATCTCTGTGTACATACATATACATAATTCTTTTGTGTTACAGAAAAGATATCTAAATATTCAAAGAGGTTTCTGAACTTCTGTTCTATTCAGTTAGATTTTTGTTCATCTTTGTGCAAATATTGCATTGTTTTAATTACTATAGCTTTATAATATGTTACAGTAATTATAGGGTGATTCCTTCTACTTTGTTGTTTTTCAAGCATCTTGGCTACTTTTAGTACTTTTCTTTCCATGTAAAGTTTAATATCACCTTGTCACACAAATCAACCCATTGGGATTTTAATTATCATTGGATTGAATCTTTAGATCAATAATGAGTGGACTGGCATCTTTATAATGAGTTTCCAATCTGTAAACATGGCATATATCTCTATTTAAGTATTCTTTAATTACTCTCATTAGAACATTGGTTTTTTTCCCATAGGTCTTATATGTATTTTGTTAATATCTGTAGCCTTATGTTCCTTAGTATATACTACAGTGCATGGCAGTATCTCCCAGTCCTTTAAGAGCATGGACTCTGGAACAACATTGCCAGAATGATTTTAGACAAGATTCGTAACTCTTGATGCTTCCATTTCCTCATATGTGAAATGGAGACAGTAACTATACCTTCCTCGGAATTACTGTGAGACTAAATATGTCACATAAATCTAGAACTGGTAGTGAAAGTCGCTCAGTCATATCTGATTCTTTGAAACCCCATGGACTATACTGTCCATGGAATTCTCCAGGCCAGAATACTGGAGTGGGTAACCTTTCCCTTCTCCAGGGGATCTTCCCAACCCAGGGATCAAACCCACATCTCCCTCATTGCAGGCAGAATTCTTTACCAGCTGAGTGACCAGGGAAGCCCAAGCATCTGATAAATGTCTGAGATTGTATAGATGTACAAATTATCAATTCGTTTAATTATTCTGTTTTAAATGCTTTTAGTTTGTTAGTGGAGGCATTTTGTTGAACTCTAACCAGAAGCTTTGTATCTTAAAATAACACACATTTATCTCAGTTTCTGTCAAGGTACACCCTTTTGCATAGTCTCACAAGGCTGCAATCAAGGTGTCAGATGGGGCTGTGATATCATTTGAAGCTCAAGTAGGAAACGGTCTGTTTATAACCTCATGGATTGTTGACAGAATGTAAAATCCTCATGATTTTAGCACAGAGGGTCTTGTTTTCTTGCTGCTTAGAGCCCAGAAGCCCTTGCAGCTTGCCAGTGTAAGTGTGCCATCAGTTCTTCCTTGTCACTTGGTTTTCCCCAACATAGCTGCTTGCTTCTTCAAAGCCAACAGAAGAAAGAGACACTCCACCAAGAATGGCATAGTCTTATGTAATCACATTCAGGTAATTCCATCTGTCCAATCCCCTTTAACTACTCTGACTAGAAGCAAGACACAGATCCTGCGTACATTCTAGAGAAGAGAATCACACAAAGACATAAGTACCAGGAGGGTGGGATCATGAGGACCACCCTAAGCGTCTACCTGCCACAGAGCCATTTTTTTCTAATAAATAGATCCCCTACTGACAATACCCTGTTTTAAGCTACTGCCTTATCTAAATTATCACTATATCTTTTTCTACACTGGTACTTCTGCTTCTGTCCCTGCCTAATTTTGGCCTGTTCTGTACGCAGCAGTCAGAGTGATCCCAGTAAAATGCAAATCAAGTAATCTCAATTCTATACTTACCAAGTTCCTCATATTATCAGGATGAGTGGCTTAAAGCTCAACATTCAGAAAATGAAGCTCAGGGCATCCGGTCCCATCACTTCATGGGAGATAGATGGGGAAACAGTGGAAATAGTGTCAGACTTTATTTTTTGGGGCTCCAAAATCACTGCAGATGGTGATTGCAGCCATGAAATTAAAAGACGCTTACTCCTTGGAAGGAAGGTTATGACCAACCTAGATAGCATATTCAAAAGCAGAGACATTACTTTGCCAGCAAAGGTTCGTCTAGTCAAGGCTATGGTTTTTCCTGTGGTCATGTATGGATGTGAGAGTTGGACTGTGAAGCAGGCAGAGCGCCAAAGAATTGATGCTTTTGAACTGTGGTGTTGGAGAAGACTCTTCAGAGTCCCTTGGACTGCAAGGAGATCCAACCAGTCCATTCTGAAGGAGATCAGCCCTGGGATTTCTTTGGAAGGAATGATGCTAAAGCTGAAACTCCAGTACTTTGGCCACGTCATGCGAAGAGTTGACTCATTGGAAAAGACTCTGATGCTGGGAGGGATTGGAGGCAGGAGGAGAAGGGGATGACAGAGGATGAGATGGCTGGATGGCATCACTGACTCAATGGACATGAGTCTGGGTGAACTCCGGGAGTTGGTGATAGACAGGGAGGCCTGGCGTGCTGCGATTCATGGGGTCTCAAAGAGTCGGACACGACTGAGCAACTGAACTGAACTGACTGACTGATAGTAAGGTGCAGACTTCCTACAGTGACCTTAGAATCCTGTATGATCTTGACCCCTAATTTTACTCTAACCTCATCTCCAAATATTTCTCCTTTGCTTATTCCACTTCAGCTACATTGGCTTCCTTGTGCTCAGTTGCTTAGTCATTTCCGACTATAGCCAGCCAGGCTCCTCTGCCCAAGAAATTTTCCAGGAAAGAACCCCTGGAGTGGGGAGCCACTTCCTATTCCAGGGTATCTTCCCAACCCAGGGGTTGAACTTGTGTCTCTTGCATCTCCTGCTTTGGCGGTAGATTCTTTACCTCTAGCGCCACATTGACTCCTTTCCTGTTCTTCAAACAGGCACATGTGCTCTCAGCTTTAGTCACTAGCTCAAGCTGTTTGCTGTCTTAGAGCATTTTTTCCTCAGATAGTCCCATGGGTTGTTTCGTTATTTCTTTTAGGTCTTTACCCAGTGTCACCTTCTTGATGAAGTCTTTCCTTACTACCTTATTTTAAATTGGGTACAGTGATCCATCTCCACTGCTCTCTTGTTACAACTCCTTACTCATTTCCCTGCTTTAGTTGTATCCGTGCTGTGTTTTAAGTTTGTATTTTGTTTCTTTCTCCCCTCTTCGAGTACTTTGGCATTCCATAAGGACTGGGATTTTTGTTGATTTGTGTTCAGTGCGGTATCTTCAGCACTTAAAGCAGTAGTAGGCACTTAGTAGGCATTCAGCCGGTATTTCTTAAAATTAAGTAAATTGAATTTTATGTCATGGGGGTGAGTAGTTTCCAAATCAATGGTTTTATCATCTTCTGATAATGAACAGCATTATTTCTTTTCAGGTAACATTCTTTTTCTCATCTTTTTTGCATTGGCTTAAACTTCTAAAACAATGCTAAATAATGGACAGTTTTGCTTTTTTTATTACCTCAGTGGGAATGCTTTTCCCCTTTATACTTTTGTATACTTTCAATACTCTTGCATTGAAATGAATTTGTCTCCTTAAAGAAATAACCTTTTTTTAAATTTACTCAACATTTTTTGGAAAATATGGAGTATACTGTGAAATGTTGAATCTTAAATCAAGGTGCTTTTAGGCATCTGGTCAGATGATTATATGATTATTTTCTATTACATATGGATGCCATGAATTACCTCAGGAGATGTTTTAACATTAAGCTAGCCTTTTCTTCCTGGAATGAACTGTATTTGATCACAGTATGCTGTTCTTTTAATTTACTGCTGGATCAAATTTGTGAAACTCTCCATTATTCCTAGTATTTGATTTTAAAAGTAAGATTTTAAAAATCTTCCCTCATTTGTTAAAGTTTCTATTTGCTGTTGCTGCTGCTGCTGCAGCTAAGTCGCTTCAGTCGTGTCTGACTCTGTGCAACCCCATAGACGGCAGCCCACCAGGCTCCCCCGTCCCTGGGATTCTCCAGGCAAGAACACTGGAGTGGGTTGCCATTTCCTTCTCTGAAAGTTTCTATTTACTCATTCTCTAATGAGAATTCAGTCCAGGCATGCATGTGCTTTCACAGATACTCTAACTCACCTTGGATCATCTCATTGTTCATCTAGATTCTATGGACTCCTCCTTTCAATTCATAAACTAGGGGATGCTGAGGTTATTTTCACTACCCGTTCACTGATTTAATAGCCTGAAGAAAGTAGAAAGGTTACTAGATGCACCCTAAATCTTTATAGCTTAAAGCCTTATTACTTAGTTTCCCACAACTTGATTCTTATTTTTCTAACAAAACATCTAGAGTTATCCTTAGTGTTTTTCTTATTTTTGCTCCAAATATTCAGTCTATCAGGAAATTCTATCTGCTCCTGACATATTTAAAATTCCTCTATATATTTGCATCTATTTGTATTTTCTTTTGTTTATTCATGTCATTGCTGCTGCTACTGCTGCTGAGTCGCCTCAGTTGTGTCCGACTGTGCAGCCCCATAGACGGCAGCGCACCAGGCTCCCCCGTCCCTGGGATTCTCCAGGCAAGAACACTGGAGTGGGTTGCCATTTCCTTCTCCAGTGCATGAAAGTGAAAAGTGAAAGTGAAGTCACTCAGTCATGTCCGACTCTTAGTCACCCCATGGACTGCAGCCTACCAGGCTCCTCTGTCCATGGGATTTTCCAGGCAAGAGTACTGGAGTGGGGTGCCATTGCCTTCTCCCATTCATGTCATTACTACAGGTTAAAAATTACCACAGTTTTGTAATGTGTGTTAATATCTGATTTTAGACTTCCTCCCAGTGTGGTTTCATTGTCCTGCTGGTGTTGAATGTTGCTATGGATATGTCTGAGAGCAGCTTGATTCCCTGCCCCCAGCGCCACCTCTCTAAGTGACTCTTCCTGGATTCCCCAATGGTCTTTCTTTCTCTAAGTGTAGTAGCTTTACTGGGCTCTGTCTTAGTGTTGACTCTTCTGATTTCAGTTTACTTATGGACATGCTGTCACTTTATATACTTAGATTCGTGGTGATTTTTTCTTGGAAAGAATTTTACTAGTATCTCTAAAGGTGTGTCCTGTTAGGTTATTTCTGTTTTCTCTTCAAACAATAATTTGAACTCTTTGTTTTCATTATATTTTTTGTACTTTTCTGTTCCCTATAACATTTATTCTGCCTTTAGCAGCATCTGTCTTTTTTTGCTATTTGTAGTTGTGCTTTAATTCCTACGACACTTTCATTTCTTCTGCTTCTTTCCTTCACTCTGCCAGTTCATGTTTTATTTTTTCTGGTTGTTTTGCTGCTTCTTCCCTGTGCTTATACAGCTCTACTTTGTGTAAAGAACTTGTTGGACACTATTGCTTTACATTAAATGTTTTAAATAAAGAGATAATTGACGTATAATATTCTGTAAGTTATACAGCCTGTTGCTCTAATACATTTTATTTAGCTTAAAAATTACAGACAATTATTTGGTCGTAGTTTTCAAGTTATAATGACAGTATATGTATGTGTGTGTTTATGTTTGCCATCTGCTCATCCTCTTATTTCATCCTTTTTCTTGGAGCACCTTTGGATGCATCCTGTGATACTTCTTTTTGGAGGGATGTGAGTTTTTTCATCAGCTATTATTGGTATGGTCATATTCCCAATTAGTTGAACTCTTTCTGTGGGCCTAAGTTTTGGGATTTGTGTATGTTTTTGTGTTGTCCCTGCCAATCTCAATATGGAGGGTAGTCAGTTTTAACTATTAATAATTGTCTCTATAACCTATAACCAGTAACTAGTAATTGATTTGTCTGTGACTCCACCTTCTACCTGTTTGTTTTATTATAGGAACCATAATAGGACCAGGGTTTTTCCTGCTTCTGTCTCATGTATTCTGTTTCCATTAGGAACCATAATAGGACCAGGGATTTTCCTGCCTCTGTATCATGTATTCTGTTTCCATTGTTGCAAACAGAGGATTAGGTTTTTCATCTGAGTATACTCATTTTTTTTAATTTTTTTATGAATTTGGGGGGGAAATTAATCTTTTTATATTTCATTGGCAGCCATGATATCCTTTCTTAGTTTCTTTCCTCCCATAGTCATCTTTGCCCAAGTTTGACTGCTCTTTACTGTCCTTCAGCTCATTTTGTAGCTAAATATTTTTATAATCTTTTCTTTCCTTCTCAATTCTTGGGGTTATTTTTAGACTTAGAGAAGGGAAATACCAATTTATCTACCATCTTTAAACCAGAAGTCTAAGTAGTTTTTTTTGTTTATCTAGCACAAATATTTTTACTTTTATAAACTAAATGTGAAACATTATGTAAATTGATGATAGTAGATTTTCTCTTAGTTTTATATGCATTTGGTCATTTTCAATAGGTTCTGGGGAGTGATATTGAATTGCTCTTAAATGCATCCATCAGATATTTTTCTGAAGATGCTATCAGATAGGTAAAGCATGTGATTGCACCAAAATTGAAAAACTATAAAAGATGTACTGTGAGAAATATATTCCCTTAGTCTGTCAGATTACACCCCCACCCCATCTAACAGTTGTTGCCAGTTTCATTCTGTTCTTGGAGAGAAATTCTATGTAAAAACAAATATGTATTCACATGTATATTTAAATGTTTCTCAGTTTTTGTTCAAATGCTATCACTGTACACATTTTGTTCCTCTGCTTTTAACATACCTTGGAGATAATTCCTGTATTACTCAAAAATACACTTTTACAGTTTTTGGTTGAATCATGTCAAGACAGAATCTTCACATTTGTTTTATTTTTCTTTTTAATTTATAACTTCCTTTACCCCCTCTTTTTTAAGTGAACCTTCTTTTTCTTTTCTTTTTTTCCTAAATAAATACATAATGTGCAGAAGTCTCCAAATTCTAGCTTTGGGGTTGACTCTTTCTCCCTTGGGTGTCTTTTTACATATTTCTATTAGCCTTATATTTCCTATACACTGATAATGAGATATCTTGGATTGGTTAGTTTCAGGTTCAGTTTTCTTGGCAAGAATATTTCATAGATGGTGCACTGTACATCCGGAGAAGGCAATGGCACTCACTCAAGTACTCCTGCCTGGAAAATCCCATGGACAGAGGAGCCTGGTAGGCTGCAGTCCATGGGGTCGCTGAGGGTCGGACACGACTGAGCGACTTCACTTTCACTTTTTACTCTCATGCATTGGAGAAGGAAATGGCAACCCACTCCAGTGTTCTTGCCTGGAGAATCCCAGGGACGGGGGAGCCTGGTGGGCTGCCGTCTATGGGGTCACACAGAGTCGGACATGACTGAAGTGACTTAGCAGCAGCAGCAGCACTGTACATCCTCTTGCATCACAGTAGGAGCCACGTGATTTCTATGTTTAGTGATGTTAAGATAGATCAGTGTGTTTAGGTGTTTTCAGCTCTATTTGACCGTTATAAAGTTAGCCATTAACATTTCACCTGGTGAACATCTCCTGGATTGATAGCGAAAAAATTCTGTCATTCTTTCTATATTTAATTTGGTGTAAAGTGATGGCAATCTGTAGTTTTTATAGATTTGCTAATGCTGTTCCCTATTTTTTTAAGAGCACTGTCTTTTTTAATAGTTTTATTTATTTATTTATTTATGGCTGTGCTGGGTCTTCCTTGCTGCTTGGGCTTTTCTCTAGTTGCAGCAAATGAGGGCTGCTCTCTAGTTGCTGTGCATGGGCTTCTCCTTGTGGTGGCTTCTCTTGTTGTGGAACATGGGCTCTAGAGTGAGTGGGCTTCAGTAGTTGTAGCCCACAGGCTCAGTAGTTGTGGTGTATGGGCTTAGTTGCTCCACGGCATGTGAAATCTCCCCAGGTGAGGGATTGAGTCATGTCTTTTGCATTGGCAGGGTGGATTCTTTACTGCTGAGCCACCAGGAAAGACCCCTTAATTTTTAAATTATTAGTTGAGAAGGTTCCTAGATTTAAATCAATTTTTAACATAGATTAGAAATTACCCATGGTCTTTAAATAGTATTTCAATAAGAAAATCTTTTGAAGTCAGTTATTTAAAATATATGTGAAATAACTGCCTAATTTTACTTACAAAACTTGTGGTTCCATGTATAGGTGTTTGAGACACCAAGAGACTCTCTAAACTTTTAGGATGTATTTTAGAATATCTATTTTTATTGTTCCTTTTTATATAGGTTGTTAAGTGTGGTATGCTGTGATCTAGACACTCTTCTTCTATTGGAGGCTCAGTATCAAGTATCTGAATTGTTACTAAATGCTCAAGAAGAAAATACCTTAGAAACCTCTGAAAGTCACAGGTAAAAAAAAAAAAAAATACTAAGACAGAATAATAGTTTTCTTTACAAATATTCTGTTAAGACAGTAATTTCGGTACAGTTTATTTCATATTTTCCATTATTTGAATTCAGTAGATTTAAATAAGAGTAAAAAGCAATTAAAGCATAAATATCAGTTAAAAAGATTGTGAATGATGTTTTTGGAAATGGCTTGCAGAGTACTACTTTCTAAGTTTCTGTTTAGTTTTTTATGTTTTAGTAAAGTACTGACTTTATTAAGTTGTGTCACCTTTAAATTCAGACTACATGAGAAAGATGACCCATTAAACAAAATGTCTGATTTTTGTGTCTCTTGTAGAGGCAATTTTTACTTCATTTTCTTAATTATGTTAGTTCACAGTCATAAATTCTGATTATTATGAAACGATGTTATGGTAATATCTTGAAAACTTTTTTCCACTAAAATGTCATACTTGACATTACCTTGAATTGGTTGACATATGCTGGATACACATTCAATAGCTGGCATTATTTTTGTGTCCGTAATCTTTAAAAAAAGTGTTCCTCCACCCTAGCTAGGCCTTGGAAAAATAGTATAGATCAGGCTATATTGCTGAATGCTCTAGTTTTGATATAGAGGATAGTATTAACAGCTGCAGGAAGTGTGGAGGATGCAAAGTTTAGAATTTGAAATAGGCTACTTGGCCTAGAACTTACAGCAGAAAGCAAAAAGAAACTAAAGAGCTTCTTGATGATGGTGAAAGAGGAGAATGAAAAAGCTGGTGTGGAACTCAGCATTCAAAAAACTAAGATCATGGCATCCTGTCCCATCACTTCATCGCAAAAAGAAGTGGGAAAAGAGAAAACAGTGATGGGTTTTATTTTCTTGGACTCCAAAATCACTGTGAATAATGACTGCAGCCATGAAATTCAAAGACGCTTGCTCCTTGGAAGGAAAGCTGTGACAGTCCTCGGTGGTGTATTAGAAAGCGAAGACATCACTTTGCCAGCAAAGGTCTCTACAGTCAAAGCTATAGTTTTTTTCTGCAGTCATGTACAGATGTGAGAGTTGGACCATAAAGAAGTTTGAATGCCAAAGAATTGATGCTTTTGAACTGTGGTGCTAGAGAAGACTCTTGAGAGTCCCTCGGACTGCAGGGAGATCAAACCAGTCAATCCTAAAGGAAATCAACCTGAAAATTCATTGAAAAGACGGATGCTGAAGTTGAAGCTCCAATACTTTGGCCACCTGATGCGAAGAGCTGATTCACTGGAAAGGACCCTGATGCTGGGAAAGATTGAAGGCAAAACGAGAAGGGAACAGCAGAGAATGAGATGGTTAGATATCATCACTGACTTGATGGACATGAATTTAAGTAAACTCTGGAACTTAGTGGAGGACAGAGGAGCCTGGGATGCTACTGTCCATGGGGACACAAAAAGTCAAACACGACTTAGCAACTGAGTAACAACAACTAGAACTGAACGGAACGTTGACAAAAATGTGGTAAAGTTGTTGTGGAAGTACTGCCTGTCTTCATGTCATTTCTTTTTGACATATAGCATTTGTTAAGAAAATATTCTTCATATCATTCATTTCATTATATCAATTATATCTCCAATTCTTTGCTCCTTAGGTCAGAAAGCTGTAGGATAAAGGTGAATTTATCTCTCCCCTTTCTATAGAAACTGTATTGCTTTTTTCCTTATGCATTGCACTGACATGATCTTAAAATTAAATCATATTTAATTAAGGCAGTAACAATTGGTATGTTTATTTTTCAGGGAGTTTATAATTGATAGCTTATCAGTAGAGAGAAATCATGTTCTTGTTAGAATAAATCTTATTGGTGGGCCAATGGAACGAATTTTGCCTCCAAGGTTACTGGAGAAGGTAAGTGGAGTAAATGGAGGGGAGAATGTTTTTCGAATGCGTTTTGAAGCAAGGTAGCCAGCTCAAATGACAGTTAGGATACAAGTAAACAGTTCCTAATGAAAATAGTATTTTTCATGACAAGATGTCACAAGTGGTAGTTTGTGTTGCAGAGTAGGATATTATTTTATTAAAAACTTGTCATTTTCCTTGTGTGTCTTTGAATTTTTTTCACTTTTAAAAACTGTCTCCTTCATGATACTTAATTTTTATTAAAGTGAAGTGAAGTGAATTGAAGTCTCTCAGTCGTGTCCGACTCTGCGACCCCATGGACTGTAGCCTACCAGGCTCCTCTGTCCATGGGATTTTCCAGGCAATATACTAGAGCGGGTTGCCATTTCCTTCTCCAGGGGATCTTCCCGACCCAGGGATCGAACCCAGGTATCCCGAATTGTAGACAGACGCTTTACCGTCTGAGCCACATGACTAATTTTGTTGAATTGCATTGGCAATATTGAGTACCTCTTTTTTCATCAGTATCCATAGAGTTTGGTTTTCTCTGGAAGGGTTTTTTGTTGTTGTTGTGCACTTGTTTTGACTCTTCACACCAAGAATGGTGAAGTCGAAATATAGCAGCGCAAGAGAAATAGCTTTGTGAGCAATCTGTTTATAGAATTATCATATTTGTCTTCAGTATTTAATGTTTCTATATTTCATTTTAGTTAGTATCCATTAGAATATTGAATTATAAGATAGCTTTTGGTTAGTTATATTACAACTCTAGAATTTATGAAA
Source organism: Bubalus bubalis (assembly GCF_019923935.1). NCBI lineage: Eukaryota > Metazoa > Chordata > Mammalia > Artiodactyla > Bovidae > Bubalus > Bubalus bubalis. The sequence continues at coordinate 74,218,113 of NC_059166.1, read as the reverse complement.
CAAAAGCCAATTTTAATGTCACTTCAAAAAGTCTTAAAATTTTATATTAAACCACTTCCTAAAGTCATCTGTCTTGCTTCTTTTTTAGGGTGATAAACCATATCCTTGGCCAATGTTTTCATCATACCCTTTACCAAACTGCTATTTGTCAGACTCTGTTACAAGAAGTACTGATCTAAAACAAGGTAAAGTATTTATCATCAAGTGCCATGTTTTAGTGCTTTTTTTTATACTTTGAAAAAAAGACAAAGTAATTTGAAGACATTAATACTATTTTTCTTTCAGTTTGTACATGTGGATAGATTCATGTCTATTCCTTTGTAAGTTTTCCTTATTTCACATATTCTTTACTAAACTAATATTTATATGATGCTGAATAATTCTTATCAGAACCTTTTTTTGCTTTTTTTAAAAGGGGAATTAGTGATTTTCGATGAATTAATTCTAGATATGTAGAAGTAGCCCACCAGGCTTCTCTGTCCCTGTGCATTCTCCAAGCAAGAATACTGGAGTGGGTTGCCATGCCCTCCTCAGATCTTTATTCAACAGATTAATATTTTTTTTATACTTGTGCCACATGTAAGTCCTGTGTGCTCGAGACTTGAAATAGAAATGTTATATAAATATAGTAAAATAAAAAAATTTTAAATGTCAGCTATTCATGACCTTTTAGAGAACACAGTCAAGTAATTAGACAATTGTATAGTATTACAGTGTGATAGGAACTAAGTAGAAAATGTATAGCCTGCTAGGATAGTTCATAAAGCAGATGCTCTTCCAAAGAACATTAAGTTTAATGTAAGACATGAAGTAGGTGTTTTCTGGGTATTAAAGAGCGTTTTTGACAGGAACCAGCAGTGAGACTAAAAGGAGAAAATTGAATTAAGAAGTATAAGTAGTTCAAGGATGTGTGAGATATGATATGTGAGGACAAGCGTGACCAGAGATAAGACTTAGACAGGTAAGCCAAGTTTAATCATAAGGCCTAGATACCTCAACTTCAGGTGTTTAGACCTTATCATAAGAACAATAAAAAAATCAAGCAGTTTTTAGACCTGAGAATTCTAAGATGAAATATGAAGATAGTAAACCATTAATTTGAAAAGTTAACTTTTGATATCAACATGATCTTTGCATTACTGTCAAACTTGCATTGGAAAAAAATAACGTATATAATTGATTTCATTGGGTTAGGTTCCACAGTTATTATTGACAAGTAAGACATTTTTCTTCTTTCATAAAGCCATTTACCTTTCCCTATGTTTACTTACCTTAAATCAATTAATAGAGGCCATCAACTGTTAAACATTTTTATTTCTTTCCAGTGTTTAATATATAGACTATGTGTCTCACAGTTGCACAGAGGCAAAAATTCTATTTTTTTTTTTTCTCTCTAGAGGTTAGGGAAAGAGAACTCGAGGGAATTTTAAAAGCTTTTAATATTGTCTTTTACAATTTTGCCTGTGTGTTTTTCTGTTTGACCTAATTCAGAGATGTGGGGTTAAGATTAAGTATTTTTTAAGAAGAGGACCTTGAAAGAATATCGTTTTGGACTCTTCACACTGACTTGCATCCCTCAGTGAACCCAATCTTTTACTCTTATGTTTTTCTATGCTATTTTCAGTCTTTTAGCCAGTCTTAAATATTCTGACATTCTTTCTTTAGGTTTCATTATTTATTCATCTACTCATTCCTTTATTCAACATGTTTTGTGAGTGCTGATTATCAGTTACTTCACTAAGCCCTGGAGATAAGATGAGGTGTTAAGACATGGTCTGTTCTCCCTGCTCCAACCCTTCAACCCTTTTCCTTGTCTGGAAATAACATTGGTATCTTTGCTAAGTTTCACTTGGAAACAAATATATCTTTTCTTTTGAACAGCAAATTGACTCATTATCAATCTTATTTTGTGACTGCCATATTAGGTAATTTGTTTCTTCAAAGTAGTTTGGTAAAAAAATGCTTTATTTGAAACTGACCAAGGCAGACAAATCAGAAAATAAGATTAAATTGATAGTTCCCTGAGAAGCTCAGAGGAGTATAACTTTATTCCCTGTTCTACTCTTATAAGTGATTTAGAAAAGGTAGTGATAATAGCTTCTCTTCTAGCCCAGAAGATCACTTGCAGAACGGTTATTAACCTCTAGTGAGCCCACAGTGCTTCCAGGCAGCCACACGGTATGTCCCCAGTTCAGGGTACTCTCCTAGTCTCCTAAATGACTTAGTTTCAAATCTTCTCATTCATCGACCCTTCCTCACCTCTTCCCAATCTTTCCTGTCAGATAACTGTTTTCCTTTTTTTATCCCCCCCGCCCCCCAAAACTGAGGAAATAGAAGCTATCAGCTTCAATATACTCTTGATACGTATTGGCTGACTCAGCTACATCTGTACCAATTTAGGGTTTGCATTACTATGAATGAAACTGCAAATATTACTTTAAAAGGCCAGGTTCTTCAGTTGTGCGATACATTCCATCCTCTTTCTCAGCAAAGATATTGCTTCTAACAGTTCTCCCTTTTTCCTTATGGTTTTTTCATAGGATTATGGGGCTAGGGGATGGGAGCTTGGTAGGGCTTTCCACTGTAGCTTTTCCATAAGCCAACCAGCATGCTATTAATTTTTCCATATTTAAAATATCTTCCTTTGAACTTTCTTTCCCCTCTCTAAAATTCCATTTCTGTCCTCCCACTGCAAAATTCCTTCAAGGAATTGTCTAATCTTAGTAATGTAGTTATTCTCTTTCTGTGTTCTCTTTTTTTTTTTTTTAATTTAATTTTATTTTTTAAACTGTACATAATTGTATTAGTTTTGCCAAATATCAAAATGAATCCGCCACAGTTCTCTTGAATCAACTTGAAAGCTAATCAGGCTTTCAACCTTGCCATTCTACCAGGGTTAAATTAATGGGTCGGATCTCAGTACTCATCCTGTTACACTTAGCATTATCACTTAACATGTTTGATGCCTCTGCTTTTTGAAACATTTTCTTATTTGGCTTTCAGAAAGTACATTATCTGATTATTCGTCCCCACCCCCTTGAATTTCTGGCAAATTCTTCATCTTTGTCAGATCTTTCAGGTCTCTCCAAACTCTAAACTTTGGAGTGCCCCTCAGTTCTCAGTTGTCTTTTTTTGTGTGTGTGCATATTCTTTTGGGGATTTCATTTAGTCTTATGACTAAAATACTGTCCAATATACACAGATTTATATCTTTAACCTGTGTCTCTAGTTGACTCTGTACTCATATCTGTTTACTTGATACCTTTGCTAGGGTGATTAGTAAATATATCAAATTTAACAACTGAGATAAACTTCTGATACTCTTTCAAAATCTATTCCTTTGGTACATTTCCTCATTTTAGAAATGACAAATTTGTGCTTCCATTTCTTTAGGCAATAAAGTTGAAGACTTTTTTTGACTCTTTTTCTCTGCATAACCTGCATCTGTGAGTGAGTGAAATCGCTCGGTTGTGTCTGACTCTTTGCAACCTCATGGACTGTAGCCCTCCAGGATCCTCCATCCATGGGATTTTCCAGAATATCCATGGCATGGGAATTACAAAATACCCATGGGATATTTCCAAGAATACTGGAATGGGTTGCCATTTCCTTCTGCATGGGATCTTCCTGATCCAGGGATCAAACTCAGGTCTCCCACATTGCAGGCAGACTCTTTACTGGCTGAGCCATTTCTGTTGCAAATGCCCTTGATTCTCCATACCTCAAGCAAAACCACTTTTCACTCATCCACTACTCACTCTCATCTCTCACTGTACTGTTTTAGTAACCTGTTCAGTTTGTTAACACAGCAGCAAGATTAATGCTATTGAAATGTGGTTGGATTATTTTTACTCCTCTAACTGAAACCCTCTAATGACTTCCCTATAATCTATAAGGCCCAATTTCTGTCACAAGTCCTATTTTAGTTTAATACAATTTCAGGTCTCTTTATTTAATTTCATATTTTCCCACCATACTGGGCAGCAACTTCTAGTTACCTTTCTATTAGTGCCTAGAACCCAAGGGTTTGAATAAGACATTATTTTCAATTTTACAGCAATACTTAATAATTCCTACTAATGGTGGTCCTGACATTACTGTGATTCTGTTAAGCAGGACAGAATGATCTAGCCAGTCAGTGGATAGCCTAAGAGGTACCACAGGAAGGGATTTTACATAGATACATTTTGAGTCAAATATGAATCATACTTAGGTCATTCTGATATTGCAGATGTTTCACTGACCCTATACTTATAGAAGAACAGCAGAATATGGGAGAGGAAATCAGAAGCATGTCCAGATTTCCATAGTACCTAAGGGAGTATACTGATGATGTCCTTGTAACCTCTGTGAGAATAATGGAGCCAGACGTATTTCTAGCAGATAGAAAACTAAATTGAAAGTAATGTTCCTCGTTAAACACTGTTCAATAAGTTTAACATAAATTATGCATTTAAACTAGTAATTATGCATTTAAGCTGTTTAAGCTAGTAATACTTTAAGATACAAATAGCTGTTTTAAAGGCAAGAGTTCATATACTTGCCATTTTGCTTTTTCAATTTGGAGGTAATGATTCACTGATTCTGCTAGGTGTTGTTTTAGTCATTTGCAATGCAGTATTCTGAGTTATCATTTCATTGTTGTGGAAAAAAATCATTTAGTTGTGTGCGCATGCTGACATTCACCTAATTTGTCTCCCAACTTTTAGATTTATCCTCCTTGCTACAGTTAGCATTTCCTCATCTGTTAAATTGCCTCTTGTTAGTTCCTTGGCATCAGTGTTAGCTATTAGACAATTTATTTTCATCTGTAAATAAGAATCTTGAAGCACCAATTGGTTCAGTTATTTTTCTTTGTACACATTTTTAGGGTCACCATATTAAAATGTAAAAGCCTTTAAAAAAACTGATAAATATTATTTATGTACATATGTCACATATGTGGATAATCATAAATCAACTTACATCAAAAATTTTCTTCCAAAATAATATCTCTCTGTTATCTGACAGTTGAGAAAAGTAGGAAGAAATGTGTTAGTACAGTAACTTATCATTCCTGTGTAGAAGATAAGAAAGAGGGAAGGGGAGTTGGAGAAAGAGTTACGCAGTGGTTAAAACCAAATGCCAGTTAGCATGTCAGTGAACTGCTAGAGATTAACTCATAATTCCTTTCCTATATGAAACAGAAAGATTGAGACACCTAAGGAAAAGGTCAGTTTTCATGCCAATCCCACAGAAAGGCAATGCCAAAGAGTGCTCAAACTACCGCACAATTGCACTCATCTCACACGCTAGTAAAGTAATGCTCAAAATTCTCCAAGCCAGGCTTCAGCAATACGTGAACCATGAACTTCAACATGTTCAAGCTGGTTCTAGAAAAGGCAAAGGAACCAGAGATCAAATTGCCAACATCCGCTGGATCATGGAAAAAGCAAGAGAGTTCCAGAAAAATATCTATTTCTGCTTTATTGACTATGCCAAAGCCTTTGACTGTGAGGATCACCACAAACTGTGGAAAATTCTGAAAGAGATGGGAATATCAGACCACCTGACCTGCCTCTTGAGAAACCTATATGCAGGTCAGGAAGCAACAGTTAGAACTGGACATGGAACAACAGACTGGTTCCAAATAGGAAAAGGAGTACGTCAAGGCTGTATATTGTCACCCTGCTTATTTAACTTATATGCAGAGTACATCATGAGAAGAGCCGGGCTGGAAGAAGCACAAGCTGGAATCAAGATTGCCAGGAGAAATCTCAATACCCTCAGATATGCAGATGACACCACCCTTATGGCAGAAAGTGAAGAGGAACTAAAAAGCCTCTTAATGAAGGTGAAAGAGGAGAGTGAAAAAGTTGGCTGAAAACTCAACATTCAGAAAACTAAGATCATGGCATCCGGTCCCATCACTTCATGGGAAATAGATGGGGAAACAGTGGAACCAGTGGCAGACTTTATTTTTGGTGCTCCCAAATCACTGCAGATGGTGATTGCAGCCATGAAATTAAAAGACGCTTACTCCTTGGAAGGAAAGTTATGACCAACCTAGGTAGCATATTGAAAAGCAGAGATATTACTTTGGCAACAAAGGTCCGTTCAATCAAGGCTATGGTTTTTCTTCCAGTGGTCATGTATAGACGTGAGAGTTGGACTGTGAAGAAGGCTGAACACCAAAGAATTGATGCTTTTGAACTGTGGTGTTGGAGAAGACTCTTGAGAGTCCCTTGGACTGCAAGGAGATCCAACCAGTCCATTCTAAAGGAGACCAGTCCTGGATGTTCATTGGAAGGACTGATGCTGAGGCTGAAACTCCAATACTTTGGCTACCTCATGGGAAGAGTTGACTCATTGGAAAAGGCCCTGATGCTGGGAGGGATTAGGGGCAGGAGGAGAAGGGGACGACAGAGGATTAGATGGCTGGATGGCATCACTGACTTGATGCACATGAGTTTGGGTGAACTCTGGGAGTTGGTGATGGACGGGGAGGCCTGGCGTGCTGCAATTCATAGGATTGCAAAGAGTTGAACACAACTGAGTGACTGAACCGAACTGAATCTAAAATTAGTTTTCCCAGGAGTTATTCGGAGAAGGCAATGGCATCCCACTCCAGTACTCTTGCCTGGAAAATCCCATGGACAGAGGAGCCTGATAGGCTGCAGTCCATGGGGTCGCTAAGAGTCAGACACAACTGAGCGACTTCACTTTCACTTTTCACTTTCATGCATTGGAGAGGGAAATGGCAACCCAATCCAGTGTTCTTGCCTGGAGAATCCCAGGGGCAGCAGAGCCTGGTGGGCTGCTGTCTATGGGGTCGCACAGAGTCAGACACGACTGAAGCGACTTAGCAGCAGCAGCAGCAGGAGTTATTAATTACATCACTAATCAGTGAGTGTGCTCTTCAGTGTTCCATTTTGGTGTGTTCAGGATGGGGACTTCTTTCTTTTAGGAGGAAGGGAAATTCAGTACTTCCATACTGAGAAATAAAAATGCCTTGAGTTGGCTAGCACACTCTGGCCATTGGAAAGACATAACTTAATAAAATGAGAAATAAGCTTGTCTTACTTCCCTTTCTAGCATCTTCCATTCACTTTATTTTTTATTTTATAAAGTTTATTCAGGCTGAATTATAAAAAACAGCAATCTAATTCATGCCTATATCCTATCTACCTTATTACTGTAGAATTTCCATCTTTATCAAGAAATCACTCAGAAATACATTTACTTTGTTGGGGCTGATATTTTCAAAGTAGAAAGCATGTTGTTTTGTCATTGCCTTTATGTTTCTCATATCCCTAACAGGGCCAGCAGAAGCACAGCATTGATTCACAAGGTCATTGATGGCCAGGCCGCTGGGAGTGATTGCTTTTATTTGATCTTAGAAATTCAAATGGCTATTCATTGAAAGCCTCAAACATATTAGTAACTCCTGATGCAAGTAAACTTATGAATGTTCTGAAGTAAAAATGAGCTTAAGAGAAAAAGGAGAATGGGATGACATAATAGCAGCTACATTTTAATAAAAGAATGAAAATTGCCAAATTAACAAATGAGTAGGTTGGATTGCTTTTATTCCTAGTCTGATAAGTTATGTAAGATTTAGGATTACCACTCTTCCTCCAATCAACCAAAAATAGAATCCCATGAGAAAAACAAAGTGCTTTGAAAAATAATATGTACTACATAAAATGTAATGCGGCATGATGACAGGTATTATTTGTTCTGATTTTGAAAGTCTTTGTATTATGTCTTACACATATAGTTAGTCTATAAATATTTTTGGTGATGAATTCTCCTTTTTATCAAATATTTATCTTTTCTTTTATGTCAAGTTAGGCACTTTCTCATTTTTTTTTCTTTCTGTATTGTTTCTACCCTTGGAATTAAAATTTATTTTCTGCAGATAAAAGGTGAATGGCTTTTGTTTGGCATCATCCTGTTAACTGAGAGAATAGGAAAATATGATTATGGTTCCTTTCCAATGTCATAAATTGTAGTTATTGAGATACTTAGTTTAAAAATCAGAATAAGTGTTTTCTTTTGAATGGTAAAACTCTTCATGTACTTCTTGCGTGTTTGAAACAAACGTCAATGGCAACTAGCAGAAATAAATCACTTGCTAGTGTAGGTGCAAGTGATAAGGGAGAACTGATTGCTCATTAAAAAAAAAATTCTTCACTGATACCTCCTATAGTACATGCTTAATTATCACATATTAAAATGAAAAGTGATATGATAATTCTAAAGTGAAGTATAATCTGTATAAAATATAGATGTCATATGTTTAAGAACTCACAGATCAAACCAAATAAAGACAGTGTAAGAATTTAGATACTCTCACATTTAGAAATGTAGGGAGAACTAATATAGAGAATTTAAGCATCTTTTCAGTTACTTCTTGGAGACTACTCCAGAGTCTTTCCTTAAATATTGTAAATATTAAGAATAAAGTGACATAGCTATATTAATCTACATGGAAGAAGAAAAGATAAGCAAAAACACAAATTGGAAGCAAATATTTCACAGATAAGCTTCGGTCTAATAGATGGGTGACTTTCCAAATTAAGCCTAGGAATCTGTTGCAAGTTAATTTATTAAATCTTCCATTTATTTTGTTTCTTTTATAAAAGCAGCTGTTTATGATACTCTGTATGAAATGGGCATTCGGAAAGAAGTGTTAAAAGTTTTTTGCATAGATTTTCTTTGCATTTCTTTGATCTTACATTTTTCTTGTCCTTGAAATGGAGGTTCTTTCTTTTTACATTATCTGTGATGATAAGTATAATCTTTCCTTCTATATAGTAATCTTTTGAGAAACCAATTATACAATATCATCAAGTATGAAAAGATTATAGTACTTACCATAGCAAAGAATTTCAGGGTTTAGATATGAACTATTATCAGTTGTAATTGAATTTTGTAAATGTGAAACTTGATGTTTCCTATTTTCCTCAGTGGTAATAAGTGGGTTGGGTAAAAAGTGCTTATTGCCAGAGGGAACTGTTCTGTGCATTGAACGATTTTTTTTAGCAGCTTTCATGGTCTCTGCTCACTAGATATCCATAGAAGTCTCTATTTGCACCCTCCCCTCCCAGCCATGAATGTCTGTAGACATTACTGAAATACAGGGAGCAAAACTTAGCCCATTTGAGAACTATAGCTGTAGATTTGCTTTTGCATTCTAGCACTTCATACAGATAGACTTACGTAAGATACTTTATTTGTGCTTGATTTCTTTAAGCATAATGAGTTCAAGATTCATCTAGTTTGTTACATGTACCATTTGTGTGTACCATTTTACTCAGGAGGATTCCAGTATAGATTAACTACAGTTTGATTTAATATCACTTTTTGTTTATATTTTCTTAAAATTCTTAAAAACAACTGCATTAAAATTTTTACCTGGTAATTGTATCACCAAGGTCCTTTCTGTGTCTTTATATTTATTGATTCAACTACAGGTTAGTAATTTTTAATCGAAGATTCAGCATTATTAATTTTACATAGTTAAGCGCTAGATTTTGTTTTCTTTAAAGATTAATGGACATTTTGGGCCATGCAGTCAAGTTATTTGTGAAATCAGTTTGATCATTCAAGGCTTTCATTTTTTCTGTTAGGGTGAGTGTAAAGTTGTCTTTGTGTGTGTGTGCTTAGTTGCTCAGTCATATCTGACTATGTGTGACCCCATGGACTGTAGTCCACCAGGCTTCTCTGCTCATGGAATTCTCCAGGCAAGAATACTGGAGTGGGTTGCCATTTCCTACTCTGGGGGATATTGCCAACCCAAGGATCAAACCCACGTCTCCTGCATTGGCAAACAGATTCTTTACCAGTGCACCACCTGGGCAGCCCTGTGTCTTTACTTTAAAGCTAATTTAACTCTTTTACAAAGGTTTGACTCTTTTGGTCTGTAGAACTCTGTAGTTGAGGAGGACTCTTCATAATCTTTCTGTAACTTGGACATCTCCTCACCGTATACTCTGAGAATTGTTCGTGTTCTCTGCCCAGTCTTGTGGAGCTTCACTTCATCTGCACAGCCAATTCTTTGCAACTACCTTGACAAAAACTTAAACAGATTTCTGGAGTTCTTTCTTTGTTCTTCCTCTTCCACAAATTTTAGTCTCCTCAGTCTCTCTGCAGTTTGACTTCTGTCTCTTTAACTCAATGCCCCACTTCCTGCATATGATGTTGAAAGTAATTCTAGAAAAAACCAGGGCCCAGTTGTAAAGGTACCTTGTTAGTTTCCCTTTTCTCAGACATAATAGTCCTTTACTGCCTATTGTTGACCAGTGTCTGAAAACAGTGTTTTGATGTATTTTAACCATTTCTTGAGTTATTTATGGCAGGAAGGCAAGTATATTTCCAGTTTCTCCATCATGACCAGAAGCAAAACTATGGTTTTTAAATTTTTTATGTGACTATAAACAAAGAAATTTTGGTAAACATTAAATTTTATGTATCGGTCAGGTTTGTTCTACTCCCAAAATCACTGATTTAGAATTGTTGTGTTCCTATGATACCATTCCTGTAATTCCATTTCTCCTTGCCTCATTCTCCATGCCCCAGGGCTTTTGCTAGAGTAAAGTTACTGGCCTCTCTCTGGACTTCCTCACTAATTAAGCACTAAGTTAGGAAGGAAAAATGTTTGATAGGTGAATTTTGGAGAAGGAATGAAAAATCTTGGATTAGACTACTTAAAGGCTGTATTTCCAAGTTAGCCTATCTTTTTATTAATTTTTATTTAAACCAGTTTTTTTTTTTTTTTTCAGTTAGTGTTATACTCATAGCTTTCCTAACAAGAGCAATCAGGAGAGACCTTTGGTTGTTTCATCACTGTCTGTGATTGAATATATTTTTTCAGTGCAGGGGAGAGATTTGTTAAGTCCATGTGGTAGGAGATCCAAGTTAAGGTGCTTAATTTAGCTGTTATGGTACTAGCACTGATACTTTGAACTCCATTTATCTCCTGCTGTCTGCTTTTCATTTGGTTCCAGATTTGGAGGGGGGAAATAAAGGAATTGTTTTCTTCAAGCTTGTTAACATTACAGATACAAATTTTCAGTAAACATATCAAATCACTAAATATTATTAGCTGTGATATATGCACATTGAAGAGCTCACATTCCCACTGAGAGCTGGGGGAAACCATAACCAGAAGTTATGAGGATACAAAGTTATCTCTCTAGGAGTCTTCTAGGCACTCTATCTCCAGCTCAGCATTCGTTAATTGCCTCAAATCAAATTTCCAGGTACTAAATTGGGACTTTGAGCCTTTCTCCCAGTTGGTAGATGCAGATGCGTAACACATTTACTGCTTCGGGACTGTTTACAGTCTAGTGGCTGTGCTCTATTCCTTGGATGGAGATGTGAGAGCAAAATAGAATAGCAAATGTGAAAGGAAAGTGACAGGAGAGCAAGAAGAGGGTGTGAGCAGGAGGGAAGAAGAAAAGATAACAGGATTTTTAAATAGCAAGTAATTTACAAAAGAGCTTTATGGACATTTTTGCCGTGAGGGATGGTGGTGGTTATAAAAGACAGGATCACACATGGATAGAAAGAGTTGACACAGAAAGAAACAAAGATGAAAAACAAACTGCTTTTGTCTTTTCAGTCATGTACCACTAGTGATTTTTTATACAAGTATAACTGACTCTTACGTGTTATATTAGTTTCAGGTGTACAACATAGTGCTTCAATATTTTCATAGATAACCCAAGTAAGACGGTAGGTGTTGTGAGAGGGCATAAGAGGGCAGACACACTGAAACCATCATCACAGAAAACTATCCAGTCTGATCACACAGACCAGAGCCTTGTCTAACTCAATGTTAGCCATGCCATGTGGGGCCACCTAAGACGGGAGGATCATGGTGGAGAGGTCTGACAGAATGTGGTCCACTGGAGAAGGGAATGGCAAACCACTTCAGTATTCTTGCCTTGAAAACCCCATGAACAGTCTGAAAAGGCAAAATGATAGGATACTGAAAGAGGAACTCCCCAGGTCGGTAGGTGCCCAATATGCTACTGGAGATCAGTGGAGAAATAACTCCAGAAAGAATGAAGGAACGGAGCCAAAGCAAAATCATGTGGATGTGACTGGTGATAGAAGCAAAGTCCAATGCTGTAAAGAGCAATGTTGCATAGGAACCTGGAATGTCAGGTCCATGAATCAAGGCAAATTGGAAGTGGTCAAACAGGAGATGGCAAGAGTGAACATCGACATTCTAAGAATCAGCAAACTAAGATGGACTGGAATGGGTGAATTTAACTCAGATGACCATTATATCTACTACTGTGGGCAGGAATCCCTTAGAAGAAATGGAGTAGCCATCATGGTCAACAAAAGAGTCCGAAATGCAGTACTTGGATGCAATCTCAAAAACAACAGAATGATTTCTGTTTGTTTCCAAGGCAAACCATTCAATATCACAGTAATCCAAGTCTATGCCCCAACCAGTAACGCTGAAGAAGCTGAAGTTGAACGGTTCTATGAAGACCTACAAGACCTTTTAGAACTAACACCCAAAAAAGATGTCCTTTTCATTATAGGGGACTGGAATGCAAAAGTAGGAAGTCAAGAAACACCTGGAGTAACAGGCAAATTTGGCCTTGGAATACAGAATGAAGCAGGGCAAACGCTAATAGAGTTTTGTCAAGAGAATGCACTAGTCATAGCAAACACCCTCTTCCAACAACACAAGAGAAGACGCTACACATGGACATCACCAGATGGTGAACACTGAAATCAGATTGATTATATTCTTTGCAGCCAACGATGGAGAAGCTCTATACAGTCAGCAAAAACAAGACCGGGAGCTGACTGTGGCTCAGATCATGAACTCCTTATTGCCAAATTCAGACTTAAATTGAAGAAAGTAGGGAAAACCACTAGACCATTCAGGTATGACCTAAATCAAATCCCTTATGATTATACAGTGGAGGTGAGAAATAGATTTAAGGGCCTAGATCTGAGAGTGCCTAATGAACTATGGATGGAAGTTCATGACATTGTACAGGAGACAGGAATCAAGACCATCCCCAAGAAAAAGAAATGCAAAAAAGTAAAATGGCTGTCTGAGGAGACCTTACAAATAGCTGTGAAAAGAAGAAAAGCGAAAAGCAAAGGAGAAAAAGAAAGATATAAGCATCTGAATGCAGAGTTCCAAGAATAGCAAGAAGAGATAAGAAAGCCTTCCTCAGCAATCAATGCAAAGAAATAGAGGAAAACAACAGAACAGGAAAGACTAGAGATCTCTCCAAGAAAATTAGAGATACCAAGGGAACATTTCATGCAAAGATGGGCTTGATAAAGGACAGAAATGGTATGGACCTAACAGAAGCAGATGATATTAGGAAGACGTGGCAAGAATACACAGAAGAACTGTACAAAAAAGATGTTCACGACCCAGCTAATCACATTGGTGTGACCACTCACCTAGAGCCAGACATCCTGGAATGTGAAGTCAAATGGGTCTTAGAAAGCATCACTACCAACAAAGCTAGTGGAGGTGATGGAATTCCACTTGAGCTATTTCAAATCCTGAAAGATGATACTGTGAAAGTGTTGCACTCAATATGCCAGCAAATTTGGAAAACTCAGCAGTGGCCACAGGACTGGAAAAGGTCAGTTTTCATTCCAATCCCAAAGAAAGGCAATGCCAAAGAATGCTCAAACTACCGCACAATTGCACTCATCTCACATGCTAGTAAAGTAATGCTTAAAATTCTCCAAGCCAGCTTCAGCAATACGTGACCCATGAACTTCCTGATGTTCAAGCTGGTTTTAGAAAAGGCAGAGGAACCAGAGATCAATTTACCAACATCCGCTGCATTATCAAAAAAGCAAGAGAGTTCCAGGAAAACATCTATTTCTGCTTTATTGACTATGCCAAAGCCTTTGACTGTGGATCATAATAAAGTGTGGAAAATTCTGAAAGAGATGAGAATACCAGACCATGTGACCTGCCTCTTGAGAAACCTATATGCAGGTCAGGAAGCAACAGTTAGAACTGGACATGGAACAACAGACTGGTTCCAAATAGGAAAAGGAGTACGTCAAGGCTGTATATTGTCACCCTGGTTATTTAACTTATATGCAGAGTACATCATGAGAAACGCTGGGTTGGAAGAAGCACAAGCTGGAATCAAAATTGCCGGGAGAAATATCAAGAACCTCAGATATGCAGATGACACCACCGTTATGGCAGAAAGTGAAGAGGAGCTAAAAAGCCTTTTGATGAAAGTGAAAGAGGAGAGTGAAAAAGTTCGCGTAAAGCTCAACATTTTGAAAACTAAGGTCATGGCATCTGGTCCCATCACTTCATGGAAATAGATGGGGAAACAGTGGAAACAGTGTTAGACTTTGCTCCAAAATCACTGCAGATGGTGATTGCAGCCATGAAATTAAAAGACACTTACTCCTTGGAAGGAAAGTCATGACCAACCTCGGTAGCATGTTAAAAAGCAGAGACATTACTTTGCCAACAAAGGTCCGTCTAGTCAAGGCTGTGGTTTTTCCAGTGGTCATGTATGGATGTGAGAGTTGGACTGTGAAGACAGCTGAGTGCTGAAGAATTGATGCCTTTGAACTGTGGTGCTGGAGAAGACTCTTGAGAGTCCCTTGGACTGCAAGGAGATCCAACCAGTCCATTCTAAAGGAGATCAGTATTGGGTGTTCATTGGAAGGAGTGATGCTAAAGCTGAAACTCCAATACTTTGGCCACCTCATGTAAAGAGTTGACTCATTGGAAAAGACTCTGATGCTGGGAGGGATTGGGGGCAGGAGGAGAAGGGGACGACAGAGGATGAGATGGCTGGATAACGTCACTGACTCGATGGACATGAGTTTGAGTGAACTCCGGGAGTTGGTGATGGACAGGAAGGCCTGGCGTCCTGCAATTCATGGGTTCACAAAGAGTTGGACAGGATTGAGTGACTGAACTAACTGAACTGAACTGATACTCCATATAGGACTTCCCTGGTGGCTCAGACGGTAAAGCGTCTGTCTACAGTGCGTGAGACCCAGGTTCGATCCCTGGGTTGGGAAGATCCCCTGGAGACATATAAAGTTTTTTTTATAAGATCAAGACTGCATTCTCTGTGCTATAATTATATCCTTGTATCTTACTTTATACTTATGGAGTGGGGCTAGACAGATAAAGGGGATTAAGAGGTACAAATAATTAGTGAATCTTAGTAGATTCTGGATAGTTTGTTCTTGGGGAATAAATAATGTAGATATTCTAAATGGAAACTATAAAAATTCCATTTAATGCTGTTCAGTTGTCTTTTACCTAACATATCAAGATGCATTTAACATTAATACTCTGCTGTTAATAATATAATTTCCAACAAAATTATCAGCTATGATATTTCTTATTTAAAGGTTTTGAGTTTTTATTAAAAATAATAATTTTCTCCTTTGACTAAATCAGTTTCATTTTTCTCTAGATATTGCCTCTGATTGAGGCCACTTATGGAATATTATAGGATTATTTTGTTCTTGATATTTAAGGAGAATACATTAGACTACCACTAAGTATCAGAATTATACATTTTTCCAACAGAACAGTTCTTTCTGGTTTATATGTATATTTATGAGTGTGCATATATTTGATACATTTGTATACTCATGTGCATGCATGCTAAATCACTTCAGTCATGTCCAACTCTTTGCAACCTCATGTGCTATAGCCCACCAAGCTCCTCTGTCCATGGGATTCTCCAGGCAAGAACACTGGAGTGGGTTGCCACTTCCTTCTCCAGGAGGTCTTCTCAACTGATGGACTGAACCCGCATCTCTTATGTCTCCTGCATTTGCAGGTGGATTCTTTACCACCAGTGCCACCTGGGAAGCCCCTTGTATATTCATAATGTTTGTACAAAAGAATATTTCTGTAGTTTTGATATGAGAAGGCTTTTCTGGTGACCTAAGTGTCAAATGTGAAAATACTTACATGAATTATGATTTGTACAATCAATCATATAATTTTGTATATGATAACCATGAGGATTGAGTGAGGATATGTAGCTGCTTTTTTAGGGCTAAATAAAACCAGCTTAGATCATTGAAATGATATGTATTAATATATATTGATTATACTCAGTTATACTCCTGTCTGTTATGCACAAATACACACACATGTAAGTTTCATGAGGGCCAGTGACCTTGTCTGTCTAGATTGTTATAGCCACATAGGAATTCCATACTTGTTTATTGAATGTATTTTTACAAAAATTAGATGGAAAAATAAAATAGCTTAATATGGTAAAAAGTTTAATTTTTTAAAAATTCTTAAGAATAAGGACTGACTTTCTTTATTATAATTGTATTCATTTCAAAGGACCAGGAGTTGGTTGATATCCTCTTTAATATTGACTACTGATATTTTCTTGGTGGAATTCATTAGCCCCTTGCTGCTGCTGCTGCTGCTAAGTCACTTCAGTCGTGTCCGACTCTGTGCGACCCCAGAGATGGCAGCCCACCAGGCTCTGCCATCCCTGGGATTCTCCAGGCAAGAACATTGGAGTGGGTTGCCATTTCCTTCTCCAATGCATGAAAGTGAAAAGTCAAAGTGAAGTTGCTCAGTCGTGTCCAATTCTAGCGATCCCATGGACTGCAGCCTACCAGGCTCCTCCATCCATGGGATTTTCCATTAGCCCCTTAGGTGGCTATATTTTGTAGTGTTCCAAACCATGTCTTTGGGCAGAAGCAATCAGGCCTTTGACTTTATATGTGGAAAATGTTCTTGTTCCTCTTTCCTCAAAATCTCCTTCAAGGAAAGTGGTAAAGTGTATGAGTTCATGTGACTGTCTATCCCCCCACCCTCTGCTCTTCTACAAAGAAATTTTTTTTTCCCTCCCCTTTGAATTTTTACATATATGTGTGAGTAAATAGTATATATGCTTATATGTATACATACTTGTATATCCTTTTTAAATGACACCTAAATCTTCAGTATATTTATAGAAGTTTTCTAATGCAAAATCTGATGGGAATACAATTAAAATGGAAGATGGAAAAAAATCTCATGAGAATAAAAGGAAAAGATAAAATTAATATTGCCATATTCATAAAATTACTAAGAAAGAAGAAAAGTTATATTTTAGCAATAGGTGCTCTTTTACTGAGACTTACCAGGTAACTCAGTGGTAAAAGAATCCACCTGCCAGTGCAAGAGACATAGGAGACATTGGTTCCATCCCTGGGTCAGGAAAATCCCCTGGAGGAGGCAGTGGCAACTTGTTCCAGTATTCTTGCTTGGAGGATCCCATGGACAGAGGAGCCTGGTGGGCTGCAGTCCAAAGGGTTGCAAAGAGTTGGAATGAGCACGTGCATGCATGCTTTTTCAGCATGATTCATTTTCAGCATAGTTTTTTTTTCTTTTACCAAAAAGAGGAAATAAATAACTGATTAGAGATTTTCTACATTTATGCTTTCTTTTTGCTTTAAAGAAATGAATAAAACTGCACTTGAATGTACATGAAGAATTAGTATAATGTTTATATCAGTCTCTGTAGTGAAATCTTTCAAGGTTTGCACTGTGTATTAAATCAAATACTGAGTAATGAATAATATTTGTGTAAGAAAGAGTAATGGTTATAAATCAGTCCATTTTATGAGTTTTTGATGAACATGGTGATAGTAGTTTGATGGTGTAAGATATAATTATAGAAAAATGTCTGTTTCCTTTTGAAACCCATATAAAGTACTTTTTATGGAACTTATAACTGTTTACATTATTAACATTAATACTTGTTTTTCAGTGTATCTAACATGTTTTGTTAAAATAATATAACAAGACATCTTTCTTATTAGACAATGATCTTGGCAAACTTTTATTGTGCTTCAAAATGCCTGATAAACAAACTGCATGGATAGAAAACTGCCGAAGACAATTCTGCAAAATAATGAAGGCCAAACCCGATATAATCAGTGGAGGTGGTGAGTATTTTTTTAATTTTTGTGGGGTTTTTTTGGCTTGAAAAGTTTATTAACAGAAACTGTGGTTTCCTGAAGACTAATACTGGCATATCTAGAATACATAACATTAATTCCAGAAGTCCATTGGCTTCTGGGAAATTTGTGATCCTAGAGAACAGAAATTAAAATTTGAGAAACTGTGCAATTTTTTTTTTAAATACTGTCTCAGAGGTCTTGTTAAGCTAAATCTACCTTGCCTAGATAATAGTTTGCTTGATTTCACCAGCTTTCACCTGACTATACTATACTGTTTTGGAACTTTATTGAATGTTTTGACATATTTTGAAACTCTGCCACATCTATCCAAATAAATTTAGTGACTCATAAGGAAATTTGGTGGATGGTGTGGGGTGGAGGGACATGGGGTGAGGGGATAGCTATGTTTTCTAGACCAGTAAGCAAATTGTTTTATATTCAGATTTTATATGTGTACTTGGTTTTGTAAACTCACCTTGTTTTAATTAACATTATCTTGAATAAAGATACTCCAACAAATAAGTTTTAATGTCAATATAAGCTAGATTTCTTGAAAGCTGTAATTTAAAAATAATTGTCCTATTTATCAATCATGCTTTATGGTTCTTATGTTTGTATTAGATGCTATAAAATTAAAAATGGGAAATAAAAATAAGTTTATATTTTGTTGGAGAAATTATATTTTTAGGGCAAGAAAATCAAACATTATTCTCCAAAATTTTAGTGTAAAATGAGCAGTTCAACTGTTTTAGACCCTCCCAAATACCTTAAAAATGGCTACTAGAAATATATATATATATATATATATATATATATGTTTATCACTGGTTGCATAACAGAAAATACTTAAAATAGGTTTTGCAAATGCCAAAAGGTACAGAACAAAATGAGAAAACAGCAGCTTGGTATATTATTTAAACACAGGAACTAAAGCTACTGTTTTCTCATTTTGTTCTGTACCTTTTGGCATTTGTAAAATCTATTTTAAGTATTTTCTGTAATGCAACCAGAGATAAACATATATATATAATAGCCATTTTTAAGGTCTTTGGGAGGGTCTAAAATAGTTGAACTGCTCATTTTACACTAAAATTTTGGAGAATAATTGCACTCATCTCACACACTAGTAAAGTAATGCTCAAAATTCTCCAAGCCAGGCTTCAGCAATACATGGCCCATGAACTTCCAGATGTTCAAGCTGGTTTTAGAAAAGGCAGAGGAACAAGAGATCAAATTGCCAACATCCTCTGGATCATCACAAAAGCAAGAGAGTTCCAGAAAAACATCTGTTTCTGCTTTATTGACTATGCCAAAGCCTTTCACTGTGTGGATCACAATAAGTGTGGAAAATTCTGAAAGAGATGGGAATACCAGACCACCTGACCTGCCTCTTGAGAAACCTGTATGCAGGTCAGGAAGCAACAGTTAGAACTGGACATGGAACAACAGACTGGTTCCAAATAGGAAAAGGAGGACGTCAAGGCTGTATATTGTCACCCCTGCTTATTTAACTTCTATGCAGAGTACATCATGAGAAACGCTGGGTTGGAAGAAGCACAAGCTGGAATCAAGATTGCCAGGAGATGCAGATGACACCATCCTTATGGCAGAAAGTGAGGAAGAAGTAAAGAGCCTCTTGATGAAAGTGAAAGAGGAGAGTGAAAAAGTTGGCTTAAAGTTCAACATTCAGAAAACCAAGGTCATGGCATCCGGTCCCATCACTTCATGGCAAATAGATGGGGAAACAGTGGAAACGGTGACCAACTTTATTTTTGGGGGCTCCAAAATCACTGCAGATGGTGACTGCAGCCATGAAATTAAAAGATGCTTGCTCCTTGGAAGGAAACCTAG
Source organism: Bubalus bubalis (assembly GCF_019923935.1). NCBI lineage: Eukaryota > Metazoa > Chordata > Mammalia > Artiodactyla > Bovidae > Bubalus > Bubalus bubalis. Next base: position 74,198,307 of record NC_059166.1, on the reverse strand, counting down.
ACCAACCTAGACAGCATATTAAAAAGCAGAGATATTACTTTGTCAACAAAGGTCTGTCTAGTCAAGGCTATGGTTTTTCCAGTAGTCATGTATGGATTTGAGAGTTGGACTATAAAGAAAGCTGACTACCAAAGAATTGATGCTTTTGAACTGTGGTGTTGGAGAAGACTCTTGAGAGTCCCTTGGACTGCAAGGAGTTCCAACCAGTGCATCCTAAAGGAGATCAGTCCCAGGTGTTCATTGGAAGGAATGATGCTGAAGCTGAAACTCCAGTACTTTGGCCACCTCATGCGAAGAGTTGACTCATTGGAAAAGACCCTGATGCTGGGAGGGATTGGGGGCAGGAGGAGAAGGGGACGACAGAGGATGAGATGGCTGGATGGCATCACCGACTAGATGGACATGGGTTTGGGTGAACTCCGGGAGTTGGTGATGGACAGGGAGGCCTGGCATGCTGCGCTCCATGGGGTTACAGAGTCAGATATGACTGAACGACTGAACTGAACTGAATGAAAGGTGTAGTTTTCTGAATTCCTTTCTTACAGGGATAGTGATAAGACAAAAGAGAAATCACCTCTTCAGTTCTATTCACGACTCTGAAACAGGATAAAGGGGCAGAACATTATCATTAAAACCATGTTCTGTTTGGAATCTTGGGGCACTTCCCACAAGTCTTGGTCTTAGTTATACATTAGTCTGATACTGTGTCCATCATTAGATTTTGAGCTACTTTTAAAAATAGATCTTAACCTCTCTGCCCAACAAGGTCTAGTTGGTTACACAAAATTCAGTTACTCTTCATAGCAACTTTATAAGATAGTCTGGAAATTTTAGGTAATGAGCTCAGTCCACATCTTAGATCCAAGAAGTTAACCCAACAATCTGACACTGAAACCATGCTCAGTATCAGTGTACAGTAGTCAACTGCACTTTCTCTTTAACACCTAATGTTTTGCACATGGGAGGTAAACATTTATTAAATAAACTCAGGTGAGCGTAATACTGATGAGATAGAAGATGAAAAATGTTTTTAATATCTCCAATCTCCTAGCATAGTTTTCTTTTTATAAGCTAAAACTTGAACTAGTTTGGAGGGTAAGCTCAAGGGAGAAACACTAAACAAATACATGCTTTTGTAAGGCAAGCATGCTTATTTATTTGTCTGTATTCATGCCCGTGTACAGACTGACTCTATAATGTGATTCAATTTGGGTTTTAAATATAAGCAATCTACAGTTATCAAGAACCAAAGATTTTTGAATTATCATTACTTATGCTGCAGTTTCTCCCCAAAATCTCTCTATAAAACCCTGCAGTACTCAATGAATACCATGTACCTCCATTAATATTTTTCATAATTATGATAATGAGTGAATGAATGTCTTAAATTCTCTATAAATTATATACTCTGAATCCAAAAGGAGATAGACAAAAGAAATTCAGTTACAAGAACTTAATGAGAACCTACTTGTTGACTCTCTGTCCTGGTCCCTGCTATGGGCAGCTACTCTCCTTTTATTGGTAAAAATAAGGAAGGAGAGAGCAAACTATCAATAGTCTTTCCAAATTGATTTAAACCCAGGCCATCTAGACAGCTATCAGAAGAGAGAGATTCCAGCTTTCTCCAGCTTGGGCTCCTGCTGTTTCCAGAGTTTTCTTTCCAGGTTTTCAGCTTATAAGAATAAACGAGACCATGTAGATGTGCAATCGCATGATATTCCTGCACTTGTAATGAGTCATTGGGAGAAGTAATACATTATAAGACCTAAGACCCATAGGCTGAAGTTAATTTTTTAAAACGTTAAGTCACATTTTTTCTTTTTCATAACCTTATTTTTGTTCTGTGTGTACCTTCTACCCCACCCCCAGCTATATCAGAGACTTTTTTCCTAACGTAGAACTAATTACAACATGTTCCCTGAACTTCTTTAAATTTCATTCATTTTCATGTGTTTATTTCATTCAACTTCAGGAGAGAACATAGGTAGACACTGTATTCCATTAGGCTGATTTTCATATGTATTCATGGACTGACTCTTTTTCTTTCTTAAAATATAAATCATTCCACAGTTCTTTTTTTTTTCTTCTTCTTGTCAGGAAGGTTCCTGTAGGTCTGATTGACTTCTAGGTTCTGCTGAGTTTACTACACTAGCTGCTTGTTGTCTATTCACTCTAAACATTAGATTCCATCATCAATTGCTTGTTTAATTTTTTTCTACTCTTATATCTTCCTAGAGTAATTTCCCTATAAAAATAAGTTTCTGTTTTTCACCTTATCTTCTAATTCTTATTTCCCACTAGTCTTTTGAGACCTAATAATTATACAATTAAGTATGTTCCAGGTATATTCTTCCTGTTTTTGTTCTCCAGTGTTGATAATATGGATTCCCAGGTGGCGCTAGTGGTAAAGAACCTGCCTGCCATTGTAAGAAACATAAGAGTCATGAGTTCCATCCCTAGGTTGGGGAGATTGCCTGGAGAAGAGCATGGCAACCCACTCCAGTATTCTTGCCCAGAGAATCCCAGGACAGAGGAGCCTGGCCAGCTGCAGTCCATTGGGTTGTAAAGAGTCAAAGATGACTGAAGCATGCACACGCATACAGTGTAGAATTCATTTAGTCTGAGTTGGCCACTAAATAACATATATAACATGTCTTATGGACAATATTGGAAACTGATATGCTTTGTAACTGTAATATATTTTTTCTAACTCTATACTTCAAATGCCTAAATTATTACTACTTGGACTTTTAAGAGTTTTTGTTTAAGATGCCCTCTTTGTCCTTTAAATTTTGTTTTATTTGTTTCTGTTTTTCTCTGAAAGAATCCTGGTATAACAGCAATGAGGTCCTCTGGACTCATGTTTCTGGCTCCTAAATATAGTTCAAGGAATTCTGGTTCCTTTTAGTGGGGAGAATAGCACTGGGGGCAGAATTTGAGAAAAAATGTGCCTTAGATTAACACTAACATGTCAATGTTAACTTGTTAACCTGGAATGCCTTAACATTCCAGGTTCCTATGCAATATTGCTCTTTAGAGCATCAGACTTTACTTCTATCACCAGTCACATCCACAGCTGGGTGGTGGTGTTGCTCTGACTCTGTCTCTTCATTCTTTCTGGAGTTAGTTCTCCACTGATCTCCAGTAGCATATTGGGCATCTACCGACCTGGGGACACTTTCAGTGTCCTATCTTTTTGCCTTTTCATGCTGTTCATGGGGTACTCAAGGCAAGAATACTGAAGTGGTTTGCCATTCCCTTCTCCAATGGGGTATGTTTTGTCAAAATGCTCCACCATGACCTGCCCATCTTGGGTGGCCCTATATGGTATGTCTCATAGTTTCATTGAGTTAGACAGGGCCGTGGTCCATATCATTAGACTGGTTAGTTTTCTGTGCTTGTGGTTTTCAGTTTGTTAGCCCTCAGATAGAGAAGGATAAGAGGCTTATGGAAGCTTCCTGATGGGAGAGACTGACTGAGAGGGAAGCTGAGAAATTGGTATGCAGGTCAGAAAGCAACAGTTAGAACTGGACATGGAACAATAGACTGGTTCCAAATCAGGAAAGGAATACGTCAAGGCTGTATATTGTCACTCTGCTTGTTTAACTTACATGCAGAGTACATCATAAGAAACGCTGGGCTGGAGGAAGTACAAGCTGGAATCAAGATTGCCAGGATTTTATCAATAACCTCAGATATGCAGATGACACCATCCTTATGGCAGAAAGTGAAGAACAACAAAAGAGCCTCTTGATGAAAGTGAAAGAGGAGAGTGAAAAATCTGGCTTAAAACTCAACATTCAGAAAACTAAGGTCATGGCATCTGGTCGCATCACTTCATGGCAAATAGATGGGGAAACAATGGAAACAGTGACCAACTTTATTTCTGGGGGTTCCAGAACACTGCAGATGGTGACTGCAGCCATGAAATTAAAAGACGCTTGCTCCTTGGAAGAAAAGCTATGACCAACCTACACAGTATATTAAAAAGTAGAGACATTACTTTGCCAACAAAGATCCATCTAGGCAAAGCTATGGTTTTTCCAGTAGTCATGTATGGATGTGAGAGTTGGACTATAAAGAAAGCTGAGTGCTGAAGAATTGACCCTTTCGAACCATGGTGTTGGAGAAGACTCTTGAGAGTCCCTTGGACTGTAAGGAGATCCAACCGGTCCATCTTAAAGGAAATCATCCCTGAATATTCATTGGAAGGACTGATGCTGAAGCTGAAACTCCAATACTTTGGCCTCCTGATGCAAAGAACTGACTCATTGGGAAAGACCCTGATGCTGGGAAAGATTGAAGGCGGGAGGAGAAAGGGACGAAAGAGAAGAGGATGAGATGGTTGGATGGCATCACCAACTCAATGGACATGAATTTGAGTAAACTGTGGGAATTGGTGATAGACAGGGAGGCCTGGCATGCCGCAGTCCATGGGGTTGCAAAGAGTCGGACATGACTGAGCGACTGAACTCAACTGAACTGTACCTTAGATCTGCCACATAATCACTTAGGATAATAAGGTGACATGAATCAAGAGTCCTCTTAAAAAAGGGGAAGGGTGTATTTTTGTTGTTTCAAATTTACTTCTGGCTACATTGGCCTTACAAATAGCTGCAAAAAGTAGAGAAGAGAAAAGCAAAGGAGAAAAGGAAAGATATAAGCATCTGAATGCAGAGTTCCAAAGAATAGCACGGAGAGATAAGAAAGCCTTCCTCAGCGATCAATGCAAAGACATAGAGGAAAACAACAGAACAGGAAAGACTAGAGATCACTTCAAGAAAATTAGAGATACCAAGGGAACATTTCATGCAAAGATGGGCTCGATAAAGGACAGAAATGGTATGGACCTAACAGAATCAGAAGATATTAAGAAGAGGTGGCAAGAATACACAGAAGAACTGTACAAAGATCTTGTACAAGAAAGATAATCACGATGGTGTGATCACTGACCTAGAGACAGACATCCTTGAATGTGAAGTCAAGAGGGCCTTAGAAAGCATCACTACAAACAAAGCTAGTGGAGGTGATGGAATTCCACTTGAGCTATTTCAAATTCCTGAAAGATGATGCTGTGAAAGTGCTGCACTCAGTATGCCAGCAAATTTGGAAAACTCAGCAGTGGCCACAGGACTGGAAAAGGTCAGTTTACATTCCAATCCCAAAGAAAAGCAATGCCAAAGAATGCTCAAACTACACAAAATTGCACTCATCTCACACGCTAGTACAGAGAAGGCAATGGCAACCCACTCCAGTACTCTTGCCTGGAAAATCCCATGGATGGCGGAGCCTGTTAGGCTGCAGTCCATGGGGTCATGAAGAGTCCGACACCTAGTGAGCAACCTCACTTTCATTTTTCACTTTCATGCATTGGAGAAGGAAATGGCAACCCACTCCAATGTTCTTGCCTGGAGAATCCCAGGGATGGGGGAGCCTGGTGGGCTGCTGTCAGTGGTGTCATCACTTAGCAGCAGCACATGCTAGTAAAGTAATGCTCAAAATTCTCCAAGCCAGGCTTCAGCAATATGTGAACCATGAACTTCCAGATGTTCAAGCTAGTTTTAGAAAAGGCAGAGGAACCAGAGATCAAATTGCCAACATCTGCTGGATCATCGAAAAAGCAAGAGAGTTCCAGAAAAACACCTATTTTTGCTTTATTTACTATGCCAAAGCCTTTGACTGTGTGGATCACAATAAACTATGGAAAATTCTGAAAGAGATGGGAATACCAGACCACATGATTGCCTTTTGAGAAACCTGTATGCAGGTCAGGAAGCAACAGTTAGAACTGGACATGGAACAAAAGACTGGTTCCAAATAGGAAAAGGAGTTCGTCAAGGCTGTATATTGTCACCCTGCTTATTTAACTTCTATGCATAATACATCATGAGAAACACTGGGCTAGAAGAAGCACAAGCTGGAATCAAGATTGCCGGGAGAAATATCAATCACCTCAGATATGCAGATGACAGCACCCTGATGGCAGAAAGTGAAGAGGACCTAAAAAGCCTCTTGATGAAAGTGAAAGAGTAGAGTCAAAAAGTTGACTTAAAGCTCAACGTTCAGAAAACTAAGATCATGGCATCTGGTCCCATCAGTTCATGGAAAATAGATGGGGAAACAGTGGAACTAGTGTCAGACTTTATTTTTTGGGGCTCCAAAATCACCGCAGATGGTGACTGCAGCCATGAAATTAAAAGACGCTTACTCCTTGGAAGGAAAGTTATGACCAACCTAGATGGCATATTCAAAAGCAGAGACATTACTTTGTCAACAAAGGTCCGTCTAGTCAAGGCTATGGTTTTTCCAGTAGTCATGTATGGATGTGAGAGTTGGACTCTGAAAAAAGCTGAGCACCAAAGAATTGATGCTTTTGAACTGTGGTGTTGGAGAAGACTCTTGAGAGTCCCTTGGACTGCAAGAAGATCCAACCAGTCCATTCTAAAGTAGATCAGCCCTGGGTGTTCATTGGAAGGACTGATGCTGAAGCTGAAACTCCAATACTTTGGCCACCTCATGCGAAGAGTTGACTCATTGGAAAAGACTCTGATACTTGGAGGGATTGGGGGTGGGAGGAGAAGGGGACTACAGAGAATGAGATGGCTGGATGGCATCACCAACTCGATGGACATGAGTCTGAGTGAACTCCAGGAGTTGGTGATGGACAGGGAGGCCTGGCGTGCTGCAGTTCATGGTGTCACAAAGAGTTGGACATGACTGAGCAACTGATCTGAACTGAAGTGAAATACTTTTTAAAAAATTTTCCTCTAAGCATTTAATCTAGTATTCTCATTTTGTCCTGCCACTTAGATTTTATCTGTATGAGATGCCATGGAAGTGTTAAAATATGTTCTTCTTCTTGCATTTTTTCTGCCTGTAGTCATAGCCTGTATGTAGTGCAGTAATTGAAGGGAACAACCTAGTTCTTCTTGACTTATCTCTTTCTTTCATCTTCTGACTTTCATGTATTTGTTTACCATGTCTTATAGAGTTTATTCTTAAATTTTTAAAATCTGTTCTTTCTCATCCATTTCTTCTGTTATTACTTTGATTCTAGTATTAACCTTTTGGCAACTAAATTATTGTGTGAAATATATGATCATTCTAGAAAGATTAGAAATTATAAACAAAATGAAGAGACTGAAATTTGCCTTATAATCTTTGCAGAATAAGATTATCACTAAATTATTCTTAGCCCCAAAGAGTTAATACCTAGCATGCTATTTTCTTTTGTCAGTTCACTCAATACCATATTGTATAGAATTTTCCTTGTCAATAAATGTACTTACACAAAGTAATTTTAAAGTCTGCTCATTTATCTCTGGATCTGATTCCTATAACACTTTCTTTTATCCCAGCCAGTTATGATTTCAAATATACATTAAGGAGACACAAATCTTTAATAATTTAGGTTATCTGATAATATCAAAGTGCTAGTAAATCAGCTTAAAAAAATGAGAAACATACAGGTTAAGTACAGACTGCTCTAAGCAGAAAGAGAGAGATTAAGGCACCAAAGAAAACATAAGAAGTTATATGAGACCTGAAAGGAGGATCACTAATGGCCCCTAAAGGGACAAAAGCATCAATTCTGTTTTTTTTTCCTCTCACTTTTACGCTGTGAGTACCATCATATATCGTTATTGGGCTAGCCTTAGTGGTATGCTTCTAGTGGTATCTACCCATCATGTGAATCTGTTACCAAAGCTCCTTTTTTTCTTAGACCCTCTTCTTGGCATAATTAATCAAAGGGAAGAGGAATTGAGTACAATTTCTAATCTACCACCTTCTGAATCCTGAACTTCAGCTGTACTGGTATAATCAAAGAATACTCATAATTGCTATGTACCTATGGACTTTAGGGCTTCCCTGGTGGCTCAGATGGTAAAATGTCTGCCTGCAATGCGGGAGACCTGGGTTCAATCCCTGGGTTTGGAAGATCCTCTGGAGAAGGAAATGGCAACCCACTCTAGTACTCATGTCTGGAAAATTCCATGGACGGAGGAGCCTCGTAGGCTACAGTACATGGGGTTGTAAAGAATTAAACACGACTGAGTGACTTCACTTACTTACTTACTTACATGGACTTCAAATTGACCTGTCTTATTTCTACTTATGGCTATAAACCAGCTGTACTTGATACATTAGATAATTCTCTAAGATTCAGTATTAATGGTGAATAATATAAGAATAAAGAATGATTTGAAATAAGCTGAGGATTTTTAAAAAATTGTGTGTGGTCATCTAATTTATATGGCAGAACTTATATCTAGTCTGTAAGGGGTCTAAATATTCATAATGAAAAAGACAAGAGATGATATCTACTGTTGAGAGATGGAGTAGATGATCTTTCCCTTTTCTCTCCTACTATGTACATCTGAGATTTGTGGACATGATCTTATGTTTTATATGTGACCCTTGATTGAAAAGACAAACTGAGTAGGAACCTTGGGATCCAAGGAACAAAGATGACATTTCTTGGGTTTTGTTTTTGCCTCATATATCCTAGGCTGAGTGATGAAGAATATCAATGGATGCAAGGGAAAAAATGAGGGCTGGGCAATAAGAGCCTGCTCCCTCTAACCAAAGGACCAGGATAATGGCAGTCTACCAAGACAAAACTTGTAGAAAGTGAGCACTTTAATCCAGCCAAACACCACTGTAGAAGTCTTGCAAACAAGCTTGGGCTGCAGCCTGGACTTCTGTTCTCACCTGACAGTGATGAGACACCCTGCCTCTCGCTGATAGGGTGGTGTCAGGGAGACCTAAGTAGACAGTCAGGACTTTCACCATCATCCAGTGGTAAGGAGGCCACAAACTCTACTTTCCCTCCATTCATGTGTCTGTTCCACACATGAAAGGTGTGGTATATTCTGAATAAGCAAATGTTCAAGGAACAAACATCTGGTGCTTGTATGCAGGATAACGATCAGGAAAAAACTGAGCACATAGTGTGAGTTCCTTGTGATCTGAGGATGTGCCAGCAGTGATAAAAGATAAAAGAATTAAAGAGTGAATCCTGGAGAAACCATGCATATTTACAAACACTGACTTTTTTGGAACCGGCTGCTGTTGTGATGGCAATGCCAAGGGAAAAAACACTTATCCCTGAACAATCTGCCTTTGGTTTTTCCTCAGCAGTAAAACCCAGGTCCTATTTTATCATATAAATATCATAAACTTTGGTTTTATAGTCTACTGATGTCATAGTCCAACCCTAGGGACTGAGTATAATTAAAAGGAGACGGTTTCTAATTTAAAATCCTTTATAGAGATTCTAAGTCTTCCATTCAAAATAAAAATCCACCTAAAACAATATTCAACAGTTTACTTTCTAGGTAGCAATATCCTGGAGTTAATTTACTCTTAAAGTTAAGAAATGTTTTATGTGAATTAATTTCCTGGAGTCGCAGATGATGGAGTTTTTAGTCAACTGACAGGTAGTGAGTTGTACTGAGACAGCCACGTTAGTCATTATGCAGTTTTGTTGTCATCGTTGTTAGAGAGATGGTACCAATAAATTGTAACTGTGGGTTCAACTACCACATGTGAATTAGTTTTTAACATTGTTCCATGACTGTAGTTTATCTCTCAAAATATTTGGAAATACATAGTACTGTTTGGGTTGCTGGGCAAAGCAAATATATTGGAATCGATAGAAATTATGAACTTTCTCTAGTTGATTCAGTGATGTCACCTTTGTATAGGATGCATAAATTACTTTATTATCCTCTAATATATTATGATCTAATAGCATATTTTCATATTTCAGGATCACTACTTGCTGGAAAGTAGTATGCGTTGTAAAGTCTGAAGTTAGTCTGGTGACTCAAGTTTCAAATGTTTTAGTGTTTTAGCACCTTCACAGATGTGTGTTTTGTCTTCTGACATATTTCTAACTGTCTGTCTAATGGCTGAACCTGATCCTATTCATTGCTTTCCTCATGCTAGCAGTCACACACTTCTTTTCTTCACCTGATTTCTGAAAAATTTAAAAAAATTCTGAAAAAAAATTCTGAAAAATTATAATCTCAAGAGACAGCATTTTGTAACTTGTAAACAAACATAGAAGTTGAAAGCTCTCACTGAAGGGCTATTATTTACTTATAGATTCATAGAAAAGAAACCACTTGAAAGATTTCTCCAAAAGTGGGAGTATTTGTGCTTATGTGTGTGAAGATAGAACCAATCTATAAATAATCTACAATACTAGTGTTCTTTCTGATCCTTAACTATTGCATTTCATACATTTAAATATTTAAATATTTCAACTTGAAATCAATATGAATAGAGTTCCACAAATAAAAAACATTTGTTTTTATCTAGAGATGTTGCTTAAGCTGTATCATGAGATGTAGCTTGTTAGACTTGTAGTTGTTGGAAAGCATATGTTATCCCTCTTTGACTTGACATTTCTGGCATGTTGAACACTAACTTTTCCTCATGAATTATATCTTTAAAGTGCTCTTGGATGTGAAAAAGGCTGCATTCAGTTAATATGTGTCACAGTCAACATCCTGAATATAACCAGGGCACAAATTTTAAAAGTGACTAAACTTACTTGCCTAATTACAAGCATATCAGTTACTCTTCAGATACATTTATTTCCAGCAAAAATAATTCTAAATTGCATAGTAATTATAATTCACTTGGTTATATCCACTTTGGTGGTAATATATGCAAATATTTCTGTACTGTTACATTGACAGGCATCTTTTTTTCAACTTTTCTTTGAATTAATAAACTTTTAGAGCAGTTTTAGATTCACAGCAAAATCAAGCAGGAAATACAGAAAGTTCTCACATATTCTCTCCTTGAAACTTCCCCAACTAACAACATCTCATACCAGAGTGGTATACTTGTTACAACTGATGAGACTACATTGACATGTCATTATTATTAAGAGTCCATAGTTTGCATTAGGGTTCACTCTTGATGTTTCACATTCTATGAATTTTGACAGATGTCATAATGATGACGTGTATCCACCAATGTAGTGCCTTACAAAAGAGTTTCACTGCCCTAGAAATTCTCTGCTCTGCCTGTTCATCCCTCCCTCTTTCCAACCCCTGCCTATCTTACCTTTGATCTGTTTACCCTGAACAGATAACGTCTGTTGTCAAGTATATAAAACATATAAAATGTGCTTTTGAGAGGGATGTGAGCTATGCATTGATTCTGGTCTTGAAGTTCATGTGATGTTTTTTCTGCATGTGTGAATAATGATGGTAAGATATTATAGCCTAATTTGTGATAATTTTTTTTCTGAATTGAAATCATTTAGAAAATTCTGAAGTAATCCTTAGAGGATCTAAGGATAACAGATGGTTCTTCTCCAGTTTCACATTGAATAGGTTTGCAGTGAAGCTATTTAAAATTTAATTTACATTGGAAAGATTGTTGTGAATATTAAAACGATATGTTTTGAATTGGCCCCCCTCAAGAGCATAACTATGAAGAAGTTCTAATGACTTTTACCTACTGGTCTGTGATTTAGAGATATAGTATCATGTATGATTCTTGACCTTTAATATCCTAATTATTCTCTTGTTTATTACAGCTTTAGTAGAATTACTTGAAAAATTTGTACTTCATCTTTCTGAAAGCCCATCTGAATACTACTTCCCTTCAGTGGAATATACAGGTACAATTTAAACATTTTGCATTTTGGAAAGTGCTTGGTATGCAAATAGATAATGTTTCATCAGTTCAGTTCAGTTCAGTTCAGTCGCTCAGCCGTGTCCGATTCTTTGCGACCCCATGAATCGCAGCACGCCAGGCCTCCCTGTCCATCACCAACTCCCGGAGTACACTCAGACTCACATCCATCGAGTCGGTGATGCCATCCAGCCATCTCATCCTCTGTTGTCCCCTTCTCCTCCTGCCCCCAATCCCTCCCAGCATCAGAGTCTTTTCCAATGAGTCAACTCATAGAAAAGTGTAATTAGATGCAAATATACACAAGGTTTTCCATCCTTAAAATCTCTCACTTTGTGTTATATACATTCCAGATATCTTCTTGTCTCTTCTGTGCAAATGTCTGGGTTTCCTTGTTACTTTCTAGCTTTTTTGTGGTTGTTAACTCTTTTTTTTTTTTTTTTTCTGTCTACCCATTGAAATTTATTTTTCCTTATGGCGGTATCTTCCGTTCTTCAGTTTTTATCCACTATCTCATCTGTTTGTACTGTTTTATTTTGCATACATTGATGACTTCTAAGTTTATCTCTTCTACTCAAATATCTATAAGCTTCATTCTCATATTTTCCAGATGCTTGATAGGTAAACATCACCTGAATGTGCTAAAGAACCCTCAGGCTCAAAATGTCCAATAAGAGCGTTACTTTATCATACCTCATTGAGAGACTTCCTCTGTCTATACTATTTTGGTGGGCAGTGCAATCATCTGTCCATCTAAACCAGGTTCCCGCCTAGTCAGCAAACCATATTCTGTGTTCTTAATATATTTCAAACTTAACCCCTTACCTCTGTCTCTCCTCTTCTTTATGTTAGTTTAAGCCACCGTTACTTTTTGCCTAGGTTATTGCAACAGGTTATTGTCTAGGTTATTGTCTTTACCTCATTTTTCTAATTGGAGTCTCATTTTTTTTTTCAGAAGTATTCTTTATGTTGCTTTCAGAGTGACGTATGAAGTGTAAATCTGGCCTGTTCATTCCTCTACCTTTTAGAAGTTTACCATTGACCACTGCGTACAGTTTAAGATTCTTATCATGACACCCAAGGCCTTAGGTTACTCTTCTTCTTTCTTCTCTAGCATCATCCCCTTTTCTCCATGCCTCATTTGTTTTTCAGAAACACTAAACTATTAGCAGCATTGCCAGCCTCACCTTCTCTTCTCCAGATACACATTCATTTATTCAGCAAATTGATATTTTCCTCCACTATATAATAAAATTGCTCAAAGCACTTGGACACATCAATGAACAAAAGAGAGAAAAAAAATCTTGCCTTGATAGAGTTTACCTTTCTATTGGAAGATAGACAGTAGATAAGTAAAACATCCAGTATGTCAAGTGGTATGGTGGTAAGTGAGAAATACACAGCAGGGAAGGAAAGTTTAATGTTAAATAGTGTTTGGATCAGCAGAAGTTGGCAGCAAGATATATGAATGTTTTCAGAGGAAGAAAATTCCAGCAATTGACTAGGAAGGAGACTGGTATAGCTCAAAAAGAGTAAGGGGGAGAATTTTTGGTGTTGAAGCTAGAGAGGATGATATGTGGATGGGGGGCCGATGGGGGCACACTGCATGGCTTGTGGGATCTTAGTTCCTGACCAGGCATTGAATCTGTGCCTTCAGCAATGAAAGCATGGTCTTGACCACTGGACTTCTGGGGAAATCCCTGATAGAGGGATTTTAAAGTTATTGCAGAATCTTGAACATAGGAGTGACATCCTCAGATTTACATTTTTAAAATATTACTATGGCTGCTGTATTGGGAAAAGACTGAAGAACAAGGAAGATGAGTTAGGAGGCTATTGAAAAGATAATGATGAAAATTGGCAATGGCTTGGATGAGGATGTCAGTGGAGCTGGTCAAAAGTACTTGGATTCTAGTTCAGACAGTAAAGCGTACACCTGCAATGCAGGAGACCCAGGTTCAATCCCTGGATCAGGAAGATCCCTTGGAGAAGTCAACCCACTCCAGTATTCTTGCCTGGAGAATCCCATGGACAGAGGAGCCTAGTGGGCTACAGTCCATGGGGTTGCAAAAAGTCAGACACGACTGAGTGACTAACACATACACACACACACACACACACACACACACACGTATTCTAGGTATATTTTGAAAATAGGACCAACAGAATAGGCTAACAGACTGAAGATGGAGTGAGAAAGAGGGGAGTCAAAGACCTAAGTTATTGATCTGAGCCACTGGAAGGGTGGATTATCAAACACTGAGATAGAGAAGAATGCGTGAAGAATAAGGTTGAGAGAGGAGATTAGGAGTTTGCTTTTATGTTATATTTTGAATACTTGTTACACATTTAAGTAGACATACTCTGTACATGTTGGCTGTTTGAATCTGGAATTTAGGGGGAAGGTATGTGTTGAAAATACCAATTACTAAATCTTCAGCTTACTGTATAAAGCTAATGTACATCTCTTTGTCCTGTTTTTCTCATATTCTGACTTAATGTCTAATCCTTCATGTGGCAGCACACTCCTATAGGGTAGTTTCTGTGTCTTACTGGTCTTGTCCTCTGCACCTAGAGTAACAATGTCAGTAATTGTTTGACAAATAAAGGAAAGAATGGAATGAAGGATAAGAGCTTTGTATACTGTGTCAATGCATTTGATTTACTCTATTGCCTATTAAAAATGAAAACGTTTAAGATTTCGGACCAGAAGCTTTACTTGATTCATCTGTACTTTAGGATGATTAATTTAGTAACTATGTAAAGGATGAGGTAGAGAGAAGAACTGAAATTTCCCAAAGGTGAATATCCAGTAAGTGAAGACACTGTGAAGAAAGCAGAGAGGTAGCCTAGATTCACAGTAATAGATCATCAGGGGGTATTGCCCCTCTTTCTCATAAGAATAACATGACTTTTCTGTTTGCTTAAGAAACCATCCTTCAAATATGCATTTATTCAAGTTAGACATAATGTTTCAAATCTCCATAGAAAGAAAGAAAATTTTAAAGATATATTCTCAGTCTGGGTTACTTATATTTTTTTAACTGTGTTATTCATCACTGCCCAAACACGCCCTGTGCATTCGTATCATTGAACCTGTTGTGCTCCTAGTGTTCATTCTGGATAAACTTCTTTCTTCCTCATGACATCCATGTGATAATGTCCAACTACTGTAAAGTCACAGCTAGAATGTCACCTTCCCTCTTACTCTCAATCATAAGTCCCTCCTCTGTGCTCCTATTGCATTCATCTTAAACTACCAATTTGATATTTATCACATTGTGCTTCCCTGGTGGCTCAGTTGGTAAAGAAGCCACCTGCAATGCAGGAGACCCAGATTTGCTCCCTGGGTTGGAGAGATCCCCTAGAGAAGGAAATGGCAACCCACTCCAGTATTCTTGCCTGGAGAACCCCATGGACAGAGAAGCCTGGTGGGCTACAGTCCATGGAGTAGCAAAAAGTCAGACACGACTAAACAACTGAACACACGTATGGCTAATTTAAATTATTTCATTAGTTTCAAATGCCTCTTTCTCTTTAATATAGCTTTTGAGATATTTTGTTAGATTAATTATTCATACCATTAAATAACATCTATGTTCACACAGTACATCTGTATAACAATTCTAAATCTGTTGGGATTTACAAGTACACATATATGTAATTAAATCATAGTGACATCTAATGCAGATTTGGGAAAGGGATAAAAGTGATCATAAGAAAATGAAAGCAAAGAAATGAGAGGAAAACACAAGGTAGAATAAAACAGAAATTAAGGTAGATGAAGAGAATTGATAACTTTGAGTCCTGCTTGTGAGTAGAATAATGCACTGAGGCATCTGATGTGCATTATATTGTTCAACCCTGTAACTACCCTTGAACAACATGATTTTGAACTGTGGAGGTTCAGCATGCAGATTTTTTTTTTCCCCAATAAATACCTACTACAGTACCACCAAATCCATGGTTTGCTGAATCCATGGATGTAGAGCTGAGTATATGGAAGGCCAATTGTAAAGTTATACTTGAATTTTTTACCTGCTGCATGGGGTTGGCTCCCTAACCCTTGCATTGTTCGAGGGTCAGCTGTACTCTCTGAGAGCAGGTGTATAATCATCACATTTAAAAATCGGGAAACTGAGATTCAGAGGGAAGAAATTAGGGCTAATGAAGAAAATTTTGAAGAAAAGCATCTGTGAATAAATTACAACTTTATGAACAAACCTGAAAAAGTATGTGGAAAAAAACATACAGAGATTAATGATCAAGTCTGTAAGAGAGGAAATAAGTAAGAAGTGGTAATCATGGAAATTTGAATGCCAGAGGGGCTATCTTCAGTAATATAATCTTCAAATTCTACAGCTCTCTTTGGTACATTGTTCTATTGGGTTATATGTTCTGTAGATAATCTAAAATTAACATTATGTTGTGTGTGTTATCTGAATATTCAACAAGGCTGATTGCTCAGTGTGCGTGCATTTACTACCCTCTGGTATATTTCTGAATTATGATGAGGAGATCTCAGATGTTGGCTTTACTGAATGTATTATCTAGGCAGTTGTTGTTTAGTCACTAAGTTATGTCTGACTCTCTGTGACCCCATGGACTGTAGCCCACCAGGCTCCTCTGTCCATGAGATTTCCCAGGCAAGAATACTGGAATGGGTTGCCATTTCCTGCTCCAGGGGATCTTCCTGACCCAGGGATGGAACCTGTGTCTCCTGCATTGCAGGCAGATTCTTTACCACCGAGCTACTGGGGAAGCATATTATCTAGGCAGATAAACCCTGAATGTGAATTTAAATTCTTAAAAGGCTCCAGGTAAACAACTATCCAATAGTGTTTTAGAGAATGAATGAATGAATGAATAGTGTTTTAGAAAATAAAGTGGCTTCCTGTTGATTGATTACTATTTATTATTATGATATGGGCTAAGTTTGTTGCTAGTATTGTTTTCTTCTCATGGCTTTAGATATCCTAGTCCTTTATCATTAATTTTTTGGCTAGTGAAACAATGGTTTGCAATTACAAAATTTTATTCTATTTACTTTAAGTAAACAAAAACCATGTTTTGATATAAAAGATGTTTCAAAGCAGACGCTGGATAGATATATTTAGTGTTTTTTCATGTTTCTTGAAATGAGAAATTGATTGGCTTTTTAAAAATGACAGCTTGCTAAACCCTAAGGTAGCTGAAATTAGAATAACACAGTCATCCATCTGTTGTTAGCTCCCTCAGGATTTCAATCCATTATAAAATTTGCAAATCTGGAAAAATCAAATTAGTTTGGCTGTTTATCCCCTTAAAGAAAGAGGAGAGAACAAACAGATAAAAGTTCTGCACACTTGAGGTTTGTAACTCCACGCAGGTGCCTCTCCGAGTCCTAACAGACGTTAACTGTTTGTCAGCTCATTTTCCTAGAACGTGTTGGAGATTTTTCCTTCTATAATTGCTTCTTTAAAATGATAAATTAAGCAATCCTTTCAGGGTGGTAAATATTTCAATTTTATCCTTTTTCTCTTTATGTTAAACAAAATTTTGGAAAAATATCAGGGAACTTTGCATTGTTTCACCTTTCCATTATTAAAATATTTTTACATTTATTATATACAGTTAAATGTCCATTATACTTTCTTTTGATATTCAGCAAATATGCTCTTTTCTGTCTTACTTTTATGGAGGATATTTGTGAGTATGCTAGATAGTCGCAAGGAGGTATATAATATGAATGACCCTGTCCACAAGGAGGGGGGAAATAGAGCATGTATCTAAAATGATGAATTAAATTAATTTGCAGCACATGGTAAATAGAAAGTAAAGAAATGGAAAACTGCCATTTCTCAGCTGGCTACTTTGTTTCAGGCAATGTGCTAGAACCATTAAGATAGCTTTTTGAATTGAGATTTTGTCAAATGAGGGATTGTGTGGTAATGCCATAGGTATTCAGTGGAGAGTGATCAGTGTTGACTAATATCATAGTGGAAGATTAAAGGAAAAAACAATGATAGAACTGCCTCCTGGGCTACGACAGCTGAAAGAAATAGGAAAGGGGAAGAGTCTTGCAGGCAAGGGCAATTGTGTAATCAATGACATGGAAAAGAATAATACTTTTTTCCAAATAATGCTGACTATATAAGTCGGGCTTTCCTGGTAGCTCAGTAGTAAAGAATCTGCCTGCAATGCAGGAGCCACAGGAGACACGGGTTCAGTCCCTGGGTGGGGAAGATCCCCTGGACGAGGGCATGGCAATCCACTCCAGTATCTCGCCTGGAGAATCCCCATGGACAGGGCCTGGTCGTCTACAGTCCATGGGGTTGCAAAGAGTCGGACATGACTGAAGTGATCACACATAAGTTAGGAGACTTAGATACTTACACTAGCTTACTGGTCATAAGGAATTAAATTTTATGGCAGTAAAAACTGAATAAAATGGATAGATAGCAACCCCATATTTAAAAAGAAGGTACAGAACCTTCAGGCTTATTTTGGGTAAGGAAGAAGGCAGGAGGGAATGGACTGGTTGGTTTCTTTAGAAGTAAAAGTTTTCTGGCTCTGCTATTGATATAACAGGACTTTCAGGAGAGTCGGTAAACAGTCACACTGTAACAGCTCTTCTAATACTGTATTTGTCATCCAGTGGAGATATGCTTTACTCTTCTGAAAATTTATTTGCTGCTGTTACTGCTAAGTTGCTTCAGTCGTATCCGACAGTGTGTGACCCCATAGACGGGAGCCCACCAGGCTCCTCTGTCCTTGGGATTCTCCAGGCAAGAATACTGGAGTGGGTTGCCATTTCCTTCTCCAGTGCATGCATGCATGTTAAGTCACTTCACTTGTATCCAACTCTGTGCGACCCTATGGACAGCAGCCCACCAAGCTCCTATGTCCACAGGATTCTCTAGGCAAGAATATTGCAGTGGGTTGCCATTTCCTTCTCCAGAAAATTTGTTTAGTTTCTCACTATTAGCCAAGTGCCAGCAAAATAGATTTAATTTCTTCTACTCCTGCTCTGTGCTAGCTTTCTATATTAAAAGTAGAACAGTATGTATTACCACAGTGAGTAATTTCAGTCAACATTAAGTTAATTTTTCAACTCATTTTGTTCTGAGATTATTATATCGGTAATTAAAATGATTGGTTATTGTAAATAGTTAATGCTGAGAATGAATTAGGCATTGATGAGTAAGTAGGGCAAGTCTGATGTTATAGGTGTCATTGGTTGATTGACCTTTATTCAGTAACTTTATTACGCTTCGCAGTGACTCTGGGGAATGGAAGTTATATTATCCTTTTGTTTCGTGATTTCAATATACAGAAAAAAATGTGTTAAATTCTATCTATTTGCATCTCCACCTTGCGTCTTGTTTGATATGTAAAGCACAGTTTTTGTTGTTCATTGGATGTTTGTTTATTTATTCATTTAACTCCTCATTCATCCTCTTGATATTTATTAAGCAGCGTATCACTTATTGTTATGTATCACACACTATTATCCACATTTCAGTAAAGCACTGGTTGCCAGAGGTGTATCAGGGTCCCCTGAATACATCTATTTTTATCATTGAATTTCAGTTAATCATTTTGCTCCATTTTATTTCTGAAGATTTTAATTTCTGCTTCATAAATCGTATTTAGTCCAAGTTAAGTGTAACAAAAGATTATTTCACTCAACTTTTGTGGCCCAAGATCCATTTCTGCTTGTCAGGTTGTCATACTGTATGTCAAATACAAATTAAAATTGAAACTTCTTTTTAGATATATACCCATAAACCATTTTCTGACTGACATCCTACTAAAGGAAACATTCAGTGGAATTTTATTCACTCTGAAGTCACCTAAATCTTTATCATCCTAGTAATTTTTTGAGTGGATATGTGATGTTTGTTTTGGTATACTTAATAACTCATATATTCTCCTTTAAAAATCCTTTTGGAGATTTAACCGGTACTTTCCTTAAAATAAAATTTGTATAGCAACCTATGACTGTCCAATTGAAACTATCTCTAAAGTTCTGTTTTACTTCTTTAAGTGTGGATTTCAACTCAGTGCATAGAAGTAAGCTGTAGAGGTCCATCTACCAACACCATGACGGTTATAAGTAGCAAGGGATTCTTAGCTATATAAGCTGTAGCTTAATTGCTATCATTATGAAATTTAGCAATATTACTAAGACTGTATTGTGATCAAAATAAGTATAAGTCAGATGTAGCTTATCAAGAAATTAACAGACACTTATTTTTAAAAATTGTTATTTATTTTTGTCCAAGGGACTCTCAAGAGTCTTCTCCAACACCACAGTTCAAAAGCATCAATTCTTCGGCGCTCAGCTTTCTTCACAGTCCAAATCTCACATCCATACATGACCACAGGAAAAACCATAGCCTTGACTAGACGAACCTTTGTTGGCAAAGTAATGTCTCTGCTTCAATATGCTATCTAGGTTGGTCATAACTTTTCTTCCAAGGAGTAAGCGTCTTTTAATTTCATGGCTGCACTCACCATCTGCAGTGATTTTGGAGCCCAAAAAATAAAGTCTGACACTGTTTCCACTGTTTCCCCATCTATTTCCCTTGAAGTGATGGGACCAGATGCCATGATCTTCGTTTTCTGAATGATGAGCTTTAAGCCAACTTTTTCACTCTCTTTCACTTTTATCAAGAAGCTTTTTAGTTCCTCTTCAGTTTCTGCCATAAGGGTGGTGTCATCTGCATATCTGAGGTTATTGATATTTCTCCTGGCAGTCTTGATTCCAGCTTGTGCTTCTTCCAGTCCAGCGCTTCTCATGATGTACTCTGCATATAAGTTAAATAAGCAGGGTGACAATATACAGCCTTGACGTACTCCCTTTCCTATTTAGAACCAGTCTGTTCTTCCATGTCCAGTTCTAACTGTTGCTTCCTGACCTGCATACAAATTTCTCAAGAGGCAGATCAGGTGGTCTGGTATTCTCATCTCTTGCAGAATTTTCCACAGTTTATTATGATCCACACAGTCAAAGACTTTCGCATAGTCAATAAAGCAGAAATAGATGTTTTTCTGAAACTCTCTTGCTTTTTTGATGATTCAGCAGATGTTGGCAATTTGATCTCTGGTTCTTCTGCTTTTTCTAAAACCAGCCTGAACATCTGGAAGTTCACGGTTCACATATTGCTGAAGCCTGGCTTGGGGCATAGCCCTGTAATTAATGCAGAGCATTGTCGGTGAATACGATCTTCACTCTTGTTTCAAAAACCTGTAGAAAACATTGAGTAGTCTTCCTTGCTCAGCCTCTTGCTAGGAGAAGTGCAGAAGTGGTATCCTTCTTCCCTAGATGCAGAGGTTCATCTTCCAGCACCATAATGGTTATAAGTAGCAAGGGATTCTTAGCTATATAAATTGTAGCTTAATTGCTATCATTATGAAATTTAGCAATATTGCTAAGACTGTATTCTGATCAAAATAAGTATAAGTCAGATGTAGCTTATCAAGAAATTAACAGACACTTATTTTTTAAAATTGTTATTTATTTTTGTTTAAGAAATTACCCCTCTAGACTAGGTAGTTGACCAACCAGTCTGGTTTGCCCAGGACTGTGAGAGGTTCCTTGGAGAAGGCAATGGCACCCCACTCCAGTACTCTTGCCTGGAAAATCCCATGGACAGAGGTGCCTGGTAGGCTGCAGTCCATGGGGTCGCGAAGAGTTGGACACAACTGAGCGACTTCACTTTCACTTTTCACTTTCATGCACTGGAGAAGGAAATGGCAACCCACTCCAGTGTTCTGGCCTGGAGAATCCCAGGGATGGGGGCGCCTGGTGGGCTGCCATCTATGGGCTCGCACAGAGTCAGACACGACTGAAGCGACTTAGCAGCAACAGTGGGAGGTTCCTAAGGGCTTGAGACTTTAAGTACTAAATCCGTGCAAGTCCTTGGCAAACTAGAAGTAGGTTACCCTTACCAGGAATGCAGAAAGATGAATTATTATTGCTTTAAAGAGTAGATATTCAATAACAGTGATATTTAATTTATTCGTACCTATCTCTCTACCTCTTGTCTACCCATATTTTAAAATTCAATTTGAATGCCACTTCTACCTAATCTCTTCCTCTTATGAATTCACATAATTCTTCACCTGTATCATTTTTGTTCCACTTTTCACTTTAAAACATCTTTATCTGAATTTTCTATATACAAATTTTATCTCTGACACCACATGGAAAGTTCTGTAATAAATCTGTAATAAATGATGTATGATTTATCTTTTATCCCTTATAGATTCTAGCATGGTGCTCCATACCTACTTTATAAGAAGAGATTTATTAAAAGTAAGGAATAAATTCATGAGTGAAGTAGGTGTATTGTTAATATGAGATATACCAGTGTGTAATAGGAAAAAAAAAAACTGCCAATACAGAATTCAGAAAACCTAGATCTGTCACTAGGTAAATTTGTGATTCTTGGCAGTTCCCTTATTTATATGTGTGAGAGTGTGAGTGTGTGTGTGTGTGTGTGTGTGCACACACCCATGTGTGTACACACTACAGTTTTGTCAGCCCAAAACTGAAAGTTTCAGCTAGACCCTCCTTGCTATCTCGTGATGCTATTGACTCTTCAGTTTTTATTTGGTCATCCGGTGTTGTCAAAGACCAGTCCAAACTTTCAGCTTGTCCTGTGGTCAGTCCTCTGTACCATACACCCCCTTTTTCACTTTTGGAAGATGACCACAATTTGTACTCTATCAAGATATCTACATGCAGGAATAAACTTGTTCAGTCCACCTTTGTAAACTGCTGTGCATTTTAAGTAGAATAATACCAATTATTCCTTTCTGACACTGACCATTTAAATATTTCAGATATAAACAGCCATACTTACCTATATTTGTAATTCAGAATCTTATATATGCAATGCTTGATGAAAATACAATATTCTAGACCATTTTTGTGTTATGACTTTTGTATTTGGAGAACCAAGTAAAAGTAGATTGCTTGAAAATTATGATTATTTGTTTTGTATTTAATATATTTTAAATGCTTTTTTATAGGAGAAAAAAACTGTTTTGTAAAAGGTTTCCTGTTAATTTTTTTGAAAAATGTAACCGACAGCTCTTACAAGAACAGGATTGATCAGTGTGTTTTGAAGATTCACATTAAAATATGTAAAAATATTGCTTTCATCAATTTTCAATTAAAATGTGATTATTATGCAGACTTTTATACATTTTTATAACCCAGTGTTCTATTGTTTTTAGCTACTGATGCAAATGTGAAGAATGAAAATCTTTCATCTGTGCAACAGCTTGGCATTAAAATGACTGTCAGGTATATTATAGGGAAATATCTCCCTGTGCATTTCTAGAATTTGTTTTTGTCTAGCTAATATGTGCTTAATATTGTTTAAGTTAACAATCAACTATTTTGTATAGTTTAAATACAGAGTTTATCATTCAGAAAATGATAACTTTGTTTTGAGGATATTGGCACATGGTTAAATTACCCTTGCAGGTAAATCAGTTATGGTTCATTATTATTTCAGAAGCTAATTACAGCATATTTAAGTCTCTATGACGATCAGGTTTTTTCCAAAAAAACATTTTAAGTATCAGCACATTGGTAGCACAGTCATACCATTTGCTAAAATATGATTAATTTTTATTTTCAGGCTATAACTATAGTTAATGAGTATAAAAGTATCTTAATGATAGATGTATAAGTAAAAGCAGAATAAATAAATTATAGTAGTTTGAATTTTTCATACTCAAATTATAATTTTCAAAAGAAATGGACAAGCTAAACAGACTGGGTGTGAAGGTATGAGCCCTTCATTATTAAATGGGGATCTTGACAGGCCCATTCTATCTGTTCTGTTGGATCATCTTCAGAATTAAGTATAAAGAAGATGCATGTGAAAGTTTTTTAAAAAGACTGTAAATCCATAGCATTATAATAAAATCTATGATAGTGATTCTAGCACATCCACCTATATCACATAGGGTATATAACCCACTGATTATGTTTTGTGACCCTGTACCTGCCTTTTATACTGTAATGACCTATTTCCATTCTAAAATGGAATCCATAGATAATATGAGCAAGCTAGTCACATATTTTTTTTAATTCAGTTTGATGTCTTATTGTTAAGACATAAATGGAAAGTGACTTATAATAAACTGTTTGTATACAGTATGAGACATAGCTGGCACCTATGAATCATTGTAGCTGTGGGGTAGCTACAAATGGAGATGGATTTTATTTTGGTGTTTCAAATATTACAAGAGGGTTGCCACTAGCAAAGTGACTTTGCAAAATGATGAACAGTCTTAGGAAGGCTTCAGGCAAAGCATAGGAACTATCTTTCCCTAACTTACACTTGGTTTTGTTCAGTGTATAATAAATAAGACTAATATATTATGATTTTATATGAAGCTCAATTAATTTCAGATAATTATAAATAAAATTTTCATCTATACAAATAATAGGTAGGGCATTTATAAGTTCTTACTGTGCAGGGCTGACTGTCCCATGTCTAACCTCCTGATGCTCACTCATCAAGTATCAGTGGTCCTCCAGTCACTGTGGCAAACTAAAACACTCCCATAAACTTCCAAAACAGTGCCATACTCATGTAGAATCACTGGACTAAATGAACCCTAAAATTGCTTCTAGACTTAGCATTCTGTCAAGCTAGCCTGTCAGCATTCCATGTTGTAGATTAAATTCAAGAAAAAGTGCTTATATTCTACTACTCATCTATAGTATCTGTGTTTCATTCTTTCATTACTATTTCATTTTCCTTTAAAGTTACTGTATTTACCAGATGAATACTGCAAATTCTGATATATCATAATTATCAGGTACATATATGGGTGTTATTTTTTCATGAGTGCTCTGTATAATAGTTATGCCAAAAGTAGAAATTTGAAAACTTAAAACTATGAGATCTCAAGGGAACTACAGTTTGATGAATTTTAAAAAATGAATTTACTATGCAAGGCCTGACATTTTTCATTTTGTATGTTTTCTGGACATTTAATTTAGGTATGGCAAGTTCCTCAACCTGTTAAAAGATGGTGCAGAAAATGATCTTACCTTGGTTTTAAAGCATTGTGAGAGATTCCTGAAACAGCAGCAAGCTTCTATAAAATCTTCTCTTCATATCCTTTGTAAATGACTGACAGTACTTTAACTCTCTTCATATGCTTTTCAGAATTCTTGGATGTAATACTTTAAAACTTTTGTAGGAAAATAATACTTAAACCTATATTAGTGATTTGCTATATCTTTATAGTATTTGATTCTATTATTTTAAATAGGTACTTTATTAGATTGAGTAGTAATTATTAAATTCAACCTTATTAGTTAAATCTTGAATAATTAGTTATTAGAACATATTTTCGGGTGTATATAGAGAAACTTTAAAATAGATTTAGTAAATCAAAATAATTGACTCAAAGGATAAAGCATCTGCCTGCAATGCAGGGGACCCTGGTTCGATCCCTGGGTTGGGAAGATCCCCTGGAGAAGGAAATGGCAACCCACTCCAGTATTCTTGCCTGGAGAATCCCATGGACAGAGGAGCCTGGCAGGCTACAGTCCATTGGTCGCAAAGAGTTGGACAGGACTGAGCGACTTCACACAGACACAGAATAAGAATAAAACATCCATTTATTTTATTTGTATTGGTTATCTTTCAGAAATAGAGTTTGACTTCAAGAAAAAAGTTTATACAAGTCATTTGCATTACTGAATTCTAAAAATATGTGGGCTTTTTAAATACTTGATTATGCTAATAATTTGACAGATAACCTAATCTAGAGAAAGGATGGTACTGTTGTGTTAATGACTTGAACAGTGTGTTTTCACAAAGCGTATAGTTTTTTCCTCTTGTTGCTGGTGATTTTGGCCTCCCCTGGACATGTCAACAAATAGTATATTAAAATAGTTACTGTGCAAGTAGTTTTTTTATTAATAAAGTTTAATTTTAGAATCTGCCTACCAATATAGGAGGCACAAGAGATGCAGATTTGATCCCTGGGTTGGGAAGATCTGCTGGAAAAGGAAAAGGCAAAAGAGGAGCCTGGCATTCTACAGTCCATCGGATTGGCAAAGAGTCAAACACAACTGAGCATGCACACAGGCATTTACATCAATAGCTTATAAGCTGGTTGAAGACAAAATGAGGGCTAACTATCGTTAATATCTTTCTTGATAGAGATTCTGGAAATGAATATTTATGGAGTTCTAGTATTTCAGCATGTAAGATAAAATATTATAGAAGTTCCTTAACTGTGCTTTTCAGTCTGCTTGCAGAGGAATTACACTAGCCATGACTGGTTTGTATCTTCTTTGTTCATAATAATGTTGGGCGACAAAGATAAAACATTCCGATTTCTTCAGCAATTCTCCAGGCTTCTGACTTCAGCTTTCCTTTGGTTGCCAAGACTACATATTTCTGTAAGACTTTTCAGTCTGTTTTATAGGAATGTTTTAAATTTTAAGGAAAATCCTCTTTAGATTCAATAGGATCTTATTATTTTATTTGTAGAGTGTGTTATATACTCTATATTCATTTTCTGTCTGAATGCAGTTTTGAGTGATTCGTTTTGAAGATACACATTTGATATTTTCTCAAATACTTGCTGTCTTACCTAATGATAACTGAATGAAGGATTAATAATAATAGGTGCATTATTAAATTTTAAACTTGTCATTTAATTGGAAAATTCCATATATAAATAGAAAACCTTTGAATGAATATTTTTATTGTTACTTTGTTATAATCTCTGGTTAAATTATAGTATAAGAAAATAATATGTTAGTTGAAATTGTATCCATATTGTATAGAGGAAAAGCATACTAATTTTATATACATTTTGCCAATCTATGATGAGTTTTGATTAAGATATTATAGTGTATTTTTTTATTTAAAGATTTTACTAGTTCTCTGGGATCCAAGTTTAGTTTAGAGGTAAGTGTATCCCTAATTTATTCATGATTCTGCATTTTGTTTTACTTACTTACTGCATTTAAGACCTCCAGCTTGGGGAAAGTGTCCATTATAAGCCATGCTAGTGCTTTTCATGACAGACTGAACTTGGACAGCAGAGTCACACAGTACCCAAGAATAAGTTGTTAAGGGGACTAGAGAGTATCTATGTCAAGTTAAATGAAAGCATTTATTACATGTTCTTAAAGTAAGTATTTGTGATAAAGAAAATAAAAGCAAAGCACCAAGGAATACATTAAATGTTAAAATTTTATAATTTATATCTGAAATAGCTATATGCAATTCCTGAATAAGACATTCTCCTGCTTGTACTTAACTGTAACTAGAAATTTGCTGACATAAAAGGAGGAACCAAAGACAAAAGAGTATGTACTAGCTTTTCTCCAATCAGTGGAACTATTTTCCTTCTGTTAACCAGAATTTGGACAATTCTTTAAATTGTGCATGAAGATTTAGAATATCTGAAAATGCTTATCAAAAGAGTTTTTACCTTACATTTGTAAATGAGAGAAAAATTTTTAAGTCTATCACACATTTTCATGTCAAGTATTTTGAAAAGATACCTACATGCCACTAGTTTTAAGTATTCTACTTTAGTGTTCGGATTGTGACCCTGCCAGACATCACCAATGAACTGCTTTTAACTATAATTTTATAAAGTTGCATTTCTGCTTTGACTCTTTAAACCTTTTTTCTGACACATTATTTTACTTTTAACATGAGTGATGTTGTCTAATAGCATTTCTTCCCCTAAAACTGAAATCAGGCAGTACTCTAATTGCTTTGAGTTTATTAGATTAACCATTTTGATAGCTTCATTTGATATGTAATATAGATCTGTGAATGGAATGGAGTGACATTACTCAAGGGTTTTAGAATGAACTCAATGTAAAGCTTTATACTTTTCTGTTAGTGCAGCTATATCGTCAGTGAAGACTCACACAATGCCTTCTTTAGTATCATTTTTTTCTTTTCAACTATAGATATACCAAGTTGAATATTTTATTACCAATAGTTTGTTTTACTGTCTTTGTAAAGCAAATAACATTCTGCTAACATTGCTCTTCCAGGATTCTGTCTAGAACTGTTAGCTAAGTGCAGTTACTAATGTCTGTATAATCACCACTCCATAGTTTAAATGTTTTTTATTTAAACTTTTCATTTAATCTTTTGGATTTTTTTTTTTTTTTTTTTTTTTTTTGCTGTGTCACTTTACTTGTCAGTGCATACGGTAGAAGACTTAATATATTACTTTAAAAGTGGCCCTTTTCTATTATATTTGTTCCATTGGTTCTAAGCATTACACTGACACTTTCTATGCAGGTTGACAAAATATGCAAATCTGCATTTACCAAAAGACATGTTAAAGACACTAGCTTTAGCCATTAATAGCACAGACTTTTCCACCATCTTTAGCACAATACCATGTTAATGTAATTAACCTCAGAAAAGCTTCAGCCTGTTTGCCCTGAACCCCATTCTCTTGTTCTATTTTTTTTTCCTTTTGTTCCATGGCCTATATTGATTCCAAATATGCTCCTTAATTTATGTATTTATTACTTACACACTTAAATGTAATCTCTCTGGGGCAAGGTTTTGTCCACTGACATGCCCCACCATAATTATTCAGTAAATATGCTGAATGTATGAATTAATGTTTAGATAGATATGTGTAAAATTCATACTTTAATTGAAGAAAGTAGGGAAAACTACTAGGTCATTCAAGTCCCTTATGATTATACAGTTGAAGTGACAAATAGATTCAAGGGATTACATCTAATAGAGTGCCTGAAGAACTATGGACAGAGATTCATAATATTGTACAGGAAATGGTGACCAAACCATCCCCAAGAAAAAGAAATGCAATAAGGCAAAATGGTTGTCTGAAGAAGCCTTAAAAATCGCTAAGAAAAGAAGTAAAAGGCAAAGGAGAAAAGGAAAGATATACCCATCTGAATGCAGAGTTCCAAAGAATAGCAAGGAGAGATAAGAAAGCCTTCCTCAGCGATCAATGCAAAGAAATAGAGGAAACAATAGAATGGGAAAGACTAGAGATCTCGTTAAGAAAATGAGAGATACCAAGGGAACATTTCATGCCAAGATGAGCCCAGTAAATGGCACAAATGGTATGGACCTAACAGAAGCAGAAGATATTAAGAGGTGGCAAGAATACACAGAATAACTGTACAAAAAAGATCTTATTGACCTGGATAAACATGATCATGTGGTCACTCACCTAGAGCCAGACATTTGGAATGTGAAGTCAAGTGAGCCTTTAGAAGCATTACTGCATACAAAGCTAGTAGAGGTGATGGAATTCCATCTGAGCTATTTTAAACCCTAAAAGATGATGCTGTTAAAGCACTGCATTCAATATGCCGGCAAATTTTAAAAATTCAGCAATGGCCACAGGACTGGAAAAGGTCAATTTTCATTCCAGTCCCAAAGGACGGCAATGCCAAAGAATGCTCAAACTGCTGTACAATTACGCTTATTTCACATGCTAGCAGGGTAATGCTCAAAATCCTTCAAGCTAGGCTTCATCAATATGTGAACTGATAAATTACAGATGTAAAGCTGGATTTAGAAAAGGCAGAGGAACCAGAGATCAAATTGCCAACATCTGTTGGATTATAGAAAAAGGAAGGGAATTCCAGAAAAACATCTCCTCTGCTTCATTGATGACTCTAAAACCTTTGACTTTGTGAATCACAACAAACTGTGGAAAATTCTTAAAGAGATGGGAATACCAGACCACTTTACCTGTCTCGAGAAATCTGTATGCAAGTCAAAAAGCAATGGAATAATGAACTGGTTCAAAATTGGAAAAGGGGTATGTCAAGGCTGTATATTGTCACCCTGCTTATTTAACCTATATGCAGAGTACATCATGTGAAATTCCAGGCTGAATGAAGCACAAGCTGGAATCAAGATTGCTGGGAGAAATATCAATAACCTCAGGTATACCATACTAATTGCAGAAAGCGAAGAGGAACTAAAGAGCCTCTTGATGAAAGTGAAACAGAAGAGTGAAAAAGCTGGCTTAAAACTCAGCATTCAAAAAACTAAGATCATGGCATCCAGTCCCATCACTTCATAGCAAATAGATGGGTAAAATGTGGATATAGTGACAGACTTTATTTCCTTGTGCTCGAAAATCACTGCAGATGGTGACTGCAGCCATGAAATTAAAAGACGCTTGCTCCTTGGGAAAAAAGCTATAATCAACCTATACAGCATATTATAAAGCAGAGACATCATTTTGCCAACAAAGGTCTGCCTAGTCAAAACTGGTTCTTCCAGTAGTCATGTACGAATGTGAGGGTTAAACCATAAAGAAGGCTGAGTGCTGAAAGTTGTTGTTTTTGAACTGGTGCTAGAGGACTTTTGAGAGTCCCTTGGACTGCAAGAAGATCAAATCAATCCTGAAGGAAATCAACCCTGAATATTCACTGGAAGGACTGATGCTGAAACTTCAACACTTTGGCCACCTGATGAGCTGACTGATTGGAAAAGGCCCTCGTACTGGGAAAGATTGAGGGCAAGAGGAGAAGGGGGCAGCAGAGGATGAGATGGTTGGATGGCATCACTGACTTCAGTGGACATGAATCTGAGCACACTCCAGGAGTTGGTGATGGACAGGGAGGCCTGGTGTGCTGCAGTCCATGTGTGTGCGTGTGCAGTAAGTCACAAAGAGTCGTGTCCAACTCTTTGCAGTCCATGGGGTTGCAAAGAGTAAGGCAGGACTGAGTGACTGAACAATAGCAACAAATGTAAAAGACAGTAGGCTTTTATTACCTTAGAAAATGTATTTAAGAGAGCTCCCCTACATTCTTTTTTTTTTTAATTTTTTTTTAAATTTTATTTTATTTTTAAACTTTACATAATTGTATTAGTTTTGCCAAATATCAAAATGAATCCACCACAGGTTAAAAGTCTTATAAACAAATTGCATCAAAAAGATTTTAAAATTTGGCTTAGGAGAAACAATATAGGAAATAATGAAATATTAAAATTTTCAAAAATGTATGAACTCTATTACTGTGAGATAAAAATCATTTGAAAAAAATGTGTCCTTAAGCCATTTAGACAAGAAGAACCCTTTAATGTACTGATATAGTTAAATTATCTTCCAATTTTGTCTTTAAGAAAATTCTTCATGAATGATTAAATAATCATTCTTTATGGAATTTCATCAAGAATCAATTTGACTAATTGTTAACATCAAAGCTGTTAATAAATATAGATTAAGACAGATCAAGAAATCAGTTATTTCCATGGAGGAATACCTAATCTCAAATAATAATTATAATAAAAATAACAATCATGTATGCCTTCTCTGTTAGTTGAAAGATGAGAAAGGATAACAAATTAAATTGAAATAAAAACTGAAGTATTTTAATTCATTTAGAAACAAAACTTCCTTGATGATAAATCAGGATAAAGTTGCATTCTGATTAACTAGTGTAGTTCTACAAGGAAGTGTCATGGAATAGGATAGTCACTTTATATTCATTTAATTATTTTATATAGTTAAATGTGTGAATATCTGTATCATCCTTTTCATAAAATAAATTAATAGTAATCCAACACAGGAGGTTTAAAGTTAAAAATTCTAATAGCATTGAAATGTTCATTTATATTTAAATGTTATAATTATCAGCATGTCATGGCACACTTGTAACCTATTTGCAAGGGATTAACAGTAGTAAGTCATGTAACCAATCACTTACTGGGAAGAGGATAAGCGGTAAAGTCCTTTCCCCTTCATATATGTGACTTCGAATCTTAGAAGATTCCTTTTTCCTATGTGTGGTTCTTTTTTTGCTGAGAGGAGAAATATTGTTTTTTAGAGTTAATTGAATCAAAAAGGTATCTCCGAGTTTTCTATTCAGGCCTCTGCACGGTGTGCATGATGCACATGCTTCACAGAGTAACTGCAGCAATGCCAATAAAATATGGCCTGTTCTCTGCCTGCAGATCCCTAGAGTGGAGGACAGGATTGGATTGGATTGAATTGGATCGGTTTGGATGGGTTTGGAAAGTTTGTCTTTCTACTAGCGTCTTTCTATTTAATATCCATAAGTTTTCCTTAGTGTTAGGAATAAAATGAGTCATCAAAACTGCCTGTAGTGAAAGAAAAAAAAACTAAGACTGCATACTGTGTTTTTCTTTAAGCACATATCTTTCATTTTTAATCATTAAAGCCAAATACTCTAAAAAACGGCATAACATGAACATATGGATTCATATCATGCCAGTTTTAGTATATCCCAAACCAAAAGTTTTACTGATAACTTTTTCCATGATATCAGGCTAGTTTATATGTTACTTAGGTGATCTGTTAAATGATGTGATCCTGTATGTATTCTGCTTAATTCTATGTTCCGAATTTTCTTTAGAGTTACCTTTATTGAGTTACCATCCTTTCCAAGAGTTGTAACTAATCAAAATATATCAGAATACTAGAAGTATAACAAATATAATTTATAATTTGATGATTCAGAAGATTCTCTGTTATATTCATGTCGCTCAGAGTGGTCATTGATCTGGTTTATGACTATCATTAACTGTAAATTAGAGTTTTGTACAGGAGACAGGGATCAAGACCATCCCCATGGAAAAGAAATGCAAAATAGCAAAATGGCTGTCTGGGGAGGCCTTACAAATAGCTGTGAAAAGAAAAGAAGTGAAAAGCAAAGGAGAAAAGGGAAGATATAAGCATCTGAATGCAGAGTTCCAAAGAATAGCAAGAAGAGATAAGAAAACCTTCCTCAGCGATCAATGCAAAGAAATAGAGGAAAACAACAGAATGGGAAAGACTCGAGATCTCTTCCAGAAAATTAGAGATACCAAGGGAACATTTCATGCAAAGATGGGCTCAATAAAGGACAGAAATGCTATGGACCTAACAAGCAGAAGATATTAAGAAGAGGTGGCAGGGATACAGAGAACTGTACAAAAAAGATCTTCACGACCCAGATAATCACGATGGTGTGATCACTCACCTAGAGCCAACATCCTGGAATATGAAGTCAAGTGGGCCTTAGAAAGCATCACTACAAATGAAGCTACTGGAGGTGATGGAATTCCACTTGAGCTATTTCAAATCCTGAAAGATGATGCTGTGAAAGTGCTGCACTCAATATGCCAGCAAATTTGGGAAACTCAGCAGTGGCCACAGGACTGGAAAAAGTCAGTTTTCATTCCAATCCCAAAGAAAGGCAATGCCAAAGAATGCCCAAAGTACCGCACAATTGCAGTCATCTCACATGCTAGTAAAATAATGCTCAAAATTCTCCAAGCCAGGCTTCAGCAATATGTGAACCGTGAACTTCCAGATGTTCAAGCTGGTTTTAGAAAAGGCAAAGGAACCAGAGATCAAATTGCCAACATCGGCTGAATCATTGAAAAAGCAAGAGAGTTCCAGAAAAACACCTATTTCTGCTTTATTGACTATGCCAAAGCTTTTGACTGTGTGGATCACAATAAACTGTGGAAAATTCTGCAAGAGATAGGAATACCAGACCACCTGACCTGCCTCTTGAGAAACCTATATGCAGGTCAGGAAGCAACAGTTAGAACTGGACATGGAACAACAGACAGGTTCCAAATAGGAAAAGGAGTACATCAAGGCTGTATATTGTCACCCTACTTATTTAACTTCTATGCAGAATACATCATGAGAAATACTGGACTGGAAGAAGCACAAGCTGGAATCAAGATTACCTGGAGAAAAATCAATAACCTCAGATATGCAGATGACACCACCCTTATGGCAGAAAGTGAAGAGGAACTAAAAAGCCTCTTGATGAAAGTGAAAGAGGAGAGTGAAAAAGTTGGCTGAAAGCTCAACATTCAGAAAACGAAGATCATGGCATCTGGTCCCATCACTTCATGGGAAATAGATGGGGAAACAGTGGAAACAGTGGCAGACTTTATCTTTTGGGGGGCTCCCAAATCACTGCAGATGGTGACTGCAGCCATGAAATTAAAAGACGCTTACTCCTTGGAAGGAAAGTTATGACCAACCTAGATATTGAAAAGCTTTTTCATTACTTTGCCAACAAAGGTCCGTCTAGTCAAGGCTATGGTTTTTCCAGTGGTCATGTATGGATGCAAGAGTTGGACTGTGATGAAATCTGAGCACCAAAGAACTGATGCTTTTGAACTGTGGTGTTGGAGAAGACTCTTGAGAGTCCCTTGGACTGCAAGGAGATCCAACCAGTCCATTCTGAAGGAGATCAGCCCTGGGTGTTCTTCGGAAGGAATGATGCTAAAGCTGAAACTGCAGTACTCTGGCCACCTCATGCGAAGAGTTGACTCATTGGAAAAGACTCTGATGCTGGGAGGGATTGGGGGCAGGAGGAGAAGGGGACGACAGAGGATGAGATGGCTGGATGGCATCCATGACTCGATGGAAATGAGTCTGAGTGAACTCTGGGAGTTGGTGATGGACAGGGAGGCCTGGCGTGCTGCAATTCATGGGGTCGCAAAGAGTCGGACACGACTGAGCGACTGAACTGAACTAAACTGAACTGAGAGTTATGAAATGATAATAGACCAGTTAACAAAACTTCTGTTGTTATAAGAGAGTTTACTGTAATTACAGGGTGTAATCATTAGTGTCTTATTGTCTTTCAGTCAGTTTGTTGAGTAGCTGTTCTGTGTAGGTCTTGGTTCTAGGAGTTTTGTTAGTTACCAAAATTTGAGGCATAATTTCTTCCAACAGAGTATAATTCATAAGAGTAGAATAATTCTTGCCTTATCTTTGGGAATCCATTACATAATAATGTTTTTTTTCTTTGAGATAATTAATTAATCTATTGTCCCCATGTCTATACAAACCTAAATATTTTGTATTAAGCAACTTAGAGACCAATGTAAGAATATTTCTAAAATATATTATTTTTACACTCTTATTATATATATATTCAAAAAATTGTTATCTAATTTGCATTGAAAATTAAAGTATTGTATATGTATGAGTTGATTTTTTTGCTCTTACATACATTTATTAGACTCATTAATTCTACTCTGCAACTAGTAATCAGTGAAAACACATTGTGTACTCAACAAAAGAAGATAAATCAAAGGATGCTAATTCTCATTCAGTTCATATTTTTATTCTTAGCTATTTAATAAAAAACTAATTTTCTTTGTCTGAACATCCATCTGAAGTTGACTACAAGATGTTCATTTAATATGATGCATATATCTTCAGTCATCAATATGTAATATTAGGTTTTGTGTGTGCTGTGAGATAAATCCCTAAGAACCTATTATAAAACATAAATTTATAGCTCTGTGTTTCCACAAATACATATTTCTCCAATATGAAATGGTAAATCATTATTTATCATAATGAATGATAAAACATGAAAACTACTGGTAAATCACTGATTTTCTTATATAACTCAAACATAAATTCTTAAAAACAGTTTAGCAATAAAATTTGAAAAAATTCTCATTTTAACTCATGTAATTGTTATATGTGAGTTTGATTTGTTTTGATTTTAAAGTATTAACTTTCCTTTATTAAAAAGTTTGAGGTGCCCAATAAAGATAAAAAAGGTAAATTTAAATTTGAGTTATATATGAAAATTTCTAAATCAGTGATCTATCAGTAGTTTTCCTGTTTTATTATGATAGCAGATCCAATTTGAGTATCAAATTTTTTATCAGTCTATAGGATATAATTGCTAGTCTAATAATTTTTCTTAACTCAAAATTACATCTTCAAGTTTGTTGTTTAAAAAATGTATTGTGGTTAGATGTTGAGTTTACTAGATGTTGAGTTTACAGTAACATTAAAGCATACAGCATTCATGATGATAAATTGTACTCAAGAACTAAATTGAAATAACCTATTTTATGAAGAAATTGCTGAAAAATGCCTTTGTAAGTATATGTGTATATGTATCTATACATATATGATATATATACATAGAAATATAAATAAATACAAAATATATGAAATAATTATATATAGATAGATAGCCTGAGTTCATTAATGAGGATGCACCACAATTTTAGAGATGAATTTCTTATGGATTTCTCAGCTCAATTATTAGTAACTCAGGTTTAGATTTGGGTTATTTAACATTAGCTTAGAAAAAGCCGATTAGGCAAATATCTTAAGAGCTGACAAACTAAATAAACTCTTTCGATATTTTAGAGTCATTAACTAAAGCCAAGGATAATATAAAAATATTGAAATATGCTTAGAATTAAAATGTAAAACATTTATTACTAATGTACTTATTTATATATTTATTCTTTCATGTAATACCCATCTCCATTATTCCATAGAGATTGAATTTGTCAAAATTACAAAGTGTTAATTGTATTCATTATCTCAGAAGGAAAGTATCATACTGCCTTTATTGAGGTTTAATCTTTCTTTGGTATTTAACGTTCTTACTTTTTAATTTACATAAAATTTGCAGTAGGTTGTTATGCCACCATGTTAATTTTGAAGTACTAATTTAAAGCATAAGATTTAGATGAGTTTGTTTTTAAATTCATTAATTCTCGATTTTTCTCTTTCATGCAGAGGTACCTACCTATTGACACTATAGAATCTGGCATTCATCCAGTGTATTTTTGCAGCACTCACTATATTGAAATGCTACTGAAAGCGGAGGTGCCACTTGTATTTTCAGCTTTTCACATGTCTGGTTTTGCACCATCACAGGTAATTCATGGAAAATAGTATTCTTCAACTCCCAGAGCTCAGTGTCTTTGCAAAGAAAATTATATTCTCATCAAATACAGGAAATACATTAAAATTAATCACATCATTTTGCAAATAGTTATATGTCTGCTGCTGCTGCTGCTGCTGCTGCTAAGTCGCTTCAGTTGTGTCCGACTCTGTATGACCCCATAGACGGAAGCCCACAAGGCTCCCCTGTCCCTGGGATTCTCCAGGCAAGAACACTGGAGAGGGTTGCCATTTCCTTCTCCAATGCATGAAAGTGAAAAGTGAAAGGGAAGTCACTCAGTTGTGTCTGACTCTTAGCGACCCCACAGACTGCAGCCTGACAGGCTCTATATGTGTTTAAATCTTTAAGCTGGCTTCCCCTAGGTCTTGCACATTTCCTTACATTAGATCTCTGGCATTCACAGATTTTGAGTTCTGTTTCAGCTATTCAAGACATAGACATTCTGGAAATCTATGACATGTAGACTTTTTAATGGAGTATCTCCTTCATAAGGTTTCTGCAAGGATAGTATCTCCTGCAAATAGGATGATAGTATCTCATTCTGCAAATGATAGTATCTCCTTCATAAGGCTTCTGCAAGGATTAGGTACGCTAACTGAGGGCAAGAATTCTTATCACCACTGAGTATCTGGTATGTGAGATATTGTATCTTTTTTTTTTTTTTTTTTTTACATTTTTTTAAAATTTTATTTTATTTTTAAACTTTACATAACTGTATTAGTTTTGCCAAATATCAAAATGAATCCGCCACAGGTATACATGTGTTCCCCATCCTGAACCCTCCTCCCTCCTCCCTCCCCATTCCATATCTAACAGTAAGCTCTCTTTTGGAGTCTGGGAAGGTTTAATAATGTCTTGAGGGCCTGGTATTGGGCATGTGGTTATTTGCAGTAGCCAAAGATGTCTCCCTCCTGTGCTTAGTCAGTCTTTCAGTGGTAGAGTGTGGATTGCTTCTTTACTATGTTATCAGGCTAAAATTTAATATTTTAAAACTTCAATCTTTCTTCTGTTTTTAGAATTGAATCTCTAGGTCAGAGTCCCAGAAGGTAGATACTTAATTAAAAGATACAAACACTTTTAAGGTTGTTGATGCATACCAAGTCACTTTGATTTTGTATTCTTCTAATAGAAATGAAGAGAGTGTCTGTTCTCCAGGACTGGGTACTTGGGTTTTTCAAAACTAATTGCTAAATTTTTAAAATTTGCAGGGTTTGAGGCTTTTTTGAACATTAATAAGGTTGATTATAATTCCACAGCCTTGTTAACTAGTTGTATCTTTTTATTCATTGCCCATCTGTCTTAGTGGACTTCCTATTGACTTGTAAATATCCTTTAAAAGTAACCTCCACTATCCAAATCTCTTCAGTTCTTGAGTAATAATTTTTTACTTATTTTATAATTTGACCTATCTACTTATTTATTATTATATTTGTATTTACTATTCTATTTTGTTTATTGAACTTTATTATTGCATCTTAACATGGGGTAAGAGTAAATAAACTATTATTTACTTCCTAATGCTCTCCTAAAAAAGTCAATTTAGCTATTTCTACCTATTGGTTCCTCTTATGTGCACTTTAAGGAGATTTTTCTCAGGTCAAAGTGGACATTTGAATTTGAAATTTAGATTTTTATTATGTTAAAATATAGATACTTTGAAAAAAATTATGTTCACATCAGTATTCTTTACATTATGATATATGCTTTTATACTTACTTTGAAGAGACCTTATGTCATTTATTACATTTACTTGTATCAGGTTACTCTGCCTGTTGAATTTTAAATTTCCTGAAGTTTAATAAGAGGTTCAGATATAACAAAGGAATTGCATGTAGTGGAAAGGCCAATTCTTTCTTAGCCAATTCTGACTCTTACTATGTTTTTACCTAAAACTCTTCCGAGAATTTTGAATCACAAAATGTTTAATTCTGCTTGGAATTAGTTACAATAAGCTCAACAATCCTTTTATATATATATATATATATATATATATATATATATATATATTTAATAATTCAAGCCAAGGAGAGTTCCTTTTGTCATTCTAGATTATGTGCTGTACTCAGTCATTCAGTTGTGTCTGACTCTTTGGACCCCATGGACTGTAGCCCGCCAGGCTCCTCTCTGTCCATGGGATTTTCCAGACGAGAATACTGGAGTGGGTTGCCATTCCTCTCTACAGGGGATCTTCCCAACCCAGGGATTGAACCCGGGTCTCCTGCATTGCAGACAGATTCTTTACCATCTGCACCAAACATTTAAGAATGGATGACCAAAAACTGGGGAAAACTTTCAGTACCCAAGGCCCCACGATATCAATTTGGTACCTCTTTATCGTTTTGGCTTCTCTTTAACAATTTGATATGTTTTTATCAATTTGAAGCTGCATACATGTAAATTTACCTAATAAAAAACTACTGCATTATTTCTGATTAGTAATGTTATTATATTTCTTAAATTATCTAATGTAAAAATGCCTTTCTATGGCTCCTTATGTGAGCTAATCATTTTGCGTCTTAAGAAGTATGTATCATTGCTTTGTTATTATTCACCATTTTATTGCTAATTATTAAATATGAAAACAACATTTAAATAACTTGCTGTATGTAATTAAGTAATTATTTGTATACAAATTTTGTATTTCAAAGTTTACTCATTCTGATCTAATTAGGAGCTATGCTTTTTAAAGTTGCATACTTATAGACATTAAGGGATTGGTTGATTAATGAAAGAATTTGTGAGCAGATTGCTAAATAAAATATACAGATCTCTAGACTAAAAATAATAAGCTCAACTAGAATACAAAAAATTAAATGTAGTTAGAAATACATATTTGTTGATTAGCATTTGAGATTGGAAGGAAAATCAAAATGAAAATATACTTTTAAAATGAACAGAAAATCACATATTCTAATGAAAATGTAGAATTTTATTATTTAATTTAAAAGAAAAACTTTATCATATTTTAGTAATTTTCCTCTTCTAAGAAGTACCCCTTATCTTTAATGACTTAACTTTTGTAATTCCTTGGGGTCATCATTTTGCATATCATTGATTATTGTACTATATTGTGTCAGCAAGTGAGCTAACATGGATAATCCTCCAAATATGCTCCAGGAAAATCTCTTGATTCTTCTCATTGCTGCTTTTCCCCCCTCCATGAAAGCAGGATTAAAGAAAACTATTTTATTGTTTCATATTTTGTGACAGTGCATTTTGAAACTGCAAAGTATGCAAATGTAGAGCAAGGTTTCAAGACTAGGAATGCCCCTTGTATGTGCACGTCCCCAAGCTTTCCCTTTCTTTATGTTGTTGATGTTGCTATTTGAAATGATACCTTCTCCGTCCTTGTGCCTCATCTTTACTTGTCATACTTCCCTGGTGGCTCAAATAGTAAAGCGTCTGTCTACAATGTGAGAGACCTGGGTTTGATCCCTGGGTTGGGAAGAGTCCCTGGAGAAGGAAATGGCAACCCACTCCAATACTCTTGCCTTGAAAACCCCATGGACAGAGGAGCTTGGTGCAGGCTACTATCCATGGGGTCTCAAAGAGTCGGACACGACTGAGCGATTTCACTTTCACTTATCTTTGATATCTGTCCAAATGGAAACTTTTAGGATCACTTACAAGTAGATGATTCTGCTTTGAATTGTATGCAGTTTCTGTGTTACTCTTCTAGTAGAAATATATCTTTTGCTTTGTAGAATCATTATTTGTGTGTTTACCTCTTTCTTACTAGTTGAAGTTTGTTAAAGATACGTATGCCTGATATATCTTCAAGTCTTTTAAGTATCTTGACACAGTGTCTTGTCTAGAAGTGCAATAAATATACTTTTTTATTTATATCAGTGCTTCACAGTATCAAAGTGTGTTTTCAGATCTTATTTCATTTTAAATTTTAACTTCATTTGACAGATGGAGAAATTCAGGGACATTCAGGATCAGTGAAGTGAGTGAATTGACTTAATGATATAACCCTGATAGCAAGGACTTACTTGAAACCACATCTTACTTTCTATGATGAATAAATAAAATAATGCCAGAAGAGTTATTAAAAATAGCATCTTTGTATCATAAAACTTAATCATTTAGGGCATACCTATTTTGACTTAATCAGGTATTCTTAAGTAATTGTTCTAACTAATGTTTTTACTGAAGAATTAAGTACATTTTTTGAAGATTGTTTTATATCTAGATACAACTGAGAATAATTTACCTTAGATACAAAAATGATGTTTTTATCAGTGTTGCATCATAATGTCCTTTGTCATGAAAATGAAAGTCATTCAGTTGTTTCCAGCTTTTTGCAACCCCATGGACTATACAGTCCATGGAATTCTCCAGGCCAGAATACTGGAGTGGGTAGCCTTTCCCTTCTCCAAGGGATCTTCTCAACCCAGGGATCGAACACAGGTCTCCCACAGGCAGATTCTTTACCAGCTGAGCCACAAGGGAAACCCAAGAATACTGAAGTGGGTAGCCTATCCCTTCTCCAGCAGATCCTCCCAACCCAGGAATCAAACCGGGATCTCCTGCATTGCAGGTGGGTTCTTTACCAACTGAGCTATCAGGGAAGCCTGCTGCATTTGGCGTAAGCTTAAGTATAAGGAGCAAACTTTTCTAGGAAGGCTATGGTACATTCTGATACATATTGTTTAAGGGATTTTCCTCCCTTTTTATCCTAAAATGAATGTGTTAGTGGCTCAAAAAGTCATTTAAATGTTTCAAATATAATTAAGTGTAAGGAATATTGGTTTGCCATAAAAACATAATTAGTTTTTGTTTCTTTGTCATCTATTCCATTAATTGCTAATAGCAATTTTATTAATAGTATATTTTTGAGATTTAAGTGAGGGAATTTTGCAGTTTCTAGCAAAAGCACACATGCATTTACCCTTTCATCCAGCCATCTCATTTATAGAAATCTATCCCAAAAATACACTGACAAAAATTTTGAAAATGCATGTGTACAAATATGTTTTATAGCGTATAAGAGCATATAGTATAAAGACTGGGGCTTCCCTGGTGGCTCAGTGGTAAAGAATCCGCCTGTCAATGCAGGAGACACGTGTTCAATACCTGGATCAGGAGGATTCCCTGGAGGAAGAAATGGCAATCCACTCCAGTATTCTTGCCTGGGTAATCCCTTGGACAGAGGAGCTTGGCGGGCTACAGTCTGTGGAGTTGCAAAAGAGTCAGCCATGACTTAACAGCTAAACAACAACAGTAACTATCAAAAGACTAGGAATAATACACGTGTCTGTAAATAGGGACTTTTTGAGTTAGTTATGGTTTATCTACAGGGTAGTACTATGCAGTTATAAAACTAAATAAGAAATACCTCTGTATATTGCCATGGAGTGATACTTAGGATCAAGTGTTTAGTATGTTACTATTTATATGGGAAAGGGTGGGAATATAAATACAAGTTCAAATGTGCTTGTATTAAAAAATGAAAATGTATCATATTTTGTTAAGTGATTGCTTATAGGGATAAGTAAGGAATGAGCTGAAGAGTCAGGAAATATACCTTACTTTGGAGTCATTTAAATAGTTCATATACTAGAAATACATATAATGAAATGAACCTAACAGTACCTACTTGACAGTATAACCTTGTAAGAAGCACTTTAATTTTTTAACCATTTTTAAGTATAGTAAATTTTCAGCGTGTTAATTTCAGATGTATGTTAAAGTGATTCAGTTATACATACATATATATGTACATATATATTTTTGGAATCTTTTCCATTATAGTTTATTACAAGGTATTGAATATAGTTCCCTGTGCTCTCTAGTATGTCCTTGTTATTTATCTATTTTATATATAGTGGTGTTTATATGTTAATCCCACACTCCTAATTTATCTCCCACATACCCTTATTGTGTCCTCTGGTAACCAGAGAAAGTTTGTTTTCTATGTCTGATTCTCTGTTATGTAAATAAATTCATTTATATCATTTTTTTAGATTCCACATATAAGTGATATCATATGATGGTTGTCTTTCTCTGACTTCCCTTAGTATGAAAATCTCTAGGTCCAACCATGTGCTGCAAATAGCATTATTTCATTCTTTTTTTATGACTGATATTCCATTGTGTATATATATACCACATCTTCTTTATCTATTCATCTCTAGATGGACACTTAGGATGCTTCCATGTCTTGGCTATTGTAAATAGTGCTGCAGTGACCATTGAGGTGCATGTGTCTTTTTGAATTAGAGTTTTCTTCGCATATATGCGCAAGAGTAGGATTGCTGGATCATATGGTAACTCTGTTTTTAGTTTTTACAGAACCTCCATACCGTTCTCCAGAGTGTCTGCACCAATTTACATTCCCACCAACAGTATAGGAGGGTTTCTTTTTCTCCACACCCTGAAAGGCACTTAATTTTTTTTTAAGGGACTTTAAAACACAGGCATTTGACTCTACATGCCAAGTGATATGTTGTCTAAATGACAAAGAAAACAACAAAAATATTACTGTTTTAAGTATTCATGTTGCTTATGGTAGTGCTGGTATTATTATTCTGGATTCTTATTTTTGTCTTGTTCAGTAAATGAAACAAAAAACGGATACCATTGATAACTCAGATCTTCAGTTTGTTTTAATGCAAGCACAGATATAATATATAGCAATTTATGATGTGTTTTATCTTAAAAGCTTTAAGAAGGGAAACCTGTAGAGGCAAATGGACTTCAGAGACATGTCAATCAATCCAAATTTTGAAACTGTGATGGCTCTGGTATATAGAATGCTTTCTTCCTTTTATGTGTATTTGGAATAATTACATAATAAAAATGTTAAAGAAAAGAGTTCATCATGTCTGTTTGGATACATATTATTTCTTTTGTCCTGTTAGAGCCCTAGACTATCAGCTGATATATAGATCACTTCATCTTATAAAAATAGAGAAGCTATTTGCTTAAGGTTTAAAAGACATAACTCATAGTTTAGCATTCTTCCAGGGATATAGTGTTTTGAATTCTATCACAATTGAATAATTCTGGAATATTTTGCTCATGTAATAGCAGTAGCTGGTATAATTTCTGCCAAATGAAGAAGCTCATATATTTAAAAGGTGTATGTCTCCTCTTTAAGTGCAAGTTCTATGAGGACAGGAACTAAATGTATTTTGTTCACTTAAGAATTATAATAATGCTTTTTGTATATTAGGTACATAAGTGTTTATTAAATGAATAATAAACATCTATACCTTTGTTATAGAATAACATTTACATAGCACTTGATATATTTTCAAAATGCTTTCAATTATAACCTTTCATTTTTCCTCTCTCAAATTTCCCACGTTGAAAAGGCTGGTATTATTCTCCATTTGGGGCTTTCCAAATGGTACATGTAAAGAACCTGCCTACCAGTGCAGGAGATGTAAGAGTTGCTTGTTCAATCCCTGGGTCAGGAATATCCCCTGGAGGAGGGCATGGCAACCCACTCCAGTATTCCTTCCTGAAAAACCCCATGGACAGAGGACCCTGACGTGTTATATTGTCCATAGGGTTGCAAAGAGTTGGCTGTAACTGAAGTGACTCAGCACACATACACATTCTCCATTTAATGAAAAAACAAAACAAAACATAGAAAATAGTGCTTGAATGTTGTGTAAATTCCAGAAAATTGCAGTTGCTTTAGAAACCATGTATAATAAATAAGTAATTACAGATTTAGGGGCAACTTTCTTTTAACCAGTATGGATAAAGCTTTAGGAATAAGTAAATATTTTGACTTCATATGCCTTTGTTTGAATCATAAAATTGGTAGGTTTAAAGGTCAAATGAGTCAGTGGTCAACAGTTTCACACCTTTCAACCTGTAGAATAGTCACACCAACTAAAAAGATGGGAACTGTGATCCCTTCATCATTATCGACTTGCTAGTCACCCGTGAAGCTGACAGCTGAATGGGAACTGATTTCTCTGGCTGCCCAGATCATTTGCATTAATTTTCATTCTTCAATTGTTTCTCTTTATTCATTCATCTAGAATCTTTCATTTTCATTAACGAAGCATGGTCCTTGGTTGACTAGTATTTATAGCTGTGACAAAGCATGGACAGAACCCTGGCAGCAGTGCATTAGGGAATTAAAAGAGCCACTGACCGCTTCAACCCATCTAGTCAAGTAGGAACAAGAGTTGCTTCCTCGCCAGTGCAGCAGAGCTGTAGATACTTGATTGGGCAGTGGAAGTTTGGTAATTAACTTTGCATGACAACCTGCCCTCCAGGTCGAGATCTAGGAGAAGAATCCTATTGCTGCCAAATGAAATTTAAAGTTAGGACCAAAATAAATTAAATATATCCTGTCCATTGACAAATACTGAATGTTCATGTGTATATTTAAATTCAATATTGAGTTAACCTATGGCTCTATAAAAATATTTTGGAACATAATAGAAGGAAACATATTTGTAAAGAAAAATCTGATCCTGAGAACAGAATTACAGTTAAAAAAAATACTTGGTTATATATAGTTGGCATTATCAATTATAAGAAATATGACCAGAAGATGAGGGGGGAAAAGATATGCCTATAATAGCTAAAATTAAAATGTTACTGGTTGACTTGA
Organism: Bubalus bubalis; assembly: GCF_019923935.1. Classification (NCBI taxonomy): domain Eukaryota; kingdom Metazoa; phylum Chordata; class Mammalia; order Artiodactyla; family Bovidae; genus Bubalus; species Bubalus bubalis. Next base: position 74,153,356 of record NC_059166.1, on the reverse strand, counting down.
GTAATGATGTATGGAAAACAAAAATGTAATATCATCTGATATGGACTGATTTGTTGTTCAGTCACTAAGCCATGTCTGACTCTTCACGATCCCATGGACTGCAGCATGCCAGGCTCCTCTGTCCTCCACTGTCTCCCACAGTCTGTCCATAACCATCTCATCCTCTGTTGTCCTTTCTCCTTTTGCCTTCAAACTTTCTCAGCATCAGGGTCTTTTCCAGTGAATCAGCTTTTTGCATCAGGTGGCCAAAGTATTGGAGCTTCTGCTTCAGCATCAGTCCTTCCAGTGAATATTCAGGATTGATTTCCTGACAGGTTAGATCTCCTTGTAGTCCAAGGGACTCGCAAGTGTCTTCTCCAAACCACAATTCAAAAGCATCAGTTCTGAGGCACTCGGCTTTCCTTATGGTCCAACTCTCACACTTGTACATGACTGCTGAAAAAAGCGTAGTATCCTCCCCGCAAAAAAAAAAAAAAAAAGAATCATATGTTGAAATTCTAAGCCTCAGTACCTCAGAATAAGGCTATATTTGGATATAGAGTCTTTAAAGCAGTGTGTGTGTGCTAAGTCACTTCAGTCGTGAGCAACTCTTTGTGATCCCAAGAGCTGTAGACTGCCAGGCACTTCTATCCATGGGATTCTCCAGGCAAAAATACTGGAGTGGGTTGCCATGCCCTCCTCCAATGGATCTTCCCAACCCAGGGATTGAACCCATGTCTCTTATGTCTCCTGCATTGGCAGGAGAGTTCTTTACCACTAGTGCCACCTGGGAAGCTTTAAAGAGGTTATTAAGTTACAATGAGGTCATTAAACTTAATTATGAGGTCGTTAAAATGGGCTTCCCTGGTGGCTCAGACAGTAAAGAATCTGCCTGCAGTGAGGGAGGCCTGGTTCAGTCCCTGGGTTGGGAAGATCCCCTAGACTAGGGCATGGCAACCCACTGCAGTATTTTGCCTGAAGAATCCCCATGGATGGAGGATACTGGCAGGCTACATCCATGGGGTTACAGAGTCAGACACTACTGAGTGACTAAGCACAGCACAGAGGTCATTAGGGTGGGTCTGAATCCAATATTACCATTACCTTACAGGAAGTAATTTGGATACCAGACATGTACAGAGGGAAGACCTCTGTGAAATGAAATGTGAAAATGTAGGGAGAAGATGGCCATTTACAAGCCAAGAAGAGAGGCCTCAGAAGAAACCAACCCTGCCAGTACCTTGATCCTGGACTTTTCCAGAATTATGAGATCAATTTCTGTTAAGTCACCCAGTGTGTTACCTTGTTACGACAATCTTATCAAACTAATACCCATGTTAAAGACAGTTAAAAGCAGAATCAACATTCCCCCCAAATTGAGTCAGGGATATAAAAGCAAAGTTTAGAAACTATTGGAGAATGTATTTTTTTAAAGGTCAACACAATAGAACAAAAAAGAAAAATTTGTGTGTGTCTTTCTTTATCTTTGTATGACAGATTGAGATATCTGTTCCCATTCCTTCCTCCTCACCCCTAAAAATCAAAACTATAGTGAAGAGAGGTTAAATAAAAGAAAATTCTCCTCAGTGGTAATTTTTAAGTCATAAATGAAAATTAAAATATTTGAAAGTAATTGTCTCAGTTTCCCAGGACTGTCATATCAAAGTACCACGAACTCAGTAGCTTAAAACAACAGCAATTTATCATCTCACAGTTTGAGAGGATACAAGTGTTGGCAGGGCTGTGTTCGCTTAGACAGCACTGAGAAAGAACTGTTTGATGCCTCTTTCCTCTCTTCTGGTAGCCATTGATATGTCTCAGCTTATAGATACATCACTCCAATCTTCTGTCTTCACGTGACAGTCTCCACGTGTCTCTTCAGGGCCTTCCCGCTGTGTGTTCACATTTTCAGTTTATTTGATATAAGTCATGTTGGAATAAGGCTCAGCCTAACGACCTCATTTTCACTTGATTACCTCTGTAAGGACTCTGTTTTCAAATAATGTCACATTCATAGGTCCTGGGAGTTAGGACTTTGACTTATTTTGGGGGGAGAGACACAATTCCACCCATAACATTACTGTACCAAAACATTACCAGTGTTAATCACTGTATCATTATTTTTTAGTAGGCGTGTATTGCTTTTATAATCTGAAAAATGTTTTTCAAAAAGTAAATGATTTTTGTAAAAAGTCTCATTTTTGAATTCTGTACATTAGCTCTCAGTTTCTATGTTATGTAATTCTGGTTGATTTAAATTGTTTTATTATTCAGCGAGAGTCCATTTGCATTAATGTAACATTTAGCAATCTGTCATCTGCATAATTATACATCTGTGATTCTAGGTAGGATAGAAGATGCTCCCATCTCTGAATTAAAATAGTCTCAGCATTTGTTATCTGAAGAGAGCAGACTGGTGTTATAGGTAAGAGAAGGACAACATGCATCAAGAAGGCATTTAGCAATAGCATAGGAACAGTATGAACACCATCAGTTAACCCCTAAGTCCTGAGTCCCAAGGCCATTAGAGTTTTCTCACACATTAGGCAAGTAGGTGAGGCATCCTTATATCCTTATTAGGCTTCTTGTAGTCAGACTGTCTATTTTGATTGAATGGTTTTATGTGAGTTATTTATTGAGTGCTGCTTTTAAAAAGTCAAAATGGCTATATCAGCTTTCTAATGACCTAACTTTTATTTTTTTTTCCTAGATTTGTATGCAATGGATAACTCAGTGTTTTTGGAATTATTTAGATTGGATAGAAATCTGCCATTACATTGCTACCTGTGTTTTCCTTGGTCCAGATTATCAAGTGTATATCTGTATAGCTATATTTAAACATCTTCAACAAGACATTCTACAGCACACTCAGACTCAAGATCTGCAGGTTTTCCTAAAAGTGAGTAACTTTATTTCTAGAGGAAAAATTTTGGTTGAAAGTTGTCAACTTTGATGGGGTGCCTACTGCCAGGTATTTTTCTATATGCTCATGCAATCCTAAAAACAACCTTGAGAGGTAGGTATTATAATCTTTATTTTAGAGATGAGAAAACAGGTATTAAGTACATTGCCCAAGATTTTACAGCTGGTGAATGCTGCTAAACTGTGATGGGGCTGGGATATGAAGGTAAGCTGTCTGGCTACAAAATTTTGCTTTTAGCCAGTATGCTGTGCCTAAAGGACTTTTTTTTTTAATACTCCTGTATCTTATTTAGCTAATAAAAGTTCAAGTTACTATGTGTTAATACACAGCTTTGAAACTTTAAAAAAAATGTAATTTATTATACCTTCATACTCTATTTTTCTAAATTTTGAAATATTTTTTTAAAGGTTTCCATGAAAGAATCTATCTTAACACTGTTTTTAAAAGTCATTATTATATAGAAGTACAGAAGTTAATATTTTAAAGCAAGATCGAATAGCTTTCTTTCTCACAATAATGTGACTTTTGAAACTCTGGACTTTAGAAAATATAAGATATATAAATACCTCCCTATATGTGATTCTTGCTGAAAATCCAAATTTGTTTTAAGTTTAAATATTTCCTTGAATTTAAAGTATACTTCCCTCCCCCTGCTACCCTCAGATACATACGCATGCATAGACACACTTACTCTAGAACCAACATTCGTCATATGTAGCTTTTTTCTAGGTGGACAAACAATTTCCATGTGAATTAATTTTATTTTTATTATTTATTGTTAGGTATTTTTCAGTTGTTTTTCTTTTTTTGTTTCTCATTTATTTTTTATTAAAGCATAATTGCTTTACAGATTTTTGTTGTTTTCTGTCAAACCTCAACATGAATCAGCCATAGGAATATATATATCCCCTCGCTTTTGAGCCTCCCTCCCATCTCCCCCCATCCCACCCCTCCAGGCTGACACAGAGCCCTGTTTCAGTTTCCTGAGACATACAGCAAATTCCTATTGGCTATCTATTTTACATATCGTAGTGCAAGTTTCCTTGTTACTTTTTCCGTACATCTCACCCTCTCCTCCCCTCTCCCCATGTCCATAAGTCTATTCTCTTTGTCTGTTTCTCCATTGTTGTCCTGTAAATAAATTCTTCAGTACCCTTTTTCTAGATTCTATATATATGCATTAGAATATGGCATTTATCTTTCTCTTTCTGATTCACTTGTCATTTGATGATGTCTTTTATAAGTAAATGTCATTGATCATTTAAGATTGATAAACTGTCAAGCATTTTTATTTCATAAATACTAAATCCAAAAGGTCTCAAACTTCCTACGTGTATCATAGAATTATGATCTTAGAAACATTCTTAATGAAATAAGGTATAACACAACAATGGTCATACAAGCAGAAGGAAAAGTTAGGTAGAAAAAGAAAAAAATTATCTGTAAAAGGTAATTTGGAGAACAGGGATGGTTAAGTAAATGAAAATTATATTGAGGACAAAATGTGGGTTCCTTTTCAGTAAGGGACATTTTCATTAGTTGCAGTGGTCAGTTAAAGGGATTTCAGGGCCTAAAATTTCCCCAAATATTTACATTTGAATGCCTCCTTACCTATAATTATCTACTCTCTTATCCTACTTTAGTTTCTTTTATAGTGTTTGTCACTGACTGAAATTATTTTAGATATATTTTTGTCAGTCTTCCCCAGCATAATGTATAAGCTCCACAAGGATTGTGATTTTGTCTATCTCAGTTACTAGTGTATTTTTCAGTGCTTTGAACAGCACCTACTATGTGCTCAATAAATACTTGCTAAACAAAGAATGTAAATAAATATAAAGGGAGAGATTAATAGACTTAATTTTATTCACATTGAATAACAAAAATTACTAACACCTTCCTTTCCACCAGAGGGGTGTCCATATATTTCATCATGTTTAACCTGATAGATGCTGGTGATTATTGCAATCTCACCTCTTCCTGATTGCTGCCAGGAAAAATAATAGAGTTTACAAATGGTGACCTCTTTAAATATTTCCCAGACTCTGTTATGCTCTAGGCATAATGCTATCAATTTAAAACTAAAAAATTTTAAAATGAGGGTTTTTTAAAGATAAAAGATTATCTTTACTAAGTCCTACTTAAATTACTAAAATTTTAATTGAATTGGCTTAAATCCAAAGTAAGAGCATGTTGGCAAAGAATTAATTTTAGCAGTTGTCCTGGAGCTAACCTTACTTCTTACTCCTGCTGTTTGCATTCATCTGAGGTATTAGGAAAAATGCCTTTCTAATACCATGACTTCATGTTATTTTTTGTTTCCAGCAAGTAGATCTGGGGTCACTGATCTCTTTTGATGAGCAGTTATTTTTCTTGTGAGATAAATTCCAGTATACTCTATTAAGTATGCATTTACATCCCCTTTAACTACTCTATTAAGCCCAGTTAAAATGTCTTCTTTGAAAAGTATGTAAACATATGTACACTATTTTTCACTTATTCACATATTAACCAATAATGAAATTTCAATTAAGGAAGTGATTTTATTCTTCCTTTCCTCAGGAAAGGAAAATCCACCAAGTCAGAAAGACATAGGATTTTTAAAGTCCTCATTAAACTGTTGTTATAGGGATTAAACCTTTGAAATTAGGTTTTATACTTTCTGATCCAAAATCTCAGACTTGTACAAAGGGAGAAAAAACTTGTCAATAATTTTCCATATAACTACATACCACAGCCATAATGATATTCTTACGTAGATTACATGTTATGCCCTGGCTCTACATATTTAGTAATGACTGTTTCTGAGAGGAACAGGACATACAGTAGTTCAGGGGACTTTTACTGTTTATTGCATGTATTTATGAGGGCTCTTTTTTTTTTTTTTGAATTTTTGAAGAATGAGCCCCTACTTTTGTAATAAAACTATTTTTAAAAAGGGTATTAATCATTATATAAAAATAGATAGAACAAGCATCAACTGTGCTAAATGAGTTCAAATAATTAGACCCAGTTGAAATAGTTTCCAAAATATTGAAAAACCACAAACATGTTTTCAATTACAGTATTATCAGTTACCCTGAGAAACTTGAGAAAATGAGGTGATTCCAGAAAATTGAAAATATGAAATTCTTTTCCCTGTTTAATTTCATGTATTTACAGAAAGAGATAAGATAGAAGCATTGCTTTAGGAATAAAAATCTCTCTGAAGCATATAGTATAGAGAAAATACCAACTCATTCTGTATTCGCTTTGGTTTGGGCTCAAGATTTGAAATTAAGTAATTGAGTCTAGACTCAGTGCTTGAATTTATGGTAACCCCCTGAATAATTCTTCATGATCCGTATATTAAAAAAAGATGACTTGGGATTTCTTAACTAAGTTTCACCTAATTAAAAAAAAAAGAAGAAGAATAACTTGTTTATATTTCCTCATTTGATTAAACCACTAAAAGATTAGATGAATGCCATGGGTGTAAGTTTATCAGCAAGGTATTGTCTGAGTTTTTTGCAGTATTTTTTTAGACACAACAAAAATGTGAGTTGGATAATAGAGCAGCCAAGTACATTATTCCCACACTATGGCATTGGATAAATTACGGCTGAGCTAGAAATCAACTTCTAAAGATGTGCTGAAAATCTTAGTCCTTGAACCTAAAATTTTTCTGTGACAGATGATAGTTCAGAAAATCTGTAGGCATCAAACTTTCAGAAACAAAAACATAATCTGACAAAATTAATTTTCTCAATATCTCAGACTTGAAAATCTAAAGTTGGGTTGGTTTGTTTTTTAATGAATCTCTCTTTTTCTCTCTCTCACATGCATTCCCCTACCCCCCCCCCCCCACACACACACATACAGACACACACAAAAGCAAGTTTAGGTTGATTTACTTTGATGGTATTTAAGAAGACCCACTGTTTTAGCAGACTAGCTGTATTTCATTGCTTTCTGCATGCTAATAGGTTGGCAGTGATCTTGGTTTTAGTTTATGAATTCAACCCGGGGAAAAACATCACTGAAATGCCAGGCTGGGAAAAGATTGCCTTCCAGTGAAAATTAGGCTGTGAAGACTCAAAATACTTAATTAAAATGCTTTAAGTAAATCCTGCATATTATGGAGAAATCAATTTATAATTATGTAAAAATCAGATTAATTTCATCCCATCAGTAAATTGTCAAGTGGGTTTTTTTGTTGTTTCTACTTGCAGCTGTGGTTACTCGAACATGTTGGCATAAGAAATAGAGATCAGACTGAAGAAAAAAAAACTAATTGTATAGTAAGCTCTTAAAAGGCAGAAGTGTTTATAGTATTAAAAATAATTCACCATCTGAAGGAACAGATGCAACATGTTCAGTGTGTTATTCAACTGTGGTTATGTTTTTTGCCTTCACCTTACATCATTTGAGCCCACCTCAAGTTAAATTCTGCCACTCTGTGTAAGTTTGGGCATGTTGCTTACCTCCATATGCCTAATTTTTCTCATATGTTAATTGAGTATGAAATAATACCTATCACTTAGAGTTGTGGAGGAAAGAAATGAGATGATATCTGTGAAATACTTCTACAACATTATCTGGTACATTGCAAGTGCTTTAAAAAAAGTTAGAAGTGACTTGTTTCTCCATCTCTGTTCATCCTCCTTTTAGTGAGCCCATCCATGCTTAACATTATAAATTTGTAGTGCAATCAAGAAAATCGAGCTCAATCATTTCAGAGAATGTAGCTTAACAAAAATATCATGACCACCGTTGACACTGTGAATGCTTATTGAATGACAGGCACTGGGCAAAAGGATTGCTCATTCACTCATTGACCCTTGCCCAGCTTCTGTTCCAAGCATTGTGGTAGTTATAAGATAGGCGATGGCCTACCACATTGACTTTAATGTTTTACTTATTACTGTTGTTCAGTCAGGAAGTCATGTCTGAGTCTTTGTGACCACATGGACTGCAGCACATCAGGCTTCCCTCTCCTTCACTCTCCCAGAGTTTGCTCAAACTCCTGTCCATTGAGTCGTTGATGTCATCCAACCATCTCATCCTCTGTCATTCCCTTCCCTTCCTGCCTTCGATCTTTCCCAGCATCAGGGTCTTTTCCAGTGAGTCAGCTCTTCACATCAAGTGTTCAAAGTATTGGAGCTTCAGCTTCAGCATCAGTCCTTCCAATGAATATTCAGGGTTGATTTCCTTTAGGATGGACTGGTTTGATCTCCTTGCTGTCCAAGGAACTCTCGAGTCTTCTCCAACACTACAGTTCAGAAGCATCAGTTCTTTGGCACTCAGCCTTCTTTATGGTCCAACTCTCACATCCATACAGGACTACTGGAAAAACTATACCTTTGACTATATGGACCTTTGTTGGCAAAGTGATGCCTCTGCTTTTTAATATGCTGTCCAGGTTTGTAATAGCCTTTCTTCCTAGGATCAAGCATCTTTTAATCATGGCTGCAGTCACTGTCTGCAGTAATTTTGGAGACTAAGAAAATAAAATCTGCCACTGTTGCCATTTTTCCCCATCTAGTTCTACTAGTAGATAAACAATATGTGAATGAATATATAATATCTCAGGTACTGATAGATCTTAAATATAAAGAAATCAAACATGGTAAGGGAGTCAGAGAGTCAGATTCATAAGTGCTGTTTAGATAGAGTCTAATGAAGGCTGCTGTGAGTGGGTAATCAGAGACTGAATGAAGCAAAGGAAAAAGAAAAGCAATGCAAGGACTTCTGTGCAAAATCCTTCTAAATAAGAAGGCAAATGTAAAGGCTCAGGGGTAAGAATGGGCTTGGCCCACTTATAAAGTGTTGAGATGACCACTGGCCAAAACAAGGTGAGGGACTAAGAATGGTCAGGGATGAGGCAGGAATCAGATTACATAAGGCTTTCTAGTTCACAGTGAAGAGTTTAGAAAACACAGTTTGTGTTGTTATTGTCTATATTTACACACAAAAAAATGAGGCTTAGAGAATCTGTAAACTTTCCCAGGTTGATTTGTCTAGTAACTAACACAGGTGAGTTTGAACCCATTTTGGTCTGAATCCAAATCCTATGCCCTTTCTAGTGTATCCCTGACTAGTCTGTTTACGTTAAAAAAAAAAAAAAGAAAAAGAAAAAACCAATCCTAAATTCAGTGGACTTTCTAACTAAATGCTCTCACTAGTAAAAGGAAACCAGTGGATACATACTTGAAACTAGATTCTGTGTACAAAGGAGAGAGGGAAGCTGTGTATATGCCATATTGTATAATATTGAATACACACACAACATTGTGGTTTAGGATGGTAATTTTTAATACTTTTTTCATGATTCAATGTTTGAAACTCAACATTAATGAAAAGAGCAATTCATTTAAGGCACTTTGGTTGAAAATCCACTGCATAGAAAAAGAGAACACAATATGCTCAAAATGAACTCCCCAACCAAGATATAAACTGTTCCAGAAGTAATTTATTAAAAAGAAAAAACTTGAATAGAGTACTATCTGTATAAAATGTGATAATGTTACCTTATATAATTATATATGTCTGCCTATTTAAAGAATAAGGTAATTTTTATTTTTATCCACAGTCCAATATACTTAGGTCTATAAATAAAATGATAATAAAACAGTATTCTGAGGAAATGGCCCCTTTATAACTTGAATGATTAGCTGGCAGTCTAAGTGGTCATAATTACAAAGAAAAGTAATTCACTAAAAGGCAATGAGAGAATATTTAGGATAAAATTGGAGAAGGCAATAGCACCCCACTCCAGTACTCTTGCCTGGAAAATCCCATGGATGGAGGAGCCTGGTGGGCTGCAGTCGATGGGGTCGTGAAGAGTTGAATAAGACTGAAGGACTTCGCTTTCACTTTTCACTTTCATGCATTGGAGAAGGAAATGGCAACCCACTCCAGTGTTCTTGCTTGGAGAGTCCCAGGGACGGGGGAGACTGGTGGGCTGCCGTCTCTGGCGTCGCACAGAGTTGGACACGACTGAAGTGACTTAGCAGCAGCAGTAGCAGCAGTAGGATAAAATGGAAAATATTCCACTTTGAAGACAAAGTGGAATTCAGAAGTTCTGAAATTTTATTCAGAGTTAAAATTGCCTGTGAATTTTAAATCTATATAATTTAAAAACGTTTCTTTTAAAATGAATATTTTATATTTCTCTTATGAAATAAGGCCTTAATAAACTTATTTGCCATTTTTATGGGTGTCTCTTCAGTATAGTTACTAGAGTATTTTCTCTCTATTTTAATATTAATGTCTAAAATGGGAGCCACAATTCAAAAAACATGTTTTAAGAAAAAGGTATTTTTAAACAAAGTAATAGCTATGGTTCTCCATAGGTAGTTTTTATTTTTAAACTGAAGTGGAGCAATAATCAAAGGATGTTAAAGTAGGTTTTGCTTACTTTTGCCCAGGAAGAATTATTAGCGCTATTTTTCAAATGCAGTCATTTCCTATTGTAATTCACATATAATGAACAATAAGCATTCTTTTAAAAATCATGAATATGCACAAAGACAATTTTTCTGGCATTAAGCTTTTTTTTTCTTCTGGTTAGAATAACACATTACTATAATTCTTTTTCAACTTAGGTATAGTTTTAGTGAAGGGGTGATTAATGTCAAATCACACATAATTTAAATAGTTCAATGACTACAACAGTTAAAGTGAATTCTTGAATAGCAAAATTAGTCTTACTTCAGTCCTACTTTTAAGCCAAAGAAAAAAGTGAACTATGTTTGATAGAGAAATTTACAAAGATGTAGTATTTCTGCTCTTCTTAAGATGAACATCTTCCTTTTGATTCAGTTGCTTATACATAAAACTGGAGATATGATATATACCTTAGCTGTTAATGTTTTAGAACAGAGACCTGTCTCATTCATCTTTGGGTTTTCATTGTATAACCAAGAACCTTACATACCATAAGGGAATGAATGAGGTTAATGAATGAAGAAATGGATAATGTCACAAGTATTTTAAAATTAAGAGTAGTTCAAATTTTTACGTTTGGAGGTATTAACTCTTAGTCTTAAAGGTATAATCTTATTCATCTAACTTAACATCATTTAATTTTCTTAGTTATGATATCAATTTTATAGATCACTAAGAATACTTGTTTTTAAGGTACCAATGAACTTTTCTCTCAGATTACCCAGATTTTCGGTGATATGTGACAAGTAATATACTCTTCTCCCAAGTTATCTGTGAACTATTACTAATCTAGCCATCACTAGTGACATCTGAGGCCTTTAAAAACGTGCATTCTTTTTTTGGCTATACCATGTGGCTTTTGGGATCACAGTTCCCCAACCAGGGATCAAACCCTTAACCCTTGCATTGGAAGCATGGAGTCTTAATAACTGGACCACCAGGAAAGTCCCTAAAAACGTCCATTCTTACTGAGAATTTGTGATGTTTTCCTAGTACTCTACATTTATGTCTCTCATCTACAAACTGATTTGTCTCTAAACACTGTATTTGGTATGTGATAATATATTATCTTTGATTCTTTTGAATTGTTTGTATTTATTGTTAGTAGTTTTTACCTTTAAGCTGTTATCTCCAGAAAGGCATGAATTGTCAAAATTTTTTATAACATCCAAAATTTCTAGCATGTTACACTGAATCAAGGATCAAGTTTCTTTTGCAGAATGTTGTTGTTGTTACTTTGAAAGGTTGGCATTCCACAGCTAGTATTTGGAGATACTAAAATAAATAGTCCTAAAATTTCCTAAAAGTGTATATGATTCTAAATGGATGCTTTGTTATTTTTCATTCTAGAGTGCCACATTTGGGACACTAGCCATTAAATTCCAAATTAGTATAGATATGCATAATACCAAAATTATGAATTGCAGACTGCTGGAGATTTTATGAATGTAGCTGTAGAATAGATATTCCTTGTAATATTGTAAGTGTTCTTTGATAAGCTTTAAAGTCTTTACTGATTACAGATGTAAGCAATCATTCTATAATTGGAACTATTATATCTAAAACATTAGGAAGGTTTCATTATCTAAGTGTTTGTTTTTTGTTGTTGTTGTTAGCTATAAAGCAGTTTTGGTTTTGAAAACAGACAACCTAGTTATCACAGGGACATGATTTTTTGCTATCATATATATGTGTGTATATATATATATAGCTTACTAAATAAAAAGCATTTACTACCAACATAAAACCCCCATCTATAGCTGAGAAAAATGATATATCAACTGTTTTAAACCCTTTTAACTTAGAACTGTGTGTCTTTACCCAAACTTAATGAACATCTCTTTATATCTTTTGACAGGAAGAAGCACTACATGGGTTTCGAGTGAGTGATTACTTTGAATACATGGAAATTTTGGAACAAAACTACCGACCAGTGTTGCTGAGAGACATGCGGAACATTAGAGTGCAAAGCACATAGATCATGGAACACACAATTTATTTTTACGTTTATTTTTAAAGGAAACAAGGATTTGATTATTTTCTGTGTCCAGAACAACATATGCTTTGTGAATACACAATATTATAGATCAGTACTGAGAGTTTTTGAATATAATAATATATTCAATTAGGTATAGCTCAATTGAAGTGAATTCATTTTTTGTAAGTTTGTTGTTGTGTAAGGTTGTTTTGGCTTTCCCTGGTGGCTCAAACAGTAAAAAATCTGGCTGCAATGCAGAAGACCTAGGTTTGGTCCCTGGGTTGGGAAGATCCCCTAGAGCGGGAATGGCAACCCATTCCAGTACTCTTGCCTGGAGAATTCCATGGGCAGAGGAGCCTGGCAGGCTACAGTCCTTCAGATTGCAAAGAGTTGGACATGACTGAGCAACTAACACAAGGTTGTTTTATAATCAAATCCAGCTTACATATAGTTCTTTATGTTTAAGAGTTAACCTTAACCTACATTTCCTTCTTCCCAGGATGATTAATATATTTTTTTCAATGAGCTTGTAAATAGCAGCATTACTGTAAATAGCTACCATCCAAAGAGAGTCCATGGAGACAAGACAGTTGCTTTCTTTGTTTTTATGTCTGTACGTATGAAAGAAAATAGGCAAAACCATAGCTGCTTATTTTACATATAGAGGAACAAATCATATTTATCATGGCAAGTGGTAGGAAAATTATTTTTGTCAGGCATAATTGTTTTTCTAGGAATTGCTTTTGACACCTATATCAATTTATAATTTTTCATGTGAAATGTAGTCTCAACATGGTTCATTTAAAAGATAGATTGATTATTTCATACTGGTATGCATTTAACACTCATTTTTTATGTGGTTTCCTTAGTGATAGATTTGATTTGATTTGTAATGAACTTAACAACATTAAAGAGAATATATTTGTAAATTATTTTAAATGACCAACACAGTGTTTTGTTTTATTTAAATAGAAGGCTCTGCTCCACTGAGATTAATACAATATGCTAGGGTCTCTTTTCTTATAATCATCACATCTAATATGTGAAAGATAAGACGCAAAAATACTAATTTTTCAGTTGGCAATTTCAACAGGTTTTTAAAATTATAAGTAAAGGTCAGTTTGTATTCCTTGCTTATATTTAAATGTAAATCAACCATTAAAACCATTGTAAAGCCTTTTTTCTTTTCAACCAAAAATGGCTTATCTCCAGACTATTTTTCATTTTAGTATAGTGAAATAACTGGTACCATACAATTTTCCCCAGTTTTGTGATATTTAGGCTATTGCAGTATCAGCCTTCTAGAATCAGGTTTTGTGCAGTAAATGCTAACAATAGCTTCTCAGTAATGATGTTCCTAAAGGGCATTGAAAAAGTTGAGAAAAGAAAATTGAGCAAGTTAATTTGACATATTGCTCACTTTAGCTCTGGCCGAAATGAATTAAGGAAGAAAGCCCCAGGTTACTCAAAACACCAAGTTTTGTCTACTTTTAAACTTAATTTTGAAAAGCTGTTCCACAGAACCTATAATACATGATTATGTTTATGTTTCTTCCCATTCTGTTCCTGAGATACTGTTACTGGTCTTGAGAAACTTGCAGCTTTATTTCTTTTTAAAAACTCTAACATGGTAATTGGAAATACAAATGGAGAAGGAGCTATAACTTAATTTTATAATATTCATTGGTGATTTTGATTGGAAACTTAAGATCTAGATTATAATTATATTTTGCACAAGCGACTTCAGCTAGAGCCAGAAGGCTTTTGTTTTTATCTGATAAATATCTTATGAACAATGACTCAGCAGGTTGGTGAAATAACATATAAAATAACAGTATTTTTTGTAACTACCATTGTGAATTATCTTTGTACCTTTTTTACTTTAAAATTACTCTTTAGAGTAGAAATAAATATAGCCCTGTCTTGCCTCTCAATTTTATTTTTAATTAAAGTAAGTTCCTAGGACTTATTTGTGAAGGAGGACCTTATATATTTTACAGGATTTATTATAATTATATTTTGTTACAATGTAAACAAATTTGTGAAAAATTCAAATGTTCTTATATCCATCTTCAAATATCTGTTCCAAAGAATAGCAAGGAGAGATAAGAAAGCCTTTCTTAGTGCAAAGAAATAGGGGAAAACAATAGAATGGGAAAGACTACAGATCTTTTCCAGAAAGTTACAGATACCAAGGGAATATTTCATGCAAAGATGGGCACAATAAAGGACAAAAATGGTATGGACATAACAGAAGCAGAAGATATTAAGAAGAAGAGGAAAGAATCCACAGAAGAATTATCCAAAAAATATCTTCATGACCCAGATAACCATGATGGTGTGATCACTCACCTAGAGCCAGACATACTGGAATGTGAAATCAAGTGGGCCTTAGGAAGCATCACTACGAGCAAAGCTAGTGGAGGTGATGGAATTCCAGTTGAGCTATTTCAAATCCTGAAGGATGATGCTGTGAAAGTGCTGCACTCAATATGCCAGCAAATTTGGAAAACTCAGCAGTGGCCAAAGGACTGCCTTTCTTTGTCAGTCCCAAAGAAGGGCAATGCCAAAGAATGTTCAAACTACCACGCAGTTGCTTTCATCTCACACGCTGGAAAAGTAATGCTCAAAATTCCAGATGATCAAGATGGATTTAGAAAAGGCAGAAGAACCAGAGATCAAATTGCCAACATCTGTTGAATCATCAAAAAAGCAAGAGAGTTCCAGAAAAATACCTACTTCTGCTTTATTGACTACTCCAAAGCCTTTGACTGTGTGTATCACAACAAACTGGAAAATTCTTCAAGAGATGGGAATACCTGACCACCTTACCTGCCTCTTGAGAAATCTGTATGCAGGCCAAGAAACGACAGTTAGAACTGGACATGGAACAACAGACTGGTTCAAAATCAGGAAAAGAGTACGTCACAGCTGTATATTGTCATCCTGCTTATTTAAGTTATATGCAGAATGCATCATGTGAAATGCTGGGCTGGATGAAGCATAAGCTGGAATCAAGATTGCCAGGAGAAATATCAATCACCTCAGATATGCAGATGACACCACCCTTATGGCAGAAAGCAAAGAAAAACTAAAGAGCTTCTTGATGAAAGTGAAAGAAAAGAGTGAAAAAGTTGGCTTAAAACTCAACATTCAGAAAGTTAAGATCATGGCATCCAGTCCCATGACTTCATAGCAAATAGATGGGGAAACAATGGAAACAGTAAGAGACTTTATTTTCTTGGGCTACAAAATCACTGTGGATGTTGACTGAAGCCATGAAATTAAAAGACGCTTGCTCCTTGGAAGAAAAGCTATGACCAACCTAGACAGCATATTAAAAAGCAGAGACATTACTTTGCCAACAAAGGTCCATATAGTCAAAGCTATGGTTTTTCCAGTAGTCATGTATGGTTATGAGAGTTGGACTGTAAAGAAAGCTGAGTGCAGAAGAATTGATGCTTTTGAACTCTGGTATTGGAGAGGACTCTTGAGAGTCCCTTGGACTGCAAGGAGGTCCAACCAGTCAATCCTAAAGGAAATCAGTCCTGAATATTCATTGGAAGGACTGATGCTGAAGCTGAAACTTTGGCCAGCTAATGTGAAGAACTGACTCACTGGAAAAGACCCTGATCCTGGGAAAGAATGAAGGCAGGAGAAGACAGGGATGACAGAGGATGAGATTGTTGAATGGTATCACTGATTCGATTAGATATGAGTTTGAGCAAGCTCTCAGAGTTGGTGATGGACAAGGAAGCCTGGCGTGCTGCAGTCCATGGGGTCGCAAAGAGTTGGACATGACTGAGTGACTGAACTGAACTGATTATTACTTGCTACTATGTGGCTAGCTAGTGATAGCATAGTCTGAGCCTTGTCCTTCAGAGCTCAATACTCTTTCAGCTCTATTGTTTAATCATTCATTTAGTCATTCAGTTCAGTTCAGTTCAATTCAGTTCAGTCGCTCAGTCCTGTCCGACTCTTTGCAACCCCATGAATCGCAGCAAGCCAGGCCTCCCTGTCCCTCACCAACTCCTGGAGTTCACTCACGGGACTCACATCCATCGAGTCAGTGATGCCATCCAGCCATCTAATCCTCTGTCATCCCCTTCTCCTCCTGCCCCCAACGCCTCCCAGCATCAGAGTCTTTTCCAATGAGTCAACTCTTTGCATGAGGTGGCCAAAGTACTGGAGTTTCAGCTTTAGCATCATTCCTTCCAAAGAACACCCAGGGCTGATCTCCTTCAGAATGGACTGGTTGGATTTCCTTGCAGTCCAAGGAAAGAGTCTTCTCCAGCACAACAGTTCAAAAGCATCAATTCTTCGGTGCTCAGCTTTCTTCACAGTCCAACTCTCACATCCATACATGACCACAGGAAAAACCATAGCCTTGACTAGACGGACCTTTGTTGGCAAAGTAATGTCTCTGCTTTTGAATATGCTATCTAGGTTGGTCATAACTTTTCTTCAAGGAGTAAGCGTCTTTTAATTCCATGGCTGCAGTCACCATCTGCAGTGATTTTGGAGCCCCCCAAAATAAAAGTCTGCCACTGTTTCCACTGTTTCCCCATCTATTTCCCATGAAGTGATGGGACCAGATGCCATGATCTTAGTTTTCTGAATGTTGAGTTTTAAGCCAACTTTTTCACTCTCTTCTTTCACCTTCATCAAGAGGCTTTTTGGTTCCTCTTCACTTTCTGCCATAAGGGTGGTGCCATCTGCATATTTGAGGTTATTGAGGTTATTTCTCCCGGCAATCTTGATTCCAGCTTGTGCTTCTTCCAGCCCAGCGTTTCTCATGATGTACTCTGCATAGAAGTTAAATAAGCAGGGTGACAATATACAGCCTTGACGTACTCCTTTTACTATTTGGAACCAGTCTGTTATTCCATGTCCTGTTTTAACTGTTGCTTCCTGACCTGCATACGAATTTCTCAAGAGGCAGTTCAGGTGGTCTGGTATTCCCATGTCTTTCAGAATTTCCACAGTTTATTGTGATCCACACAGTCAAAGGCTTTAGCAAAGTGAATAAAGCAGAAATAGATGTTTTTCTGGAACTCTCTTGCTTTTTCAATGATCCAGTGCATGTTGGCAATTTGGTCTCTTTTTCCTCTGCCTTTTCTAAAACCAGCTTGAATATCTGGAAGTTCATGGTTCATGTATTGCTGAAGCCTGGCTTGGAGAATTTTGAGCATTACTTTACTAGCGTGTGAGATGACTGCAATTGTGCGGTAGTTTGGGCATTCTTTGGCATTGCCTTTCTTTGGGATTGGAATGAAAACTGACCTTTTCCAGTCCTGTGGCCACTGCTGAGTTTTCCAAACTTGCTGGCATATTGAGTGCAGCACTTTCACAGCATCATCTTTCAGGATTTGAAGTAGCTCAACTGGAATTACATCACCTCCACTAGCTTTGTTCGTAGTGATGCTTTCTAAGGCCCACTTGACTTCACATTCCAGGATGTCTGGCTCTAGGTCAGTGATCACACCATCGTGATTATCTGGGTCATGAAGATCTTTTTTGTACAGTTCTTCTGTGTATTCTTGCCACCTCTTCTTAATATCTTCTGCTTCTGTTAGGTCCATACCATTTCTGTCCTTTATCTAGCCCATCTTTGCATGAAATGTTCCATGGTATCTCTAATTTTCTTGAAGAGATCTCTAGTCTTTCCCACTCTGTTGTTTTCCTCTATTTCTTTGCATTGATTGCTGAGGAAGGCTTTCTTATCTCTCCTTGCTATTCTTTGGAACTCTGCATTCAGATGCTTATATCTTTCCTTTTCTCCTGTGCTTTTTGCTTCTCTTCTTTTCACAGGTATTTGTAAGTCCTCCTCAGACAGCCATTTTCCTTTTTTGCATTTCTTTTCCATGGGGATGGTCTTCACCCCTGTCTCCTGTACAGAGTCACAAACCTCAGTCCATAGTTCATCAGGCACTCTATCAGATCTAGGCCCTTAAATCTATTTCTCACTTCCACTGTATAATCATAAGGGATTTGATTTAGGTCATACCTGAATGGTCTAGTGGCTTTCCCTACTTTCTTCAATTTAAGTCTGAATTTGGTAATGAGTTCATGATCTGAGCCACAGTCAGCTCCTGGTCTTGTTTTTGTTGAATGTATAGAGCTTCTCCATCTTTGGCTACAGAGACTATAATCAGTCTGATTTCGGTGTTGACCATCTGGTGATGTCCATGTGTAGAGTCTTCTCTTGTGTTGTTGGAAGAGGGTGTTTGCTATGACCAGTGCATTTTCTTGGCAAAACTCTATTAGTCTTTGCCCTGCTTCATTCCGTATTCCAAGGCCAAATTTGCCTGTTACTCCAGGTGTTTCTTGACTTCCTACTTTTGCATTCTAGTCCCCTGTAATGAAAAGGACATCTTTTTTGGGTGTTAGTTCTAAAAGGTCTTGTAGGTCTTCATAGAACCGTTCAGCTTCTTCAGCGTTACTGGTTGGGGCATAGACTTGGATTACTGTGATATTGAATGGTTTGCCTTGGAAACGAACAGAGATCATTCTGTCATTTTTGAGATTGCATCCAAGTACTGCATTTTGAACTCTTTTGTTGACCATGATGTCTACTCCATTTCTTCTGAGGGATTCCTGCCCACAGTAGTAGATATAATGGTCATCTGAGTTAAAATCACCCATTCCAGTCCATTTTAGTTCGCTGATTCTTAGAATGTCGATGTTCACTCTTGCCATCTCCTGTTTGACCACTTCCAATTTGCCTTGATTCATGGACCTGACATTCCAGGTTCCTATGCAATATTGCTCTTTACAGCATTGGACTTGCTTCTCACCCGTCACATCCACAACTGGGTATTGTTTTTGCTTTGGCTCCATCCCTTCATTCTTTCTGGAGTATTTCTCCACTGATCTCCAGTAGCGTATTAGGCACCTACTGACCTGGGGAGTTCCTCTTTCAGTATCCTATCATTTTGCCTTTTCATACTGTTCATGGGGTTCTCAAGGCAAGAATACTGAAGTGGTTTGCCATTCCCTTCTCGAGTGGACCACATTCTGTCAGACCTCTCCACCATGACCCGCCCGTCTTGGGTGGCCCCACATGGCATGGCTTAGTTTCATTGAGTTAGACAAGGCTGTGGTCCTAGTGCAATGATTAGATTGACTAGTTTTCTGTGATGATGGTTTCAGTGTGTCTGTCCTCTGATGCCCTCTTGCAACACCTACCGTCTTACTTGGGTTTCTCTGACCTTGGACGTGGGGTATCTCTTCATGGCTGCTCCAGCAAAGCGCAGCCGCTGCTCCTTACCTTGGACGAGGGGTATCTCCTCACCACCACCCCTTCTGACCTTGAACGTGTAATAGCTCCTCTAGGTCCTCCTGTGCCCGCACAGCCACCACTCCTTGGAGGTGGGGTTGCTCCTCCAGGCTGTGGCCCCTGGCCTTGGGCGTGGGGTAGCTCCTCCTGGCCGCTGCCCCTGACCTCGGACGTGGGGTAACTCCTCTTGGCTGCCTCCCCTCAGGCATGGGGTCCTCCCGGCTTCTGCCCCTGACTTCGGATGTGGGGTAGCTCCTCTCGCCCGTGCTAAGTGCCCAGGTCGCGGCCGCATTAGTCATTCAGTGTACCTTTATTAACTTCCTCCTGTTGATCAGGCACTCTGTTAGGTACGGTTCTAACGTTTTCCCTCATTCAGACTTTTCATGGAGTACTTTTGTATTTTCTTATTTATGTTTTCCTTACTAGTTTAAAAATGGCAGAAAAAAAATAGAAGTTCTGTGCAGTCCAAGGCGAGACATTTATTGTAGTTTATTCAATTTTCCCATTTTCCTTTCCTATTTTGAAAGGTTAATTTTTTATACTGTAGATTGATCAGTGCAGACCAGATCAATGTATATGGAATTACTGATATATTTTCTGAATTGTTTTATTTTCTCCAATGATAGATAAATGTTTCCTCTTTGTGACATAAACTTTTATTCACGTGTTCTTTGTAGCAAAATTAACCTACCTACATTTTTTTTTCAGCAGAATATTAAGAGAAAGTTATAAAGTAGGTGCTGATATATTTACTTATCTGATGAGTTTAAACCAGAGTCAGGGCAGTTAGCCTTACATAAACCATGCATTTTCAGCACTAGCAATATTTTAGGTTTTAAAATCAGTGAACATCACTGGAACATTTCCCACCCCATATTCTACCACTGGCAGTGGGCCACCATGAAATACTAAGCACCATAGAAATAATTGGACTGTCATGTTTGCTAATAGAGTGCTTTTGAGATACATTGGGAGAGACAGTTATTAAAATGTTGGCTGTTTGATCACCTAATGCAGGATTTAAGCATTTATCTGATACCATAACATGTGTCAGCTGTTCTGTGTTGAATAATACATTTAATATTTAGCCTTTTTTTTGTGTGTGTGATCTTGAGTGATTTTATTTATTTATTTTTTATTGAAATGAATCCACCACTGGTATACATGTGTTCCCCAAGTGTATAAATCTTTAGCCTTTTCTTAAAAATGTTAAAGTTGATCTTTTTCAAGCATCTCTAAAACATAGTCATTCCTCTTACAACATCAAATGTAATTAACTACAGTTTCACTGGAAATCATCAAATAATGGAAACCGAAATGCTGCAAACAAAAATGATCTCCATAACTACGTTTTTCTTATTTTTTTCAAAGAAAAGTTTTCAAATTAGTATTTTACTATCAAATTACTTTGATTTCAAAAATATTCATTAGAATGGATGATGGATATAGCAGAAACTAGTTCACCAATCAGTTACTTCTTCCTGGGTTAAGTATATTACAGATCACCTAATCAGCTTAACTAGTATTAAGTGAGCAGACCAAAGCCTAAGGATCAGGTGAGCTTTCTTTTCTCTTTTCTGGTGCCCCTGAAGCCTGAATGCTTAAATTTTTGAAGAGCAAAATCCTCCCTATCAGCCCACATTGGACGGTGACCTGAGGAATAAATCAACCTTGTGTTAAGTGACTGAAATCATTGTATCTAGCATTAAATATCCTGTCAGCTTCTTTGAGTTTCCCCATTTCTGCTCCTCTTTCAGAATAATTTTTGATGTCCCTTGATGGGTAAATCTAGTTTCATAGTTTTTATGAGATTTCATATTGAAAATCTGAAGGTATTGTCTAGCACAAATACAATTAAGAATGTTCCATCATACCCTTCACTGATATTTTAGCAACTAGCATACAATTTTCTAGATACAATAGATAGCATCTGACCAGCAGATAAGTGTACTATCAAGGAAATCTTGTTTCTATAGATGAATGCTGGGACATCTAAAGATACAGCCATTTAAGGTATCAATCTCATCCTTGAACTCAAATTTGACCAGAGTTAGGTATTTTGAATATTATTTTGATATTTTTTAAAGCATTTATAACCTATTTCTACTTTCTTGGCCCCTAAGTCAATAACAAGGGAAGCTTATCTGCCAGCAAATTGGCAAAATGTGTTCTAAGATTCCAAAAAGCTCAATTTCTTTTATTACCATTATTTTATTCTTGGAGCTCATATTATTATTCAGGAAGAGCTTGCTCAAACTATTCATGTTCTTCTGGTTAAAGAAATATTTACAACTTTGGTTTTGCTGGTTCTTGACCCAAACTCCATGTCCATCCTAGGGAAAAAAACTGAAACAGGGCTCAGGCATACTTGAACATCATCACATCCTTAGGCTCACCAGGATTTCAGAAAGCCCGATTTTACCCAAAGAGTTAAATGCAAAAAAAAAGGAAATAGAAGTGACAAATATAGAAGAATAAGCAAAATACATCTAATACCATCACTGAAAAGACAGAATAAATGCAAGGAATAAGTGTCAAAAGTAGTTTTGTATAGTAATTTATTGTTTTCAATGTACCTGTATTCATATTTCATCTTTACAACTCTATCACCCAAATATAATCTCTTTTAACATTATATACATATGTGTGTGTATATATATATAAATCTCCAATATTTATCATGAAGTGAAATATAATTTTTATGTATGGACAAAATTGTGATCATATTCTGTCATCATTTGAAAATTCTTGCTTATTTTTATTTTTTATTTTAATATAAGCAGTGATGAATATATAAACTCAGACTTCCATATTATAGGATTGTTTGATAACGAAATACATTTCAAACTGATGAGATTTGAGAGTCTACAACATCAAATATAAGACAATTAGTCTCTACCTTCAAGATGCATATAATATGACTGAGAGGGATAAAACTCATACAATAGAAAAGACAAATGTACACGTTCCTATTTTTAAAATCTTGAGAAATATCCAGAGCAATTGGTGATAGGAAGATTCAGAGGGAGGAGTAAATACCTTCAGCTGATTGTGTGAGGGGCAGGATTTTCATCTGAAGGGACAGGAGTAAAGCAAAGCACCAGGGAGCACAGGGGATGGAGCTGCAGAGGGAACAGCCTGGACAGAGTGAGACTGTAAGGAGCAATGGAACTTCAGTAGAGAGCTCTGGTTAGAATGAAGGTTTTGCTTAAGGGGAAAAGTACTAGAAGATAAGCTCGATTGGCCAAATAATTCAGACTTTCTCCTGTATGTTATAATACTGAAAATTTTTCAGTAGTAGAGTAACATACTGTATTTTATTTATTCAACGAATTTTATTGATCCATTATGAATGAAATGCTATCCTTAAAACCATTTAAGACCATTTTTTTCTTTATTCTTTTACCATATAGCATATACCTTAAAGTAGTTACCAATAGTTCACATCTCTAGAAATTTTAAGCTGTGATTTATGCTAATAGGGCTTCCCACCTGGCCCAGTTAAGAATCTGCCTGCCAGCACAGGAGAGACAAGAGAAGGGAATTCAATCCCTGGGTCAGGAAGATTCCCCTGAAGGAGCAAATGATAACTCCCTCCAGTATTCTTGCCTGGAGAGTTCTATTGAGAGAGGAGCATGGTGGGCTACAGTCCATGGGATTGCAAAGCAACTGAGCACACACACACACACAGTTATGCTAATAAGGAACACCCTTCAAAGTGACCTCATGTAGGTTTTTAAAAAATTTCTCCTTAAGTGGTTTTTGAAATGCAATTCTACAAGCCATGTGAAGGTTAAGAGGTTTACATTCAGAACAAAAGGATAAATAAAACCTTTAGCAGTTCTAGAACAAGAATCTGTTCGAGAGAGTCCGAATGAGCACTGCTAAATTTTTCTAATGAAGTAATTATTTCAAGCTGTGTTTCTTAAAGATATTAAGTAATTAAGTCTATGAGTCCTTAATGAGAGCAAAAACTAAAAGCCTATACAGAATCCTCTTGACTATTGTAAAACAGCCCTGGAGAGTAGATGAAAGCATGTAACCTTGAAAGCAACGATCCATACTACTTTTACTTTGTGAGAGGGTCTTGACAATAGGTTTGCTGCTAAGTCACTTCAGTCGTGTACGACTCTGTGCAACCCCATAGAAGGCAGCCCACCAGGCGCCCCAGTCCCTGGGATTCTCCAGGCAAGAACACTGGAGTGGGTTGCCATTTCCTTCTCCAATGCATAAAAGTGAAAAATGAAAGAGGTCGCTCAGTCGTGTCCGACCCTCAGCAACCCCATGGACTGCAGCCTTCGAGGCTCCTCCGTCCATGGGATTTTCCACGCAAGATTACTGGAGTGGGGTGCCATTGCCTTCTCCGAACAATAGGTTTACTACTGATTTAAAATGCTGTATGTCTACAGCATAGGCCCTGGACAAAGTTGTCACTTAGGAAACCTGTTGTCAATATCTCTTCTCCATCACCCTTCCACCTTTTTATTTGCCATCAGTTTTCCTAAGGGAACCAACTAATTTAATCCTATCAGCTCTCTTCCTGAGTCACCTCTGTTCTGTATTTCACAGCCTAGAACTTTACCTAACTTTAATTTCTTCACGTATAATCATGTTACATTGTGCAGTGAAGAACACTAGGGTAGAATGTCGATAACCATGTACTCTGGCCTTGGTACTATAAACAACTAACCAGGTCCTCTCAGCACCTGAATGCTTGTAGACCTCATTTCTTCTGGTGTAGTCAAGGGTACATGACTTCTTGGGGTCATCCTAGTCTGACTTTTCCTATAATACTATGTGCCATATTACTGCAGCTTAATTCATAGTGAGGCACATATTGCCGACGAAAAGCTTCAAGTGATCATTCCCAGATTCCTCTGGCATTTTCAAAGTAAACTTGTTAAATGAGATTACAAAACAATGAGGGTTATGGACATACCAAGTACTAAAATACAAATGTCCTTGTTTTTTCTCATTTAAAAAAGTACTCAGGAGTTATAAATAATGTAGAATAGTGACAGAGATAATACCTTTATTGTGCAGTCAGTCATGGAAACTTGACCTATTTTATGAATATACATATTTTTAGTTTAAATAAAACATTATTTTAAGATTAGATGTGAGAATATTATAATCCTGAGCTACTCTTTTATAGATGTATCAGTGAAATAAGTGAATACTTTTTGAATCTGGTCTATAATTAACCAGTACTTGATGGGTGTCTGACACCTCAGAAATGATACCCAGGTATTAAGCAAGAAAGATTGTCTTAAAACAGTAGAGACAACAGCAAAAAAAACTTTTGCTCATTAGATCCCTTATTGAGAATTCATTATGACTGAGATGTTATTATGTGGCCTCATCTTATTCCCATCCTCCTTAATTTCAATTTAAACAAAATCCCTAACCAACAGGAAAACCGTGTTAAGCACAGAGGTGGGAAGGGGAGCGAATTCTTTATTTGAATCCTGCAAGGCAAGATTTTAAAGCATTAAAGTAAATTTGGCAGTAAATTGCATTTTAAGGATATTGAATACCCAGGAAAATAGTAGGAAAGAACATCTGTTTAGTCTCCTTTGTTTTCTAAATCTGATGGTTAAATTGCTAGTGCAGATAAGGTTGGACAATTAAGAGAAACTATAGTGCTTGTGTTCATAAAATTTATATTGAGCCATGTTTAATGAAAAGCAATATTGTTGGTAACAATTCATCCTTTAAAATATTGAGCATTTGAAGTTTAGTGAGATAGACCTTTAAAATTTTGTACTTGGTAAGAAGGAAAACCTCTAGAGAAATACTTTTTGTGTATAGTTGGCAGAGAAGAAAAGTCCTGGAAAGGAATTCAGCAACACCTAGTAAAATTAGAAATGCATATACCTACAGACCCAGCAATTCCTCTCCTAGGAGCTGATTCTCACAGGAATAAAGGTACCCATATGAAAGACATTAGTACAAGGATATTTATGGCAGCATTGTTTCTAATGATGAAAAACTGGAAACAGTGGATGCCCATCAACAGAAGGGCTAACTAAAAAGTGCATCCACACACTGTACCACTAAAATGAGTGACTTAGAGATTTATCAACTAACCTGAAAGATTCTCAAGAAGTATTCTTGAATGCAAAAAAATAATAATAATAATAATAAGTCTATGAACCTATTCCATTGTTAAACAAAGTATATATGTGTACACGTGTGTGTGTGTGTGTGTGAATTGTTATATGAACACAAAAATACAGAAAAATACAAATTAGGTTGTTAGCATCAATGTGGTGGAGGGTGCAGGGGTTCTCATAGGAATGGAAGGGGGATAAAAGAGATGAAGAAAAAGTCTGTCGTGGTGGAACAAAAGATCAAGAAACAAAATACACAGCATCAAGTTAAATTTTTTGGCTCAAATTTCTCACACAGGTATTCTTGCAACTTTTTAAGTTGTAAAAGTTCCTGTTTTGACTGCCCAGTGTTAAACCACTGAGAATTAGCCACAATCAGTATGGCTAGACCAATCTTAACCTTTGGGACATGGTGAAAAAAACCTTAGATAAGTGAGAAAAAGGCAATGAGGGATCTGAGGTCAAAATAACATGGTATGACTAGGTAAACCAAGTAAACTGAAAAAAAAAAAAAGTGAACTGATACCTTCAAGTGAATAAATTCATAATATATAATTGCTTTTCAAGAGTAAAAAATAATTGATATGTTAATTAAAATAATCAGCAAACCAATCTGTAGCAGGAATAGAAAAGAGTTTTATTTGAACCACTGAGGACTGTAGCCTGGGAGAGAGATTCAAGAAGCACTTGAATTGTGTTCCACCAGACTACAAAATCTTGTAGATAGAGTGCCTGAAGAACGACGGACAGAGGTTCATAACATTGTACAGGCAACAGTGACCAAAACCATCCCAAAGACAGAGAGATGCAACAAGGCAAAGTGGTTGTCTGAGAGACCTTTCAAAGAGCTGAGAAAAGAGACGTGAAAGGCAAAGGAGAAAGGGAAAGAAATACACAACTGAATGCAGAGTTTCAGAGAATAGCGAGGAAAGATAAGAAAGTCGTCTTATGTGAACAATGTACAGAAATAGAGGAAAATAGTAGAATGGCAAAACTAGGGATCTCTTCAAGAAAATTGGAAATACCAAAGAAATATTTCATGCAAAGATGGGCACAATGAAGGTCAGTAATAGCAAGGACCTGACAGAAGCTGAAGAGGTTAAGAAGAGGTGGCAAGAATATACAGAAGAACTATACAAAAAAAGTCTTAATGACCCAGATAACCACAATGGTGTGGTCACTCACCTAGAGCCAGACATCCTGCAGTGTGATGTCAAGGGGCTTTAGGAAGTATTACTACAAACAAAGCTAGTGGAGGTGATGGAATTCCAGCTGAGCTCTTTCAAAACCTATAAGATGATGCTGTGAAAGTACTGCACTCAATATGCCAGCAAATTTGGAAAACCCAGCAGTGGTCACAGGACTAGAAAATGTCAAGTTTTCATTCCAATCCCTAAGGGCAATGCCAAAGAATGTTCAAAGTTCAATTGTACTCTTTTCATATATCAGCTAGGTAATGCTCAAAATCCTTCAAGCTAGGCTTCATCAGTACATGAACCAAGAACTTCCAGATGTACAAGTTGGATTTAGTAAAGGCAGAGGAACCAGAGATCAAATTGCCAACATCCACTGGATTATAGAGCAAGAGAATTCCAGAAAAACATCTTCTGTTTCACTGACTTGGCTAAAGCCTTTGTGCGGATCACAACAAACTATGGAAAATTCTTAAAGACATGGGGATACCAGACCATCTTACTTGCCTCCTGAGAAACCTGTATGCAGGTCGAGAAGCAAAAGTTAGAACTAGATGTGGAACAACTGACTGGTTCCAAATTGGGAAAGGAGTACATCAAGGCTTTATATTGTCACCCTGCTTATTTAACTTCTATGAAGAGTGTTGTTGTTCAGTCACTCAGCCATGTCCAACTCTTTGCTACCCCATGAACTGCAGCACTCTAGGCCTCCCTGTCACTCACCATCTCCTGAAGTTTGCCCAAGTTCAGGTCCATTGAGTTGTTGATGCCATCAAGCCATCTCATCCTCTGACACTCTCTTCTCTTTCTGCCCTCATTCTATCCCAGCAATCTATAAGTCAGCTGTTCACATCATATGACCAAAATACTTGAACTTCAGCATCAGTCCTTTCAATGAGTGTTCAGGGTTTATTTTTCTTAAGATTTACTGGTTTGATCTGGCTGGCCAAAGGACTTTCAGGAGTCCTCTCCAGTACCACAGTTCAAAGGCATCAATTATTTGGCACTCTGCCTTCTTTATAGTCCAGCTCTCACAACCATACGTGACCACTGGGAAGACCATAGCCTTGAATATGTGGAGCTTTGTCAATAGAGTGATGTCTCTGCTTTTCAACAAACTGTCTAGGTTTGTCATAGCTTTCCTGCCAAGAAGCAATCATCTGATTTTACAGCTGCAGTCACCATCCTCAGTGATGTACTATGCCGAGTACATCATGCAAAATGCCAGGCTGGATGGAGCTCAAGCTGGCATAGATTGCTGTGAGAAATATCAACAATCTCAGATATGCAGATGATACCACCCTTATGGCAGAAAGTGAAGAGAAACTAAGGAGCCTCTTGATGAGTGTGAAACAGGAGAGTGAAAAAGCTTACAACTCAACATTTAAAAAACTAAGATCATGACATCCGGTCCCATCATTTCATGGAAAATAGATAGGGAAAAAGTGGTAACAGTGACAAATTTTATTTTGGGGTCCTCCAAAATCACTGCAGATGGTGACTGCAGCCATGAAATTAAAAGACACTTGCTCCTTGGAAGAAAAGCAAAGACAACCTATGCAGTATATCAAAAAGTAGAGACATCACTTTGCCGACAAAGGTCCACCTCATGAAAGCTATGGTTTTTCTGATAGTCATGTACCAATGTGATAGTTGGACCATAAAGTAGGCTGAGAACCGAAGAACTGAGGCTTTTGAATTGTGCTGGAGAAGACTCTTGAGAGTCCCTTGGACAGAAGTAAATCAAACCAGTCAATCCTAAAGGAAATCAACCCTGAATATTCACTAGAAGGACTAATACTGAAGCTGAACCCCAGTACTTTGGCCACCTGATGAGAAGAGCTGACTCATTAATCTTGATGCTAGGAAAGATTGAGAGCAAGAGGAGAAGGGTGCAACAGAGGACGCAATGATTGGATGGAATCATTGACTCAATGGACATGAGTTTGAGCAACTCCAGAAGATAGTGAAGAACAGGAAAGCCTGGCATGCTGCAGTCCATGGGGTCACAAAGAGCCAGACATGACTTAGTGACTAAACAACAACAACAGACTACAAAATGGGAACCTTATAAAGGCAAAACCCACAATATTACATAAATTGTCAGTAAGATTTGATCTGGCAAGAATTAAGGGTGCACGTTAAGCAAGGATTGGTTGGGGTCTGAAATAGTTGTGTAGTTACAAGGGGAGACCTTGAGACCATAAGATTGCCTCTGGCAGCTAGTAGCAGATCTTATTTTAAGAATGGCTGGTAATGTCCTTGAGTCTGATAGGGTTCAGAAAATTAAAATCTCAGTGATGCAGGAATGTGTCTAAAACCATATCCGAATACATTTGAATCAGTTCTAATGAGGTGGATGAAACTGGAGCCTATTATACAGAGTGAAGTAAGCCAGAAAGAAAAACACCAATACAGTATACTAACGCATATATATGGAATTTAGAAAGATGGTAACAATAACCCTGTGTACAAGACAGCAAAAGAGACACTGATGTATAGAACAGTCTTATGGACTCTGTGGGAGAGGGAGAGGGTGGGAAGATTTGGGAGAATGGCATTGAAACATGTAAATATCATGTATGAAATGAGTTGCCAGTCCAGGTTCGATGCACGATACTGGATGCTTGGGGCTGGTGCACTGGGACGACCCAGAGGGATGGAATGGGGAGGGAGGAGGGAGGAGGGTTCAGGATGGGGAACACATGTATACCTGTGGCGGATTCATTTTGATATTTGGCAAATCTAATACAGTTATGTAAAGTTTAAAAATAAAATAAAATTTAAAAAAAAAAAAAAATAAAAAAAATAAAACCATATCCACAATGGCCACTCACATCCATTTTGAATGTCTGAACCACAGTTAATCCATTTTGATTTTTAAATATATTGTTTTATTTAATGGTTAAAGCAGACGTACCATGCATGTTTAATAGGTCACAAACAGAGTCTTCCAATAAAAATAAAGTTCAAGTTAAATCATATATAAGCCAGAATAACTTCCCTGTACCTCTATATGTGAAAATTTCTTCTATCAGACACTAAAATACTTTGTCATTAACAAATAATATATTCAATAGTTAGTGTGCTACTAAAATAGAAAACATCCAAACACCTTAAGTAGACAATGATGACTATTCACTTTATAGGGTCCATTCATTTCAGGAAATCTGAATCATCTTAGTAGGCCACTGGAATTCTCTGTGCATGAGATCCACTAGGCAGTTCAAAGAGATAGATGATCATGTGTGAAAATATCAGGATGAAGTATCTTGAGTAAAAAAAAAATTGGCCAAGACCAGGACAGAGTTCAAGCCTAGTTCTTGAGGCAGGTGACATAACTTCCTAAAAGAATATAGCTATTTAGGGTGGAACAAAAGAGTTTTATCATTTAGAAATCCAATGGTCTAAGGTGACTGAAATGAATGTCACTGAGAGAAATTTATCTGTTGCAGTGGAAGGAGCTAAAACTCCCATGGAATGATCTGGAGAAGGATGGTAGGCAATTACAACACTGCACAATTATGAACAACTGGAGAGGAGTAAAAACCTACTATTGAAATAATGGTTGAGGCTGGAGAGTAGACACTTAGGAGCAATCATGAATTGATATTGGGGGCTGAGAAAGTGTGAACTCTTGAAAAGGGCTGTTGATGAGGATTTTTTCCTGATTTTTCCAGTCTCATCTGAGGAATGAGTGGAATTGAAATTTGTGTAACTGTGGGTCTGGAACTGAGGGCTTTCAGGAATGCAGTTCAGTCAATGATTTTCCTTATGGTTACTTCTGATTATAACAGAAGTAATCATTCCACATTTGTTTATTAATTTGTTTAACAAATATGTGTTAATATTGTCCACTGGTAGATTTTACTTTGTGCAAGTATGAACTAAGCAGGTAGATTGACTATGTATTAACCCCTGGAACTCCAGTCTGAGCCCTAGCTCTTCCTGAGTATAATGTTCCATGTTCTCAGAAAGTACCCAACTTTGACTTCTGCCCCCATTGCCTAACCTGCCCTCCATACATGATAACTATACCAGGAATAGCTGTTTTTGATGGGCCCCTTTCTCTGTATCTATTCAAGATTTACTTTCAACCCTGGCTTATCTCTCAATAGTCCCTTCTTTCCATCTTGCAGAAATCATCTTGATCCTTTGCTTTTCTGATATTCCCAAATCCAATGCACAAAGCTGTTACAGGCTAATTTTTTCCACCCATTTGCTATAATATTTTTATAGGACTTTGGAAGGAAGGATGATAAATGTGACAGGAAGATATTTTGGTAACAGAATAAATGGTGGTCAAGTGTAGAGCAGAGGCAGAAGTGGAGGTGAAGAGATTAAATAGGCTACATCAGCAGTCCAAGCCAAAAGAGTTTGCTTTTCTGTTTCTTTTGTTTTGTTGCTTTTCTTTTTTATTTGAACTGAGAAGTTTTTATTTTAATGAATCAATGGGAAATTGGAATTGGAAAAAGTTAAACAGTAAAAAAACAAAGTTGCAAAGAGTAATTTAATACCTTACCCAAACCTTAACAGTGAGGCATTATTTCAGAATTTTTATCACTGGATTTATTTGTAAAAATGGCACCTGTCTTCCTCAGTTAAAAATGTTACTGTTGATGCTATGACTTATTAATATATTAAATATTTTAAATATATGCTTGATATCTGAGTTTATATAATTATCTCAAACATCAGTTTTGACAAGCTTGTCTTTGACAGTTATATAAGTGTTGCAATCATGCCAAATAGACACATATTTGTGCAATTAACAAAACAAAATACACTTTTTTTTCATTAAAGATGTACCAATCAACAAAATGTAAGAGGAAAGAAAAAAGTAAGCTGAAAATTTCAGAAGCTGAGCCTAGAAAAATGGAAGTTCAGTCAGGGCCCAGCTGGAAAAAGAGGGAAAGGCTTCATATTTAATCAAAACCTGTACTCTATCTGTAAGTGCCAATACAACTGCATGCCTATTTCTTTTAGCCATTTAGTCCAGTTTCATTAGACTCACCATAGGTGTTTGAAGAAAGAAAAGAAAAGCCCAAGTAATGAGTGTGTATAGAGTTGTAAATCTGTACAATGCCCAAAAGCTATTGCTAAGTTGTTTTCTGTGGTGGTTCAGACCACTTTTCCTCTGGGCAGTCACTACTTGAAATAATTACTGGCATTAATGATGCTAGCTCCTGAATTTAATAGATCTATGTTCATGTTGTCATCCATCACTGTGCAAACATCTTCTATCTTCTCGAATATCATGGAAAGTTTCTTGAAGTTTGAAGATATTTTACTGACCCAGTGATGCATTTTAACTATGAGAAACCACCAAGCAAAAAATTCCACCTCTCTAAGTTTTATGTATGTTGTGGTAGTTATATTAGTATAGCTTTTTTTTTTTTTTTTTGCCAAAACTTGAGAACAACTAATGCAAATAAGCCCCACAGAAAACATCATCTTTCTCTCATCTACCATATGATCTTATAACACAATCAATTGTTACCACTTAATAAAGGACTTGGTTCAATAATTTTCTAGTCTTCTTAAAAAGGAGGCTTTTCCATAACTTTGTTACATAACTCTGTTCAGGATTAGACATCTTTTTCTGTTGCTCAAGTATAAAGCAAGATGATTTCCCTGAACTCAGCAGGGAAGTGTGGGCAAGGAGACATGCCTAGCTTCATGACTCCCTCTTCCTCCCCTGTGGTTATTCTGAGCTGTTCAAAAGTCTGACCTTGTTGAGATGTGTCTCCTCTCCTTCCCCAATTTTATCTGTAACATCCCTTTTCTTAACCATTTCATCCTTTTCTTTCTCGATTTAATTCTCCAAGTAAACTCTCCTCTTTGTCAGGCTCTGTCCTGGAAGAGAGCTTCACCTGGCTAACTTCAAAAATTCCTACTACCTACATCAACCCACCACCACCTGAATTTAATTTGGTGTTCCCTTCTCACCTACAAGCTCTGCTGTAGATCTGTCTGCTCATATCGGCTGAGCATTCTATGAGGAGTAGGAACTCTGCTTTAGAAGTGAATACATGCTGACAATTTCGTTTCTGGGATTCTTAGAAGTCTTTTTGCCTTACCTTTGTTTTTTGGGGGGATTTCACTAATACCACACTTGTCTTCTTCCTGCAGCAGTTTGGCTGCACCTACTTGTATTCTGGAGTCTGTGATGAAAACAAGTCATTTTGTTTGTCTTAGCTTTTGTCTATGGGTTTTATAATTGCACTCATCTCACATGCTAGTCTTAGAAAGCAATGGCAACCCACTCCAGTACTCTTGCCTGGCAAATCCCATGGACGGAGGAGCCTGGTAGGCTGCAGTCCATGGGGTTGCACAGAGTTGGACACGACTGAAGCAACTTAGCAGCAGCAGCAGCAGCACACGCTAGTAAAGTAATGCTCAAAATTCTCCAAGCCAGACTTCAGCAATACATGAACCGTGAACTTTCAGATGTTCAAGCTGGTTTTAGAAAAGGCAGAAGAACCAGAGATCAAATTGCCAACATCTGCTGGATCATGGAAAAAGCAAGAGAGTTCCAGAAAAACATCTATTTCTGCTTTATTGACTATGACAAAGCCTTTGACTGTGTGGATCACAATAAACTGTGGGAAATTCTGAAAGAGATGGGAATACTGGACCACCTGACCTGCCTCTTGAGAAACCTATATGCAGGTCAGGAAGCAACAGTTAGAAGTGGACATGGAACAACAGACTAGTTCCAAACAGGAAAAGGAGTACGTCAAGGCTGTATATTGTCACCCTGTTTATTTAACTTATATGCAGAGTACATCATGAGAAACGCTGGGATGGAAGAAGCACAAGCTGGAATCAAGATTGCCGGGAGAAATATCAATCACCTCAGACATACAGATGACACCACTCTTATGGCAGAAAGTGAAGAGGAACTCAAAAGTCTCTTGATGAAAGTGAAAGAGGAGAGTGAAAAAGTTGGCTTATAGTCAAGATTCAGAAAACTAAGGTCATGGCATCTGGTCCCATCACTTCATGGGAAATAGATGGGGAAACAGTGGAAACAGTGTCAGACTTATTTTTCTCGGCTCCAAAGTCACTGCAGATGGTGACTGCAGCCATGAAATTAAAAGACGCTTACTCCTTGGAAGGAAAGTTATGACCAACCTCGATAGCATATTGAAAAGCAGAGACATTACTTTGCCAACAAAGGTCCGTCTAGTCAAGGCTATGGTTTTGTATGGTTTTGTGGTCATATATGGATGTGAGAGTTGGACTGTGAAGAAAGCTGAGAACCGAAGAGTTGATGCTTTTGAACTGTGGTGTTGGAGAAGACTCTTGAGAGTCCCTTGAATGGCAAGGAGATCCAACCAGTCCATTCTAAAGCAGACCAGTCCTGGGTGTTCATTGGAAGGACTTATGCTGAGGCTGAAACTCCAATACTTTGGCCACCTCATGCAAAGAGTTGACTCATTGGAAAAGCCCCCGATGCTGGGAGGGATTGGGGGCAGGAAGAGAAGGGGACGACAGAGGATGAGATGGCTGGATGGCATTATCGACTCGATGCACATGAGTTTGGGTGAACTCTGGGAGTTGGTGATGGACTGGGAGGCCTGGTGTGCTGTGATTCATGGGGACACAAAGAGTTGGACACGACTGAGCGACTGAACTGAACTGATGGGTTTTTTGTGTGCTATCTTACTCAATTGGATTCTGTGGGGTTTTGGTATTTACCCAACTAGGCTGCCCACTACTCCTTGCAGTCTTGCCTTACTTCCCTGTTTATTTCTTATTGATTTTGTTTTGCTAAATTATATTTTTCTAGAAATTCGTCCATTTTTGTTTCATTTTGTTGAGAATATAACATATATACAGAAAAGTGCCAAAAAACCAAACGTACACCTTATAAGTTTTCACAAAGTGAAACCTTACGTAACCACAGCTCAGCTCAAGATACAGAATTAGTATTCTCTAATTTCCATATCTTCCTCTCTGACCCCTGAGGTAATTAGAACTCTGCTACTGGCGTGCTGCGATTCATGGGGTCGCAAAGAGTCGGACATGACTGAGCGACAGATCTGATCTGATTTAATTTCCAAATATTTGAGGATTTTCCATATATTTTACAGTTATTAGTTTCTAACTTAATTCCATTATGATCAGAGAACATGTTTTATATTAATCATTTAAAATCTGTTAAGCCTTTTTAAAGGCCTATTGTATGGACTATTTGGTGATTGGTTCATGACAGTTTTTAAGACTGTGTACTCTAATGTTATTGATGAAGTATGCTATAAATATTAATTAGGTCAAGTTGGTTCATAGTCTTATTTAGGACTTTATATTCTAACTGATATTCTGTCTACCTGTTTTATGAATTACTGAGCTAGAATGAGAAAATCTACAACTATACTTGCACATTGCCTATTTCTGCTTTTAATTCTATCAGTTTCTGCTTTATGTGTTTTGAAGCTCTGTTGTTAGATGCATACACATTTAGGATTTTTAGGATTTTTTGGATTTAGGATTTTTTGATGAACTAGCCCCATTATGAAATAACCCACTTTATTCTTGATAATAATTCTTTGTTCTCAGTCTACCTTGCCTTTTATTAATCAAGAAATACCAGCTCCCTTTTAATTAGTTTTGTAAGGTATTATCTTATTCTCTGTTTTTATTTAAAACCTGTATCTTTGTATTAAATGTGAGTTTTTTGTAGACAGCATGCAGATGAGTCTTGCATTTGATCCAGTCTTTCAGTTGCTGGTAAGATATTTTATGTACATGTGTGCTAAGTCGCTTCAGTTGTGTCTGACTCTTTGCAATCCCATGGACTGTAGCCTGCCAGGCTGCTCTGTCCATGGTATTCTCCAGGCAAGAATACTGGAGTGGGTTGCCATGTCCTACTTCAGGGGATCTTCTCAGCCTAGGGATTGAACCCATGACTCATTATATCCCCTGCATTGGCAGGTGGATTCTTTTTCACTAATACCACCTGGGAAGCCCCAGATCTTTTACATGTAATGTAATAATTGATATAATTAGATAGAAACCTACTATCTTGCTATTTTTTCTATTTCTTACTTCTATTCTTTAACTTACCTCTTTTTCTGCCTATTTATGGTTAATTGAATATTTTTCATGTTTCATTTTATCTCCATTTTCATTACATTATTAGTTATATACATAGCAGTGGAGCGTCCCTGGTGGCTCAGCAGTAAAGACTCCACCTGCAATGCAGGAGATGCAGGTTGGACCCCTGGGCTGGAAAGATGCCCTGGAGAAGGGCATGGCAACCCACTCCAGTATTCTTGCCTGGAAAATCCCATGGACAGGAGAGCCTGGTGAGCTACAGTCCATAGCGTCTCAAAGAGTTAGACAAGAGTAAGGCCACAGCACACACACACACACACATACATAGTTATAGATACATATATAAATATTGTCATATTATTAGATATATATCACAGCTGTGAAATTACACAGTAGAGGGGGATTGTTAGTTAAACCCCACACTTCTAACCAGAAGATCAAAAACAGTATTTGACTAGCAATAGCAAAGTGAGTAGCAATATAGTAAAATGTGTGGCAACATTGCAACGATAGGAAGAATTAGGAATTAGAAGGTCATAAAATTCTTATACTATAGTGAAGCAGTATATTATTGGAATGTAGGTAGTGATAAAATATAAAATACTTTAGTGATAACAGATAAAACTGTCATAACTATATATAATATGTACATATATACTATATAGTATATATACAATATTTATACAGTATGCATAGTATATATACTATATAATATATCTATTATTACTTATATGACAGTTATAGGTACCTTTTATCTTTAATCACCACCTGCTTTCCAATAATATACTGCTTTCACATATAAGAATTTTATGAGCATGTATTCCCAGCTCCTCCCATCCTTCCTGCAATGTTACCACACATTTTACTCTATTGCTACTACTTTCGCTATGGTAGTCGAATACTGTTTTTGATCTTCTGATTAGAAGTCTGGGGTTTAACTAGCAATCCCCCTCTACTACACTGTATAATTTCACGACTGTGTTCACACCTAGAGTCAAGTGATAGATGGGAGGGAGGGCAGAGAGAGGGAGAAAAAAAAATGTAGGTTGGCTCCATCTTCTTGAAACTGCAGCTTTAGCAACTGGACAGGAAGCTACCTATTACCAAATTTTGTTTTCTGTGGATTCCCTTTACCAGTCATTGCTACCAACAGCATCACCAGGGAAGTGCTTGGGGGCTGGAATACCAGACAATAGTTGAGATAAAACAGAAAGAAAATAGAATGCTGTTGCTCTCTCTCTCTGAGCATTAGGTGTTTCCTTTCCAGCTCCTTGAGCCAGAACCAGTGGATTCTGTGGCAGGTGCCCATTTTGGGGGTGGTTGGTGATTTGAATTCAAGTCAGAGAGGCTCAGCTGGTAAAGAATCTACCTGCAGTTTGGGAGACCGAGTTCAATCCCTGGGTTGGGAAGATCCCCTGGAGAAGGGAATGGTTACCCACTCCAGTATTCTGGCCTGGAGAATTCCATGGACTCTATAGTCCATGGGGTTGCAGAGATGGACAGGACTGAATGACTTTCACCTTTACTTTCAGAGAATACCGAAAGAAAATGTCAAAGTCACTGACAATTCAGTAGCACTTTTAATTATGTCTTCTGCAATCTTCCTCTGATATTTAATTTTATGTGTCTTGCTGTTTCACACAGTCTTTCAACATTTTATGGTTGTATTCATTGAAGGATACAGAGTGGAGTATGGTTCTTTTCTTTCAAACTGGAATTGTATATTATGGTTTTAGTTTGTATTTCTCTGTTTACTATTCAGGTTAGAAACTTTTCATATATTTACTGGCTGTTTGTAAATTGTGTGTCAAAGCCTGTTGCCTTTTTTGTTGTTGTTGTTTATAATTGAGTTGCCTATCTTATTATTGATTTATAGAAATTATTTTGCTCTAAAGTGACATTTTTGTAAATTATCAAGGGCTCTGTATGTTTAAGTTCTGTTCCTGGGCTCCCTATTTGCTTTTTCTTGTATATTTGCCCATTTTTGCAGCAATATCACAGTGCCTTAGTTATTATATTTTAATATATCTTGATATGAAGTAGAGCAAGTAATTTTATCTGACTTTCTACTTCAAGAGTTTCTTGGATATTTTTAGTTCTCTGTATTACAAACAAATTTCAGGATCAGCTTATCAGTTCCATCCCAGTTCCAACATGGAAATCTGATAAGGTTGTGTTTGGCATTGAACAGAATGGATAGATCAGTTTAGGGAGAATAATATTGAATCTTCTAATCCCTTCATTTCTTTAGTTTATTTTTTTTTCTTCTTTTAATCTCAATAGCTTTTTATAAAAATCTGTATCAAGGTTTCACATAACTTTTGGTCTATTTATTTCTAGGTATTTAATATTATCATGCTAACCAAACTCTTTTTAAAGTTTTAAAGTCTGACGCTGTTTCCCCATCTATTTCCCATGAGGTGATGGGACCAGATGCCATGATCTTCATTTTCTGAATGTTGAGCTTTCAGCCAACTTTTTCACTCTCCTCTTTCACTTTCATCAAGAGGCTTTTTAGTTCCTCTACACTTTCTGCCATACAGGTGATGTCATCTGCATATCTGAGGTTATTGATATTTCTCCTGGCAATCTTGATTCCAGCTGTGCTTCCTCCATCCCAGTGTTTCTCATGAATATGCTGCATATAAATTAAATAAGCAGGGTGAAAATATTCAGCCTTGACATCCTCCTTTTCCTATTTGGAACCAGTCTGCTGTTTCATGTCCAGTTCTAACTGTTGCTTCCTGACCTGCATATAGGTTTCTCAAGAGGCAGGTCAGGTGGTCCAGTATTCCCATCTCTTTCAGAATTTTCCACAGTTTATTGTGATCCACATAGTCAAAGGCTTTGACATAGTCAATAAAGCAGAAATAGATGTTTTTCTGGAACTCTCTTGCTTTTTCCATGATCCAGCGGATGTTGGCAATTAGATGTGTGGTTCCTCCACCTTTTAAACCAGCTTGAACATCTGGAAGTTCACAGTTCACATATTGCTGAAGCCTGGCTTGGAGAATTTTGAGCATGTGAGATGAGTGCAACTGTGCAGTAGTTTGAGCATTCTTTGGCATTGCCTTTCTTTGGGATTGGAATGAAAACTGACTTTTTCTAGTCCTGTGGCCACTGCTGAGTTTTCCAAATTTACTGGCCTATTGAGTGCAGCACTTTCACAGCATCATCTTCCAGGATTTGAAAAAGCTCCACTGGAATTCCATCACCTCCACTAGCTTTGTTCGTAGTGATGCTTTCTAAGGCCCACTTGACTTCACATTCCAGGATGTCTGGCTCTAGGTATTTACTTTAACTTGAGATTACATTGTAACTTGTGCTTATATCTGGGCTGCATACCACAAACCTCAGTTTATTTCTTATCTTTCTAAATCCTGTTTGCCCCTAGTATCCTGATCTCACTATCTCTTAAAAAGGCTTCTAGCTATTAATATCTCTAAAATTCCTAATCTCTATAAGCTATAGTAAAATATGCTAACAACATTCCTTAAATCTTTAGCTTCTAACTATTTTTAATTATTCCTAAGCCCTAATTCAGCACACTCCTTTGCCATAAACATTTCCCTCACAAATAAGTTTCAGATAACAATCCTTTCCATGGCTTCAAGCTGCCGCCTACATGCTCATCCTAGAACACTCTTTTGTAAAGATCCTTGAACAAATGTCAGTGATTAACTTTATGAATTATTCTCTGAGCACAACTGCAGAAGGCTTTGTGCCTTCTAATGTTCCTTTCAAGAACAATAAGCACCTTAATGTTCTTTTCAGTCAACTCAGCCAAGGAAAGGAAAAAACAAGTCAGAATGACAAGGCCTAAAAGCTTCATCACGGGTCCATGCCTGCGGGACAAAGAGAGGGAGTTGGGGCCGTGCCTGCATTTTGTCAGTAATGCCTAACTCTGCTCCCGACAATAAGGGATTTGATTTAGGTCATACCTGAATGGTCTAGTGGTTTTCCCTACTTTCTTCAATTTAAGTCTGAATTTGGCAATAAGGAGTTGATGATCTGAGCCACAGTCAGCTCCCAGTCTTGTTTTTGCTGACTGTATAGAACTTCTCCATCTTTGGCTGCAAAGAATATAATCAATCTGATTTCGGTGTTGACCATCTGGTGATGTCCATGTGTAGAGTCTTCTCTTGTGTTATTGGAAGAGGTTGTTTGCTATGACCAGCGATTACTCTGTATTAAACAATTGAAACTGTATTTTTATCTGTTTTTTGGAAGTGCACAAAATTGAAATGCTCTTTCCCTGAAAATTTGGTGAAATCTGCCTCTGAAATTGTTAGGTGGTTTTTTGGGTGGAAAATTTGTAATGATTGCTTTCTGTTATTTCTTTTGTAAGTTATTAAGTCACATTTTAAACAGATATATCCATTTTGTTAAGCACTAACTATATTGGCACAGTCAGGAGCTTTCTCTTATTAAGAAAAGACTCTTTTGTTTCTATAGTTATGCTCCCATTTGCATTAAAATTCTTTTTATCTGTGCCTTCTCTCCTCTTTTTTTTTTCATGTTTTTAACTAGATGTTTGTCTAGTATATTATTCTTTTCAAAGACCCAGCTTTTGACTTTGTTGATCATCTGCAATGTGTTTTGTTTTTAAATTTAAAAAAAAATTCTTCTCTAAACTACATTCTTTCCTTCTCTTTTTATCCAGACTTATTCTATTTTTAAGTTATATGAGAAACACTTAATTTGTTAATTTTCAGAATTTCTTGTGTATAATATACCTTTAATGTTAAAATTTCCCCCTGTAGGTCTGCAATTGCTGCACCTTTAAAGATTTGGTATGTTATTATTTTGTTATCATTCACTTCTATGGATTTAAAAATTATAATAGCTTGATTAGAGTTTTAAAGTCTTTATAATTTTAAATATGCATAGAGATTTTAAAAAATTAATCTTGTTATCAACTTCGACTTTAATTGTTGTCATTAGAGAATGTGATTTGTATATATATGTGTGTATATACACACATATATAATAAATACACACACATAATAAATGTGTGTATATACACACATTTGTTGAATGTGTGTATATAAAATTATCTTGTTAGCAGCTTATAAATGTATTTTCAATTTCTTTATATATCTTCTTATGACACAGCAGTGATTTAGAGCTATGCACCTACCTGCCATGATGGTGGATTTGTTAATTTCTTCCTAGAATTCAACTTTTGCTTTCCATATTTTGAGGGTATTTCACTTTATGCCTGCATATTTAGAATAGTTTATATCTTCTTGGTGAATTATATATATTAGTATTATTTTGAGATTCAAATGAACTTATTTGAGCCAAAATTGCCTTCTCTCATGTTAGTTGGGCAATATCATTTGTTCCTGTTACATACTTTTCCATTGTTTAACTTTTAACCTTTGCATTATCTATGTCTTAGATATATCTTTTATAAAGAGCATATAGCCATATTTTTAAAAGATACAATCTGAGAGCATGTGTTTTTAATTAAATCAATGTAAGTTGACAATGATTATGTATTTGCCTATTTGTAATCTTATATTTTTATTTTAATTTATCCCTTTCTTCCTATGTTTTTTCTACTTTCTTGCCTATTTGAAAATTAATATTTACATTTCTTTTAACAGAAAAAGCAGTTTAACATTTTCTAAATGTGTCTATTCTTCCTTATCTTCTCCCAAATGCTCATGATTTTATATTAAGTACGATTTTATTTGGGACTCTATCTCAGCCTTGGTATTAGTAGTTATTCCTTATTTTTGGCATTCCTATATTATTTAGCATTCTCTTTGCTTCCACTAGCCAATCCTTTGTTATCTCAATCCCCTATTATAATGAATAATTCTTTATCTCACCCAACTTGAATTACTGTGTGGTTGAATCCTGGACAGTTCATGCAACTCAATATCAAAAAAACAAACAAACAAACAACCCAATCAAAAAATGGGCAGAAGACCTAAATGGATATTTCTCCAAAGAAGATGAACAGATGGCCAAGAGTCACATGAAAAGATGCTCAACATAGCTAATTATTAGAGAAATGCACATCACAACTACAATGAGATATCACCTCACACCAGTCAGAATGGCCATCATCAAAATATCTACAAAAAATAAAAGCTGGAGTGGGTGTGGAGATAACAGAACCCTCTTACACTGTTGGTAGGAATGTAAATTGGTACAGCCACTATGG
Source organism: Bubalus bubalis (assembly GCF_019923935.1). Taxonomy (NCBI): domain Eukaryota; kingdom Metazoa; phylum Chordata; class Mammalia; order Artiodactyla; family Bovidae; genus Bubalus; species Bubalus bubalis. The sequence continues at coordinate 74,111,222 of NC_059166.1, read as the reverse complement.
AGAACAGTATGGAGGTTCCTTAAAAAACTAAAAACAGAGTTACCATATCATCTAGCAATCCCACTCCTGGGTGTATATCCAGAGAAAATCATGGTTCGAAAGAAAACATGCACCCAATGTTTATTGCAAGTGCTATTTACAATGGCTAAAGTATAGCAGTAAATGTCCATCGACAGATGAATGGATAAAGAAGATGTGGTACATATACACAATAGACTATTACACAGCCATGAAAAAGAATGGAACAATGACCTTTGCTGCAACAATGAGGGACCTGGAGATTATCAAACTAAGTGAAGTAAGTCAGACAGAGAAAGACAAATATCATATGATATTGCTTACATTCCAAATCTTTAAAAATGATACAAGTAACTTATTTACAAAACAGAAACTCGCAGACTTAGGAAACAAACTTATAGTTACCAAGGGAAAAGGTTGGAGGGAAGGAATAGCTTGGGAGTTTGGGATTGACATATACATACTATGATATTTAAAATAGATAACCATCAAGGACCTACTGTATAAAACAGGGAACTCTGCTCAATATTCCATAACAATCTAGATGAGAAAAGGATTTGAAAAAGAATAGATACATGTATATGTATAACTGAATCCCTTTGCTATACACATGAAACTAACAAAACATTGTTTATCAAGTATACTTCAATATAAGGTAAAAATTAAATAATTCAATCCATAACAGGATGGAGTAAGCATAGCATGAATGGTATTCAAGACAAGAGCAGGATTTAAATAGATGATGTTAGAGCTCCGCTTAGATCCTCTAGTATTTGGCGAGTCTTCTTTTCTAACAGGCAGCACCCACAGTTCTTTTTCAGAGAACTGTCATTAGATACCAGAGTCCATTGCCTAGGGAGATCCAGAAAAGGTGCAAATTGCTTTTTGCCTCTCCTTTCTTCCCCATAAACCATGTGACTATTAAAGGTCCTATCTTGCCTTGAGCCAGGAGGACTCTGAAGAGTGGTGAATTTCAAAGGATCAGACTAAACCTACAGTTTACAGTGTTTTGCCTGATGTCGTTCAGTTGCTCAGTCGTGTCCGACTCTTTGTTACCCCATGGACTGCAGCACACCAGGCTTCTCTGTCCTGCTTTGCCTGATTGGCTTATTGGCTTCCCAGGTGACCCAGTGGTAAAGAATCTGCCTGCCAGTGCAGGACACGCAAGAGACTCGGGCTGGATCCCTGGGTGGGGATGATCCCCTGGCATAGAAAATGGCAACCCACTCCAGTATTCTTGCCTGGGAAATCTCAGATAGAGGAGCCTGGCAGGTTACAGTCCATGGGGCTGCAATGAGTCAGACATGACTGAGCACTCACATATTACTACATTCTTATTATGTCCCTAACACTTTCATCAGTCTTTTTTTCTTACCTGAGAGTCATTTGCACAAGATTTTTTATCTCATGTTCTGCTTCTGAAGAAGTTAATTTAAGACACTTAGTCCATGTGTTCTATTAGTTCTATTTCAGATAGTGTATGTTTTTCAGGTTGTAATATTTGAGATAGTTGTGCTCCCTACAGTTTGGGGCCTGTGTGTTTGTACCACCTGGAGACACTGTATGTCTGTATATGGTGAAATGTGTTTGAGCAAACTGGAAGTAATTTGCTTTCTAGCCAACAAAAAATGGGCATTTAATTCATGCGACTTACTGTGGCTTCGAAGAAGCTATTGATTCTGAAGCAGTGTGTTTTGATTGAATTGATTTCTTTTTAAAATACAGTTTGAATGTTAGTCATGGTGCAGAAGTTTTAGTAACAAACATTTGGTTTTGTAGAGACTTCATTTCCCCTGAAGGTCATATTCTGACAACCTCCCTTCTCAAAACCAGCCAAACAGCCAACCAACCAGGGACTGAGCAATCAACCACAATTCTCAACATGTTGAACACCTGGGGAGAGTCAGTGACTCTCATAAGCAAAACATGTGCTTTCTGGACCTCTCTTCAGCTCTTGGAATGATTTCTATCTTGGGTCTGACCGGGATGGACTGTATTCCTATCAGATACTGAACCAGCTGTTTGAAAGTTGAGGTCCACTCTCTTCCTTATCTGTAGCTGGGCACTCACTTCCTCAGGTTGGCAAGTTGGCTCCTGTTCTGTTCTTGGTACAACCTCTGCTGCTGCTGCTAAGTCGCTTCAGTCGTGTCCGACTCTATGCGACCCCATGGACTGCAGCCCACCAGGCTCCCCCGTCCCTGAGATTCTCCAGGCAAGAACACTGGAGTGGGTTGCCATTTCCTTCTCCAATGCATGAAAGGGAAAAGTGAAAGGGAAGTCGCTCAGTCGTGTCCGACTCCTAGCGACTCCATGGACTGCAGCCTACCAGGCTCCTCCGTCTATGGGATTTTCCAGGCAAGAGTACTGGAGTGGGGTGCCATTACCTTCTCCATGGTATAACCTCTAGAAAAGAGCAAATGTTGAGGAGACTGAGATTGGCAATACTTTGAGATGGCTTGCAGATGTGTAACTGAGGTCAACGCGGGCATGAAGAATTCCTTCTTAAGAAGAAATCATTTTTATCTTTCTCTTCTGTTTAGAGGAACTCTATCCAGCAGCTAGTTATCCTTGATTTTTTGTTTTCCTTTTTTTTTGTTGTTTTTTGTTGTTTTTGTTTTTTAATTTAATTTTATTTTTAAACTTTACATAACTGTATTAGTTTTGCCAAATATCAAAATGAATCCGCCACAGGTATACATGTGTTCCCCATCCTGAACCCTCCTCCCTCCTCCCTCCCCATTCCATCAGATGGGGGTAATGCAAATCTAAATAATCCAAAAGTAACTGAGTAGTAATATGTGGTAGACATATTACTACCACATATAGTAGAGATGGTTGGATAGCATCACCGACTTGAAGGACATGAGTTTGAACAAGCTCCAGAAGTTGGTGATGGACAGGGAAGCCTGGCATGCTGCAGTCTAGGGGGTCCCAAAGAGCCAGACATGACTGAGTAATTAACTGAACTGATGTGGTAGACAGTAGTTTCAAAAGTAGTAGGGATAAAAAAATAGTAGCCACATCAGAACAGTTGGTCAGCTGTGTGTTATTTTATGAGCATGGGGGCTGCTCTTTCTGGCACACTAATTGACTTGAGATCTTATAGGGAATGCTGCTGCTGCTAAGTCACGTCAGTCGTGTTCTACTCTGTGCAACCCCATAGATGGCAGCCCACCAGGCTCCCCTGTCTCTGGGATTCTCCAGGCAAGAACACTGGAGTGGGTTGCCATTTCCTTCTCCAATGCATGAAAGGGAAAAGTGAAAGTGAAATCACTCAGTCGTGTCTGACTCTTAAGCGACCCCATGGACTGCAGACTACCAGGCTCCTCCGTCCATGGGATTTTCCAGGCAAGAGTACTGGAGTGGGGTGCCATCACCTTCTCTGCTTATAGGGAATAGATACCTCAAAATACAGTACTTCTGTTGCACATATTTGCTCTAGATATGTCATGAGTATTTAAACACTCTCGGATTTTAATTGAAGCAACAAGAAAAATCTGATGCAGTTTTGCACGGAGAATGGTGTATACTCTTTGATTTTATATACAGAATGAATGTAGAATCCTTTAATCTGATGTTCTACCCATTAGGAATAACAGTAGCAAAAAAAGGTTAATCAATTCCTACTGAGAATGGAAATTATATGTGAGAAAAAGACTGATAGTAATTATTAACAGTAATCATTTTAAAGAGCAAGACCAAATTATTTCTTTAATTTACTAATTCTTTTGCTCAGTTATCACTTGAATTTTTCATATTTTTACTTGAACATCTTTGGGGTAATTTTTTAAGATAAAGTATTTGGTATCTCAAGTAATATACATTGTCTTTCACTGTATTCAGTGTCTCAATATATCAGAGTTTTAATAAATGTTAAATAAGAGAACGTTTAGCTATGCTATGTTCCATATAATACTTAGAATAAAAAGGGGTTTATGAAGATAAAAACCCTTATATGGCTTAAACTTTGTCTAATAATAATAATAATAAAATTTTATTTTCAAAGTATGAAACTTACTTTTGAATTCTTAAGTATCACAGAGTTGTAGCAAGTAAATGTGTGCTTGATTGAATCTTACTTTGAACAAAACAGTTGCTACAAGTACTTATTATAATTGGATAAATTTGATTAAGGAGTAGGTGTTCATTATTATTAGGAACTTACTGTTAATTATTTTGCTTGAGATGAAACTTTTTTACTTCATGTAAAAGGATATCCTTATATTGTAAAAATTCATAATGAAATATTTAGGGCTGAAATGTTATGATGTATACAATTTACTTTTAAGTTTTTAGCAAAAAATACATGAATTAAATATGGCAGAGGGTAAACAATTGTTCTATCCAACAATGGTACGTGGCTATTTTTTTATACTCCTTTCTAGTTTTTTGCATGTTTGAAAATTACAGTGACAAGAAAAGACAGAAAGGGAAGACAGAAGTAAAAACACTAGAACTGTGTAACAGAAAAAGCAATGAATATAGAATCAGGAAACGAAGATGAAGATCATAGCTTCTATTATATGTGCAGTTATGGATAAGCCATGTAATTGCTCTGAATTTAGTATCCTTATTTTTAAAACAGGCATAATCTACAATGAAATTTTACTACATGTCTACCTGATAATTAAAAATGGCTGGCAGTGTGAAGTTTGGCAAGCATGTGGAGCAAATGGAACATAGATTACTGTTAGGAGTATAAAACTGCATAAAACCTTTGGCAAACTATTAGCATCTTCTGCAGATACATGTAATCTGTGGGCAAGCAATTCCACTCCTAGTTACATACAAAAGACATATGAGTGCATATGTCAGCAAAAATATATATATACAAAATATTATTAATAATGACAACAACCTCAGTAGGAGAGTAGTTAAATAAATATTGTATATTCATGCAAAAAATGCTATACAGCAATAAAAATTAATGAATTCTGCTACATGCTACAATAGATGTTATGTTGACAGAAAATAGTTAAGCACAAAGACATATTTATTCTGTGGTTATCTGTATGAAGTAAAACAACAGGCAGAACTAGTCAATTACAATAGATGAAGAATAGTGAAAAGCATATAGGATTCTGGAAATGTTTTATATCTTGATGTTGGTGTAGTTAATCAGTTCTCTTGTTTTTGCTCTTGCTCAGTCACTCAGCCATGTCCAACTCTTTTTGACCTGGAGCCTGCCAGGCTCCTCTCCATGGAATTATCCCAGCCAGAATACTGGAGTGGGTTGCCATTTCTTCCTCCAGAGGATCTTCCTGACCCAGGGATTGAACTTGTGTCTTCTGTGGCACCTGCATTGGCAGGCATTCTTTTACACTGAGCCAGCCACCTGGGAAGCTTAGTTAATCAGATCTATAAATACCTTAAAAATATCATGCTATATACTTATGATGAGAGTTCTTTATGCATTTTCTTGTATCTTATCCTTAAATTAAATAAAATAAATAAGGTATTAATATCCAAATCTCAGGAGGGATGAGCAAATAAACTAATGAGAAATTCTTCACTTAATTATAAAACTATACAAACTTCAAATATTATCATTTTCTAAGTTAAATTCTAAAAATTTTTATAAAAGCAAGAGTATATTTTAAGTTTGATCATTATTATTTACACAGTTTGACATACATTTTCCATAAATCCTGTCCGTTTTGGACTAGCCTTACTACAATCATAAAGTATCTTAAAATATCAATAGCAATGTTCCATTGGTAGTGGAAAAAATTGTATATTTCTATTGATTTGCTATCGTCAAACATTCATGAAATAGTTAGTTACATGCCTAATATATGCCAAACACTTTCCTAAGCATTGGTGATACAAATTTAAATAAAGATGTTATCTCTTCCCTTATACTGATATTTTAGTCAGTAACTCAATTATGATACAATTACTTTAGTGTCCTACTTTTCTTTAAATAAAAGAAGCTAAAATGATTATTATACAACAAAAACAAACACATTTACCAAATATAATTCACATGTACATATTAACTAAAGAATTAAATACATTTTGTTCCTACTCATCTTCTAAAATTAATGATATTTAAGTTGAATATGTTTTTTAATAAGGTAAAATTCTGAATTTCTAATTTTTAAAAATTTATTAAACATGATAAACACTTTAAAAGTACTTTTGAAACTACAAATTACTATGCAGATTTTTTTTACAATATTAATTCTTCCTTAGAGATGTATAAGTTGTATCTTATTTTATAAGATAATTAAAGTTTCTTTACTGTGTATTCTATTTAATTTTTCATTTCTTAAGGAGTAATCACAGCAAATAAAATATGCTTTTATGCTTTAATACTCTCAAACTGATACATTAGCTTCTTTGTTAAGCTTTAAGCTAGGTTTTTAAATAGAAGATTTTAGTGTTCAGACCTTCAGATGTTACTCAACAAGAATACTTGAATATAAGTACCTAGTTCCCATGATTCCCCCTTTCCAAAGCATTAAGTACAAGCTGATCTGTCAAGAAGTGTGCAAATGATGCACAATATGCTGAACAGCATGAACAAAAGATCTGAAAACTGCAAAATCACTCTGTATCTTCTGGAGACCTTATAATTCAGGTACAAAGAGCCCCCTTCTGAAAGGTAATATATCTTTTTAAACACCCAGTTTTCCTGTTCTCATCTCCCAAGGTTTCATCTCATAAAAAATGTTGGTTGACATTATAAACAGATGCTGGAAAGCACTCATCCAATTCATGAAAAATTCAGCGTTAAGTTTTAAGCAAACATAGCAAAATCACTTATTAGAAAAAAATGCATAGTCTGATAGATGACCATGATTATCAGGTAAATTATTCATTTCTCTTCACAAAGCAATCACCCAGTAAAGACTCACTCATTATTCAGAGATTGTCAAGGAACAGCGGATAAGGAGTGAGGACGTGGAATGAGTGAGCCGCATGCCCAGAAACCAAGTGCAGTAAGAATTCTAGTTGAAGCAGGGTTAACAGGAAGTCTGGGGCTACAAACTTGCAAAGAAGTCACTGTCAAATTAGCATATATCAGTGCTACAGAGATTAAATCCATGAGATGTTGTCAGAGCCCAGAAACTCTTTTGTTTTCCAGAAGCTAAAATCTACTTACATTAAGGATGTAAATAAAAATTCATGCCAACTTATTTGCAAAATTCTGAAGGACAAAAATAATTATAAACCTGAAGCAGTGCTAAGTGGCATGTTAAAATATTTCTGTCAGAGACAAACTTTGAAATGATCATAAGTCCATCTATGATATTATACTATGGATTATTCTGTACTCTGTAAACATTAGAAAATCTTAAATGTTACATATGAATTATATGATACAACATTTCACTTGCTAAGTAATATATTGATTTCAGTGTGTAGTTTGTGGAAACTTAAAAAATTATAGTTACATCTATTACATAAATCTATTAAAATTGTGCAAAAAAAGTTTTTTCCCTCTTGAACCATTTGCATATCTTTAATTCAGACCAGTCAATATTTATGGCAAAGGTGGTCCAGTTTTATCTGAAGCTGTTTTTAAAGATGGGCTGTAATCAGAATGATTCTGCAAGTTGTATATAAGATAGATGTCACCTATTTTTACTGAAACACAGAGGTTTTGCCTTCTAGCTAGAAAGTAATGCTTGTCATCCATGATTCAATCCTATTTTCTCTCAGGGTTTGTCTGTACCATAGAGTTGTTGTGTGGCTTATAGTTAAGGCATAATAAAATAAAAATAAGTGCATAATAAAGGCATAATAAAATATATGATAATATGCTAGCTTATTTTGCAGTGCAGTACTCAACTCTTATCACACATTTACTGTTGGGTCATTTTCAGAAATATGTATCCTTTGTACATAATCCACATCCCAATAGGTTCCACTGCTGCAGAAACCTACCCAATAAGAGATCCAGTAGGATATATGCATCTAAATAAAAAGTAAATTTGGACATCTAATCCCATCTCAATAAAAAGTAGCTCCCTTGAGGGAAACTGGAGTATAACTGGTCAATTTACACCTAGGATTAGGCAGCAAAGCATTATAAATTAATATTCAGTCTAACAGAAATTGAAGTTCCAGTTCAAAAAATTTCCCCCATACATTATCAAACAGGTAAATCCAAGTCTGCCCTAGAGTTATGGAATCAAAAAGCAGAACTCACAGGCATTAAGCGTTGGCCTGATCTATCTTCCTACATTCATATTTGATTACAGTAAAAAGGCCAGGTGAAAATTGAGTCTAGAATAAGTTCACTAAAAATTCCACTTATTATAAATGAGTGCTCACAATCACAAAGACAAAGAGAAGTGCTGTACTAAGAGATCTTAGACTTGAATTTCCTTTTCTGCACATTTTTCACTTCCTGCTTACACTCCCTTTTGAATTCTTAAGTATGCAATTAATGGTCTTTTCCTTCCTGATGATTATTTCACATGCATTCAGCCTTTAAAACATTTTAAATTCTTGTAAAACGACTTGCATTTATTTACACTCTTTGTATTTAAAAGTGTTCCAATCTAGATGCATATTAACAGTTAGGATTTGACCAGTGAGTGCAAGGAGGCCTATGGAGTAACACTGGAGTCAGCAGAGAAAGAGCTGTTGGAGATTGGAAAGCAAGATATAGACTAGCAGGAGGCCATGTACCCTAGTTTGGTCACAACAAATTATTCTACCAGCACTGAATAATTATTACGGAATAATAAGTAGGAATAAAGTTTTAAGAATGTGTGGCCTAAAGTACAGGCAAAAAATCAAATCAGCCTTTTGCATACTGCCAACACTGGTAAACCCAGTGATTCATAGAGGTTTTCTCCATTTTGGCAGGTCCCATTTCATTAAGTGATCTGTTCCACTTTTTATCTCTGGAAGGTTACTTTCTCTCAGTTATCTTAGAGATTCCACCAGATGATATTATGTTCTCTATCATTGAAAGATTTCAGGTTTTCTGCTTCCCGTGCTGTGAGGGCTTGGGGCTGACGTCGGGTAGTTCCTTTCCTGCAGTTACTTTTGGATGAGAATATACTGTTTTCCAAATAGAAGACGGTAATCTTGGAGATTGACCATGAAGAAGGAGATGGGTTCTGGAGAAGGGCTGCCTTCCAGATATTCTCAGGTTTTGGCTGTTAAAATAATAGCTGAAGAGTTGGAAGCAAAGGAGTCCCATAAAGAGAAGCCGGGGGGCTTTGTCTTGTTGCATGCGGGTGCAGGTTATCATTCTGAATACAAAGCTGAGGAGTATAAACGGGTATGCAAATGGCCTTGTCAAAAGACAATTGAAAAGCTACAGGCTGGTGCTCTTGGGACAAATGCAGTGACTGCAGCCCTGGTGGAACTGTTGCAGGAAGCGGGACCCTTCCCAGGGCCCAAAAGTGGGCTCTTGTCTAACACTTGGAAATGAATTGTCCAAGGAGACACATGTTCTGACAAAGTAAGAGATTTTATTGGGAAGGGGTGCCCAGACAGACATGAGCAGATTAAGGAAATTTAGGAGGACTTCTCATCCACAGGGTTCAAAGCCCCGGGTTTTACAGTGATGGAATTAGTTTCTGGGTTGTCTCTGGCCAATCATTCTTACTCAGGGTCCTTCCTGCTGGCTCGTGCATCACTCAACCAAGACTGATTTCAACAAGAATAATTCTGGGAGGTGGTAGGACATGTGGCGTCTCCTTTTGACCTTTTCCGAACTTTCCTGGTTGTTAGGGGAAACACACTGACTGAAACTGCCTACCCTGGCCAGGCACAATAGTAACCATTTGCCTGAGTTATTTTATGTCTGGAGGTCTTAGTGGGAAACATGACACTCATAAGTCACCACCAGCTGGAAAGAGTTTGCTGGAATCCATCTTGATTGAGCATTGCATGAGCCACCAGGAAGGACCCCAATTGGCCAGAAACAACCCAGAAACTACTCCCATCACCATTAAAGCTGGGACTGTGAGCCCTGTTGCAGAGCACTTCTCCTGGGTTGCCTTACCTTGCTACTCTCTGCCTGGGTGCCCCTTCTCCATAACGTTCTCTTGCTTTATTAGCACATGTGTCTCCCTGGGCAGTTCATTGCTGAGTGATAGACAAGAGCCTACTCTCAGGCCCTGGAAAGAGTCCCCATTCCTGCAACAGAACTTGAGAGGTGCACAGAGTTACACTTCATGGAGCTGCATCCAGCCAAGTGTTCTTCTTGTGAAGAGGCAGAGAAAATCACTTCTGCCAAGAATTTCCACCTTCTGACCAAGGGAAATGTATCCTGAAGAGTTTTACACAGATAGGAGGCAATGTATTTGCTTGTTCTGCATTGGTTTAATTAGAAGACTCACTGTGGGTGGCCAAGTGCTGACCAAGAAGCACCGGACACAGCCCTGTTAGCCTGAGGTAAAAGTAAATTAACACTCATTTTTTTTTTTTTTTGTATTTCATTTTTTGAGCTTTTAAAAGTTTATTTATTTATGACTGTGCTGGGTCTTTGTTGCTGTGTGAGCTTTTCTGTAGTGGTGAGCAGGGGCTACTTTCTAGCTGTGGCGTGCAGGCATCTGGTTGCAGTGGCTTCTTGTTGTAGAGCACAGTCTCTAGGGTTTGAAGGCTTCAGTAGTTGTGGCTCTAGAGCACAGACTCAATGTCATGGTGCATAGGCTTACTTACTCTGAAACATGTGGGATCTTTTCAGATCAGGGCTCAAACCTGAATCTCCTGGATTGTGAGGTGGATTCTTTACCACTGAGCCACCAGGAAAGCCCTCAATTCAGTTCAGTTCAGTTCAGTCGCTCAGTCGTGTCCAACTCTTTGCGACCCCGTGAATCACAGCACGCCAGGCCTCCCAGTCCATCAGCAACTCCCAGAGTTCACTCAGACTCATGTCCATCGAGTCAGTGATGCCATCCAGCCATCTCATCCTCTGTCGTCCCCTTCTCCTCCTGCCCCCAATCCCTCCCAGCATCAGAGTCTTTTCCAATGAGTCAACTCTTCACATGAGGTGGCCAAAGTACTGCAGTTTCAGCTTCAGCATTATTCCTTCCAAAGAACACCCAGGGCTGATCTCCTTCAGAATGGACTGGTTGGATCTCCTTGCAGTCCATGGGACTCTCAAGAGTCTTCTCCAACACCACAGTTCAAAAGCATCAATTCTTTGGCGCTCAGCTTTCTTCACAGTCCAACTCTCACATCCATACATGACCACTGGAAAAACCATAGCCTTGACTAGACAGACCTTTGTTGGCAAAGTAATGCCTCTGCTTTTCAATATGCTATCTAGGTTGGTCATAACTTTCCTTCCAAGGAGTAAGCGTCTTTTAATTTCATGGCTGCAGTCACCATCTGCAGTGATTTTGGAGCCCAGAAAAATAAAGTCTGACACTGTTTCCACTGTTTCCCCATCTATTTCCCATGAAGTGATGGGACCAGATGCCATGATCTTCGTTTTCTGAATGTTGAGCTTTAAGCCAACTTTTTCACTCTCCTCTTTCACTTTCATCAAGAGGCTTTTGAGTTCCTCTTCACTTTCTGCCATAAGGGTGGTGTCATCTGCGTATCTGAGGTTATTGATATTTCTCCCAGCAATCTTGATTCCAGTTTGTGCTTCTTCCAGCCCAGCGTTTCTCATGATGTACTCTGCATAGAAGTTAAATAAGCAGGGTGACAATATACAGACTTGGTGTACTCCTTTTCCTATTTGGAACCAGTCTGTTGTTCTATGCCCAGTTCTAACTGTTGCTTCCTGACCTGCATACAGATTTCTCAAGAGGCAGGTCAGGTGCTTAGTATTCCCATCTCTTTCAGAATTTCCCACAGTTTATTGTGATCCACACAGTCCAAGGCTCTGGCATAGTCAATAAAGCCGAAAAAGATGTTTTTCTGGAACTCTCTTGCTTTTTCCATGATCCAGCGGATGTTGGCAATTTGATCTCTGGTTCCTCTGCCTTTTCTAAAACCAGCTTGAACATCTGGAAGTTCACGGTTCACATATTGTCCTGATCCTGTTTCTTGCATTTAGTTCTAAGGGGCAATGTGTAACTTTTTGTGTTTACACATTAGGCGTATCTGTTCTTTTCCTTGGGCCTTAGTAGTTAAGCATGCTCGTTAGCATGTTGGACTCTCTTTCAACCACATGGACTGTAGCCCACCAGGCTTCTCTGTCCATGAAATTTCCCAGGCAGAAATACTGGAGTGGGTTGCAATTTCTTTCTCCAGGTGATCTTCCCCACCCAGGGGCTGAACCAGGGTTCCCCACTCTTGTGTCTCCTGCATCGTGAGGTGAATTCTTTATCACTCCCGCCACCTGGGAAGACTCATTAGCTCAAAGTGCCTGCTCAATAAGGGGCTTCCCAGGTGGCACTAGTGGTATAGAGGCCGCCTGCCAGCGCACGAGATGGACAGGACTGAAGCGAATTAGCACGCCCCTGCTTAATAAAGTAAAAGTAGTGATTTTTTCTTTTAATTTTTCTTAGAATAAAAAGAATTGAATCAATTATTCCATTCCAAATTAATTTTACACTTCATCAAAATTGTGTATTAGTCTTTGACCAAGTCAAAACACTTGAGTAAAGAATACAGAGCTTATTATGTTACAGAACTTTCTGATGATGGGAAGATGAAAACAGTTTCACCTTTTTCTAGCCATTTCTTGATGAGCTGTGTGGACCTTATGAGATGAATTCATCTTGACTGAATCTGATGGAAGATATGGTCCAAGGCCAGACTTAGCAGTTCCTGAGGAGCTTGTTGTTTTAGGTATGAGCTTTTGTTTTTCTTTGGGAGTTATTACTCTCCAGGAATATACTACATTTTAGAATTCAGTTTTGAGCTACTTAAAGCTACATTCGGTAGTGTGGTGAAGTTGGTGTAATTATTGAATCACAGCACTATATTGTATATGAATGTGGGGTGTATGGTGTATGTGTGTGTGTGTGTGTGTGTGTGTGTGTGTGTGTGTTTGGATCTATATCAGTTGGGGCATTAGTTTTATAATCTAGCATCTCTTGCTTTTTGTAATGAAAGGCTAAGTTAAGATTTTTCTGTGTTTAGAAAATCACAGGTTGATATCATGGAAGTCAAAGATTGCCTTTGAATTTAAGTGTTTGTCTCTCAAATGTAGGACTTTATTCAGAATCTGGAAAGGAATGAGGAAGAAATTTATATGGTTTTTAGGAATCTCACCAATATCATATCCTAAATCCTGCTTCAAAGTGGAACAAAACATTGCTTTCATTTTGTTTTCCCGTTCATTCTCTCCATCTACCTGTCATCTAGTTTTTATGTGTACAGCCGACTTTAGCTCAGTGTTAGAATAATTAAGGGACTCCAGTACTCTTGCCTGGCAAACCCCGTGGACAGAAGAGCCTGGTGGGCTGCAGTCCATGGGGTTGCTAGGAGTCAGACACGACTGAGCGACTTCACTTTCACTTTTTACTTTCATGCATTGGAGAAGGAAATGGCAACCCACTCCAGTGTTCTTGCCTGGAGAATCCCAGGGACGAGGGAGCCTGGTGGGCTGCCGTCTCTGGGGTCACACATTGCCGGACACAACTGAAGTGACTTAGCAGCAGCAGCACCTCATTGTAGCAGAGCAAACAGCTTCAAACTGAAACCTAGGCAACCCAGTTGAGAGCCGTGCTGTGGTCATTCCCACAACCAGGGGGCTTTTACTGGCAGTCATTGCCACTCAGGGTACAGCATCCTGCACAGTATATGTACTTCCTGACAGTTCATGACATGTGTATAACATAGGATATTGACACTATAACACTTAATTGGCTTCTCAGAAAATTCTGAGTGAGGAACTTGTTTCCCTCCTTTAGAGTATGTGAAAATATTAACATTTTTATAGTGGGTTAGAAGTCTTTTGAATAAAAATCATAGTTGTAAGTTACTACTTATAAGTTAGTGATACCCCCTCGCGCTTCCAATCTACCATGTCCGTGCTTCCCATTTGATAGAAGGAGGGTTTATGTTATTATAATTCCATGGTCTGTTAAGTTCTTTTTGAGCGATACTACCACATTACTGTCAATGTGATTAAAAGGTGTAATTATTTAGATTGAAGGGAATTATACGTAGACTGCCAAATTTGGCTTTGCTGGAGGAACAGCCACATTTGTCTTTCCTATTGTAGCTCATGTGGAAATGACAATTTCAGGTACTGTGTGTGCTAATTCTTCCTGGACATCATCAAGGATCCAACTAAAACAAAGTTGAAAACTACTTCAGATGTGCCAGGCTACAGAAGCCAATATTTTAGAGATTTGTGTCATGTTTGACAAGTAACTCTTTGTACTGCAGTTCTATGGCTTTAAAATGAAAAAACAAACAAACAAAAAAAAACCTTCAGCTTTCTAAATCCTCTTTTGTCCCCTTTTTTCTCCTTTCCTTTAGCAATTGGTGTGGCTCAGATACAGGCCATCATCACGATCTGGGTGCTGGAGATACTTCAGGGAACACAACTCCTACTTTGAAGTTGTTCATAGACTAATGTGTGGATCAGATAAATGATACACATGCTTTTATTTTTCTCCACATATACAAAAGGCTTGATGCCTAATCTAATTAAGTCCTGAAAAACATATGAAGTACCTGTATTAGTAAGCTAAGTTGCCATAACAAAATTCCATAGACTGGTTGGCTTAAACCAAATAAATTTGTTTTCTCACTGTTCTGGAAGCTGGAAGCCTAAGATCAGGGTGCCAGAATGATCAGGTTCTCACGAACTCCCTTTTCTTGGCTTGGAGAACTTAGGTGGCTTCCTCTTCTTATAAGGGAACTAGTTCTACTGGATCAGGACTCCGTACTCATGGTCTCATTTAACCTTAATCACCTCCTTAACAATCCCTATCTGTAATACATGTCATGGGGGTTAAAGCTTCAACATATGAAATTTGGAGGACATAATTCAGTTCATAGTATATCTGAGTGATATCTCCTTCAGCGAAACCGACTATCTTCTAGTTCAAACTTGTTTAAGCTTTTATCATCCTAAGTGTACCTCTGATTAATGAGGTACTATTTAAAAACTTTCAGCTCAAAAATATCTTCTGCTCTCCCTTTGCTTACTTCCTAGCTCTTAGAACTTCATATATAACTGGTATTACATTTTGATGTATAATTAGTTATGCTTTATCTCCCTGAGTGCCCCAAGGACAGCGTCCCAATTATCTGTAACTGTGTAACAAATCATACCAAGCTTAGTGACTTAAAATAAGCATAGTCATTTTATTGCCTTGCATGGTTTTTGTGGGTCAGGAATTTGGGGAGGGCTTGACTGTATGGTTCTGGCCCAAAGTTTCTGATGGACTCTGCTCAGGCTGCTATAACAAGTTTAAGATCAGGGTGCTTGCAGAGTTGGTTTCTTGTCAGGCCTCTTTTCCTGGCTTACATAAGATTGGTTTCTCACTGTGTCCTCACATGGTCTGTATACACGTGGAGAGAGAGATCTCTGGTGCCTTTTCCTCCTCTTCTAAGGACACTGGTTCTGTTGGATTATAGCTCCACCCTTGTGACTTCATTTGGCCTTAATTACCTTCTTAAGGGCCCTTTCTCCTTAAAAGTCACTTTGGGGTTTAGGGCATCAACATATGAAGGTTGGGCAAGGGTTACACAATTCAGTTCATAACAGTCTATCATGGAGATTAGTCAGTCAGTGGGTGGAGCTGAAACACCGGGGGGCTGCAGCAGATGGGAACTATTTGAGTTTCTCTCTCTCCCCATATTTTCTTAGGATGTTTCTCTGTGGTCTCTCTATAAGAACTATTTTGGCCTCAGCAAAGAAATGTGAAGGTTGTTGGACTACTTACATGGCATCTGGCTTTCCCCAGAGCACAGGTCTTGAGAACAAGGCAGAAGAACATGATGGCATTGTTACGGCCCTACCTTGAAACTTATATCACTCTGACATATTATATTTGTTGAAGCAAAAGCTGACACAGGTTCAGGGGAAGAAGACATAGACTCTGCCTCCCAATGGGAGAAATATCAAAATCACAGTAAAAAGAGAATGAAAGTTAGAAGGTGCTGTTACTGCTATTTTTGGAAAACATGACTTTCCATAGGCAGGAACTGTGTTTCCTTTGCGTTTTATATTCCTTATGCCTAAGAGTGATCAAAATGAACAGATGTCCAATAAGCAACTTTCAAACAGAGTGATTACTATCAAGTTTGTGTATGTGTATGTATTTTCCCATTTGCACCTGTTAGGGGCAGGCTTTTTAAAATTTTAACTTATTTTTTTATAATTGTAATTGAAAAGATGAGATACTCTTATGGTACAAAAAGCAGTAGCAAGACTCATGAAGAATATCTAAACATATTTCTGTGACAAGTATATTAATTCCAAAATGAAAAATGCCATTTGATTGACATTGGCTAATTAACACACACATAGAGATGAGGAAGGCAGAAAGAAGAGTTTTAAGGAACTGGTTTCTGTGATTGCAGGTGCTGGCAAGTTCAAAATTTGTAAGGTTGGCCAGCAGGCTAGAGACCCAGGGAAAAGTTGATGCAAACCGAACTGAAAGGCAGTCTGATAGCAGAACTTCCTTTTCTTCAGGGCAGGCTGTTCTTTTTCTTAAGGCTTTCAACTGATTTGACTTCCCACATTATGGATGGTAATTTACTTTGCTCATTCTACTGATTTAAATGTTAATCTCATCTAAAAAATATGCCTTCACAGAAATGTGCTGATATGTATTTGACCAAATATCTGAGTACTATGGCATAGCAAAGATAACATAAAATTAACCATCACAGACATTAATGATGGAGGTATCATTGTTCTCACTAGGACTGCTAAAAACCTATAAACCAATTTTACTTGTGAAATTATCTCAGACAGCTACTGTCTGTATTTCACAATTTCCTCCTCATTGGACTATTTTGTGCATTTTTTACATTCTCAACATCCTCTCTGCTGCTGCTGCTAAGTTGCTTCAGTTGTGTCCGACTCCGTGCGACTCCATAGACGGCAGCCCACTAGGCTCCTCTGTCCCTGGGATTCTCCAGGCAAGAACACTGGAGTGGGTTGCCATTTCCTTCTCCAAGGCATGAAAGTGAAAAGTGAAAGTGAAGTTGCTCAGTCGTGCCTGACTCTTAGCGACCCCATGGACTGCAGCCTACCAGGCTCCTCCATCCATGGGATTTTCCAGGCAAGAGTACTGGAGTGGGGTGCCATTGCCTTCTCCAAGTACATGGGGAAAGGAGAGAGTGAGGATAAACCCTGCCTGGGCGGGAAGGAGCTAAGAAATGCCGTCTAGTGCTGTCACAGGGAATCAAGGTAATTCTAGATCTTGGTGAGCAATTTTAAGTTCAGACACAGGCCATCACCTCAGAGCATGGGAACTCTGGAGACTGCCCTCTATCCAGCGATGACAAATGAACCCAGGAGTAGGAACAGATCAGGGACCCCAACTGGAAGTATCCACATTCTCTTGAGAATATCCTGTCTCTTGATTGGGATGTGGTGCAAGATTTTTTTACTTTCCATTCTGTAAATATACCTAAAGTATACTGCCTCTATTTTAACTATGCATTTTAGTTTAAGTCTTTAAGAAGAGAGAAGATTCTGTAAAATTTCTCTTTACTGGGAAACAAGAGATTAAAAGTAAGACTCCAGGCTTTAAATCAGTCACTGGTTCCATCTGGTGAATGTTCTCTTTGATGGTCTCATTTAGAACTTCAAGAGATTTTGCTCAGATTTAAAATTCTCATTAGAGTCCTTGCCAAAGCATCTTAAATGCAAAGCAATCTTAACTTTAAAAATTTAGAAATTGCTGAAGGAGACATACCATTTAGAGGCAGTAAATGAAAACTATGACACAAAATGGGTCAGAAAAAGATTCTAGCACATTCTTTAACACTGCTGCTCTCTGAAAATAAGACTTTCATTATTGTTTTTAAATATGTTTTTCATATAGAGCTATGCCTATTTATTGTAGCTCCCTCACCAATTTATGGGAGAAGGCAATAGCACCCCACTCCAGTACTGTTGCCCAGAAAATCCCATGATGGAGGAGCCTGGTGGGCTGCAGTCCATGGGGTCACTAAGAGTCAAACATGACTGAGCGACTTCACTTTCACTTTCCACTTTCATGCATTGGAGAAGGAAATGGCAACCCACTCCAGTGTTCTTGCCTGGAGAATCCCATGGACGGAGAAGCCTGGTAGGCTGCAGTCCATGGAGTCGCACAGAGTTGGACATGACTGAAGTGACTTAGCAGCAGCAGTACCAGTTTATAAGGAGACATGAAATATAGCTAATAAAGATTTTTCCAAATATTTGCTATTTATTCACCTTTGGGATGAACCCCAAATGGACTTGATTTTATAATTTTACATATTTCCTCTGCTCTTCAAGCATTATTGATCTCCTTCAAATTCATTTCTTTATCTTCTAGAAAAATAGACATCTCCATTTCTTCGGTGTATCCTATATAGTCATTTTTAGTGGACAAGGAAAAAAGTATATTTTTTTTTCCCAAGAAGCACTATACATTATCATTAAATTAACCTTGGCCTACCTTAAAGTCTCAGTGGATACCAAGATTTTAAGCTTTCTCCATAAGATCTTATTCTTACTGCATGTTAGAGACATTAACTTTACTATGTGAAGTTGCTCAGTCGTGTCCGACTTTTTGCGACCCCATGGACTGTAGGCCACCAGGCTCCTTTGTCCATGGAACTTCCCAGGCAAGAATACTGGAGTGGGTTGCCATTTCCTTCTCTAGGTGATCTTCCCAACTCAGGGATTGAACCTGGGTCTCCTGGGTTGCAGGCAGATGCTTTACCATCTAGGGACTCCAACATTTTTTTTTTTCAAATTTTAGTGTCCTTTGAATTCTCATTCACATAATTTCCCTTGCATATTTTCCTACTTGGATTTCTAATTTTCACTACCTTCTTATAGTAAAAATAACCATATAATATTTCTTTAAATAGAATGGAAAGGAGAGAATAAGCAACAGGAAAGTGTGCAGAGCCATCAAGGTGATAGACGGGCAATATCTTTATAATTATTTCTATCATAACTCTTACAGTCATAGCACACAGTGACTCCAACAGAAGATATATGTATTTAAGTCTTCTTGGGAATGTCAAACACATTCCCAAATATGTTAGAGGTGCAGAGTGTATTGCTGCACATTCGTAATACCAACAAATGGAAAACTGGATGACGCATTTTTTTCAAAACTAATGCCTTATTCACTATAAATGAAGCATAAAACAGGCAAAAAAAGATAGTCCTGGTTTGTGATGAAAATGGAAGAAGCAGAAGGGGGCCTCTTCTTGGAATACTCTCTTTAGGTCAAGATCTTTCACACAAATTATCTCACTGATTCTTACAACAATCTCTTCTAATTATTTTATGTGTATATCACTATCTTTACCATATATATGAACGAACAAAGACTCAAGTATTAAGCAGAAGGCTGCATTGCTAATAAGAGGCCATGGAAGGAATTGAACTAACCCTGTGTGACACCGACGCTGGATGGTGATGACGCAGTGGCTGTGGGGTCTGGAGGGGGCTATGGAATCCACAGAGTGACTTTGAGCATATTAATAAGTCATTTATGAAAAGAACATTCAGCATCTTCAAATTTATCCATTCCAGCATTTGATAAAAGCAGAGACAGTTTTACTTAATTAGTCATGATGTGGATCATGTACAAAGTGATGGTAAAGTCTATGAATTTGAATTTAACCAGACATTTTTTTTTTCATGAATTCATGGATGACTGAATTTAAATAGCTGAAGGATCATTAAGCACACAGGATTGATTACTAAAGCAGCTTGCTGAATTGTTTTCTTTGGCTGTCTTTGAGGATGTGGGAAAATGAATGATCATCTTTTCCAAGTTAAGTACATGAGAGAGAGAAGTCATTTTCCTCAGCTTCAACACATAGCTCCTCTGAGAAATCTACCTTAATGAATTACCTTAACAATTGAATCTTCTATCCTGTGCTTCTTCAAACACTTAATGTACCATAATGCTTTCTACGGTAATTTATATCTGGTCACTACAAGTTCTGTAAATGTATTTGGAGTATTATGTATAGTATGGCTCAGTGAACTGGCTAATGAGCTTCTTCAGGATAGTGCTCAGCTCTTTAAATTGTTTGTATTGGGGTGCATGCAGGGGAAGGATAATGGGAAAGAAGGGCAAGGAGGCCAATATTTTAGCAAAAAAAAAAAAAGAGTAATAAATAATACTGAGAATTAGAGGACTTTGGAAGAAGAAAGCCAAAGAGAATGATATCATGGGTTAAGCAAAGAAGACTGTAGAATGAGATGAATGAGAGATGAATCAAATACATAGAGAGGTTGAACAGGATTGGATTGACAGGAGACTACTGGTTTTCAAGGAAATGACTGATGACAGTTTTATTAGAGTGACAAGAGAATAATGCAGATGGTGGAGGATAAATGAATGGATTGGAAAGGAGAAACTAGAGGTAAACTATGTTATTTTGTTAAGGAGCCTGATCAGAATACTGGAGTGGGTAGCCTTTCCGTTCTACCAGGGCATCTTCCCAAGCTAGGGGTTGAACTCAAGTCTCCTGCATTGTGGGTGGATTCTTTACCAGCTGAGCCACAAGAAAAACCCAACAATACTGGAGTGGGTAGCCTATCCTTTCTCCAGTGGATCTTCCTGACCCAGGAATTGAACCAGGGTTTCCTGCATTGCAGGTGGATTCTTGACCAACTGAGCTATTAGGGAAACCCAATTTAGGATTATGGTGAAGATTAAATTTTACAGTTAAAGTGTTTATTCTAATGCCTGGCACTTCATTAACATTCAGTAGGTAATAGCTATTAATGTTATTGTTGGGAAGCTCCTAAATAAAAATCATAGATGGAGGTGGTGGTGTGCAGAAGAACAGAAACATTTTTCCTCACTTAGGAAAATGGGACTGATGTTATAGATTACACCTAGCAGGCAAGCTGAAACTGAAGGAGAAAATATCACATGACTCAGATTTGTGCCTTTTTTTTTTAAACAAAGAAGGGAGTTTAATTATATATTGAGAATGAGGGCTTAATCATGTTGGATTTGGCTTGAAGCAACTTTATTCTATTGACAATGAGAAATTGATGAGTACAATGGTAGATAGAAAATGCTGAGGATTATGGAAGATGAAAATCACAATTTTATTGTAGCTGATCTCTGCTGTTATGTGAATATTCTCCAACATGTGCAATAGTCTGGAGGGAAAAAAAAACAACATATGGTTCTCCAGGACTGATTAGAAATGTTGGTGTGCTTCAGTTTGGGAAAGACCTGGGATTTGTGAATGTTTATAAGAGAAGAAGTGGAGTTTAGACTGGATAGGGAAGGAAATGAAATCAGGAAGGGATAGTAGTCTCAGCATTAAATTATATTGAGTTTAGAGCAGATTAGTGGGTCCAACTGTAGGAGTAGGAAGTTGAATCAGAAAAGGGAATTTCAATTTTTCAAAAAGTGAGGGGTATATATGTTCAGGGCAATAATGATTCTCAGGTTTATCACTCACTGTTGAGTGAGGGTAAATGGTAAACACTATAGGAGTAGATACATTTTCTGCAGATGGAGCACAGAATACGCTGAGAATCAGGCCTAGGACTTGACTATAAGGGAAACAGATCTTCAGAGACTGCTTTCTTTTCAACCCTGCAGGTCTTCCATACCAAGGTCAAGTCTTTTTTGGAAAGATGTGGAATCTTAATGTGTGTGATGGGGATATCTGGGTCCACACAATTGGAAACTTTGAATCCTCGCATTTCCTGAACACTCTGAAGCTTTGGATGTGACCCCTCTTCCTTTTTGAAACCTAGCACCCCACCTCTTCTTGAAGATAGCATTCTCCTCCACTTCTCTGCTTATCAGGTATCAACATAACCGAAGCAGTGTGACAGAGGACTTACTCTGTAAGAGGAAGGACTTAGCCAACATGTACCAGCAGGAGTCTAGAGAATATGTGTGCACTTGGATTCTGGGGATAACTGAATCAAGAAAGAATGGAACATTAAGTTTAAATAAGTAGTTTATTGATACAGAAGTACTCTCTCTTGATATAAGATTTAGCACTGTCAAGGACCCTGGAAAATGCTACTAAAGTGCAGCTAAGCTGACTCTTAGAAGCTTTAAGAAGGCAATTTGTTAAGTGGGTAGGTAAATGAGAATTTTAGTAGAATATTCTAATTCTCATACTGTCATTAATGTCCAAGTTAGGTGTGGTATTTAGAACAACATGGACAGGGAGGCCTGGCGTGTTGCGATTCATGGGGTCGCAAAGAGTCGGACATGACTGAGCTACTGATCTGATCTGATCTGATAGTTGTGTGACTAGGGAATGTTATTTAACTTCCTTGAAACTTTGTCAGTACAATGCCTGCCTTCATGTAGATTGTGATTTAACTCAGCCTTGAAGGTATATTATAATTTTTCCACTTCTATTCTTTATATGATATGATGAAAAATGGAATAATCAACTGTGAGAATACTGTGATTTACTTAACAAGTACTTTCTCTTTTAGTAAAATTTTTTCATCCAAAGTTTATTATTTTTTATTATTTTATTGAGGTATAGTTAATGTACCATATTATAAAAGTTTCAGGTGTACAAAATAGTGATTCACAATTTTAAGATACTGTTGTTTTAATTTTTGCTTTCTTACAGTGCAGCTTATGTTAAGTATATTTCTATTCAAATTATGAACTGGTGGATTCTTGCAAAATTCATTTTTGTACTAAATCATTCATTGGAAATAACATCAAACATGTATTAAATTAGAAAATAATTAAGTTGTCAACCATGAGTTTTGGCATGTTTTCAACTTTGCTTTAGCTATTTTGAAGTTATGTTTGTAGTTAATTTTTAAATATGGCTATAGTCAGCAAAAACAACTGGCTTAATCAATTGTGATCATAGATCAAAACATGCATACCCAAAACCTTTTATATGTATAGCTGAATGGGGAAAAGGTATATTTTTATTCACTGGAAATAGAGTTCCTTTTAGGAAAGGAACTTTCTTTGCCTAGGAAAATAAATACAGATAAATGATTTTGATAAACTGAGATTGGAAAGAAAGATACCAGGGAAACAGGACTGAAGGAGTTTTGTTGTTGTTTTAATGCTAGAGCAAAATTATTCTGTGTAAAACAATATATATGCCAGCATTTTGAGTCTTGAGAGTACCAATGAGAGGAGCAGGAGAGAGATGGAATCAAACAACATGGAAGAATTTTCCAAAGGAGCATAACAAAAAATGATACCGAATGTGAAGTTGTTCTCTTTGCTGAACTTCTTGCTCTCCACTTAGCTGAGTTTTCTCTAAAGTATGGGCTTTCAACACATGAAATGGAATTCCTTTTTTGTGAAAGCTAGAGAGGAGGGATTGAATTCCTCCTTTTTAGCTAGTACCTTGGAGAAGGCAATGGCACCCCACTCCAGTACTCTTGCCTGGAAAATCCCATGGGCGGAGGAGCCTGGTAGACTGCGGTCCATGGGGTCGCTAAGAGTTGGACACGATTGAGCGACTTCACTTTCACTTTTCACTTTTATGCATTGGAGAAGGAAATGGCAACCACTCAAGTGTTCTTGCCTGGAGAATCCCAGGGATAGGGGAGCCTGGTGGGCTGCCATCTCTGTGGTCGCACAGAGTCGGACACGATTGAAGTGACTTAGCAGCAGCAGCAGCAGCTAGTACCTAGAGGACAGAAGGGCTTCCCAGGTGGCACTGAGTGGTAAAGAACCCACCTGCCAATGCAGGTAGATGTAAGAGACACGGGTTTGATCCCTGGGTTGGTAAGGTCCCTTGGAGAAGGGCCCAGAAACCCTCTCTAGTATTCGTGCCTGAAGAATCCCGTGGACAGAGGAGCCTGGCGGGCTGCAGTCCATAGGGTCACACAGAGTCAGACACTACTGAAGTGACTTAGCACAGCACACACAGTGGACAGGAAAGAACAACTTCATGACATAGAATCAAGACTAAAAATTCAGTAGACTTTATAGATTTCAGCCAGAGATGGCTCTGGTAAAATCCCTGGGCCTTCAGTCCAATCTTTAGATTCTGGGAAGTAAGGTGAACCAAGCTGACTCTGTGTTACACATGGTTTGATCTCAGGGTATTCAGCAATCATTTCTATAATACTGTCAGTGTGACTTTCGACAAATAACTTCACTACTCTCTTCGGTTTGTTCATCTACAAAAGTGGAAGAATTGGCCTACCTAAATGAGTTGCCCTAATGAGAATTAAATGTTAAATATTTTTGTTGTATTTATTATTGCTATCATTGATACTGTTTCTCTATGTTCTTCATTTTTTTCATTGCTAGGAGATAGTATTATTGCAATAATCCAGTTAAAGATGAGTAGGACTTATGGTCATGGACATTTAATGGGCAAGATGATGAAGGAGGCATGAGTAGAATTAATCTTTCTCTTCCCTTGTTCATCCAAAATGCCCTGAAAAGGTCTATATTTACTCTCTCCCTTTTGTTACTCCCAGTCACTTCTCGGCCAACTAGTTTTCTTTCTGCTACCAATTACTGTTCTTTCATGGCTGCTCTCATAAAGCATGTAAATATACCAGTTGCAAAAAACCCATTGATACTTCTTATTTTCATTGGCCTTTTCCTGCATTGAGTACATTGATCAGATACTCCTTAAAGTATTCTACACTTTCCATTTGTGTATCCATCTCTTCTAGTTCTCTTCATGGGTCTCTCTTTCTTTTTTGTTTCCACCTTGAGCATCTTTTCTTTCATGCACCACTCATCACCCACGATACTACCACCTCTGCAACCAGACACTGTTATTAACCCCACCCAATGTTCTTCCACTTACCTTTTGGTTTCCAAATCTACATATTGTTTCTGAACTTTAAGTCTATTAATTCAACTATTAGGAAGGCTCTACTAAGGTGTCCTTCAGATACCTCCACATACATTCAAAATTAAATCTATTTTGTGTGTGTGTGTTAGTCACTCAGTCATATCTGACTCTCTGTGACCCCATAGACTGTAGCCCGCCAGGGATTCTCCAGGCAAGAATACTGGAGTGGGTTGCCATTTCCTTCTCCAGGAAATCTATTCTCCCTAAAACTGGCGTCTGATCTGTTGTTTTCAGTCACATTTGTTAACAACAACAGTGCAAAGGTATCTCATCACTTAAGTAGAAACCATAGTCCTCCATATTCTTTTCCCCTCCTACTTCCTACTTACATCTAGTGAATTAATGTGTTTAAACTCTCGGTCCTCTTACTTAGTAAAATATACTAATCAAGCACTCCAAAATGAGTTGTTAGATATTATTTCTGTGTATTATTCATGTTTTAAATATAAGGAAAGCCTATTTTTTATGTTTTAAGATAAAAATTAAAAAAATAAACTCAAAATGGATTAAAGATCTAAACGTAAGACCAGAAACTATAAAACTCCTAGAGGAGAACATAGGCAAAACACTCTCTGACATACATCACAGCAGGATCCTCTATGACCCACCTCCCAGAATATTGGAAATAAAAGCAAAAATAAACAAATGGGACCTAATTAACCTTAAAAGCTTCTGCACATCAAAGGAAACTATTAGCAAGGTGAAAAGACAGCCTTCAGAATGGGAGAAGATAATAGCAAATGAAGCAACTGACAAACAACTAATCTCGAGAATATACAAGCAACTCCTACAGCTCAACTCCAGAAAAATAAATGACCCAATCAAAAAATGGGCCAAAGAACTAAATAGACATTTCTCCAAAGAAGACATACAGATGGCTAACAAACACATGAAAAGATGCTCAACATCACTCATTATCAGAGAAATGCAAATCAAAACCACTATGAGGTACCATTTCACACCAGTCAGAATGGCTGCGATCCAAAAGTCTACAAGTAATAAATGCTGGAGAGGGTGTGGAGAAAAGGGAACCCTCTTACACTGTTGGTGGGAATGCAAACTAGTACAGCCACTATGGAGAACAGTGTGGAGATTCCTTTAAAAACTGGAAATAGAACTGCCTTATGATCCAGCAATCCCACTGCTGGGCATACACACTGAGGAAACCAGAAGGGAAAGAGACACGAGTACCCCAATGTTCATCGCAGCACTGTTTATAATAGCCAGGACATGGAAGCAACCTAGATGTCCATCAGCAGATGAATGGATAAGAAAGCGGTGGTACATATACACAATGGAGTATTACTCAGCCATTAAAAAGAATACATTTGAATCAGTTCTAATGAGGTGGATGAAACTGGAGCCTATTATACAGAGTGAAGTAAGCCAGAAAGAAAAACACCAATACAGTATACTAACACATATATATGGAATTTAGAAAGATGGTAACAATAACCCTGTGTACGAGACAGCAAAAGAGACACTGATGTATAGAACAGTCTTATGGACTCTGTGAGAGAGGGAGAGGGTGGGAAGATTTGGGAGAATGGCATTGAAACATGTAAAATATCATGTATGAAACGAGTTGCCAGTCCAGGTTCGAAGCACGATACTGGATGCTTGGGGTTGGTGCACTGGGACGACCCAGAGGGATGGAATGGGGAGGGAGGAGGGAGGAGGGTTCAGGATGGGGAACACATGTATACCTGTGGCGGATTCATTTTGATATTTGGCAAAACTAATACAGTTATGTAAAGTTTAAAAATAAAATAAAATTAAAAAAAAAATTAAAAGTTCTAATATTTATTGCCCACAACCAACATATTGTAATGTTAAATCCTGCTAATTAGACTCTGAAGTACTTGTTTAATTGGTTTCCTCTCATTTCTTACCCCTTTCCATGCTCTGGTTCAGATCCCCTTGCTTGAACTGCTGCAAATTACTCAGTTTGTGGTTTCTTGACTCTATGTGTGTCTTCCTCAAATCTTTACGTGTGTGGTATTTTAATATTTTATTCAAACTCTACAATTAAACTTTACTTTCATGCTTAAGACCATTCATTACCCTTTTGTTACCTACAGAATAAAACTAAGCTCTGTTGAAAGCTTTCCGTGATCTATATCCCTCTATAGCCAGATGTGTTACACTTCCACTCTTTTACATTTTAATCTTCAGCACAAACTGCTGTACTTTATTAACTCACTTCTCACCTCTGTTCCTTTGTGTATTTTTAGTGTCACCTGGTGGCTCAGATGGTAAAGAATCTGCCTGCAATGTGGGAGACCGGGATTTGATCCCTGAGTCGGGAAGATCCCTGGAGAAGGGAATGGCAACCCAGTATTCTTGTCTGGAGAATCCCCATGGACAGAGGAGCCTGGCAAGCTACAATCCATGGGGTTGCAGAGTCAGACACGATTGAGTGACTAACACTTTGAGTTTGACCCTTCCTTTTACTGCTTTATTTTTCTGATTAGTTAGTCGCTCAGTCGTGCCCGACTCTTTGCGACCCCATGGACCGCAGCCCACCAGACTCCTCTGTCCATGAGATTTTCCAGGCAAGGATACTGGAGTGGGTTGCCATTTCCTTCTC
The DNA here is from genome assembly GCF_019923935.1 of Bubalus bubalis. Lineage (NCBI taxonomy): Eukaryota > Metazoa > Chordata > Mammalia > Artiodactyla > Bovidae > Bubalus > Bubalus bubalis. Next base: position 74,083,762 of record NC_059166.1, on the reverse strand, counting down.
CAGGGGACCTTCCTAACCCAGGGATCAAACCCGGGTCTCCTGCACTACAGGCAGATTCTTTACCAACAGAGCTACATCTCTACTTATTCTTTAGATTCAGATTTTGTGTTGCATCATTCAAAATGCATTTTATCTGACTGACTATTGGGATTAGAGATCCACATAAATCTGTAATATTCTTGGATACCCCCACCATAATGGAGCTGAATGTGGTAAAGGAAAATGCCCAATTAAGTTGATTAGTCTCATCCTAAGTATATGTCTACAGCTCTCAAGTGTGCTCTTAAAATCATAGTATTTGCTCCTTGTTATTTACTTTCTTAATTTCTTGGATGCTATTTGACAATTTTCTCTTGGTCATTCCCCAGCACCATCCAGTCCATTCTGCAATGACTCAAATCTTCTTCACTAAAAATAGATGCAAATGGAAGACAAATTTCACACACTCTTACTACACTATTTGTCAAGGTACCCATCATCTCTAATCACAACAAATATCACTCCTTCTCATTTATTACCATAGGTGAACTATCCATGCTCTTATCTAAAGCTCATTCCTCTACTTGTTCACTGGATCCTATGTCTCTATTGACTGCTCCAGTAAGTTGCTCCAACAATATTATTTTGTCTGTCTTACATCATCATTGTTTTCTCTACTAGATTATTTTCATTATCACAGAAACACTCTATCATTTCCTCCAAATCAAGAAACAAAGCAAAACTTACTAGCTATTGGATAATATTAAGGACTTGGCATAGATATTGTTTGAGGTGACAATAATATGTGGTTATGCTAAGAAGTCCTCATCACTTGAAATACCTACTGAAATATTTTTAGGGAAATGATATGGTGCTTAAGACTGCATGAAGAATGTGGGAAGAGAGATGAAATAGGATTAGCAAAATATTGATAATTTTCAAATCTGGATGATGGATACTAGACTCTTCTCTGTACTTTAGATTACTGAGTTATAAGAGGCTTTTTGTTGTTTTTGACATATTTTAGATATAGACTATTTATCACATGAATTTTGCAAATTTTTCCCCATGCTTATGGTTTGTTTCTTTTTTCTTAATGAGTTTTCCAAGAAGAAAGTTGTTAAATTTTATAAGTCAAAGTTATCTATAGTCTTCTACGGCTTGTGAGTTGTTTATCTTACTTAAAAACGTTTGAATAACTAGAGGTAAAAACAAAGGTTTTCTTCTATGTCATCTTCTAGAAATTTTATAGTTAGAGCTCCCACAATTGGGTCTGTGATACATTTAGGGTTAATTTTTCTGTTAGGAAATATGAATTGAAGTTCATGTTTGCATATTCATGTCCAGTTGTTTCAACACCATTTGTTGAAAAGACTATCCTTTTTCCATTGAGTTATTTGAGCACCTGTATTTAAAATCAGTTGGTCATGTATGTTAATGTTTTTAATGAACCCTCTTTTTTTTTGTTGATCTCTATGTCTATCCTTAGTTACTGTAATTTTTTATGACATCTTGAAACAGGTATTTTAGCCCTCCAACTTATTTTTCAAAATTGTTCTGGATATTCTAGGTGTAAGTCCTCTGCATTTTGATGTAAGTTTTAGAATTAGCTTGTTAATTTCTAAAACAAAATATTTACTGTTGTTTTGGGATTACATTTAATTGAGAGATCAATCTATCAACTGATAAATCACCTTAGCAGAGTAAATGTTGTAATTTATGAACACAGTGTATCTCTCCATTTATTCGTGTCTTTAAATTCTCTCAGCATGGTTTTAGTTTTCAGAGTACAGGCATTGCATATATTTTGTGAAATTTATATTTTTCATATTGTTTTGGTATTCTGTTATATTGTGTGTTAAATTTTAATTTTTAATTGTTTGTTGCTAGTATATGGAAAAACAGTTGATTTTAAATATCTGCCTTCTATCCTGACACCTTGCTAAATCAGTTATCAGTTCTGCTAACTTTTTTGTATATCCTCTAGAATTTATAATGTAAATAATCATATTGTCTGGGAAGAGAAACAGTTTAACTTCCTTTTAATCTATATGTTTTTTTTTTTTTTTAAAAAAAATCTTACTCCAGTTAATGTTTACTAACTAATGTTTACTGAGAGCAGATAACCTTGCTTGTTTCTGATTTTAGGAGGAAAGTATTTCTTCTTTTACATTATGTCTATGTTAGGTATAAGGAAGAAAACAATCCCAAACTTTTCCTTATTAGTTATCTGAGTCACTGTTTTCTTCAAAAAGAACTGAGGGTCTCTCTCTTGGAAACTGCTTTGTTCTATTTTAAGATCAGTTAACAATTTTGGCCTGGTAATATTAAAACAACAAAACAAAAACCTCAACTGACAGGTCGCTTATGAGTCAAGGAATGCTAGGGACTTTCCTGGTGGTCCAGAGGTTAAGACTTGGGTTTCCGATGAAGGATGTGCAGATTTCATCCCTGGTCGGGGAGCTAAGATCCCATGTGCCTTGTAGCCAGGCCCCCGCCCCAAAAGAAAAACCTAAAAAAAGAGTAATTTTTTCCTCCATATTTCAACTCTCCCCCTGTGATGTCTAACTTGGATGCTTAATAACAGATGGCCTGAGGACACTATGATCTCTATATCTACAGCTGGAAATGGATATAGGAAGCCCTGCCTCTCACACACTCTACTTTCTTGGTATAATCATTCAGTTGCTGTTTACAAGATACAACATGCACTCTTCTTCTTGAGTGTTTCTGCTCACAATTTTTTCCTCCTCTAGTTTTCCCTACCTACCTCTACCTTTAAAAACTCATCTTTTTTTTTTTTTTTGTGAAGCTACCTCCATACCTCACCACCTCAATTAAGCCTTTCCAAATCTGCTTAACCAAGTAAGCTTTCTCATCTCTGAGTTTCCGTAGCACTGTGTTTAAATTCTGCTCTGTCACTTATTAGCTCTGCCTAGGACTATAATATTGTGTGTATACATTTGTTTTCCTGTCTTGTTTATCTTTGCTTTCTCTGTAGCAAATGTTTATACATATTATGTTTTCAATAGGTGGATATTGACTTGAATTAGAGTATTTCAAACACATTGAATGAATTTTTTTTAAGCAAGATAAATCAGTGGTTTTGTATTGAATGATTAGGGGCTGGGAGATCATGGAGTTAGACAAATATGTTTATAAACACATTGTGAGATTCATGCCTAAGGCAATGAGTGTCTAGAAGCATGGTGATTATATACAGGAGAGGAAATAGTGATTCACAGGGAAATTTTGGAGAAAAAAATGACACATTGTTAAGGTTGATGGTGATAGCAATGCAGATGCTAACATATTTGTATAGCAGTTTACAGTTTTTGTAGATTATTCCAGAGTTATGTATGCAAATCTCACTCTTGATAATCAAATGAAGTGATATGATAATCATGTTAAAGTGGTAAAATGTATAGGATTCTTGTGTTTTTTATGGGAAAGGTTTATTAGCTTCAAAGTTGAAAAAGAGATATGGCACAAAACATGTTGTCAACTTAAAAGTCAGGTTAATCATGCCAAGGTAAGAGTTGTTCCATTTCTCCTGCTCATCAGGGGGTAGTGAGAAGGTTTATCCAAGGAACAGTCTGAGAAATCCATTAGAACAAGTTCCTAATAATGAATTCCAAATACCAGTGTTATTTTTAGCAAATATTTAACTCCCATGGATTTTGTGGGAGCTGCATTATTCCTCCCGAAGGATAGAGACAAAGCAATAGTTCATTCCACCTGGGGAGGCATTGACTTCCAGCTTGTGATATTCTGGAGCAAGGGCTAAAGTGAATGACTTTGCTTTCTTAGGGCAAAGGCCACGGGAAATTTTTAGCAGGTTGCCAGTAAACTATTTGCATTTGCACTGTTGGAACCTGGAGCTGTAAAGGAAGCTGACTGCTGAAAACTTAAGGACCAGAATACTAACTTGACTATTGTAGAGTTATGTATATTGAGAAGTATTGAATGTTTTGCTATGCTTTTAAGGAAATGTATTGGAGTAGAAAGTAACGTGTGCTGAACTAGTGTCTGTTTAAGTCGTTCTTATCACTAGCTAAAAGATACAGATTTAATGTGTGCACACATTAGACTGAATTAGTCTCATTTTCGTTTGTCTTCCTTAATTTGCACTTGTAGGAAGGGCTTGAGTTGTGTCCTATTGTTGCACAGGGAAGAATTCTGTTATTTTAAGATGTAATTTAGTGCAACCTCCTTGGTTTCCCTTTCCTCTTTATAGCTAGCAGGGATAAGGGAGTAAAAGAAGTTATATATATATATATATATATATATATATATATATAGTTTAAGCACTCTCAAGTATCCATTGATGGAGTGAAATTATGGCATTATACTGAGGTATCTGTGGAACGCACAAAGAAAATGTGATTTTATATATATGTACACACACACACAGAGTCACTTCAGTCGCTCAGTCATGTCTAACTCTTTGCGACCCCATGGGCTGCAGCATGCCAGGGCTCCCTGTCCATCACCAACTCCTGGAGTTTACTCAAACTCATGTCCATTGAGTCGGTGTTGCCATTCAACCATCGCATCCTCTGTCGTCCCCTTCTCCTCCTGCCTTCAATCTTTCCCAGTATCAGGGTCTTTTCAAATGAGTCAGTTCTTCATATCAGGTGGCTAAAGTATTGGAGTTTCAGCTTCAACATCAGTCCTTCCAATGAGTATTCAGGACTGATCTCCTTTAGGATGGACTGGTTGGATCTCCTTGCAGTAGAAGGGACTCTAAGAGTCTTCTCCAACAGCATGGTTCAAAAGCATCAATTCTTCGGTGCTCAGCTTTCTTTATAGTCCAACTCTCACATTCATGCATGACTACTAGAAAAACCATAGCTTTGACTATATGGACCTTTGTTGGCAAAGTAATGTCTGTGCTTTTTATATGCTGTCTAAGTTGGTCATAAGTTTTCTTCCAAGGAGTAAGCGTATTAATTTCATGGCTGCAGTCACCATCTGCAGTGATTTTGAAGTCCCCAAAAATAAAGTCTGTCACTGTTTCCCCGTCTATTTGCCATGAAGTGATGGGACCAGATGCCATGATCTTAGTTTTCTGAACGTTGAGCTTTAAGCCAACTTTTTCACTCTCCTCTTTCACTTTCATCAAGAGGCTCTAGTTCTTCTTCACTTTCTGCCATAAGGGTGTTGTCATCTGTATACCTGAGGTTATTGATATTTCTCCTGGCAATCTTGATTCCAGCTTGTGCTTCATCTAGTCCAGCATTTCTCATGATGTACTCTGCACATAAGATAAATAAGCAAGGTGACAATATACAGCCTTGATGTACTCCTTTCCCAATTTCGATACAGTCCATTGTTCCATGTTCAGTTCTAGCTGTTGCTTCTTGACCTTCATACAAATTTCTTAGGAGGCAGATAAGGTGGTTTGGTATTCCCATCTCTTTACGAATTTTCCACAGTTTGTTGTGATCTACACAGTTAAAGTCTTTGTTGTAGTCAATAAAGCAGAATAAATAAATAAAGTAGAAGTAGATATTTTTCTGGAACTCTCTTGCTTTGGCTATGATCTGTTGCTATTTATTCACTGCTACAATCCAACAGATGTTGGCAATTTGATCTCTGGTTCCTCTGCCTTTTCTAAATCCAGCTTGAACCTCTGCAAGTTCTCAGTTCATGTACTGTTGTAGCCTTGCTTGGAGAAATTTGAGCATTAATTTGCTAGCATGTGACATCAATGCAGTTTATGTGGTAGTTTGAGCACTTTTTGGCATTGCCCTTCTTTGGGATTGGAATGAAAACTGACCTTTCCCAGTCCTGTGGCCACTGCTGAGTTTTCCAAAATTGAACACATATTGAGTGCAGCACTTTCACAGCATCACCTTTTAGGATTTGAAATAGCTCAATTGGAATTCCATCAACTCCACTAGCTTTGTTCTTAGTGATGCTTCCTAAGGCCCACTTGACTTCACATTCCAGAATGTCTGGCTCTAGGTGAGTGATCACACCATTCTGGTTATCTGGGTCATTAAGATCTTTTTGTGCAGTTCTTCTGTGTATTCTTGTCATCTCTTAATATCTTCAGTTTTTGTTAGCCATACAGCCATATAAATGAAGAAAAGCCTGCCATTTGTAAGAGCATGGATGGATCTTGAGGGCATTACGCAAAGTGAGATAAGTCAGACAGAAAGGACAAATACATATGATATCATTTATATGTGGAATCTAAATAAAGCCAAGCTCATAGATCCAGGGTAAAGTGGCCGTTACCAGGGGTTGGGTCATGGGGGAAAAGGGGAGCTGTTTTTCAAGGGGTACAAACTTCAAGCAATTAGATGAATAAGTTCTGGGAATCTAACATACAGCATGTAACTATAATTAGCAATATTGTGCCATATATTTGAAAGTTGTCCAGAGTAGAGCTTAAATTTATCACCAAACACAGGAAATGGTGGTCATATGATGAGGTGGAGGTGTTAGCTAACTTTATTGTGGTAATCATTTTACAATAAACACTTGTAGCAAAGTATCACATTGTACAGCAACAGCAAATATGTTACTTGTCAATATCTTAATAAAGTTGGAAATAAATAAAATTTACTATCTTACACATTGAAAAACAGAAGCTAAAATTGCTAAAAGTAAAAGAAATACATGCCCCTGGGACCATTTCAGCAGATGCCTTCTGCTCCTTCTCACACAGACATTCTGATATGTTACCTCAAAGGACAACCTCCTTTCAACCAGATTATCAGTGTCTTATCAATTCCACTCTGAAATTTTCTTGATCCATTCTTCATCAATGGATGCTTAGGTGGTTTCCACATTTTGGCTCTTGTGAATAATGCTGCAGGGAACATGGGGTTGCAGATAGCCTTTTCAATGTAGTGATTTCATTTTCTTTGGAAATATACTCAGAAGTGAGATTGCTGGATCATGCAAAGGTTCTATTATTTTTGAGGAACATTCATACTCTTTTCCATAATGGCTGAACCAACTTACATTCATGCCAACAGTGCAAAAAAGTTACTTTTTCTCCACAGTTTTGGACTTTTGTGTCTTTTTGATAATAGCCAGTTTACCAGATATCATATGATATCTTGTGGTTTTAATTTGCATTTCCCTGATTAGTGATTGAGCTTCTTTTTAGATATCTGTTGGCCATTTGTATATCTTCTTCAAAAAAATACCTATTTAAGTACTTTGCCCATTTAAAAATTTTATATATATATATATATATATATATATATAGCTATTGTATGAGTTTATATATTTTGGACCAGTTCAGTTCAGTTGCTCAGTCATGTCTGACTCTTTGCAACCCCATGAATCGCAACACGCCAGGCCTCCCTGTCCATCACCAACTCCCAGAGTTCACCCAAACTCATGTCCATCAAGTTGGTGATGCCATCTAGCCATCTCATCCTCTGTCGTCCCCTTCTCCTCCTGCCCCCAATCCCTCCCAACATCAGAGTCTTTTCCAATGAGTCAACTCTTCGCATGAGGTGGCCGAAGTATTGGAGTTTCAGCCTCAGCATCAGTCCTTCCAATGAACACCCAGGACTGGTCTCCTTTAGGATAGACTGGTTGGATCTCCTTGCAGTCCAAGGAACTCACAAGATTCTTCTTCAACACCACAGTTAAAAAGCATCAATTCTTCAGCACTCAGCTTTCTTCACAGTCCAACTCTCGCATCCATACATTACTACTGGAAAAACCATAGCCTTGACTAGACGGACCTTTGTTGGCAAGGTAATGTCTCTGCTTTTGAATATGCTATCGAGGTTGGTCATAACTTTCCTTCCAAGGAGTAAGCGTCTTTTAATTTCATGGCTGCAGTCACCATCTGCAGTGATTTGGGAGCCCCCAAAATAAAGTCTGCCACTGTTTCCACTGTTTCCCCATCTATTTCCCATGAAGTGGTGGGACCGGCTGCCATGATCTTAGTTTTCTGAATGTTGAGCTTTAAGCCAACTTTTTCACTCTCCTCTTTCACTTTCATCAAGAGGCTTTTTAGTTCCTCTTCACTTTATGCCATAAGGGTGGTGTCATCTGCATATCTGAGGTTATTGATATTTCTCTCGGCAATCTTGATTCCAGCTTATGCTTCTTCCAGCCCAGCATTTCTCATGATGTACTCTGCATATAAGTTAAATAAGCAGGGTGACAATATACAGCCTTGACGTACTCCTTTTCCTATTTGGAACCAGTCTGTTGTTCCATGTCCAGTTCTAACTGTTGTTTCCTGACCTGCATATCGGTTTCTCAAGAGGCAGATCAGGTGGTCTTGTATTCCCATGTCTTTCAGAATTTTCCACAGTTTATTGTGATCCACACAGTCAAAGGCTTTGGCATAGTCAATAAAGCAGAAATAGAAGTTTTTCTGGAACTCTCTTGCTTTTTCCATGATCCAGCGGATGTTGGCAATTTGATCTCTGGTTCCTCTGCCTTTTCTAAAACCAGCTTGAACATCTGGAAGTTCACGGTTCACGTATTGCTGAAGCCTGGCTTGAAGAATTTTGAGCATTACTTTACTAGCGTGTGAGATGAGTGCAATTGTGCGGTAGTTTGAGCATTCTTTGGCATTGCCTTTCTTTGGGATTGGAATGAAAACTGACCTTTTCCAGTCCTGTGGCCACTGCTGAGTTTTCCAAACTTGCTGGCATATTGAGTGCAGCACTTTCACAGAATCCTCTTTCAGGATTTGAAACAGCTCAACTGGAGTTCCATCACCTCCACATGCTTTGTTCGTAGTGATGCTTTCTAAGGCCCACTTGACTTCACATTCCAGGATGTCTGGCTCTAGGTGAGTGATCACACCACTGTGATTATCTGGGTCATGAATATCTTTTTTGTATAGTTCTTCTGTGTTTTCTTGCCACCTCTTCTTAATATCTTCTGCTTCTGTTAGGTCCATACCGTTTCTGTCCTTTATCAAGCCCATCTTTGCATGAAATGTTCCCTTGGTATCTCTAATTTTCTTGAAGAGATCTCTAGTCTTTACCATTCTGTTGTTTTCCTCTATTTCTTTGCATTGATCTGTTGTTTTCCTCTATTTCTTTGCATTGATCTGTTGTTTTCCTCTATTTCTTTGCATTGATCGCTCAGGAAGGCTTTCTTATCTCCTCTTGCTATTTGGAACTCTGCATTCAGATGCTGTATCTTTCCATTTCTCCTTTGCTTTTTGCTTCTCTTCTTTACACAGCTATTTGTAAGGCTTCCTCAGACAGCCAATACGATTTATTACATTTCTTTTCCATGGGGATGGTCTTGCTCCCTGTCTCCTGTACAATGTCACGAACCTCCGCCAATTGTTCTTCAGGCAGTCTATCAGATCTAGTCCCTTAAATCTATTTCTCACTTCCACTGTATAATCATAAGGGATTTGATTTAGGTCATACCTGAATGGTCTAGTGATTTTCCCTACTTTCTTCAATTTAAGTCTGAATTTGGTAATAAGGAGTTCATGATCTGAGCCACATTCAGCTCCCGGTCTTGTTTTTGCTGACTGTATAGAGCTTCTCCTGGAGAAGGCAATGGCACCCCACTCCAGTACTCTTGCCTGGAAAATCCCATGGACGGAGGAGCCTAGTAGGCTGCAGTCCAGGGGGTTGCGAAGAGTCGGACACGACTGAACGACTTCACTTTCACTTTTCCCTTTCATGCATTGGAGAAGGAAATGGCAACCCACTCCAGTGTTCTTGCCTGGAGAATTCCAGGGACGGGGGAGCCTGGTGGGCCGCCGTCTATGGGGTCGCACAGAGTCAGACACGATTGAAGCGACTTAGCAGCAGCAGCAGCAGCATAGAGCTTCTCCATCTTTGGCTGCAAAGAATATAATTAATCTGATTTCGGTGTTGACCATCTTGGATATTAACCCCTTATTAGCTAAATAACTTAAATATTTTCTCCTATTCTAAAAGTTGGCTTTTTCATTTTGCTGATTGCTTTTTTTTTTTTTTTTTTTTTGCTGTTCAGGGGCTTTTTAGTTTAGTATTCCCACTTTTTTATTTCTCCTTTTGTTGCTTATGCTTTAAGTGTAATATCCAAAAAACTCTTGCCAAGACTTATGTCAAGGAATTTTTCCCTATGTTTTCTTCTAGTAGTTTTACAATTTTGGGTCTTAAACTTAAGGTTTTAATCCTATTTCAAGTTGATTTTTGTAACTAGTGTAAGAGAGTGGTCCAGTTTCATTCTTTTACATATGGTTATCTGGTTTCCCAGTACTATTTACTGAAGAGACTTACTCTTTCCCCTTTGAGTATTCCTTGGCTCCTTTGTCAAATAGTTGACTTTATATGTGAGAGTTTACTTCTGGGTTCTCAATTCTCTCTAGTTAGTCTCTGTGTCTATGTTTGTATACTGATATGATACTGTTTTGATTACTATAGCTTTACAGTAAAAATTGAAATCAGAAAGTGTGATGTCTCCAGCTTTGTTCTTCTTTTTCAGGATTGCTTTGGCTATTTGGATCTTTTGTGATTCTACATGTATATTCTATGTGTAGACTTTGCCTTCCTTGATTAAATTTACTCCTAAGTATTTCATTATTTTTGATGCTATTGTGAATAGGATTTTTTTTCTTTATTTTTTTAAAAATAATTCATTGTTGTTGTTCAGTTGCTAAGTTGTATCTGACTCTTTGCATGGACTGCAGCACAGCAGGCTTCCCTGTTCTTCACTATTTCCCAGAGTTGACTCAAACTTATGCCCATAGAGTTGTTGATTGCATCCAACCATCTCATACTCTGTTGCCTCCTTCCCTTTCTGCCTTCAATCTTTTCCATCATCAGGGTCTTTTCCAATGAGTCAGTTCTTCACATCAGGTGGCCAAAGTATTGGAGCTTCAGCTTCAGCATCAGTACTTCCAGTGAATATGCATCGTTGATTTCGGTTAAGATTGACTGCTTTGATCTTCTTGCTGTCCAAAGGACTAAAGAGTCTTCATATTAGTGTATAGAGGCACAATTGATTTTTGTATGTTGATCTTGGATCCTACAACTTTATAGAGCATTTGAGGGAGTGGACACCTCTTTTGGTTTTTACAAATTGGCTTCAGCAGACAAAACCTTCACCGTCAGCCAGTCCAGAGATTGTAGGTGGGCAGTCTAGTGGTGTTTGAGGGAGGGCTTGCTGCTGGAGTCCTTTGGTGAGCAGGTGTGGTGAGTGAGTTTGTAGGTGAGTAGACTTGTTGCTTGACTCTGGGGCAGGTAGACCTAGATTTTGGATCCAGAGGGGCCAACCAGAGCAGGGACCACTGGAGTCCCATCTGGGACCAGAGCAAGCCAGGAGCACAGTGCCAGTGATGTATAAGGGGACTGGTTGTCACTGGGGTGAGTCAGGAGCCTGGATCTGAGGGGCCTGATCTGTAGTCTACATTGTGGGGGCCAGTCTGATGCTCATGTGAGCCTAAGGCCATGGCAGCCATCCTGATATGGGGCAGACCAGGGTCCGTGGCGAAGTGCAGTGCTCACTTCACTCTCCTTTTCCCAGACAGTGTGTGTTTTTCTGTGAGCTGGGCTGCCAGGGCTTGAGGGAGGGATGATGGGGGTAATATGAATCTATCTTTCCTACCCTCCTTAATAAATCTTTTCTTATTTCTGTGCTTCACTCAGGTACTGTAATCCCTCACATGGGATCCTTGGTTCTTGTGAGGATATTTTCATGTGAAGATATTGTTCAGATTTATGTTTAGTTGTGGGGGCAGGGGGTGGGTGCAGCGTAGCAGGGGAACCAGCACTAGACATTCCTATGCCACCATTTTGCTGATGTTGCTCCCCAAAATACTTTTTGACTAGAAAGAGAACACATTGCATTCATTCTGTTCCCAACAGGTATCATTATTAAAATAAGGGACACATAGGTGGGGGAGAAACCTATTTTCCTCAGGCTTGTCATGACTCATATTTACAAACCCAGAGAAGAGTGAAGGTTCAAAGATGTGTGCAGTGTTGACTGGTGTGTGTGGTATGTTAGCATAGAGCTCAAGGCAAATTGAAAGGGGACTCAGAAGTCTTTGATACCTATAATGGTTCTGGGGCCTTTAAAACATTTGTTCCCTTTACGGCCCTTTATTACATTGTTGAAGTTTGCTGACCAAGATGGTGTGTGAGACCAATATTTTACACATATTTCTTTCAGTCTTTTTATTTCTGGTAACCAGGACCCTGAAAGGTTGCCACAAATGAAGTTTTATCCTTGGAAAAATAAATAACAGAAAGTATTGAGACTGGGAATAATATATACCAAGGCAAGTGTTACTGAGTCTTTTTTTAGAAAGGCTGACAGAAATTAAAAAAAAAAAATCTAAAGTTAAAACATAAAATGTACTTCCAAGACGTTTGTATTGATGCTTCTAATAATACCTACATTATAGAATGGTGGAAACCCCATGTCTACTAATCAGTAAGATACAGATTGCTATCAGGAAAAGTTGAAGTTGTCTCAGTAAAATGGTCATATTAACAATGTGCTTAATGTAGAGGATAAAATTGCATGATTTGTAGAATTACTTTTACCTAGAAATCATTTTATTAGAATATTATCATTTATTAGAGTGTTTGCTGCTGCTGCTGCTAAGACACTTCAGTCGTGTCCGACTCTGTGCGACCCCATAGACGGCAGCCCACCAGGCTCCCCCGTCCCTGGGATTCTCTAGGCAAGAACACTGGAGGGGGTTGCCATTTCCTTCTCCAATGCATGAAAGTGAAAAGTGAAAGTGAAGTCACTCAGTCATGTCCAACTCTTAGCGACCCCATGGACTGCAGCCTACCAGGCTCCTCCGTCCATGGGGTTTTCCAGGCAAGAGTACTGGAGTGGGGTGCCATTGCCTTCTCTGATTAGAGTGTTTATTATGCATTGAATGTGGCAGGGATTTTAAAGTAAATAAATAAGAAATTATCTGGACAGAATAAATCAGGGGTACTAACATTTATTGCATGCTACTTTATACTAGACATTATGTTAATTTACTTACACTGTCTTGTTTCAGTTTTACAGAAACTATAAGAAATACAATTCTTTATCATTCTGGAGATGAGGAAGCTAAAGCATAGATACGTTGATCTCTTGATCAAATAAAAGGTCTCAGTTTTTTAAGTTTTGAGAATGATAAGAGCAAAATGACAAAAATAATAAGAATTCAGACAAGAATTAGTAGATTCTGCAGATGGGACATTTTAATGAGGAACATATTTACATAGTCCCAAAGTATCTCTCAATACACTATTTACTAATGAATAAATATGCACTGGAAAACAAAAGATAAACAAGAAATGATCAAAATTAACATCCCCAGTAAGAAGCAGCTAGTATCATGTGCCTCTGGATGTTATATTCAGAGAAGAACATGGCTTCACTTATGTGTTATTCCAGTCAAGTTGCATAATATAAAAGTAATTGTGAATAAAAGTAAAAAAAAGAACACATTAAGAAATTTGTAAAGTAATTGTCATTTTCTTCACAAGTGTCAATGCCATGAAAGATAAAGAATAAAGAAGACAAAGGGGGCATTCTAAGTATAACACCTGTTACTTGACTGGACTCTGTACCAAAAGAAAAATATGCTATAAAGATTTGGGGCAGTTGAAATAGTAAGACTATAGATCAGATTAAAACAGTGTGTCAGTGTTAAATATTCTGAAATTGCTCACTCTTTTAGGGTGACATAAGAGAATGTTCTTGTTCTTAAGAAATATATGCTAAAGCATTAAAGGGGTAAAGTACTTGATGTATGTAATCTATCCTCAAAGATCCATAAAAAATGATAGAGAAAGGTAAGGCAAATTCTGCAAAATATTGAAATTTGAATCTGGTTTATGTGTTATTTGGGTGTTCTTTGTACAATTCTTGCAAATTTTCTGTGTCTAAAAATATTTCAAAATAAAAAAAATCCAAATCATTGAAGAAATATAAAAGCTCACAGAAGCATTACTCAAAGAAAAACACTGGATAAAATAGTTATACAGTCACTTTTTATTCAAAGTCAAGTAACAGCTCTAATGTTATATAAAATGTTTCAGAACATACACAAAGGTAGAGCAGATGCCAAACTTTTAAGGAAGCTAATGTGACTTGATGCCAGGGTTACCAGGTAGGTTCCTGCAGATGTTCCCTGCCCAGGAGCACCTGGTCAAGCAGGTGAGTTGAGAGGGTGTTGACTATAACTCTTACCCTATTTGGAAAGCCCTATACAGAACTATGCCAGCTAGCAAGAACTCATTTGAAGATGCTGCAGGGCCCACTTGTTTCAAACCCAAACTGGAGAAAGAACAAAAAGCAAACTAAAGACCAATGTCTCTCATGATTATAGGTATAAAAATGCTAATAGAATAATGCAGTTGAAAACATGGCTCATATTAAGACTGTACCACACTCTGACCACTCCAGTATTCTGGCCTGGAGAATGCCATGGACTGTATAGTGCTTCCATTTTTCTCTTGAGCAATTCTGAAGTGTAGCATTATTACATCCACTGTCAAACGGAAGAACTCTAATTTTTGAAGGTAATGCTTTGAGCCCTTAATCTTTGAGTATGATTTGGCATTTTTATGTTATAAAATATATTTCTGATTTATAGAAATGCTTCAATTAGAATTTCATGTTAAATTTTATCAAATATATGTCACACTTTAAAAATAATTTACATTGAATTTTTACTTGATCTTTTGATAAACAGAGTTATGTATGTCTAATATTGACCATTTGCATAATGCTGAAATAAAATCTCCTTGAAATTGTATTCCAGGAGTCTGAAATAAAAGCCACCTTGGTAAAGAATCCACCTATAATGTGAGAGACCTAGGTTTGATCCCTGGGTTGGAAAGATCCCCTGGAGAAGGGAACGGCTACCCACTCCAGTATTCTGGCCTGGAGAATTCCATGGACTCTATAGTCCGTGGGGTCGCAGAGTTGGACATGACTGAGCAACTTTCACTTTCATCAAGAGAAAAAAATGCTGAAAATAGCTAATAAGTATAAATGAAATAAAATGGAGGTAATGAAATAAAATATTCAGTCATTACACTAAATGTGATTATAGAGAATTCTATTAAATACACACACACACACATACACACATACTTAAACACACACTTGAAATATTGGCAATTTGCTCATATGAAAAATCAAGATCTTGAAGACTGAGTAATCAAACTGTGTGCTTCCCAGGAGATATGGTGCTAAAGAATCTGCCTGCAATGCAACAGATGCAGGTTAAATCCCTGGGTCAGGAAGATCCCCTGGAGAAGGAAATGGCAACCCACTGGAATATTCTTGCCTGGAAAATCCCATGGAGGGAGGAATCTCGCAGGTTACAGTCCATGAGTTTGGACTCAACTAAAGAGTTGGATACAACTAAACAACAATGACAAATCAAACTGTATTTGATCAGAAGATTCTCAGTGTACACAGAAGAGTAAAGGCTCAGTCAGTTCAGTCACTCAGTCCTGTCCGACTCTTTGCAACCCCATGGACTGCAGCATGCCAGGCTTCCCTGTCCATCACCAACTCCTGGAGCTTGCTCAAACTCATGTCCATCGAATTGGTGATGCCATCCAACCATCTCATTCTCTGCCATCTCCTTCTCCTGTCTTCAATCTTTC
The DNA here is from genome assembly GCF_019923935.1 of Bubalus bubalis. Lineage (NCBI taxonomy): Eukaryota > Metazoa > Chordata > Mammalia > Artiodactyla > Bovidae > Bubalus > Bubalus bubalis. Next base: position 74,068,205 of record NC_059166.1, on the reverse strand, counting down.
CCAGCATCAGGGTCTTTTCCAATAAGTCAGTTCTTTGCATCAAGTGGCCAAAGTATTGGAGTTTCAGCTTCAGCATCAATCCTTCCAATGAATATTGGGGACTGATTTCCTTTAGGATTGACTGGCTGGATCTCCTTTCAGTTCAAGGGAGTCTCAAGAGTCTTCTCCAACACCACAGTTCAACAGAATCAATTATTAGGTGCTCAGCTTTTTTCATGGTACAACTGTCACATCCATATATGACTACTGGAAACCATAGCTTTGACTAGAAGGACTTTTGTTGGCAAAGTAATGTCTCTGCTCTTTAATATGCAATCTGGGTTGGTCATAGCTTTTCTTCCAAGGATCAAGCATTTTTTAATTTCATGGCTGCAGTCACTATTGGCAGTGATTTTGGAGCCCCCCAAAATAAAGTTTGTCACTGTTTCCACTGTTTCCCCATCTATTTGCCATGAAGTGAAGGGACTGAATGCCATTATCTTTGTTTTTTGACTGTTGAGTTTTAAGCCAGCTTTATCACTCTTGTCTTTCACTTTCATCAAGAGGCTCTTTAGTTCTTTTTCACTTTCTGCCATAAGGGTGGTGTCATCTGCATATCTGAGGTGATTGATATTTCTCCTGGCAATCTTGATTCCAGCTTGTGCTTCATCCAGTTTGGCATTTCTCATGATGTACTCTGCATATAAGTTAAATAAGCAGGGTGACAATATACAGCCTCGATGTACTCCTTTCCCAATTGTGAAGCAGTCTGTTGTTCCATGTCCAGGTCTAACTGTTGCTTCTTGACCTCCATACAGATTTCTCAGGAGGCAGATCAGGTGGTCTGGTATTCCCATCTCTTGAAGAATGTTCTACACTTTGTTGTGATCTACAAAGTCTTTGGCATAGTCAATGAAGTAGAAGTTTTTCTGGGACTCTCTTACTTTTCCTATGATCCAATGGATATTGGCAATTTGATCTCTGCGTCCTCTTCCTTTTCTAAATCCAGCTTGAACATCTGGAAGTTCATGGTTCACATACAGTTGAAGCTTAGCTTGGAGAATTTTGAACATTACTTTGCTAGCATGTGAGATGAGTGCAATTGTGTGGTAGTTTGTATATTATTTGGCATTGCCTTTCTTTGGGATTGGAATGAAAACTGACATTTTTCAGTCCTGTGGCCACTGCTGAGTTTTCCAAATTTGCTGGCATATTGAGTGCAACACTTTAACAACATCATATTTTAGTGTTTGAAATAGCTCAACTGGAATTCCATCACCTCCACTAGCTTTGTTCATAGTGATTCTTCCTAAGGCCCACTGACTTTGCATTCCAGGATGTCTGGCTCTAGGTGAGTGATCACACCATCATGGTTATCTGGGTTATGAAGATCTTTTTTGTATAGATATTGTGGTTTTTTTTTGCCGCCTCTTCTTAATATCTTCAGCTTCTGTTAGGCCTATACCATTTCTGTCCTTTATTGAGCCCATCTTTGCATGAAATTTTCCCTTGGGTGAAAAGAGAGCCTTCAGAATGGGAGAAAATAATAGCAAATGAAGCAACTGACAAAGAATTAATCTCAAAAATATACAAGCAGCTCCTGCAGCTCAATGCCAGAAAAATAAATGACCCAATCAAAAAATGGGCCAAAGAACTAAACAGACAAGAAGACATACAGATGGCTAACAAACACATGAAAAGATGCTCAACATCACTCAGTATCGGAGAAATGCAAATCAGAACCATAACGAGGTACCATCTCACACTGGTCAGAATGGTAGCTATCAAAAAGGCTGCTGTTGTTGCTGCTGCTGCTAAGTTGCTTCAGTCGTGTCTGACTCTGTGCAACCCCATAGATGGCAGCCCACCAGGCTCCGCCGTCCCTGGGATTCTCCAGGCAAGAACACTGGAGTGGGTTGCCATTTCCTTCTCCAGTGCATGAAAGTGAAAAGTGAAAGTGAAATCGTTCAGTTGTGTCTGATTCTTAGCGACCCCATGGACTGCAGCCTCCCTGGCTCCTCTGTCCATGGGGTTTTTCCAGGCAAGAGTACTGGAGTGGGGTGCCATTGTCTTCTTCAATCAAAAGTCTACAAACAATAAATGCTGGAGAGAGTGTGGAGAAAAAGGAACCCTCTTACACTGTTGGTGGGAATGCAAACTAGTACAGCCACTATGGAGAACAGTGTGGAGATTCCTTAAAAATCTGGAAATAGAACTTCAATATGACCCAGCAATCCCACTGCTGGGCATACACACCAAGGAAACCAGAATTGAAAGAGACATGTGTACCCCAATGTTCATTGCAGCACTGTTTACAATAGACAGGACATGGAAGCAACATAGATGTCTATCAGCAGACGAATGGATAAGAAAGCTGAGGTACATATACACAATGGAATATTACTCAGCCATTAAAAAGAATGCATTTGAATCAGTTCTAATGAGGTGGATGAAACTGGAGCCTATTATACAGAGTGAAGTAAGTCAGAAATAAAAACACCAATACAGTATACTAACACATATATATGGAATTTAGAAAGATGGTAATGATAACCCTGTATGCAAGACAGCAAAAGAGACACAGATATAAAGAACAGTCTTTTGGACTCTGTGGGAGAAGGTAAAAGTGGGATGATTTGAGAGGATAGTGTTGAAACATGTATGTTATCATATGTGAAGCGGATTACTGGTCTGGGTTCAATGCATGAGACAGGGTGCTCGGGGCTGGTACACTGGGATGACCCTGAGGGATGGATGGGGAGAGAGGTGGGAGGGGAGATCTGGATGTGGAACACATGTGTGCCGGTGGCTGATTCATGTCGATGTTTGGCAAAAACCACTACAGTATTGTAAAGTAATTTGCTTACAATTAAAATAAATTAATTAAAAAAAAATGTTCCCTTGGTATCTCTAATTTTCTTGAAGACATCTCTAGTCTTTCCCATTTTATTGTTTTCCTCTATTTCTTTGCATTGATCACCAAGGAAGTCTTTCTTATCTCTCTCTATTGTTTGGAATTTTGCATTCAAATGGGTTTATCTTTCCTTTTCTCCTTTGCCTTTAGCTTCCCTTCTGTTCTCAGCTATTTGTAAGGCCTCCTTAGACAACCATTTTGCTTTTTTGCATTTCTTTTTCTTGGGGATAGTTTTGGTCACTGCCTCCTGTACAATGTCACAAACATCTGTCCATGGTTCTTCAGGCACTCTATCAGATCTAATCCCTTGAATCTATTTGTCACTTCCATTGTATAATCTTAAGAGTTTGATTAAGTCATACTGTTACACTGAGTATGCTCCTTTGGTTAAAAGCATGTAATCATATAAATTTTCCAAATAAGTATTAATTTATAAGATACTTTATTATTATTATTCTTGTTTAAAGATATTAGTTACCTAAACATAAGCTCAGCATCTACCCTGGAAATATTAACACATCTTATCTTATGGGTAGGTTATGAATGATGTATGTTATTCCAGGTAGAAACTAATTTTTACTGAGCCATAAAATAATTTCCAAAACATATATTTCTGCTGGTATTGGCAGTATTTCTTAGAATTATATTACAAAGTGACTAATTTATATCATCTTCTTGCCCTGTAAAATGCTTTGGGAAATCTTAAGTTGTTAGATTTTGAGGAAAACAATTTTAAAAAGACAAATGGCAAACTCATATGAAGGAAGACCAGTAAGAGACAAAAAGAATTGCTAAGTGAAGTGGCTTTTTCTACCAAACTCTCGAAAAAGAAAAACATATTCTTATGAAATACAAAATTCAGTCATGCTTTAAAAATTATTCTATGACATCGAATCACATATATGCCTGATTTATTCATTTCTGACTCAGGCTATGTCCACCCACAGTCTCCAGACTATTCCTTTCATAGGCCTTTTATTTTCCTTTGTAGCACTTATCACAGATTAAGTTTTTGAGAGTTGCTTATTCAGTGTTTGTGTCTCTCGTAGATTCTGAACTTTAAAAGAACATGATTAGTTTATGCACACTTGTTATCTAGAAGTTAGCAGAGTGCTTGGCACAGAGTAGGACTCCATCCATACTTACTGATGAATGAACCAACAAATATATGAGCTAGTCAAGCCACTAAATCAAATTAATTCGAACAATTAATTTGATTTCTTCCCATATAGCCTTCACCCTACCTTTATTCTCCAGGGATTTGATGTCTTTGAATAAAGAGATTGATTTTATGGTTGCATTTTTGGTAGAACCAAACAAAATTACTGTTTCTTTATTAAGGCAAGATGGATGAAGGTAAATACCCACCTGGTGTGCTTACACTAGGAGTTAGTATTCTGACTATAATTATCAGGTGTATTCACCTGGTTTAGATAGCCATTTTTTTTAAAAAAGATCTGAAAAATTCATTACAACTAAAGAGTAATCTTTAATTATTCTTAATTAATAATCCCATGTTGTGAAGGAGAACTAAGTAGAATGGCTACAAGTTACAATTAATGTGGTCCTGGTATTTTCTTCCAAACCTTCCCCATTAGAATTTTGAGCCTATGGTGTAGGTGGCTCAGTTGCTAAGTCAAGTCCAGCTCTTTGTGACCCCATGAACTGCAGGATGTGGTGTAAGGGACAGTTCTAAATTATTCCTGCTGTCAGCATATAATCAGTCAAAGCCATTTTGATTCCTCATGATTGTAAGAGCTCTGACCTATGAATTTAAAGACCAAATCCTTCCTCACAGTACTCAAAGTGAATGGCTGCATTTAGAACCCAGTACAGGGAGAGGCTTACACTGGAAGCTCAGTAAAGATTAGTCCCTTTCCTTTTTTCAACCTAGTTTACCTTTTAACATTAGCAAACAAACAACATGATCATCTGGCATCCAATAGATAGTACCTGCTGATTTCACTCTTTAAAAGATCAGATGTTATGTAAAACAAAAACAACAGAAGGTATAGTTTCCCTGAGTCTTTATATATTAACTGAGTCTTAAGAGTTCTACCACTCCAAGAAATAGAGAAATTAAATATTTATATAGTTTCATTGTTTAATACTCATTGTTCTTTAGATTCAGTGTCTATGTGCTTATTATGAAGATAACTCCTAATTTCCTTTCATGTCAGTGATTGACTTATTAATAGGTTGTTCCTCATTTCTGATGAAACAGTCGCAAAATTGTTTTTTATTAAACCACTGCATATTCTAAAGCTACAAGACTGTGTCTCTTTAGTATCTCAATGTATCTGGAGGTCCAAGAAGAGTAAAAGATATTAAATGATGCCTTCTGTGCTTTTTGAAAGCATGAACACAAAATGGTCTCATTTTCCAGGAGAGTCAAAATGATGAATAACTGCTGTACTTAGTCATATATTTGCAGTGGTAAATTAGCAGTCTTTGGGTTTGAAAAAAATCACATTAAGCTCACTTAAACAAGCTTCCTTAGTCTTTAATTCTAACTGTAATGAAACAACTAGTGTTAGCAATAAGAGGACACTTTGAAATGATGGTGTGAGAATGTTCTCATCAGTTCACAGACCTAGATTAATGGAGCTCTTTTAAGTACCCTAAGCCTCATAACTAAATACTACTCAAGTCTTTAGTAGGAATACATAATGAGGAACACACTGAACCTAATAAAAGTTATGACTGTCTGTATTTTAGTTTAATATTTTTAGGAAAATTCAGATTAAAAACTGAAGTATACATTTGATCAATCATCTGTACTAAAAATCAGTTATATATGAATAGTTTATATCCAATAATTTTTATAAATTGTCTTATAAATTGTTACAGTTACAAAGATCCTTTTATATGTTGATTTTTTCTCTTGAGCATGGTTATAGACTAGACCTTGAAGATACTTAATTTCTAGAAATTATGAGGAAGAAATATAGAAAATTAACTTTTAAGTGCTGCCTCTGTTTCCTTTGAGACTTCCCTGGTATCTCAGACAGTAAAAGTGTCTGCCTACAATGCGGGAGATCAGGGTTTGATCCCTGTGTCTGGAAGGTCCCCTGGAGAAGGAAATGGCACCCCACTGCAGTACTCTTGCCTGGAAAACCCCATGGATGGAGGAGCCTAGTAGGCTGCAGTCCAGGGGGTCGCTAAGAGTCGGACACCACTGAGCAACTTCACTTTCACTTTTCACTTTCATGCATCGGAGAAGGAAATGGCAACCCACTCCAGTGTTCTTGCCTGGAGAATCCCAGGGACGGGGGAGCCTGGTGGGCTGCCGTCTATGGAGTTGCACAGAGTTGGACACGACTGAAATGACTTAGCAGTAGCAGTAGCACGATGTGGGAGATCAGAGGTTGATTCCTGTGTGGGGAAGGTCCCCTGGAGAAGGAAATGGTACCCCACTGCAGTACTCTTACCTGGAAAATCCTGTGGATGGAGGAGCTTGGTGGGCTACAGTCAACGGGGTCGGAAAGAGTCAGACACAACTGAGCGACTTCACTTTCTTTCTTTCTGTTTCCTTTGCCTGTGTAGCTCTGTCTCTCTGCACTGTTTACATAATAATAAAACAGTAATAGAAATTCTAGTTTCATTTTTCTAATAAAAATTAAGTTGATTTCATTTTTATCTTCATTTCTAATATTGTCCAACCAATACTGTTACAAATGACAAGGGTAAATTGAGTAGAACAGTATGGTTAGGACAAGTCACAGGAATTTGAACCGCAAAATCTCTAATAGTCATTTAGTCTAAACTTTCAATTTAGAGCTGAGAGAGAAGATGTGGGTAAGAGATGTTGTCCTTCACACTATCTAATAGTGTAAAGCTATTTAATGGTGAAAGTGAAGAGCAGTCCTTATGGCTGCAACACCAGTGTTCTTTCTACTGAAGTTAACTGTTACTTCATTTTGTGTGCATGCTAAGTCGCTTCAATCTTGTCCAACTGTGATTCTATGGACTGTAGCCTGCCAGGCTCCTCTGTCCATGGGACTCTCCAGGGAAGAATACTGGAGGGAGTTGCCATGCCCTCCTTCAGGGGATCATTCTGACCCAGGGGTCAAACCCATTTCTCGTACAATATCCTGCATTGATGAGTTCTTTACCACTAGAGCCGTCTGTGAAGCCTTAATTTATTATTACTTGAAAGCTTATTCCAGGTGCTGAGGAAAGAATGTTGCTCGGTGACAGTGGGTATAACTTGCTGAAGCAGGGCTGTCTGGGTAGGCAGCTGAGGAATTAACATTTCTACATCTGAATTCACTCCTCTCATGATCCCCCCACCCCCAACCCCCAATTAAAAAAAACCAAAACTGGCTGTATCAGCCTGTAGCTGCTTGAGACTCTGTTGTTCACTATCTTTAACAATTAAGTTGAATTGTTGATCAATTCAGTTCAGTTCAGTTCAGTCACTCAGTCATGTCTGATTCTTTGTGACTCCATGAATTGCAGCACGCCAGGCCTCCCTGTCCATCACCAACTCCCGGAGTTCACCCAAACTCATGTCCATCAAGTCGGTGATGCCATTCAGCCATCTCATCCTCTGTCATCCCCTTCTCTTCCTGCCCCCAATCCCTCCCAGCATCAGGGTCTTTTCCAATGAGTCAACTCTTTGCATGAAGTGGCCAAAGTATTGGAGTTTCAGCTTTAGCATCATTCCTTTCAAAGAAATCCCAGGGCTGATCTCCTTCAGAATGGACTGGTTGGATCTCCTTGCAGTCCAAGGGACTCTTAAGAGTCTTCTCCAACACCACAGTTCAAAAGCATCAATTTTTTGGCGCTCAGCTTTCTTCACAGTCCAACTCTCACATCCATACATGACCACTGGAAAAACCATAGCCTTGACTAGACGGACCTTTGTTGGCAAAGTAGTGTCTCTGCTTTTGAATATGCTATCTAGATTGGTCATAACTTTCCTTCCAAGGAGTAAGTGTCTTTTAATTTCATGGCTTCAATCACCATTTTCAGTGATTTTGGAGCCTCCCAAAATAAACTCTGACACTATTTCCCCATCTATTTTATGTCCTGCCAAATCAGTCCAGAAACACTCAAAGTAGACCAAAATTTTTTGTATGACTTATTTCAAAACTCAATTGCTTTTTACTTGAATTAGTAATAAAAGTTTAGTACGAACTTAGATACAGTCTGTGGAATCTGTAAACTTATTTTTACCATTCCCTAAATCAAGATTTTTTTCTTTAATTTCAGCATACAAAATGGATTGTAGAATGACCAGTTGAAATAACCATATTCATAATTTGACCTTAGAAAAGAGTATTTTTATTTCTACTTTGGGAAAAAGAATCATACTTTCCAGGCTCCAGAATTCTAATTAGTCTCTAATTTTTTGATGGCAAGGCTAAATTAAAGGAACCGCTAGAATTCCAGGATGATAGATGCTGCTACTTTTTAATGTAATTTTAGAAATAAAATTTAAATATTTCAACTATTTAAATAAAGATGTGTTAGCATACATAGAATCTTAATCGGTAATCCAAATTTTCATTTAACTTATTGGTGGAAAGTGCCACGTAATTCTTTAGCATATATGTTACCGTCACAGTATCAGTACATTATAATATCATTTGAACATCTTTAAAGATTAATTCACTGTACAGATTTTCATTTCTAATATTATTCAAGTCACAACTGTAGTCCTTTTGGACTCAACTTCTGAAGTATCAAGGAAAAAAAATTATTTCCCTCTTTATGAAACGTCTTAAATACATCATGCACAGTATTTCTCTGAATGGCTCAGCATTATTGTACTTTTTCAATTGGAATAATAGAAAAGAGACATTATAGTAAATCCATTCAAATGACTTCTTCACAGAGTTGCTCCTGTCTACCTACTTTTGAACTTTATGAGAAGGAATAATTATTCTTTAGAAAACCTTGATTTATTTTCAAAATTTAAAATATGTACTTTAGAAAAAAATTGCTATTAATGTTTTTAATGCAATTAATACCCAAATTTCCAACGGAAAAGCTATTATTGCTTAAATGAGTTCATAATACCAAAGAGTTTGAGAATATCCACAGAAAAGAATAGCTAAAGTAAGACTGTTGATGTTAAGTAAATGAAATGTGGTCAGTCACAGAGAACCCTAAAAAGCAGTCAACTTGTATTTATAGATGTTAAGATAAAATTTAATCCAAAATATTTTATCCTACAAGCATCAGTTCACAGGATATATGATCTACCTTCCTAGAAGAGAAAAAAGTCTGAATATATACACATTCTTTCTTTTTCATCTCTCCCTTCCTTCAATAGTTTTTAATATTTAGTTATTTTTAGGTATGATCTTTCTTATCACTAAAAAGGAAAGAACTCTGTCATTATAAATATAAAATACTAAGATGCCCTTGAAGGAGTTTTAATCTTCAGGAAATTATTTAAATGGCTCCACCATAGGTGGTACTGCTATAAGTAGGGAAAAGAGCAGAAAAAGAAAGAAGCAGAGGAGAGATTAGGATCTAAGATAATTTTTTTATCGAAAAAAATGTAAATATCTCTTGACAGTAATCTTTGTAGCTGCTATGCAGTCAGGCCAAGAAATTCAGTATAAACCTTCAGACTCAATAAGCCTCACACAGTTCATACCAAACTCCTCTAATTGCCAATGAATAGCACACTCCCGCATAGAAAACCAGAAAGGTCATGCGAAATTACACAGGCCCATGCTGTTCTGCAAATTTGTTGCACCTTGCATCGCTGACTTGGGTCTGCAGTACAGTTTTCTGAACTTTACTCAACTTTACCACCTACTGGTTATTCGATTCTAATCAGTAGTGGCAAATATTCCTTCAGCAAACTGCAAGAATACTGGAAGGGCAAGAGCATTCAGAGAGGAAATAAAATAAAATTCCATGTCTTGTAAGTGACAGGAATAAATGTAATTTTTGTCTTATTTTAACTGGGAAAGGAAGAGAATGAGAATTATAAAAAGAAATTGGCTTTTAAGTTCAATAAAATTTATGTTACAGTCCTAAAAAACAAGGGCTTCCTTGGTGGTGCTAGTGGTAAAGAACCCACCTGCCAGTGAAGGAGATGCAAGAGATACAGGTTCGATCCTTGAATTGGAAAGATCCCTGGAGAAGGGCATGGCAACCTGCTTCAGTATTCATGCCTGGGAAATCCTATGGACAAGTGGGGTCGGGTGGGCTACAATCCATAGGGTTAGTTACATAGAGTCGGACACAATGTCTATGACTTCACTTTTGTATGAATTCTATATATTAAGACTAGATGTAAAAATATTATCATAGTAGTAAAGGTTTTAAAAAGGGGGATGGAGAGGGAATCACTTCCAGCAATTCCAGGGCTAGGGTAAAACCACAAGAGAAATTGCAGTTTCTTTTCTTTCAGTCTCTTAAATCCTACCCCTAGACCAACTCTTTTGTCTAAAACACCTGAAAAGAATCCATGGAGAACTGTCTAGCATGGTGTCCCCTGAATTTCACAATCCTGAAAACATGCACATGGTTGTCACCCTCATTAGGAAAGGAGTGTTTGAGATGTAAGATAGAGGGAGGGAAAGAGACAGGGGAATGGAAGGGCACAAGAGGAAAGTTGTTGGTATAAGACCAAAGTTTTCCCTTGGTAGTTCATTCCCCTTCATCTCCTCACCTGCTTTCTCTTCTGACTCCATAGTACTCTTCCTGCCTGCCCCCTCACCCCGCCATAGTATTCTTTAATCTTCTTTTCTCTCCCACTTCTCTCAACACTGATTTCTGGAGAGATTCACAAATCAGTCTCTTCAACTTTGAGGTGAATAGAAGCTAAATTGCTGCACTTTTCAAATTGTATTTGCATTTTGCTGTTTTTGTTTAGTCTCTAAGTCATGTCTGATTCTTTTGCACCCCATGGACTGTAGGCCACCAGGCTCCTCTGTCCATGGGATTTTTCCAGGCAAGAGGACTAGAGTAGGTTGCCATTTCCTTCTCCAGGGGATCTTCTGACCCACAGATCAAACTCACGTTTTCTGCATTGGCAGGTGGATTTTTTACCTCTGATCCACCAGGGAAGCCCATTTATATTTGCATACCTAAGTCTAATCTATAATTATGAAGTAAAAGATTTGCTTCCCTTAAAAGATTTTTAGGTATCAACAGGCAACTGGAAGGTTTATTTTTTGGGATGTTGTGCAGAAATATGAAATTATGTACTCCCAAAAGAATACTGATTTGAATTCTACATTGATTTACCTTTTCATTAACACATATAAAATTATTGTCTATTATGAGGTAATTGCCATTTGTAGTACCAATCAGGAATTTTAAAGATTGTCAGTAAGCAAAATTAAAAAAAAAAAAAAATCCAGGGTGTGAAAGCTGCCATTTGAAGAAGAGAGTGTCTATGTTTGTGTATTGAGAAATTTTATCCACTTTCTTTTGTTAAGAGAGGGATAAGGAATGAGAATGTTTATTTTCCTGAGTGTCTCCTCTGTACTGGATCCTCTCATAGACATTTTCATATACATTTTTTCACTCTAATAATTACTTAAAAAAATGACATATGAATTATATTTAATTATTCTAGAAATTAAGGTTCTTATAAAACATTCTTTTTGGTATCTGAAATTCTGAAGCAAAGTTTTACAGACTGTATAAAATGAGTTTTTTAAAGGCATCAAGCACTTTTTTTACCCTTGCATCATTGGATCTTCCAATGGAGAAAAGATCTTCCACACACTTAAGAATCTGTGTGACATTTGCAACTCATTTCATTATTTAATTGCTTTCAATTTGTACAAGATTGAATTTGAAAAATGTAGTATATTGGGAGGAAAACTGAACATATTCTTTTTTACAAATATTTATGATTAGTACTTTTGATATCTACACATTTAATGGGACCGTGTACTCTGTGTTGATTTAAATGACTACAGAAGATAACTTTACAAAAAGGACAAAGGTTACTAACCATAGACTAAAGGCAGAGGCATCAGGGCCTAAAAACTCCAGGTGTGGAGCATGATGTAATGCTAAATCCACCTTGTTTCTGGAGGGAAGGATGCAAGATGTCAGGTAATTGTCATACCCCTGGGAAAGTGAACTTCCGTGCCTTATAGTGGATTGTGAAAAAGATCAGCTGACTTACCAAGAGGCTTTGACTCCATGGTCACACAGTGAAGTGATTGATAGTCTACTTGTGGCTGGCAGGATTATACAATTTCTTATGTATGCTTATTGATAAATGAGCAAAAATTCAAAGAGATAGACACTTCAGTTCTCATAAGCTTTCACTTGTATTCCATAGCATGGTTTTGTTATATGTATTCTCATTGACTGTGAAATGGACCTTAAATTAATTAATTTCTAAACTTTTCTAAGACTTGGCAAGATAGTCTCTTGAAAATAAGCCTTTCATTAACTCTACAGAAATGACAGCCAGGTCTATAATTCTTTTAAGTAGATCAGAAGTGTTTTGCAATGCAACAAAAGGTCAAAGACAGGAAGCTCACTTTTAATAGACTGTTCCTTTAACAATGTTTCTCTCAAAAAGTTTATATTAAAATGCAGTATACCTATCTCATCCACTCCAGATATTAATTATTTTGACAAGCAATGGGGAAATGCCAGGAATATGTGAACTGATGAAAACAAAAGCAATGATGTTTCCAAGGATGCACCTGACAGCTCTTAGGGGATCTAGAGAAATGAGAGCAGAATTACAAAGATTTCAAGTGTCTTAGTAATACACTCAGACAATTTAAAGTTACAAAAATTCGTCAGATTTCTACTGAACTTAGATTCTTTCTGAATGCATAGTAACTCTTTTATACCTTTTTTAATGCTGTTCATTTATATCAGAATCATTTTATTATGATAAATTATATTTAATATGGATTTACATAATGAAACTTAGTTTTATATGTTGTAGTAGCTGTGCTCTGATCTCTAGTCTACTATATGCTTATCTGGATTACTAAATCTTAGGTTTGGAGAGTTCTGTTAACAGCAGATTTCCTTTGTAACCCTGTTATTTTTTAGAAGAAATGTTTATTATTTGGTGTATATTTTCTATATTTGTTCTTTTACTTAAAACAGTAATAGAACTAACTGAAATTTCCTTTCAGAAAGTTAGACATTCAAGGTTAATTTATCTGATTAATCAAAATATGTAAACAGACAATACTAAGAAGTTTGGAAGATATTGAAAAAGTCATGAGAATCCCTGGGGACTCTTTCCTGGGGAAATTATAGTGGGATTTTCCACCTATATTTTAAAACATTGAAAAATCACTGTCCTGGGATTTAAGCAGTTTCCTAGAAATTCACCATCATTTTATCAACATTGTTGCGCAGACTTCTAAATTATACTGAAATGTTAAGGATAGTCCATTTTAATCCTTCCTAAGCCATTCAGATTTTTTAACTAGTTAAAACACACTCTATATTTTGCCTTTGAGAAAGGAAAAATGGTAAATTTGTTAGCACAATGCACATGGAAGGAAGTGTCCTTAGCAATCTACCCATCCTATTTTCCCAGGGTAAGATGTTCTCAGGTTCTAGGAACTCTTCCCCTAGAGATGTATTGGACTGGCCATAAGAGAGACTGGCAACAGAGGAAAAGGTTTGAGCCTGCAGAGGCATCTAACCAAGTTAGGTGGTGTTGACCAGTAGCAACAATTCTACTTCATAATAGTCCTTCCATCATATTCTCTTATTCCTGTCCATTAGGGCAAGGTCAGCTTCCCACTGGTCCTTCTCCTCCAGGCTGAGACATCAGAAGCTAAAGCTTATTTCTCATATTCCCTGGATCTTTTAAAGTGTAGGTGTAATTATTTGTGAATTAAATCACTCTCTTGCTTAGGGGTACAAAGTTTAACTAATACTGAGAACCTTAGCATTTTGTGTTCCTTTCACCCATACCAGAATAAGATTGCCTTTAATGAATTTTCCAAGAAAAGTAGGTTCCAAATCAAAGTGTAATTAACATGATTCCTAGTTTTCCTTTTTCCAAAGTGAGGTAAAGTCACTTTTTTGGGGGGGTAGAAAATCATTACTTCTCACTATGACTTTTTCTGTATACAAACAACATCAATTTCAAAAACAAAAATATTCTAGTTATAACTTTTGGACAAGAAAACCAACACACAATTCTTTTATAGATAGGAGTTAAAGATTCTTAAAACCATGCTGTAATTATCTTTATGGAAAAGACTGTAATGTGATTTATAGTAACAGGAAATGATTTGTATCTTCTAGAAAATTGAATCTTGAAAAAATGTTAGAAACAATTATCTCCTACATAAAAATATTCATATATATATATCTATATCTCCATTAGAAGAAGGGGGAGCAAAGCTTTCTAGATATCTACTTTTACCACTGCGGAAGCTTTTCCACAAGCTCCTCCATGTCTGAAAGAAAGAAGGGAAAAGGATGGATTTTGGGTAGCCAAACAATGATATCCTCTGCTATGACATAAGGTCAAGTAATGCAGCAGTCAAGAATCAGACTTGGGGGTAGGGGCAGGGGATATTGGGTCAAGGCGGTCAAAAGGTACGAACTTACAGTTATAAAGTAAGCAAGTGCCAGGGATGTAATGTACGACATGATAAATATAATTGACACTGCTGTATGTCACATATGAAAGTTAGAAAGTAAATCTTGAGTTCTTAACACAAGGGAAAATATATTTTTTTGGTTTCTTTAATTTTGTATCTGAGATGATGAATGTTCGTTAAACTTATTATGGTAATCATTTCATAAGGCGTGTAAGTCAGATCATTGTGCTGTACACTTTAAACTTCTACAGTGCTGTGTGTCAATCATATCTCAATATAATTGGAATATAATCATGTCTCAATATAATTGGAGGAAAAAAGCAATCAGACTTATATTGGGGCTAAGGAACATATGGATAAGCAATTAAGAACACTACTACTACTACTAAGTCGCTTCAGTCGTGTCCAACTCTGTGCGACACCGTGGACTGAAGCCTACCAGGCTTCTCCGTCCATGGGATTCTCCAGAAAAGAGTGCTGGAGTGAGTTTCCATTTCCTTCTCCAATGCATGAAAGTGGAAAGTGAAAGTGAAGTCGCTCAGTCGTGTCCGACTCTTAGCGACCCCATGGACTGCAGCCTACCAGGCTCCTCCATCCATGGGATTTGCCGGGCAACAGTACTGGAGTGGGGTGCCATTGTCTTCTCCAATTAAGAACACAGTAAGTCTTAATAAAATGGCTAACCTAAGGTCTGTCCAAGGGAGATTAGAGGTAAACATTCAGATACTATGATAGAAAGTAGGTGGCATTTCAGGAAAAAAAAAAAAACACCAAAATTTAATACACTATAATACACAAAGATGACCTCTTCTCCTCCTGATCAAATATAAAAACCTTTTCCTCAACTTATTTTCTGGTTTATAATAGTTAACAAAATATTAGTTGAATTAGCATACATATTCCCCTGGAGAAGGAAATGGCAATCCACTCCAGCACTCTTGTCTGGAAAATCCCATGGATGGAAGAGCCTGATAGGCTACAGTCCATGGGGTCACAAAGAGTTGGACACGACTGAGTGACTTCACAGCATAAATATGGTTTCATGATACCAATTTTACTTTCCTAGTTGACTTTCACTTTGCAGGAACTTTTTGTCAGAGGAGAACTCTAATCTTTTATCAATTTATTTATGATGATTAATTCACTCATTTCACAAATATTTTTTAAGGATCCATTAGGTGCTGTGGTTCATGGTTGAGTTCAGTCAGTCAGTCAAATCTGACTCTTTGCGACCCCATGGACTGCAGCACGCCAGGCTTCCCTGTCCATCACCAAATCTCGGAGCTTGCTCAAACTCATGTCCATTGCATTGGTGACACCATCCAACCATTTCATCCTCTGTTGTTCCCTTCTTCTCCTGCCTTCAATCTTTCCCAGCATCAGGGTCTTTTCAAATGAGTCAGTTCTTATCAGGTAGCCAAAGTATTGGAGTTTCAGCTTCAGCATCAGTCCTTCCAATGAATATTCAGGACTGATTTCCTTTAGGATGGACTGGTTGGATCTTGCAGTCCAAGGGACTCTCAACAGTCTTCTCCAACACCACAGTTCGAAAGCATCAATTCTTCAGTGCTCAGCTTTCTTTATAGTCCAACTCTCATTCCATACATAACTACTGGAAAAACCATAGCTTTGACTAGATGGACTTTTGTTGGCAAAGTAATGTCTCTGCTTTTTAATATGCTGTCTAGGTGATCATAGCTTTTCTTTAAAGAAGCAAGTGTCTTTCAATTTCATGGCTGCAGTCACCATCTGCAGTGATTTTGGAGCTCTAAAAAATAGTCTGACACTGTTTCCACTGTTTCCCCATCTATTTCCCATGAATTGATGGGACCAGATGCCATGATCTTAGTTTTCTGAATGTTGAGTTTTAAGCCAACTTTTTCACTCTCCTCTTTCACTTTCATCAAGAGGCTCTTTAGTTCTTCTTCACTTTCTGCCATAAGGGTGATGTCATCTGCATATCTGAGGTTATCGATATTTCTCCCAGCAATCTGGATTCCATCTTGTTCTTCACCCAGCCCGGCATTTTGCATGGTGTACTTTGCATATAAGTTAAATAAGCAGGGTGACAATATACAGCCTCGATGTACTCCTTTCCTGATTTGGAGCCAGTTTGTTGTTCCATGTCCAGTTCTAACTGTTGCTTTTTGACCTGCATCCAGATTTTTCAAGAGTCAGGTCAGGTGGTCTGGTATTCCCATCTCTTTACGAATTTTCCACAGTTTGTTGTGATCTACACAGTCAAAGGCTTTGGTGTAATCAATAAAGCAGATGTTTTTCTGAAACTCTCTTGCTTTTTTGATGATCCAACAGATGTTGGCAATTTGATCTCTGTTTCCTCTACCATTTCTAAATCCAGCTTGAACATCTGGAAGTTCACAGTTCACGTACTGTTGAAGCCTGGCTTGGAGAATGTTGAGCATTACTTTGCTAGCGTATGAGATGAATGCAATTGTGTGGTAGTTTGAACATTCTTTGGCATTGCCTTTCTTTGGGATTGGAATGAAAACTGATCTTCTCCAGTCCCTGGCCTCTGCTGTGGTTCATGATGCTAGGTCCTAAATTCTGAACTGAGCAGAATTTAGTTACAGGAGCTAAATGTGTAAATTTAAGTTGCAGAACAAAATACTGGGTTCTGTATTTGTAAAAATTTGTGGTTATGAAGCATTTTTTGAAGATATTGTTGACTCATTGAGAGAACTTTATATAATGTGATAGATAAAGAGTTGGAAGTTGGAGAGGAAACTTGTGATCAGATCAGGACATAAGCTGATACAAAACTTAGCAAATGTAAAGTGGTCAGTGGTTTTTGGGTTATGTTTGAATTTTTAGAAATACCACTTGGTAGCAGTGTGATAAGTGGACTGGAGATAAATGAAAAAGAGAAGACCAGTTATTAGGTAACTATTGTATTAGGTCAGTGACAGTGAGAAAGGCTATAACGAGAGGTTAACCAGATAGGTAGAACTTGAGGATAAGTTGCATTTGAAGAATAAAGGAGAGGGCAAGTCAGAATGAATTTCGTATTCCTCGGTTGGAAGATTGGGAGCTAAGAACCATTATCCAGTTAGAAATGAGAGTATGAATATGCTTTAGGAGAAGAATGATAAGTTCAGTTTGGCATGTTAAGTCTGAGATGTTTGTGAGACTATATGTGACTAACCCACGACCGAGGCCAGGGGCGGTGGCCAGGAGGACCAACCCCACGTCCAAGGAGCCGTGGCTGCGTGGGCGCAGGAGGGCCTAGAGGAACTCTCCCACGTGTTTGTTTCCAAGGCAAACCATTCAATATCACAGTAATCCAAGTCTATGCCCCAACCAGTAATGCTGAAGAAGCTGAAGTTGAACGGTTCTATGAAGACCTACAAGACCTTTTAGAACTAACACCCAAAAAAGATGTCCTTTTCATTATAGGGGATTGGAATGCAAAAGTAGGAAGTCAAGAAACACCTGGAGTAACAGGCAAATTTGGCCTTGGAATATGGAATGAAGCAGGGCAAAGACTAATAGTTTTGCCAAGAAAATGCACTGGTCATAACAAACACCCTCTTCCAACAACACAAGAGAAGACTCTATACATGGACATCACCAGATGGTCAACACCAAAATCAGATTGATTATATTCTTTGCAGCCAAAGATGGAGAAGCTCTCTACAGTCAGCAAAAACAAGACCGGGAGCTGACTGTGGCTCAGACCATGAACTCCTTATTGCCAAATTCAGACTTAAATTGAAGAAAGTAGGGAAAACCACTAGACCATTCAGGTATGACCTAAATCAAATCCCTTATGATTATACAGTGAAAGTGAGAAATAGATTTAAGGGCCTAGATCTGATAGATAGAGTGCCTGATGATCTATAGAATGAGGTTCGTGACATTGTACAGGAGACAGGGATCAAGACCATTCCCATTGAAAGAAATGCAAAAACGGAAAATGGCTGTCTGGGGAGGCCTTACAAATAGCTGTGAAAAGAAGAGAAGTGAAAAGCAAAGGAGAAAAGGAAAGATATAAACATCTGAATGCAGAATTCCAAAGAACAGCAAGAAGAGATAAGAAAGCCTTCTTCAGCGATCAATGCAAAGAAATAGAGGAAAACAACAGAATGAGAAAGACTAGAGATCTCTTCAAGAAAATTAGAGATACCAAAGGAACATTTCATGCAAAGATGAGCTCGATAAAGGACAGAAATGGTATGGACCTAACAGAAGCAGAAGATATTAAGAAGACATGGCAAGAATACACAGAAGAACTGTACAAAAAAGATCTTCACGACCCAGATAATCACGATGGTGTGATCACTGGCCTAGAGCCAGACATCCTGGAATGTGAAGTCAAGTGGGCCTTGGAGAGCATCACTACGAACAAAGCTAGGGGAGGTGATGGAATTCCACTTGAGCTATTCCAAATCCTGAAAGATGATGCTGTGAAAGTGCTGCACTCAATATGCTAGCAAATTTGGAAAACTCAGCAGTGGCCACAGGACTGGAAAAGGTCAGTTTTCATTCCAATCCCAAAGAAAGGCAATGCCAAAGAACGCTCAAACTACCGCACAATTGCACTCATCTCACACACTAGTAAAGTAATGCTCAAAATTCCTCAAGCCAGGCTTCAGCAATATGTGAACCGTGAACTTCCTGATGTTCAAGCTGGTTTTAGAAAAGGCAGAGGAACCAGAGATCAAATTGCCAACATCTGCTGGATCATGGAAAAAGCAAGAGAGTTCCAGAAAAACATCTATTTCTGCTTTATTGACTATGCCAAAGCCTTTGACTGTGTGGATCACAATAAACTGTGGGAAATTCTGAAAGAGATGGGAATACCAGAGCACCTGACCTGCCTCTTGAGAAACCTATATGCAGGTCAGGAAGCAACAGTTAGAACTGGACATGGAACAACAGACTGGTTCCAAATAGGAAAAGGAGTACGTCAAGGCTGTATATTGTTACACTGCATATTTAACTTCTATGCAGAGTACATCATGAGGAACGCTGGACTGGAAGAAACACAAGCTGGGATCAAGAGTGCCGGGAGAAATATCAATAACCTCAGATATGCAGATGACACCACCCTTATGGCAGAAAGTGAAGAGGAACTAATAAGCCTCTTGATAAAAGTGAAAGTGGAGAGTGAAAAAGTTGGCTTGAAGCTCAACATTCAGAAAATGAAGATCATGGCATCCAGTCCCATCACTTCATGGGAAATAGATGGGGAAACGGTGGAAACAGTGTCAGACTTTATTTTCTGGGGCTCCAAAATCACTGCAGATGGTGACTGCAGCCATGAAATTAAAAGACGCTTACTCCTTGGAAGGAAAGTTATGACCAACCTACATAGCATATTCAAAAGCAGAGACATTACTTTGCCAACAAAGGTCCGTCTAGTCAAGGCTATGGTTTTTCCTGTGGTCATGTATGGATGTGAGAGTTGGACTGTGAAGAAGGCTGAGTGCCGAAGAATTGATGCTTTTGAACTGTGGTGTTGGAGAAGACTCTTTCGAGTCCTTGGACTGCAAGGAGATCCAACCAGTCCATTCTGAAGGAGATCAGCCCTGGGATTTCTTTGGAAGGAATGATCCTAAAGCTGAAACTCCAGTACTTTGGACACCTCATGCGAAGAGTTGACTCATTGGAAAAGACTCTGATGCTGGGAGGGATTGAGGGTAGGAGGAAAAGGGGATGACAGAGGATGAGATGGCTGGATGGTATCACTGACTTGATAGACGTGAGTCTGAGTGAACTCCGGGAGTTGGTGATGGACAGGGAGGCCTGGCGTGCTGCGATTCATGGGGTGGCAAAGAGTCGGACACGACTGAGCGACTGATCTGATCTGATGTGATTAACATATTACACAGGTAGTTGTGTGAACCTTGAGCTTAGGAGAGCAGTCTGCTGCATAGAGATTTTGGAGTTACTGATATATTGATGTCTGCAAAAATTATGTTGATGCTCTTCAAGGAATTTAGTGAGATGAAAAGAGTAAGATATACATGGGGATAAGGATTATGTTTGTCTTTCTCCTCATATTTCCAGTGCGCAGTTCCATGCGATATACATAGTGACCTTTTAATATATGCTTGATTAAGGAACATAGTTGAAGAGAAGCCCGGATTGAGTGATGGGAACAATTAGAGCTAAAGGAGGAAGATTAGGAGGAAAAAGCTTGATGTCATTGAAACTCAGAGAGGAGGATATAAGAAAGACTTAACAGTGTTTAATGCTGCAAAGGGGTCACACAAGACAGACATTATAAAAGCAGAACATGTGCTGTTCTTTTATATGGAAACTCAAATGCATGTATTTCATTGTTATTTATATCTCCTAAAATTTTAGTAGTGGAATGAATATCAGGTTATGTTTTTAGAAAGTGGATTTCTCTTTACTCAACCTCAAATTTCCTTTTAACCCCCCAAAGTACATATTTATCATAACCAACAAATGTACATTAAATGAGAGTGTCAAGAAGCAAAATGATATTGAATGTCAATTAAATTATATAATCATTATTATTAATATATACAGATGCAGATGCAATCTGGAGCCTCAAGATTGAGAAATAATCTTTTATTTTTTAGCACATTACAACTTTGTGAATTCCCAATTTCACCGAAAGGCACCTAAGTGCTTTTAAGATATAGAAGAAAATTGAAGAAAAAAAAATCTCTGGAAATTTTAACTCAGAGTAAACTCATGTAAGTTTTTTTTTTTTTTTTTTTTTTTTTTTACAGTGAAATGGGAAACTAGTCCTGTGGAATGGTCATTTAACAAATATTTACTGAGCACCTAGTATGTGCCAACACTCTTCTGGGTCATGTGGGTACAGCAGTAAATGAAGCAGATCACTCATGCTCTTTTAATAAACGTTATGGTTTTAGGTGACATAAGAGTATATGATTTAAAAAGTTAATTAATTGCAATGGGAATACATACTCTGGAGACTAGGGGATTTTTGAGGGCATTCTTGTTTTATGATATACAACAAAGTTTAGTATGTGACCTCATTGTATCAAAGTATTAATTTCAGTCATCTTACAGAAATTATATTTTCAAACTACTGTGAGGAAGTACTACTTATTCCAATAACTTAACAATGAATAGAAGTTAGCTTGTTGAGTTGGGACTGGAGATGATGGGAGAGATCTTCCTGAATGTAAAGGACGGCATATACTCCCTAAGGTAGGAAGGAGCCAGGACATGGGGAGAATTGGAAGCAGAATGCGTTATCTGGAAATTAGAAAGAAGACAGGAGTGGAGAGATGGTAGAGAGAGCTTTAGGATCACGTTAAGAGTTTGGTCTTCATCCTTTTATGGAAAGCAGTAAATGATTATAATAGATGAGTAACGTGAACAGCTGTGAATTCTTTGAAGGATCTCTCTTTATTTAGAGTATTTAAAGAATGAACACAAAACTAGAAAGTGAAACAGTATATAAAGAAAGCAACTATAATTTTTAGACTGTTGTTTCTTCCCAGGTGATACAGTGGTAAAGAATCCATCTGCCAATGCAGGAGACCACAAGAGATACGGGTTCAATCCGTGAGGTGGAAAGATTCTCCTGGTTTAAGGAAATGGCAACACATTCCAGTATTCTTGCCTGGAAATTTCCATGGACAGAGGAGCCTGGTGGGTTACAATCCATGGGGTTGCAAAGAGTCAGACACACTTGAGCAACTGAGCACGCACTTCTATGATTTGGAATTTCCATATGAGAAATAGAAGTAATTATGGCTTCTTTTTAGGATTCTTGGTAGGATTAAACATATAAAGTGCTTCACGTGGCTTCTGGTATGTTAAAGGAAAAGTTATTTTCCTTCTTATTCCTAGATAAGTAAAACCGGCCGCCCATTTTCCAGTTTTTTTTTTTTTTTTTTGTCTCACAATAACTTAATGCTAACTGACTGGCATTGTTAGGGGAAAAAATAGAGGCTTTTCAAGAATATGACTTTTCATTCTGGGAGCATCCTTGAGGTATCCATTACGAAGGGAAGCCTGATGTTATCACGGTGACATCCTCAAAGGTCACTGCCTTTCAGAGGCACCCAGAACATCCAGGCTGGAACTTTGATTGGACAGGCCTAAATCTGAGAGATGCACCATAATATACACCTGCCTTGGGAAATTTGCTTTTTGGTTTAGGGTCAGTTATGATTATCTGGGAATCCCTTAAGAAATTACATCATGTTAAAATCCTCTAAACACACTAATATCCTGCTTCACTAGGGAAAACTACTTGAAGACACACCAGGCCTCATAATGGAAATTTTCAACATTTTTATGTGCTGAAATCCTTGGTTACTTCAAAACAGTATCACTAGAGTGGTTTCCAGCAATTTATAATTTTGAAGTTTGAGTGATGTTTTAAATAAAAATTTTCAGTACAAGTGCATATCACGTATTAAAATCCAAGATTTCTCTTTCAGATTGAAACTCAGTAAAAAGAGGGTATTATTTGATGTACTCAGCAGTAATAGTGCTTGAGAGTGTTGGAAATCCCCAAGACTCCCTGTTAACTTTCAAATGAGTGAGGGAGCAATTGCAGAGTATCTGCTGACTTCTTTTCTGAAAAAATCTTTTTGACAGAATGTTTAAACAGTAAGGACCCCCAAACACTAAAAGAAGTGCTTTTTAGAAAAATAAAGGAACTAAAAACAGCGGCCATGAGTTGACTGTTAAATTGTTTCAAAACACAAATCTTTTTTGAGCAGGTAGGAGTAGAAAAATACTTGCAGCCTAGGTGGGCATCTCCAGTGGAAATTAACATAAACGTGGTGATTAAAGCTAGAATTCCAGTTATACACATTTCAGGTAAAGTTCCCCTTTCCCTAGTTCTCCAGGCGTATAATTCTGTGATCTGCTGATATTTTTGCTTCACCTATTACTTTGTTCCAGTGTGGACACATCATGTAGCCCTTAGGACTGACCTCAAAATTTGATTTATTTGATATTGAACTCAGTGAAAAATTGCAAAGTTTTTGTCCACTATGGGGTTTTTATACTTTAAAGTTTTGGAAAGTAGTTAAAAGAAACAGATCCCATTAAAAAAAAAAAAAAAAAGACACCAGGTTCCTAGTGAGATAACTTAGAAAGGTAGTCAACTAAAGGGACACTTTAAAAAAGTAAGAAAATTAAAACTGTTTAGATCAAAAAGATTTGCAATTTAGTTCTTAAAATCATGATCTACTGAAAATAGAGCAAGCTTATTTTGTATGTATCAATACCAGCAGTCAATTGCATTAACACTTGACATTGGTGGAATGATGGTGCATGAAAGCAACCAAGCTAGAAAATAGCAAGTGACAAATTCATTGATTCATGATTCACTGACTGAATAGAATTATAAACATTCAGATATCTTTCACCAATAACAGCAACTAATTGTTTTTGCAAATACTTTGGGCATTCGGAGAAGCAGCAAATGAATTATTATTACTGGTAGTATTACTTAGTACAGTTTTTATCTTAGCTAGTGAATGTATGTAAATGTGTATCAACTATACTCTTACATGCATGCAAGAAAACATGTGACACATTTATAGGCAAAGATGAATAACCATGCCTATATCTGATTCTTAGGATGTATGTAGAATTTTCTGATTACACAAAACATAATTTGAAGTTAATCAATTTTAGTACTCTTAACATTAGCTTTAAAAAGGTATACAAAACTCTAAAAACAAAAACGAATGCTCAAGTGCTTATTTTGTGATAATTGCAAAGTTTAAAGGAATGGGCATGGCTTCTGCCCTGGAGACCTTACCGTTTGAGTGGAGAAAGAGGAAAAGCTAAGAAATGATGATGATAACTTGTGAAAAAGGTATGTAATATAGGAAGACACATAAACAATAAAATGCTTACTCTCCTGTGAAATATTTGCAAGATAATATTTGGTCTGTGTCTGAAAACCTTGTGGAGGTTTGTTGAGAAGGGTCAAGTGTGATAATGCATCCCCGACAGAGGGAATAGCATGGAGAGAAGGACTCAGAGGCATATGAACTTTTAGTTTGTTGCAAGAACTGGGAGGAATTTGGTGGGTTGAAGTCATGATGTGTGCCTGCCTCTCAAAACACCAGCTTTTTGTCCTGTAATCCTTAAGCTGATTGCATCACCAGATTGTTAAACAAAAAGACCTAGAGGCCCACTATTCCTACAAATCCTCCTTTATGTTCTGTTCTTAAATACTTTTTGATTCGTTCTTAAAGGTTTTTATTTCACACTGGAGTATACTCGGTTTATAGTTTGGTGTTTTAGGTGTGCAGCAGTGTTTCAGTTATACCTAGGCATATGTCTTTTCAAGGTTCTTTTCCCATATACGTTATCACAAAGTATTGAGTACAGTTCCCTGTGCTGTACAGTAGGTCCTTGTGATTACATATTTAATATAGAGTAGTGTGCATATTTTAATCCCAATCTCCAAATTTATCGCTCCCTCACCTCTCCCCTTTGGGTTTCCCTGATAGCTTAATGGTAAAGAATCTGCCTGCAGTGCAGGACACCTGGGTTTAATTCCTGGGTTGGGAAGATCCCTGGAGAAGGGAATGGCTACTCACTCCAGTATTGCCTGGAGTATTCCATGGAAAGAGGAGTCTGGCATACTATAGTCCATGGAGTTGCAAAGAGTCAGACACAACTGAGTGACTAACACATACCTCTCCCCTTTGGTAACCATATGTTTGCTTTCAAAGTCTGTGAATGAGTATGCTTCTGTTTTGTAAATAAGTTCATTTGTATAATTTTGTAAAGATTCCACATATATGTGATATTATATGATATTTGTCTTTCTCTTGCTTACTTAGTATGATAATCTCTTAGTATGATGATGCAAATGGCATGATTTCATTCTTTTTTATCACTAGTGATTCCATTGTATAGATATTATTCCTTTATTTTTTACTCATATCATACTCAGGCTTCCCTGGTAGCTCAGCTGGTAAAGAATCTTCCTGCAATGCAGGAGACCCCAGTTTGATTCCTGGATCAGGAAGATCCCCTGGAGAAGGGATAGGGTACCCACTCCAGTACTCTTGGGCTTCCCGAATGGCTCAGCTGGTAAAGAATCTGCCTGCAGCGTGAGAGACCTGGGTTTGATCTCTGGGTTGGGAAGATCCCCTGGAGAATGGAAAGGCTACTCACCCCAGTATTCTGGCCTAGAGAATTCCATGGACTGTATAGGGTTTCAAAGAGTCAGACATGACTTTCACTTTACTTTCATATCATACTCAATACATCTACTGAGTATCTCCTGTTTTTCTCTTAACTTTTTTTTCTTTTTTAAATTATCTGCCACTGCCTTAATTGAGCCCATCAAAATCTCAAGCCAGAGCTACTGCAATAGCTTCTAAAATGGTATCCTGCAAGAGACTGGTGGTAGTCCAACACATCCTTTCTCTTCCAATCACTCCATACACTCCTTTACCTGTTTCTGAACAAGCACCATCTTTCCTGCTCTTCTTGTATGCATGCTGTATCCTCTCAGAGAAATATCCTTTCCATCCTTCTACACCTGATGACCTGACTTCCTCTTTGG
This sequence comes from Bubalus bubalis, assembly GCF_019923935.1. NCBI lineage: Eukaryota > Metazoa > Chordata > Mammalia > Artiodactyla > Bovidae > Bubalus > Bubalus bubalis. The sequence goes on along the minus strand of NC_059166.1, from coordinate 74,042,266 downwards.
TCTTCAAGTCTCAGACCAATAGCCACCCTTTGAGAGGAATCTTATTGACTCCTCTTTCTGGGTCATCACTTCTTTCTCTGTGTTTCCATAGTACTCAACACTTAATCTAACATTTGTCACATCTTATTTTAATAACTTGGCTATTGGATTTACTCTTTCTGTATATTACTTTTCCAAGAAAGAATCATGATAGTATTTTGTATTTGCCATAGCTTTTAGCATAGTACTACATCTGCCACCTAGTAGGAAAAAAATGCTTTATGAATAACTGAGTATCTAAATTTGAATGTATCAGTATACTATTAACATTCAAAATGACTAATATTTGATTTACTAAGCTTACCTCTGATATAAAATTATCAGTTAGAATATTAATTGCATCAAACTCTAACATAAAAATAAAAGTAGAAATACTAGGGACAGCAAGATTTGTCCTTCTTTCAGTGGAAGAGTGCTATGAAAGGCAGAAAAGTTTGGATGACTATTTTCTTCTTTGTTGTTCTAATTGCATTAGAGTATCTGTATAAACAGACACAGTTTAGGACCTTAGCTTAGCCAGAATTCTCAACAAATGTAGGTTTGTTGGTAAAATGCAAAGATACATGATTTTTAGGCTCTGGTAAATAAAAATCCAGAAATTGGGAATTTGGGGTTTTAAAGTAGGGTGCCAGAATGTCTGGTAAATTCCAGAATTTTAGTTGGATGAATTGAGGGTGAATTCATGGGTGAATGTTGAGAATCATAAAATGTCAAAACTCACATGGGCAATATAGGTTCAGAGACCTCTCAGGATGAAAGGGAAAGCCATAAGTTATCTCTTGATGAGATAACAACAGATCCAATTTTAAATCAAACTCTTAACAGTAAGATTATAATCTTGTGTCAGCTTTACTAATAACTGCAGGGTACAGTACCCACCCCAGTGTTCTTGCCTGGAGAATCCCAGGGACGGGGGAGCCCAGTGGGCGGCCATCTATGGGGTCGCACAGAGTCGGACACGAATGAGGCGACTTAGCAGCAGCAGCAGGATACAGTAATCTCAAAGAAGAGTGAAGCACGAAGAGGACTGACAGTCACTCCCCAGGTCCCTTTTCAGTTGCATGATCTGGCCAAGATTTAGCATATGACCTCTCAGAGTTATGTGTGTGGTTACATCACATATACAAAGTGGACTGTTCAGTTATGGTCCTTCTGTCTATATATATATATATATATATATATATATATTTTTTTTTTTTTATTATGTTGCTTACACATGATTTCCCTTTATTCATAGATTCCAGGGATTTCTTTATTATTTGTTTATTTGCATTTTTCCATAGGTAATCCTATACAGAACTGGTACATCCTGTTAGAAGCATTCTATCCATAAACTTTTTAGGAAATACTACTAGTATTTTGGACTGGAGTCCTGTCATTGACATGCTTAGAAAAGAATTTGAAAAGGTCACCTCCCTTTTCTGGGGGGGTTTCCCTATTCCCATGTAAGGAAAAAATAGAATGCAAGCCTGATGAATCATTTTCTTCCCACTGCTAGGTTCTTCTTCACTTTTCCCCTACTTGTCTATGGAGATGGATTTTTTATGATATGATGTTGAGACTGGGGGAAGTTGTAGATGGCAGGGGAAATCTTGATTCCTTATATTAATTTAGAAGCATATGAAATCTTTTGTTAGCATCTTGCTTTTTGGGTCAGACTTGGTCATGATAAGTATTGTGCCCTGCAGGTCTTAGTCTTAATTTATGTTACCCAGGAACACAAGAAGTGATTTCAGTGAAGGGAAGAGGCATACATAATAGATAGCACCTGCTTTTTAACACAAATTTGATTTGGGGGCAAAGTCAGTAAAGGAGGATAGATACCATATAGATCTAGATAGTATTTACTTGATTCTTGGACAATTAAACCAGAGGAAAACTGTGGCAGTATGAAGAATTCAAAGCAATTATTAGGTATGACAAGAATCAAATGAGTAACTGATTCCCTGCATCCTTTACTTTTCATCTAGCCATGCTGAGTTGGGTAGTTATTTCAAAGCAGGAAAGTTTTATATAACAAAAGGGAAAATAATGAAAATATAATCCTATATCCCTTTTAAAATGGAAAAAGAAAAACAAATATCACAATTATCAATTATTCCTGAGAACTGATACCAACTGTTAGCCTTCATGTATCATCATAGGGAATAACACAGAACCTACATTTAAATCGAGAGTATATTTCAAAGTCTAATATCATCATTTTGATGTCTAATTTACATAGAGTACTTTTTATCTTCTATTAAGTATATTTGCCAAAGTAAGATCATAAGCCTTCCTCAGCGATCAATGCAAAGAAATAGAGGAAAACAACAGAATGGGAAAGAGTAGAGATCTCTTCAAGAAAATTAGAGATACCAAGGGAATATTTCATGAAAAGATGGGCTCGATAAGGACAGAAATGGTATGGACCTAACAGAAGCAGAAGATATCAATAAGAGGTGGCAAGAATACACAGAAGAACTGTACAAAAAAAGATCTTCATGACCAAGATAATCACAATGGTGTAATCTCTCACCTAGAGCCAGACATCCTGGAATGTGAAGTCAAGTGGGCCTTAGAAAGCATCACTACGAACAAAGCTAGTGGAGGTCATGGAATTCCACTTGAGCTATTTCAAATCCTGAAAGATGATGCTGTGAAAGTGCTGCACTCAATATGCTAGCAAATTTGGAAAACTCAGCAGTGGCCACAGGACTGGAAAAGGTCAGTTTTCATTCCAATCCCAAAGAAAGGCAATGCCAAAAAATGCTCAAACTACTGCACAATTGCACTCATCTCACACGCTAGTAAAGTAATGCTCAAAATTCTTCAAGCCAGGCTTCAGCAATATGTGAACCGTGAACTTCCTGATGTTCAAGCTGGTTTTAGAAAAGGCAGAGGAACCAGAGATCAAATTGCCAACATCCGCTGGATCATGGAAAAAGCAAGAGAGTTCCAGAAAAACATCTTTTTCGGCTTTATTGACTATGCCAAAGCCTTTGACTGTGTGGATCACAATAAACTGTGGGAAATTCTGAAAGAGATAGGAATACCAGAGCATCTGACCTGCCTCTTGAGAAACCTATATGCAGGTCAGGAAGCAACAGTTAGAACTGGACATGGAACAACAGACTGGTTCCAAATAGGAAAAGGAGTACGTCAAGGCTGTATATTGTTACACTGCATATTTAACTTCTATGCAGAGTAAATCATGAGAAACGCTGGGCTGGAAGAAGCACAAGCTGGAATCAAGATTGCTGGGAGAAATATCAGTAACCTCAGATATGCAGATGACACCACCCTTATGGCAGAAAGTGAAGAGGAACTCAAAAGCCTCTTGATGAAAGTAAAAGAGGAGAGTGATAAAGTTGGCTTAAAGCTCAACATTCAGAAAATGAAGATCATGGCATCTGGTCCCATCACTTCATGGGAAATAGATGGGGAAACAGTGGAAACAGTGTCAGACTTTATTTTTTGGGACTCCAAAATCACTGCAGATGGTGACTGCAGCCATGAAATTAAAAGACACTTACTCCTTGGAAGGAAAGTCATGACCAACCTAGATAGCATATTGAAAAACAGAGACATTACTTTGCCAACAAAGGTCCGTCTAGTCAAGGCTATGGTTTTTCAGTAGTCATGTATGGATGTGAGAGTTGGACTGTGAAGAAAGCTGAGCACTGAAGAATTGATGCTTTTGAACTTTGGTGTTGGAGAAGATTCTTGAGAGTCCCTTGGACTGCAGGGAGATCCAACTAGCCCATTCTAAAGGAGATCAGTCCTTGGTGTTCTTTGGAAGGAATGATACTAAAGCTGAAACTCCAGTACTTTGGCCACCTCATGCGAAGAGTTGACTCATTGGAAAAGACTCTGATGCTGGGAGGGATTGGGGGAAGTAAGAGAAGGGGACGACAGAGGATGAGATGGCTGGATGGCATCACCAACTTGATGGATGTGAGTTTGAGTGAACTCCGGGAGTTGGTAATGGACAGGGAGGCCTGGTGTGCTGCAATTTATGGGGTCGCAAGGAGTCGGACTTGATTGAGTGACTGAACTGAACTGAACTGAAGATCATACCATTAAAATATTCATAAATATTTATTTGTGAGTAGAAACTATGTCATAAAATGGAAATAGAAGTAGCTTTACCTCAAAATCAGCAAACATTTCCAGCCTTTAATGAAAGTAAGTACAATGCTTAATATTTCCTGAGATATGTTAATAGACAGAGAAAGACATAATAAATCACAATGAGGAGTTATTCTGTTTCCTCTTAACTTTCTTAAATCCACGTGCAAATCCAGTACTCAGCTTTGAAAGAGGATAATGTGGTGTGAAATCAGTGGATCGATTTTACCCGAAGGACCTGAAGGCGTTCTCAGCTTTGCTGCACCAACCTCCTTAGTAAAGCAGAGCAACTGCAAGACATAGCCCCAGCTAACCTCACAATCTTTCTACATCTGAGAAGACTAATACAAATCAGATGAGAAATTGAGATGCTGACCCCAAACTCCAGATGACAGTGCCTGCTTTTAAATTCATAGTCTTACTTTAAATACAATTCACCTTTGCTCTCCTAATTTTAATGAAATCTTCAAAGAAATATATTTTCTCCCTGAAAATAAGATTTTTGGTTATATTGGTATTTTACACCCTCAAGGTTTCTGAAAATTGCTAAATATATTACTTATCAGTTACTTTATGAGCCTTCAGGAGAGATATGACAAATCTTAATCCATGCTCAGTATGATTTCTTTTAAATCATAGCCATTCATAGATTTTTTTCTTCTTCTCCTTTTAAATCTAAATCAAGAAGTTCCTTGAATTAAATACCTAATTTATGTGGTTTAACTGGCTAACAATGACTTTCTAACAAGGCATGATATTCTAAAATTTTATTGACATTCAATTCTGAACAGACTTCTTTGATTTGTACATTAAGGATTTTAAGGAATTTGCCTTACTAGCCTATGACCTCACCTTTTATCTTTAATTTATTGTTAATATTTAACCAATTTATAGGCAGACAGATGGAACAAAAGTAGCTCACTAGTTTGGGAAAAAACCCAGCATGGAACACAGTATTTTATGAGACTGTAATTGACTTACACTGTAATGCCCCTAATAAGAGATATGTGTGTGCGCTCAGTTGCTCATTTGTGACCCCATGGATGGTAGCCTGCCAGGCTCCTTTGTCCATTAAATCTTCCAGGCAAGAATACTAGAGTGGGTTGTCATTTCCTACTCCAGGGGATCTTCCTGACCCAAGGATCAAACCCATGAATCTTGTGTCTTCTGCATTGGCAGGCAGATTCTTTACCACTGTGCCATCTGGGAAACCCTCTAATAAGAGAAACTTACATCTATTTCCCTTAGGGAAAAAAAGCTGAAGGAACAAAATAAAAAATCATGCTGATGTACGATTTCAGAATTTCATAGCATTGTGAAAAAGAACAATGCTATAATGTGTGAAGGGGGAATTTCTAGATGGGGTATACAAAATTCCACAGATGAATCTCCTAGAGAAGAGTGGATTGATGTTTGTAGAAAGATATTAAAATACCTTTCCTTAGGAAAATCATTTCTTAAATAAAAGGACAGGATGATACAACAAAATCCGATTCATCCTTAAAGAGGACTGTGATAGCAACATGTAGAAATGAAGCACTCACAGACTTGGGAGGAGTGATAGAGAAGTCTTCACATAACTCTGTAGAGCATGAGAGCTGACCAAGGTCAGGGGAACACATTACTGACAAAATTGCAATTCAAGTGGGAGGACATCTTGGATGCTAACAACTGTCAGAGAACCAGCCAGGCAGTTTGTAAGAGCAGGAGCAAGGGTGCATTAAGAGCCAGTTCTTAGTGCCAGGGTTTCACTTTACCTTTTTCGACAATGTGAAATGCATACTATTTTTTATCAAGAGCCCTCTGTTAATTTAAAATTTAGTTAAAAAATATGTAAAGCATTTGGAAAATACAGAATCCATAAATATAGAATCTAAACTTCTGGTAACAATGATTGCTACTATTTTGTTGTATTTCCTTTCAATTTGTTTCTGTTGTTGTCTTAAATAGTTGTGATCATACACACACACACACATGTATATACATGTAGTTTTCTGTTTATCTTTTTCACTTAATAATTATACACAAGTTTATTTCCATGCGAGTATAAAAGACTCCTAACTCTGAGTTTCTCCTATTAGGAAAAAGGCAATTTGAAAAGACCTAACATCACATTAATATTTTAAACATGTGGTTCGCCCTGGAAATATATACACACTTCAAAGAAAAAAAAAAACACAGAAGTTAATAACATTCTTAAGGTACAGCATACCATCTGGGTGGGAAATTTGTTTTGAATCATGGGGTTTTCTGATGTTCCTCCAAACATCCAGTTTAGACAGCTTCTTCATCTACTTTCATTGACAGTCCTGACAACATGCTGTATTAGTACAATTGCATCATAGTAATGGCAGAAACAAAATTTTTATTTGACTGAAAATTGAGCAAGGTAAAACAATAACTGAGTTCACTTTCATCATATGACTCTCACCATGGTACCCTAGGCTCCTTGAGTCGAGGGACTTGAATGCAAGCTATGAAGATATGGGGGGATTTTGCCATACAATAAAATAGATTACATATTATTCTCTTTCTGGTAATGAGTCAGGGTTTGGTGTTCTGATTTCTATTCCAAAGATGGAAATGGTTTTCTCCTGAACTCATCCTGTAACCTTCCAACTATTATTATGAAGCAATAACGCTCTTAATATGACTCCTGACTGCAAGTGTGTTGTGTTGGGGTTTCTAAACCCAGGGTACTGCCTACGCTTCTGAGTCAGAGATTTATATGTAAGGTCAGGCATGGCAGTCTGAGTGCACCAGTGCAATTAGAAGGGCATTGGATTTTTCAGCTAAATGTAAAATACCCTTGTGCTGCAGAGTAAAGCCTTCATTTTCTAGGTAAATTAACTGTAATAACTATCAAACTACAGCTGGTAAGCAAGCCAGCCATCTGTGAAAAGGAAATCCATCCACAACAAAAGCCTTGTTAGACTTTCCTTCAAGATATGGAAAATTTGAACAAACTGAGCTATTTTTTTGAGGCCACAAAAGGCAAAAGACAACATAAAATATCACCTTATTACTTCATCTTTGCAAAGAAAATCAAACAGTTGGAAGATGAAAGGATGAGTTAGACGGGTAAGATGTTCATCTTGAAATGGGCACAGACAGATGGAAACATGCAGGGTAAGATTGTCACATTTACAAGCTAGTGATGGTTATGCAGCAGATGCCTTATGTAACTCTCTGCTATCCCAGTGTATCTGGATTCTTCAAAGTCTTCTGGGGTCTCTTAATTACTCATTAAGTCTCACTTGTAGGCCATGGAACTAAATTTTTGAATTTTGTTTGACCTTACTTTGTACAAGGAAATATAATGTAATATCAGTCTGTTTTTTCTGCACATGGAATTTTGTTAAAACTGAGCTCACATTTAAAGCTCTTTGGCCCTATTGTATATGGAAATTGGAGTTCTAATGTCTCTTCAGAATCTCTTTATGCTGGATATCCAAAGAGGGTATACCATACTTGTTTTTTGTTTTTTGATGCTTAAAAGAATTCCTAATTCCCTACTAAATGTAGTGAATCTCACCTAAGCTCTTTCAGAGGAAAGAAAATGGATACAGAATCAGAGAAGTCTGTTTGAACCGCTGAATCACATTCTGATATTGGGCCAAATAACCTTTGAGTCTTAGCTCTGTCAGTTTTCCCCATTTATGAAACAAAAATAATATGTCCCTGATAGGACCTTGTAAGACTACAATGAGATCATATCTCCGGAATATCTCAGCATAGTGCCTGCACGACAGAGGATGGTCAATAATCATTTGTTTCCCCTGTTTTATTTTGAAGCTAAGCCAGAAAAGCCCAAATTTTCCTATACCCAACTGGCATTCACTGTAAGTACCCATTTTATTTCCCCAAAGGAAGTCATGACATCATGGGGAGAAATTATGACCACTCAAATAAAGATACCGGCAGAAAGGTGGTGATTGGTAGGATATCTAGAATGAAAATACAAAAATGAGACATACATAAACTCAGGCTGGAAAGCTACCACAAAACAAAGTTATCTACACATACTATCAAGAGGGGAGCTCCCTTTCCTGGAAGAATTTTCAAAATTTAATATTAAGGTAAAACCAGTATGTTTTCACATGTGGTAAGTCCTATCAAAACAAAAACGTTTCTTGCCTGTATTACATGATGTGCTATAAACCAGTGATTGAAAAATATCTTGAGAAATAATAACACTAAATAAATACATAATTATTATCTAGGGCTATTTATTTCACTTGAGTAAAAAATTGTTGACAGCCTCATTATGCCAAGCCCATAGCAAGCTGATAACTTATTCTGTGGTCTTTGAAATCATTTTTCTTTGGATTGTGCTGTGCACATGTAAATGAATGATGTATGAAAACAATGTTAAATGAAACTATGCAGGGAACACACTATTTTTCCCCACTGAATCATAGGTATAGAACTTAGACAGATCTAATGGTCTAAAGGGAGACCTGATTTGAGAGCTGTGAATATAAAAAACACTTAGGACTTTGGAAGACCACAGGGTCAATATGATACCACATTTGCCAAAAACCAAGCAAACATACAAAAAAAGCACTAATACTTGGTTAGGATCAGTTCAGTTCAGTTCATTCGCTCAGTCGTGTCCGACTCTGTGACCCCATGAATCGCAGCATGCCAGGCCTCCCTGTCTATCACCAACTCCCGGAGTTCACTCAGACTCACATCCATCGAATCAGTGATGCCATCCAGCCATCTTATCCTCTGTCGTCCCCTTCTCCTCCTGCCCCCAATCCCTCCCAGCATCAGAGTCTTTTCCAATGAGCCAACTCTTTGCATGAGGTGGCCCAAGTACTGGAGTTTCAGCTTTAGCATCATTCCTTCCAAAGATACATTACTTGAAATGGGACATTCTGATCCTGTGAAATGCTTATACTGATGAAAAAATGCCTAGAATAGTGTGTTCAATTCAGATCACCATATTTTAAGAGACTGACAAACAGGTTTGGGCTTCATATGAAAAGTAATTAAAGTTGTGAATATTGGCTAGGAGACATGTTTTATTTAATATTTTAAGCTTCTGGAGAATGAAGGATACTTAAGCTATATTTTTGCCATCAGCATAACTTTGACAAAAGAGGAAACATTCTAGAAAGCACATTGGCTGAAAATAAGGAGAATTTTCTAATAATTAGTTTTCCAAGATATAGATGCCTTGAATTAAAAATATTCCAGCAAAGTTTCTCCACTGGATAGAAGGATGAAATAGATAACATTTTTAGCCCTAACCCTAAGATACATTTTTAAAAATTTAAAATATTCTGATAATAAATATCTACATATCCTATTTTAGGTAGTTGAAGTCAGTTGGGTTTGCAATTTTAAAATTCTAAATAATTATTTACATGAGTTCTTAATTTGTATAAATTGAAACCAAATTTAATTTTTTTATGTTTTTATTTGGGGGAAGATAAGTACTTTTTAAGTATTTAGTTTTAAAAAATTGATCAGTCATTTGTGATTAAAAGCATGTAGATGTTTAGGCAAATACAATATAAATAACTGTACAGTTTGATTTTTGCATTGCTTTGATTTCTTAAAGACTGTACGTAGACAGCCATTTCTACTTCTTACTGTCTTTAAGCTCAAAGACTAAGTTCTGTGTCAAAGAAATAGACTTCAAAACAGAAGAACAGACAAGCAAATATACCCATATCGCCAGAGACAGGGATTTTGTTTTAGAAGAAACAAAGTTTAAAGTTTGCACCATCATGTAACCACAGGGCAATCTATTTATATGTATTTTTCAAGATTTCCACTCCCAGAATATTAACAATAATGATGCCTTTTGTATACAGTGCACGTAGTGGGGGATTTTCAAGGTCTTTTGTTTTTAATTTACTTGAGAAGAATTAAAACTAGAAGTAGAGATATTTCCCTCTGGGGAATAAGACTAAAGCTGTGGAAGACTGAAGCAGAAAACTGGTTTTCACTGTATGCTTTTCATTTCTTTTTCAGTTTTTACTATACGCAAGTATTACTTGGATATAAACATTTAAAAGGAATATAAAGTAAATTGGGTGCTATCGAGTCAGTCAGGGAGAGCCACAAGCTGTACTGGAATCCAGATGCTGAGGAAAGGCTGTCTCCAGATTTAAATGGGAGGCAGTGGCTCACACACAGATGTGGACTGTCTCTTTTCTGTTAGCCCAGCTCCTTACGTGTGAGCAGCTAGTGGCAAGGTCAGGTTGATTCCTTGTAGTTGCATGGAAAGCATGGAATCATAACTTCTGACTTCTGCTACACTGAACTGTTAAATTGTCCTCTAATCTGTTTTGTTTTTATGAACCTACTATTTGTTCTCAAAACTTCTTAAGTCCCTGTGGATTTTCATTACTCCATAAAATTAATCCCCCCGCCCTTTTTTTTCACTTGCATTCTTATTCAGCCTATATACCATATTGAAACTTTTCGAATAGTCTCAAGAAAAAAGCTAAAATTCCTAGGGACAAAATTCCTTGATCTTTTGTCATACTCTTGTGACATATGACATCTTATGTCATACAGTATTCTTAGCTGTAAAAACCAGAAATAAATTCTATCTGATTGACACAGTTATGTATTTAATGCATATCAAGTAGTTCTTCCAAACTGTCTGGAAGGCTACAAAAGCAGAGTCAAAAGCCAGAAAAAAACCAAAATGAACAGCACAGCCAGGACTCCACCCAAATTGTTTTAGAAGTGGCCTGAGAAGTGCGGTTATCACCGCTGCTATGCACTAGCTGCTGTTGCTGGCACTTGCTTCTGTGGCTTCTAGAAATAGGATGTTGCAGGTGTTCCTTAGAGAAATTGTTCTCTCTACTTGTCTGCGTGGCCCATTCCATAATCAACTGTGGGCAAAAGTGCGTGCAAGGACAAACCCCAGTCCTGTGTTCTCACCCTAGCAGCTAGGGTGGGGGTTAAGGGACTATGACTCATACTTTTCAAGTCCCCACCAAAATGTGTACAATGTGGGATATCCCACAAACACAGAACAGGGTTCACATGCTGGCTACCAACAGCAATTAAAGTAAATAACAGTATAACTAATGTTTACAATGGTATATTTTACCATGTAATATCTCTCAGTAAACCTACTCTTTGCTTTCACTTCCATAAGTGTACATTCCATATTCACATTTTCTCACTGCCTATTCACTGCCTGGCAACATAACTTTTATACACTTCTGGAATCTCTCTTTTAAAAAGTTACCTAGTTATAAAATTAAGTAGTTTCTTCTCATTTCGCATATTTTTCTACCTCATTATCTTGTTTTTAAATAGTTCACAAGATAGCTTTATTGACTTCATTTTTTTAAATCACTATTTATGTGATTAGAGCTATGATTTCACATAGTTTTTGTAATATCCAAAGTAGAGCATAGTCAGGCTACTATGGAAACAGAACCCCTATAGGTATTCTGGAAATTAAGGACCTTGTTACAGAAGCTCAATTTTATAAACCTTTATGAAAATATATTCTTTTGTGTCTGTATGATTGTGCTAACCCTTTGACATTTCTTTCCTAACTCCTTTTACTTCTAAATATATATATTTGAGAATCGCTTCTCAGATTTCCTTTTCTATGTTGTTTTCCTTTTTCTCTGCTGTGTCATTTATTGCCAGTTTCAACTATCATCTATAATGACAACTCTAAAGTATGCATCTACCCTTCAATCTCTGTAGAGTTCAATACTCAATAAATATTTGATAAGTAACTATACATAGATTTTGTCCTACCATCTCACATTAGTCATGTACACAATCAAACTTGTATTACCGATAAGCATTTTCTTTTATGTCTTTTGCTGGGTTAATGGCTCCATATTTTTTGCAACCAACTAGTCTTGGCATTTTAGAATTAATTTTTAATTTTCTTTTCTCTGTTTCAGAAACCAAGTCTAAGAAACTACCAAGAAAAGTCAGTTCTACTTCTACAGTTTCTCTTGCATTCATGTCTTCCTTTCTCTTAACATTGTCACTGACCTGACCCATACTCTCTTTTCCAATAATTTGGATAACTGTAATAGCTTCCTGATTGGTCTTTCCACCTCTGGCCTTCAGCCTTCCCTAATAATTTTTATCACTGCTACAATAACTCACATGTCTTATATCATTCTCTGATTCCATACTCTTTTATGACTTCCACTTGTGTTCTTTCTTGAAATTCAGGGCTCCCATCATCTGGCTATACCTCTCCTAGCACTGCACAGAGGAGCCATGCTCAGCAGCTGCCACTCCAGAGTCTGCTTCTATCTTTCTGCTACTTTGTCCTGCTCTTGATGTTTCTTCCGTTGTTGTTGTTTAGTCACTCAGTCATGTCCAACTCTTTGTGACGCTATGGACTGTAGTGCGCCAGACCTCCTTGTCCTTCACCATCATCTGGAGTTTCTCAGACTCATGTCCATTAAATTGATGATGCCATCCAACCATCTCATCCTCTGTCACCCCCTCCTCCTGCCCTCAATCTTTCCCAGCATCAAGGTCTTTTCCAATGAGTTGGCTCTTCGCATCAGGTGGCCAAAGAATTAGAGCTTCAGCATCAGTCCTTCCAACGAATAGTAAGGGTTAATTTCCTTTAGAATTGATTGGTTTGATCTCCTTGCTGACTAAGGGACTCTCAAGAGTCGTCTCCAGCACCACAGTTTGAAAACATCAGTTCTTCGGTGCTCAGCCTCCTTTCTGGTCCAACTCTCACTTCTGGACATGACTATTGAAGAAACTATAGCTTTGACTTATGGACCTTTGTTGGCAAAGTGATGTTTCTGTTGCTTCCATTAGCAGTGCCCTTCTCCCATTTCCACCTATAAAAATCTATTTATCAGAACCCAGTCCTGTGTTTGCATCTTCTATCGTCTAACAAAAAAATGTTCTCCTTTGTGTAAATGTTAAATGCTTTATTTGGTAACATTAAACTGCTAATAAGGAGTACGAGCAGCTGTGTATGAGCAAGCAGACAATAAAGATTAGGAAGTTGCTTATGGAAGAGGGTGATCAGACTTCTAAGAGTTTCCTCTTAGGAGATGCACTTTAGAGCTTCCAGCATGGACTGCAGCAGACTGCTAGAATTAGAATCACAGCTACATTCCTCACTAGCTATGTGACTTTGGACAAACTATTTAATCAATCTCTCGTCAATTCCCTTACCTATAAAATGGGGATGGTGGCACCTGCCATGTAGGGGTATATAAGGATTAGCTACACATTTAGTAAATGTTATGGAGGTTTGCTGTTACTGAATGTATACTTTCTGCTGAAAATATCTATTGTTGGCCTAAATATTAAATGCATTTATTGTTTTTATTAGATCAGTGACATTTATTTCAGCTTGTGATCTAAGTTTGTTTTCATGCTCTCAAACTTTATGAGAAATACCAGAATCAATAGGGATTATTTCAACTGAATCTAAGAGCTTATCTAAGAGTACTTCAAGGGTTAGGAGACAAAACAAAAGAAGAAAAGAGGATTTAAAAGAAGAAATTAGATTTAAAAGTTTAAGAGATTAAATGGGTGGATAAAGCCTCCCAGCATGTACTTTAGATAAAAGCTGGAAAAGCAGCAGTGTTACTCAGCTTAGTCCCTGGCTCCTGACCCCATTAGCGGTCAATCTTTAATCTGACTCTTTTTGTTTTTACTATTAATAAAAAATGGACAGTTTTTTTCCTTTCCTATGAAAAAAATATATTAAACATAATTTGTGATTTCCTCTGGAGAGTAATGATAACTTGAAATGTACATGAATGAATAGTGATGATATGAGAAAGGTATAGAAAACAATATATTAAGGTCTATTAATTTATATTTTGGCTGTGTAGGGTCTTAATTGCTGCACAGGCTTTTCTCTAGTTGTGGCATGTGAGAGCCACTCTCTAGTTGCGGTGTGCAGGCTGTTCATTACAGTGGCTTCTCTTGTTGGGAGCACAGGCTTTAGGGCACATGGGCTCATTAGTTTTGGTGCCTGGGCTCTAAAGCACAGGCTCAATAGTTGTGGCAAACAGGCTTAGCTGCTCCATAGCATGTGAGAATCTTCTGGATCGGGGATTGAGCCCATGTCTCCTGTATTGGCAGGTGGATTCTTTACCACTAAACCACCAGGGAAGCCCTATAAGCACTATTTTACCTTGGAAATCAGTCAGTTCAGTCACTCAGTCATGTCTGACTCTGTGTGACCCCATGGACTGCAGCATGCCAGGCTTCCCTGTCCTTCACCAAGTCCTGGAGCTCACTCAAATTCATGTCCACTGAGTTGGTGATACCATCCAACATCTCATCCTCTATTGTCCCCTTCTCCTTCTGTCTTCAGTCTTTCCAGTATCAGGGTCTTTTCCAATGAGTAAGTTCTTTGCATCAGGTGGCCAAAGTATTGGAGTTTCAGTTTCAGCATCAGTCCTTCCAATGAATATTCAGGACTGATTTCCTTTAGGATGGACTGGTTGGATCTCCTTGCAGTCCAAGGGACTCTCAAGAATCTTCTCCAGCACCACAGTTCAAAAGCATCAATTCTTCAGCATTCAGCTTTCTTTATAATCCAACTCTCACATCCATACATGACTACTAGAAAAATCATAGCTTTGACTAGATGGACTTTTGTTGGCAAAGTAATGTCTCTGCTTTTTAATATTCTGTCTAGGTTGGTCATAGCCTTTCTTCCAAGGAGCAGGAGTCTTTTAATTTTATGGCTGCAGTCACCATCTGTAGTGATTTTGGAGCCCAAGAAAATAGTTTATCACTGTTTCCACTGTTTCCCCATCTATTTGCCATGAAGTGATGGGACCGGAATGCCATGATCTTAGTTTTCTGAATGTTGAGTTTTAAGCCAGCTTTTTCACTTTCCTCTTTCACTTTCATCAAAAGGCTCTGTAGTTCTTCTTCACTTTCTGCCATAAGGGTGGTGTCATCTGCATATCTGAGGTTATTGATATTTCTCCCGGCAATCTTGATTCCAGCTTGTGCTTCATCCAGCCCAGCATTTCTCATGATGTACTTGGGAGGACTTAAAATTCCACTGTTGTCTTTCAGTTGCCAAATATAAAATTTGGGAACTTTTAGGGGAGGACTGTAGAGAAATCTGAAGAATATAAGAAACAGATGAGAAATTACTATGGTTCAAATACATTCATTTACTTTTATCATTACTGGTTGCATAATATTGACAATTTTAGAAAATGTAATTTTCCTCAAAAAATTTAAGCCTACAGGCAAATTTGTTACCCACTTTTGGTAACTGTAGGAGTTTATGATGGTTATACTGTAACGTAGTAGTTTGTGCATGATCAGTCATATCTGACTGTGACCTCATGAACTGTAGTAGCCCACCAGGCTCCTCTATCCATGGGATTTTCCAGGTAAGAAAACTCGAGTGTCATTTTCTTCTATCAATATCTGTGTCTATAACTATTATAGATTACCATTATCTATATATATCATCTTGTGTGTCTCTATATCTTTTCCTACTTCCTATTATCTTCCAGTCTTTATTTTTTCATGCCCTTATTTCCCCATCCACTTTTTATCTTGTACACTGTAACTGTGAAAGCATCCTCAGTCATTTACAAAATGAAGTGGAATATCAAAAAAACACATACATACAAAGGGTAAATGAGTCCCCGGTAGTCCTTTGCTGTGTTGCTTTCCACTGCTTTGGACATAAGCAGCCACGCTGGATATAACAACTTTGTTTAGAATCATGGCAGAGATTTTACTTTCTGTTATTAATGGGAAATAACTGGAAGGTAAACTTTGTTTTTTCTTTTCATGAAAAAGTTATTTTTTTAAATTTTATGGTATTGTATTTCCTTCTTATGATATAGTCAATAGTGATTGAAATTTTAGTCTGCTTTTGTTTGCTTTAAACCATCTGAGATTTTATTATTGGTGTTTTTCACGAGGTTCATGGATTTATTTTTTCACTTATTCCCAAGGAATGGAGACGCTCACTAGATAGGAGCTGACGATCAAAGGCGTTTTGTCATATACGTCAAAGAAAATTTTATTCTCAATTTCAGTATCTTGAATTTTCATTAACTTCCACACATTAAGATACTCCATTTAGGTCCTTGGATTTTATTTTTAATGTCACACCATAGAGAAAGATAAAGTGTGCCAAACTCATGATTATCTTGGCACGGTTATTAAATCAATACTTTCAATTTTCTTGTGTAGGATACCCATTTTTTTGTGAGTAAAAGTCATGGTAGCATCTGAGTTTTGTAAAACTATGGTGTTCTTCTAGCACATCACATGCTCAGTAATTCTGTATAGTCAGAATAACATGTAGATCACATTCAGTCCTTTATTTCTATGCAAATTCTGGTTTTGAGTTTTTTCCCCCTGATTATACTCCAGGCATTAATTTTATAACAACAACCAAGACATTAATTTAAAAAATAGATTCAGAATTAAATTTAGAAATTTAACTACCACAGAAGATATGTATTAACATTTTGCGAGCCCAGACGAAGGTGTTCATCTTCATAACTGTGTGCCGTTATATCTCAGGGGATTGTATAACAGTCACTTTAATGTTCCTCTTCTGTCATCACTTTTGATGAAAAAGCACTATGTATTTGGAAAATCTTAGCACTTGTATATGTTACTATATAAAATTTATAGATAAGAATGCTATCACTGTTTTGAATACAGATACCTTAGTTTATTACCTTTAAATTTGAGTTTAGAAAAATAAAATGATATTGTATTATCTTCTAACAGACTGCAGTGAATGGAGGTACAGTGAAAAAAGTGGCTTAAGCTAGGATTAAGAGCAATAGGGGCAACAAATGTTACCTTTGGAGTAGGCTCAGTCATGATAGCTATCTATGATGCACTGTGCTCATTTTAGGAGCTGTCTTCTCAGTTGCCTGCTTACCAAGAACTGTAAATAAAAGAAAGAGATAAACCTTGTATGTGCCAGAGTCTCATTTTTCTCAATCAAGCTCTACCTTATAGTGAATCACACACACTGACTACTTTCCAGTCAGTAGTACCCAGCATAGTCTTATATTTCTATCTCTGTGCATAGCCCCTTTAATCTTGAAAAGGGTGTGAAGAGAAATGATGGTGGTTGTAAAATCATCTAGATTAAGTCGGAAGACATTTTTTAAGAGCAAAATGTCAGTGGAAAGTAGAGGCTATGAGGGAGAAATTAAGGGCTTCTTCTCTATGTTGGCAATTAGATTTTATAAGATTCAGCTGCACATCTAGTTAGCAACTCAAGAATAACGCCACATAATCAGACTTTCTGAAGTGCTATTGCTTTGATTTTGATGTAATTCTTCATGACACTCTAAAACTTCTGTTCATTTTATCCTGGATTTCTGTTTTCAGTAGTAACACAGTAGAGACTCATAAGACTACACAGGGAGCACACACACACATTATGATAGGAGCTGCGTAATCTAGGACATTGCAATATTATTGGATACATGTCCTAAAGCTGTGTTGCCCTAAAACTCCTTTGTTTTAGTGGTGTCATTGTTAAGAGTGGTCTAAATACCATACACGGCAAAAGGACACTCTAACACCAACCACTGAACAAAAAGTTGAATAGCATCTCCTTAGTCTTAGCATGGACAAAGTGGGAGGTTTTTTGGTTTGCTTGTTTTCTAGAAAGAGTTTATCTTTTCGTAAGTTTGTAAGGTGGTTTAAGCCAGTGGTTTTCAAAGTGTGGTTTCTGAGCTAATATCCCCTGGAGAACTGATAAAAATGCAAGTTATCGGCCTCATGCCAGATTTACTGAGTCAAAAACTTGGGGATGAGGTTTAGAGTCATCTACATTTTAGCCAGCCATTCATTAAATAATACAATTTGAGAGGACTATTTTAGATCACTGATGTGGCTGGCAAATGTAGCCTTAAAGACTTTATTCAGGTCAACCCTTACATTTTTTTTCTTAAATTTAATGATGTTATTTGCTTTCATAAATCATCAATGACATTTTGGAAAGTAGTGTTTGCCACTACAAAAACTTTTGATTTGGTACCAATTTTATTTAATTGATCAAAATAATGCAGTACTAGGGAGACTTCCCTGGTGAATCCACCTGCAAAGCTGGAGATGTTGGTTTGATCCCTAGGTTGGGAAGCTCCCTTGGGGAAGGAAATAGCAACCCACTCCAGTGTTCTTGCCTGGGAAATACCACAGACAGAGGAGTCTGGTAGGCTACAGGCCATGGGGTCACAAAAGAGTCAGATGAGACCAAACAACAGGAATAACGATCAGCCCTGGGATTTCTTTGGAAGGGATGATGCTAATGCTGAAACTCCAGTACTTTGGCTACCTCATGCGAAGAGTTGACTCATTGGAAAAAACTCTGATGCTGGGAGGGATTGGGGGCAGGAGGAGAAGAGGATGACAGATGATGAGATGGCTGGATGGCACTACTGACTCGATAGATGTGAGTCTGAGTAAACTCCAGGAGTTGGTGATGGACAGGGAGGCCTGGGGTGCTGCAATTCATGGGGTTGCAAAGAATTGGACACAACTGAGCGACTGAACTGAACTGATAAGAAACTGTAGAAGAAAATAATATATTGTTTTCTTCTTAAAGCTTACATTCTTTTAAAGATGAAAAAATCTCAGAGTCTGAAACCTTATAAAATATATATATATTATATATAAAAACCTTATAAAACCTTATAAGATCTAAATTCTATTAATTTCATTATCTCAGACCTATTATGTTTTTCTTCTAAACAAAATGCAGTATCTTTATTAATCATATATTAATATATTCATTATTATTTACAAAGAAAATTTTGTTTATGTAATTAAGTTGTCAGGTCAAGAAGAACAGTAAAAGATGCCAAAGGAATGTGATTGACCATTTCAGTGGCTGATGCTTTGATTAATTAATGTATCTGGCTTTGAAAAATAATGCTTGTCTCTGACATACTATATTGAATTTACTCATATATCAAATATATATCATATATATACATATAAAATGTTTACTAAGGATACATAGTGGGATGATGGGATATAATATTAGATAGGAAAGGCCTTACCAAGAAGAGATATTTGAAGAAATATCTGAAGGAGTAGATGGAAATGAGACATGTGGATATCTCAGGGAAGAACAGACTGGGCAGAGGAAACAGCAAGGGCAAAGGCACTGAGCAGAAGTCTGCCCTCTCCTGTTTCATTGTCATCTAGGAAGTTAGTGTGGCTGGAACCAAGTGAGCAAGGGAGATAATAGTAGAAGACAGACAAACTGTATTATCTGCTTTTGCACTAGTTTTTATCAGAGATGATTATTCCTTGATCATGCAGAAATGGACTCAAGAAAAATACAGAGATTAAGGTGATGTTTTGAAGGTAGATTAGTAGGACTAGCTAATGTGTTGATTGGGCTGTGAAATTAAAAAATGAGTCAAATATGATTCTGAGCTTTTGTCCTGATCAGTTGGTCCTGATCAGATGGAGTTGCTACTACTTGAGCAGTAGAAGGTTGTTAGGAGAATCATGTTTTGGTGAGAACACTGGGAGTTTGGTATCAGACAGTTAAAATGTGGGGTTCCTATTGGATGTGCAGGTGGATAAGTCAAGTAGATAATTGGAACCACTGGCCTAGGGTTCAAGGTAAAGGTATTTAATAGAGCTGTAAATTTGGAAATAATTTATAGATGAAATTTAAAAATACAGCACTAGCTGAGCCCATGTAGGGAGTGAGTATAGAAGCTTGAGCTCATATATACTCCAGCACTAAGATATTAGGTAGATGAAGAGGGTCTAGCAAAGAAGACTGAAGAGTGGTCATTCTCATTGGTTATTACACTTTTCTGATCTATCAAGTAATAAGAGGACTGGTAATTGATCATTAGATTTAGCAATATGGAATTCTTTGGGCACATTGTCAAGAGTGGTGAGGTGAAAGCCTCAGAGTGGTAAGATAAAAGCTTGGGATAAGTTCAAGAGAGAGTGGGAGGAGGCAGCAAATAATGATATATATTTCAAGAAGGTTTGCTATAAAAGTGGGTGGAGAAAAGTGTTGTAGCTAGATGGGGATGTGGGTCAAGCAATTTTGTTTGCTTATTTTACTTTTTTAAGATGATAAAAGTAACGTTTGTGTGCCAGGAGCCACCACGGGAGATCCCACCCATGACAAAGGTCATGTGGAAGAGAACCTGACAGGCAAAGGCGGATCAGGCCTCAAGCGACCCCATGAATCTGCTTGAGCATCTACCCCCAAACCAGAATCTGTCTGTCTTACTATTTTGTGCCTTTCACCAACTCTTCTGACATTAACAGGGGGCTATCCCCGACCACCTTTCTCTGGAAAAAGTCAACCTAGGGCTGTAATTAATAAGTCTCCTGGGCATGAAAGGAATATTTCTATTTTAGCCCCTCTGTTGGCATTCTAGCTTGCCTGACAGGTTTATCCATACTCTTGCAATTAACACACACGATTGTTCACAACTCCCTGACCTTGAAAGGCACAGGAAGCCAAAACATTCTAAAAGTCCTAATGAGCATAGAGTCCTTTAAGGGATGAAAAATTATTAGAATAGATAGTACTGGTAAAGGGCTTCATTATTGGGCCAATGCTTGCTGCCAAGTTCCCATATCCCTTATCCATTGTGCACCTAGGAGTGCATTGGTTAACATAGTTGGGATGTAAGAAAAACAAGTAGCAGCCTTGGAATTAACCACATCAGACCTTTGAGCTAATTGGTTCTTTCTTTGTTGTAACTCACTGCACCTTTGCTCCTTGAGAATGTAACTCTGTTTAGTACTTTCTGAGGCTGGGAGAAATAAAGAAGAAACACTTTAAGGGAAAACAAGTTTTCTGGCTGATCAGCCTTTATCAAAAAAGAGTCATAAAATGTCCACGGGCCTCCAAGGCCAGAAGATAATGTACACAACATTGTTTATGGGAAAGGTATGCAGAAAAATCCTGGTTTCGATAAAGACAAAACAGATGTAATGTTTGGGCTGACTCTGTATGACTTTGCATCTTTCATTTCCCTCTATGTACACGTCAAGGTATAAAAGTTCCTTTTGAAAATAAAGTTATGGGCCTCGCTCACCGAAGCTTGGTCTCCCTGTGTCATTCTTTTTTCCTTTTCTCTCTCTGTTCTTCTTTCAGGATGACTCCTTGGAACACAGGAGCTTTATTGCTTTCTGTCTAAACCAAGGAAGATCAAACCTATTTCTCTCCCTTTTTTTACTTTCCTTATCACCTATGCCATCATCCTGAGGGTACCCCTGGATCCTGCTGGGGCTGGACTCTGGCATTGGTGGATAAGAAAAATGTAGTTGAAAAAATCATTTATTTTGTGGGGAAAATAGGAGAAAGTTGCCAGAGTGATGTACTGTCTTCCTTTGGTAAAAGGAACACAATCTAGTGGACAATAGAGCGATTGATTTTAAATAGGGGCACAAATGGTTCATCTAATAAGAAAGGTGAATGTAAGCAGACAGATACAGTTCTTGAATTTAAGTGTTTGAATAGAAAAAAGGACTCTTGTTATTTGTGTGTTTCAGTAAAATTGGAAGCAAGTTATGGTCTGAGGTGAGGACGAAAGAAGAGGTGTTAGATCTTTGAGAAGACAGGAAATGGTAGTAGATTTACTCCTGCACCAGGGTCCACATCATGTTTGTGGTTATAAATTTATGGGCAGCCTAACTGCATAGTGCACACAGGTATGAAGTAGATGTGCATGCATGCTAAGTCACTTCAGTCTTGTCCAACTCTGTGTGACCCTATGGACTGTAACCCACCAGGCTTCTCTGACCGTGGGATTCTCCAGGCAAGAATACTGGAGTGGGTCGCCATGCCCTCCTCCGGGGGATCTTCCTGACCCAGGGATCGAACCTGCATCTCGTACAACTCCAGGATTGGCACGTGGGCTCTTTACCACTAGTGCCACCTGGGAAGCCTGAAATAGATAGTGAGCTGGATTTAATTAGAGTTAAGACTTAGCCTGGAATAGTTTTTAATCCTATGCAAGGTATTTTAATTAAGAAATGTGGAAGCTGGTCTGGATAATGTGTAAAATGGAGAACGGAGTGAAAATTTATACAATCAGTTTATTATAGGTCCCCTCTGAAATTATAGATGAGAATTTAAGAAGTTCTTGGGATTATGGTACTAAAGGGACCTAGGAACAGATAGAAACTGAGGTGCTTGAACCAAGATTACGGAAGGGTATAGGTATTATTTAACAATGATGTCAAGACTGTAACCTGGGAGGAGGGCTGACTGATGCCTGTGTTTACTCACTTTCTTGATATTGTTCATTTGTATACAAATCATAATAATGAGCTCCAACAGATTTTAAAGTTATTGTATTTTTTTTCCAAGAAGAAAAATCCTAATTTCAAGTAGTACACAACAGATTGAAACATTTACTTCTGTCCTCAAGCCATTTCAAGAATTAACCCAAGAATTAATATTCAGATATCCTGTTCTTCTATTGCTTTGCCAGCTGTTTATGCCCATAAAGTAAATGGAATGCCAGAGATGTTTACATAATGAAACCTGAATTACTGAGTTCTACTTTCTAAGAGTTAAGTGATATTAATTCCAAATGAGACTCTTAAGATCTTTTCTGGAATCAAATCCAAGGCTGAGTCTTCTCTTTACTAGCATACATTACTGCTTCAAATCAAAGTGGTTATTTATTTTTAGAAATTGTGTCTAAGCTATCATTTTTTGATGTTTTGCCACTTACTTCATCACACCAAGATTAAATCTATATTAAAAATTTGCTTCCACAAAAATGTAATTAAGTGTAACTTTAAAAATATTATGTAGTTTCTTTGAATAGTTATTCATGTAAGGTTTTATAATGTTCATTTTCCAGATGGGCAAATGAAACTTGTGAGGTTAAGGAACTTCAGAGCCAGAGTTGCAGAGGCCATTATGTTCTCCTGAGCCTTGATTTGGTAATAGGATATTCAAACTAGTATCCACCCACTGAGTTACTCAAAGAGGCCTTTTGAATCTGGAACTGAAATTCACGCCTGTGTTTCTCTCAAACTAGTAAAATACTAAGACCTTGAAACTTAATCTCAATAGTAATTCAGTTAAGACAGCTAATCAACTAGCTATGTAGTTAGCACCATGGTAATATAATTTTACTAGGCCAAAGCTGTCGAATATGAATTAAGAAGTACACCCCACTGATTTTTCCTTTGTTCATAGCAGGGAGAGTTTATCTATCTCAGTACTCTTTCCTGTTGAACCTAACCTCAGCTTGAGTTCATGTTAAGATTGCATTATAGGCAGTCAATACTAATAGATAACCATTGACATACAAGAAGAAAACTATTTTCCGTTTGTGATCTGGGAATTACATATTTGAAAGAATTAACACCCTCAAATACTCCCCTTATGACTAAAGAATAGATCAGTACTGATAATATGTTGGCTAATAAACATAAAGTGAAGTCGCTCAGTTGTGTCCAACTCTTTGTGACCCCCTGGACTGTATGTAGCCCACCAGGCTCCTCCATCCATGGTGATTCTCTAGGCAAGAATACTGGAGTGGGTTGCCATTTCCTTCTCCAGGGGATCTTCCCAACCCAGGGATCGAACCCAGGTCTCCTGCATTGCAGGCAGATGCTTTTAACCTCTGAGCCACCAGGGAAACAATAAATAAACATAAATCTGTATTTAAATTAGACAGGAAGTGTTGCTGTTTATCCAGGAGACAGTGAAGGACCGGATAACAATTGCCATGTTTTAAGTATAAAATAGGGGAAAAGCATAGAACATACAGGGTTAAATAAATTAAATATAAAATCCTTCCTCGGGGAAGGAGTCCATAGCTTTTTAAAGGGGTCCATAGCTTTTTGAATGAATAGGGGTTTGGAAGACATTAAATGATTAAAAATTGTGATTATCTCTATGAAGAAGTATAGCATGCTATGAGAGTAAAACAAGGAAATTTAATTTATAGATAGAGTCAGAGAAGGTCTTAACTTGGAAGTGATAGTAAAACTGAGAACTTTAGAGTGAACAGGCATTAATCGTGTCAAGACAGCAGTGCCTGTGCACTTACGTGTGTGTAGCTGGCTTTCAGGAGAGTAGAGTGTTCCTCCTCAGAGCCTCAGAAAGGAATATGTTTGCAGGCTTCAGGAAAAGAAGAAAGAATAGTGTGAGGAGAAACTCAAAGTTAAATAAAAGCATGTGAAAGAATATTATGGTCCACTTATGTAGGAAACTAAAATGTGGCATCATTTTTAATGGCCTATAATCGAAGATGCTCCTTTTGATATTGCTTAAGCAGTAGAGGTGAAAGGTAGACTCTAGTCCTTTGAATGATATGAGGTGAGCAAGTAGAGATAGCTTATAGAAGCAACTGTTTTGAAAGTATTATCTTTGCAAATAATTTGGAAAGAAAAAGTTTAATAAGCTTAACTAAAAAGGAGGTTTTAAAGAAGAATTTTATAGTTTCCTCAGGTTGGGATTTATGTCAAGAACAAACTGTAATCAGGGATGGGAGATGGTGTAGATCCTATCAATCACCCTGTATCTTTCTTTTTTTTTAATTTTTTAAAAATCTTAACATTAAAAAAAATATGTTTATTTGTGGCTATTCTGGTCCTTCATTTCTGTGTGCAGGCTTTCTCTAGCCTTGGTGAGCGGGGGCTACTCTCTAGTTGAGGTGTGTGGCCCTCTCATCAAGGTGGCTCTTCCTGTTGCAGAGTGCAGGCTCTAGGCTGCATGGCTTCCGTGGCTGTGTCTCCCGGGCTCTAGAGCCCAGGCTCAATGCTTGTGGTGCGCAGTCTCAGTTACCCTGAGGCATGTGTGATCTTCCTGGACCAGGGATCAACCCCGTGTCCCCTACATTGGCAGGTGGATTTTTTTAAATATATGTATTTTAATTTTATTGGGGTATAGTTCATATTTATTTATTATAATTAATTAATTAATTTTAATTGGAGGCTAATTACTTTACAACCTGGACCACTAGGGAAGTCTACTATCTAACTTTCTTTTGCATTGAATCCTCAATCTACATCTGCTGTTTTCTCCTCCTCATCCCCTTCTTCTGGTTCTGAGTGTGACTACATCTCAATCCAGAAAGCACAGTCTTCATATTCTTGCATTTTGAACACAAAGTCACACGTTTTAAAATGACCTAATTACACAAAGTTAAATTTTTCATTTAAAATCTTGTGGAACTAAACTGTGAAGGAATATTTATTCAAGCCAGTCATAAAAATTTTAGAAATTCAAAAGCTTATCAGTAATAACCACTTGGTTGATATTTAAATAAGTTCAAATATGGAAGTATAAGTTAAAATAGATATGAGGTACTTATTGAGATCACAAGTTTGAGAATTAGTTTTCATCATCAAAATTACAGTGTAATTAAGTGGTTTCTTTTCACTTGTCTTATTCTTTACCAAAGACATCAAGTTCTCAACATATATAATAATTAGAATGAGAGAGTGGGTAAAAGCTATGGCCACTCTAATATCTCAAAAAGCTCAGTATGTATTGCTAGTAAGTCCATTTTGTTGTCTTCATGATGCTTGTTTCAAATTTATCAACTGTTTTCAAAATTCTGACCATTTCTTTCCTGAACTCATAAATAAAAACAAGTCTTTAGATGAATGTACTCCTTACTTATTTTCCCAACATCAATCTCAAACCTGCCTACAAAAAGTAAATAGTGAGAGGACTCTGTAACTGAAGGGAGGTGTGGGCAAAAAGAAAATTAAAGAAAAAATTAGAGTAACTAGAACTAGTTGAATATTCTAGTTCAAATCCAGTAGAAAAACTATAACAATAAAAATGAAAGGATACTTAGGAATAGAAAGGAAAAAATGATAATAGTATAGTCCTAGAGAAAAGAGGAGAGAATGAAATCCACAGGCACGTGTGAAAAGATTGGTCTTGGCTTGGGGAATGGACATTTCTTCTTTGTGTCAGGGGAAGATGAGGGTCCAGATATAACAGAACCCATATTTTCATTTCTCAGGGGGAGAGATAATATTTAATGACTTTTAGTAAAAATGATAGAACTTTGATATTTTAGCTGACGATATGAACAGCTCTAATTATTTTGCAGGGGACAAAATATAGACCCCGTCTAAAGCGATTCCTGCAACTGACTTTAATGTAGCTATACCTAGACAAAACTCAAGTGGACACTTAACTTCATAAAATCAAAATTTGTCTCCTTATTGCAAAATTCAGACTTAAATTGAAGAAAGTAGGGAAAACAACTAGACCATTCAGGTATGACCTAAATCAAATCCCTTATGATTATACAGTAGAATTGATAAATAGATTCAAGGGATAGGTCTGATAGAGTGCCTAAAGAACTATGAATGGAGGTTCATAACATTGTACAGTAGGCAGTGATCAAAACTAATCCCAAGAAAAACAAATGCAAAAAAGCAAAATGGTTGTCTAAGGAGGCCTTACAAATAGCTGAGAAAAGAGGAGAAGCTAAAAGCAAAGAAGAAAAAGAAAGATATATCCATCTGAATGCAGAGTTCCAAAGAATAGCAAGGAAAGATATAAGAAAGCTTTCCTCAATCGTCAATGTAAAGGAATAGAGGAAAACAATAGAATGGGAAAGAGGAGAACTCTCCAAGATATTAGAACTACCAAGGGAACATTTCATACAAAGATGGACACAACAAAAGACAAAAATGGTACGGACCTAACAGAAGCACGGACTTAACCCGACCTAACAGGGAGGCCTGGCGTGCTGCAATTCATGGGGTTGCAAAGAGTCGGGACACGACTGAGCGACTGATCTGATCTGAACAGAAGCATAAGATATTAACAAAACATGGCAAGAATACACAGAAGAACTATACATGAAAAATATTTATGACCCAGGTAACCACGATGGTGTGATCACTCACCTAGAGCCAGACATCCTGGACTGTGAAGTCCAGTGGGCCTTAGGAAGCATCACTACGAACAAAGCTAGTGGAGGCGATGGAATTCCAGTTAAGCTATTTCAAATCCTAAAAGATGATGCTGTGAAAGTGCTGCACTCATATGCCAGCAAATTTGGAATACTGAGCAGTGGCCACAGGACTGGAAAAGGTCAGTTTTCATTCCAATCCCCCACAAAGAAAATGCCAAAGAATGCTCAAACTACCGCACAATTGCACTCATATCATATGCTAGCAAAGTAATGTTCAAAATTCTCCAAGCTAAGCTTCAATAGTACGTGAACCGTGAGCTTCCAGATGTTCAAACTGGATTTTGAAAAGGCAGAGGAACCAGAGATCAAATTGCCAACATCTGTTGGATCATAGAAAAAGCAAGACAGTTCCAGAAAAACCTGTACTTCATTGATTACACCAAAGCCTTTGTGGATCACAACAAACTATGGAACATTCTTCAAGAGATGGGAATACCAGACCACCTGACCTGCCTCCTGAGAAATCAGTATGCAGGTCAAGAAGCAACAATTAGAACTGGACATGGAAAAATAGACTCGTTCCAAATTGGGAAAGGAATACATCAAGTCTGTATATTGTCACCCTGTTTATTTAACTTATATGAAGAATACATCATGCAAAATGACAGGCTGGATGAAGCACAAACACAATCAAGATTGCCAGGAGAAATATCAATAACCTCATATATGCAGATGGCACTACCCTTATGGCAGAAAGCGAAGAAGTGCTAAAAATCCTCTTGATGAAAGTGAAAGAGGAGAGTGAAATAGCTGGCTTAAAACTCAACATTCAAAAAACTAAAATCATGGTATCCAGTCCCATCACTTCATGGCAAATAGGTGGGGAAACAATGGAAACAGTGACAGACTTTATTTTCTTGGGCTCCAAAAGCACTGAAGTTGATGACTACAGCCTTGAGATTAAAAGACGCTTGCTCCTTGGAAGAAAAGCTATGACCAACTTAGCATATTAAAAAGCAGAGACATTACTTTGCCAACAAAGGTCCATCTAGTCAAAGCTATGATTTTTCCAATAGTCATGTATTGATGTGATAGTTGTACCATAAAGAAGGCTGAACACTGAAGAATTGATGCTTTTGAACTGTGGTGTTGCAGAAGACTCTTCAGGGTCCTCTGGACTCAAGGAGATCCAACCAGTCAATCCTAAGGGAAATCGGTCCTGAATATTCATTGGAAGGATGATGCTGAAACTGAAACTCCAATATTTTGGCCACCTGATGTGAAGAGCTAACTCATTTGAAAAGACCCTGATGCTGGGAAAGATTAAAGGCAGGGGGAGAAAGGAACGACTGATGATGAGATGGTTGGATGGCTTCACTGATTCGATGGACATAAGTTTGAACAAGCTCTGGAGTTTTTGATGGACAGGGAAACCTGGCTTGCTGCAATCTATGATGTCATGAAGTGTTGGACATGGCTGAGTTACTGAACTGTACTTAACTGAGATTTTACAAATGCTTGGCATCTGACACATTTTCTTTCAAACAGTACACAGAGTACTGGTACCTTGGGTTCTTGGTAAGTTCCCAGTGAGGATAATTTCTACCTTTAATCTGCTGTCAGACTAGATGAAATGAAACATTAACTTTTAATTATCCTTGAATTATAAGGAATTTAGAGATTTCATATCTAGACTCTCTTCCTATTCACTTATCTCAGAGTTACTCCATAGAATTGCCTCTTTTTCCAGCACTTTCTAATGTGTTTAGTAAAGTAATATATACATACACACACACAATTTGTTAGTTCTTGTTTCTTTTTTAATTTTTGTAAATTCAATGAACATATGCAAAGAGTTTTCTTCTATAACAGGAGTTAGGATTCTTCTTCCTAATTTGTTACTGACAACAATGTTTACTTTTTTAACTCTTCAAAATAAGAGTTCCAGAATTTAGTTTTTAACTCAATTCTTATAGCTTTCCTAAGCCAGTCATTCCTGCAAGTTGTACTTTTTAATACTTTATTGTGTTGCTTCCAGTTTTATGGTACGTAGGCCATCACAGATGCATTTAGGAGGAGACAGGTTATCAGTAAAGTAATTTTAAACAATATGAAATGACTAACTTATAAATCTATTTTTATTGAACTGATATCTTTGTATTACTAGCATAAGATATTATGCACTGTCAATAATATGTTGAATAGTAAGACCATATTCAGTTCCATCGCTCAGTCATGTCCGACTCTTTGTGATGCTATGAATTGCAGCACGCCAGGCCTCCCTGTCCATCACCAATTCCTGGAGTTCACTCAGACTCACGTCCATCGAGTCAGTGATGCCATCCAGCCATCTCATCCTCTGTCGTCCCCTTCTCCTCCTGCCCCCAATCCCTCCCAGCATCACAGTCTTTTCCAATGAGTCAACCATTTGCATGAGGTGGCCAAAGTACTGGAGTTTCAGCCTTAGCATCATTCCTTCCAAAGAAATCCCAGGGCTGATCTCCTTCAGAATGGACTGGTTGGATCTCCTTGCAGTCCAAGGGACTCTCAAGAGTCTTCTCCAACACCACAGTTCAAAAGCATCAATTCTTCAGCACTCAGCCTTCTTCACAGTCCAACCCTCACATCCATACATGACCACTGGGAAAACCATAGCCTTGACTAGATGGACCTTTGCTGGCAAAGTAATGTCTCTGCTTTTGAATATGCTATCTAGGTTGGACATAACTTTCCTTCCAAGGAGTAAGCGTCTTTTAATTTCACGGCTGCAGTCACCATCTGCAGTGATTTTGGAGCCCAAAAAAATAAAGCCTGACACTATTTCCACTGTTTCCCCATCTATTTCCCATGAAGTGGTGGGCCCAGATGCCATGATCTTCGTTTTCTGAATGTTGAACTTTAAGCCAAATTTTTCACTCTCCTCTTTCACCTTCATCAAGTGGCTTTTGAGTTCCTCTTCACTTTCTGCCATAAGGGTGGTGTCATCTGCATACCTGAGGTTATTGATATTTCTCCTGGAAATCTTGATTCCAGCTTGTGCTTCTTCCAGTCCAGCGTTTCTCATAATGTACTCTGCATAGAAGTTAAATAAGCAGGGTGACAATATACAACCTTGACGTACTCCTTTTCCTATTTGGAACCAGTCTGTTGTTCCATGTCCAGTTCTAACTGTTGCTTCCTGACCTGCATACAGATTTCTCAGGAGGCAGGTCAGGTGGTCTGGTATTCCATCTCTTTCAGAATTTCCCACAGTTTATTGTGATCCACACAGTCAAAGACTTTGGCATAGTCAATAAAGCAGAAATAGATGTTTTTCTAGAACTCTCTTGCTTTTTCCATGATCCAGCAGATGTTGGCAATTTGATCTCTGGTTCCTCTGCCTTTTCTAAAACCAGCTTGAACATCAGGAAGTTCACGGTTCACATATTGCTGAAGCCTGGCTTGGACAATTTTGAGCATTACTTTACTAGCATGTGAGATGAGTACAGGAGACAGGGATCAAGACCATCCCCATGGAAAAGAAATGCAAAAAAAGCAAAATGGCTATCTGGGGAGGCCTTACAGATAGCTGTGAAAAGAAGAGAAGTGAAAAGCAAAGGAGAAAAGGAAAGGTATAAGATCTGAATGCAGAGTTCCAAAGAATAGCAAAAAGAGATAAGAAAGCCTTCCTCAGCGACCAATACAAAGAAATAGAGGAAAACAACAGAATGGGATTTCTTCAAGAAAATTAGAAATACCAAGGGAACATTTCATGCAAAGATGGGCTCGATAAAGGACAGAAATGGTATGGACCTAACAGAAGTAGAAGATATCAAGAGTTGGCAAGAATACACAGAAGAACTGTACAAAGAAGATCTTCATGACCCAGATAATCACGATGGTGTGATCACTGATCTAGAGCCAGACATCCTGGAATGTGAAGGCAAGTGGGCCTTAGAAAGCACCACTACGAACAAAGCTATTGGAGGTGATGGAATTCCAGTTGAGCTATTTAAAATCCTGAAAGATGATGCTGTGAAAGTGCTGCACTCAATATGCCAGCAAATTTGGAAAAGTCAGCAGTGGCCACAGGACTGGAAAAGGTCAGTTTTCTTTCCAATCCCAAAGAAAGGCAATGCCAAGGAATGCTCACACTACTGCACAATTGCATTCATCTCAGATGCTAGTAAAGACCATATTAGCAAATTGTAATTGGGGTTTTGTTTAAAATATAACCTCAAAGTCCAAGGCATGTTTTTAAAAGCTAATAAATTGCTTCTAACACTTTCAATATAATATGTTGCTGTAATGTGATCAAAGATTTTATATATCTATAATAATTTATGTCTCCTTGAATCATGTACAGAGAGGACATTGAAATTTTGCTCATTTTAGCAACCTTTATTTTTCAACCTGATAAGCAGAGATGTATTCAGCATTTGATTGCAGTTTATACAACAAAAGCTTACTTATTTGGTGTATTTTCAGTTCAGAGCCTCCTTTTGATTTGGCACTAAATGGTTATTCTGAATATTAGATAAAGATGTACAATATGCAGTTTCAGTTTATCACTGGACTTAATTCTTGTAATGGCTCCATATTGTAGTACTTAGCAAAGTGCCAGGCCCTTACTCCTTCTCTGCAACCTCCTTTTGATCTCTAATTTATTCATGTTGATGAACTCATTTGTTTTGGACAGTTTATGGTCAAGTGATCTGTATCTTGTTTTTCTTTATCTATATTTTAAAAAGATGGTAACTCTCAATTTTTGAAGATGGGATTGAAAGAAAAGCAAGTGATTTGCAAACAAGTTGGATAAAAATTGTTTTAATCATCATGTTAAACCAGGAGGTTCTGTTTGACAGAGGTAGTTTAAAAATTTAGAAAAGGTAAGTAAAGCATGAAGTAGGATTTGTTATTTATAGTGAGTTGGGAAATTCTACTTCAAAAATATATGTTATATTTTATAGTTCAGTACAAAGCAGTATGTATTTTATATAATGACTGAAGATCAAAAGCTAGCTAATATCAAAAGTGATAGCAGAATAATAAAAAATTGATGGATTAATGAATTAAATTTTCTCTTAACCTATGCTACTAATTTCCTAAGTTATGGTTACTAAATAAATAAATATCACAAGTTTCTTTAAAAATGTACTGATAGATAAAATAATGGTTTATTTTATAAGTATATTGAATATTCATGAGGCTTTATTTTATATACATGAAAAGGAGATGTAGTTCATTTTTATGCATTTTGATCAACATTGTGATTAAGTGGTTTCTTATATTTTAGTAAAGATGTAATTAGACTTTGAAATTTGAACTAAAATACATGCTTAGTTTGTGAATTAATTTCTGATTATCTTTTAGTCTATATAAGTTTTGGCTTATCTGGCCAGTTAGGTTATATACTTTAAAAGTATTATCAAAGATAGGTTGATGAATCAGTTACTTGTGAAGCTAAGGCTCTAGGCTGTAGACTTGACTTGTAGCCCTAAACTGTACTTCAGTCTTGGATATTCCACAAATGTCTATGATGAATAATAATATGGAGTTATTATTTCCACCAGGGAGGGGAAAACACTTAAATCAGATACCACTTGCTTTTCTTTAAAAAATAATGTATTGAATGCTCCCTCAGTGCAAACACTTTGTATAAACTACCTAATTTAATACTCACACCAAACTTAAATCCCTTTTGTAGGCGGGGAAACTAGCACTTAATAAGAGTTAAATAGTTTTCTAAGGTTACATGACTAATAAAAAGTGATGCTTGTAGAAAAATCTTACAATTACCAAGGGGAATGGAGGAGGGATAAATTAGGAATTTGGGACTAACAGGTACACACTGCTATGTATAAAATAGATAGACAACAAAGATCTAATGTAATAACCTATAATGGAAAATAATGAAAAATTATACATATGTATGTATAACTCATATATATATATGTATGACTCACATGTTTGTATATATAACTGAATGAATTTTCTGTACATCTGAAACCTTATAAATCAACTATACTTCATTTTTTTTAAGTGATGCTTGGGTTGAAATTTAGGTTCATTTGATTCTTCAGGGTATAGGTTTTTGTTTTTTAATTATGCCACCTTCCTTTTTTTGTTTATAAGGAAAAAGTTATTATTATACTGATATTTGTAAAAAAAAATCAACCAGATTCCTTCATGATGCCTCAAATAGCAAACATGAACATATTTTAAAAGCTTCCACATGAATCACTTTCCATTAGTAATCACTGGTAATTTTGTATATCGTTGTACCATAAAATCATTACCTTTTCCATTTTGATTTGGGTTTTCTATCTCAATAGATGGACTGCTGCTGCTGCTGCTAAGTCGCTTCAGTCGTGTCCGACTCTGTGCGACCCCTGAGACGGCAGCCCACCAGGCTCCTCCGTCCCTGGGATTCTCCAGGCAAGAACACTGGAGTGGGTTGCCATTTCCTTCTCCAATGCATGAAAGTGAAAAGTGAAGGTGAAGTCAGTCAGTGGTTTTCTACTCTTAGCGACCCCATGGACTGCAGCCTACCAGGCTCCTCCACCCATGGGATTTTCCAGGCAAGAGTACTGGAGTGGGTTGCCATTGCCTTCTCCAATTAATAGATGGACAGTTGTCCACTAATTAGAACACTAATTCAGTTTTGCACATCATTGTTTGCTTTTTTTTATATAGAGTAGGTGGTAAGATAATAAACAATGTCATTCAAAATTGTTTGCTTTTTTTTTTTGAACTTAACTGTGTTATTTTTTTTTCCTTGTTAATTCTTTTTTTTTTGTCTTTAGAATTTCTATTTATTTATTTTTTTAAATTTTATTTTATTTTTAAACTTTACAATATTGTATTAGTTTTGCCAAACATTGAAATGAATCTGCCACAGGTATACCCGTGCTCCCCATCCTGAACCCTCCTCCTTCCTCCCTCCCCATACCCTCCCTCTGGGTCGTCCCAGTGCACCAGCCCCAAGCATCCAGTATCGTGCATCGAACCTGGACTGGCGACTCGTTTCATACATGATATTATACATGTTTCTGGCGACTCGTTTCATACATGATATTATACATGTTTCAATGCCATTCTCCCAAATCTCCCCACCCTCTCCCTCTCCCACAGAGTCCATAAGACTGATCTATACATCAGTGTCTCTTTGCTGTCTCGTACACAGGGTTATTGTTACCATCTTTCTAAATTCCATATATATGTGTTAGTATACTGTATTGGTATTTTTCTTTCTGGCTTACTTCACTCTGTATAATAGGTTCCAGTTTCATCCACCTCATTAGCACTGATTCAAATGTATTCTTTTTAATGGCTGAGTAATACTCCATTGTGTATATGTACCAAAGCTTTCTTATCCATTCATCTGCTGATGGGCATCTAGGTTGCTTCCATGTCCTGGCTATTATAAACAGTGCTGCGATGAACATTGGGGTACACGTGTCTCTTTCCCTTCTGGTTTCCTCGGTGTGTATGCCCAGCAGTGGGATTGCTGGATCATAAGGCAGTTCTAGTTCCAGTTTTTTAAGGAATCTCCACACTGTTCTCCATAGTGGCTGTACTAGTTTGCATTCCCACCAACAGTGTAAGAGGGTTCCCTTTTCTCCACACCCTCTCCAGCATTTATTGCTTGTAGACTTTTGGATCGCAGCCATTCTGACTGGCGTGAAATGGTACCTCACAGTGATTTTGATTTGCATTTCTCTGATAATGAGTGATGTTGAGCATCTTTTCATGTGTTTGTTAGCCATCTGTATGTCTTTTTTGGTGAAATGTCTATTTAGTTCTTTGGCCCATTTTTTGGGGGGTCATTTATTTTTCTGGAGTTGAGCTCTAGGAGTTGCATGCATATTTTTGAGATTAGTTGTTTGTCAGTTGCTTCATTTGCTATTATTTTCTCCCATTCTGAAGGCCGCCTTTTCACCTTGCTAATAGTTTCCTTTGTTGTGCAGAAACTTTTAAGTTTAATTAGGTCCCATTTGTTTATTTTTGCTTTTATTTCCAATATTCTGGGAGGCGGGTCATAGAGGGTCCTGCTGTGATGTATGTCGGAGAGTTGTATCTTAAGCCTTGGATTAAGACTAAAAATTATTCCTCTTTCCAGTCTCTTTATAGCGCTTATAAGTACCAGCAATTGGTTTATATTTGTTTAACTATTTATGTGGTGGGAGAGGGTGATTTTCTACACATGAACATCAAACATGAGAGTTATTTTGAGAGAATATGAAGCCACAGTAGCATTTGGCTTAAGTCAATGAGAATCAAGACATGATAATTTGTTCCAAAGACAAGCTGTAAATTATCCTATGTCATGGACTTCAAAATCACTTATACGTACTCAAAAGAGGAAATTTTAAAGACCCGGCACCCAAGAATGTTAACTTAGGATGAAACACACTGCAAGACACACAGATGGCAATCTAATTATTCATGCATACAGTTTTTAACTATGTTCATAAGCAACTAATCATATAACTGAACCTATTGAACTGCTTTGAAATCCAAGAAATTTTACTATTTTAAAATTTATTCAAATGTAAACCAGATTACAGGATGTTCTTTGAGGAAATTACTGTTCAAGGAGTGAAGTCGGTCAGTCATGTCTGACTCTTTGCAATCCCATGGACTGTAGTCTACCAAGTTTCTCTGTCCACGGGATTTTCCAGGCAAGAATACTGGAGTGGGTTGCCATTTCCTTCTCCAGGGGATCTTCCTGACCCAGGAATCGAGCCCAGGTCTCCTGCATTGCAGGCAGATGCTTTACTCTCTGAGCCACCAGAGATTGATTGATTCAATAACTAAATCAACTTAGATCTTTTTTTAAAAAATTATGTTTTTCATTTTGAAGATTTAAAACTTAAAATACACACACATAGGGTCTGGCCCACTAGGCATTAATAATTAAAACAGAGCTTTGTTACATCTTTGCTATGTTACATCTTTATTTATCTACAGGTAAGCTAGTTAATTTAAAAAATAAGAATGAATTTCTATTACTTTATCAAAGAAACAAATGTGGTTATCTATATCTATATCTATATATATCTTGACTATATTCATTTCTGAAATACTTGAGTGCAGGATAGTATATCATTTTTGAGAATACTTATTAAATAGGGAAATCCCTGTAGTTGTGTGTGATTGTCATGGCTTTACTTTCCAACACAGTGTACTAAAAATTGTAGCAAAGACTTTATTCAACAAAATAAAACCATATAGCCACATTCACTCCTTCTGATTTATCACCATTATTTTTGACTTGGAATATCCCTCCCTCGGCATGCTGTTTTATGCCTTGTGATTCAGAGTGCCCTTTTATAGCATGCTGTAGTACTTCAGAAGGAGACAGCCCCAATTCCTAACATTGCCATAAATCAGAGAGTCTGTAGCTGTGGCAGTCCTTGCAGGTTATTCTACCCTAGAGTCTCTGATTTTTTTTTTTCTTTTATCATTGAAGATGGGCTATTATAATTCTGTTCTGGAAGGCTTAGGTATTTGTAGGTCATTTTCTTAAATGAAAGAAGTTTTGCCTGTGTGGACTTTGCACTTTAGTCGTAGGTACAATTTCCTTCATCTTATATTTTTAGTTTGAGTTTCCCTTGAATTCAAGCATAACTTTTCACACCAGAAATGTTCCTTCTCCAAAAGTGCCTTGCTCTCTTTAGCTTTAATCGGTAGCTTTAATCATTTTCTCTTAGATGTGGGCTGATAATAACTCATAATATGTTCCCTTCAATGGGCATTGCATTTTAATAAAGAATATAAATATAAAAACTCTAATGGTGACATTTCAGGCATCCTGGCAGATAGCCAAGGGAGTAGTTCTTGCCATGAGCCTCTCATTGCTTTCGTGCCAGACCAGATCAGAACTTGCGTAAATCTTTAAGCCTGTCTTGCTACAGTGTGTGTCCAGAGAAGAATATTCTAGTGTGACAGGTATTCCTGTTACTTTTCTCACTCTGCAATATTATATGGGTTTTCTCTGTGTCTATATTTCTTCATTTTGATGTGTGCATTGAACATATTTTATTGGCATTTTTTCTGTTCATTCTTCTGCTCAATGATTAGACTTCATCACTGCTCTTTGTAATTTCTCCCTTGTTTCTTCTGTAAGAAGAGTGTGATTGATATACCTGTATTGATGCTTGAACACTTCAGCAGAGTGACCATCACTTTATATACAGAAAAGTTGGCTTGGTTCAGCAAAACATCAGGTTAATAAAGGGAAGTATCACAAAATTCTGAAGCTAGTAGCATTAATGAAAATATAAGCAAGAAATATTCTTATTAAATGAAAGATGTTTCTAGAGTATCAGTAAGCAGTCACATCTTAAAAAATAGAGAAACTAGTCTTAATGAAACTGTAGGGATGGATACACGCCATTATAAATTTGTCTAAACCATAAAACATACAATACCAAGAGTACATCCTAATAGAAACTATGGTCTTTGAATGATGAGTTTGTATTAATGTCAGTTCATCATCAATAATACATTTGTTCAGTTGTGACAAATGTATACTATTCAGGTAGAGGATGTTGATAATGAGAGCTGTTCTGTATATATAGGGATAAGGGAGCCTATGGGAAATCTTTATACCTTCCTCTCAATTTTGCTGTGAACCTAAAACTGCTCTAAAAAATTTATCTACTAAAACATAATATAAATGAAAATTAAAGATGGCATATATTAATGAATTGCATTAGTTCGTTGTAAGAAAACAAAAGAATTAACAAAACAAATGAAGATATGAAGAACAATAAGAGCTCAATTTATTGTGTGTTTATTTTATGACACACATTATGCTAAGGAAACTGAATAACTTCCCTAATTAAATTCTCACAGTGACCCTGTAAGAAAGTATCATTATTATATTCTTCACAGATGATGAAACTGAGATAGGGATGTTTGCTGCTGCTGCTGCAAAGTCGCTTCAGTCGTGTCTGACTCTGTGCGACCCCATACGGCAGCCCACCAGGCTCCCCCGTCCCTGGGATTCTCCAGGCAAGAACACTGGAGTGGGTTGCATTTCCTTCTCCAATGCATGAAAGTGAAAAGTGAAAGAAAGGGAAGTTGCTCTGTTGTGTCCGACTCTTCGCGACCCCGTGGACTGCGGCCCACCAGCCTCCTCTGTCCATGGGATTTGCCAGGCAAGAGTACTGGAGTGGGGTGCCAGTTTAGTCATACACAAAATGTCACACAGCTAGGGGAAGAGCCAGGATTTAAACCCAAGGGTGCTAGACTGCAAATGTCTAATCATTCATGCACTGATCCATCTATTCATGTTGCATATATTTTGTATTTGTATTATAGTGCAGTGTATTACTGTAGACAATAGAAAAGAATAGGAAGCAGGTGGACATAGCAGACTAGTTTCATGTTTTGGTACATGCATGGATATTACTTGAACATGTTATAAATAGGGTGGATTATGCATTTCTTGCCTAATTAAGAAAGAAGCCCGTGTTGAATTTATAGCAAAAAAACAAAAAACAAACAAAAAAAAAAACATTACAAGGTTAGGATTTTTTTCCCCTAAATTTATTAAAGTCACCTTCCAGTAACAACTTATTTAGAACCAAAACAAAATTTTATTTGTTTTGTTAACAAAACCAAATCTAATTCATTAAGGAGAGTTATAGCTTGCTCTTAAATCAGGTTAAACGAGACTCTTTAGGTTTTTTTAAGTTTGTGTCTTCCTTCTCTTCTTTTTCGTTTCCTCTTTCCCCCTCTCCTGACTCCCCTCCCCTACATTCCTTCCGTTGCAATCCTTTGGAAATGTATTACTCCAGTAAATGAGGATAGGGGTGGGAAAGTAAAAGAAGAGATGATTTTATGGGTGGCAGTCTGAAGGTCAACTTCAGAAAAGATGACTCTCTGATTCATTAGATACCTATAATCTCACCCATGATAGGAATAAGATAACCTATGTGTTTAATGATTCTATCAGTCATTCCAAATAGAGACTAGACAAAATACTAGATGAATAACTAAAAGGCCTTTATTACTAGTGCATTTGAATGGTTTTGTAGTGCCTCACATCATGTTTTATTTAGTTGGTTTTCATAATAAATGCACTTTGACTAAAGGATAAATGTTTTCTCATGCACATGTTCATTCATTTTGTGACTATATGAGACTATATTAGGAACTCATGATACATCTTCACTTATCATTTCAAGATCCCTGAATGACTGGTATTAAAATCTTATTATAGTTAAGGATGAGGCAAATTGTCAGTCATGGTAGCCTAAAGCTACAGTGAAAATGTTGGAGCCAGGATTCAAAGCCAGTTTGGTCTCTCACCACAGCTCATTTCTTTCCACTGTGATATTCTGCTTCCTGATGTTCAGAAATATTTAGCTGATTTATCTTTCTCTCTTTGTGTGTGTGTGCATGTGTGTGGGCTCAGTCATGTCCAACTCTTTGCTTTTGCTTATCCACCTTTGGGTGCTAAATAGCCTTTAAAATCTGAACTTTTCCTTGGAAAAAATTGTGGCTTTGGTGTCCATTATGTGATGCCATGTTGCTTATACTGACCTAAAAATACATTTATAAACCTTATGGTGATTAAGTATCACCCAAGAGAACAACAGAAGCAGTCTAGTTAGTTTGGCTTCATTCTTCTATAGGGAGAACAGCTCAAATCAAAAGTGGTGTAGTTTCTATTGGAATGAAAATAACCTGGGCATTGTGGAGTGCATGAGAATAGAAGGGGAAGGTTAAGAGAACTGTCAGCTTCTTTTAGTGAGATAGTAACAATAATGAAGCAGTACAAGAGGCCTTATACCTTTCAGGAAAGATAAACACAGCTACATACTGTTCTTGAAAATGTGAATGGAAAGAGAAAGATAGTAAAGGCTCTATATCTCTTTTCACTTAAAAACATTCTACTCAGCAAAGTTATCAAAGACTTTGTCACCCACTATTATAGTTATTCAAGTTGATTTGAGATAAAATAGTTCTAGCTCTCTGATTAAACAGGCTCTTATATTAGGAATGATTTAGGAAAGAATGGGATTTTTATAAGTAATTAAATATTAAAAAAATATTAAAAATTTTTAAGTGAAGGTCAGTGTTACAAATGAGCATGAAATAAATACTAAATCATGTACATTGTTTAATTCAGCCACATAAAACTAAAGGTTTTTGTTATAAATGGGATGGGAGGGTGGAAGAGAAAACTTTGTCAGTTAATTTTA
Source organism: Bubalus bubalis (assembly GCF_019923935.1). NCBI lineage: Eukaryota > Metazoa > Chordata > Mammalia > Artiodactyla > Bovidae > Bubalus > Bubalus bubalis. Next base: position 74,002,068 of record NC_059166.1, on the reverse strand, counting down.
TTTTTTAATCTAATTCTCTTGTTGGTACAATGATTTGGAATCCAATATACCTGTCAATTAATTTCTGAATTTCATTTATTTAGATCTACTAAATTAGAATATATAAGGATATATTTTGAAAAATTTCTAGTTGATTTTGATATCTACCTGTGATTTGATCTAAAATGGAAAGTTTTCAATTTCTTATACACACACACATATTTTAAATATATATATACACACACATACACACAAATATTTGACATATATATATCTATATTTATAGATCTATAAATATATATAGAAATCTATATATATATATCTATACATAAATTTAATACATATATCTATATATATATATTTATCTATATATATCTGTAAATTAATTTATCTATACATAAATTATCTATCTATATCCTCTTCAGACTGAAAACATCCTAAGATAGAATAATGTCTTATTCATTGTTGTATCCCTTGTGCCTAGAACCCAGTGCCTGGTTCCTAAGGAGCATCTCAGAACATACCTGTCAAAAGAATAATAATTCTCATAGGAGAGTTGGGTGGCAAGAATAGTGTCAGTTATCCAATTAGAAGATTATCCACGGTTAGGGAAGCAGGTCCTAAGCACTAACTTAGTAGTGTTGAGAGACCTCAAACTCTGGGGATAAACAGGGGATACTGAGAAGGCCAAATGGGAAAGCCAGTCTTGTTAATGCCCTTCATGGAGCAATGCCTTGACCTGGCAAAGGGGCTTGTGTAACTCAGTCAAGCTATGAGCCATGACATGCAGGGCCACCCAAGACAATGGGTCATAGTGAAGAGTTATTACAAAACATGGATCACTGGAGGAGGAAGTGGCAACCCACTGCATTATCCTTGCTGCAAGAACCCCAATAATGGTTCAGTTCAGTTGCTTAGTTGTGTCTGACTCTTTGCCACCCCATGGACTGCAGCTTGCCAGACTTCCCTGTCCTTCACCAACCCCCAGCGCTTGCTCAAACTCATGTCCATCAAGTTGGTGATACCATCCAACCATCTCATCCTCTGTCTTCCCCTTCTCCACCTGCCTTCAGTCTTTCCCAGCATCAGGGTCTTTTTCAATGAGTCAGTCCTTCACATCAGGTGGCCAAAGTACTGGAGCTTCAATTTCAGCATCAGTCCTTCCAATGAATAATTCAGGACTGATTTCCTTTAGAATCGACTGGTTTGATCTCCTTGTGGTCCAAGGGACTCTCAAGAGTCTTCTCCAACACCACAATTCAATAGCATCAAATCTTCAGCCTTCAGCTTTCTTTATGGTCCAACTCTCACATCCAAACATGACTACTGGAAAAACTATAGCTTTGACTTACATGGACCTCTGTTGGCAAAGTAATGTCTTTGCTTTTTAATATGCTGTCTAGTTTGATCATAGCCTTTCTTCCAAGGAGCAAGTGTCTTTTAATTTCATGGCTGCAGTCACCATCTGCAGTGATTTTGGAGCCCCCAAAATAAAGTCTGTCACTGTTTCCATTGTTTCCCCATCTATTTGCCTTGAGGTGATGGGACCAGATGCCATGATCTTAGTTTTCTGAATGTTGAGATTTGATCTAACTTTTTCACTCTCCCCTTTCACTTTCATCAAGGGGCTCTTTAGTTTTTCTTTACTTTCTGCTATAAGGGTGGTGTCATCTGTGTATCTGAGGTTACTGATATTTCTCCTAGCAATCTTGATTCCAGCCTGTGCTTCATCCAGCCAAGCATTTCACATGATGTACTCTGTATAGAAGTTAAATAAGCAGGGTGACCTTATACAGCCTTGGCATACTCCTTTCCTGATTTGGAGCCAATCTGTTGTTCCATGTCCAGTTCTAACTGTTGCTTCCTGACCTGAATACAGATTTCTCAAGAGGCAGGTCAGATGGTCTGGTATTCCCATCTCTTAATAATTTTCCACTGTTTGTTGTGATCCACACAGTCAAAGGCTTTGGCATAGTCAATAAAGCAGTAGATGTTTTTCTGGAACTCTCTTGCTTTTTCGATGATCCATTGAATGTTGGCAATTTGATCTCTGGTTCCTCTGCCTTTTCTAAATGCAACTTGAACATCTGGAAGTTCACGGTTTGCATACTGTTGAAGCCCGGCTTGGAGAATTTTGAGCATTACTTTACCAGTGTGTGAGATGAGTGCAATTTCTCTTTTTATTTCCACATAATTTTGTAAGATGGTTGAGTCTTGAGCTCATGCTGCGATTGATCATGGTCAAGATTCCCCAGATTATTAAGAATTGTTTTTGTCATATATTACATTTCATATGAAAATATATTTTTACCTTGTTTTGTTTATTAATGCATTTTAAGAACTTCAAGGAATGCCTGATACGTAATAAAGGTTCAATAAATATTTACTTAAGGATTAAAATTAACATATTTTTGTGGAGATTTTAAATACTCTTGGTAAGTTTCTTCAGTTTATATTTTATAATCTTATAGAAAATTTTATAGTCTTCCAAAGTCTCATTGAACTTTTCCAACAATTGCAGGTAGATAAGACTGTTACTATCCTAGCTGTTTTATGCAAGAAGAAACTAAGGCCCAGAAAGATCAAATTTATTCTTTTATTTCACAAATTTATATGTTTAGAATTAGAAAGATTTTAAATATTGTCTGCTTTAAATCTTCTGCATTCCCAACAAAGCTTCTTACAGTTGAGTTCTTTTAATGGTGAATAAGGTCTTGCCCCTTAAAACACTTCTGCCCATCCTCTTCACTCCATACAGCATCCTGCTTTTATGTATGTGAAGTCATCTTGTATACGATAGGCTTTCAACATTTGGGGGAAAAAAAAGGCAGACACCTTCTGAGAACTCTCTTGTCCTCACTAAACACTTTGGTTCCTTTAGCCATTCCTTGTGAGATGTGGTTTTGAGATGGTTTAACCACCTATTCCCTTGCTTCCACATATGCTTCAGTTAGTTTAGTTCTTTCAATCATTGTAGTCATGACTTAGATCAACATCTGTTTATGAGTCCTAATGAAGTTCTATTTGATTTGTCTGCACTGTTTCATTTAAACTTTGCTGTAACTCAGTTAAATTGTTTTAGTGAAGATCCTGATTACAGAAGCAAAAAGGCATTTGAATTAACTTAAGGAAATTAAAGAGAAAAAACAACATGGATTTCATGGCATGGACTGTCTAAAACTCAGTGGGAACTTTTGAAAAGCAGGAAGTTGCCTAGGTGTGGAGCTACATGGTGAGAAATTAAAAGAAGATCTCACTAGGGATGAGGTGTTGATAAAAAGGCTTGGGAGGGTTTATAACACAGAGCTGTCATATTTGTTTCATAGATAAATTGTCAAGGTTTTCTGGAAAATTTAAACTTTTTTTTTTGGTTTCACCTAGTTGACTACTCATGCCCTAATAGACCTTTTACCAGCTTATAGCTAACTGATTTACCCTGAAATATATATATATATAAATATAAATATATATATATAAATATACATATATAAATATATATATAATATATGTGTATTTGTGTGTGTGTGTATATATATATATATTTTTTTTTTTCTGCCTGAAATGTATTTTCCATTTTTTTGTTCACTCTTTCAACATGCTGCATACCACCAGACCCTGAGAAATTTCAGCGGCAGAAGTTCTTTAAATTTTTATTGTATTTCCTATCCTCTGATATACAATTGTCTTACCAGTATATCTAGAATAGTTGCTATTTCTTGCTCACTTGGTGAGAACAACTTAACTGCAGTGATAGACCTTGAAACAGATCATCCCTGGATTGCTGACCTGTAGTAACTGACATAATGTGTGTTGTTTCAAGTCACTAAGTTTTCAGGTAATTTGCTGTGAAGTATAGATAACCTATATGCCTTATATACTCCATCTTTTATTTAAAGTTACAATCAGAACTGGTAAGTTTGATTCTCTATAGGTCACTTTTCTGTCTCAGGGAAGTCAATTTTAAGTAATGAGTGAAAAATATTGTATATGGGAAAGATGACTACTTAGGTTAATATTCCAAACCAGAGTACCTTTGAGAATAAAAGCTGGCATGGTTAATGATTAATAAGCATAAGAAGAACTCTTCTACATAGATAGGATCACCTGACTCAAAAAACAGTGACTTCCTGGGTCTGTGGAAAGGGCTGGCTAAGGCAGAAGAGAAAGTTGAATATGGCAGGCAAGAGGTTCATCTATTTGTTCATGGGCATTATTTTCCCTGTTACATAACTGGAAAACTGAGACTCAGGTGAATTGTCTTTTAAATGGCAATATATCATATTAAAACTGATGGATCTGGGATTAATACCCAGATTTGTGTCATTCTTGAGCTTATTGTTCTTTCTACTTAATCATTGCATCTCTGTGGAACCCAATGTGCTGCTCTAGTGTAGTCAGAAAGCCAGGGCAGGAGTATTTTTTGTTGTTGTTCTGGACTATTCTAGAATGATCCTTGTTCAGTTCTCAACTTTGGGTGCACATTAGAATTATCTGGAGAAGTTTGAAAATACCAAATGCCTACTCTTCTTCTCAAAATTAGCAAATCAGAATCTTTTGCGGATCAGGTATCAGTGTTTTAAAATCTTGTCTGATGATTCCTTTCTGTAACCAATTTTGAGATGAAGGAGCCTTATGAGGGCTGGTAGTTGGGGAACAGACATGAAGACTTTGGATTGGGAAGGATAATGGAGGGTTTTTGAGGTCAAATTTTCTTATTTAACTTTTCTTTTCCTCTCATTGCCAAGAGAGGCCTGGAAATCTGTATTTTAAGCAAGTGTCGCAATTCTTATCAGATAAGTTTGGGACTTGCTGATCTAATCCATCCTCAAAAATGGGCTATTGTATTTAGTTATAATAATGCCTCATTTCTTTATTAAAGTACATTATACTCAGCATTGACATTTAGATTTTAGTTACTTTTTCTGATGCTCAGAAAAAAGTAGCTTTCTGAAAAATCATTTCTGAAAATTCATAAGTGGGTGGCTGGTCAGTGTTTCTACTAGTGGGGATAAGTCTTTGACACTGAGAATGACAAATAGAGATCTAATGTTTTTTCTCAGGTATTAGAAAAATATCAGATGTTAACAAGTCCACTGCTTTGCTACTTTTTGTGTATTAGGAAGACTAAAGGATATAAAATATTCATAACTGATCTCTTTAATCATTTGCTTTTACACTGAAGAAGAGGAGCTTCTTTCTTTAAATTTTCTCAGCCTTTTTTCGTCCAGAAAGAAAATAAAATGCTTTTTCTATGAAAATGGCTACATCTATAGTCTCTTGAATTTTACCTCAGAGCAGATGTATTTCTGCAGGTGTTGGAGATAGGCATAGGCACATGATTTAAGATGAGAAGGAAAAAATAAATCGTTCAATTAAAACTACTGTGGGAATTTTGGGGAGAAAGTAATTACCAGAGTTGGAACTTATCCAGGACAACAATTAATGCTCCTATGCATAATGAAGAAGGAAAATGGGAAATGAGTCTATCCCCACCTCCACCCCTTGTGTCAGAGTGTATTACATTTATGTTCTTGTTGCTACATACAACTCAGATAGAAGAGAAATTTATTACCAGCTTTATAGAAAAAGACACATGGTTAGTTTGTACCTCATAATTCAAAAGCCACAGAAGCCCCAGCAAAAATCCCCAAACTGAAATTTCTTCCCTGTCACAGAGTGTTTAAATGGCATGAAGTATGTGAGCTGATAGCCATCAGTCAGGCGTCATATGCTAGGATATCCAGCAAGCCCCCAAATATTATATTCTAGATTCACAGAAACAAAGTACATGATCTTATTTATCAGAGAAGTAGAGATTCAGTTCAGTTCAGTTGCCCAGTCGTGTCCGACTCTTCACGACCCCATGAATTACAGCACGCCAGGCCTCCCTGTCCATCACCAACTCCCGGAGTTCACTCAAACTCATGTCTATCAAATCGGTGATGCCATCCAGCCATCTCAGAGATTACAAATATAATATCATTAAAGCATAAGAATCATTATGTGATCACTGAAGTATTTTTCTCTCTTGATCTATATATATATGTGTATGTTCAGTTGTATCTGACTCTTTGTGACCCCATGGACTGTAGCCCACCAGACTCTTTTGCCCATGGAATTTTCCAGGCAAGAATACTGGAGAGGGTTGCCATTTCCTTCTCCAGTATATGTATGTATACATATATATATTAAGAAGTTGAATAAAAACACATATACTTGGGCAATATCTATCTAATTGGTATTGTTGAACATCTCAATTTAATGTAACTTTAATATGTTTGGTTTTAGTTCTCTCATTTTTTTTCTGTATTTTTCCTTGTTTTCCCTTTTTTAAAAAATTCCATACCTGTGGCGGATTCATTTTGATATTTGGCAAAACTAATACAATTATGTAAAGTTTAAAAATAAGATAAAATTAAAAAAAATTCCACTTTCTGCAGTTTATTTGAACATTTTTTAGTGTTGAATTTTAATTTTTTCATTGTATTTTTGACTGTGTATCCTTGTATTTTCTTAATTGGTTGCTGTAGGAATTATAATATACATACTTAACATTTGACTTACTTAGAATAAATTATCTACCACTGAAAGTGGAATGACGATTTTACTATTGTGTAGGTTTTTTTTTTTTTTAACTACATCTCTCCTTTGTGCTTTAGTCATCTCATATATTACATATACATACATGGAAAATCTCATCAGATATTATTATTATATTTGTTTTCAACTGTCAAACATAGTTTAAAGAGCCTAATAGAAGAGGAATGATCTATTTTATTTACTCACTTAGAATTATTTTTGTAGATATTTACTATTTATTCTTGATTTTTCCAAGTTTACTTCTGGCAATATTTCTCTTAGCTAAAATAATTTATTTAGCAGTTATTCTAGAATAGGTACATTGGTTATAGATTCTTGTAACTTAATTTCATCTGAGAATGACTTTTCTTTCAACTTCATTCCTGAAGGATATTTTGGCTGCTTATAGAATAAATGGGTTGACAATTCTTTTCCTTCATGTACCTTCTTTCTGGTTCATGTTTTCTAACGAGAAACATGCAGTCATTTGAATTCTTTCCCTGTAGTACATGTTCCATTTCCTTTGGCTGCTATAGAGATTTTTTGTTTATTGTGTTTATGCATGGATTTTTTGGTTATTATGTGTTTAGGAATGGATTTCTTTGAATTAATCCCATTTGAGCTTTGATTAGATTCTTGAATATAAAAGCTCTTGTCTTTCACCTAATCTGGGACATTTTTAGTCATTACTCAAAATATTTTTCAGCACCACATTCTTTCTTCTCTCCTTCTAGGACTCTGAAAACATAAATATTAGACCTTTTGTTGTTGCCCCAAGGCCCTTGGGGCTATATTTATTTATTTTTAATGTATTTTCTTCAGATTTGACAGTTTCCATGGATTTTTCTTTAGGTTCACTGACTCTTCTGTAATCTATATTTAAATTTTAAGCCTATCCACTGAGCTTTTAATTTCTATTATATATAAATATATATTTCAGTTACAAAATTTCTCTTTCTTCTTTTAATCTATTTCTTTGGTATTTATATTTTCCCACTCATTTCAAGAATGTTCACAGTTGCCTATTGAAACACTTTTGTAATAGATACTTTTAGGTCTTTGTCAAGTACATCCAATATCTTGCTTCTGCATTGCATCAGTTGATTGTCTTTTTCTATGAGCTTTTTGTGTTGTTGTTCTTCATATGCTTAGTAATTATGGATTGCTATCTGGGCATTTTAAATATTATGTTACATAGTTCTGAATCCTATTGTAAATTCTATATGACATGTTAATAATTTTGTTTTAGCAGACAATCAATGTAATTAGGTTCAGAGCACAAATTCCAACATACCTAAGTGCTATAGTTTCTTTGACAGTTCAGTTCTCAAAGCCTATTCAGTGCTATTCAAATTTAAATGTGTGCACCACGCCATGGTTAGAGTCTAGGGTGTCAATCTGTAAGTTCCCTTCTCAAACTCTTTGGAAGGATGATAGGATCTACATTATTCAGCTTGAGGTTGAGCCCATGGAGTCATAAACAGCTTTAAGGGCTTTTTTCCTGAGTTTCTCTATCTTTATCTCTGCAGTCCCTCCAGTATAGCAGTTTTCTGAGGCTTCCTTTTCAGTCTTCTAGACAGTGAAGTAGTGTTTTCATGGCCATGGTTTGCTACTTGCTTCCAGGACTGCACTCACATCTGGAAAGATAAGAGACAAAAACAATGGGTCATGTGACCAACCTTCATGAAATTATAGTTCTACCAATCAGAAAGATAGGTTTCCTCTTCAGAATTTTGATTCCTGCAAGGTCCAGTTCCCAATGCTACTGCTAACTCACCATAGGATTGCTTGTATGCTAAGGTTTGAGAGGCTACAGACAAAGATGAGAAGGTATTTCCACACTCTGTGTTTTAGGGGTTCTCTTTATCACTTCTTAAATCAGGACTAAAGTCCTCCTTCCTGAGATCTTTCTATCTGCACCCTAATACTCCTTTCAGTTTTGAACATCATTGAGATGAGATTGTAGGGAAAAAGAAATGGGAAGCTTATCACTGATTCTGGTCTTCTTTCCTTACCCATATGTTACTATTTACATTCTAGAGACATCAAATAGCTGTTCTGGTCCAGATTTTATAGCTGCATTCAATAGGAAAGACAGAGTAGAATGTGCTTACCCTATATTGGAATTTCATCCTTCAACTCTTATTTTAAAATTCTAGTCAAAAGTAAATAATTACCTTAATTCTTCCCTTACATTTCCATTGAAATTGATCAACCTAGCTCAAAAGATCTTTATGTATATACATACACAGAAGTATAAAGAAGTGTTCATATTTGCTTGTTTCAAAAAGGCATTGAGAACAGTTTTGAAGTGGTTTAAATCATAAATATGCAGCTTCAGTCTTACATTGTCAGTAATCTGTTAAATATTATGGAGTGAAGAGGCTAGAAATGACTACAGACTAATTTCAATAAAACGTTTATAGAGTATTTTGTGTACAGAAATATACAGTAATAGCAAAGAAATAAAGACATATTTTAAAATGTATTTAATATTCAATAACTATGCATATTATGCTTAATGCTTAAAATTTATTGGCTGCTGCTGCTAAGTAGCTTCAGTCATGTCCAACTCTGTGCGACCCCATAGATGGAAGCCCACCAGGCTCTCCCGTCCCTGGGATTCTCCAGGCAAGAACACTGGAGTGGGTTGCCATTTCCTTCTCCAATGCATGAAAGTGAAAAGTGAAAGGGAAGTTGCTTAGTCCTGTTCCACTCTTAGTGACCCCATGGACTGCAGCCTACCAGGCTCCTCTATCCATGGGATTTCCCAGGCAAGAGTGCTGGAGTGGGGTGCCATTGCCTTCTCCAAAATTTATTGGCAAAATGACACAAATCCATAAAAGTTTAATTCTTTGATACAATTTTATATTAAACTTAACTCTTGGTTTCACATGTGTATGAAAAGAGTGGTATAGACAGACAGTATATTCTATGAATTCTAAGTAAGAGACCCTGCTCTGGAGTGCTGGAAATTGGAGATGCTTTCTACAGAACTGATAATGTGAGTCTGTGGGATGGGAGAATGTAGATGAGAGAGAAACAAGGATGCAGACTGTACTACCACGCAGGAACAAAGACCTACACGGAGTTATACACACAAATTACAAGTTCAGACCTTTGCCTTGGACCCCTCTGTCAGTGTGTCTACCAGGACCACTTTGTTATGAACTGAGTGTGAATCTTCATTTTATTATCCAGCATATCCAAAGTGTTGAATTCCTAACACATGATCCATATTTATCCTAATATCAGGCAAAAAAAAAAACTGAACATTTGCACCACCGTAACAACTTTTTCATTATAAGGCTAGGCTCAATGAATTTTATTAAAGTACCAATGAGTTTTAAAACCTCTAATGAAAAGTAGTTTTCACGAGTAATTAGTGACTTTAATACAATTTTTGTAGGGTAGAGCATTATTATGCTAATTATACAGGGAGAACGTTATTAATAGTCATCAAATTTGGTTATGCTCTACATAAAGTTTTGCTATTCATTAAAAATAATAACAACAATAACAGCACAATAGCTCTTTGGAGTATTCTGTCAAAACCCGCCACATGCCTTGTTTATTTAAATATGGAATACTAAGTAGTTTCCTGAGTCTAAAGGAAAGAAAACATTGTATGACCTTACTAAGTTATAACCTCTCTCTCTCTTACTAGATTTTCTGGGTCCACTGCTGAGGTTAAAGAATGGGTACAATCTCAATGTTAATTAAGCACATTTTAATTGCTTTTATAATGCTTATATTTTAAAATATGCATTAGATTTGGTTGCATGTACCTGAGGCCTAATATAAGGGTATCTTGGACAAGGTGAATTTTATTTTCTTTTTCACAAAAATACCTAGTTAGTTATATGGTGCTCTGCTTCATGAAAATGCCAAGGGAGTAGGCTCCTTCTCCCTTGCTGCTCCCCTAATGATGTCAGTAGGACTTATCTTTCAGATCTTCTGTGTGTTGCCATCATCCTCATCTGATAACAGGATGACTATAGTAAAATACCTAAGCCTTATACTTCACATCAGAAAGTCAGTGGAAAAAAGTAGATCTCTTACCAGAAGTCAGAAAAAAATTCATTTACTCTATGTCCTTCCCTGACCTGCTCACCTTAGCCAAAGGATGAGATGGACTAACTAACTTAGAACTAATTAGGGCTCCCAGGGTAAAGTCAACTTTAGTTAAACCACCTTGGCTGGATTGGAGTAAATTCTTTAATAGAAAATTACAGTATTATTGCTGGAAGAAAGGAGAATTTGACACTGGAGAGGTAAATATTATATTTCCACTAAACAGTATTATTGTGAGTGGTATGCATACCAAAACCACTATAAATAAAATTTTATATATCTCAACCTCTAACCATCAGAGGTTCATTGTTTGCCTCGCTTTTAAGTGAAAGAGATGTAACTGCTTCATCACAAAGGCCAGGATGGAAAAATCACCTTGAAATCACTGATCCAGACTTTAAAAGAGTAAAGTAAAAGGATAGAGTCCAAAAAAGTAGAGATTGCATCTTGGAATCATTTGGGGAACTGCAAGACTGGCTATAAATGTAAATGTCAAATATAAACCAAAAAGCTATAAAAAGCTTGAAAAATATTTGAATAACCTTGGGGAGGTGAGATAGAGTAAGAGAGACTATTAAACTATTTAAGAAACCCAGAAGTCATAAAAGATTTATGTTTAACTACATGCACATTAAATAAAAATAAGAATGACAAAGGATAGCACAACCCAAAAGTTACTTGTGAAAAATATTAACAAATATAGAGAAATTAATGTGTCTAGAATGCAAAGGCTTAGTTCTTTTAAAAAATCAATAAAATGATAAAACTCTAGCCAGGCTGACTAAGAAAAAAGAGAAAATTACAGAGTAATAATATCAGAAATGAAAGGGATTATCATTACTGATCTGATGGTCATTAAAAGAATAATAATGAAATATTGTATGGTAGGCCTGGCGTGCTGTGATTCATTGGGTTGCAAAGAGTCAGACATGACTGAGCAACTGAACTGAACTGATACCCCCAAATTGATAACTTCGATGAAATGGACCAGTTCTTTGGATGATACAAACTATCACTTCACAAACAGGAAAGATAATCAAAATATATGTTGATTAAGAAGATTGAATCAACAATTAATAACCTTCTAGATTAGTGCTATTCAGAGAAATAGAACAAATAGGATATAACTAATTATATATATACATATATATATATATATATATATATATATATATATGATTTAGTGTAAGGGATTGGCTCATGTGATTATGGAGACTGAAAAGTTCCATGATCTGCAGTTGGCAAGCTGGAGACCCAGGAAAGCTTATGTTATAGTTACAGTCTATGTTCAAAGGCTTGAAATCAGAAGAGCCAATAAGTTCCAGTTCAAAAACTGGCATGTTTGAGACCCAAAAACAGATAATTTTTTCAAATTGAATCTAAACAGAGGAAAAAGACTGCCCAGTTCAGTTCAGTCACTCAGTCGTGCCCAACTCTTTGTGACCCCATGGACTGAAGTACACCAGGCCTCCCTGTCTGTCACCAACTTCCAGAGCTTACTCAAGCTCATGTCCATCAAGTTGGTGATACCATCCAACCATCTCATCCTCTGTTGTCCCCTTCTCCTGCCTTCAATCTTTCCCAGCATCAGGGTCTTTTCCAGTGAGTCAGTTCTTTGCATCAGGCAGCCAAAGTATTAGAGCTTCAGCTTCAGCATCAGTCTTCCAAAGAATAATCAAGACTGATTTCCTTTAGGATGGACTGGTTGGGTCTCCTTGCAGTCCAAGGGACTCTTAAGAGTCTTCTCTAGCACCACAGTTCAAAAGCATCAATTTTTCAGGTGCTCAGCTTTCTTTATAGTCCTACTCTCACATCCATACATGACTACTGGAAAATCCATAGCCTTGACTAGACAGACCTGTGTTGGCAAAGTAATGTCTCTGCTTTTTAATATGCTGTCTAGGTTGGTCATAACTTTTCTCCCAAGGAAGAAGCTGAAGGTTGTAAGATTAATATACCAAAGTCAATTGCTTTCTATATACGAGCAATGAAAATTGGAATTTGAAATTAAGAACATAATATCATTTACAATATGAAAAATTAAAAATTTAGGTCTGGATCTAACAAAATGTGTTCAGTATCTCAATAGGAAAAGTGTAAAACTCTGGTGAAAGAAATCAAAGAATCTCTACACAGAGAACTATTTCCTGTTCAAGTTCCCAACTTGATCTGTAGATTCAATACAGTTCTTTTTATTTTTTATTTTTAAACTTTACAATATTGTATTAGTTTTACCCAACATCGAAGTGAATCTGCTACAGGTATACCCGTGCTCCCCATCCTGAACCCTCCTCCCTCCTCCCTCCCCATACCCTCCCTCTGGGTCATCCCAGTGCACCAGCCCCAAGCATCCAGTATCGTGCATCGAACCTGGACTGGTGACTCGTTTCATACATGATATTATACATGTTTCAATGCCATTCTCCCAAATCTCCCCACCTTCTCCCTCTCCCACAGAGTCCATAAGACTGATCTATACATCAGTGTCTCTTTTGCTGTCTCGTACACAGGGTTATTGTTACCATCAATACAGTTCTAATCCAAGTCATAACAGTTATTTAGTGGATATATACAAGCTTATTCTTAAGTTTCTATGTACAGGCAAAATGACCCAAAATAGGCAACATAACACTGAAGGAGAACAAAAGTGTAAGATTGACACTACCTTTACAATTTAGGGGATGACAGAGGATGAGATGGCTGGATGTCATCACCGACTCGATGGACGTGAGTTTGAGTGAACTCCAGGAGATGGTGATGGACAGGGAGGCCTGGCGTGCTGCGATTCACGGGGTCGTAAAGAGTCAGACACGACTGAGCGACTGAACTGAACTGAACTGAACTGATGATAGTGTGGTATTAGTCGAATAACAGACAAACATATCAGTGAAACAAAACAAAGCCCAGAAATAGATTTATTCAGATATAGTCAAATGATCTTCTACAGAGTAGAAAAGACAATTCAATAAAGAAAATGTTTTTCAATAAGTGGTACTAGAACAACAGAGCATTCATATATGGAACAGTTAATGTTGATATAGACTTTAACATTTCACAAAAATTAACTTGAAACTGAAGTTAAATTAAAAGACACTTGCTCCTTGGAAGAAAAGCTATGACCAACCTAGACAGCATATTAAAAAGCAGAGACATTACTTTGCCAACAAAGGTCTATCTAGTCAAAGCTATGGTTTTTCCAGCAGTCAGGTATGGATGTGAGAGTTGGACTATACAGAAAGCTGAGCACTGAAGAATTGATGCTTTTGAACTGTGGTGTTGGCAAAGACCCTTGAGAATCCCTTGGACTGCAGGGAGGTCCAACCATTTAGGTCCATTCTAAAGGAAATCAGTCTTGAATATTCATTGGAAGGACTGATATTGAAGCTGAAACTCCAATACTTTAGCCACCTGATGTGAAGAACTGACTCATTGGAAAAGACGCTGATGCTGGGAAAGATTGAAGGCAGGAGGAGAAGGGGACGACAGAGGATGAGATGGTTGGATGGCATCACCGACTTGATGGTCATGAGTTTGAGCAAGCTCCAGGAGTTGGTGATGGACAGGAAAGCCTGGCATGCTACAGTCCATGGGGTCATAAAGAGTTGGACACAACTGAGCAACTGAACTGAACTGAAGTTAAAATGTAAAACTGTACATAGAAGATAAAGAGACCCAAATGTAAATAACCTTGAGTTTAGCAATGAGTTTGTGGATATAACACTAAAAGCACAATCTATGAAAGAGAAATTAAGTTGGATTTTATTAAAATTAAAAACTTCTTCCCTTGAAAAGGCATTGTTATGATAATGAAACAATAGGCCACAGACTGGGTTCAACTATTTGCAAGATGCCTATCTGATAAGGGATTTATATCCAAAAATATACAAAGAGCTTTTGCAACTAAAAAGTAAGAAAACAACCTGAATAAAAAATAGGCCAAATCTCTGAACATACATATCCTAAAGGAAGATATACATAAGGGAAATAAGTATATGAAAAGATATTAACTATCTTGTCACTAGGAAATTGTAGATTAAGATAGTAATGTGATGATATGACGTCCCTACTAGACTGGCTTAAATCCAAAAACTGAGCACATCAGATGCTGGTGAGGATGGAACCTAAAAGAAACCCTCAATCATCGCTAGTAGGACTGCAAAATAGTGCAGCCATTTTGGAAGACTATTTGGAAATTTCTTATAAAGATCAACATAGATTTACTGTATAATCCAGCAGTCACTCTCTTAGGTATTTATCCAATTAAGGTGAAAACTTGTGTCTATACAAAACCTAGTACATAAATGTTTTTGGAAGTTTTTACTTATTTATTTAACTGGAGTATAAATGCTTTACATTATTGTGTTAATTTCTGTCATTAAAAAAATGTGAAATTAGCTATATGTATACATATATCTCAGCAATGGCACCCCACTCCAGTACTTTGCCTAGAAAATCCCATGGATGGAGGAGCCTGGTAGGCTGCAGTCCATGGGGTTGTGACGAGTCGGACACAACTGAGCGACTTTGCTTTCACTTTTCACTTTCATGCATTGGAGAAGGAAATGGCAACCCACTCCAGTGTTCTGGCCTGGAGAATCCCAGGGACGGGGGAGTCTGGTGGGCTGCCGTCTCAGGGGTCGCACAGAGTCGGACACGACTGAAGCGACTTAGCAGCAGCAGCAGCAGCAGCATACATATATCTCTTCCCTCTGGCTCCTTCCTCCCACCTCCTTCATCCCATTCCTTTAGGTCATCCCAGAGCAGTTTCCCACTAGCTGTTTAACACACACAAGTATATATATATATGTCAGTGCTACTCTCTCAATTTGTCCTGCCTTCTCTTTCCTGCCCTATGTCCACAAGTATGTTCTCTACATCTGCGTCTCTATTCCTGCCCTATAAGTAGGTTTATTAGTACCGTTTTTCTAGATTCCATATATGTGTGTTAATATATGATATGTTTTCCTCTTCCAACAAATTTTTTAAAATTTTCATTTCCATGGCGGATTCCTCTTTGCCTTCTCCCAGTTAAAGGAAACCACTCTTTTGACTCATATTAGCATATAACGACACCCCACTCCGATACTCTTGCCTGGAAAAATCCATGGACAGAGGAGCCTGGTAGGCTGCAGTCCATGGGGTCGCAAAGAGTCAGACACGACTGAGTGACTTCACTTTCACTTTTCACTTTCATGGATTGGAGAAGAAAATGGCAACCCACTCCAGTATTCTTGCCTGGAGAATCCCAGGGACAGAGGAGCCTAATGGGCTGCCATCTATGGGGTCACATAGAGTCAGACACGACTGAAGTGACTTAGCAGCAGCAGCATATTAGCTCTATTTTTAAGTTTAATCTAAGTATACCCATGTACTTTTCTTAACTGGCTTTTTGTGTTTCTGGTTGTCTATATGTATAAACTCTTGTTTTCAGGGTTGTTGTGGCTCTAATTTCTTATGCATTCTTCCATATAAGGTTTATAACACACTTGGTTAGCTCCAGGGAAAAATGCGCTGATGGTAATTTTATTGAAATTAAACTTTTAAATTTAGAATTGAAATGTATGTGATGTTAAATATTCTTTATGCTATGGTGGAGTGTTTCTACTCATTAAAGTCTCTTTGTGTATGTTTTTTATTTCAGAACTCAGTTTCTGAACCTTTACTGTTGTTTGCTATGATACATGGAGGGCTTCCCAAGTGGTGCTAGTGGTAAAGAACCTGCCTGCCAATTCAGGAGACATAAGAGATACAGGTTCAATCCCTGGGTGGGGAAGATGCCCTGGAGGAGGGCATGGCAATCCATTCCAGTATTCTTGCCTGGAGAATCCCATGGACAGAGGAGCCTGGAGGGCTACAAGTCCATGGCGTTGCAGAGTCAGACACAACTGAAGCGACTTAGCATAGCACATATGTATGGAGTTTCTCCTTCCACTGTATTTTCTAATCAGTTCAAAGTTTTACATGAGAAGGCTCTCTATCTGTGTTAGATTTAGGTCCTTGTACTTTACTCAGTTCCCTTACATTTTGTAAGAATTTTTCTGTTAATATTTTTAGTGGATGATTTCTAGCTATTCAATGACTTCCCCATACATAAAGGTAGGTTTACCTCATCCTTTAAAATACTTCTATCCAGTTGCTTGCTCTTGTCAGCTATTGCCACTCAGTGCTCAAATATAGTGGAGAAAGTAGAGATCCTTTATTTATTTTGCTGCTATCATTGCAGAAATGCCTGTTTTCTCATATTTTGCACAATAATGGCTTATGTGTGTTTGGGTATGAGTACATGTTAAGTGTACTTTCTATGTTATCGAATGCTTTTAACACGAAAGGATTTTTTAATGTTGTCAAGTGTCTTAAAAGATCTGCAGAGATATTCATATGACTTTTCATCTTAGGTTTATTTCAATGATGGATTAAATTGATGGCTTTCTTAATGTTGGTCCACTCTGTCATTCCTGGAATAAATCCTTATGGCCTATATATATTGATTTTTAATAGGCTATTGCATTTACTTTTCTGATATTTTAGATTTCTGCCTTAATATCCATGAGGAATATTTATAGTAAGGTCCTTTTTTGGTCTGATCTTATCATGTTTTTGTGTTAATGTTATATTTGTGTTATAAAAATAATTTTCAAGTTTTTCCTTCTTTTTTGTGCTCAGGAACGACTTGGGTATTAATGAATTTATCCAGTTCACAACTCTGGTATTTATGTTCTCCACTTTACTTTCCCACTCTCTTGAGGAGTGGTGAAGTTCTTTTACAACTTTTTCTATTCTCTGACAGAAATGTTCTGTATCTGGTATTAATTTTTAGGCATTTTTCACTTTTTCCTTGCCTACAGTTTCTTCCCTATGAAAATTGTTGCTCTTGTAGTAGTAATTATATTTTCATGGTGAATTGTACTCTTAGTTTTATAAGTTTAGCTTTTTTTGTGTGTGCCATTTTTAATGTTTGATTTGGGATTCTAAATTTTATTTTGTGGATAGCAAGGTTGTGAGTTGTGACCTCTGTACATAGGATTCTCCAGGTAAGTATACTGGAGTGGCTTGTCACGCCCTTCTCTAGGGGATCTTTTTGACCCAGAGATAATAGAACTGGACTTTGTTTTGTTCAGTTCAGTTGCTCAGTCATGTCTGACTCTTTGTGGCCCTGTGACTCGCAGCACGCCAGGCCTCCCTGTCCATCACCAACTCCCGGAGTTTACCCAAACTCATGTCTATCGAGTTGGTGATGCCATCCAGCCATCTCATCCTCTGTCGTCCCCTTCTCCTCCTGCCCCCAATCCCTCCCAGCATCAGGGTCTTTTCCAATGAGTCAACTCTTCGCATGAGGTGGCCAAAGTATTGGAGTTTCAGCTTTAGCATAAGTCCTTCCAATGAACACCCAGGACTGATATCCTTTAGGATGGACTGGTTGGATCTCCTTGCAGTCCAAGGGTTTGTTTTGTTAGCCTATGGGAAAATTTACTTTTTTTTTTTTTTAGTTTTCTTTTTTTTTATTTTATTTTATTTTATTTTTTTTGAAGATTTTAAATTTTATTTTATTTTTAAACTTTACATAATCCGCCACAGGTATACATGTGTTCCCCATCCTGAACCCTCCTCCCTCCTCCCTTCCCATTCCATCCCTCTGGGTCGTCCCAGTGCACCAGCCCCAAGGTGTTTTGTGTCCAATTTTGTATATTTTACTGATCAGTATTTATTCATATACACATATTTGTGTGTATATGTATATGTGTGTGTGTATATATACTGTGAAAATAGCTCAGTCGTGTCTTATTCTTTATGACCCCGTGGACTATACAGTCCATGGAGTTTTCTAGGCCAGAATACTTGAATGGGTAGCTGTTCCCTTCTCCAGGGGATCTTCCCAACCCAGGGATGAAACCCAGGTTTCCTGCATTGCAGGTGGATTCTTTACCAGCTGAGCCACCAGGGAAGCCCGTGTGTGTGTAGTTTATTAGTTTATTTTCTTTTCTGGGTATGCTTTCACTTGCCCTCCCCTCTCCCTTGTTATATCTTTTGGTATTTAGAAAAGGTTATCTTTTTATTTTGATAGATTTTTTTAAAAAGTTACACTAAGATTTTTATATAACATCCTTCAGTCTTCTTCATTTAGAGACACTTGGTTGTTTAATATAACTAGTATTGAGGCTATTAACAGTCTCTTCTATTTCTTACTAATCTTTTCTTTCCACTGCCTATGCTCTGATAGCTCAGCTGGTAAAGAATTCGCCTGCAATGTGGGAGACCTGGGTTTGATCCCTGGGTTGGGAAGATCCTCTGGAGAAGGAAAAGGCTACCCAATCCAGTATTCTAGCCTGGAGAATTCCATGGAGTGTATAGTCTACGGTGTCACAACGAGTCGAACACTACTGAGCAACTTTCACTTATTCATGCTTTGCCAGAGTATCAATTGAAAGTAACAAATAGGCATATTGTTGCTAATAACTATATGGCAATCAGTGAGCTTATTTAACTTTCCATGTACTCTTCCTGCTTTCTTCCCATTTTGCAAGTATCTTACCTATATTACTAGGGCAAATAAAATTACGTAGCATTCTGTCACATGTAAAATTTTTCTAGTCATTTCTTAGTTGTTGGCAATGTAGTCTGGTAGATTTCATAGAGATAAGTTCAGGAACATTATTTCCTACCTTTTAAATTTAATGATTATTTGTGAGGTTTGTATGAAGATATCAGTTTGGCTGGATGTAAAACATTGATGCACACTTTCTGTTCCTTGAGTATCCTAAATATGCTAATTCATTTTTCTATTATAAAGTTTTGTGTTTCAAAAAATCTGATATTCATCTGATTTTCTTTCTCATATGTGTGAATTGGCCTTAATGGCTAAAAACCTACAGTATTTTTTTCTATTTATCATTAACATTCTGTAATTTTACTAGAATATATCTTGATGCTGATTGTTGTTTGTAAGTTTTTCCAGGTACACAGTGTGTATATCTGATGTTTAGTTCCAAGTCTTTATTTCAGAAATTTTTTTGAAATATAGATTTTTTTTTCCTGTTCTATTATAGTATCCTCAGTATTTATCACATGTCTACCGTTTTGATTACTGTCCCTTGGATCCATTTAATCTCATTATTTCTGTTTTACATGTTCATTGTTTTCCTTTACCTTCTGTTTCCTTAACCTTGCTTTCTTTGGTTGTCTGTTCGATTTTGTGATCTGTTTTAAATACTGAGCTCTGACTACCAAGTTCAAAATTGATTTATAGAGGGTGAGGAAAATAGAAGAGCTATTAGAAGGTGATTATCATATTTCTGGTTAGATTTGATGGAGAATAATACAAAGGGGAATGAAATACATGGTGGTAAGAGTTTGGTTTAGAAAAGTTTTTTGAAATCCTGTGTATTATATATGGATTTTGAGAGAATAAGGTACAAAAGGATAAGCTAACAGTATTTGTACTGAGAAGCCCGATGAGGTTCACATCATTTCTTTAGAAGTGGAGGGCTTAGAATGCACCAGATTTAGGAGTATAATCAAGGATTTAGTTTCAGGTATGATAATTATTTGGAGAAGGCAATGGCACCCCACTCCAGTACTCTTATCTGGAAAATCCCATGGATGGAGGAGCCTGGGAGGCTGAAGTCCATGGGGTCGTTAAGAGTTGGACACGACTGAGCAACTTCACTTTCATTTTTCACTTTCATGCATTGGAGAAGGAAATGACAACCCACTCCAGTGTTCTTTCCTGGAGAACCCCAGGGACGGGGGAGCTTGGTGGGCTGCCATCTCTGGGGTCGCACAGAGTCGGACACGACTGACGTGACTTAGCAACAATAGCCAATTAACAATGTTGTGATAATTTCAGGTGTACAGCATAGCAACTCAGCCATACATATACATGTATCCATTCTCCCCCAAACTCCCCTCCCATCCAGGCTGCCACCTAACATTGAGCAGAGTTCCTTGTGCTATATACAGCAGGTAAAAAGGTAGAAAGTCTTGTTTTCTGTTATTGCTGTCTAGTTGACTTTTTTTGATATGTCTTCTTGGCCTGGTTGTGGTCCTGTGTTATTCAGTCAAGCACTAAACAAGGTGTGTTGTTGTGAAGGGATTTTGCAGATATAATTAAATAATCAAATCAGCTGACTAAGTAAGTAGGTTTGACTTTAAGTAGGGGAGATGTTAATAATACTCTGAGTGAATATAGCTTAGTCAGTCAGAAGGCCTTAAACAGAGCTAATGTAGCAGAGAGAGAGGGGAGATGCAGCTAGGCAGAGGATGAAAGAAAGAAAGAAAGGAGGACAGGGAGGAGGAGGAGGAGGAAGTACAAGAATTCTGCCTGTGGACTGCTGATTATTTTTTAATCTGTTTTATTATTTATATCCCTCCTCCCCCAATTCTCAAATTTTATTGAGATTTTTAAATGTTTATAATGTTTGTAGAATACATCTTTGTTTTGCTTTATTTCCACAATTTTGCCTGGTCTTTCAGAAGTTTGGGACTTTTCAGAAGTTTGTTTAGTTCAGAAGCTTTTTTTTCTTCCCTCTTAAATCTTTAGTGCTGTTTCTTTTTAATCTAATCAAACTGTCTCAGGACTCTCAGCTGTCTAGCTGATCACATACTCATCCACAGAAATTTTTGAAAGATTCACATTTCCCAGCTACAGTAACACACTGTACAGTTCCCAGGGCGATCTCTTAGTTTTTGACAACTCTAATTTGGATTTGGTTCTTTTCTGATACCTGTTCAGTTGTGAAAGTCTGAATCCTCCTCTACCTTCTGTAACCACTTTAATATGAGATGCAGATTTTGGTTCTACTGAAATGAATCTTAAGATACACTATACCTTTTCTTGTGCACAGCTCTGATTCCTGGTACAGCCTCTTGGGCTGAACATCCAGACTTGTCAACTTTCAATAATCTGCTTTCTCCTTTGCAATTCCTATTATGAGTGAATTGGATCTGCTCTCCATTTTTCATTTTTAATATTTTGTTTATTTTGTGTTTTGAGAATGTATTTGTGTTTGATCAATTTTATATTCTTAGGCCTTCGATATTCTGCTTATTAGCTCTAATTTTAAAATTAGCTCTCAGTTTTTCATGTTCATACTATCTTTACAGATCTCAATTTATTCTCTTACCATAACTGTTGTCCTAATTTCACAGATATTATGTTGTCTTGAATCTTGGTGAAAACACTAAACATTTAAAAAATATATATATATATATTTTCTTTCTCCTCTTTTCCATTGTTTACTTCAGAGGGACAGACTTATCATAGTAAGGGCTTTTATTTGGAACCACATTTTTTTTTTTTTTTTTGGAGGAGAATAGCAATATATGAGCATTTATAGTTTTCAAAAAATTCCAAGATAATTTTGTTATGTATCTGGATTTTTTAAAGTGGCTACAAGTTTTTCTATTACATGGTATCTTTAGTGATATAGAAGTCTATTGTTTTCTGTTGACCTATCATGATACAGTGGAATTAATTGAATAATATTTACATAATCACAATAATAAAAGATATTTGTCAGTTTTCACAATCCATAGTCAGACAAAAATAAAAGATAATTACAATTGCAAGGCATAATGGAAACATGATTAACCTAACAATATAAAATAATTACTTACAATTTGCAGGGTTAAGTAGAGTGATGTGGGAAGCGGAAGTGCACGTGTTCTCATCCACTCAGCTAGTCTTTGTCTTTTGGTCAGTCCATTAAATCCATTTACAGTTAAGGTAATTATGTATGATCTTTTACCATTTTCTTAATTGTTTGGGGTTTATTTTGCATAAGTCTTTCCCTTCTCTTGTGTTTCCTGTCTAAAGAAATCCCTTTAGTATTTGTTGTAAGGCTGGTTTGGTGATGCTGACTCTTCTTATGTTTATCTGGAAAGCTTTTGATTTATTCATCAAATTTGAATGAGAGTCTTATGGGGTAGAGTATTCTTGGTTATAGGTTCTTCCCTTTCATCACTTTAAAAATACTATGCCATTCCCTATGGCTTGTAGAGTTTCTGTGGAAAAATCAGGTGATAAGCTGATTGGAGTTCTCTTGTATATTATTTGTCATTTTACCCTTGTTGCTTTCAAATTTTATGTCTTTGATTTTCATCATTCTGATAACCATGTGTCTTGGTGTGTTCCTCCTTGGGTTTATACTGCTTGGGACTCTCTGTGCTTCCTGGACGTAGTTGACTGTTTTCTTTCCCATATTGGGGAAGTTTTCAGCTGTTCAGTTCAGTTCAGTCACTCAGACGTGTCCAACTCTTTGTGACTCCATGGACTGCAGCATGCCAGACTTCCCTGTCCATCACCAACTCCCAGAGCTTACTTAAACTCATGTCCATCAAGTCGGTGATGCCATCCAACCATCTTATCCTCTTTCATTCCCTTCTCCTCTGGCCTTCAATCTTTCCCAGCATCAGGGTCTTTTCCAATGAGTCAGTTCTTCGCATCAGGTAGCCCAAGTATTCGAGTTTCAGCATCAGTCCTTCCAGTGAATATTCAGGACTGATTTCCTTTAGGATGGGCTGGTTGGATCTTCTTGCAGTCCAAGGGACTCTCAAGAGTCTTCTTCAACACCACAGTTCAAAAATATCAATTCTTTGGCGGTCAGCTTTCTTTATAGTTCAACTCTCACATCCATACATGACTACTGGAAAAACCATAGCTTTGACTAGATAGACCTTTGTTGGCAAAGTAATGTCTCTGCTTTTTAATATGCTGTCTAGGTTGGTCATAACTTTTCTTCCAAGGAACAAGCGTCTTTTAATTTCAAGGCTGTAGTCACCAACTGCAGTGATTTTGGACCCAAGAAGATAAAGTCAGCCACTGTTTCTACTGTTTCCCCATCTATTTGTCATGAAGTGATGGGACTGGACACCATGATCTTAGTTTTCTGAATGTTGAGCTTTAAGCCAACTTTTTCACTCTCTTCTTTTACTTTCATCAAGAGGCTCTTTAGTTCTTCTTTCTTCCATAAGAATGTTGTCATCTGCATATCTGAGTTTATTGATATTTCTCCTGGCAATCTTGTTTCCAGCTTGTGCTTCATCCAGTCCAGCATTTCTCATGATGTAATCTGCATATAAGTTAAATAAGCAAGGGTGACAATATACAGCCTTGATGTACTCCTTTCCTGGTTTGGAATCAATTTGTGGTTCCATGTCTAGTTCTAACTGTTGCTTCTTGACCTGTATACATATTTCTCAGAAGGCAGGTCAGGTGGTCTGGTATTGCCATATTTTTAAGAATTTTCCACAGTTTGTTGTCATCTACACAGTCAAAGGATTTGGGATAGATAATAAAGCAGAAGTATATATTTTTCTTGAACTCTTGCTTTTTTGATGATCCAACATATGTTGGCAATTTATTCTCTGGCTCCTCTGCCTTTTCTAAATCCAGCTTCAACATCTGGAATTTCATGGTTCATGTACTGTTGAAGCCTGGTTTGGAGAATTTTGATCATTACTAATGTGTGAGATGTGTGTAATTGTGCAGTAGTTTGAACATTCTTTGGTATTGCCTTTCTTTGGGATTGGCAAAGACAGTTAGTCCTGTGGCCACTGCTGAGTTTTCCAAATTTGCTGGCATTTTGAGTGCAACACTTTCACAGCATATCTTTTAGGATTTGAAATAGCTAAGTTGGAATTCCATCACCTCCACGAACTTTGTTCATAGTGATGCTTCCTAAGGCCCTCTTGACTCCACATTCCAGGATGTCTGGTTCTAGGTGAATGATCGTGGTTATCTGAGTCATGAAGATCTTTTTTGTTTAGTTCTTCTGTGTATTGTTGCCACCTCTTCTTAATATCTTCTGCTTCTGTTAGGTCCATACCATTTTTGTCCTTTATTGTGCCCATCTTTGCATGAAATGTTCCCTTGGATCAAGTATTTTCTTGCATCCTTTCTCTTTCTCTTCTCCTTTTGAAGCTGTTATAATGCAAATATTGGTGCATTAATGTTGTACCAGAGGTTTCTTAGGCTGTCTTCATTTTTTTCATTCTTTTTTCTATTTCTGTTCTGCAACAATGATTCCACTATTCTGTCCTCCAGGTCACTTATCCATTCTGCTGCCTCAGTTATTCTTCTTTTGATTCCTTCTGGTGTATTGCTCGTCTCTATTTATTTATTCTTTAGTTCTTCTAGGTCTTTGGTAAACATTTCTTGCATCTTTTTTTTTTTTTTTTTTAAATTTTATTTTATTTTTAAACTTAACATAACTGTATTAGATTTGCCAAATATCAAAATGAATCCGCCACAGGTATACATTTCTTGCATCTTAATCTTTGCCTCCATTTTTTTTTTTTCTTGGAGATCCTGGATTATTTTCACTATCATTATTCTGAATTCTTTTTCTGGAAGGTTGTCTAACTCTACTTCATTTGGTTGGTTTTCTGCGATTTTATCTTGTCCCTTTAACTGGCACAAAACCCTGTGCTTTTTCATCTTGGTTAACTTTCTGTGATATGATTTTAGTTCTCGCCACTGCAGGATTATGGTTCTTCTTGCTTCTTCTGTCTGTGGATCCACATATTTTCCGTAGTTATGGTAACTTGTTTTCATTTATGCATCATTAAAGAGGAGGATCTGAAAATTTTCTCAATCTCCAATTTGGCTGAAAGGAAAGTTTGATTTGGAGCTTATCTGATGGCTCAGTGGGTAAAGAATCTGTCTGATATTCAGGAAACACAGTTTCAAGCCCTGGGTTGGGAAGACCCCCTGGAGAAGGAAATGGCAACTCACTCCACTATTCTTGCCTGAAAAATCCCATGGATTAAGGAGTCTGATGGACTACATACAGTCCAGGGGTTGCAAAGAGTAGGACATAACTGAGCAACTAAGCAAGAACAAAGTTTGCTATGAAAGCTTTCACTCAGATTGATTTTGTTTTAACAAAATCAACAGAATTTTGTTTTAAATTTAACAGAATCAACAGAATCTTGTTTTAAATTTAACAGGCATAGAGGCACAGAGGGTGGAAAATTTAGAATTATGTTACTTGCATTGTAATATTTTAGAAAAGTAGCTACTTGAGGAAACAGTGAGATTATCAGTCCAAAATTTGAGTTGGTTGCAATTAATACAGGTAACTACTGTACTTCTTGTTGATGTTTCTCATGTTTGCCAGAGATTGAAATTGTGGTGCCTCTATTGCCAATGACAAATATGTCTTTATGGTATGTGTAAACTAGGAAAAAGGCTGTGACAGAATCTTTTTATTGTTTTATTTTTAAAAATTTATTTATTTTAATTGGAGGCTAATTACTTTATAATATTGTAGTGGTTTTTGCCATATATTGACATGAATCAGCCATGGGTGTGCATCAGTTCCCCATCCTGAACGCCCCTCCCCACCTGCCCACCCATTCCATCCCTCAGGGTCATCCCAGTGCACTAGCCCCGAGCACCCTGTCTCATGCATTGAACCTGGACTGGGGATCTGTTTCACATATGATAATATACATGTTTCAATGCTATTCTCTCAAATCATCCCATCCTTACCTCTCCCACAGAGTCCAAAAGACTGTTCTATACATCTGTGTCTCTTTTGCTGTCTTGCATATAGGGTCATCATTACCATCTTTCTAAATTCAATATATATGCATTAATATACTATATTGATGTTTTTCTTCCTGACTTACTTTACTCTGTATAATAGGCTCCAGTTTCATCTACCTCATTAGAACTGACTCAAATGTATTCTTTTTAATGAAACTCCAGTACTTTGGCCACCTTATGTGAAGAGTTGACTCATTGGAAAAGACTCTGATGCTGGGAGGGATTGGGGGTAGGAGGAGAATGGGACGACAGAGGATGAGATGGCTGGATGGCATCACTGACTCGATGGACGTGAGTTTGAGTGAACTCTGGGAGTTGGTGATGGACAGGGAGGCCTGGCGTGCTGCGATTTATGGGGTCGCAAAGAGTCGGACACGACTGAGAAACTGAACTGCATATTTCATTGTGTATATGTACTACAGCTTTCTTAGAATCTTTTTATTTTAGTTTTGCAGCCTCTGCTAATTTGTCTGCTATCACTCTTAATTGGAAATGGTGACTGTCATAGCAATAAAATATCATCTATTTAAATTAATATTAAAATCAACTATATTTATACAACAAATTAAAAATTATATCACAGAGGTGGGAAGCAGTTGAGAGAAGAGTCAGTTTGAATTAGTGAGAAGCTGCAGTGTATAAAATTTTTAAAACAAAGAAATACATGTTTTCACATACAGCAGCAATTAACTGCTAATGGAATATTTTAATACTAGAGGCAATTATGTGAACTTTAGAATTTTGCATTTGTGTGAGAATCGTTTATTCTAAGGGCTACCCATGTTGTTCAGACAGTAAAGAATCTGCCTGCGATGCAGAGGACCTGAGTTTGATCCCTGGGTCAGGAAGATCCCCTGGAGGAGGAAATGGCAACCCACTTCAGTATTCTTGCCTGGAGAATTCCATGGACAGAGGAACTTTGCAAGCTACAAGTCCATGGGGTCACCAAGTCAGACATGACTGAGTGACTAACAGTTTCACTTCATTCTAAAAGTTGTTAAAATTTAAGTTTATTCTTAGTATACTTAAATCCATTTAAAACATAATTTGCCTTGCAAATTGTCTTTGATAATTAAACTTACTATTACTCATGGTTAATTATTATAGTTGGTTTACTAAACTGTATTCTGTATCTACAAATTGTGTGCTGTATGTTCCATATCAAATGACTTTCGTCAATACAGTGAAGTCACATCATTTTATCCAGTTAGCTTACATTATGGGCATAGAGGCTTAATCTTAAAACAGAATTTGAGCATTTTTGTAGGCTAGCGGAGAATAGTCTCCATACTCCTCAGTCATCCTAGGGATTTTCTTTTATTAATTTAACCACTTTATTGAAGTATACTTGTCATCCAAAAAGGTGCACATATTTAATGTATACAATGTGATGAATTTGAAACTAAATATCTGTGAAACCATCACCACAATCTATGCCTTGAATATATCTATCATCTCTAAAAGTTTCTGTTCACCCCCTTAATCATGAATCTTGATTTGAAAATATTTTATACAATAGTCTTGGGATTGATAGCTTTCCCACAAGTTCACTGCTCACCCTTGACTCTGGTTATGCCTTCTTACGTTTTACATGCCAGATTCTGTGGTAGTGTGCTCCATCTAATTCTGAGCAAGATATTCTCTTATAGGATGAGAATTTATAGTCAATCCTCCCTTCAGTATGACCTCCTATGTTCTATACCTCATGGAAATTCCTTGACATTTTTGCAAGTAGAATACATCCTTTCCTTGACACTTTTAGAAGTGTTATTACATCCTCTCTAGTTTTCCTTGCTGCTATAGTTTTCCCCTCTTTTCTGGAGACAGAGCTTTAGATTCTATTTCTGACTTTATGTTCTAAGCCAAATGTTGAAAAAATTGCATTTGAAGTTACTGATGGAAAATATGGGTATTAAGATGTTTTAACATAGGAATATGTTCCCTCTTTACTTTTTAAACTTCAAAGTTAAGCCAGCTCAACCAAAGTATGTTTGCTGATGTATGGTTGGTTTGCTTTAGTCGCTCAGTTGTGTCCGACTCTTGCAACCACGTGGACTGTAGGCTGCCAGGTTCCTCTGTGCATGGGATTTCCCAGGCAAGAATACTGGAGTGGGTTGCCATTTCCTCTCCTTGTTAGTGTAGAGTACATATTTTTCCTTTGTCAGTGTGTAAGCTGGTTCAGTATGAATAGTCAGTGACAATCAATTCCTTCTAAACATTAAGTCACTTATTGTAAATGATAGTATCATTTGTAAAACTGAATTTTTTTTTCTAAATGTTTGATTTAGTAGTACATTTCTATTTCAATTAATTACTTAATATTATTAAACCACCCTTGGAAAAGATATAGAAAATATGCAAAACATAATTCATATCATCACATGTAAATATGACTTGTGAACTAACTCACCTTTTCTTTTCCCAGTATATAAGACCACAAAAATCTATAAAGCCACGTATGTCAACACAATTCAGATATAACATGTATTTTCTATTTAAGATTCCTTTTGTTAAAAAGCACTGGGACGACCCAGAGGGATGGTATGGGGAGGGAGGAGGGAGGAGGGTTCAGGATGGGGAACACATGTATACCTGTGGCGGATTCATTTTGATATTTGGCAAAACTAATACAATTATGTAAAGTTTAAAAATAAAATAAAATTAAAACAAACAAACAAACAAAAAAGCTATAGGAAAATGAAAAACCTTCATATTTGAATTGATTTTCTTTTTGTAACTTGCAAACAGTATTATTTTTCTTAAAGGAACTTATTCTTTGCCTCAGTTCAGCTCAGTTCAGTTGCTCAGTCATGTCCGACTCTTTGTGACCCCATGAATCGCAGCACGCCAGGCCTCCCTGTCCATCACCAACTCTCGGAGTTTACCCAAACTCATGTCTGTGGAGTCAGTGATGCCATCCAGCCATCTCATCCTCTGTCATCCCCTTCTCCTCTTGCCCCCAATCCCTCCCAGCATCAGAGTCTTTTCCAATGAGTCAACTCTTCGCATGAGGTGGCCAAAGTACTGGAGTTTCAGCTTTAGCATCAGTCCTTCCTATGAACACCCAGGACTGATCTCCTTTAGGATGGACTGGTTGGATCTCCTTGCAGTCCAAGGGACTCTCAAGAGTCTTCTTCAAAACCACAGCAAAAGCATCAATTCTTCTGCGCTCAGCTTTCTTCACAGTCCAACTCTCACATCCATACATGACCAATGGAAAAACCATAGCCTTGACTAGATGGACCTTTGTTGGCAAAGTAATGTCTCTGCTTTTCAATATGCTATCTAGGTTGGTCATAACTTTCCTTCCAAGGAGTAAGGGTTTTTTAATTTCATGATTGCAGTCACCATCTGCAGTGATTTTGAAACCCAAAAAAATAAAGTCTGACACTGTTTCCACTGTTTCCCCATCTGCCTAGACCCAGATAATTTTATGTTAGAAGAGACCTTTGGTACCACTTCTTTTTATTTTTATAAATGAGGCAACTAAGGTTAAATGAGGAGTAGAATTTGGAGAGGACACTATGTCTTTTGATTCAAAGCACTGGAAACTCTCAAAACCATGAATACTATGTGGCCTCAGGTTAAAATAGCCTTGATCAGGATTTCTTTATTTGTGGCCCTAATTTGAAAGGATGAGTTTCAAGATATGTACGAGCCCCTTGATAATGTAGCAAAATATGTATGTCTCTGTATGTGTCTCTGTTGTATTTAAGTGTATGTGTCTTTTCTGGAAATAGCTTTCATTAGTTTCTTAAAGGTGGTTTGTGATTCTCCCAAAGTTTAATAAATAATGTTGGGCGTTAAAAGATTCTACCTCAGATAGTAAAAGTAATAACAAATTTATCACAATATATTTAGAGAGGATTTTAATAAAACAAAAAGTAAATTAAGAAGGCTCAGTATTTTAAATTAACATATTTTTATTAGGAAAAATAAAAATAAACATAAAGCATATATACTGCACAGAAGCCCATAAGACCTGTTATCAGATATTGCTGATAAGCTTAGTATTCAATTATATACCTAAAACCTCATCTTAACAAATATGAAGTGGACATATTAATATGTGTTCTTTATTAATTTATGAATTCTGTCACCTTGTTTTGAATTTACTCATCTGTAATAGGGAACAGTGCTTCTTTAATCTTTTAGGAAGAAAGAGAGAGAGATTGAAGGGAGGGAAGGAAAGGGAGAGAGATCCTATTTCTTGATCTTATTTAACTTTTTCTCAATGAAAACCTCAGGACTTAAGAAAAAAAGGAAAGCAAATAAATGACAAAAAAGCTTGGTGCATTTTAATCCTTCTGGGCCAAAGTTTTATAACTTATGTATTATTCACAGTAGATTTCACACCAGCAAAAATTTAATTCTCAGTCACAAAGAGTAAATAAGAATTTCTTACAGTCTCTTGACTTATTCCATACTTCTCTTATTCCATAATTCATTTGATGACACTCCATTAACTAATGCAGGTTAATGCACAGGCATCAGTCAGTATACACCCTCCATTGAAACTCATTTCCTATTAATTTCCTGCTGTCGACTTGCACTTAGTCACCCACCTGTTTGAAATACCCTGTGCCCTTCTGTTCACACAGAACTCCACTCTCCCACAGTCAAGATCACAATATATGTATTAATAGTAAAAACAATCAAAGATACCTTGTCCACCTTCTCTGGGTAAATAGCATATTATAATTTCCTTATAAAATACTTCTTCTAAAAAACATTTATCCTAATCTATGTGCTCCAGTTAAAAGTAAACAATATCTGAGATATAAATAAATTTTATAATGAAAAGAAGCATAAACATAGAAAGTTGTCTGAATGATAGCATTGTGCTCTATCAGATGTGGAAACTACTCATCTGATTAATGTTTACAATGTCTTGCTTCCTATTCCTTCCTTCATAATTTACATAACTTTCTAAACTCTAGCTTAGATTTTAGATCACTGAAAATATTAAATGTAGTCATTTCAGAAATTATGGCTTTTTATATGTTTAACCGGGCAATAAGAGATAATACTTCTTAAGGGATTACATTGTGATTAGTGATTTATGAAAACTGTCTAATTGTTTCTTTTGAGGTAGGTGCTATTATTTCTATCAGATTGGAAAATGGAGTCTCATAGGAATGAAACAGTTTCCTGGTGTTACTCACAGTCATAGGAGAAGCAGGGTGCACTCTCACGGTAGAAACAAGGAAGTCACCTAAAGGAGAAACACAAATTTGGTCTGGAACTACGTTAATGTACAGGGCTGAATTGTTTCTCTGTGATTAATTTATTAAAATGGCATTGTCGGTGATGGTGCAACAGCAGTATATCAGAAATTTCAGTAACAGGGAATTTATTTTGCCTTGTACTTGTTTTCTCATTTCTGTTACCTTCTATTCCAGAAAAGATCATCAAGTAGCAAGTAGGTCAAAAGCATCTTTATTTGAAAAAGTCCTATAAAACATATTTCTAGAAATTTAATGCTGCTAAAGTTAAAAATCAAAATTAACAAATCAAAATAAGTCTTTGGTATTGACATAATTTATTCCTAATTTTGCTTGATGTTGACCACTGTTATTGATGACTGGTGTCAGAAGGCAAAAGTTCCTGTTTGGTAACTGTAGAAATATGGATATCAGATGCTATCATTTAGGATTCTGTAAAATAATTTTACTTTTTGATTAATTCAAAAAATTAATTAAATTTAATTAATTCAAAAAGTGAGATCAGCTGAAGTGAATACGATATATGTACAACAATTCTCCATGGGTAGAGGGTATTTTTTGATACTTTTAGATACTTATCTGGCAAATGTGGCTTATAGGATTCAGTCAGAAGGGTGAATGAAACAACTTGAATTCATTATCATTCTTGAGAGAAAAAAAGTGCTTGAACTAGTATGATAATGGTGACTGAGAAACACAAAAGATTCACAGTTTGGAAATGTATGATTTTTATCTTGATTTTTAGTAATGTATGGGAATTTACTATTTTCTATGTATCAGGGAGAACATGAGAAATCTTTTTAAATTATTATACATACTGTGTGTTCATAAATATGACCTGACCAGTTTGAGCCAATGGTGACAGTTTCGGATAAACACAAACTTGTCCTTAGAGTCTTTAAATGTGTTTCTGTGTCCCTTTTCCTATTTGCCTTCTGAACAATGAAGACAAAATATAATTAAGCATTTTTATATGTATGGGTAATTAGTATGAGGCTGAAGAACAGCAGTGTGCTGCTTACAATATATATTAGTGCCTCTGTCACTTTTCCAAACATTAATAAGCATTTTAATATTTCATAAAGCAAGTTCTAAATTATGAAAAATAAATCTGAACACTATTAATACCCAGTGGGACACATTAAAAGAAAGGAGGGCAGCATGAACTACTGTGTAGTTGAGTACTTAACTCAAGAAATTATAATTTCCTACTGATGTTGGAGACCTCAGTGAGGCTTAAGAGAGGGCACAGGCTTTCTAGAAAAGAGCTGATAGATCATGAATGGATTTGGGCACTGTAGAAAAGGATAAAAATTCATGCTGAATTCAGCTCACTGGTGAATCAAAGAGAAACGGTTGCGGAAGCTGTTTGAAAATCATAAAGTCTGACTAATTCTGTGCTTTAATCCATCACATGTCAGGATTTTCTCTGAGCTTTAATACTGTATCACTATTTTCAATCGTATCTTGACAAGTGCCGGGAAAGAGGGCAATACAGGCAGGAAAACACTTCAGTATTCATTTGTCTCTAAATTGCAGGCAGAGAGCTGAATTATAATGGCAGTGCTTCGCTCATCTTCCAGCTCCCCTTTACTTCGAAATATTTATGCAGGGACGTGCTTCGATAAGTGTGAGTATAATTCATAATCATTGAGTTGAAACTGAATATTTAAGTGTAGGCATGGGTATTCGAGTGTTGGGACTTATACAACTCAAGTATTTCACAGAAACTGGTAAGACTCTTCATTTTACTTCAAGTCTAACATAAAAGCAGGAACAGTTTATTGATCTCATACAATTTTGATGGATCCTTAAAGAAAAGCATCTTTTATAGTTTAAAAAAGTAATATAATATTCTAGTGGAGATGATTAGTTATGAAAATTATAGAGTGAATTTAAAAATTTATTTTGATCTATTTATGTCAGTTAGTAGTCACAACATTTTTTACCATATACTGTATTTCCCTTTAGTACCATTATGTGTCCTGTTGATAGTGATGTTTTATGCAAAATATATATTTTATTTTCCATTGTTTTATAAGTCAAAATATTTGTTAAATAATGGTCATTAGATTTGCACATAATCTAGCCAGTTGCCCAAATAAAATATTATGACTTGCAGATAGGTCCTAACTATAAGCAATCTTTCTTCTAGAGGCATTTGCACATGCCATAATTGCGGCTCACTCTTCAGAAGTAAACTTTCTGAGAAGCCGTTCCTGATTCCCCACACTGGAGGAAAGAGGGGACACTGTGACTTTTCCAGATTGCTCACGCATGTGAATGACAATTAGAGGTTGACTGTTGACTGGCGCCTAACCAAAACTGTGTCCCATGGACAGTAGCTGTTCTCCATATGGATCTCCCATGTGTTGATTGTTCTTCCTGACATCATGATCTCAATTCTAAGAAGGTCCAACAGACAGGAAGTGGAAACTGCCACTTTTGCAAAGATTGGCATAGTGTCACTTCTTTTTTTTTTTCCTATTAGATGTCTTATAGCACCCTGAATCTTTCCTTCATAGTCCTTTTTATGGCTTGTCATTACACAGATACTGGTGAGATTTTTAAAATTGTTTTCCTATTAGATTATGTGTCTAGTGAGTAGGCATGTTTGATTTTTCTCACTAGGATGTCTCCAGCATTTAAGCCAATGACTAGTACATAGGATTATAAAAATGTTTTTTATGAATGAATGAAATACATTCAGTATTTTCCTCATTTACTTGGGCAAGAAGACATGCTTGTGTAGTGTTAAATTAATAACAGATTCACTTCTGATTGAGTAAAATAAATAAATTTACTTTCTCAATTAGAAAAATGTTCTTAAGTTTCTCCAAGTTAAATAGACCATTCATTTAAAATTTTCTACCCATCACTAAACTTTCCTTTGTAGGATTCGTTTTGTAGGATTCTGAGAAATATGTACTTGAGGAATGCAAACATAATTATTTACTATGTAGAATGTTTAAGTCTTTTTCCTATATATTATAGTATACATAGCCAATCAGATATTTTAGACCACTAGTTCTCAACTGGCTGCACATTGGAGAAGTCTGGGAGCTTTAAAAAGTACTGATGCATGGATCAGGCCCCCAGAGATTCCAATTTAATTGGCCTGGAATACAGCCTGGAAATTTGCTTCTTAAAAGCTTCAAAAATGATTATCATGTTAAGCCATGGTTGAGAACCACTGCTTTAACCAGTTTTTCTCATTCCTGCCTCCCTGGATATTAATGGAACTTGGCCATTTGTATCTTTTTAAAACCCTATATGGTTATAATTTGGAATGACAGCTGAGAATCACAGCTTTAGACAGTATTATTTGTCTTTTATATTTAATACACAGCCTTGTATTTATATTTAATATACAGCCTTGACGTACTCCTTTTCCTATTTGGAACCAGTCTGTTGTTCCATGTCCAGTTCTAACTGTTGCTTCCTGACCTGCATATAGGTTTCTCAAGAGGCAGGTCAGGTGCTCTGGTATTCCCATCTCTTTCAGAATTTCCCACAGTTTATTGTGATCCACACAGTCAAAAGCTTTGGCATAGTCAGTAAAGCAGAAATAGATGTTTTTCTGGAACTCTCTTGCTTTTTCCATGATCCAGCAGATGTTGGCAATTTGATCTCTGGTTCCTCTGCCTTTTCTAAAACCAGCTTGAACATCTGGAAGTTCACGGTTCACATATTGCTGAAGCCTGGCTTGAAGAATTTTGAGCATTACTTTACTAGCGTGTGAGATGAGTGCAATTCTGCGGTAGTTTGAGCATTCTTTGGCATTGCCCTTCTTTGGGATTGGAATGAAAACTGACCTTTTCCAGTCCTGTGGCCACTGCTGAGTTTTCCAAATTTGCTAGCATATTGAGTGCAGCACTTTCACAGCATCATCTTTCAGGATTTGAAATAGCTCAACTGGAATTCCATCACCTCCACTAGCTTTGTTCGTAGTGATGCTTTCTAAGGCCCACTTAACTTCACATTCCAGGATATCTGGCTCTAGGTGAGTGATCACACCATCATGATTATCTGGGTCATGAAGATCTTTTTTGTACAGTTCTTCTGTGTGTTCTTGCCACCTCTTCTTAATATCTTTTGCTTCTGTGTGGTCCATACCATTTCCGTCCTTATCGAGCCCATTTTTACATGAAATGTTCCCTTGGTATCTTTAATTTTCTTGAAGAGATCTCTAGTCTTTCCCATTCTGTTGTTTTCCTCTATTTCTTTGCACTGATCGCTGAGGAAGGATTTCTTATCTCTCCTTTCTATTCTTTGGAACTCTGCATTCAGATGCTTATATCTTTCCTTTTCTCCTTTGCTTTTTGCTTCTCTTCTTTTCACAGCTATTTGTAAGGCCTCCCCAGACAGCCATTTTGCTTTTTTGCATTTCTTTTCCATGGGGATGGTCTTGATCCCTGTCTCCTGTACAATGTCACGAACCTCATTCCATAGTTCATCAAGCACTCTGTCTATCAGATCTAGTCCTTTAAAACTATTTCTCACTTCCACTGTATAATCAGAAGGGATTTGATTTAGGTCATACCTGAATGGTCTAGTGGTTTTCCCTACTTTCTTCAATTTAAGTCTGAATTTGGCAATAAGGAGTTCATGATTTGAGCCACAGTCAGCTCCCAGTCTTGGCTTTGCTGACTGTATAGAGCTTCTCCATCTTTGGCTGCAAAGAATATAATCAATCTGATTTCGGTGTTGACCATCTGGTGATGTCCATGTGTAGAGTCTTCTCTTGTGTTGTTGGAAGAGGGCGTTTGTTATGACCAGTGCATTTTCTTGGCAAAACTCTATTAGCCTTTGCCCTGCTTCATTCTGTACTCCAAGGCCAAATTTGCCTGTTACTCCACGTGTTTCTTGACTTCCTACTTTTGCATTCCAGTCCCCTATAATGAAAAGGACATCTTTTTTGGGTGTTAGTTCTAAAAGGTCTTGTAGGTCTTCATAGAACCATTCATCTTCAGCTTCTTTAACGTTACTGGTTGGGGCATAGACTTGGATTACTGTGATACTGAATGGTTTGCCTTGGAAACGAACAGAGATCATTCTGTCGTTTTTGAGATTGCATCCAAGTACTGCATTTCAGACTCTTTTGTTGACCATGATGGCTACTCCATTTCTTCTGAGGGATTCCTGCCCACAGTAGTAGATATAATGATCATCTGAGTTAAATTCACCCATTCCAGTCCATTTGAGTTTACTGATTCCTAGAATGTTGACGTTCACTCTTGCCATCTCTTGTTTGAGCACTTCCAATTTGCCTTGATTCATGGACCTAACATTCCAGGTTCCTATGCAATATTTCTCTTTACATCATTGGACCTTGCTTCTATTACCAGTCACATCCACAACTGGGTATTGTTTTTGCTTTGGCTTCATCCCTTCATTCTTTCTGGAGTTATTTCTCCACTGATGTTCAGTAGCATATTGGGCAGTTACCAACCTGGGGAGTTCCTCTTTCAGTATCCTATCATTTTGCCTTTTCATACTGTTCATGGGGTTCTCAAGGCAAGAATACTGAAGTGGTTTGCCATTCCCTTCTCCAGTGGACCACATTCTGTCAGACCTTTCCACCATGACCCATCCGTCTTGGGTGTCCCCTCACGGCATGGCTTAGTTTCATTGAGTTAGAAGGCTGTGGTCCGTGTTATCAGACTGGCCAGTTTTCTGTGATTATGGTTTCAGTGTGTCTGCCGGCTGATACCCTCTCACAACACCTAACGTCTTACTTGGGTTTCTTTTACCTTGGACGTGGGGTATCTCTTCACGGCTGCTCCAGCAAAGCACAGCCGCTGCTCCTTACCTTGGACGAGGTCGCCCCTCCTGACCTTGAACGTGGAGTAGTTCTTCTCAGCCCTCCTGCACCTGCTCAGTCGCTGCTCCTCAGGTGTGGGGTAGCTCCTCTTGGCCACCGCCCCTGACCTCGGATGTGGGGTAGCTTGTCTCAGCTGCCGCCTCTGACCTCGGATGTGGGATAGCTCCTCTCAGCAGCTCCTGTGCCTTGGCAGCCTGGAGCTCTTAGTTGTTGCCCCTGTCCTTGGACATGGGGTAGCTCCTCTCGGCTGCGCTTCTGCGCGGTCCATCGCAATCTCCGTGCTTCTGATTACTGATAAGAAATAAAGGAATATTACTTAAGGAATAAAAGAATATAATATAGCAATATAATAAAGGAATATCATATATCAGATTATTGATAAGAAATAAAGGTATAGTCAGGCCAAAGACTAAGTAAAGGTACATACTCAAAGATATAGGCTAGACACTCAAGCTGGGTTTGCCTTGAAGGCATTTGCAAAACTGAGTAAATTTGGGTTTTATAGGTCTTAGGAGATAGGAAATAATAGGAAATAAAAACACAAGGTAGGACATTAAGTAAGAGACTTCCTATAAAGCTGCAATCATGAAACAGACTTCACTGTTGGTATAAAGGCAAACTAGAAATAGTTTAACCACCCCAAGAAAAGCCAGAGAAAATTGTGCTGTAATGAACATTGGTGCTGATTAAAGGCGTAGAAAACTTATCCTGAGAACTAGCAAAAATAAACTGGTTTTTAATCCATAATTGGAGTCTGAATTTTCAGTGTTGTGATGACCTGGAAAATATTCTTTTTTTAACATTTTTATTGGAATATAGTTGATTAACAGTGTTGTGTTAGTTTCTGCTCTACAGCAAAGTGAATCAGTTATACATATACATATATCCTCTTTTTAAATATTCTTTTCCCTTATAGGTCGTTATAGATTACTGAGTAGAGTTTTCTCTGCTATACAGTAGATCCTAATTATTTATCTACTTTTTAAAAAGTAGTATGTTTATGTCAATCCCAGTCTCCCAATTTATCCCTCCCTTCCCCTCCCGCCACTGGTAACCATAAGTTTGTTTTCTATATCTGTGACTCTTTTTCTGTTTTATAAGTAAGAGATATTCTTATACTCAAATGGCTAAGTCATAGAGTAGTCATACAACAGACTAGAAAGGAAGGAAGTGAAGTCGCTCAGTCGTGTCTGACTCTTCGCAACCCCATTGATTGTAGTCTACTAGGCTTCTACATCCATGGGATTTTCCAGGCAGGAATACTGGAGTGGGTTGCTATTTCCTTCCTCAGGGGATCTTCCCAACCCAAGAATTGAATCTGGTCTCCCTCATTGTACGTAGACACTTCACCATCTGAGCCACCAGGGAAGTTCATATAGCAATTATGAAAAACAAACTCAACAACTCAAAAGGTGAGAGAAAGGAGCTAGATATAACATTTTATAGAGTGTGTAATACAGTTATATGAATTAGGCAAAACTAAATCATATTGTTTATAAATGCATAATTCAGTTCAGTTCAGTTGTTCAGTCGTGTCTGACTCTTTGCGACCCCATGAATCGCAGCATGCCAGGCCTCCCTGTCCATCACCATCTCCCGGAGTTCACTCAAATTCACATCCATCAAGTCGGTAATGCCAACCAGCCATCTCATCCTCTGTTGTCCCCTTTTCCTCCTGCCCCCAATCCCTCCCAGCATCAGAGTCTTTTCCAATGAGTCAACTCTTCATATGAGGTGGCCAAAGTACTGGAGTTTCAGCTTTAGCATCATTCCGTCCTAAGAACACCAAGGACTGATCTCCTTTAGAATGGACTGGTTGGATCTCCTTGCAGTCCAAGGGACTCTCAAGAGTCTTCTCCAACACCACAGTTTAAAAGCATCAATTCTTCGGTGCTCAGCTTTCTTCACAGTCCCAACTCTCACATCCATACATGACCACAGGAAAAACCATAGCCTTGACTAGATGGACCTTTGTTGGCAAAGTAATGTCTCTGCTTTTGAATATGCTATCTAGGTGGGTCATAACTGTCCTTCCAAGGAGTAAGCATCTTAATTTCATGGCTGCAGTCACCATCTGCAGTGATTTTGGAGCCCAAAAAGATAAAGTCTGCCACTGTTTCCACTGTTTCAGCATCTATTTCCCATGAAATGATGGGACCAGATGCCATGATCTTCGTTTTCTGAATGTTGAGCTTTAAGCCAACTTTTTTACTCTCCTCTTTCACTTTCATCAAGAGGCTTTTTGGTTCCTCTTCACTTTCTGCCATAAGGGTGGTGTCATCTGCATATCTGAGGTTATTGATATTTCTCCCGGCAATCTTGATTCCAGCTTGTGCTTCTTCCAGCCCAGGAAGAAGCATAATTCTGGGCTGGCAAACTATTTCTAGGCAAATTAGAAATAGTTTAACTACCCCAAGAAAAGCCAGAGAAAATTTTTCTGTTATGAACATTGGTGCTGATTAAGGGCATAGATGTACTCTGCATAGAAGTTAAATAAGCAGGGTGACAATATACAGCCTTGATGTACTCCTTTTCCTATTTGGAACCAGTCTGTTGTTCCATGTCCAGTTCTAACTGTTGCTTCCTGACTGGTGGGAAATACAGTCATAGGTGAATCTCACAAAAATTAAACTGTATTTTTAGCCAGGTGGGAGATCTATTAAGACATATTTTTAAATGCCTGAATTATCTGTAGGAAATTTTAACTCATCCTTCTGAGAAATAGATAAATCAACAGATGAGAGGAATATAATTAGTTTAATCAGAGAATTTTGGAAGATTTTTGAATAATCATTATCTATAAACCACTCACCTTTCTGTACATGAGAATGCAAGTAATTATGATACAAAGTACAAAGAATACAAATCCTCTGTGAGTATTTTAAAAGAAGTTATGCATGCCCTTCATGGATAAAAAATGAAATTTTGAAAACATTAAAAAAATACCAAGAGATGGAGATACATATCATGTTAGTTGATTAAAAGTCACAGTAAAACATTAAAAAAATACCAAGAGATGGAGATACATATCATGTTAGTTGATTAAAAGTCACAGTATTATATTAATAGATTTAAACAATTCTAATTGAAACATTAACAGGCTTCTTGTGATAATGTGTGTGTGTATGTGCGTGAGCATAATTTGCTGAACATATTTGAAAATCAATGTGACTGAACAGAGTAAAGAATAACCGATTAATCATGAAGTAGAACAGTTGTGGAGATTTGCCTTTTTGTATATCAAGAATTATTTTATTATTACAGTTATTAATATAGTGGTTTAATGGTGAAGGTACAGACAAATTACTAGTGAAATGAGAATATAGAAAAGCATCTATAGAAATAGTAACTGATTTATGCAAATGTAGATAAACATTTTTGATTAAATGAAATTAGGATACATAATTATCTTGATGGAATAAAAATGAAATTAGAATCCTACTTTTCATGTCCAAAAATCAGTTTCAGTTGTCTTAAGAACCTAGACATGAAAGGTAAGCTACAGACTTTTGCAAACCATATGGCAGAATATTTTTTTAAAACATCATGGTAAAATTTTCTTAAACATACACATAGCAGAAATAACATAAGGAAAATGTTGATAAATTTAATGACATCAAAGATAAGAACCTATCTTAATTAAAAGGCATCATAAAAAAGAGTAGGAAGACAATTCATGAATTAGAAGAAAATATTGTATCAAACATATCTTACAAAGGACTGGTAACCAAGAACATGTAAAAAAAAGTCAAGAAATTAATAGGACAAAAATCAACAGTAAAATAAAAAATGGGCAAAATATTTGAGTATGAACTTTACAGAAAGAGATACCAAAATTTCTAATAAGTATAAAATAAGATCACAATTAAATGGCACATAACACTTAATTGAGAGGCACATATTAAAAGGCCAGAAAGTTCCAACTGATGGTGAGGATGTGAAAAAAACAAAATCATTATACCCGGGTATAACTGCTTTGAAAAGCAATTTGGAATTACTTAGTAAAATTAAGCATAATCATTCTTCTAACATTGATTCAACTCCTGTCTATGACATTTATTCAACGCCAATACATGTGCTTGGAGATAAGTAGAAAAATATTTAAAGTAGTAATATTAAAAACTTTGGAAATCAACACATGAATCTTTCAACAGTGAAATGAATAAATGGGATTTTTAATATTCACATGGTCAAATACTTATATAGAATAGTGAAAAATTAAGGCATCAGAGTTACATCCACCAGTAAAGTTGAATTTACAAAAAAGCACAATCTTAAGCAGAAGAAACAAGGAGGTACACAGAGCATAATCAAGTGATGTGAACTTCAAAAAACCCTGCAAAATTAAACAAAAAAATGTTATGTAAGACTTAGATCCATTATAGTTGTTTCATCAAGGAAGATAGGATGAATGGATTTAGGAAGGAATGTATAAGAACCTTCAAAGTGACAATAATTTTTTCTTTCTTGTTCTGGTTGGCATGTACTTGGGTGTGGTATGGATTATTTTCTTTATCCCTTTAAAGTATTACATAAGCTTTATTTTAAATCTTTTCAACATCTAATACATATGATACATGACACTGTTCTACCAATAGCAGAACTGCTCAAGTGTTAGAGGGATCATTATATTTCTAGGATTTTGCAGTCTAGCTGTTTTAGCTGCAATTGTATCGTCCCCCAGTATGTTAAAGTTCCAACTCTCAGTACCTCAGAATGTGATCATATTTGAATATAGGTTCAATGCAGATCTAATTAATTAAGATGTGGTCCGTGCTTAAAGGGTGGGCTTCTATTCCAACAAGACTGGTATCTTTTCAAGAAGGTGCTCCGTGAAGACAGACATACTCGGAGAACAATATGTGATGATAAAGTCAGAGTTGGAGTTGTGCAGTGGCAAGCCAAGAGATGCCAATACAAAAGCAAAGCACCAGAAACTAGGAAGAGTCAAGGAAGGAGTCCCTCACAGTGTTCTGAGCTGTTCTGATAACAGCTCAATTTTGAGCTTTAACCCCAGCACTTTGACACAAAAAATTTCTGTTTTAAGCTATCCAGTTTATGGTTTTTTGTTATGGCAGTCCTAGGAAACTAATACATGGGCAAACTACTCTTTGTATCCTTTCAGGAAGAAGTGTCGTTGGTCTCCCCAGGAAATAAGGATAGGCAGTAACTGATGTTCATATTGTTGTGTTTTTTTAATAGTTTATTTTTTATTGAAGGATAATTGCTTTACAGAATTTTGCTGTTTTCTGTCAAACATCAACATGAATCAGCCATAGATGTATATATATCCCCTCCCTTTTGCAGCTCCCTCCCCATCCCACCCTTATAGTTTGATACAGAGCCTCTGTTTGAGTTTCCTGAGCCATACAGAAAATTCCCATTGGCTATCTATTTTACATATGGTAATGTAAGTTTCCATGTTACTCTTTCTGTACATCTCCACCCTCTCCTCCCCTCTCCCCATGTCCATAAGTCTATTCTCTATGTCTGTTTCTCCACTGTTGCCCTGTAAATAAATTTTTCAGTACCATTTTTCTAGATTCCATATATATATATGTGTTAGAATGTGGTATTTATCTTTCTCTTTCTGACTCGCTTCACTCTGTATAATAGGTTCTAGGTTCATCCACCTCATTAAAACTGACTCAAATGTGCTCCTTTTTATGGCTGAGTAATATTCCATTGTGTATATAAACCATGACTTCTTTATCCATTCATCTGTCAGTGGACGTCTAGGTTGCTTCCATGTTCTAGCTATTGGAAATAGTGCTGCAATGAACAACGGGATACATGTGTCTCTTTCAAATTTGGTTTCCTTAGGGTATATACCTAGGAGTGGGATTGCTGGGTCATAGGGTGGTTTTATTCCTAGTTTTTAAAGGAATCTCCATACTGTCTTCCATAGTGGCTGTATCACTTTACATTCCCACCAACAGTGCAAGAGTGTTCCCGTTCCCTTTTACCGACAACCTCTCCAGCATTTATTGTTTGTAGACTTTTTGATGAGGGCCATTCTGACCTGTGTGAGGTAAGATCTCATTGTAGTTTTGATTTGAAGAGGAAGAAAGGCAACTATAGTTTTGACAGCCTTCAGAATATTATACAATGATAATGC
Organism: Bubalus bubalis; assembly: GCF_019923935.1. NCBI lineage: Eukaryota > Metazoa > Chordata > Mammalia > Artiodactyla > Bovidae > Bubalus > Bubalus bubalis. The sequence continues at coordinate 73,958,722 of NC_059166.1, read as the reverse complement.
ATTTTTAATTTAAATTTTGAAAAACTAAAGTATTCATGTGTTTAAAAATTCAAAATGAAAAATATAATAATATAAAGTCTCCCATACCCATCAATGTATCTTTCCAGAGATACTGATGAATATCTTAGTACATCAGCATATACCCCATTCTTATAACACCTTTTTTTTTCACACAAAGCCATTGTATATACTCTGTTTTGTATTTTTCCTTTTTCACATAACTTTGTGACCTGGGGATATTTTAATATCAACACATAAGTGCTTCCTTTTGCTTATGGCTACAGAGGCATTCAACAATTTTAGAACAAGTGATAGATTTTTGAAAATATTTTAACTCTGCTCTTAAAAACAGAATTAGACTAATAAAAATTTTGGGGTAAAGATAATTGAGTGAATCTTCATCACTGACTTTAGTTCCCTTAGTATATAATAAATATGAAGTGGTAAAGTCTTGTGCTATAAACTTTGAAAAATTATGACAAAAGCAGAAAATTTGACACCAAAATAGTTCTTGATTCTACTGCCATCTCATTCTCCATGCCAGAAGGGCAAATGAGAACAGAAGGTGAGATGACAAAACCCTGAGATTTTCTCACTGAGAATCCCAGTTTGGAGAGATGCAGACTAAGAATGTGAAAATGAAATATTGAGAGTAGGATCTTAGCAGAACTGAAAATGGTCTCTAGGAAATTGATTTTTCCAATGAGCCAGTTTTTATGACAGAAGATACCCCTGGTTGTATGGTTTGTGCTCTTTGTAGAACATTTAGAAGAATTTCAAAGATAAAACAGAGAAGAGTTTCCTTAGAAGCTGTGCTTTTATTTTCATGTGTTCTCTTCCCCTTTTCATCACTACAAACTCTCAGACTGCAGATAAACAAACAGAAAATGAGATTTGTCCTCAAACTGTAGTTTGGATAAAATATGAGAGTGTCAAAAAGGATGTACCCTCAATACGTCAGACAATATTAGTGTTTAGATTAGAGGCATGTTAATTACCAACAAGCTTTTAAAAGATGGTCAGCAACTAAACAATCGACCGCAGCAGTGTGCAGCAGATTAAATACCCACTCACAAAAATATATTGTCCAAAGACGGGAGGAAAACTTTCCAAGCATGTTTTGTGTTATATAAAACTTAATAAAAAATACAAAATCAATAAAACAATGGGTCAAAGACAAGGCACTAAACAAGCAAATAAAATGAAATGGAAAATTTCAGAGCTGGTAAAACAAATCAAGTTCAAAATATCAACATTTATAACACTTACAATAAATTAGAAACAACAAGAGGCAGGAAAGACAGAGTGAAATATTGAATTTCTGCCCTGGGAGGAATACTTAGAATAATAAATTCATTGGAGAAAAATAAACAAAAAGATTTTTTAAATTACAGATGAGAAATTTAGAAGCCAAGATGAGCTAATATAAGGACAGTTGCTGTATTTGAAGGAGAGATTAAAGTTAATGGGGAAAAAAAAAAAACTATTAAAATATAGAAAAGAGGAAATTGTCTCCCAAATTAAGACATATTGGAATATCTTAGGTAAATTACGAACTTCTGAGGAAGAAAGACTTTCTTAGACATTTAGGAAGAATCAATTTTTTTTCTGTCTCCCATAAAGGATGAGAAGTAGGAAGTAATATTTATCACAAATTTCTCCACAATTTTCAGTACCACCTAGGAAGTCTATAAAATTCCAAGGGAAAACAAAAATGACCTAAAATATTTATCCAGATAAGTTATCATTTATAGTATAGCTAAATTATCACATAGTAAAAATGGCATTTGTCAGACACTCAGAGAAGTAAGAACTCAGTAATTATAGCCCATATGATCTTTTCTCAAAGTAATTACTATTCATTGATGAAGTCCAAGTAATAAGTGTATCAAAGAGGAATCCAGGAATAGAACTGGATTTGTAATGAGTATAGTAGGAAGAATTCTAACATGACCCTTTGAGATTCTTATGCCCTGGTTTATATGCCTTATCTAAATCCCCTCTTCTTGAGTGTGGATGGGTCTAAAAAATATGATCACATATCACTTCCTTGATTAGGTTATTAATTAGTTGACTTTAAGTTTTAATCAAAAGAGAGCTTAACTTGTATGGATCTGACTTCATCAAGGGGGCCTTTATAGAACATGAAGTTTCAGGGAGACATTCTCCTAGTAGACTAAAAGCAAAGAGACACGTTATGATCTGCCAATGAAGAGAAGTGGCTAGTAGTCAACAGCTAACAAGAAAATGGGGGCCTTGATCCTATAATCGTAAGTAACTGAATTCTGCCAATAATTGTTTGATGTTGGAAGAGGACAAGCTCTAGGAGGAGCAGCCAGGCAGTGCCTGGAATCCAGTTTCATGGGACCCTGAGCTTAGGAGCTAGCTAGACCATGCCTGGACTCCTAATCCGATGGAAAATATGTGATAATAAATGTGTATTGCTTCTAGCTGCCAAATTTGTATTACTTTGTTACATAGCAACAGGATATTAATACAGTGGGCTTTTAAGCATGGAAAGTGGACAAACATACTTGAGGAATTTGGATTTAAAAATATAACATCAGTATTATGAAATTTGAAGAGGAAAACTTATATGACTAATTAATTGAAGTAGTTGGGAAAAGGTAGATAGAAGAGTACAAGGCATAATCTTATTTTTAAGGCAGGAGTCATTTAAAGATGTATTAGAAAATTGTGACTGAAATATAATGATTCCAAATTCTTAATGTTTACATAATGTTATTCCTAATATAAGCAGGAATTTGGAGAACTTGTACTTTTATTAAAGGATTAATGATCTTGTCTATTGCTTTTTTAAAACTACACTACTCCTATCTACTCTATTTACCTACATAGAACTGAAATGAGATTCACAGGAGCAAACCTCCTAGTTACACAGGTAATTTGGGGGCTGTGCAGGTAATTTGGGGGCAGTGGGATTTTATGTAATTTTAGCTTTCCTTATTTTTGTATTGCTTAATATTTTAAATAGTGAGCATACACTGGTTCCCACACAATAATTTTTCTAAAATTCTTTACAATTGTTATGCCTTCCTAAAGACTTGACCTCTGTGATTATGATGTAATGATTTTGTTTATCCTTGAAAATATTCCTTGTTCTGCAGTGTGATTTATCTGAAATCAACATGGCTTTACCTGCTTTCTTTAGATGCATGTTAGCATGGTATATCCTTCTCTGCCTTTTGCTTTCAACCTGAGTGTTTAAATTTAAAGGATTTCTTGAAGACAACATATAGCTGGGTCTCATTATTGTTGTTGTTTTTTAATCTATTCTGACAATCTGTGACTTGTGCACTTCAATCATTTGCATTTAAAATGATTATAGATATAGCTGGGTTAATATCTACTATGTTGCTATCTATTTTTATGTTTGTTACCTTTTTCTTCTTTTTTTATCCCTCTTATTTTTCTGTCTTCTGGTTTCAGTTGAGCATTTACAGAGTTATATTTCCAGTCCACTCTTTACGTAGTAATTATACTTCTTTTTAATGTTTTTATAGTTGCTGTAGTGTTTGCAATATACATTTTAAACTAGTCTAAATTCATTTACATTATGCCATTCTCCTGTCATAAGCATTATTTCATTTTCTTGCAAGAAGTAAGTCTGCTGTCATTGTTTTCCTTGCTACTCTATGGTAAGGTGCGTTTCCACTCCCAACCCACCCCTGGCATTTTTCTAGATTTTTCTCTTTGTCTTTAGTTTTCTGCATTCTGAGTATCACATGCCTAGATGTAGATGTTTTGTGCTTATCCTGTTTGGTGTTCTCTGAGATTTCTAAGACTGAGTTTTTGTATTTGTTATTAATTTTGGAAAATTCTTGACTATTATTTCTCCAAGCATTTCTTCTGCTTTATTCTCTCTTCTTCTAGTACTCAAGTTCTAATATGCTGTAACTTTGGTAATTGTTTCACAGCTCCAGGGTATTCTATTTTTCCCCATTTTTTTCCCTTTGCATTTCAGTTTGGGAAGTTTCTCTTGATACATCCTCAAGGTGGTTGATTCTCTCTGTGGCTGTATCCAGTCTACTGGTAAGCTCAGCAAAGATATTCTTCATTTATGCCACAGTGTTTTTAATTTCTAGTATTTCTTTTTTACTTCTTTTAGAGTTTCCACCTTTCTGCTTACATTATCCATACGTTCTTAGATGTTGTCTCCTTTTTCTGTTATAGCCCTAACATAGTAAGCTTATTTATTTTAATTCCTGTCTGATAACTCCATCAGTGTCATTTCTGACTGCTTCTACTGCTTATGTTATTACTTCAGACTGTTTTTTTTTTTCTTTCCTTTTACCATGCCTTGTGATTTTTTTGTTGAGACATGATATATCAGGTAGTAGGAACTAAGGTAATTCGGCCTTTAGTATAAGTTTTTATGTTAATTTGGCTGGGAGTATGACTGTATTTAATGTTTGTAGTAGCTTAAGGGACTTCAGATTCCTCTAGTACCCTTGTTTGTAGCTTTTTAAAAACTGGATTTCTCTACATACTTCTCCTCAGAGAGACACTATGCTTTCATTTCTAGATCTCTTAATCAACTGTTATTTTACTGGAGTCCTGTTGATGTGGTGGTAAGGTGTTAGTGATGGGAAATATTCTGTAATCTAAAGAATAAATCTGTCTTGTGGTGGACCTGTGCTCCTGGGCTGTACCTTCACATGGATTTCTTGCTTCCCATTCCCCTCCTTTTGGTGAGCCATGAAGGCAAGAGGCAGCTAGAGAGGGAGAACTACTCTTTCCCCAGGTGGAATGAGACTCTGGTAAAGTCCTTTTCTTTATAGAATGGCACTTTGCTATAGAGGATATTTTGTACCTATTTCACAATGGCTGTTCTCCTCCTCATGCCAAAGCCACAAAGGGATCTTTGTTATCTCTTCACCATGAGAATCTTGCAGGATTTCTGCAAATAAAACCCATTAAAGTGTGGTGGCCCTTTTATTATGGTGACCCCTTTATGACTGTGGCCCCTAGGAGTTTCTCATTCTTAAGCTAGTCCACACTTGGCCTCAAGCAATTTGTAAGAATACCCTATCAGTTATTACTACTGGTTTACGGCTCCAGTGGTTTATATAAGCAGATCTTGGCTAACACTTTCTGGATTCACTTGTCTCTCTAGATTTTCTGAAAAATATTTATTCATTTGGCTGTGCTGAGTCTTAGTTGCAACATGTGAACTCCTAGTTGTGGCATGTAGGGTCTAGTTTCCTGACCAGGAATTGAACCCCAGGCCTCTGCATTGGGCGTACAGAGTCCTAGGCACTGGACCACCCTTCTAGAGAAGTCTTCGTCTTTCTAGATTTTGAGCTTGCAGTTTGTCTTATAACCTTCTCTTTCTCATGAGTTCAAGAAAAATTGTTGACTTCCAGTTTATTCAACTTTTTCTTGTTGTAAGAAAGAGATGATGGCTTCCAAATTTTTTTCACATCATGGATGAACCTGGAAGACCTTGTGCTTATTTTTAAATCATGGAAATACATGAAATTGGTCCTTTGGTGAAAGGACCAATTGTAGAGAAATGTCATAAGGTTTTTAACACTTCAGTAATTAGATATCAGACATAATCTGATAGTGGGTACTGAGATAGCTTACAAGAGATGGAATAAATGCCAGGAGACTGTGAAGTCATAAAGACCAAGAAAATAAAGAATTTCAAGAGAAGTGAGTGATCAAGTGGTTGAATGTTACTGAGAGGCCAAGAAACCCCCAAAGAAGGTTGTGCATATTTGATTTGTCAGAAGATTAAGATAAGAGCAATCTTAGTAGAAGGAGCTAGGAAGAGTGTGAGTGAGTGAGTGTGTGTGTGTGTGTGTGTATTGAGGAGGAAAGCAGAAATCAGACTGAAATGAGTAAAAGTGTTTATTAAAGAATATGTGAAGACATCATGACTTAATCCTGTTTTCAAAGAGAAGTTTTCATCGAGAAGAATATTTTTACCTTTAGCCTTGAATTATTTAGGAGAACCCTGGAAAAGTTACTGAAAGTCTGTTCCCTGCCTATAAAACTAAACTTGAAAAATAGGAAAAGTAGCAAACTAAATGGAGAAGGCTATGGCACCCCCTCCAGTGCTCTCGCCTGGAAAATCCCATGGATGGAGGAGCCTGGTGGGCTGCAGTCCATGGGGTCACTAAGAGTCGGACAAGATTGAGCGACTTCACTTTCACTTTTCCCTTTCATGCATTGGAGAAGGAAATGGCAACCCACTCCAGTGTTCTTGCCTGGAAGATCCCAGGGACGGGGGAGCCTGGTGGGCTGCCCTCCATGGGTTCGCACAGAGTCGGACACGACTGAAGTGACTTAGCAGCAGCAGTAGCAGCAGCAGCAAACTAAATAAATTATACCATTAATGTGGCAATAATGCTTTTTAAAAATACCTGCACACTTAAAGAGCAAAACATTACTTCTCTAAGGAAAACTCTATGGTCTAAATTTAGGGAGCCTAGTATAGTCAGGTAAGAATTTTAGAAAATAAAATTGTTCATTTGGCAAAGAAGAAGAGCTGTGGTATTGGGAAATCACTTTGAAAGATCCCTATATATGTATCCAGGATTTTTAAGGAATAGTATGAAGCAACAGTATATGTATTGTGCTGTTAATCTTTAGGATCAACCTGGGAGAAAGCACTGTTCCTTTTTCAGAAGTGAATTACTCTTCCCATTTCCCAGACCCCTGAGAAATAGACCTTACAACCCTCTCTGCTTCAAGGACAAAGAGTTCAGTAAGTGCATTAGAGCCTGCCTTTGAAATAGAATTTAATCAGGCATGCTAGAGGAGGCAGACTCCATCAAGGCCAAGGTAGTAGGTCTAACTGCTTTTATTTGTGCTCTGTGTGCTCTGTGCATTTTGACCTGATGTAGGGCTAGATGTCAAATGAGATTTCTCAATTAGGGTGAAACAACTTAGTCTAGCCAGGTGAGTTTCATAATGATCCTCTGAAACTTCCCTTCTTAGTGTGAATCTAATGCTACTAAAAATTTTCATAGAACAAATTCATCATTCATTAACTCTAAAACAAATTCACTTTGTCTGTCCAGGAGCACTGCTCTTTCAAATCTAGCTGCATGAATTCTTCTACTTAACATACACCACCATCGTGTTAGAGGAGGCTGAATCTCAAATGTACACATCTACACAAATCCCTGCTGACTTCCAAGATCAACTACTACCTCAGATACCCACTGGGAGATTAGAACACAGCAGGATATAACAGGAGGATATAACAGTCTTAGACAATGTAATCAGCCATCCTGTTCTCTGAGGCAGGTTTCCTGATGAGCAGACAGAATGAAAACTCTGATAGGGAGGCAGCCAAAGAAGTGAGCACATGTGACTCAAGTGTTCATGACACTCTTCTCGTACTTATATTCTGAATTTTCTCTTCTTGTAAATATATTTCCTAAGTTTGCTCTGTGTCTACACTCAGACTTGGAGCTCCTTTCACACAGCTCTTTCTATTTAATATGTGTCAGGACAGTCTCTTCAGATCTTTTATCCCCTAATGAATTTTTCAAAAAGAATTTTTCATGAGTAGTTGCTGATACTGCCATGGCTTTTCCTTTTCCTTTCCTTTTATTTAGTTTTCTTTATTCTTCACGGGTGCTTTTACTTTTAATAATGATCATGCCGTTGGTTTCCTTTCACCACCTAAAAGTGAAAGGAACCAAGTACTTATTTCTCAAGAAAGACTTCTTTTTAATGTAAACAGTTCCTCAATGTAAAAACATAACTCTGAAACAAGCTACATTTTCTTTACTGCAGCGCATATGAAGTGAAAGCCTCCACGTAGTTTTGAAGGGAGGATAATTTAAATTTTATCAGCAAAGAGCCACAGAGGTAGTACCAGGAACCTCTGGAGGAAAGCTTGGCTGCTTTGAAGCTGACCCACTGGGATGAAAGAAGACAGTTTTGTTTTAGAGATGAAAGTTGACTAGGTAAATTTTTTTTTTTAGATTTCACCACATTTTATTCAAGGGCGTCCTCAATGGCTCAGCAGGTAAATAATTCCCCTGCAATGCAGGAGATGAGGGTTCAGTCCCTGGGTCAGGAAGAGCCCCTGGAGAAGGAAATGGCAACCAGATCCACTATTCTTGCCTTTAAAAGCCCATGGACAGAGCAGCCTTGAGCTACAGTCCAAAGGTTCACAAAGAATCGGACACAGCTAAGCACTCAGGTACATTTTATTTACTATTGCTTGCCTACATTCCACGGTGTAAGGCAGAAGTCTCATGGGAAATCTGATTCTTCTCTCTGGCCATTCGGATACTTCTCTCTGACCTCTTGTTAATATAAAGACAGACATCATGCTTTTATACCTCATGTAAACATATTCATCTTGGAAATTTCAAAAATGAAAAGCAAAGAGCTAAAGTTCAAAAACATGATTCATCTTGAGGAAAAAAGAAACTTAAGAAAGTGCAAACAAAGGTACCCTGGTGTTAGCTTTTTGTTTGGCTGGCATTCATCTCTCATTTATAGAAAACAAGAGTCAATATTTCAATACTTTTTTTATATAAAGATAGCTTTCAAAAGGAGATTAAGAAACCTAGTTTCTCTCTAAACCTAAGTGATTTATAAATCTAGCTATAAGCAGGCCTATCAAAAGATAGGCATTTCATTTAGGAGTGAATTTGTGGAAAGAAATTACAAATATCAACAATAAATAAAATAGTTCTAGATTCACAATGCAGACAAATGTTGTGAAAAGCAAAAATAAAAGTACTTTTCCTTTTTTTTTGTTTTGTTTTTAAGAGAGAGACAGCTAAACTAATTCCTCTCCAAAATGTCTTTAGCTTAAATGCCCTTTGGTATTTAATAACGTGACCTCAATATTAAAGCTTCTCTAGAAAAACATTCACAGGCTGAGTTTGTGAAGCTATCAAACTTTACCTTTACATTTCCAGTAGTTTATTGTTGGATCATCCAGGATAACTACTGCTGCTGCTAAGTCGCTTCAGTCGTGTCCGACTCTTAGTGACCCCATGGACTGCAGCCTACCACACTCTTCCGTCCATGGGATTTTCCAGGCAAGAGTACTGGAGTGGGTTGCCATTGCCTTCTCTGCCAGGATAATTAAGGGATATGAAAATAATCCATCTGTCCAAACTGACTTTTCATGCATTTATTTTTATAATTGGTTTTACAATGAATGCAGTGTGGAAGCTGAGAGTTTGAGAAGCCTCTTATCAGGTAAGATTGAGGCCCATAGAGATTTTTCTCCTTCAGTTGATGAGTGTCAGAGCTAGCATTAGGACCCAGTGACCAAGACCAGAGTGATTTTCCATCTATGAAACGTTTTGCTTCCTCCTGAGGCATAATTAGGGTTAGAGAGGCGATGGCACACCACTCCAGTACTCTTGCCTGGAAAATCCCATGGATGGAGGAGCCTGGGAGGCTGCAGTCCATGGGGTTGCGAAGAGTCGGACATGACTGAATGACTTCATTTTCACTTTTCCCTTTCATGCATTGGAGAAGGAAATGGCAACCCACTCCAGTGTTCTTGCCTGGAGGATCCCAGGGACGGGGGAGCCTGGTGGGCTGCCGTCTATGGGGTCGCACAGAGTCGGACACGACTGAAGCGACTTAGCAGCATCAGAGGCATAATTAGACAAAAGTGTTTACTAACTAATTGAACATGATAAGGAAGGAGTAAAATTATATGCCTTTCTTAGTTGATCTAAAATAATAACTTTGATGTTTTCTTTGACATTCCTAGGTAAGATAGACACTTCAAATTCCCAGAGCTTGTATTACACAGTTGTGTAACATATTTTCTTATGTTTATCTGTGTCCCGCTAGCCTGTGAGCTATTTGAAATTAAAATAAAAACTAACACATTTATAATACTAGAAGCCAGCATTGTTGAATGAGCTTATAAAAATGCACAAACATCTAAGTTAGTAAATAGTGCAGAAGAGGAAAGAGAAAGGCAACCAGTATCTACTCAGTGTCCACTGTGGACAAGGCTATGTGATTTACATATATTATTTTACTTGTAAAATATTGTTTCTCACAGCAAACCTATGAAGTTAATATTTATTATATATTTTAATAGATGAAATTGAGAAGGATTATATATATATATATATATATATATATAATATAGCTAAAGGGATTAAATTACTCTTTGAAAATCATACATATAGTAAACTAATATTTGACTCCACATATGACCAATTCAAAGCTGATACATCCATCTTAGGCCTAATACCTATGGGTAATAATGATGGATATTTATTCTCCCCCAGCCAGTAAACTGGACTTCCCTGGTGATTCTGTGGTAAAGACCCTCTTTGCCAATGCAGGAGAAGTGAGTTCAGTCCCTGAGTTGGGAACATCCCCTGGAGAAGGAAATGGCAATCCACTCCTTTATTCTTGCCTGGGAAATCCCTTGTACAGAGCTGGCAGGCTACAGTCCGTGTTGTCACAAAGAGTTGGAAATGACTTAGTGACTGAACTAAGTTGTTCAGTTGCCAAGTCGTGTCCAACTCTTTGTGGCCCATGACCTGCAGCATGCCAGGCTTCCCTGTCCTTCACTGTCTCCTTAAGATTGCCCAGACTCATGTCCATGAGTCGGTGATGCCATCCAACCATCTCATCCTCTGTTGCCCCCTTCTCCTCTTGCCTTCAGTCTTTCCCAGCATCAGGGTCTTTTCCAGTGAGTCAGCTCTTCGCATCAGGTGGCTAAAGTATTGTAGCTTCAGCTTCAGCATCGATGCTTCCAACGAATATTCAGGGTTGATTTCCTTTAGGGTTGACTGGTTTGATCTCCACTCAATTAAGAGTTGTTCATACAATACGTAATTTCTTCTTTACAACAATTCTAAAGAAGTACTCATTATCGTTAACACCATTTTACAGATTATAAAACAGATTTAGAAAGATTAACTATGGAATTTTCCAGGCAAGAATACTGGAGTGGGTTGTCATTTCCTACTCCAGGGGTTCAAAGTCATATAGATTGGTAAATGCCAAAGTGGGATTTAAAAGCAGGTACGAGTGATTTGAAAACCAACATACTTTGAAACTGAATCAAATGTATATATGCATGATTGTTGGAAAACTAAAAAATAAACGTGTCAGATGCCTGTGCTGTACTGCAGGTCATCCCCTAATTTCAGCATAGCTATGACAGTTTTGGTCTATTAATGAGTTTTTTGTTTTTTTTTTTTTTAGATTTCACATGTAAATGATAACATATAGTATTTTTCTTTCTCTGCCTGACTTATTTCACTAAGCATAATACCCTCTGGGTTCATCTATGTTGTTTCAAATGGCAAAATGTCATTCTTTTTTATAGTTGAGTAGTATTACAGGGTGTATGCCTGTGTTTATGTACTCATACATCTTCATCCACTCATCAGTTTGTGGGCACTTGGGTTGTTTCCATGTGGGAGATCCCTGGGTTGGGAAGATCCGAAGAAGGGAATAGCAATCCATTCCAGTACTCTTGCCTTGAATTCTATGGACAGAGGAGCCTGGTGGGCTACAGTCCATGGGGTTGCAAAGAGTTAAACTTAACTGAACGACTAACATACACAGGTTGCTTCCATGTCTTCAGTTCAGTCGCTCAATCATGTCCAACTCTGCAACCCCATGGACTGCAGAATGACAGGCTTCCCTGTCCATCACCAACTCCTGGAGCTTGCTCAAACTCATGTCCATTGAGTCAGTGATGTCATCCAACCATCTCAGTCTCTGTCGTCCCCTTCCCTTCCTGCCTTCAATCTTTTCCAGCATCAAGGTCTTTTCCAGTGAATCAGTTCTTTGCATCAGGTGGCCAAAGTATTGGAGTTTCAGCTTCAGCATCTGTCCTTACAATGAATATTCAGGACTAAATTTCTTTAGAATAGACAGGTTGGATCTCCTTGCAGTCCAAGGGACTCTCAAGAGTCTTGTACACCACCACAGTTCAAAAGCATCAACTCTTTGTTGCTCAGCTTTCTTTATGCTCACATCCACACATGATTTTTGGAAAAACCAATTATAAACAATGCTAATATGAACAACATTAGGGTGCAGGTTATCTTTTTAAAATTAGTGTTATTGTTTTATTTGGCTATATACCCAGAACTGGATTGACTGGTTTTTTTTTTAACATTTAATTTTATTTTATTTTTATTTTATTTTATTTTTTTCTCATTATAGAAAGTTTTTTTTTTAATTTTATTTTATTTTTAAACTTTACATAAACTTTACAATATTGTATTAGTTTTGCCAAATATCGAAAAGAATCTGCCACAGGTATACATGTGTTTCCCATCCTGAACCCTCCTCCATCCTCCCTCCCCATACCATCCCTCTGGGTCGTCCCAGTGCACCAGCCCCAAGCATCCAGTATCATGCATCGAACCTGGACTGGCAACTCGTTTCATACATGATATTATACATGTTTCAATGCCATTCTCCAAAATCTTCCCACCCTCTCCCTCTCCAACAGAGTCCATAAGACTGGTAGTTTTATTTTTAGTTTTTTGAGGAAACTTAATACTATTTTCCACAGTGGCTGCTCCAGTTTATATTTCTATTAATACCAGCAGTGTGCAAAGGATTCCCTTTCCTACACATCCTCACCAACATTTGTTATTTGTGGTCTTTTGATTTTGTCCATTTTGTCAGGTATGAGATCATATCTCATAACTGTTTGTGTTTTGATCGTCTGTTTCCACTTCACGAGGTTCTTCTGAGGTTTTGCCTTGTTCTTTTGTTTAGCACATGTTGCTCATTTTGCCTACTTTGCTTTTTTCACTTCTCTGTATTTTGTAGGTTGGTTACATTTTCCAGCCTTGGAGAAGTGACCTTTTGTAGGAGACATCCTGTGAATCTCAGTTGCATACTCTGTCTCTAGTCACCAGACCTATATGCTCTAGAGGTGCTCATGGGTGGGTGGTTTCATGGCCAGGCTTCCTGGATCTAGTATCAGCTCGTGGGTGGGGCCAATTCCTGACTGTTGACTCAAGGGGTTCCAAAAACTGGTGCTGGGCTTCTCCTGAGTGCTGCTGGATCCCAGAGAAGGCTGGCTAATGAATCCTAGGTATCTCTGAGCTAGTTTTGGCCTGTTGGTGGGGGAACTGGGGCGCAGTGGTTCCCAGCATTGCTGCTGGCATGCTGGTGGGTTGGCTAGGTCCTGCCATGGCAGCCTTCAGAGCTGTGGTTGTCCCGGGGCTTGTGCCTGCCCACTAGTGGGTGCAGTCAGGTCCTAGGGCTTCTGCCTTCAGCATCCTGGGGTTCCCAGATCTATGTCTGCACCTTGGTGTATGGGGCTAGATTCTGGACCCTCTGGTAGGCAGGGCCGTGTCTAGGGGAGGCTATGGACCCAGGGGTTTATAAGGCAGCCTGCTTGGTGGTAGGTGGGGCTGTTCCCCACTTGCTTAGTCACTGGGCATGAGGCTTCCCAGTACTGGTGCCTACAGGCTGGTGGATGAGGGTAGGGCTGGGTCCTGAGGATAACAAGCTAGAGGGAGGGTTTCAGAATGGTGCTTGCCAGTATCAATGTCCACGTGGTAGAATAAGCTCCCCCAAATGGCTGCTGCCGGTATCTGTATCCCAGTGTGATCCTCAGTTGCCTTCTGACTCTCTATGAGATTCTCCAAATCATCAGGTGGGTCTGACCCAGGTTCCTTTCAAATTGCTCCTTTTGCCCTGGGTCTCTGTGTGAAATATTTCTGTGCATTGTTTTAAGTGTGGAGTCTTTATTTCCCACAATCCTTTTGTCAGGGGAGTTTGTAATTTCCTCAGTTCTGTCTTGCTGCAACAAACACTTGAAGCGACGGATGGACCAGCATTACAGCTCCGTGTTACACTTTGAATCTCCCTCAAAAAAGCCTTTGAAAGCCAAAAGTTCTGAGAGTATGTCTTCCAGGCACAGGACATTTGGCTTGGGGAACCCAGTGTGAAGCTTAGACCCCTCTCTCGTGTTGAGAAGAACATCTGCAATTTTAGTTAATCACCTGTTTGTGGGTTGCCCACCCCAGGGGTATGGGTCTCCACTATATTACACCTCTACCCCTTCTGCCCACCTTTTGGCTTCTTCTTTACATTTTTAGTTATAGAAAGTATTTTCCAGTCTTCCTAATCAATACTTTCTCAGTAAATAGCTATAATGTTGGTTCACCCATGAGAGAAGGTGAGCTCAGGGTCTTCCTACTCCACCATCTTGCAGTTTTCCTCTGGTGATTAGTGATGTTCAGCATCTTTTCATGTGCCTGTTGGCCATCTGTATGTCTTCTGTGGAAAAATGCCTATTATTTTTTAATTGAATTGTTTGGCTTTGATATTGATTTGTGTGAGTTTTTAAATTTGTTTTGGATATTAACTCCCTTATCAGATATATCATTTGCAAATATCTTCTCCTATTCAATACTCAGCCATAAAAAAGAGGAGGGGGGGAACCCTGAAATTTTACCACTAGCAAAAACATGGGTGGACCTGGATGGTATTGTGCTTAGTGAAGTAAGTCAGACAAAGACAGAAAAATATTACATGTTTTCATGTCTATGTGGCATCTAAAAAATAAGTGAACAAATATAACAAAACAGAAACAGACTCACAGATAAACAGACTAGTGGTTACCAGAGGGGAGAGGGGTGGAAGGGAGAGAAAAAGAGCAAAATAGGTGAAGAGAATTAAGAGATACCAACTACTAGGTATAAACTCAATAAGTTACAATGATGTAATGTTCAACATGGGGAATATAGTCAATATTTGCAATAATTCTATATGGAGTATAATCTATAAAATCATCAAATTACTGTGCTATAAATCTGAAACTAATATTGTAAGTCACTGTACTTTAATTAAAAAAAAAAGGTGGGGCATAGGCTTTTCTCTGTCAGACACCATAAAGACCACTCCTCAGGGCAGGCATAATCTAAGTGCAGGGGATTTAACTCCCTCAGTGACAAATCTTAACCAACAGGGCTCAGAAGTCAGTGGATAACAGTTCCCATCCTATGGTGGATCAGTTCTGGAGCTTACTCTTTATGGTTCCTCAGAGTTTCTAGTGGGATTGAACCCAGATTCCCAGCTAATTAAAAACCTTTGATAGATTTTTCTTTTCTTTTCTTTTACCAAAACCACATAGATGACTAGAAGACATGTTAAAAAACAAACTCCTGAGCAGAGTAAGGCTTTGCTCAGTTACTGGCCTTAATATTAGCTTCTGTAAACAGAATTATAAAATAAGCCCAATGGAAGAAATTGTAACTGCCTATTATTCCATTTTCCCCTCTTTGCCTATTAAAACCAAAGTTCTGTCTTAAACACTGCAGTTGTATTCCTTCTAACTGTTCCCTACTGTACCTGCCTCCAAATACACAAACACACAGACTCAATTTTTTTTAATTGTATTAAATCCATGCATGTTTCCCTTATGAATAGAACCTATGATATAATTTAAAAATTTCTAAAAAAAAAATTTGAAACTTCGAAAAGTATAAAAACATCAACTTTTAAAATTTAGAGTCTTCATATATATAAGGTATTTAGGTTGTTAAATTAAAAACAGATTCCAAATTTCAGCTTTTCAGAAAAAAAAAAAAAAAAACCCTCTTACAAGAATGAGAGTCTTCCTCTGCATTACTAAATTTGTGGGAGTGGAATTTCTTGAAATAATTGTTTCAAGTGCAAATATTTCAGCATCAAGTTTCAGACTTTTTACAAAACATATATATGTACATATTCTCTTTCAAATTGTTTTCCCATTTAGGTTGTTACAGAATATTGAGCAGAATTCCCTGTGCTGTACAGTAGGTCCTTGTTGATTATCCATTTTAAATTATCCCCTACCCAACCTTTCCCCCTTGGTAACCATAAGTGAGTTTGTTTCTGATTTGCAAATAAGTTTATTTGTATCATTTCTTTTTAGATTCTGCTTGAAAATGATGTCATACAATATTTCTCTTTCTCTGACTGACTTCATTCAGTGTGACAATCTCTACCTCTGTCCATGTTGCTGCAAATGGCATTATTTCATTCTTTCTAATGGTTGAATACTATTCCATTGTATATATTCAACATCTCATTATCCATTCCTTTGTTGATGGACATTTAGGCTACTTCCATGTCTTGGCTATTGTAAACAGTGCTGCAATGAACACTGGGGTGCATATATCCTTTCAGACCCTGTTTTTCTCTGGATATATGTCCAGGAGTGGGATTTCAGGGTCATATGATAGCTCTGGTTTTAGTTTTTTCAGGAACCTCCATACTGTTCTCCATAGTGGCTGTACCAATTTACATCCCCACCAACAATGCAGGAGTGTTCTGTTCTCTCCATACCCTCTCCAGCATTTTTTGTGCATGGATTTTTTGATGATAGTCATTTTGGATGGCGTTGAAGTGATATCTCACTGTAGTTTTGATATGCATTTCTCTAGTAATTAGCAATGTTGAACATCTTTTCATGTGCCTCTTGGCTATCTGTATGTCTTCCTTTTAGTATAATCACACCAATGATCCAGGAGGTTGAGCTTCCTAGGTAGTTTCAGTGACTAAAAGATGGTATCCTTTGAATATTTGTGGCTCCAGTACTGTTTTATGCCCATCACCCTCCAAGACTTTTCCACAGATTGAGAAAAGGATCACTGATTAATCTGTTTGAGATTAACAGCCACCCAAATTTTATTTTATTTTGGTATGGTTTTATTCTATTCTGTTACTTTTTTGTTTTGCTTGTTTGTTTGTTTACTTGAGTGTTTAGTGAACATTTCAGTGTGATAGGGAAATATGTCTAAATTGTTGCCTTAATGCAGTTTTTTCATGGTTGTTTCTTGGGTGATTTCAAAATTCAGCATTATGTTAAAACATTCAACTTCATACATGTCCAAAATGATGAAACTTACTAGAAAACTGCACCAGGTACGTATTTCCTAACAATTTGTATCGCTGCATAAGACAATCAGTGATATTTTAGGGAAGATCATGCTATAAATGAAATGCAAGAAGATGATGTCTGATGTTGAGAGAAGGAAGAAGGGATAGAAAATGCCATCTAAAAGAAGGAAGAAGGAATAGAAGAGGAGTTAGTTCTGATAGTGTTTAGTGCATTATATACCAAGTATTTCAGCAACCCCATATTTTTATACATTAGCTAATGTATCCAATAATTAGTAACGTATGAGTCTTAGGAGTATTATTTTTTGTTTTGGAGGATGCTTTGAGTAATGAAGAAACTCTGATGTTGCTTACCTGAATTCTCTCAATGCCTATTTTCTTTGAAATGTATTGAGCGATGTACTACATCAGTTAGAATTCATTTTTTTTTCAGGCATATACCGAGCCCACTTAAAGAATGCAGAGGATGGTTGTCTTTGTAAAATATGCGGGGTCAAAATCAAGTTATTTTATCTAGTGTAATCTCTACTTCAACAGCTGAAGCATCATTCAAAAGGCGTTTGAATCAAGTGATGCTTGTCAGGTCTGCTGAAGATCTGGTCATTTTCAGAGTTGACTTCAAATGGCTGAGATTATAACCCACATCACAAAACAGCCACTTTTACCCTCTAAATGGAACTGGTGAACTGCATAGTCACCAGAAGACACACATCAGGTAATCTTGCTGAGCAATAAAACATTTGTGTGATTCACTCTATTGTGGTGGTCTGGAACCAAACCTGCATTATCTCTGAGGTATACCTGTGTTTCTACTGCTTAGTAGAGAGATAAGATTCAGTATGATGGGATATGTACCCCATGTCCTGATAAGAGGAATGTCCAAAAAATTTCTTGGCCATGTTTTAAAATGACAAAAAAACTTACTTGCAGTTCTTCCATTTGTGTGATTCACTAATTCCCTCTCAAGATCTCCCCAGTGTCTCATTCTATTAGAATAAGCTAAGGCTTGAGATACAAAATCTCATCTCAATCAAGTCCAAGTACAAATGAACATCTTTGAATTCAGATCATTGGGTACAATTTTTCAAAAAGTTCCTTCTTGATCTGAAGTCCTATGAACTAGAGAGACAAGTACCACCGCCTGTACCACTCTCTCCCATATATATACCCTACATATTATGGTGAGTCAGCATAGGATAACTTCAGTAGACATTTCTTATTTGAAAAGGGGAAGCACAAGACATACAGTAGTCACTGAGAATGAGTCCCTATATCGCCTGGCTTTGTCCACTGAAGTCTTGGTTTCATCTTCTAAATTATCATTCATTTTCCATAAAATAGAGCCCCCCATTTGTAGCTGAATATTTTTTTCTGCCTGCTTTTGTCCATAGGAGCTTGGAATCCAAAGATGTCTTTTCATTTCATACTGATTCTGTCCTTTTAAATTCAAGTTGGTGCTTCCACCAAAACGATTACCTTTAAAAACTGTGGAGTTTCTATGAATGGTTTTAGAACTCTATCTTAGGCAGATAAGACTGTTATAACTAAATACCATAGACTGGGTGATTTCACAAGTATTTATTTCTAACAGTTCTAAAGCCTGGGAAGTCAAAAATCAAGGTGCTGGCAGACTTAGGTTCTTTGTGAGCTCTGTGCCTGGCCTGAAGACAGCCACCTTCTTGCTGTGTTTTCCATAGCCCTTCCTCAGCGCACCACTCTTCTCAATCGGATTACCTCCCAAAGACTCCACCTGAAAATACCTGCACACCGAGGGTTAGGGCTTCAACATACGTACCCAGGAGAAGCACAGTCACTCAGTGTAGAATAGACTACCTCCATTTGACCAAAAGCTAAGATAGAACTCTAAAACAGTTCATAGAAACTCCATAGTGTTTAAAGCACCTAGTTGGAAGCACTGGCTTGAACGTGGTGATGGGAAATGAAAATTAAAAAAACAAAACAAAAACCAGACTTCAATCTATATTAAATAAATAAATAGAAAGGGAGCAATTAAAAAAATATTTCTACTAATGGTTCTTAATGTTCATATTGCTCTTCAGAATTATGGTAATAAAGATCATTAGAACCTGAAATACAGTGTTATAACATTAATCATCAGCTACTGGTTTATACATTGAGGTAGTCTAGATAATGCTCATTCTTACAACAGTCCTTACAAGAAGTTCATTTTTAATCTTTATTTATAACAGCACACTAATAGGTTCAGTTTCATGGCTGGTCACAAAGCTATTATGAGCACAAGCGTAGTATCTTAACTGTATTTTCTTCTGTTTCCACGAGCATTTACTTCTCATCAGAAGTGCTGTTGTATTACTTTTATGTCTACTTTCTATGGTGTTCAGAAATACATTTTAAAACACTGTTAAATGTCAATGAAGTTCATATACATATACACTGATACATCTTTAACTTTAGCCATAGAAGTTTGAGGATTCCTACTTTCTCATATCCTTACTGAAATATTGATTCAGTGACAGATCTATTATGTTATAGAATCAGATATTGCTAGTCTTACCTCAACCAAAATGAAAACACTGCATATTAAATCAATAACTGCTTTAATTTTCCATTGTGGCTAAATTGCATATTGAAAGATATAAAATGACTTAGTGTGCAAATAACCTTGCATGATGAACAACTGAAATTTCAGGTTTTGACATATATTTACTGGGATTTTTTTGCCTTAGCCTTGATGCTGCTTTCAGTAGGTTCATTTGTAGTCATTTAGGCCAGCAATCGCCCATCTTTGGCACCCGGGGCCAATTTTGTGCATAAGAGACATGGACTCAATAACTGGGTCAGGAAGTTCCCCTGAGGAGCGCATGGCAACCCACTCCAGTATTCTTGCCTAGAGAATCCCCATGGACAGAGGAGCCTGGTGGGCTACAGTCCATGGGGTCACAGAGTTGGACACAACTGAAGCAACTGAGCATGCACACACTCATCGGTTTCTTGAGACACTTTTTCCCACTGACTGGGGTGGCAGGGGAGGTGGAGCCCAGGTGTAATGAGAGTGGTTGTAAATACAGATGAAGCTTTGCACACTCGCTGGCTGCTCAACTCCTGCTTTGCAGCCTGGTTCCTAACAGGTGACTGACCGCTACCAGTCTGTGACCCAAGAGTTGGGGGTGCCTGACATAGACCACTGCTAATGGATGATGATTCTTCCTGCTTTTCCCCATTTCTTCAATTTGCTCATTAATAAGAAGGAGGAATGGCATATTTTACCATAGCTCAATTTTCAGAGAACCAAGATTTAAAGGATTATTGTGCTATTAGGGCCACCATATAAGTAAACTGTAAATTTGAGAGATGCTATCTTAATCTTAATCACACTCATTTCACGTGCTAGCAAAGTAAAGGTCAAAATTCTCCAAGTTAGGCTTCAACAGTACACGAACTGAGAACTTCCAGATGTTCAAGCTGGATTTAGAAAAGGCAGAGGAACCAGAGATCAAGTTGTCAACATCCGGTGGATCATAGAAAAAGCAAGTGAATTCCAGAAAAAACATATACTACTGTTTCATTGACTGTGCTAAAGTCTTTGACTGTGTGGATCACAGCAAACTGGAAAATTCTTCAAGAGATGGAGATACCAGACCACCTTACCTGCCTCCTGAGAAACACGTATACAGGTCAAGAAGCAACAGTTAGAACCAGAGATATAACAATGGGCTGGTTCTGAATAGGGAAAGAAGTATGTCAAGTCTGTATATTGTAATCCTGCTTATTTAATTTACATGCAGAGTACATCATGTGAAATGCCAGGCTGGATGAAGCACAAACTGGAATCAAGATTTCCAGGACAAGTATCAATAACCTAATATATGCAGATGACACCACCCTTATGGCAGAAAGTGAAAAGGAATTAAAGAGCCTCTTGATGAAGATGAAAGAGGAAAGTGAAAGAACTGGCTTAAAACTCAACATTCAAAAAATGATCATGTCATCTGGTCTCATCACTTTATGCAAATAGATGGGGAAACAATGGAAGCAATGACAGACTTTATTTTCGTGGGCTCCAAAATCACTGCAGATGGTGACTGCAGCTATGAAATTAAAAGACACTTTCTCCTTGGAAGAAAAGCTATGATTAACCTAGACAGCATATTAAAAAGCAGAGATATCACTTTGCCAACAAAAGTCCGTTTAGCCAAAGCTGTGGTTTTTCCAGTAGTCATGTATGGATGTTGGAGTTGGACCATAAGGAAGGCTCAGCATTGAAGATTTGATGCTTTTGAACTGTGGTGTTGGAGAAGACTCTTGAGAGTCCCTTGGACTTCAAGGAGAAAGAACCAATCAATCCTAAAAGAAATCAGTTCTGAATATTCATTGGAAGGACTGTTGTTGAAGCTGAAGCTCCAACTTTGGCCCTGTGATGTGAAGAGCTTACTCATTGGAAAAGACCTGATGCTGGGAAAGACTGAAGGCAGGAGGAGAAGGGGACGACAGAGGACAAGATGTTTGGATGGCATCACCAAGTCAATGGACATGAGTTTGAGCAATGTCCGGGAGATGGTGAAGGACAGGGTGGCCTAGTATGCTGCAGTCCATGGGGTCTCAAGGAGTCTTACATGACTGAGTGACTGAACAACAACAAGTCTTAATCTTAACAGACCGAATGTATATAGTGTTATATAAAAGACAATCATGTTTATTACAAGCATAAAATAGTATTCTTTCTGTACTTAATAATATTTTTTGGAAATCACATGGCCTCTTTCTAACTGGTTTTCATCCTTTCTGTATTTGGGGGAAGTATTTGAATACTTGAATTTATGAAACTTTTCACCACAATATAGGATAATAATATCATACATAATTTAAAGCAATTATAAATGAGACAGGAATAGTTTCAAGAAAGTCACGATTTTTTATGTTGCACTGTGTTTTCACCCTACAGCCTATAAAAATGCCTGTCTGGAAGAAGCCAAATACATGTTTTTGATGGACTAACAGGATCAATAACGATCACTTTCTTCATTGGGTACCCTTCAAATTGCTGTTTGAGTAGAACTGTTACTTCCCTGAATGTAACCCTAAACACACATGTTCCTTTTTGTACTGACTTAAACTTATGCTTTATTTTTCTTGAACAAAGTGTTTTGTCTGAAGGAAATCATTACAGTAACTTGTATCCTCAGTGTTAAAAGAAATATTGCATGATGGTTAAAATATTCCAGTACATGTATTATGTGTTCATAGCAACCCAGACCAGTGTGACACAATGGGTAAAGAACCACTACTCTAGAAAATACCTCAACAATGCCAAAATGTCAGGGAAAAATTCTTCCATTCCACTAGATCAAATATTTTCCAAGTACAGATTGAGGAGAATTATTTTTTCAAATGTAGAAGCTTCCCTTTCTTCTTTTTAGGGTCTGTTATCTGTCGCTTCAACTACACTTGCCCAGACTCTAAATTCCATTGTCCTTTTTACGCCTATCATAACATCAGTTCCTGGAGGGTCCAACAGATAGACTCTCCATGCTTGCAGCCATACTGGATGAACTAATTATTCTTTTTTTTTTAAAATTGTTTCTTTGGTTGCACTTGGTCTTCGTTACTGCTCGAGGGCCTTCTCTAGTTGCAGTGAGCAGTGACTGTTCTTCATTGCTGGGCATTAGCTTCTCATTGCAGTGGCTTCTCTTGTTGCGGAGGAGCACAGGCTCTAGGTGCATGGGCTTTAGTAGTTGCTGCATGTGGGCTCAGTAGTTGTGGCCTATGGGCTCAAGAGTACAGGCTCAGTAGTTGTGGTGCATGGGCTTTAGTTGCTCCATGGCATGTGGAATCTTCCCAGACTAGCAATCAAACATATGTCCCCTGCATTGGCAGGTGGATTCTCATCTGCTGTACCACCAGGGAAGTCCAGAACTAATTATTTTTAAATAGTCACTTCTGCTGTTTTTCAGAGTTCCAAGTCAAAGACACCCTTCCAGCATTCACTGCTGCTGCTGCTGCTAAGTCACTTCAGTTGTGTCCGACTCTGTGTGACCCCATAGACGGCAGCCCACCAGGCTCCCCCATCCCTGGGATTCTCCAGGCAAGAACACTGGAGAGGGTTGCCATTTCCTTCTCCAATGCATGAAAGTGAAAAGTGAAAGTGAAGTTGCTCAGTCGTATCCGACTCGTAGCGACCCCATGGACTGCAGCCTACCAGGCTCCTCCATCCATGGGATATTCCAGGAAGGAGTACTGGAGTGGGGTGCCATTGCCTTCTCCTCCAGCATTCACTAGACATTTCTATTTGGGCTGATTTTGCAATTAAAATTCTGGTGCTCACAAATGAAGTAAATGTACTACTTACAGAGTTAGTTGGCTTTTAGTGAGAGAAATATTTTTTTGTATGTGTTATGCATTGTGTTTCTCATAGTATGATATAATTTAAATATTAATTAGAAAACTCTACCTAGCTGTTTATTCTCTCCCACCAAACTATATAACCACAGTGATTTTAATAAAGTTTTATAGTAACTCTGGTAACTAGTTAGATTTGTGGTAGGTAACTTCTTTACATTAATGTAAAATGGAGAATTGTGCAAATGTTCATTTCAGCTTTTCAATTTGGGTCATCTTTATATGTGAGTTATTACATAAATAATTTATCATTTATCTTCTTACTTAGGTATTTATTTATATTTTGCCCTTTGTGAGTTAACATTATCTCCTTTGTCCTACCTTGGACATTTGTTTGTTTTGTTGTTTACTCTGCTGTTTGTCATGTAAATGTAATATACTTTGAACTTGATTTTCACCTTGAAGAAGGCTCTGTTATAGAGAATGCAAAGCTAGTCCTGCTAAATATGTAACATTTTCTTCTTTTGCTTTCACATTTCCTTAATTCTTTAAATTCATGAGGTCAGCACCTAACTCTCAAATTATTATTAGCATTAAACTTGTTCTTATTGGATGCACTAATTGTCTAAGAAATAATGTTTTTTTTATTTATGGATAACAGTGCTTAATTATCAGAGGCACCATTTTAAATAATTTAAAATGAGAATGACCATTTTCCCCAACTCATATGGTCTTTTAAATTATTTATTTCATTTAATAAATACATACCTAACTCTTATTATATGCTAGATCTTATTGCAGCACTTTGTAAATGTTAATTTATTAATCTTCATAGCAACCCCCTTAGGTAAGTACTATTATACCCATTTTATAGATGAAGACATTGACTAGCAGGGTTTAAATAACTTCATGCAACTAATAACTGCTGGAACTTAAATTTGTGTGCTTTCCCCCTGTGCTAACAATATACTTTTTTCCTTCTTTATCGATCATTTTTATGACCAGTAAATCTCATCAATTCTGTCACATACCTATCCAATATGAATTTGTGATATGGATTATGAATATGAAATCAGTGTTGAGCATACATTATGCCATTTTTTTACTTTTTATCTCATTAAGATAGCATGTTTATTAACATGCTAGGTTTGATAAAAAGGCCTGTAATTATGGAAACCAAAGTCATTTTCAATTAAAAGGGATCTCATCTCTCAAATATTCATTCTTCCCACCTATATGAATAAGGGCTATGATTAGTTTTAGTTTTCTTGATCATTTTACTCCTTTCTGAAAGTTGCTTTGGGAGAGATTGTAATTTCATCTGGGTAGATATGGCCATACTATCTTGGTTTTCCTGGACATTTGTTTCTTACCAAAATTGTTAATAAAAGGAAATGCATTATTTTAACTGGTGTCATACTGAAAATCTGGAGGAGGTGTTCAAAGTGTGGACTTTCTATGTGTTTAAAAGTATTTATGTTGGAAAAGTATTTTTGAAGTTTCAAGAGCTACACTAAAGTCAGTTTTGTCTTTGATTAATATGACAACAAAAACTCAACCCAACCAATAGAAATATATGCTATAAATAAACCATGGCCACATTATCATTTTCATTATAAGTTTGATGAAATATTGTCTTTAAGGAGAGATACATTACTGACAGCAATGAAAAACAAGACATCGGAAATTCCACGGAAGTACAGGTGGCAGTGTTATTTACTGTCAGCCACTCATGTTACCGTCAGGCTTCTTAAATTTACACAGAGGGAATATATCCTCTCAGCTTGAGACAGCTGGAGGGGAAATCACCCTGGTGACGATACATTCTCATAAATGGCTAAGGAAGAATTGCTTTTCCTCTGTTCAACCTGTATATAATTGGAAAGGCAGAACACCAGTGATTTTAACAAATAAAAACCTGAAAATTCCCAAAAGGCTTTCTTTTTCAATTTTGGCCTTCCAAATCAAATTTTGCCTTCCTTATCATATTCCTGCCACAGAATTAACCCCAATAATTTTTTTTGTCTGTTATCACATTTCTTTCTTCTATTTTTCTTATCTTTACCAGTTATCTTTTTAAACTCAAATTTAGATTTCTTTCCTCTTTTCTAAAATTTGGCCACCTCATCCTCCTTGTTAGACTAACTTGCCTTTCTCCTCGAATAGTATGTTAGTACCCTAGGGTGCTATATTATTTCCAGAGTGGTTCAGAAGGATAAGATGGCCTCCAGAGAAGAATCCTGGGGCTTTTTAGAACCGTTTCTTGGATGAAAGATAGCAAAAAGATGTCTTGTGGAGACAATAGTTTGATCTGCCATTTGTCTTGAAGTAGGAACAGAAGTAGTATTAATGAGGTCAAGGCTATGGTTTTTCCAGTGGTCATGTATGGATGTGAGAGTTGGACTGTGAAGAAAGTTAGGCACCGAAGAATTGATGTTTCTGAACTGTGGTGTTAGAGAAGATTCTTGAGAGTCCCTTGGACTGCAAGGAGATCCAACCAGTCCATCCTAAAGATCAGTCCTGGGTGTTCATTGGAAGGACTGATGCTAAAGCTGAAACTCCAATACTTTGGCCACCTGATGGCAAGATTTGACTCATTGGAAAAGACCCTGATGCTGGGAGGGATTGGGGGCAGGAGGAGAAGGGGATGACAGAGGATGAGATGGCTGGATGGCATCACTGACTCGATGGACATGAGTCTGAGTGAACTCCGGGAGTTGGTGATGGACAGGGAGGCCTGGTGTGCTGCGATTCATGGGGTCACAAAGAGATGGACACGACTGAGCAACTGAACTGAACTGAACTGATGGCCATTCAATCTATAAATATTACTAAGTGATACAGAATTTAAGCATAAACTAATAAAACCTATTCAGGGAGAGCAACTGCATATCCTGTTGCTATGAGGCCAGTGCTGGAAATGGGTGTCACTGTGGAGCAATAGGAAGCATTAATCAAGTGGCAGAAAAACTTGAATCATGGGGTGCCTAAGATTTGACATTGCCCAAGGTAAAACTCTGATCTATGGGGACAAGGGGACTTTAAACTCTCCAGGGCTGAGCATTCTTTGCTGTGCAACTACAACTGCATCGGATTAGAGCAGTAGTTCTCACTTATTAACAAAGCATCAGAATCACCAGGAAATCTCCTTTAAACAGTTTGTTAGGCCCACCTCCAGAGTTTCTGATTAAGTAGGTCTGAGGTGGGGCCTGAGTATTTGCATTTCTAACAAGTTTCCTGGTGGTGGTGATACTGCTGGGTCAGGAATATCCTTTGAGAAGCACTAGATTAGGGTCATTTTCCTGCAGTGGTGTTCAATGGATTCACTTCCAAAGATCTGGAAAAAAAACTAAAAGGAAAAAATAAATTTTGTGGGGTTATAAAATCTATGAAATTCCAAATAAAAATGCTTTATCATTGCATTATTTATCAGGTTAACTAATATGCTAATATAATCATATGCATTTTTAATCTTAAATCTTCAAGCCTTGTCTCTCACACTTCTTAACCAGAACTTTCTGCTCTAGCCAGATTGAACTATTACTTTTCCCTGAATATCTCATGTGCTTAAATCTTATGTGCCTTGTATATACTTCTTTCTTTCCCTTAGCCTGCAATCTTCTTCCTCCACGGTTTATCTGCTAAAGACTCTCTATTCCTCTAGTCGTTCCTCCTTTCAAGGGTCATCTATTCTCTGAAGCTTTCTCTGACCAAATCTATTTAGCTCTCCACCAGAATACATGGTCCTATATATATTGTTTGTTTCTTTGTCTCCTAGAGTTTCTTAAGGGCAGTGAAAGAGAGTGTTTTGTCCCTCATGTCCTTTGCAGCTACAAGTTGATGATGTGACCTGTTACACATTCATTGCTATAGGGACAGAAATTTCAAGAATTTACTCAGGGCAGGCCTGGATTTATTTGCTCGTCGTAGGAGGCTGAACAGTGGCTGCACAGCGCTGCCGGTGTCAGATCTCAGGGCTGGAGAAGGTTACTACTGTACATGGTATAAAGGATTTTGAAGATGTGACTAAGTTAAGGATCTTGAGATGAGGAACTTATTTTGAATTATCCAAGTGGGCCCAAAGGAATTACATGCATCCTAATTAGGGGATGGAAGAGGAAGATTTGACTGTAGAAGTGACACATCAGAGTGCTGTAACTTCAGAAAGATTCGACCAGCCATTGCTGACTTTAAAGATGGAGGAAGAGGCCCCAGTTCAAGGAATGTAACTGCTCTCTGAAAGGTGGGAAAGGCAAAGAAATTGATTATCTCCTAGTGCCAGGATAAGGAATGCAGCCCTGAAGACTCATTTTAGACTTTTGAACTTCCAAACTCTAAAATAAATTTGTGTTACTTTAAGCCACTAAGTTTAGGGTAATTTGTTACAGCAGCGATAGGAAACTGTTAAAACTAGTGGAATAATATTACAGAAATATGAATAGATCCTCTATAGAATTTACTTCGCTAAAAGAATCACACATTCTAAATTTTATCATCAAAATTATTATAAGTAATGGTACTGGAAGATGACATTTATTTGTTGCCTACTGTCTATCAATGCCTTAAATGCATTAACTATTGAGTAATTCCACAACCATATGAGGTAACTTATGTTTAATATCTCTATTTACTGATGGAGAAAATGAAAGAGTGATTTTAAGTTAATCACATCACTATGTGGTTGAGAAAGGCTTTGAGTCAGTCTGTTCCAAACTGTTATGCTATTTATTTTTGCAGTATATGACTTTCATCCATAATTAAGAACAAAGTGATGTTGTAGTCATGTCCAATTAGAGGAACTATGGTTCCATGTACCTCTAATTGGTGCTAGTGGTAAAGAACCCGCTGCTAATGCAGAAAACATAGATGCAGGTTCGATCTCTGGGTTGGGAGGATCCCTGGAGGAGGGCATGGCAGCACACTTCAGTATTCTTTCCTAGAGATTCCCATGGACAGAGCAGCCTGGCGGGCTACAGTCCGTAGGGTTGCAAAGAGTCAGACACGACTGAAATGATGGCCACATGGTTGCATATAATGCTCAGGAGAAGTATGGGTCAACTTTTAAGGCAGTTCCTTTTTATTATGGTCTAGCTAAAAAGCCGAGCTTCCCTGATGGCTCAGTGGTAAAGAATCTGCCTGCAATGCAGGAGACCTGGGTTCAATCCATGGGTTGGAAAGATCCCCTGGAGCAGGGCATGACAACCCATTCCAGTACACTTGCATTGAGAATTCCATGGACAGAGAAGCCTGGCTGGCTACAGTCCATTGGGTCGCATAGAGTGGGACATGGCTGAAGTAACTAAGGAGCAGCAGCAACAGCTAGAAAGCCACCACATTTTTTTCATTAACTCCTGTAAAAATTCATATGCATCCATATGTAAAATTTGCATCTTGACATAGGATTTTATTTTAGGGATACCGTATAGTGCAGTCCTGATAAGTTTAATGAATTGTATATGCCCGCAGCACTAACTTGTTTGAATATAATTTTACCATTTTGTTTGAGTGACCTTTATAAACAAATTGCACCACCCTTAAAAGCACAAGTTCTATGATGAACCATGATAACATTTATGGTTAGAAAACCTGTATTAAAAAAAAAAACAAATATTTTCAAATGACTAAAGAAGTGCAGTGTTGAAAGCATTAAAATGAAATAATCACACATAGGTCTGGACTTTAATAGGCATTCAACAAATTATTAATTAAATAAAGATCTAAAATATTAGTCAAAGTAAAAATGACTCCTCTTTCCTTCTCTATCTGATATGCATACCCATAGCTTCCCCAAGCACATGTGTTTGTGCTACTAGAGCAGATTGTTGTATGTATTATTCTGTAATTTGGGGTTTTTATATATTTTTGTATTTTTGTTGCTTATTTATGTATTTCAATGTCTTTTCTTTAACAGTATATATGAGCTTTGTTTTTCTTGATATATCTATATTTACTTTATTTTTTAGAGCATTGCTTTGTGGTCTGTGGTATCATTTAACCAGTCTCATACTGATGAATGTTCAGTTTGACTTCATTTTTATTACTAATGAAAGTAATGCTGTATTGCAAAATGCTGCAATATATCTTTATTCGCTTGAGTGATAATATTCACAGACTAGATTCCTTGAAGTGGAATTCCTGATTTGTCTGCATACACATTTAAAAATATTGACAGATAACGGCAAATTGCCTCTGTGAAAGTTTGTAACAATTTATATTTATAACAAATTTATGAAAATTTCTCTTCTCAAAACCCATCACTGATTCTGGGTGTGAAAAAAAAAATCTTTAAAATTTTCCAGTAAGATAGATTTCACATAAACTGAGAGTTTTATATATTTCCAGACTCATGCCAAGTACTACAGAGAATACTGAAGAGGTAGAAGATAGAATACCTAATTCCATACTTTTGTTTTTACCAGGGAAAGATTCCCATTCCTTAGTTACTTAAATGTAACACTGTGTAAGTATAAAATAGTGAATGTAAAAAATACAGGGTCAAGCTATAGGATTCAAGTATTGGACATGTTCAGAAATCCAGTAGGGAAAGTAATTGATATGTTTGAATTTGTTAAGAAATACTAATCATCATTATGAAAAGTAAGCTAGGTTCAGGATAGGTGGAGAAAAGATATTAAACATTTCAGAAGCATATATGATGGTAGAAATGAATGAGCTTGTGGTTTTGTATATAGGATTTTATTTTCTGCTGCTAAAAATTGCAGTCATTTGCCAATGAACATCTGTGAAGATGATAAAAAGTGCCTCTCTGGTAACTTAAATCTAGGTTTCAAAGCTTGTATTTACATGTTGGGGACTGACATTTCATTAATTCAGATGAATGCAGGAGGGAAGTCAGAAGCTGTGGAGGCTGCCACTAGCTCTAAATGAGACCTTAGGTGACAGGCACCCAACACACATCTGTCATGTTTTAGCCCCGAGCCATGAACACTGCGGCATCTCAGAAGCCTCTGTAACACTTCTGTTCTGATGAGTGCCTATAAGCAAACAACAACAACAATCTAAGAACAAGTCACACTTTGTGGAGAAACATAACCCCAGGCAGCTACTGAATACAAACAGCATATTTGGAGCAAGAATTTGGAAATCATACTTGGGAGTCACGAGTCTTCTGAGGGAAGACTCAAAGCATCAAAATTCGGAGGGAAAGCTTAGCAGGAAATGCCCAGAGAGAAAAGCATAAAGCCATGCCTCTCCTCAGGCACCAAACAAATCAACGCAAGAAACATCCTTTGCCCTAAAGTGGGTGGATGTCCTCAACTCCAAGAAAAATCATACACATGGAAATGAGTTGTAGCTTCCTTAATAAAATTCTATATCTACCAAACTCTGTTCCAGTTGAGAAAAAGGGAGACATGCAGTGTGATGTGATGGTTGGATAGAATATTTAAAATGGAATCATCCATGAGCAGCCCCATGTGTTTGATATGCATCTCCCCCTGGCACTTTTCCTAATGAAATATTGTTATATTTTCCGAGGCAGTAATTAATCATCTCATCAAGGCATGTATGAGTCCTTCATGTTTCCCTTGAGGAATATACAACCACATCCCTTCAAGAGTCCACCGATATTTTCTTATCCTGGTGGCATTTACACTCCAAATGTAAGAGTACCCCTGGAATACTACAGATCCCATAGAAACTTCTGGTGGAATGATGTTTCTTTATCTCCTAGAATTATACTCAAGTTGTCAAAGGGTAATGTGATTCCGTTATATTTTAATTCAGGATCTGGCGTGTGGAAGATGCTTCTTAATTACATCAGAAGACACTCACAAAAAGATACGTGTCTGCCCTGAAATTAGATAAAATCGTGTTAAATCAAATCAGATGTGGTTGTAAAGGAATAAAGAGACTTGTGATTTAGTCTCAAAAACATGGGGTCCTATGATTACTTGAGGTATGTCAGAAAGGGGTGGAAAAAATATGAAAGATACACAAGTTTAAACTCTGAAAGTTAAGAAACTAGATAAGTTTATCTAGCATAGTTCTAAAATCCTAGTGCATTACCATTTTTAAAGTATATTACATTTTTTTAGAAAACATGACAGAAGAGTATGAAGGACATATGTAAAGAGAGCACAGTAGGTCACAGGCAGGACGAGGTCACACACTCAAATTTCTTGATTCCTGGGTCCACACAAATATACAGTTAATATACCCTAAACACATTCACAATTGTTATTTTTCCTGTGATGTTAAAATGTAGATTTGGAGAAGGCAATGGCACCCCACTCCAGTACTCTTGCCTGGAAAATCCCATGGACGGAGGAGCCTGGTGGGCTGCAGTCCATGGGGTTGCACAGAGTCGGACACAACTGAAGCGACTTAGCAGCAGCAGTAGCAAAATGTAGATTAAAGAAGAAAAAGCACAGAAAATTTCCACCTAACAGGCAGGCAGAGAAAAGGGTGGATCTGCCTTCTTGGCTCTTGTTCACTAGTGTTACTTACTATGTGGCCTTGGACCAGAGGCACTCTGCCCGATGAATCCCATCTTATAAATATGAGATAAAATATCCTAATTCATAGTCTTGTTGAAAGAATAAGATGAAAAATAAAAGTAAATAATTTAGAACAAAGCCTGGCATAGAGTAATCACTCAATGAGCTATTATTATTCTTATCAGTATAGTCTTCTAGCCGCTAAGCTTTCATCAGCTGTAGGTCTGTGAATATAATTAAGAAACTTTAATCCAAAACAATGATTTTCTTCCAAAATCTATGATGAAGTTTACTTCTTAATCAGATTAGAAAACAGAAGTCTGCAGTTTTAGAATTGCAGATGAGCTCTGAATGACTGTAAATCATCTCGGATAGGATGGATGGGCCAACTCTCAACCTTAACAAGACTTTATCAGTTAAAGACTCATTTTTCCATTGGTGATTTTTCTGCATCAGCTGTATCATTTACTTTTTGTATTCTTTATTTAAAAATATAGGAGTCTATTTAATCTTGTTTCATGTAACCGGAAATGATGTGGATAAAAAGAAACAAAGTTGCTTTTACATTCTTCTGTTCTTGATCATTTCCTGAAAAATGTAAAGGAGATATTTTTATCTATGCTTTACCCACTAAGGAAATGGCAGTCCACTCCAGCACTCTTGCCTGGAAAATCCCATGGACGGAGGAGCCTGATAGGCTACAGTCCATGGGGTTGCAAAGAGTCGGACACGACTGAGCGACTTCAGTTTCACTTTATCCACTAAAACTTTTGTATTCCCTTAATTTTTTCTTTATTCAACTGTGTGAGCCAACCACTTTCCACCCATATCTTTCCATGATTACTTACTAGGAATAGTAACAAATGCCTTGGATTCCTTTGTTCTCCTGTTCCCTTTTGGTGATCCCATCCTCCAGGACCACAAGACTTTGCTGTCCTTTGTATTCTGCGTGGACCATCTCCTGCGATCCTTTCCTTCAGGCTCTGAGAGTCTCTGCTTCTTGTTGCTTTAATAAAGTGATTATTCTTCATCGATAAAAGGTTTTATTCTGCCAGGGCTTTGTTTTGAAAATACATTTAGGAGCGCTGTGGCAGATCAGTGAGGTAGACAGTCCTTGACTTGTGAGTCTTTACGTTCCTTTGTGGTCGTACTGTTTAGAGTTGCACCATTCCTGTCTATTCCATTGTTTTATTTTTCTTTCCTTTCTTTCTTTCTTTTTTTTTTTTTATTATTTATCTGGCTTCGCCAGATTTTAGTTGCAGCATGCAGGATCTTTGATCTTCATTGTAGCACGTGAGATTTTTAGTTGTAGCACGTAAACTCTTAGTTGTAGCATGTGGGATCTAGTTCCCTGAAAAGGGCTCAAACCTGGGCCCCCTGAATTGGGAGTGCAGAGTCTTAGCTACTGGACTGCCAGGGAAGTTCCATTTATTATTTCCTAATCTCATCTCTAGCCTCATACAGAACTGTGAGATTATAAGTAATTTTTTATTGTATTTTTTATTCCTGGTATTTTTTTAGATTAAATGTATAGGGTATAGTTAATTAATGAGTAATCATAGATCTTATTTCACTGTGGTCTTCTATATCCCTTCGTACAGCAAGTACAGTTTCATATTTGTGTTTAGCTTCATGCATGGTGTGCCTTTTCCAGCCCTCTAAGAAAACCACTCTTCTTCAGGCTTTTCCCAATTTTTACAGTTTAGCCGACAGAACTTTTTTTAGCACTTTTTGCGATTCTCTTTCTTATATAGTACCTAACATGCCTGCCTTAATTATCTATTCATTTACTTTCTTTAACAATCAGACTGTGAGCGATACTTTGTTTCCATTTCTTGAATAGGACCTGGTTATATTAAATACTTAACTAACATTTAGTAATAGAATAGCTTTGAGGGAAATAGTAAGGGCTTCGTTTTTATATGGATATTTATTTCAGTGTTTTAAAACGTCTTTCCAAGAAACAAATAATAAAACTGTTTTCATCGGGATCTGAAGTTAACATATCTAAGTTTTAAAGAGAACGACAGTTATTTAGTGATGAAAATGAGAATTTATACCTAATAAGGAAAGTTAGCGAACGTCTACACGAATGACGGTCTCAATGCCTGAGTTGCGGTCTTCACTGTGCCCGTAAGTCGCTAGGTGAACTCTTCAGAACCAGGGCTTCACCAGATGATGTGTATTAAGGTTCTTGCATAAATTAAAATACTGTCAACTTCAAATAACAGAAGACTTAAACTGACTTAAATCACAAAGGGAAATTTCTATTCATGTAAGTGAGGGCTTAGGCGAGGGCTTATTCAGAGGCTTAAAATGTCAATAGGAACTGTTTTGTTCAGATATTCCACCTGTAGCTTTCAGTGTGTTGGTTCCCATCAAAGTTTTAGAGCGGCTCCCAGCAGAAGCCCGAGTTACCTGCCTCCTTGTTTGCATTTCTTCCCCTCATCATCAAAAACATCGTGCCTCACTCTGACTAGTCCAATTTGTGTTATGTGTCAGCTGTCAACTCCTGAAACAGTTATTGTTGTTTGAGACAAGTTAATAGCTTTTACTGTACATACATACATATACACTGGGTTGGTTAAAACATTCATTGAGATTTTTGCCTAAGATATTCTGGAAAACCCAAATGAACTTTTTGGCTGACCCAATATTTACTATAATTGACTGGTTTGTATTATCAAGGTCCTCACTTGGATCTGGGTGTATGGATCAATTCCTCCCCAACTCCATGATTACTACACTGTGGCGGGGGCTGGAAATAATGTGGTAGCTCCTACTATAGCCGCAATATTCTCATACACCTGTAACATACTATGATTATATAATGTAACAAAATAGAAAGCATTTTATATTCTATATTGGGGAATAAATACTAGAACAGGTATGCTTATATATTTAATATTAAATATAGAGCAGCCCCAAATCATTAAACATGTGAGAATTATTGCCAGTATCCAAAATTAGAATGCTTGTTACCTCTCAGGAGGAAATGCTATCTCTACTTGAAGACATACACTTTTCTCTAGATATATTTAGGATGCTTTAGAAGCATCTAAAACCACCAGATCTAGAGATATTAGAGGTCAAGTTAAAA
Organism: Bubalus bubalis; assembly: GCF_019923935.1. NCBI lineage: Eukaryota > Metazoa > Chordata > Mammalia > Artiodactyla > Bovidae > Bubalus > Bubalus bubalis. The sequence goes on along the minus strand of NC_059166.1, from coordinate 73,923,997 downwards.
GAAATTTTAAGAGATTAAAAAGAGATTGATGGGAGGAAAGATGGAAGGTATACTTTAAAATGCTCTCAATTTGGCTTAGATGACCCAGGTCACAGGAGCTTCACAAAGACCTGGATTTATCAGTTTATTACAAACAGTTGTAGTATATATACAGTTCTGGATTTAACAAATTTTATCACAAAGACCAGAATTATAGTTTACACCATATCATGCTCAAGGAATCCTAAGGGCAGTGACTCTGTTTTGCTAGGTTAAGACATAGTTTTCATTCAGTCAGTATGTGGATTAAAGGCCTTGTTGAAAAAAGATGAGACATCTCCAAAATAGCCTGAATGTCAATTAACAGAAAAGTAGATAAACAAATCGTAGCAGATTCATAAAATAAAATGCCATTCAGCAATAGAAATGACTGTTGATATTCTCAACAACATGGTTGAATCTCACAGGCATTATACCAAGTAAAAGAAGCTGTAGGGGTGTATATACCATATGATTTAATTTACTTCAGGTTCTAAAGTAGGGCTTCTCAGGTGGTGCAATGGTAAAGAATCGTCCTACTGATGTAGGAGACACAAGAGACAGTTTTCATTCCTGGGTTATGAAGATACCCCTGGAGAAGGAAATGGCAACCCACTCCAGGATTTTTGCCTAAAATGTTCCACAGATATAAGAGCCTGGTGGGGTACAGTCTGTGGAGTCACAAAAGAGTTGGACACAACTGAGTGACTGAGCACACACGCACATAAACACATCAAAGGCTAAGCAAGGTAAAACTAATTTATCACTACAGATATCAAAATACTGGTTTCCTTTGGTAGTGAAGTTTAACTAAAAGGGGTCAAAAAGAAACTTTTAGGTGTGATAAAATTGCCCTGCATCTTGACTGGGATGGTGGTTACATGGGTGGTTACAAGTGGTAACAACTCATCAAATGGCACAATTAATATCTGTGAACTTAAATATATCCATGCACTTTTCTCTGTGTAAAGTTTATTTCAAAATGTTTTTTAAAGATTCATGCCCACCAAAGAAACATTTTTCATTCTAAATAATATCTGGAAATCCCTTTTTTGATGTTTGATATTGCCTAACAAATGAGACTATTGAACCAGACAGTGCACACTTATCAAATATAGGAAATTGATGTTTCTTAATATGCAATTGTCTTATAGTTGTATGATGACTCACCTCTCTGATTATGATCATGTCGTTATGTAATTCTTCCATTTACTCCAAAGGTAATGTCCACCTAGATGGCTTAAATAGTATATCTGAATATTATATTCTACTATTTGACATATTTACACACCTTTATGTGCTGTGCTTAGTTTCCCAGTCATGTCTGACTCCTTGCGATCATATGGTTTGTAGCCCGCCAAGCTCCTCTATCCAAGAAATTTTCCATGCAAGAATACTGGAACGGGTTGCCCTTTTCTACTCCAGGGGATTTTTCTGACCAAGGGATCAAACCCACATCTCCTGCATTGGCAGGTGGATTCTTTAACATTGTACCACCTGGGAAGCACACATACCTTTATTGCAAGGCTTAAAACTTCTAATCTGATTGAAAGCTGAATTATTTTTTTCATTGTTTTATTCTATGTGATTGATCACAACATTATTACAGATATTAAAATGAGAGAAATTGAACTCATGAATTTCTTTTGGATTTTTAGTTGTTCCATTGACACATTTTAGCTAAACTATCATGCATTTAACAAATGAAAAACTGAGACTTTCAGAGAAAAATTTATCTTTTCCCAAAATAATATACATTGTATTTAATGGACAGAGAATCCATACTAGATCTTTTGACACTTTCACTATTGTTCTTCACACGGAAATGGAACATTCCAGAAACTAAGTTTATGACTTATTATTTAGTAGGTGTGATCGTTAATTTTGTGTGTCAACTTGATTGGGCCATCAGTTCAGTTCAGTCACTCAGTCGTGTCTGACTCTTTGTGACCCCATGGACTGCAACACGCCAGGCTTCCTTGTCCATCACCAACTCCCAGAACTTGCTCAAACGTGTGTCCATCAAGTTGGTGAGGCCGTCCAACCATCTCATCCTTTGTCGTCCCCTTCTCCTCCCACCTTCAATCTTTCCCAGCATCAGGGTCTTTTCCAATGAGTCACTTCTTTACATCAGGTGGCCAAAGTATTGGAGTTTCAGCTTCAACATCAGTCCTTCCAATGAATATTCAGGACTGATTTCCTTTAGAATGGACTGGATTGATCTCCTTGAAGTTCAAGGGACTCTCAAGAGTCTTCTCCAACACCACAGTTCAAAAGCATCAATTCTTCGGTGCTCAGCTTTCTTTATAGTACAACACTCACATCCATACATGACTATTGGAAAAACCATAGCTTTGACTAGATGGACCTTTGTTGGCAAAGTAATGTCTCTATTATTTAATATGCTGCCTAGATTGGTCATAGCTTTTCTTCCAAGGAGCAAGCGTCTTTTAATTTCATGGCTGTAGTCACCATCTGCAGTGATTTTGGAGCCCAAGAAAATAAAGTCTGTCACTGTTTCAATTGTTTCCCCATCTATTTGCATAAAGTGATGGGACAAGATACCATGATCTTCGTTTTTTGAATGCTGAATTTTAAGCCAGCTTTTTCACTCTCCTCTTTCACTTTCATCAAGAGGCTCATCAGTTCCTTTTCACTTTCTGCATGCATAAGGGTGGTGTCATCTGTGTATCCAAGATTACTGATATTTCTCCCAGAAATCTTGATTCTAGCTTGTGCTTCATCCAGCCCAGCATTTCGCATGATGTACTCTGCATATTAGTTAAATAAGCAGTGTGACAATACACAGCCTTGACGTACTCCTTTCCCAATTTGGAGCCAGTCTGTTGTCCATGTCGAGTTCTAACTGTTGCTTCCTGACCTGCATACAGATTTCTCAGGAGGCAGGTCAGGTGGTCTGGTATTCCCATCTCTTTCAGAATGCTCCACAGTTTGTTGTTATCTACATAATCAAAGGATTTGGCATAATTAATAAAGAAGTAAATGTTTTTCCAGAACTCTCTTGCTTTTTCAATGATCCAATGGATGTTGGCAATTCGATCTCTGGTTCCTCTGCCTTTTCTAAATCCAGCTTGAACATCTGGAAGTTCATGGTTCACGTATTGCTGAAGCCTGACTTAGAGAATTTTGAGCATTACTTTGCTAGCATGTGAGATGAGTGCAACTGTGTGGTAGTTTGAACATTCTTTGGCATTACCTTTCTTTGGGATTGAAATGAAAACTGACCTTTTCCAGTCCTGTGCCCACTGCTGAGTTTTCCAAATTTGCTGGCATATTGAGTGCAGCACTGTTACAGTATCATCTTGTAGGATTTGAAATAGCTCAACTGGAATTCCATTAGTTCCACTAATTTTGTTCGTAGTGAAACAAAGGACCACTTGACTTCACATTCCAGGATGTCTGGCTCTAGGTGAGTGATCACACCATCACAATTGGGCCATATAGTACTCAAAATTTGGTCAAAAATTCTGGATACTTCTGTGAGAGTTTTTTTTGGATGAGATAAACATACCATTCGGTATACTGAGTAAAGCATATTGCCCTCCATAAAGTGGGTGAGTCTCTGCTGATCAGTTGAAGGCTTGACAAGTACATAAGCCTGACCCTCTCATGAGATTCCCCCTTCCTGATGACCAGGGTTGGCATATAGCATATGTTTATTCTTTATTTAAAACTCAGATAATGGCTTATAGAAGCTAAGAGTATTATATAAAAATTTGTTTAAAAAGTACAAGCTGGGGTATTGGTTCTTCCTGGTTCTACACTAACATGCCAGGCATGGGATTCAAACTAGTACATTGGCTGTGGCTCTGCAGAGTTTGGAGTTGCCAGACTCCATAAACACATGAGCCGAAAGAAAGAGTTAGTCAATCAATCTCTTGTTGCTGTTGTTCAGTTGCTAAGTCATGTCCAACTCTTTGTGACCCCATGAACTGCAGCATGCCAGGCTTCCCTGTCCTTCACTATCTCCTGGAGTTTGCTCAGACTCGTGTCCATTGTGTCAGTGATGCCATCCAACCATCTCATTCTCCATTACCCCTTTTCCCTCCTGCCCTCAATCTTTCCCAGCATCAGGGTCCTTTCTAATGTCAGCTCTTTGCATCAGGTGGCCAAAGTATTGGAGCTTCAGCATCAGTCCTTCCAATGAATATTCAGGGTTGATTTCCTTTAGGATTGACTGGTTTCATCTCCTTGCTGTCCAAGAGACACTCAAGTGTCTTCTCTAGCACCACAGTTTGAAAGCATCAGTTCTACAGTGCTTAGCCTTCTTTATGGCCCAACACTGAAATACATGATTACCTGGAAAAAGCATAGATTTGACTATATGGAGCTTTTTCAGCAAAGTGATATCTCTGCTTTTTAATATGCTGTCTAGATTTGTCATAGCTTTTCTTCAGGCGGCAAGTGTCTTTAATTTTGTGGCTGCAGTCACTGTCTGCAGTGATTTTGGAGCCCAAGAAAATAAAATCTGTCAGCTTCCATTTTTTTGCCATATATTTGCCATGAAGTGATGGGCTGAGATGCCATGATCTTAGTTTTTGAATGTTGAGTTTTAAGCCAGCTTTTTCACTCTCTCTCTATATAGAGAGAACTGTATATATATTTGTGTGTGTGTGTGTAAAACTCTATTAGTTCTGTTCTTTGGGGAACCCTGACTAATAGGGTTGGCATATAGCATATGTTTATTCTTTATTTAAAACTCAGGTAATGGCTTATAGAAGCTAAGAGTATTATATAAAAATTTGTTTAAAAAGTACTATAATATGAGTAGCATTTAGCCACAATTTAGTACCATGTTTTCTATAATAATATATGGTTTGAGTTTGGATTTTACAAACAGTTTTATCCTCTTTTTTCAGTGCAGGAGTGGGACATTCTCTTAATTTTCACTAATTGGTCCATTTATTGAACAGCCGCTATGAATGTGCACTATGAAATGCTCAGTGGTATGAGTCTCTCATCTCTGCCAGACCATCTTTTGATTCTCTTATTGTTCCTTCAGTAAAGCCTTGCTCATAGTTAACAGAGGTAGTGCTGGAGGAAGGATATTTTCATTTTATGAAGTAGTGCAGAGTTTTGTCTTTTCCCCCTAGTTCAAGTAATGGCATCTGAAGCTGCAGGAATTGATAAACACTGGCAAGGGCAGGAGAAGGAAAATGGTTTCCTACTTTGGAGAGCAAAAACTGTATTGTTACAGCAAAAAGAGAAAGGAAGCCTCTAAAACCCAGTTGAGGTCCTATTTGATATGTAAGAGAATTATATACATGAGGAAATAGCCTAGGGACTTTCTACTGGGTAAATTGCTTTCTAAGATATTTATATTAGGAAAGACATTTTAGAATAATGTAGGAGCTCAATCTGAATTTTGCTATAGTGATACATAAAGTGTGGACCAAACAGAAATGAGACAGAAAAATCAGATTAATGACAAGATACTGAAAAGGTTAACCTTTCAGAAATACAAATTATTGAATTATACCAGTTCTAGTGGTTTTAAAAAGCATTTGAAGAAAAAAGCTATACTTTCTTTTACATCAAGTATTGCTTCTCTGATCCTTTCTCTTTTACAAAGGGAAATAATCTCAAGTATTAGAAGAGTTGTGCGTAATTCTTAGATTGTAATTGTTTTAAAGCTATTTCCCTTTACTTATTTTCAAAGTAAGTACTGCCTTACTTTGAAAATCTGTTTAAAAATTCTTTCATATTTTAAAATTCTCTTTCTCATTATTTTTTTGTTGTTTTTAATATGAAGTGAAGAGGAATATGGAATTAATCATATGGTTCTCATTCTTGTTAATAATCTATAACAGTAATAGAGAATGTTCCTAATTCCTTTAAAAGTGCATTCAAAGTAGGTAGCAGCAGACCTAAAGATTTTACTTTTATCTTTTAGTTAAAATCTGGATTTCTCAAGTTTTAGATGAATTCTTTAAGCAATAATCCATTATTAATATAGTTAGAGCATATTATCTTTTATGCTTTTTAGTAGTTATCATGCATATTCTCTTTGAATGTAAGCTCTAATTGTAACTCAAAGATAATCTGTCATTAATTTTTATTATAAGGTACATTTTTATTATAAGAAGTATTTAGAAAAAAGACAAAACTTATTTTCCTTTCTGACCCCCAGGGAGAAATATATCTGATCTTTTAGGTACCTTTGCAGTGATCTAACATTCTTTGGCAGCTTAAGACTGTCTAGGCATTTCAACCCAGGCACATACTGAAGGACTGTGTCATAATAATAATAGAAATTCCATTATGCACATGAAAGAAAATACTCTTTTAACCTATATCTTCAAGTCGCTCATAATGAATACATAAAATTACAGATGACACTTTAGCCATCTATTCAATTGATTTCTTTAAAAACGTCTAACTTACTTAGCTCAACAGTTTATATAAGGGACTTCCAGAAGATGTTGAATCTTATCTTTTCAGCCACAGAGTTAGTCTTGAGTTTGAAACATTTCAGTTCACACCTCTTTTACTCAAAGTAGCTCTAAAGAAACTTTTCCAAACAAATTATTTCTGGGTCAGTTAATGCATTTTTTCAAATCTAGAATCCTGTGAAACAATAGCTGTAATGTAATATCTGTGTTTTAGTTTACTTCACAAAAATATATATACATGTGCATTTTAAACATATATATATATTTGTAATCATTTGGGGAGCTAAGTGGACTTCTCTGGTGGCTCAGATGGTAAAGAATCTGTCTGCAATGCAGGAGACCTGGGTTCAATTCCTGGGTTGGGAAGATCCCCTGGAGAAGGAATGGGCCACCCACTCCAGTATTTTTGGGCTTACTGGTGGTGAGCCCAAGTGGCTCAGTTGGTAAAGGATCCATCTGCAATGCAGAAGACATGTGTTCAATCCCTGGGTTAGGATGATCCCCTGGAGGAGGGCATAGCAACCCATTCCAGTATACTCGCCTGGAGAATCCCCATGGACAGAGGAGCCTGGAGGGCTGCAGTCCATGTGGTCACAAAGAGCTGGACATGACTGAGCAACTAAGCACACATATGTCTCTCCAATATGTATGACATTAACTTCATCATGAAACTTAGCTCTTACCTTCACTTAGAATAATCTAATCCTGTTTCTTAAAAGTCCTTTGGTTGACCCGGATGACTCCTCTCTTTTTCCCTCTTCTTTGTCCTGTCTTCAACCATTTCCTCACTCCCTATATAGTTTTTTGGTGTTCAGTTGCTCAGTCGGTGTCTGACTTTTTGCAACCCCATGGACTGCAGCATCCCAGGCTTCCCTGTCCTTCACTGTCTCCCAGAGTTTGCTCAAATTCTTAACCCTTCAGTTGATGATACCATCCAACCATCTCATCCTCTGTTACCTCCTTCTCCTCCTGACCTTACTCTTTCCCAGCATCAGGGTCTTTTCCAATGAGTCAGCTCTTTACATTAAGTGGCCAAAGTATTGGAGCTTCAGCTTCAATATCAGTCCTTCCAGTGAATTTTCAGGGTTGAATTCCTTTAGGATTGACTGGTTTCATCTCCTTGCTGTCCAAGGGACTGTCAAGTCCTTGAGAGAGTCCTGTGGTGTCTTTTTTAGCACCACAGTTTGAAAGAAGATGCTCAGCCTTCTTTATGGTCCAACTTTCACATCCGCACATTTAAAAAAAAAAATAACCATTTGGAAAATGGATATGAACATATAGAAAAGCCATAGCTTTGACTATATTGACCTTTGTTAGTAAAGTGATCTCTGCTTTTTAATATGCTGTCTAGGTCTGTCATAGCTTTATTTCCCATGGAGCAAGCATCTTTTAATTTCATGGTTGCAGTTACCGTAGCAGTGATTCTGGAGCCCAAGAAAATAAAGTCTGTTAATGTTTCTTTTTTTTTTTTTCCCCCTTCTATTCACCATGAAGTGATGGGGTTGCATGCCATGATCTTAGTTTTTTTACCTAAACCTGTAGAGTTTAGAACTATATGAAAATGGAAGACTGATTTACTAAGACAGTTGAGAGAAGGTTCTGTGGTGTCAGAAGCAAAAATGCTTAAACATAATGGGAATAAAGATGAGATAATTTGAGTGTTGATGCAATGACACTTTAAAAATTTGTGTAACGAACTTTTGTTAGGGAATTAGAGGGAATATTTGATGCTCTAATAATCTTAGAATGGTAGAGTGAACTGTACCTGGAGTTAGAAAGTCTTATTAGAATATTTTGTTCTGTTTGGGAGATAGTTTGGAGTCTGAGGGTCTCTAACATTCTGAACAGGTATATATTTCTTTCCAAAGTTTTACAACTATTTCTTTAAGTAACGACTGAGAAATTAAAATTAGATAAGAAATTTCAATGGTAATTATTTTACTGGTAAAGACTTAGATAGTTTTAGTCTCCTGATTGCTCTTGGGCTATTCATAGTAACTTTTATTGGCCAGCAATAACTATTCTTTAGACTGTCTTTATCACGTACCATTTCTGTAGAAAAATCTTAAAGACACTTGTTACAAGGAGCTTAAAGTTCAGGATAGGGGCAGGGTCACCTGGCAACATTGCATAATTCCAGGCTTGATGACAAGGCAACCCCATGTTTCCCCAGTTTGACAGTTGATTCTGTCCATTTTTGAATAAGTCGTTGTGGAAATCAGGCTCCTTCTGATTTCCAGGGCTACCATCCTAGTGATGATGGCTGCAAGTCCAGCTCATGTATCTGTTCCAAGCAAGATCAGAAGGGAAGTAGAACACGCAGAACCTTCACTGTCGTACTTACGTTTCCTTGGCAAGAACTGTGTCATATGACTATGACTAGTAAGGGGTACTACAGAATTCAGTATTTTAACTTTTAGCCTATATTATAGAGGACTCAGTGAAAGGAGTTAAATGACAGAGTTTATACCATCTACCACAAATTTCTAGGTAACATTTTGATAAGTCTGGTATAATATGTGTGTATTTATGTATTAATATCTTGTAAGAAAATAGACTATAATGGTGCCACTAATTATTATAATATTTATATTACTTAAATAAACATTATAACATATCTTGTTTAGATAGATATATCTGAGATTTCCTAAATGTAGCATTAGGTAAAATTTGAAATTTAGAGAATGTGATCAAGTAAAAGGAACCCATTCTTTATTATTTAAGTTATGGGATTCCCTTTTACTAGCTGTATAATTTGAAGCTTCTTTTCTGCATCTTAATACAGATAATTGTGCTGATATGTTAAAGTTGTGGTACAGGCTAAACAGGATCACATATGGGAGCTTCTAATGCAGTGTCTGGTAAATAGTTGGAGCTCAATTACCAACTCACCCACTTTTCTTTTATGAAGATATTGTTTATTTAAATGTCATTATCTAATTTTAAATGTGCTTAATATGTAAATTAGGAGGATACCAAAACAAGGTTTATAAAAATGACTTTCACAATTTTCACAAAACTAGAATATTTTCTAAAAATCTATAGAAAGCAACATTATTTATATAAGCATGTTTCAGTGATGAGTTTTGTTTTCTACCTACTTGAAAATAAACAGAAAATTCTTACTGCTTAACCTTGTAATTCAGAGTGTTTGGTCAGCTTAATTTTAGTACTATTACTTAGTCCCAACCTAATTAAATAAAAGATGTGAAAATTTTCATATAACCTATAGAGAAGTTTCAGGGATCATTTACAAAAATTATTTATTTTAACATAACAATGAATGCCTATAGAAAAACCCAGCAGTGAGAGGCAGAGTATGAGTTTTTAAAAAATGTTTTTCTTTCTCTTGGAATGAGTTTTTAAAAAACATTTTTCTTTCTCTTGGAAGCTGTGAGTCACTGGTTCTGTCTCTTTATGAAACACCAAGTATGTGTTCTTTGACCTCTGTATAATTTATTTAAACTCAAGCTCAATAACTTTAACTGCATTTATCATCACAATGCTTCAAAAAATGGTCAGTGATCTGTGAAGATGCAGTGCAGTGTCTCATTAAACCAAAAAACCCCAACAGTCTGAAAAAAGTATAATCTAACTGCCTAACAATTAGATATGATATCTTAAAAAAATATGTGCAGCTCAGCTGTAACCTTTGTGATAATTAAACCTTCCTGGCAGCTGACTGTACACCTTCTTAAATAGTCTTGAATGTCAAATCACTTATTATTTACAAAGGCAGCACTGTCAAATACCCACTAGTGTGCAATCTTCTTCCGGAAGATCTGGCTCTCTTCCATGGCAGGTTTTGTGTTCGCACAGCTTTGAATCTTTAAGGAACTTGTCAGAGTCAGGTTAGTGGATGAAAAATGGGAATCCCAAAGGAGCCACTGAGTCAGAGAATGGAAAAGAGGGAGCATGCCAGGGAGTGGCAAGTGTGGCCACAAAGGTATGTGAGCCAAAATGGAAATATGTGATATGAGAACATATCCTAAAGGAATAAAGGAAATCAGTCCTGAATTGGAAGGACTGATGCTGAAGCTGAAACTCCAATACTTTGGCCACCTGATGCGAAGAACTGATTCATTTGAAAAGACCCTGATGCTGGGAAAGATTGAAGGCAGCAAGAGAAGGGGACGACAGAGGATGAGATGGTTGGATGGCATCACCGACTCAATGGACATGAGTTTCAGTAAACTCTGGGAGTTGGTGATGGACAGGGAGGCCTGGCGTGCTGCAGTCCATGGGGTCGCAAAGAGTCGGACACGACTGAGTGACTGAACTGACTGAACTGATATAATAATGTGGTGATGTGGCCTGGGGAGAAGATGGGATGTGAGTGCTTAGCAAGGGTTCATGTGATTTCTAAGGTTATTCTTTGATTATATACTTAGTATATATTTATTAAACATGGAACTATGTGCTAGCTGGCACTGTGCTAGCTGCTGAGAACACTGGGTTAAGCAAGTCAGACATGGTCACTGTCCTAACAAAGATTACTGTTAAAGGCATCTGAGAGCAGGAGTGAAGGAGAATATTAGTTCAAGGGCAGCAAACTAAAAATGGGACTAGCCAGTTACTGGTAGTGACTTCCTACAGTGGAGATACCAGAGATGAGCATGGATAATAAGTAATGAACTCGGTAACAAGAAAACTGGTATATTAGAGGATTCTCTTTATGTTACTTATTGTCTCTGATGTTATACTTCTCTAGTTTTTTAAACTTACTATATTCCTTGCCTGTCTTCCTACTAGATGGTGAAAAATACTTAGCTCACACAAGGTACTCAAAGAATAAAGTCTGTTGAATAAGTGAGTAAGTCAAAGTTCAAGTAGGAACCTAACCCAACAACCTCAGTAATGAACTCGTGAAGTCCTGTAGCCTCCTGGTCTGGGACAGAAGGGACTTTAGGGCCTAGGGGACAGTCAGCCTGCACTGAGAGCTTGTCACCCAGCAGTCATGTGGGGTAGCAGCTGTGTTGTTGATAAGTAAATGTGACAACGGTTTTCCAGAGAGAAGCAAAGTAAGTAAGGACATAATTCCATTATACTGTACAGAATTTTCCCCCATTAAAAAAAAATAATTGGCTCAATAAAAATGAGGTTTGAGGGGCTGCAAACAGAAAGTCAGATGAAGGTAAGTAAGTATCAAAGATATTCAAATGGACCATGTACTGTCATATTCTATGTGACTGCTGAAAAGGGTCAATCTAGGAGACTTTAGGTCTTCCAATTACAAACCAGGCCTAACCTAAACATAAAAGTTCAAAAAAAAAAAAAAAAAAAAAAGAAAGAAAGGAAAAAGAAAAGAATGCTTCTAGTTCCATGGGATCTAGCCTTTGGAGCAGCTTCCTAAGAAGTATCATTTGAGGCTCTGATATCAAACCAGCAGTTTCATAAATGACTGAGATTGTAGGTTAAAATAAAGTAGTTGAGTTTCTGATGACTTTCACACCAGGAGACCATCCCTATCACTATTAGCAGTTTCAAAAATATCAACATACTCATGTTATTCCTATCTAAGAGGTGGCGAAATACAGACAGGCTGACCTAAAGTGCTCACCAACAATAACTGGAAATGGAATAAATCATGTGTACATCTAACCTAGATTTAAAACCCATTAACTTTTCCTTCAGTCTGATTTCATAGTGCAGCATTTATCTGGCAGAAGAAAAGAAAACACCTTCAAATGATTCCCTTGGTTTTCTATTTATTGTTTCATTTATATTAAAACATCTATCACATACTAAAGCCATATATGATCTTAAGCACTAGCATTTAATGGAAATAACAGGGAATATATATATATATATATCTTAATATAGTACCTGTCTCAGGCACTGAATCAATGTTTGTGATTATTATTGAAGACAACAGGGATTTTTGAATCAGCTGACCTTGTTTTCAGAAAACAAAGATCATGGCATCTGGTCCCATCACTTCATGGCAAATAGATGGGTAAACAGTGGAAACAGTGTCAGACTTTATTTTGGGGGGCTCCAGAATCACTGTAGACGGTGATTGCAGCCATGAAATTAAAAGACGCTTACTCCTTGGAAGGAAAGTTATGACCAACCTAGATGGCATATTGAAAAGCAGAGACATTACTTTGCCAATAAAGGTCCATCTAGTCAAGGCTACGGTTTTTCCAGTGCTCATGTATGGATGTGAGAGTTGGAATGTGAAGAAAGCTGAGTGCTGAAGAACTGATGCTTTTGAACTGTGGTGTTGGAGAAGACTCTTGCGAGTCCCTTGGACTGCAAGGAGATCAATCCGGTCTATTCTAAAGGAGATCAGTCCTGGGTATTGTTTGGAAGGAAAGATGCTAAAGCTGAAACTCCAGTACTTTGGCCACCTCATGCGAAGAGTTGACTCATTGGAAAAGACTCTGATGCTGGGAGGGATTGGGGGCAGGAGGAGAAGGGGACGACAGAGGATGAGATGGCTGGATGGCCTCACTGAACCAATGGACATGAGTTTGAGTGAACTCCAGGAGTTGGTGATGGACAGGAAGGCCTGGCATGCTGCGATTCATGGGGTCACAAAGAGTTGGACACGACTGAGCGATTGAACTGAACTGAACTGAACCTTGTTTTCAGTTTTTGTCTCTGTCTCTTATAGAGTTAAAATACATAGGTATTCTTAAGTATATATGTATCCTTTTTTAGACTTGCCTTGTGTAAAATATAAAACAAAAGTATGAAAGTAAAAAAGGAAAAACAAGAAAATACAACTAAGATAAAGTTTTGTGGCTATTATTATTTTTTAGCTGAAATATCTATTTAAAAAATGAGTTAGTAAGAGAAAGCAATCAATGAAAAAAGAAAAGCTATGGCAATTGTAAACATCTATGTATCTAAAAAATATATTTTGCATAAATAAAGCCAAAATCAATAGAACTGCAGGAAGAAAGTGATAAATACATCACCATAGTGGAGATTTCAACCAATCTCTCTCATTTATCAGATCAAATGGAAAAAAATTAGTTTGGATATGGAAGACTTGAATTTCACAATTGATAAGTTTTAATTTATGCTAGATTTTATAATAGTATGATGTTTACAGCCAAAAATTTATGGTAAACTTTTGTGAGTGAGAGGGGTCCTGCAAAGGATTACAATTGGGACAATAAGCATAACTAAGATACACATAGACCAATTGGTCCTATGAAAACCCTACTTATACAGAACCTACCATTATGAAGAAAGCAAGGGAGTTCCAGAAAAAAACATGTACTTCTGCTTCACTGATGATGCTAAAGCCTTTGTGTGGATCACAATAAACTGAAAAATTCTTAAAGAGATGGGAGTACCAGACCACCTTACCTGTCTTCTGAGAAGCCTGTATGTGGGTCAAGAAGCAACAGAATTGGACATGGAACAACTGCATGGTTCCAAATTGTGAAAGGAGTATGACAAGGCTGTATATTGTCAACCTGCTTATTTAACATATATGCAGAGTACATCATGCAAAATGCTGGGCATGATGTAACAAGCTGGATGAATGTCACATGATGTCACAAATGCTGGATGAATCACAAGCTGAAATTCAGATTGTCAGGAGAAATATCAATAACCTTAGATATGCAGATAATACCACTCTAATAGCAGAAAGTGAAGAGGAACTAAAGAGCCTCTTGATAGGGTGAAAGAGGAGAGTGAAAAATCTGACTTGAAACTTGGCATTCAAAAACTAAGACCACGGCATCCAGTCTTCTCACTTCATGGCAAATAGAAGGGGAAAAAGTGGAAGCAGTGACAGATTTTATTTTACTGGGCTCCAAAATCACTGTAAATGGTGGCTGTAGCCATGAAATTCAAAGATGCTTGCTCCTTTAAAGAAAGTCTGTGATGAAACCTGCTGCTGCTGCTAATTCACTTCAGTCATGTCCGACTCTGTGTGACCCCATAGACGGCAGCCCACCAGGCTCCCCCATCCTTGGGATTCTCCAGGCAAGAACACTGGAGTGGGCTGCCATTTCCTTCTCCAATGCATAAAAATAAAAAGTGAAAGTGAAGTTGCACAGTTGTGTTTGACTCTTAGCGACCTCATGGACTGCAGCCTACCAGGCTCCTCTGTCCACGGGATTCTCCAGGCAAGAATACTGGTGTGGGGTGCCATTGCCTTCTCCTACACAGCATATTAAGAAGCAGGGATATCACTTTGGCTACAAAGGTCTCAATAGTCAAAACTATTGTTTTTCCAGTAGTCATTCATGGATGTGAGAGTTGGTCCATAAAGAAGTCTGAGCACCAAAGAATTGATACTTTTGAATTGTGGTGCTTGGAGCAGACTCTTGAGAGTCCTTTGGATTGCAGGAAGATCAAACCAGTCTATCCTAAAGGAAATCAACCCTGAAAATTCATTGGAAGGACTGATGCTGAAGCTGAAGCTCCAGTACTTTGGCCACCAGATGCAAAGAGCCGACTCACTGGAAAAGACCCTGATGCTGGGAAAGCTTGAAGGCAGAAGGAGAAGAGGGCAGCATAGGATTAGATGGTAAGATAGCATCACAGACTCAGTGGACATGAATTTGAACAAACTCTGGGAGATAGTGGAGGACAGAGGAGCCTGGTGTGATACAGTCCATGCAGTCTCAGAAAGCCAGACATGACTTAGTGATTGAACAATAGCAACATGTAACAATTATGTAACAGGACAAACATGAACAAAAATGACCATTTTCCTGGTTACAAATAAAGTATAAACATTTTAATTATATTAGAGTAACACTAGACCATGATTTCTTAATATAATGCAGTTAGTTTAGAAATCATTGACAGGATATAAATTTGACCCTCTCCTTATATTTGGACGTAAAACATACATTTCTAAACTACTCATAGGTAAAAGGAGAAATCATAATGAAATTTAAAATAATGTTAACTAAATAGTAAGATAGAACATATCAAAATATGTAGTAAGTAAAAGAGCTAGAGTAAATAGTAAGTAAGCTAGAACCTATCAAAATGTGTAGTTAGAACAGTATTGATATCGTAAAGAAAATTCTAATTTTTAGAATTATAATTAAATTCTAATTATAAATTAAAAAGGGCTAAAAATTAATGAACCAGGAATCTAAGAACTTAAAGATAAAAGAGTCAAGTAAGTCTAAAGAAGCAGAAGAAAGAAGACAATAAAAGGAAGAACAAATGAATGAAACAGGAAACAAAATAGTACGAAAAAAGCCAAAAGTTTATTCTTCAAAAAATAGAAAATAGATAAATTTTGTGATGAGAAAACACAAATAAACAAAATATTAGGAATAAAAAAGGTACAGAAATGCAGACTAGAAGAGATTAAAACATAGTAAAGGAATACTATGGCAAACAATGTCAAAATATCTGAAAACGTAGCAAAAATTATGTATGTAAACAGTATATGTAAATTTAAATTTACATGTATATATGAAATACTTTAAAAATAACAAGTCACCACACAAAAGTTGGCTTAAAAAACTAGGCACTAGACAATAATAGAGGGACAAAGTTGGATCACGGAGTCTTTCCTTTTCTGTTCCAGAACAACGAACAGAAATGAGTAAAATTAGCATATTGCTTAGAATTGCATTTAACTCTATGTGATAAAAAGCCCCAGACTGTAGTTGATTTAACAATGTGCTGTTTGTTTTTCCCATGTGAGAGAATTTAGGTGAGTCCATAGAACTGGCAGGACCCAGGCTTATTTCAGCTTTTGATTCCTTCATCCATAAAATGTGACGTTTTTCTTGGGCTCAAAACTGGTGACTAGATTTCTATCCATTATCTCCTTGTATTAGGCCAGCAGCAGGATGAAGAGGAGAGAAAATAGCAAAGGAAGCATGTCTGTTATCTTTTAAGCAAGTTTAGTAAAATGTGCCGGAAAATATTTATTCTTATATTTTATTAACCAAAACTTAGTCACATGCCTAACTTAGCTGTGGCAGATGCTGGCATATATAATTTCCATTCTAAGAAGCCATATATACAGTAATAGAGCAAATGTTCTACTACTAGGGAAGAAATGAAGAAGATATAATGAGAGTAGACAGCCACCATTCTCTGGCATAACCAGCAATGAATTCACTAGCAGAATCCAGATGTGCAAAGTAATTCAACCTTACAAATTTTGAAAAATAACTGATTTTGGTATGAAACAGTTTAATCCTCATCCCTGTCTCTGTTTCTCAAATGCCATAAAGAGCAAAGAGGATGAATTGAAACCATTCTAAAAATATTTAGAAAAGCAGATTGAGAGGATAATTAGGCAGCCTAGAGAAAACTTGAGAAAAGCTCCTTAAGAACAGAACCTTTGTGCTACCAGCTGGTTCTGAGGCTCTCAGCAGAGGCAGGAACAACCACCAGGGGCCGCTGTGTTCCATGAGAATGATCAAAAATCCATGTGGCTCCTTCCTCCAGAAAAATAAACACTTGAACCGGGTGAAATGAATTCTGCTAAAGACACTTAACAAAGTTTCAAAAGACAGTGCAGGGACCTGGCTGTTCAAAAAATATTTGGCCTCAAACAATACAGCTTTTTATCTCTAATCTGCCCATACCTTTGATATACCAAATGTACATATATTAGCAAAACTCCAGTTCTCAAACTGTAGCTCAAGAGAGACTGTCAACAAGTGACCAGGTAAAGTGTGACCATTGTCAAGGAAAATTCACCCTCATTACATAGGAGAAAATAGATTATTTGGGCTAAATTGCTAATATTAAGCATGAGAAAGAAAATAGATAGTCTGGCAATTAAATGAACTTTCTAAGGCAGCGGGGGTGGGGGGGGGGGGGGGGGGTGGGGGTGGGGGGCGGGGAACCCAACAAAAATCCCAAAGGGCAAACAGACATTACCCAAAGAAAAGAAAAAAATACTTGTGACTTTTTCTATAGAAGTTACAAAACTTATTTTAGTATAATAATTCATTGATGTGATATATCAAAAAGACTTGATGGGCTCCCCAGGTGGCGGTAGTGGTAAAGAATCCACCTGCCAATGCTGGGACACAGGAGATGTGAGTTTGATCCCTGGGTTGGGGAGATCCCCTGGAAGAGGAAATGGCAACCTACTCCAGTATACTTGCCAAAAGAATCCATGGACAGAGGGCCCTGTCAGGCTACAGTCCATGGAGTCACAAAGAGTCAGACCCAACTGAGCCTGCACGCAATCATATACAATATATGTATAATGCAATAGACTATATATTGCTCAAGACTGAGTTTCCAGTTCAGAGTAAAAGTGTGGTATAATGCGAGTAAATGAAAAAAAGAGACAAAGAGGTTACAGTAGTTAAAAAGAAGATAGAGGTGCCAAAAAAACTGTTAGCAGAGTCCCCAAGATAGAGAACACAAAAAACTAAGAGATGCTATGTAAAAAAATATGATTTAATAATTTCTCTGAAATAAAGACTGAAGTGAATTTGAAAATCAAAGGAACTCATTATTCTAGGACATGTTGGTATAAAATGATCAACATTGAGACATATCCTTTTTAAGTTATTGAACTGCATTTACAAAGAGCTCTTTAGGCAGCCAGGTTGAATGAAACAAGTCACTTAATGACAAAATGAATGAGGAACAGTTCAGTCAGTGCCAGAAGATAACTGAGCAGTTTCTACATTGAAGAAATGAGAGCAGTTATGGTTCAGTTATAGGTACTAGACCATCCAGAATACGAAAGAATGAGAAGATATAACATCCGCAATGTCTTTTCCATAAAATGACTGAAAGTGATTTTGCTAATCCAGGCAAGAGATTATGGTAGATCATAGGAAAGCAGTAACAGTAAACATGGTGGAAGAAGTCAAATTTTGGATATATTATATATATAGACCTAGTGGGACTTTTTTGATGGAATTAATGCTGTCTATAAGAGAGGATGTTAAAGAAAAACAAATGGAACACAAGCTTTATTTATTTACTTATTTATTATTTATTGGTTTTTCTTGTCTGTTGAAAGTTTAGTTTGAGGCATGTTATATTGGAAGTATCTACTAGACATCTAGATGCATGGTAGTCCAAGTAAACAATTTGATACATGAGTTTAAAGGCACAGGGCATGAGTTATTATAAAGCACATATATAACTGGTTTTACAGCTATGTAAGTGGAAGTGCATATAAACAGAGGGAGGTCTAAACACTTGAGTCTTAGAACTCTACAATGTTAAAAGGTCAAAGTGAAGTAACAAGCGCAGAAGACAGAAAAGAACCATTTATGAAGTCTGGTGTTCCTGAAAACAACTGAATGAAGTGTTTCTAGGAGGGAAGGATTGATTGCATTAAATGCTGCTGTTGATTCATGTAAAAAATGACAATTAATTAAATATGGGATTTAGCTATGTGAAGATCATTAATATAGCTTCAGTGGTGTGGGTGGAGTGAGAGGGTGATTGAAGTAGATTTAAAAAATTGTTGGAAGAGCATTTGAAGACTAAGTACAATAAACAATATATTTGGGTGGTAGCTACATTTCTTCATCTCTTTTTCTAAGTGGAGGATATATTAATAATGTCCAGAATTGAAAAATAGTGTTAAAACACAAAGATTTCATTTACTAATTGCTATTAAACTATTTGGATCTTTAGGAGAAATTCTTTTGCTAAAAATTATTATTTTATCTAAAATGCTATCTGAAGTTTATCAGTTTTCTTAGTTTCACTTCAGATTTTTCATTTATGAATCTCAAGTGAAATTAATGTCTATATAACACAGTACTATTTATAAATTTAAAAGTTTATTTTCAATTTGTTTCTAGCTCTGTATATACATAAAGATATATATGAGATAAGTGAAGTGAAGTGAAATCGCTCAGTCGTGTCCAACTCTTTGCGACCCCATGGACTGTAGCCTGCCAGGCTCCTCCGTCCATGGGATTCTCCAGGCAAGAGTACTGGAGTGGGTTACCATTTCCTTCTCCAGAGGATCTTCCTGACCCAGGGATCGAACCTGGGTGTCTGGTGTTGAGGCAGACGCTTTAACCTCTGAGCCACCAGGGAAGCCCATATATGAGATAATGTTCTCTTAATGTTCACTTTTCTTTGTGATTTACTATGGCATTCCAAATCTAATAAAGAATGTATATCATTTTTACAAAATTAATAGATTATTCTTTAGCAAAATTCTTGAAAAGAAGGCAACATGGCAAATATTACACAATATATAATTTATATATATATATATATATAAATAATTAAATCTGACTGCAAGGATCTTTGTGTGCTGTGCATGCTAAATCACTTCAGTTGTGTCCAACTGTTTGCAATCTCTGGACTGTAGCCCAGCAGGCTCCTCTGTCCATGGGATTCTTCAGGCAAAGTACTGGAGTGGGTTGCCATTTCCTCCTCCAGGGGATTTTCCCGACCCAGGGATCGAACTCATGTCTCTTCTCTCTCCTGCATTGGCAGGAGGGTTCTTTGCCAGTATTAGGTGAAGTTTAATTTGCTGTCTTTCCAACTCCTTTTCTTCATGAATGTTTTTTTGTTAACCACTTGTGCCCAATTCAAAACACAGGAAGGTCTGTGCTCCAGAGGATATTTTAATTTTTTAGCTAATACTTGCTGGCTAGTAGTGGTTGTGGCTAGCCTCTGAAATGACCAGAACTCTTTTCTAAAAAAGGAATTGATTTAAATGTTACCTTATAAGTGATACATAAATCTCCTGAGTATATTTACAGTTGACAGGAGAGTTTGTTAATGATAAATGAATATGAAGGTGAAATTTCAGCAGCGATATTTTGGGCCTCCCTGTTGGCTCAGCTGGTAAAGAATCTGCCTGCAATGTGGGAGACCTGGGTTCAATCTCTGGGTTGCAAAGATCCCCTGGAGAAGAGAAAGACCACCCACTCCAGTATTCTGGCCTGGAGAATTCCATGGGCTGTATACCCCATTGGGGTTGCAAAGAGTCGGACATGACTGATCCATTTTCATTTCACTTCAATTCACTTCATTTTGAAGTGAGATACCCTGGGTGAGGTGGGACTGAGGGCATTGTTTGAATTATTTAATAATATAGAATCAGCTCTGCTTGGTGTCTCCCTCAGTCTGCTATGTCTATGAAAGTACTGTGAACCCTTGACACACTTTCATGTTGAAGAACCTGGATGTCTAGAGTAAATATAAATGTCACTATTTATAATTTTCTATATTGAATATGAATATGGATTCACTTGTAGTAATTGTTAGCTATATAGGCAATGTAATATTCTTCTGATGTTAGGGAGAACTGCCAAGCTGAATTTAATGAGGAAGTATGTCCCAAACTTTGAAAGTTCAATACCGGTGAATTTTCAAGGAGACAGAAAATAAAATTAAATCCAAAATTTATTTTTAAAATTTCATAGAGATTTAGTAATATAAAGTGTACCTATTATTACTCATAATTTACTCATATGAAGTTAAAGTTAAAGGTTCAGTAAAATTTTACTTGAATCTTCTTCTGAACATCTTGAAAACAAAAAGGCATGTAGTGTGCCATGGTACAGGCAGATTTTCTTTGACTTAAAGAGAACAATTTACAGATAAAACTAAAGAATTTCTGGAAAACAAGACTTCACTGTAAAGAAACATCTTTTTATTCTGCTCTTTGAATTCATTCATTTTATATGCCATTAGAATATTTTGGTAATTCAAGAAGTGACACTCTTAGTTGTAAGTTTCTGATGTTACTTTGGGATGAAAAATTCTATGATTTGATCAAAATGAAATATTGATGAGCAGTGCTCTAAATGGCAGAGAAGATGCTAGAAGGTTTAAAGACACACTTTTTATGACAACTTTGAAATTTCTCATACATTATTCTAAGCTCCCATTAAATCTGTTTCCTGCATTTCTCATCTATTTTTTTAATTCAAAATTAAAATGTTAATCTCAAACTGAATATTAAAAATCCCATTTTACTTAAATATGTGCATATGTAAGTGTGTATATAAATAAATATATATATATTTATACACATATTTCTTCTGTTTATATAAGCTGAGAATATCTGGACTAAAAACAATATCTGATTTAAAAAAAATTTCTACAGAACTTTATTACATGGTTTAAATGAACAATCAGAAAAACATTCAACTGACTTTGGATTTAAAATCAGAATTAAGCACAATATAGATAAACAGATGGGATCATGAAAATGGGGCTAATGAAGGCCCCAAATTGCTTTTTGAGGGAACAGCATTTGAAGAAAAAAGCTCAAAACAAACAGAAAAGTGAACACGTTGGTAGCATTTCAAACACTTCAGAAATGGATAGAGATAATTTTTTTCAGTCTACTTTGGAGGATAATTTTTTTTGGTCTCAATGTCAAAAAGACGCTGTGGTGTGCCGGAACTGATTATAACTCTAAGCTCCAGTCAGGCTGAACTTTTGTATATTCTTTATCTGCTCAGGCTGGCCGTTAAACCCCTTTCCCAACAGGTTAGGTAGGCTATAAACAAAAGAAGTCAGCTACTGACAAGCTTCAATAAATTTTTCAAATGAAGAGCACATTTCCATATGCTATATATCATCAAATAAATATGTTTTCCCTGTTCTCCCCAAATTCAGTGTGCCACATATTTCACGTACTGTATTTTAAAGACAACCCAAATCCCCTACAATAGCAACGAAAGAACTCTCAAAAGTTGACTTGTGTCTGCATATCAGTACTATCGAAACTGAATACTCATTATTAAAATAACAAAACTACCAATGATGTATCAGATATATTTTCAAACTTCTCAAGGTACTAGTAGACTGTAGTTTAATCACGTGAATTCTATTTTATCTAACTATTTACTTTATTCCTGCTTTCTTCTTAGGTTAAAATTCTAACATTCTTATTATTTGTTAAAATTCAAACTATCCATCTTTCATAATGTAATTTATTCAGTAGATAGCACCTTATAACTGGGGATATTCACATCCCAAACACATACATTCTGTTAGTTCTTAAAATCTATTGATTCCAGCTTTAAAAATTCAATGGCTACACTATTAAGCTAGTTAAGAGAAATTTAGCACAAATTTTATAATTATGAGGAAAGAAAGTCTTTCTTTAAAAATGGTGAATTGATTAATAATATCATTTTAGAGTATTAAAGAATATAAATTCTTAATTACATATTTCTTATGATGAAGTTGAAGGTTTTTTTAAGTCAAAATCATGAATGCAAATTTAAAATGATTTACAAGCAGTTCTTCTTTCTGATTGAATTCTCAGGGAGATTTAGTTTTCTAGAGGTGGATTCTTTTAGTCTTTTCATGCTAGAACCTTTTTATTTCTCATGATAATGGACCTATTCTTTTATTTTAAAACTAAGAAAAATGGAAAGTATTTTTATGCTGCTCTCATCGGTTATAAGGCCATTGTGTTTGGATATCACTTAGCTACATAAAATTTTGATGATTTCAGTGACATCCTTTAACTCATTTAAATCCTTATAAGATTGCTCCTCAGATAATACTAGGCATTACTGAGTCTGAATTTTTTCTTCCAAAAATAACTATCTAAGAAAGGGCACATGAAGGGAAATTTTTATTCACTGAAGATGCAAAGCTTTATATAATGATTCCATGAACATGCTTATTTGTAGTTATGTTCACTAAAAGAGTATGCACTAATTGATATCTCAAAAAGTTATCTAAATATTGCAGATAAAAATTAAAACTTACCAGAAATATATACGGCATCTCCACAGGGCAAAAAAAAAAAAAAAAAAACAAAAACATGAGAAGAAGTTATCTATTTGACAACCTAGCTCTGCTAAACCTTGTACTCTGTCAAGCATCTTATTTACATTTTCCTCTCATAAAAGTCTTATGAATTAATTACATCGATTTACCATTTTTCCTGATGTAAATATTTAAAATGCATCACATTCCCAGTGTTCAAAGTGATTATAGGAGAATTAAAACTCTTAGGTACCATCTGTATCTAATGCCCTGTCATTATAAGCAGATAATATTTACAAGGCATTATGAAAAGTTATATGGATAAAATGATGTTTATACACGATTCTTGCATTAAGGAGGCTTAAACTTGAGTTCCAGAAGAAAGACATAAATAAAACGAGCATAATAACAATGAGGCTCGTCTCATATTGTATTTTGGTAAATAACAAAAATAATGAATATTAAAAGAGTTTTAATAAGGCATTAACCTTTTGGTTGAATTGAAGAGAATTGAAGAATGGGTGATGAAAATCAAAGAATTAGAAAATTATCCCTGATGATACCTGGGTCTGAAATATCCTAAGTCATTGGAGAACATTCAAGCCCAGAAACACATTTGGGGTGTGTTTGGGGCTCCAGAACCATGTTGGGTGGTATAAAAAGCTCTTTTGAGTCTGTGCCTCCTTATTATAAAATGGAATTTAAATTTTAAATTTGATACTGTTTGTGAAATGCTTGTAGAGTACTGAACACAGAGTATATGCTCAATACATGAATTATATGTGTGTTGTGAAATGAAGTCGCAGAGGCAGGTAGGGTGATTAGACAGGGACAAGCAAGCATAGCCAATTTGATAAATATATGTGGAAGTCCCTTCCAGGGACATGTATTTTCTACATTCTGGGGATAAAATGATAAAAAGACAGCTCTCTTCTCAAAATGCCCACTGGACTATGATTATGTGTTTCTTAGGACAAATTACTTTTCTATACCTCAGTTTTTCTGTTTGAAAATTGGATATCATGAGAGACTCTTTCTCATACGGTTACTGTGAGGACTGAAAAATATTACACTGTAAAATCACTTTGGAAGTTGCCAGACGTATATAAGTATTTGTAGCTATTATTGTTATTTTATAGAAAGTGTGAGCACAGGCAAGGTACAGAAGGCTACAAAAAAGGAAATGATAAATGGTTGGGAATGGGCCATAGTGGAGGTGGGGGTGGAGTGAACAGCTTTCCTGGAGACAGGATCGACGCTGCAGGGCTAGCATAGTTCAGATAACTTTGGGATCAAGCTGAAATAAAACTAGAATCTTAACCCTACCAATATTTAGTGAGTTACTTAATCTTTCTGTGTCAAAGTTTGTGTGTTCACATCTATAAGATGAGAATAATGACAGGGCCTATTTCAACAGATTGTGGTGAGAATCTAATAGGTTAATTGAATGCACAAAGGGCCAGGCTCATAGTGAGTGCTTTGAAGTGAGGGAGTCATTGTTACAGCAAAATTTTGAAGGATTACTAGGCTTTTTCTAGACACTGTGTGGGGAAGTCCAGTCTGAGCAAATGAACAGCATGTATGAAAGCATAGTTATGAAAGATATGAAAGGCGTGTGGCACTGCTTATTGGCTGTAAAGCTGGAGACAATGGCAGGGGAGTCTGGTTGCAAGAATTTTACTTTGGAGATAGAAGAACTCTGTTCATGAAGCATGTTCTTGAACACATGCTCAATGTCCTGCTCCATCATGAAGCAATGGAGAGATAAATATGAGCTGTTTGATGGACAATGACATGAAACGTGCACATTATCAATTTGCTGGCGTAGAGTAAATGCGTTGCAAATGGCAAGGGTGCAAGACAGGTTTGAAGTCAGAAGAATGAGTATCAGATAAGGTGATTTAAAGGAGTTTTGTTTCTGTTTATTTCGCACTTCAGGTATGAAATGTTGAACACTGGAATTAAGTTTAGGGGGATGAAATTGAAATTAAGGAAGTAACATAGAGGAGTTGAGGAGAGGAAGGGATAGTAGATAACTATATGGTTTCTGGCTTTAGAAGTCAGGTAGAGGTGGACCCATCTGTGACCTGGGGAATATGAAAAAAATTACAAGTTTATGAGAAGGTAGGATGATGAATTGGTAAATGCTGAGTTTGAAACTCCTCTAGGGCATCAGGCCTGGTAGCAGTGTAAAAATAGACAAGTTTTAAAGATGAATCTGATTAAGAGTTAGGTTATAGGTTTGTTTGAGACATTGACTGTATACCAGAGATTTACAGCCAGCAGTTTGTAATATAAAACTGAAGTTTAGGAGGGAGTACAAATCTGTAGTTACAGCAGGACAATGAGAAGTTTTAGATACCTATAAGAGAGATTGCATGGAGAATAACAGACACCTGAGGACTGATGCTAGGCTATGGCCTAATATAAGAAGAAGGAATTAAATTCACTAGAAAAAGCCTAAGTGGAATGGAGTAAGCCAACAGTAGGAGGGAATATGGATAGTGTAGCGTCACAAAAGTGGAGAGAAAAGTGAAGAGTAGTCAGAGTGCAAACTCTTATAAACTCCAATTCTGTTTCAGTTCAGTCACTCAGTCGTGTCCGACTCTTTGCGACCCCATGAATGGCAGCACGCCAGGTCTCCCTGTCCGTCACCAACTCCCGGAGTTCACTCAGACTCATGTCCATCAAGTCGGTGATTCCATCCAGCCATCTCATCCTCTGTCTTCCCCTTCTCCTCCTGCCCCCAATCCCTCCCAGCATCAGAGTCTTTTCCAATGAGTCAACTCTTCGCATGAGGTGGCCAAAGGACTGGAGTTTCAGCTTTAGCATCAGTCCTTCCAAAGAAATCCCAGGGCTGATCTCCTTCAGAATGGACTGGTTGGGTCTCCTTGCAGTCCAAGGGACTCTCAAGAGTCTTCTCCAACACCACAGTTCAAAAGCATCAATCTTTGGTGCTCAGCTTTCTTCACAGTCCAACTCTCACATCCATACATGACCACAGGAAAAACCATAGCCTTGATTAGACAGACCTTTGTTGGCAGAGTAATGTCTCTGCTTTTCAATATGCTATCTAGGTTGGTCATAACTTTTCTTCCAAGGAGTAAGTGTCTTTTAATTTCATGGCTGCAGTACCATCTGCAGTGATTTTGGAGCCCAGAAAAATAAAGTCTGACATGGTTTCCACTGTTTCCCCATCTATTTGCCATGAAGTGATGGGACCAGATGCCATGATCTTCGTTTTCTGAATGTTGAGCTTTAAGCCAACTTTTTCACTCTCCACTTTCACTTTCATCAAGAGGCTTTTGAGTTCCTCTTCACTTTCTGCCATAAGGGTGGTGTCATCTGCATATCTGAGGTTATTGATATTTCTCCCAGCAATCTTGATTCCAGCTTGTGCTTCTTCCAGCCCAGCATTTCTCATGATGTACTCTGCATTCTTTTAATCTCTGGTTTTTCTATAAGGACAAAGAGACAGTTACTATTTGCCTAAATTGCTGAGAATGTAGATAATGGTTTGGAGATGAAAATAGCCATATCTACTATGTATTATGTATGACAGAATTTAATTAGGGGTCTTTATTTGTCTTTATTTATGTTTTACAATTATCCCAACCATAATCTTAGGAGGTGGGCATGGCTATTTCCATTTCACATATAAGAAAACTGTGAAAATTTAAGGTAAAATGAGTTAATAGAATGAGAAATTTGTTGTGATTATAGAGCTTGGGGGTCTTAGTCACTGAACCATGCTATCTCAAAAGCATGACATAATGATGGTAGCACTGGACCAAGAATCAACAAACAGTCATTAGTTGTGTGATTTTGAAGTCTAAAAGTAGAATAAAATTAGATACTGCATGTGATAGTACTTCAAATATGGAAGTTTTCTTCTAATAGTAGGTATTTACAAGGAAGAGGTGACTGGTTAGCTTTGCCAAAAGCTATCAAAAACTCAAAGAGATAAGATCTGAGAAAAAAGGTCATTGCATTTCAGGATCAGAAGTCACTGGTGAGCTCTTAGAAAGGTTTGCTAGAATAATGGAGACCAACTTCTGAAGCAGTGGATTAAAGAGTGTGCATGTTAGAGATGGGGTAGGCAATAAGTGGGGTATACATTTTAAGAATTTTAGTTGTAAAATCAAGAAGATAAGCAAGATAGCAGTCTGTAGGCAGGTAACATGCTTAAGTAAAAGTTTTAAAGATGGAAATTCTGAGTATATTTTTAGACTTAAAGGAAAGAGACTAAAGCAAGTGACTCAAGAGAGCAGGTTACAGAAAATATTTTGGCATTTACCTCTTTTATATGGAATGATACTATGGTCTTTAATACTAGATGAAAATTATTAAGGTAGAGTGAAAATAGGGAGAATTCTGGAAATGATGAGAAATGAGAATGTTGATGCTGTGTGTTGGCCATCTCTGTCACTTAACTAAGACAAAACTATTTCAGGTTGAAAATATGTTGGTCTCTTAGTGTTATTCCAATTTCATTACCATCCATGCATTTTGAGGGTCAACTATGACACTAATACATTGCTAAAAACCTCTTTCTCAGTTGGCATTAATTTTATCGGTTTTATATTGGGGCTTTAATTTCTGGCCATAGATGTGATCATTCAAATAAACACACAGTACATTTGCCAGGTGTCAGCCCAAATTGTTTTTGCTTGTCATTAGCTTATCCTTCTGTTCATGAACTCTGCTTACCCATCAACCCACAAAACCAATTTCGGATTTCATATTTCAATAGAAACTATTTGCACTCATTGTAGCCTTGGTGTAATGGTTAGTCCTTGGAATCAGTTCACACAGTCATATGGTTTATTGTAGGAGCGGACAAAGAGAAGGAACAATAGAAGCTTTCTGTGATTAGTTTCATATCTCAGATCAAAGGATTCAAATGCAAATACCAAAGCTAGAGTGGTAGTAAGAGTAAATGCAGGAAGAGACTAGCAATAGTTAGAGCAGGAAAGAGAAAATAAGACCAGAGGTGAAATTGAAACACACATTAATGCCACTGATAACTGGTCACTTTTTGAAAATGCATTTTCATGCTGTTGGCCCAACCCAAAATTCAAAACATAGTCAAAAACTAAGTCATAATTGCCTACAATATATTATCATTGCCCTCTTAGAGGCTTTAGAGCCTATTATTGGGAAACATTTGGTTGTTAGGATGTCTACCTGATCAAAGACCAGTGATTATAACTTATCTCGTTGTTGTTCAGTTGCTAAGTTGTGTCCAACTCTTTGTGACCCCATGGACTGCAGCAGGTCAGGCCTCCCTGTCCTTCACTATCTCCTGGAGTTTGTTCAAACCTATGTCCACTGAGTCAGTGATGCCATCCAACCATCTCATTGCCTGCCACCCCCTTCTCCTCTTTCCCTCAATCTTTCCCAGCATCAGAGTCTTTTCCAATTCAAAGTCAGCTCTTTGCATGAGGTGGCCAAAATATTAGAGCCTTGATTTCAGCATCAGTCCTTCAAATGAGTATCAAATGAAGGTTGATTTTTCTTTAGGTTTTACTGGTTTGATCTCCTTGCTGTCCAACGGACTCTTAAGAGTCTTCTCCAGCCACAATTCAAAAGCATTAATTCTTTGGCTCTCAGCCTTCTTTATGGTCCATCTCTCACAACCGTACATGACTACTTGAAAAACCATAGCTTTGACTATACAGACTTTTGTCAGCAAAGTGATGCCTCTGCTTTTTAATATGCTGTCTATATTTGTCATAGCTTTTCTTCTAGGAAGCAAGTGTCTTTAATTAATTTTGTGACTGCAATCACCATCCTCAGTGATTTTGGAGCCCAAGAAAATAAAATCTTTCACTACTTCCACTTCTTCTCCTTCTATTTGCCATGAAGCAATGGAACCAGATGCAATGATCTTACTAGATCCTTGTATTTTACAGGAGAGTTTCTAGCTCTAGGACTTACTAAGATAGACTAAATGTTCCTCAGCTTGACTCAACAGGCTGCTTCCTGACTCTAAGCCTTCAATTCCCTTTGCTTAGAGAAATTGTAGGATACCATGAGGTCATCTCAGGAGAGGCCTCTCCCCCATATCCTCTGCTTAAACTCCTCCCTGAAGTACCTAGATAATAGTATCTGACCCCCACCAAATGGAACACGTTAGCTGCTTGATGACCATGAGGCCATAACGCCCAGGCCTACTGGAGCCTAAAGATTGATGATGTTAACTCCTGTGACACTGCCCTATGACCTCATGATTAACTAATGATGCATTAGCTTTAATAGATCATGGGACTCCCCTCCCTTCCTTGCTTTTTAAAATGCTTTGCTGAAATCCAGTGGGAAGTGTTGACTTTTTGAGCATGAGCTGTCCCAGACTCTGGGCTTGGTGCCCTGCAATAAATGCTGCATTCTTTTTACCACAACTCAGTGTGAGTAGATTGGATTTACTGTATATGGTGAATGGACCCAAGTTTGGTTTAGTTACACATTTAGCTTAGAAAACTTGTTTCTGGGTTCTCTATCCTGTCCCATTGATCTGTGTCTTGTTTTTGTGCCAGTACCATAATGTTTTAATTACTGTAGATTTGTTGTATAGTCTGAAGGCAGGGTGCATGATTCCTCTAGCTCTGTTCTTCTTTCTCAAGATTGTTTTGATTATTCAGGGTCTTTTGTGTTTCCATATACATTTTAAAATTCTTTTTTCTAGGTCTGTGAACAATGACACTGGTATTTTGATAGGGATTGCATTGAATCTGTAAATTCCATTAGGTATGTTTTAGCAGTATTGATTCTTTCAGTCTAAGAACAGAGTATATCTTTCCATATGTTTATGTTATCTCCAATTTCTTTCATCAGTATCTCATAGTTTTCAGAGTTCAAAAAACAAACAACTGATTTTTAAAAATGGGCAGAAGAGCTGAATAGATGTTTTTTTTGAAGGAGGAAATGCATATGGCAAACAGGCACATAAAAAGATGCTCAACAATTCTAAACATCAGGGAAATATCACCTCATACATGTCAGAATGGCTATTGTTTTAAACACACACACACACACACACATAAACACACACACACACACACACACACACAATGGAACACTTTTACCCTGGTGGGAATATTAGTTGGTGGAGCCACTGTGGAAAACAGTATAGAGGTTTCTCAAAAGACTAAATCAAATTACTATATGACCCAGCAATTCCATTTCTTGATATATATCCAAAGGAAACAAAAACACTAGTTTTAAAAGATGAATGCATTCCAATGTTCATTGTTTGCTATTGATAAGATATGGAAGCAACCTAAATGTCCATTAACAGATGAATGGGTAAAGAATATTTGGCATATATATACAATGCAATACTACCCACTATAAAAAAGAATGAAAGTTTTGTCATTTGAGGCAACATGGCTGGACTTAGAGAGCATTATGCAAAGTGAAATAAGTCAGAGAAAGATAAATACTGTGTGATATCACTCTTATTTAAAATCTAAAAAATTCAACAAACTAGTGAATCTAATAGAAAAGACTCATAGAGAACAAACTAGTGGTTACCAGTGGAGACAAGGGAGATGGGACAATATAAGAACAGGAGAGTGGGAGACACAAACTATTGGGGTAAGATAGGCTCAAAGATGTATCATACAATAGAGAGAATACAGCCAATATTTTGTAATAACTGTAAATGGAAAGTAACCTTTTGAAATTTTATAAAAAATTAAAAGCTTTTTAAAGAAAAAATAAAATAACATTAAAAAAATTAAATTCTATGAGGCCACTATGACCCTAATACCAAAACCTGACAAAGATGCCACAAAAAAAGAAAACTACACAGAAAATTACTAGAGCTAATCAATGAATATAGTAAAGTTGCAGGATATAAAATCAACACACAGAAATCCCTTGCATTCCTATACACTAACAATGAGAAAACAGAAAGAGAAATTAAGGAAATAATTCCATTCACCATTGCAATGAAAATAATAAAATACTTAGGAATATATCTACCTAAAGAAACAAAAGACCTATATGTAGAAAACTATAAAACACTGGTGAAAGAAATCAAAGAAGACACTAATAGATGGAGAAATATACTGTGTTCATGGATGGGAAGAATCAATATAGTGAAAATGAGTATACTACCCAAAGAAATCTATAGATTCAATACAATCCCTATCAAGCTACCAATGGTATTTTTCAGAGAACTAGAAAAAATAATTTCACAATTTGTATGGAAATACAAAAAAATTCAAATAGCCAAAGCAGTTATGAGAAAGAAGAATGGAACTGGAGAAATCAACCTGCCTGACTTCAGGCTCTTCTACAAAGCCACAGTCATCAAGACAGTATGGTACTGGCACAAAGACAGAAATATAGATCAATGGAACAAAATAGAAAGCCCAGAGATAAATCCACGCACCTATGGACACCTTATCTTTGACAAAGGAGGCAAGAATATACAATGGAGAAAAGAAAATCTCTTTAACAAGTGCTGCTGGGAAAACTGGTCAACCACTTGTAAAAAAATGAAACTGGAACACGTTCTAAAGTGTTTCTAAAACTTTATAAAAATGAACTCAAAATGGATTAAAGATCTAAATGTAAGACCAGAAACTATTTAACTCCTAGAGGAGAACATAAGCAAAACACTCTCCGACATTAATCACAGCAGGATCCTCTATGACCCACCTCCCAGAATATTGGAAATAAAAGCAAAAATGAACAAATAGGACCTAATTAAAATTAAAAGCTTCTGCACAACAAAGGAAACTATAAGCAAGGTGAAAAGACAGCCTTCAGAATGGGAGAAAATAATAGTAAATGAAGCAACAGACAAAGATGTACAAGCAACTCCTTCAGCTCAATTCCAGAAAAACAAAAGACCCAACCAAAAAATGGGCCAAAGAACTAAACAGACATTTCTCCAAAGAAGACATACAGATGGCTAACAAACACATGAAAAGATGCTCAACATCACTCATTATCAGAGAAATGCAAATCAAAAACCACAATGAGGTACCATTTCACGCCAGTCAGAATGGCTGTAATCCAAAAGTCTATAAGCAATAAATGCTGGAGAGGGTGTGGAGAAAAGGGAGCCCTCTTACACTGTTGGTGGGAATGCAAACTAGTACAGCCACTGTGGAGAACAGTGTGGAGATTCCTTAAAAAACTGGAAATAGAACTGCCATATGACCCAGCAATCCCACTACAAGGCATACACACTGAGGAAACCAGGATTGAAAGAGACACATGCACTCTTTCAATGTTCATCGCAGCACTGTTTATAATAGCCAGGACATGGAAGCAACCTAGATGTCCATCAGCAGATGAATGGATAAGAAAGCTGTGGTACATATACACAATGGAGTATTACTCAGCCATTAAAAAGAATACATTTGAATCAGTTCTAATGAGGTGGATGAAACTGGAGCCTATTATACAGAGTGAAGTAAGCCAGAAAGAAAAACATCAATACAGTATACTAACACATATATATGGAATTTAGAAAGATGGTAACAATAACCCTGTATGCGAGACAGCAAAAGAGACACAGATGTATTGAACAGTCTTTTGGACTCTGTGGGAGAGGGCGAGGGTGAGATGATATGGGAGAATGGCATTGAAACATGTATATTATCATATGTGAAATGAATCACCAGTCCAGGTTTGATGCATGATACAGGGTCCTCGGGGCTGGTTCACTGAGATGACCCAGAGGGATGGGACGGGGAGGGAGGTGTGAGGGGGGTTCAGGATAGGGAACACATGTACGGCCATGGTGGATTCAAGTCAATGTATGGAAAAACCAATACAATATTGTAAAGTAAAATAAATAAATGAATAAATTAAAAATTAAAAGATTTTAAAATTAAACTTATAATTACAAATTATTTCTCTGCCCTTTGGAGATATATTTAAGCCTCTTGCCAGTTTTATTTATCTTCTAGTTCTGTGGGAGGGTAAGAGCCTAACTTCTGGTGGGCACCTTACTGGAAGTTCTAAAACTAGCTCCTGTCATGAAGGTACAAAGTTGTTGTTTTTTTCCTTTAGGTTAAGAGATTGGCAAACATACAGGACCTGATTTTTACCCAGGGTTTAAAAATCCTCTCACTGTTTGCTTTAGCTGGGTTGAGTTCAGATTTTGGTCCTGGTCTCTCCTACTACAGCAGACTTGAAGAAATTCTCCCTTTCCCATTTGAGTGCAATTTTGGTGCAATTTTTGCTCTGACAGACTTTAGACATCAAAATGTCTAATCTTTTTGTCTTTCCTTGTAGTTACCCAAGCCCCTTTGTGATTTTATACTATAAACAATTTTTAATCAACATCTTGGGATTAGTAAATCTTTAGACAAAATTTAAGCAGAATTAGTGGAAATAATCCCTGAGTCCTAGATCACTGAGTCTTTGGGAAAATAACTGAAATTTAGAAAACTAAATTGTTTCCTAAGACCCTGTACTGTCAAATTTGTTGCAACCATACTTTCTTCAAGTCTGTTTTGTTATTACCAATCCTTTATAGCATGCTTTTCCATAAGGAAATAGAAAAAAAGCATGCTTTTCCCTCTTTTTCTTTTGTTTTTGATGAATTGATACATCAGCTTATTAAACCTAGTGTTAGGCATCATATAGACCAAAAATTAATTAATTGAATTTTTTACTTTTCATCTAGATGTTTGCAGTAACAGCTCTATTTTTCTGTTAATTTGTCAGATTAACTTTCTGTCAGAAAGTCAGTAGTTAATATTGCTAAATTGTCTTTTTTGTTTGCAATTTGCTCATTTCCTTTGATATCACTGTGAATGTTGATTCACGTGAGTTTGAGTCCTTTGAGTTTAATGAATTTTAAAGCACAAGTCTGTCAGTAGCATAATGGATCTAGTCTGTACTCTATAGTTAAATATCGTTGATGTCTGAGTAGCATTGTTAACTGATTTTCAGAAGCTGTTCTTTTCTTTTAGTTTTTATAGTGCAATGTTTTCTCCTCTTTAGTTTTAGCTGTTTGCACATTTAGCATTTTTTACTGCAGCATTCCCATTTTGAAGAGCTGCGTCTTAGTTTCTGAATGTGTATACCCTTTGTTTGCTGTCATTTTTTGCAGGTAACAAAGATTAGGCTCTTCTGACTTGCATGAAGAAGATTTTCAGTAAACACTTCTAAATGGATTCCCTAATAGAGTATTCCTCCAAATGTGTGTTTTTATTTGCTCCATAAGGGGGTCACTCATGAAGATCTTTTCCCATGTAATTTAAAGGGGCAGGGAGAAAATGCAGTAGTTGGTTTTGGAGAGTTTGAACATCAAATAGTCCTAGGGTTAATTCCTGGGCTCCAGTACCTATTAACTGTGTGACCTCAGACAACTTTAAACTTCTTAGGTATGTTTCTTCATTTGTAAAGGGGAAAATTGATGAGATCATTTATAGTAGATGCTTAGCAATGGGGCTAGGCTTTCAATAAATGTTAATTCTTCCTCTTATTGGGGAAAGATAACTAGCACTTATGGGAAAATAGACTAGTTTAATCTCCACATTGCCCATCTATCTGTTCTGCAGAATTAATGATGAAACTGTTTCTTGTGCAGGAATGAAGAGTTGGTCACCCAAATTTATGGTCATGTTGAATGACAGAGGTGTGTTTGCTTTATCTCTACCCGACGAGTATACAACTTGTAACACATCTCTGGATCGATGACTTTGTCACCATTAAATATCACTTGTCATAATGAGGTCATCAGGCAATTCCCTGGAGAATGCCTGAAGCTGCTAAACCTTTGGCAGGTCAGAAGTAGCTCCCTCCCGAGGACGCTTTTGGCTGAGGGAGAGGACACACTGCTACTCCTTGGAATGGAATGACACATGGTGAATTACTTAAACTGAGACTGCCAGGCCAGCATAATCTCGTACAGTGACGTGTCGTCACCACTCCCGGAAAATTAACTACAGCTCCTGTGACCAAGGACAGACTATCACTCTCCAGAGGATATTCTGGAAAACATAATTACCTTTCCAACTATTCAAACTACCGTTTTTCCCAGAAGGAGAAAGAATAAAAGCTCGCAAGTCTGTGGAAGAGGAGAGACAATAAATATTTAAAATAGAGTATTATTACAGCTCAGCAGGTAAAGAATCCACCTGCAATGCAGGAGACACAAGAGATATGAGTTCGATCTCTGGGTTGGGAAGATTCCCTGGAGAAGGACATGACAACCCGCTCCAGTATTCTTGCCTGGAAATCCCATGCACTGAGGAGACTGGTGGGCCACAATCCAATGAGTTGCAAAAGAGTCAGACACCTGAGTGACAAGCACACAGCACACATTATTAACCATTTCCTTTTATTTTTATTATTTTCTTATGTGCCTGTGTTTTCTGAAGGATATATTTTCTTCCTTCTTACATTATTGGTTGGGGAAATGCATTTAGAAAATTAAAATTAACACATATGAACCAAACTAAAAGGGCCTTTCAATCACGAATTTGGAAAATCTTTGTAACACTAAACTTTAAATTGAGATTGGAGCCCAGAGTATCTTCAATACCGTTTTCTGTTTTGTTTAGGTCAGGGTAGGGAATTCTATCTTCTGAAACAACTGGTTTTAAATAGGTATGCTTCCCATTGAGTGGAAGTTTGTGTTAGGAAATGGCAACCACTCCAGTACTCTTGCTTGGGAAATCCTACTGACAAAGGAGCCTGGTGGGCTGCAGTCCATAGGTTTGGAAAGAATCAGACACGACTAAAGCGACTTAGCACACACACACCACCTTATTTATCCAATGATCAAATTAGTGTTAAAAAATTATGATGATAAAAGAGCTCTTGTGAAAGTCCTTTTCTGTGGATGTATGCTTTCATTTGTCTTTAGTAAATATTTAGGGGTGGAATTGCTGAGTCTTATGGTAGACATATGCTTAATTTTTTAAAAGAAACTACCAAACCTTTTTCGAAAGTGATTGTGCCATTTTACACTCCTGCTATCAACACAGAAGACTTTCAGTTACTCCACATTCTTTCAACACTTGGAGCTGTTAATTGTTTTCATGTTAGTAATTTCACTGTTTGTGTAATGATATTTCAATGTGAGTTTTAATATACATTTTTTCTAGTGATATTGACTATCTTTTCATGTAATCATCAATCATTTGTTTATCTTCCTCTGAAAGTATATATTCCAATTCTTGACTATTTTTTTAAGCTTCATATTATTAATGACTTGTAAGGTTTCTTGGTATGTCCCAGAAAAATATGTCAAGTATATCTTTTGGGAATGTTTTCTCCAGTCTCTGGTTTGCCTATTAATTTTCTTAATTATGTTTTTTGATGAGGCCTTATTTTTAATTTTAATGAAGACTATCACTTTTCCTTTCCTTTCTTTTATATTTATTCCTATTTGTGATATGATAAAACAATCCATGACTATACCCATGTCATGAATATATTATTCACTATCACTGTAGAAAAACAGAATTACTGATTTTTTAAAAAATTAACACATTTGCTTTGAAGGAATAAACCTTGAATGAAAGTTGGAGTGAAGGTGTGAGTCACTCAGTCATGTCCGACTCTTTGTTATCCCACGGACTATAGCCCACCAGGCTCCTCTGTCTATGGAATTCTCCAGGCAAGAATACTAGAGTAGGTAGCCTTTCTCTTTTCCAGGGGATCTTCCCAACCCAGTGATTGAACCTGGGTCTCCTGCATTGCAAACAGATTCTTTTTCGTCTGAGCCACAAGGGAAGCCCAAACTTTGAGTACATCATACCAATGGTGAATGGCTGAATCATATTCTTAATTAGCAATGCACAAATATTTCTCTTACTCATACATTAATTTTACACATTATTGTAATGTCAAATGATTCAGTTCAGTTCAGTTCAGTTGCTCAGTCGTGCCCGACTCTTTGCGACCCATGAATTGCAGCATGCCAGGCTTCCCTATCCATCACCAACTCCCGGAGTTCACCCAAACTCTTGTCCATTGAGTCGGTGATGCCATCCAGTCATCTCATGCTCTATCATCCCCTTCTCCTCCTGCCCCCAATCCCTCCCATCATCAGGGTCTTTTCCAATGAGTCAACTCTTTGCATGAGGTGGCCAAAGTATTGGAGTTTCAGCCTTAGCATCAGTCCTTCCAAAGAACACCTAGGACTGATCTCTTTTACTATCTAAATATTATTTGGTACAGTTCAGTTCAATTCAGTCGTTCAGTCGTGTCCAACTGTTTGCGACACCATTAGCTGCAGCAAGCCAGGCCTCTCTGTCCATCACCAACTCCCAGGGTCCACCCAAACCCATGTCCATTGAGTTGGTGATGCCATCCAACCATCTCATCCTCTGTCATCCCCTTCTCCTCCTACCCTCAATCTTTCCCAGCATCAGGGTCTTTTCAAATGAGTTAGCTCTTCACATCAGGTGGCCAAAGTATTGGAGTTTCAGCCTCAGCATCAGTCCTTCCAATGAACACCCAGGACTGATCTCCTTTAGGGTGGATTGGTTGGATCTCCTTGCAGTCCAAGGGACTCTCAAGAGTCTTCTCCAACACCACAGTTCAAAACCATCAATTCTTCTAAGCTCAGCTTTCTTTATAGTACAACTCTCACATCCATACATGACTACTGGAAAAACCATAGCCTTGACTAGATGCACATTTGTTGGCAAAGTAATGTCTCTGCTATTTAATATGCTGTCTAGGTTGGTCATAACTTTCCTTCCAAGGAGTAAGCGTCTTTTAATTTCATGGCTGCAATCACCATCTGCAGTGGTTTTGGAGCCCCCAAAAATAAAGTCTCTCAGTTTCCACTGTTT
Organism: Bubalus bubalis; assembly: GCF_019923935.1. Lineage (NCBI taxonomy): Eukaryota > Metazoa > Chordata > Mammalia > Artiodactyla > Bovidae > Bubalus > Bubalus bubalis. The sequence goes on along the minus strand of NC_059166.1, from coordinate 73,886,157 downwards.
TCCCATCTATTTTCCATGAAGTGATGGGACCAGATGCCATAATCTTCGTTTTCTGAATGTTGAGCTTTAAGCCAACTTTTTCACTCTCCTCTTTCACTTTCATTAAGAGACTCTTTAAGTTCCTCTTCACTTTCTGCCATAAAGGTGGTGTCATCTGCATATCTGAGGTTATTGATATTTCTCCCTGCAATCTTGACTCCAGCCCAGCATTTCTCATGATGTACTCTGCATATAAGTTAAATAAGCAGGGTGACAATATACAGCCTTGACGTACTCCTTTTCCTATTTGGAACCAGTCTGTTGTTCCATGTCCAGTTCTAACTGTTGCTTTCTGACCTGCATACAGGTTTCTCAAGAGGCAGGTCAGGTGGTCTGGTATTCCCATCTCTTTCAGAATTTTCCACAGTTTATTGTGATCCACAGAGTCAAAGGATTTGGCATAGTTAATAAAGCATAAATAGGTGTTTTTCTGGAGCTCTCTTGCTTTTTTAATGATCCAGAAGATGTTGGCAATTTGATCTCTGGTTCCTCTGCCTTTTCTAAAACCAGCTTGAACATCTGGAAGTTCACGTTTCACGTATTGCTGAAGCTTGGCTTGGAGAATTTTGAGCATTACTTTACTAGCATAAACTCATCTCACATGCTAGTAAAGTAATTACTTGGTAGTTCCTTATAAAGTCTTACTCTATCCAAGCCCAAAGAGTACTTAACTCTTGAGATTGATAATCTAAAATTTTGATTAAGAGGTTTCCTTGAAAGGTGTAGTAAATATCTCTTAAGGTTTAGCCAATCATATAAGTAGTATTGCTGTTGCTGCTTGGAGAAGGCAATGGCACCCCACTCTAGTGCTCTTGCCTGGAAAATCCCATGGATGGAGGAGCCTGGTAGGCTGCAGTCCATGGAGTCGCTAAGAGTCGGACACAACTGAGCGGGTTCATTTTCACTTTTCACTTTCATGCATTGGAGAAGGAAATGGCAACCCACTCCAGTGTTCTTGCCTGGAGAATCCCAGGAACAGGGGAGCCTGGTGGGCCACCGTCTGAGGGGTTGCACAGAGTCGGACATGACTGAAGCGACTTAGCAGCAGCAGCAGCAGCTGTTGCTGCTGCTGTAAAGTCATTCGAGTTGTATCTTGACTCTTCGTGACTCTATGGACTCTTTGTGGCCCATAAGTCTCCTCTGTCCATGGGATTTCCCAGGCGAGAATACTGGAGGGTGTTGCCACTTCCTTCTCCAGGGGATCTTCCCAAACCAGGTAATGAGCCCTCATCTCCTGCTAAGTAGGCGTCTCCTGCTTGGCAGGTGGATTTTTTACCACTAAACCACCTGTGAAGCCCAAAAGTAGCATTACATGTTGATTTAGTGCCTTTAAAATATTATTCTATCTACTCCAATTTTACTCCAATAATTTTTCCCAAAATTGAAATACAAAGACACCTACAGCCATCATCTAGTGTCAGATTTATTGTGAGACATCCATTGAAAGGTATAAATTAAACTTCCAGTGTTTAATTTATATGTGTTTGTTTAGCTGTTGAGGACACGCTTACCCTATAGTACTTTTTTTTTTTTTTTGCATCTGGTATAAATCACTATTTATACTATTATATTAAATAACTGTCAACCATATTTCAATGAAAAACTGGATTTCATTTTGTTTATATACTCTGGGTCTGCAGAGAACTTACATCCCCAAATTAATCTAGTGATAGTAGATCAATATTTTTTTCACAGTTTCTTTCTATAATGCCAGATTTGTTTGTCTGTAAATTAGATTTTTTCCTTTTCTACATCATCCTAAAGCCAGTTACCAAAATGTTTTTGTGTCAAATTTAAGGCTTAAGCACTTGGATCATTCATAGTTACTTTTACTTTGTCATTATCAAAAATTAATGAAGATGCTTTCCTTCTATTTGTTGAGCCACCCTGCCATGTCATGCTATGTCAAAATGTTATCAGAGTCATACAGTAACACATTTTTTAACCTGAGATTTCTCAGCTCTAATAAACACTCATCCAGAGAGTCTCCCTGCAGGAATAAAAACAGAAAGGAGTGGGGACTCAGCAGAGTTCTGCAGGGATGTGAAATCAAAGCCATTGCAGGGCATCATCTCATAGAGCATTGTGGGTCAGGAAGATTCCCCAGGAGAAGAGATAGGTTACCCACGCCAGTATTCTTGAGCTTCTCTGGTGGCTCAGGTGGTAAGGCATCCACCTGCAATGCAGGAGACCTGGGTTCAATCTCTGGGTTAGGAAGATCCCCTGGAGGAGGGCATAGCAACCCACTCCAGTATTCTTGCCCGGAGAATCCCCTTGCACTGAGGAGCCTGGTGGGCTACATTCCATGGTATCACAGAGAGTCGGATACAACTGAGTGACTAAGCATGCATGCATGGATAGTCAGCTTCCCTCAGCTACTATTTCCCTTGATGGGAGGTCTGGACCCTGACATTCATATTACTCTATCAAAGTAGCAAAGTGTGCTGTTTGCAGAACTGTATACAGGAGCCAGGCTACCTCTCATTCATGGGCTTATAAACTGAAAACATGTTTTGGGTTCTTCAGCAAAGTTCTGGGCACAAGGAAAAGAAATCTTTAAGTGACTAATACCAGCTGGCATTGAATGTGTGTGGCTGACTTGGGGTCCTGGGTAGCTTTTCAAAAATTATACAAATTGGAGAGACTGATTTTCCTTCCACTGAGATAAGAAAAATGTAAGTTATATGACACTTTCATTTCCCTTTATTCATCAGCTTAATCATTTGTTTGTTTGCCTTTTACCAAGAGATTAGTATAGTGACTCTCCATCCCATTGTGTTCACACAGGGTTGAAATCTTTTATGTAATTCTCAGTTATTCTCTGATCAAGTTTCCATCATGTCTGCTTCCCTAGCTAAATGGTCTTTGGATCATATGTGATGCTTGGAGGTGGAAATGGGCAAAGACAGGAAATGGAATCAGATTGGGCCACAAGGCTTCAAAGCCTGTGACCTTAAGCAGAACAGGTAATGAAGTTGTACCTCAATCTTCTTTACAGGGAAATTTACTGGTGAAAGGAGCTACTGATTTAAAAACTCATCACCTCACCCTTCACCAAAGTCAGTATGGGGCAGGGAAAAATAAAGCAATGCAAGGGAGGAGGAACAGTAGAGATAGGAGGGTTCTGTGAAAGGCAAAGAGCTTTTTTAATTATCACATTTTCTGTTTCATTTCCCTCAAACTTCTCTTTTGACTATCCAACTTATTTTTAATTTTTTTCTTAGAATTGCATTTATTGCATAAATGCCACTAATTTACTTGCTCAGGATGAGGCTTAAGAGCCCAAACTAATACATTTATTTATCTAAATCAATGTAACCATCCATAGACTACTGCAAGATTAGGTTTTCATATACCCACCTCAGATATGACTGAGAGTTATTACTTCTTTAAGAGAAAACCGTGACAGAAAATGCCTTCTTTGTGCAGGAAAAAATTCTTGGCCTGCCATATTTTCTAATCATATGGTAATCCTGCCAGGATTTCAGAGCCTGTATTACTCATACTATGCAGTAGTAAAATCTTGAGTTTGGAGAATGTGGTTTGTCTGGCTTATATTCCAAAGCAGCAGAAATATAGAAAGGATACTTTGGGACCTCTTACTTGACTGATGTGTAGCCACAGACCTTAAGCTGGTCCACCCAATTCAGAAACTGCCAGGCTTTTAAGATAGCTTGCCCTGACAACATTTCTGTTCCTTCAATGGAGGCATTCTATTTCAGATCAGAATGGTAGGGAAACAGTTCTAATTTTCCTTATAAATATGGTATACTGCTGCTGCTGCTAAATCGCTTCAGTCATGACTGACTCTGTGTGACCCCATAGACGGCAGCCCACCAGGCTCCGCCATCCCTGGGATTCTCCAGACAAGAACACTGGAGTGGGTTGCCATTTCCTTCTCCAATGCATGAAAGTGAAAAGTGAAAATGAACCCGCTCAGTCATGTCCGACTCTTATTCCTCCTTTAATCCAATTCCATAGGTTGAATGTTTGTCCATCCTTTGACTTTCTCAGTCATGTGCAAGTGGATACTAATTGTGAACCTTACTTTAAAAACAAACAAACAAAAAAAAACCCACAACAAAAAAACCCCTAATTACAGAGGCTGGTAAATAGTTCTTTTTATCACTAATTCTAATAACCATCTTGAGTTTCCCTGGTGGCTCAGTGGTAAAGAATCTGCCTTGCCAAGCAAGAGATGCAGGTTCAATCCCTGGATTGGGAAGATCCCCTGGAGAAGGAAATAGCAACCCACTCCAGTATTCTTGCCTGGGAAAACCCATGGACAGAGGAGTCTGGTGGGCTACAGTAAATGGGTGGGTGTTAGTCACTCAGTCGTGTCCGACTCTTTGCAATCTCATGGACTGTAGCATGCCAGGTTCCTCTGTCCATGGAATTTCTCCAAGCAGGAATACTGGAATAGGTAGCCATTTCCTTCTACAGGGGATCTTGCCAACCCAGAGATCGAACCAGGGTCTCCCACATTGCAGTCAGATTCTTTACCTTCTGAGCTACCTGAGGGAAGCTCACTCATGGGGTCACAAGAGAGCTGGACATGACTTTAGTGACTAAAGAACAGCAACAAAATAACGATCTTAGTAAAGGCTCTGAAGGGTCCTGTTTATATGTAGTGACAAACTGGCTCAATTTTTAACTGTGTATCCTTTAGTTTCTGTATTTTTAAATTTAACTAAATCCATACTAAAACCATTAGGCTCTGCTGTAGTTTTGCCCACCCTGAGCTTCAGCTGGGACATGCTTTCATTAGCACCAGTAAACTAGTGCAAACATGTGAATCAACTTGTTTGTTATTCTTCTTTCAAGGAATTTTTAGTCCTGTGCTGCCTGAAAGAAAATCATTGTTTTCTATATACATGTGTGTTTATTTTGTTTTGTTTTTTTTGTTTGTTTGTATTTTTAGTTGTTTAGGGTGGAAGGAAAAGGTCTAGTTCCTGTTACTGCATTTTGGCTGTTGACTATAAATTTGATGCTGATAGATATTTTAATCCTAGTAACGTTGACGTTGAGAGGACTCCTCTTATAAAATAATATGAATCAAATTCTCTTCAGTTCAGTTCAGTTCAGTTGCTCAGTCATGTCCGACTCTGCAACCCCATGAATCACAGCATGCCAGGCCTCTGTCCCTGTCCATCATCAACTCCTGGAGTTCACTCAGACTCACGTCCTTCAAGTCAGTGATGCCATCCAGACATCTCATCCTCTGTCGTCCCCGTATCCTCCTGCCCCCAATCCCTCCCAACATCAGAGTCTTTTCCAATGAGTCAACTCTTTGCATGAGGTGGCCAAAGGACTGGAGTTTCAGCTTTAGCATCAGTCCTTCCAAGGAAACCCAGGGTTGATCTCCTTCAGAATGGACTGGTTGGATCTCCTTGCAGTCCAAGGGACTCTCAAGAGTCTTCTCCAACACCACAGTTCAAAAGCATCAATTCTTTGGTGCTCAGTCTTCTTCACAGTCCAGCTCTCACATCCATACATGACCACAGGAAAAACCATAGCCTTGACTAGACAGACCTTTGTTGGCAAAGTAATGTCTCTGCTTTTGAATATGCTGTCTAGGTTGGACATAACTTTCCTTCCAAGGGGTAAGCATCTTTTAATTTCATGGCTGCAATCACCATCTGTAGTGATTTTGGAGCCCCAAAAAATAAAGTCTGACACTGTTTCCACTGTTTCTCCATCTATTTCCCATGAAGTGATGGGACTAGATGCCATGATCTTCGTTTTCTGAATGTTGAGCTTTAAGCCAACTTTTTCACTCTCCTCTTTCACCTTCATCAAGAGGCTTTTGAGTTCCTCTTCACTTTTTGCCATAAGGGTGGTGTCATCTGCATATCTGAGGTTACTGATATCTCTCCCGGAAATCTTGATTCCAGCTTATGTTCCTTCCAGTCCAGTGTTTCTCATGATGTATTCTGCATATAAGTTAAATAATCAGGGTGACAATATACAGCCTTGACGTACTCCTTTTCCTATTTGGAACCAGTCTGTTCCATGTCCAGTTCTAACTGTTGCTTCCTGACCTGCATACAGGTTTCTCAAGAGGCAGGTCAGGTGGTCTGGTATTCCCATCTCTTTCAGAATTTTCCACAGTTTATTGTGATCCACACAGTCAAAGGCTTTGGCATAGTCAATAAAGCAGAAATAGATGTTTTTCTGGAACTCTCTTGCTTTTTCCATGATCCAGAGGATGTTGGCAATTTGGTCTCTGGTTCCTCTGCCTTTTCTAAAACCAGCTTGAACATCTGGAAGTTCACAGTTCACGTATTGCTGAAGCCTGGCTTGGAGAATTTTGAGCATTACTTTACTAGCATGTGAGATGAGTGCAATTGTGCAGTAGTTTGAGCATTCTTTGGCATTGCCTTTCTTTGGGATTGGAATGAAAACTAACCTTTTCCAGTCCTGTGGCCACTACTGAGTTTTCCAAATTTGCTGGCATATTGAGTGCAGCACTTTCACAGCTTCATCTTTCAGGATTTGGAATAGCTCAACTGGAATTCCATCACCTCCACTAGCTTTGTTCGTAGTGATGCTTTCTAAGGCCCACTTGACTTCACATTCCAGGATGTCTGGCTCTAGGTCAGTGATCACACCATCATGATTATCTGGGTCATGAAGATCTTTTTTGTACAGTTTTTCTGTGTATTCTTGCCACCTCTTCTTAATATCTTCTGCTTCTGTTAGGTCCATACCATTTCTGTCCTTTATCGAGCCCATCTTTGCATGAAATATTCCCTTGTTATCTCTAATTTTCTTGAAGAGATCTCTAAGTGAATAAATTTCCTGAAATTAAGATAGGGATCCTCACAAAGTTTTTCAAAAGTTCCAGGATATACTATACAGCTATTACTTGGATTAATAGTTAATATTGTATCTTTTTATCATATATATTTATAGTATTTAATTTATATCATTTGCAAATTATTCTACCCAGACATTGTGAAGGGTTGACTTACTCACAGAATTTGAAGTTTTAAATATTCTTTTGACTTTTCTCAGACGAATTCCCTAGAATTGTAAATATACTACTCTACTATTCTCAGTAGCTAAGTGTCTTCTATCGGAGAAGGCAAGGGCAACCCACTCCAGTACTCTTGCCTGGAAAATCCCATGGACGGAGGAGCCTGGTAGGCTGCAGTCCATGGGGTCACTAAGAGTCAGGCACAACTGAGCAACTTCAATTTCACTTTTCACTTTCATGCATTGGAGAAGGAAATGGCAACCCCTTCCAGTGTTCTTGCCTGGAGAATCCCAGGGACGGGGGAGCCTGGTGGGCTGCCGTCTATGGTGTCGCACAGAGTCGGACACAACTGAAGCGACTTAGCAGCAGCAGCAGCAGCAGCAAGTGTCTTCTATAGCTAATATAAATTAGGTTATAGAGATATTTCTTAACTTTTACAATGGAAAACCTTAATTGAAAAGTGCCTGAAAATGGGCATAAGTAATATCCATGCCTAATATATCATACATCCCCGTGAGTCCATTCATCCTTTGTACCATCTTTTTGTTGAGAAAAAAATGTCATGGAAAAAGCAACACTGAAGAATAAGCTAAAAGCCTGGTTTAAAAGGAAGACAAATCTCTCCTGCTTTTGTAGAAGTACCTCTTAATGTGATTTTAATTCTGACTCTTAAGCTTAAACAGAAGTTCCAGTGAAACTAAGTGATTACATTTTAATTATGTCCTACTTTCAAATAGAGTAGATTGGCAGAACTTCATGCACTTAGTAAGTAGCTGTATCTCCTGAAATACATTTGGTCTAGCCATGGTTATTGCACACATATGCAATGAATATTTCAAATTAAAGCAGCTGGCTCTGTGGGTAAGTTAATGAAGATCAATTTACCTTCTTTTGCTTCTCTTCTCCTGCAGTTCTCAAATATGAAAGCAAAATGCCAAAATTTCTCATTATAAATAGAGAAAATTTGGATGTTGAGAACTAATCCATTTTAAACTTTCCTCCTCTCAGACTGATTATCAGACATGTGACTTACAAAAGCATCTTTTATTGTGGTAGTTTATATTAAACTGAAGGGCAAAGGGATTAAAACATATGCATGTCTACTTGCTAGCCACTCTGTCTAGAAACACTTCATATTAGAGAAGGTTTATGCAAAATAATATGATTTTTGTTGTTATTTTTGAGCATCAGTGACCTGTGTTATTTCTCTTCTCATGGTGGATAGTCAAACTCTGATTTTCTTGTAATCAAAATAACTAACCATGTTGGTAAATGAATAAATGAAGAGTTTAAATTGAGATGAAGTCTTGAGTAAAATCTATTTTAGGTAGAATTATATAAACTGTTGACTGAGTTCAATCAAGTAAACTTTTAAACTTGGGAATATAGCTAATCAATAAATACACAAAGAAGGCAATGGGACCCCACTCCAGTACTCTTGCCTGGAAAATCCCATGGATGGAGGAGCCTGATAGGCTGCAGTCCATCGGGTCGCTAAGAGTCGGACACGACTGAGCGACTTCACTTTCACTTTTCACTTTCACGCATTGGAGAAGGAAATGGCAACCCACTCCAGTGTTCTTGCCTGGAGAATCCAGGGACAGGGGAGCCTGGTGGGCTGCCGTCTATGGAGTCGCATAGAGTCGGACACAAATGAAGCAACTTAGCAGTAGCAGCAGTAAAGATCGAGAAAATATTTGGCATGAAAAAATTAAAAGAACTTGTCAGAATAAGGTCTAAGGTTTAACTTGATTCTCAAGGAAAGTATTTCTGGTAATTTTAAATATAATCAGAAATTATCAATGAAGCAAAAATTGCTTTTAGTTTTAAATTTATTTTCAAACTAATCAGTTCAGTTCAGTGGCTCAGTCGTGTCCGACTCTTTGTGACCCCATGAATTGCAGCGCACCAGGCCTCCCTGTCCATCACCAACTCCCGGAGTTCACTCAGGCTTACGTCCATCGAGTCAGTGATGCCATCCAGCCATCTCATCCTCCATCATCCCCTTCTCCTCCTGCCCGAATCCCTCCCAGCATCAGAGTCTTTTCCAATGAGTCAACTCTTAGCATGAGGTGGCCAAAGTACTGGAGTTTCAGCTTTAGCATCAGTCCTTCCAAAGAAATCCCAGGGCTGATCTCCTTCAGAATGGACTGGTTGGATCTCCTTGCAGTCCAAGGGACTCTCAAGAGTCTTCTCCAACACCACAGTTCAAAAGCATCAATTCTTCGGTACTCAGCTTTCCTCACAGTCCAACTCTCACATCCATACATGACCACAGGAAAAACCATAGCCTGGACTAGATGGACCTTTATTGGCAAAGTAATGTCTCTGTTTTGTAAGATGCTATCTAGGTTGGACATAACTTTCCTTCCAAGGAATAGGTGTCTTTTAATTTCATGGCTGCAGTCACCATCTGCAGTGATTTTGGAGCCCTGAAAAATAAAGTCTGACACTGTTTTCATTGTTTCCCCATCTATTTCCCATGAAGTGATGGGACCAGATGCCATGATCTTCGTTTTCTGATTGTTGAGCTTTAAGCCAACTTTTTCACTCTCCACTTTCACTTTCATCAAGAGGCTTTTGAGTTCCTCTTCACTTTCTGCCATAAGGGTGGTGTCATCTGCATATCTGAGGTTATTGATATTTTTCCCGGCAATCTTGGTTCCAGCTTGTGTTTCTTTCAGTCCAGTGTTTCTCATGATGTACTCTACATATAAGTTAAATAAGCAGGGTGACAATATACAGCCTTGACGTACTCCTTTTCCTATTTGGAACCAGTCTGTTGTTCCATGTCCAGTTCTAACTGTTACTTGCTGACCTGCATATAGATTTCTCAAGAGGCAGATCAGGTGGTCTGGTATGCCCATCTCTTTCAGAATTTCCCAGTTTATTGTGATCCACACAGTCAAAGGCTTTGGCATAGTCAATAAAGCAGAAATAGATGTCTTTCTGGAACTCTCTTGCTTTTTCCATGATCCAGAGATTGTTGACAATTTGATCTCTGGTTCCTCTGCCTTTTCTAAAACCACCTTGAACATCTGGAAGTTCACGGTTCACATATTGCTGAAGCCTGGCTTGGAGAATTTTGAGCATTACTTTACTGGCTTGTGAGATGAGTGCAATTGTGTGGTAGTTTGAGCATTCTTTGGCATTGCCTTTCTTTGGGATTGGAATGCAAACTGACCTTTTCCAGTGCTGTGGCCACTGCTGAGTTTCCCAAATTTGCTGGCATATTGAGTGCAGCACTTTCATAGCATCATCTTTCAGGATTTGAAAAAGCTCAACTGGAATTCCATCACCACCACTAGCTTTGTTCGTAGTGATGCTTTCTAAGGCCCACTTGACTTCACATTCCAGGATGTCTGGCTCTAGGTCAGTGATCACACCATCGTGTTATCTGGGTCGTGAAGATCTTTTTTTTACAGTTCTTCTGTGTATTCGTGCCACCTCTTCTTGATATCTTCTGCTTCTGTTAGGTCCATAGCATTTCTGTCCTTTAATGTGCCCATCTTTGCATGAAATGTTCCCTTGGTATCTCTAATTTTCTTGAAGAGATCTCTAGTCTTTCCCATTCTGTTGTTTTCCTCTATTTCTTTGCATTGATTGCTGAGGAAGGCTTTCTTATCTCTTCTTGCTATTCTTTGGAACTCTGCATTCAGAAGCTTATGTCTTTCCTTTTCTTCTTTGCTTTTCACTTCTCTTCTTTCACAGCTATTTGTAAGGCCTGCCCAGACAGCTATTTTGCTTTTTTGCATTTCTTTTCCATGGGGATGGTCTTGATCCCTGTCTCCTGTACAATGTCACGAACTTCATTCCAATGTTCATCAGGCACTCTATCAATCAGATCTAGGCCCTTAAATCTATTTCTCACTTCCACTGTATAAATATAAGAGATTTGATTTAGGTCATACCTGAATGGTCTAGTGGTTTTCCCTACTTTCTTCAATTTAAGTCTGAATTTGGTAATAAGAAATTCATGATCTGAGCCACAGTCAGCTCCTGGTCTTGTTTTTGTTGACTGTATAGAGCTTCTCCATCTTTGGCTGCAAAGACTATAATCAATCTGATTTTGATGTTGACCTTCTGGTGATGTCCATGTGTAGAGTCTTCTCTTGTGTTGTTGGAAGAGGGTGTTTGCTATGACCAGTGCATTTTCTTGGCAAAACTCTATTAGTTTTTGCCCTGCTTCATTCTGTATTCCAAGGCCAAATTTGCCTGTTACTCCAGGTGTTTCTTGACTTCCTACTTTTGCATTCCAGTCCCCTATAATGAAAAGGACATCTTTTTTGGGTGTTAGTTCTAAAAGGTCTTGTACGTCTTCATAGAACCGTTCAACTTCAGCTTCTTCAGCGTTACTGGTTGGGGCATAGACTTGGATTACTGTGATATTGAATGGTTTGCCTTGGAAACAAACAGAGATCATTCTGTCATTTTTGAGATTGCATCCAAGTCCTGCATTTCAGACTCTTTTGTTGACCATGATGGCTACTCCATTTCTTCTGAGGGATTCCTGCCTGCAGTAGTAGATATAATGGTCATCTGAGTTAAATTCACCCATTCCAGTCCATTTGAGTTCACTGATTCCTAGAATGTCGACATTCACTCTTGCCATCTCTTGTTTGACCACTTCCAATTTGCCTTGATTCATGGACCTGACATTCCAGGTTCCTATGCAATATTGCTCTTTACAGCATCAGACCTTGCTTCTATCACCAGTCACATCCACAGCTGGGTATTGTTTTTGCTTTGGCTCCATCCCTTCATTCTTTCTGGAGTTATTTCTCCACTGATCTCCAGTAGCATATTGGGCAACTACTGACCTGGGCAGTTCCTCTTTCAGTATCCTATCACTTTGCCTTTTCATACTGTTCATGGGGTTCTCAAGGCAAGAATACTGAAGTGGTTTGCCATTCCCTTCTCCAGTGGACCACATTCTGTCAGATCTCTCCATTATGACCCGCCCATCTTGGGTTGCCCCACGGGCATGGCTTAGTTTCATTGAGTTAGACAAGGCTGTGGTCCTAGAGTGATTAGATTGACTAGTTTCCTGTGAGTATGGTTTCAGTGTGTCTGCCCTCTGATGCCCTCTTGCAACACCTACCGTCTTACTTGGGTTTCTCTTACCTTGGGCGTGGGGTATCTCTTCACAGCTGCTCCAGCAAAGCACAGCCATTGCTCCTTACCTTGGACGAGGGGTATCTCCTCACCACCATCCTTCCTGACCTTCAACGTGGGATAGCTCCTCTAGGCCCTTCTGTGCCCATGCAGCCACCGCTCCTTGGACACGGGGTTGGTCCTCTCGGCCACCGCCCCTGGCTTCGGGTGTGGGGTAGCTCCTCCTGGCAGCCTCCCCTGGCCTCTGGCATGGGGGCGTGTGGTAGCTCCTCTCAGCCACCGCCCAGACCTCAGACTTGGGTAGCTCCTCTTGGCCGTTCCTGCGCCGTCGCAGCCTGGCACTCTCGGCCGCTGCCCCTGACCTCGGACGTGGGGTAACTCCTCTTGGCTGCTGCCCTTTGGGCATGGGATCCTCCTGGCTTCTGCCCCTGACCTCGGACATGAGGCAGCTCCTCTCGGCCATGCTTTAGTGGGCGGCTGTTTAAAATTAGCTGAAGGGAGATCTTCAGTGTCCTCTGTTCTGGGCGCCACTTGCTGGAGTCCAACTCCAGCAACCAGGGATTCAACCTGAAGAGATGGATGGTGTCAGTGAGAGAAATGAGACAGCCTCTTAGTTTTCTATGGACTGAGTAACTTCTTCATATTCACAGGTCAACAATTTTTTTAACCTATTCTAAAATAGAATTTTAATAATATATTCTGTGGTATATCAGTACTAAGAGACACCACTAGGTGTTTATGATTGTTGAGAAAAGTGTGAAGATTTCATATTGAAAAGACTTGGAAATTGCTAGATTAAAAGCATTTCTTTAAAAAAAATTATTTTTTATTGAAGGATAATTGCTTTACAGAATTTTGTTGTTTTCTGTCAAACTTCAAAATGAATAGGCCATAGGTATACATATATCCCCTCCCTTTTGATGCTCTGTCCCCCTTCCCTACCCATCCCACCCCTCTAGGTTACAGAGCCCCTGTTTGAGTTTCTGAGCTACACAGCAAATTCCCATTGGCTATCTATTTTACATATGGTAATGTAAGTTTCTATGTTACTCTTTCCATACATCTCACCATCTCCTCCCTTCTCCTCATGTCCATAAGTCTATTCTCTATGTCTGTTTCTCCACTATTGCCCTGTAAGTAAATTCTTCAGTACCATTTTTCTAATTCTGCACATATGTTTTAGAATATGGTATTTGCCTTTCTCTTCCTGGCTCACTTCACTCTGTATAGTAAGTTCTAGGTTCATCCACCTCATTAGAACTGACTCATATGTGTTCCTTTTTATGGCTGAGTAATATTCTATTGTGTATACATACCACAGCTTCTTTATCCATTCATCTGTCAATGGACATCTAGGTTGCTTCCATGTTCTAGCTGTTGTAAATAGTGCTGCAATGAATAATGGGATACATGTGTCTCTTTCGATTTTGGTTTCCTCAGGGTACATGCCTTGGAGTGGGATTTCTGGGTCATATATTGGTTTTATTCCTAGTTTTTAAAGGAATCTCCATACCGTCTTCCGTAGTGACTGTATCAATTTACATTCCCATCAACAGTGCAAGAATATTCCCTTTTCTCCACACCCTTTCCAGCATTTATTGTTTGTAGACTTTTTGATGAGGGCCATGCAGCCATGAAATTAAAAGACGCTAACTCCTTGGAAGGAAAGTTATGACCAACCTAGTTAGCATATTCAAAAGCAGAGATATTACTTTGCCAACAAAGATCTAGTCTAGTCAAGCCTATGGTTTTTCCTGTGGTCATATATGGATGTGAGAGCTGGACTGTGAAGAAAGCTGAGCACCAAAGAATTGATGCTTTTGAACTGTGGTGTTGGAGAAGACTCTTGAGAGTCCCTTGGACTGCAAGGAGATCCAACCTGTCCATTCTAAAGGAGATCAGTCCTGCATGTTCATTGGAAGGACTGATGCTAAAGCTGCAACTCCAATATTTTGGCCACCTGATGCAAAGAGTTGACTCATTGGAAAAAAACTCTGATGCTGTGAGGGTTTGGGGGCAGGAGGAAAAGGGAATGACAGAGGATGAGATGGCTGGATGGCATCACCGACTCGATGGACATGAGTTTGAGTGAACTCCAGGAGTTGGTGATGGACAGGGAGGCCTGGCGTGCTGCAATTCATGGGGTGGCAAAGAGTCAGACACGACTGAGTGACTAAACTGAACTGAACTGAACTTCATTCTGACCTGTGTGAGGTGATATCTCATTGTAGTTTTGATTTTCATTTCTCTAATAATGAGCAATGTTGAGAATCTTTTCATGTGTTTGTTAACCATCTGTATGTCTTCTTTGGAGAAATGTCTAAATCTTTTTCCTGCTTTTTGATTGGGTTGTTTGGTTTTCTGGCATTGTGTTGTATGAGCTGCTTGTATATTTTGGAAATTCATCCTTTGTCAGTTGTTTCATTTGCTATTATTTTCTCCCATTCTGAGGGTTGTCTTTTCTCCTTGCTTGTAGTTTCCTTTGCTGTGTAAAAGCTTTTACATTTCATCAGATCCCATTTGTTTACTTCTGTTTTTATTTCCATTACTCTAGGAGGTGGGCCATAAAGGATCTTGCTTTAATTTATGTCATTGAGTATTCTGCCTATGTTTTCCTCTAAGAGTTTCATAGTGTATGGTCTTCCATTTAGGTCTTTAATCCATTTTGAGTTTATCTTTGTGTATGGTGTTAGGAAGTGTTCTGATTTCATTCTTTTACATGTAGCTGTCTAGTTTTCCCAGCACCATTTATTGAAGAGGCTGTCTTTGCCTCATTGTATATTCTTGCCTCCTATGTCAAAAATAAGGTACCCATAGACGCATGGGTTTATTCCTGGGCTTTCCATCTTGTTCCATTGGTCTATATTTCTGTTTTTGTGGCAGTACCATACTGTCTTGATGACTGTAGCTTTGTAGGATAACCTGAAGTTAGGAAGATTGATTCCTCCAGCTCCATTCTTCTTTCTTGAGACTGCTTTGGCTATTTGGGGTCTTTTGTGTTTCCATATTAATTGTGAATTTTTTTGTTCTAGTTCTGTGAAAAATGCCATTGGTAATTTGATAGGGGTTGCATTAAATCTGTAGATTGCATTTGGTAGTATATTCATTTTCACAATATTGATTCTTCCTACCCAGGAACATGGACTATCTCTCCATCTGTTTATGTCATCTGATTTCTTTCATCAGTGTCTTATAACTTTCTGTGTACAATTCTTTTGTCTCCTTAAGTAAGTTTATTCCTAGATATTTAATTCTTTTGGTTGCAATGGTGAATGGGATTGATTCCTTAATTGCTCTTTCTGATTTTTCATTGTTAGTATATAGAAATGCAAGAAAAGAATTTATTTGTAAGCATATTTAAGTTTCTATTATAATCTAGGTGGGGAAATTGAGTGTGCATCTTTCTCAAACTGAATTTGTCCCAAAATGCATTTTGAGGAAGAATGAAGGGTCTTCAACCCTTCAATCCTATAGAACCATGGGAGTTCTATAGAGTCTTGAGGAAGAATACCTTGTAGCTTAGCTTCTATGTAATATTAGTTTAAAAAATATTGTTCAGAACCTTTTGAGAAAAAAAAAAAACATTTTCAGCTTGCTCTAAATATTCTTAAATGAGAAATTAAAGTGACTTATGTGTATGACCTCATAACTACTCTTGTGTTAGCAAGAGGCCCTGGATAAAATTTTTATTAAATACCTTCATTTCATCAGTGTATTTTATATCTGAGAAAACTGTTTGACCCTAAACGAGGTACTAATAGTGCCTTATCTCATGAACATTTCTTGTAAACTTTATTGGCAGAGTATGAAACTAATGTTTAATCAAACAATCATGCTTAACTTAACATTGATACAGTCACTGATACAAAGCTGTCAGTCCCCTTTTTCCTCCACTGTCACCACTGTTGGTCCTGTGAGAGTCATTGCCTTGCTGAGGAGGGGAGAGGAAGGTGAGAAGTTTCTCGTTCTTGATGCCTCAAGAAATAGCTTTTTCTAATGCTTTTGATGAAATCAAAGTGGGCATCTTTCCCACTTTGCAAAAATGTGAAAGTTACTCTGTAATTATCAACAGTCAGAGTTCTATAGAGTTATCTTTCCTTTTCCTAACAAATCAGGGATTCACTTTAAAATTCTTCTACTTTTAGGAAAGAAAAACTTATTTTCCCTTTTTCTCTTTGTAGTTTTTTCCTTTAGTGACCTGAAATCACTTCTGAGTCTCTCACATGCTCTCTCCCAGTCAGCTTTCTAAATCTGACAGCCTGTGGTTATTGCCCTTATTTATGAAAGTTCCTCTAGATGGACCGAGTATACATACTCAAACAAGAAGCGACCGGAGGAGCATGTAAGTGGGAGCTGCAATCTCACATGCAGGACTCACAGAGTAAATCCAGTAGTCCAGTATTTATCATGGTTCAAAACTGAGACTCAGTGGTCTGGCCAGAAGCAACCATGGGAGTCCAGACGTTTCTCTCCAGATACCATAACTCCCACAGTATACAACTGCTTTATATATTTTATGATTCTTAAGGCATGATTTACTTTCCTTCTAAATCTCAGTATGCACCTTAACATGACATATTAAAATTTATAACAGTACTAATGCTTGCATAGAATATTGGCCGAAATACTTGCTCTATCATTGTATCGTGCGTATTTAGAATCTACTGAATTCAGGGGGAAAAAAGAAAAAATGACCTCTTCAAATCAAAGTTTGTCAGTGTTTAAGTCAGATAATTATGAGAATACCAAACTGTCCTTGTAGTTCAACCTGTGGTAAATTGAACTCAAGGATGATAATAATTTTGTGCATAGAAGGCTGCCTCTTGGAAATAAACATCTTTTTGAAGCATCTGCAGTCTGTCATTTGAGAAAGACAGCCTTTTCACTTTGCCTCTAGTCCTTGCATATCAATCTATCTCAAGGCATTACCAGACTTTTTTATTCCAAGTGATACTTGGCTCTAGATCCAAGGAAATACAATAATAATAATAAAAAACAGTACTCAAGAACTCATTTAGTTCAATTTATTCTACTTAAATCTTTAGAAGATTGAAGAGTCAGGAAGGCGAGTATGAAGAAAAGAGTCTGGTAAAATGAATGGTCTTTTATTTCTTGCCTTGATTTGCAAGGTAATATTTTGACAACTGGTCATTGATAAATAAAAAAGACAGAAATAAGTTTTGAAACTGTGCATCAGCACCGAGAGAAATAAGAAAGCATCGCAAACTAGATAAATTGTCACTGACTTGATTCAGAGAGCATTGAACTTTAAAGACAAATCTTTAACACATACTGTTCATTTTCAGCACACAGGGCTCTTAGTTGAAATTATGATTTTTGTCTTTCCTTTGGTGGTAAAAATCATTTTATTTTCATGGGGAGAGCAAAAATTAGCAAAAGAGGTAGACGTCTCTCAGTTCCATAAGTCTCAAACTTTATATGAGGATGATATTTACTCCAGATTTCCAGAACAATCCTAAACAAAGAAAACCTGAGACCACCACTTGATTTATTGTTCAGAAAAACTGGGTCACTGGTAATAAGTAATCTCATATATATTTCTTTTGAAAATAATTTTTTTTTAAATGAGAAACATGCTCACTTTAAAACATATTCTCACAAATGCAGCTCAGACAGTTAGTTGCCGTGTAGCAGCAGCAGGGAGCTCTTCTGTGTGGCCTCTCCAGTACGGGCTCCCCCCAGTACTGGAGCTCTGTAGATGAAAACAATTACATTATAGAGCAAGATCTTTTGTTATCATCAGTTACCTTTTGTATGTGTTCAGTTTCTTTCTCTAAATGTTATCTAAGCTAGATTCTCACAATGTTTACATGGGAATCATTTTAGATAGGAACATAGTTATTTCCTTTCATTACATCTTGAATGCAGGCGGAAGAAAGTCCTCCTTCTCACCCATTAGGAGATGCTCAGACAGCTAAATTTCCAGAGGGAGTCTCTTAATTTTTAGATTTGGCCCTGGTTTACATTATATTTTCATTGTTGTTTTTGACAATTATTATTTTGTTATTGATACTTATATTATCAATTGATTAATATACTAATCAACTTATTGGTATTTTATCACCAAAAATATTGATAAAATTTTTATAATTAATAATGATAATCAAATACAATATTAATGGTATTGAATACCAATAAGTTAATGCTTGTAGTATCCCAAGCACCATACTGGTTGCATTTGATGTCTAACCCTCAAAATGACCATTATGAAATATATATTATTTCCCTTTCTTGTAGTTGGAAACCGAGAATTAGGCTGGTTTACTTGTTCAAGGTCACTTAGCTTGTAAGTTGCTACACGGAATTTAAATGCAGTTTTGTTTGATTCTTAGCCATCATGCTATGTTATCTTGTTTTTCTTCCCTTTACAATTTTTATGTATTTTTTAAATTTTTTATCTTTTACTTTTCTTTTATAACTTCAGTTTAGTCACTCAGTCATGTCTGACTCTTTGCAACCCCATGGACTGCAGCATGCCAGGCTTTCCTGTCCATCACCAACTCCCAGAGCTTGCTCAAACTCATGTCCATCAAGTTGGTGAGTTTTATAACTTAGGAGGGATGAATATATGATAATTTCTAATTTTTTTAATAGTAAGAAGAAGGTTGAATCTGGGCTTAAGAGATAATTAAAATAGGGAATACAGACTCTGCCCAAAGTAGAAATCACACAGAAAGATAAAATTTTACAGAAAAGAAATGTGTCAGAAAGTTCTAGAGTGTTTTTAAAAGCACAATTTTGTAGAATACTGTTTAAAACACTTTTTATTCATTCTTTTCATACCAACTTTATTCACTCATTTTGTGCTCATAATGTGGAAAACATTATGATGGATATTTAAAGGGAAACAAAAAAGGCTTGAGATATTCCTGTCCTCAGGTAATACATTTCTGTGGGAGGGTGAAAAAGACAAGACAGAAGTCATAAAGCAATCAATATTCTTAGAAACTATAAGTGCCTTAGACCAGAAGCAGAGAGGTTGGGTCATCATAAAAACAGCAGGTTATTACATTTGATCATATATTTCTCCTACTTCTTCCACTGAAGAGAGGATTGAAGAAATAATTTGCAAGAATAAAATATTTTCACTTACCACCAGTAGACACTGTGCAATGTAGGGATGATGTAAGTAATACAGTATAGATAAACATACAAATAGAAAGTATTGAATAAAATAAACATTTATACAACTCACTAATATAATTAACTTTAGATACCCTAGGCTTTATATTTATATATATATATCTATAGGAAACCTATTTCCCCTATCATAAAAGGCAAAATAAACATTTTCCTTTACCCATCACTCTTGTGACTAAATATAGCATTGCCAAGGTCAGAAGGAAACAGTGGTAAAATTATCGTGAGCAAAGATATGGACTTGAAAGATATTCTCTGTATGAGGCTAAATAAAACCCAGAGGTAAATTCCAGGGAATATAAAGGAATTTAATATTTGTTTGCCCATTTTTTACCCATAAGATGGTTGCCAAGCACCATAGTCACTCTCTCTCTCTCTTTTTTTTTTTTTTTTTTGCCACTCAAATGAAGTCTGTTTCCTTGCAGGACACTTGTGCTCACTACTTGATTCTCATTCTCTTCAATAATAACCACCATCATCCTCAAGTGCAAGGCTAGAGATCAAATGAATTGCAATGGAAAAAAAATACTATGTCTTAAATAGTTATATGCTTCCTCTCAGCCTTGTTAAAAGGATTTCTTTTTGAAAGAGAAAAAAATTATTTTTTAGAATGCTCAGATATGAGTCATACTTCACAGCTGATGGTAATTTCCAAAATCTCACAAGCAGAAATTAAAATGTCTTAAATATTCTTAAACCTCCTCTCCCTGCATTGCACCTTTCAGGATGTAACCCTCCTTGAATTTTAAACTCTGTGTGGCAATGATGATGTTTATCTAAAAAAGGCTTCAGTAAATAAACAGAGACTGCTGTTAATAATTGCTATGTTTTGAGAGAAACAATTAGGCAATGTGTGTGTGCGCAAAAAGATAATTGTTCAAAAGTCTCAGTTCAGTTCAGTATCTCATTGTGTCCGACTCTTTGAGACCCCATGAACTGCAGCACACCAGGCCTCCCTGTACATCACCAACTCCAGGGGGCCACCCAAACCCATGTCCATTGAGTCGGTGATGCCATCCAATCCTCTCATCCTCTGTCGTCCCCTTCTCCTCCTGCCCTCAATCTTTCCTAGCATTAGAGTGTTTTCAAATGAGTCAGCTCTTCGCATCAGGTGGCCAAAGTATTGGAGTTTCAGCTTTATATTCAGTTCTTCCAATTAATATTCAGTGTTGATTTCCTTTAGGATGGACTGATTGGATCTCCTTGCAGTTCAAGGGACTCTCAAGAGTCTTCTCCAACACCACAGTTCAAAAGCATCAATTCTTCAGTGCTCAGCTTTCTTTAATAGTCCAACTCTCACATCCATACATGACCACTGGAAAAACTATAGCCTCAACTAGATGGACCTTTGTTGACAAAGTGATGTCTCTGCTTTTTAATATGCTGTCTAGGTATGTCATAACTTTCCTTCCAAGGAGTAAGCATCTTTTAATTTCATGGCTGCAGTCACCATATGCAGTGATTGGAGCCCCCCAAAATAAAATCAGCCACTGTTTCCACTGTTTTCCCATTATTTGCCATGAATTAATGGGACCAGATGCCATGATCTTAGTTTTCTGAATGTGGAGCTTTAAGTCAACTTTTTAACTCTCCTCTTTCACTTTAATCAAGAGGCTCTTTAGTTCTTCTTCACTTTCTGCCATAAGGATGGTGTCATCTGCATCTCCTGGCAATCTTGATTCCAGCTTGTGCTTCCTCCAGCCCAGTATTTCTCATGATGTACTCTGCATAGAAGTTAAATAAGCAGAGTGACAATATACAGCCTTGACATACTCCTTTTCCTATTTGGAACTAGTCTGTTGTTCCATGTCCCGTTCTAACTGTTGCTTCCTGACCTGCATACTGGTTTCTCAAGTGGCAGGTCAGGTGGTCTGGTATTCCCATCTCTTTCAGAATTTTCCACAGTTTATTGTGATCCACACAGTCAAAGGCTTTGGCATAGTCAATAAAGCAGAAATAGATGTTTTTCTGGATCTCTCTTGCTTTTTCCATGATCTAGTGGATGTTGGCAATTTGATCTGTGGTTCCTCTGCCTTTTTAAAACAGCTTGAATATCTGGAAGTTCATGGTTCATGTATTGCTGAAGCCTGGCTTGGAGAATTTTGAGCATTACTTTACTAGCATGTGAGATGAGTGTAATTGTGTGGTAGCTTGACCATTCTTTGTCATTGCCTTTCTTTGGGATTGGAATGAAAACTGACCTTTTCCAGTCCTGTGGCCACTACTGAGTTTTCCAAATTTGCTGGCATATTGAGTGCAACACTTTCAAAGCAGCATCTTTTAGGATTTGAAATAGCTCAACTGGAATTCCTTCACCTCCACTAGCTTTGTTTCATAGTGATGCTTCCTAAGGGCCACTTGACTTCACATTCCAGGATGTCTGACTCTAGGTGAGTGTGAGTGATCACACCATCGTGATTATCTGGGTCTATGTCAATATTAATATTCAAAAGTCTATATCAATATTAATAACAAGATATTTAAAATCACATATTGTGATTATAATTACTGCATTGTAAAACAAGAATATTTGCAAATGGTCTTTCAGTGTAATAATTGGTTATAAATAAATGTTGCGTCTAAGTCGCTTCAGTCATGTCCGACTCTGTGTGACCCCATAGACGGCAGCCCACCAGGCTTCCCCATCCCTGGGATTCTCCAGGCAAGAACACTGGAGTGGGTTGCCATTTCCTTCTCCAATGCATGAAAGTGAAAAGCGAAAAGGAAGTCACTCAGTCGTGTCCCACCCTCAGCGACCCCATGGACTGCAGCCTACCAGGCTCCTCCATCCATGGGATTTTCCAGGCAAGAGTACTGGAGTGGGGTGCCATTGCCTTCTCTGGATATATAAAGCTTGGGTATGAATCCTAAATTTATTAGCTTTGTGACTCAGGACCAACTACTCAACTTGTTTGTATCACAGCACTCTCGTTTGTAAAGTGGAGAAAATACTAGTACCTATACCTGTGGAGTGACTGTTAGGTATAAGTTTAATGTGTAAAGCTAGTGCCTATGTCATAGCAGGTATTACATAAGTTCTACCTTTTATTAATATTCATATTGCCATTAATATTATTATTAACTGATTATACAGTAAAGCTGAAATCCTAATCTTTTAACTTTGTCATAAGTTCTAGTCTCAGTGACAATTTTCTACTTTCACCCTTTGTCTATTAAATATTTAATATATAGAGAGAATATTTTACTGATACAAGAAGTATTTTCTCTGAAGCCTGGCAAGCCATACAAATGCTTTGAAAAGTCAGATTACAGTGTCATGAGAGATGATATATATGGTGTTTTTTTCAGAGGGAAAACTTTTATTTCAAATCCTATACATGTTGAAAATTAGAGTCAGTTCAGTTCAGTTGCTCAGTCATATCTGACTCTTTGCGATCCTGTGGACTGTCACTTACCAGGCTTCCCTGTCCATCACCAACTCCCAGAGCTTGCTCAGACTCATGTCCATTGAGTTGGTGATGCCAACAAAAATAGAGTATGTTATCACAAAGCATAGTACACAGGTATATTTTATTGCATTACCTACAGGTAGATCCTCATTTTTCAAATATATAAAGCAAAATAGAATACATCTAAGACATCTAGGGAATTAAAATGAATTTGAAAGTATGCAGCAAATGGAAATAACCATCTTCTTAAGAGCTAATTATGAGTCAGAACTTGGTTAAAGTAGAAGAGGGAAGTGAATCATGTGAATTAAGAGATCGCTGCTTTTGTATACTAGATTCCTCAGTCCCCCTCCATTTTCATTCCCAATACGTATTTATTTCACAGACAAGAATAGAGATAATACTTGGTCTTGAGACTTGCCTTTTTACACTATAATAGGATTATCTTGATTGTTAAGATAAGAAGTTTGCCAGGGAGTATTAGTAGGTTAGGAGGATTTAATTTCATTTTGTTAGAACCCCCAACAGGGAATCTTTCTAAAAGTCAGAAAGACAAGTGATAGTAGAGGAATTATGTTTTTGGTAACTTGTTTTTAAGTGATTGTCGGAATGTCTAGGAGAAATTTTGAAAGTGCAGTTTCCTTATTTACACTTTTGAGTGAATTGACTTAAAAATATTTTAAAAATATTTTGTGAGGGCCTTCTGTATGCCAGGCAATATTTTGGAGCCTGAAAATGGAGCAGTGAATGAGATAGTATCCATGTTCCCATGGAGCTTAAATTCCAGTAGTTGTCGGGGATTCCCGGGGTTGGGGGGGTGGCAGTGGTAGCAGGCTGGATAAGTACACAAAATAGGCAAGCTCAGAGAAGATAAAACAGGATAATAGGAGGGTTGACTACTAGGAATCTAATTTTGGTTGTTCGAGTAAACTCTGAATAGATGACACTTGAACTAATAACAAACTTTAGGGAGACTAGAGAAAGAGAATGTTTTGTAAAAAGAACTGAGTGTGCACATATCTCAAGTTTTGGAGAAACCAAAGTGTGAGACTCAAGATGATATGAGACATGGTCAGATAAGGAGGAAAAGTCACACTAAAGTCACTACCAGGAATGTTTTGAGTACGGTGTACTCACAGCCTGTCATGTCTCTTTAACTTGGTCTAGAGAAACATTGCTTTATTACCACCTTCACCTGGGCCTCCAGGATTGTATCTTTTCTTGTCCTTCCTAGAAATATTCTGGGAGGATCTTTTTATATTTTTGGCATATGTATTTTACTTATCTTATTTAAATTCATTTTTAATACTATAAATATTTTATTATGCTGCTGCTGCTGCTGAGTCACTTCAGTCCTGTCTGACTCTGTGTGACCCCATGGACAACAGCCCACCAGGCTCCCCTGTCCCTGGGATTCTCCAGGCAAGAACACTGGAGTGGGTTGCCATTTTCTTCTCCAATGCATGAAAGTGAAAAGTGAAAGGGAAGCATTGCCTTCTCTGATTTTATTATGAAATATACATATGTGTGTGTGTGTGTGTGTGTGTATGTTGTGTTGTCGCCTAAGTTTTCTGTTGTAAAAGTTACTACTATGAGCATCTTTTTGAGTATCTCTTTGTGAACATTGGTGAAAAGGTATGTCAGAAAGTATAGGTGGAGGCAGAATTGCTGGATTGTAGGCAATGCCTTATCCATTCTTGATGGTACCTAATTGCTTTCAGTTGGATGTGAGGATTGTAGCAGTAGATTATTTTTAATATCTTTCAGACCTCACCTCGAAGGCTGTCTACAGTAATAACCTTGGGATAACTTGGGGCTGCCTCCTCAATAGTTATTAGTTCTGGCTCTGTATCTCTAGAAAGTATTTTAATACCTGCACAGAGAACCCTATCTCTGGTTGCTGGCAAAACTGAAAATATCATTTTGGTGTCTTGCATTCTCTCTGTTCTAGCTCAATTGTTTCTTCCTTATTTTTCTATTTTTGGCTAGTGTAGCCTACTGATTGGAAGTTACTTTATGGGGGATAAGATAGAGACTGCTATGATATAATCAGCATGACCTTAATTCACTCCCTAGCATGTTGTTCTTAAACTGAATGTATTTGCCTAAACACAGTTCCCTCATTTTTTTTTTTCATGGACATTTCTTGTCCTCAAAGAAATGAATTCTTCTCATATCTGTTTCGTTACTCTTCAGCTACATTTTTGTATCATAGATTAAGCTTTAACTTCCTGCTATACTATCATGAAGTCTGAAATTTGATTTAAAGGATACTGAACAATGTTTCTTTTCAGTGGGAATATTCAGTAGAATAACAAGGAGAAGTGACATATATGCCTATGTTTGTTTGATGGTTTGTTTATTTGTATTCATTAATTTGCTCCTGGCAGCTTCTTTTAAAAGCTACTTCTTACTGCCCATTAAGGCTCAGCTGAGAATTTGAACTGTCTGTAAAAGAATCTGTTTCTTGTTTTGAAAACCCAGTCAATCAGCTTCATGATGTTGACTGAAATTGAACTTTGCAAAAAATAGCTTTGCAGCTTCTCCTCCATTCCACTGGATATTTCCATATTGAAGTTAATCTTACACAAGCTAGTTTTTTAGATTAATCACTTACTGGTACACAATGAATCAAATTCAGATTTGATAAAAAAACAACAACACTATAATATATGATGCTCAGTAATCTAAGCTGTTATACATTAGGAGAGGAGGAAAGTGCAAGTGACAGCTGCTCGGTCGTGTCTGACTCTTTGTGACCCCCATGGACTATCCATGGAATTCTCCAGGCAGGAATACTGGATTGGGTACCTTTTCCCTTTTCCAGGGAATCTTCCCAACCCAGAGATCAAATCCAGGTCTCCCGCATTGCAGGCAGATTCTTTACCAGCTGAGCCTCAAGGGAAGTCCAGGAATACTGGAGTGGCTAGCCTAGCCCTTCTCAAGGGGATCTTCCTCACCCAGGAATCAAACTGGGGTCTCCTGCATTGCAGGTGGATTCTTTACCAACTTAGCCATCAGGGAAGCCCAGGATAAGAGGGAAACTGTATGTAATATGAAGTGGAAGAAATGATTTTTAATTATCATATTATACTCTTGCCATGGATCACACAGTATTTATTTATATAATCCCTTCTTCTCTTTTCTGTGCTTTGCAATGAACAAATAAATTAGGTAACAATATGTACAGATGTTATTGGATCCAGGCAGTCATACTTGTGAGAGAGCTTCCCTTTGGAATAGATTAATATCTACAATAAGAAATAGAGCAAGTAGAGATCAATAAGTATTAAAATATACAATGTGGTTTTAGTCACCTTTCACTGAATCATTATTTCCACAAAGGAGATTTAAAATTTGTCTCTTCCAAATTTATTGAGATATAATTGATATATGTACTTTGTAAGTTTAAGGTGTACAACTTAATGATTTGACTTACAAACATCATGAAATGAAAATCACTGTAAGTTTAGTGAACATCCATCATCTCATAAAATTCCAAAATAAAAGCAAAAGCAAAAAAACCCTCTTACATTACATGCCTGGTACTTATTCCTCTTACAACTTAAAGTTCGTACCTTTGGGTTCAGTTCAGTTTAGTTCAGTCGCTGAGTCGTGTCTGACACTTTGCGACCCCATGAATCCCAGCATGCCAAGACTCCCTGTCCATCACCAAATCCCGGAGTTCACCCAAACTCATGTCCATCGAGTCGATGATGCCATCCAGCCATCTCATCCTCTGTCAGTCCCCTTCTCCTCCTGCCCCCAATCCCTCCCAGTATCAAGGTCTTTTCCAATGAGTCAACTCTTCACATGAGGTGGCCAAAGTATTGGAGTTTCAGTTTCAGCATCAATCCTTCCAATGAACACCCAGGACTTCAGTTTCAACACCAATCCTTTAGGATGGACTGGTTGGACCTCCTTGCAGTCCAAGGGACTCTCAAGAGTCTTCTACAACACCACAGTTCAAAAGCATCAATTCTTTCGCGCTCAGCTTTCTTCACAGTCCAACTTTCACATCCATACATGACCACTGGAAAAACCATAGCCTTGACTAGACGGATCTTTGTTGGGAAAGTAATATCTCTGCTTTTCAATATGCTGTCTAGGTTGGTCAGAACTTTCCTTCCAAGGAGTAAGCGTCTTTTAATTTCATGGCTGCAAGTCACCATCTGCAGTGATTTTGGAGCCCCCAAAAATTAAGTCTGACACTGTTTCCACTGTTTCCACATCTATTTCCCATGAAGTGATGGGACCAGATGCAATGATCTTAGCTTTCTGAATGTTGAGTTGTAAGCCAACTTTTTCACTCTCCTCTTTCACTTTCATCAAGAGGCTTTTGAGTTCCTCTTCACTTTCTGCCATAAGGGTGGTGTCATCTGCATATCCCCTCTGCCAACACCATGATTCCTTTTCTTTGAGTTTTTGTTTGTTTGTTTTTGTTCTTGAAGTAAAATTAACCTAGAACACTATGTCAGTTCCTGGTGCACAATATAGTAATTCCATATTCCATACATTAACAAAATTATCACCAAAGTAGGTGTAGTTACTGTCACCATGAAAGCCATTGCTGTGCTATTGACTATATTCCACATTCTGTAATCTTTATTCTATGTTCATTTAATTTGTAACTGGAGGTTCATACCTCTCTATCTCCCTCACCTGTTTTATGCATCACCTCAACACTCTCCCCTTCAGCCGCCACCTCTTTGTTCTGATATCTGAGTTGAGTTGTATTTTGTTGTATTTATTCAATTGTTTTTTCTTAGATTTTGTATATCAATAGAATCATACAATATTTGTCTTTTTTTCCACTTAAAATCAATTCATTTTCAACTGTCTCAACAGATAGTTTAACTGTCACACGAACCTTTAGCACTCACAAGAACACAGAAGCCAGTACCATTTGTGAGTAACAGAGCTTATCTGGTCCTTCTAAATAGATTATAGATTTATGAGCCATCTGTGAAAAAACAAAAAAACACAAATGGCTTAAGACTACTTAAAATCAGTATAGCTATGATCTGAATGTTCAAAAATGGGTCTGAAGTATTTGCTCTTTTCAACAAAAGTGTCTGACATCACAACACAGGTGGATGGCCTTTACAGTAAAAAGGCTTTGGGGCAGCTTTGAGTTCAGGTGAAGCAAATAGGAGGGAGAGGAAACAGAAAATAAATGTAAAGGAAAAAGCAGTGGCATCAACTTCTGTCAAGCACTTAGTTTTTCCTGATTTCTTAGACACATAAATGTCACTGAAATTACAGTGACCATGAATTATCTTATTAACAATATAGAAGTGTCTGAGGGCTTCCCCTAACCCAATCCCATTACACATTCACACACAAACAGACTATCTATGATTCAAGATCGTCATCATAATTAATGAAGGTTACACAACTTGTATATCTCAAATGAAACAGAGCTATAATGAAAACTGATTACAATAGGATAGCAAGTTAGAAATATACAGAGAAATTTTCTCTCCACATAATACCATAAATATATTTCTGGGGATTGACATTCTGTGTGGAAATTTTATGCAGTAGCCTATTTCTGTATATTCTATATAGGAAAAAAAAATGTAATGCATTAAGAGTTAACCACAAAACCCTATAGTTTCCAAGAAAAATTCCTTAAACATGAGTAGTGTTTGTCTCTGTTTCTCTAAGCTAGGTCCATCCATTTTCTCACAATTAAGACTTCATTTTTTTATGATTGAGTAATATTATATATACCACATCATTTTTTACCCACTCATCTGTCAATGGACAAGTAGGTTGCTTTCATATCTTAACAAAATGTGGTTGACTGGAAAAGGGAATGGCAAGCCATTTCAGTATTTTTGCTTTGAGAACCTCGTGAACAGTACGAAAAGGCAAAATGATATGACACCGAAAGATGAACTCCCAAGGTCGATAGCTACCCAATATGCCACTGGAGAGTGGAGAAATAGTTCCAGAAGGAATGAAGAGGCTAAGCCAAAGCAGAAACAATACCCAGTTTTGGATATGTCTGGTGGTGAAAGTAAAGTCCAGTTCTGTAAAGAACAATATTGCATAGGAACCTGGAATGTTAGGTCCATGAATCAAGGTAAATTGGAAGTGGTCAAATGGGAGATGGCAAGAACATCAACATTTTAAGAATCAGTGAACTAAAATGGACTGGAATGGGTAATTTGATTCAGAAGACTATTATGTCTACTACTGAGGGCAAGAATCCCTTAGAAGAAATGGAGTAGCCCTCATAGTCAACAAAAGAGTCCAAAATATAGTACTTGGATGCACTCTAAAAAAATGACAGAATGATCTCTATTCATTTCTAAGGCAAACCATTCAATATCACAGTAATCCAAGTCTATGCCCCAACCACTAAGGCCAAAGAACTGAAGTTGAACAGTTCTATGAAGACCCACAAGACCTTCTAGAGCAAGCACCCAAAAAAGATGTCCTTTTCATCATAGGGGACTGGAATGCAAAAGTAGGAAGTCAAGAGATAACCTGGAATAATAGACAAGCTTGATCTTGGAGTACAAAATGGAGCAGGGCAAAGGCTAACAGAGTTTTGCCAAGAAAACACACTGATCATAGCAAACACCTTCTTTCAGCACACAAGAGATGACTCTACACATAGACATCAGCAGATGGTGACTACTGAAATCAGACTGATTATATTCTTTGCAGCCAAATATGGGAAAGCTCTATAGAGTCAGCAAAAACAAGACCAGGAGCTGACTGTGGCTCAGATCATGAACTCCCTATTGGAAAATTCAGACTTAAATTGAAGAAAGTAGGAAAAACCACTAGACCATTTCAGGTATGACCTAAACCACATCCCTTATGATTTTACAGTGGAAGTGACAAGTAGATTCAAGGGATTAGATCTTATAGACAGAATGCCTGAAGAACTATGGACAGAGGTTCTTAATATTGTATGGAAGGTGGTGATCGAAACCATCTCCAAGAAAAAGAAATGCAAAAAGGCAAAATGGTTATCTGAGGAGATCTTAAAAATAGTGGAGAAAAGAAAAGTGAAGGGCAAAGGAGTAAAGGAAAGATATATCCATCTGGACTCAGAGTTCCAAAGAATAGCAAGGAGAGATAAGAAAGCCTTCCTAGTGAACAATGCTAAGAAATAGAAGAAAACAATAGAATGGGAAAGACTAGAGATCTCTTCAAGAAAATTAGAGATACCAAGGGAACATTTCATACAAAGATGGGCTCGATAAAGGACAGAAATGGTATGGACCTAACAGAAGCAGAAGATATTAAGAGATGGCAATAATACACAGAAGAACTGTACAAAAAAAAATCATCATGACCCAGAAACCATGATGTTGTGATCACTCATATAGAGCCAGATATCTTGGAGTGAGAAGTCAAATGGACCTTAGGAAGCAGTTATGAACAAAGCTAGTGGAGGTGATGGAATTCCAGCATCCTAAAAGATGATGCTGTTAAAGTACTGCACTCAATATGCCAAAATATGGAAAACTCAGCAGTGGCCACAGGGCTGGAAAAGATCAGTTTCCATTCCAGTCCCCAAAAAAGGCAATGCCAAGGAATGTTCAAACTACCACAAATTGTGCTCATTTCATGTGCTAGCAAAATAATACTCAAAATTCTCCAAGCCAGGCTTCAACAGGTACATGAACCATGAACTTCCAGATACAACTTGAATTTAGAAAAGGCATAGCAACAAGAGATCAAATTGCCAACATCTGTTGGATGATAAAAAAAGCAAGAGAATTCCAGATAAATATCGACTTCTGCTTCATTTACTATGCTAAACCCTTCAACTGTGTGGATCACAACAAACTTTGGAAAATTCTTAAAGAAATGGGAATACCAGACCACTTTTCCTGTCTCCTGAGAAACCTGTATGAAGGTCAAGAAGCTACAGTTAGTACCATACATGGAACAATGGACTGGTTCCAAATTGGGAGAGGAGTACATCAAGGCTGTATATTGTCACTCTGCTTATTTAACTTATATGTGAAATGCCAGGGAATTTGAATTTAAATTTGCATATTTAACTTATATGTGAAATATCATGGGAAATGCCAGGCTGGATGAAGCAGAAACTGGAATCAAGATTGCCAGGGGAAACATCAATAACTTGAGATATGCAGATGACACCATCCTTATAGCAGAAAGTGAAGAGGAACTAAAGAGCCTCTTGATGAATGTGAAAGAGGAGAGTGAAAAAGTTGGATTAAAGCTCAACATTCAGAAAACAAAGATCATGGCATCCGGTCCCATCACTTCATGGGAAATAGATGGGGAAACAGTGGAAACAGTGTCAGACTTTATTTTTGGGGGCTCCAAAATCACTGCAGATGGTGATTGCAGCCATGAAATTAAAAGACGCTTACTCCTTGGAAGGAAAGTTATGACCAACCTAGCATATTACAAAACAGAGACATTACTTTGCCAACAAAGGTCCGTCTAGTCAAGGCTATGGTTTTTCCTGTGGTCATGTATGGATGTGAGAGTTGGACTGTGAGGAAAGCTGAGTGCTGAAGAATTGATGCTTTTGAACTGTGGTGTTGGAGAAGACTCTTGATAGTCCCTTGGACTGCAAGGAGATCCAACCAGTCCATTCTGAAGATCAGTCCTGGGTGTTCTTTGGAAGGAATGATGCTGAAGCTGAAACTCCAATACTTTGGCCACCTCATGCGAAGAGTTGACTCATTGGAAAAGACTCTGATGCTGGGAGGGATTGGGGGCAGGAGGAGAAGGGGATGACAGAGGATGAGATGGCTGGATGGCATCACCGACTCGATGGACGTGAGTTTGAGTGAACTCCAGGAGTTGGTGATGGACAGGGAGGCCTGGCATGCTGCAATTCATGGAGTCACAAAGAGTCGGACATGACTGAGCAACTGAACTGAACTGATGGTAGTACTATGTTTAATTTTTTGAGGAATCTCGATACTTTTTTTCCACAATGGCTACACCAGTTTACATTTGCCCAACAGCCCACATGGATTCTCATTTCTTCACACTCTCACCAACATTTTTTTTATTATTATCTTTCAGTTATTTCTGTTCTGACAAATGGGAAGTCATGCCTCATTCTGGTTATGACTTACTTTTCCCTGATGATTAGTGATGTTGAGCATTTTTTCATGTGCCTATTGACCATCTGTATGTCTTCTCTGGATAAAAGTCTATGCAGGTCCTCTGCTTCTTCTTTATTTGGGTTGTTTGTTTATTTGATGTTGAGTTGTATAATTTCTTTTTGATATATATGACTTACATATATATTTTGAATATTAACCCTTTATCTGATATATCATTTGCATATATCTTCTCCCATTTAGTAGATGATCATTTCATTTAGTTTGTAGCTTTTTTTTCTGTGTGAAACTTTTTAGTTTGATATAGTCCTATTTGTTTATTTTTGCTTTATTTCCTGTGCTTGGGGATTCTTATCCAAAAAGTAACGCTAAAGACTAAAGTCAAAGAGTATACTGCCTATGTTTTCTTCTAGCAGTTTTAACATTTCAGATACTACATTTAAGGGTTTAATCCATTTTGAGTTTATTTGTATATGGTTTGAGAAATTAGCCTAGTTTGATTCTTTTGCATGTAGCTGTCAAGTATTCCCAACACCATTTACAGAAGAGGCTATCTTTTCTCCATTGTATATTCTTGCCTCCTTTGTAATAGATTAATTGACCACAAGTGTTTGGGTTTATTGCTATGCTCTTTATTCTGTTTCATTGGCCAATATGTCTTTTTTTTGTTTGTTTCAGCAGCATACTATTTTGATTTCTGTAGGTTTGTAGTATAGTTTGATCAAGGACCGTGATATTTATAACTTTGTCCTTTCTCAGGATCCTTTGGGCTATTCAGGGTCTTTTGTGTTTCTATATAAATTTTAAAAGTATTTTTTGTGGGTTTGACCCAGGCTTCTTTCACATTACTGCTTCTGCCTTGGGTCTTGGAGTGGGTGACATTTTATGTGCATCCTTCCAGGATTTAGTCTTTATTTACTAAAGCCTTGTGGGCCTCCTAAAAGTAAGCCCTGCTTCTCCTTCAAAGTCAAATGTTCTGGGAGCTCATCTTCTTGGTGCAAGATCCCAGAGTTGGGGAACCCAATGTGGAGCTTGTATCCCTTGCTTCTTACAGAGAACCTCGGCAATTATTCTCCCATTTATGCATTGTCCATCTGGGGCTATAGGTCTTGTCTATACCCCGTCTATGTCCCTCTTGCTCATCTCATTTGGGCTCCTTTTTTAATCTTTAGTTGTGGAATATCTTTTATGGTAGACATCAGGTCATTCTCATCAATTGTTCTCTGTATGTAATTGTAATTTTGATGTGCCTATGCTGCTGCTGCTGCTAAGTCGTTTCAGTCGTGTCTGACTCTGTGCGACCCCATGGACTGCAGCCTGCCAGGCTTCTCCGTCCATGGGATTCTCCAGGCAAGAACACTGGAGTGGGGTGCCATTACCTTCTCCATGATGTGCCTATAGGAAGAGGTTAAACCCAGGAACTTCTTACACCTGCATCATGGCTACTCTCTAAAGATTTTGAATTTTATAAATTATTTTTGAGATTTGGAAATAAAACTAATGCAAGGAAGTGGGGTCCAAATATCTCAGCCTTGCTACTCTAGAAAATCCTTTCTGTAACTAGATTGAGAAAATCTTGTATTTCACCGAGTTTCTGCAAATCTTTTCAAACTTTCTCTTAAGAGGACTCATAGACTGAGAAAATTCCCTGCTCTTTTTATTTTACCCTGTCTTTATTTCCACATGTTTTTCTTAATTGTTTTATTAAAATTAAAATATCCTTATTGCTATAAAGTAAAAAATACATTAAAAACAGTTAACAGTCTTCTTTGCCCCTCTCTCCTTACTCCCTTGGTGTATGCCCCTCCATACTACTCTCCATCCTCAAAGGCACAAAGTTCCATGTGACTTTGACAAGAGAATGTTCATTATTTCACTGTGATATTTTTCACTGTGAAGTGAAAGTCACTAGTCATGTCCAACTCTTTGTGACCCCATGGACTATACATTCCACAGAATTCTCCAGGCCAGGATAATGGAGTGGGTAGCCTTTCCCTTCTCCAGGGGATCTTCCCAACCCAGGGATCAAATCCAGGTCTCCTGTGTTGCAGAAGGATTCTTTACCAGCTGAACCACAAGGGAAGCCCAAGAACACTGGAGTGGGTAGTCTATCCCTTCTCCAGCAGATCTTCCTGACCTGGAAATCAAACCAGGATCTCCAGCGTTGCAGGTGGATTCTTTACCAACTGAGCTATCAGGGAAGCCCATTCTTCACTGTAGAGAAAGAAAGAAAAGAAAATGAAGTTGCTCAGTTGTGTCCTAGTCTTTGCTACCCCATGGACTGTAGCCTACCAGGCTCCTGTTTCCATGGCATTTTCAGGCAAGAGTACTGAAGTGGGTTACCATTTCCTTCTCCAGGGGATCTTCCCGACCCAGGGATCGAACTCGGGTCTCCCGCGTTGCAGGCAGATGCTTTACTCTCTGAGCTACCAGGGAAGCCCATTCTTCACTGTAGATGATCATTATTTTTTAATGAAATTGTTTATAAGTAAAGAAAGGAACTTTCTTGATGTTTCTTTGGAAAAAATGAGCAGTTTAGCATTGTGAGCTGATGAGCCATGCCATTGACTTAGAGGTGTTAAAGTCCTTTGTGAAAAAGACATTGAATTGAAATAAGGGGCCCAGTGACTCTGGCTGGTGGAGACAAGCCTGAGCATGAGTCAGGAGCGGCAGGCATGAGCTTGATGATCTTTAGCCCTTAAGCCAAAAAATATCTTCTGAAGCCTGAATCAGTTGTTCCAAGATACTGTTATCCTGGAACAAAAAATATATTAAGCTATTATTTGTCACTGAATACTAAAAACTATATTTAATCTGATAACCCCATTCATTATTATTTTAAATAAGACAGGGTGAAAAGGACCGTGTTCTTGGATGATATTCTAAAAGTTCAATTATGGATGAAAATTTTCAGAGCCTTTTAAGTGTCAATAATTATTTTTGCAAGTTTGCAACATATTGTAAATATGACTATATACCTGCATGCATGTCTCTGTATCTGTAATCAAAGATTCTATCCAATCTATCAGTATGGAATGGAAACTTTGCTTGGACCGCTCATATTTCCAAGATTCTTAAGCTATTTACTAAAAATATGATGCTTGCTTTCTGCCCTGTGTATAATCAGCGACAGATTTCTAACTGGTGTTAAAGGTGTTTACTACCTCAATCTACATATTTACAAACACAATTTGGCTTATACATATTCAGTTGTTCTTATGCTTCGATAGCTGTCTCCATAATGTTGATTTACAGGTGCATGGATAAAGAAATATGTTCTTGACTGTAAATCAAAGTAACACACAATTTAAGTATTAAATTTTAAATTTGACTGCAAGTTTGTTTCCTGCTGGCTTTATTTACTTAATAGAAATACAATTTACAAAATGGCAATGTACCTGTGATTTTTATAAAGTTCAATAAGTAGAAGTTAAAAGATATGCACACAGGACCAAAAATTTAACTAATTGAGCTAAGAAAAATCTTGAGAGAAGGTATGTATATATAAGACTGCAAATAAATAAATAAATGAAACAGAGCTTATAGTGAATCGCAAGCTGAACTTCAGTCACACAAAATTCACAGTTCAAAAAACAAGGAAGAGTAAGCATGACATTGAGAGGCAGTGAAAACCAGAATATTGACAGGACCCATCTATCACAGGTCTATGAAAACCCTTGTTTGCATTATTTCTATAAATAGAATGAAAATTTATAGAAAGTATAGGACAATATATCAGGCTGGGTAGAGGCCAGGTCTTATCATCCTGGCCCTCACCAGCATTTACTAATCTTCTTTA
Organism: Bubalus bubalis; assembly: GCF_019923935.1. Taxonomy (NCBI): domain Eukaryota; kingdom Metazoa; phylum Chordata; class Mammalia; order Artiodactyla; family Bovidae; genus Bubalus; species Bubalus bubalis. The sequence goes on along the minus strand of NC_059166.1, from coordinate 73,850,574 downwards.
TTTTAAAGAAATGTTATGTTTTAAATGGTGTCACATTTACCTTAGACATCTTGGGACAGTGCTATCTCCCTTAACCATTTCTCACGATTTCCCCGATTTCTATTTTTTTTCCCCTTTCCCAATCTCTGCTCCTTTTCTGAACACCTCTTCTAACCCCAACCACTCACAGCCTTTCATAGGAGAGCCATTCAGGAGTCTGTTCCTTGCTTTTTTCTAGTTACTACAAGAGGACCTGTTATGGTTGTCAGATAAAACTACGAGACACCACTTAAATTTGATTTCCAGATAAACATATGATTTTTTTGCTAGTTTAAGTGCATCCTGTGATGTGTTTTGGCATACACTTATACTTAAAGTAGGTATTCCTTACTTTTCTGTAATTCACATTTAACCTGAAGTCCTCTATTTTATTTGTGAAATCTGGCAACCCTCCCTGTGGGGCCATTGTCATGATGCAGGTCATGCCACACACAGCTGATCCCAGACTTGACAGACACTTAGGAGTGACTTTGCCACATGACGGGGTGTTTCAAATGACAGTTTCACTGTCCTTTGGAAGAAGCAGAAGTGGTAACAGTAATCATAAATCACCCTAAATCAGTGTCCTGGTGGTTTAGACTCACCTTGAAGAGTTGCTTAGTTTTTCAGCAACTTAGATGAAACTTAGTGTAAGTCTCATTGTATTTCTGGTTATTTTTAGGTAATCAAAAATATTTTATGGCCTTTATTTAAAAAAAACAAGTTTTAATTCAGTAATTACTATGTCTAATATGGAATAATGGTCAAATGGCTGTAGCTTTATAAAAGTTTTGTGTCTTTTCTCCTTCTCTAGTTTGGGACTTCTGAAGACTACCCCCCTAAAGTGGAAAAGATTGGATAGTTTCTCCTCTATATACCCATCTCTCCTTCCCATTCAAAAGGCTGCTTCTGGCTTCCTTGGTTTAAACATGCATGGAGAAAGAACAATGGCAGAAGAAGAAGTAGACATAAGGGGTGAAACATTTATAAATTTTCCAGGGCTAAATGGCCTGACCTTGGTGCCACTGGGCTTGGAATGTGTTCTAACTGGTGGAGGTTTAGTCGCTAAGTTGTATCCAACTCTTGCAAACCCATGGACTGTAGCCCTCCAGGTTCCTCTGTCTATGGGATTCTCCAGGCAAGAATACTGGACTGGGTTGCCATTCCCTTCTCCAGGGATCTTCCTGACCCAGGGATCGAACCTGTGTCTCCTGGATTGGCAGGTGGATTCTTTACCACTAAGCCACCAGAGAATCCATCTTTTCTCCATGGTGGAATTCAAAGTGTATGTCATTCTTTACCCCAAATCTTTAGACCCTTAATGTGGATGAGGAAAAATAATTGCAAAAATATTTGTTCTGGAACTGTCCTTTGCGAATCTGGAATTACCACCCTGTATTGAATATGAGGGGGTCCCCTTCTGTTTTCTTGGGGCCTTGAGTGAAACTGAGACTAAAGTCAAAGGTTTAAATTGTTTAATTTAGATAGACTATTGAGTGTACTTATGTAGAATCTTTGATATTCTTAGAATTAGCAGGCAGACATTTCAGATTGAAGTTAAAATTATCAATTCAGACAATGTCCTTGGACACAAACAGTCAACTGAGACAGTGTTGTTGGCCACAAAGCAGTTTGCTACTGATTAGTGATTTAATCTAATTACAATGTCTGTCACAGCTCATTTCTTAATCAGTGACTTTTGTAAAAATAGTGAGGACAGAAATATTTTAGAGATTAGTTCTTATATATACACAGGCCATTTCCTAAAGAAAGGAGGCCTAGATGGGGTAATAATATGTAGGTCAATACTTGACCATTTGCCCTTTATTGTAGGAAAGGGAAAATTCAGAGTGTAAAAATATCAAATAGTGCATTGACATTCATGGCAGGATGCTGGCATTAACAAAATTTACAGTGTTTTTGAAGAGAAGTAATGAGAACTTCTCTGCAGCTTCAGTAGCAATGTATAAGGCAGCACAATGAACAATGGTATTTTAATTTTCAGGTATGACCTCTACCAGAGGTGTTAATCCTGTGCTAAACCCTATAATTCTCCTACTGTTTGAGGTGAAAGAAAAATGATATTCCATGCCTTTCACAGTTAGAGCATATATTTTGGAGAATCTGGAGGGTGGAAGATTTCATGTATTAAAGAGCAAGGCCCACTTGGCAAAATCCAGGGGTTTTACAACTGAACAGGACGTTAAGTATTGGATTATTCTATCAAGTTCTAAACTTAAGAGCAAGTGCTGCCTTTAAAATAGATTAAAAGTAAAATTATTAAAATTTGGTTATCTTACCAAAGACATTATTGCAGAGATTACATTTAAAATAATCAAAGCATTTGACAACAGTCAAAAGTTTTTACAAAAGGTGACTTTAAAGGGTTGATAGGAATTTCTGTGTAGATAGGAAGGTCAGGTTTATAAATAAGATGTGTTAGTGCTGAGAGACCCAATATAGGACTTAGAAGCTGAATGTGCCATATGTCATTACGCTGAGGACAGATGAACATAACTCAGGCTGTTGGCTGCCAAGTCTCTGATAATACTAAAAAATGTCCTCTATCCTAAGAATGACTGCTAATTTCAAATTTATGAAGGAAATGAGTCAGAAAGACACACAAGCTCTTCTCAAACTTTGTTATCTAAAAGACAGTCATAGGTGAATGTCAGATGAAGATCAGAAGCTCAAATGTCCACCGGGGCCATTTGGGAAAATTAATAAAGCAAATAGCTCATGAGTTTATCGAATGGCACTATGCTAACTGTTAGCCCTAGCGTGAGGGAAGCTCTAGAAAATAATGTATCCTGGAAAGCACAAAAGGAGGCATTAAGCACCCAGCTCCTGCTGACTGTAGCCCAGTAGGCTGACAGCATAGCATCTTCTAATTTCTCAAAAAAATTCAGGAAGCTGGACTTTTATGTGAAAATTATCAGAGGCTGAATATTACAAAGGAATGAGCCATGGGGATGAAATACACAGTGTGGGGAATACAGTCAATAATTATATAACAGTTTTATATGGTGATAAGTGGTAACTGGACTTGCTGTGGTGATCATTTTGAAATGTATAGAAATTTTGAATTACTATGTTGTATAGTAGGAATTAACACAGTGTTGTAGGTCAGTTACACTTCAGAAACAAACACACAATTAAACCAACAGAAAAAGAGATCAGATATGCGGTACCAAAGGTGGGTTTGGGGCAAGGGGAAAACTGGATCAAGGTAGTCAAAAGATAGAAACCTCCAGTTAGCAGATAAATATAATTATCACTGTTGTTTAGTCACTAAGTCATTTCTGACTCTTTTTTGACCCTGTGGTCTGTAGCCCACTAGGCTCTTCTGTCCATGGCATTTCCCAGGCAAGAATACTGGGGTGGGTTGCCATTTCCTTCTCCAGGGAATCTTTCTGATCCGGAGATTGAACCCATGTCTCCTGCATTGGCAGGCAGGAGTTTGCCTGCCACCTGGAAAGCCATTGAGCCATCTGGAAAGCCCATAGTTATAATTACTGTATATTATATATGAAAGTTGTTAAGAGAGTAATTCCTAAGAATTCTCATCTTGAAGAAAATGTTTGTTTTCTTTTTATTTTGTATTAATATGGGATGATGGATATTCACTACAAATATTGTTGTAACATCCCATGATGTATGTAGGTCAAGTTTATGCTGTACACCTTCAACTTATGCAGTGCAGTATGCCAATTATATCTCAATAAGACTGGAACAACAACACAAAAAGACACACATTTTGGGAAAGCAAATTTTCTTCCCCTACCATATAATGAGATGAGAAAGGTACCTCACCTCTAAGTATGTAATCATGAGAAATGTATCACAAAGTCAAACTGATGAACTTTCTAAAAAAATGTCTGACTGGTAATCTTCAAAAGTGTAAGGTAGTGAAAAGAAAGAAAGCCTGAGAAACCATCATAGACCAGAGGAGACTAAGGAGACACGATGATTAAATGTCATGATATCCTGGATTAAATCCTAGAAGAGGAAGAATGGAAAAACTGGTACAATATGGATAAAATCTGTAATTTTGTTATTAGAATTCATTTTCTATTAATGTTAATCTTTTTTTAATTTTGACAAATGAACTGTGGTTGATTATATAATAGGTTAATTTCGGAGAAGCTGGATGAAGGAGATAGAGGAACTCTGTATTATTTTGCAACTTTTCTATTACTCTTAAGTTCCAAAAATAAAAGTTTAATATTAAAAGATAATATTCTCACCCACTCTTTTCAATATAGGAATCTGCTTAAAATAATTAAGCTGCAGATCTATACTTGAATTTTATATTACTTATAATTTAACCTTCAGAGCAGACACTGATGATGTTCACTGAAAGGAAGCATGTTTTGAATTGCTAATGCTCAGCACTACTGAGTTCACAATAGTTGCTAAATAAACACTGCGTAAATAAATTGATTCTTGTTTGGTTTTTGTTTGCGTTTCAAATTCAGCACTTGGGACTCTTTACCTGTCCTTTTATTCACATAATCTGGATCACCAGGGTTCATTCAGAAGGTGTAGTTAACCATCAGAAACCAATAGCACTCCTTCACATGAATTGCCCTTTTAAGTACATAATAATCCTTTATGAAAGTAAGCTAGGCAAAATAATATTAAGGAACATTATAACTGGAAGTGAACATGAAATCTCAGAATAAAATTTAAACAAAATGAACTAAGTTTATGGACATTTTTCTCCACAATCTATATTAACCACAGATTTATTCCCAAGCATTAAAAAAGTGATTATTTTCAATTATCTATCATTCTTATCTTGGAGTAAATCCCATGCAAGGATAACTCTGCCTTGGGCCAGCTTGATATGAAAATCCTTCCCTATGATTTGGCATTCTATAGCAACAGCTTTCTTTCTTTTAGTTGTCACAGACTTTTAATAAAAGTAAAGCTTTTAATTATAATTTCCCTCTAGACTGGTTTCCTTTTTTGGATAGAAGAGACGTGAAATATCAGTAGCTGGGCCTCCCCTCTCACTGTTTTGCTGTTGTTGTTGTTATTGAAACAATATGATTTTAACTTTTTGGAAAGGGAATTGATAGGACCTCTTCTAATTCTCCCTTAATTTTTCTCTCTTTACTTTTTTTGCTTGCTGTTTGTATAGCGAAATTAATGTTGAATTTTCCGTCTTCTTTAGTCACTATTTACAGCATCTTTTCTGATATAATTTGAAGTTATGAAAAGAAATTTACAGAGCGATTTGTATTTTTCACACACAAATAATTTTTAAGCAATTATGAGGAAATTACTGCTTTGAATTTTTTTAGGTTTGCTCTATTTTTCCATATTCAAGATATGATTTTAAGTCATGAAAAGAAAATGGCTGGTCCCTTTGAAAGCCATTGTGCCAACAAAATAGTTAAATTGCTAAACAAGCTAAAATTGTCAGGTTAACAATGGAAAGAAATGTTCAATAACAGGCTGTTAGGAAGATAATGAACTCAGTAGTGTAGACAGCCTAAAGGAAGCACATGTTACATAGGTGCAATTTCATTTTAACTGGCAACTGGAATTTACAGGTAACTTGTTCACAGCTGAAAGTTAAGATTCCTGGCATTGGGATTGAGAAAGGTGGATACTAAGAAGGTTTGTAGTGCCAAGAACTCTTTCCTTGTGGATACATAATGGATTTAAATGTAAAATGAATATTTTTGTTTTATTTGATCTTTTAAGGTTAAACCTTGAAACAAGAAAAGAAAAAGAATGGCTTGCGTGCTGTATGAAAAGTACCCCTGAAGATTAGCTTTAAGGGTGTTCTGTAAGAAAAGACAGAAAATTAAATCCCAGAAAGTTTGACCCACAGAGATCTGTGGACTCCTTTTGAGTAGAGTTGGCTTCACCCCACACTTCCCCCATGAACGTGCCCCCACCCCCCCCCACCTCTCTCTCTCTCTTGTTCTCCCAAGAGAACAAGAAGGAGTAGAGTGGCTGCGTGTTCTCATGACTCACATTCTGAGAGTATGAGGAGACAAAGGGGCAGTGAGACGTGCTGTACGTACCTTAGCAGGAGAACAGTAGTCTGCTGCGTCTAAACTAACAATGCCTTGGATTAGAGAACACATCACCTTCCAAAACCTGGGAGCTAAAGTCCATTTAAGATGGAACCCAACAAAGTCTTTGGTCTGTGAACCTACAAAGGAAAAAGGCATCACATTAAGGGTCCATCTGTTAGAGTGAGGAAATTTAGGTAGAACAAACTATGTACATCCAGTGAAATAAAGAAAAGATATTAGAATGACTTCTGTGTTTCCGATCCAAGTAGAATTAAAAGGACTTTTAGGAACCTGAAACATAATTCCTTAAGAAATAATTAAATTAAATAGTTCAAGGTAAAGAAAATTTTGAGTTCTGAAATATCAAGTGCAAAACATATCTTGAAGCACTGAGGAAAAAAAGTATGATGGCAAATATAGTGGAAAAGATAAGAAATCTGGAAGGCAGATCCAGGATACCAGTGTTATGAAAAGAAGGAAATAAAAACAAAAGTAAAAATGATCATATGAAGACGTCAAATCCCAGAAACTTGAAAAATCAAGATAATTGTATCTGATAAGAGTTTAATGGACATAGAAGAACAGTTCATGAACTGGGAGCCTTCAGATAAGCAGTGGGATGAAGCTCAGAGGCGTGTTGCTATAGGACAGCTTATATAGTGGAAACGTGAAACCTCTTTAATCTTTGTAATGATTGGTTGTAGCATTAGGGTTTTTCCAATGACAGGAGGTTGGCTAAAAGGTTATGACATTTTTGGAAAACAATTGAGGTGCTGTTTATAATTTTCAGAGGCATTTACAAGAAATAACACACATTAACTTTTGCTTATGTTGCAAGATAAGCTAAATTAGGTTTCTCAACTGATTTTGTGTGTTCAAGGAATTTGGAAGTCAGGTCTCCATTTTATATGTTATTTCAATAGAGATGATGATTAAATACATAATGAAGGTAATTTTCCCTATGCCAAATAAAATTCTAAGCCTGCGGTTTGAATGTGCCTAGACATAAATTGTGATATTCCTAAAGTACAATCATTATCATCATCTTCTTCCTATAAGCTGTAGAGGATTAAAAATATTTCTATAAATTATTTGGCATTCTCCTATTAAAAAGTGGAACCTAATTTCCCTCCTCCTGAATATAGGAATGTGGCCTGAGCTTAGAAACTTGCCGCTAATTATTAGCATGAGTTGAGAATGGCATTCATGGTACATGCTACTGCTAAGTCACGTCAGTCGTGTCCAACTCTGTGTGACCCCATATACGGCAGCCCACCAGGCTTCCCCGTCCCTGGGATTCTCCAGGCAAGAACACTGGAATGGGTTAACATTTCCTTCTCCAATGCATGAAAGTGAAAAGTGAAAGTGAAGTCGCTAGCAACCGCATGGACTGCAGCCTACCAGGCTCCTCTGTCCATGGGATTTTCTAGGCAAAAGTACTGGAGTGGGGTGCCATTGCCTTCTCCATCATGGTACATGGTAAAAGGTATATACCTCTTGCTTGACCTCTCTGTCTCTTTCCTTGCCTTTCAGAACTTGTGCTTTTGAAAGTAAGCAATTCAGCTACCTGGAAGCAACCATTCTAAAGAGACTATATTGAAACTACATAAGAGAAAGGTACCTAAAGAGGAAGTCTTCTAGACTCCAGTTGTTTGAGCTTTCTTATTATCAACATACCAACATCAATAGGTGGGTGAATAAGTCTTTGGATGACTCCAACCCTTTGCATGAAGTCAGACTTCTCAACTTTTGGAAAACCTCAAATATTTTATTGTCCTCAACTTCATTTTCTCCCACTCAAAGCATAAACCACCATTCTAAATGCTTCCCAATCATCAGGAAACATAGACGTTACCTCTGACGATTGTTATCTCTCTATTATACCCCTAGTCAGTGATATAGTAAGACCAAGTTTGCTCATTAAGAAATGCAAAGCTAGTTATTTTCTTGGATGAAACTGAAAAAAAAAAAAAGTGACTAACATTAGTTGACTTCTTAGTAATTCACCCTGTTGGATTTGAGTAGAATCAATGAATCTAATATGTTCAGAAGGATGCTCTACAGATACTTATGAACTGCATTAGAAGTTTTGGCATTTAGGGATGGTGCTTTCTATTGTTTTCTAATTCCCTGCAGAATATAATCAGTGGCTCTTCAATGAATTGAAACATAGGAAGCATGGTAATTAGAAAATGTCATTTTGAATTTAACATTTACTACATTTTTTCATTATTTTTTGTTAATTATAATTTTAATAAAAATGTATTTAATTTCTCCTCAATGTCTGAGGATACTGTATAAATATCCTCAGAATTACTGGTCTTAATCTTAGAATTAAATGTGTACTGACTACAAGATAGCCTTAAGAGTTACCTGTAGTATATTATTGCACTTCCCAGGTGGCTCAATGGTAAAGAATTTGCCTGCCAATCAGGAGACATGGGTTCTATCCCTGTGTTGGGAAGTTCTCTTGGAGAAGGAAATGGCAACCCACTCCAGTGTTCTTGTCTGGAAAATCCCATGGACAGAGGAGTCTGGCAGGCTACAGTTCATGGATTCACAAAGGAGTCAGACACAAATTAGCAACTAAACATCTGCAGCAGCAATATATTATTATCATTGGGTTGCAAAATATTTTTCTTTTAAATGAGGGTAAGAATCCTGCAGAAATTACAGAAACGATATTATTTGATTGTGTCAAAAATAGAGACTTCTGAGAAATTTTCTTAATAGGCTTTTTGTTGGTTTGTGATTCCTGAGAGATCCTAGAACCAGAGAAACTAAATTTATTTGGTAACCTTTTCTAAAAACAGGGCTTTGTTTTTGCATTTATTTATATTTTTCTTAAAAAACAGTCTCCTTGTTTTCAGTAGAGACAGACCATTCTTACAAAATTGGGACTGCTCAACCCTCCTATTTTAATTCAAGGACTTGTGGGTGGTTGTCTCCCATTACTGAGCAGATGTGCTGGACTCTGTCAGAACATAGAAGGACTGGGAACAGCTGACAAAGCTGAGACAAGGGGTGCAGAGACAGCATGGTGAAGATGTATGAATCTTCTGTGCTTCTGGAAAACAATGCAAAAGGTTAAGGTAAACAATTTGACTGAGGTTAAACAATCATGGTAATACTTAGTTTTAAAAGGAAGAGAACCGAGTCTTAAGGACAGGAATGACACTTTTAATAAACAAAGGTAACAGAAAAAATATATAGAATCAGATTGAACTATCAGTAAAAATGACTCCCATTCAGTAGAAGAGAGGTGAGCGATGGATAACAGACCAGAATCTGCAAAATTTATTGGAAAATAAAATTGTTCCATGTTTATAGCCTGGTGAGTCATGATTGTTCAGTCAAACTGAATATATTTCTTCTCACCCTGTCTCTGGTGATATGTCATTTTGTCCTAAAAATGTGTCGAAACAACACTAATTAATTGTAGTCTGGTGAGTGCATTCTCTTCCCTAGAGGCTTTATTGGTCATTGAGTGTGGAAATGGCACCTTCAATATATAGGTTAACTGCTCTCATCACTCCTGAAATAAACTAAGAACAAGTGAGGCGGTGGTGGGGGATTACAATGCTGACAACCACAAAAATACTTCAGCGGGGAAAGAGTTAAATTTGTAAAAGAAAAAGAGGGAGCATTAGACAAACTTTATCTGTCCATATTTGTGTGTGTGTGTGTGTGTGTGTGTGTGCCTAATGATATTTTTAAGCTATCTTCAAGATAAATGAGCTAAGTGAAAAACTGGTGTTTAGGATTAGTATCAGCTAATATGGCAACAAATGACTCAATTTAAAACCTAAAAGGTGAAAAGATGTATGTGTCTAAATTAGTAGTATAGTATACCTGTATTCTGGACCAGTTCTTTAGTATTTCACTATTTTTAAAATCTGAATTCTATACATATTTTTGAACCCATAAAAAAATTTTATCCCAGTACCATAAATCTCTGATGGCTCAGGACACGTGATTTCAAGCCTTCTATTATGATGTCCCCTGAATTTACTCATTTCTGTTATTCCAGATTTTTTCAGGTAAAATTGCTTTCTAGCAAGATTTTTTAGCTACATATTTTAGCAATTATATTATTTTAGTATAAGATGTTCTCTATCAAATTCCCACCTGATAGGTAGTTTCACAAATCCTACCCTGGAAATGATTATTCATATAAGGCACTAGTCATTAAAAAGAAGTAACTGAAACTGTTTCTGAATTCCATTATATCTTTTGGTGTACACTAATTCTAAGTTATGGATTTCTCAGTGATATTACTTTTATATAAAAATGATTTTAAAAACAAAGTAAAAAACATAAAGATATAATGATTTGATAAAAGATAATGACTTGTACCTCATTCTTGGTAGGAAGAATCTGTACCTTAGGAATTAATTAAGTGTATACTAGTAATACTTATTATTCTCAAAATTAATTTCTACCAATATAGCACTTTATCTGAAAGATAACAAACATTATCTGCAATATAAAGACATGTTCAAAAAAAGGCCTCAAACGAATTCATTGTGGATATTCTCTGGTAGCTTGATTTAAGTTCAATAAAGCTAATGAGAAAAATGAAACAATTTTCATGAATAATCAGAAATAACTCTCCAGAGTTCATTGAAATAAAACTATGTAACTTTGGGAGACCATAAAAAATGAGATACTTTATGAATATTGCTTATTTAGAAACTTGTAAAGTATGAGGACTTTCTAAAAACTAATTTTCAAATAGGAGCAACTTGTATTTTTTTACATAATTCTAACTAGAATTGGGGATGAAAATAATGAGAACCAATATAATAATAAACATAATTGAGCTCTCAATAATGAGAGTACTGTATAGACAGTACAGTGAGTACTTTGCATATATTTGAGCATTCAATTTTGACCCCAGTTTGATTCCTGGGTCAGAAATATTCGCTGGAGAAGGGATAGGCTACCTACTTCAGTATTCTTGGGCTTCTTTTGTGGCTCAGTTGGTAAAAGTTGGAATTTGCCTACAATGTGGGAAACCTAGGTTCGATCACTGGGTTGGAAAGATTCCCCTGGAGAAGGGAAAGGCTACCCACTCCAGTATTCTGGCCTGGAGAATTCCATGGACTGTATACTCCATGCGGTCACAAAAAGTGTGAAAGTGAAAGTCATTCAGTCATGTCTGACTCTTTGTGACCCCATGGACTATACAGTCTATGGAATTCTCCAGGCCAGAATACTGGAGTGGGTAGTATTTCCCTTCTACACGGGCTCTTCCCAACCCAGGGTTTGAACCCAAATCTCCCACATTGCAGGTGGATTCTTTTATCAGCTGAGCCACAAGGTAAATATAGAGATATGACAGAGCATATTTGTATTGGTTTATGAGAGCTAGTAGTTAAATTTCCAGGAATTTTGTTAGCTAGTTGATATCAAGTTGTAATAGTTTGAAAGTGATCATAGTGGAATAATTTATACCATGGAAATCAGTAAGCACTGCAAAGTATGATTACCCTTCCCATCCTCTACCCCAAGGGCCAGTCGTTAAATGTTTGCCAACACACCACTGGATAGATACTGTTGCTATTTCTATTTTGCAAACGAGAAGATTGAGGCATAGAGAGGTTAAGTTTCTCAAAGACTCAACACTGAAACAACATGGCCCCCAGGTGCTGCAGTGGTCCAGAATCTGCCTACCAATGCAAGAGACTCAAGAGACAGAGGTTCGATTCCTTGGGTTGGGAAGATACCCTGGAGTAGGAAATTGCAACCCACTCCAGTATTCTAGCCTGGAAAATTCCATGGACAGAGAAGCCTGGTGGGCTGCAGTCCATGAGGTTGCAGAGAGTCAGACACAACTGAGCACGCACGCCATGTCACCCCTCTGTGTCTCAATCTTCTCATGTGGTCTGATACCCTTTATAAGGGTATCAGCTTTAATAAGCAGAAAACAGGAAATTCAGAGAAAAGATCCCATCAGTTTAGTCTGTAGCTGACTCATTCCACAGAAATCTATTTTTCTATTCAGTATGATAGCTGTTGTTCCCAACACAAGATGGAAGACTTTCTGCCACTTAGGCTAAGATTCCACCGAGAAGTTTGTTGATTCATTTCATGGCTGAGCTGTCTACACAGGATTTCATTCTCACTGTCAAGGTTCACGGCATTATCCCCTCTCTGCTGGATGATGACAAGACCTTTCTCTAGGCTTATGTCCTCAAATCCATTCTTTTCCCTGAAGATAGAGGACCTTTCAAAACACAAATGCATTCCTGTCAGGTGATTTTTAATTCTTTAAGAGATTTTCCATTGTTCTCAGGATGAAGTCCAAATTTTGGGGGCACTGGGATTCTGACTCCCACTTACCATCCCATTTTATTTCTTACAGTCCTATTTACTATTATATACACCTAACTACCTATAATTCTTCTGATGTCTGCTTTTGCCTCTGCACCTCTTACTGTATCTCATGTTTCAGTAGCAGTTCTTAAACTTTCCTAGTTTTCCAGGCAACACAGGAATTAGGATCGTGGAAGCATTTTCTGCATATTAAAAATATAACTTGACAGATCCTACACATTTTGTATATATATCATATAATTCATTTTCATTTAAAGTCCTTTTCTTCTATTGTATAATGATGTGATGATTTGACAAATAGTAGCCAGAACTTGTTTATTCATAAGTATTGATTCCTGTTTAGGTAATTTGCATTTATATATACTTGGTTCTTTCTCCCTGTCGACCCTCTACACCCCAATAAATTGAATTTCAGACAAATGTGGAACATGCAATTCTAGGGGAAAATTATTTCCTCTTTCCTATGACTGCATTTCATTTTTAATATTGAAGCAAAAAAGTGGACCTTTGAGGCCAAGGTCCATTTTAACATTTCAATGGGACTAACACTATTGTTCAGCAAATATCTATGGAATCAAATAAAAGCCTAAACTCCCATTCAGTCAGCTGGAGATTGTGTTAGCCTCTTCAATGTGCTCAGTTTTTTACATTGCTGTCTAAAATGTCCAGATATTTGAATGCTCCTATCTTAATAAATAGATGAAAAGAGATTAAAAGGAATTAATTAAAAAATTCATAGAAAATACCTACATGGCTGAAACATCTAATAAAAGTAAATACAGTGAGGCCATAGTTACTCCAGTTTGGTCACATTCACTGGTGAGAAATCTGATGCGCTGAGAAAAGGACCTGAAAGAATGGCCATGCAAATGTGAGTCCTGTCTATACCTGGGTTATGGGACTCTCAGGGATAGTAGTCTGCTTGATGCTTTGCAAGAGCAGATATATTTACTGGTTTGTCATGTGGAAATGACTATAATATGGGAGAAATCTAAGTTACAAATACATAAAAACCAGTATTTTCAATTAAAGGAAAAATGAAGAAATTAGAAGACTGATTCCTCAGGTTAGTGCCCAGTGAAATTTATATTAATCAGGCTTAAGCAATAAGTTAAACCTTTAACTCCAGTGCAAAGACTTTCTCTTAACTTTGTAATTGTGGAATATAAGGATGTTAAAGAATCTTTGAAACATTTACCACTACTTACTTCAAGGTAGAAATGTGAGTTTTGAGGACAGGGAACTGAAACACTGAGCTTAATGGTGGGAAAGGGAAAAAAAAAAAGACGAGAAAAAAAGTACTTCTTAGGATTGTTGGCAAGATTTATCTAGGCAGTACTCAGCCTGGAAGATAATTTCTCCCTCTAAATTCAAGAAAGTCTTTAATATTCCTTCCATTTCATCTGCAGAACAAAAGGTATTTGAAAAAGTTATTCAAAGACTGAAAGGATTTTTCAGAGCACATTTGAATCTAAGGTGGGTTTTGCATATCTTGAGATTTTGCCTTGCCGCAGGTGAACTAGCAAAATAGGAAAAGAACAGCTAAAGCCATAAAATACAGTTGATAAAATGCTATTCAAGATATAAAGTCTATATTTTAAAGAGTAGATATGAAGCAGTTTCCAAAAGTCTTTACAATTAGTATATCATTTTTGATATTGCCATAGGGCAGTGTGGTCTAACATAGAAAGAAGAAATGGACAAGAAGGATTAGAGGGAGTATGGAGCCAGCACACAAAAAAGAAAGATCTTGATTATTCTTGAGCATTCACCATGACTGAAATTTGGCAAATGGTAAATTCTATTTAGGAAATATTGACATATACATATATTTGGATTTTCCTACACACACACACACATGCATCTCTGTGTGTATACAGAGAGAGATGATACTTATGCCTATGTCTGGAGACCTGTTTGGCTGTCAGTTCCCTCTGTTGCCAGAATAGCATGCCAGCGTGCTCAATTTTATGAGTTTACTTATGCACCAAGTTTGTGGTAAAAGGTGATTTAGTGCTGAACCAAGACCATAATGGAACTATGGTTTTGAAAAGAATAATTTTGAGGTATTTAAGATGCAACAGCAATAGAATTGAATTATTGCTTCAGTGTGAATGCTGAAGATGCCTCCATGATTTACATATTCCATGTATTAGAAGTGAATGATCTAGTAGATATTTGTCCCACATATTTATAAATCTGCCATTCTGAAATAATGATGAAATAGTTCCCAGAGAATAGACAATGAACATATCATTCTAGATTGAATAGATGAATGTGCCTATTAAAGAATCAGGTTCTAGGATTGCTCTAAAATGATATCTTCATAAAATTATTAGTGAGACAGATGATATAGAGAAAAATTGACTGTCTCTATTCCTTAATTTTCTTCTGCAATTTCTGAATCTTGAGTTTACTTCTTAGCACTCTGAGTGCCAGAAATCATAGAATATACATGGAACGCTGGAGTATGATCAGATCAGATCAGATTAGTCGCTCAGTCGTGTCTGACTCTTTGCGACCCCATGAATCGCAGCACGCCAGGCCTCCCTGTCCAACACCAACTCCCGGAGTTCACTGAGACTCATGTCCATCGAGTCAGTGATGCCATCCAGCCATCTCATTCTCTGTCGTCCCCCCTCCTGCCCCCAATCCCTCCCAGCATCAGAAGTACGCCATATTCTCAATCCAAGGATCAAACCAAGTATCTCGCGTTGTAGGCGGATTCTTTATCAGCTGAGCCACAAGGGAAGCCCAGAATATGGGAGTATGCCATATTTTTCTGTGACTGTCCAATGATCAGTAACAATATTATTTTTGTGGACCAATAAAAAGCTGTTATTTTTTCAATGTATTTTAAAACAGAATCTTCAGGTGAATGAGAGAATTATTATCCTTTTAAAATTGAGACCACCTGTGTGTTAATGTAATTTAAACTCAAATTAAATGTGAGCTATGATAGATATAAATGGTAAATTATTGGGTAGGTGAAGAAATTGCCATAGAATTACCTTACTTAAACAAATACTCGACTGTTTAATCTGTGCTTATAGTATAACTTGTATGAAACAAGGACAAATTGATTTATCAATATAAAAATAGGTTTGTATCCTTTATTTGTGAAGTTCATCTATTTATTTTCTTTGTGGGAAAGTACTCAACAGAATGGGAAATTGTTATTTTGTATTAAAATGATGAACATTTATGAACTAAATTTTTATTAGCAGGGTTTAAAAGGGAAATTGTAGCTTATGTTTAGTGACCCAAATATTTTCTTTCTAATTGCTTAAAATCTAGCCAATAAAATAAAATGAGTAAAAAAGTTATGACATTTTCACAGCAGCAGCAGATTTCTCAATAGCCCTAACTTTAATCTAGACAATACACAAGCAAAATATCATCCAGAACTCCTAAGAAATCAAGTCCTTATTAATCAAGACTGGAAAGATCACAGATATTTTAAGTCTATAGTTTAAAGGAATTTGATAAAGATTATATTAAAAAAAATAAACTAGTAATCATATGGGGGGAAATGCAATGAGATAATAAAAATAAGTAATGTGGCACTATGATAAACTAATTGATGTTTCCCTTGGCTATAATAATGTATAACTTAACTTTTATCTCTCCAAAGCCTATTCTTTGCTCTAATAACATCTCCTGTATGAAACTTTTTCTTTCTTCAGCCTTCATCTCTCGCTGTAAAGCCACAAAATAAAAATGCTAATGATGCACTACTGTGTATATTTGGAGAAGGAAATGTATTCTTGCCTGGAGAATCCCATATACAGACAAACCTGGTGGGCTACAGTCCATGGGGTTGCAAAGAGTTGAATATGACTAAAATGACTTAGCATGCAAGCATGCACTGTGTATAGCTCACTGTTTGAATTTTAGTGGTTTGTCCCAACCACGTTTTAAACTCCTTCAGAACAAGAATGAAACTGTTGATCATTCTCCTCCTCTGGGCTCATCAGAGTATTGAGCAAGAAATTGGTACTCAATGAATCCTGTTGACTGTCATCTTGAATATTAAAGATTCATCAAAAATAATTGTTTTCTGATGCTAAAATATTACTATCCTGTAACTCAGGAGGATAATATAAAGTTAGGAAGTCAAATATTAGAAGCAGATGAACTCTGAGTAGGGGATTTCTAAGGTAAACCTTTACCAGATGTTCATGTATTAAAATAGGAAATGCTAATCAGGAAAATAACTTTCAAAGAATATAGCAGGTGTTGAGATAAACCCCTGAGGGTTGAAAATAAGCAGTAAAAAAAAAAAAAAGAAGCACATCTAGTAAGAAAAGCAAAAGATAGCACTATAGAATATGCCCAAATTCAGATTAACAAATTAAATTTCTCAAAATAGCACTCTCAACACTTTCTTTAAAAAACTAGCAGGTGTAATATGAGTCAAATTTCCTTGCCCGTATGATTTTATTTGGTTTATGTCTGTCTACACGGATTGGGTAATTTATTTAATTAGCTCAAAATGAAGATTTTATTGTAGCCATTTTAGAGATTTAAAAAAAATTATATTCCATTAAATAAGACTATTTACCATCATTCATACTTTTTCCTGTCAGTTACTAAATAGCTTGGTTATTTTCTTTGAACAATCTTTACTACCATGCATTACTTTCTGTTTCTACAGCCTTAACAATGGCTAAGACTTCTTTCTTATTAAACTGCTATCATTTCTTTGCAGCCTATGTCACATAATTTTTGCTATCAATGATATTTCCAATTAATCTGCTTACAAAAGCATTTTCATCCTGCTAATCCTGCTAGAACATATATGACTCTTTCTTACCTACTGCATTCCCATACTTTGACTTAGCTTGCAAAGATTTTGATAACATGGTACTATACTTGGCTGTTGCAACGTCATTTTTCAACATCCCTAAGGCAGTCCCTATCAGATAACCAATGGCATTTTTCACAGAATTAGAACAAATTTTTTTTTAACAACTTGTATGGAAACACAAAAGACCATGAATAGCCAAAGAAGCAATCTTGATAAAGAAAAACAGAGCTGATGGAGTCAGACTCCCTGACCTCAAACTATTTACAGTCATCAAAACAGTATGGTACTAGTACAAAAAATACAGAAATATAGATCAGTGGAACAGGATAAAAAGTTCAGTGATAAACCTACACACCTATGGACTCACAAGCTAGAATCAAGGTTGCCAGGAGAAGTATCAACAACCTCAGATACACAGATAATACCACCCTAATGGCAGAAAAAGAAGAGGACCTAAAGAGTTTCTTGATGGGGGTGGAGTGAAAATACTGACTTAAAACTCACCATTCAAAAAATGAAGATCTTGGCATCCAGTCCCATCACTTCATGGCAAATAGATGGGGAAAAAGTGGAAACAATGACAGATTTTACTTTCTAGGGCTCCAAAATCACTGCAGATGGTGACTGGAACCACAAAATTAAAAAGACACTAGCTCCTTGGAAGAAAAGCTATGACAAACCTTGACAAGATATTAAAAAATGAGATATCACTTTGCCATATAGGTAAAGCTATGGTTTTTCCAGTAGTCATGTATGGATGTGAGAGTTGGACCACAAAGAATGTTGAGTGCCAAAGAATTGTGGTGTTGGAGAAGACTCTTGAGACTCTCTTGGACAGCAAGGAAGTCAAACCAGTCAATTCTAAAGGAAATCAACCCCGAATATTCACTGGAAGAACTAACGCTTAAGCAGAAGCTCCCATACTTTGGCCACCTGATGAGAAGAACTGACTCATTGGAAAAGATCTTGATGCTGGGAAAGATTGAAGGTGGGAGGAGAAAGGGGTGACAGAGGATGAGATGGCTAGATGGTGTCACTGACTCAATGCACATGAGTTTGAGCAAACTCTGTGAGATAGTGAAGAACAGGGAAGCCTGGTGTGCTGTAGTTCATGGGGTCACAAAGAGTTGGGCATAACTTAGAGACTGAACAACAACAATGGTCACCTAATCTATGACAAAGAAGGAAAGAATATACAATGGGGAAAAGACAGTCTCTTCAATAAGTGGTGCTGGGAAAACTGGACAACTAAATGTAAACGAATGAAATTAGAACACTCCCTAACACCATACACAAAAATAAACTCAAGTGGATTAAAGACCTAAATGTACCACTTGATACTATAAAACTCTTAGAGGAAAACATAGGTAGAATACTCTTTGACATATATCGCAGCAAGCTCTTCTTTGACCCACCTCCTAGAGTAATGGAAATAAAAACAAAAATAAACAAATGGGATCTAATTAAGCTTAAAAGATTTTTCACAGCAAAGAAAACTATTAACAAATGAAAAGACAATCCTCAGAATGAGGGAAAATAATAATTGTTAGTGAAGCAACTGACAAAGAATTAATCTCTAAAATATGCAAGGAGCTCATGAAGCTCAATATCAGAAAACTAAATAGCCCAATCAAAAAAAGTGGATGGAGGACCTAAACAGACAGTTTTACAAGAAGACATTCAGATGGCCAACAACACAACAAAAAGATGCTCAGCATCACTCATTATTAGAGAAATGCAATCAAAATGCAATGAGATATCACCTCACATCAATCATAATCAGATCAGATCAGTTCAGTCGCTCAGTCATGTCTGGCTCTCTGCGAGCCCAGGAATCGCAGCACGCCAGGCCTCCCTATCCATTGCCATCTCCCAGAGTTCACTCAAACTCACGTCCATCGAGGCAATGATGCCATCCAGCCATCTCATCCTCTGTCATTCCCTTTTCCTCCTGCCCCCAACCCCTCCCAGCATCAGAGTCTTTTCCAATGAGTCAACTTTTCACATGAAGTGGCCAAAGTACTGGAGTTTCAGCTTTAGCATCATTCCTTCCAAAGAACACCCAGGACTGATCTCCTTTAGAATGGACTGGTTGGATCTCCTTGCAGTCCAAGGGACTCTCAAGAGTCTTCTCCAGCACCACAGTTCAAAGCATCAATTCTTCGGCGCTCAGCTTCCTTCACAGTCCAAATCTCACATCCATACATGACCACTGGAAAAACCATTGCCTTGACTAGACGGACCTTTGTTGGCAAAGTAATGTCTCTGCTTTTGAATATGCTATCTAGGTTGGTCATAACTTTTCTTCCAAGGAGTAAGTGTCTTTTAATTTCATGATGACCATCATCAAAAAATCTACAAAGAGTAAATGCTGGTGAGTGTGTGGAGAGAAGGGAACCCTCCTACACTGTTGGTGGGAATGTAAAATGTGCAACCACTATGGAAAACAGGGTGGAGATTCCTTATAAAACTAAAAATAGAGCTACCACATGATCCAACAATCCCAGTTCTGCCATATATCCAAAGAAAACCATAATTTGAAAAGATACATACACCTCAGTGTTCATTGCAGTAGTATTTACAATAACCAGGACTGTTGGCTAAAATTATGGTAACCATGGAAACAACCTAAATGTCCATCAACAGAAGAATGGATAAAGAAGATGTGGTGTGTATGCCTGTGTGTACAATAAAATATTACTCAGCCATAAAAATGAAATAATGCCATTTATAGAAACACAAATGGACCTAGAGATTATTACACTAAGTGAAGTAAGTCAGACATAGGAGGACAAATATCATACAATTTTGCTTATATGTGGAATCTATACAAAGAGTATAGATGAACTTATCTACAAAACAGAAATAGAGTTACACATGTAAAAATCAAACATGATTACCAGTGAGTAAGGGGCAGTAGGGATAAATTGGGAGAGTGGAACTGACGTATACACACTACTGTATGTAAAATGGATAACTGATAAAGACATGCTATATGGCGCAAAGAAATCTACTTGGTGCTCTGTGGTGGCCTATGTGGGAGGGGAAACTGGAAGGGGTGAGTATATGTGTGTGTTTGGCTGATTCACTTTGCTGTACACCTGAGGCTGGCACAACATTGTAAGTCAAGTATACTCAAATTTTTAAAAATTAATAACAAAAATCTATAACTGATATAACCACCAACTTGACTGATAATTACATGAGCTCTCATGTTCATTTACTATATTCAGTGTAGTAGAGAAATCTGTCTCTTGGTAGTTCGAATAAGAAGGATTTTGAAAAAATAGGACTGAATACATATATTCAGACATCATCTATATATTTATATATATATGCACAGATACTTGCACATGCATTTACACCAATATATACATTTTATAGATATCTTTAGTTGAGTATTAATATAGCATTGAACTCATACAGTTTTTAGTAAATTTGCATAGTTATGAAACCAATTTTATGTTCCATTATTTTAAATACCTTTATTATTCCATATACCTCATAACAATTTGCAGCAAATCTCTATTTCCATTCTCAGGCAATCACTGATTTACTTTCTATCTGTATATATTTGTCTTTTCTAAATATTTTCTAAATGGAATCATACAATATGTGGATTTTGCACCTGAGAATTCATATAAAATAATGTTTTTGAGATTCATAAATGTTACAGCATGTGATAATAAGTTTTGGTGAGTATGCAGAGAAACTGGTACCTTCACATGTTTCTAGTGGGAATGTAACTGGTAAAGCCACTTTGAAAAACACATTTTGACACTTTCTTAAAACCTTAAAAACATTAAATTATCATATAAATCAGCAATTTCACTTCTTTGTAATTATTCTAGAGGAATAGAAACAAACATCCATACAAAGACTTATGTTTAAGCAACAATGTTTATAATAATCAAAAGTAGAAAACAAATACATCAATGGCGAGTAGAGAAACAAATGTGGTATATTCATAAAATGAAATACTACTCAGCAATAAAATGAATATGTAGTTTAAAATCTACTTTTAATATCTGCTGCCATAATCAGATCCTAAAAGTAGCCTCTTAAAAGACCATGATTCTAAAATCATTCATTGTTTATTTATTTTATTGATATTTATCCTATAATGACACCCTTTTAGTTCTATCGAGTACACATATTTTATAGCCACATCCAGATATGTAAAAGACTTTATCAATTTAAAAATGGAAAACTATAAGTTTAAATTTATCACTAATTTTTCAGTAAGAAAGAATGTACTGGAGCTTCATTTAGGCTTCTGTGGGAAAGTAAAGTCCAAAACTTGAAACTTCTCTTATTTCAGATCATATAGGCATGATAGCTAATATGAAAGTCTACAACCCTGTATTTTCATGTGGTGATACCATTATGCTGATTTTTTTAGAGAGCTTCTTACACCTGGCCACACATCAGAATCTCCTGGGGTGTTTGTATATAGTATAATTTCCAGGGCCTCACCCCCGAGAATCTGGAGCGAGTTGAACATGGAGGCCAGCAAGCTGTGATGCTAATAATCACCACAGGCGATTCTAATTTAGGCAGTCTGTGGCATGTGGGAGC
Source organism: Bubalus bubalis (assembly GCF_019923935.1). Lineage (NCBI taxonomy): Eukaryota > Metazoa > Chordata > Mammalia > Artiodactyla > Bovidae > Bubalus > Bubalus bubalis. The sequence goes on along the minus strand of NC_059166.1, from coordinate 73,828,794 downwards.
CACCATTCTAAATGAAAAACCAGCAGATATGTGTTTCCAGTGAGGACTGACATCATGTAAAATTCCAACCACAAGACTCAGTCAAATGCTATTTAAAATAGTCTACACAGAGTATGAAGGAAAGCTGATTACCTCCAAAGGGTTTCTAATTATTTTTAAGCATCATATACAGTGTATACTTGCAGGAGAAAAAGAACTGCATAGCAATTCAGGTTTATGAATTTTCTGCACAATAAGAGCTAATTACAGTTTTCCTGTTTTGGAAAGAAATACATTTGCAGACAAAGCTTCATTTTGAAAAAATGTACTTTAATCAATGCAATCAGTCAAGTCAACAGATATTAATTGAATACCTTCTTTATACAGGAGATTGTGGAACATGATCAGAATAATATATTTTCATAGACTTTTAGAGAATTTGTAGTCCCTTTGTAGTTCAAAGACATGTAAATTCTGCAGTGTTTGGAGTAATGAACCCTTATTGAGTTCTTTACATATGATAGTAATCACTGTACCTGGGCATTTTTAACTTAAAAATGCTACTGTAGACATCAATTTTATTTTAACTTTATAAGTGAGAAACAAAGATTTCCAGATAGTAAATGGTGGAGTAAGGTGGGGCAACTAGGTTTCCCAGCTTCAGTACTTAAAGCAGTCCTCTGTGTACAGAATATTTTGAAGTCCAAAGGAAATTCAGATTATAGTTAACTAATTTTCCTTAATAGGGGACAGAGAATAATGGGGAAGGACGATAGGCTCCCTATGCTGAAATTTGCACTATTTGAAAAAGTAGAAGACGTTCAAGAAAAAGAATGTTGACAGTAAAGTCATCCAGATAAGAAAACATTGGGTCAATTTGACACGTTGGTTTATAGAATGTTTAGAATAGATTTAGGAGAAAAAAGAACCAAGCAAAGACTTGATTGAACCTTAAATGCTGGGCTAAGTAATTTGAAGTTCAATCTGAACTAAAATTGGAAGCCATTTTCATTTTAACTTGGAGAACAAAATAATATACTTAAATAAAATTACTGGGCTTTTGTAGGCTCCAACCTGGATACTGGATGGATGATGAACTATCAGTGGACCAGAGATTAAAAGATGGGCACAATCACTATTCTAGTGAACTTGATATTATAAGAAGTAAAAAACAAAAGAGTAAGCAAGAAAAAAGATCATGAATTATAAGAAAAAGTGTTGATATAGAAAGTAACTTAGAGAAGAACAGTACATGCATTTCATTTTATTTGTATTGGAATATAGTTGTTTTATAATGTGATAATTTTTGGTGTATAGTAAATGATTCAATCATATTTTTTTCAGATTATTTCCATTATAAGTTATTAGAAGATATTGAATGATATTGAATATAGTTTCCTGTACTCTATACCAGGACCTTGTTGTTTATCTATTTTATATATAATAGTGCATATCCAAAACTACTGATATATCCCTCCCCTCTGCCTTTCTCCTTTGGTAATGATAAGTTTGCCATAAGTTTTCTATGTCTATATAGACTAATTAATAGTAGAAGCTATAGTACAGACCTTTTTTGAGGATTAAGTGGAGTAGTATACATTTGACAAATTGCCTATTGCTTTAGTAAAAGATTGATAGTGAATGTTAGCTAAGGCTCAATGCTATATATTGATAATAGGAAGATAAATAAAACATGGATAAGTTTTATCCTTAAGTTTTATTTCTTTTATGGATAAAATAATTATATATGCTTCCCTTTTGAGATTATCAGGGCACTGAGTAAATACTTTTTCTTAGCAAAGTATGTGTCATGGTGCATAGCCCCAAATGGCTTTCTAGTCCCACTCTGGGAAACTCCAGACTGATTGTATCTTATATAAAAAGTGATCTGACAAGTATTTTCAAACCCAAATCTCAAAGTTTTCTGAAATACTATCCCTGCTGTTAAAATTTGAAGCTCATTAATCATATTTTTCTTGCTTTAGGAAATGTTAGTTTTATTTCTAGAAAAGCTGAAGAAGAGAACACATTCTATGTATAAACAAGAGAGTGGTATAGACAAGCAAGAGTCTTTCCCTAGGTTTGCAGCCTCTGTTTCCTAATCTTATCATAGACTGGTGTCTCTTCCTTCCATAAGACAGAACCATCAAAGCCAGAGAGAAGGATACAGAATCATTACCACTAAATAGAAAGAGGAATTTCCATTTTATTTTTTGACTTTCTAACTCATGATCACAACTAGCACAAAATGAACATCTGGTGACCTAGGGCTCTGGGGAGGGACAAGGAACTGTGCTGTATCAGATGTGGTTTTCATTTGGATGAGTTGGAAGCAACAAGTTCCAGAAGCTGGTATTAGAAGAATAGTAACTGATGTCCACAGCTGTTGTAATGCAACAGAAGTCCAGATATGGAGACATAGGGTCAGGAAAAATAAACTGCTTGAGATAAGGTTGAGGGCTTAACCCTCCATGGAGAAGTACCTAGGAGAGAGGAAGAATTAAGTCTGTTTTTCTCGGTGTAGGTTGAAAGTCTTAGGGGAAAGTTAGCTGTCTGAAGACTACAGGACTCAGGCTAACTTTACTTCTTTTCCTTTTTAATACTGCTGTCTACCTCTTTTTTTTTCTTAGAGCAATCCCATTTATGAGGATCTACCCTCAAGACCTGGCATGCTGCAATTCATGGGGTCGCAAGGAGTCAGACACGACTGAGCGACTGAACTGAACTGAGCCCTCAAGACCTCATATCTAGTTAGAGTTGCCAAATTCTCCCTAACTTTGACTTTATTGGTTGTTTAAACCTACAAAGAAAGTGAAAAGCATAATTCAAATTTTCTTCCATTCATTTAATCAGATATTGAGTATCTTCTATATGACTAGCACTGTTCTAGATTTGAGTGTTATTACAGAAGTAAAAATAAACAAAAATTCTTATCCTAATCAAAATTACATGCCAGGAAGGAACAGTATTAACAGATTAACAGAATTAACAGGATAAATATTTAAAATATATAATGTGAGTTAAAGAATAAGTGGGTGGAATCCATGAAGTTTGTAGGTAGTTAGTGGTTTTTTTGCAATTTAGAGAGGGAGATCAGGAACAGCCTCATTGAGAAGAAGACTTTGAATTAAAACTTGAAAGGAAAGAGGGGACAAGGACAATCCAGGTAGAGGAAACAGTGAGTGCAAAAATCTTGCAGAGGGAGTTTTCATGGTGTGGCCAGTCTGTGTGATTGGGGCAGAGTGAGGGGAAGATGTTTTAGGAGAAAGGTCAGAGTGGTAAGTGACATGAAGGAGCACGCTTGTTTGAAAGCTTTGTAGCATGCTTGTCTTAGTCTGTCTGGGCTGCTATAACAAAATATCACAGATTGGGTGGTTTAGAAACAACAGAAATTTATTTCTCACAGTTCTGTAGGCTGACAGTCCAAGATCAATGTGCCGATATGATGGGATTCTGGTAAAGGGCCTCTTTCAGGTTGCAGATTGCTGACTTCTCACTGTATACTCACTTAGTGAAAGGGGGAAGCTAGCTTTCTGGGGTCTCTTTTATAAGGCAGCAATCCCATTTATGGATGATCTACTCTCATAACTTAAGCATCTTTCAAAGGCCCTGCCTCCTAATATCATCATCTTGGGGGTATGATGATGCATTTTGATGGGACACAATAGTGCCATAAAAAGTTTGGCTTTTCCTTAAGAGTCATTTCAACTATCATTCCTGATTCCCATAGAGAAAAATTAAAACAGTAAAAATAACAAAATTTTCAGAATCATCCCTTAATTGTCACTGTCCTTGTCAATCTCCTGATTCCTAGGAGGTCTCCTCTTGTCTTATTTCTTGCTGAAAGATATGAAATAGAAACAAATCAGTAAATGTCAGTTCCCCTATTCATTTAGGTATTCATGGCTCAGATGTGAAATATATATTAAAGTCCCTTGGATTAAGCGCTTCCAACGCTGTCAATGTGTGTCCAATGACAAGATATTTTCTTATATTGTATATTTTGTTCTGTAGGATGGAAGCTGAAGCTTGAATTTCTTCATTGACTCTAGCCCAGGTTTAGCTTTCCTCTACTGCCAGGCCTTCAGCTGTGTTATGTAGTGGACAGATACAGGTGATAATTTCTTCAAGGTAGTGTATTCTGCTTAGTATATTTCAGGTAGTTATTACATATTGATTTTCTGTCTGAAATTTTTTAATAGGCATAAGCTCTTTGCCAGGATATAATCTTTACACAAGACCTTCATGCTAATTAAGGACAGTCCACATTTAAATACTGTATCTCTGTGAACTCTACCTTTGTGTGGCAATCAAATACAACAAAACAGCTGCTCACAACAGCAGTATTTTCAAAGGTTTATGAGAGCCTTAATTTATGGAATTTTATTTTAAAAATTGCATTGAGTATGGAGACTGTCAAATCTGTTTCCAATATCCCAGAGGAAACATATAGTCACTGAGGTTTGAAATATCTTAATCTCAAAGAGCCATAAAATGCCTACAGCACAGAGGCCTCCTGAAACAATACAGAGGCGAGAATTTCAGATATAGTAAAAGTCATAATATTGACTTCAATAGAAAGTTTGAAAGAAGAACATAACAATTTTATGTCCTAGTTACTAGAACACCAAATTCAATGGGAAATCTTAGGTAATGCAGCCACAATTAAAATATAAATAAGATTTTCTTGAAGAAAATATACTTTTGAAAGAGTTTAATTTGGAAATACGGATTTTGTGGGAAAACTAAGCTATGTTGTATATTAAATTCACTAAATTGGCATTTTATATTAATGTAATGTTTTCAAGAGAAGATAGGGCATAGTAAAAGAACTGACATTCTTCTAGTATTTATTTTTATTCATAACTACAACAGGATGGTAAATGAACTAAAGGCAAATGAAACTCTGTAGCTGAAGGTAAAATCATATAGGATCTAGCATAATGTGGGTAGAGAACTCTTCAATTTATGCACTCCCTATGATTATGTTTCTCATCTTTAAAAACAGGAAAAGATGAGTAAATGCATAAAACATTGGTGAGAAAATTAATTCATGTATTCAAGGTACCTGGAAAATTGTCTAGTAAATGTGGTATAAGTAGATATTAATTATTATTGTGATTATAGTGTTCATTTTTCAGTTAATAAATGGATTTTATATATTTATAGGTTCCAGAGAAAGAGATTATCAGTAATCTTTCATTGGCAGGCAGTATTTTATTATGTCTGATCCAAAGATTTCCAAACCTAAATGAAAATGAGAAACATTTAAGGGACTACTAAAATACACTAATGCCTAGATTCACCCCAAGCCATTTGAAACAGAATCGTGGGGGCAAAGATTAGTGTCTGATTTTCCCAGTTGAATGTTAGGCAGTGAGGATTGAGAATCATTGGCCTAAACTATGTTGTTCTTCCTCCTGATTAAGTCCATTTTTTCCACTTCTGTCATCAGTGCATGTTGTAAATATTATTGATTTATCAACTCTTATAGAATACCCTTATACATATTTAAAACCCATTATATGAGTAGTCTCTCAGTTACCCCTGTATTCCTAATTAATATCACTAAAATCTGAGACCTGCATGAGAACTACGAGATTATTTTCTAAATATTTTCATTTGACAAACGAGGACACCAAGGCTAAAGGACATGAAATGACTTGACTGTGGCCTCTGTGAACCAGTTACCTTGCTGTAACCTCAGGGGCACACCTGACTTCACAATCTGCTGTTCTTTTCACTGTGCTCTATCACCTGAACTTGTTTATCATTTCCTAAATGTTCTATTTTCTAATCCTTTTCAAAATTCAGCATCTGTGCTGAGCTTTAGATGAATAGTATAGTTAGAGAATTACCATGCTGTTTCTCTAATCCATGCAGTACATTTCCTTTCTTATCAGTCCTGCTGATTCAGATGACAGTCTGGAGGGATCATCACATCTCTACCGTGTAGCCTTCATTTTGTGTATAATTTCCACTTCTTTCTTCTTTAAATGATGTTACATTTCATTTTATCTTGCTGTATTTTTTCTACACATTGCTCTATACTTGGGAACTCAAACCAAGTGTTATTTGATATCATAATCAATGATCTCTATATTTCCTATGCTAAACAATAAAGATCAGTTAATATTTTTGATATCTAACTTTATGAAGTCATGTCATATGAAATATATGGGATTTTAGCTTCTTATATAAATCAGTGGTCTTTCTAAAAACCAGAGATTTAATTTAATAAAAACCTCTACTCACCATGGACTCTGAAGTACACATGAGATTTAACTTCTTTTACAATTTAAAATCCCTGTTTTTTTTTAATGGAATATTAACTTTATATTGTTTCACACTGTAATTTCAGTAATACTATATAAGTTACCTCTGGTGATCAAAATAGTACCTGAAAATCCAATGTTTATTAAATCAAAGATACAAGAAGTACCTATCTAGTTGTACAGCTGTTTCAGTGAAATTAAATACTCTTGAAACTCTTTTTTTGAAATATGTTCACAACTTATATAAGTGAAAAGAATCTAACATGTTTACATGATAATACTGGGTTTCTTTGCCAAATATTTATAGGTAAATAAAATACAGTTTAAGGAATTAAAGTTAATATTTAAAAATATAATTACTCAGGTTACTACTGTAATTTAGAAGACAAAGGTTTTGACTTTATTATTCAGAAAAATCAATGTCAGGATGAAGAGCAAATTCAACCATAAATCTATGGTTTAGATTTGTGTACAAAAGTTGAGTGTCAGAAAAGAATTTATCAGTACAGATAGGCCTTGCTAATTAAAGAAGTAAAGAAGCCCTACCTTAAGGACAGGTTCCTCTGAGATCCACAAAACACAGAGGATAGAGAGAAGAGAACTTCTAGGAAAATCAAAAAATGAGAAGGCCAGGAAAAAGTGATCATTCCCATCAGAATCACAAGACTGTAAAATCCAAGAATGAAATGTGAAGTACAGAGCCTGTCAAAGAAGGCAGGGAAAGAAATCAGGAGATGAAGGCAAAAAGAACTTTGAGGAAATCCTAGACAGCCTAGGTAAAAGTCATTCACTCATTCACATAAAGCACTTTGCTGCTGCTGCTGCTGCTAAGTCACTTCAGCCGTGTCTGACTGTGCGACCCTGTAGACAGCCTCCTACCAGGCTTTTCTGTCCCTGGGATTCTCCAGGCAAGAACACTGGAGTGGGTTGCCATTTCCTTCTCCAATGCATGAAAGTGAAAAGTGAAAGTGAAGTCGCTCAGTTGTGTCCAACTCTTACCGACCTCGTGGACTGCAGCCTACCAGGCTCCTCCGTTGTGGGAGTTTCCAGGCAAGAGTACTAGAGTGGGGTGCCACTGCCTTCTCCATAAAGCACTTTATGATCATGTAAAAAAAAAAAAAAAGCAGCATCAGTATAAGAGGTATTATGACTCTGAAATATGAAGAATGGATTTTATTGCTTTAATTTTTTTATTAAGTATATTCCATGTTCAGAAGAGTACATAAATCATGAGTGTAAAGCTTGATGGAGTTTCACAAATTGAACAAACCTTTGTAACAAGGGCTATGCTAAAAAAAAAAAGATACTACCAGTATTCTAGAATGCCTCCATTTTCCCCCTTTTAGTTACTTCTCATTCCCAAGCTAACCACTCTCCAGCCTCTCACATCATGATTTCATTCTGTTTGAACTTTATGTAAATGGAATAATACCATTCTCTTTTGTGTTTTTCTTCTGATTCTTAATATTATGAGATTTGCTTATATTATCTGAATAATATTTATTGTCTAAATAGTACTATTTTGAACATTCTAGATATTTTGTTAGGGGGGCTATATATAGGAAACAATGTGAAGTGTAAATCACTGACTTGTTTCTGAATCATCGTGGCCCCATGGACTGTAGCCTGCCAGGATCCTCTGTCCATGGAATTCTCCAGACAAGAACTCTGGAGTGGGTTGCCATACCCTTCTCCAGGGGATCTTCCCGACTCAGATGAAACCTGGGTCTCCTGCATTGCTTACAGATTCTTTACAATCTGAGTCACCAGGAAGCTGATCTTATATGTTTATATATGTATATATATCTTTTCACACACACATACACACATATATATATGAAAATTATCAGCTCGTAGTGATGAATATATTCAGATTTAATAGATAACGGTAGTTCTAGTTGCTCCATATCTTCAGCAATAATACTGGTACAATAATATTGGTCAGTCAGTATTCATTCATTCATTATTCATTCATTAATCTTTGATATTTTAGTCATTCTGTTGGTAGTGGTAACCCATTATGGAGTTAATTTGCATTTTTCTAATGACTAATGAAATTCGGTTCTGCTTTGTTTTGTTTCTGGTAAATTTATTAATCATTGTTCAATTCAATAAACTGTGGGAAATTCTGAAAGAGATGGGAATACCAGACCACCTGACCTGCCTCTTGAGAAATCTGTATGCAGGTCAGGAAGCAACAGTTAGAACTGGACATGGAACAACAGACTGATTCCAAACAGGAAAAGGAGTACGTCAAGGCTGTATATTGTCACCCTGCTTATTTAACTTCTATGCAGAGTACATCATGAGAAACGCTGGACTGGAAGAAACACAAGCTGGACTCAAGATTGACGGGAGAAATATCAATCACCTCAGATATGCAGATGACACCACCCTTATGGCAGAAAGTGAAGAGGAACTAAAAAGCCTCTTGATGAAAGTGAAAGTGGAGGGTGAAAAAGTTGGCTTAAAGCTCAACATTCAGAAAACTAAGATCATGGCATCCGGTCCCATCACTTCATGGTAAATAGATGGGAAAAGAGTGGAAACAGTGTCAGACTTTATTTTTTGGGGCTCCAAAATCACTGCAGATGGTGACTGCAACCATGAAATTAAAAGACACTTACTCCTTGGAAGGAAAGTTATGTCCAACCTAGATAGCATATTGAAAAGCAGAGACATTACTTTGCCAACAAAGGTCTGTCTAGTCAAGGCTATGATTTTTCCTGTGGTCATGTATGGATGTGAGAGTTGGACTGTGAAGAAAGCTGAGCACCGGAGAATTGATGCTTTTGAACTGTGGTGTTGGAGAGGACTCTTGAGAGTCCCTTGGACTGCAAGGAGATCCAGCCAGTCCATTCTGAAGGAGATCAGCCCTGGGATTTCTTTGGAGGGAATGATGCTAAAGCTGAAACTCCAGTACTTTGGCCACCTCATGCGAAGAGTTGACTCATTGGAAAAGACTCTGACGCTGGGAGGGATTGGGGGCAGGAGGAGAAGGGGAAGACAGAGGATGAGATGGCTGGATGGCATCACTGACTCGATGGATGTGAGTCTCAGTGAACTCCGGGAGTTGGTGATGGACAGGGAGGCCTGGCGTGCTGCGATTCACGGGGTCGAGAAGAGTCAGACATGACTGAGCGACTGGACTGAACTGAACTGAATTGAATTCTCATTTTTAGATTGTATTTTTAATTTTTTCCTATTGATTATGAGTTTTTTTTTTTAATGTATTCTGGAAACAACTCCTTTCTTGCAAAGTTTTATTTTACCGTATGAACTGTCTTTTTACACTCTTGGTGATATGTTTTGATGAACAGAAGTTCTTAATCTTAATATAGTTAGCTATATCCATGATGATAGTTTTTGTGTCCTGTCTTAGAAATTTTTGCCTTATTTGCTCTTATGATAGTCACTTATTTTTTTTTCCAAATTTTTATTTTTATTTTTTTGCCTTTCATATATTCCTTTCTATCCCTTTGGATTTGAATGTGCAAATGGCATGTGGCAGGAGCTTTAGGATTCAGTTTCTCTGCATGTATATCTAAATGAACCAATAACTATTGAAGATATCATCAATTCCCCACTTCATTGCAGCATACACATGTCCTAAATCCTGAATTGTATTTGAACTTCATACTCTGTGCCATTGACCGTTTTGTTTGTCCTTGTAATGATTCCACATTGGTATAATTACTGTAGTTTTACAGTAGATCTAGATATTTGATGCTGTAAGTCGTCCAGTTTTTCTTTTTTAGGATTACCTCATCTATTATCTTCTTAACCTTTCATATTTTCACAAAAACTATGTGAAATTTTCACTAAATTAACTTGCTTGGATTTTTAAATACAATTGTGCTGATTCCAAAGATTGATTTGGAGATAATTAATTATGTCCAAATTAATCTTTGGAAACAGCATACTTCAGATCAGTTCAGTTCAGTCGCTCAGTCGTGTCCGACTCTTTGTGACCCCAAGAATCGCAGCACGCCAGGCCTCCATGTCCATCACCAACTCCCGCAGTTCACTCAGACTCACATCCATCAAGTCAGTGATGCCATCCAGCCATCTCATCCTCTGTCCTCCCCTTCTCCTCTTGCCCCCAATCCCTCCCAGCATCAGAGTCTTTTCCAATGAGTCAACTCGTCGCATGAGGTGGCCAAAGTACTGGAGTTTCAGCTTTAGCATCATTCCTTCCAAAGAAATCCCAGAGCTGATCTCCTTCAGAATGGACTGGCTGGATCTCCTTGCAGTCCAAGGGACTCTCAAGAGTCCTCTCCAACACCACAGTTCAAAAGCATCAATGCTCCGGTGCTCAGCTTTCTTCACAGTCCAACTCTCACATCCATACATGACTACTGGAAAAACCATAGCCTTGACTAGACAGACCTTTGTTGGCAAAGTAATGTCTCTGCTTTTCTTTTTCTTTTCTTTTCTTTTATTTTTAAACCTGAAACACTGTATTAGTTTTGCCAAACATCAAAACGATTCTGCCACAGGTATACATGTGCTCCCTATCCTGAACCCTCCTCCCTCCTCCCTCCCCACACCATCCCTCTGGGTCGTCCCAGTGCACCAGTCCCAAGCATCCAGTATTGTGCATTGAACCTGGACTGGCAACTCGTTTCATACATGATATTACACATGTTTCAATGCCATTCTCCCAAATCCTCCCACCCTTTCCCTCTCCAACAGAGTCTATAAGACTGTTCTATACATCAATGTCTCTTTTGCTGTCTCGTATACAGGGTTATTGTTACCATCTTTGTAAATTCCATATATATGCGTTAGTATACTGTATTGGTGTTTTTCTTTCTGGCTTACTTCACTCTGTATAATAGGCTCCAGTTTCATCCACCTCATTAGAACGGATTTAAATGTGTTCTTTTTAATGGCTGAGTAGTACTCCATTGTGTGTATGTACCAAAGCTTTCTTATCCATTCATCTGCTGATGGACATCTAGGTTGCTTCCATGTCCTGGCTATTATAAACAGTGCTGCGATGAACATTGGGGTACACGTGTCTCTTTCCCTTCTGGTTTCCTCAGTGTGTATGCCCAGCAGTGGGATTGCTGGATCATAAGGCAGTTCTATTTTCAGTTTTTAAAGGAATCTCCACACTGTTCTCCATAGTGGCTGTACTAGTTTGCATTCCCACCAACAGTGTAGGAGGGTTCCTTTTTCTCCGCACCCTCTCCAGCATTTATTGCTTGTAGACTTTTGGATCGCAGCCATTCTGACTGGTGTGAAATGTTACCTCATAGTGGTTTTGATTTGCATTTCTCTGATAATGAGTGATGTTGAGCATCTTTTCATGTGTTTGTTAGCCATCTCTATGTCTTCTTTGGAGAAATGCCTATTTAGTTCTTTGGCCCATTTTTTGATTGGGTCATTTATTTTTCTGGAGTTGAGCTGCTTTTCAATATGCTATCTAGGTTGGTCATAACTTTCCTTCCAAGGAGTAAGTGTCTTTTAATTTCATGGCTGCAGTCACCATCTGCAGTGATTTTGGAGCCCCCAAAAATAAAGTCTGACACTGTTTCCAGTGTTTCCCCATCTATTTCCCATGAAGTGATGGGACCTGATGCCATGATCTTCGTTTTCTGAATGTTGAGCTTTAGGAAACAGCACAATTTTATTTAAAAAATTGAGATAATTAACATACTTAATGGGCTTCCCAGGTGGCTAGTGGTAAAGAACCCACCTATCAATGCAGGAGACATAAGAGACTCAAGTTTGATCCCTGGGTAAGGATGATCCCCTGGGGTAGAAAATGGCAACCCACTCTAGTATTCTCGCCTGGAGAATCCCCATGAATAGAGGAGAGTGGCAGGCTACAGTCCATAGGGTTGCAAAGAGTCCGACACAATTGAAGTGACTAAGCATGCATATACAACATACTTAATATTGAGTCTTTCAATTTACAAACATGACATCTCTCTCCATTTATTTATTTAGCTGCTGACCCCATCAGATAGGGGGATTACCCCTACTGCAGAGAGTTGCCTTCCCCAGGGTTATGATATCCTTTGCAGAGGAGGTATATATCTAATAAGTGATCAGTGTGGGACTATAAAGGCCTGTTCATATCAGCCATCTCTGAGGTAATATCAGCTCCCTATGGAGTCAGTCGAGGCTGTCACTGTATTTACATTATAGCTGGACTTCTTTCTTTGCTTAATCCTGCTTCCCACCTTGGGCATTATTGCAGGGCATCATGTTGCATGGAGTTTTGGCAGCCATTTTGTGATTGTAAAAAAGAGAGGGACAAATGGAGGCAGTGGGGGTAGGGGGAGGGAAGGCAAGAGGAGGAGACAGAGAGATTAAGAATGAATATGAATGAGAACTGCAGAATCCTAACACACTGAGCCACTGAGTTAATCATTGATGCCATCTACTCCAGAAAGCCTGGTAGGTAAGATCCAATAATTAACCCCTACTGTTTAAGCCACTTTAGTCATTCTATTACTTGTACTGGAAAACTGTCTAAATGAACATTAACTTCTATGTCAGTCTTATTTCCAACTTCTACCTTTAGGTCTTAAGGGGGAAACTTCCATAATTCTAACTGAAATTGTTCTTCCAGTTGAGTTTGCTTTTAAATAAAATTGGAATACTATGGTTTATTTTTTATTGAACTATTGACTATGATTCCATATCTACAATTTTTTAGCTTTTATTTGTGTATAAATTTAAAGAGTCATTTTAACAGGGAATTTTCTTATAAATGTTAGTGTATTACTTTTTATTTTCAATAAGAGAAAGTTCCTTACTATCCAAATTCAGATCTGAAATTTATTAAGCATATACTCTTCTCTTTTTCACTAGGCCAGACTGCAAAACATTTGTCCAAGTTTGAAGAACAGTGACAATAGCAATTTGATCTTTGTTTATTTTGCTACTCAACAAGCAATGTGAAAGATATACAGGAAGTCAAGATTTCTATCACAGCGAGGCTCTCTATTGCTTCCTTTATGCCTCTTGGAAGCTAGTCTCAAAACAGTGGCCTTCGAGTGAGGAATCTCTCGGATTAAGAGAGGGTTACACTTAGGCTTAAAGCATTTTTACATGTACACATTTGTTAGCAGGAATGGAGTGGAGGAAAGCTACTAATATTCAGTGGTCTACTATCTTACTATATAAATTTTTTTCTACATCTTAAAGACATACTTCTTCATTTTATTTCTTACTGCATTGTTGCTTAGCACTCCAGGTTTAATGCAGTTAATGTCCTGGAATGTGGCCAGTGATATTTCCTCTGTTAGGGACAAGTCCAGTAAGAAAAAGAAAATGTAACTTCTGCTTCGTAAAATGTAAACTGGTGTCAACTGTAGATAATTTTGACAGTGTCAGCCCCTCTGGTCTTCCCTATGCTGTTGTCCTTTGTGTATGAACCATCCTTAAAATTTCATAGGCCATTTTAACTAATATTCAAGAAGATTTCTAAATGTTTAGACATTGCTAAGCAATGTTCTAGTCTCAGTAATTTAAATATTAAAAATCAAATAGCACTTTTAATAATGCTCACAGTGCCTGGCACTATGTCATATGCAGTTATGATATAACAATGGGGGGTGGGAAACAATTATGGGAATACACTTCCAGAGAAAGTAAACAACCAAAATTGAAAAATTAAAACAAAGTAGAAAAAAAAATCAACAAATATCACTAAAGTACAGAATACAGCTATATTTTTATAAACACAAATGTGAAATTAGTATTGCAATCTATGGAGTATCTTTTAAGGGCATTCAAAATATATGATGCTGTTTTCTAGCTGTTTACAGAAGCTGAAGCTATTTGAAATACTAATAATCTCAATAGTGTCAAATTTATCTCTAAGATAGACCATAATTATTGAATAAACATAAAGTGGAAAGCAGTGAACAAATAGCTAATGTAGTTGAATAATGCCACATTTATTTCACATCAAGGTGTGACTGTTTTGTGGCAGAGCATACACAGGCTTGTGGGTGCAGTTGGGAGGCCTATGTGAGGGTGGCGGGGAGCATTGCTGCTGCTGCTAAGTCACTTCAGTCGTGTCCGACTCTGTGCGACCCCATAGACAGCAGCCCACCAGGCTCCCCCGTCCCTGAGATTCTCCAGGCAAGAGCACTGGAGTGGGTAGCATTGAGAGAGTAGAAATCTGATGCAGGATGGTTCACCTAGGAGAGGGAATGCCCTGGCATAAGACCCTTTAAAGGGGAAAATTAAAGTGAGACAGTCTCTTGAGGTAGAACACTCAAGTTACACACTTGCCAACCTAAAGAGATCTGAGTAAGACTTTGTTTTTTGATAGAAAGAGCATAATAACAACATGCATTCTAGTAGCTGAGAGGTATCCTAGTTAACACATATTTTGGTTTTCTGAGTTTATAGGACCCATTTTAAAGTCTATAAAGACTTTGATTTTCTTCATGACTTGGAAATCTAGCACAATTTTTAAAAAAACCATAAAATCAACCATATGCATATGCTTGTTCATGCAATAGACATTCTTGATATAAGTATTTATCTCTCAGAATTTTTGAGGAAGAACACTTAAACACAGCAGTTGTAAATACCTCATTTCCATTGTGAAACCCACACCAGTACTCTTCCCTTCTAGTTGCTACTGTGACTGTCAGTCGTTCAGCTCCTTTGGCTGCTGTGCTGTGCTTAGTTGCTCAGTCATGTCCAACTCTTTGTGACTCCATGGACTGTAAACCACCAAGCTCTTCTCAGTTCCTTTTAAGTAATACTAATTACAGAGCAAAGCCTGCAAATAACAATGTTAGAGGGTTTAACTTTTTTCTGGAATTTAATAACTAGAGTTCTAAAATTTAATAATTATCAAAAATTTTATTTTCTTTTGTCATTGAAAAATATATAATGCCTTATTTTGCAGTGACAATGGGGAATTACAGTTCAGAAAGAGAAATTATAAATATTCCCATTGGCAAAATTTCCTTCGAGTTTACAACTGTATTCATCTGTATAGCTGTGATTGAGATTAAGTTAGAATGACAGCTTGTCTAAGTGTTGATGATTTGTGTCAACGGCCTCATGCGGTAGGGAATTTCAAGTGGTTTTGTTATTCCCACAACTCCCACAGTTGTAGTTTTGGTTGTTTCTCCCAGATTGTAGCTTCCTGGGACCTTCGGTTAATGTGATAGGTTTTGGGGCCACAAACATATAGGGCATATAAATAAGAAAATTGCCCTTTTATTTTAGGCTATTTCATACTTTTTTTTTTTTTTTAAACCTCAGCTCACATTACTTCATCTCTCTCACCCCTAGCTGAAGATCTTGAGCTCCTTATCTTTTGACTACCAAGTGTTAGTCGCTCAGTCATGTCCAACTCTTTGCGACCCCACGGACTGTAGCCCGCCAGGCTCCTCTGTCCATGGGATTCTCCAGGCAACAATACTGGAGTGGGTTGCCCTTCTCTTCTCCAGAGGAACTTCCCAACCCAGGGATCAAACCCTGGTCTCCTGCATCGCAGGCAGATTCTTTACTCTTTGAGCTACAGGGACTACAAAACTAGTCAATCAGCAATATTTGTATCTTTAGTCTTTTGTTCATTCTCCTTTTATGAGTGGATGTTCCCGTCTCTTACAAAGGCCAGCCTATATACTTGCACTCTGAGTCTGAATCTCTTTTACCTTTTGGAAAACTTTGTTTCTGCATAATTCACCTTCTCTCTGTTCTCTCATGAGTTTCTCTGTCCTTATGTAAACATGAAAGCGTGTTATTCTCTCATTTTATGTAAAAAAAAAAAAAAAAATTAATCTCTGCCTGCCTCCTCTTCTGCTTATTCCACTGTATCCTCCTTCATGGTTGGTCAAGATTACAAATTAGAATATTATTAACATTACCCTAGTAATTACAAATGTACTATTTTTCACATCCATTCCTTGGTCTCCCTACCACTGGGACAGCAGGAAAGGAAACTATCAGGAACCCACTTGCTATTTCTTGAGTCCACAAATCACTATCCAGATAACAGATGAACATGATGATTACTGACCATTCACATAATTTCTTTCAAAATCTGTCAGTGATTGGTTACTGATATGTATTATTCAAATCATAAACAGACAGCAAAGCATGTAGCTGTATTGCCTCCTTTTCTCTCAATGAAACCCATGTGACATTTTACGAAAATGGATGATCAAAAGAAGAAATTAGCCAATTGTTACATTTAGTATATCTTATTCTCAAGTCAGGGGAAAATTAAGAAATTATAAAAATACAAAATAACTAGAAAACATAACGCGCAGTCTTTTACATTTTTGGCCCTTTTTATAAAAAACAATATTTATATTTTTATATAATACACCAAGAAAAAAGAAAAAATTACCAAAATAAAAGAGTTATGATTAATATTTTACATATATAGTAAACATGGGTACATATGTTACCTGTGTTGTTATAAATGTCAAATGCAAAAGACCAAAACATATGTTTATAACTAGGCAAAGTGAAAGACATAGGCTTATTACAGTGACAATGCCATTGTTTATATAATATTAATATAATCAGCTAGGACACGTCAATCAAACATTCTTTTAAGATAAATTGAGCAGTGTCTTTAGTTAATTTCAGTTCTTGCTTTGCTAATAGGAGTCACTGCTTTCAGCTTTATTAAGCCTCCCTTTATGAATGGTCAACTGGAAGAGAGTCTGTGTTACTTTCAGAAAGCATTGTAAATAAGTAATTTATGTGATGATTTAAATAATTTCTGCTGCTGCTGCTGCTGCTAAGTCGCTTCAGTCATGTCCGACTCTGTGCGACCCCAGAGACAGCAGCCCACCAGGCTCCCCCGTCCCTGGGATTCTCCAGGCAAGAACACTGGAGTGGGTTGCCATTTCCTTCTCCAATGCATGAAAGGGAAAAGTGAAAGTGAAGTCGCTCAGTCGCGTCCGACTCCCAGCGATCCCATGGACTGCAGCCTACCAGGCTCCTCCGTCCATGGGATTTTCCAGGCAAGAGTACTGGAGTGGGGTGCCATTGTCTTCTTCGAAATAATTTCTACAGACATTTATTTATTTTGGATTACTTTACTACTGGCAATGTAGAAATTCAGAATGAAAATTTCCTCTTGAATGTTTTCAGTGGGTTGCACCACAGTTATCCATAATCTGCTATACAAATTGTTATAATACAAAAATAAAGCTGATATAAATACATCTCTTACTTATTAAATGTAAGGGTCATGATACTTCTTAAATATATCTCAGCACCCCATCTCATATAACACCTTCCTAGATATTTAGCTTCAAGTTAAAAACATAACAACCCCCCCCTTTTTTCTCCCCTCTTCTCTTTCTAAAGTCGCTGCATACAGAACTCATTGCAGTAGCTACTGTGCCACATGTTTCTCTGCAGAGAGTGCAATGGCTCAAAGAAATATTTAAAAACACAGCTGTTATTAGTGTCTTTGGAATGCTTAATTTAGATCTGTTAATTTGACAACTTATAAACAGCTTCTGTTTTTCTGTAAACTAGGCCACCATATTTAGCAACACAACAAATGTGCCCAGAATTATGAGCCAACAGTGCAAAACATTTATATTTTTGTCTTCTTTCGTAACAGACAGACATACTAGTTTAAAGAATCACTGAGGACCAAAGGAGAGATCCTCAAGGATTTTCACGGATCCAGTATAAACACAATGCATTTTATTTCACTTTATATTTTTAATCAAATGTGGTAAAGATTTTATTCAGCTATAGGGAGGGATTTTTTTTAATTGTATAGTGATTAAATACTATTACTATTAGTAGTACTACTAACTAGTACTACTTACAACTTGTTTTTTAAGGAATAGGAAAATCTAATGATTGATTCTCTTAATTTTTTGAATTTTGTTAAAGATTCATTTAGCCTTTGAAGGCTATCACTTAAACAATTTTCACTAGAATTGTGCTAGGAGTTGCAAACAGTGTAAAAATCTTATTTTCTTGAACAACAATTATGTTCAGAAAGTAAAATTAAAAAATGAATAATAGCCAACTATATAATTTGCTTATCTCATATTGTATGTTGGTGATATATAAGTGGAAATAATTTTCATCGTTAAGGAAACTATCAGTATAGAAAGGAATTCAAGAGGTTAAAAACAGCTAAAGTAATTGTGAAACCCCTAAAATTATTAGTATAAGCACATCAATACAAAATGCTGTGTGAGAGATGCTATGGAGTCACTGAATAGCATAGACTAATGGAAGCATGAACTAGAAATTCAAACAAAATTAAACATCAAAGTCAGGGGGGAACACATTAAAACAACAATGAGATATCCATATACACCATTAGAATGACTAAAATTTAAAAGATTGACCATACCAAGTGTTGGTGGTGGTGTAGAGGAGCTGACACCCTCACACACGGTTGGTGGGAATGTAGACTAGTACAGCCAGTTTAACAGATATACAACCACCATATCATCTAGCCATTTCACTTCTCATTTTCTACTCAAGGAAAAATGAAACATTATACTTAATTAAAGAAGCCAGACTAAAATTGGCCTATATAATTCTATTTACATAAAGTTCTACAAAATATAATCTATTTTTGTTCATACATTAATAAATTACCACAAACTTAATAGCTTAAAACAACACATTAATACTCAGTAAGTGTCATTTAGTATCCTGTCCATCGCATCTATACTGAAAAGGAAAGTAAATCAGTTGTTGCCTTGTGATGGTTAGTAAATGGGAAAGGTCAAAAGGGAGGCATTCTGAAGTCACATGAGGAAACTTTTGGAGGCAATGAACATATGTGTTACCTTGATCAGGGTGATGATTTCATAAGTCACGGTGCCAAATACAACAAATTTATGTTAAGCCAAGCTTACCAAATTTAAGCATATTGTTTGTAGTTATACTTGCTAATTATATTGCAAACTGTTTACAAATAAATATGTGCATTTTCTTATTTTTAGAAAAAGAAAATAATAGATAAATCAGGAACTAATTGAAAGTTAACACTATGCAGATGGGAATGGGGTAGAGGACATTGAGATGACAGTGAGACTTCTGTGTGCACAAGTTTCCATACATTTTTTCTTTTATATTATAATGATATTTTAAATAGTTAAAAGTAAAATGAAATAAGATAGAATTATTTGCAAGCAGAAATGAATATGAACTAATTCAAGTATCTTTTCAACCTGGTATTTTGATTGGATACACTATTTTATAGAACAAAAATGTATAAAAGTAATGAGCTTAACTTAGTAGGTTAGTTTTTATTTGTACTACAGATATAATTTCAAAACACATTTTGGCATCATAGGATGTGGCAGTGTGTAACATTATTGATATGTAACCATTTCTTAGTGTCAAGTTCAGTGCATCAAGTGCATTCACATTGTTGTGCAGCCGTCACAGTCATCCATCCTCCCAAACTAAAACTCCACTGTTGTTCAGTCACTAAGTCATTGCTCTCTTTGCAACCCTGTGAACAGCAGTGTGCCAGGCCTCCCTATCCTTTATTTCTCCTGGAGTTTGCTTAAACTCATGTCCATTGAGTCAGTAATGCTATCTAGCCATCAAAGAGCCAAGTCATTGGAAAAGACCCTGATGCAGGGAAAGATTGAGGGCGAGAGGAGAAGAGAATGGCAGAGGATGAGATGCAACTCCATACTCATTGAATAACAACTCTTCATTCTACACTCTCACTATCTACTGGCAACACTATTATAGTATATATCTCTATGAATTTAACTAACTCTAGGTACCTCATATCAGAGAAGGCAATGGCACCCCACTCCAGTTCTCTTGCCTGGAAAATCCCATGGATGGAGGAGCCTGGTAGGCTGCAGTCCATGGGGTCGCTAAGAGTCGGACACGACTGAGCGACTTTATTTTCACTTTTCACTTTCATGCATTGGAGAAGGAAATGGAAACCCACTCCAGTGTTTTTGCCTGGAGAATCCCAGGGATGGGGAAGCCTGGTGGGCTGCCGTCTATGGGGTGACACAGAGTTGGACACAACTGAACCGACTTAAGAGCAGCAGCAGCAGCAGGTACCTCATATAAGTGAAATCATACAGCGTCTGTCCTTTTGTGACCAGCTTGTTTTATTTAGCATAATGACTTCGAGGTTCATCTTCATATTGTAGAATGTGTCAGAATTTTCTTTCTTGTTAAGGCTGAATAATATTCGCATACATATATATAATATATAATATAATATATGTTATACATATATATGTATATGCATAATATATAATAATATTCTCATACATATATATATCATATATATGTGTAGGCTGAATAATATTCGCATACATATATACACACATATATACAATATAATATACATATAATTATAATAATTATATTTATAATTATATTATAATATTTGCACACATATGTATGTATACACACACATATATGTATATATAATATATATGATATAATTATAATATGTATTATAATTAATATATATACATATATGTATAATATATAATATAATAATATTCGCATACATACATATGTATATATATATGCATACTGAGTCGCGTCAGTTGTGTTTGACTCTGTGAGAACCTAGGGACTGTAGCCCAATATATAAATATATTGAATTGGACAAAAAGTTCGCTCAGGTTTTTCTGTAACATTATGTGGAAAAACTTGAATGAACTTTTTGGCCAACTCAATATATAACTTTAAAAAATCCATTCATTAATTGATTGATACTTGGGTTACTTCCACATTTTGGCTATTGAGAATAATGCTGCTTTGAACACAGGTGTTTGAGTCTCTACTTTCTGTTCATTTGAGTATTTTCCAGAAGTGGAATGGCTGCCTCATATCATAATCCTCTTTTTAATTTTTGATGAACCACCATCCCATTTTCCACAGTGGCTGCTCCATTTTACATTCCTGTCAGGTGCAGCACAAGAGTTCCAGTTTCTTAGCATCCTTGTCAGCACTCGTTCATTCGTTTGTTCTTTCTCTCTTTGATAATAGCCACCCTAATGGGTGTGAGGTAATATCTCATTTTGGTTTTGATTGCATTGCAGTTGGATTCTTTATTGTCTTAGCCACCAGGGATGCCCCAGTAATTAGTAATGGTTAGCTTCTTTTCATGTCAGAGAAGGCAATGGCAACCCACTCCAGTACTCTTGCCTGGAAAATCCCATGGACGAGGAGCCCGGTGGGCTGCAGTCCATGGGGTCACTAAGAGTCGGATATGACTGAGCGTCTTCACTTTCACTTTTCCCTTTCATGCATTGGAGAAGGAAATGGCAACCCACTTCAGTGTTCTTGCTTGGAGAATCCCAGGGATGGTGGAGCCTGGTAGGCTGCAGTCCATGGGGTTGCGAAGAGTTGGACATGACTGAGCGACTTCATTTTCACTTTTCACTTTCATGAATTGGAGAAGGAAGTGGCAACCCACTTCAGTGTTCTTGCCTGGAGAATCCCAGGGACAGGGGAGCCTCCTGGGCTACCGTCTATGGGGTTGCACAGAGTTGGACATTACTGAAGCAACTTAGCAGCAGCAGCAGCTTCTTTTCATGTACTTATTTTGGAGAAGGAAATGGCAACCCACTCCAGTATTCTTGCCTGGAAAACCATATGGAGAGAGGAGCCTGGAGGGTTACAGTCCCTAGGGTGGTAAAGAGTCAGACACAACTTAGCAACTGAGCAACAACAATGTGTACTTACTTGCCATTTCTGTATCTTATTTGGAGAAATAACTACTGTTAATTTTGATGTTGTCTAATTTATCCATCTTTGATTTTGTTGCCTGTGCTTTTGGTATTATATCCAGGAATGCATTGCCAAATCTAATGTCATGAAGCTCTCCCCCTATGCTTTCTTGTAAGTGTTTCATTGTGGCATTGAATTTTTATTGTAGGTATCATTAAGAATCTGTGACTATGTGTGTCACATTGATTAATCATAAAGAAATGATACCTTAGAGCAGTGTAGCCCTAATACTAAAATTTAATTAGCAAATAACATTCTCTACTGAAAGGATACTGAAACTTGGTCAAGTGGCTAATTATGGATTTGGGCGAGGAAAGTCAATGGTGATCCATGGTCATCTTATTCCAGAAACAAGGGATTTCTAAAGCAGATGGTGCCATAAAAAAGGGACAAAGGATTCAGCTTGAAGGGGCCACCACAAGGACAATGAGTCTATGAAAATGAAGGAAGTGTAAAAAAAAAAAGTGTTGTAAGGAAATAATGTACAGGAAAATATTAGTTCATACATAGAAGCAAAGATCAAATTTGAAATTCATCATTTTGCAACCCCCAAATAATAATTCCTTAATGAAATGTTTATCAATATTTATTAACATCTTGGGTAGGAAACAAAGCAGTCATGAAAAATGTCGACACTTAATTACAAATGGTTACATAAACAGTGATACTTCCTGATGTGTCACAGTAAGAAGTACAGCTCATCATCCGAATAGTATTCTCTCTACTAATGTTGGAATGATGCTTCCCTGGGGTCTCAGAGAGTAAAGACTCTGCCTTCAATGCAGCAAACCTGGGTTCGAGCCTTGAGTCAGGAAGATCCACTGGAAAAGGAAATGGCAACCCACTTAAGTATTCTTGCCTGGAAAATCCTATGGACAGGGGAACCTGTTGGGCTACTGTCCATGGGGTCAGAAAGAGTTAGACAACACTGAGCGACTAACAATTTTAGAATGTTGGAATGAGGGAAAATTGGACAAAGTAAAATATAAGGCATTATAAAAGATAAATTGTCACAAATACAATAGTATAGAAAAAACGAAAAGAACATGATTATTCAAGATTAAAAGAAATTAAATATACTAACAACCAAATTCAATGAATGAAGTTTCATCCATCATGGATCTAAGGAAAAAATACTTACAAAAGAGATTTTTGGAGGAATAACTGGAGAAATTTAAATATGAGCCACGTAGTAGATATTATTGAATGAATGTTAATTTTCTTAAGTGTGAAAATGACAATATATCAAGTGAGAGAAGGTCCTTATTTTTATGTGTTGCACACTGAAGTGGTATATTTTGCACAACTTTTGGATGGCTACTGAAAAGCAAAGAGGTTAGATATATAGATAAGGCAAATGTTATGAGTACTTAAGTGTTTTGTGCTATTCTTCCAAGTTTTTCAACTTTTTTTTATTCTTTATTTTTTCTTCATTGAAGTAAGCTGATTTACAATGTTGTGTTCATTTCTAGTATACAGCAGAGTGATTCAGTTATACATATTTATGCATTCCTTTTTTATATTATTTTCCATTAAGGTTTATCCCAGGATGTTGAATAAATGAATATAGTTCTCTTTGGATATTTTAAAACTGATCCAAAGTTGCAGAAAAAGAAAGGATGCAGACTAATTCTAGCCCACCAGAACTGTTACTGTATTGGTATGAGAACTTGGGAAAGCTATTGAACCTCTTTATGCCTCTGGATATCTCTAAAATACAGATAATAATAAAACTTACCCCAACAGGTGTTGACAGAGATATAAATGACATACTACTTTAAAACACATGGAATACTGCTTGGCACATAGTGAGTTCTCAGTAAATGTCCATTCATATTATTATACTTACTAATAATATTATTTTCAGATTGGGTTTTATTAGTAGAGAATTTATGGGTAATGAGGCTTGAAAGTTACTATTCTGAAATCAGCCTTTCATACTATAAATATGGATGGCTACCAATAGCACAGCTACAGAAGAAAATATAACAGCACAGAATTGATTTTGCGTATAAGTCTATAAATAAGTGACAGTATCTCATATAAGATTGCCAGTGAAAGATTAAATCATTTCCAACCAGCCAGCTAAGTACTCCTCATAATCTTAATGTGAAATTTAATAATACAAGTGGCAAAACCATTGCCATCGCCTTATCAGAATCTGTCAAGGATAGAAGACTCTGTCAGCAACCGAAGGAACTACTTGCAGAGATAACCCTACCAGAGGCCTTGAAGCCAAAGGCAATTAAAGTTGGGCTCTGAGCCACCTGTGAAAAGTCTGTTTCTTTTAATTAATGACTGCATTACTACCTCATCCTGCCCTGGCATGGGACCCCAGCGGAATTAGCACTGCTATAAACTGCATTTAGATACATTTCCATCATCGCTATGGCTAACACATAGTTAGTTTAACTTTACGAGGCAGTAAATACACACCATAATATTGTTGTGTATCAACATCGACATTTTCACTGTATTGCAAGGAAGCAGTTCACAAAACAAGTATTTACAACAGGCTTGGAGGAACTTCATTTCCAAAGATGTGGATCATCAAGGAAGCCTCATGCTGTACACCACTTTTTTTTCAATTGCACAGATTCCAGGCAATTTAAATTTATGTTGCTGTAAAATTTGTCTATGCAAATAAGTTCTTTTTAGTATTGAAGGGTAAGATAGGTAATCTGGGATTTCTCTGTACATTTCATTTTTAGTGGTTCCATTTGATTGAAAACCATTCACTTTAGCACAGAAGTCTTCAGCATTATCTCTATGTATATAATTTAGGATTATGTTTGTCAGAAGATATTTTTTGTTGTTTTTTATTTGTTATTTGATTTTTTTTTTTTTTTGCTCCTTTCAATTTGAGCACATTTTATCCAACCAGTTCATGCAGATCTGGAATATATCTCTATCACTCTAGTTTGATTAAACTCAATATTATTTTTGAATTTCAAGATTAACTGACATTTAAGATCTAATGTTTTATTTGAAACTAAAACTTAGAATGGTATACTATAAAAGAAAAATTACAATGTACAATCACTTCATGATTGTCTTGAACATGTAAATTTGTTACTTCAGACTTGATATATTATAAATCAATTTAAGCATTACTGAATTTTCACTTGTTTATATGCCATTTCATTCAGAAAAAAACACTGGATGAATGCAGAAACCTTAGCTCAGATGAGCCAAGCTTCATAAGAGTGCACAAAATGCACACACATGTACCTCAAACACCTTTCAGATACCACAGTTTGCACCAAAAAGATGTATGTGTATATGTGTGTGTGTGTGTGTATGTGTGTTACTTGTTTAAGATGGAAAAGATAAGAGCATGTATGGATGCTTGTTTGAATGACAACGGTAAAGATTGAAAAGAACTTGGAGAAAGAGAAGAGACATCCAGTAGGGCGTAGAAATTCAGAAAAATGACAAGGAACAGGATTCAGATCATTCACACTGGAATAATTAATCTATAGGAGGAAGGCGTTCTGTTCATTGTAATAGGAGAGGAGGCTGCGTAGGATTCAAGATGACTTGTCAACTTGGTGGGAAATGTGGAGGTATAGCTTGTTTTACATTTTTGACTATCTCTGTGGAATAAAAGTCAAATTTGTAAAAAAAGCAACAAAGGGAGGAATCTGACTTTTGAAGATAGTGGAACAGATCTGAAACATTAAAAATGATGGTTAGTAAGAGTGTATATACATATATGTCTATATATATATATATAATTATACATCATTTTGAATGATACATATATATGTAAAATTCTAAATGATAATAAATATTTATAAAAATTTTCCACATCATTAAATATTATCTCCTAACATTATTTTTAAGGGCTGCATAAAATTCATTTAACTGAAACTTTATTAGTGATGTAAGTTGCCCTCTAGATTTTCCTGTTATAGACAGTTGAACATCTCTACCTTTATTCTCTCCTGGATTTTCCAGGCAAGAATACTGGAGTGGGTTGCCATTTCCTTCTTCAGGGGATATTCCTGACCCAGGGATCGAACCTTGGTCTCCCACACTTCGGGCAGACTCTACCATCTGAGCCACCAGGGAAGTCCTAACCTTTATTCTCATTTGAAAAGATCTATTTAGAATACATTTCTTGAAGTAGAAATGCTGAGTCAAATATAATGTTAAAATTTGTATTTCTAAGTAAATATTTTGTGTGCTTATTTTTTAAAAAACATTCTAAAAGTATATTAAGACAGTATTTTAGGGTTTATAATGAAAACCAGTAATTCATTGCCCTCATACTCTCTATCTGAACTCACAGTTCCTAAGCTATAAAAAGACCTTCCCTCTTTTTATTTTATTATTTTCTTCTCCATTGCTATATTATACTTCTCTGTATTGATCTGGATTGACATTGCAATTTGGACATTACCTTTTGTTTCTTATAGAGAATAAGTATCTGGCTTTCTCACTGGCTTTCTGCCAGTCCACATGTACTCATATATACATATATATGTATACAACTTCTAAAATCAATATTTAATATTTATGCTGTTAATACAATAGCATATTGCTTTTGTAACATATATTGTATGCTATGTTTACATTTTCTGTAGTCAACTTTTTTCCCTATAATTAATTTAATGACTGCAATGCTAATTTTCCCATCAAACCTTAAAGATTCCCAATATGATCAAATATGTCATCTTAGTTTGCTCACCTCCTCCTTTTTCTTCATTTTCTCC
Organism: Bubalus bubalis; assembly: GCF_019923935.1. Taxonomy (NCBI): domain Eukaryota; kingdom Metazoa; phylum Chordata; class Mammalia; order Artiodactyla; family Bovidae; genus Bubalus; species Bubalus bubalis. The sequence continues at coordinate 73,802,111 of NC_059166.1, read as the reverse complement.
TTCTTTTTCTTTCTTTCTTGGAGGTTTTCCTTTCAGCAGCTTCCCACCCTGGTTTATTCTTCAGTGGATGATTTCCAACTGCTTCACAACTAAAGACGTGGGACTTAGCATTCCGTAGATTTCCTTTGTCTTTTTCTTCAATTGGGAAAAAAGTCCTCTAGTTGCTTCCAGAGAAATGGTGCACGGGAAGAAACTATTTTGAGTCCTTTCATATATATAAAGATATAGATTTTGTTGACAGTTTGATTGACCCTTAGATGTGATTGACAGTTTATCTTGTCAACATATTGCTTCATTTTAAAAAAGAGATTTTGGTGTTGCTGTGGTGAAATCAGATACCATTCTGAATACTAATACTTTGCACGTTACCTTTTTTCTCTACACTTTTTCTCTGGCAGATTTTTGGATACTTATTTCATCTGAAATTTGTTTTCTTTTTCTTGAAACTTCATGTTCTTATCTTGAATTGTGAATCTTTTTACATATATTGGGCTGCTGCTGCTGCTAAGTCGCTTCAGTCGTGTCCGACTCTGTGCGACCCCATAGACGGAAGCCCACCAGACTCCCCCTTCCCTGGGATTCTCCAGGCAAGAACATTGGAGTGGGTTGCCATTTCCTTCTCCAATGCATGAAAGTGAAAAGAAAGTGAAGTCGCTCAGTCGTGCCCGACTCTTAGCGACCCCATGGATTGCAACCTACCAGGATCCTCCATCCATGGGATTTTCCAGGCAAGAGTACTGAAGTGGGTTGCCATTGCCTTCTCTAAGCCACAGTAATTCCTTATAATGTGGTTACTTGTTCCCTTAATTCCTACAATTTAAAAATTATGGGCATTGCATTGTTTTTGAACAATTTCCTCCCTTAATTTTCACAATGTCTCCTCACTATGAAATGAGAGAATGCTTTTCATGAGAATTTTCAACTTTATCTTTCAAATCTTTGAATATAATTTTTATTTTAGCCTCTTGAATTTCCCTTTTTTCTGCCCTGAATGCATTTTATATTATTTTTTTTCTTACTTTTTCTGAATTTCATCCAAATTTCTTCCTTTCATTGTTGTAATCATTTTGATTTTTTTAACTTTTTATTTTACTTTGGAGTATAGCCAATTAACAATGTTGTGATAGACTCAGGTACACAGGAAATCTACTCAACCATTGTTGCTGAATCTATCTATTTGTGACCCCAAGGACTGCAGCATGTCACACTTTCCTGTCCTTCACCATCTCCCAGAGCTTGCTCATACTCATGTTCATTGAGCTGGTGATGCCATCCAACCATCTTGTCCTCTGTTGTCCCCTTCTCCTCCTGCTTTCAGTCTTTCCCAGCATCAGGGTCTTTTCTAATGCATCAGCTCTTCGCATCAGGTGGCCAAAATATTGGAGCTTCAGCTTCAGCATTAGTCCTTCCAATGAATATTCAGGGTTGATTTCCTTTTGGATTGACTGGTTTGATCTCCTTCCAGTCCAAGGGACTCTCAAGAATCTTCTCCAACACCACAGATCAAAAGAGTCAATTTTTCGGTGCTCAGCTTTCTTTATGGTCCAACTCTCACATCCATACATAACTACTGGAAAAACCATAGCTTTGACTAGATGGACGTTTGTTGGCAAAGTAATGTCTCTGTTTTTTAATATGCTGTCTAGGTTGGTGATCAGAGCTTTTCTTCCAAGGAGCAACTGTCTTTTAATTTCATGGCTGCAGTTACCATCAGCAGTGATTCTGGAGCCTAAGAAAATAAAGTCTGTCAGTGTTTCCATTGTTCCCCATCTATTTGCCATGAAGTAATGGGACCATATGCCATGATCTTACTGTTTTGAATGTTGAGTTTTAAGCCAGGTTTTTCACTCTCTTTCACCTTCATCAGGAGGTTCTTTAGTTCCTCTTCACTTTCTGCATAAAGGTTATGTCATCTGCATATCTGAGGTTATTGGTATTTCTCCCAGAAATCTTGATTCCAGCTTGTGCTTCATCAAGCCTGGCATTTCACCTAATGTACTCTGCATACAAATTAAATAAGCAGGATGACAATATACAGCCTTGATGTACTCCTTTCCCAATTTGGAACCAGTCTCTTGTTCCATGGCTGGTTCTGACTGTTGCTTCTTGACCTGTATACAGATTTCTCGGGAGGCAGGTCAGCTGGTCTGGTATTCCAATCTCTTCAAGAATTTTCCACAGTTTATTGTGATCCACACAGTCAAAGGCTTTAGCGTAGTCAATGAAGCAAAAGTAGATGTTTTTCTGGAATTCTCTTGCTTTTTCTATGATCCAACAGATGCTGGCAATTTGATCTCTGCTTCCTCTGCCTTTTTGAAATCCAGCTTGAACATCTGGAAGTTCTCAGCTCACATACTTTTAAGCCTAAACTGGAGAATTTTGAGCATTACTTTGCTGGCGTGTGAAATGAGTGCATTTGTGCTGTAGTTCGAATATTCTTTGTCATTGCCTTTCTTTGGGATTGAAATGAAAACTGATCATTTTCAGTCCTGTGGCCCCTGCTGAGTTTTCCAAAATTGCTGGCCCAACTATATATATATATGCATGTATCTGTTCTCTCCCAAACTCCCCTCCCATCCAGGCTGCCACATACCATTAAGCAAAGTTCCTTGTGCTATACAGTAAGACATTGTCAGCAATCCTTTTTAAATATAGCAATGCATACATTTCTATCACAAACTCCCTATGTATCCATTTCCCCCACTCTTCCCCACTTGGCAACCTTAAGTTCATTCTCTGAGTCTGTGAGTCTGTTTCTGTTTTGTAAATAAATTCCTTTATATCACTTATTTTTATATTACATATGTAATGGTTGTTTTTGAGTACTGTCTTTAAAATTAGAAGTTTCCCTACAGTCAGGTCATTTTTAGTTGCCTGTCACATTTGAGTACAAGGCCCTAGCAACAGGACTGGGGTTTGTTGACTGAAGATATCTCAACATGCAGTCTCTTGTTCAGTTGATGCAAATTTGGAGGCAGAGTCTGTTTCCTGATATTCAGTTATTGAGTAGATTCTACTTAATTGCGTCATTTTGTTCTGTTTTTTTTTTTTTTTTAATCATCCCATATTTTTGTTTTTCTGTTTTCATTTTTATTATTTTGGGGAGTTAATTGAAGACTTTTTAGCATTTAATTTCCCTATCAGCTTTTTAACATATATTTATTTGTATTACTTTTACTGGCTGCTCTAGTAATCAAAATATGCTTTCATATCTTTCCAGAGTTATAAGTTAGATTTAATTTTGTACTAGTATATATAAAATTTAAGAATATTATGACTTTATATATTGTCCTTAAAAACATCTTTTAGGCTAAAGTATTATTACTATAAACCTCATACTATAAGACTATACATTTTTCTTAAATTCATAGATATTTTTTAAAGAAATCAAGATAGTAATTGTTTCTATTTCTTTATACATTTACCATTTCTGGTGCTCTCCATTCCTTCCTAAGAATCTGAGTTTTCATTTAGTCTTATTTCATTTTGTCCTAAAAATTTCCTTTTGAATTTCTTATGACACAGCTCTGCTGACAACAAATTCTACTGGGCCTTGTTTGTATTCCCTCATTTTTATTTTTTTAACTTTTTGGCCATGCTGGGTAGCATGGAGTATCTTAGTAGCCCAACCACAGATCAAACCTATGTCCCTTGCAGTGGAAGCTTGGAGTCTTAACCCCTGGACCACCAGAGAAGTCCCTTTGTAGCCTCGTTTTTGAGGATGCCTTCACTGAATATAGAATTCAATACTGACAGTTTGTTTTGTTTTAAATTCAGCACTTTTAAGTAATTATTCCATAGCAGTCTGAAGTTCTTTGTATCATTTTTTTCTTTTTTATTTTATTTTTATTTATTTATTTATTTTACTTTACAATATTGTATTGGTTTTGCCATACATCAACATGTATCCTCCACGGGTGTACATGTGTTCCCCATCCTGAACCCCCCTCCCACCTCCTTCTCCATACCATCCCTCTGGGTCATCCCAGTGCACCAGCCGCAAGCTTCCTGTATCCTGCATCAAACCTGGACTGGCGATTCATTTCTTATATGATATCAAAAGGAGGTAGGAAAAATATAAAAGACAAAAAAAGAGACAAAAAAGACATTTTTTTCACTTTATGTAACATCATTTTCTTTTGGACCGCTTTCAAGCTTTTCACTTTATCTTTGTTTTTCAGTATGATCTGACTCAGTATGGCTTTCTTTCTATTTATCCATTCTTGGTACTTGTATGTTAATGGTACTTTAATTTTCTTTCACCAAGTTTTGGGAAACTATCTGCTATTGTTCTTTTAAATATTTTTTCTGCCTCACTTTCTCTTTTATCATCCCCTAGAGCTCTACCTGGAAAATCCCATGGACGGAGGAGCCTGGTGGGCTGCAGTCCATGGGGTCGCTAAGAGTCGGACACCACTGAGCGACTTCACTTTCACTTTTCACTTTCATGCATTGGAGAAGGAAATGGCAACCCACTCCAGTGTTCTTGCCTGGAGAATCCCAGGGATGGGGGAGCCTGGTGGGCTGCCGTCTATGGGGTTGCACAGAATCGGACACGACTGAAGTGACTTAGCAGCAGCAGCAGCAGCAGCAGAGCTGTAATGTTTAAGTTAAAATAATTAATATTTTCAATGAGCTACCAAGACTCTGTTCATTATTCTGTAGTCTTCTCTTTCTTCACATTTTAAAATTTCTATTGATTTCTTATCAAAATATGTGACTCTTCTATCACCAATGTTTTGTTAAACCCATTCAGTATTTTTATGTATTATATATATTTTTATCCACCATAGAATTCCTATTTAGTCCTTTTTATAGTTTCTTGAAGGTGATTCCTCTTAGATTCCCTATGTATTCACTGGTTATGCATGTGATTTCCTTTATGTTCCTGTGCTTGCTTACAATAGCATCATTAAAACCACTCTAATACTTCAAAAATCTCATCTTAATCATCTCTAAGTCTCCTTAAATTTTACTTTTTTCCTTTATTTAAGTCATATTTCTTTCTTCTCTGTCTCTTGGATTTTTATCTCAGACATTGTGAATTATACATAGAAAGATCCTATATTCTCTTGTGTTTCTGTAAATATTGTTGTGATTTAAAATTTTTGTTTGGTTAGTAGTTAAGATAGTTGAAATCAAACTCTAAATTCTCTCTCTCTTTTGGCATCAGCTGAAACTTCTATTGGCTCTTCTAGCTTTAGTGGGATGCTTTGAGTTCACCTCATTAATATTTAATTCAGGAATTTGATCTACATTTTTTTTCAGAACTCAAAAACAGTCTATGAGGTTCTCTCTTTGTGGCTATCTCTTTCTATGGATGTCCTAATCCCCAGCTTCTCAGTTGTCCTGGAACTGTGTTTTCTGATTCCTCAACCAATAGCTTCATGGTATTTTCTGAGTTTTGGCTGCCCCATAAGATACTGACTGGGGAGTATCTCCAAAAAGCCATGAAATTGGAAAAATCATTCTGTACTATTTCTTCCAATTATCAATTTCCTTATACTTTTTTTCTTTGACTGTGTTCATGTTCCAGTACTTTTACATACTTGATTTTAAAAGTTTTATCCAGAGTTATAATTATTTTCTAAAGGAGTGTTGTCATGATATGAACTACTTCACCATTATCAGGAGTGAAACTTTCCCATTTTATGTGTGGCATCATCTCTATTCAATAGTTTAATCTCCAAACCTAAAAACTGTGCTTTCGTTCTCTCTTTGGGTCTTGACCACTATCTCATATAATCTGCTAGAAAATTGTCTCTGTCTTCAAAATACATGTCAACTTTGACAATATTAGGGCTTCCCTGGTAGCTCAGCTGGTAAAGAATTCACCCGCAATGCAGGAGACCCTGGTTCAATACCTAGGTCAGGAAGATCCCCTGGAGAAGGGATATGCTGCCCACTCCAGTGTTCTTGGGTTTCCCTGGTGACTCAGCTGGTAAAGAATCCACCTGCCATGTGGGAGACCTAGATTTGTTCCCTGGGTTGGGAAGATTCCCTGGAGGAGGGAATGGATATTCACTGCAGTATTCTTACCTGGAGAATTCTGTGCACTGTATAGTCCATGAGGTCACAAAGAGTCAGACACGACTGAGGTTCTTTCACTTTGACACTATTATTTTCCTATTGTCTCTCCAGGCCAAACCACTATCATCTCTTCTTTTGACTGACACAACAGATTCTTAATTGGTTTCATTGATTGCCCAAAACAGTTCGGTTATGTCTGTTAGCCAGAATGAAATTTTAAAAATCAAAAATTATATCATCTTTCTGCTTAAACCCCACATTAATTTGCCATTGACATTTGAATAAACCCCAGTTTCTACATCATACCTTTCAAGTCTTTATAGAATCAGTACCTAGCCATGTCTTTGATCAAAAGTCTTCTCTCCCCAACCTTCATTTTTGTTCCTCACATTAACCCAATTTACATCTCCCCAGGACCTTTGTTTTTTGTTTCCTTTACCTGGAACCTCTTCCACCAGATACTTAACATAGCTGTCTATCATTATTCCTGTCTTTGATTTCGGAGAAAACCTGAGCGTGTTGGGGAAGTAGTTTTCTCCCATTTCCCTGTTTTATTTTTTCCTTCAAAGCAGAAATAATTTTCTGCCTTTATTTATTCACTTGTTTGTTTTTGTAGATATGCTTATATTTACATACTAATTATTACTTTTGCACAACTGTATCACCAACACATTGACACAGCTTTGACACATGATTCGTACTTAACAGAGATTTGCTTAATTAGTTATCAGTCACAAAACTGGTTTTTAGGCAATTCATAATTCTCATGAATTTTATTTAAACTGTAATTATCTTGGCATTTCTCCTTGAGAAAATCATGAGAGAATAAATTCTACAAGGTAAATAAATAAAGAATACAAAGACACATCAATCCTTTTTCCAAATGGAAAAAAATAATTAGCAGCCTTGCTGCTGCTCCTGAGTCACTTCAGTCGCGTCCGACTCTGTGAGACCCCATAGACGGCAGCCCACCAGGCTCCCCAGTCCCTGGGATTCTCCAGGCAAGAACACTGGAGTGGGTTGCCATTGCCTTCTCCAATGCATGAAAATGAAAAGTGAAAGTGAAGTCATTCACCATGTTGATGTATGGCAAAACCAATACAATATTGTAAAGTAATTAACCTCCAATTAAAATAAATAAATTAAAAAAAAGATTCAGAAAATTAAAAAAAAAAAAAAAAGTAAGTGAAGTTGTTTAGTCATGTCCGACCCTCAGCGACCCCATGGACTGCAGCCTTCCAGGCTCCTCCGTCCATGGGATTTTCCAGGCAAGAGTACTGGAGTGGGGTGCCATTACCTTCTCCAATATAATAGCCTTACCTAGCTGGTAGTCTGAAAGCAAATCATCAATATTAAATAAATTAATTATTTTATTTGTCCTTCATAGAGATTAGTGTATTCCCAAGATTGGTCTCAACAGTCATTAAAATGTGTTGAGAGTACTTTCAATGACTGTGATAAAAGTATTTACATTTCTTCCTGGGTGATTTGATAGTGGTGATTTGCTATATGTGCATGTGTGACACATGCACATATATTTTGGTAATACAAAAATAATCAGTTGCATTTATTGTGCTAACTTGTTGGGAATACATCTTCTTGAGAATATTTCCTTCAACTATTTTCATGTTATGAGTAGTTCAGTTCAGTTCAGTTGCTCAGTCGTGTCTGACTCTTTGCAACCCCATGAACCACAGCACGCCAGGCCTCCCTGTCCATCATCAACTCCTGGAGTCCACCCAAACCCATGTCCATTGTGTTGGTGATGCCATCCAACCGTCTCATCCTCTGTCATCACCTTCTCCTCCTGCCCTCAATCTTTCCCAGCATCAGGGTCTTTTCAAATGAGTCAGCTCTCTGCATCAGGTGGCCAAAGTATTGGAGTTTCAGCTTCAACATCAGTCCTTCCAATGAACACCCAGGACTGATCTTCTTTAGGATGGACTGGTTGGATTTCCTTGCAGTCCAAGGGACTCTCAAGAGTCTTCTCCAACACCACAGTTCAAAAGCATCAATTTTTCGGCACTCAGCAACTCTCACATCCATACATAATCACTGGAAAAACCATAACCTTGACTAGATGGACCTATGTTGACAAAGTAATATCTCTGCTTTTTAATATGCTGTCTAGGTTGGCCATAACTTTCCTTCCAAGGAGTAAGCATCTTTTAATTTCGTGGCTGCAATCACCATCCACAGTGATTTTGGAGCCCAGAAAAATAAAGTCAGCCACTATTTCCAATGTTTCCCCATCAATTTGTCATGAAGTGATGGGACTGGATGCCATGATCTTAGTTTTCTGAATGTTGAGCTTTAAGCCAACTTTTTCATTCTCCTCTTTCACTTTCATCAAGAGGCTTTTTAGTTCCTCTTCACTTTCTGCCCTAAGGGTGGTGTCATCTGCATATCTGAGGTTACTGATATTTCTCCTGGCAATCTTGATTCCAGCTTGTGCTTTTTCCAGCCCAGCATTTCTCATGATGTATTCTGCATATAAGTTAAATAAGCAGGGTGACAATATACAGCCTTGACATACTCCTTTTCCTATTTGGAACCAGTCTGTTGTTCCATGTCCAGTTCTAACTGTTGCTTCCTGACCTTCATACAGGTTTCTCAAGAGGCAGGTCAGGTGATCTGGTATTCCCATCTCTTTCAGAATTTTCCACAGTTGATTGTGATCCACACAGTCAAAGGGTTTGGCATAGTCAATAAAGCAGAAAGAGATGTTTTTCTGGAACTCTCTTGCTTTTTTGATGATCCAGAGGACGTTGGCAATTTGATCTCTGGTTCCTCTGCCTTTTCTAAAACCAGCTTGAACATCTGGAAGTTCACAGTTTACATATTGCTGAAGCCTGGCTTGGAGAATTTTGAGCATTACTTTACTAGCGTGTGAGATGAGTGCAATTGTGTGGTAGTTTGAGCATTCTTTGGCATTGCCTTTCTTTGGGATTGGAATGAAAACTGACCTTTTCCAGTCCTATGGCCACTGCAGTTTCCCAAATTTGCTGACGTATTGCATGCAGCACTTTCACAGCAGCATCTTTTAGGATTTGAAATAGCTCAACTGGAATTCCATCACCTCCACTAGCTTTGTTAATAGTGATGCTTCCTAAGGCCCATCTGACTTCACATTCCATGATGTCTGGCTCTAGGTGAGTTTGAATGTTCACACCTTCATGATTATCTGGGTCATGAAGATCTTTTTTGTACAGTTCTTCTGTGTTCTTGCCACCTCTTCTTAATATCTTCTGTTTCTGTTAGGTCAATACCATTTCTGTCCTTTATTGAGCCCATCTTTGTATGAAATGTTTCCTTGGTATCTCTAGAAACTTATTTTGCCAGGTTTTTAAATTTTTCAAGTTTTTTCTTTTTGTACTTTAGTGAGAACTCAGTTTAATGACAGTTTGACAGCTTTCCTCCTGGTGACAAAATGAAAGTGATCAGATGTACACCAGAGCTTTTAGACTCTGAAATATTCAGTGAAGCTGCAGGGAATTCTTCCTGAACACTATATGATTTATCAAAACGACTGCATGTAACAGCCAGATTGTTCATACTAAAACTCCCAGCTTCCTGGATGACATATTTCTTCTTATTTTTCCAAAATGGTTTATAATGCCTCCCATGTGAGGTTTTTGTCTCTTGAGTATTTGTTTATATTATTCTCTGTGCAGATGCCAAAAGGACTGAAGGCAGGATCTTCAGATTCAGAAATCAGGTGGTTCAGTTCCACATAGTTCAGGTCTCTAGTAATTTCTCTTAGACTATGATAGACATACACAGTTGTTACCCATAGAGATGGAGGTAAAGAAAAACTATCCAGGTATATTTGTGATTTGCATTTAGCAATATTACTAGAGGACTGTATAAACTTACTTTATGATTTACAAATAACCTGTTTCATTCATGTAAGCATTCCAGTTCTAGCACAATTATGCATTTCATATTTCAATAATAAAAAGAGAAAGTGTGAACTGGATTAGAAACACTTTTGTCGTTAGATACTCTTAACATCATTTTTAAACACTGTAGTTTCTGTGAAATTTTTGTGAACAAAGTATTGATGTGAAGTCGACAACAGTGTAGAGAGTTTTACAGGGTGTTTTTAATAACTTTATTGTTGTTGTTCAGTCATTAAGTTGTATCCGACTTTGCAACCTCATGGACTGTAGCACACCAGGCTCCTCTGTCCTCCACTATCTCCTGGACTTTGCTCAAATTTATGTGCACTGAGTTGGTGATGCTATCTAACCATCTCATCCTCTGCCACCCCCTCTCCCTTTAGCCTTCAATCTTTCCCAGCATTCCAGGGTCTTTTCCAATGAGTTGGCTCTTTGCATCAGGTGGCCAAAGTACTGGGGCTTCATCTTCAGCAACAGTCTTTCCAATGCTTATTCAGTGTTGATTTCCTATGGATTGACTAATTTGATCTCGTTGCTCTCCACAGGACTCTCAAGAGTCTTCTCCAGCACCACAATTCGAAAGCAACAGTTTTTCAGTACTCAACCCTCTTTATGGTCCAACTCTCACATCCTTACATGGCTACTGGAAAAACCATAGCTTTGACTACACACAACTTTGTCAGCAATGTGATATCTCTGCTTTTTAATATGCTGTCTAGGTTTGTCATAGCTTTTCTTCCAAGGAGCAAGCATCTTTTAATTTCATGACTGCAGTCATACTCTGCAGTGATTTTAGAGACCAATAAAATAAAATCTGTCAGTGCTTCCACTTTTTCCCATGTATTTGCCATGATGTGATGGGGCCAGATGCCATAATCTTAGTTTTTGTAAATGTTGAGTTTTAAGCCAACTTTTTCATTCTCCTCTTTCACCCTCATCAAGAGGCTCTTTAATTCCTCTTCACTTTCTGCCATTAGAGTGGTATCTTCTGCATATATGAGGTTGTTAATGTTTCTCCTGGCAATCTTGATTCCAGCTTGTGCTTCATCCAGTCCAGCATTTTGCATGATGTACTCTGCATATAAGTTGAATAATCAGGGTGACAACATACAGCCTTGATGTACTCCTTTCCCAATTTGAACCAGTCCAGTGTTCCATATCCAGTTATAGCTGTTGCATCTTGACCTGCATACAGGTTTCTTAGGAGACAGGTAAGGTGGTCTGGTACTCCTATCTCTTTAAGACTTTTACCTTTCTAATAAACACAGCATTTGAAAGAGAAGGAAGATCTATTAGTTATGAAGATTTCCTCCATTTACACTGTCATCTTAGTATTTTCCCTTCCCATTATGCTGACAGAATTACTACATTAACACTATAGTCTGCATTATGGGGACACAATTATGGCATTCTATCAGTAGACCATAAAGAAAGCCTTCTATTGGTAAAAATATTTACTTACAAATTGAATTTCTTTACTACCTTGTGTATGAAAAATCTATTACATTAAAACAGTGCAAATTACTTCTAAATCTAATATTCTTTACTGGTGTTTCACTGGGTGATTGTCTCCATAACAAAAATAATGATAATGTCACTTCAGTATTTATAACTTTATAGTGCCATTTGTATACAGTTTAAAGATGATACATCAATTGTCACATCATCAAAAGGACATATTGTTCTATTTTTTCCTCACCAGTATCTCCTCTCCTCTAGAGAAATATTTAGTCACACTAGAATACACTAATCCTGGATTCTATTGCATTGTGGTCCTTAAGTATTGAAAGTATCTGATTTAAAAAAAAATGATCCAGAGGGAGACAGTTTGAGCATTCCAATTTGAAAATAAATGAAAAAGTGTCTCTTTTTTTTTCCAAAAAGATAATCCATAGTCATTAAACTGTGGCTTGTACAGTTGCTGCTGCTGCTAAGTCACGTCAGTCGTGTCCGACTCTGTGCGACCCCATAGACAGCAGCCCACCAGGCTCCCCCGTCCCTGGGATTCTCCAGGCAAGAACAGTGGAGTGGGCTGCCATTTCCTTCTCCAATGCATGAAAGTGAAAAGTGAAAGTGAAGTCCCTCAGTCGTGTCCGACCCTCAGCGACCCCATGGACTGCAGCCTTCCAGGCTCCTCCGTACATGGGATTTTCCAGGTAAGAGTACTGGAGTGGGATGCCATGGTTTGTACAGTTAGGGTGCAACAATTCTTAAAAATCCAGATACACCAACTAGAGTGAAGACAGGTTAAGAGAGACTTCTTTCCTGTGATAATGGTAGCTTAATTTATTCAGTTTTCTATGTCTACAACTGCACTGAAAATGCTCTCTGTAGATGTTTTGGGTTGACAGAATTTCAGAGAAAAACAAATTTGAAAACATTTCACAGTTCATTAGGTGTCTATATTGGAAATTTCCCTCTTACTTTGGTCAGGCATCATGCAGCCCATGTTCTGGTAGATCAAGTTGTGATCTAAAGACAGGTAAAACCACAACGTGGTGACTAACTATTACTCTTGATTTTTTTCTCATGTTGTTGGTATGGTGCTGATCAATTAATAATGCAATGTACCATTTAAGATTGTGGATTTTCAAGTAAAAATTCACATAATTGGAAAATTACTTAGGAGTAAATGTGATTTGGGAAAATGAGGTTTTATTATAATGCAGTATCTTTACAGTCAAAACTAAGAAATACAATTTTTAAAAAATATTTTAAATTTTATTAAGATGCAATGAACATTCTAAAAACATGCACATATATAGCATTCTAAAGACATGCATATATTATAAATTCCTTTACTAATATTGACAGTTGCATGCTCTGGAAGTTTCAAACCTGAATGTATTTGTTGTCGTCTAAATTGCTTCTAAATTATTCTATCCATTTTCAAGGCCTCTTATTAAAAAAGTGTTTATCTTATTCTGAGAACAGTGGATGAGCAGAAATAGGATACTGCCGACTCTAGCCTTGTTTTCTTTGTAATTGCATTTACCACAAATGTAGTGTTTAATACTTAACTAAGTATAATATTGGGTATGTGGGTATACAGAGGTTCAAAAGACAACTCTAAGAATTATAATTCAATAAGAGAGATACACATTTTAAAAAATTAATTTTAACATTATAATAATGGCCCTTAATATATGTGAAGGAAATACTTATTTCAGCAGAGGAAATGTACACAAAATTATTCAAGAATAACAGCTGAACTCTGAACTGGAAATTTAGGGAATAATAGCTAAGTTGGAAGGATAAATATGGATTTATGAAAGGCTTTAAATGCCATGCAGACAACCTGAAATTTTCAGAGGCAGAGATTAATGATGTGATCACATATCTCTTTTAGAACATTAATATTGTAATAATTGGTCAAAGGAATTGTAGAGGGGAGAAAACATAGATGAGAAGATAAAGCTGTGGTTTACAAGAAATATTCTAAAACTCTGCTACAGTAGTAGAAATATGGGGCAGTATATAAATAATAAGAAGAGTTTGATGATATAGCTGGAAGAATTTGGTGACTAAGAAAATCTAGCAGTGAAGAAAAGAGGGAAGAAAACAAAATAAGGACTGTTTTTGAGCCAATGTACCTGGAACGAAGGACATATTTACTGAGGTGAGAAATGGAAGCTGGGTGTTATTCCTGAGAGTAGGGCCAGGGAAAAATACATCCTTGCCCGGAGTGACCTTTATTTAAAAGATGAACTTTGAAAAATACACACCATACAATATGTACCCAGACAACTCCAAATATAGGTTATCTGAGTCCTGATTTGAGGTTTATATATGAATCTTGCTCCTTGGGTTCTTTATGTATTCTAGATACAAATTCTATAAGATATAGTTTTCAATTTTCTTTCCTCATCTGTGTTTTTATCTTTCACTCCATAATTTTTTTTTTTTAATTTCATTTACAATGTCTTTTGAGAAGCACAAGTTTTAATTCTGAGGAAGTCTCATTTATCTTTTTTTTGTTTTTCTTTTATGAATTGTGTTTTGGTGTTGTCTGTGAAACCTTTCCCTAACCTAAAATTATAAAGCTTTTCTTCTATGTTTTTTCTATTATAGTTTTAGGTTTTACATTTACAGCTGCAATCCATTAACAGTTACAAACAGTGTGAGGTATGTATCTATGTTATATTTTTGTATATGAATATCCAGTAATTCCATTTTCATTTATTGATAAGACAATGCTTTCTCTAGAGAATTGCTTCTGCATCTTTTAAGAAATTTACTTGTCCGTATATGTGCACTTCTCCTTCTGGACAATATATGCACTTCTCCTTCTGGACCCTCTATCCTGTTTCATCTATTTCTCCATCTTTACAGATACTGCATTCCTTCAAATAAGTAACCTTATAAATAGCCTTGAAATCAGCCACTGTGAGCCATTCAACCTTTTTTTTTTGTTTTTAAAGATGTTTTGGCTGTTCTAGGACTTTTGAATTTCCAAATAAATTTTAGAAGCAGCCTGGCAATTTCTACGAAAAGCTTGCTGAGTTTTTGTTGTTGTTGTTAACTTGGAGGAGGTGCTTACTGGGTACCACAACAGATTATACATTTTTGACAAGAATGCTTCTTTCTTTGTGACAGTGTGATCAGTAGGACCTCATAAAGTCTGGATTGTCTGACGCCTAGTGATCCATTGAGATAGAGCTCAAAGTTCAGTGGTTATCAGCCCTGTTCCTCCAACGTAAAGTTATAGTTTTCTCTTTTAAACATTAAGTAGTAAAGCAGTAAGACCTCAGCACCAAGGAAAAATGTCATTTCCCATCAGTGCTTCCTTTATTGGTTTAACCTTTAACAATGTTATTTCGAGTCAACAAAGAAGGCTAAAATTAACAGGTTAGTCTCATTTTGCTTTTTGTTTATTTTTGACCTTCATCTTTCCCTCGTCAGGACTACAATTTCCATGTTAAAGTCAAAAATAATAAGAGATTTGAAGTTATACTTATGAGGGTTGCACGCTGACTTTGTCACTCTCCCAGTAGTGTTATATTGAATAAGTTACTTGGCATATCTAATCTTTAGTGTCTATATCAGGACAATATATGAAAATATCATCTGATTAAGAGAATATCATTTGATTCCTTTTGTCGTTAGAGGACTGATTAAATGATCACTTTAAATTAATAGTAATAGCAGTCTCATTCAAAACAAATATACAAAAATAAGTATGCCTTCTCAAATCCTTACCAAAATCCTGTGAAGGCAGGCCTTAATAAGCCTATTTTGCAAAACAGAGGCTCAGAGAGATTAAACAATTTGCTGAACAATACCTAGCTGCTAAAGGGCTGTGCTGGAGTTCAAGGCAAATTCAGTGCCAGGGAGAATGCTATTTCCATTTTTTAATGTAGTCTATAATGGCCACTTATGAGCCTGAACTTCCTTCACAGGGTCTAGAGTTTGGACCTAAAATATGGTCACGTAGTCTAGTGCCTTAGTTGTTTCTGGGAAATTCGGGCTGGGGGAGAGGAAGGGTCATGGTACCTGGACAGTGTAACACTGGGTGTTTGTCACTGATTTATATTTTATTATAAAATCACTTGAAGTTTCGAGATTTCTTTCTATTGAAGGAGTAATAATTTCGCCCTTACTACTTCAGGGACCTGTAATTGTTCAGTAGGTAACACACTATAATGTAGGGCTTCCCTGGTAGCTCTTTGCAAATTTATGAGCATGTCATTTTAATTCGTATACCTACTTTGAAGTTTATGTCCTTACAAAATTCAGGTGATATCTGTAATAATGGGAGACTGCAGCTATACTCATGTAATATGTTCCATACAACACTTGCAGTAATAGCGTCATCAAATAGTATGTGACCTTGACATCATGATTTATCAGTTAATGGGAAACTGAAATTAATGTTATTTCTTTAGTACAGGTTATCCTGACTCCTTTACATTTCCATGTGACCTCAGAATATGCAGGATATACTTGTTCACTTAACCATTTTTGTTTTGATATTTCCTTTCAGGTATCTTTTCTTGGAGAGATGTCTTTATTTGTAATTTTCAAGTTTTGTTTGTGAAGTTTTCATTCACCGTTACTAAACAACAAAAGGTAAATAAAAAATGACTAGATATCTAAAGTTTAAATATAAATAACCATTGATAATTTGGTCTCTTGAATAGATAGCCACATCTTCTTGACAGGTATGTGTGGCCTGACGGCCCTTCCTGAGTAGTATAGAAGAAAGAATGAGGAGAGGGAAGAAGAAAGACTGCTGGTGTGCTTAAGCTATTTAATTTGTGACTTATAAAAGGGTTCATATTATATTAGAATGTACTTAATATGTTACAGGTGAATAAAAAATGTTGCCATAAATCTTACCACAAACCCAGACCTTCTCTTAAAATAGAATTGCAGCTCCCATCTTTTTCCATTTGTAATTTACTTTCTGTTTTCTAAAAAAGTTTGGATTTGTGATTCAGTTCTTTCTTACTCACAGTGTGGAATATATGCCAGTCAACCTAATCATACACACTAAATTAAACTTTTAATTTTGGATTAAGTTCAAGATAGAGATAGCTAATCTGAAGATGACATGCCTTTCAAATAGATCAATTGTATAGTAGTTTTAGTCGCTCCATTGTGCCCAACTCTTTGCAACCTCATGGACTGTAACCTGTTAGGCTCCTCTTCCATGAAATTCTCCAGGCAAGAATACTTGAGTGGCTTGCCATTTCCTTCTCCAGGGGATCTTCCTAACCCAGGGATTGAATGCGAGTCTCTCACATTACAATCATAGGGCAGAAGATACATTTGAAAATCAAATAATACGTAAATTTGGCAAAGTACAGATAATAGAAAATACAAGAAATAGTAAAATGAAAAAGTGCTATTTAATCATCTAATTCGAAATTTTGGGAAAACCACTGTGAAAGTGAAAGGTGGCTTTAGGAGAAAAAAGGAATCATTTTGTAAATGGCAATGTGTTAATCCCAGGATAAATGCTGGACTTGCTTCATTTCAAAAGTACTTATCATGTATACCTGTGACGGATTCGTTTTGATGTTTGGCAAAACTAATACAGTGTTTCAGGTTTAAAAATAAAATAAAATAAAAATAAATAAATAAAATAAAATTAATTCCTCTCCTTTAAAAAAACAAACAAACAAAAGTACTTATCAACTATATGAATTGAAAAGGTAGTTTTTTAATTATTAGAACTCTGCTAAACATTAATACTATAGGAAACACACACACACACATAAGAATAGATAAGAGAAAGATAATAGGTAAGAGAAAGTATTTTGAGACATGGATAGTTCCAGATGTAGAGGTCAACAGCTTGTGAAAGAAAATCATTTGGGCCCTCAACGAATGCCACAGATTTGCTTTAAACACTTTCCTTTTATGTGTATATGGCTCATCTTCTAACATTTATATAGTCTATACAAATAGAAAGTAAACTATCTCCTTTCCTCCAAGAACATTTTATAAGAAAGAGTAAAACACAGAAAATGCTATCTCAAATAAATTCATGAACAAACTCTTCTAATATTACATGGTTTGATTGACTGACTCTGTAAACGGTTTGAGCAAATATCCTAAAATTTCTTCTGTATTTCTGCACTTCAGTAATTCTATAATTATGAAAACCTGATGAGAATAATACAATAGCTTATTGAAGTTATGGTTTACCCAAATAATAAAAATAGTGAAGGAAGCATACTTCATATGTTCATGTTCTATGAGGTAGCATATTGTCTTCAGTATCTTATTACTTGGATAAACCTTATTTTAATAAGTCAGTATATGAGCATATTACTCACTGTATCTATTTTTTTTTCCAAGGGAAAAATATTGGGATGGCCAGAAAGTGTATCTTTGTTTTTCTTTAATATCTTATGGAAAAACCAGAACAAACGTTTTGGCCAACCCAACATTACTCTACCAGCACTCTATTTAAATTAACCATTGCAATAAGTAAAACATCTGACTGCTTATAAGAAAGGTTCAACAGCCACTGTCATGAAATTCAAAGTCCTACACAGTCTAACCTTAGACTTCTTTCCCAAATTATGTTCTACATCCACATATTCCATCTATTATCCCTTGTTCCCTTCTTCCCAAATACATTTCTAGTCCTCTAGTACTCTTGCCTGGAAAATCCCGTGGATGGAGGAGCCTGGTGGGCTGCAGTCCATGGGGTCGCGACTGAGCGACTTCACTTTCACTTTCATGCATTGGAGAAGGAAATGGCAACCCACTCCAGTGTTCTTGCCTGGAGAATCCCAGGGATGGGGGAGCCTGGTGGGCTGCCGTCTATGGGGTCGCACAGAGTTGGACACGACTGAAGTGAGTTATCAGAGTACTCTATAGCTTTCTCACTGTACCTTTCACACAAATGAACTTCTCCCCGCAGTCTCCTATAGAAACCCTTATCCTTCTGAACCTCACTCAAATTTAACTGCCTTTATGCTATTACCTCAGTGCAATCCTTTCTTCCATATTTTTGTCTCAGAGTCCTTTGCACTTGTAAAAGAGTGCTTTACTGTGCTCTTTCTATATCATAGTTACTTACGCTTGTCTCCATTAGTATAATAGAATGGGCACCATTTGAGGGTAGAGAATGTCATTTGTGTGAATCTCTCTCCAGTATTTAGCTCAATGCCTTGACCATAGGAGATAGTCAATAACTGAATTTATTGTTACATATAATTATTCAGATGTTGAATATTTAGTCTTTAGGAAATCATCTTCCTCCATATGACAGTTCCGTTTTTGCACCTTTCTCTATTTGGAAATATCTTCGTTTGAAAATATGTTGAAAGAAATGAGAAGAATCTCATTGTTGAGCAAGAAAACATGTTGTTGTTCAGTCAGTAAGTTGTGTCTGACTCTTTGCAACCCCATGGACTGTAACACAGCAGACTCCTCTGTCCTCCACTGTCTCCTGGAGTTTGCTCAAGTTCATGTCCATTAAGTCAGTGAAAATATAGAAGACTGCAAAGAAAAGTTTATTTGGAGTCTTAAGAATTACAATTCAGGAGACAGATTCAGGTAAAACCAAAAGAATATTTCGGGGAAGAGAAAGAGTAAGGGACTTAAAAAAACAAAAATCATAAGCTTGTTAAAGCTGTCTGACAAGAATTATGATTGACTGACTCAAGAAAGGAAATATTTACCTTTAAGGGATGGATTGTCAGGAATTATTTAGGTTAAAGTTCCAATAAATATCTGGAGTTTCTGAAACATTGGGCAGATGCCGGGAGCCGGCAAGAGACTTTCCACTCGTGACAAAGGTCATGAGGAAGGAGGCTCGGCATACGCAAAGGCGGGATCGAGCCTCGGGAGTGCCCCCGGATATTCTCGAGCATCTACCCCCGAAAACCAGAGTCTGCCTACTTTATTGCTTTGTGCTCTCACCTCTGACTTTACTGGGGGCTGTCCCCCACCACCATCTCACTCTCTCTGTCAAAGAGTTAACTTACAGCTCCAATTAATAAAGTTCCTGGGCAATTAGGAGTGTTTAAATCCAAACCCCTCAGATGGCTCTCTAACTCGCCTGACAAGTTTACCTGGACACCTACAGCTATGCATACGATTGTTTACAGTCTCCCAGCCTCCAGAGGCACGGGAAGCCTAAGATATTCAAATAGCTTAGAGCCTCTCAGAGAGTTAGAAACTGTCAGAATAAAACTAGTAAAAGATTTCATTGATGAGCCAATGTTTGTTGCCAAGTTTCCACATCCCCTGAATTGTATCCTTGAATATGTGTTAATTAATAGTTGCTATGTAGAAAAAATAAGTAGTGGCCTTGGTGTTAGTAACTTTAGACCCTTAAGGTAATAAATTCTTTCCTTTGTAAACCCATTACACATCCGCCCTATAGGAATGCAATTTTATCTTCGAAAGATGGAGCCAAACCTTAAAATAATTACTCTTAGAGAAAATAAGTCTTTGTTGATAAGTCCTTGTCAAGAGTCATAAAATGTTAATAGGCCTTCTGGCCAGAAGATGATGTAAATCACCTAAACCATTTGTATACGATAAATTTAAAGGAAAGAAACCCTGGTTTTTGATAAGCATCAAAGACTGCTGACTTTACATCCCCTATTATCCTCTATGTGTAACTTAGGGTATAAAAACCCCTGTTGAAAATAAAGCTATGGGCCTTGCTCGCCAAAGCTTGGTCTCCCCATGTCATTCTTCCCCTCAATTTTCAGCTGAGTGTCCATCTGGAGCGTGGATATCCTCTGCGACCATTTATTTGCCTGGGCTTCTAAGACCCACTCGAGAAGGTGTCTAAGGTGGGGCACCTTCCGCTATTCGAGAGGGCGCCTGCGGCCTCCGTGGTCAGAGCTAACATGGTGTCACGGGTTATACTGATTTTCCGCGTAAACCAAGCCACTCAGCTTCTTTTCTCCACTGAATTTTCCTACTGAGCTATCCTCTTTTTATTACTCTTTATATCTCTAATTAACATCTGAATAGGTCGCCTAGCCGTCTCTCCTTCGAATACCCTGGATCAGCCGGGGCTGGACCTCGGCAGGCAGACAGTGTTCTGGATGCCTGAGTTAAGACAAAAAATGGTCAAAGGTCAGATTCCATCCAGGCTGATGTGGAGTCACACTGCCTCAACAGCCTCCTGGCTCCATTTTAGAGGACTCTCTTAGCAATATAAACTCTATTTTTATTTTCTTTCACACCATGAAAATAATTTTAGTTATATGCACAAATAAAATGTTTAATTAGAGATTAGATTTGACAGGTTATAGAATGAAAAATTGGATTATCTATAAATTACATATAATTCTGGGTTATAGTTTAGTCTTGCTGAAAGAGAGACTTGCCTTTGTTTGCAGCTCCTAGAAGCTAACCTGTTTTTAGCTCATGGGAAGTAACCCAAATGATAGGAGTATCTTTGTTATTCCTGTTGTTCATCATGCAATCCAAAAGATGACTCAGAGTGGGGCCATACGTAATCAATAATCTTAGGGAGCTGGCTATTCCAAAGTCACCCATCATGTGATTGGAGGTTTGAGGAGTTTGCCATGTGAAGATAGCCTAGTTCTTCTGGAGGAGTTGAAGATGTGGTTCTAGAGATTGAGTCCAGCCCCATGAATAGGTCACTCAATTCAGGTTCCAGACATAAGCATGGATATCTAGAACTTCTTGAGTTGGTAATAATTCATACGTATTATCACGTATACATGTGGTTTCTAGACAGAAGCTTCGTGTTTGGAATCCTCCCAGATTCTAGCCTATGCATCTCTTCCAATGTCTGATTCTAATTTATATCTTTTTCCTGTGATCAATGTTTCCTTAACTCTCAATTTGGCAAACTACAGGTAAATTCTGTAACAACAGAGCATTTCTAAATTTTAAAGATACAAGATTTTATCATTTGTTCCCCCTATTCTGCTCATTTCTTAGGACCTTGTTCTATGATTTATCTGTTGATACATGCACATGTCCATCTCAGTAATGTTCATTTCCTTATCAAATGCCTAACTCAAAGTAGGGTCAATAAATGTTTACTAAAATGAATGAATTATCGAATATCTGAAATGGCACAATTTTAAATCAACTTAATATTGCTGCACTTAGGCTCTATCATTAGCGTAGGATGTTGAGATCTTGTGAATTTCACTCCCAAAATGCTCTCTCTTAAATAAATAAAATTATTTTTTTAATACTACTATAGGGATAATCGGAGAAGGCAATGGCACCCCACTCCAGTACTCATGCCTGGAAAATCCCATAGATGGAGGAGCCTGGTAGGCTGTAGTCCATGGGGTCGCTAAGAGTCGGACACAACTGAGCGACTTCACTTTCACTTTTCACTTTCATGCATTGGAGAAGGAAATGGCAACCCACTCCAGTGTTCTTGCCTGGAGAATCCCAGGGGTGGGGGAGCCTGGTGGGCTTCCGTCTATGGGGTCGCACAGAGTCGGACAGGGCTGAAGCGACTTAGCAGCAGTAGCAGCATAGGGATAATTATCATCTTTTAATTAAGAGGACATTGATTTGGGATTTAGAATAATTGGGAATATACTGAACTCTGCTTAGCTGTGCAGCTGTGAGGAAATCACTTTTCTCATTTAAATTCTTATTTCCTTATCTGGAGAAAGAGGAATTAAGTTCTAGTTTCCTGTTGTTATAATATATAATCTTTTTAAAGTTTGAAAGATATTAATATTCCATTTCATGTCTCCTAACTACTAACAGAGTAATTATATGCATTAATGAATATGTATCTTTAATGTGCATATGTATGTACAAAGATTTAATGCATATGCATTTATACAAAAATAATTTATTTATCATTTGTATGCAGTTGCTCAATCATGTCCTACTCTTTGGGGCTCCATGGACTGTAGCCAGCCAGGCTCCTCTGTCTTTGGGATTTCCCAGGCGAGAATACTGGAGTGAGTTGCCATTTCCTCCTCCAGGTATCTTCCTGACCCAGGGATTGAACCCTTGTCTTCTGTGTCTCCTGCTTTGGCAGGCAGGTTCTTTACCACTGAGCTAAGAAGCCCCAGTTTATTTCTTGGTGCTGTTTAAACACTTTAGTGAGGGTAGGTAATGGGTAGAATATTTATCAGATCTGATCAAGGGTGATTGAACATAATGTTTTCTGATGACCTCTTTAAAAGTGTATGAAACCTAAGGGAAAATTTCCCCATCCAAAAAAAAAAAAAATATGACTAAGGCCTTTTATTAAAGAATTATTAAATTAAATTCAGCTGTAGATGAATTGTAATTCCTAATAACGTAAACTTTGAATATATTTGTGAGCACAACACCTAGTTTCTATTCCCATGGATTATAATACCTATTCATTTATTCACTTACTCATTCATACATTTATTTATTCGTACATTCAACAAAAATATATCAAGCATCCGTTGTACTTCAGGTGTTATGCTAGGTAGTGAGGTTACAGAGATAAATTAAATGGTCTATAGCTTCAGGAAGTAACCAAGTTGCTGCTCACTTTGTTGACTTTTATTATGCTTAGATACATAAAGGATAGCCTGTACAAATGCAAATAAAGCCCACTTTAGAATCTGCATCCTCTGTGAGCAGTCTGTGGGAGGAAAGACTGAGAGGAAATGTACAGAATAACAAAGTTGACTTCCCACTGCAAGACCCAGAAATAGAGTTTTGGAGAAGGCAATGGCACCCTACTTCAGTACTCTTGCCTGGAAAACCGCATGGACGGAGGAGCCTGGTAGGCTGTAGTCCATGGGGTCGCTAAGAGTCGGGCATGACCTAGTGACTTCACTTTCACTTTTCACTTTCATGAATTGGAGAAGGAAATGGCAACCCACTCCAGTATTCTTGCCTGGAGAATCCCAGGGACGGGGGAGCCTGGTGGGTTGCCGTCTATGGGGTCGCACAGAGTCAGACACGACTGAAGTGACATAGCAGCAGTAGCAGCAAGGTTGCTGAAATCTTTAGTCATCAATAAATATTACACATGTGGACAGTATCCGTAGGAGACAAAGTTAAAATGCAAGTATATTGCTTATGTATGTATAATTCATGAGAGTAGTTCTCCAAATGACCTTTAGTAAAATCTAATGAATTAAGATAATTTACCAGCTGACTTCTTAGACCCTGAATGTGTGCTGTAGAATGTATAAGCTCCAGCACAGGAGCAAATAAAAGCAGACAGAGACTAGCTGAAGTAGATGTGAGGCATGTGGGAGGGCAATGACCCCCAAAGCATCTACTTCTCTTTGCCTAAGGCCCCCCCTCGCAACTGATATCAATCTGTATAGTTAGGGAAGTGAATCACACATAGCAGAAACAAGTGTTGGATTTTAATAGCATTAGATTTTTCCACCTTCTCTCAGAGATACTTAGATTCCAGTTTCTAAGTTAAATATGTAATGACACTTTTTTTTTTTTAAACAAACAGTATTTGCTCAGTAGAGATGCTCATGTTGCGTGAGTCACACTAAGTCTCTTCAGTGATGTCCGACTCTTTGTAAGCCTGTGGACTGAGCCTGCCAGGCTCCTCTGTCCATGGGATTCTCCAGGCAAGAACACTGGAGTGAGCTGCCATGATTTTTCACAAGTTGAAAGCCTGTACATGAATAAATGTTTTTTAGAGTTTTATATCTATTATAGCACTCCAAGCCCAAAACACATATAGCTAAAGAGTTTGAAAAATATTTGAGTTACATGAAAAGATTTGGCTAACTGGTATTTGAATGGCCATGAAGTCAAATATTAGCAAATTATAAAACATATATGGAAAAATTTTTTAAAGAAGGAAAGAAAAGTATAGGATATAAAGGGTAACCAGATAGATAAGACCTTTACAAAGCTTTGTGAAAGTTTTAGTTGTTATTGAAAGTTCCACAAATATAATTACATTTGTATAATTATATATACACATATATAATTATATATAATTAATACATATATATAATTATAATTATATTTGAGAATATATTAACAATATTTACTAAACTATATGTTTTTATAAGAAGATGACACAAGAAGATAAGCCCTCTTTTATCTCATTTAATATGTAGTATGGGAGCTGTGTGGATCACAATAAACTGTGGAAAATTCTGAAAGAGATGGGAATACCAGACCACCTGAAATGTGTCTTGAGAAACCTATATACAGGTCAGGAAGCAACAGTTAGAACTGGACATGGAACAACAGACTGGTTCCAAATAGGAAAAGGAGTCATCAAAGCTGTATATTGTCACCCTGCTTATTTAACTTCTATGCAGAGTACATCATGAGAAACGCTGGGCTGGAAGAAGCACAAGCTGGAATCAAGATTTCCGGGAGAAATATCAATAATCTCAGATATGCAGATGACACCACCCTTATGGCAGAAAGTGAAGAGGAACTAAAAAGCCTCTTGATGAAAGTGAAAGAGGAGAGGGAAAAAGTTGGCTTAAAGCTCAACATTCAGAAAACAAAGATCATGGCATCTGGTCCCATCACTTCATGGGAAATAGATGGGGAAACAGTGAAAACAGTGGCAGACTTTATTTTGGGGGCTCCAAAATCACTGCAGATGGTGACTGCAGCCATGAAATTAAAAGACGCTTGCTCCTTGGAAGGAAAGTTATGACCAACCTAGATAGCATATTCAAAAGCAGAGACATGGCTATGGTTTTTCCAGTGGTCATGTATATGAATGTGAAAGTTGGACTGTGAAGAAGGCTGAGTGCCAAAGAACTGATGCTTTTTGAACTGTGGTGTTGGAGAAGACTCTTGAGAGTCCCTTGGACTGCAAGGAGATCCAACCAGTCCATTCTAAAGGAGATCAGTCCTGGGTGTTCTTTGGAAGGAATGATGCTAAAGCTGAAACTCCAGTACTTTGGCCACCTCATGTGAAGAGTTGACTCATTGGAAAAGACTCTGATGCTGGGAGGGATTGGGGGCAGGAGGAGAAGGGGATGACAGAAGATGAGATGGCTGGATGGCATCACCGACTCAATGGACATGAGTTTGAGTAGACTCTGGGAGTTGGTGATGGACAGGAAGGCCTGGCGTGCTACAATTCATGGGGTCGCAAAGAGTCAGACATGACTGAGCAACTGAACTGAACTGAACTGATGGGAGCATAAATACACTGACGTGTTTTGCATTAGGAAATGCTGAAGGGAAAAAGTCAGTTTCTTCCCTAGCGCAGAAAGGATTTTTGCTTGTCTCAACAAGAATCAGCCATCTGTAACTGCTTGGGGGTTAAAGACAGGTTTACCTAAATCCAGAAGTATTCACTCCTTGGTGAGAGGAAATAATCATATTTTGGTTGCCTTTACTGAACCAAATATTTAGAAGCAGCTCCATGATCACAGAACATAATTCCTTTTATTTACCACACAGAAATATATATGGTGTACTGGAGAAGGGAATGGCTACCTACTCCAGTATTCTTACCTAAAGAATCCTATGGACAGAGGAGCCTGGCAGGCTACAGTCAGACATGACTGAGCAGCTAACACTCACTTTCATACAAAGTAATATGCAAGTCATTAGTCCCTTTTCTTTATAACAGGGTAAAATTTAAAATTTGTTGCTTTTGAAATTAAAAAAAAAAGTATTTATTTTATTATTTGTTTTTGGCTGTGCTGGGTCTTCATTGCTGAGTAGGCTTTTCTCTAGTTGTGAAAACTAGTTAGAGCTGCTGCTGCTGCTGCTCCTAAGTCTATGCTCTAGTTAATGGTGCATGGGCTTCTCTTTGCAGTGGCTTCTCTTGTTGCACAACATGGGTCCAGGGTTCTTGAGCTTCTGTAGTTGCAGCACATGGGTTCAGTAGTTGCAGCTTCTGGGCTTTAGAGCACAAGCTTAACATTGTGGTACGAGGGCGTAGTTGCTCTGCAGCACATGGATCTTCCCAGACCAGAGATCCAACCATGTCTTCTGCATCGGCAGGCAGATTCTTTACCACTGAGCACCAGGGAAAGCCTAAAGTTTGTTGCTTTCTAAAACCATGGCTTTTAGAAATTTGACAAAATGGAAAGTACTTGATAATTATTTTCATCATCTAGATTCAAGATACACATAATGTATTTTAATAATTTTATTTAAATAAGAAGTAAAAACTTTATATAGTCATTGAATTGGATTCTGTTAGGCTACAAAATAAAAACTTGCAAAAATAAACTGAGAGAACTTGACCTCTCAGATATTTTTGTTGACCTGTGTAACATGGTAAATTTTATTCTAAAACTGTGTCTTCTGTTTTTGATTTTAATATTGATATTATGTGAAATCTAGAGAAACAGGATGTTAAGAGATTTCATTACCTGCTATTACTGAGTGAGCTAAGACCAGTCATTTAAACTCTTTGAATTTGGGTTTCTTTATCTATAAAAATGTCTACCTGACAGGTTTATTATGAGTAGCATAAGAAATAAATGGAAAATAACTTAAGAATATAACAAAACAGAAACAGATTTACATATACACAGAACAAACTAATGGTTGCCAGAGAGTAGTGGGGATGGACAAAATGGGTAAAGGGGGTTCAGAGGTACAAACTACAAGTTACATATTAATAATAAATAAGTCACAGGGATGTGACAGGGACTATAGTCAGTAATGTTATAATAACCTTGGTGCATAATCTGTAAATTATTGAACAAGTGTGTTGTACTCTTGAAAATAATATAATATTGTATTATACTGAAACTTCAATAAAAACAAACAAAAAACACCCTCTTGAAGAGTTTCTGTAGAAATTAAGCTGATAAGCTCCAGGCAGGCCATGTTCCTGTTCTAATTTGATGGAAGAATGTTACGTACATACCTGTCTAAGCCTGTTGAACAAATATTAACTATTTATTCTGTCAGTCAAGATTTGACAAGAATTCTGTCTTAGAAAATTCAAGTTTAATCTCTCTGTTGAGCTCCTGTTCACTGACATATCTCCATAATTTACAGTGCTTTTAACGTTGCTTCCTGCCTGCCTTTTTACTGGAAATGAAATAAATAGAAATGCAATAAATATCTAAAAGGATATGATAAGGAAGAAAGGATAAAATGGTAACACACTATCAGGCAAATGCAAACTCTGAGTCAGCAACGTCTTTTAAGTTGAAGTAACTATGTAAGTGGCTATGAGATTTCCTCTGAAATGGAGGGAGAGGCTGTGGTTGAAGTGTATAGTAAAGATCCCAGGTATCGAGGCTGCCAGCTCTTACCCTTCCACTCACAAATAGCCTAAGATTCTCCAATGTGTGTTTAATACCCACAGAGGACTGGAGTCTAAGCAGCTTAGGCAAGTCCCATTGAGCCTTCCTTAGCAGTTCTAACAATTCAAAGACATTTCCAAAAGCACAGTACCTTTTGCATGGAACAAGACACTGCCAAGGGCACAGTGGAAAGATGTAAGACATATATATACACACATATTTTTTTTCTTTTTTTGTGGGGAAAATTTTAGAGTAGGCTGAGATAAGTCATTAGAATAAAAAATAGATTATTCATTAATTTGCGAGGAAAAAAGACTATGGGAAATCAGAATGTAGGAAAAGTACAACAATTGGACAAACTGCAGAATCTGCCTGTAGAATACAGAATATGCTCATCCATGTACAGAGTAAAAGTACACAGTCTCTGACCACGGTGTCAGATTCCTGTATTTGAATGTTTACACCAATTTGTGTCCATGCCCCTGTATTCATGTTCCCACCCAGGAGTCCCAGCCTGCTGCCTAGTGATGGTCCTTATAACCAGAAGCTGGAAGGAGCTCTTTCCTGCCCTGAGTGAGCTGGATCTGGAGGAACAGGAAAAGCAAAGCTCCACTCAGTCCCAGATCTGAACCCACCTGCAAGACAGAGCAGACAAACCTCCCAAGAAGCCCAGGTCAGTGTATTTAGACCCACTCACTTCTCTTTTTCTAGCTCAGGATTTCTAGGTTGTCCTTCCTAAATTAGACCATCAAAGATGAAGGGGAAGGGGAGTACCACAATCGTCTGATTGTTGGCAGAACCCAGTCTGAGATGCATCATTTGATGATTTTGAGAACCAACTTTATATATGTTTTCCAGTTTTCCGGGGTAGAAAGTTGTGGCCTTTCTCCCCACACACCCTACTCTAGCCTTTAGGCACTCGCACCTGCATTCTCTGGTCTTGGGGCTCACTCTTGGAGTAATCCTCTCAATCTACTAGCCAGTTACTTAACCAGACACACCATCCCTAAAAAAGCAAACAAAACAAAAATCCACTTGTGAGATTGAATAAAAGTGTCTCTAGGAGCCTTGTCTTTGTGATATGTGGGTATTCTGAAGTGAATGGCACAGAAGGAGCCTTTCTTGTCCAGATCTAAGGTCAGTGGTATTGCAGCAGAGCATTCATCTTAGTTTCATTTTGTTTTTTTGCCTTGTCTTATAATGCTGATTTATTTTCAAGAAGCCTTGTCGTGAAAATGAAGAATGTATTTGGTCCCTGAAAAAAGTTGCTTTATTCTAAACATTCTCTTACAAGGCAAGCCTGCAGATTTAATGCCCTTGTTTTTTATTATTTGAGGTCAAAAAGAAATTGCTATAAGAAAGTGGGACTAAGCAATGTCAAACTGTTATCAAATCCTAATTCCATGTTTGAGTTTGGAGATCTTAGATAACCAATGGTAATAGAAAGGAAACTATCCTGTCCATTTATAATAGTGAGTATTCTAAATACAGAATTTTAATATCATTGCCCATCCTTCTCCCTTGTATCTACCAGTACTGAAGAAAGACTTACAAAGAAGGAAATATTTGTGGAAACCTACCATAATTTTTATAATAAGTTATAGTTAGAGCTTTTACCACTATTTCATAACAGAATTTCTTACCATAAAATTTATAGTGTTTCATATAAATATAAGGGAAACGATAAGTAGAATGCTCTTTCTTGAGCTTTTTGTTCCTAAATTCTACTACTTCATGGTGAATTTTGCTGTATTTTAGTTTTTACAATTTTGTTTTTTTTATTGTGAAAAGGACATTTAACATGAGATCTACTCTCACCAACATTTTAAATGCACAATACACAATTGTTAAATATAGGTAATGTGGTACAGAAGTTTCTAGAGTTTATTTGTGTTGCATAACTGAAACTTTATACATTTAGATCAACTCCCCATTTCCTCTTCCCACTTGCTCCTGTAGAGGAATATTATACTCTGTTTCTATGAGTTTGACTATTTAAGATACCTCACCTAAGTAGAACAATGATGTGTTTGTTCTTCTGTGATTGGCTTACTTCATTTAGTATACTGTCTTCCAGGTTCATCCATGTTGTTGCAAATGGCAGGATCTCCTTTTTAAAGGCTGAGTAATATTCCATTTTGTATATAACTATATCATTTTTTATTAATCCATTCATCCATCAAAGGACATTTAGGTAACTTCCAAATCTCGGCTTTTGTGAATAATGCTGTAATGAATATGGGTGTGCAGACATAAGTTTGAGATCCTGATTTTGACTCCTTTGTATATATACCCAGAAGTAAGATTTCAGGATGATATGGTAGTTCTGTTTCTCATTTTTTAGTAACTTCTATACTGTTTTCTCGGAGAAGGCAATGGCACCCCACTCCAGTACTCTTGCCTGGAGAATCCTATGAACAGAGGAGCCTGGTAGGCTGCAGTCATGGGGTCGCTAAGAGTCAGACATGACTGAGCGACTTTACTTTCACTTTTCACTTTCATGCATTGCAGAAGGAAATGGCAACCCACTCCAGTGTTCTTGCCTAGAGAATCCCAGGGACGGGGGAGCCTGGTGGGCTGCCGTCTATGGGGTCACACAGTGTCAGACACGACTGAAGCGACTTAGCAGCAGCAGCAGCATACTGTTTTCTATAGCAGCTTGATCATTTTATATTTCCACCAAAAATGTACAAGGGTTTCCTTTTCTCCACATCCTTTTCAGTATTTGCTATGCTTAGATTTTTCAATAAGAGACATCCTGTCAGGTATGAGATGATATATCATTGTAGCTTTGAAGTTCATTTCTTTGATGAGTAGTGATGTTTAGCATCTTTCATATACCTCTTGGCTATTTGTGTGTCTTTGGAGAAATATCTGCTTAATTCTTTCACCCATTATTAAATTAGTTTTTAAATTTCTTTTTATTAGTGAGTTTTTGGAGTTTCTTATATGTTCTGCATGGTGGTGGTGGTTTAGCCACTAAGTCACATCTGACTCTTGCACCCCATGGACTGTAGCCACCAGGTTCCTCTGTCCATGGGATTTCCCAGGCAAGAATACAGGATTGGGTTGCCTTTTCCTCTCTGGGAATCTTCCTGGCCGAGGGGTCAAACCTACATCTCCTGCATTGCAGGCAGTCTCTTGTGTAACAGGCAGATTCTTTACCTCTGAGCTACCTGGGAAGCCCATGTTTCTCATAGGAAATCCTGATTAGATATATGGTGCACAAATATTTTCTCCCATTCTTTCAATGATGTTGATTATTTCCTTTGTTGTGCAGAAGATTTTTAGTTTGATGTAGTCCTACCTGTCCATATTTGCTTTTATTGCCAGTGCTTTTTTTGTCATAGCCGAAACATCATTGCCAAGATCAATGTCATGAAGTTTTCCTCTCATGTTTTCTTCTGTGAGTCTTACAGTTTCAAGTCTTGAGTTTAATCTTTAACCCATTTTGAATTAATTTTTAATGTATGGTGTACAATATGGATTGAATTTCATTCTTTTTCATGTGAATGTCCAGTTTTTCCAGCACCTTTTGTTGTAGAGATTGTCCTTTCTCTATTGTATATTTTTGGCACCTTGTGGAAGATCAGTTAGCAATATACACGTGGGTTTGTTTCTGGGTTCTCTATTCTGTTCCATTGGTCAAGATGTCTATTTTTATGCAAATGCTATGCTGTTTTAATTACTGTAGCTTTGTAATAAAATTCGAGATCAAGAAAGTTGGAGGCACCACACTTCCTGATTTCAAAATAAGCTTTATAATTTATGTAGGCAAATACACAAATTCTCTGGGATTTACTAACACTGAGAATGTCTACAGAGTTTTGAACTAAATATTGGAAAGAGTAAAATAGAATAGCAGTTGTTTTCAACAAAGTCATTCTAAGTTTAACATTTTTTCTTATCACCAATTTCTCAAGATTTCCCAAATGTATAATAAAACAAACGGTGGACTTTATATATTTACTTTTTAAAGTATATGCTCTTTTCATAGTAGGCTGTGTTTATTCTAAGACTGAGGAGTTAGGGACTTCCTTGGGTGTCCCATGGTTAAGTTTCTGCTTCCAAGGCAGAGGGCATGGGTTCAATCCCTGGGGGGACCTAAGATCCCACATACTGTGTGGTATGGCCAAAAAATTTAAAAAAAACATAAGTATGTTTAAAGTATCTTTTAAAAAATACTGAGATGTTCCTTTGGGTCAATGCATAAATGAGACGGCTCTATCCCATATATTGGGTAATGTTAATGGTTTATAGCCACATTAATCTTTAAGTTGAGTTCTGAATTTTGTCATTTGGAAGGAAATGCTCTCTAGAGAGATCATCATCAAGAAATAACTAAGAAATTGTTAGAACTGAAGGCTGTTTTCTGAAGCAATGAAGCACCTTTCATTATTAACAATCTAAAAATTGCAGACTATTTCATATTTACCTGTTGATACATTTTAATGAATGTAATTTGAGCAGCAGGAGGCCTTTAAACTTATACATTTACCTGAAACCTTGACAACAATATGCAATGTCAAAATGAATATAATGTTTTAAATAAATCTTTCTACAGCTTAAACCTGTCATTTTCTCAGGTTTATATTTGCTGTTATATAAGTTGCTCCTATCTTGCTAAAATGAGTCAGTTCCTCTTCCTGCTAACTGCCAGTGTTAGAACTTGAGTGTTCGGGTCTTTTTGTTTGTTTGTTTGTTTAAGGCACCAATTTATGTCATTGTAAAACTAAGTATACATATGTACTATAGTAATGAGAATTTTTCTATAAATATGTGCTGTGTCTAGGAGATCCTTCCATTTGCCCCAAAGTATTCACTTATCTGAGTTGATTACCTTTCTTCCTTTATAGATCTACCCTACCATCTTCTGCTTTCAAATTCAGATTACATCTTTTTCAGTTTTCATAATCAGAGACATAAAAATACCTCTAGTTTTCTGTTGCAATTCCACTTTTTCATTTTATTTCTCTGGCAATGACTAACATTTTTTTAAATGTTTATCTCCAGTTCTTTCACTTTCTACTGATAAGAATATATATGTATTAAAACCCAGTTATGGAAAAACCACAAAATTTTCCCCCAAGTTTGAAATTAATTGTTAAACAGTTTATAAGTTAATTAAACATTTTTAAATGTATTGATATGAAGATTGTGTTTCAGTGTTCCTGACATTGTTTTGCTCTCACCTTTGGCCACATCATTCTACTAAAATTCTTCAATGTATCTTTCCTTGTTTCTAAATTTGGTCCAAGCTTTTCACTGAAATCCTCAGATTTCTTTATCAAAACTACATATTAATGCTCTGAATTTTTTCCATAATTTCTGTGTAAAACTTTTTACACTTATTGTAGAGAATCAAAAGTGACCACTGACCATCATGTTCCTATGTGACTCTTTATATGAGCAACAGTGTTGTCTCATGAGGATGCTCTAGGTTCCAACAAATAAATTTAAAGATGAATTTAAAGATGCACTATTTATGGCTAATTCCTACTTTTACCCTCATCTTTATCCCACTGAGATTATGGATCATCTTTGCAGAACCACCCATAGATTTTTAGTTTCTACCTACATGTGGCATATAGAATTTGTCATAGTTATTTTGCCTGACTCTGAATTCCATTTTGCAGTTGTAAACTGATCATCAATATGCATCTTAGAATTCTGTTGTTTTTGATTAAACAGATAAACACATCTAGTGTGACAGAAATTAAATTATGAGAAATTTTTTTTTTCTTTTCTAGGTTCATCATAAGAAATGTAGTAATTCATAAAATAGAAAAAGCAAGAAAAAGTTCAGCGCTTTGAACTTAATGTAGTGATTGAAATGGAAAGCCATGTAAAACCTCCAAGGATGTGTTCTTCCAAGAAAGGCAGAGAATTGTGGAGACACTTTACATGATGGGATGTATAAGTAGGGCCCTGGAGGTCCAGATGTGAAAGCAAACTACTGGAGTTAAGCACTTAGCTGAAAATTGCTTTCTGCCATCTGAGCTGGAAGCAATCAGAAGCCAGGCATGCAAGATTAAAGTGAAATACTTTAGGTGTATACTTGGCTTCTAAAGGTTGGAATTTTATTTTTCTTCTTTTAATGCCCAGGCTAACACCTGACTCTCTTCACAATATGCAGAATTAAAGTGTTCCCATGATAACTTACTTTAAAAATCAGGAAAAAAGAATGTATTAATACTAAAAAGCAACTCTCCAGAACTTTTTGGGCTACTGTAGAAATATAGTGTAATGCTGGAAAGTTTTTATTTGAAGGATCATACCCCTAGAAGATTTCTGGGAATATTTGTTCCCAAACGGCCATGTGATAGATAAGAAAAAATGAGGCGTGGAAAAGGGAATGAACATCCCTGATATAGGAGGTTCTTTCATTAATCCTCTGTCATTGCCTTTAATTCTGTGGCCATACCAATTCAGATAATATTATTAGGGGAGAAAAATAATTACTGGATCAGATGTCCCAGTTATCATTAAGGTTGTGATTTACAGTTTGAAAACAAGTCATTTTACTCTTAAAAAACTGTAACCAGATGATATTGATTTAAATA
This sequence comes from Bubalus bubalis, assembly GCF_019923935.1. Lineage (NCBI taxonomy): Eukaryota > Metazoa > Chordata > Mammalia > Artiodactyla > Bovidae > Bubalus > Bubalus bubalis. The sequence goes on along the minus strand of NC_059166.1, from coordinate 73,767,983 downwards.
ATTTCACCTTATCAACAATTTGTCGTTGTTCAGTCACTCAGTTGTGTCTGACTCTTTGCAAGTTGTGTCTGACTCTTTGAAACCGCATGGACTGCAGCACGTCAGGTTTCCCTGTCCCTTACCAACTCCTGGAGTTTGCTCAAACTCATGTCCATTGAGTTGGTAATGCCCTCCAGCCATCTCAACCTCTGTTATCCCCTCCTCCTCCTGCCTTCAATCTTTCCTAGCATCAGGGTCTTTTCTAATGTATTGGTTCTTTGAATCAGGTGGCCAAGGTATTGGAGCTTCAGCTTCAGCATCAGTCCTTCCAATGAATATTCAGGGTTGATTTACTTTAGGATGGACTGGTTTGATCTCCTTGCATTCCAAGGGCCTCTCAAGAATCTTCTCCAACACCGCAGTTCAAAAGCATCAATTCTTCAGCACTCAGCCTTCTTTATGGTCCAGTTCTCACATCCATACATGACTACTGGAAAAACCATAGCTTTGACTAGATAGACCTTTGTTGGCAAAGTAATGTCTCTGCTTTTTAACATGCTGTCTACGTTGGTCATAGTTTTTCTTCCAAGAAGCAAGTATCTTTTAATTTTATGGCTGTAGTCACCATCTGCAGTGATTTTGGAGCCCAAGAAATAAAGTCTGTCACTCTTTCCATTGTTTCCCAATCTATTTGCCAAGAAGTGATGGGACTGGATGCCGTGATTTTCATTTTTTGAATGTTGAGCTTTAAGCTGGTTATAATTCTTTTTTAGCACTTTTTTTTAAACCAGCTTTTTCACGCTCCTCTTTCACTTTCATCAAGAAGCTCTTTAGTTGCTCTTCACTTGCTGCCATAATGGTGGTGTCATCTGCATATCTGAGCTTGTTGATATTTCTCCTGGCAATCTTGATTCTAGCTTCTGCCTCATCTATCCTGGCATTTCTCATGATGTACTCTGCATATAAGTTAAATAAGCAGGGTGACAATATACAGCCTCGATGTACTCCTTTCCCAGTTTTGAACCTATCAACAATAGATTCTTTCTCCTGAAGCTTTCAATTTTTCAAATCCTTTTTTTTTGTCAATATACAATAAAAAATCTACAATATAATTGGACAGTTGAAATTCTCTTATTAATGCTTTGTTGTATGTATTAGACTTTCCAAAGACATCTATCACTAATTTATAATAGGAATGAGTATCATTTAGTGGACATTAATGGAAAGCACTTTGCTAACATTTTCTAATTTGTTTCAATAATCAAATAAAGTGGGCATGATATTTTCCAGTTTCCTGGTCAGGACACTGAGGCTTGGAGAGATGATATACAATAACTTATTTACAGCCACACAGTATTGGTAGGCCTCTATCTTTCGGACACCCTGTACTCCTTCCTTTTAAGGGGTACTATCCTACTATTTCATGTGACTTGGGTGAAATTGCCATTGAAATGATCCAAGTCTCCCACTGTGGAGCTGTGTACAAGACCCTACCTGGACCGTTGGAGCCTTTTGAGGAGAACATGCATGCATACATACTAGGAGAGGAAAGTCTTTTTCCGTCCAAAGTTGCTCATGCTAAGAAATATGTGAGCTCTGGGGTTACTGGGATCTCTGTCTCATATATATGACTTGAGGAGAGAAATAGCCAACTGAGAAAGTAGAGCCAAGAACAGGAGAAAAAGAAAATCCTGATAATAGCATTTTAATCCTTGGCATACAGCCCATTTCCAACCTGAAACATCAGAGTCAAATGTGAATAAAAGCCAAAGTCCTAACAATATCTTATTATAGCTCAGCCAAAGTATTATTTTATAGTCACATGAGAGTAAATGCCTAAGTATGGCAGTGGTTTAATTCATCTCATACAGTGTGGTTGACTATAAACTCAGCTCTGCCCCTCCTCACTTACCCTATCATACTGAGTCTACTGTGCCCCCACTATACCAGGCCTACTCTAGGCACAGGGACTTTGCACTGCCTATTCACTCTGCATGGATAGTCTTTTGCAGAAACTCTCATGGCTCACTCTCTTGCCATCATCATGTTCAGATATCATCTTCTCTTTTGGCTTTCCCCAACAACCATCCTTAATGCTCTCTGGCCTCTACTGTTAACCCCTTTTCTGTTTTATTTTTCCTCACAACACTTATCATCATGTCATAACATACCTATTGATCCCTTCCTCACCACCATCTACTGTAATGCAAGCTTTAAGAGGGCACAGATTTTTTTTCTCTGATAAACCCTCAGCATCTGGTACATTGCCTGAAACATAGTGAGTGCTCAGTAAAAAATTGTGGCATGAATAAATGGTAGTCAGTAAATTCGGTTTTGACTGAGAGTAGGGTAGGTTGGTTAAGATGGCTTGAAAAGGGTTCCTGTCATTTGCAGCTTAAAGATTCCTGACTATAAATAGGCATTAGTGGTGGATCCAGGATTCAAACAAATGTTTGATTATAAGATTATATTTTTCTCTACCACTGCTAATAATTTTTGAAGATGTGTTTGTTAAATGAACGGAACAAATTGGGGTTACTAGGAAGCCTTAAAAAGCTAGACAGCATTTAAATATAATTACATATTTATTATTGCTGATAACATGAGTGCTGTTATACCATAGAGATTACATATAATCTGTACTTGTTTATTGACTTAAACGCTGCTGAAAAATGAAATGATTGCTTAAGAATACATTAATGTCTTCCTAAAGCAAGTTCTCCTTGAGAGTTCTAAGCTTATGATAAATAAACAGTATTTATAGGCATGAGAATAGTGGCTCAAGTAAGAGCAAACTGTGAGTTGTTTCTCTTGAAACTATTTAGAGAACTTGTGTTTAAATATTGTGAATGTTAAGTAATATTTTTTTTTCCCCATTGGAGTTTTGAGGAAGAAAATAAACCTGGGAGTTAGAAGTATCTCCTAGGGGTCTAAAGGAGCTATTTGGGAATGGGGCTTCCAGCAGGCATTATAGGATGAAATTACTCACCAGGGATCATCTAAAGTCTCCATATTTTGAGTGTTGACAAGGAAGACTGTCTTGGTCTTCTTGGGCTGCTATAAACAACAGACTTTTATTTATCAAAAAAAAAAAAAAATCTGGAGCCTGGAAGTCCAAGATCATGGTTCCAGCATAGTAAGGTAAGGACTCTCTTTCAGGATACAGACTTTTCATTTTATATTCACATGGTAGAAGGAGGAAGGATCTCTTTAGAACCTCTTCTATAAGGTGCTAATTCCATTCATGAGGGTTCCACCTCTGAAAATTCCACTTACTGTGTTTCAATATAGAAACCTTCAGTTCAGTTCAGTTCAGTCGCTCAGTCGTGTCCGACTCTTTGCGACCCCATGAATTGCAGCACGCAAGGCCTCCCTGTCCATCACCAACTCCCGGAGTTCACTCAGATCACATCCATTGAGTCAGTGATGCCATTCAGCCATCTCATCCTCTGTCGTCCCCTTCTCCTCCTGCCCCCAATCCCTCCCAGCATCAGAGTCTTTTCCAATGAGTCAACTCTTTGCATGAGGTGGCAAAAGTACTGGAGTTTCAGCTTTAGCATCATTCCTTCCAAAGAAATCCCAGGGCTGATCTCCTTCAGAATGGACTGGTTGGATCTCCTTGCAGTCCAGGGGATTCTCAAGAGTCTTCTCCAACACCACAGTTCAAAAGCATCAATTCTTCGGCGCTCAGCTTTCTTCACAGTCCAACTCTCACATCCATACATGACCACTGGAAAAACCATAGCCTTGACTAGATGGACCTTTGTTGGCAAAGTAATGTCTCTGCTTTTCAATATGCTATCTAGGTTGGTACATAACTTTCCTTCCAAGGAGTAAGCATCTTTTAATTTTGTGGCTGCAGTCACCATCTGCAGTGATTTTGGAGCCCCCCAAAATAAAGTCTGACACTGTTTCCAAAGTTTCCCCATATTTCCCATGAAGTGATGGGACCAGATGCCATGATCTTGGTTTTCTGAATATTGAGTTTTAAGCCAACTTTTTCCACTCTCCTCTTTCGCCTTCCTCAAGAGGCTTTTTATTTTTATTTATTTTATTTTTTTTAAATTCTATTTTATTTAACTTTACAATATTGTATTGGTTTTGCCATATATCAAAATGAATCTGCCACAGGTATACATGTGTTCCCCATCCTGAACCCTCCTCCTCCTCCCTCCCCATACCATCCCTCTGGGTCGTCCCAGTGCACCAGCCCCAAGCATCTAGTATCGTGCTATGAACCTGGACTGGCGACTCATTTCATACATGATATTATACATATTTCAATGCCATTCTCCCAAATCATCCCACCCTTTCCCTTTCCTACAGAGTCCAAAAGACTGTTCTGTACATCAGTGTCTCTTTTGCTGTCTCGTACACAGGGTTATAGTTACCATCTTTCTAAATTCCATATACATGCATTAGTATACTGTATTGGTGTTTTTCTTTCTGGCTTACTTCACTCTGTACAATAGGCTCCAGTTTCATCCACCTCATTAGAACTGATTCAAATGTATTCTTTTTAATAGCTGAGTAATACTCCATTGTGTATATGTACCAAAGCTTTCTTATCCATTCATCTGCTGATGGACATCTAGGTTGCTTCCATGTCCTGGCTATTATAAACAGTGCTGCGATGAACATTGGGGTACTCATGTCTCTTTCAATTCTGGTTTCCTCAGTGTGTATGCCCAGCAGTGGGATTGCTGGATCATAAGGTAGTTCTATTTCCAGTTTTTTAAGGAATCTCCACACTGTTCTCCATAGTGGCTGTACTAGTTTGCATTCCCACCAACAGTATAAGAGGCTTCCCTTTTCTCCACACCCTCTCCAGCATTTATTGCTTGTAGACTTTTGGATCGCAGCCATTCTGACTGGTGTGAAATGGTACCTCATAGTGGTTTTGATTTGCATTTCTCTGATAATGAGTGATGTTGAGCATCTTTTCATGTGTTTGTTAGCCATCTGTATGTCTTCTTTGGAGAAATGTCTGTTTAGTTCTTTGGCCCACTTTTTGATTGGGTCATTTATTTTTCTGGAATTGAGCTGTAGGAGTTGCTTGTATATTTTTGAGATTAGTTGTTTGTCTGTTGCTTCATTTGCTATTATTCTCTCCCATTCTGAAGGCTGTCTTTTCACCTTGCTAATAGATTCCTTTGTTGTGCAGAAGCTTTTAAGTTTAATTAGGTCCCATTTGTTTATTTTTGCTTTGATTTCCAATATTCTAGGGGGTGGGTCATAGAGGATCCTGCTGTGATGTATGTCAGAGAGTGTTTTGCCTATGTTCTCCTCTAGGAGTTTTATAGTTTCTGGTCTTACGTTTAGATCTTTAATCCATTTTGAGTTTATTTTTGTGTATGGTATTAGAAAGTGCTCTAGTTTCATTCTTTTACAAGTGGTTGACCAGATTTCCCAGCACCACTTGTTAAAGAGATTGTCTTTAATCCATTGTATATTCTTGCCTCCTTTGTCAAAGATAAGGTGTCCATACATGCGTGGATTTATCTCTGGGCTTTCTATTTTTTTCCATTGATCACTATTTCTGTCTTTGTGCCAGTACCATACTGTCTTGATGACTGTGGCTTTGTAATACAGCCTGAAGTCAGGCAGGTTGATTCCTCCAGTTCCATTCTTCTTTCTCAAGATAGCTTTGGCTGTTCGAGGTTTTTTGTATTTCCATGCAAATTGTGAAATTATTTGTTCTAGCTCTGTGAAGAATACCGTTGTTAGCTTGATAGGGATTGCATTGAATCTATAAATTGCTTTGGGTAGTATACTCATTTTCACTATATTGATTCTTCCAATCCATGAACATGGTATATTTCTCCATCTATTAGTGTCCTCTTTGATTTCTTTCACCAGTGTTTTATAGTTTTCTATATATAGGTCTTTAGTTTCTTTAGGTAGATATATTCCTAAGTATTTTATTCTTTCCATTGCAATGGTGAATGAAATTGTTTCCTTAATTTCTCTTTCTGTTTTCTCATTATTAGTCTATAGGAATGCAAGGGATTTCTGTGTGTTGATTTTATATCCTGCAACTTTACTATATTCATTGATTAGTTCTAGTAATTTTCTGGTGGAGTCTTTAGGGTTTTCTATGTAGAGGATCGTGTCATCTGCAAATAGTGAGAGCTTTACTTCTTCTTTTCCAATTTGGATTCCTTTTATTTCTTTTTCTGCTCTGATTGCTGTGGCCAAAACTTCCAAAACTATGTTGAATAGTAATGGTGAAAGTGGGCACCCTTGTCTTGTTCCTGACTTTAGAGGAAATGCTTTCAATTTTTCACCATTGAGGATAATGTTTGCTGTGGGTTTGTCGTATATAGCTTTTATTATGTTGAGGTATGTTCCTTCTATTCCTGCTTTCTGGAGAGTTTTGATCATAAATGGATGTTAAATTTTGTCAAAGGCTTTCTCTGCATCTATTGAGATAATCATATGGTTTTTATTTTTCAATTTGTTAATGTGGTGTATTACACTGTTTGATTTGCGGATATTGAAGAATACTTGCATCCCTGGGATAAAGCCCACTTGGTCATGGTGTATGATCTTTTTAATGTGTTGCTGGATTCTGATTGCTAGAATTTTGTTAAGGCTTTTTGCATCTATGTTCATCAGTGATATTGGCCTGTAGTTTTCTTTTTTTGTGGGATCTTTGTCAGGTTTTGGTATTAGGGTGATGGTGGCCTCATAGAATGAGTTTGGAAGTTTACCATCCTCTGCAATTTTCTGGAAGAGTTTGAGTAGGATAGGTGTTACCTCTTCTCTAAATTTTTGGTAGAATTCAGCTGTGAAGCCGTCTGGACCTGGGCTTTTGTTTGCTGGAAGATTTCTGATGACAGTTTCAATTTCTGTGTTTGAGATGGGTCTGTTAAGATTTTCTATTTCTTCCTGGTCTAGTTTTGGAAAGTTGTACTTTTCTAAGAATTTGTCCATTTCTTCCAAGTTGTCCATTTTATTGCCATATAATTGCTGATAGTAGTCTCTTATGATCCTTTGTATTTCTGTGTTGTCTGTTGTGATCTCTCCATTTTCATTTCTAATTTTATTGATTTGATTTTTCTCCCTTTGTTTCTTGATGAGTCTGGCTAATGGTTTGTCAATTTTATTTATCCTTTCAAAGAACCAGCCTTTGGCTTTGTTGATTTTTGCTATGGTCTCTTTTGTTTCTTTTGCATTTATTTCTGGCCTAATTTTTTAGATTTCTTGCCTTCTACCAGACCTGGGGTTCTTCATTTCTTCCCTTTCTAGTTGTTTTAGGTGTAGAGTTAGATTATTTATTTGACTTTTTTCTTGTTTCTTGAGGTATGCCTGTATTGCTATGAACTTTCCCCTTAGGACTGCTTTTACAGTGTCTCACAGGTTTTGGGTTGTTGTGTTTTCATTTTCATTCGTTTCTATGCAAATTTTGATTTCTTTTTTGATATCTTCTGTGATTTGTTGGTTATTCAGCAGCACGTTGTTCAGCCTCCATATGTTGGAATTTTTAATAGTTTTTCTCCTGTAATTTAGATCTAATCTTACTGCATTGTGGTCAGAAAAGATGCTTGGAATGATTTCTATTTTTTCTGAATTTACCAAGGCTAGATTTATGGCCCAGGATGTGATCTATCTTGGAGAAGGTTCCGTGTGTGCTTGAGAAAAAGGTGAAGTTCATTGTTTTGGGATGAAATGTCCTATAGATATCAATCAGATCTAATTGGTCTAGTGTATCGTTTAAAGTTTGTGTTTCCTTGTTAATTTTCTGTTTAGTTGTTCTATCCATAGGTGTGAGTGGGGTATTAAAGTCTCCCACTATTATTGTGTTATTGTTAATTTCTCCTTTCATACTTGTTAGTATTTGTCTTACAAATTGCGGTGTTCCTATGTTGGGTGCATATATATTTATAATTGTTATATCTTCTTGGATTGATCCTTTGATCATTATGTAGTGACCTTCTTTGTCTCTTTTCAGAGCCTTTGTTTTAAAGTCTATTTTATCTGATATGAATATTGCTACTCCTGCTTTCTTTTGGTCCCTATTTGCATGGAAAATCTTTTTCCAGCCCTTCACTTTCAGTCTGTATGTGTCCCTGTTTTGAGGTGGGTGTTGTAGACAACATATGTAGGGGTGTTGTTTTTGTATCCATTCAGCCAGTCTTTGTCTTTTGGTTGGGGCATTCAACCCATTTACGTTTAAGGTAATTATTGATAAGTATGATCCTGTTGCCATTTACTTTATTGTTTTGGGTTCAAATTTATACATCCTTTTTATGTTCCCTGTCTAGAGAATATCCTTTAGTATTTGTTGGAGAGCTGGTTTGGTGGTTCTGAATTCTCTCAGCTTTTGCTTGTCTGAAAAGCTTTTGATTTCTCCTTCATATTTGAATGAGATCCTTACTGGGTACAATAATTTGGGCTGTAGGTTATTTTCTTTCATCACTTTAAGTATGTCTTGCCATTCCCTCCTGGCTTGGAGAGTTTCTATTGAAAGATCAGCTGTTATCCTTATGGGAATTCCCTTGTGTGTTATTTGTTGTTTTTCCCTTGCTGCTTTTAATATTTGTTCTTTGTGTTTGATCTTTGTTAATTTGATTAATATGTGTCTTGGGGTGTTTCGCCTTGGGTTTATCCTGTTTGGGACTTTCTGGATTTCTTGGACTTGAGTGATTATTTCCTTCTCATTTTAGGGAAGTTTTCAACTATTATCTCCTCAAGTATTTTCTCATGGTCTTTCATTTTGTCTTCTTCTTCTGGGACCCCTATAATTAGAATGTTATAGCATTTAATATTGTCCTGGAGGTCTCTGAGATTGTCCTCATTTCTTTTAATTCGTTTTTCTTTTTTCCTCTCTGATTCATTTATTTCTACCATTCTATCTTCTAATTCACTAATCCTATCTTCTGCCTCTGTTATTCTACTATTTGTTGCCTCCAGAGTGTTTTTGATCTCATTTATTGCATTATTCATTATATATTGACTCTTTTTTATTTCTTCTAGCTCCTTGTTAAACCTTTCTTGCATCTTCTCAATCCTTGTCTCCAGGCTATTTATCTGTGATTCCATTTTGATTTCAAGATTTTGGATCAATTTCACTATTATTATTCGGAATTCTTGATCAGGTAGATTCCCTATCTCTTCCTCTTTTGTTTGGTTTGGTGGGCATTTATTCTGTTCCTTAACCTGCTGGGTATTCCTCTGTCTCTTCATCTTGTTTAAATTGCTGAGTTGGGGTGTCCTTTCTGTATTCTGGCAGTTTGTGGAGCTCTCTTTATTATGGTGTTTCCTCACTGTGTGTGGGTTTGTACAGGTGGCTTGTCAAGGTTTCTTGGTTAGGGAAGCTTGTGTCGGTGTTCTGGTGGGTGGAGCTGGATTTCTTCTCTCTGGAGTACAATGAAGTGTCCAGTAATGAGTTATGAGATGTCTATGGTTTTGGGGTGACTTTGGGCAGCCTGTATCTTGGAGCTCAGGGCTGTGTTCCTTCGTTGCTGGAGAATTTGCTTGGTATGTCTTCCTTGGAACTTGTTGGCCCTTGTGTGGTGCTTGGTTTCAGTGTAGGTATGGAGGCGTTTGATGAGCTCCTGTCAATTAATGTTCCCTGGAGTCAGGGTTTGGACTTAAGCCTCCTGCTTCCAGTTATCGGTCTTATTTTTACAATAGTCTCAAAACTTCTCCTTCTATACAGCAACATTGATAAAACATCTAGGTTAAAGATGAAAAGTTTCTCCACCGTGAGGGTCACCCAGAGAGGTTCACAGTGTTACATGGAGAAGAGAAGAGGGAGGAGGGAGTTAGAGGTGACCTGAATGAGATGAGGTGGAATTAATAGAGGAGAGAGCGGGCTAACCAGTAATCACTTCCTTATGTGCACTCCACAACTGGAGTTATACAGAGATGTTCGCGGAGTTATACAGAGAAGAGAAGAAGGAGGAAGGAGACAGAGGTGGCCAGGAGGATAAAAGAAGGGAATGAAAAGGAGAGAGACAGATCCAGCCAGTAATCAGTTCCCTAAGTGTTCTCCACCGTCTGGAACACACAGAAATTCACAGAGTTGGGTAGAGTAGAGAAGGGTTAGGGAGGCGACACAGGAGACCTGGTGGAAAAAAAGGAGAGTCCAAAGGGGGAGAGAGCAGTCAAGCCAGTAATCTCACTCCCTAGTAAAAAATGGATACTGAAGATTGGGTTCTTAAAGGTACAAAATTGGTAACAAATACCTAAAAGCAAAAATTAAAAATATAGAGCAGAGTTTGGAATTTCAAAAATACAATGTTAAACAAAAGAAGAAGGAAAAGAAAGAGAGAAAAAGAAACAAACAAACTCACAAAAATTATAAAGAAAATATAGGTACAAAATTGATAACAAATACCAAAAAGCAATAGTTAAAAAATCTAGAGTAGAGTTTGGAATTTCAAAAATACAATGTTAAAGAAAAGAAGAAAAAGAAAGAGAAAAAAACAAAACCAAACAAAGTCACAAAAATTATAAAGAAGATATAGGTACAAAATTGATAACAAATACCAAAAAGCATAAATTAAAAATCTAGAGTAGAGTTTGGAATTTCAGGAATACAATGTTAAAGAAAAGATGAAGAGAAAGAAAGAGAGAAGAAAAAAAAAGTCACAAAAGTTATAAAAAAGAAATATATAGGTACAAAATTGATAACAAATACCAAACAGCTAAAATTAAAAATCTAGAGCAGAGTTTGGAATTTCAAAAATACAATGTAAAGAAAAGAAGAAGAAGAAAAAAAAAAACAAGGTCACAAAAGTTATTAAAAAATATGTATATGAAGTTTGCTTTTTTAAAAAAAAATAAGAGTCTTTTTTTTTTTTTGCAAAGTAATCAGATCAGATCAGTCGCTCAGTTGTGTCCGACTCTTTGCGACCCTATGAATCGCAGCACACCAGGCCTCCCTGTCCATCATCAACTCCCGGAGTTCACTCAGACTCACGTCCATCGAGTCAGCAATGCCATCCAGCCATCTCATCCTCTGTCGTCCCCTTCTCTCCTGCCCCCAATCCCTCCCAGCGTCAGAGTCTTTTCCAATGAGTCAACTCTTTGCATGAGGTGGCAAGAGTACTGGAGTTTCAGCTTTAGCATCATTCCTTCCAAAGAAATCCCAGGGCTGATCTCCTTCAGAATGGACTGGTTGGATCTCCTTGCAGTCCAAGGGACTCTCAAGAGTCTTCTCCAGCACCACAGTTCAAAAGCATCAATTCTTCAGCGCTCAGCCTTCTTCACAGTCCAACTCTCACATGCATACATGACCACAGGAAAAACCATAGCCTTGACTAGACGAACATTTGTTGGCAAAGTAATGTCTCTGCTTTTGCATATGCTATCTAGGTTGGTCATAACTTTCCTTCCAAGGAGTAAGCGTCTTTTAATTTCATGGCTGCAGTCACCATCTGCAGTGATTTTGGAGCCCAGAAAAATAAAGTCTGACACTGTTTCCACTGTTTCCCCATCTATTTCCCATGAAGTGGTGGGACTGGATGCCATGATCTTCGTTTTCTGAATGTTGAGCTTTAAGCCAACTTTTTCACTCTCCACTTTCAATTTCATCAAGAGGCTTTTGAGTTCCTCTTCACTTTCTGCCATAAGAGTGGTGTCATCTGCATATCTGAGGTGATTGATATTTCTCCCGGCAATCTTGATTCCAGTTTGTGTTTCTTCCAGTCCAGTGTTTCTCATGATGTACTCAGCATATAAGTTAAATAAACAGGGTGACAATATACAGCCTTGACGAGCTCCTTTTCCTATTTGGAACCAGTCTGTTGTTCCATGTCCAGTTCTAACTGTTGCTTCCTGATCTGCATACAAATTTCTCAAGAGGCAGATCTGGTGGTCTGGTATTCCCATCTCTTTCAGAATTTTCCACAGTTTATTGTGATCCACACAAAATAGTAGGTTATAAAAGTGAAAATTAAAGGAGTAATAGAGGACTTAAAATTTTTTTTAAATATAAAAAAAGAAAAAATGATCGTAAAAATAGTAAATATATATATAGGACTTTCTCTGATGTTGTGGGTATTGTGGGTTCAGTTCATTTTCTGCTAGTTCCTTGTTCAGGCTTATATATCTCAAGATATAGGCCCCTTGCTATGTAGTCGGTAGTAACCACGGGGTTTTAATCTATTGCCTGTTGCTTCCAAGGCGGTTCCCTCTGTTATAGCTTCTACTGTTTGCTGGTCTCTTCAGTGTCTGATTTCCACCCTGATACAAAGGGGGCGGTGGTGGACACCTTTTTTTTTTTTTTTTTAAGGCTCACTTGTTCAGTCGTGCTGTGGGGAGGGAGGGACGCTGCAAATAAATAAGACTGGCGTGTGCTTGCAGTGCCGCAGCCACACTGGGCCTGCCCCTGCTCACGGCGCGTGTAGCCTCCCTGCCCACACTGCTCAGGCTCTAGATTGCTCTGCCTGGATCCATCAGCGGCCGGCCCTGGGCTGCTTGCACCTCCCAGGTCTAAGCCGCTCAGGTTCAGGCACTTGGGCAGTCCTCAGAGGCACAGACTCAGTTGGGCCTGCGTTTTGTGCCCTTCCCAGGTCCAAGCAGCTCAGACAAGAAAGACAAGACATATACTTGTCTTTCAATGATGAGGTGTTTGGTGAGTGCGGTTGCTGCAACTTATCACCTCCCCGCTGCTCGGTTCTCTGGAGCTGCGATTGCCCCCTTCTGGCTCTGGCTGCCTGTCACCGGAGGGGGACGGTCTGCAGCCGGCTATCTCTGTACAGTCCTTTGTTCCGTGCGCGGGCCTGGCGGTGTCTTAGGTTAGGGCTGGCTTTTCGTGTGGTAGACATCCCACAGTCTGGTTTGCTAGACCAAATTATTTCACTCAGGTAGCACTCGGGGTATTCAGGCCAGATCCTTACTCTAAGTGATGCAGCCCGCGCCATGCCTCCCTGCCCAGGCCCCGCTTGCTAATGGTGGATGCAGGCGTCTGCGCTGCTTCTCCGCTGGGGGAGTTACCGTAGGGCTTGTAATCTGTGGGTATTAATTGTTTATTTATTTTTCCTCCCTGTTATGTTGCCCTCTGTGCCTCCAAGGCTTGGCACAGACTCACCAGTGAGAATGTTTCCTGGTGTTTGGAAACTTCTCTCTTTTTAAGACTCCCTTCCCGGGACAGAGCTCCATCCCTCCCTCTTTTGTCTCTTTTTTTGTCTTTCATATTTTTTCCTGCCTCCTTTCGAAGACAATGGGTTGCTTTTCTGGGTGCCTGATGTCTTCTGCCAGCATTCAGAAGTTGTTTTGTGGAATTTACTCGGGGTTTAAATGTTCTTTTGATGAATTTGTGGGGGAGAAAGTGTTCTCCCCGTCCTATTCCTCTGTCATCTTAGCTCCTTCCCTCAAGAGGCTTTTAGTTCCTCTTCACTTTCTGCCATAAGAGTGGTGTCATCTGCATATCTGAGGTGATTGATATTTCTCCCGGCAATCTTGATTCCAGCTTGTGCTTCTTCCAGCCCAGCGTTTCTCATGATGTACTCTGCATATAAGTTAAATAAACAGGGTGACAATATACAGCCTTGACGTACTCCTTTTCCTACTTGGAACCAGTCTGTTGTTCCATGTCCAGTTCTAACTGTTGCTTCCTGACGTGCATACAGATTTCTCAAGAGGCAGGTCAGGTGGTCTGGTATTCCCATCTCTTTCAGAATTTTCCACAGTTTATTGTGATCCACACAGTCAAAGGCTTTGGCATAGTCAATAAAGCAGAAATAGATGTTTTTCTGGAACTCTCTTGCTTTTTCCATGATCTAGTGGACGTTGGCAATTTGGTCTCTGGTTCCTCTGCCTTTTCTAAAACCAGCTTGAACATCTGGAAGTTCACGGTTCACGTATTGCTGAAGGCTGGCTTAGAGAATTTTGAGCATTACTTTATTAGCGTGTGAGATGAGTGCAATTGTGCGGTAGTTTGAGCATTCTTTGGCATTGCCTTTCTTTGGGATTGGAATGAAAACTGACCTTGGGAGACATAAACATTCAGGCCATAGCAAAGATGGAAAGATGTGATATCCCATGCTCCTGACATCTAAGCTACTTTAATATCTGAAGATGTGGTAGAAGCTGTAACGGAGAAGCTATCCTGTAAGCAGGCCCCAGAAAATACAGAGAAGCAGGAGTCAATAATTCAAGCAAAATGAAGTTGATATTAACTTCAGCTTGCTGCTGCTGCTGCTAAGTCATTACAGTCGTGTCTGACTCTGTGCGACCCCATAGACTGCAGCCCACCAGGCTCCCCTGTCCCTGGGATTCTCCAGGCAAGAACACTGGAGTGGGTTGCTGTTTCCTTCTCCAATGCATGAAAGTGATAAGTGAAAGGGAAGTCGCTCAGTCGTGTCCAACTCTTCATGACCCCATGGACTGTAGCCTACCAGGCTCCTAGGTCCATGGGATTTTCCAGGCAAGAGTACTGGAGTGGGTCAGCTTGCTAATTATCTTTTTTTAAAAATTTATTGGATATTAAAATATTGTAAAAATGCATTTGAAAAATTTCACTTAATTTCCCATTCCCATTTGTTTTGAAAACTCTTAATTATTAAGCCTCAGTCTTATTTAACTCTCAGTAGGTTTAAATAAGCAAATCAAGGTGGCTCAAGGGGACAGAGAAGAGGGCTATTGCTATAATGAGACCTGATTATGCTTTGGAATCCCAGAATCCAGAAGAGGAACATTCCCAGGGCCCAGGATGGAATGGTGACAGGATCCAGGAAATGATTAGGAACAAGGAATAGCCAAAATGTTTCTAATTCTTTTCCATACTTTCTCTTTCAACACACTGGCTTTCTCCTCTGCTTTCATCTTCATAGTACAATATAGCTGTCTTACAGCTCCCCAAACTACATGTTAAAGTTCTAGCCACAAGCAAAGAATAACCATCTGTTTGAATAATTTTCCCCAAGTTTAATGGAAATTAATCCCCTGTAGCTGAGAAAATGACATTGCAAAGTACATGAGTGGCTGTCAGAAATTAAGAGCAAAGACTGCTTGGGTAGTCATCAGGCCAAAAGATTTCAGTTCTTCAATAGGGTGTTTGAGCCACCTGATCCTTCCTGATTGATCAGGTCTACTTACTGTAGCAATGCTCCTTGGAACAGAAAACACTTATTAGTGACATCTTTTCAACTGAACCAATAGAAAGTTCAATTCATAGAGTGAGTTGAGAAAAGAATGATCAAAATTGAAGTTTTCATTGAGTAATTTATCTTGAAACTATAAGATAAAGATTTTTTTTTTCAAAACAATGGCGTGTGTGTTAAATATAGATAATATTACTTTCACCTGATGAGGTAATATTTTTATGTGTAACATGTTAGGCATTCAGTTAAAGAATGTGCATGTGTTTTAACTAAAGTATTTTAAGTACTTATTAGTAATATTAGCTATTTATGTGTAGTATATGGAATTGAAAATGAGTAGAAGTGCTTAACCCACATTCCAGAATGTGAATTTTGAAAGCTGTCTGTCTCTAGCTATGGGAAAAACAACTTACCAGAAGCTAAGGGTCTTTTTAAGTTGCATTAATATACATTGCCTCTACGTGTCATATATTGAGACACAATTCCCTTACTCACCTACTGGTTCTGACTGTACACTACCATACAGAGCTTAATGCTCTGCTCCTCTCTGATTTTGCATGTTAAAGATCTCTGTTTGTTGTTTTTTTTAAATTAATTTGTTTCGTTAAGGTAAATCTTAACTTTAGAACTACTACATAATTAATGAAAATGTATGTGTGAGACACTCCCTGTTTTCTAAAGAAAAATTATGAGTCAATTAAATATTGCATATGCTTCATTAGATCTTGAAATGATCTTATTTAAATATTGAACATCTTTTGAGAATATTGAGATGATAATTTTTCCATGATTAAAAAATGCTCTCTCCGTTCTTAAAACTTTAATTTCAATCATCATGCTGTTAGCTCGTCTCTCTTCAGGGAACAGCAGAAAGTTTATGAACAACTTGTCAGATAAAGCTGTGAATACATCAGGTCATTGTGTGGAACAGTGCTGCTTTAGTGAGTGTTCATAATTTTCCATATTTTCTCGCAGGAGAAAATGTTCTGTGAGCAAGAGCTTGAGTACACTGGCAATGTGTACTCAATTCTATTACTGGCAATGTGCATAAAGAGGGGACTCAGACATGAGTTTATTTGTAAATCAAGTGGAAAATTTCATTCTGACCCTAGGGCAATATGGCTTGATAACGCTCATGATGAGCAATGTGTTCTCAGCCTGAGGGTACTTTGAAGTAAGCATGAGATACAGATAAATATATATTTTTCACTTTTGCATCTCCTTTGCTTAAGCTATTTAGAGGAAGCAAGTTTAAATTAGGGCTTCCTTGTGGCTCATTTGGTAAAGAGTCTGCCTGCAATGTGGGAGACTTGGGTTCAATCCCTGGGTTGGGAAGATCCCCTGGAGAAGGAAATAGCAACTCACTCCAGTATTCTTGCCTGGAGAATCCCATGGACAGAGGAGCCTGGTGGGCTACAGTCCATGGAGTCACATTGAGTTGGACATGACTGAATGACTTAACACTTTTGCTTTCACAAGGTTAGTTTATTTTTATTTATTTTTCTAAAAAGACAGTTCCTTCTGTCAGTTTATGCCTCAAGTGCCCTCCCTAGGTTTTCCCTGAGGGCTCCCACATTGGTGCAACTCCATGTCCTGATGCACTTGGGCAGACCAGTTGTGATGGAATCATTCTGACAATGGAGCCTTTGAGTACCAATGCCAAACATTTCCATTTCAACCTTCTTTCTACCCCTTGCAAATCCCTTAATAATCAAAGAAGTCTTTTCTTATGCAGTTAGATGCAGTGTTTTAAATCACACTATCATAAAAGAGAGTCAACTTTTTTTTTTCAAGTTTTTTATTTTTTATTTTTTTAAATTTTATTTTATTTTATTTTTAAACCTGAAACACTGTATTAGTTTTGCCAAACATCAAAACAAATCCACCACAGAACCAAGGTATGTGTGATTGGTAACAACTTTTTCCTTGGGACTCAGGAACACTGTGTTTACTTGATCAACGTGCCCTGGCTCTGTTTGAAGGCTAATGAAACTCAGACATTCTGAAACCATATTATATATACACACACACACACACACACACATATATATATATATATACCGTTAAAGGAAAATAAATGGTTTCTTTGCTTGATGTCTTTCCAGAAAAAATCAGCAACTTCTCATGGGCCATTTGACTGCTTTTAAACTATTGAAATCCGGAGAAGGCAATGGCGCCCCACTCCAGTACTCTTGCCTGGAAAATCCCATGGATGGAGGAGCCTGGTGGGCTGCAGTCCATGGGGTCGTGAAGAGTTGGACACGACTGAGCGACTTCAATTTCACTTTTCACTTTTCACTTTCACGCATTGGAGAAGGCAATGGCAACCCACTACAGTGTTCTTGCCTGGAGAATCCCAGGGACAGGGGAGCCTGGTGGGCTGCCGTCTATGGGGAAGCACAGAGTTGGACACGACTGAAGCGACTTAGCAGCAGCAGCAGCAGCAAACTATTGAAATCACCAAACATAGACTACAAGGCCTTGTCTGGAGAGCAGAAGCACGGGTCACCAATTGAAGTAATCACCGCAAGACCGTGCTATTGGCTTACAGTTGACTGAGAGAAGGGCTTAAGTAGAGAAACAAGAGCACTGCTAGTTCTGGCAGTTAGATATGCTCAGCTCCAATCTCTTTGAATCTCAGTATCTTTATTTTAAAACAGAGATAATAACATTCACTCTCTTACCTTATAGATCTGATTGAAATCATTCTATAATATGTGAAGGCAGTCTAAAAAATAAAGTTTATTTAAGGAGGGAAATAGTTAAAGCAGCTGGACAGAAATGAATTTACTCACTTTACTATAGGGATGTCCAGGAGAAAACAAAAGACAGGTAACTTGGTCTAATTTTCTTATCTACAGGACCTCTGGGTAAATAGACTAATGATCTTTGCTAGACAGAAGAGGCCTCATCTTTGAAATGCCCGTGGCAGAAGTCTCTGGATAAGATTACCCATAGTAAATAGAACACAAAGACTACGAGGCATAGCCCCCTGGAGAATGCCATGTAGACTACACAATTCTCTGGGGAGTATAAAACAGAGATGTTACATAAGTTAAATGCTCTCTACTGTGTAAGGAGCCTTACAAACCTCACTAAGAGATTTCATTTGTTCTGGGTCATAGGTGCCAGCTCCTGCAGAAAGGGTCAAGGAGAAGCTTGCAATGTCCAAGATGACTCTCTACTTCTGAGCCATTTGAATACTTGTGTCCATAAAATCGGGCTTCCCAGCTGGCACTAGGGGTAAAGAACCCACCTGCTAATGCAGGGAGTTTCCCTGGTAGCTCAGAAGGTAAAGAACCCACCTGCAATACAGGAGATGTAAGAGATGTGAGTTCAATCCCTGGGCAGGAAGAATCTCCTGGCAGAGGGTATGGCAACCCAGTCCAGTATTCTTGCCTAGAGAATCCTCATGGATAGAGGAGCCTGGAATGCTATGATCCATAGGGTCACAAAGAGTTAGACACAACTGAAGTGACTTAGTATGCACATCCTTAAAATCATTTAGGAAAGCTTAGTGAGTAAAATCTCTGATTTTTGTGTGAATTCACACAATACTATTCTGAGTTTGCCAGATATATGATATTTCTGTAGTGGTAATAATATAAACTATGTATATAGGATTTTTTCTTTTGAAATACAATAATTTAAAATTTTATGCAGGTGAAGTATTTAAAATAAGTTGAATTTTGACCTAGAGCTTCAAACTTAGGGTTATTAGTGGGGTTTCTTTTAGAAGAACAGTTTATGGTATCTTCAATTTGTCTTATATCTAATACATTTTACAGAAATTTCTGAAATTCCTGTATGTAATAGTTGTCTTCTTCTCTAATTCTGTATTTTGATTCATATTATTTCTACTTTTATAATTTATTGTAATTTTAGTGAACATTCTTGTGAGTAGGAATCTCAAAGAGAAGTATGTTTAGTTAAACATGTAATCTCAGTTCACTATTTTGAATTAAATATTTAAATTCCATTTTATTGACCAGAAAAATAAAGCTCAAAAAAAACCCAGATATAAGTAGTGGAGTAAGGAATCAAACCCCTACATTGGCTTCAAAATCCATGTTCTTTCCGTTATATTACATGATTTATTTCTAGCTTTAAAAAATCTAGGGAATTGTGTATGTGTGTGCTGGTCGCTCAGTCATGTCTGACTCTTTGCGACCCCATGGAATGTAGTCCGCTAGGCTCCTCCATCCATAGGATTTTCCAGGCAAGAAAAGTGGAGTGGGTTGCCATTTTCTTCTTATTCTTAAAAGAGTAATAATAGTTAATAAGTTAAAAGGGAGGAGGGCCATGTGAGAATATTTTAGCATATAATACAAATAAAATAATAAACATGATTATTTGATATTTTCAGAGAAAATATATCAATATCTATATTGGTAGATATAGATATTGACTAAAAACAGTGATTTTGACTGAATTTTCAATAGCATCACACCCATTATCCTGGCATTTGAAAATCTGATGTCACAAAGAACAAATGAACCAAAATGAGATTTTTGTTTGTGTTTCAGACTCTGCATTCAAGATTTTGCCATTGTAGAACTGTAGGTTATACTTTTAATACATTGATAAACTGAGTAATTAGTAAAATACTATACCATGCATTGGAGAAGGCAATGGCAATCCACTCCAGTGTTCTTGCCTGGAGGATCCCAGGGATGGGGGAGCCTGGTGGGCTGCGGTCTATGGGGCCGCACAGAGTCAGACACGACTGAAGCAACTTAGCAGCAGCAGCAAAGAGACCTTTGACAGTTTGTCAGTTACTTTGGGAATTTTTAGCATGGGACAAGCAATGTTATCAGAGACATATAGCAGAAGGCTCAAATTTAGTCAGTAATATTTGAAGCAATATCTCTCTGTATACTATCCTTCAGCAAGCACCAATTACTCTCGGTCTATCCTGAATAACCTGAGGGGTCTTCAGTGTCCTCAGGTAGTGTGTTCCCAGCTTAATTCCTAGGAGAACTGGATGTAGTTGAATATTTTAAAGCTTGTGGCTTGATTGAGGGCAGTAGCTGAAAAGTGCTATTTAAAATGCCCGCTCCACTTAGTCTTCTCCTATGCCTCTCTTTTCTGCCTTCTTTTCTTTACCTTCCCTTCCCCTCGTAGATCCTTTTATGTAAATCTGATCATTTATCTGCTAACAAGATGCAGAGGACATTTCCCCCCACCTCCAGAGTTATTTCTTTTGGGTCTTATAAATGACCTAAATTCAAAGACTTGAACTGTAATACCATGTAAACCAGACTCTGTCTTCTATTTCACCTTATTTCTTAGCCTAATGACCTACAAGAAGAAAGCACAAAATAATTTTCATATATATTTTGGGTAACTTTAGTAGGAATTTTATGAATCAAATCAACACTTTCTATTTAGTCAGTGGTACAACTGTCATTAAGGCAAAACAGTCTATGATTTTTGTATAGATGCATTAAAATTCAACCACTTCTTGGCCTTTACAAATGATCGATGCACGATACTGGATGCTTGGGGCTGGTGCACTGGGACGACCCAGAGGGATGGAATGGGGAGGGAGGAGGGAGGAGGGTTCAGGATGGGGAACATATGTATACCTGTGGTGGATTCATTTTGATATTTGGCAAAACTAATACAATTATGTAAAGTTTAAAAATAAAATAAAATTAAAAAAATAAAATAAAAACAAACAAAAAAAGGAAAGGTTTCCTTCCTAATGCAGCCAGAAGACAGGAAAACCATAGACTGCCATAAGAAGGGAAGCAGTAACTATCTATTCCTACACTGGGGTTCATTCATTCTAAAATCTGCCACTGAAATGGCACATCATTGTATAATCACAGATTTCCTTTCTATTTCTATTTCCTTCACATGAAGTAAGTTATCCCATCTGGTAAATTGTTATTCATCCTCTAAAAACAAGAGCAAACACCGTCTGATACTTTGAACCCTGGAAGAACGAGGAGTATCCTTTTCAACTCCCCATAGCATTTTCAAGCCAATTAAACTATTGAATAATAACTATTATTATACATCATTTGCTTATAATTCAGCCTTCCCTGGAGAGTACTAGATAGTCTATAAATGAAGTAATAGTGAATAATAGGAGAATATAATATTATTTACAAAGTATAGATTGCCATTGTTTGGTAAATCTCTTATACTTGGAAACAACTTAACACATCTTTGTTAAAATCTGTGCTTGATCTATACATCCTGATATGTCCTGGGTGTAAATATCCTGAAAACTAAGAATCCTGGGTTTTCATGGATTTTTCTTTAAAAACGCTTTGAGATATAATTTACATACTATAAAGTTCACCCTTTCAAAATGACAGTGGTTTTTAGTGTATTCCAAAAGTTTGACAATCTTTCAGTTCAGTTCAGTTCAGTCGCTCAGCCATGTCTGACTCTTTGCAACCCCATGAATCACAGCACTCCAGGCCTCCCTGTCCATCACGAACCCCCAGAGTTCACTCAGACTCATGTCCATCAAGTCAGTGATGCCATCCAGCCATCTCATCCTCTGTCGTCCCCTTCTCCTCCTGCCCCCAATCCCTCCCAGCATCAGAGTCTTTTCCAAAGAGTCAACACTTCGCATGAGGTGGCCAAAGTATTGGAGTTTCAGCTTTAGCATCATTCCTTCCAAAGAAATCCCAGGGCTGATCTCCTTCAGAATGGACTGATTGGATCTCCTTGCAGTCCAAGGGACTCTCAAGAGTCTTCTCCAACACCACAGTTCAAAAGCATCAATTGTTCGGCGCTCAGCCTTCTTCAAAGTTCAACTCTCACATCCATACATGACCACAGGAAAAATCATAGCCTTGACTAGATGAACCTTTGTTGGCAAAGTAATGTCTCTGCTTTTGAATATGCTATCTAGGTTGGTCATAACTTTCCTTCCAAGGAGTAAGCATCTTTTAATTTCATGGCTGCAATCACCATCTGCAGTGATTTTGGAGCCCCAAAAATAAAGTCTGACACTGTTTCCACTGTTTCCCCATCTATTTCCCATGAAGTGGCGGGACTGGATGCCATGATCTTCGTTTTCTGAATGTTGAGCTTTAAACCAACTTTTTCACTTTCCACTTTCACTTTCATCAAGAGGCTTTTGAGTTCCTCTTCACTTTCTGCCATAAGGGTGGTGTCATCTGCATATCTGAGGTTGTTGATATTTCTCCCGGTAATCTTGATCCCAGCTTGTGTTTCTTCCAGTCCAGCGTTTCTCATGATGTACTCTGCATATAAGTTAAATAAACAGGGTGACAATATACAGCCTGATGTACTCCTTTTCCTATTTGGAACCAGTCTGTTGCTCCATGTCCAGTTCTAACTGTTGCTTCCTGACCTGCATACAGGTTTCTCAAGAGGCAGATCAGGTGGTCTGGTATTCCCATCCCTCTCAGAATTTTCCACAGTTTATTGTGATCCACACAGTCAAAGGCTTTGGCATAGTCAATACAGCAGAAATAGATGTTTTTCTGGAACTCTCTTGCTTTTTCCATGATCCAGCGGATGTTGGCAATTTGATCTCTGGTTCCTCTGCCTTTTCTAAAACCAGCTTGAACATCAGGAAGTTCACGGTGCACATATTGCTGAAGCCTGGCTTGGAGAATTTTGAGCATTACTTTACTAGCGTTTGAGATGAGTGCAATTGTGCGGTAGTTTGAGCATTCTTTGGCATTGCCTTTCTTTGGGATTGGAATGAAAGCTGAACTTTTCCAGTCCTGTGGCCACTGCTGAGTTTTCCATATTTGCTGGCATATTGAGTGCAGCACTTTCACAGCATCATCTTTCAGGATTGGAATAGCTCAACTGGAATTCCATCACCTCCACTAGCTTTGTGCATAGTGATGCTTTCTAAGGCCCACTTGACTTCACATTCCAGAAGGTCTGGCTCTAGGTCAGTGATCACACCATCGTGATTATCTGGGTTGTGAAGATCTTTTTTGTACAGTTCTTCTGTGTATTCTTGCCATCTCTTCTTAATATCTTCTGCTTCTGTTAGGTCCATACCATTTCTGTCCTTTATCGAGCCAATCTTTGTATGAAATGTTCCCATGGTATCTCTGATTTTCTTGAAGAGATCCCTAGTCTTTCCCATTCTGTTGTTTTCCTCTATTTCTTTGCATTGATCGCTGAGGAAGGCTTTCTTATCTCTTCTTGCTATTCTTTGAAACTCTGCATTCAAATGCTTATATCTTTCCTTTTCTCCTTTGCTTTTTGCTTCTCTTCTTTTCACAGCTATTTGTAAGGCCTCCCCAGACAGCCATTTTGCTTTTTTGCATTTCTTTTCTATGGGAATGGTCTTGATCCCTGTTTCCTGTACAATGTCACGAACCTCATTCCATAGTTCATCAGGCACTCTATCTATCAGATCTAGGCCCTTAAATCTATTTCTCACTTCCACTGTATAATCATAAGGGATTTGATTTAGGTCATACCTGAATGGTCTAGTGGTTTTCCCTACTTTCTTCAATTTAGTCTGAATTTGGCAATAAGGAGTTCATGGTCTGGGCCACAGTCAGTTCCTGGTCTTGTTTTTGCTGACTGTATAGAGCTTCTCCATCTTTGGCTGCAAAGAATATAATCAATCTGATTTCAGTGTTGACCATCTGGTGATGTCCATGTATAGAGTCTTCTCTTGTGTTGTTGGAAGAGGGTGTTTGTTATGATCAGTGCATTTTCTTGGCAAAACTCTATTAGTCTTTGCCTTGCTTCATTCTGTATTCCAAGCCCAAATTTGCCTGTTACTCCAAGTGTTTCTTGACTTCCTACTTTTGCATTCCAGTCCCCTATAATGAAAAGGACATCTTTTTTGGGTGTTAGTTCTAAAAGGTCTTGCAGGTCTTCATAGAACCGTTCAACTTCAGCTTCTTCAGCATTACTGGTTGGGGCATAGACTTGGATTACTGTGATATTGAATGGTTTGCCTTGGAAACGAACAGAGATCATTCTGTCGTTTTTGAGATTGCATCCAAGTACTGCATTTCAGACTCTTTTGTTGACCATGATGGCCACTCCATTTCTTCTGAGGGATTCCTGCCCACAGTAGTAGATATAATGGTCATCTGAGTTAAATTCACCCATTCCAGTCCATTTGAGTTCTCTGATTCCTAGAATGTCAACATTCACTCTTGCCATCTCTTGTTTGACCATCTCTTGTTTATAGATACATAAACCCAGTTTATGTATCTATAAATTCTCACTTTACATACCATTGAAGGCTTCCTTGAAGGATTTTGAGTATAACCTTGCTAGCATGTGAAATGAGTGCAACTGTACAGTAGATTTGCAACTGTACAGTAGATTGATGGAATTTTTGGCATTGGCCTCTTTGGGGATTGGAACGGAGTCATGCCATATATTGTCTTTGTATGTGGCTTCTTTCAAGTAGCACAGTGCTCTCAAGGTTAATTTGTGCTATGGCATGTGTCAGTAATTAATTCGTTTTATGGCTAAATGATATTCCATTGTGTGTGTGTGTGTGTACCATATTTGGTTTATCCATTCATAAGTTTTTGGGAATTTGAGTTGTTTCCATTTTGTGGAAACTATACTGGCTAGGAATACTACTACAAGCATTCATATACAGGTTTTTGTGTAGACATGTGTTTTTCTTTTAGAATAGATTGATGGAATTTTTACCATTGGAATAAAAATGTATAATAATATGATATCTGATTTTTTGACACATTTAAGAAAATACATAATCTTAATAAAATATAATTATTTGCAAAAAAAATGCTAAAACCACAAGTTGATCTTAACTGAATTATATTAATATGTAAGTTTGAAAACATAATCAGAATTTCTACATAAGGATATCAATGAAAATATATCTTCTTTACATATATATTTATATAAATTACCAAATTATCCTAAAATATATATAAAGACAAAAAGAGAATGTATAACTAATTTTTCAACATGGCATGCTTCCATGTTGGAATAAAGTGGTCATATATCCATTCAGACACTTATTCATTTCATATTATATATAAGACTTATATAGGTGGAGAGTAATTAAAGAGAAACAAGACAATAGTCCTTGATCTCAAGGAGTTAAGCAGAGATAAATCATCAGTGCAAGCAGCCATTGTAGATTGTGGTTTAGCTATAGAAATTCAGAGGAAGGAGAGAATACTTCAACTTTTAGTGACTGAAGGCAGAATCAAATTTCAGTTGTGTATTTGGTGAGAAGTATCAGTTGTAAGGTTGGAGAAGCAAGTGGCAACCCACTCCAGTATTCTTGCATGGAAAATCCCATGGACAGAGGAGCCTGGCAGGATACAGTCCGTGGGGTTGGAAAGAGTCGGACATGAATGAGCAACTGAGCACCAGTTACAAAGTAGTTGGGCATGTCTGATAGATATGCAGGGTAGAAATCAGACTGGGAGTCCCAATATAGTGGTCATTTTTGCATAAGTAAATGAGTCATAGTGGATTTGATCTTCAGGGAAGAGAACAGAGTAGCAAAGGCACATAAAACCAAAGACAAAGCTTTCTGAATACCTACAAAGAGGCCATAGAAAGAGAAGGAGCAGGAAGTAATACAGAAGAATTAGTCTAAGGAAGAATGTGCTCAGTCACTCAGTCATGTCTGACTCATTTCCTTCTCCTCTAAGAAAAAATAAAACATGGCAAAGGACCATGTTGTAGAAATATTGATAGAGTTTTTGAGTTTAAGGCAAGAAAAGGCAACATAAACCCATATGCCCACACATTCCTCCCCCCCCCCCCCCCGTAACATAATGAGCTTCCCCGGAGCCAGCATTGTACAAGGCATAGGGTTCAGAGAGGATAAAATAGTGCTCCCAAGTTCAAACAGATGGCAATTTAGTCCAGGAGATATATAAAAACTAATGCCAGGCAATACAAGTTGCCATATAATTTAATACTAAATTATGTATAGTTACTCCAAATGCTATGGAAGTACAGAGGAGAAGATTAATGAAGGTTGGTGTACTCGGGTAATGTCTATTAGTTAAGATTGTTTTCTTCAGTGTCTTGTAGAAAACTGACAAACTGGACAACTTAAATAATAAAAACATTCATCATAAGGAAAAGTCTATTTAGACAAGCAAGGGGTTGTTAAACAGTGTGGCTTTTTATTAAAAATATTAAAAGTTATGTTTCTCTTCTGGTGGCAAAATGGCTGGAAAATGCATTCATAATGTCCTATACCCTAATCCCTCTATGAAAAAAAGGAAAGTCATGAGTGACTTATTTCTTGAGTAAAGACAGAGGAATGGATCTTTCCAGAACATTAGCAGAGAAGTTCTGATTTGGCCATGCACATGACATCCTACGATCAAAGGAGCCTGTGACAGTGAATACCTGGTAAAGAGGATGCCATGCTTTGCTTTCACAAATTATAACCTTCCCCTGAGCAGGAGAACCCTGTTTTCCCAGACATTAGGCAAGATCTGCAGGGTTATCTAAATGTAAAATGAGGCGTCTATCAGTAATGAAGGAAAGGTGATCTTTGGGAAAGATGTGAATATTATTTCTATTTTAAAAGCAGCCATTTTTTGGATCACGTTCTCTAAAAAAGTAATTGAATTTTAATAAGAATCTCAGTAATATTCACAACAAAAATATCTATAATTTTAATCAATATTTACAAAACAGTATTCATGTTTTTTAGTAATTATAAACTTTATAAAAGAGAAACTGACCTATTTTAAGAGAAGATGAATAACTGCTTAGGAAAAAAACCCCAAAATGTCCAACAAAATAGAATAGCCATTACAAATTTGATTTTTGTCAATTAAACAAGGTTAAAAGTAAATTTTAGTTTTGAAAAGGACTAAAACTATCAATGGTATAGTTTTCCCAATAGAAAAAAATTAGGTGGACAGGTTGCTAGTCCAAAATGGCAATATTTCAACTGAGTAAAATTATGGCACACAACGAAAATCTTCAGTAATTCACAGTAAAGATGAATCAGTCAAAAAGAATACAATTTAAAAAACTTTTGACTCTTATGGCTTTTATAATAGAAGAGTAAGCATAATATTTTTGTAGACTTTTTAAAAAACTGCTTCCCGTTGAGCCATCCTGGTATTTACTGAAAGACTAGCACTGCATTTATTATTAATTTGTCTCATGGCTCAGGGGGTAAGCCTGCAGAGACTGGAACCAAGTCTAGAGAGAGAACAATAAATAATAAATAACAACAATAATAATTTGCATTTCTTCAACATCCTCCAGCTGTGGAAGTCAAAGTGGTTCACAAACATTAATTAAGCTTCACAAGATTCCAGCAAGGGAAGCAAATAATGTTGTCCAGATGGGAGAAATAAAGAACTGGAAAGTTAAGAAATGAGGTGAAGGTCACACATAAGTTAATAACAGATTGAGAGGTATTCCCCATGGTTTTTCACATCCAAAATCCACTTTGCAAGCTCCCTAAGTTTTGATTGTATCTTTTTTCCCCTCAAATATTGAAGGAAAAAATTCTCTAAACTTATTTGGCTGTTGCAATCACTGAGCTACAAATTTGGGGACTTATTCTTAAAATTGTATTTGTTTATAATGTGCTAAGCACCTGTTTCCATGGCTACTGAAATGTGTAGTACCATTATTTTCTACTCTGTAGGTGGTTAACTCTAAACTTAGAAGGAAACTAATTTTAGGAAGGATTGGTCATGTTTGCTATGTTACTATCACCAATAAACTCAGCAGTTGTAAAGGTGCTGAAACTGACAGAAACACAACTAAGTTAACCTTAAATAATCTAAGGAAATATTAAATAATCTGAATATTCACTTATCTGCTGACTCTGCCAATGTATCAACCAACAATGTAGATTTTATGCTTTTTGTACATTTCATATTCAGGCATTGGTCTTCTGAATTGGTTGCATGTCAGTCCATTTATTTATTTCAGAATGCCACTTATATGGAATGGAAAGAGTTATTTGTCAGATTAAAAAAAATTCTTTTATCTTAAATATGGGGATTCATCTTTAAATAAGAAATTCGATGTTTATGTACACTTGTGTATGCTTAAATGTAAGAAACTATGATTCAGGAAGTAAGAAATGTGGGTATCTTTCATTATGTAATGTATGCTTGCAGATACATTAAATGTTAAATAACAATAAATAAAACAAGAAAATCTAAAAACTTCAGATAGTATCTTTTACATTTTAGTGTTTTATAGATAATCTAGCTAGAGAGCTAACTTAGGCAGAACTGATTAGTAAGCTTATACTTAGTAATTGGCCCGTGATTACTATATGGGCCAATTCTCTTCTATAACCACGATCCCCATAAGCACATCCATTGATGTGAGGCATTTATTGCTGAGAGAGGCTAAGCGCATGAGGGGCTTTCATCAGGCACTTCCCACAATTGTGTTGAGTCAGCCTGTACATCTCCCTGTGTCTGAAATGTCTCTATATTCTTCAAAGTAGAAAGTTAGGATCACAGATAAAGAAAATGTACACTTTTTAAAGATTTATTCCTCCAAAGACAAAGGTTTCAGAATTAAGTGGGCTCTGGGAAAACTAATATTGTTTGTTATCAAGAGCAGCGGTCAAGAGAATGCAAAATCAAGGACAGTGAAATGGATAAGAGAATAGCAGATAAAGAAGGAAAAATAAAAGAAGTCAGCAAACGAAGTTAGACAGAGTACCATACAGCTCCCATAAGCCATTTCTATTGTTTTCAGCTCTTGTGATAATGCTGGAATTTCAAAGTAAATTTCAGAGGAAAAATACCTCTTGAGACCTAAATAACTTTTTTCCTTCAAATATATGCTAAAGAAATCAAAGAAATTAATTTGAATTTGAAAAAGACGATACATGAGTAAATTACAGATTTTTTTTTTTTTTTTTTTTTGCTCAAAAAGTTTGGGGACAGCAGGCCTGAAATTGTGTTTTACTCATTCTTGTCAATGGAGGCAAATACAGGATGGAATTCTCTAGATACTTTCCTGAGACTAAACAAGGAAACAGAACAGTATTCTATTATGCCTACATGTACACACAAAAATATCCTCACAGCTTTAGCAATTAATGCATATCTAATTAAGAAGATTGAAATACAAAAATAAACACCTGTCAAATGAGAGTGTAAGATATTTATAAAAACATTTTGTGTTATTCTAAAAGATGTCATAATAATTTCTAAATGGGTTTTAGCACTAATGTATCTAATAATTCCCAGAAAATTTGACTGTCTAATTTCTGTAGACATTACTGAATGCAAGTCATCAAGGAATATTTCATATACCTGGGATGTTTCCCACTAAGTGACAACATATAGTATCATTGATATAACTTAGGCTCCAGTTTGAAAGTTATCATCATTTCACTCCAGGGCAAACCCTTACATACCTGTTTCAAAGGTGAAAATCTCTGACTTAGAATGTTTTTAGTCATGCATTGTCACGCATGTAACTTAAAGTGATAAACTAATCCAATGTTGAAATTCAGGAAATGCTGCACAAAGAACCACACTATTCTTAATGTACTTACAACATTTGATGATGGAGAATATATAGATAGATAGGCAGATATATAGATTATAAATAACAAATATAAATCAATATAATAAAGATGTAAAATTTTGAAAAGTAAAAGGGAGATATAGCCTGAAGAAATCAGCAGCTCTACAATTCAGCTTTTGGCAAGTATTTCTCTAATTTTAGTGCTCAGAAAAGGTCAAGTGCAACACTATATTTTATCTAAAATTTTCATAGTACTCATCAGATATCTTTGCACATCTGTTAATTGAACCCATTCAGTGGATTTCACTTCTTTTTCTGTGTTTATGCCTCAAATTCTAAGTGTTAGGGATGTTTTTCTGGCCATTTGAAAGCATGTTTTCTCCCCTGGTCACAGTGGTCTCACATCGATGACCACAGCAGCTGTCCACTGATGTGATCTCTACTCGGCTATTTTTCCTAGTTCACCGTGTCCAATTAACAGTACAGAAAGCATGCCAAGTTTTATGCTGGGGTGCTCTCCTCAATATCCATCCCTTTATATATATATATGGAATCCAGTTGCCTTAATGTTTATGCATTGTCTTGACAAATCATTCACTGCTTTACTGGTTATATACAAATCAACATGTTATCTTAAAAATTTTTATTTTAAAAGTAAAAGAATCTCATGATGCTGTTCAGTCACTAAGTTATACCTCACTCTCTGCAAACCCATAGACCAGAGCACACCAGGCTCCCTGTCCTTCACTATCGCCCAGAGTTTGCTCAAACTCATGTCCACTGAGTTGATGATGCCATCCAAACATCTCATCTTCTGTTACACCCTGCTCCTCTTGCCTTCAATCCTTCCCAGCATAATGGTCTTTTCCAGAGAGTTTGCTCACTAGAAAAAAACAAAGGATTTGAGCTTCAGCTTCAGCATCGGTCATGCCAATGAATATTCATGGTTGATTTCCTAAAAGCTTGACTGGTTTGATCTCCTTGCTGTCCAGTGAACTCTCAAGAGTGTTCTCCAGCACCAGAATTTGAAAGCATCAATTCTTGGTGCTCAGCCTTCTTTATGATCCAACTTTCACATCCATACGTATATATGGACCTTTGTAGGCAAAGTGATGTCTCTGCTTTTTAATACACTCTCTAGGTTTGTCATAGCTTTCCTTCCAAGGAGCAATAGTCTTTTAATGTTGTGGCTGTAGTCACCATCTGCAGTGACTTTGGAGCCTAAGAAAATAAAGTCTGTCACTGTTTCCATTCTTTACCCCTATATTTGACATGAAGTGATAGGACTGGATGCCATTATCTTAAGTTTTAAGTCAGCTTTTTCACTCTGCTCTTTCACCTTCAAGGGGCTCTTTAGTTCCTCTTCACTTTCTGCCATTAGGGTGGTATCATATGCATATCTGAGGTTATGGATATTTCTCCCAGCAATTTTGATTCCAGCTTGTGATTCACCCAGCTCAGCATTTCACATGCATAGAAGATAAATAAGCAGGGTGACTACATACATCCTTGATGTACTCCTTTCCCAATTTGGAACCAGTCTGTCATTCCATGTCCAGTTTTAAGTGTTGTTTCTTGACCTGCATACAGGTTTCTCAGGAGGCAGGTAAGGTGGCCCGGTTTTCCCATCTCTTTAAGAATTTTCCAGAGTCTGTTGTGATCCACACAGTCAAAGGTTTTAGCGTAGTCAATGAAGCAGAAGTAGATGTTCTTCTGGAATTCCCTTTCTTTCTCTATGATCCAAAGTATGTTGGCAATTTGATCTCTGACCTGCCTTTTCTAAATCCAGCTGGTACATCTGAAAGTTCTTGGTTCATGTACTGTTGAAACCTAGTTGAAGGATTTTGAGCATTATCTAGCTAGCATTTGAATGGTAGTTTGAATATTCTTTGAGATTAGAATGAAAGCCTTTCTTTGGGATTAGAATGAAAACTGACCTTTTCCAGTCCTGTGGCCACTGCTGAGTTTTCCAAACTTGCTGACATATTGAGTGCAGCACTTTACAGCTTCATCTTTTAGGGTTTGAAATAGCTCAGCTTGAATTCTATCACCTCCACTAGCTTTATTTTGTAGTGATGCTTCCTAAGGCCCACTTGATTCACAGTCCAGGATGTTTTGCTCTAGGTGAGTGACCATACTACCATTGTTATCTGAGTCATTAAGACTTTCTTTTGTTCAGTTCTATGTATTCTTGCCACCTCTTCTTAAGCTCTGTTGCTTCTGTTAGATCTTTACCATCTCTGGCCTTTTGTTCCCATCTTTTCATGAAATATTTCCATGGTATCTCTAATTTTCTTTAAGAGATCTCTGGTCTTTCCCATTCTATTGCTTTCCTCTATTTCTGTGCATTGTTCACTTAAGAAGGCTTTCTTATCTATTCTTATCTTTCTTATCTATTAAACCTTTCTTAATAAGGTTTCTTATTTTTTTTGGAACTCTGCATTCAGTTGGGTTTATCTTTCCCTTTTTTCTTTGCCTTTTGCTTTTCTTTTCTCAGCTATTTGTAAGTCTTTCTCAGAAAACATTTTCCTAGTTGCAGTTCTTTTTCTTGGAGATGGTTTTGGTCACTGCCTCCTGTACTATGTTATGAACCTCTGTCCATAGTTCTTCAGGCACTCTGTCAGATCTAATCCCTTGAATCTATTTGTCACTTCCACTGTATAATCGTAAGGGGTTTGATTAGATCATACCTGAATGGCCTAGTGGTTTTCCCTACTTTCTTCAATTTAAGCCTGAATTTTGCAATAAGGAGCTCATTATCTGAGCCACAGTCAGCTCCAGGTCTTATTTTTACTCAGTGTACAGAGCATCTTCATCTTATATGCAAAGGATATAATCAATCTGATTTTGGTATTGACCATCTGGTGATGTCTATGTGTAGAGTCTTCTCTTGTTTTTGTTGGAACTTTGTGTAGGTTCTTGTTAGATACCTATTTTACATATGTTTTTTAGTTGCTAAGTCATATCTGACTCTTTGCAATTCTATGTATTACTGCACTCCAGGTTTCCCTGTCCTTCACTATCTTCCAGAGTTTGTTCAGATTCATGTCCATTGACTTTGTGATTTTATGTATAGTAGTATGTATATGTCAATACCAGTCTCCCAATTTATCCCTCCCCTTATCTCCTGGTAACCATAAGTTTGTTTTCTACATCTGCGACTATTTCTGTTTTGCCAAAAAGTTTGTTTGTATACACCCCGCTTTTATTTTTATATTCCACAAATAAGTGTTATCATATGGTATTTGTCTTTCTGTATCTAACTTCCTTCACTCAGGATGACAGTTTGGAGGTCCATCCATGTTGTGGAAAATGGTATTACTTTGTTCTTTTTTATGGCTAAGTAATGTTCCACATATATGGTATATATGTGCCATATCTTCTTTTTTTGCTTTTTTTTATTTTTTAAAATTTATCTTTGGCTGCTCCAGGTTTAAGTTGCTGTGCTCAGGCTTTCTCTGGTTGTGGCAAGTGGAGGCTACTCTTCACTGTGTTACACAGGCTTGTCCTTGTGGTAGTATGGGCTCTAGTTGCATGGGCTTCACAGGCTTAGCTGGTCCCCAACATGTGGGATCTTCCTGGGCCAGGGATCAAACTGTGTCCCCTTGACTGCAAGGTGGATTCTCAACCACTGGACCACCAGGCAAGTGTCTATACCACATCTTCTTTATCTGTTTCTATATTGCTTCCATGTCCTAGCTATTATAAATAATGCTGCAATGGACATTGGGATGCATGTATTTTCTTGAAATGTGGTTTACTGTGTGTGTATGCCCAGAAGTGGGATTGCTGGGTCATATGGCAGCCTTTTTAAGGTCTTTGTTTTCCTCTCTGCCTGAAATGTTCTGTCTCTAGAACCTTCTTAACATTGAGTATCAGCTCAAATATCATTTCCCCAGAGAGATCCTCCCTGATGTATTCTAACTGGAGTAGATTCCCTGGAATGAGGTACTCTTTATTTTCTTTATAAAACTTACTAGAATCTGTACTCTTCTCACCTATTTAATAGCTTATTAATTGTTTTTTTCAAGTCATTTCCAGATGGGACTTTGTCTTGTTCATTGCTGAGTACCCAGAACCTGAAAATCTCCTTTTTAAGGAAATCATTCAACACTAGAATATAATTAGTGAATAAACTGCATTCCATTTCATTAAGTAATGACTCTTCCTTTGAATCTGAGAGAGAAATGCTGAGAGAATCAATCAAAGAGGAAAGGCAAGAAGGGGCATGACTATATGGACCTTTGTTAGCAAAGAAACGTCTTTGTTTTTTAACATGCTGTCTAGGTTTGTCATAGCTTTTCTTCCAAGGAACAAGTGTCTTTTAACTTCATGGCTGCAGTCACCATCTGCAGTGATTTTGGAGCCCAAGTAAATAAAGTCTGTCACTGTTTCCCCATCTACATACCATGAAGTGATGGGACAGGATGCCATGATCTTTGTTTTTTGAATGTTGAATTTTAAGCCAGGTTTTTCTCTCCTCTTTTACCTTCATCAAGAGGCTCTTTAGTTCCTCTTAACTTTCTTCTATAAGGGTGTTGTCAGCTGCATCTCTGAGATCATTGATATCTCTCCTACCAAACTTGATTCAAGCTTGAACTTCATCCAGCCTGGCATTTTGCATGATGTACTCTGCATAGAAATTAAATAAGCAGTTGTTGTTCCATGTCCTCTTCTCACTGTTGCTTCTTGACCTGCATACTTGTTTCTCAGGAGACAGGTAAGATGGTCTGGTATTCCCATCCTTTGCAGAATTTTCCACTGTTTTTTTTTTTGTGTGTGTGAGCCATACAGTCAAAGGCTTTAGCATAGTCAGTGAAGCAAAAGTATATGTTCTTCTGGATTTCTCTTCCTTTTTCTGTGATCCAATGGATGCTGGCAATTTGATCTCTGGTTTCTCTACCTTTTCTAAATCCAGTTTGTACATGTGGAAGTTCTCGGTACACATACTGTTGAAACCTCACTTGGAGAATTTTGAACATTACTTTGCTAGCATGTGAAATGAGTGCAATTGTGCGGTCATCTGAACATTCTTTGGCATCGCCTTTCTTTGGGATTGGAATGAAAACTGATCTTTTCCAGATCTGTGGCCAATGCTGAGTTTTCCAAATTTGCTGGCATATTGAGTGCAGCACTTTCACAGCATCATCTTTTAGGATTTGAAATAACTCAACTGGAATTCTATCACCTCCACTAGCTTTGTTCATAGTGATGCTTCCTGAGAACCACTTGACTTCGCACTGCAGGATGTCTGGCTCTAGGTGAGTAATCACTCCATCATGGTTATCTTGGTTATTAAGATCTTTTTTTGTATAGTTCTTCTGTGTATTCTTGCCACCTCTTCTTAATATCTTCTGCTTCTGTTAGGTCCATACAGTTTCTCTCCTTTATTGTGCCCATCTTTGCATGAAAAGTTTCCTTGGTATCTCTAATTTTCTTCAAGAGATCTCTAGTCTTTCTCATTCTATTGTTTTCCTCTACTTCTTTTCATTGTTCACTTAGCAAGGCTTTCTTAAATCTCCTTGCTATTCTTTGAAACTATGCATTCAGATGGATATATCTTTCCTTTTCTCCCTTACCTTTCACTTCTCTTATTTTCTCAGCTATTTGTAAGGCTTCCTTAGTGAATCATTTTGCCCTTTTGCATTTCTTCTTCTTAGGGAAGATTTTGATCACCGCCTCCTGTACAATGTTAAAAACCTCCATCCATAGTTCTTCAGGTACTCTAACTATCATATCTAATCCTTTGAATCTACTTGCCACTTCCGCTGTGTAATAGTAAGAGATTTGATTAGGTCATACTTGAATGGTCTAGTCGTTTTCCCTACTTTCTTCAATTTAAGTCTGAATTTCGCAATTAGGAGTTCATGATCTGAGCCACAGCCAGCTCCTGGTCTTGTTTTTGCTGACTGTATAAAAGCTTCTCCATCTTCGGCTTCAAAGGATATAATCAATCTGATTTCAGTACTGACCATCTAGTAATGTATAGAGTCATCTCTTGTGTTGTTGGTAGAGGGTGTTTGCTAAAATGTTGATGTTTACTCTTGCCAACTCCTGTTTGACCACTTCTAATTGACCTTGATTCATGGACCTAACAGTCCATGTTCCTATGAAATATTGTTCTTTACAGCATTGGACTTTACTTTCACCACTAAACACATCCACAGCTGGGTGGTGTTTCTGCTTTGGCTCAGCCTCTTCATTCCTTCTGTGGGTATTTGTCTGCTTTCCTCCAGTAGTATATTGGGCACCTACTGACCTGGGGAGTTCATCTTTCAGTGTCATATCTTTTTGCCTTTTCATACTGTTCGTGGGGGTCTCAAGGCAAGAATGCTGAAATGGTTTGCCATTCCATTCTCCAGGGGACCACATTTTGTAAAAACTCTCCACCATGACCCATCTGTCTTGGGTGGCCCTACAGGGCAAGGCACATAGTTATAGACAAGGCTGTTTATCCATGTGGTTTTGTTTTCTGTGATTGTGGTTTTAATTCTGTCTGCCTTCTGATGGATGAGGAATTGTGGAATGCTTCTTGGGAGGGACTGGCTGTGGGAAAAACTGGGTCTTACTCTGGCCAGCAAGGCTATGCTCAGTAAATCTTTAATCCAATTTTCTGCTGATGGGTGGGGCTGTGTTCCCTCCCTGTAGTTTGGCCCTCCTTCAACAGGACTTATGCCAGCTTGCTGAGGCTCCCAGGAGTGTTGTAGTCAGTGCCCTGACCCCAAGGCAGGTCACTGTCGACCCATGCCTGCGCTGGAGACTCCTGGACACTCACAGGCAAGTCTGGCTCAGTCTTTTGTGGGGTCTCTGCTCCTTTCTCCTGGGTCCTGGTGCACACAAAGTTTTGTTGTGCCCTCCAAGAGTCTGTTTCCCCAGTCCTGTGGAAGTTCTGTAATCAAATCCCTCTGGCCTTCAAGTCAAATTCCATGGAATTCTCAGTCCTTTTGCCACATCCCCAGGTCGGGAAATCTGTTGTGGGCACTAGAACTTTTGTAACAGTGCGAGAACTCCTTTGGTATAATTGTTCTTCAGTTTGCGGGTGGTCTGCTTGGTGGCTGTATAGTGGGGCCGATGGCAACCTCCTCCAAGAGGGCTTATGCCACACTCCGTGCCTCACAGTTCTGCTGTAGCGAGAGTCCCTACCTCTGCCTCTGGCCACTGCTGACCTGTGCCTCCGCAGGAGACATTCAAACACTCAAAGGCAAGTCTGGCTCAGTCTCTTGTTAAGGTCACTGTTCTTTCCCTGTCTCCTTGTGCACACAGGTTTTGTTTGCACTCTCTGAGCATCTCTGGCTGGTCTGAGATTTGATTTTAAATGTGATTCACCCCTCCTACTGTCCTGTTGGGGCTTCTCCTTTGCCCTTGGATGTGGGGTATCCTTTTTTGGTGGGATCCAACATTCTCCCGTTGAGGGCTGTTCAGCAGCGAGTTGCAATTTTGATGTTCTCACAGGAGAAGATGAGCACGGGTCCTTCTACTCTGTCATCTGGGTCTCTCCAGTTGCAGGCATTTTCTTTTCTTTCAGAGCCACCAGGGACTCATGGTTTATATGTGGAATCTCAATGTAGGCAAGTGGGTATGCTCATGCCTTGTCCTGGAGATGTGCATTGAAAGCATACTTTGCACTAACCTCTCAGGTATTCAGGTAGATACCTGACTTATGTTCACTTGATTTATGTTCAAGGATGTTCAGGGAAGAATTATTTGTGCTGAGTCGGAGTCCCAGAACCAAAGTTGATGACCTGTCATTAGCTACTGTGGTGGGCGGCTCCTGAGTCTGGTGATCTGAGAGAATACCATATATTAGGTCCACAAATTTATTCATCTTATAACTAGAAATTTATACAGTTTGACCAACATCTCCCCGTTTCTCCCATACCTCAGCCACTGGTAAACACCAATCTACTCTCTATTTCTATGAGTTTGGTTTGGTTTTTTAAGATTCCACATATAAGTGAGAATATTTATCTTTCTGACAACTTACTTCAAGGTGCCTGCAAGGTCTTTCCATGTTTTCTGAATGGGCAAGATTTTCTTCTTTTTATGGCTGAATAATCTTCTGCTGTTTATATGAGTATAATCTCTTATGAATATAACAAACTCTGTTCCTCTGTCTTACTCAGTGTCTCCAGTTTTTCAGTAGACCTGTCAACCTGTCTTAGACATAATTGTACCTATTTCCCCTCTTTTCATTATCCTCCTCTAGAGAGGAACATAGTTTGATTCTGTGGTAAAACCTCATTTATTATTTTAATCAGCTCAGTGATTATGTATATTGGGCTTAAATGTCCTGTTCTGCTCAGGGAAAATAATACTAAACTGAACACAGTCCTTCCCTTT
Source organism: Bubalus bubalis (assembly GCF_019923935.1). NCBI lineage: Eukaryota > Metazoa > Chordata > Mammalia > Artiodactyla > Bovidae > Bubalus > Bubalus bubalis. The sequence goes on along the minus strand of NC_059166.1, from coordinate 73,730,157 downwards.
AGAATGTGACACACCCAATCTTGTTTCTCTGACAATGATTAATAACAACTTTGTAGCATTTCCTTTGAAATATTCAGCCTGGAGGAAATCATTATGAAATATTTAACTATTCAGTACATAATTTTCTTTTTCCAACTCCTGTTCATGAAGCTTCAGTTTCAAATATTTTCTCTAAGTTACAATGTACAACTCCTCTCTGGCTTATTTATCTATTTTCCCATTCTTCTCTTAAATATCGTCTGCTTTTATTATTTTCCTCTATTTCTAGCCACTCAAGAACTACTTTTCTTGGTATAACCTCATTTATAGTTAACATGCATAAGATAGGTTCTGCTTAGAGACAGGAGAAATTTTAACAACTGGGAAATTTTATTTTTTCACAGAGAAAAATAGTTAAAAGGCCCTGTGTCCATTTGGCATGTAGGTTTATTTGAGTTAGGAGCAGTTCATGACATTTTAATATGTTGTGCTCATGTCTTAAAGTCTGATGTCGGAATAAATGCTAGATCAGTGACAGAGCCCTTTGCATCAGGATGCTGACGTCCTTTCATTGATATCTGAACAGTTCCAGACCCTGCTTTTCTAAAACCGTGTTTAGAGATACTGGGATCACATTATGATAATCATGTCAGCATTGCACTTTTCAGTTGAATGTGAAATGCATGCTTATACTCCCACATAGATATTCTTTACAGCAAAACAATACTGTTTAATGAATTTTAGTCCCAGTTCTCAGAAACACCAAATTATAATCAACTAAAATAATACAGAAATATACCATTTTGAAAATAAAAATAGTTTTTAAACAACTGAGGAAATCTTTAGACACAGTTACAGGATGAATGCTATGACAAAGTTGGCATTTATCTCAGGGCACAGGTCTTCCAAATACTTAAAAAAAAAAAATGTTAGTGACTGCTTTCTCTGGATCAGTATTAAACAGTATATTTAAGCATCATGAGAACACAATAAAATACCTTAAGTATTTTCTGAATAAAGGTTGAAAAATAAGCAGATGACATAAATAATACTTAACAAGGAGAACTTTCCATCAACAACATCACTATCTGAGTTGTCTACTTATTACCTATGAAATAATATTAAATTTAATGCCCAATGAGAAAATGATAAATAATGATCACTTAATGCTTAAATCACATAAACCAGATAGAACTTTGTCTTCTAAGTTATGAGTCTTACTATCTTTCTATCATTGATCGTTTCTCACACACCAATACGAGCACTTAAGAATTTGTGCCACTAAGGTGATTTAACTTAGGGAATTCTTTAGTAAGAGAATACTCAGGCTATAACAAACTATGCTTTGTAAAACACACAGAAATGTAAATTATGAAGTGATTTCTCTCTCTCTCTCATGATCCTTTTAACTCATCTGTGAAGTCATGAGATCCTTTCAAAGGACTCTCCTTTTTATGCTAACTCTTTAAATGCAAAATGAATATATTATTGCTCTCTTTTCTTCTCTTCTATAATAATCTCCCTACCGATTTCATCCACAAAGGAGCCTTCAATTACTGCCAATGTATCTATCTTCTTGAACCCTTTTCCGAATAATAGACTTCATTTCTGATCACCTCTAGGCTTTTTCACTTTTGTGCTAGTTTGTATCTTAAAATTATGAAGTCAGCTTGCCCTCATTTTTTCCCTGCCTGCATGGCTAAACTGGCTCCTATTCCTCCCAGTTAATCTATTTTAGTGAATGTCACCAGCATTCATCCAGTTATTCAGTTGTCAACCTGGAAGTTATTCTGACTTCTCCTCCTTCAGATTCAATTAGTGACAAAGTCCGTATCTTTTATCTCTCAAATATCTCTATATCATCTCTCCTTTTTCCTGTGTTCATCACCATTGTCTTGGTGCAGTTTTATTTGGGGGTGGGGGTACAGTTTTTTATTCTCTATCACCTGCATTACTGCAGTTGAAAGGAAACTAAAACTGAGCCAGTTCATTCATGGAATGAATATTCATGGAATGCCTATGCTGTTTCAGATTAGAACAAAGTCTGAGAATAAAAAATAAGGACACATCCCTGTACCTATTGTCAATACTAGAGTATTCTATCGGAAAAATAACTAGAATTTACTGTCCATGCAATATAAGTCAGTCATATTGCCATTTATTATTGTTACTCATCACAGTGATCATACAAGATTGGCATGATTATTAATTCCTTTCTAGGCGGAGATTAAGTAATGTTCTCTGTTTCAGAGATAATATTAAAACCTTGTCTGTCTCCAGTGCTTTTTACTTTTCCACTACACCACTCAATTCAAATTGCAATGCTTTCTATGAATTTGTACATTTAAATAAACCATCCAGGCATCCTGGAATATTTTCATCATACTGGTTACCTGATGAACTATGATTTGCCTCCAAAGCTCAGCTGATGGGTTATGGGCTCCAATTAGCCTTCCATGATTGCACCATGAAAATGATACACATTCTTCTAAGTGTGCCCTAGCAACTTGAGCGTATATCTAGGAAAAAACATATTGCAATGCCTTACGGTTAAGACAACTGAACTAGCTTTCCTCACTGCCTAAATATCTTTTTCCTATTTGTGGAAGGAGGGCATATTTTCTTTTTTAATTTTTTAATTGAAGTATACTTTACTTACAATGTTTTGGTTATACAGCAAAATGATTCTGAGTTTCAGACTCTTTTCCTTTATATATTATTATAAGATATCAAATATAGTTGTGTGTGTGTGCTTAGTTGCTCAATCATATCTGACTCTCTGTGACCCCATAGACTGTAGCCCTCCAGACCTCACTGTCCATGGGATTCTCCAGGCAAAAATACTGGAGTGGGTAGCCATTCCCTTCTGCAGGGAATCTTCCTGCTTTATACAGTAAATCTTTGTTGTTTATCTGTTTTATATGCAGTGGTGTGTATCAGTTAATTCCAAGTTCCTAATGTATTCCCTCGTTAAATCCTACTCATGCCTGTCCCTTTCCCCCTTCTCTGGGTGTAATTATATACCTTCAGCTGATTATCATGTGATACATCACATATTTACTTTTGACTTATTCTCTGCCTTTTTAAGTGCAATGTAAGCCCCATGAACTAGGGTATTGCCTCTTTGTTGTCCCTCTTACCTCCATAGTGTAGAACAGAGCCTGGCATGTAGTAGGCCTTCAGTAATATTTGCTTATTGAATGCTGAATAAACATGCATGATGTTAAGACAGAGAACACACATTATATCACACACAGAGTGTATGGAGGGTGCCACTGCCTTCATCAGCTGGCGTTATAGTGCCTCCTTGAATTGATCCCTGTTTCATGGATACTTCAGTATCTGCTCTCACTGATTCGTGAACTGTGTGACAAGACTCCTCCAAGAGATACATATTCAGCTGGGAGGCTCAGGAAAACTTTCCTATAAAACCAAACACATGCATCATATCATGGTCTATGAAAAATAGGCTATTAAATTACTGAAAAAAAAAACCCCTGATTTAATGGGAATTTCAGAGGAGGTGAAACATTAATAAAAGTCTTTGAGGAAACATCTGAAGGAGAATAAGTCACACACCTCCCCTGTATTAACCAGGTATCATACTAGAAGTAGCATTAACTTGAGAGAAATTAGATATGGGGGAAGATCTTGGGTCTTAATGTCACCCTCTGGTCCTTGCTGATCGTCCAATGACACATTGGCCTCAGACTATGGGTCCAAAGAAGCATTCTGAGATCCAAAGCAGAGCTTTTTAAATTTTAATTTGATTTGAGTTGTGTTAGTTTCAAGTGTATCAGTTCAGTTCAGTTGCTCAGTCATGTCCAACTCTTTGCAAACCCATAGACTGCAGCACACCAGACTTCCCTGTCCATCACCAACTCCCAGAGTCTACTCAAACCCATATCCATTGAGTCATGATGCCATCCAACCATCTCATCCTCTGTCATCCTCTTCTCTTCCCGCCTTCAATCTTCCCCAGTATCAGAGTCTTTTCAAATGAGTCAGTTCTTCACATCAGGTGGCCAAAGTATTAGAGTTTCAGCTTCAGCATCAGTCCTTCCAATTCAGGACTAATTTCCTTTAGGATGGACTGGTTGGATCTCCTTACAGTCCAAGGGAGTCTCAAGAGTCTTCTCCAACACCACAGTTCAAAAGCATCAATTCTTCGGTGCTCAGCTTTCTTTATAGTCCAACTCTCACATCCATACATGACTACTGGAAAAATCATAGCTTTGACTAGGTGGACCTTTGTTGACAAATTAATGTCTCTGCTTTTTAATATGGTGTCTAGGTTGGTCATAACTCTTCTTCCAAGGAGCAAGTGTCTTTTAATTTCATGGATTCAGTCACCATCTGCAGTGATTTTGGAGCCCACAAAAATAAAGTCAGCCACTGTTTCCCCATCTATTTCCCATGAAATGATGGGAACAGATGCCATGATCTTAGTTTTCTGAATGTTAAGTTCAAGTGTATAGCAAAGTTTTATTTACACACACACACATGTATTCATTTCTTTTTCAGATCTTTTTTTCAGAATATTGAGTAGAATTCCCTGTGCTATACAGTGGGTCACTGTTGGTTATCTCTCTTATATACAGTAGTGTGTGTATGGCCATCCCAAGCAAAGCAGTGCTTTTTAAATATATGTATATGACCTAGAGTGATGTTAGTGGTAAAGAACTTGCCTGAAAATGCAGGAGACATAAGAGACAAGGGTTCAGTCCCTGTGTCTGGAAGATCCCCTGGAAGAAGGCATCCCCTGGAAGATGGCACAGTAACCCAGTCCAGTATTCTTGCCTGAAGAATCCCATGGTCAGAGGAGCCTGGCAGGTTACAGTCCATAGAGTTGCAAAGAGTCAGATATGATAAGACCTGGAGCTTTGATAGCCTTTAAATAAAAATAAAGCAAACAACAACAAAAAAGGACCTTTCCAATTCTAAATGCCATAGCATTTATAATTCATAATTCCCAAATACAGCTATTGTACTTTTTTGTTACATTTTTAGCATATGTCTTATTTACTTCACTATATTATAAACTCCAGGTGGGGAAAATGTGTGGCTTAAATCTCCTTGCCAGATGCTCTAAATGCCAACAAATGCAGTGATACTCTCCCTCATGTGCTGCTCCCACTTGTTTTCTAGTTTCTGGCATAAATGAGTGGGCAGGAGAATGTATGAATACAACCTAGGGCTTACAACATATCTTAGTTCTGGAAAAGTCTGTATATTACTGTTTTTAAAGGAAATATTTATAGCAAAACTATAATTAGTTTAGTTACCATTCTTAACAATTATATATAATCCTCATTTAATCCCACATTGTTTAATCTTTTCTTAGTTGGTTGTAAACAAATTTTGCTGATCAATTATTTGTTTAACATGATTTTTAGTTATATCATTATTTAGAGTGGACATAATTGAAAGACACTTCAGCAGTGTCACAGAATAGTTAGCTTTTTCACGAATCTTTCCAGGAAAACAAGGCCTATTCTGAGCTCAAAGTTCAAAGTGAAGTCACTAAGTTTTGTCCGACTCTTTGAGACCCAAGGGACTGTAGCCCACCAGGGATTTTCCGGGCAAGAATACTGGAGTAGGTTGCCATTTCCTTCTCCAGGGGATCTTCCTGACCCAGGGATCGAACCCAGGTCTCCCGTACTGCAGTTTCTTCACCGTCTGAGCCAGCTAGCCCCAAATAAATACCCTGTGGCACAAAATTTCCTTTGCCACCTTATTCTAATCCAAGTGTCAGTCAGTTCAGTCACTCAGTCGTGTTCGACTCTTTGCGACCCCATGAATTGCAGCACACCAGGCCTCCCTGTCCATCACCAACTCCCAGAGTTCACGCAAACTCATGTGCATTGAGTCGGTGATGCCATCCAGCCATCTCATCCTCTGTCATCCCCTTCTCCTCCTGCCCCCAGTCCCTCCCAGCATTAGGGTCTTTTCCAATGAGTCAACTCTTCGCATGAAGTAGCCAAAGTATTGGAGTTTCAGCCTCAGCATCAGTACTTCCAACGAACACCCAGGACTGGTCTCCTTTAGGATGGACTGGTTGGATCTCCTTGCAGTCCAAGGGACTCGCAAGTCTTCTCCAGCATCACAGTTCAAAAGCATCAATTCTTCGGCACTCAGCTTTCTTCACAGTCCAACTCTCACATCCATACATGACCACCGGAAAAACCATAGCCTTGACTAGATGGACCTTTGTTGGCAAAGTAATATCTCTGCTTTTTAATATGCTATGTGGGTTGGTCATAACTTTCCTTCCAAGGAGTAAGCGTCTTTTAATTTCATGGCTGCAATCACCATCCTCAGTGATTTTGGAGCCCCCCAAAATAAAGTCTGACACTGTTTCCACTGTTTCCCCATCTACTTCCCATGAAGTGATGGGACCAGATGCCATGATCTTAGTTTTCTGAATGTTGAGCTTTAAGACAACTTTTTCACTCTCCTCTTTCACTTTCATCAAGAGGCTTTTTGGTTCCTCTTCACTTTCTGCCCTAAGGGTGGTGTCATCTGCCTATCTGAGGTTATTGATATTTCTCCTGGCAATCTTGATTCCAGCTTCTCAAGACCTCTAATAATTATAAAGACTGATCATCAGTACATTTCTTCACATCTTAGACAGCATTCTTCATTGATTACTGAAACATAAATTGGTTATTAATAATGATTTCCATAGTGCTCTTTCAACTGTCTTTGTTGGAACAACTAAAGAGATGTTACCACTTGGCGATACAGTTTCATTCACCCTCATATCAAAAGCACTGTGTAGACAGGGTAGAGATCCATTTTCCCCAGCTCTAAAATGCTGAGTGAGATAAAGGAAGCCTGATATTTTCTTCCAAAAATTGTAAGAAAACAAATGCAACACATACATCCTCCATAATAGATTCAAAAGATCTAATGGATTGAAAGCAAATATGAATAGCCCACATCCGTGTCTCCATCTCAAATATATCTCCCGCTACAATGCAGTGCCATGATCGAGAGACTTCAGTTCAGGACAGAAAAATGGTAGAGAAGGCAGTGAAAGTACTGGCCCATTGTCTGTGATAACATCCCCTGGTGTCGAGTGGCACTCATGTGAGGAGGCTTTCCTCTGAAACACAGCACCTCCTCTTTGCAGCCAGAGGAGAGCACTGATCACGTTGGGTTGAAAAGCATTCACGCTGGCTGCTTTCTTCATGCTCTTGAAAGTGCTATTCGTTTTACTCCACAAGAGATGAATTCCCTTGACTTGACTTTTAAAGAAAATGTGAGTGGCTAAAAAGGCATATGCACACATACACACAAAACATCGAGTAAGAGTAACTTGTCTTCTCTGATTTCAAAATATCTTTTACTTGTCTTTTTTTTTTTTTTTTTTTTAAAGCCTTGGAAATCTGTTTCATTTGTCAAGGGTGGATGCAGTTTTTAAATGTTTCGAAACAGCTGTTTCCGTCTTCTTTGTTTAAAAAAAGAAAAGACTTAATCATGGAGGCCTGATGCAACAGAGGCAAACCAGGTGAGTTTATCATCTCTCCCTGCTTCCTCACTGTTGTACGTGTGCATCTGTGTTTTCTGGGGGAGCTGTTAGAGACTTGACATAAAAGTCTAAGTTGCAAATAGCACATATAGACAAACTTCTCTAATATCTTGTTTACCATTCCTTTGTTCCCTATGATGGATCCAGATATTTACACTTTATGGAACCACTTTTATGAACATTTAGGCAAAAGTTGGGTGATCTGGATATATGGCCTGCATTTTATAGTCTTGCTGACCATGTTTTATATGATGATGAATCATTTTTTAGAAGATACTCTCTACCATAATGACTATTTTTTATCTACAATAAATATCACATATTAACTGTATGGAAAAATAATATTATAAATTAAAATCAATAACAACAACAAATGTTCTTATACATATTAAGAGTGAGATCATGAGGCTGGTCCATCAGAATATAAGCAGTAAGGGGACTGATTAAATGTAGAGAATTTTAAAACAATAATACATTTAATAAAAGCAATATTTTAACACCATTAGCATTCACAAACAATGCTAAGCAATATCATTGATAAAATTCTTGTTCTTCCAGAGTTTTATTGGTGACAGTAGTCTAAGTTCTAAGCAGTTGCCAACACCCAGAATAGACTACTCCTACTGCCCTACTCCACTCCTGAGAAACCACTGGAAAAGGACTGAGTTATTAAGGTTACTCTCACTTTTCAACTTTTGAACTTTGAACAGAGGTCTGCGTTTTTCAGATTTTAAAGTGCATATAAGTATATGTTGTTTCAATATTCAGTTTCTGATTTAGTTGGACTGGGTGGGCACAAGGGGTTGTATCTCAAACAAGCTTATTGTTGCTGCTGCTAGTCCATGGGCCACAGTTTGAGCAATCAGGGTGTAGAAAACATTCACTAGGAACATCAGTGGAGCAACCATTTAAAATTTTCAAAAAATGATGAAAACAACAACAAAAAGATACCAATATTCTCACAGTTCATTAACTTTTTGAATGAAAATATATATTATTACTGGTCCTTTCAAAACCAGCATGCTAATTTAATACTGTGTGTTTGATTACATCAACATATGGGATTTTCCTTTATGCAAGAGATAAAGACAGTGACAGAGAAATAGAGAGGTAGACAGAGACCAAAGATTTAATCTCTTATCAAATTCCAAGTATACAACACTATTTTGTTAATTATAGTCTCCATGTTGTACATTAGATTCCCTGAAGGTATTCTTGCTATTACTGAGGGTATATATCCTTTTTGTGTTAAATGTATTATATGCTGTGGGGCTTCCCTGATAGCTCAGTGGGTATAGAATCCACCTGTAATGCAGGAGACGCTGGTTTGATTCCTGATTCGGGAAGATCCCCTGGAGAAAGACAGACTATCCACACCAGTATTCTGGCCTGGAGAATTCCATGGACTGTATGGTTCATGGACTTGCAAAGAGTCGGACATGACTGAGCAACTTTAACTTTGTTTTGTTTTCTTATGCAGTATTTTTACAATAAAGTAAGCTAGAAGAAGGAGTTAAGAAAATCATAAGAAAGACTACATTGACAGTCTGTACTGTATTTATCAATACCATGTTTATGCCATCTGTTTTTAAGAAGAATAGTCTATCAGTACCTATATTTATATTGCCTTATATGATACAAAACATAGTTGTGTGTACTAACACTAGACATCAAAAGGTGAAGAAATAGCAATATGATTGCTTTATGGTGGGTGCTGTGCTTAGTCACTCAGTTATGTCCAACTCTTTGTGACTCCATGGACCATAGCCCACCAGGTTCCTCTGTCCATGGGGATTCTCCAGGCAATAATACTGGAGTGGGTTGCCATGCCCTCCTCCAGGGGATCTTCCCAACTCAGGGCTTGAACCCAGGTTTCCCACATTGCAAGTGGGTTCTTCACTGCCTGAGCCACCAGGGAAGCCCAATACTAGACATCAGAAGGTATAACAACTCATGCATTGATAATGAAGAAATAGCAATATGATTGCTTTATGGTATCCTAGTGTAATCAATAGGATTGTTTCATGGTAGCCTATTCTGTACACTAATGAATCAGTCGTTATAAAATTTTATGGGATTCAGTAGCACATTCACATTCATAATATAGCATTGGAAACTTTTTTTTTTTAAACACTTAGCCTGTGATGACAGGCTGAAACAATTTCTCCAGTGATGAGACAGCGAGGCATATTGTACAATCATGTAATTCACTGAAAGCAAGATTATACTACACTAAGGAAACTAACACATTATTAATTTTAATATCATTCATCTTATGTCTATATAAGGATAGGCTATCCATCTTTATCTTTCACAGGACATTTTACATATATATTTTGTATCTATTGAAAAAAAAATCCACAAATAGTGATATGATTGGATATGTATTTGAGCAGGACCACTTTGGCTGATCTTTAAGGTGAATTGCTGGGGAGTGGGGAGGTCCAAGAAGAAGTTATTACAATGTTCCTGGCAAAAGAAACCTCTTAAGAAGATTCTGATACCATTGCCATTCTGAGAATGTTTCCTTTGTTACTAATATTTCCAACAGAAAAGATACTTGCAAGCTCTACTTTTTTTTTTTTTTTGGTCACAGTAAGAGATGTAATTGGATGACATCTTTACATGTCTCACCTCTACCAATGAGAAAAGAAAATCAAACTCAGGAATGTTTCTCCAATGAATTTATATAGCAAAAATATGCAAAAATAAAACTGGAAGCCTGGTTTACAATCTCTACCTCTTATAATATGGAAGCCATGTGTCTTCTTTGTACCTTAGTCTGCTCTGCCACACAGAGAAAAATAACACTTGGGTTTTTATAATTTTGCATGAAGATGTGGTATAATCAAAACGAAATAGGTTTAAATTTACTTTGGGAAATTAATAAGAAGAATTTACCTGTAGAATGATGATATAATTAACTAATCATATATTATCGGTAAATCAATCTAAGTTCATTTTTTCATTTAGTATATTTTTCAGCCATTATTGAGAATCTGCTATTTTCTGGCCATTGCACTGTATATATGTGAATAAAACTAAATAAGTAATTTATCCAAAGAACTAACTGCTAAAGATAGCAAACAGATATTGTCAGTACAGCAATTATGGGAGTAGTAATATTAAGCTTGGGGTGCTGGTAGATCATGTGGTATAATGTCTAACCAAAGAACCTCATTAAGGAAGACTTCTCTGACTTGAAAAATATAGGATCTAGTCTGAGCAATAAATAAGGATGAAGTATAGGAGAGTGAAAACCAGGGCATTCTAGGTTGAACTAGCAACATGTATAAGGCATGTGAGGCCATGGTAGCACACTGAAGTATAGGGTAGAGGAGCATTTTAATGAGTATGAAGCTGGAAACACAGGCAAAGGTACATTTAATGGTCTTTATGTGTCATCATAAAGAGCCTTGGATTTCCTACTGAAAATAGTCCAGAAGCATTGGTGATGTGAATGTGGATTGGGTGGTGTGTGAGATTACCTGCAGGAACACCAAGAAACTCTGTAAGAAATTAAAACAAATAATAGTAGTAGCTTGAACTAAAGTATTAGCATGAAGATAAAGAGCAACATTGAATTCAAGAGCTGGTAAAACTTACTGGATTTGAGGTGTGGAAAGTAAAGGAGAGGAAACAGAGCGTACAGGAATTGTTTTGGTTGCAAATAACAGGAATACAACTAAAAGTTTCAAAAAGAAATAAGTTTCTTTTCCTCACATAATATGCCCAGAAGTAAAGATTGTAGAAGCTCAGCCTTGTCATGAGGGATTCGTTGTCTCTATCTGTCTGCTTCATGGACCTTGATGTGTTTCCTTTTTGCTCTTGCATGTGACCTCATAGTTAAGAGCCTACTATATTCCAGGCCTCACATCTACCTTCCAGGTGGCACTTTGGAAATCTATATCTGATTGGGCAGAACTGTGTCACATGATCAACCATATCTAAAGGGAGGCTAGGAAATCAAGCTTTTTATTTTTTTGGCTGAGCCAGATCCTATTGTCTTTGTTGTGCATTTGGGATGAGGGGTCTTCACTTGCAACATGTGGGCTTTAGTTCCCTGATGAGGGATCGAACCTGGGCCCCCTGCATTGGAAGTGTGTAGTCTTAACCACTGGGACCACTAGGAAAGTCCCAGAAATCAGGTGTTTTTAAAGCTTGTATACCCTTTAGAGGAGAGAAAGATAAGAGAGAAGAGAAATGGGTAGGTGATGGATTTATCAACCTATGGCATCTGTTCCAGAGACACACAGGAAAGTGGATAATCACTAAAATGCAGCTCTTGAACAAGTGAGAAGAGACATGGGAAAGATAACCAGAAAAATTTGTCTTATAATGTGGAACATATACTCCATCAATGTATAGGGTGGTAGGTATGTGGGTGGATACAGCCTAAAGCAAAGAAACTATGCTGTTAGTATAGCACATTAAGGTAATATAATTTTTTGTCACTTTGTTATACATGTATAGATAATTCTAATGTACAGCATTTGGTTTTCATAAAATCAACTGTGTGCAACTTGTTGCATAAAGCACATAAAATGTAGGTAGAGATGTGAGAAATGTTTGCATTACGAAAGGAAAATAAAGTCAAAAGAATATAATGAATGGACTGTGAATCACGTCTTCTGGCAACGTGCACCTTGGTGGCTCTGGGCGCAGCACACAAAAGGCTATGCAGAGGAAAATGACTCTTGTTTTTAATTTCAAGATTTTCTGTGTTTCGTATTGGTTCAGCTCATATCATTATGGTATTATTTGTGTCATTTGTTTACTGTATAGTAATTAGAATTAGAAACAAAATATTATATGTCTGTTCAAACACCTAAAAGACGGCATAGTCATGTTACTAATACAGTGTTTGTGGAGGGCCATGGGTTATTCTAAAGATTCAGAGCTCATGCCAATTTCTGTAGTATAAAAATTTGGCAAAACTAATACAGTTATGTAAAGTTTAAAAATAAAATAAATTTAAAAAAAAATGCAGAGATGCTGCTAGTGCCAGTGTTTAGGTGATGTGTATTTCTGAAGTTCACATCTCTGAAAATGTCTTTCAGTCACTTTCTTACATAATAAATATTGCTTCATTTTAGGAAACCGGATAGTATTTTAGGCCACAAAGAAACTTAAAAAATATATAAAAACTTAAAAATTAATAAGACATAGTCTCTATACAATGACTTTTTAAAAATGTATATAAAATTTGACCTTACATAAATACCTTACATAAGGTATCTTCAAAGAGGAAATAAAAGTCCACAATTAAGGGCTGAAAGCATAAGGACCAATAATTTGGGGGAAAAAAAAAAATCTTTAAGAAAATTAAAGTCAATAGAATCATATTATTTCATTTTTATTTTATATTATTGTTTTTATTGTTCCTGATCTGCCATATACAGTTAGGAGTAAGTAGATATCCAACCTGTTTATAATATGTACATCTAGCTTTATAAACTTATTTGATCATAGTTCTGAGGCTAGTATAAAGTTCATGAGCAATCATCATTATTATTTTTCATCATTTATTCATTTAGCAATTTTTTAGATATCTTTTGGGTTTGGATTCCTGGAAAATGCTCTGAGATAGAGATTTCTGTGCAGAAAGCTACTGAGGACTCATCTCAGGTGCAGTACCTATTGAGGGATGAAGGCCATGAAATTGGACAAAGAAGGAACTTTGGCATGCATTTCATCTATAGCCTCAGTTGATCCTGTGACGGTTCTGTACAGTGGCAGCCTTTCAGTGTTGTCCTGCACTGAGATTAAGTAATAGAGCCCTAAATTCTCAGCTCACCTGGTTACCGGTCTGGAATGCCCCAGAGTAGGAAGTGATCACCTTGGATAAAGTGATTCTCTTTGGCTGAAGGCTAGTGCTGAAGGGGAAATGAGTTGTGCTGCCAGTACTCCCAGGGCTTCCCTGGTGGCTAAGAGGGTAAAGCATCTGCCTACAATGTGGGAGACCTGGGTTTGATCCCTGGGTCGGGGAAGATGCCCTGGAGAAGGAAATGGCAACCCACTCTGGTACTCTTGCCTGGAAAATCCCATGGATGGAGAAGCCTGGTAGGCTACAGTCCATAGGGTCACAAAGAGTGGGACCCGACTGAGCGACTTCACTTTCACCAGTCCTCCCAGCAGCCAGGAGATGAGGACCTAGGCTAGGGTTAGGCTCTGGGATTGGGGGACACACCACAACACTCACTGCACCACTTTTGTGTCAGAGACACTTTTAGGTACTTGGTTAGTCAGTGCACAAAGCCAGCATAGACTGCTGCCCTTATGGAGCCCGCACTCATACGCTTTTCACTTGCATTGGTATAAACTGCCCTTACTTAGTCTTGGGTGCTTTTTCCTTTGTCTTTTGTATGTTGACACCATGGCTTGCTTGCCCAATTAAAGCATTAGTTATATTTGTAGGATATTGCTTTTTGTTTTCCCACTTTTACATTCTGGATTACTTTGTTGCCAGTTTTTTTATAGAGTAAGATGAGGTGAAATTAGATTTCAAAAAGTATATTCCATATACTTTTTTTTTTTTTTTTTACTTTTTGCATTTCAGCCTATACACTTATACTTAATATGACTTTCTAGTCCTGTTTTAGGAAATTTTATCTAAGCTTTTGGTGGACTCAAATAAAGGTAGACTGAAATTTTCATCTGTTCTTTGCAGAAAAATAAATTGCATAAAAATTTTTTAATGTATCACTCTATCACTGTATTTTCTTTATGCCTCACAGTTTTTGGAGACTTACAATTTTTTGTTTTGGTTTGTTTTTTTTTTGTTTTTGGGGGGAGCTAGTTTGTTTAGTCAGCTTGAATGGAGAGAGATCTATTAAAATTGTATGGCTTTTAATTTACAATGTCTAACATTTATATACTATATATATATATGCATATACACACACACACACACACACACACACACACACACACTATGGTCAGTTATCTTCTAGCTAAACTTTAGAGTTGCTAGAGATACAGTTTTATATCTCTCTATGAAGACAAAGTAATGCTTTTTCTGTATCTATCCTGATTTGAACACATTTCCTTAAGCAAGGTGTCAACCTAAGGTGTAATGTTATGAGTAGTTATGGATTGAATGGAGGTATGTTTAGGGACACCACCCTTGTGGCAGAAAGTGAAGAGGAACTCAAAAGCCTCTTGATGAAATTGAAAGTGGAGAGTGAAAAAGTTGGCTTAAAGCTCAACGTTCAGAAAACGAAGATCATGGCATCCGGTCCTATCACTTCATGGGAAACAGATGGGGAAACAGTGGAAACAGTGTCAGACTTTATTTTTTTGGGCTCCAAAATCACTGCAGATGGTACTGCAGCCATGAAATTAAAAGACGCTTACTCCTTGGAAGGAAAGTTATGACCAACCGAGATAGCATGTTCAAAAGCAGAGACGTTACTTTGCCAACAAAGGTTCGTCTAGTCAAGGCTATGGTTTTTCCTGTGGTCATGTATGGATGTGAGAGTTGGACTGTGAAGAAGGCTGAGAGCCGAAGAATTGCTGCTTTTGAACTGTGGTGTTGGAGAAGACTCTTGAGAGTCCCTTGGACTGCAAGGAGATCCAACCAGTCCATTCTGAAGGAGATCAGCCCTGGGATTTCTTTGGAAGGAATGATGCTAAAGCTGAAACTCCAGTACTTTGGCCACCTCATGCAAAGAGTTGACTCATTGGAAAAGACTGATGCTGGGAGGGATTGGGGGACAGGAGGAGAAGGGGACGACAGAGGATGAGATGGCTGGATGGCATCACTGACTCGATGGACGTGAGTCTGGGTGAACTCCGGGAGTTGGTGATGGACAGGGAGGCCTGGCGTGCTGGGATTCATGGGGTCGCAAAGAGTCGGACACGAGTGAGCGACTGTCCTGATCTGATGTTTAGGGAGAGGAATGATCAAACAGGGCTCTCATCCTTGCTCAATGAGACTAGAGAATACGGCAATTCCTTTTCTGAGAGTTAAAGAAAGGAATGCCTGTTTTCTAGACATGAATCAAGACACTGGGTGAGTTAAAGTCAACTTTTTTTTTTTTTTCCCCATTTTTAAGCATTACTTGCCTTGTTCTTATTCAGGACAGTGTATAGTACATAATCCAGGTATGATTCTCTTTGCATCATATCAACAGTGTAATTAATGGAAACTCTACACAGATTTTGCCATAGTGCCTTTAATTTCTATTTAACAGTTTTTCTTTTTAATGCCTCCACATTTGGCTTTTTATATATCTTCATGAAATTTTTAGTGCTCAGTTTGGATTCTGTGTGGACAGATGCTCTAATTTTGATACAAATGTTTGTCTAATGGATGAAATACATTGTTGACTAAACAAATTAAGTAAATGAAGGAACATTTCTTATGATCCCCTTTGTGTAAACCAAGGCATATATTCTAGCTCACTCTCTTAAAAATTTAGAGGAAAAAAAAATCTAAGAATGTTATGTATTTCTGTTCATATTAATACATAATATTTTTAGAGTTTTTTATCTAAAATATTATGAGAGAGGGCTAGAATATATATCTGTGGTTAACATTCCTGGATAAGAAAATGGTAACCCACTCCAGTATTCTTGCCTGGAGAATCCCATGGACAGAGGAGCCTGGTGGGCTATGGTCTATAGGGTTGCAAAATCGGACACGACTGAAGTGACTTTGCATGTAGTTAACATTAAGGGGAGTTTGAGAAATGTTCCTTCATTTAGTTAACTCGCTTGGCCAGCACTGTGTTTCTCTCATTGGACAGACATTTGTATCAAAAATAGAGCGTCTGTTCTAACAGAATGGAATTTGGGGGCTGGGGGGCAGTCACTGCTTAAATAATTGTGTTTAATTGATGGCATTTATATTTTGTAAATAAATGAATAATAATGTCACCAAATAAAACACTCTGAAAACCAAATTATTATGGAAGCATTCCCACATGCATTTACTTGATATTTTGACCTATGAGATCACTTATCATTAATTACATGCTGGAATCAGAAATATTTGCAAGCCAGATAGTAGTTGACAGCAAAATCTGACTACAGATTTGTAATTATATTGATGGTTTGAAAGATTTAGAGTAATTGGAAAACAAATACGGTTGATTACCAATTTTATATCCAACCCCATCTTGAAGTTCTGTTCCTTTTTCAAAATAATTTGTATTTAAAAAATCGGCTGCTTCTGCATTATTCCTGCAACAACTCTTCTTTCAACTCTAATGACCTTATATCCAGATATTCCTTATAACTTCTCAGCCTTCTTCCTGACTTTGGAGTATCTCCACTTTATACCCTGCCAACAGATTCACCTTTCTAAAAACATTTTGATAATATCCTATCCTACTCCAAAGGCTACAGTAACTCCTTTCTCTTAATGTAAATTTAGTTCCTTGTCCTGATAGGATTTCCTTTTCTCCTCTTTTGTTGATCCATGCTGATGTAGTTACTCAATCTCTTCCCAATATAAGTAATCCAGTTTTTTTCTGATGTTATTAATGAAATCAGTCCACTTGTTCTTCCCCAGGCTACTTTCTATCACCTCTGAGTACTTGCTCCATTTTTCCCAATAGATGTTAATCATCACCATCTGATTCAATTCCGTATAAAGAATATCTTCCCATTTCTTCCATTTCAATTTCCCATTTGAGTCAGCTGACTTTTCACCTCTTGCAACAAATTTTCCACACTATTTATTTATATGTGAGCTGTTCCCTGTCTTCCCCAAAATACTTTATTGCCAATAGATTTAACTTAGTGTCACTTACTGTATACTGCTTAATTATGTAGCTTTATTTTCTCCTCAAGCAGAGTAATATCCTAGAAGACAGGGATTGTAGGTGATATTTTTTAAATCCTCCAGTGTTGGGACTTTGGACCTTATAAATAGTACTTTCCTCAATGAATACATATTATATGAAATTGTATATTAATGTGCTTTTCAGTTTTATTTTATAAATATATAATTTTTAGAAAAAGTAATAATGAGGTGGATAAAACTGGAGTCTATAATACAAAGTGAAGTAAGTTAGAAAGAAAAACCAATACACTATATTAATGCATATATATATATATGGAATTTAGAAAGATGGTAACGATGACCCTATATGAGAGACAGCAAAAGAGACATAGATGTAAAGAACAGACTTTTGGTCTCTGGGAGAAGGCAAGGGTGGGATGATTTGAGAGAATAGCATTGAAACATGTATATTATAATATGTGAAATATATCGCCAGTCCAGGTTCAATGCATGAGACAGGGCGCTCAAGGGTGGTGCACTGGGATGACCCTGAGGGATGCGATGGGATGGGGAGGGAGGTGGGAGGGGGGTTCAGGATGGGGAACCATGTACACCCATGGCTGATTCATGTCAATGCATGGCAAAACCACCACAATATTGTAAAGTAATTAGCCTCCAATTAAAATAAATTTTAAAAAAGAAAAGAAAAAACTTATAGAATATTTAAACAAGAAAAGAACTTTAATAACATTTCACAAAAAAAGAATAACAGATTCCTGAACAATTTTCCAACTATTGTTTTGGGTTTGTTAGTGTAGTATTAGCTGCTAAGACAGACTCCCAAATTTCAGAGGTCTAACACAATTTTTTTTTCTTTTTCCCCATTACATTCCAATACAGTGTTGCCCAGAATTGGAATGCAGAAGGACTTTTACATGCAAATTTGTAGTGACCCAGAGTGGTAGATACTGCCATTTTCAGTATTTCTAAAGTTTCTATGGGAAATAACGGGTGGCTAGTGGAAGAGGACGGAAAAGGCAATGGCACCCCACTCCAGTACTCTTGCCTGGAAAATCCCATGGATGGAGGAGCCTGGTGGGCTGCAGTCCATGGGGTCGCTAAGAGTCGGACACGACTGAGCGACTTCACTTTCACTTTTCACTCTCATGCATTGGAGAAGGAAATGGCAACCCACTCCAGTGTTCTTGCCTGGAGAATCCCAGGGACGGGGGAGCCTGGTGGGCTGCCATCTATGGGGTCGCGCAGAGTCAGACACGACTGAAGCGACTTAGCAGCAGCAGCAGTGGAAGAGGAAAGATATTGGAAGAACAAAAATTAGAGACAATTTTCATGTGTCAAGCCTAGAAGTGGTGTGCAGAAATTTTCTCTTTCTATTGCCTCAGGCTCAATCACATGGCTACATCTAACTGCAATGGGATCTGAGAAATGTAGTCTCCTTCTGGGGATTCACCTCCAGAAAGAAGTCTGCACTTAAGTAACAGGGAACCTGGATTTTTGACAGATAACTCTTTTGTCTGTTATAGCATCTATCCAGAATTTATATTAAAGTAATGTATATTTAAATATCTGGCAATAATTATTCCATGGTTAGGAATTCTTTTTTAACAGCACTAGAGATGTGACTACATTAACTTTATATTAAGACAAGGGCATTCTTCTGTTCTAATTATTGCAAAAAATTTTTTAAAAAAAGAGAGAGAAAGCATTTTTCAGCAGTTTCTCGTTACTACTTTATTATAAACCTTTGAATTACAGGAAACACTCTAAGATTTTTAATATGCTAAGAAGTATGCAATTAAAAACAGTCTTTAACCTGTTCCATGAATTTAAAATAGGATGGAACAGTTCTGTGAACTTTGCTAAAACAGATTTATTATCAAGCATATTTGGCTGTTAGAGAGTATAAAATGCATAACCCCCTACTTGGGTTTAGCCCAGCTCTCTAGGAATCAGACTCAAAGTACTGTAAACAGTCAACTCCTTTCTGTACTCAGTAGGGTCCATTCCTTCCCTTAGGAAATCACTTTTCTTAATCCCTGCTAAACTTAATAGTACATGGTTTCTTTAGAAAAGGAATTTGGAAGTGAAAATGGAGCTAACACTGGAGACATAATTAATCTGCTTTTACAAAAGTGATTTCATATACTTGGCAAATAACATGAGATAAATTTTATTTTATTAGGCTTTTGATTAATTAAAGCTCACCAAGCACAGAGCCTCATTCAACAACAAAGGGAACCTGCTATTTAACATGTGACACTGTCATTGACACACAACTAGATATGTGATGAGCTATAAAGCCTTTATACCCACGTGGCAATAAACACAATTATACCTTACATGAATCTTTCAAATAACCGAGATACTCAAATCTTAGGGTATGTCTTCTTGTGAAGAAGTCTGAATTCAACTAAAGACGATTTGGTAAGGCAGATTTGTCTGGAGTTTGTCTATAGTTAGAAGAAAAAATAATTATAAATAAGACGCCTTGGGATATTACTATATACAAATTCTTTGTATAAAATTAAATGCTGACTCATGCTAAACATTCTAATAGATTAAGTTCAGACCTGAATAATACAATTCTACTTCTTTTACTTTTCACCTTTACATATAAAAACACAAAAGTCTGCTGGCATTCATAATACCATATGGTCAGGTATGTTGTTCAAATTGACTCTACAAATTACAGGTTGTGTGTTTTTAAAGCCATTTACCTGAAGCTTTCTGTGCCTCAGTTTCCTAATCTAGGAAGTAGAAATCACATTTGTACTACATCATAGACTTACTATGTGGATGCAGTTAAATCAGATACATAGAATGTTTAGGCTTGTTTCATAATACATGGTCTATTAATGTTAACTGACAGTGGTTCTAAAGTAAATTTTCCATAATATAGAATACACTTTATTCCAATTCCCTAGACAGGGAATTACCAGCCATTGTTTTTGGCAGGATTTATGTCCCTCTTTTTCCTTTAATTTATAGGTGCTGACCCCTCAAGTGTGATGTAAACAATTGGACACATATACAATTTCATCCCTACCTCTATCACTATCCCCAAGTCTCTTTCCTTGAAATATGTAGGCAGAAATAAAAGATTCTCATATAAATCTGAAGTAACATTTTAGAAGGGAAGTTTAAAAAAGTACTAAATGGAGTAAATTTTCACCTTGTATACCAATTGAATACAGAGCCAGGCTTGTTGGGAGAGAAGACTGAAGTAGTTATTCAGGGAGAAGAGATAGGAAAAGCAAGAGGAGACAGTCTCTGCATTGTGTGTGTGTGTGTGTGTGTGTGTGGTTTTTCTGTTTGCTTCTTTTTGACTGTGTGGCTTGCAGAATCTTAGTTCCCTGAGCAGGGATCCAACCCTTGCCCCCTGCATTGGAAGCAAAGTCTTAACCTCTGGACCACCAGGGAAGCTTGACAGTCCCTAAATTTTTACGAGCTCTAATGATGTGATTCCTAATTTATGTGTGTAATTGATTTGCATTTTTTCCTCATTTTTTCCCCACAGAGTATAACTTGTAGAATTGGTTCCTATAATTTTCAAAATAAGGATCTAACTGTGCTATATCAGCTAATAAGGGTGAGGAAATAGGTTAAAGAAAGGTATAAATGTTCTCCTCTGAGGATAATGTATTTTATAAATCTCAAAAAAGGGAATTAGTCTCGTTGCTTATCCCTAACATAATTGTCCATGGACTTTTATTTTCCCCTTCAACAAACATCTCCAAATGGATAATGGTCCCTGGAATGATTGCAGCTAGCATCACTATATGAAGAATATATTTATGATATTTCTCTTTGATGTAACTCAGAGAGCCATGTAATGGTACTGGACAGACCAAATCTTAGACTGTCTGCCTTGCTTTCTAGGAACATCTGACTCTGATCTGTCCTCTGATACCTAAGGAATAATGTGCTGTGCCTCAGGGCTCTGACAGAAGGGTTGTCAAATCATAGGGGAACTGGTGGCCACCTATCAGAAACAAATGTTTTGAAATGGTATCTACTCTCTGGGGGGCAAAAAAAAAAGGGTGTTTCCCACTGCTTGCATGATCTTCTCCAACTAGGGGTTGGACCCAGGCCACCACAGCGAAAGCCCAGAATCCTAACCATTAGGTTTTCAGAGAAGTCCGGCTCTGTCTGAAATTTGAACTGGAAAGTTACCAACTTAATTTTTGCAGGCTAAGAGGTTCAAAGCTGAGGATGCCTGGGGAAAGAGTTGTAACCCTTGGAGTCATTGTATGTTGATGGCTGTAACCACTGGCTTTTCTGCTCAGTCCCTCACCCCTGTAGTTGCCTACCCCTCCTCCGTGCTGAGTTTCTAGCAACCATTTCACTGGAAAGCCCTGCTTTGTGACCATATTTGCAATTGAATACTTCCTCCCAAAATGGAATTAGAACTTAAACGAAAGGCAAATTCTTCTTCCGTACTATTGAACTCTGAATGTTGGTTTAGGAATTCTGTGTGGACGTGTTTCATCATACAAACTAGGGAACAGAGAACACTGGTCTACAGAGAAGGAAAAAGAATAACGCAAACTTGTAATGAGCAGAGATGAGTGTTCAAGGTAAAATATTCCTGGTTCCCTTTCTGAAAAAAAAGACCCTGCCCTCGAGGTCATAGCTGTGGATATTTTAATATCTCTTCTCTCCTTAAAATTAAGCTGTCTTTGGTTGGCTCTTTTTATATGAAATCAAGAATCTTAATTTAAAAAATCACCGCTTGAAGGGAACAGAGACTATAAGTACAAAAAAATAAAGAGATAAAGAACAGAAAGAAAATCTACCCGTATGTAGAAAACAATAGAGAGTTTGTGCACGCAAGTAGAACTACTATGATAAATCTCATGGAGCCAAGGACAAAGAGAGAATCATTTGTTCTCAGAGCTGCATGATTTTCCTATCACAATTTCAGTCTACAAGTTTTCTTAAAGTCCTTGCCGCCCTTATCTTGAGTTAATTTTAGGAGGGAACTGTTTTAACCAATACAAAGTGAATCTTGAAAAAGTTACCAACCACAGGGTGTTTAAAGAGGAGGAAAGCATGTTCAAGTGCACAAATACCCTTACAATTGCTTAAGCGAGTCAATCAAATTAGTTATACAAACCACAACAGCATGTATGCCTGATGAGCAATCTCCAAGTACATATTTCGCTTAGACGTTCTCTGGGCAAAGCATGTTACAGAAGGTGGAGAGGTTCTCATGAAAAGAAACTTTCAGATTTAAGATAAAAGAAACACTACATGTATTACTTCAAATTTGTTCACTAGAGATTAATTTTATGTATTTCTTCCCAGTTTCAGTCTAGTAGATGCGTGAGTAGTATTGCCAACTTTGTTCTAATGTTACGTAGAACACAGAATGAAATTTTTCAGAGGAGCCTGAAATCCCTTTCTTAAGAGTCTATGTTAATGAATAAGGAAAAAAATAGGAATTTTGAAATAGCTATATCTGTTTATCCCATGTAATTTTAGCATTGTGAACTGTCAGCTATCTGAAAAAAGAATAATGTTTTGTATCTGAAGGCAAAGATAATTGCATCCAGTTTTGTTAAAGCACAGAGCTGATTAGATTTTAATTGTCATAGTACCTTTTTCTTTTTCTTTTTTTTCTTCTTTTTCTATTTTTCTTCCTCCATTATCAATTTCAAGTTTGCCAAGGAGAAAACAATTTATTGGTGGAGCTGCTTGAAATGATAGGTATACATTTAGCTGGGCTTGTCTAAGTTAAGATTTTATACAGAAATTTTAAAACTTGTTTTACTGAAGCATAACACACACACATACAATTGTCAATTTTTGCAGACTGAGCGCACATGTAACCACAACCTAGATCAAACATAGAACATTACTCTCCAAACTCTGCTACCGTCTCCTTCCGGACAGATTGACCCCACTCCCAAAGGGATAAGAACTGTTCTGCCTAAACATCATAGGTTAGTTTCGACTGATTTGTAGTTACATAAATGCAGCCATGCAGGATATCCTTGTTGGTGTCTGGGTTCTTTCCCTCAATATCACGCTTGTTAGAGTCATCCTCTTTCCCGTATGTAGCTGGTTTACTGTCATTGCAACTCTTCACAATGCAACTGCTGTCCATCATGCGAATATCCCACACTTTATCCATCTACTGATGCTGGGCATCTTTTACTCAGGTTTTATTTTTTAATTGGAATATAATTGCTTTACAATTTTGTGTTCGTTGCTGCTGTACAGAGAAGTATATCAGCCATATACATACATATATGTCCTCCCTTGTGGACTTCCCTCCCAAATTCCTCCCATCTCACCTCTCTAGGTCATCCTAGAGCACCAAGCTGAATTCCCTGTGCTTCCCATGAGCTATCTGTTTTATACATGGTAGCGTATATATTGGAGAAGGAAATGGCAACCCACTCCAGTATTCTTGCCTAGAGAATTCCATAGACAGAGGGGCCTAGTGGGCTACAGTCCATGGGGTTACAAAAGAGTTGGACATGACTTAGCAACTAACAACAGTATATCTATATATATATCTATATATAGATATAGATATAGATATATAGATATATAGATATAGATAGCTGACAGTTCACAATGCTAAAATTACATAGGATAAACAGATATAGCTATTTCAAAATTCCTATTTTTTTCCTTATTCATTAACATAGACTCTTAGAAAGGGATTTCAGACTCCTCTGAAAAATTTCATTCTGTGTTCTACCTAACATTAGAACAAAGTTGGCAATACTACTCATGCATCTACTAGACTGAAACTGGGAAGAAATACATAAAATTAATCTCTAGTGAACAAAATTTGATATATATATATATACATATATATATATACATATATATATATATATATTTGATATATATATATATATATATATATATATATATATATATATCAGGTTTTAAATCTGTGTGGCTGTGCATGACTTTTCATCTAAGCCAGAATCTTGTGTTTCAGTTCTAACTAGATATTTTCAAGTTTTCTGAGTAGTTAAACAAACAATTGCACACCACCTTGTAGGATACCAGTCAGATCTGGAACAGATAGATATATCAATGCACACAATTCAGGCCTGACTCACCAGCCCCCTTGACTTGGCTATCTCTTTAAACCATTTCTTAAACAAAACAAAACAAGTTCTCTTCTGGAATTAGAGGTTTGATCTGAAAATGGTTGGTTTTGCACTTAAGGAGTGCTAGTGTACTTTTTTTTGTTGTTTTAATTTAGAGATTTGGCCTTTCTCTTTTCACAAATGGTTCTCACTTTGTGGGATTAAACATTTGATCCATCTCAAGTTTGTGTACCTGGCTGTGTTTCCTTAGCACCAAGGTCCTCTCCTTATTACCCATCTCAATGGGCTGCCCTCCTACTCTGCTGCCCCCTGATGGCCACTGAGTGAAGGACACTCTAAATTGTTGCCACCTCTGCCCTGGACTTGGGGGAAGAAAAGCTGGTTAGGGTGTCCCTTCACTACCACACTGTTTCTTCAGGCAACTGCATCAGCAAATGAAGTTCTCCTATGATAACAAGCATGACGAGTTCAGAGGAATTTTATAATTTACCGAGGAAATTTATAATTTGAAGAGGAAAGACTGGGTACAGAGTAATTAGGAAAGTAGGGTCTAAAAATGCTTGAGTTGGAACCACACTCAATCTTGAGTAAGTAATTTTACCTCTGTGCCTCAGATTCATTTAGACTGCATTTCCAGTTTACAGAGAAGACAACTAAAGATTAATCCAACTGGAGACATTTCTCTTGCAGGCATCATTGCCGTTGATGAGATAGTTCAGTTCAGTCGCTCATTACTGTCCGACACTTTGCAACCCCATGGACTGCAGCACACCAGGCTTCCCTGTCCATCACTTACTCCCGGACCTTGCTCAAACTCATGTCCATTGAATTTTTCATGCCATCCAACCATCTCATCCTCTGTCGTCCCCTTCTCTTACTGCCTTCAGATTTTCCCAGCATCAGGGTCTTTTCCAATAAGTCAGTTCTTCGTCTCAGGTGGCCAAAGTATTGGAGTTTCAACTTCAACATCAGTCCTTCCAATGAATATTCAGGACTGATTTCCTTTAGAATTTACTGGTTTGAACTCCTTGCAGTCCAAGGGACTCTCAAGAGTCTTCTCCAACACCATACTTCAAAAGCATCAATTCTTCGGTGCTCAGGTTTCTTTATATGTCAGCCCTTAATTTCCTATTTTCCTTTTTGTGGACTCCTCCTTTCTTCATCAGTTCCTTTTCTGGAAAATATTTTCTCTTAGTAACCCAATGGAAAAACAATACAAGTATCAAACAAACTCAACCTTACTGAGAAGGAGGGGCTTGTGTGTTGGATGCATTTGACCTTCTCTGATACATTGTGAGTCTTTCAATTGTGATTCATTCAGTCTGAAAGGATTACTTTTAGAAATTACCTGAGAGGGTTGTGATGAGTAGTACCAGGGAAGCAGGTATGGCATCCAGATCTCAGTGACTGGTTCTTGGATCAAGAGCAGCTGTGACATCTTATTTGACTTCATTATTGTTAGTTACATCAGGATGTACTTCTTTAGCTGGTTGTTCTGTTAAAATGTTCAGTCCCTAACATGCATTGCTTTGGGGATACTTGTATAATACAAATCTATCTAGCAAAAGGAATATGTTCTTTCTTTTTAACAAATGTTTATTTACTTGACTGCACTGGGCCTTAGTTGCAGCATGCAGGATCTAGTTCCTTGATCAGGGATTGAACCCAGGGCCCCTGCACTGGGAGGATGGAGTCTTAGCCACTGGACCATGTGGGAAGTCCTGGGAATATGTTCTCTTTTAACTTGGTGATCTACACTTCCCATTGAGCTAAGTAATCTTGATTTATTGGAAAAGATAATATTTTCTATTTGGCTTAAGGTATAGGTACATATAAAAATAATAAAAGAACCAAATTATGTCTCCTTTTGTTTCCCTAGGAAGAGCTGTAGGCTCTTATTTTTAAAGTTTTGCAGTTTTCTTTGCTTATCAGTTCTTCTCATTGAATTTTAAGCTATATTAATATTATTGTTACTACTGCCTCTAATATTTCAAATGTTTATGCCTTAAATATCCATAGAAGTTTTAAGTTGTGTGTATATTGATATTATGTAATTTTTATCTACAATAGACAATGTAGGTACTCAATTCCTACTGGCTGATTGATCTTTAAAATGTATATTTAATTGGCTTTTATTACCAATTTAGTGAAGTTCTGCATCAAAATACACATAGTTCTATTTGCATGACTTTTAAAATTGCTGCTGCTAAGTTGCTTCAGTCGTGTCCGACTCTGTGAGACCCCATAGACAGCAGCCCATGAGGCTCCCCCGTCCCTGGGATTCTCCAGGCAAGAACGCTGGAGTGGATTGCCATTTCCTTCTCCAATGCATGAAAGTGAAAAATGAAAGTGAAGTCGCTCAGTTGTCTCCGACTCTTTGCGACCCCATGGACTGCAGCCCACCAGGCTCCTCCATCCATGGGATTTTCCAGGCAAGAGTAAAATGCTTAAGGGTCAATAATCAAGCTCCTTTAAAATTGTTCCTGGAGAGTAGGTTTTGTTTCATCACAGAAAGAATTCAGAGAGGAGGAAAGGAGAGCAAATAAGAGGATTTATTGAGTGACAGTACTCTGTCAGGAGATGGAGCAGTCTCAGATGAGCAGATGCCCCAGTTTCGTTTGACAAGCTGGCTGGTTGTATGGGGTGTGAAAGTGATTGGGCAGAATATTCATAGATGAAGGAGGGGTTGAGGGGGTAATTTCCTGGTTTTCATTTCAGTTCCACCTCCCTGAGGGAAGGGGAGATTTTTGTCCTTATCTAGTCAAGCTAGGATTTGTCATGGTGTCAGGTGCATAATGGGTACTGCTCTGGTAGCAATGCTAATTGTATCCTAATGAGTATAATGAGCAAAAAGGTTACATTCAGAAGCTGGAGGTTCCCTGCCTTTCTTTATTTGCCTTTAGGACCCTTGTAAGATGTGTGGTTTCCTGTCACATAACCTTTGCCTCCCTTCTCTGCTCAAGGTTGACTGCTCTAACAAAATGATAAATACACAATTTAAACACATCTTTTTATTCTACTATTAATCTCAATTGTTGGTTGTTAGGTGGAACTATATACAGGTAAATGATCTCTTTGCATGAATGTTATAGTCTGTCCTTTGGATCTGGAGATAAAAATATTTGCATCAGTTCAGTTCAGTTCAGTCGCTCAGTCATGTCCGACTCTTTGTGACCCCATGAATCGCAGCACACCAGGCCTCCCTGTCCATCACCAACTCCCGGAGTTCACCCAGACTCACGTCCATCGAGTCAGTGATGCCATCCAGCCATCTCTCCTCTGTCGTCCCCTTCTCCTCCTGCCCCCAATCCCTCCCAGCATCAGAGTCTTTTCCAATGAGTCAACTCTTCACATGAGGTGCCCAAAGTACTGGAGTTTCAGCTTTAGCCTCATTCCTTCCAAAGAAATCCCAGGGCTGATCTCCTTCAGAATGGACTGGTTGGATCTCCTTGCAGTCAAAGGGACTCTCAAGAGTCTTCTCCAACACCACAGTTCAAAAGCATCAATTCTTCGGTGCTCAGCCTTCTTCACAGTCCTACTCTCACATCCATACATGATCAGTGGAAAAACCATAGCCTTGACTAGACAAACCTTTGTTGGCAAAGTAATACCTCTGCTTTTGAATATGCTATCTAGGTTGGCCATAACTTTCCTTCCAAGGAGTAAGCGTCTTGCATAGAGCATACTAAACAGCTAACATTTCTTTCTTAAACATCTAATTGGAGCTAGCCATTGTGGTGGTTGCAGAGGTATAGAAAGATTAAACAGCTAGTTTCCTGATTTCAACAACATGGGGTATAGCTAGGGAATAAATAATCAGTTTAATTAACAGTGAATTTGCATATGTCAGTCTGGTCAATAGAGCACTGGTATTTGTTAGAAGAGTAAAAAAGTTTTAGAATTGTAGGTAGAGCTTTAACTAAGAATTGAGAGAGGACAGAGTGATTTGGCTGGTGAACTGGTGAGAGAATGCATTCCAGGCAGAAGAAAGAGTATATAGAAACATGAAGAGTCATGAGACAGATGGTGTCCTTAAGGAACTACATGAAATTCGTTAGCACTAGTCATTACTATTCAAGAAGTGATTCCATGATGCTTGTTATTCAGTTTCTTGGTTTTATAAACTCAGAGAGTAAATTCTGGTGAAGCTTTAACTTGGTCTCATTCTTGTTTATATTATTTGCTGTAATATTTGGAAAGTACACTTTTTGGGGATCTAAGTACATTATTTGCATGATTGTTTAAAAATCCTAGCATCTCATTTGGTTAGCCAACTTTGATACGTATTCATCATCTATCAGAATTGTGATGAAAAAGGGATTATTGGTAGTATGCAGCATCCTGATTTGAGAAAAAAGAAAATTAAATTTGGTTCTAGCACTGAGGGTTAAGGAGTTTGTAAAAGTAGTTGTCAGGGCCAAATTCAATTTTCTAGTGATAACCAAATGGCTCTATGCTATAAGTAACATTCTTCACAGTTTGGCAGCAAGGCCATAATATCATGAGTATGTGAGTACCTAATACACTTATCCCAGGTATGTTGGGCTATATTTTGTGCAGCAGATTAAATACTAAGCCCCATCAGATGATAGAATGTTGTGCCAAAGCCTTTAAATTTAATTAGGTTTCACTTGTTAATTTTTGTGTTTATTTAAGACGTGGGCATAGAGGATCTTGGTATGATTTATGTCAGAATGTTCTGCCTATGTTTTCCTCTATAAGTTTTATAGTTTCTGGTCTTAAATTTATCCTTTAATCCATTTTGAGTTTTTCTTTGTGCATGGTATTAGGAAGTGTTCTAATTTCATTCTTTTACAGATAGCTGTCCAGTTTTCCCAGCACCATTTATTGAAGACGCTGTCTTTTTCCCATTGTATATTTTGCCTCCTTTGTCAAAGATAAGGTGCCAATAGGTGCATAGGTTTATCTCTGAGGCTTTCTATATCAATTGTTACAAGAAAATCTTGAGATAAGATGGCTATTGGATTTTTAACATTTTAAATTCTGTATTATGCTTGCTGAAATTAAAATATTTACAAATTTTAACTTCTTCACAAACAATTCCTTCTCATTCTTTTCCATATTTTTCCCACTTAATTGTTGAACAGCTTGATGTTTTAGAAAAATATTTCAAGTGTTGTGATAGCTTGTTCATATATGACATAGCATACTTTGGCAAACATACTTTTACCTCATTAGACATTCTTGTGAGTGATCTTAGCCAGCAAAAGTACAAAACTCCATCAACGATATGTCTTTAATATCCCTTTTCCCAAAGGTACTGAAATTCGTAATCCATTACCTATTCTCATTTGCTGCCCTCAGTAACTTAATTTCCCACTCCAACTTAGAATGGCTTAATTTCTTTATTGAGCCTCTGTTCTTGAAGAGAATGAATTTAACTTCACTGCAAGATAGGTTTTGTATATTTCAGTTGTTATTCATTAACTATTTACAATTTTAACCTTTTTTTCATTTTGAACTCAAAATAAGCTCTTGTTCTTTCATGACCTGTGTTTTTTAATTTCAAATGTAAATATTTTTAAATTTCATAGAACTCATTGTTTTAATTTTCTCCTTCACTTTCCTAGTTGAAGCAAAGTCTACAGCAAATACACATAGAGTAACATACATGCAGGTTATGTTATAGTTTTGTCTAGCATCTTAACTCTTAGTGAAAGAAATCATTTTCCCCTTTAAGTTGAAACACCTTTTATTCTTTTCAGTGTATATATTCAATTTATCAACATTTGACTTTACTTGTCTTCATGGTTGCTATTTCTAAAGTTATAAGATTTGTTTTGGTGCTAACTAGTTTGCAGTGTTGATTTCTAGATTACTATATGTCAAATTTAATCATAATGCTGTCAGCCAACAGAATGGCTTAACTCTATTTTTCTCCTTCACTGATTTTTCCTTCATTCTGGCTTAAGTCATCATTCCCTGTAGGGGATTTGACAAACAAATTCTAGAAGTAAGCATTTGCCTAAGCCATTATTTCTGTCTGTTTCATTATGCACCTCAAAAGTTTTAAATTAATATTTAGATGATTTTTATTACTATTTTTAGGGGTTATATATATTTTTAACTTGTTCTAATTGTATTTTGGAAAAAATAGAAATTATCTGCTAAATTTATTTGCTAAATTCGCTAATAAATTTAAAATCCTCATCTGATACATTGTGTTAAGGACAATGATTTTGGGAGTTATTGAAAAGAAATTGGGCTTTCCAGGTGGTGCAAGTGGTAAAGCATCTACCTGCTAATGTGAGAGACACAAGATATGGGGGTTCAATCCCTGGGTTGGGAAGATCCCCCTGGAAAAGGAAGTGGCAACCCACTCCAGTATTTTTTGCCTGAAAAATTACATGGACAGAGGAGCCTGGCAGGTTATAGTTCATGGGGTCAAAAAAAGTAGGACAAGACTGAGCATGTATACACACACTCACATCCATACATGACTACTAGAAAAAACAGCTTTGACTATATGGAACTTCGTCAGCAAAGTGATGTCTACTTTTCAATATGCTGTCTAGGCTTGTCCTAGCTTTCCTTCCAAGGAGCATGCATCTTTGAACTTCATGGCTGCAGTCAGGGTCAACATTGATTTGGTGCTCAACAAATTAAATCTGTCAGTTTTCCACATTTTCCCTTTCTACTTACCATGAAGTGATGGGACTAGATGCCATGATCTTAGTTGTGTGTGTGTGTGTGTTTAATATTGAATTTCAACTAGCTTTTTCACTTTCCTTTTACACCCTCATCAAGACGCTCTTTAGGTCTTCACTTTCTGCCATTAGAGTGGTATCATCTGCATATCTGAGGTTGTTGATATTTCTCTCAGCTGTCTTGATTCCAGCTTGTGCTTCATCCAGCCCAGTACTTCACATGATGTACTCTGCTTAGAAATTAAATAAGCGGGGTGATAGTGTACAGCCTTGTCATACTCCTTTTCCAATTTTGAACCAGTCTGTTGTTCCCTGTCCAGTTCTAACTTGCTTCTTGTCCTGCATACAGGTTTCTCAGGAGATAGGTAAGGTGGTTTGATATTCCTATCTCTTTAAGAATTTTCCCCAGTTCTTTGTGATCCACATATAGTCTTTAGCATAGCCAATGAAACAAAAGTAGATGTTTTTCTGGGATTCCCTTGCTTTCTCTATCATCCAACAAATGTTGGCAATTTGATCTCTGGTTCCTCAGCCTTTTCTAAACCCAGCTTGTACTTCTGGAAATTCTCCATTTACATACTGCTGAAGCCTAGCTTGAAGGATTTTGAGCACAACTTTACTAGCATGTGACATGAGTGTGATTGTATGCTAGTATGAACATTCTTTGGCATTCCCTTTCTTTGGGACTGGAATAAAAACTGGCCTTTTCCAGTCCTGTGGCCACTGCTGGGTTTTCCAAATTTGCCAGCACATTGAGTGCAGCACTTATCAGAATCATCTTTTAGGATTTTAAACCACTCTTCTGGAATCCCATCACCTCCACTATCTTTGTGTGTAGTAATGTTTCCTAAGGCCCATTTGACTTCACACTCCAGGATGGCTGGCTCTACGTGAGTGACCTAGAGTGAGTGACCTAGGTGAGTGACCCATCATTGTTATCCAGGTCATTAAGACATTTTTAAATAGTTTGTGTATTCTTACCACCTCTTCTTAATCTCTTCTGCTTCTATTAGGTCCTTACAATTTCTGTCCTTTATCATGCCAATCCTTGCTTGAAATGTTCCCCTGGTATCTCCAATTTTCTTGAAGAGATCTCTAGTCTTTCTCATTCTTTTGTTTTTCTCTGCTTCCTTGGATTGTTCATTTAAGAAGGTATTCTTATATCTCATTGCTATTCTCTAGAACTCTACATTCAGTTGGGTATATTTTCCCCTTTCTCCCTTGCTTTTCACTTCTCTTTTCTTCTCAGGTATTTGTAAAGCCACTTCAGACAACTACTTTGCCTTATGCATTTCTTTTTCTTCGATATGGTTTTGGTCACTGCCTCTTGTACAGTGTTGTGAACCTCTATCCATAGTTCTTCAGGTACTCTGTCTACAAGATCTAATCCCTTGAATCTATTTGTCACTTCCACTGTATAATCAGAAAGTATTTGATTTAGATCATACCTGAATGGCCTAGTGGTTTTCCCTACTTTCTTCAATTTAAGTTTGATTTTTACAAGAAGGAATTGATGATCTGAGCCACAGTCAACTCCAAGTTTTGTTTTGCTGACTTTATAGAGCTTATCCATCTTTCACTGCAAAGAATATAATCAGTCTGATTTTGGTGTTGACCATCTGGGGATGTTTATGTGTAGATTCATCTCTTGTGTTGTTGAAAGAGGATGTTTGGTATAATCAGTGTATTCTGTTCACAATGCTCTGCTAGTCTTTGCCCTGCTTCATTTTGTACTCCAAAGCCAATGTTGCCTGTCACTCCAGGTATCTCTTGACTTCCTACTTTTGCATTCCAGTACCCTATGATGGAAAGAACATCTTTTGGGGGCATTAGTTCTAAAGGGTCTTGTAGGCCTTCATAGAACCAGTCAACTTCAGCTTCTTGGGCATTAGTGATTGGGGCATTGACTTGGATTACTGTGATGTTGAATGGTTTGCCTTGAAAATGAACTAAATCATTCTTTCATTTTTTTAGATTGCACCCAAGTACTGCATTTCAGACTCTTCAGTTGACTATGAAGGCTACTCCATTTCTTCTAAGGGATTCTTGCCCAAAGTAGTAGATATAATGGTCATCTGAATTACATTTGCCCATTCCCATCCATTTTAGTTCACTAATTCCTAAGATGTTGATGTTCACACTTGCCATCTCTTGCTTGACCACATCCAATTTATCTTGATTTATGGATCTAATATTCCAGGTTCCTATGCACTAGGAAAGTAAAATATTACACAGGAAATGATATTTTTGATACTGATGGCCAAAGCAGGGGGAATATGTGACCGTGTGTATGTGTTGTATATAATGAAGAAGCTGAATGGAGACTGATAATTCTCAGTGCTCTGACATGTACAGTACAATCAGATGCTTTGGTATATTCAGATGCTCAGTCAACTGTATGCTCTTACTCGGAGGTATATAGAGGGTTTTGACTTAGTAGTGGCAACAGGTGAGTCCACCAGTCTAGCAGTCTGTGTCTAGTGGTGAAGGTACTGGGGGTGGTGGCTTTTTAACTGCACTGGTCCTGGCCAATAGTCTGATGTATACTAAGCAGTGCAGGCTCTCTGGACTCCTGGCCATTCTCAGCCCTTTGTCGCTTCTGTGAACTACCAAATGCTTTCCAATAAATCCCTTTCCACTTGGATAACCACATTGGTTTTAATTGTTTTCCAATCAAACTATGACTAGTAATCCCATTATTCTGCTCCTAAGATGTGTAGATAACCTAAAATGATCCCCTTCTTCCTACTTAGGGACAAGCTGGCAACCTTTTTCTGTCCCTTTCTCTTTTAATTGCTGCTCCAGATGCTCTAAATATACAGTATATCTGTCTTTATTTGGTTGGTTTTTCATTCTCTCTCTCAGTTGCAGAAACAATGTTTCAGCCAGCTACACTGATATTAATTAATAAAGACCAGATTTCTTAGATTTTATTACATCTAAGAGTGGTCATGTGTTTCTAAAGTGTGGCCAGTAAGACATGAGCGGAAGTGTTGAATACAGATTCTAGTCCCTTCTCATAATGGGGATAACTACTTCCCTTGCTCCAGCTCATCCCCATTTCCCACTCACTGAAATACATGTACAATAATGACTCATTTTGGAAATGTGTGTGAGCTCAACATACTAGATATAGTGAAGTAATAAGTCCAGTGTTCTTGGGCCTTGTTGACTTAGCAGAACAGAGTTCCCATTGCTACTCCACTTTTGAAGTGATAGAATAATGTCCTTGAGTTAGAAGGACATATGATTAATAATGCAGAACCTCACCAACATTTACTTAACCACCATTCTGGTAAAGACTTTTAACCCTCCTCTACAGGTTAATGCCATCTTCTTGGAATTAAAATATACTTTCTCATTTTTTTTTTCAGACTTTAAACTTTTTATTTTGTATTGGGGTATAGCTGATTAACAATGTTCTGGTAATTTCAGGTGAACAGTGAAGAGACTCAACCATACATATATATGTGTATCCGTTTTCCCCCATACCCTTCTCCCATCCAGGCTGGCACATAACATTTGGTAGAGTTCCATGTGCTATACAGTAGGTCCTTGTTGGTTATCCATTTTGAATATAACAGTGTGTACATGACCTTCCCAAACTCCCTAACTATCCCTTCCCCCCCCCACCCCCCACAACCATAAGTTCATTTTCTAAGTCTGTGAGTCTTTTGGTTTTGTGAGTTCATTTATATAATTTCTTTTTAAATTTCACATATAAGGGATGCCATATGATATTTCTCTGTCTCTGTCTGACTTCACTCAGTATGACACTCTCTAGGTCCATTCATTTTGCTGCAAATGGTATTATTTCATTTTTTAATGGCTGAGTAGTATTCCATTGTATATATGTACCACTCTTGTGATAACTTCTAAATAATAAGGCTCTAACTGGAAGAGATCTACAATTTGTAAGGTATCAAACATAAGAACTTGAAGAGTTATGACAAACTTACATATATGCCTGATATTTATTTTCACTTAGACCAATTACATATCTTGAAATCCCATGTAATTCATTTCCTAGGATGACTGTAATAAAAGAAATTTAAATTTCTTTCCAAGGAGAACCTACTGGACCCATTGATTCTAATAGGTTCCTTACCTGATAAGAATCACTGAGATTGTCTTCTTAGGACCATTAGCACATCTTTCCATAGATGATATGTGTTTTATCCTGTGTTTTTGGCTAGATTGTTAATTAGAACCAACACCAGACTAAAAAGATTTTATCACTTAATTATAAGGATCAATCATTGTTATGATAATCTGGTACTGGTGAGTTTTCAATATTATGTACACAATTTAAGTGGTTCTGGTTACATACATATAGATAGAGGAGACGGTATATACAGTTGCTTGTGTTCTATTGGAAAAGAAAAGTCATCTTTTAATAAGAAACAGTCTTGTTCAATTCAGGTAGGACAATTTCCTGAATACTTAAGGAAATGTACTAATGAACATTGAAAAATGAAAAGCTGACAGTTAAAAAAAAAACTATAGTTACTTTGGTGACAGTCTCTGATGAAGTTTGAATGTGGCAGAGAGGTTTAATTTTTCAGAATAATGGTTCGCATGGATAATTCATAATAAGTTTAACAATTCAAGGCTCAAAGCTGTTAAATAATTGCAACTGGATTGCCAATTGGCTTTACTCAAATCTAAAAGGGACCTTTAACGTACTTAATATTTTGCTGAAACATAATTCAGTCTCAATGACTTTGAAAGGGACATTAATAGTTTTCTGAAAATATAACCTTGAAAATTAAATCCATTATACATTTCCAAGATTATGGATGAAACTACTCTGTCAAATAAGTCATTACATTAGCATAATGAGGTATGAGGGGGAGATATAAGTGAGAAACAGCAAGTAAAAGGTACTTTGTACCACAATTTGCTTACATTTAACCAAAATGACCTTTAAAAGTAGAGCTGAAGGGCCAGGTTTATCATCACTTTTCTAGCCTTCAAGCAATATATTTCTATTTAGCAGAACAATTTGCTGAAAATTGCTGCAGTAGAATTATGCTTGGTCCGGCTCTCTGCCTGCAATACACAGGGTTTGAGTAGAAGCAAGCTCTAAGAACAGCTGTTACCCAGCCATCACATCCCTGAAGCAAAACACCTGACGTGTTCTCTGCTATCACTTCCCTTCAAAAAAGCAAGCAAATCAAAAGGCAGACAAGTCATTAAGCACTTTTCCTGGAACATATATATGCTGAAGAAGAAAACAGCAAAATGTTAAAGTGCTAAAGAAGTACCATGGTGTCTTTGCATCTGTCATGCTGAAGCTGGCAAATGTCAACTTGCCTGGTCATTCATCTTTGGATGTGAGGTTTAAGTGTTTGCCTAAAGAAGAGTATGCATGCAAAAAATCACATGAAAAAATATTTGATTGAAGGTAATAGAGTGAAGTTTTCAGGTGCATTTCTTCAGTTCCTGTATTCAAATCTGAATTTTTTTTTCCCCTAACCACCTAGATATCCTTGACTTGAGAAATTCTCTTCAGCTCAAAGACAGCTGAGGGAAATAATGTCCAGCAGAATGTTTGACCCATAACAGGCATTACTAAGTATTTGTTGAGTGAATAGTGAATGTCTGAGTACTGATTAGCTTGAAAAGTATGGCCTTTATATTCGCATATGGCATTGGTTAAGCAAATGATTGACAGATTCCTCTTGGGCAATGGGGCAAAATTCTTTTACGATTTCTTCATTCTATAGACATGGTGTTAGTTGTGTCTTTTCCCCTGTTGATAGCTTTGGTGGGCTGTGGTTGTCAAAGCATCAGTTTCTTTGCTATGTCAGTGACTTTTAAAAGGAGACCAAATTGAAACTGATTCAGCACACCGCAGTGGTGTTGATGATAGGGATAAAAGAGACCGAGTGAAGCTGTTCTCCTTGACCTTTACTGGGAGATTTTTCAGGTGAGAGGTAATCACTATAGGAAGCAATATTATCTAAGTCCACCAAAAGCTCATATACTCCAGGTGGCAGGACACCACATTGTTCACAAACACATTGCCACAATATGGGGTAGGAAGTTCACATTCTAATTTAATTTGTCCAGGAATTCAATATTGGTCCTGAGGAGGTGAATTAAAAGTGCTAGATGCAAACTTAAAAAATCCAATACAGACTGAGTGAGGATACATGCCCCTCAGGATCTAATTGAGTATGTAATTCAAAGCGGTTGTCACTAGATGCCATTCTTTTCACTACATAGTACATGGCTCACCAGTCTGAATGGCTTCAGGTAAATGAGATGTAATAAAATGAGAGTGATAATTCCATAAACTATAAAAATGCAGCTATTTATATACTACAGTAAACAATAATGATAAAATGAAATAATGCAAAGAGTAAGATTTTAAAATTATATGACACTTAATATGCCTTTATATCCTAAGTAGTTGCACTTAACTCTGTCATTGCACTCCATTGTGGGTTTGATCAAACAATATTTTAATAGTCATTGAACTACATAATTGGTTTTAATTTTTTTAAAGAGTACTTCTAAAGTGGCCCATATCATAAACTCCTCTTGTTCTCATGCACACTTCTCTGAACATTCTTTGATGGAAGAGGGAAGACACAAAGAAAGAAACTGATATGGCCTGTGGTCCTTTCTACCTGTTTAACACTATGTAACCTGGTGAATTCATTGGGCTATTTCATTCATCCATATAAATATTTTCTATGTGTGTTGTAATAGAAAAAAAAAAGTTTAAGAACTTTCTAATGCTTTACACACCCATTGTCTCTAAGCTATTATGTTCAGTCAAATAGTGGACAGTGCCAAGTTCACTTTGGAAGAAGTAAAGCATTAGTCATTCCCTTGTGTCTGATTTTTTGCAACCCCATGGACTGGAGCCTGGAATTCTCCAGGCAAGAATACTGGAGTGGGTAGCACACCCTTCTCCAGGGGATCTTCCTGATCCAGGGATTGAACCCAGGTCTCCCACATTGCGAGCAGATTCTTTACCGTCTGAGCCACCAGGGAAGCCCGAAGTATACTGAAGTGGGTAGCCATTCCCTTCTCCAGGGGATCTTACAGGCATTATAGCCTGCACTTAATGATGATTTTTTGAACTACTATTAAACAAACACAGATGTTATGAATTAACCTGTTGCTTTCTAAAAATTTATTTGTTCCATTTTACAGTGGTCTAGTGTTTTCAATCACTCAATCACTTTTTAAACCAGCATGATGATGACAGGAAGTAAATACTATTACACTAGTTTTTGGCTGAAAAACCTGAGACTTAGATTTATCCAAGTTCATAACCAACTAATAGACTTGGTATTGAAATACACTTCTATGTGCATTATGGAGGCCAAGCTCATTTCAATAATCATAATGTCAGAAATAAAATGTCATTTGAAATTTTCTCTCTGATTACTTCCTTAAAACTATAAAACCAAAATATAAATCTTGAGCATTTTCTATTCATTAAGAGTAAGTAAAAACAGGCAGAAAATCGGGAGTTACCCATGGTACATTTGTGTCCCTTCTTTTCTCACATATATGTAAGGCCTCCTATGACTTCCTGCTTTATCTGCAAGTCCCAAAATGTGTTATTTATAATGGAGGCTCATCTTTTCTTTAGATCTAGTAGATTGTGCTAGCGTTTAGATTGACTATAACTGACAACTGTTAAAAGCCTAAAAATGTTAAATTATTTTTTCTTAAAGTTTATATACATTTATCTGAACATTATTCAATCTTGCATTATAGAGCAGTCCAAAATGAAAGACTGCTTTGCTAATTTACTTATTTTCACCACAACCAGGTGATCAATTATTTTTGCATAACAACTTACAATTATGCTAAGAGAAGAAATAAAGTAGGTTCACATGCTTCAAAAGTTCTATAAGCAGAGCTAAAATTATATCTCTTCTAACCTCTTCATGGATATTAAGCTGATCCAGTATTATACCCACAAAGGTTCTAAGAGGATATAACTTGCTAGACATCTAGAAAAAATTCACGAAGAGATCAATAGAAACTTAAAATAATGATTTGGTATATTCTTTTTATTACACTAAAGATATAGATTTAGTAAGGGTTTACTTCTTAGTGGCAGAGAAAAGTAGTGAAAAAAAGGCAATTTAAAAAGTCCTCAAAATACATCTGAGCAAATCTTGAACAAACTATAGCTCGCCAACTTAGAAACATTTTATGTTTAGAAATCTGGAAACCATTCTAATAAAATGTAAAAAGCTGTATGCTTACATCTTTAAGAAATTAAAAAAATTTTTTATTTGCATAACTTTTCAAATTAACTCAATTTTAAACTTTATGGATATGTCTAAATATCAATAGTCCAGTTTTGCTTTAGTGATAGGCAATAAATCTGATCACCTAAATCTATGAGGTTAAATTTAAGTTCCATTAGAAACATTTTTCATTAGATTTAATTTAGATTTTATTTTGCTTTTATTGCAAATTGAAAAAATCGAAACAAATATATTCAGAAAAGAAAAATTATGACATACAAATTGCTTTAAAATTCTGCTCCTGCTTTTGGTCTGGTTCAACTTTAAAATAAAACCAGCACTCACACACACACACACACAAATATGAAAATCTCTTGCTTTTTAAATGAAAATTCTCATTAACAAGGAATGAAGGAGTTATATTGGGAAACCATCTGAGGTTCCCTTGTCTTTTAAACAGGAATCTTAAAAACAAATACCATATACATTTCAAACTTTGAAAATATCTTGTTTAAATTTTTAAATTAAAATATCATTAAATAAATCATCTTTGCTTAGAACAGCTTCACAGGTGGCACAGTGGTAAAAGAATCTGCCTGCCAGTGCAGGAGATGCA
Organism: Bubalus bubalis; assembly: GCF_019923935.1. Taxonomy (NCBI): domain Eukaryota; kingdom Metazoa; phylum Chordata; class Mammalia; order Artiodactyla; family Bovidae; genus Bubalus; species Bubalus bubalis. The sequence goes on along the minus strand of NC_059166.1, from coordinate 73,690,308 downwards.
AGAGTTATGGCTTTGATCCCTGAGGCAAGTATAGCCCCAGGAGGAGGAAATGGCAACTCACTCCAGTATTCTTGTTGGGAAAATTCCACGGACAGAGGAGCCTGGCAGGCTGCAGTCCAGGGGGTTACAAAGAGTTGGACACAACTGAGCACACACACATACCATACTGCAAGAGTGTTATCACGAAAATGCAGGAAGAACTAGCACAGATGAACTGCTACTAGAAGCCTGACTACAACATAATAAGCAACTGTCACCTTTCCATTATATAACTATGCAACAAAAAGACTGGTTGACTGAAATACACTTATGAATTACATAATTTCACCTATGAAAACAAGGGAGCAAAGAAGTAGTTGCTCATCCAAACCTATAACATGGATTTATTTTCATTATATGATCCTTGAAAATCTGTGGTAGAAAATGCCCCACCAAACTATTTCAAATGGTATATATATTTTAACTGATTCATGTAAAGGTAGAGAATTATTAGATAAGACTTTGTTAACTGAAAGGTGATACAAATAATATAAATAAAAGTAATTATCACCAATAGAATATAGCTGAAATATGATAAAATCTTCCAAGAGAGACTTTTCTTGGTTTTCACTATATTTTCTTAATTTCATTAGCCGATATATTTTGTAAAAACTTCAGTTCATTCACTCAGTCATGTCTGACTCTTTGAGACCCCACGGACTGCAGCACGCCAGGCTTCCCTGTCCATTACCAACTCCTAGAGCTTGCTCAAACTCATGATGCCATCCAACCATCTCATCCTCTGTTGTCCCCTTCTCCTCCTGCCTTCAATCTTTCCCAGCGTCAGGGTCTTTTCAAATGAATCAGTTCTTTGCATCAGGTAGCTAAATTATTGAAGTTTCAGCTTTAGCATCAGTCCTTTCAAAGAATATTCAGAACTGATTTTCTTTAGGATGGACTGGTTGGATCTCCTTGCTGTCCAAAGGACTCTCAAGAGTCTTCTCCAACACCACAGTTCAAAAGCATCAATTCTTTGGTGCTCAGCTTTCTTTATAGTCCAACTCTCACATCCATACATGACCACTGGAAAAACCATAGTTTTGACTAGACAGACATTTGCAAAAACTTAAGTCATATTTAATTTTTTTGTGTGTTTGGGTATGTGATAAGGTGAAATAAACACCTTCTATCCTTTCCCTCCCACCAAACGCAAGTATAAAACCTGGATTGGATGCATGTAGTAGCTACCTGAGAACACTGAAAGGTAAATAGTAGCAGGCATGCTGGGAAAATCAGAGTTCAAAGCAACATCAAATCAGCAGCAAGTTCACCATTTTTTTTTCCCCCCGCTTGAGTAATCTCCAGCCTGAACACACTGCAGTAGGAAACCCAGAAGTGGCACTCAGGTACAGACAAAGAGCTCTTGGAAAAGCACTCTTATTTTGGTTCAGGATGTGAGAAAAGGAGCTCTTAACACTGAAAAAGGTGAGAAATCCACCTTACCCTTAATTTAATTATTTTCTCCACTTTCTCATGCTCTAATCCCCAGGCAATTTGCTGAGTATGGTAGGAGAATGGTCAGTGGAAAATCACAGGAGGCGAAACGCGGAGGAAGGGGAACTTCCCTCTTTGACTGGGGCTTAGAAACAAACCTACGTGGCTTTTTTCCTCGCCCTGTTTTCTAATGGCTTGCTTCAGACATGGTGCAGCCATAGACCTGTGTGACAGAGTGGGCAAACAGAACTCCAGCTCTATTTCTGACGGAAAGTAAAACAGATCCCCAGGGAAACATAAAACACCCAAGGAGAGCATTAAAGGGGAGGAGGTTGGCAATGAACGCCATAACATTGTCTACAAACTCCTGGGTGGAACTTGAATGGATCTAATCCTAATCAATAAACCTAAGCTATTAACAATTCTAAATCTGAGTGTATATATTGGCTTCAAATATATATAAAGCAAAAAACTACCACTTAAAAAATAATATCCAACAACCACAAAATATACATTCTTTTCAAGTGCATAAGAGAGCAAGATAGACCATATCCAGCATCATAAAAAATAATAATTCTAAAAGAATAGAAATAACATGCATGTCTGTGACCATTACAGAGTTAAACTAGAAAGCAATAACAGAAAAATGATAAGAAAATAGTCAATACTTTGGAAAGTCATCAACACAATTCTGCATAACCCCTGCCTGGGGTTAAAGAGAAAATCTCAAGCAAAAATAAGGAAGTATTTTGAATTAAACAAAAAATGAAAATGCAATATATCAAAATTTGTGGGATGCAACTAAAGCAATGCATAAAGAGAAATTTATAATAGTAATTGTTTAGAAGATTTCAAGTCAATAATGTGAGCTTCTATTTAGAATAAAGGTGAAAAAGAACAAAATGAATCCAGATTAGCAGGAGGGAGGAAATAACAAAGATAAGAGATCACTGAAATTGAAAATAGATTTACACTAATGAAAAAACAATGAACCAAACTCTGCTTATTTGTAAAGATAATACAAGTAATAAACCTCTAGCAAAGATTAACAAAGAAAGAGACAAATCACCAATGTCAGCAATGAAAGGAGTGTTACACTAGATTGTGAAAATATTTAAAGGATAACAAGGGAATGTGTACAACTTTAGGCACATACATTGGGCAACTCAGATCAAATAGATCTTTTCTTATCAAGAGAAATTCTATAGCTATTATAGAAATATAATTTGCAAACTATTCCTAAAAAGAAATCACCAACTCAGATGATTTCCCTGGCAAAATGAACCAACTATTTAAGAAGACACTGTTTCTACACAACATCATTAATCACTAGAGGGTTACAATTAAGGCCATGATGAGATATACTATGTATCTTTTAGTGTAGATAAAGTAAAAAAAATACTAACCATACCAAATATCAGGATGGATATGGAGCAAATCAGCTTATCACCCATAACTGAAGAGAATGCAAAATGATACAGCTACAGAAAGCAATATGGCAGTTGCTTAAATGTACATTTACTAAATAACTCAGCAGCATCACTACTATTTAATCTAGAGAAATAATAACATGATCACTTTAAAAAGTACATAAATGTCTATAGAAGCTCTACCCATAATTATCAAACTCAACAACTAAAAACAACAAAAACTCAACTATTGATACAGACAAAACTTGAGTGAATATAAGGCATGCTGATTGGAAGAAATCAGTTTCAAGTGTTTATGTGATATATGAATACAATTTGATTTGATTTACATGCCACTAGTGAATAGATCAAGTATTTTATAGATAGAGAATCTATAGATAAACAGAGAATCTATCAGTGAGATAATTGTGTGTGTGTCGAGGGGGAAGGGGTGTGTGTGTGTGTGACCATAAATGGATAATGAAAACTAGCTTTTGGAGTTATGAAGCCATTTGGTGTCCTAATTTTAGAGTTACACCAAAAAAAGGTGAACTTTACTATATGAATACTAACATAAAATTAAAAGAAACCAGTGCCTGCAAGGTATAGTATCCTGAAAACACATTCTTGAATAAATTTTAGACTACTCTAGATATATCAGGACTTAAGATACAAAGGAAGTTTGTTTTCTATTTCACATAGGCAAATACATATGAGATAATGGTTGAAATTATTGCAGATAAATCTCAAATTAATATTTAAGAGTAATACCAATATTTCATCAATCCTAGAGAAAGAGGATTCTATACTATTGTCTTTCTTTGTCTTTCTTCCTCATATCCTGACTTATAAACCTGAAGCTGAGATATAGATACATTATCAGTAGGTTTCACAATTTGATTCTACCTCTTTATAGCCTGGGACTGCTCCTTAGCAAGGCCATGGAGCATATTCATATGAACTTTTCTCAAAGGTATGTGTGAATCAGCAGCATTTAAAGAGCTCATTGGGACATGTAGGAATGGCAAATGTGAGGTTTATTCCTATGATAGAGTTCATTTAATTTTGTATTATATTACTCAATTGTATTAATGTGAAACTTTTCATTTGTCTAAGTCTTGATCCTTATCTTAATTATTTTGAGAACAGGAATTATGTAAACATTTCTAACAACACAATTATATGCCATGTAGACATTAAAAAACATTGAAAGTAAGTAAAGGTGAAATACTTTTCTGAAATATTGGAGGAGAATTCAGCATGTTTCTTATGCTGGGATCAATATAATGTGGGAATTTCCAGCACAGGGATCTGTGTGGTTGTTTCCTATTTTCATGGCAATAACACTTACGGATAAAAGACAAATAAAATAGCACTTGAATTGCTTGTTTTTATGAGTATCATAGTAAAGAATTATGAAGTGAATAAATGTTCCAATCTGGTTCTTTGATGTGAAGCCAGTTTGTGTTATTCCAAGAACTCTAAGAAGTCAGAATATATAGTTAATGTGCCAAGGGGCTAAAATCAAAATGGCAGTCTCTTTTTATAATTACCAGAAGACATCTTAGTATCAATAATGTGAAGAGGAAATAATATAATTATTAACATAATGTTAATATAATGATTTCATTTAAATAGCAAGCATAGCATAAATGTTTAATGTCTTTTTCCCTAAAACTATTTTTTTTGTCCTTCAAACTCTTCTCATCTTGGCAGACCTCTGTTTCCAGACTTCTATTCCAAAAGTGTCAAGGGTCTTGACAAAAAGTATGTGTTGAAATGCAGGGTTCAGTTTCAAATAATATAAACCAAAATATATGGGTACTGGTTTTGCTTTATATTCCCAAGGACATTTTTCTGTTCTTTTCTGCCCTCATTTGAGGTCAGAAATTCTAATTTTAATGCTGTCTTTCACTCTTGCTTCCCATTTGGTTGAGTCAATGGGATATACCATTAAGAGATCATAGGGAGAAAGGGAAGAGCATTTGGTCCTTACTTACGCCCATTTCCCACCCATTCACTGACCATGGTTTGGTAGAGGTGTGTTCCTTTACTTGCAGTTGGAGCTCCTACGGCAACAACTTTTTCCTAGTTCTAGTTATGTTTCTTTGTGTCCTGATTCATACAAAGCTAGAGATGATCATGGTTTCCCATTCCTTTTTGTCACTGTTTTACATATTATTTATTGATTATTCTGTTCTTGGCTACAACATGGTAAATAGTTTTCTTTACATCCACTCAATTAATATTTCAAGTGTTTTTATGTCCAAAGTTCGAATGGAATAGAGTGTCATCTCTATCCTGTTTAATGATTTCTTTCTTCATACTTTAAAACTATATTAAGTGAAATGTATTTTATTTTGAAGTATGATACATATATAGGTGGGTTGCATATGCTATTATTTGGTATTTTGGATCTATTTAATGGGTAAATTATTGCAACAGAACTTGAAGATACTTCTAAGTAGCAATAAATGGCTTTACTTCAATTGCTGGCATTTTCCTTTACACTGGGATAAAACTGACCTTTCCTCAAAGCTTTCTCCAATGGATGACATTATGAAGAAAGGCATCTTCAACCTCAAAAGGGCACTGTTTGGTCTGGTCTCCTTTCAAAGAGTAGAGAGTCCAAGATGAAAGCAAAACTGGCACTTTTACTGCAGTCAACTGGGGGAAGATGTCATTTAATCTACTGGATAATAGTGGGAATAAGTGCCAGAGTCATTTCCTAGAATTAATGAGAAAATGGCACGCAGGCACCACAAGTTCCTCTCTATTTTATATTGCTTGATTGGCATACATGTTTATCTGGGGGACTTTAAAAAGAAACTTGGCAATAGATATATGACCACATCAAAAGACTGGAGTTTGGATTGCTTACTCTTCTATGAGAATTAAAGCTGGCAAAAGTACGTGGTTTATTTTAATGCAATTAGTTGCAGCTCAACAAAGAAAATAAACCTTCCTTTATATCTTTCCAGTTTTGTGTGTTCTCCTGCTAATGAGCCTCAAAGACTAACCACTACCCTCAGGGTACTAACATAAATATTTAATTTATGTTATTAATTAAACTGCTTAATTTAAATAACATTTAAATTCTGCATGAAGCATACAATAATATTCTTCAGAGTGTGACCTTAATGTGATTTTTGAACATATTTTCTTATCAAAGTGGCATCTATTTACTAAGGAAAATATGTAACATTATTGAAGTTCAGCTGGTCAGTAAAAATCAGGTGTAACTTTGCAGAGAAATACATAATATAGCATTATAAATTATATTCTTATATATGTACAAATATTCAAGATGGGTGGTTTATTCTCTTGGCATAAGTATAATTATTTAACTCTAAGCATATTTGAGGATATTTTTTAAAAAAGGCAAGAAAAATTTAAATAATTATCAACAAATTTTCTTTAATGGTCCAAGTTTCTCTGCTATATATCTAACCAGGCTAATTAAACTCATAAATACGAGACTGGAATAGTAATACTACTGGTTGAATCCTGTGCTGAGTTTGATTAAAAGGTTCTGTCAGAGACTAACCTTCACATATTAAGCTGGGGACAGCCTTTCAAAGAAATGATAGCGATAAGGCTTTGAGAGAGAGAGACAACACGAGAATAAAAGTTCAACATGCCCCAAAGGATTTTTCAGTGCATGATGACTGGAGGCCTAAAAGCTAATAAAAGATAAACTTTCAACAAAAGTACTGTCAAAAAAAAAAAAAAAGTGACTAAGAAATAGCCCCAAGAAAGAAAACTTGGACAAGCTATTTTTACAGTAATACCGAAAGAAAGATTAGAATGAAGATACATTTAACTATCATTCAATTTCCTGCTTTTTAAAATGCATTTCCTAGAACTGACCTTTACAAAGTTTATTTCTAGTTTTTGGCAAAAACAGAAGAATGAAAGATCACTGATAGAGCTATCTTAATCCTGCAGTCTTTTGTGAAGGGGGAAATAACGAGGAAAGTTTTTTTATACCATATTTGGAAAACAAATATTTATGAAGCCATGGAGAAGAGTAGGAGGGCTGATTTTTCTCTCTCTCAGTACACCCAGGACTAGGAAGGCAGGGGCTGCTGGGCTGTCTCATCCCTGTACACCTGATAGAAAAATCAACATCTAGCTCAGCGTGCAGGAGCCCTGAATGGATTGGAAAACATTTCTCTGATTGTGAGTCTGGGAAATAACGAGTTCCACTGGTAGCTCAGACAGTAAAGAATCTGCCTGCAATGCAGGAGACCTGGGCTCACTCCCTGGGTTGGGAAAATCCCCTAGAGATGGGCGTGGCAACCCACTCTAGAATTCTTGCCTGGAGAATTCTATGGATAGAAGAGCCTGGCAGGCTAAGTCTATAGTCCATGGGGTCACAAGAGTCAGACACAACCGAGTGACTTTGTTTCACTTTCACTGGAGGAGGACGTGTACTGTGCTATTAGAATGGAGGAACAGACAGGAATTCAGGAAAAGTGTTTGAGGAAGACTGGTCTGCCATTCTCAGATGAGTAAGAATCAACACTAGAAATGGGAGGGAGTCAGCTCAGGTTCATGGGTGTGTGACCAGCGCAGTCATACAAAGCCCCGTGCTTAGACGATCCCATGATTGGTTTAATGTTCTACTTGCTCTATCTTGAAATTCTTAAAACTCTGAATAAAAGGCTCTGAGTTTTTATTTTGCACTTGGCTCTACAAATTGTGAGGCAGTTCCTGTGAGGGGAGGGGTTGTAAACTTTGGGTAGTTTATCGTATCTTAAGCATCTCTAACAGTTTAAGAAGCCATTCCTTCCTCCTCTCCAGATACATGCTGCTCTGAACCCCAGGAAATTCAAAGACTATCACCTAATCACCTACTCATGTCTCTTCCTCCATACTTCACTCAAAGCTCAGCACATACTTAGTTCTGCCAAGTATACAGAAGGTATAACTTCTGATGCATCAGGGATACAGCAGAAGTTATAAGCTTTAGGCATTTCCAACTGAACTGAAGACCTTTGCCATTTGCCTTTTCTTTATCACATTGCAGTGAGCGTGTGATGAGAATGTGATAAATCACATCTACAATGGAAAGTCACATTCCTTTTAAAGCTAAATGAGAAAAGATGCAATCAATAAGAAATTCTTGATCCCCAAAGGCTGTTCAGAAGTGTAGTAAGTGCTATCTCTACTTGTTTATTTTCCTTTTTACTATAGCCCTTTTCCCATGAAGTTTTTTATAAATCCATAAAGATCCCAATAGGCAATGAGACCATATAGTACATTAGATAAGATAAACTCTAAGCTAGGGGACTTGAGTACAATTCCTCAAGTCAGTACTTCTTGTGTAACTTTAAGGAAATACTCAAACCGAGTGTCTATGCTTGTTTCCTGCAGATATCAAAGAGAACAAATGCATTAATCCATTGACTGCATTCAAAAATGTGGTTATGTTTTATCTGCTCTTATTATTCTCCTTATTATGGCAATTTCACATAGGAGCTTTGCATGCTCTTGATGCCCAAGAACAAGACAAAATATGCCTACCCATAAAAAACTCAACCTCTGATGAGAATTAGAACGGGAAACATCACAATTCTTAGCAGCTTATTACAATATTAAAGACAACTATATATCTTGAACTTATTAGTAGATTCAGGCCCTGAAATTGAAGAGTTATAGTTTGACTGTAAAGTTAATTCATAGGCCTCTGCAAGAGAAAAAAAAAATGTCTCTTTCACCACTCTGTGGCCTATAATTGATTGTAATTACCAGTTTGCATAGGACTGTATTGGTAGGAGGGTCAAAGATTACAAAGAAGTTTCCCATTGCTCAGTGGCTAATGGGACACAGCTGCAAGGGAAATAAAACAGTATAATTAAACTTTAGTCTCTTTTCTTCCTTTCTTTAAGCAACATAGTTACAATTTTCATGTCACTAAGAAGAAATCCATCTTCATATGCTATAGGTAGTCTTTATGATGTAATCTTATTGATCTTGGATGCTGACTAGTTTCCACCATCTTTTTATTGATTAAAATCTGACTTTAGCTAACTGTTACTTGATTGGGAGATGTTCTTTAAGTATATTAAAATTAAAGAGATTACAAAAAAGATAAAGGAAAATTTTAGCATATTCTCCTTTTTCTTCACTGTTCATGCAAACTGCATCTAGTTTTCACACTTTTATGATTTACAAAATGAAGGGCAAAAGGCCTATTATTCAGTGGTACCCAGTTGCCAAGCGTTGTCTAAATATCTTCACTTTACAGGTCTAGCAGTTATAGGCAGGCTGATATCTCTGAAGAACAAGACAACACTTTGGTGAAATTTAAGTGGCTTTTGTGACATTTTTATCTGATAATTTAGCCTATTCTCTCTTTCTTTGATTCAGCCCTAATCTCCATTCCTTAGGAATACATGGGTTTTATCATGCCTCTTGCTTTCTTAAAGAAGTCCCAATAAGATCATCTCTGGTTTCCCATTAACTTGCTTTTTCAATACTTTGCAAATTTTTCTCTACCTTTTCTAAATCAAAATGTGTGTGATCCTCTTCTCAGCTAGTTTTCCACTGTACCTAATCACATTAAAAATAGGCATCTCTTAGAATTAACAGGGTGCTTGGTCAAATGACATGGGGGTTTCCTAAGTGAAATAAGCAGAGTCCTCGCTTAGCATAGACAACCACTGCAGAAGAAAGATGCCATCAGAATACTGTTAATACCCGCAGGGATCCGATAGTTCCCGTACACCAGGCCTGCACTCCTTCCACTTTTCTCTTCAATGAGCATGCTCCTGACCATCACTCAACCACTTCTTTCAAGGTCATCCCTAAAATGTTGTCATTTCCAGTAGCGGCAAGCTCTTCAAAATTTCAATTTTCCAGCTTCCAACACTTCTACCCCTTCTAAACTTTTTCTCTCATGCACTCTTGTACTCCCGTGCCAGCAACCCTTCTTCACTGGACCCTGCCTGCCATCGTTCCTGTCACTATCGTCATCTCTCTCCTGTCTTTATTCTTCCTTACTCTGCCATGCCAGCTTAAATGCCATGCTCTGTCATTGTAATCACACCCTTCTCTCTCGTTTCCTTGCACTGCTGTCATTTCCTTGTACTTGCTAGGCAAAACAAAAATGGTATTGAAATCAAATGTTCTTCCGATTCCATACTGAAAGACTAAATTAAGTACACAGCAGCTTATTTTGGGGGAAGAACACATAGTCATATAGCCTGGTCTCACTCTAAATCTGTGACTGTTCATCTCAAATGTGCTATTAATAAGACTCAGTATTAGACTGCATTTCCCTGGTTGGTTCATTTTCCCTCTCCCCTGATTGCATATACCTTGATCCCTCTTCACATGTCATGTTCTGCCCTCCATATAAATATAGAGTTAAGTGAAAGTGTTAGTTGCTGTGTCATGTCTGACTCTTTGTGACCCCACGGACTGTAGTCCACCAGGCTCCTGTGTCCATAGGCTTCTCCAGGCAGGAATATTGGAGTGGGTTGCCATGCCCTCCTCCATATAAATATGGTTGCCCTTAAATTCAGAAAATATAGCAGAGAATTTCTACATGCTGTAGGGACTATCAAAACGACCTCTCTACTTAAATGTTAGGTTGTACATTTTGCTTTCTTTCATTAGTATGAATTAATTTATTAATATGAGTTAAGCATTTGTGGTCCTAGCCATGGCCAAATACTTCATTTATTTACAAAATCCCATTTCTTCTCCCCTTTCAAGACGTAGTTCCTTTAATTCAACCCTCTCTTTTCCATATCATCAATTTTTACCTCTGTAATGAATCATCTTAATTTAATATGCAAACATATTTCTCCCATCATTAAAACAAATAAACATAGAGAAATAAAACAAAATACCTCTCCTCATTCCAAATCTCCCACATTTCACTTCTTTATTTACAGCAAAGCTCCTAAAATTTTTGCCTGGTCTTGAAGATTCAGTCCTGCAATTGTGTTTTCCACCAACTAAAAAAGAAGGATACTGAGATCCATGTTACTAAATCCTGCAGTTGTTAATCATTCCTCATCTTGTTGATGTTTCGGTAGCTTTTGCCTTAAATCAGTGCTTTTTTCTTCTTCATCTACACTTATTCTTTTGGTGATCTCATCCAGTTGAAGGCTTTAAATGTAATTTATGTAGGCACATCTCCCAAATTCACATTTCTAGCCTGGATTTTTACACTGAATTACAGATTTGCATTTTAACTTGTTATCCTACAGTCGTCTGAAGGTCTGTTAGAGGTCTCATATGCAACATATTCAGAACTAACTTTCAGATATCTCCCTTCATGTCTGTTCTATTTACTATCTTCTAACCTTAATAGGAACTCTGTCCTTCCAGTTGTAAGCCCCAAATCCCTTTTTTTTCATGCTTCTCTTTATTCACAAGTCATATCCAATATGACTAAAAACTTACTGATTTTAGATTCAACATCTATGCAGAAGTGGATCAACTCTCAACCGCTCTGTTATCCATGCCATTGTTCTCTCTCACTTGGATCACTGCAGTAGACTCCTAACTTTCCTGCCATCTGCCCTTGCCCTTATAAGATCAATGGCCAGGGCAGTGGCCAGAATGACCTTGTTGGAACTTGAAACAGATTACATCATTCTTCTGATCAAAACCCTCCAAGGCTTTCTATCTCATTTGGAGTGAAAGCAAATTCTTTACAATGTCCTCCAAGGTTCACATTATCTGTCATCTCTCAGAGCTCATCTCCTAACAGTCTCACCTATACTCATTCCATCTCAAATCATGAACACAGAAGGCTGGTGCTTGCCTCAGAGCCTTTCCAATTTGCACTAATTCTTCCTGGCATGTTCTCCTCCTAAATAATCATATGGGCCACTCTCTTACAGTGTCAGATTTTTACTCAAATGCCATTTCCTCCAATATGTTTCCCTTATCACTATAATTACAATTGCCATCTTTTACTTTCTTTTCTCCTTCCTGGAATTATTTTCCTTGATAGTAATTCATAATTAAATTCATTTAACATGCTATAATAAATATAAACTATTTGAAAATTATATGTACATATAAGAAAAGGTATATTTTAGAATATAAACTATTATCTCAGAACTATGTCTGACTTGAATCTAGAATTCATACATACAGGAAGATGGTTGGATATGGAAGGTGGTTAAATATACACTGGAAAAGGGCATTATATCTGGATCAAGGGAAGCTAAAAGGATTTCAGTTCATTTAGTCACTGAGTCTGAATTATGTTTTGGAGGACATAAAGAAGGAAACCTTCACTAATATGTTATTTTAGGAATAAGAACACTTATCTCTGCTAATATATCAATAGCTACAAAATGATGTAATATGTCATCATTCTGGAAATGATTTACAGAAAATATATAGAAATGGCAATATTTAAACTATTCTTATTAGCTAGTGCGAAAGAGAGTTTTAGAAAGAGGCTTTTTTACATCCTTACCTCATACCCTAGTTGAAGAAAAAGACAGAATAATTTAATTCTGATGGTGGCAGAGATAGAGAAAAGGGTATTTACTTCAGGGTATAGAACAGCCCCACAGAATCAAATTATAGTTCCTCTTTGCACTTTTCCCTTACACGTGAGTTGCTCCACATCTTGGGTGGATCAGGCTCTACAGCTTAGAGGAAAGGAAGACTATCAAACTCTGTAAGGATACTGCATGTCTAGCGCCACACGTCCTGGATGCAGTTCTGCAGACAGACGTCAGCACAATCAGTTTTCATAACTTGCCCGTATATTTCTGCATGTTTATACAGAATGGCAACTTGTTCTTTCTAACTGACTTTTCTGTGTTATTAGGCCAAATTCTAGCCATGATTTCTGCAAAGGCTCAACATCTCTGAGTAGTTATATATAGTAGTTTATATATATAAACTACTCAAAGATGTTGACCCATTGTATACACACACATACACATACACACACACACATATACCTGTTTCACTAAAGTGCAATTGAGGGAATAGAGTAGGTGGGGATTGGGTTTCCTACAGTTAGCATCCTGCCTGGGACTTGGACTCCATGTTAAATCAATGCAAGTAATCATAGAATATTGAAATCAAAGGAATTTTTCAGGTCATCTTCTCCAGTATTTGAGTTCCAGAGAGGTGAAACAATGTTCAAGGTCAATGATGATTCATGTTCTCAAAAAGCATAACTCAAAAACAATGGTTTATTTCCACTTAGACCTTATTTTTTGTTTCTGTCCCTAATAGATCTGACCTTGAGAGACATAAAGCTTTTTTCTGGAAAGACTTGATATAATTGTATAGTATCAGAATATTTAATGTGTATAAAAAAGGTAGAATATTCAGATTTAAGGGGCTGATTTATTGTATTAGTCTGCCATTGGAATCACAGAAGACACAGCAGATACGAGTTCAATATCTGGGTCGTGACGATCCCCTGGAGAAGAAAATGGCAACCCACTCCAGTATTCTTGCCTGGGGGATCTCATGGAGAGAAGAGCCTGGTGGGTCACAGAGTCGGGCACAACTTAGAGACTGAGCATGCACACACACGCTATTGGGATAGCAAACCATCCCAAGTCTTAGGGGCTTGCCATAGCAACCTATTATTATATGTGCCTCTGTGGGTGAGTTGGGGCAAATCTGCTTCAGCAGGGGGCTCAGCTGGGCTTTTGGGGAGATACTCATCTGTTCCATGTATCTCTTCATTTGTTTTAGACCAGAAAGTATGAGGTGAAACTGAGCAATATGAGGCCCATTGGACACAAAGCCTTTCTTCTGTTACCCCCATTTATTATTTGTAGGAAAAAGGTTTCAGCCTCCTAGATCTTCCCCGAGTTTAAAAGGGCAGACTCAAACAGTTACTATGTAGAGGACTGTTAGTGTTAATTGCTCAGTAGTGTCCCACTCTTTGTGACGCCATGGACGGTAGCCCACTAGGCTCCTCTGTCCTCCAGGCAAGAATACTGGAGTGGGTTGCCATGCCCTTCTCTAGGGAATTGTCTCAATCCAGGGATCAAACACGGGTCTCCTGCATTACAGGCAGATTCTTTACTATCTGAACCACCAGGGAACACTCAGCTGGAGGAGTAGGGGATGCAGAAACAAAGAAAGGCTGTCAAGGAACGCTAGTTCAGGGATGGGGCAAGGTCCTGGTTCCTGCTTATGGCATATGCGTAGCAATCTAATATATATCTCTGAGTTCTTCTATAGGAACTAAGGTCCCCACACAGGTGGAGGATAGTAATTTCAGATTGCGTACAAGCAAGTGGACCCCAGATAGGTTTGAACTAGAAGGCTGATGACTAAGATTCCTCTTACCTTACCTCCAGCCAGTCAGAGGAAGGTCGCATACCATGCAGACCTCTCCTCAAACCATCAGGAAGTTCAGACTAAGCCATCCACTCTCATCCCCCTTGCCCAGTCCTTGCAATAAAACTTTCTCTGCTCTAAACTTTGATGTTTCAGTTTGTCTGACCTCACTGTGTATTAGGCACAGGAACTTGGGTCAGACAACAGAGGTCCATAGTCATCCTGTGGCCATTCTTATTTCAATTATATTTTTTCTCTTTCCCCTATTATATAATTTAAGTTAATTTTATAGCTAAAATAAATAGATCTATAATGTAATTTTAGAAAATGCATGCCTATCATGTTGCCTACTAGAAGACTAGAACGTAAATTTTTTGGAAATCTACAAAAGCTTTAATATCATGTTGAAAGGATATTTTAATTTTCTACTAACTGTGTCTTTTGTTCAGTATTTAACAAAGAATGATGCCTATTCTCTAAACACTCATATCTTCCAATTTGATTACTTCATCTTTTTTTTTTTTTTCCTGAAGAAAATTACCCCTGGCTTTGCCTACCCTCATTCCTCATCTAGTTTTCTCAGAAAGCCTTTTACTAAATAGGACAGTGCATAGAATTAATGAGGCCATAATTGTATTAAACCTTCACATTGAAGAACAAAAAAAATCTATTCCACAGCTGCAGTTTGCATACCAAGACCCCAGCTTTTTGCGCTAATCACCCACACTTTTGCTTGTAAATCATGAATGGCTTAATTTTAACACAAACCCATCAAAACAAGTGCAGAAGCACATATTCCATTTAAAATAGATTAAAACTGTTGGCTATAGAACCAACTGACAGTGTATTTGTCATTCCTATGATCATCCCTTGCAACTTGTAATGGAAATTTACCTCACTCGAAATGCAGGAGTAATTTTCTACATGAACCATGGAGCATAATAAAAAAGGTTTTGTGGCCGATACTGTCAGTGTTCTGTACACATACCCTTGAATCCCTAGAACTTTTTTTTTTTTTTTTAATGCACAATAAGGCTTCTGTTTTAAAAGCCAACATTCGTCTTTTTTGGTCAGGCTTCTAGAACCAGCTTTACCTTTGCCCACAGAGAGCTAAATTTGTCTGGAAATTTAAATATTCTTTTTTATTAAAATGGGCAGCTTTTAACCAATGCCTGAGGCGCATAGGGGTATAAATAATCCATACCTTCCCCCTCCGAGCAGACAGTTTGGAGATGAGGTCTGCACTGTTTCCACTAGTCATCTCTCGAACTGAGCCAGAGTTAAGTTGAGCATGACTTTGCTTGATACTGCAATCTTGTCAGCCTCTTCCCTTCCTGGTCCTACTTCCCTATTCCTCTATGAGAAATACACCCTCAGAATCCATTCTAAGGCATTCTCAACAATTCTTTTTGTCACATATCAGGTCCTATAACTTTTTCAGTTAGTAATACCTTTATTCCTTTATAGCAAGGCTATTTTTCCCAACTGGTCTTGCTGCAGCTTGACCTACTTATTTAGCTTAATAGCCAGAGGAGGTGGATGGTAGATCCTGAGAAATAAAAGTATCAGTTTGCAAGGCATTCACCACAGTTGAATCCTTTGTATGGTTCTCAGACATACTCTATCCTTGCTATCCTATAGCAGTTTATTTTAGCAGACCAAGAAGGTTCTTGGGTTCAGTGTTGTTTACTGAATCTTCTCTGATATGCCTAGCCCAAATCTCAGGTTGTACTCTTTCCCTATCTGGCCTGTGACTCCAGCATTGGAGACTTTGCTAAGGTTCCGAATTTGGCCCTTCGTGTAGTTCTGTTTCTCTGACCACAAAGCCTATGCTTGACATTATTGATACAGTTACAGTAGTTGACTATAATTAGAATGACTCTTCAGGGATTTTGCTGGTGGTCCAGTGGTTGAGAATCTGCCTTGCAATGCAGGAGATGTAGGTTCTGTCCCTGGTCGGGTAACTAGGAATCCACAGGCCTTAGTTGCTCGGGTGCAACAAGCCCAAGTGCCACAACTAGAGAGCCCACATGCTGTAACTACTGAGCCCACATAGCACAACTAGAGCCTGTGCACTGCAACAAAAAATTCACATGATGCAGCAGAGATCCTGCATGCCACAACTGCAATGCAGCCAGAGAGAGAAAGAAAAAGAATGACTCTTCAAAGCTTAGAAAAAGTAATGGCTCATATAAGAGTGAAGCAATGCTAGGGGGGACTTCCCAAGTGGCGCTAGTGGTAAAGAACCCACCTGTCAATGCAGGAGACGAGACATAAGGGATGCTGGTTCAGTCCCTGGGTCGGAAAGATCCCCTGGAGGGGTCATGGCAACTCACTTCAATATTCTTGCCTGGAAAATCCCATGGACAGAGGAACCTGGCAGGCTGTGGTCCAAAGGGTTGCAAAGAGTTGGACATGGCTGAAGCTATTTAGCACGCACACAATGTTAGGTGAGGGAAATTAAATGAGAAATAAATATCAGATCAGATCAGTCGCTCAGTTGTGTCTGATTCTTTGTGACCCCATGAATTGCAGCACGCCAGGCCTCCCTGTCCACCACCAACTCCCGGAGTTCACTGAGACTCACATCCATCAAGTCAGTGATGCCATCCAGCCATCTCATCCTCTGTTGTCCCCTTCTCCTCCTGCCCCTAATCCCTCCCAGCATCAGAGTCTTTTCCAATGAGTCAACTCTTCACATGAGGTGCCCAAAGTACTGGAGTTTCAGCTTTAGCATCATTCCTTCCAAAGACATCCCAGGGCTGATCTCCTTCAGAATGGACTGGTTGGATCTCCTTGCAGTCCAAGGGACTCTCAAGAGTCTTCTCCAACACCACAGTTCAAAAGCATCAATTCTTCGGCACTCAGCCTTCTTCACAGTCCAACTCTCACATCCATACATGACCACAGGAAAAACCATAGCCTTGACTAGACGGACCTTTGTTGGCAAAGTAATGTCTCTGCTTTTGAATATGCTATCTAGGTTGGTCATAACTTTCATTCCAAGGAGTAAGCGTCTTTTAATTTCATGGCTGCAATCACCATCTGCAGTGATTTTGGAGCCCAGAAAAATAAAGTCTGACACTGTTTCCACTGTTTCCCCTTCTGTTTCCCATGAAGTGATGGGACCGGATGCCATGATCTTCGTTTTCTGAATGTTGAACTTTAGGCCAGCTTTTCACTCTCCACTTTCACTTTCATCAAAAGGCTTTTTAGTTCCTCTTCACTTTCTGCCCTAAGGGTGGTGTCATCTGCATATCTGAGGTGACTGATATTTCTCCCGGCAATCTTGATTCCAGCTTGTGTTTCTTCCAGTCCAGCATTTCTCATGATGTACTCTGCATATAAGTTAGATTACAAAATAAATGAGACACAGTATGAAATGTACAGTGTGGAAATAGTGAATAATAATGTAATACCTTTGTATGGTGACAGACAGTAACCAGATTTATCATGATCATTTTGTAATTATATAAATACCAAATCAGTATATTGCTGCTGCTGCTAAGTCGCTTCAGTCGTGTCCAACTCTATGTGACCCTATAGACAGCAGCCCACCAGGCTCCCCCGTCACTGGAATTCTCCAGGCAAGAACACTGGAGTGGGTTGCCATTTCCTTCTCCAATGCATGAAAGTGAAAAGTGAAAGTGAAGTCGCTCAGTCGTGTCTGACTGTTAGCGACCCCATGGACTGCAGCCCACTCGGCTCCTCCATCCATGGGATTTTCCAGGCAAGAGTACTGGAGTGGGGTGCCATTGCCTTCTCTGAATCAGTATATTTTGCACCAGGAATTAACATAGTATTATAGGTCAATTACACTTTACAAAGAAACAAACTCATAGAAAAATAGATCAGATTTGTGGTTATCAGAAATGAGGTGAGGTGGGGGAGGTGGGGGAATTGGACGAAGGTAGTCAAAAAGTGCGAGCTTCCAGTTGTGATAAATAAGTATTAGGGATGTATGTACAACATAATTAATACTGTTATATGTTATATGTAAAGTTGTTGAGGCAGGAAATTCTAAGAGTTTTTATCACAATAAATTTTGTTTTCCTTTTTAAAATTTTGTGTCTATATGAGATGATGTATGTTCACTAAACTTATTGTGGTAACCATTTCATGATGTACAGAAGTCAAATTATTGTGCTGTGCCTCATAAACATATACAATCCTGTATGTCAGTTATAGCTCAGTAAAAGTGGAAGAAATAATAATAATAATAATTAAGCAGTATTGCCAGAAATGCCCTAGCAGAGTGTTTGGGAAGGAATATAAAAGTGACCTAAGTGAGGTGGCTATCCTAACTGGGTCAGTTAAGAAAAACCGACTAACCTCAACCTCTTCCCTTAGTTTTTTTTTCTTCTAATCTTAGAAGACACTACCTTCACTAAGGCTATAAGGATCACTTTTATGGGGGAGGGGACACTGGCATTGTAAAGAAGCTCAGTGTGAGCTGTCCTCTACACAGAAAAGTTAATGATAGAGCTTGCATTTATGGAAATGGACTCTCTAATGATAATGAGTATAATAAGATTCGAGACTAGCAGAGACTAAGCATTAAACTTTTAGGAAAAGGGGGCACTGAATGGCTGTAATACAAACATAAGAGAGTAACCTCTATGAAGTTGGAAGAAACAGAGCCCATGCAGTGAGAGACAATGTACACATGGATTGGAAAGGACCCTACACTGCAATGTGTGTACAGGAGTGATTCCTCTAATCTTTCCCCCAAAGGATTCTATGGCCATTCACCTACACTGCTGTCTTAGATGTAGTGTCCCTGCCAGAACACACCAACAGGCCCTTGGGCGCTTGGTATGCAAACTGATCTACAAACGTATGTTCTCTTTAATACATATACTATTTAGGAAAGAAAATCAGAAGTAGCTTGAATTCATATGGAATGGAGAACTACACATTGACTTTTATTTGACCTCATTCTTTTCCAAGTGCAAATTCTCTTTCTGCTTTATTTTTCACTTAATATTTCACTTTAATATGAATATTCATCTCAGAATCAGCTTCTGAGGAGCCTAACTTGAGACATGTGCCATTCCATTTGGGTCTTTTTATAAACTGACCTGAACCAACTTTGAAAGAAGTTGGGGCAATTATAAATAAGTGAAAAATGGAAAAGAATGAACATTTCCCCATATGTCCTGGAATATTTCTGCTCACACATAATGTATTTGTTGTGGTCTTTTTAAATGGAACATTGATGCCTTAGCTCTTCTTCTCCCGTATAAAATGTCTCTAAATTCAGTCCCAGAGAACCAAAGAAATATCTCTTAATACCTTAGAATTGAAGGAAGCTTTCTTTTCCTGCATGGATGCGAACAAGGAAACACACAGAAAAATTTAAATTGTCTGTGAGTTCTTTTCAGAAGAATAAAATTCCCTAATTTAAAAGCGAGGTCATCGTTGCTTAATGAGTGAACCAATACTGCACCCGTGGGTGCTGCAGAGCCCTTCCAGCTTCACTTGTCAGTGCAGATATTAGCTGAGGATTGTTCTTTCTAAGGTCAAAGACAAAAGGCAAAAACACAAAGGGGGAAATGGCAACAGCTTGCCTGTGGTCCACAATCATTGGTACTTTACTTCAGCAGGACCTCTCCTCTACAGTCCCTTAGAAGTCAGCAGAGTGCCTCCAGCAAAATGTTGGGACAAAGCTACTGGCCAAGAACCCAGTAAATGTGAATGGGCCCACTTTTTCCTCTGCATCATTTCCTTCCTTGGCATTCCCTTCATACAGCCTCAGAGACACCCAATTACCTTTCATTTGACCTAGCAAAAAATATTCCAAAAGATAAAAGGCTATGTAAATAGCCTTGCTGAGGAAAATTGTTCGTTGTCTTATTTAGAGGCCTTTATAAAAATATACAAAGTATTTAGTTCCATACTGTCTTCCCTACATCCCTCAAAATACTAATATTCTGCATATTATAACTGCTGTTAACTGAAATCATTTAGCTGGGTGACTGCTGAGTATTAAAATAGGGTAGAAGTTTTACTGTTTTCTAGAAGTTCAAGGAACAAAATGGGGTTGCAGTCACTTTTATAAACTAAAGCGAGTTGTGAAGATTGGGCATTATCACATTGTGCCTGAATGTGCTCTCAGTGTTTTGGAATGACTTTGCTAGAATCTAAAGAATATTTTTCAAAGAGAAGGCATGCTTCTTTCTTTGGCTTTTGCTTTATTAGCTTCTTATGAACCTGTAGACCTGGCGTACTCAGACCTTCATGTCCTTGTTCATAGAATTTGTGGATACATTTCTACCAAATCAGACCTCAAGCTTGTACAAAAGGGATCACTCACTAATTCTGTGCCTTGATGATTTCTTTGGGGTTCAAAAGTAAAATGTGAAGATTTACCCAGACAGCAATGGCAGTAGTAAATCCACATTAAAGCCGTTTCATCCTTTTTCTTATAAAGAATCATTTTCTCACAGAAAAGAAAATCCCGGTGTATTTCTAGCCTAATGCACAAATGAATTTGGGTCATACTTCATATTTACTTGTGTTCAGAAATATGAAATACTGGTAATTGGACATGTGATTTTCTTTGACAGTAGTAATTCTAGCTTCCTGGGAACTATTTGTAACTATTTTATTCCACTGTAAAACTTAGGAGAGATTTCATGATTTTATCTATTACGTTTGAGGATAACAGTTAGCAGAAGAAAAGTAAAAAACAAAGAACCCTTTATCAGTTGCTGATGCAACTTTGGCTACTGCCTTTGTCTAAGTGTTCATTGTGTCGTAACATAAGAAAGCAACCTCTAATATTTAATGAAGAGATATTAAAATATTTGGGTTTTATATCATGCAATGTTTACATTCTTAGCTCAGTTTTTGCTTATGGAAAGGAATATCCTTTGCATGCATTACCTTATTCTCATAACCTTGTATGGAAAGTAGTAACTTCCATATATCAGGAGTGTTTGTGGAAGGCATGCTAATCAGTCATGAAGCACAAACAAGGAAGACGCAGAGCATGTGACTGACTCAGCATCCCTCTCCCCAGAGCAATGCCCTGCTTCTCTATGGATTGGAGCATCTGCCTCCACCACCAAATGAGTAAAAATATCCAAGCAAAAACTCATCTTTGTTTTCCTTGCAGATTGCACAATTTATCTCCAATAGCACACACATTTATCGTCACCAAAGCTCAGTGGAATAATTATGAATATTTACTGAATAGACCATGCAAAGCCATATGCTGTGGTAGAAAGAATGTGGAAGAGATTCTGAAAACTGGCACCAATAATAAGACTGCAAAATCAGCCACTTTCAGCTGAGCAGTGTTTGGATATCGTATATGTAATGAGAGTGGCCTACAGCTGTAAATACAGTCCTGGATTTCCATGAGGCAGAATTAGTTTGATAGGGATTAGGAACTCCAAAATTTCTGTTGCAAGCCATTAGAATTTTTTAAAAAGAAGTTATTATAGGGAAGTGTTAATATAAGCGATGACACTTTTTATATCACTCTATCTCTAATCTGCAGTGCTGAAGAATTTTTTAAAATCAGGAGTCTGTGGATGCAGTGGAGAAAAGTGAAATGAATCTCACTAAATTGCATTACTGTTAAGAAGTGCTGGCAAGCCACTGCAGGGTAGCATAGTAAAAAAAATAATAATCAATTATATTTGCTTTGAATTTTGCAGTTTACAAAACACTTTTCTACATATATTCTCATTTGATTTTTAATAGTTGTTGTTAGATGTTATTATCCCCTTTCTACAGATAATAAAATAGATTCACAGTGTTTACATGATTTGATCAAGGTTACAAGGATGTAAGTAGCAAAATTGGGCAAGACATAGCTCCCAAATTTTGTGCCGATTTGGAAAATGCACAGTAGATAAGATATAAAAAGAAATGAAGACTGTCAGAATCACTGACTTGTATTCAGTGTAAATCAAGGAGGCTAACCTGGAGGAGGTGCAGATGGCTAATGGGCACATGAGAAGATGCTTGGCATCACTCGTAATTAGAGAAGTGCAGGTCGAAGCAGCAGCGATGTGTTATCTTGCACCTAGCAGAGTGGCTATCATCAAGGAGTCTACAGGTAACAGGTGTTCGAGAGCATGGAGGAGGGGCTCCTATACTGTTGGTGAGAATATGGATTGGTGCAGTCACTCTGGATGACAGTATGAGGGTTTCTTAAAGGGTTTACCATATGGTCCAGCATTTCTACTCCTCAGTACATATTCAGAAAAAAATGACACTAGTTCAAAAGGATACATGCACTTCAGTGTTCATGGAGCACAGTTTGCAATGGTCAGGATGTAGAGGCAGCCCAAATGCCAATTGACAGACAGATGGATAAAGAACTTGTTGGATATAGAAAGTGGCGGGGGTAAATTAGGAGTTTGGGGTTAAACAAACTACTATGTATAAAATAGATAACCAATAAAGACTTACTGTATAGCACAGGGAACACTACTCAATATTTTATAACAACTTATAAGGGAAAGATTCTGAAAAGAATAAATAAATGTATGTGTCTATGTACATATTAAAAAAGCAGAGATATCACTTTGCCAACAAAGGTCCATGCAGTCAAAGCTATGGTTTTTCCAGCAGTCATATATGGATGTGAGAGCTGGATCATAAAGAAGGGCTGAACGTTGAAGAACTGATGCTTTTGAATTGTGCTGGAGAAGAGTCTTGAGAGTCCCTTGGACAGCAAGGAACTCAAACTAGTCGATCCTAAAGGAAATCAACCCTGAATATTCATTGGAAGGACTGATGATGAAGCTCCAATACTTTGGAATAAGTGGATTAAAATGGACGGGAATGGGTGAATTTAATTCAGATGACCATTATATCTACTATTGTGGGAAAGAATCCATTAGAAGAAATGTGGTAGCCCTCACAGTCAACAAGAGAGTCTGAAATGCAGTACTTAGGTGCAATCGCAAAATGACAAAATGATCTGTTTCCAAGGCAAACCATTCAACATCACAGTAATCCAAATCTATGCTCCAACCACTGATGCCAAAGAAACTTAAGTTAACCAGTTCTATGAAGACCTGTAAGAACTTCTAGAGCTAACACCAAAAAAACCCCACAAACATTTCTTTTTATCATAGGGGATTAGAATGAAAAATTAAGAACTCAAGAGATACCTGGAAGAACAGGAAGGTTTGGACTTGGAGCACAAAATGAAGCAGGGCAGAGGCTAACAGTTTTGTCAAAAGAATGCACTGGTCATAGCAAACACCCTCCTCCAACAACACAAGAGATGACTCTACACATGGACATCACCAGATGGTCAACACTGAAATAAGATTAATTATATTCTTTGTAGCTGAAGACAGAGAAGCTCTATACAGTCAGCGAAAACAAGACATGGAGCTGACTGTGGCTCAGATCATTATTGCAAAATTCAGACTTCAATTGAAGAAAGTAGGGAAAACCATGAGGCCATTCAGGTATGACCTAAATCAAATCTCTTATGATTATACTGGAGGTGATGAACAGATCAAAGGATTAGATTTCATAGACGAAGTGCTTGAAAAACTATGGATGGAATTATACTCTGTATAGGAAGCAGTGACCCAAACCATCCCAAACAAAAGGAAATGCAAGATGGCAAAGTGGTTGTGTGAGAAGGCTTTATAAATAGCTGAGGAAAGAAGAGAAGCAAAAGCAAGAGAAAAGGGGAAACATATACCCAACTGAATGCAGAGATGAACAAGGAGATATGACCTTCTTAAAAGAATGATGCAAAGAAATAGAGAAAAACAATAGAATGAGAAAGACTTAGATAACTCTTTGAGAAAATTGGAGATATCAAGGGAACATTTCATGAAAGGATGGCCATGATAAAGGACAGAAACAGTAAGTACCTAACAGAAGCAGAAGAAATTAAGAAGAGGTGGCAAGACTATACAGAACTATAACAAAAAGGTCTTAATGATTCAGATAACCATGATGATGTGATCACTCACCTAGAGCTAGACATCCTGGAGTGTGAAGTCAAGTGAGCCTTAGGAAGCATCACCATGAACAAAGCTAGTAGAGGTGATAGAATTCCAGTTGAGCTATTTCACATCCTAAGAGATGATGCTGTTAAAGTGCTGCACTCAATATGCCAGCAAATTTGGAAAACTAAACAGTGGCCACAGGACTGGAAAAGGTCAGTTTTCATTCCAATCCCAAAGAAGAGCAGGACCAGAAAATGTTCTAACTACTGGACAGTTTCTTTCATTTCATATGCTAGTAAGATTGTAGTCAAATCTTTCAAGCTAGGTTTCAGCAGTACATGAACCAAGAACTTCCAGATGTTCAAGTTTAGAAAAGACAGAGGAACCAGAGATCAAATCGGCAATACAATGATACTTTCATTGTATCCTAGAGAAAGCAAGGGAATTCTAGAAAAACATTTACCTCTGCTTAATTGACCATACAAAAGTCTTTGACTGTGTGGATCACAACAAACTGTGGGAAATTCTTAAAGAGATGGGAATAACAGACCACCTTACCCTTCTCCTGAGAAACCTATATATGGGTAAAGAAGCAACAGTTAGAACCAAACTTCAAACAACTGACTGGTTCGAAATTAAGAAAGGAGTATAACAAGGCTCTATATTGTCACCCTGCTTATTTAACTCACATGCAAAGTACATCATGCAAAATTCAGGGCTGGACATAAGGGTGATGTCACTTATCTGTGGAATGTAGAAAAAAAATATGCATGACCATATGTGCAAAACAGAGACAAACTGATGGATGTAGAAGGCAAACTACTGGTTACCAAAGGGGAGAAGGAAGGTACAGGGACAAATTAGGGGTAATAACTGATGGGGTATAATCTGTGAAAATACGGAATCACTATTCTGTATACCTGAAACTAATATTGTAACTCAGCCATACTTCAATTAAAATAAACAAATTATCATTAAAAAATGCTTTGAGGAACCAAGCTAAAAGGTAATGGTTGAGGGTGCTACAGAACATGCCAGAGAGAGAGAACACGAATTTCCAAGATACAGTATTGGGATCAGTGGCCCAGAGAATCTGATATAATAGAAGGGAAAATCCACAGCCCAAAGTAGTAAGTTTGTTAGTAGGCTCATTTTCCATGCTAATTTGTTTTTTTTTATTACAATTTTAATTGCCATTGATAGTTTTAAAACAATTTTAATTTCTTTCAGAGTTTTAAAGGAAATTATTTTAAACTAAAACAGATTTCAGGAAATCTCTTAGTTTATGAGACACTTAGGCTTTTTAAAAAACCACTACCTCTCCAGCTTCATGGCCTTTTTCACCGTCTAACTTATCTATCCAGTCAGTGATGCCGACAGGATGGACATTAGTTTGAGCAAGCTCTGGAAGTTGGTGATGGACAGGGATCCTGGCATGCGGTAGTCCATGGGATCGCAAAGAGTCAGACATGACTGAGCAACTGAATTGAACTGAACTTATCTATGATTATCTATTATCTGTTTCTTCAACCATGATGTAAGTGCCACAAAGGTAGGAAATTTGTCATTTTATTTTTTTAAATTACTTCTTCAGCCTCCACACCATACCTAGAGGTATGCCTGATATAAAGTAGGAACTCACTAAATGTTGAATTTATTAATGAATGATTAGTTGAATTGTGGTTTCCCCCATCTCTTTTGCTAGCTCTTTCTTTAGCTCCTTTACTATGGATATTCTGTTACACCTAATTGTGTGAACTTTCAGGATTTTATTTCTAATTTTTTTTTTTTTTGGCCAATGTTAATTCATGTTTGATTCTACTGCATTTTATTTGCAGTATCCTTTCCTTTCCCAATGCCTTAGTGAAAATGAAAGTCACTCAGTCATGTCCAACTCTTTGCGACCCCATGGACTAGATAGTCCATGGAATTCTCCAGGCCAGGATACTGAAGTGGGTATCCATTCCCTTCTCCAGGAGATCTTCCCAATCCAGGGATCAAACCCACATCTCCCGCATTGCAGGAGGATTCTTTACCAGCTGAGCCACCAGGGTAGCCCTGCCAATGCCTACTCTTAGTCAATTACATGCCCCATGATAGCAAATGCCATATTTCTTTTCCTAACTTTATCTTCCTGGTTATCTAATGCAGTCTGCAACTTATTTCCACATCACTATTTCCATGACACTATTTTTATAACACACTTTTTATATTTTCCAGGAATAACTATTGGCCCCCAACTCTTAGCAGATGGATTATGATTGGGAAGAAGGAACATGCCATGTTCTAGTTCCCTGCCAACACACAATCAGTAAAACATTAGTTTCCCTTATTGATTTATCAACATAAGGATATGTCATTTTATCAGTATCAGAGAAGTTCCACTAGCTAGCCAGGGACAGATTCAACATATTCCCCTACAACCTCAAGACTCAATTTTGGTGACATTATTCATCCAATATAGGGCCTTATCAGCACTGGAAATTTCAGTTATCCTGTGATGACATGAAGCTTAAATTTTAAGGGCTCTTATACTCCCTAAATGAAGGTAAGTTCTAGCAATGTCAAATCCATGGGATTTCTCCAGATTCACTGAATAATATATCTGACTTCAGTCTTCTTGCTTTCTGGAAATTGTATTTTCCTCTTGACCATTCCTCAACTCTGCTATTAATACCCTTAAATCTTAATGGTTCTCATACTGAGTCTGATCCCAATAAATCCATTTCCACAATGTCTATTCCACTGAAACTTGGTAGGTCATATATCTAGGTATCATAGATCCTGGGGAAAATGGGGCAGCATGGTCTGTTTATTAAATGCAGACTCTTGAGTGACACTGTTCCACCGCTTAATAACTGCGGGACCTTGGAAACACCTCACAGCCCTCAACCTCATTTCCTCTATCTATAAAATGAGAATGAGAATGACATCTATTTTATAACACAGTTGTATTCTTTTTAATTGAGAACTAATCCTTGAGGTTGGTATTAATGAATTATCTAACACCTTGTGTATTATGCATCCTTGTCATCATCATATGATAGTTCTTCTATAGGACATAAATAATTTCAATATACCATCATCGTGGATCACTTTCTGACCATGAGAAAGCAATTAAAAATAAAACCAATCCATAAGGATGTTTAAACTCAGACCAAACTAAGGATATGCTTGAAACCACAAAAATAGCCAACCAGATTTTATTGGCTCACATAAGAGAATTATCTCATTAGATGCCTTTTTTTTTTTTTAAGCCTCTCTCTTTCTTCCACCTCCTAGACTAAAAATAATAACAATAAAGAGAAAGAAAGGGGGCTTCCCTCGTGGCTCACTGGTGAAGAATCTGCCTGCCAATGCAGGAGACACGGGTTTGATCCGTGGTCTAGGAAGATCCCACATGCCACAGAACAACGAAGCCCATGTGCAACAACTATTGAGCCTGTACTCCACAACAAGAGAAGCCACCTCAACGAAAAGCCTGCTCACCACATCTAGAGAGTAGCCCCTGCTCACTGCAACTAGAGGAAAGCCCCCATAGCAAGGAAGACCTGCACACCCAAATACAAATGAAAGAAAGAAAAAGCCCAACCATAAAGTTTCACCCTCTTTCTAGCACTACCAAACCCACAAGAAAACCATATTTCACCAAAATACGTATCACAAACTTCCCCTAAAACACCTAACATAAATCTAACCCCTATTACAAGTCCCTTCTCAAAACCAAACCCAAACGGAACCTTCTTGTTTACATGCCTCAGGTTCC
The DNA here is from genome assembly GCF_019923935.1 of Bubalus bubalis. NCBI lineage: Eukaryota > Metazoa > Chordata > Mammalia > Artiodactyla > Bovidae > Bubalus > Bubalus bubalis. The sequence continues at coordinate 73,662,433 of NC_059166.1, read as the reverse complement.
ATGTATATGCAGTCATCCTCATTGCAAGAAGTCATAAATCCAGTTTAGTTTGATTATAGGTTTGGTTCTGATAGTCTTTGTCTGGTGGGCAGCAACAGAGTTTGGAAAAGAAATACTTTTTGTGTCATGTTATTGTCCTATATACCTGGAGAAGGAAATGGCAAGCCACTTCAGTATTCTTGCCTGGGAAATCGCATGGACAGAGGAGCCTGGTGGGCTACAGTTCATGGGGTCCCAAAGAGTCAGACATGACTGAACAACTGAATATGCACAGAGGCATGATCCTATATTAAAAATAAGCTCTGATCCCACCGAACACTAATTTTAACCCAATCTCTCTATATTGAAAATTCCCAAGTACAGAATTATATGAGGGTAAAAATCTAGCACATACTTTTTAAAACAGTGTTGTTCTAAGATAAATTAAAAACAACAAAATGAATACCTGGAACCAGGCTCTTCCTTGGTGCAAAATCACAGAGGGAAAATTACTTAATAAGAGGGGCACAATTTTCTCAGTTGCACTCATCCACTCTTACAACTTCCATCAATTTAATTTCTGCCTCAAATGTGAAGGACCACCTACACCCTTGTATATTCAATTGTCTTTGGAGGGCCTTGATTGTCTAACTGCTTAGGGAGACCCAACCAATAGGGTTAATTATCTACTAATCCAATCATTCAGAAAGAAAGAAGTGAATGGTGCCAAAATCTCACTAATTATAACTCCCTCCCAAAGCCTTCCTCACTAACTCAGTGTCGTAAAGTTCTTCATCAGCTTGTCTCTTAGACATATTCTTAGCTCAAGATTCTCTCCTATAGCTTTCTGACTTCCTTAAACCCAAACCCTAGGAGCCATAGTTGTGTTGCCAAACCCATTTCTGATACCACCTGAAGCATGCCATGTAATTATGGATTAAGAAGTAACAGCAAACTTATTCATACCCTTGATTTTTAGCACCTCATCTGATTAGCATGGTATGGAAAGTCTTGTCAAAAGGGTGGTGGCTACACAAGTCAAGAACATATGCATAGGATCTTAAAAATGCTTCTTGGCCCCTAGAATCTCAGATAAGGTCACACAGTCAAAAGCTAATTCTTATGTGTTACTGCTATTTTATACATATGCTAAGTCACTTCAGTAGTGTCCGACTCTGTGCGACCCCATAGACAGCAGCCCACTAGGCTCCCCCGTCCCTGGGATTCTCCAGGCAAGAACACTGGAGTGGGTTGCCATTTCCTTCTCCAATGCATGAAAGTGAAAAGTGAAAGTGAAGTCACTCAGTCATGTCCGGCTCCCAGTGACCCCATGGATTGCAGCCTACCAGGCTCCTCTGTCCATGGGATTTTCCAGGCAAGGGTACTGGAGTGGGGTGCCATTGCCCTCTCCGTTTTATACATATAAGTTACATCAACTGCCATTTTAGGGGAAGTATACAAACATTAGACTCACATTATCATTAGAAAGGCAAAACAAAGAAGATTCAACAGCCAGGTGACCTTGAGAATAAATTTCTGTTATCTTAAAAACGTATTTGCCTAAGGATCCTTATTGCATAGCACAAATTTGACACTATTCTGCCTCTTGTTTATGACCTTAATTTTATCAATTAAACAACTGCTGGGCATATAGCAATAGCCTACTTAATAATTCATTGACTAAAGTAACCACGTTCTTTTTCTTATGAATTTCAAATATATCTGAACTATTCATTAATCTAAGAATTATGAGAAAACCTAAATAATTTTAAAAACCCAAGTAAAAATAATTTATTTAACTTCTTTTTTTATAACAAGAAGCACATTCTGTTTTATGTATATTGGCATATTAGCTATCCTCTTCTTTAAAAAAAGACAAAGCAAAACACTTCCAGTTTAAAAAAAGACAAATCCAAATTTAAAAATCGAAATTAAAAAAAATTTAAAATCCAAATTAAAAAGAAGTATATTCTTACATTTGTAACTAACTTTCTTAATGGACACTAACTTGCCTAACTAACTGTGTGGTAAGAAAGTAAGGGAAATTCTTAGAGACCAAAAATAGACAAGAAAGTACAACTGCAAAGAACTAAATTAAGTTTGAAGTCCACTCTAGCCTTTTGTACATATGATCCTGGATCAGAGGTGTTCACACTGAAATGGATGTTTCCAGATTGCACTAGGACTTTCCTGTCGATGTGGCACAGAAGCTTTACATTAAATTTCACATTAGCTTCCATCTGTGTTTTTCCCTAAAATTCATCTGTCTGAGCATATGCCTGTGGTCAAAGTTTGCAGCAGCATTTCTATTTCTAGTTTCCCCTCCTACCCTTCCTAATACTATTTTCTCACCCCCTACACCCCCCAAAAAGTTAAAAATCAAAATTTTAGCCACCTCAATTGTATTGAATTACATTATTATGTATAAAAATATCTAATATAAGTGTTAGTTGCTCAGTTGTGTCCGACTGTTTGTGACCCCATGGATTCTAGCCTGCCAGGCTCCCTGTCCATGGAATTCTCCAGACAAGAATACTGGAGTGGGTCACCATTCCCTTTTCCAGGGGATCTCCCTGACCCAGGGATCTAACCTGGGTCTTTTGCATTGCAGGCAGATTCTTTACTGTCTGAGCTACCAGGGAAGCCCTGGTAAAAAAATCTGAAGTGTTTAAAAAATAAATATAAAAGAAAGAGATGGAAAAATTAAAGTAAAAAGGAAATAAGGTTTCAAAAAACAAATATTTTAAAAGACTAATTCAAAATAATCTTTTCTTTATAGTCTCTATAATCAAAGAACTGCCTCAGCTGCTTATTTTGCATACTTTCAAATGGAAGTCATCTTTTGTCATATCAAAGTTATATCTTTGATTCCATAAATGTATATCAGAGATAAGTTTAGGTTAAACAATTATTGCAGCTTATAAGAAGACCATTTGCATTAAATTTTGCAATAATTATTGGACACTGAAAAATTCTTATGCATTATTTTTACTTGGATGCTTAACAGCTATCACTAGGCAACTAATAATATGCCTAATTATTTATGCATTTCATGTACTTATTTGTTTTATGTTAATCTACTTGGAATATGTTGAGAATTCTGTTGTAAACAATGTCCTTAACAATTATTAATGCTTGTTTTGTAAGCCCGAAATTTATTGGTAGACCATCTCCTCTCTCTTCATTTGCTGTTAATTTCCACTGAAGCTTATTTTATGCTAGCAATAAGTCACATTCATTCTGGAGTACATGAATTAATTTTTAAGAGACCTATCCATCTCATTAAGTAATACATTTCCAGTAAAATTTTATTTTTCATGTTTTAATCAATTGTGTACTATTAATAATTATATAGTGATTTAATACAAAGGAACCTTGTTAACATTTAGAGCTTTATAGGAATTGAAAAATCAATTTCAATTTATAAATATAATTTACTTGAGAAATACGATAGAGAGAGCCACAAAAAAAAAGCTCATGCACAAAATATAGCATTAGAGAATAAATTCCTTGTGTAGGAAATGTCATGCAAATATGATGAAGAAAGGCACTTGGTTGACTGAAAATAATCCAACATACTTAGGCCAGATTGCTTGGTTCATGAGCTAAATTGGATTTTTTCCTTCTCAGAAGGAGTGGTTATATTAAAAACCAGTTTCCAATGGGACCAGTGGCTTTTTACCACTGCAGTAGTCTACAATTTTCTGTTGGCCTCAAAACTTATGGTTAATGAGCACCAGGTATTCCAAATAGTTCTTGTAAAATGCTGATTCAAATTCAGACTTGTAGGTGTGCAGGATATTCACGTGACTCTTCACTCATAAAACATCTCTCACATTTTCCATAGCTTTCAGGAGAAAAATGTACGAGAATGTCCATTCACTGGAATACAATCCATAAAGCCTGTCCAGCAGTGCACCCTGCTGTCTCACGGGACAATGGGAGCATAGGGCCTCATGCCTTCTCTGTTGCTGACCTTAGTCTTGTTGGCTTCCCCCAAATAAAATCTGTTGCTAACCTAAACCATAGACTGTAGAATCTTTGTGTAACATGCGGGGCTACACATAGGATCATGTTAGCATAGGAAACAATGTAAGGTTTCTAAATGTTAAAATATAACATCACAGTGTACTTTTATGTGGATAATAGGTATTAACTCGCTTAGGTTCTATTGAAAACATTTAAAAGAGTGAAGTAACAGTTGTATTCTGAAATTTAAATATTAAAACACAACAGGTTGTGTATTTCACAATCATTTAAAATTTAGCTTGAAAAATTTTAGATCATAGATCTATAACTTATCAAATTTCTTTTAGGGGCTATGCAAAAAGTAAGCCTTGATGACTCAGATATTTAATTTTAACTAATCATGCAAGGCAGGAAGTATGGATATGAGAGGTTTATAAACAGAAATTTGCAGAAAGCCAAAATGGTTAAGGACCACACTTTCAGTGAAGTAATGAATCAGAACAAAGAGGTGCCAAAAAAGAAGACTCTAAGGTAACTTGCCTGACTTAGTTTTAATGGTGTGTATAGAGTTATCTTCTTTAGAATTCATAACCACAAGTCACCTCTCATATAGCTTTGGGACTGAAATCATGCTACCAATGAAATCCCCAAACCTCCAAGCTGAGTACTTTAATGAAAGTGGTTCCAGGTTGACGGTGCTCTAGACATCCAGCAGAAGCAAACAGGAATACTCTTTAGACAAGAATATTTTAAAACCAGTCTAAAAGAATTTTCTCTTATAAATCTTTAGGGATGTGGGGCTCCAATATGAAAACAGCATGACATTTTTATTCTTATAATTGGAGTTTCAGAAAAATAGAAGCAGCATAAGGAGTGGTAATATTTGACCACTGGTAACTCTAAGAATGTTCCTGAATTGACACCAAGCATCTATTCTTAGATTCAGGAAGCCCAAGGTGTGAACTTTTAGGGTATGTAATGTACAGTGTAAGGGATATAATCAATAATAATGCAAAACCTTTGTATGGTGACAGACAGTAACTAGACACCATGATGATCATTTTGTAAAGTATAGTGATACTGAATCACTATGTTGTGTACCATGAACTAAATAATATTGTAGGTCAATTATACTTCAAAAACAAACTCATAGAAAAAGAGTGATATCAGATATGTGGTTATCAGAGGCAGGGAATACAGGGGGTAGGGAATTGGATGAAAATGGTCAAAAGGTACAAACTTCTAGATGTAAGGTAAATAAGTACTAGGAATGTAATGTACAACACGATTAATATAATAAGGACTGCTATATGTTATATGTGAACATTAAAGAGAGTAAATCCTAAGAAGTCATATCACAGGGAAAAATATTTTTTCTATTTCTTTTGTATCTATATGAGGTGAGAGATGCTCACTAAACTTATTAATTATTGTATTAATAATTTCATGATGTATTTTACTGAAATTATTATGTTGCACACAAACTTACAGAGCTGTCTGTCAATTACATCTCAATAAATCTAGAAGAAAAAAGACATATCTAAGGAATATACTGCATGGGAAAGTGGGAAGAGAAAGAGATCCTAAAAGAAACGCCTTAGATATGAAAAGGAATGGTAAGCAAAAAAACTGATATTCCAGTGATAAGTTTAAACACAACAATGGTTGAGTAAAACAATGATCATTTCTGGTAAAACAGCAACAATATAACACTGACAGAAGGGTTTGCCATAGGTTAGATTCACTCATAAAAAGATGCTGGCCACTATTTGAGTGCAAATTATTTGGGAGGCAATTTCAGGGGATGTTAGTAGTTGAACAAGGACCTGAGAAAGAGAAGACTATAAAGCTAATATGCAGTATGTTAATAAGCAAGTAAATCCTGTGGTAACTATGGCTCAGTCCCTCTGGAGACCTTGGGAGACTCCACAAAACATGATTCGGATCTATGCACCTGAAGTATAATTTACTGGGGTATCACACATGTAAGGAGAACATCTAAGGTGGAGAAAGTATAACCTAGAGGTGATCACAGTGTTGGGACTAATGCCTTTTACCACCAGCTCAACAGAAAAACTCCATGATTCACAGGGCATTCACAGAATACTAAGAACGGTCTTAACTCAGTACCAGGGAATATATAGGAACATATAGACCTAGAGTGAATACTGCCTTGGTCCCACCCAACAAATCATGAAAGCAAGACCCAAAAGGATCAAGCTTTTTCTAAGAAATTTAACATCTCCAGAACAAAGCCTAAGAACTTTCACAGGAATACCGTATCAAATAAGACCAATTTCACATTGTCTGCTACAAAAATTTAACTATTACTTCATGATGAACTATGCGACAAATTCAGTGGCTAAAAATAGTTTCTGCACCTTAATATTCTAGGCCTGGATTGGCTAGGAATATATTTCAGGGTCTTTCACAGGCTAAGATGTTATCTGCCAAGCTCTGCTTATATCAAGGCTCAACTAAACAACAACCAATTTCCAGCTTCACATAGTTATTGGCAGGATTCAGCACAGTACCTTGCAGGCAAATGTTGAGCTGGTCCCCTTAGTTCCTCATTGTCTGTTGGTCAGAAGATTCCCTCGATTTCTTGCCACATGGGCCTCTACAATATTGAAGTTTGCTGCTTCAAAGATATGAGCTAAGAAGGCAACAGAGTTCAGCTAGCAAGCGTGATGCTGCAACCCTTATACCTTAAGTGGCATTCTGTCCCTTTTGCATACTCAATGTGTCCAGAAGCTAGTTATATGGCCAGCACACACCCAACAGTAAGATCATGGGAGGATGTGAGTAATGGAAGCAGGGCTCTTTGGGAGCCATCCTAAGAGCTGCCCACCACACAAACTAAACTCACCAGACATAAAGGAGCAGGGAAATGTGACCCAAAAAGGAAAGAAATCAATTTATCAAAGCCAACCCAGAACAGACACAGTAGCTGAGAATGACATTAAAACAGTTATTATAACTGTATCATATAGGTTCAGATGTTTAGGTATTATGAAGGAAGATATTAAAAAGACCAAATCTAAACTTCAAGAGAAGAAAAATGCAAAGTCTAAGATGAAAAATAGTTTGAGTATATTAATGACAGACTAGGCAATACAAAGGAGAAGGCAATGGCGACCCACTCCAGCACTCTCGCCTGGAAAATCTCATTGATGGAGGAGCCTGGTGGGCTGCAGTGCATGGGGTCGCGAAGAGTCGGACATGACTGAGCAACTTCACTTTCACTTCTCACTTTCATGCCCTGGAGAAGGAAATGGCAACCCACTCCAGTGTTCTTGCCTGGAGAATCCCAGGGACGGGGGAGCCTGGTGGGCTGCTGTTTATGGGGTCGCACAGAGTCGGACACGACTGAAGCAACTTAGCAGCAGGCTATACAAAAGAAATTTAGTTATGTTTAAGACATAGTAATAAGCAGTATCCAGAATGAATTATAGACATAAAAAATATTGAAAAAATGAATAGAGTACCAACGAGTTGTGAGAAAAAAATGGATAGACTGTTTTGAAATGTGCCAATAAATCTATATCCACAAATGTGAGATTCTCAGCTAACTCCAACCAAGCACAAGAAATAATTTATAAAACTACAATAAGGCAAATCACAGATTGTAAAAAAAAAAAAAAAGTAAAGATACTGTATGCACAGAGCAACAACGATAAGGATAATGGCAGATTTCTTGTAAAAGCAAGAAATACAAGGAAAAGACAGTGAGCAGAAAATTTAAATTACTAAAAGAAAGATAAAACTAATCAATCCTGAACTTCATAACAGAAATTTATCATCAACTATGCTCATAAATATTTTTACAGATATATAAAAGCTGGACTATCTAATAAATATCTATATTATATATATAAATTATATCTATATTATTATATAATATATAGATATATAGTAATACAATGTATGGCAAAAAAAGCAAAATTGCTGGGAGGAGAGAAAGCAAAGTATACTTTTTGAGATTCTTATACTACATTAAAAGATGCTTACTCCTTGGAAGGAAAGTTATGACCAACCTAGACAGCATATTCAAAAGCAGAGACATTACTTTGCCAACAAAGGTTCGTCTAGTCAAGGCTATGGTTTTTCCTGTGGTCATGTATGGATATGAGAGTTGGACTATGAAGAAGGCTGAGCGCCGAAGAATTGATGCTTTTGAACTGTGGTGTTGGAGAAGACTCTTGAGAGTCCCATGGGCTACAAGGAGATCCAACCAGTCCATTCTGAAGGAGATCAGCCATGGGATTTCTTTGGAAGGAATGATGCTAAAGCTGAAACTCCAGTCCTTTGGCCATCTCATGTGAAGAGTTGACTCATTGGAAAAGACTCTGATGCTGGGAGGGATTGGGGGCAGGAGGAGAAGGGGACGACAGAGGATGAGATGGCTGGATGGCATCACTGACTCGATGGACATGAGTCTAAGTGAACTCCGGGAGTTGGTAATGGACTGGGAGGCCTGGCGTGCTGCGATTCATGGGGTCGCAAAGAGTCGGACACGACTGAGTGACTGATCTGATCTGATCTGATCTGATACTACATATAAAGTGATATATAATCACTTTAAGGTAGACTATTCTTGAATTTAAGATGCATGCTATAACCCAGATGTTGACATATCCAGTCAATTACCTGATTTTACAAATAAATTTTTGTTAACTTATGGTTATACTCATTCTTTACTATCTACGATTTGTTCATGCTATAGCAGCAGAGCTAAGTAGTTATGACAAAGTCTGTAGGACTGGAAAATGAGCATTTACGTACTTTGGTCCTTTACAGAAAAAGTTTGCAATCACAGCTATAAACACTCCATCAACCACTATAACAACAACAACAGCAACAAAACAACAAAAGTTAAAACTTATAAATCAACAGAGGAGATAAATAGCTAAGTGCACTTTAAATAATGCACTTATTTAATATAAAGAGAAAAAATATTAAAAGGAAAGAGCAGATTATTCAAATAGAAAACAAGACAGTAAACTGAAATATTAAATAAATAATACTATTAAATGGAAATGTGGACTCATGCTTCCAGCCAAAATGGAGCTACAGGGATCATGCTTATTTTCCTGCCTGAAACAAAAAATGATCAAAATTTATGAAACAATGGATTGTTAGACACTGGATATTAAACAAAGGGCAAGAAACAAAGAAGTGAGTCCTATGATTGCTTCAGCTTCTTGTTTATGCTTTTTTTTCTCTTTTTCCTGCACTGCACAGCATGCAGGGTCTTAAGTTCCTCAACCAGGGATTGAACCCTCACCCCCTGCAGTGGAAGCATGTAGTTTTAACCACTGGACTGCCAGAGAACCCCTACAGCTTATTTTTAGAGAGACTTTCCAGTTTTTGGCCAGGGAAATAGAACCTGGCAGATTCCAGAGCTGAATCTGAAGGAACCAAAATGAAATAAGCTAGCAGGACAGAGTATTAGCTCCTAGAATTAACTGAGTTTGGTAAGGCTGCAGCATCGAAGATCAACTTACAAAAGTCAATTGTATTTCTACATTATAGTGATAAGCAATCAGAAATTAAATGTATGACGAACACAGATGCAAAAATCCTTAACAAAATTCTAGCAAACAGAATCCAACAACATAGTAAAAAGATCATACATCATGACCAAGTGGGCTTTATCCCAAGGATGCAAGGATTCTTCAATATCTGCAAATCAATCAATGTAATACACCACCTTAACAAATTGAAAGATAAAAACCATATGATTATCTCAATAGATGCAGAGAAAGCCTTTGACAAAATTCAATATCCATTTATGATAAAAATCCTCCAGAAAGCAGGAATAGAAGGAACATACCTCAACATAATAAAAGCTATATATGACAAACCCACAGCAAACATTTTCCTCAATGGTGAAAAATTGAAAGCATTTCCCCTAAAGTCAGGAACAAGACAAGGGTGCCCACTATCACCACTACTATTCAACATAGTTTTGGAAGTTTTGGCCACAGCAATCAGAGCAGAAAAAGAAAGAAAAGGAATTGAGATTGGAAAATAAGAAGTAAAACTCGAACTTTTTGCAGATGACATGATCCTCTACACAGAAAACCCTAAAGAATCCACCAGAGAATTACTAGAGCTAATCAATGAATACAGTAAAGTTGCACGATATAAAATTAACACACAGAAATCCCTTGCATTCCTATACACTAACCATGAGAAAACAGAAAGAAAACTCAAGGAAACAATTCCATTCACCATTACAATGAAAAGAATAAAATACTTAGGAATATATCTACCTAAAGAAACAAAAGGCCTATATATAGAAAACTGTAAAACTGATGAAGAAATCAAAGAGGACACAAATAAATGGAGAAATATACCATGTTTATGTATTGGAAGAATCAATATAGTGAAAATGAGTATACTACCCACAGCAATCCCTATTTTCAATGCAATCCCTAGATTCAATGCAATCCCTACCAATGGTATTTTTCACAGAACTAGAAAAAATAATTTCACAATTTGTATGGAAATACAAAAAACCTCAAACAGCCAAAGCTATCTTGAGAAAGGAGAATGGAACTGGAGGAATCTACCTGCCTGACTTCAGACTATACTACAAAGCTACAGTTATCAAGACAGTATGGTACTGGCACAAAGACAGAAATATAGATGAATGGAACAAAATAGAAAGCCCAGAGATAAATCTATGCACCTATGGACACCTTATCTTTGACAAAGGAGGCAAGAATACACAATGGAGAAAAGACAATTTCTTTAACAAGTGGTGCTGGGAAAACTGGTCAACCACTTGTAAAAGAATGAAACTAGAACACTTTCTAACACCATACACAAAAATAAACTCAAAATGGATTAAAGATCTCAACGTAAGACCAGAAACTATAAAACTCCTAGAGGAGAACATAGGCAAAACACTCTCTGACATACATCACAGCAGGATTCTCTATGACCCACCTCCCAGAATATTAGAAATAAAAGCAAAAATTTAAAAATGGGGCCTAATCAAACTTAAAAGGTTTTCCACAATGAAGGGAACTATAAGCAAGGTGAAAAGATAGCCCTCAGAATGGGAGAAAATAATAGCAAACGAAGCAACTGACAAAGAATTAATTTCAAAAATATACAAGTAACTCCTGAAGCTCAATTCCAGAAAAATAAATGACCCAATCAAAAAATGGGCCAAAGACCTAAATAGACATTTCTCCATAGAAGACATATAGATGGCTAACATACACATGAAAAGATGCTCAACATTACTCATTATCAGAGAAATGCAAATCAAAACCACAAAGAGGTACCATCTCATACCAGTCAGAATGGCTGCTATCCAAATGTCTACAAACAATAAATGCTGGAGAGGGTGTGGATAAAAGGGAACCCTCTTACACTGCTAGTGGGAATGCAAACTAGTACAGCCACTATGGGGAACAGTGTGGAGACTGCTGGGCATACACACCGAAGAAACCAGAGTTGAAAGAGATACATGTACCCCAGTGTTCATCGCAGCACTGTTTATAATAGCCAGGACATGGAAGCAACCTAGATGTCCATCAGCAGACAAATGGATAAGAAAGCTGTGGTACATATACACAATGGAATATTACTCAGCCATTAAAAATAATACATTTGAATCAATTCTAATGAGGTGGATGAAACTGGAGCCTATTATACAGAGTGAAGTAAGGCAGAAAGAAAAATGCCAATACAGTATACTAACACATATATATGGAATTTAGAAAAATTGTAATGATAACCCTACATGAGAGACAGCAAAAGAGACACAGATGTATATAACAGTCTTTTGGACTCTGTGGGAGAAGGCAAGGGTGGGATGATTAGATAGAATAGCATTGAAACATATATATTATCATATGTGAAACAGATCACCAGTCCAGGTATGATGCATGAGACAGGGTGCTCAGGGCTGGTGCACTGGGATGACCCAAATGGGAGGGAGGTGGGAGGGGGGGTTCAGGATGAGAAACACATGTACACCCATGGCAGATTCAAATCAAGGTAAGGCAAAACCAATACAATATTTTAATTAGCCTCCAATTAAAGTAAATAAATAATAAAAAATAAAACAAACAAGAAATTAAATGTAAAAAATACTTATAAGTACAAGAAAATATGAAATATATGGGAATAAATTTGACAAAAATTGTTCAAGGCTTGCTCACTGAAAAGTACAGGCATCACAGAAAGAAATTAAATAAGACCTAAATAAAGGGAAAGATTGGAGGCAAAAAAGAGAAGAGGGCAGCAGAGATGAGTTGGTTGGATGGCATCACAGATTGAATGGATGAACTCTGGGAGGTGGAGGCCTGGCGTCCTATAGTCCATGGGGCTGCAAAGAGTCCTACATGACTTAGCAACCGAACAACAATAAATAAAGGGAGAGATGTGTTCTCAAAGGTCAAACACCTGAGTATTATAATATGTTAATTCTCCCACAATTGGGCTTAAGAATCCCACAATTAGGATTCAGTACAATTCTAATCAAATTAGGGTGGACATTTTTTAAAAATAAATTGACAAACATTAAAAATTTTACTTTGAAATGTAACAGTCATAAGTAGCTAATACTACTTTGAAAGAAATGAAAAAAACTTTGGAGCACTTTAAAAAAGCTAACTAATTCACCAGTTGCAAATATATAGTAATAAAAATTTTCTGGGTCACATATTAAATGAAACATCAATGGAACAAAATAGACCTATATATAAATGTCAATTGATTTTTGACAAAGATGTGAAATTGATTCAATGGGAAAGATAATTCAATCAAATGATGTTGGAACTTTTAGGAGATCTGTGCAAATACAGAACTTCCACAATTACCTCATTCACACAAATACAGAAACTGACTCATAATGAATCATATACATTCTATGTAAGAGTAAAAACTTTAAAATGTCTAATTGAAAATACAAGAACAAATCTTAGAAATCTCAAGTTTAGAAGAGATCTCTTAAACATATACCAAAAATGCAGAATTTATAAAAGAAAAATTCAAGACTGTTAAAAAAAAAAAAAAGAATTGTTCCTGCTCTTTAAAAGAGACCACTAAGAAAATAAGAAGATAAGCCATAGCATCAAAATATTTGCAAAACTTAGATATGACATAGAATTTGTATCAAGAATACATGAAAAGGTCTTATAACTGAGTAATTAGAAAACAAACTCAAGAAAAATAAATAGGCCCAGAATTTAAACAGGTATTTCACCAAGAAAATTATTTGAAAGTTGCTATGGTTTGAATTATGTCCCCCACAAATTTTGAAGCCCTAACTCCCAGTGTGGCTGTATTCGGAATAAAGAAATAACTAAGGTTAAATTAGATCGTAAAATGAAACTCTGATCTATTAGAATTAGTGCTCATTTTTAATAAGATGAAATCAGAGAGCTCACTCTGTCTCTCCCTGCCATGTGAGGACAGAGCATAGAGGCAATTTGCTGCAAGTCAAGAAGACAGCTCTCACTGGATACCAAATCAATTGTCACCTTGATCGTGGATTTCCCAGACTCCAAAACTATGAAAAACAAATTTCTGTTGGTTAAGCCCCAGAGTCTATGATATCATGCTATGGCAGCTCAAGGAGACTAAGAGAGGGAAAAATAAGCACATCGGGACATGCTGAACATGATTTGTCATTAGGGAAACAAAAACTAACACCAAAAAGATAAGCATGCACATGGATAAATGTAAAATGGCTAAAGTAAAAACACTGACCCAACCAGGTGTAAAAAAGATCATGCCTTACTGGTGAGAATATAAAATACCACCTTGGAAAACCAGCTTGGAAATTGCTAAAATGTTAAATGTATACTTACTATATAATCCTGCCATTCCTCTCTATAATTTACCTCAAAGAAATACAAACACGTGTACCCATAAAGACTCATACATGAATATTGATAGATATTTAGTTGTAATAATAATGGCAACCCACTCCAGTACTCTTGCCTGGCAAATCCCATGGATGGAGAAGCCTGGTAGGCTGCAGTCCATGGGGTCGCTAGGAGTTGGACACGACTGAGCGACTTCACTTTCACTTTTCACTTTCATGCATTGGAGAAGGAAATGGCAACCCACTCCAGTGTTCTTGCCTGGAGAATCCCAGGGACAGAGTGGGCTGCCATCTATGGGGTCGCACGGAGTTGGACATGACTGAAGCGACTTAGCAGCAGCAGCAGTTGTAGCAATGAAGACCTGGAAACAACATAAATGCTCAAAAGTCAGAGAACTGATAAATAAATTATAAATTTATATAATGGAATATTACTCAACAGTGAAAAGAAATATCTGCAATAGCATGAATGAATTTCAAAATAATTATACTGAGTGAAAGAAGGCAGATAAAAAAATAACACACATGACGAAAGAACACACATGCATAATTCAACTTATGCACAATTTTGGAAAATGCGACCAGTGCAGATAAGGGTTGGGAAGCTAGAGGGCAGTAACAAGCCCTTATAAAATGATAAAAGGAAATTTGGGGGGGGGGGTGATGTGGGGCTGTTTAAACTGATGTATATATGTTTGTCAATATAAATAATTTATGTCTAATTTATTACATAGCACATACATAAAGCTGTAAAATCAAACTAAAGAGAACAAAGAAGAAAGTTTAAAAATGATGACAAAATCTAAATCTTGATACCTCCCAAATAACCTTCAATAACATTTCAGAATATCATTCTAGGAAGCATTCAGTGCATATTATTTAAAATAAATAAATTTTATCTGAGTAAATATTATGCACACAATTCTGATCTGTTTAATATTTACTGTCTTTCTTAACTTCTGAACCAGCCCTACAGAGTTATTAATATTATCCACCAGCAGTGTATTCATAAGGATACAGGAGAAAATAGGTTAATTAATTTGCCAAAGGTTTTTAAGTGACAAATTTTAATCTATGGCAGACATACTCCACAATTCTATTTAACACTTCATAATAGTCTAATAATATCAGATTGAAAATTATGATACCTGAGCCAACAGCATCAGCTTTATCTAGGGATTTGTTTTAAATCAAATTATCTGACCTTCATTCTAACCTATTGAATTAGAAAATCTAGAATTGGGCCAACACTAGATTTTTTATGTAAAATTTTCTTTATATGAATTTACATTTAAAAGTTATTTTATATTTTAAGTATATTTAAGTATATTGTAGAAGTTATATTCTATATAAATACAAGAGTCTAAAAAAGAATAGATATACATGTGTATAGATACATATATGGAGAAGGAAGTGGCAACCCACTCCAGTGTTCTTGCCTAGAGAATCCCAGGGACAGGGAAGCCTGGTGGGCTGCCGTCTATGGGGTCATACAGAGTCGGACACGACTGAAGTGACTTAGCAAAAAAAAAAAAAGATACATATATATATAACCGACTCTTTGTGACCCCATGGAATATACAGTCCATGGCATTCTCCAGGCCAGAATACAGGAGTGGGGTAGCCGTTCCCTTCTCCAGGGGATCTTCCCAACCCAGGGATCGAACCCAGGTCTCCAACATGGCAGGCAGATTCTTTACCAGCTGAGCCACAGGGGAAGCCCATGAAGCTAACACAACATTGTAAATCAACTACATCTCAACAAAAAATTTAAAAGATGTTTATATTTAAATATATCATAAAATTGTGTTTTATATAAATATTATTTATATAAAAAATTTGTATAAATATATATATACTTTTCAATTACTGAGGATTAATTGACAAAAGTGTAAGATATTTAAAGTATATGTATGATGATTTGATATACACTATGAATGTGTGTGTGTATATATATATACACACACATATATATTGTAAAAGGATTCCTCCATCAAGTTAATTAATACATCTACCACTTCACGTACTTTGCTTTTAAAAAAATTTTAGTGAGAACATTTAAATTTTACTCTCAGCAAATTTCAATTATACAATACAGGGGTATCAGCTGTAGTTACCATTATATACATTAAATCATTAAGAGACAGTCATCTCTCTTGGTATCAGAAATAAAAGTCTTAGGTGATAATTTCCTAACATCATTACTTTAAACAGTAAGCACTACTACAGCAAAGATCTAAGTCAACTTATCCAAATTTCCTTCTATGTACATGATTTGCTTTTATTATAATATTGTTTTATTTGTACTGGAAATAACAGCTTTGCTATAATAAATTTGGCAGTGTGTTAGGAGAATAGGTTGTGAATTTTAAAATTCAGCAATACACTGCCAGCCTCATTCCATCAACTCTACCTCTCCTGCTATTCCAAAAGTGGAATTGATCATCTTAAGTTCTTACTACTGTAAATAAGGTTATTGAGTAAATAATGCCTGCATTACCTGGAAACTTCTTAGAGATGCAGAGTATCAAGCCCTACTGCAGACTTACTGAATCAGAATCTGCATTAACTGGATCTCCAGTTGATTCTTATGCACATTAAAATTTGAGAACCTTTGACCTCAGTGCACTCTCCTTTGATCTTTTCATTGCTTTCTGAAATCCAAGTTCCCAGGTGCCAACCAGGGGCAAATCTTAAATAAGAAACCTTTCTAAAGATAGCCATCTCAAGCCTACTATGTTAATTCTTCCTGCATGTAGCCCAAACAAAAAAAAAAAAAGGAAAAAAATCAATGATTTAATTAGTGAATTTTACCTAATAAGAACATTTGTGTATTAATGTGTTTATACTGTAATTCAGTGTTATTACTTGATAAAATTTTGACTTTAAGTATGTATGTTAAATTTTACTACCTTAATTTACCACATTTAAAATTTTAGTTGTTTGACCAATAGACAGGTGAGGACATAAAAGCAAATTAAAAATGGAATATAATAAAAAAGTACTTATACTTATTTTGTACTTATAATGGAATTTTTAGCATTCTAGAATTTGCAATTTCCAAATGAAATCAGAATTCTTCAAGGACTTCTGAGTCACAAAAATATTTTTTCCTATCTTGAAAAAAATTATTTTATTGAAATACAGCTGATCTACAATATTGTGTTAATTTATACTGTACAGCAAAGTGATTCAGGTATAGATAGATAATAGATAAATAGATGTTCTTTTTCATATTCTTTTCCATTAGTTTATCACAGGATATTGACTATAATTCCCCGTGTTATTAGGATATTATTTATCTGTTCTACACATAATACTTTGCATCTGCTAATCCCAAGCTCCCAATCCTTCCCTCCCCTATTTCCATTCCCCTTGGCAACCATAAGTCTGTTCTCTATGTGTAACTCACACAAATTTTGATAGTATTCAACATCCATATCTTGTCCTTCCCAAAACTTTTCTTTCATCTGTATTAGTTAATAGAGAATGCATGACTTTGAGTAGGGTTTCCCTGGTGGCTCAGCAGTAAAGAATCCACCTGCAAAGCAGGAGACATGGAATCAATCCTTGTGTTGAGAAGGTCCCCTGGAAATGGCAACTCACACCAGTATTCTTCCTGGGAAATCCCATGGACAGAGGAGCCTCTTGGGCTACAGTCCATGGGGTCACATGAGTTGGACATGGCAGCGACTAAACCACCATCACCACACTTTTGAGTATGAGGCAATTTATGTCTACCTATGAGAGTGTGGAGAAGGCAATGGCACCCCACTCCAGTACTCTTGCCTGGAAAATCCAATGAATGGAGGAGCCTAGTAGGCTGCAGTCCATGGGGTCGCGAAGAGTTGGACATGACTGAGCGACTTCACTTTCACTTTTCACTTTCATGCATTGGAGAAGGAAATGGCAGTCCACTCCAGTGTTCTTGCCTGGAGAATCCCAGGGACAGGGGAGCCTGGTGGGCTGCCCTCTCAGGGGTCACACAGAGTCGGACACAACTGAACCGACTTAGCAGCATGAGAGTGTACCATATGCTTCTTGAAATATTTCTTGCATATATTTTATAATTTTCTAGCAGTTAATAAAATTCTAGACATTTTATTATATTTCCTTTCCTCAATCTTAGCAACCACATGAAGTAAAAAATGTTTCCATTTTGTTTCTGCAAAGTATGAGTTCATATTAAAGCCTTAGGATGCTTAAATGTTTTCACATGTAATTCTGTCCAGACTTCCTGGTCCAGATGATCATACCTTCACTTTTAATGAGAAAAATGTTGATGTTTAAATATTAGTTAATTCAGAGAATTATTTTCTGGAGAGAAATACAATTCCTCTTAAAATGGCAGGTAAAAATAGGAAGCATGGCATATGTCATTCAACAACAATCACTGACCTTTAGAAAATGGAACAAGGGAAAGATAAATCTCTTAAATGAAAACAATTATTTAGAAGTAATTGAACTATGCATGCAAGTGTTTTTGGAATTCAATCAAATACTATTTTTTGTAAACAACTGCTGTAAGACTTTGAATAACTAGAATTAGGTGGATGTGTAGCAGCCTCTTGGAAGTGTATAACATTTAAGCATCCTAAGATAATTTATTTTTTGAAAAAATTTCACATTGTGGAAGCATGGAAGTATTTATAGCCTTTTAAATCAGGGACTGCTCACTCATTGACAGTAAGTCAACTTCAAAGATTTTTTTCTTTGTCATTAATTACTTTGGGGATGGCTGAAGGCCATTAAAACAGTCAATTTTAAATCCCTAGTAGGCTTTCTAATTACCTCTGCTCTCTCAATTGTTGCAGGTTTAAAACATATTGTAGTTCCTTCACTTTTACAGCACTGTCATAAAACAATGTGTCCACGTCTAAAATGCAGTAATGAGGGGTAGATATTTTATGTTTCAGTTAAGCTAGGGATTTCACATTAAAAGTACCTGAACCTATCATATAATTTCCAAATAGTTTTATATGCAGTTTCAGCAAATGTCATGTCAGGGGACTATCTTGTTGTTTTTTTTTTAAGTTAAAATAATGCAAATGGCAGGTTGAATGTTAAATGAGAGGAGCTTCGAGTGGCCATAAGCAGTTTGAACTTCCACTGTAATTTAAGTCATATAACTGAGCCATTTGAATTGGATCTTTTGAACTAATGCTACAGCTATCTTATTATATGGTTTCAAATAATGTGACAGGCTATCATTTGTCTCAATAAATTGTTGGTAATTATGACTGATAAGCAGATTAGAATAAAGTCAGAAAAGGAAATACCTAATAAACAAGGACTTATGAATATAATTGTGTAATTTTCAGTTTCCAGTAGCTCAAGGATTAGAACAGACATAGGAGCATGTTGAGTAAGAAGTTCATCATAAAAGTTGTCATCTTGTTATTGCATCTGGAGGTACAAGCCAATTTTTTCAATGACAGTATCACTATGTAATATGAAATGTTGTATAATAAAAATAATAAATCGCTCTGTTGTCTTTGTATCACTGGGTCACTTAGCAAGAAATAAAATCAGAGATGCCTAAGTAAAGAGTAGAAAGCATATTGTTCCAAAGGTCAGAATAATTTCCTTCATTCTGTTTTAAATTGCCCATATAAAAATAAAGTTGATTTGTATTATGGTCATAAACTTCCCTTAGAAAGAGATTAAAGTTATACTGAGGC
Organism: Bubalus bubalis; assembly: GCF_019923935.1. Taxonomy (NCBI): domain Eukaryota; kingdom Metazoa; phylum Chordata; class Mammalia; order Artiodactyla; family Bovidae; genus Bubalus; species Bubalus bubalis. The sequence continues at coordinate 73,642,951 of NC_059166.1, read as the reverse complement.
TTCTTGTTTGAACATATGCAATGCCTTGCTTAATATATAAATATTTCATTTCTTGATTAAGTTCACATTTTTCATCATTACCTGTGGTGCTTTCTCCTTCTGAAGATGACTTTGAAAAGGATAGTAAACTCAAAAATAAGTATCACTTTTTCACTAATAGCTCCTCAAAACATGCTTAGAGCTCGTAATCATTTATAGAAAAGGTTTTGAAGCCTAAATATCATGCATTTAAAATTTAATAATAGGATATATTAAATATGAATGTCATATACATATCACATGAGGCCTAGAAAAGATTAGAAATTCGTTTTCAGTGATTATTGATTGGGCAAATGAGCATGTGTGTGTGCTAAGTCACTTCAGTCATGTCCAAGTCTGTGACCCTATGGACTGTAGCCTGCCAGGTTCCCTCTGTCCATGGGATTCTCCAGGCAAGAATACTGGAGTGGGTTGCCATGCCCTCCTCCAGGGGATCTTCAGGGATTGAACCTGCATTTCTTTTTTCTCCTGCTTTGGTAGGTGGGTTCTTTATCACTAGCACCACCTGGGAAGCCCCCAAGTGAGCATAATAAATAATATGTTTATGGCACTTATTTTAATAGTTCTCAAATACTGTAAGATGTTTAACATCTACTCTCTGATTAGATTACAAGTTTTGTGAGTGCAGAACTGTGTGCCCTTTTCCACCGCAGTATCCTCATCACTTGACATTGTGTGACAATGTCTGTTATTAATGTCATCAATGAATATTTATTAAATTACTTAATAAATAGTTTTTCTTTATGAGAGCATTGTTTTTGAGTAAGCTGACCACTCAGTTTCACGTTTTGGTTCTCAGACCACTCACTACACTTTTTAAACAGAGCATCATAAAATGGTTGTTAATTTACAATGTACAGAAATCACACAGGATCAGATAATTGCTGAAAATTGACAAGGTATACTCACATAGGCTTCACTAATGGTAAAAGATGTGATATAGCATGAGAAAGAAAGTGCAGGCAAACATAGAAAGATTGAAAATTTCCAAGCCCAGCTCCCTGGGTCCTTTGCACATCTGAACTACCAAGATACATGCAAATTATTTTGCTCTCAGGAAAGTCAAAGTATAAGTTTATCAAGGGGTGCTTGTCCTGCACTGGTCTATGTAGCAAGTTAAATCATGTGCAAACTACCCTTCAGTAAAATGTTATATACAGTGTAAATAAGGTGGTGTGGGGTACCTCACAGGACTTCAGATTTCAAACAGATTATTATAAATCACCAGCTGCTACACTTCATCTTTATTTTGGTCGTCAGTCAGTGCCATGGTCAGGCATCCTTGGAGATAAGGCATAGACTTAACAAGGACCAGCTGCCTCGCACCAGGTGGACGTCACACCCTGAAGAATGGCTTCCCGTGCTGGCGGTGTCATCTTCAAACTGATACTTCACAGGCACCCTCAGAAGTCTGCTTCATTATTCACATAGCCTGGCAGCCTCTGGATTGTGTACTATTTAATAGGACCATTGGGTCCCAAGGTCATCGATGTACTCTCTATTTGCTGTAAAACAAATGTGAGCTCCTTGGTCCAGATGGTTTGCTCCGGTGCTCTGGTGCTTCATTTCAGTGAATAAAGTGCTCTGTGAGTCCTCAAATAGTGTGCTTGTTTAACATCCTTTAAACATATCTGACTTGAATTTTTTTTCTTTTTGAAGTCTGTAGTCACATATTTAGGTAATTTTGGGGTTTTGTCTACTGACCATTAATCTTACTTATGTGAATTTTATTCATTTTACACCAAGAGAAAATATTTAATTCTCTAATTTATAGAATTTCACCACGGTGCCCCTTACTGAGGTGCATTTTTAAATTCTTTCAGTGAGAGAAGTTGCATTTCCAGTATATAACCTATCTTTCTCAGTAGAAATCATTAAAATATATTCTTTCATTTCTTAAGTCTTGAGAAGTTAGATTTCACAAGTTTTCCTTTGATTTGTCTGTGCCAGACTCTTTCTCCAAGCTGTATCAGATATCTCTCCACCAGACTCATTTAGCTTTAGCCACACTGGAAACACCAAGCTATCACGTGAGCTTTGCAGTTTCTCTCGCCTCCAGCTAGAACATTCTTCCCTCACATATTCGCCTTACTTGGTCCCTCATTTCATTCAGGCCTCTGCTGGAATGCTCCCTTCTTACAACCTTCCTGACAATCCGGTCTGAGATATATTTCTATCATTCCTTAACCTTGTCCTTTGCTACTTTTTTATTTTTTTCATTTTTTAAACATTGTAAAATTGTATTTATCTTTTCATGGCTGCTCTGGGTCTTGGTTGCTGTCCGCAGGCTTTCTGCAGCTGTGGTGAGTCAGGGCTACTCTCTAGATGTCATATGCAGCCTTCTCATGGCAGTGGCTTCTCTTGTTGCGGAGTGCAGACTCTGGGGCATGTGGGCTTCAGTAGTCATGGCACCTCGGCTTAGTTTTCCTGTGGCATGTGGAATCTTCCCCTGGCAGGGACTGAATCTGTGTCTTCTGCATTGGCAAGCAGATTCTTAACCACTGGACCACCAGAGAAGTCCACTTTGCTACATTTTTAAATTGACATTGTTTTGAGGAGAGTCTTTTGACCAACCATTAATTCAGTAATTTGCTGAAAGGACTCACAGGACTGGAAACAGTTGTTCTCAAAGTTATGCTTTATTATATTAAAATGTTTATGTGAAGTTTTACTGTAAATTTTATTACATTGAAAAGAGCAGATTCACATTGGAAAAAAAAATGATGAATCTGGAGGAAATCAGATGGAGGTTTCTAAAGTCTGCATAGGTGTTTCTGTCCTGGGTAGCCAGCTTGAGCCTCAGAATCCAGGCTTCATAGAGAGGGCTGCTTGCATAGGCATATAGCAGTTGTGCAAGCAGCCAGCCATGATTACTGAAACTCCAGACCCAGAGAAAAACAGGTGTCCACCATATATCATATTGTTTCCACAGACAAACTGGTACAGTATGGTTCAGTGCCACAGGCATTGAAAACAACTTTACCAATCAGTAGCACAGGGAATTTTCCAAAGGCTAAGTTCTCAGAGCCAGCCGAGGGTCATCCACACAAGCAAGCCTTCCTGAAGATAGCGGAGGGGTCTGCTGCATTAACTCTAGTGATTAAGTTTATTACCACGATATATGTCTACCTTTCCTACTAGACTGTAAACTCCATAAGGACAGGGACTTTGTCTCTTTTGATCAATCTCTATGCTAAGGACAGTGACTGGTACAGAGGAGTCATTTCAAAGTATTCATTAAATGCAAAAAGGGATGAACACTCATTGGCCTTGGCCTGGTAAGATATATAATATGAAAGATGAAAAAGGGATAAAAATACTACAGAAGGCTATGTTGGGAATGGAGTTTTTATAGGTATTAGAAAAGAGATACGAGTACTTGTGCCTCATTTTGCTCCAAAAAATAAATAAAGAGAAAATTCAGTGCCAGAAAGTAAGCTAAACAAAGTAGGTGACAATAATGAAATGCTAGAAAATGTACGGTGATTATAAGAAGAGAAGGGAACAGCTGTTCACCATATTTTCTGAAATATGAAAATGGGCTTTAATTGCAAGTTAAATTCATACATGACAATTCATACATGACGAAAGATGGTGAGGCATATCAGGGAGCTAAAGTACTTACAATGAGAGACATGAAATGTTTATAGAAATCATCACACACACACAAAAATCACTTTTTATCCTGGGTTCTTTAGCTCTGATTTTACCACATTATGGAGTAGACTGATGCTTTTCAAGGTCTCATCAGATCAGAGGACTATTGCTGAAATATTCTAATTCCATCTTCCAACAGTAGTTGTATATGATAAATATCATTCAGAAATGCATGAGGCATATAAAAGCATAAAATGCATAGTTTCTCATAGCTTGAGATAAAATAATTTTGAAATTTTGCATAGATATTTCTTTGCTTTTCAAACTCTGATGTTAATTTATGCTTACTGAAACAATCTTATGATGTCTGCTGATTTTGAGTTTTAAGGATATGAGGTGTAAATGATGGAAGAAACTAAGTGATGTAAAATAAGGATGGGGTAAAGAAAACTGATATGCACCTCACAAAATGTCACATAATTAAAATAAGAAATGATACATTGCAAATGTTAGAAGAAAATAACTTTTATAATTATTGTAGTTGAAAAGTAGGATACATGCTATTATATAGACAATTTACATGTGCTTCATAGACATTGATATTGCTATATATCTTTTGTTTTGTAAAAGAAGTCTCAGTGAATTTTCCTAAGAGCTGTTTGATAATAACCTTCACTTAAAGAAGATAACAGTAAAAAGCAGCTTCTAAAGTACCTTAAGAGTGCTGAAATTTTACTGTCTACCTGTGTGAATTCTTTAAAAGGTATTATAAACAAAACAAAAACTGTAAACCTTTGACAAAAACATGCATTAGAGGTGAGAAAAAGCAAAAATCCTTGAGCTGTTTGAAGACATCCCTAATCTCTAAACACAATGAAGTAGAACAAACGAACTTTCGGTTCTTCATTGGAAAGAATGAATGATCAGTGTTACGCAACATTTCACAGGAACACCTTAGTGAGAGATCAGAGAATGTGAGTCTCCTATAGGGGGATTCCCTTGTGGCTCATCTGGTAAAGAATCCTCCTGCAATGCGGGAGACCAGGGTTCAATCCCTGGTTTGGGAAGATCCCCTGGAGAAGGGAAAGGCTACCTACTCCAGTACTCTGGCCTGGAGAATTCCGGGGACTGTATAGTCCATGGGGTCGCAAAGGGTCAGACAGGACTAAGCGACTTTCACTATAGCCCTCAGACATTCATGCCTCAGCATTTTATACCTCCTGTTTCACTTTAGTTACAAACAGTTTAAACTCTTTTCCTTAAAAAATAGTCCAGAGTCTAGGAACACACAAAGAGAATAAATATAGATTTCTCAAATGAACAGAATAAAAAACTTCCCTTTAGCCTGTTCAAAGCTGCATATTTTATAAAGACAGTGGCAATTAAGATTGGTGATGTGTACTTTTTGGGCATGGCAGTCTCTAAAATGTCAATCTGATAGAAAAGTGCTGATTTATAAATGCACAACAAGGTGTGATACACATACTATGCTGTTAAACTCATTAAACGAGTCCTGGTCAGTTGGGCAGAAAACGGTCAAGAAAAATCCACACACTCATTACACAAAATCACTGTGTGTATTTGAATGCTCCTGGAACAGAGAATGCTGTTCTAGGGAAGAAATTGTATGGAAATGATGTGGAAAACCCACATTTCCTTCATTGTGATCATTTAAAAAACACTATCGGGCTTCTCATGAGAATAAAGGTTTGCCTCCTGGCCCAATTCTTTTGAGGATAATTAAATTTGGCATACCTAAAATCACTCTCTAATTCCAGCTTGGAGAAGTCATTTCTTTTCTTTCATGTACTGCTCTTATAGGTTCTCAAGTTGTTCAGCCCAGAGATACTGGAATTTAGTGGTGGCAAAAGTATTACTATGCCCATATGCTACAAAGTAAAATACTTTCATATGAGAATTTTTTCATAAATTTGCATAATTATTAGAGATATCTTGATCTATTTTCTAGAATGATGTAGCTGAAACTATGTATTCACTATATCTTGAGGAAATAAAAATCAGGTAAAGTAGCCACATGGTAAACATTTTATATACTTTCATAAATATTTGATGTAACTAAAATAAGTTACATTAGGACATATCAAATATGAATCATTTCTCTAAAAATGTAATGTATTAATCAACTGTATTACATTTTTTGTTAGGTGTGTTTAATATCATATTCTCACTCTCAAACATCAGTGGTATAGCTTCCAGTTCACAGTGATATTCACATGTTCTTCCCTAATTCAAATCAAAACTGATTTTGAGAGAAACAAGCTTCTTTTCCCAGCAGGTCTCTCTCTCATTTCTATTTAAAGCAGAAACTATCATTCTCAGCAAAGTTAAAGCAAATGAGCAGTGAGAAGAGTCTGGAAAGGCTGTTTCTTTGTGCTTGTACAAAGCAGTTCCTGTTATTATTGTCTTTCAGCCTCCTTTTGCTATATGCCAGCATCTCTTTATGATACTTCCCTGCCTGAAATCCAGAGCATTATTGACAATGTAGGTAGGTCTGAACATTCTAGCATCACTCAATTAATTGAGCAGGTGCATCTCATTAGAATGATTGGCAGGTACATGATGGAGTTTTTGGTGAGAATAGTGGTAACAGAGAAGGCCAGCCACCTAAACAGAACCAGTTCTCCTGTCTTTCCCATTTTCTCTTATCACCCAAGGGATGCTCTGAGCAGGCCACTGACATGTCTGACTCCTGCTAGATGGATATGCTGAATATCTTGGTTTAGACTCCAAAAATGGTATAAAGTTTGGTTTATATAAATGTAATTAAATGGAAGGTTTGTGATTATATTAAATACTTGCTATTCTCACGAAGAGTATTACCCCTATGCTGTTGCAAGTCTGATAAAGTCACCACGGCATGAAATTACACTATGTTCTTAATTCCACAAATGTATGTGTTGTCTGGATTCAATTCCATTTTGCTTTGAAATTCAGTTTCATCTAAATCATAGGTTAAAGAGGGCATTCAAAAGCAGTTTTATTATATTTCTAAGTTTCCAACAAGGTTAATGAAGTTCAACACTTCAGTTCAATCTGAAAATGAAGGAAAAAAAATGATTATTATAGTTTCATTTTTAAACTGTGGTATAGAACCAAGAAAAATTATTATAATATCCACATCCTGTGAATAAACACATACTAATTTTATGAAATTTCTTCCTTTTAAAACATTTTAATATACTTTTATTTAGTGCCTACTGTCTAGGGACAAAGCAGTCTTGAATGTAAAATGCCTTGCATAATACAATATATATTCTAAAACATTATTCAGAATAGCAAATAATTTTATTCTGCTACGTTTATTCATATAAATTTCTAATGGGGTTTCTGGAGATATCTACTTTCTTACATTTGTGGTAAAAACAGATTTGCACTTAATGTAACCATGATTTTTTAAAAATCAGAAAATTCATGTACATATTGTTAGTGTTTCACAATATGAATTGGAAATAAGAGCAGCCTATACTCGAGTTTCACCACCTCTTTATGGATAACTATAAGCAGTAGAATTCAGATGGGTATTCATTAAAACTATCCATCACATACAGAACCCTTAAGCTGGATTTACACAGCGCTAATTTTAAGAACAAGGAAATCACAGAGAGGATAAACACTTCACATGCTCTAGTTATCAGCTGAGTGAGGACCTTAGTTATCATGATTTTGTCTGTAAAACACAAGCAGATGCTTCCCTATCATGAGTTCTGTTCCTGCTCATCTAGATGTCAACAAGATACTAGAATTTTCATTATGAGTCTCTAACAATGATTATAAATGAACCAGAATTTCGAATCACAATGCAAAGTTTTCCCACAAGTTCTACCCAATGTGATACCAAAATCAACATACATCTATCAAGATAAATCTTAGTCTCACTGATATAAGACAACAGAAAGAGACAGGAATCCAAAAGGTCAACCATATTGTTTCTTGAGTTTTAGAAACTATACTGAGTTTTTGAGTAATTTGGAATGCACAGCAAGTTTTCTCAACTTAGATGATTAATCAGATAAACCATTCGTGGTCAGTATTGTTCAAATGACCTTGGAGAAATATTAGTTTTACTGAAACATATTACCATTTCATTCACCCCCCCAAACCGCTAATGTACTGAAATAGTTACAAATGATATGATATGATGTTGGTGATCTGCCTCTAAACAATACAGTTTGGGAGTAGTGGATGGCATTCATGGGATATCTGGCATGACTAGCCAGATATGTTTGTTGGGCACAAGAAAGTATCATATACCATTCTGTCCACTTTTATATATGTCTAAAATCCCCCTGAATAAACATTTGTTAAAAACTATCTTCTACCTTAGGGGTAGCAAACTGTTGGTCACATGCTGGATCCAGTCAACCAATATTTGACCCACAAAGTGCTTGAAAACTGTGAAAACCCACAGAATAACCAGAATTTCCAGATTTGTCTTGAAAACTCAGCTGTGGCAACCTTGAGACAGTATTCCCTTGTAATAGACACTTAAATAGTGCAAATAGCCTCCTATTTCTGGAAGAAAGGGCATGCATTTGCTGCAGCTTGGAGCACCCTAATATGTTGGGTTTGACTGACCTCACTTATGTACTTTGCCTCTCTGGCTCTAAAAACCACTTGAAATTGTTAAATTAACCATTTAAAGTTAGGGAGGGATATTCACTTTCTTGTTGAAAGATGCTTTATGAGAATGATTTTGTTTTTTTATCATTATTATGCATAATAGGCTTAATGTTGCAAACTTCTGATTTCCAAGGAAATCTAGAAACTCGGATTATATAAAATTTCCCAATTTACAAGTGTTGTCTGGGACAGATATTAGTCACAAAACTGAAAGAAAAAAGTACTGAATATCTTCCAATGTTCTTAGTCAGTCAGTTTAGTCACTCAGTCGTATCCGACTCTTTGCGACCCCATGAATCACAGCATGCCAGGCTTCCCTGTCCATCACCAACTCCCAGAATTCACTCAAACTCATGTCCATGGAGTCAGTGATGCCATCCAGCCATCTCATCCTCTGTCGTCCCCTTCTCCTCCTGCCCCCAATCCCTCCCAGCATCAGAGTCTTTTCCAATGAGTCAACTCTTTGCATCAGGTAGCCAAAGTTTTGGAGTTCCAGCTTCAGCATCAGTCCTTCCAATGAACACCCAGGAGTGATCTCCTTCAGAATGGACTGGTTGGATCTCCTTGCAGTCCAAGGGACTCTCAAGAGTCTTTTCCAACACCACAGTTCAAAAGCATCAATTCTTTGGCACTCAGCTTTCTTCACAGTTCAACTCTCACATCCATACCCAAATCAATTTGATTGTCTGTTAAAGGGTTAATGATGTGAGTGGAATATTAAATTCTAAGGTTAATATTTGGATGACAGACAGTAGGCTTCTTAAGTATCAGTCATTGTTGTTAGAAGGACCAGTAACTAAGCTTAAAGTTTGTGGAAATCTAAATCCTGCCACTTTCCTTCCTGAGAAGGAAAATGAAACACATGATCACGATTGTTCTCAATTCCTAACTTTATGCAGCTCGGGAGGATTTAAAGGATACCCCATAAGACAATCCTGACATGGAAATATTTACAGATGGCAGTTCTTTTGTTCAGGATGGAAAGCGTAAAGCAGGTTACGCTGTGGTGACTGCTGAACAGGTTTTGGAAGCAAAATCTCTCCCCCAGGGGAACCAGTGCTCAGTTAGCGGAGCTTGTGGCTCTGACCCGAGTTCTAGAGTTAAGCAAAGGGCAGCGGATGGGCCTGATAATCTATGTGAGTCTACTTCTGCTGACTCCAAAAATCCTGAGTCTGCTATTTAAGCCTCAATCCAATGCCTTCCTGTCCTGGGCTCTCTCCTATGCTGCATTCCACAATCGGTCTAACTGCTGGGTCTGTGGAACACTCCCCTCTTCATCAGTGGAAGGCTTCCGGAGGTGGACATCTCCACTTCAGGGAAAAGAAGAACTTTCTCCAAGTCTGTGAATACCTTTGACAACAATCACATGCGATGCCTCTTCTTCATCTGATGACATCTACCATTCCTAAAATGGACTGGTGCAACACTTTGCACTTTAACTATGTACATAATGTGACTTTTAATTTCAATTTTAACTTGTTTTAATGACTATGTTGCCTGCATCTGTAACTGTATAACTGGATTTGTTTCTAGCCGTATGAAAGCTTTTAAATTACAAATGATTGTTCAAACTCCTGCTACTGCTGTAGCTTCCTCCAACTACTATTTGGGGCCCCTGGATAAGATATCCTCAATATGAGGATTAGGAGAATATGTTGCCTCACCAATTTAGGGACAACGCCCCTTGTCAGCTCGGAAGCAGTTATGGAACGAGAACAATGCCCCTTTTCCCTAGGCAACATAATTCTCCTAAAAGAAAAGGGGGGAATGAGAGAGTCAGTTCCTAGGCAGGTTGATAGGGAGTCTAGGGGTCTCCAAGGAGAGAGGGGTCTGTAATTCTCAAGGAGGAAGAAAGAACAAACTTTTTTTCTTTCTCCACATTCCTTAGGATTATATAACAATAATGTATCCTGCCTAAGGACAGTCTTTGGATTCAACCTTCTGTTATCTTAAAATGTTAATTATGGGAGTAGACCTGGTGTTTACAAGGATGTATCTTGCCTGAGGACAGTGTTATCTTAAAATGTAAATTATGGGAGTAGGTCTGATGAGGTCTTTACAATCTCCAGACATTCTTTGGATTATATAACCTCATTGTTAACACTAGCAAGCGGGTACTCTTTCTACCCCCTTCTGATGCCTATGTCAGAAGCTTTCTCTATCTCCTTTATACTTTAATAAAACTTTATTATACAAAAGCTCTGAGCGATCAAGCCTCGTCTCTGGCCCTGGATTGAATTCTTCTCCTTTGGGGGCCAAGAATCCCGGTGTCTTCACGTGATTCAACAACAACCTTTCACTTTTCTCCACACTTTCTCTAGCATTTATTGTGTGTAGATTTTTTGATGATGGTCATTCTGACCAGTGTGAGGTGATACCTCTTATAGTTTTGATTTGCAGTTCTCTAATAATTTGTGATATGGAGTGTCTTTTTATGTACTTTTTGGTCATCTGTATGTCTTCTTTGGAGAAAAGTCTATTTAGATCTTCTGCCTATTTTTTGATTATGTTGTTTGCTTTTTTTGATATTGGGCTGCATAAATTATTTACAGATTTTGGAGACTGAAAAAAAAAGGGTTAAATATTAAATACAATGGAAAACACCAAGAAGACATTTTAGATCCTGAAATATAGAAAAGAAAAAACCTTCCTCCTTATCATCAAAGATTTACATGGTGAGCATGTAAGCTTTTATATCAGTTGTTTACTCTTTGAGGATTTGTGGTAATTGAAATGTTTTATTCCTAAACTCAAATGTTAATCTTGCTATGCTCCAGTCAAAATTTAATCAGCTACTCTGATTACAGTGATATAATCACATACATATACACATAGCATGCACATACCTCACTGCATATTAAAATATATTTTCCTTTTCAAGAAACTGTAAATTAGGAATATAAAAGTGAAAGCAGAAGAAAGAAATATACCAGTGTTGCAGTGAAGAGAAGGAAAAGAAGAAAAATGAGTTATGGATATCATTATATATCATTTATGTTTAAAAGAACTTTTTGTAACATGAATATTCAATCTACAAAGCCTTGTTATAAATCAGCCATCATCAGTGGGAGATTTATCTTGCTTGCCTGTGTTATATCATAACTCACTGCTTTATGGGAAGAAAACCATAGAGTAAATTGCTAAATTCATTAAAAACTTATATATTACTGTCTAGGAAAAGACCAATTGATTGAAAACTGCTAAACCAGCTAATAATCAATTCTTTCACATAGAAATATATTAGTGAGCCTTTATTGAAATAGGTATTTCAGATGCAGTTACAAGAGACAGAATTATGCCATGTCAGGTTAACAATCTGTTATAGTTCAAAGCATAACTTTTTGGCAGTTCCATATAAATCTAATGTTTTCTAAAATTTGGTGAAAATTTTCACCCCATCTAGGCTGAGGGACTTTTTCCACTGAGGAGTTATGTGTGGACAGAGAATTTTAGCACCAACACAGAACCCCATGCTTACACTTGGATTAGGACTAATCATCATGTACTTTAAGTTTTATCCTCTGGCCATTGGGTTCAGGGAAACTCATTAATATCTTGAATAGGGGCAGAGTGAAAGAGCTACAGGGTAAGTTTCTATGTATTCATTCAGGGAAATGAATTAAATGTCAACCATGAAAACTTTCCCTTCCACTTTACAGAGTTCAAATGGCTTTTATAGGGAGATATGTAACTGTTTTTAATGCCATGCATATCTCTGAACCGATTTTTTTAATCGCCATTCACTTCATAACAGCTAGTCTCTTTTCCTAGACTACTAAAGAAAATATTAATAATTTTACTTATACAATTTTTTTTTTACTTTGATTGTAGTACAAATAATTGTTTTATGTGTGTGCTGTGAGTCGCTCAGTCATGTCTGACTCTTTGCGACCCCATGGAATGTAGCCCAACAGGCTCTGCTTTCAATGGAATTCTCCAGGCAAGAATACAGAGTGGGTTGTCATGCCCTCCTCCAGGGGATCTTACCAACCCACGGATCAAACCCAGGTCTCCTGCATTGCAGGTGGATTCTTTACTAACTGAGCCACCAGGGTTTTGTGTTTAGTTGAATTAAGTCACTAATATTTATGTGCCATGGCTACCTTTGATTCTGCTGAAACCTAAGCAAAAAGTGAAAGTGTTAGTTGCTTAGTTGTGTCCAGCTCTTTGTGATGCCATGGACTGTAGCTCATCATGCTACTCTGTCCACGGGATTTCCAGGCAAGAATACTGAAGTGGGTTGCCATGTCCTCCTCCAGAGGAATCTTCCTGACCCAGGGATCAAACCTGGGTTTCCTGCATTGCAGGCAGATTCTTTATCATCTGAGCCAGCAGGGAAGCCAAAATTTGGGAAAAGGTAACTTTCAGGGTTAAGTTAGTAAACTATAGTTTTGATGTACCAAAGACTCTAAGGGTTCTCTTGCTCTTTTCCATAACAAGGTAAGTTTACGTTAGTAAATGTGAATAAATCTCTTAAGTACATCTTATGAGAGCTATTGGGAAGCAATTAATCTTTCAATATGATGTACTAGTTTCAAAACTGGATTTTTCCCCCTGAACTTACACTTTCATTTTTCATCCATTCCAACCCTCACACTTTGAAGATTTTTTTATTATCCAGAATCATTAACAAATGAGCTGTTACTTGAATCTTTATAACAATGTTTATGAATTTTCTCATAGAGTTTACCTGCCCAAGCCAAGGATAGGTACATGAAATATTTTCAGTGGGTATAGAGATCAGAAGATGTGCTCATGGTTTTTAATTTAACACAAGACAGAGTATGTTTAATTCTCCTGACTTTCTACCCCATCCTCAAAAAAGAGCAGTAGACAATTTTAGTGGGCTAAAGATAAGAATCATATTACACTGTGTATAGTCCTCATACATTTTCTGTAACACTGTTTTACAATTTTGCCCCAAATAATGGTTATATAATTTTTGACCCCATTTCTCATGGAAAATATTGTTTTGAAGTGATTTTTGTTTTTCTAAATGAAGAGCTGATAATACCATTGACAGTAATCTTGCTGGGCAACCCACAGCACTGAACTGGGAAGACATTAATTCTGCCACTTACATTTAAAATGGATCACGGTGTTCGATGCATCCTGAGTGTCTGGGACAGCATATGTTAGGTTGTGGACATTTGTATCACCTCATATCCCCCCTGCTTTAAAATATTCCATCTCTTCCTACCATTCATTAATCAGAATATCTTTGAAAACCACCAATTTTTTCCCATCTTTGATTCCTAAATTTCCTTTTATTGCCCATGTATTGCTCCTACACAACTTTCTAATCCCTGAACCTAAAAACCCACAGATTCATTTTTTAATAGCAAATTCTCTCTATGCTCACTCTATATATAGTGACATTCCTTCAAATCAATACAGTCATTCACATTAATACAAAATGTGAGGCCCAATACAGGCATATATACTCCTGTTCCTAGAATCAAATTCTTATCCTCCAAAGACCTGAATAAACCAAGTCCAGAGAAACATTTTTAATTACAATTTACAAAAATATAAATGAATTTATTTGTGGAGGTTTGCTAGACTATTAGGAAAATTCTTAGAAATGCAACTTGTTTATGGATGATATAAATTTTACATGGCCATTTTTGACACTGCCTTCTATTTTTCGGATGTTTCTGCTTACGGGTGTGGTCAGCATTATCAAGACAGAATGATAGTTATCTCATGCTCTCCAGTGGGCTTATTTCTAGACTGCAAACTACTTAAGGGCAAGGTCCATGGCTTAATAACTAGCATAATGCTGGCATCCGTCAAGCACCAATTAAATGTGAGTTGAATTGATGGATAGAAAAATAATTAATGAATTGAAATAAATGAACTGTCATTGTTTCAAGACTGGAGAGTGAGTCTGGTGTTTCCAAAGATTGAGATGTCTATCAAGATATGGAAAAATAATGGCTGTCCAAGTATTGCCATTTCAAGAATTTACTTTAAAAATAAGTATGTTTTATGTTGTACATCAAGGATATGTTTTTAATACGCTCTCTTTCACTCCCATACACTGTGAAGAGTGAAGTGTATCTCAAGAGTTTATCTCTGGAGATAAACAGAAAGGGCTAGAGTTGAAGTTAGAGAAGAATGTCCAGTCATGAGTCAGACATGGTCATTTGCTGTCCTGGGGATCTCACTGCAAGCCTTGGGACCTCTGACTAGAGGATGAGCTCTTAGACTAAAACATTCCATTTACCCCTACTATAATCAATGATGGTATAGTGACTTAGAGAGGCAGCTGAGAGCAAGAAAGGGGAGGGAAGAAGGAAGAGAAGGAACTCTCCAAGTATGGGTGCTAGAAATATTCCTGAGTTTCACATTATATACCATTAGCTAAAACCCTCTTCCATCCTGTAAGAGTAATCAAAGCAGTTAGGGATGCTATTCTAAAGAATACAAAATGATCCTGTTTGACAAGTCACATTTTACTTTTTTCTTTCCCAAGTGAATTTCAAGACAGTAATGGTACACAACTCATTTAACTATGGAATTCTCTTGCTCCTTCACTTTTACTCCTTGCTGTGATTGCACTGGACCTCCCTGGTGGCTCAATGATAAATAATCTGCCTGCCAATGTGGGAGACTTGAGTTCAATCCCCGGGTGGAGAATATCCCCTAGGGAAGGAAATGGTCACCACCTCCAGTATTCTTTCCTGGGAAATTCCATAAACAGAGGAGCCTCGCAGGCTTCAGTACATGGGGTCATGGAGAGTTTGACATGACTTAGCGACTAAACAACAATGGTTGGATTGTGTTTGCTGCAAAGTTATGCTGAAGACCTAACCTCAAGTACTTCAGAATATGATCTAGTTGCTAAATAGGGTCTTTATAGAAGTAATCAAGGAAAAATGAGGCCATTAAGGCAAGCCTAATTCAGTATGACCAGTGTTTTTATGAAAGGGGAAATTTTAGACTTCCCTGGTGGTACAGTGGTAAGAATCTGCCTGCCACTGCAGGAGACACAGGTTCCATCCCTGGTTGGGGAAGATTCCACATGCCATAGAGCAACTAAGCCTGTGTGCCACAACTACTGACCCTGCGCTCTAGAGCCCACAAGCTGCAGCCGCATGAAGCCTGCACACCTAGAGCCCATGCTCCACAACAAGAGGAGCCACCTCAGTGAGAAGCCTGTGCACCACAACAAAGAGTAACCCCAGCTCCCTGGAACTAGAGAAAGCCTGCTCACAGCATTGAGGGCCCAGCACAACCAAATAAATACGTATTTTTAAAGGGGAAGAGTATTTGGACCCAGACGTTCACAGAAGGAAGACAACAGGAAGCCACCACAGGGAGACAATGGTCACGTGACTGAAGTGATGCGTCCACAAGCCAAGGAATGCGAGGACTGCCTGCAAACAGCAGAAGATAGAAGAGGCAAGGAAGGATTCTCATGGTCCTGCTGACACCTCTATTTCAGACGTCTAGCCTCCAGACTGTGAGCAATACATTTCTGTTATTTTAAGTCATCTGTTAGTTTTGGTACTTTGTTAACAGCAGATTAGGGAACTAATACATTCCAATCTCACCCTAAACACTACATCCTCTGGTAAATATTCCCTGATAGCACCCCCCAGATAATGTCCTCTAGGGCACCATACTTATATATGGCATATTATAGATGCTCAATAAATGTGAATCAAATGAATAAATATATTGTTAAAAAAATGGGTAATTTGTTAATTCTAAAAGAAACTTGTGGAAAAAACATTTGTGTATTGAGGTTTATCCCTACCAATCATTTCCAAGAAGTTAAGGACTATGTAGCACTTGAAGTAAAATGTACATTTCCATTAAATTAAATTATCATTTTAATAGATACTTCTTATCAGATATTAATTAAAAATAGAAGTAATTATATTGCTATCATTCAGAATGAAGCCTAATTCTCAGAGGAAGAATTTGATGTGTGTGTGTGTGTATGGGGGTGTGTAACAAGTTTCACTCTAAAATATTTCAAGGAAATAAACCACAAAATGTGGCAAAGATGTTGCTTGAAAACTCAAAATGAAAGTATTATTCATATTTTATGGTAGCATATCAAGTAGAATTTCTGGAAATTTTATTTGAATATTAACTTTTAAAGTCAAGGTTGTGAGTTCGAGCTTCACCTGGAGCAAATTTTACTAGTCTCTAGCCATATGAGACAGTTTTCTAAATTATATTCAAATATACTAAAAATTCACCAAGCCCTTCCAGTAAAGATAAGAAATCATCTCACACTGTGAAATTTTGTCACAACTAGGATTTACTCAAGACTGTCCCAATTTTTCTTATGAGGAGTTGAGGAACAAGGAGCTTGAGAGATTTACTCAGGCAACAAGTCAATGAAAAACTCAGAGTCAGGGCAAGAGTTCTTGGTATTCCAAAGCATTCATGTTTTCCATTTCAAGTTATTTCCTATTCTAAGAGTGCAATGCCCTGTACTTATTCTAATAATACTTGGTAATCTCACGTCCTGAATCCTCTATTACATGACACAAACCAGTTACTCCATTCAAAGGAAATTGGGAAACAGATTTCTTTTTTTAATTGGGGTAGAGTTGCTTTACAATGCTGTCTTTGTTTCTGCTGTACAACAAAATGAGTCAACTAGATGTATACGTATATCTCCTTCCTCTTGGACCTCTCTCCCTCCCTGCCATTCCACCCCTTTAGGTCACCACAGAGAACAGAGCTGACCTCCCTATTCTATACAGCAGGTTTCCATTAACTGTATATTTTACACATGGTAGTGTATACATGTCAATCCTAATCTTCCAATTCATCCCAATCCCCCTTCTCTCTCCCTACCATGTCCACACATCTGTGTCTGTTCTGTCTGCGTCTCTATTCCTGCCCTGCAAATAGGTTTTGAAAATGGCGTTTCTTCAAAGGAGGACGTACAGGTGGCCAAGAGGCACATGAAAAGATGCTCAACATTACTAATTATTAGAGAAATGCAGATCAAAATGACAAAGAGGTATCACCTCACACTGGTTGGAATGGGTATCATCAAAAATTTACAAACAATAAATTCTAGAAAGGATGCAGAGAAAGGGAACCCTCTTGTAGGAATGTAAATTGGTATAGCCACTATGAACAGTGGAGGAAACTTAAAAAAAAAAAACCTAAAACTACCATGCTGCTGCTGCTAAGTCGCTTCAGTCGTGTCCGACTCTGTGCGACCCCATAGATGGAAGCCCACCAGGCTCCCCCATCTCTGGGATTCTCCAGGCAAGAACACTGGAGTGGGCTGCCATTTCCTTCTCCAATGCATGAAGGTGAAAAGTGAAAGTGAAGTTGCTCAGTCCTGTCCGACTCTTAGCGACCCCATGGACTGCATACGACCCAATAATACTACTCCTCGGTGTATACCCTGAGAAAATCATAATTCAAAAAGGCACCTGTTCCCCAATATTCACTGCAGCACTATTTACATATTTATTTTTGAGGGACCAGAAAGCAATCCTGAATTCCTAATGCGTCTTGACAATGTCCATTTGCCTCTCTCTGACTCTCACTGTGGTCTAAGTGATCATCACTCTTCACCTGCCTTTCTCTACAAACTTCTGAGCTGTCTGCTCTCACTTTTGTTCCCATCCCAGCCATCCTCCACCTCAAGCCCACTAAGATTTCACACAGTAGCTGGCATTCTTTCTAAAATCTAAGTTTGATCATGTGACTGTTTTACTTAAACCTCTAAAATCCTTCTTATTATTTTTGGAATAATGATCAAAATCCTTAACCTGTCTTTGTAGACTGAATGATTCCTTATCCCTCCCCGTATACACGCTAAACTTATGCTGCACAAATTCCCATTGAGCCAGACTCTGAATTTCTCAAAGTAGCAAGCTCCAACTTGTTGCCTCAGAGTGTAGAAGAGTTCCCTTCTACTTGAAAGGCTTTTTTGTCACCTAATTTATTTCTGTGCCTTCTTTACTTAAGTAGCTTCTATTTACTTTTATATGGTCTTTTATTTAATGACATTTTTCAGCAAAGCTTTTCTTGGTCTTTGAAAATGTTGGCTAGGAGTCTCATTTTCTTTCATAGTACTTATAACTCCATTTAAAATTATATTTGTACTGATATGATTGATCAGTTGGAGTCTGTTACTGCCACAAGACTGTGGACCTAAGGGTAAGCACAAGGACTCTTGTTCACTGATTAAACCCCCAACACCTTGCAAGTTCTAGCCTTGATAAGTATACATTGCATCAGTAAATGAAAGGAAAGTCAGCATGAATCATTTCATGGTTTTCATATTAGCATTATTCTCAATCATTGTTCCTAAAAGCCATTGCATGAGAATTACCAGATATCTGTATTGAAATACAGATTTTTAGGCCCATGGATCATTTACTGATTCAGACATTCTAGGCACAGGGCCTTATAGCAAAGAAGTGATTCTGGAGTGCTGCTTAGTTTATGGAATCACTCAGCTAAGCAATATTTCCAACAGTAACCATATGTGAAACTGTATTTAAACTGTGAATTCAATCTCTTTACAGAAGAGTGGGTATGTATGTAATTACCCAAGCAACTTCTATAAATAATTGAAGAATTACTAGACTTGGTTTACATGATGTAAACATGAATAACACAGGTCCCATTTGCTTAGAGACCACAAACTATCAAATTAGATTTATAACCACAGAGATTACACAACTTAAAATATACTTTTCAGTGTGCTGAAATGCAACCTTAAATCCAGATTTAGAAAGTATGAAGGAAAAACTGTGAAGTGTTAGGATCCCAATTTGAATTGAGTCTTAAGATGTGTAGGAATAGAGGAAGGAGATTCCCAGAAGATAAAATAGTTAGAAGTTATAGAATCATGAAAGAGCATGGCAACTCTTTTTTTTTTTTTCCCCAAGCTGGCTCCCCCCAACCACTTCCTTTGTTTTATTATTATTATTTTTTTAATTTTATTTTATTTTTAAACTCTTTAAAATACTGAGTCAGAATGCATGAGGGGTTAGTTTGTAAAGGGCATTGTAAGCCAAACCATAAAACTTAGATGAAAATTTTAATCAATATAGTAACATTAACAAAGACAAAGATATTGCCTTTGAACAAACGAATCTCTAAGATGATTTCACAAGCTTAGTTTTTTTTTTTTCCTGAGAACTATGAGATACATTTACCATTAAAGTTGAAAAATATTTGCCAACAAGAACATTTTTATTACTATGTATATGAAACTGAAAGCTTCAGTCTTCTAAATTCTCTGTGTGAAATGTCATGTTGGAATTTCAGTTGATATTTAAAAACATTGCTACAAAAGTATGTCTTGTATTCTTTAGAATTATAATATATTTAATTTTATATGGACTACTATCTAACTATAGATAATGATGAAAGAAAAATTAAAAGTAATAAAAAGCAAAGATTACCCTTTGTACCATTTGCATAATGATTAACTAGCAAAATTTTAATAAAGAGAAAGCTAAATTACTGGAATCAGAGGAGCTACTTACAAGCAGTTTATCAGAACAAACTCATCTATGTGACAAAATTCACACTTGGTATCATTGACATGGAAATGTATCACAATTGTTAACTCAAAAAGGTTTTGTAAACAACAAAATGGGCATTCTTTAATTCAATAGTTCTAAGCCCTAATTCCACCACCTTAAACTACCTAAAAAGCTTTTTATTTGATAGCAGATACTCAGCATATGTTTATTGTGTTGGTTAACATTTCTCTGATTAGTCTAACAGATTAACAAATAAAATCTATACTAACTATTAAAATCTACTAAAATTGGGGGCAAGAGAACGACATCAGAAAAAATTTATAGCAACATTTTCTGAAACCAGTTTACACTCCTTGTTGTACATTCTCAACAGACTAAGAGAAATGTTTTAGGTACCACCATGATAATGTCTGAATTTCTAGTTCTTATCTTTTAGGGACAAATATTTGGATTATTTTAAGGATTGTAAAGAAAATTATTTTGTACACCATATTTGCTCCTGCCAAATTACATTAATTGTGGGATTAATATCCAATATATTTCTTTTTCTGTATAATTATCTGTACAGATGCTACCATTTAGTATTACAGTAGAAAAATAAAGAAGACTAAGTATTGTCTGAATGAATTGGTTTCTGTGAGACCTCTGAAGTTTTAGCTTGCCATATGTTACTGGTTCTGCCTTGATTTGATGTGTGAGCAGATTCGCTGTGTGCTGGATTAATATCCACCCCTGAAGAAGTCTAGAGAAGCTGTCCAACTCAACTGACCTGCATTTTAAAAGTGATTATAACATATTTAATACAATGAGATTTATGTCTTTCCAAAATTGTGAGCAATTGCAAGCAATCTGTCTCTGACAGTGCTTGGGCATATTAATTAGAGCATTTAAAAACCATAGTTGTAATGAGAGATACATATTTACTGGTGTAGAAAGCTAGTGAGGAATGGGTTAGAAAGTTTATTTAAATTCTACATAATAACGAGAAGCTAATATATTTCTATATACTTCAGCTCTTGATTTTCTTCTTCTGCCTAATACAAGTAATGTTTTGCCTTACTTAATTCAAATAAGAATTCAGGATTCTATACATATACAATTATATTAAATAATATGGTATCCTCCAGTCCCAATTCACTTGGCATCCACTCATTCAGTAAATATTTTTTGAAGATATGCCATGTGGGTATATTTAATGATTAAAATCTTGACTTTGAAGTCAAACCTTGCTGCTGCTGCTGCTAAGTCGCTTCAGTCGTGTCTGACTCTGCGACCCCATAGACAGCAGCCCACCAGGCTCCTCTGTCCCTGGGATTCTCCAGGCAAGAACACTGGAGTGGGTTGCCATTTCCTTCTCCAATGCATGAAAGTGAAAAGTGAAAGTGAAGTCGCTCAGTCCTGTCTGACTCTTCATGACCCCATGGACTGCAGCCCACCAGGCTCCTCCGTCCATGGGATTTGCCAGGCAAGGGTACTGGAGTGGGGTGCCATTGCCTTCTCCGCAAACCTTGCTACCTCTTCCTAGTTATATGACCGTTTGAAATCAATTTTCTCTCTGATTCTCAGTTTTCTCGTCGGAAAAGTAGAAGAAGAATAGTAATACATATCAGAGTAGACTGTTGGGAGAATGTAATGGGACAATGTGCATTAAAGACAGCATCAAATGGGAACTGAGTGACAGCATAAGAAGATGTTCAGGACAGAGTTAACACAGCAAGGCTGATCCTTAGAGGGGCTTGTTTGCAGAGCTGGCCCTTGGCTGGTTTCAGGAAATTTGGCTTTGAAACATTCTGTAAAATGGTCAAATCTCTGTACTGCTCTGTATAAACTGTGTATACAGACAGTGTAATGTATGGTGAACACCTGCTTTCCTTCTGGGAATCTTGAATTTTGGTAGCTGTGGCTAGGCAGAGTGTCTGTGTGGCCAGCCCCTAGTAAAACCTTGGACTCTGAGTCTCAAACAGACTTTCCTGTGCAGAAGTGTACGTTTCACTGGTGGAGGAAGGAGTATGCCCTGTAGCCCCTTTGAAGAGCACATAAGAAATCTGTTTTGGGATTCACCCAGACTCTGCCAAATAGTTTTTTTTCCCCTTGCTTATCCTTGTTTTCTTTGGAATCCTAACTCTATAATTACAGTCACTAAAATCCTCCTACAGTGCAGGAGACACATGTTCAATCTCTGGGTCAGGAAGATCCCTTGTGAAGGAATGGCACCCCACTCGTGTTCTTGCCTGGGATATCCCACAGAAAGAAGAGCCTGGCATGCTACAGTATAAGTGGTCACAAGGAGTCAGACACAACTTAGTAACTAAACAATAACAACAATCCTGTTGTATATTCATTCTCTGTAATATTTCACAGCCGTGAGTATAATAGCCTTCAGGTTCCTTGAGTTCTTCCAGCAAAGTAACAATGACGGAATTTGTTAAAATGACCTCCATTCACAGAAACATGACTAAAGTGTTGTTTGGGGAAAAGAAACAGGAAGAGATGGGGTTGCTGAAGCCCTGATGCCTGGATGGCTTTGCAATTACTCATGTGAAACAGAAATTGAACTGTGATCTGTTACAAGAAGCAAGAACTACCAATGAAATTGAAAAGTGATAAATCTAATCCCAGGAAAGTTGGCTCAATGGATCCCTTGGTTTCTTTTTCGCTATGGTAGCTAAAGTGGCAAAAGATGAAACAAGAGAAAGAACAGAAAGGCCCAGAAATACCCAAGATTATATTTTTTTAAGGTGGGAAGGAGAAACTTACATTTTCTGAATGGCTACAATGCCTTTATATTTACTGAAATTAAGTTAGTATTAATCTGATCAAGAATTATGATGAATCAATGCATGCCGTAATTCACATAGCAGCCAGTAAGAAAAAAAAAATTAGAATTAAAATGATGTATCAGACATTATTTACTTTATACACATATAAAATTATATACATATATCTGTGTGTGTGTATATGTGTATATATATACACACATACCTACTTTGTGGGAGAAATCACTGAAAATGATTGCTCTTCTAAGATTTTGAAAATATAAAAATATTAATATAAAATTGAGTTATATGAATGAAGACAATTTAAATTAAAAATTCAAGTATAATATAAACAAAGAAAGGAAGCCGCTCAGTTTTGTCCGACTCTTTGCAACCCCGTGGACTGTAGCCTACCAGGCTACTCTGTCCATGGAATTTTCCAGGCAAGAGTACTGGAGTGGTTTGCCGTTTCCTTCTCCAGGGGAATCTTCCCCATCTAGGGATTGAACCCTGGTCTCCCACATTGTGGGCAGACACTTTACCATCTGAGCCACCAGGGAAGCATAGATAATATAAAAGAAATTACTCATTTCTTCAAAGTTTACATCACATTTAAATAGGATTTAAATGTATAACTCTAATATTCAATATTCTTATGAACTAAGAATATAGAAATTTCTATTTAAAAAATAAAATTCTAATTGTATGATCTGAAGAGAACCTAGCAATAAGATCTTCATTTGTAAATAAGGTCTGATAGAGACTATTAGGACATCCATAATTTGTCTAAAATCAATTTGTCCCATTCCACTGCTTTTTCCAAAAAAAAAAAAAAAATGTACCTCTTATTTCACAATAAACAGATCCCTTAAAAGTGTGTATCTAACTTATTTTTGAAATATTTGAATAGTGTTATGAAATTAATATTTCAGTATTAAAATTCTACTTGCCTTAGGCTTTTTGCCAAATAGTTAATCATCTGCAGACACCTTCACTACTAAAAATCTGCTTTCAAATAACTGAAAAATTTTATATTGAAAGTAATAAAACTTCAATGTACTTCATTTATAAAGTTCATATTTTATGAATTAGAGTGAAATTATCTATATTTAGATCTAAGCAAATGCTAGACACTGGCTGCAATTTGTTAATAAATAAATAACATTAATATAGAAACCCAACAAATTATCTCCAACAATTTACAGCGTTTTTCACCTTTAAGACTTTTTGAGAATGTTAATTAAATATAAATCACCCTTTGCACTGTAGCTATATGAGCATTCACAGCTTCAAATTCGTGAAGCAGGATCATTTGGGGTGTGTGTGAGAGGAACCGTATGTGTGAAACTGTCCTCGGGCCTAGACTCATGATGAAACACCATTCAGAAAGTGACAATTTCCTTCCTTACAAATCATGCAATTTCCAGCGCCATCCTTCAGGTGGATGACACTGCTCTGCTGGATTATCACTCATGCAGCTTCCTGCCAAAAAAAGATTGGCTCTTGAGAGTTGTAAAGTTCAAGAGGCTGAACAAAATATAAAGGGGGAAAAGAGGAGGAAGAAAAAGTTTTAGAGTGTTTGTGAAGTCCTCTTCAGGCTGCTAGATGCAGCAGAAGTGAGAACCATACATTACTCTGTGCCTCAAGGTGAAAGAGGACTCTCCAGAGGTTGCTAGAAAATATGTGTATGCATGGGGCTGGAGTGCCTCTCAACCGTGCTCTGAGTACTAGCTCTTTAGCTTGTCTTATCTTAATTTTTATTTTTAACTAAACAGATTATTGAATTGTGTTTGTATCAAACAGGTTTACTAATATAAGGTCACAGGTGCAGAGGCCCATACCAAGGTCACAGATGCAGAGGCCCATACCAATGTCATCTCCAGAAATGACTGACCCCATTGTAACTCTCGCCAAAAGTCCCCGAGCCTTCCCAGCCAGGCTCCTAACTCCATGTTAGGTAAAAATGGCCACCCTAGTACTCACCCTATATTGACCTAACCAATCACCTAATGCTACCCTTCCAGCAGGAATTTTCTTTGTCTTAAGGCTATAAAAATTGACTATTAGCCTACAAAAGCGTCGACTGTCTCTGGTCTGTCAGGAGGTCAGCACACTATACTTGCAACGCTCACATTTTCTCTGCTTTTTGTTCTTAATAACCTCACTGCTTTCTGAAACACTGTGTCTGGAAATTCTTTTCCAACCTACACTCAAACTGCCATGACAGAATCCATGTTTGAAATCTTTAGAATCTGGTAACATTTCAAAATACCACATAGATGAAGGCATGCATAGAGAGAAATTTGTAACTTTTTAAATACTTACTTTAGAAAAGAAATAATCTTAAATCAGTAACCTAAAATTCTCTATTAAAATAAGCATAGAATATAAAAATCACCCAAATCTATGCAGTAGTCAAGTGATAGAGAAAAAGAGAAGGGTAAAATTAAACACTTACTAGGTTTTCCCAAGGGTTCTCAAAAGCTTTGTATTCAAATGTGTGTTTTACTGTGTGGGCTTTCCTGGTGGCTCAGAGGGTAAAGAATCACCTGCAACGTGGGAGACCTGGGTTCAGTCCCTGGGTTGGGACGATCCCCTGGAGAAGGGAGTGGCTACCCACTCCAGTATTCTGGCCTGGAGAATTACATGCACTGTATAGTCCACTGGGTTGCAAAGAGTCATTACTGTGTGAGTACCACAGTGGGAACTCCCTCTCTTACACACTGGGTAAATGGAAAGGCATTGCTGAGAAAAAGCAAGTTAAGCCACAGTTACACCGCTTGAATTCTGTGACCAGGGTCATGATTGGCTCAAAATCCAAAGTTCTTATCAGCTGTCAAGAAGTTATTCTCCAAATTTAAAGACATTCCTCATTTCATTAGTTAAAAGTATGTTCACCACTAACCCAGGGCTTGATGAATATTATAAGCAACTCAAAGCCAGTCTTAATGTTATGTTGATTTTTGCAACCCAGATCTCATCAAATATTGCTTGACTTAAAGAATAAATGGATGGGTATATACATTAATAAATTAAGAGGAAGG
Source organism: Bubalus bubalis (assembly GCF_019923935.1). NCBI lineage: Eukaryota > Metazoa > Chordata > Mammalia > Artiodactyla > Bovidae > Bubalus > Bubalus bubalis. Next base: position 73,617,385 of record NC_059166.1, on the reverse strand, counting down.
AGCATTCCTTTGAATGACTTTATTTCCTCTTAATTTATATTCTAATGCTTTTAACAGAAGTTTGAAATTATCTTTTTCTGATTTCATCTCATTAGTTCAAGTGATCTCAATGTCATTCTAATACATATAGACACATACCTATATATATATATGTTTCTAATAAGTATGCCTCATAATTGTTTCTTTATGCATACATTACAAATTTTTGATTGTACTAGATATTCAATGAAAATGAAAAAAAAACTTTCAAAAATTAACAAATTCAAGCATAGGCTTGGATTGTTAAATAATATTAAAATTTGGTACCTTCCAGATATCACAAAATTCACTACTATAGATCAGGGTTAATTAAATAGCCAATCATTTAAAATATACATATAAGATATCCATTATGATGCTACTGTGGGAATTTTGTCTGCACTTTAAATAGATATAAGGCTTCCTTAGTTCTGGTTCCTAAAATAAATCTAAAATAAGTCTGATCCACAATTATTAAATGCAATTTAATCAAATTTTTAAATAAAAAAGCTCTAAGACCAACTTTTAAAAAAATTTGTGCTAAATGTGACCTCAACTGATGTATGGGTATTAGTTTGAGCAGTTGAATATTCATATATTAAAACTATGGACCTCATAACAGCTTTTATTTTGCTCACTGATTTCCAAGTAAATACCCATTTAAATGAACCCAGAAGCCTGACCATAGCTTTGGATTTCTGGGATTATTATGATTGACTTTTTAAAAATCAGATTTGATATTTTTGGATTATATAGACATGGCTTGAAATTTATTTATCTAGATCAGCAGGCTGATTGTAAGAGACTCCAATAGGTTGACTGGAGATTTGTTGTTTTTATTTCTCTAAAGGTCCAGGGGAAGAATCTGCATAAGATCAACTTATTAGGAGACTGAGTAGTGTGTACCAAGTAGGAAAGTTCTCTTTGCTTACAAACCTGATTGCAACTTCACTGAAGGTCATCATATCAGAAGCCCCTACATCTTCATGTCCACTTAGCCTTCATACTCATACTGTACACATACCTTGTATCTACACCTTGCTCTGTTTAAATCACACTTACTAGGCATTTCTAGGAGAAGGCAATGGCACCCCACTCCAGTACTCTTGCCTGGAAAATCCCATGGAGGGAGGAGCCTGGTAGGCTGCAGTCCATGGGGTCGCTAGGAGTCGGGCACGACTGAGTGACTTCACTTTCACTTTTCACTCTCATGCATTGGAGAAGGAAATGGCAACCCACTCCAGTGTTCTTGCCTGGAGAATCCCAGGGACGGGGAACCTGGTGAGCTGCCGTCTATGGGGTGACACAGAGTCGGACGCGACTGAAGCGACTTGGCAGCCGCAGCAGCAGGCATTTCTAACACATATGACAAGAAAATAGAACAGGAGGAAGTAAGAGTCCTTCTCACTAGGGCTCTAAGCTCCAAGCAAGTCAGTCCAGTTTCAGCAGTATAGACCTGGCCCTGGTTAGTCCCTGAAACTAGGAATGAGAACAGCTGGATACTTTTGTCTTGCCTAGAGTGTTCACAGGGGTCCTTATTGAGCATCACAATGGACTACTGATCAGATTTTTTTTTTTTTCTTACTTCCTTTTGCTGTTTTTCCTTATCACTGTCCTATTTAGAGATCTAGGGAGAACCAACAGTAAAAGATCCATGTCAGTGCCAACGTGTTCGTAGCTGGCCTAGGGACTTAGTTACAAAATGAACAACAAGAACTTTGCAGATGACCTAGTCAAAGATACTAAATACCTAATAACAATGTGCTTCTCTTTCTACTATATGATTTTCCCCCCAATAAAGCCTATATGATTATAGAACATGTATACACAGTATATATACTGACTTGTTAGACTTGTATGAGGATTAATTATACCAAACCAAGACAGTTAGTCCCTTTAGTATTATTCAGTAAATCACAATTTAGTTAATAAATGTACAACTGATGAACAAATCTAATATAATTATAAATGCAAATTTTACCTTAATTAAATTACCATAATATCATCATATCTATATTTTCAAGCAAATGCTAACTTTTAAAGAGATCAAATTTGGAATTGATTCTTCTCATACATACTTTAAAAAAAAACTTTTTAAAAGAAATGCCAACAATATTATTTTATGAACTACAGAACTCTAGTACCATTACTTCATAGTTATGCTTACTTTTGTAGTGGTATTATCACATTTAATGATCCATGTTGCGATTCCATCATTAATTTAGATGAAAAATCAAATTTCCTACAAGGCAAAGAATTTGTCCTTCTAAGAATATACCTAAATAATCTTACAGACTAAAATTTCAAAGCTAGACCAATACCAGTATTTCCATAGTAATTTTGTGACTATTCTTATGAACCATCAAAAGGCAGTAAGAGCTAATTCCTCCTTATTGCCAACTGGAATCTCCTATCACTGCTTTGACAATTATTGCCATGGAAGACAGAATCAGGAGCCTACTCACCACTTTGCTACAGAAAGAGCATCCTAACTTCTCACTCATTTGTGTCTCCTTCCAGAACCTGTGGGAGCAATCTTGGTATTAGAACAGGCCAGGACTTATCCATCTTCATCCTTATTTGCACTTGCCTCTGTCAGTCTTGGGTTTCCCTGGTGGATCAGATGGTAAAGCGTCTGCCTGCAATCCGGGAGACACAGGTTCAATCCCTGGGTTGGGAAGAGCCCTTGGAGAAGGGAAAGCCTAACCACTCCAGTATTCTGGCCTAGAGAATTCCATGGACTACAGTCCATGGGGTTGCAAAGAGTCAGACACAACTAAAAATCTTTCACTTTCACTTTCAAGTAATCATGAAGTACTTACATACAATGACATGAAAAATATAAATCTAGTCTACAATGACATTGAGAAGTGACTTTATGGCATTATACTGAGCTTACATGGCAACATTATAACAGTTTCTATGCCAGTCACTGTTCTAAGCATTTTACACATATTACCATATTTAACATTCAGAATGACACTGCATAGAAGATAGGAATATACTCAGATGAGAAAATGAAAGAACAAAGAATCTAACTTGCTCAACTTATAGTTAAATAAGTGGGGTGTGTGTGTGTGTGTGTGTGTGTGTGTGTGTGTGTGTTAGTTGCTTAGTCGTGTCCAACCCTTCACAACCCCATAGACTGTAGCCCACCAGGCCCCAGTGTTCTCCAGGCAAGAACACTGGAGTGGGTTGCCAATTCCTTCTCCAAAAGAAACTATAGAAAGAAAGAAAGTGAAGTTGCTCAGTCGTGTCCAATACTTTGTGACCTTATGGACTGCAGCCTACAAGGCTCCTGCATCCATGGAATTTTCCAGGCAAGAGTACTGGAGTGGGTTGCCATTTCCTTCTCCAAATTAAGTGGTAGAGTCAGGATTTAAAATTAAGCATTCTTGGTCTAGAATATGCACTTTGAGTCACTACTCCATTCTAATAGGCTTAATAAAATTATTTCAACGAAAACCATAATGAAAACTGTAGTAGCCATTTTGCTGCTCTAAAAGTAATTACAGCTCTATATCTTCCACAAAACATGGTAGCATTGCTTTTTCATGCTTCTTTATAATTGTTTGGTACTTCATGTCCTTCCGGTAAATAAGTTCTGTGTATCATTTTCAGGACTGATATTCAATTGCCTGCACGAGACCCTCTGACACAGAGAAGGAAACATCCAAGATAGGAGATAGTCCATCTGTCTGTATTTCTTAGTAATTAGTGAGTAACTGTCTTTCTGGATTTGTAAGGAAATATAACTGAACAAAAATCAAAACTGTATTACTTTCAGATCAGATCAGATCAGATCAGTCGCTCAGTCGTGTCCAACTCTTCGCGACCCCATGAATCGCAGCACGCTAGGCCTCCCTGTCCATTACCAACTCCCGGAGTTCACTCAGACTCAAGTCCATCGAGTCAGTGATGCCATCAGCCATCTCATCCTCTGTCGTCCCCTTCTCCTCCTGCCCCCAATCCCTCCCAGCATCAGAGTCTTTTCCAATGAGTCAACTCTTCGCATGAGGTGGCCAAAGTACTGGAGTTTCAGCTTTAGTATCATTCCTTCCAAAGAAATCCCAGGGCTGATCTCCTTTAGAATGGACTGGTTGGATCTCCTTGCAGTCCAAGGGACTCTCAAGAGTCTGCTCCAATACCACAGTTCAAAAGCATCAATTCTTCGGCGCTCAGCCTTCTTCACAGTCCAACTCTCACATCCATACATGACCACAGGAAAAACCATAGCCTTGACCAGATGAACCTTTGTTGGCAAAGCAATGTCTTTGCTTTTGAATATGCTATCTAGGTTGGTCATAACTTTCCTTCCAAGGAGTAAGCGTCTTTTAATTTCATGGCTGCAGTCACCATCTGCAGTGATATTGGAGCCCAGAAAAATAAAGTCTGACACTGTTTCCATTGTTCCCCCATCTATTTCCCATGAAGTGATGGGACCGGATGCCATGATCTTCATTTTCTGAATGTTGAGCTTTAAGCCGACTTTTTCACTCTCCTCTTTCACTTTTATCAAGAGGCTTTTTAGTTTCTCTTCACTTTCTGCCTTTGGGGATTGCTTGTTTAAAACAGTAAAATCTAAATATACTTCAGGTTTCAGATATGAGTACACCAAAAAATGTGAACAAAACAGGCTAAGCAATAAATTTAATAATTCTAAAATTTTCATCAAAGTTGAAAGATGACAAATACTTTTAATCAAATATAATTTTTTATTTATTATATAATTCACGCTTCTCTGTAAATTGCTAGTGATTTCTTGTTTCTATCACATTGTTGAAATAAAATTAAAGTATAGAATGACAAAAGACTAAGAAAATATAATACGTAAATGGTTTATTATCAAAAGACTAGCTCATTTAAAATGCAATAAAATTTTTGGACTGTAATGGTTTAACTTAGTCCATCAGAAAGTATATATTACCACCTGATGTATGATCATTACTGCTGATTTAGGAATTAAGGCAGATGAAAAAGAATCTTTAGAAAAGTAGCCAGATATCCATGAGATTTGTCAAATCATATTTTATAAATAAAGATTGGATATGATGCATCTAATATGGGAATAAAGTTTCTGGAGCCAAGAAACTTATCACTATTAACTGAATATGTCACTGTCTTTTGAAATCTATTATCTATTGGTTTTAAGTAACTTTTAATACAATATGTGTTGTTTAATTTTAAAATATTAGTTCTATGTAAATCATAGAACAGATACTTTTTCCATAATGAAGTGAAAATGTAGATTTCCCCTCCCAGAAGAACTATAACTGACAAATGTCTATATTTTATCATTAGAAATGAATATGTCAGCATTCAATCTGGCTACTTAAACACTTATTTCAGAGGGAAATATCTATGCAAAGTTTGAAAAAATATTGTTGAAAAAATAAATTTCCTCATAATATACAGCTTATATAAATTCATATATCACACCTTCTGAAGGAATCTGTTCAGCTATTGGTTTTTATGTACAGAGATAATTCAAATTATGTCACAGGTAAAATTCTGGACAGCATATTCATTCAAATAATATAATAACATTCAAGGAAAATGGTTGGTGGTTGGCAAATAAACATGATATTTATCAGACTTTCCAATCTCACAGAAAAAACAATTACTGTGTTTGTTGTGCAAATAACACCTCTCCAATTTTCCTACAGCCCTGTTGTCATTTAAAAGCAAGAGCTTTATGTGTTGTTAGCAAAGCCATTTCCTTAAATTCTTTGGTAACATTTGCTTTTATAGGCAATGAAATATATTCTACTTTTTACTTTTTTAAAGACAAACATATGGTAACAAGAGTAAAGTTGATGAAGCTAGAATTAGTGGAATTAGAGAGATAAGAAGGTCAACTTGAACTAAGTTATAGAAATGTAAGTATTGAGCATCTCTTATTAGTGGAAATGTACATACATTTAGATAATCATACAATGAAAAGGAAATTAGTTATAAACAATTTTTAAATTAAAGTTTGAGAGAGATGAAATATCTTCCCAAGCCCTATTTTAGGAAGGCTTTAATTTTATTCTCTTTGTTAATAGTAAGTGGAAAACATCATTTCCATTTGTGCCCCTTGTCTCCCTCTGATCTAATTTTTTTTATTTTTTGGTACAAAGTCACTGTAGGGAAGAAGGGGCAGAAAATTATGTTAAAGGTAAAAGGAGGCACATCAGAATTCTCAGCAATTTACTGGAGCTTACATAGATTTGATCTGGCAGCATCAAAACAAAAGTGGTGATTGAAGCACATATTTTTAGTGTCACATCGAAAATTTATTAAATTGTACGCTTTTAATGAATGTATTTTATTTTGTGCATTATTTCTCAATAAAGCTATTCTTTTTTTTTTTTTTTTTTGGAAAAAAAAAAAATAAAGGAGTGTTTCTGGAAAGAAGTCAGGGCTAAGTTTTTATAGAGAAGACAGTGAAACAAAGAAGGCCAGTTCTTTAGTTATAGCTTAATCAGTTGCCTCTTTAGGTGTCTCAGAGGTTAAAGCTCTGCCTGCAATGTGGGAGACCTGGGTTCAATCCTTGGGTGGGAAGATCCCCTGCAGAAGGAAATGGCAACCCACTCCAGTATTCTTGCCTGGAGAATCCCATGGACGGAGGAGCCTGGTGGGCTACAGTCCACGGGGTCGCAAAGAGTCGGAGACGACTGAGCCACTTCACTTCACTTCACTTTTATCAGTTGCCTTACTTGGGAAAGCCAAGTTGGTTGTTCTTAAGTTTCATTTTCTTATATTTGCTACATGGACTCTGGCTCCAACTTTTGGTTTGCTTGGAACTACCAAAGCATTAGAGCCTTCTTGGTCTAATGATCCCCTTGTTTAATTATTTTAGCATTTGATACTTGAATTTTGAACAAAGGTCACTAAGGAACAAAAACAGGAGGAAAAAAATTCACTATCCATCCTCTTCTTCAATTCTGAAGGAATATTATGTTGAAAATTGCTCTCTGTACAATCTGCGTGTTCATTCACTTCATTTGGATCCTCACACAACTATGTTTTAAAAATATTTGGGGAGATTTATATTTCAAATATTAGAAAATAAAATTTACCAATGGAACACACAAAAGCATGTTACTCTACAACTGCGCTAGCCCATTTGTGGGATAGATGGCAAGTGAAAGTGTTTCATAATTTTGGAGACTCACAACACCCAAACACAACGAATCAGTGAATACAATACAGCCAACAGCACACCTGTGATCCTAGAAGCCTTGTTTTTTTGGGGCATTCTGACACTGTTTCAATCTAATTTTTAAATAATATCCTATATTGATTAAAAGAATTGGCTTTAGACTAACCTAGACATGAATTTAAGAATCAATAAAATCACTTCCTGGATATATAAACTTGGACAAGTTATTATCATCCTTAAATTTTAACTGTCTCATCTAAAAAAATGGAGATAATGATAATACTCATATTTAGGGTTTTGAAGGTTAAAATATGGTAATTATTAAAGTTTTATACCTCAGAGACTCACACAAAGTAAATATTCAAGTAATTATTAATTTATGCTATCACAATTAATGATAAGATGACTCTTTCATTTACTGCCAAAAGTAAGTCCATAATAGATGATCCTGCACTGTGTGTGAGAGGAAATAAAGACATGAATATTGGTCACCAGAGACTGCATAATGCTTTAGATACCTAAGCTCAAGTTAACAACAGCTCCTCAAGGAACAATTGTTTGTTTTCAGTTTTCTTATTATCTCCAGAGATACACTTTCACTTAGCCAATGGTCACCAGCCCATTGATACATGGTAAAGGGAAACCCTATATTTCCTATTTTCCCTCCTTCTATAATGGCAATTTATTTTTAATAAGAAATAAATCATTTTTCAATAGTTACAGTCATATTTATTCTACTAATCTTATACTCATGCTAAATTCTTCATAATGTTCTACCTAGCATGTCTGTGGAGTCTAAACTATGGGCCAGTTATTTTGTGTAGCAACATTTAATTGGATGTTTATTTGCACTAGATTTTCTATGTATCTGTGAAACAGCACATTAGAGATAAAAATGTTAACACTTTACGGAAAAAAAGAGATTTTGGCCATTCTGATTATCTGCAAAGTATTTCATCTTTGGATCTTTCTGAAAAAAAAAAAAAAATGTGTGCAAAGATCCAACCAGTCCATCCTAAAGGAGATCAGTCTTGGCTGTTCATTGAAAGGACTGATGTTGAAGTTGAAACTCCAATATTTTGGCTACCTGATGCGAAGAGCTGACTCATTTGAAAAGATCCTGATGCTGGGAAAGATTGAGGGCAGGCAGGAGGAGAAGGAGACGACAGAGGACGAGATGGTTGGATGGCATCACCGACTAAATGGACATGGGTTTAGGTGGACTCCGGGAGTTGGTGATGGACAGGGAGGCCTGGTGGGCTGCAGTTCATGGGGTCGCAAAGAGTCTGACACGACTGAGTGACTGAACTGAACTGAACTAAACTGACCCGGGGAGTTCATCTTTCAGTGTCCTTTTGCCTTTTCATACTGTTCATGGGGTTCTCAAGGCAAGAATACTGAAGTAAACATTATAGCAACTGTGGGTTCTGTATTTTGCAGGTTAAAAGCAATGGAAATTTCATGTTCTTCCATGAATACATGAATGCATGTTAAAAAAATAATTAGCTTTTTGGTTATCAGATATAAAAAATTCAAATTTAGAATTAGAAATGTGCTCACAATGGATATCAATGGGTGAAAATGTAGCTGATCTATGATTTGTGGGTTAAATTCAAAAACTTCTTTGCCAAGTAATAGCAATAGTTTACTTCAATTCAAAGTATGTGTCTTTTATATATTAATAGATGTTTTTAAATTCACACAATTTTAGGGCAGGCCTACAAGGAACTTTAGCAATCTAATTTAACCCTTCATTTTGCCATAAAATAAGTAAACCCAAGAGATTTATGAGATGCCCCTGGTCACACAACCAGTTTGAGGCACAGTCTGAACAGTAGGCTAGAGCACCTGATTTCCAATTCTGTGATACTCAAAATGAGAGGATAAAGATGGATGCTCTGAACGTTTCAGAAAGGCCAGGGATTCCAAGATAGTTTCATAGTTCTCAGTCATCAATCTCACTTATTGCCAAACTTTTCAGGGAAACTGGTATTATAGAAGCAGCATTTATACTCAAAAATGCCAAGTGTAACCACAATTGCTTGACAGCAGGAATGGAAACCGAGCATACTCCCTACATTATGCAGTCATTATCTAAGATTATTCAATATGCTTGCAGGATTACCAGAATATTTCATGGGTTACCAGAAAAGCCTGAGATTTAAGTATATTAAGTTTTCTGTTAATCATATTATTCACCATCTTTTCCTTTTGAGATATTTACCTGAAAGAGTCAAAGCTGTCAATATAGGAGAGGCATTACCTAATTAGAATGTGATCACTCAGACAGCCAGACACTATAACAATTTTCTCTGTGTTCACTAGCTCTGAGCTGAAAATGGTCCACTTTTTAAATCAATTATTTAGAAAGTCCAAATTAAAATGTTTGCTTTTTTGATGCAAAATATCTATTATTATTCTTTCTGAAGAGCTATTTTGGGTTCATATATAGCTTTACAAAGAATATATATTAGAAATTCTCATTTTTAATAAAAGTTGATGGTTAAAAAACAATTTTTCATCACCCAAATACTGTGCTTTTCTAATACTCATTGTGGTGCACAATATCACATTAATTTAAATACATTTATTAAAATACCATTAATTTAAAAACAAGTATTTTTCTGTCCTATAATGTTTGTGGAGGAAGAGTCTGATACCTAGAATACTCATCTCTTAAAATTCTTCATATCGGCTAGCCCTTCTTCATTCATATATACATGAATGCCCACATACTGGAGTAGGTTACCATTTCCTTCTCCAGGGATCTTCCTGACCCAGGGATCAAACTCAGGTTTCCTGCATTACAGGCAGATTCTTTACCAAATGAGCTACCTGGGACCTCTATACATAAGCTTGCTTTTCTCCACAATTGTTAGCCTACTTCTTTCAAAATTATCTTTAAAAATTATTCCCTAATATCAAGGCAGGAAAGGCAATATATGGAAATAAATGAAAACTGATTTACAGTGGAGTGGTCAAACTTGGGGCTTCCCAGGTGGCGCAGTGGTAAAGAATCTGCCTGCCAATATAGGAGATGCAGGAAACATGGGTTCCATCCCTGAGTCAGGAGGGTTCCATCCCTGGGTCAGGAAGATTCCCTGGAGAAGGAAATAGCAACCCACTCCAGTATTCTTGCCTGGGACATCCCATGGACAGAGGAGCCTGGCAAGCTATAGTCCGTGGGATTGCAAAGAGTTGGACACGACTGAGCATGCATGCATGGTCAAACATGATGTTAAAAGATAATAGGGAAATGAGAAGAGAACAGAATGAACAAAACAGAGAGAGATCGTGGCTCAGAAAGAAATCATGGGTTGTTCGTAGCTCAGAAAAAGTCAAGATCTTAAAACATCCCACTAGCACAATTTGGGTCAGGTGATTGTGAAGTCTTTTCTATGTTTTTATTGATAGGAAACCTTGTTTAAAAATTTTATTTCTGATGTTTATGAATCTCTATTATAAGAAAATACATTATTATTAGCCAAACTCACATGAATTATAATATTCTCTTCTTTTTGAGATTAATAATCACATTGTTAATGTCATAATAGATAGTTGAAAAATCATCCTATGTTTAACTTGCAGAGAGTACAGAAAACTTTATTAATCCTTATTTATCTTAAACTTAGTAAATGCAAGCATCTTTATGGATGATGATTTTTATTTATTATAACTAAGAAAATTTTACCAAAACTCATGAGAGCCACTGATGTTTTTACTTTTTTATTTTTTAAATATAAATTTTTGTATTTTAATTGGAGGTTAATTACTTTACATTGTATTGGTTTTTCCATACATCAACATGAATCCACCACAGGTATACATGTGTTCCCCATCCTAAACCCCCTTCCCTCCTCCCTCCTCATACCATCCCTCTGGGATGTTTTTATTTCAAAGTATCAAACTGCTAAGTCTTCCAATAAACCAAATATTTGTATAAAAGCTTATTTGATGACTGCAAATAATTGGAGACCTTTATCTGGGTTCGTTCATTCATTGCTTTACATAAAAAATGTTTACTGATGGCCTACTATACACAGAACACTGGAAAAATACAGAGGTTGAAAATGTAAGACTTGTTTCTTTGTATACTAGGTTAACAAATTAAGAAAATAATTAAAATATATACACAAAGAAGGAGCCAGCAGTGATTATAGCAGGAAACAGTAGAAGCTTAGAGTGATATTACACAAACTGCATCAAGTTAAATATACAGACAGAAATGATTAAAGTTTATATAGAAAATGACAGGGGACATATGTTATAGGAAAAAAATGAGTTCAGTTATATTTCTATGAAACATTAAAGGATTTTCATTGACTATCATCTGTATAAATGTGATTTTTTGGTGGGGTTCAGTTAGTTCAGTCGTGATGAATTTTTTAATATCAATACTCAGATTTTTCATTAATGCTTGAAATATTTCTTTAACACTTTGAATATTTTATTTCCTTTCCTCAGTTTTCTATATTTGTTCCTCCTGAAATTTTTCTTTTAAATAATATTAAAGTTTCTCAGCCTGTTCTTCATCTTTCAACTTGTAATGCTTGTCGTCTCTTTCTTTCTCTCAGATGTTCTCTGAGGCATGTCTTCATTTCTAAATTCTAGTAATTCATTTTCTCTTCAGGAGTTTTTACTAGTCTATTTTTCCCTACATTGATTTTTTTTCAGAATTTGCTCTTTATTCTCAAGCTTTCTAAGAAGAAAAGATTACTGTGCTTTGTTTCTACTGTTTTGATTAGAAACTCTTGTTGGTGTTTAAATAAGTTGTAACTTTGCTCCAGAGTGCTACTATTCCTAGTCGATCATTTCAAATGCCATAATGGTCATCTGGTTGGTCAAGTCACTATGAATTATTGTCTTGTCTTCTGATCTGTCACCAAATATCTACTACATTAGTCTCTTTCATATATTGATGAGCTATTTCTTTGTTCTGATTTATTATAAAAAGATGATTATATTAAGTTATTCATTATATCCTGATCATGTTGAAGCTCAGTTCTTTTTTTTTTGTCTCTTAGCCATTTTTTAAGAGGCTCACATTTTAATGGACATTATGTCCATATGTTTTTGTTAAGTATATATAGAAAATCAAATTGGAAAAGAAAAATAAAATCCAGACCTCCTAACACAGCCCTCTAATTCTCAAAAAATATTTTACAATTGTATAATAGACACTGAGCTTACAAGCAGAGTTAAAAAGAAAATGACAATCTATAAAACTTGCTCCAGTGCAATCATGTTCGGTGACTCACACTGTTGTGCCTTTTAACCTCTGCTCTTAAAAACAAGCCCTTAGAAGGTCATTGCAACCTTAAATGATGTTGATTTTCTTCAGATTATGCTGTAACTTGACAGGAGTCATAAAAAGGCCACATTGTAAATGATATATCTTGGTTACTAATGTCCTTTTCTGCTGGCACTCAGACAGCTCTTGTCAAAGCTCTTAGACCAGATAATGCTTTCCTCCTCTCTTAAAGGATAATCTGAAAATGTTACCTGGACTGTTATCAATGTCCCAGAATTGCTTTCTATAGACAGGTCATGTCTTGAAAAGAGGAAAAAAAAAAAAACAACACTACAGATAAGCTTCTTTTATGCTCTTTTGTTAATACAATGCATATACACACATATATAAAAGTTAAGAAATTTTAATCTCATAACACTCTAATGGTAGAAAGTGAAGAGCCTCTTGATGAAAGTGAAAGAAGAGAGTGAAAAAGCTGGCTTAAATTTTAATATTCAAAAAATGAAGATCATGGCATCTGGTCCCGTCACTTCATGGCAAATGGATGGGGAAACAATGGAAACAGTGAGAGACTTTATTTTCTTGGGCTCCAAAATCACTGCAGATGGTGACTGCAGCCATGAAATTAAAGAGGCTTGTTCCTTTGAAAAAAAGCTATGACAAACCTGGAAAGCATATTAAAAAGAAGAAACATTACTTTGCCAACAAAGTTCTGTCTAGTCAAAGCTATGGTTTTTCCAGTAGTCATGTATGGATGTGAGAGCTGGACCATAAAGAAGGCTGAGCACCAAAGACTGGATGCTTTTGAACTGTGGTGCTAGAGAAGACTCTTGAGAGACTCCTGGATGCAAGGAGATCAAATCAGTCAATCCCAAAGAAAATCAACCCTGAATACTTGTTGAAAGGGCTTCCCTGGTGTCTCAGATGGCAAAGAATCCACCTGCAATGTGGGAGACCTGGTTTTGATCCCTGGGTTGGGAAGATCCCTTGAAGGAGGGCATGGAAACCCACATTAGTATTCTTGCCTAGAGAATCCCCATGGACAGAGGAGCATGGTGGGTTATAGTCCATGGGATCGCAAAGAGTCAGACATGATTGAGCGATTAAGCCCAGCACACAAATTCATTGGAAGGACCAATGCTGAGACTGAAGTACCAATATATTTGCCACCTGATGTGAAGAGACAACTCATTGGAAAAGACCCTGATGCTGGGAAAGACTGAAGGCACAAGGAGGTAGGAGTTGCAGAGAATGAGAAAGCATCACTGACTCAATGGATGTGAATCTGAACAAATTCTGGAAGATAGTGAAGGACAGGGGAGCCTGGCATGCTTCAGTCCATGGGGTCCCAAAGAGTCAGACATGACTTAGCAATTGAAAAACAACAATGACATCATTGTTTTGGTTGAGAAGTGTTTCTTGTTTGCTTATTCTCACTTATATATTTTAAAAAGTCAGTTTTAATTCCAATTCCAAAGAAGGCCTTGCCAAAGATGTTCAAACTACCACAAAATTTCATTCATTTCACATGCTAGCAAGGTAATGCTCAAAATCCTTCAAACTAGGCTTCAACAGTATGTGAATCAAGAAATTCCAGATATACAAGGTGGATTTAGAAAAGGCAGAGGACCCAAAGACCAAATTGCCAACATCCATTGGATTATAGAAAAAACAAGAGGATTCCAGAGAAACATCTACTTCTGCTTCATTGACTACACTATAGCCTTTGACTGTGTGGATCACAACATTGTTAAAAATTTTTTAAGAGATGGGAATACCAGACCACCTTATGAAACCTGTATGCAGGTCAAGAAGCAACAATTAATACACAAATGGAACAACAGACTGGTTCAAAGTTGGATAAGGAATCCATCAAAACAGTATATTGTCACCCTGCTTATATAACTTATATGCAGAGAACATCATGCAAAATGCTGGGCTGAATTAAGCACAAGCTGGAATCAAGATTGCCAGGAGAAATATCAACACCCTCAGATAATGCAGATGACACCACCCTTATGGTAGAAAGCGATGAGTAACTAAAGAGTCTCTTGATGAAAGTGAAAGAAGAGAGTGATAAGGCTGGCTTAAAATATTCCAAAAATGAAGATCATGGCATCTGGTCCCATCACTTCATGGCAAATAGATGGAGAAACAATAGAAACTGTGACAGACTCTTTATTTTCTTGGGCTCCAAAATCCCTGTGGGTGGTGACCGCAGCTGTGAAATTAAAAGACACTTGTTCCTTGGAAGAAAAGCTATGACCAACCTGGACAGCATATTAACAAGAAGAGACATTACTTTGCGGACAGAAGTCCATCTAGTCAAAACTATGGTTTTTCCAATAGTCATGTATGGATGTGAGAGTTGGACCATAAGGAAGGAAGAGTATCAAAGAATTGATGTTTTTGAACTGTGGTGTTGGAGAATACTCTTGAGAGTCCCTTGGACAACAAGGAGATCAAACCAGTCAATCCTAAAGGAAATCAACCTTGAATATTCATTGGAAGGACTGATGCTTTGGACACCTGATGCAAAGAGCCAACTCATTAGAAAAGACCTGATGTTGGCAATAATTGAAAGCGGGAAGAGAAGGGGATGACAGAGGATGAGATGGTTGGATGGCATCATTGACTCAATGAACATGAGTTTGAGAAAACTCTGGGAGATGGTGAAGGATAGAGAAGACTGGTGCACTTCACTTCATGGGGTGGCAAAGAGTCAGACATGACTGAGCAACTGAACAGCAACAAAGCCCCTTGGACTGTACAGTCCATGGAATTCTTCAGGCTAGAATACTGGAGTGGGTAGGTGTTGCCTTCTCCAGGGGATCTTCCCAACCCAGGAATCGAACCCAGGTCTCCCGCATCGTGGGTGGATTCTTTACCAGCTGAGCCACATGGGAAACCCTAAACTAAGGTGGTATACCAGATAATGTGGTTCTGGTTATCTTTCTGAAATAATTTTCAGATAAAGCCCATAAAAGAGGGTGGAGGGAGAAAAGTTATTATTTCTCTCTAATCCATGGATTGCATTAAAAAACTGATGCATATATTAATATGTTGGCTTAATTATCTGTGCTTATTCTTAGTGTATATTGAACTAATCATTCACAGATTGCAATATTTATACCTTTAGACTTTAACAAGCAAAATAGTTGAAAAGAACAATAATTAATTTTTAAATAAATGATATTTAAAATTTTCTTACTAAAAAAAACATCCTTTAAGTTATGGACCACATCTTTGAGAAATTTTTTATATCAGAGGTGAGAGTTTATGTTATTTAACAGTATACATTTTTATAATGTCTTTAGCCTTATGAGGGGCTTCCCAGGTGGCGCTAGTGGTAAAGAACCCACCTGCCAAGGCAGAAGACTTAAGGGACGTGGTTTCTAGCCCCAAGTCAGGGAGATCCCCTGGAGAAGGAAATGGCAACCCACTCCAGTATTCTTGCCTGGAGAATCCCATGGACAGAGGAACCTGGCGGGCTCGAGTCCATAGGGTCACAAAGAGTCAGACATGACTGATGTGACTTGACATTTAGCCTTATGAGTATAAAATCTTTGATGATAGTGATATCCATTCATTTTGTGTACCCAGAACAGTTAGGTAGAATTAGTGCTAAATAAATTCTATTTGCTGAATTAAATGAGGGAAGTAAGTTTCCAGTTCACCCCATTATTCCATTATTAAATTAAAGGTGTTTAACACTAATATGATATTTTCTAAAAGGCAAAAACCCACGTATATGTATCATTTTAAGGAATTATGAAAATAGTAATAAAATTAATTGCCACTGAACAGATACAAGTTGAGCTTTTCAGGAGAAATAAGTCATAGAAATCTCACAGACATTTTAAAAGCACATACTACAAAACTGCATGTCAGGATTATAAAAAAATGTAATAACAAAATTTTATAGACAAATGAGTCTATAAGAAACTTTAGATACCTTCTAGCCCTGTTTCAAGCATCTGGAAGATCTATCTTTAATTCAAACTGGCACATAAACTGAACATTGCTGAGAGGTCAAATTACACTTTTTGAAGACCAAAGGAGTGATGAATAATAATAATGATTGCACTTTACACTTATATAGCATTATGTCATTTAATCTCCTTTTATACCCATACCTCTAGAGCAGAATGCAAAGATTTTATAATATTAAAATTATGATCCAGCTTTTTCTTCCATACATCTACATTATGCAGCTTATATACTTTCCACACTGAGTATATTTTTTCCCAGAAATGCCAGGAATTCCCAATACTCAGATTAGTGCATGACTCAAAACCAGATGTACAGTTGTAGATAGTATCATCTCTGTGACTAAATATCACTTCTCAATATAACCAGTGACCTTCAGATTGAGGTAGTTAGACACATTTGTGTTGATTTTTACAATGATGGAAAACCAAAGCAAAGGGCATTCAAAATTTTACATCAAGTGTTACTTTCTAATGTAGCCTCAAAGTATATATGTTAATATAAAGATAATATTTTTGAGGTCTGTCTCTGAAACTAGAAATATAACAGCAACTATGTCAATGCCTCTCTGCTTCTTCCACTGTCATCAATATTCAAGCAACGTCTTTATAATTACTGCTCTGGATGTTGTAGTAACAATTCCAGAAAAGAAAAGGATGAGAGTTGTAAAAAATGAAATACATATAGTACTCTCAAATTTTAAAAATTGTATGATTCCAGTTATTTTACTTTGCTAATAGGTAGAAAACCATTCTATATTCTTCACCATAGATAATGTTCCATGATCATGAAAAAAAATATCTACTATTTTGTTCTCACTAGACTTTTTTGAATATGTAAAGCAATGAATCTGTTTATTACACAAATTCTAAGCAATCATGAATTTATTTTAAATAGTATTATTACTAATAACTACATTAAAGTCTTTTCTGTCTGTTTTAATACACAATGCATCAAGATAGCACATTTAGGCTTTAATATATATATTTTTATAAAATATTTTCTTCATCCATTTCCAGGATATTCAATAAATCTGGAACAATGCTGTTTAAGAAAATTTCAGTGAAAACAGAAAAAGTCTGAGAAAATAAATGCAGCACCATTTATGACATAAGATCCATGGCTATTACGAGTGTTAGTGAATTGGATGACATGCTTTTGGGAAATAAGTGACTAGGAAAATGTGTCAGTTTGTATAGTTTCCATTTTTCTCAGACAAATCAAACCATGCCTACTCATTCTTGAAGGTAAGGAGAGTGGCAGAGAAGATCATTTTCTAAGTCATTGAGGACAGTTGTGGCTGAGGATAACGGTAGCTGTCTAGCTGCCATATATCCTCCAAAACAGCATAGAACTACCAGCACCATTAAAACACTACAACTCATCACCACAACCTTAGCATGACTGGAAGCCAACACACACTTAAAACTACAAATCAAGTGTAAGTATTAAACAAAGAAACATCAAAACCTGGTAAGGTCCCTATAACTTTAGTATTGACAGAGACTTCCCTTCCCACTAGAGACACAAGGGAAGCTGGGAATCACTGGTAAGAGGATCTTCCCTGTCTAGTCAGGGAAGCCTTTTTGTCTACACAGACCTGAGGCTCTCCTCCCCTAAAGGAAGACACCAAGGCAGGCTGGTGGTACAGACACCAGCAGCCTCTTCATTACTCTGGATTCAAGTCTCCATCCCCTCTCCTGTACCCCAGAAAATGCCAGCAGAGACCATTGGAAGCCACAATAGCACTGTATCAATAAATCAGCAGGGCAAAACAATACTTCAAATGTCTGAAAACAAAATTGGAATTGAAATCGCAATCCACAAAAGATGTCTAGGACCACATGCTAAACCTAACTAGCATAATTTTTCACTGGAATAAAAGACGTAATGTCAACCCAGAGCCTTCTAACATAAAAGACAAAATATTAAAAATTAAAAATCACTTGCCATACCAAAATCAAAACAATTACAACTTTAATGAGGAAAGACAATCAACTGACACCAACACCAAGATGAATCAGATGTTAATTGCCACTATGGAGAACAGTGCGGAGATTCCTTAAAAAACTGGAAATAGAACTGCCGTATGACCCAGCAATCCCACTGCTGGGCATACACACTGAGGAAACCAGAATTTAAAAAGATACGTGAACCCCAGTGTTCATTGCAGCACTGTTTATAATAGCCAGGACATGGAAGCAACCTAGATGTCCATCAGCAGATGAATGGATAAGAAAGCTGTGGAACATATACACAATGGAGTATTACTCAGCCATTAAAAAGAATACATTTGAATCCATTCTAATGAGGTGAATGAAACTGGAGCCTATTATACAGAGTGAAGTAAGCCAGAAAGAAAAACACCAATACAGTATACTAACACATATATATGGAATTTAGAAAGATGGTAATGATACCCTGTATGCGAGACAGCAAAAGAGACACAGATGTATAGAACAGTCTCTTAGACTCTGTGGGAGAGGTAGAGGGTGGGATGATTAGGGAGAATGGCACTGAAATATGTATAATATCATATATGAAATGAATCGCCAGTCCAGGTTCGATGCATGATACTGGATGCTTGGGGCTGGTGCACTGGGATGACCCAGGGGGATGGTATGGGGAGGGAGGTGGGAGGGGGTTTCAGGATGGGGAACACGTGTATACCCGTGGCAGATTCATATGGATGTATGGCAAAACCAATACAATATTGTAAAGTAATTAACCTCCAATTAAAATAAATAAATTTATATTAATAAATAAATAAAAAGAATTATCTGACAAAGATTTCAATGCAGCTGCCATAAAACATTTTAACAGTTGATTGCAAATTCTCTTAAATAAATGAAAAACTTAAAAACATCTTAGCAAAGAAGTGGAAATTATCCTTTAAAAGGGACAAAATGAAAATTATAGAGCAGCAAAATATAACAAGTGAAATTTTAAAAGCCTGTTGAATGGACTTAGTAGAGTGAAGATGACAGGGCAGAAGCAGTGGACTTGAGAACAGATCCAGTTTGGCAGTTTCTTACAAAGTTAAGTACACATTTACCATAAGACTGAGCAAGCCCACTCCCTGGTATTTACCCTACAAAGTGGAAGTTTATGTGTAACAGTAAAGCACGCACGTGAAAGTTCACAGCAGCTTTCTTTGTGATGGCCAAAAGACAGAAAAAAATTGAAATGATCCATTTTGATATTTGGCAAAACTAATACAGTTATGTAAAGTTTAAAAATAAAATAAAATTTAAAAAAAAAAAAAAAGAGAGAGAGATTATGGCACAGCCATACAATGAATGCTATGCTATGCTATGCTATGCTATGCTATGCTATGCTATGCTAAATCGTTTCAGTTGTGTCCGACTCTGTGCGACCCCATAGATGGCAGCCCACCAGGCTCTGTCGTCCCTGGGATTCTCCAGGCAAGAATACTGGAGTGGGTTGCCATTTCCTTCTCCAGTGCATGAAAGAGAAAAGTGAAAGTGAAGTCGCTCAGTCGTGTCCGACTCTTCGCGACCCCATGGACTGCAGCCTACCAGGCTCCTCCCTCCATGGGATTTTCCAGGCAAGAGTACTGGAGTGGGGTGCCATTGCCTTCTCCACATACAATGAATACTACTCAGAAATAAAGAGGGAAACTATCAATAAAAGCACACGTCTTAGATGAATTTCAGAGACATTATGCTGAATGATTTTATGTCTCAAGATTACCTACTGCTTGATTTCATTTATTCAACAGTCTTAAAAAGACAAACCATAGTCCTGGAAAACAGACCAGTGGTTAGCAGCAGCATGGGTGGGGATGATGGGATCACCAAGAAGTGAGAGCATTAGGAGTTCTTTGAGTTATGAGCAGCTTTGGGTCTTCATGGTGGTGGCGAGTACACAAATGTATACATATAGTTAAATGCCTAGAACTGTGCACCAGGAGAAAAACATCACTTTTATTGCATGATAGTTACAAAATATAAAGTAAAAAAAAAAAAAAAGCAAAAACAAAGAAATTATTATCACAAAAGTCAGGATGGTAATTATTTCTGGGAGAGTATGGAAATATGAAAGCATGGAGCCCAGAGGAGTTCCTAAGACCCTAATAAAACTCTGCTTCTTAACCTGGGTACTTAGCATACTGAAACTTTTTGATTTATAGTCATCCTTTGATATCCATGGAGGACTGGTTCTGGGAACCCTCCCATGCTCCAATACCAAAATCTGAGGGTGCTCAAGTCCCTGACATAAAATGGCAGGTGTGGGACAGCCAACCCTCTACCTCCTTGGGAAAGGAGTACAGATTGTATACAGCAACAATCTGGGATGATATTTGAAGAAAAATAGTAAGATTGATGATGCATACACCTTATGCCTCAATCATTTCATATATTCTTTAAATAAAGTTTCATACATTTCTCCAAGGAACTACATATTGCAGTGTTTTTTTGGAGAAGGTATATGTAGACATGGCCTGTTTACAGAAAAAAATTGGTTCATTAAAGGGTGGTTTACTTATATTATAAATAGTAATATACATTTCACTGAAAATAAAAAAGCATGTCATATGTATCAGCATGAATACATCTCAAAAACCTAATACAAGCAATAAAAGTAGGTTGTGAGAATAACTGTACCCTTTATTATTATGACTCAGAAATCAATCTAGTTTATAAGACATGCACAAAGTACTAAATATCAATTATATGATTGTGCTTATCTCTTGCAGAAGGAAAAATATAAGATTAAAAAAGGAATAGAGGAAATTGTAACTTTCTGTAATGATTTGTTTTAAAGAACAAAATAGCTAAATCAAACATGGCAACATTTATAAAAGCCAGCTGGTGTGTGAAAAGGTATTGATTAATATTGCTAGTATTACTGTCTATGTCTTTGAAAAATCTCATTACTTAATGGTGTGTTGATTATATTTGTCATCTGATTTCTCTTAAGCATTCACTGCCTCCGTCATTTATATTACTTTCTTGGCCTCTGTGTGCATTTGTATTTGTAATTTCTGCACTTCATTACGAGACTAAAACCATTTCTGAGGTCTCTGACAACTTTTATAAATGCCTGGTGCTTGGCCCTTGACTCCTTTTGCTTCTGTGTTTTGCACACTGTGTTTACCACGGCCATGAGCACCTACACTGCTGCTGCTGCTGCTGCTAAGTCGCTTCAGTCGTGTCCGACTCTGTGCGACCCCATAGACGGAAGCCCGCCAGGCTCCCCCGTCCCTGGGATTCTCCAGGCAAGAACACTGGAGTGGGTTGCCATTTCCTTCTCCAATGCACGAAAGTGAAAAGTGAAAGTGAAGTCGCTCAATCATGTCCGACTCTTAGTGACCCCATGAACTGCAGCCTACCAGGCTCCTCCGTCCATGGGATTTTCCAGGCAAGAGTACTGGAGTGGGGTGCCATTGCCTTCTCCGATCACCAACACTGCTTCTCTTCTATCACCCCTATGACCTGCTGTTCTAGGTCATCCAGACTCTAGACAGAACAACTCCTTTCTTTGGGGCTGCTTTACCAATATGCTGCTTCTCTGCAAGTCTCTGAGAAGGAGACTGGGAATGCCATTACTAGGGCAGGTTGAGGAGGTAAATAGTCTAATCTCTTGTTGCTCTAAATGTTTTCCTACAGATTAGAAACTTCCATCTCTAAACAGAGGAAGTTACAGTTGTGTAATTGAGGCTGTTTCTGCTGAACTTGGAAGCCCTACAGGTCCCTATCCATCAAACTATTTTTTTTCCTCAGCTGTCTCTGGGAAATCTTACCATGATAGGCAAGGCTTGATTTTTCTAAAATTATTTCCAAAAACAAAAGAGCATATTTCTGCTCTGTGGAAAGGAGGTTGGATCTTTACCAAACAAACTGAGAGGATTCTCTTGACATATCCATGTCTGCAGCATCTCTTTTTAACATTTGTGCAAAAAAAAAAAAAAAGTATAGTCTCCACCTCTGAAGGGCTTGAGGTAAAGTAATTTGTTGTTTAAACAAAATGCATCTTAGTTCTTGGCTTATGAATCTGAAATGATCATTTTCAAAAGTACCCTTCGTGTTTTACAAAGTAGGTAGATCTAAAGAGTTCATCAATATGAAGTTCACTTAAGTTCACTGTTATTAAAACAACTAATAGGTTCTAAGATTTAGTTAATAGGGTATCAATGTATGTTGGTAAAATGGAAATCTATTCACTTATGCCAGAAACACTTATGAAAATATGTTTGAAAGATATTTTAGAATTTGGATGAAGTTAATTAGCATCTAAGCACCACTTAAGGAAATACTTCCTAACAAGAGGCTACTTCTGTGTGACAGCTAGAAGAGATTCATGATATGAAAAGACTGTGCCTGACTTTTACCTCATCAAGTCTAAAAAGAAAAGCTTCTCTCTCTTTCCAAAAAGGGAGATGGTTTACCACATAGAAACACTTTCTTTTAAAAACTCCTCTGAAAAAGACTCTTTTGTTTCTAAAGTATTTTTAAATAGAGCATGCAAATACTAAAAATTTATCTAATAAAAGATTAACTGTGTGTTCTGTAAAATATAAAATTCTGGAGGAAAAGAGGGTTTTGCTTCTTGCTTGTCATATTCTTATGCCTTTATGTGTTCATTGCATGGTTCTTCTACATTGTGTAGATGTGTGTGTACAGATTTATGTTATCACATTACTGCTATTGGCTAAAGGAAGTATGATTTGTGCTAGGTACATAAATAACTTTTAATAAGACATGGAAAAATTCTGCTTCCTCAATGAGGATGATTAAAAATAATACTTTACATATGCCTGGGGGATTTGTGGTATAGAAAAAAGCCTTTTCCATATGCATTAGCTCAAATATTATTATTATTCTGATGAAGCAATGTCTAGTAATGCAAACCGATTTGAAGACAGGGAGACTTGTCTTCCAATCTCTTCTTCTATTATGCTAGTTCTAGGGTCTTAAAGGACTCATAAAACTTCTGCTTTTTTTGTTTGTTTGTGCTTTCTTTTTTAATCATTTCTTAAGGACAAGGAAACTTGTCCTCAAGATGGCTATAATTAAAGGCAATGCTCCTAAGTTTCTTGCATAATTGCTAGAATAGTACCTTCAGTTCAATTCAGTTCAGTTCAGTCGCTCAGTTGTGTCCGACTCTTTGCAACCCCATGAATCGCAGCACGCCAGGCCTCCCTGTCCATCACCAACTCCCGGAGTTCACTCCGACTCAAGTCCATCGAGTCAGTGATGCCATCCAGCCATCTCATCCTCTGTCGTCCCCTTCTCCTCCTGCCCCCAATCCCTCCCAGCATCACAGTCTTTTCCAATGAGTCAACTCTTCGCATGAGGTGGCCAAAGTACTGGAGTTTCAGCTATAGCATCATTTCTTCCAAAGAAATCTCAGGGCTGATCTCCTTCAGAATGGACTGCTTGGATCTCCTTGCAGTCCAAGGGACTCTCAAGAGTCTTCTCCAACACCACAGTTCAAAAGCATCAATTCTTCAGTGCTCAGCTTTCTTCACAGTCCAACTCTCACATCCATACATGACCACAGGAAAAACCATAGCCTTGACTAGATGGACCTTTGTGGGCAATGTCTCTGCTTTTGAATATGTTATCTAGGTTAGACATAACTTTCCTTCCAAGGAGTAAGTGTCTTTTAATTTCATGACTGCAGTCACCATCTACAGTGATTTTGGAGCCCAAAAAAATAAAGTCTGACACTGTTTCCACTGTCTCCCCATGTATTTCCCATGAAGTGATGGGACCAGATGCCATAATCTTCGTTTTCTGAATGTTGAGTTTTAATCCAACTTTTTCACTCTCCACTTTCACTTTGTATTCTAGCATATAGTAATAATTAATGTTGACAGTACATTGCTATATAATTTATAGACAAAAGTTTACCTTTTTAAAGTGTAATATCAGTGATGCTGATCTGTGCATTCAGCATCATAATCTAATCTTAGAATTATCTCCATCACTCCAAAAAGAACCTTGTACCCCTTAGCACTAACTCTCATTTCCCCCAATCACTCAAGCCATTGGGAACGCTTAATCTACTTTCTATTTATATAGATCTGCTTAATCTGTATTGCCAAATACTATTTAATTGAATGAATATACTACAATGTATAATCAGTTTACTAGCTGAAGAACATTTGAGTTGCTTCTACTTTTGGCTATTTGAATAATGTTGACATGAGCATTCATATAGAAACATTTATGTGTGTATTTGTACATATGTTTTATTTTCTTTGGTGCTCTTTATTTCTTTAATAGTAGAACTAATGAGTAAACTGACAACTCTGTATTAACGTTTTATGGAACTGTCAAATTATTTTCCAAAGTATTTGCACCATCAAACATTCTGAGTGCCAGTATATGAGAATTCCAATTTCTACATACTAAGTCACTTCAGTTGTGTCTGACTCTTTGCAACCCTATGGACTGTACCATGCCAGGCTCCTCTGTCCATGGGATTCTCCAGGCAAGAATACTGGATTGGGTTGCTATTTCCTTCTCCAGGGGATCTTCCCAACCCAGGAATCGAATCTATGTCTCTTAAGGTCTCCTGCATTGGTAAGCAAGTTCTTTACCACTATCACCACCTAGGAAGTACATCCTTACCAATTCCTTATATTCTACCTTTTACATTATAGTCATTCTAATTTTTTTGTATTATGTTAATTCTGTTTTTTCTTATTATGTTCATCCTGGCTTTTTTATTATTAAAATTATTCTAGTGAGTGTGAAGTGATTTTGAGTTTTATTTATCTAATTATGGCAGGCATCCTTTCAGATGCTTTTTCCAGTTTGAATTTCTTTTTTGAGAATTGCTTATGCAAACTCTTTGACCATGGTTTCATTGGATTGTTTGTCTTTCTATTATCGAGTTCTAAAGATTCTTTATATATTATTGATACAAGTCCTTTGTATCATATATGATAAGGACCCAATGGCAGTAGGTCCCAGCATGCAACAACAACAACAACAAAATGCATTGACTGAAGTCATTTTTAGGAGCACAATTTGAAGTGACAAATCCAAAACCCATGCTTGCAACAGTTGAAATAAATCTATGTTTCAGAGAAGTAAAGGGGACATGAATACACAAAGAATCACACTGACAAAGCTAAATGAAATAAGAAAACTGGCTTAGCAATAAATAAGAGAACCTGAGTTTTAAAACCAGCTAGTTGGGAATAGTCTTCAACATATTACCTATACAAGAAATGTGCAAATACTTAGTCCAAGGAAACCAATACATGCAATGTTAAATACAATTCAATTAGCAGAGCAATTTTATAAAGAAATGTAGAATTACATAATAAACTTAATATATTTTATTTGTTAAAATTTTCACAAGCACACTATAGTTATGCAACAGATAAAATTTTTGATAGAAGAGTAAGAGCTGAAAACAATGCAACAAACAAAGGGTTAATTTCCAAAATATATAAACAGCTCATATAACTCAATATAAAAAAAAACCACAACCCAATAAAAATTGGGCAGAAGACCTAAATATACGTTTCTCCAAAGAAGACATATAGATGACCACTGGACACATAAAAAGATACTTAACATCCATAATTGCTAGAGAAATGTAAATCAAAACCGTAATGAGGTATTATCTCCCTCTACTCAGAATGGCTATCACCAAAAAGTCTACAGATAAATTTTGGAGTGGGTGTGAAGAAAAGGGAGCCCTTGTAGACTGTTGGCAGGAATGTAAATTGGTACAGCCACTATGGAGAATAGTATGGAGTTTCCTTAAAGTAACTAAAAATAAAGCTACCATATGATCCAGCAACCCCGGAGAAGGAAATGGCAACCCACTCCAGTATTCTTGCCTGGGAAATCCCATGGACAGAAAAATCTGGAGGGCTAAAGTTCATGGGGTTGCAAACGAATCAGACACAACTGAGCATGCTTTCACCACAAAATAATGCAGCAATCCCACTCCTTGGCATATGTCCAAACAAGATGAAAACTCTAATTCAAAAAGATAAATGCACCTCTATGTTTATAAATTTAGTTCAGTGGCTCAATCGTGTTTGACTCTTTGTGACCCCACAGACGCCAGGCTTCCCTGTCCATCAGCAACTCCTGGCGCTTACACAAACTCATGTCCATTGAGTCGGTGATGCCATCCAACAATTTCATCCTCTGATGTCCCTTCTCCTACTGCCTTCAATCTTTCCCAGCATCAGAATCTTTCCTAATGAGTCAGTTCTTTGCATCAAGTGTCAATTTATGGCATTTCAGCTTCAGCATCAGGTCTTCCAATGAATATTCAACTGATTTCCTTTAGTATGGACTGGTTGGATCTACTTGTAGTCAAAGGGACTCTCAAGAGTCTTCTCCAACACCACAGTTCAATAGCATCAATTCTTTGGTGCTCAGCTTTCTTTATAGTTCAACTCTCACATCCATACATGATTACTGGAAAAAGCATAGCCTTGACTAGACGGACCTTTGTTAGCCAAGTAAAGTCTCTGGTTTTTAATATGCTGTCTAGGTTGGTCATAACTTTTCTTCCAAGGAGCAAGCATCTTTTAATTTCATGACTGCAGTCACCATTTGCCATGATTTTGGAGCCCCTCAAAAATAAATTCTGTCACTGTTTCCCCATCTATTTGCCATGAAGTGATAGGACCAGATGCCATGATCTTAGTTTTCTTAATGTTGAGTTTTAAGTCAACTTTTTCACTCTCCTCTTTCACTTTCATCAAGAGGCTCTTTAGTTCTTCTTTACTTTCTGTCATAAGGGTGGTGCCATCTGCATATCTGAGGTTATTGATATTTCTCCCAGCAATCTTGATTCCAGCTTGCACTTCATCCAGCCCAGCATTTCTCATGATGAACTCTGCATATGAGTTAAATAAGCAGGGTGACAATATATAGCCTTTATGTTCTCCTTTCCCTATTTGGAACCAGTCTGTTGTTCCATGTCCAGCTCTAATTGTTGCTTCCTGACCTGTATACAGATTTCTCAAGAGGCAGGTCAGATGGTCTGGTATTTCCATCTCCTTGAGAATTTTCCAGAGTTTGTTGTG
This sequence comes from Bubalus bubalis, assembly GCF_019923935.1. Taxonomy (NCBI): domain Eukaryota; kingdom Metazoa; phylum Chordata; class Mammalia; order Artiodactyla; family Bovidae; genus Bubalus; species Bubalus bubalis. Next base: position 73,589,944 of record NC_059166.1, on the reverse strand, counting down.
GTCCACACAGTCAAAGGGTTTGGTATAGTCAATAAAGCAGAAGTTTTTCTAGAACTCTCTTGCTTTTTCAATGATCCAACAGATGTTTGCAATTTGATCTCTGGTTCCTCTGAGTTTTCTAAATCCAGCTTGAACATCTTGAAGTTCATGATGCACGTACTGTTGAAGCCTGGCTTGGAGAATTTTGAGTATTACTTTGCTAGTGTGTGAGATGAGTCCAATTGTGTGGTAGTTTGAGCGTTCCTTGGCATTGCCTTTCTTTGGGTTTGGAATGAAAACTGAATTCCAGTCCTGTAACTACTGCTGAGTTTTCCAAATTTGCTGATATATTGAGTGCAGCACTTTCACAGCACATCATCATCTTTCAGGATTTGAAATAGCTCAACTGGAATTCCATCACTTCTACTAGCTTTGTTCGTAGTGATGATTCCTAAGGCCCACTTGAATTCGCATTCCAGGATGTCTGCCTCTAGGTAAGTGATCATAAATCATGATTATCTGGGTCATGAAGATCTTCTTTGTATAGTTCTTCTGTGTATTCTTGCTACCTCTTCTTAATATCTTCTTCTTCTGTTAGGTCCATACCATTTCTGTCCTTTATTGTGCCCATCCTCGCATGAAATACTCCCTTGGTATCTCTAATTTTCTTGACAAGATCTCTAGTCTTTACTATTCTACTGTTTTCCTCTATTTCTTTGCATTGATTGCTGAGGAAGGCTTTCTTATCTCTTCTTGCTATTCTTTGGAACTCTGCATTCAAATGGGTATATCTTTCCTTTTCTCCTTTGCCTTTTGCTTCTCTTCTTTTCATAGCTGTTTGTAAGGCCTCCTCAGACAACCATTTTGCCTTTTTCCATTTCTATTTCTTGGGGATGGTCTTGATCACTGCCTCCTGTACAATGTCACGAACCTCTGTCCATAGTTCTTTAGGCACTCTATCAGATCTAATCACTTGCATCTATTTCTCACTTCCACTGTATAATCATAAGGAATTTGATTTAGGTCATACCTGAATGGTCTAGTGATTTTGCATACTTTCTTCAATTTACATCTGAATTTGGCAATAAGGAGTTCATGACCTGAGCCACAGTCAGCTGCCGGTCTTGATTTTGCTGACTGTATAGAGCTTCTCCATCTCTGGCTGCAAAGAATATAATCAATCTGATTTCAGTATTGATCATCTGGTGATGTCCATGTGTAGAGTCTTCTCTTGTGTTGTTGAAAGAGGGTGTTTGTTATGACCAGTGCATTCTCTTGGCAAAACTCTATTAGCCTGTGCCCTGCTTCATTCTGTACTCCAAGGCCAAATTTGCCTTTTACTCCAGGTATTTCTTGACCTCCTACTTTTGCATTCCAGTCTCCTATAATGAAAAGGATATCTTTTTTGGGTGTTAGTTCTAGAAGGTCTTGTAGGCCTTCATAGAGTCGTTCAACTTCAGCTTCTTCAGCATTACTGGTTGGGGCATAGACTTGGATTACTGTGATATTTAATGTGATATTGATATTACATTGAATGCAACATTAAATGTTAAATAGCAGTACTATTTATAATAGCCAAAACATGGGAACAATCCAAGTTCCCCTCAATAATAGATGATTTACCTCAGAAGACATGGTGTATATATATGCATTGGAATATTACTCAGCCATAAAAAAGAATGAAATATTGCCAATTTATAGCAACACAAATGGACTTAGAGAATATCATACTAAGTGAAATAAGTCAGATAAAGACAAATATTATATGACATCACTTTTATGTGAAATTTTAAAATAATACAAATGAATTAGTTTACAAAAAGAGAAAAAAAGCTCACATAGAAAACAAACTTACAGTATTCAAAAGAGAAAGGGAGTGAAGGCAAGGATAAATTAGGAATATGAGATTAAAAAAAAAAAGGAATATGAGATTAACAGATACATGCTACTATATACATATATATATATATATAAAACAATAATAGATAGGCAATAAGGACTTACCCTATAGCACAGTGAATTATATTCAGTAACTTGTAATAACCTACAATGGGAAATAATCTAAAAAATATATTTATAATATAAATTATATTATAATAAAAATATAATTTAAAAACCCACATGCCCTTCAGCAGTAGAAAAGATAAGTAAATTATGGCATAAATACATATACTATACAGCCATGAAAATAAATAATATTCTGGAAGAAACACTAAAATGTATGAGCCTGATAAATAGAAAGTTGAATTAAATAAAACTGATTTTAAAAATATATAATAAATAATTCGATTTATTTGAATTTCAAAAACAGACAACTTTAATCTACATTAATTAAAGACCCGTGGAATATATATCCAGCCCACCTGTTGATGAAATGCGATGATACACAGACTGAACTACATCAGCAGTGTGACCACCAGCACTTTTTGAGAAGAGTAAAACAGATGTTTAGACCTGGTGACTCTTATCCTTGTTCCACTACAGAACTGGAACTAAAACCAATCTTACAACTAATAAGACTCACCTAAAAATGATGCAAAAAAGCATGGAAAATTCAGAGAATACATATTGTTATTATCTTCTCTAATGTAAACATGACAAAAGCTGAAAGGGAACTTAGACTAATTTGCTGTTTGATTCATTTGTAGCAACAAGGAGTCAAACACTTGAAGCTGATACCGACACATTGCGTGGAATAAATGATGCTGAATAGCCAAAACGACCTTGAGAAAAAAGAACAAAGCCGGTGATACCATGCTCCCTGATCTCAAACTATAACACAAGGCTTCAATAATCAAAACAGTATGGTATGTTCAGGAAACAGACACAGATTAATGGAACAGAAATGAGTGCCCAGAAATAAACCCATGCATACATGGAAAATTCATTTTCAATAAAGAAGCAAATAATATACAATGGAGGAAGAATAGTTTCTTTAATAAATAGTGCTGGGAAAACTTGGTAGCCAAACACACACAAAAGAATTAAACTAGACCATTGTTTTCCACCATACACAAAAATTAACTTATTAAAGACTTGAATGTAAGACCTGAAATAATAAATTTGCTGAAAGAAAACACAGGCAGTAATCTCACTGATGTCAGTCTTTTAGCAATGTTTTTGTCAATTTGATTCCAAAGGCAAGGGAAACAAAAGCAAAAATGAAGAAATGGGATTACACAAAACTTAAAATCTTCTGCACAGAGAAGGAAATCATCATCAAGATAGAGATTTCTAAGGATCAATATGTGTGAAAGAAATGGGGAGGAACAGTACTGAGTAAAAGATCTGAAAATCCTCAGCCTACTTGGTAAATATACCCAGAGTGGCTATAGCCCATTAGAATTGTCCGGCATCTCAATAGTATGGTCTGCACTTTACACCTCACTTTGCTCAGTAACAGGATCAGTCTGTCTTGGAAAGGTTGACTTCAGGCAATGCAGTTCTCCACAGCTAAGACAAATACTGAAGAGCTTCTGACTGCCAATTGCATTTTCTACAAGTGGGCAGCAAGACTTATGTCTATATATCATGCACCCAAATCCACACAGATCTCCTCTAGTTAAGCCAACATATGTGGCACAGCAGCTGTGACTGAAAACAGTACTTGTTTGAGGGTTCACTAGTCTACTGACAACCATGTTTCAGGAACTATTTGGTTTCTACAGGGACCAGACTGGTAAATTAAACAGAACTATAATGAGAATCACCAACCTGGCATGTTTTATATTTTTAATAATTTCACTAATTTTTGTCATCACCACCAGCACCCCCTTAACCTCTCCCCAGCATGCGCACAGGATGCAGTATTATTTAATTCACTAATATTGTGATTAGCAAACGGTGGGATAGTTTCAGAGACTTGCACTCAGTCTTCCTCTTTCCTCACAGATCAAGGATCCTATGAGGAGGCTGCATCAAGTGTTAAGCACCTAAATCCAAATTATGAATATAGACCAGGAAAATGATCACCTGATTGGTCTACAGACCCAGTAGATCACTGTATAGTCAACTTTGGCCAGGACTCCATTCACCACTTGGCCTGATATGTTTACATTCCAACAGAAGTACCCTGGTCTCTAGGTAACAACATCCACTTGGAATTTTTTTTCAAAAGTCCTCAAAAAGTCTAGGTGTTCGCCTTTGCTCAGTACACTGTAGCCTCATTAAATGGTCATAGAACTCTTTGGGGAAGAAGTGGGATAATCATTACCATATATAATCAGAGTTTTCCAGAGCAGCTCTTCTATTAAGTAGATTGCAGGTCTAAACTTTAGCTCACATTTAGAAATGGACAAGAGATCCATGAACTTTTTTTGAGACATTTGCCTTCAGATTCCTTGTTTTGCATTCTGAATTTGTTCCTTTTGCAGAAAGTAACATTCTGCTTTTGTCTATCCATGTGTCTTTTTCTCATGGGATTACTATGTTCTAGGATCCTTTTGCATAACCCTCTGCAGTTCAGATCCCCTTTACTGAAACTGTGACCTCTCTAGTTATACTAATTGTCACACCTAGCTTCTGGCAGATAGATTCTGCCACTTGTCCTCTATTGTTTTAGTGCCTTATCAGCCCTATGCAGTTAACTAACTTATGTAGCAGCCTCTTCTACCATTGCCTAGGACCTGCAGAGGAATGCTGTCACCAAACTTTTAGTGATACTGGGGCTCCCTCACCATCCATTCTTTATATTTTGGTAAATGGTGTATACTTTGGGAACTACCATAGAACACACTCATCTGGAGACTTTCTGATTTCAAGCTGCTCACTGCTGTAAGCCATATAATTCCTACCTCCAACATTTGGCACAACAATTATGACATTTCAACTTCTATCAAAATGAGCAATCACTTTTTCTTACTTCTAGGAACCATTCAAGTAGTGAGTTTGCATTAAAACATATTATTGAAATTGCATTAACTTCAGTTTATTGGCACAATAACTTTTCTGATAGTTCTGTTTTTCTTCAAATAGAAGAAAATAGTTCTATTTTTCTTCAAGTAGACTAATGACAAGCCTGGTAGATTTAACGATGTTTTTTCTTTTAGATTTGCCTAGTTTTTACAAAAAAAAAAATCTGCTATTATTCAAATTTACCTTAAATTTCACTGATCTATCTTTTATATGTCTTTCAGGATTCTCTGTCACTGTTTTTCTAGTATCCAAGAATAAATTGCCTGCCAATTAAATTTGCTTAATCAAAGTGTGAGATTACCCATCTTTCTTCTGAATAAAGTTGCTCAAATTGTCCATCCCTTGCTACCATTTATTTTCTCAGCTATATGAAGAGATTGTGTATATATACTTCTTGAAAAATAAGTAAAAATTTAAAAATCTTGAAAGGAATAATGGTGGTCACTTTTCAACACTCTTTCTTCATGTTTATATTATATCTTATTTTCCTGGTTATTTAAAATATAACAAAAATGTCTTATGTCTTTAATAAGACAAGGAAAAAAGTGCTGAATAGTTTCTACTTTTATAGTGGATTAAGAACTCCCTTCAGTTCAGTTCAGCCACTCAGCGTATCTGACTCTTTGTGACCCCATGGGCTGCAGCACGCCAGGCCTCACTGTCCATCACCAACTCCTGGACTTTACTCAAACTCATGTCCATCGAGTCGGTGATATCATCCAACCATCTCATTCTCTTTTCCCCTTCTCCTCCTGCCTTAAATCTTTTCCAGCATCAGGGTCTTTTCAAATGAGTCAGTTCTTTGCAACAAGTAACCAAAGTATTGGAGTTTCAGCTTCAGCATCAGTCCTTCCAATGAATATTCAGGACTGATTCCCTTTAGGATTGACTGGTTGGATCTCCTTGCAGTCCAAGAGACTCTCAAGAGTCTTCTCCAAGAACACAGTTCAAAAACATCAATTCCTTGCTGCTCAGCTTTTCTTTGTGGTGTCCAAATTTCACATCCATATATGACTACTGGAAAAACCTTAGCTTTGACTAGATGGACCTTTGTCAGAAAAGTAATGTCTCTGCTTTTTAATATGCTGCCTAGGTTGGCCATAGCTTTTCTTTCAAGAAATAAATGTCTTTTAATTTCATGGCTGCAGTCACAACCTGCAGTGATTGTGGAGTCCAAGAAAATAACTGTTTCCATTGTTTCCCCATCTATTTGCCATGAAGTAATGGGACCAGATACCATGATCTTAGTTTTTTGAATGTTGAATTTTAAGCCAGTTTTTTCACTCTCCTCGTTCACTTTCATCAAGAGGCTCCTTAGTTCCTCTTCACTTTCTGCCATAAGGGTGGCGTCATCTGCATGTCTGAGGTTATTGATGTTTCTCCCAGCAATTTGATTCCAGCTTGTGCTTCATCCAGCCCAGCGTTTCTCATGATGTACTCTGCATATAAGTTAAATAAGCAGGGTGACAATATACAGCCTTGCTGTTCTCCTTTCCAATCTGGAACTGCTTCATTGTTCCATGTCCAGTTCTAACTTTTGCTTCTTGACCTGCACACAGATTTCTCAGGGGCCAGGTAAGGTGGTCTGGTATTCCCATATGTTTCAGAATTTTACAGTTTGTTTTGATCCACAAAGTCAAAGGCTTTGGAGTAGTAAATAAAGCAGAAGTAGAAGTTATTCTGGACTTCTCATGCTTTTTCTTTGATCCAACGGACATTAGTAATTTGATCTCTGGTTCCTATACCTTTTCTAAATCCAGCTTGAACGTCTGAAAGTTCTTGGTTCACATACTGTTGGAGCCTCGCTTGGAGAATTTTGAGCATTACTTTGCTAGCGTGTGAGATGAGTGCAGTTGTGCGGTAGTTTGAGCATCCTTAGGCGTTGCCTTTCTTTGGGATGGAATGAAACCTGACCTTGAACCACCTTGGCAAACGCTAAATATATAGAAACTTAAGAAGCATGATTAGTTTTTCATTTTTTAAAATGGATTTTTTTTCCCCAGAATGTACTCAATAGCTATTTGCTATTATGTGTCCTCACTACCTCCTTACATAATATTATGTTGTTCTAATTTGTACTGAATACCTATTGGTTGAAGTGAAGTTAATTGAACTACATCTTTTAAAAAGTAAATCAAATTGACTTCTCCTTTTTCTACCCTTCCTTTTTTCCATTTTATACATTCATATTTAAATTTATATTTTTCAGAAGTCTTCAATAATTTACCTACCAGTCAGATTTTTTAAATTCTTCATATGACTTGAAGAAAAAAAAATATGTTTCAAGTCTCATTTTATAGAAGGCAATTACATATAATGCTTGCTTTTCTCTATCTGGTATCCTGAGAATACAATTCAATAGAGTTTTGGAAAATTCTCATTACTCTTCCTGGCAATCATTCTGGTGATTCTTTGTATTTGCTGACTTAATTTTCTCAGTCTTTTCATTGAGTTTATGGCTTTGGCTGCTGTGATGAGATGCAAAATGAATAGGCAAGGACTCAAAAACAGATTTTATAAAGGTTAAAGAAGTCCAGCATTCACATTTCAACTTCCAGTAATGTACTATACCCTATCAGGCATGCTAATTCAGAAATCCTTACCCTAGTGCCAGACAGTTAAAATGAATATGTTAGCATGAATATTCATGACTGCATTGAGAATGGAAAACTGTGTGATGTTCAACTTTTTCTAGTTGCTTTCCAAAAATTCTATTTTCATGGCTCTCCTTGGTTGTCATTACTTGAAAGAAAAAAGTTAATAGCCCATCATCATTTTTTTAAAGGTTTACACAGAGTGTAGCAGAATGTAGGATATTTCCACTTACAAAAGATGGTTTTCTCCATTTTAACCTTTCAGGATGGAGTCAAAACATAGCTTTGTATAGAGAGACAATAAGTGTCTGACAGTTTTGTAAGTGAAATAAATTAGTCTGTTTTGCTTTATTCTCTGTATTTGCTTTAGGATAGAGCATGTAAGAAAAAGTCTTGGGGTAAAGTAAAAATAAATCATTGCTCTTTGGAAGTTTGAAGGAGGTATGAGAGATCTCATTCTTTTTCCTTCTTAAATACTTTTCTAGGCCAATGGCTGACAACTATGTAGATTCAAAGTAGTACCTTTGAATAATAGGAGGGCCAACACAAAGGGAATTTTAATTGCACCATTTATTTGCTTCCACATGACTCACCCCCATTGTTTGAAGAAACTTGTTTGTTTTCTATGTGGCACAGAATCCATATACCTCATAGGCAACAGGTAAACAAACAAACAAACAAAAATAATCCATTTTTCATATTTCTCTGTTAAATAGACACTTAGTAGTGATTGGAGAAGGCAATAGCACCCCACTCCAGTACTCTTGCCTAGAAAATCCCATGGACAGAGGAGCCTGGTAGGCTGCAGACCATGGGGTCGCGAAGAGTCGGACACGACTGAGCAACTTCACTTTCACTTTTCCCTTTCATGCATTGGAGAAGGAAATGGCAACCCACTCCAGTGTTATTGCCTGGAGAATCCCAGGGACGGGGGAACCTGGTGGGCTGCCGTCTATGGGGTCATACAGAGTCGGACATGACTGAAGCGACGTAGCAACAGTGATTAGGCCAACATTGATAGAGCATTGCTAAGGCTACTTATGACAGATTTATGTATTCCAAATTTTTCCAAAAATGACAGGAAAAAAGTATCTATCTGGATAGCTTATTGTTTCCTCTCTTAGGTCAAAATACACTATTTGTGAAATATATTATCAATATAATAGAATGGACAAAGACAAACTCAAGCATAGATTGATGGACTAATATTTTAAAAGTAAATTTTAGATATTCAGGACTGTAATAACACAGAGAAAATCATACTATATTCAGTTAGTACATTTAAAATAGAAACAACAATTGATAATATGTTCTGCTGTAAGCTATTTGTTCTGCAATTTGGAATTTCCAAAACAAAGTTAAAAAGGCATAATTAAATTTGGATATTAATCATGGATTTATGCTTTAAAACTTGTAAAACTTAATCAAGTCTCCTATTTTAGAACTATATTTTTACATCATTTCCTTCTAGAAGTTCCTTAATCCTTTCTTCTCAATTCAATATAAACCACTTTGTATAAATTGGTTCAAGTTCACTTCCATGGTGAAGTTATATTAATTAACTAAATATAAAGCCTTTAATGTATGAGTCAGAGGCATTTTCATTTCTCCTGACAGTCTAGGAAAAAGGTTTTATATCTACTGTTTTGAGATTGATTGGATGATTAGGTGACTTTTGGAAATTAACAAGAATCTGTTTCTTAATAGTAACTTTTTTTTGAGACTAAGTACCACAAAATATTACATTAAAACTTGTGAGACTAGCAAAATAAGAAAGGTAATTTATGAGAACACACTTTTGATGACATCTAAAACTGTGACTTACACAAACACCTTCATTACCTATTGGCTGAGCACTAATACATTTTCTGAAGGGATCTAGCTACAGCTTCTCTTCATTGCTATAAGTGTTTACATAAAATGAGGTAATTCTTCCAGTAGTTTAGTCAAGTATCTAAAAGATGATTAAATTAGCTTAATTTTCTTGATTTTTTTTTTCAAATTTAAACATTTCAGTATCTAAGAAAGCACCAAATGTTATGTGAAGCTTGGAGATTAGAATTATATTTTCTATTTAATGCATCCATTTGGTAAATCATCAATAGCAGAAAAAACAGAATTATAAACTAATGTAATGGAAAAATCCTTTTGACATTATTAGGTCATCTCCAGTTTTGTAGGTTATGAAAGTGAAAGTTTCTCAGTCATGTCTGACTCTTTGCAACCCCATGGACTGCAGCCTGCCAGCCTCCTCTGTCCATGGAATTCTCCTGGCAAGAAAACTGAAGTGGGTAGCCAATCCTTTCTCCAGGAGATCTTCTGGACCCAGGGATCAAACCCAGCTCTCCTGCCTTGCAGGCATATTCATTACCATCTAAGCCACCAGGGAAGCCCATGTTTGGTTATATATGGTGCTAATTCTTTTGTTCTGACAGTGGGCAACTTCAAGAGATAAAACAATATTTATCACACAGGTGGTGGGAAAAGGATGAATTTTGTGCTTTTTCGGGTATGTTGTTTCTTAAATAAAGTTTAAGAATATGAATATTGAATAAGACTATGAATATTTGCTATTTTCTAAATTCATGTAAATCATGTTTACCTTAAACATTTTACATACGAATTGAATATGTCCACAGTGCAACTGGGCTGTCCATGGTATGCTATAAGATGTTCTTTACCCATTATCACTCTACCTGTCCCCAGGTCTCTACACACTTTGACTCCTTCTGGTCTTTCTACTATTCTTCTCACTGTAGCCATCTTTTAATCCACATGCTCTCTCTATAGGTTTATCTTCTATTTATCACCAATGCTTATCATTTTCTTTCTACAAGTCTTTAAGCATGTGCTTTCAATTATTTTAGCTTTGCTTGGTGATTCAAGTGTTGATCATAATTCTTCAGGAAAAGCTTACAGTCATTGTGAATATTAATGAGAATTACATGAGTTTGATTCTGTATTTAAATCATTGATTTTTTTTTTTAATTCCTATCTACTCATTAACCCACAAGTGCAAGTCAATAACTCAGTTGTGGCAAGGTTTTAAATGACTAGCTGGGACCTTGCTTTCTTATCTGTTTAGAGATTCTCCTACTGCTTGTCTGGTATCTTTGATTGTAGTAGGCAACAGCAGCAGTAGGCTCATGAGTACTGAGTTCTTGAGGAGTCCTCAGTGACTTTTACTAAGTGGAACTCCATTGCCAAGAGTAAATTTTGTTTTCCTCAAAGTTTTGTGGCTATCACAGTGTAGAGGTATATGGGTGTTCTGGAGCAGAAGAAGGAAGATGCAGGAAAGAGGATGAAAATATGTGTGTAGAGAAGTATAGGGTAGCAATGAATAGAGAGATTAAAACACAGGATTTATTTTCTCTGCCTGATAACAATAGGCAATGAAGAAAGCCAAGTAAATGCTAACTAAATATACTAATTTTTTCTTAATTTCTTTTTTGCAACACATTGGCTATAAAATACAACTGAATTAGACATGTCTCTACCATGGAAATATGAATATTTGCTATTTTCTAAATTCATGTAAATTATGTTTACCTTAAACATTTTACATACAAATTGAATATGTCCACAGTGCAACTGGGCTGTCCATCGTATGCTTTAAGATGTTCTTTACACATTATCACTCTCCCTGTCCCAGGTCACTATACAGCACCAGCTAATGAATAAATAAAAACATCATGTCTGATAAATAAGTGAATTTGTTTTGATAATAGTGAAATATAAATATAGCTTGTGATTTTTATGTGCTTATTCTGTATTATTTAGTTTAAACATAGGTCTATATAATAGCAGATTTTTAAAAACCCTGCTAATATGCTTGACATATTGAAAAATGAGTCTTTAACTTTACCTTAAATTAGGCTGAGTTAGCATGTTTGCTTCAGATATTTTGGGCACACAATGTACAAAATACATATCAAAATCTAAAAATATAGTAAATTTAATCCTGAAGACAATATACTAACAATAATAAAATAACACATATAGTTTTGAACACTATAGTTTCTTAATTTCTGCCAAATGATTTAATATTGTCTCAAAGGTTAGTGGAGTGCACTCTCCATTTAAGTAAACTTGGCAACAAGAATGCAAGTTGCTTCAGTATATAAGAGATTAAAGTTTACTGATATCTTTGGCATCAAAAGGGATTTTAAAATGTTTTATTAATGCTCAAAAATAGCACAGTAGGCAAACTAAGTTTTGATCAAATGTTCACTGTAACTAAATATTAGATATAACAGTAGATTGAAATGCTATTTTAGAATAAATGTTATCTTTATTTTGATTTAGAAATAATCTGCAACAGATCAAGAAAATATTAATCCAATAAATGCAGTAGGCAAAACAGAAAGAATAAATGGATATCAAAGTAATATAGATGTGTTTTTTAAACTCCTAAATATGCTATTTTAAGCATGTGTACTCCAGTAGAGAAATAAGTGAAGAATCTTCCTAATACTATTACAGTTTATCTTAAAATTTATCTCAACAAAATAAAAGATACAACCCAGTTATCTTTCTATTCAACTTAAATACAAATAGTTTTCAGTACAAAAGACCAGTACAAAATGAAACAACAAATTTTCTGATCCAAAGCAAATCATCTACAAACTAAGGAAGAATTTCTTTTATTTTTCCCTCACAAAATCCTATCTTTCAAATTATTTTTAAAAATATGATATATCTTTTAACTAGAGATTATTATACTTAGTGAAGTAGTCAGAAAGAAAAGGACAAATACCACATGATATCACTTATATGTGAAATCTAAAATATGGCACAAATGAACCCATGTACAAAATAGAAACAGATTCACAGATATAGAGGACAGATTTGTGACTGCCAAGGAGTTTGGGGCTCAGGGAGAGATGGACTGGGTGTTTGGGATTAGCAGGTGCAAACTATTGCCTATAAAATATCAACATATAAACAACAAGATCCTACTGTTTAGCACATGGAACTATATTCAATATTTATATCCTTTCCCATTATGGTTTATCCTGCATAAACCAGAATGTAAAAGGATATAAAAATGTATACATATGTATGACTGAATCACTTTGCTCTACAGCAGAAAGTAACACAACATTGTAAATCAGTACTTCAGTAAGTTAAAATAAATAAGTCAAAATAAAAATAAGTGAAAAAATAAAGTGTTATTGGAACACACAAAAATATGATGTGTCATGTCTAAAAGACTATATGAAAAATCACATCAGCTACTGTGTTAAGAACTTAATTAAGAACTTTAAAATTATAATCATGTCCTGTAAATTTTTAATCTACTAGCACCTACCTGAAGAAGGCGATGGCACCCCACTCCAGTACTCTTGCCTGGAAAATCCCATAGATGGAGGAGCCTGGAAGGCTGCAGTCCATGGGGTCGCTGAGGGTCAGACATGACTGAGCAACTTCACTTTCACATTTCACTTTCATGCGTTAGAGAAGGAAATGGCAACCCACTCCAATGTTCTTGCCTGGAGAATCCCAGGTACTGGGGAGCCTGGTGGGCTGCCGTCTATGGGGTCACACAGAGTCGGACACGACTGAAGTGACTTAGCAGCAGCAGCAGCAGCAGCACCTACCTAGAGGCACACATCCTGGAATGCGAAGTCAAGTGGGCCTTAGGAAGCATCAGTATGAACAAAGCTAGTGGAGGTGATGGAATTCCAGTTGAGCTATTTCAAATCCTGAAAGATGATGCTGTGGAAGTGCTGCACTCAATATGCCAGCAAATTTGGAAAAGTCAGCAGTGGCCACGGGACTGGAAAATACCAGTTTTCATTCCAATCCCAAAGAAAGGCAATGCCAAAGAATGCTCAAAGTACCGCAAAATTGCACTCATCTCACACGCTAGTAAAGTGATGCTCAAAATTCTCCAAGCCAGGCTTCAGCAATATGTGAACTGTGAACTTCTAGATGTTCAGGCTGGTTTTAGAAAACGGACAGGAACCAGAGATCAAATTGCCAACATCTGCTGGATCATCGAAAAAGCAAGAGAGTTTCAGAAAAACATCTATTTTGCTTTATTGACTATGCCAAAGCCTTTGACTGTGTGGATCACAATAAACTGTGGAAAATTCTGAAAGAGAAAGGAATACCAGACCACCTGACCTGCCTCTTAAGAAACCAGCATGCAGGTCAGGAAGCAACAGTTAGAACTGGACATGGAAAAACAGACTGGTTCCAAATAGGAAAAGGAGTATGCCAAGGCTGTATACTGTCAGCCTGCTTATTTAACTTCTATGCAGAGTACATCATGAGAAATGCTGGGCTGGAAGAAGCACAAGCTGGAATCAAGACTGCTGGGAGAAATATCAACAACTTCAGATATGCAGATGACACCACCATTATGGCAGAAAGTGAAAAGGAACTAAAGAGCCTCTTGATGAAAGTGAAAGAGGAGAGTGAAAAAGTTGGCTTAACACTCAACATTCAGAAAAATAAGATCATGGCATTGGTCTCATCACTTCATGGCAAATAGATGGAAAAACAGTGAAAACAGTGGCTGACTTTATTTTTTGGGGGTCCAAAATCACTGCAGATGGTGATTGCAGCCATGAAATTAAAAAAAAAACAAAACACACACTTACTACTTGGAAGGAAAGTTATGACCAACCTAGACAGCATATTAAAAAGGAGAGACATTACTTTGTCAATAAAGGTCTGTCTAGTCAAGGCTATGGTTTTTCCAGTAGTCATGTATGCATGTGAGAGTTGGACTGTAAAGAAAGCTGAGCACCAAAGAATTAATGCTTTTGAACTGTGGTGTTGGAGAATACTCTTGAGAGTCCCTTGGACTGCAAGGAGATCCAACCAGTCCATTCTAAAGGAGATCAGTCCTTGGCGTTTATTGGAAGGACTAATGTTGAAGCTGAAACTCCAATACTTTGGTCACCTGGTGTGAAGAGCTGACTCATCTGAAAAGACCCTGATGCTGGGAAAGATTGAGGGCAAGAGGAGAAGGGGACGACAGAGGATGAGATGGTTGGATGGCATGACTGACTCAATGGACATGAGTTTGGGTAAACTCTGGGAGTTGGTGATGGACAGAAAGGCATGGCATGCTGCGGTTCATAGGGTCGCAAAGAGTCGGACACAACTGAGAGACGGAACTGAAGTATCTTTATATTTCAATTTTTATCCCATCTTCACAGTAATTTTATAGTTCTTAACTTCTGAGGGCATTCTAAGTTGAAGTTACTGCTAACCACATCCATAGCCTAATAGAGATTCCTGTGTGTAAAAATAAATGATATAGTTTAAGAAGTGTCCAGCAGCCTCTAAGAATTCATTTTACATACAATTTCATTTAAAATTACATCACGGTGACTTTACCCCAAGTTCTTCTCAAATGCTTTTATCATTTATCATTAAAATGAATTTAATCTAGTAAAAAAAAATCCAGCTATTTTATTCTTATGAATCTTAATTACACTTGTGTAATTAGGGTAAGAAAAGCAAGTCTCATTTATTATGATGAATAGACTATATATGGAAAATATATTTTGATTCATGCGATTAAAATGCTAAATATAAATACTGCAGATACTTAAAGTTTTTATGAAGAGACAAATTCAGCCTTTTAAAGTTGGTGGAGTAGAAAAACTTTAAATTGTTTAAATTTAGGTTTTTGAGTAATTATAGAATGTTAAATTTGAATAACTAATCATGAGTCATTCTATATCTTCCCTTAATGTTGTATAATAGGTGCTAACATTTTTATTATGGTATTTTAACAATTAGCCATTTAAGTTAGTGAACATTTTTTAAAAACATAAAAATTAAGAAAATTTTATAAATATATTTCTATTTCTAACTTATTTTGATGCTGGTCTTTTTGTTTAGTTGGGTGTGTGATCAGGTCACTCCTTTCATTCATTGCTGTTAATTTTTTTTTTTTTTACTTATTTCATTTATTAGGATTATTAGGATTTTCCAGGTAAGAATACTGGAGTGGGTTTCCATTTCCTTCTCCAGGAGATCTTTTTGACCCAGGGATCAAACCTAGGTCTCCTGCATTGCAGGCAGACTAGCATTTGAGCCACCAGGGAATTCCATTTTAAGACTGCATAATCTTAAATAAAATTACTTTGTCAACTATATATATATATATATGCTATATACACATATAATAGTAAATTTAATAATAATTGCCTAAAATTCAAATGTAATGGATTATTCTAATTCATATCCTAAGGCATTTATGACATGATATTCCAACTCTGAATACTGCCTAGTCACATAATATATTCCCGGGGCTTCTGAGAAACTTAAAAATGTTCTAGAAGCCTCACTACCAACCATAATTCCACTCCCTGTAAAGTTTTCCTGGATAACCAGACACATAACTAGAGAAGAAACTAAGGAAGAGTTTATAATCTTAGTTTATGGATTATATTTTACAATCTATTATAAATTTATAAGTTTATAATAATCTGGTCTATCATTAATGTACTTATAAGCAATATATTATTTGTTTGTAAGAATACAGTATACAGACATTATAATGAAGTGTCAGTGGTAGCACTGAGTTGGCTGAAATGACAGACACCTTTATGGCATTCACATAGCTTGCTGCTGCTAAGTCACTTCAGTCGTGTCCGATTCTGTGCGACCCCAGAGACAGCAGCCCACCAGGCGCCCCCGTCCCTGGGATTCTCCAGGCAAGAACACTGCAGTGGGTTGCCATTTCCTTCTCCAATGCATGAAAGTGAAAAGTGAAAGTGAAGTCGCTCAGTCGTGTCCGACACTAGCGACCCCATGGACGGCAGCCCACCAGGCTTCTCTGTCCACGGGATTTTCCAGGCAAAAGTACTGGAGTGGGGTGCTATTGCCGTCTCCTCACATAGCTTACACTCACTTAAATAATTAAAAATAAAATCAGTACTGTCAGATTGTCAGCAACATTATCTCATATGAGGCAAGCTACAAAACTGTACAGCTCACTAGGAGAAGAACCTGCGCCCATGGATGGGCCTGACGAGACAACGAGAAAGTAAATTCTTCCTAGAAAGCAGAACTAAGGGCTATCTGATGGACTAATCATGACATATACTCTAGTAGTGGGATGAAACCTTTCCAGTTCTTAGCCAGCAGGATTTTGTCAGGGCTGTGAACTAACTACTGCCGACTTTATCACATTCTCCTCTTTTCTGAATGGGCATTTTTACTGCATAGGTAACATTTTTACTTAACCATTGTACATGGGGAGTTGTTGAGAAAATTGATCATCTGTCAGTTTATGTGTCAATTGAAAAGTTAAACTCTTGACATATACAGAGGACTGGGAACTACATGGGATCCTAGACTTGAGGTGGATATAGAATTTTAGGTACACCTCTTTAGGCAAATCATCATGTGGCAGTTTCTTGGAATATTTTTTAGGAAGAAACTAGTATGTATGCCTTGATCCTTACCTTTGGACTGTAAATACTGGATTTGAAGCTTGATCTTCCATGAAAATAAAGGACGTATCAGGAGACAGTGGAGTAGAATGCCTCAGGTAGGTTGTATCTCTGGAGAATTAATGGAGCAGCCTATTCTCAATCAGTCTATTTCTAAACTATTACATGAAAACAAAAGAAAATTCTATAAGGTTTAAGCCAATGTTATTTTTCTTCCCACAATTCATACTCAAACCTAATCCTGATTGGTAACACTGATCATGTATTAGGCCTGAAGAAGTTAGTGAAATTAAAATCAAACAGGAAAAAATAAAATGTGAATTACACGGCACAGGAGTGCTGTGATATAAGCTAAATGTATGCATTTCTTTTTTTTTAATTTTTATTGAAGTATAGTTGCTTTACAACATTATGTTAGTGTCTACTGTACACAAGAATGAATCAACTATACTTATATATATTTTTCTTGTTTTGTTTAGTCATTGAGTTGTGTCTCTTTGTGACCACATGGACTGTAGCCTGCCAGGCTCCTCTGTCCATAGGATTTTCCAGGCAAGAATACTGGAGTGGACTGCCATTTCTTTCTCCAGGGAATCTTCCTGATCCAGAAATCAAACCTTTGTATCCTTCATTGCAGGTAAATTTTTTACCACTGAGTCACCTGGGAAGCCCCACATATAGATATATCCCCATCCTTCTGGATTTACTTTTCATTCAGGTCATCACAGTGAATTAAAACGTCCCCTGTGCTATACAGAATATTCTCATTAGTTATGTATTTTATGCATGGTATAAATAGCACATATGTGTCATCCCAATCTCTCAATTCAAGTGAAAGCATTTCTAAAGTGCCCATTGTCCTCTTGTCACAAGACCTAAAGTTAGAGGACATGTCAAAACAAGAGGATATGGAAATAGCCCCTCATGTACCCCATTCCCAATCTTTGAATCAGTGTTAGCAACTAGGATAAAAAGAAATTATGCACTTATATATTTTCTGCCCATACCTTCATGTAGAAGGGTGAAGAGGTGGGAAAACAAGACAAGATGCAGAGTGAACTATAACTCAATTTTATAGTTCTAAAGCAACTATCAAACATAAATAGATAAACACAGAAAAATAAATTCTGATCCACAAAATAAGAAAATATAATGAGGTATTTCACACTAACTCAATTACTCAACTAAAGACCTAGTTTACTTAAAACCAGCAACAAAAACAGAAACTCAAATGGAGTTTAAGTTATTGAGCCAGATGAGGACAGAACAAATGAAAAAACCCAGGGGAAGTGATTTCAGTGTATAGAGAAATCAAATAGAAAAAAAGCACACTGGATGTGACAGCCTATACATAATAATGTATCTCTTTCTAGGAAGACTGAATGACAGAAACAATCCTTTAAACCTTTAATACTAGAAAAACAAGATTAATTCTAAAGAACAAACTAATGGGCAAATAAGATCTGGACACATTTTCCTCCATCCAAATATCATGAAAAATACATAGAAAAAATTAAGCAAACATGGTTTATGTAGAAGTTAACAGTGAGCAGAATTTTACACTCCACATCTGAATAAGTATTTCTACATTTCAATGTATTATCCACTCAGTTATTTCATTCAGTTCTTTTATACAAATTTTTGAGCATATTCTGGAATAGTGATAGGATCTGGTGAGCAATATAAGGAGCAAAAACAGACATAGACCTTTCCTGAATGAAACTTTCTCTCTAAACAAACATCAATATAAAGAGCAACTGTGATAAGTGTCATTAAGAAGAGATGCTATTCTAAGTGCACAAAAGAGAATTTATCCTTTTTGGGGGGGGGTAAGATAAAGCTTCCCTACGGTTGAGTTTCAAGTTGAAGGGTGAGTAGAACTTAGTTATACAACTAGAGGGATAAAATAAAATTTCAGACAGAAGCAAAAGCATAGAGTGGAGACAGTGTGGGGGTCAAGAGTAAAAGTAGATATAAGAGTATATATAAAAGTATATAAAATAACAGTAAAGCTGAAGCTGATTCTAGAAGTCAGCTACTGGTAAGCACATTTAAACAGCAGCTTCAAACTCTTAAGAAAGTATTGCAGACATGAATTCTAATTTTCAGTACATGGTGGGCTAGTTCACATAGAACCATCTTCATGTGAGGGAAAAAATATTTAATTCAAAATTCTGGATAAAATGTGAAAATATGATTTTCAAAAATTAACGATCTGAAAGTCAAATTAGCTGGATTAAAAAGAGAGAGGGAAAATCCTGAGATGTAAGCAAGATGAGCAAAAGTAGGTGCTTCACTCGATCAAACTGTGAAATTGAAGTGTGGTTTTGATGCGCTGGAAGAGGAGAGTGGGGCTCAGTATCATATTTATGTTTATCCACATCACCACCACCTTCAGAATAGGAATGAATCAAAAGTAAACCACCAGCACTCTCACCTTCTGCAGGGGACTATAGGAGACTTATAATGAGATTGAATAGAATGCTGAGAAATCAATTTTTAAAAAGATTAAGAGATATAGAGGAGCCTGGCGGGCTACAGACCATAGGGTCGCAGAGTCGGACACGACTGAGTGACTAAGCAAAGCACAGCACAGCACAAGAGATATAACACCTTCAAACTTCTATGTGTCCTAAAACATATCCTCCATACATTTAAAACAAAAAACAGTCATACCAAAATTAATAGGTAAATCATAGAGTGAGTTTCTAACACATCTTTAGTTGTTAATGAAATCTAAAAAGACAAAATAGATTAGCAAAGATTAAAAAAATCTGAACATGATTATCAAATTGACTATATAATTTTGATATATCCAGGTATTTGGTATATCCAGGTATATTCCCAAGATATCTTACCAAGATATTCTGAGCATATTTCTTTTTTCAAGAACAAATAATATATTTAAAAATTATACTATGCTGGCTGGCCATAAGCAAATGCAAACACATTTGAAATGACTAAAATCATACATAATTTGTTTTCTGAGTGCAATGCAATTAAGCTACAAGTCAACTGTAAAATAAATAAGTAGAACATTCTGAAGTACTTTAGAAAACTGAAGTTGGGGAGCATCAGCAAGATGATGAAATAGAAAGCCCTCTCCTTCTTCTCATAGACAGAATAACTCAACAATACAGGAGCCAACTCCTTTTGTGAGAAACCCAGAGACCAGTTGGAAGGCTTCTGGACTCTGGGCAAGCATGAAACCAGTCACACTGAAGGTGGTAGAAAAATTTGTGGTATACTTTTCTGTAACTCCTCTTCCAAGTGCAGTACCATATAATCACATAATCAGAAGGAAACTGAACACCCAGCTTCTCCCAAGGGAAGAAGAGAACTAGGTACTCCATCCAACATTTGACTTTTTCAAGGGACTGGTTAATGTCATCCATACACACAGCAAAAGGCCTCTTAGCTGGGAGCTATTTAGAACAAAAGAGACAGTCTGGACTAATACACACTTATTGGCTATAGGCCTTCCCTCCAGTTCATGGCAGAAACAGCAGGCAACCCTCGCATACAAGCCCTGCAAATCCCAGCTTCTCCCTAAGAAGGTAACGATTTGGAACACCCATCCAACATTTCAGTTTTTCAGGAAGCTGCCAAAGGGACAAGATTCCGAACCATGTATGTTAGAGCACTGAGGGGACCTGACATATTCTTGATGCCTGGAGGCCACTGAGAACAAAGGTGGTGGTCCAGAGTAGTATGCAGTCACCATGAGAGCCCCTGTGATATGGTCAGGAAAACTCTCATAGCCTCTGGCATATCTCTGGGCAGGGAGAGAGAATGCTGAAACATATATCCAACATCCAGAATTTTCAGAGGGCTGCCCAAGAGGCTAGCCTCTGTTTCATCTGTCTTGGAGTGCTGGTGGGAAATGAACAATCTAGATGTCTACGGCCTGCTGAGAACCAAAAAAAAAAAAAAAAAAAATCAGTTGGGTGGTATGACGCTACTGCAGAGAACCTACCATATAGCAGAAAGACATGAGAGGCAGCAAGAGAAGATATAATCCTGAATAAGAAACCAGAAGATCCTTCTAAGATGGAGGAGTCTGGTAGGCTGCAGTCCATGGGGTCGCTAAGAGTCGGACACGACTCAGCAACTTCACTTTCACTTTTCACCTTCATGAATTGGAGAAGGAAATGGCAACCCACTCCAGTGTTCTTGCCTGGAGAATCCCAGGGACGGGAGAGCCTGGTGGGCTGCCATCTATGGGGTCGCACAGAGTCGGACACGACTGAAGCGACTTAGCAGTAGCAGCAGCAGCAGCAAATACACATCCACAGAAAAACTGTGAGAAGCTGCCAGAACTTCCAGCAGAGCTGACTGGCAATGGTCTTCCTTTGTAGGAAGCCAGTCGAGAACAACTGGGAAAGGTGTCTGTTTTTTTTGTTTGTTTTTTTTTTTTCTCCAAACTCACGAATATCCACACAGTGTCAAGGAAAATGAAGAAACAAGAAAATGTAGCCAAAACAAAGGAATACAAGAAATCTCAAAAAACGGATCCTAAAGATATGGGGATATAGGGGCCTCCCTGGTGGCCCAGGGGTGAACAGTCCTCTTGCCAGTGCAGGGGACATGGGTTTGATCCTTGGTCCAAGAGGATCCCACATGCCGCAGTGAACTGGGCCTGTGTGCCACAGCTTGTGAGTCCACCAGCCTAGTCTGTGTTTTGTAACAAGAGAAGCTGCTGCAATAAGCAGCCTATGCAACAAAACTAGAGAGTTAGCCCCTGCTATAGCTAGAGAACACCTTTGCCCAGAGACAAAAACCCAGCAGAGCTAAAAAATTAAAATAGATAAATTGGGCACAGTTAACCTTTTTGGGGGAATTTCCTTATGATTCAGTGGTTAGGACTCTAGTACTTTCATTGCTGAGGGCCCAGATTCAATCCCTGGTTGGGGAACTCAGATCCTGTAAGCCACACAACATAGCCAAAAAAGAGAGAGAGAGAGAATCTATGTTGAAGAAGGAAATGGCAACCCACTGCAATATTCTTGCCTGGGAAGTCCAATGGACAGAGAAGCCTGGCAGGCTGCAGTCCATCGAGTTTCAAAGAGTCAGATAGACTTAGTGACTAAATCACATAAATTACCTAACAGAGAATTTTAAAAACTGCCATAAAATACTCAGTGAAATCAGAAAAATAATGTATAAACAAAGTTATTATTTCAATAAGATGGGGGTTAGTTGCTAAGTTGTGACTCTTGCAACCCCTGGACTGTACCCTGCCAGGCACCTCTGTCCATGGGATTCTCCAGGCAAGAATACTGGAGTGGGTTGCCATTTCCTTCTCCAGGGGATCTTCCCAACCCAGGAATCCAACCCGGGTCTCCTGCACTGCAGGCAAAGTTTTTACCAACCGAGCTATAAGAGAAGCCCATTTCAATAAGAGAAAATTGTTTTTAAAGGCCAAAGAGAAATTATGGTGCTTAAGAATGCAATAAAGGGACTGAAAAATTCACCAGGCTTAAAGAGCAGACAAGATCAAGCAGGAGTTGGTGAACAAAAATGCAGGTTGTTTGAAACTGTCTTTCCTGCTCTCTTCTATGCATCTTCCCTCATTTCTGTGCTCATCTGACTGCTATAATCCCCCATCTGGGTTCTGGGGCTCCTAATAAACGTATTGTTGTGCGTGAGAATTTGTTAAATTGGTGTTTCTTTCTAGGGGATGAGAGCTGAAACCTACTTTTTGGCTACTGGTGGAAATCATTCCTCACTACTTTTCTTATCTTTGTCTATGTAAGGAAGATGGCAGAATAAAAAATTAATGCACTTAAAGGAAGGTCAGTAAAAGTTATCCAATTCTTCCAAAACAGAGATAAATTAGAGACCGGTTAATGTCATTTCCTTCTCCAGGGATTGAACCTGGGTCTCCTGCATTGCAGGTAGATTCTTTACCATCAGAGCTACCAGGAAGCCTATCAAATTAAAAGATAAATAATTTGCAAATTTTGTAGAAGTCTCCTTTGTGAGCATGATACACAATGTATTATATACAGTGCACAGTATATAATATACACAATTTATACAGTTTTAAATCTCTATTAAAAGAAAAAAAGATTGGATGTGTACATATCTAGTAGCAATGGATATGTATTATATATATACATATTTGTATGTATTTCAAGTGACAAGACCTTGAAAATTTTAAGCCCTTGAAAATTTTATTCCAGGGATAAATTTTAAAATTTTGCTTGTTCATAACTTATAACACTGTCTAAATGATGATATATTAATATTGTATTAAGAATAATATTTTTAATATTATATTAATGAGGTCTTGAATAACTAGTTGACGTTGGAGGATAAAGAAAACCATGAATGGATAAGACAGGAGAAAATGTTATACAGAAATTTAATTCCAAGGCAAAGGTTTTAGTCTGCAATAATTTGATTCTTCCCTAATTCAGGCTGCTCTGCATTTGCACACTGTTAAAACTACTGATTAACATTCAGAATGAAAGGCAGATGATCTATAAAAAATGACAGGCTGAAACCTCAGAAATCAAGCCAGAGTTAAGAAAATGCTATAGCTCATTTTATTTGTCCCCTTAAGACTTGGACTGCTCCTTTCAGACAAGCATTAGCAAGGATGCACATTGATTCTATTTATTCTCTCACAGAAAATTTTCATCACTTTCAAAGTATTTATCTCTAGAAATCTTAATCTCACAATTATCAACTAGCATTTTTATTGAACAGAGTTGTTCTAATAGGGCATTTGGAGCATTTACTGAGTTGTTACCAATTTGAGTGCCGGGCATCAAAGATACAATTAGGAAACATATGACCCAATATCTATCTTAAACAATGATCATCTATTTATAGTATTAACATTTGGGGAAAAAATTACATAAAAAATTTAAGAATAAATAGAGACATATATACACTAGAAACTCTGGGAGCAAGACAGACCTATGCCAATAATGGTAGAAGGGAGAGTCTAAAAATTTACAAAAATGTGGCTTTTATGATATCTCTTGAAAATGATAAAGCTGAACAAAAATTTTCTTTATGGGAGAAGAAAGCATCTGTACAAAGTATGCTTCCCTGGTGGTTCAGTCAATAAAGAATCCACCTGCAATGAGGGGCCCTGGGTTCGATTCCTAGGTTGGGAATATCCTCTGGAGACAGGCATGCAACCCACTCCAGTATTCTTGCCTGGAGAATCCCCATGTATAGAGGAGCGTCGTAGGCTGTACTTCATAGGGTCACAAAGAGCTGGGCATGGCTGAGCAACTAAGCACACACAGCACACACAAAATAAGAATATAGGAGGGATGATGGTTTTAGGATTTGCAAGTTACCGATATATGGAAATAATTTTGAAGTTGTATAAGCCAGAATTAGCAGTAAATTATTTACTAAGAGATCTTTTGTTACATATTTGTATCAGTAATGATCCTAAAATATTGTTGTATTTCTTTTCTCAATGATAGCTGGAGTCATGACTCAATGGAGAAATTTTAAATGGCCGTTTGAAGCCTTGCAGAAGGAAGAAATTAAACTCAAAACAAGAACATATTTGGTTTTGCTGTCTGACTTAATCTTGATTTATGAAGTGACAAATAAGCTTGATTAATGGACTAATCATTTAAACTTGATTTCTTTTTCTGTGATTTATATTTAATTGCTTTTCTAAATGGTCACAAGTGCACTAAATACACCCCCCCATTTATAAACAGCTGAATATAGAAGAATAGCAAAGTTTTACATTAAGATTCTGATATAATGTGTAGGTTTGTGGTTCAGAACATTGTTAAACAAGTTTATTGAGACTCTATCTTGAGGGGATATTTTGTCTGATCAAGAATATTAAGTAAGTTCAGCATAGATATATCAATGAAGATAAAGTTCAATCACTACTTGAATATATAACTCCTCATCAATAAAATAATTCATTAGTAAATAACAGATCTTGTCTGTCTCCTTGATTTCTGACATGCATTCTGATAGCATTTAGAATAACAAAAGAATAGATATGCTTTACATAACTATGTCATTAAAACAGGAGAAGGGAGTGATTTAAATAAAACACTTTAAATATGGAAACTGTATTCACAACCATGAGTGAGGAGATTTAAAGAACCCCAGAGGTTATCAAGTCAAATCTCCTTATTTCACAGATGAGAAAAGTAAAGTTCACGACTTTAAGTGATTCCAACTGAGTAAATCACACTGGACTTCCAGTTCAGTGCTGCTTCAATTGTGTTAATCTGTTTCCACATTTGTTTATAAAATATCTTCCATATGTAAAATAGTACATATAAAAATTCACTCTCTAATTTGATATATAATGTAAAAACATAGACGTATTACAATGATATTTCTGGGAGTCCATGACTATAAAGTGTCTAAAGGATAACCATTTTAATCCATCAGTCATCATTATTTTTGGATGAGATCAAAGGCAGTTCTTCTTTACAGTGCCTCCAAAGTCTTAAGTTCATTTTAGCATAAATTATATAGCTCATTTTCAATTAGAGAGGTACTAGTATGATTTCTATTTCTAGATAAAGGAAGCAAGACAGAGAAGTTAAATAACTTGCTGAACACTACATAAATTGGAAATGGTATAGCTAGGATTAGAACCAAGGTAGTGCTCTAAATCATCACATTTTGACAAGTCTCTGAAAAAGCCTTCCTAGCCTTGCAACACAGACCTCTAGCTATACATGGAAGATGGCTTCCTGAGCCAACCCTATTTCCTCCTTTTCTCTAATATCTCTTGGCTCCAGACTATATTGCAATTACATCAAGTGATTTTTTTTTTTTTTATAAACCTAGGGTAGCTATAATTAAAAGGACACACAGTAAAAGCTAATGTTGGTGAGGATACAGAGAAGTTGGCACTTGCACTCATTGCAGATGAGAATATAAAGGGGCATAGTGCTTCAGAAAACAGCTTGGCAGTTTCACAAAATATGGAACAGAGAACTACCACATAACCAAGCAATTCCTCTCTTAGGAATATCTTCCCAAGATAACTGAAAATATATGTCAATATTAAAAAGTATTTACAGCTATTTATAGTAGCATTCTTAATAATAGCCAAAAAAAAGAAATGGCACAAATATCCATTAGCTAATAAGTAGATAAGCAAAATATGGTATAATTGTGCTGTTATGGTTAATTTTATATCCATTTGGCTAGGCTCTGATGCCCAGTTTGGTCAAACACTAGTCTAGATATGGCTGTGAAAGAATTTTGTAGATACAATTAAGATTTACAACAATCAGGTTGAAAGTAAATAGATGGGACAATGCTTGATATGCAGACATTAATTTTAAAGAAGGAGGAATGGCTATATTAGAATCCGATACAGTAGATATCAGAGCAAAGAAAATTACTAGAGAGATATATTTCATAGTGATAAAAATAGTAAGACATAAAGATCCTAAATGTGTATACACCAAACAGTAAATCTCAAACAATGAAGCAAAATTGATAGAGCTGAAAGGAGAGATTAACAAATCCACAACCATAGTTACAGATTTCAGAAGTTTCTTCTCAGCAACTGAATGATCTATTAGACTGAAGGAATCAATGATATAGAAAGCTTGAATAACATAATTGACCAAAGAATTAAATGAACATATATAGAACACCTTACCCAAGAATAGTAGAATACATTTTTTCTAAGTGCACAGTGAACATTTGCCAAGATAATCTATATCATGAGTCATATAAAACAAATAAAAATTAACAAATTGAAAATAATTAAAATTATAAAGTGTGTTATATGATCATAAATGAATCAATTTAGCAATCAATCACCAGAAAGACAATAAAAAAATAAATCTCCAATACATGACAATACAAGATAGATACTTCTGAATAAACCATAAATCAATGAAGAAGACCAATTAAATTAAATATATATATAACAGTAAACAAAAGGACCCAAACTGAAAATAACTCAGATGCCATTGAATAGGTAAATGGTTAAACAGATTCTGTTACATACATACCATGAAATACTACTCTAGAATCAAAACTACCTTATATGCAATAACTTTGTAGAAGCTCCAGGGAATTACTCTGAGTTAAAAGAGACTATCCAAAACATTATATACTGTATTCTTTCATTCATATAACATTTTTGAAATGAAGAAAAGATTGATGATTATCAGAATCAGGTCTATGGGAAGGAAAGGACATGGGAGGAGTGTTTCTGTCATTATAAAAGGGCAGTAAGAGGTGACGGAATTTTCAGATTCTTAACTCTGTACAGTTCAGTTCAGTTCAGTTGCTCAGTAGTGTCCGACGATTTGCAACCCCATTAATCGCAGCACACCAGGCCTACCTGTCCATCACCAACTCCCGGAATTCACTCAAACTCATGTCCATCGAGTCAGTGATGCCCTCCAGCCATCTCATCCTCTGTCGTCCCCTTCTCCTCCTGCCCCCAATCCCTCCCAGCATCACAGTCTTTTCCAATGAGTCAACTCTTCGCATGAGGTGGCCAAAGTACTGGAGTTTCAGCTTCAGCATCAGTCCTTCCAATGAACACCCAGGACTGATCTCCTTTAGGATGGACTGGTTGGATCTCCTTGCAGTCCAAGGGACTCTCAAGAGTCGTCTCCAACAACACAGTTCAAATTCTTCAGCGCTAAGCTTTCTTCACAGTCCAACTCTCAAATCCATACATGACCACAGGAAAAACCATAGCCTTGACTAGACGGACCTTTGTTGGCAAGGTATTATCTCTGCTTTTGAATATGCTATCTAGGTTGGTCATAACTTTTCTCCCAAGGAGTAAGCGTCTTTTAATGTCATGGCTGCAGTCACCATCTGCAGTGATTTTGGAGCCCAGAAAAATAAAGTCTGACACTGTTTCCCCATCTATTTCCCATGAAGTGATGGGACCAGATGCCATGATCTTCATTTTCTGAATGTTGAGCTTTAAGCCAACTTTTTCACTCTCCTCTTTCCCTTTATCAAGAGGCTTTTTAGTTCCTCTTAACTCTGTTGCTGCTGCTGCTGCTGCTGCTAAGTCGCTTCAGTCCTGTCCGACTCTGTGCAACCCCATAGACGGCAGCCCACCAGGCTCTGCCGTCCCTGGGATTCTCCAGGCAAGAATACTGGAGTGGGTTGCCATTGCCTTCTCCATTGTGTGAAAATGAAAAGTGAAAGTGAAGTAGCTCAGTCGCATCCGACATATAACGACCCCATGGACTGCAGCCTACCAGGCTCCTCCATCCATGGGATTTTCTAGGCAAGAGTACTCGAGTGGCTTGCCATTGTCTTCTCCGCTTAACTCTGTTAGTACATGCAAAAACCTACCTATGTAGTGAAATCATGTAGAATAAAATGCAGATACACATAATGAAATATAAGGAAAAGTGTAGGAATCTGAATATTTATAAAATCAGTGGATTGGATCAATGCAAACATCTAAACTGTGGTATTTACTATAGCTTTGCAAAGTAAATTGCTTTTGGGGAGAAAATGGATAAAGTATATAAGAGATCTCTTTGTGTTATTTCTTATAACTTTATGTCAATATATAGTTATTTAAATAAACATTTTAGTTTTCAAAGGGAATGAAATACTGCTGCAATATGGATAGATCTTAAAAGCTTTATGATAAGTGAAAGAAGTAACTTACAAAAAGAGTTCATAGATATGTGTTAGATATGAGTTCATAGCCTTGTGCTAGGGAAGGGGAGGAAGGAAAAATGACTGCTAATCGCTGTGGCTTTTTTGAGGGATAATTGAAATGTTCTCAAGTTAGATTGTGGTGAATGTACTAAAAACCACTGACTCATCCACTTAAGATGGGTGACATTTTATGATGTTTGAATTATATCTGAATTAAACTGTTAGAAAAACATCAGAGAAAATTATGGCATTTAATTTGTGTCAAAATTTTTTTCTTTTCTCAATTTTGTAGAGGTGTCCCAAATATAGTAGAGATTTCTGCCCCTATATTAACTGATATTTCACATTAAAGTACATGTCTTAACAATATTTGACTTTACTGAGGGAGCAGACTGAATTGAATAAACCTTGATGTGACTTATGATGCCAGTTGCTCAGAGTATAAGAAACTGATATGCCTTACATAGTAACACACCTAAGTACACACCTCCACAACTGGCCCATGTTTTTACCACCCTGTTAGAGGAAATGTTGTAGCTGTATTTTTTATTCCTGCCAACCTTCTCCTCATGTAGATTCTCCTTTATCCTATCTTTTGTCAGTCTGACCTTGTCTGTTTCATTGGTCCAGAAATGTCTAAGAATTTTTCTTCTGTTAGAATTATCTTCTCTGTTTTCAGAAAATAGAAGTGTTTTCTTTCTTATCTATTAGAGATCGAAGTAGAAATCCTGGGTAAGCAAGTTGGTATATGGAGTCCAATCTTGAGATGAGAGTTTTCATTTCATCAGTGGTATTTAGATGTGTTCTGTATGTTTAAAAAGTATGGAAGAATAATAGAAATGTTTAAAAACAATTGAGAAGTACTGACTGGTAAGTTAAAGGAAAAAGAAAGATATGGTATCTTTGAATCAAATTAGAGGCTATTTTTTTCAAAAGAGAAGAATGAAAATTCTTCCAAGTGCTGATGCCACATAGAGCAAAATGAAGATTAGTATACATATGACCTTCATGCGAGGACTGTGGTTGAGAAAGTAATCAGTACAATAGACTTTATTGCTACTGTCCTAATTCCTGCTCAGTCACATGCTGTTTTACTCACCACTGGTGTTCATGTATCATCAGTGCAAATGTTAGTACAGTAAAAATGGTGAACATGAAATAATTCCTAGTAATATTGTGAATTTTCAAAATATATAGACAGTCCTGAAAAGTCTGTGGGTTACAATTTACAAACCACTCTGTCAGTTATATAAGATTCTATATAAACAGTTCGGCAAATACAAAGGAAATATTTTTCAAAGAGCAAATAACTGTTGACTTTTACACCATTAGATTGCTTTTTATACCAGTAAAAATAAACTATAATAAATTCCTGTCCCTAAACTAAATTATAAGGACAAGTTCATTTTTGAACTTTTAAAGGAATAATTTATTTCTGAGCCATGTAAATATAGGGGGCAGTATCTTACTGTTCACTGTGTGCTTTTAAATCCGTAAGAATTTAATACTTTGACATAATTCTTCCTATTTTATTGAAAATTAAAGAGTTTATTTTATTACACATAAAGTGTAGTAATAATACATGTTAAATTTTTTGAAATAGCATTATAATACATGTCTGAAGATTTTGGGTAATTCTGGTAATTTCGTGTAGTCTGAGTTTAAGCTCAATATTTTACTTTTCAAAATTTAATGTTATAAATAAGAAGCATAAAATTAAAAATAGTTTCAGTTATTTAGTTAATTTTAAATTTGTTTCACATCAAGTAAAAGACATTTATTAAGCACTTGCCAAATAATGAAAATCTTAACAGTTCTAACTGTTGGACTGTGAAGAAAGCTGAGTGCCAAAGAATTGATGCTTTTGAACTGTGGTGTTGGAGAAGACTCTTGAGAGTCCCTTGGACTGCAAGGAGATCCAACCAGTCCATTCTAAAGGAGATCAGTCCTGGGTGTTCTTTGGAAGGAATGATGCTAAAGTGAAACTCCAGTACTTTGGCCTTCTCATGTGAAGGGTTGACTCATTGGAAAAGACTGATGCTGGGAGGGATTGGAGGCAGGAGGAGAAGGGGACGACAGAAGATGAGATGGCTGGATGGCATCACCAACTTGAAGGATGTGAGTTTGAGTGAACTTCGGGAGTTGGTGATGGACAGGGAGGCCTGGCGTGCTGCGATTCATGGGGTCGCAGAGTGGGACACGACTGAGCTACTGAACTGAACTGAACTGAACAGTTCTAACTACCCTAAACTCTAGTTATTATGTAGGTAAATTCATGGGTATATATATATATATATATATATATGACAATTCTAATAAACTTAAAAATAAAATTGAAATTTTCAAAAGAACAATTTGCTTGCTGTGTTTTCAATTGATTATTTCAAGCAAAGGTAGCTTCTCTTTAGAAGCACAATAAAGCAAGTTCCAGCTAGAAAAAGAGCTGTCTCTTACTGGAACATGAAGAAGATAGAGAGCCAAAGGGTGCTTTCCAGTGGAGATGAAAGTCATAAAGTGTGTGAATTAAAAGGAACAGATTCATTTATCTTTGTCTTTTTACACCTGGACAGAATGCTAACAACCATCTGTCAAAACTGCATTCAAAGCAATAAAGGCATTTTGTTTATCTGTGAATAAATTAAATGGACCTGGATGGGATTTTAATGGAAATATATACAATTCAGATTTCCAAACAATCAAGCTTGGCATGCCCTTCAACAAGCTTTTGATGGGCCTTTTTAGAGGGCAATTCTCAAGGAGAATTCCCCTTTCCTCTTTCTCTTCTTGCAATATGGATATTCAACAATTGTTTTCCTTTTTAATATTTGACATATTTTGGATTAGTAGGAAATTAGAAAAAGAGTTCCAAATGATCTCCATCATGAAAGCTTTGCCTTGGGATGAATACATAAGTTAGGTGGGAAATATATGACTTTATTTAGAATGCTAACGGTGGATTTTAACTAAAATTGGTAGAAATAATGTTTCTTTCATAAACTGACATATTCTTAAAGAATACATTCAAAACACAATGATACTACACCAATCTCTCTTTATCTTCCTCTCAAAGAATAAAACATTAAACATGGGGAAAAAAAGAGAATCACATTTTTTTCCAAACTTTAGTCTCTCTCATTTTCACTCCGTTATCAAAAAAAAAAAAAAATGATGAAAATAAATTTGAGGAACACAGAATGACAAACCTCAAGATAAATAGAATAGAAAAATATATGAGAAAGGGAAATGCAATAATAAATATTATGTCTGTCTTTGGAAATAGAAGTATAGAATATTACATGATAGAGCTAATGAAAATCATGTTTGAAAGATTGATGTTAAAATATCCAGGTTTTATGTAAGTAACTGTGACAACCCTCCTTGCCAAAACTGAAAATATTACACTAAAGTAAAATATTTCTTTGAAATATATCAATATTTATACTTACATAGATTTGAACTCTTCAAAAGATCAGGTCCTATGATAGTGTAATTTGTAATTAAGGGACCCACACAAAGTAGAGAAGTTCAATATTCAGAATAGTGCTATATTCTGAGGTGACTTTTTAAAATCTATAAATGATATAGAATTGAGATATCTCATTTCCTTAAGATATCTTTAAACACTAAAAATATTTATGTAAGGGATTTCCCATATGGCATAGTAAGAACTTTAGGCAGCCAACTCTTCCTAAATTCAATGAGAACATTTGCAAACATTGTAAAAATCAGCTTTTTCAGGACCCTGGAAAGTAACCATAAATTAATAATGATAAGTTGAATTCACACAAGGATATAAGAACTGCTTGTAAAGAAAATTGCATAGGTAAATGCAAGCTGTAAAACATGCATCTTGTTTGTAGCCTTTTTCTTCTCTTACTTGATTTAAAATACAACTGCATAAAAATTATTATAAAATAGTATTTATGTGCTTACTATGTATAAAGATATAATTTGACAATGGCACAAAGGTAGGGGGTAAAATTAAGCTATACTGAAGAAAAGATTTTGTATACTATTGAAACAAAGTTGGTATAAATCTTGACAGTTTTAAAGTGTTAATTGTAATACTTAGGACAATTTCTATCAAAATACCTTAAAATGCTAAAAGAAATAACAAGGTAATTAAAATTCTATACTAGAAAATACCTATTTTACAAAAAAGACAGTAATAAAAGAATAGAGAAAAAAAGACATACAGAAAAGAGGAAGAAATCAGCAGAAATAAATCCTATCTTTACCATGATTACTTTAGATATAAATTGATGAGCTGGCTTAAAACTCAACATTCAGAAAACTAAGATCATGGAATCTGGTCTTATCACTTTAGTCAAATACATGGGGAAAAAATGGAAACAGTGGGAGATTATATTTTCTTGGCTCAAAAATCACTATGGACCATAACTGCAGCCACCAAATTAAAAGTCGCTTGCTCCTTGGAAGAAAATCTATGACAAACCTGCTGCTGCTGCTGCTAAGTCACTTCAGTTGTGTCCAACTCTGTGCGACCCCATAGACGGCAGCCCACCAGGCTCCCCCATCCCTGGGATTCTTCAGGCAAGAACACTGGAGTGGGTTGCCATTTCCTTCTCCAATGCATGAAAGTGGAACATGAAGTCGTGCAGTCGTGTCCGACTCTTCGCGACCCCACAGACTGCAGCCTACCAGGCTCCTCTGTCCATGGGATTTTCCAGGCAAGAGTACTGGAGTGGGGTACCACTGCCTTCTCCGATGACAAACCTAGGCAGTGTATTAAAAAGCAGAGACATCACTTTGCCAACAAAGGTCTGTATAGTCAAGGCTATGGTTTTTCCAGTAGTCATGTATGGATGTGAGAGTTGGACTGTAAAGAAGGCTGTTCAGTTCAGTTCAGTTACTCAGTTGTGTCTGACTCTTTGTGATCCCATGGACTGCAGCACGCCAGGCCTCCCTGTCCATCACCAACTCCTAGAGTTTACTCAAACTCACGTCCATTGAGTCAGTGATGCCATCTAACCATCTCATCCTCTGTCATCCCCTTCTCCTTCCACCTTAAATCTTTCCCAGCATCAGGGTGTTTTCAAATGAATCAGTTCTTGGCATCAGGTGGCCAAAGTATTAGTTTCAGCTTCAGCATCAGTGCTTCCAAGACTATTCAGGACTAATTTCCTTTAGGATGGACATGTTGGATCTCCTTGCAGTCCAAGGGACTCTCAAGAGTCTTCTCCAACAACAGTTCAAAAGCATCAATTTTTCAGCACTCAAGCTTTCTTTATAGTTCATCTCTCACATCCATACATGACTACTGTAAAAACCATAGCTTTGACTTGATGGACCTTTGTTGGTAAAGTAATGTCTCTGCTTTTTAATATGTTGTCTAAGTTGGTCATAACTTTTCCTCCAAGTAGCAAGCTTCTTTTAATTTCATGGCTGCAGTCACCATCTGCAGTGATTTTGGAGCCTCCAAAAATAAAGTCTGTCACTGTTTCCACTGTCTCCCCACCTATTTGCCATGAAGTGATGAGACCAGATGCCATGATCTTAGTTTTTTGAATGTTTAAGCCAATTTTTTCACTCTCCTCTTTCACTTTCAAGGCTGAGTGACAAAGAATTGGTGCTTTCAAATTGCAGTGCTGAGAAGACTCCTGAGTGTCTTTTGGACAGCAAGGAGATCAAACCAGTCAATCCTAAAGGAAATCAACCCTGTATACTCATTGGAAGGACTGATGCTGAAGCTGAAGTTCCAGTCCTTTGGCTACCTGATGTGAACACCTGCTCATCCAAAAAGAACCTGATGCTGGGAAAGATTGATAGCAGGAGAAGAGGGCAACAGAGAGTGAGATGGTTGGATGGCATCACCAATTCAATGGACATGAGTTTGATCAAACTCCTGGAGATATATAGTTAAGGACAGGGAAGCCTGACATACTGTAGTCCATGGGATCTCAAAGAGTCAGACATGACTTAGCCAAAGAGCAACAACAACAAATAAATAGATAAGATACTCCAATCAAAGGCAGAGATTAGAAGAATAGATAAAGAAAACAAAAACAGAAACATGATTCCACTGTAGCTTTCTACAAGAAACACATCTTAGATTCAAAGTCATACATCTTTATTATTTTTTTTTCAAAGACACACGTCTGGGATGGAAACAGATATATCACAGAAACAATAACTAAAACAGTGCAGAAGTGACTATACTAATATCAGGGGAAAAAAGCTTTAATATAAAAATTCTTATTAGAGGTGATATCTTATAATGCTAAAATAGCAATCCATTATAAATATAACAGCTAAAAACATGCAGAGATTTAGAAATGCAGGTGATCATTATCCACAAAGGTCAAAGTTAAGAACAACAGACAATTTAAAAAAATAAATAAATGTGCCTAACAATAAAGTCTCAAAGAAAAAAAAAAGCCAAAACTGATATGAGAGAAATATACAATTTAACAGTAACAGATGGAATCTTTGATAGCTTACTTTCAGTAATGGATGAAATGACTAGGCTGAAGATCAGTAAGTAAATATAAGATATCAACAGTAATGAAGGCTGACAGCCAAAGAATTGATGCTTTTGAACTGTGGTGCTGAACAGTAACAAAGCTAGGCATGCTGCAGTCCATGGGGTCACAAAGAGTTGGACATAACTTAGTGACTGAACAACAAGAACAAAGACATCCGTAACACTGTAAATCAACTACATCAAACAGACATCTCTACAAAAGTCCACCAGCAGTGGAATATACCCTCTTTTCAACTTCACATAGCATGTTCTGTATCATAGATCATTGATATACCCTAAAATAATACTGAGGTCATGCCAAGTCTGTTTTCTTATAGATATTGTATGAAATCAATGTAAAATAAAATCAGTTAGAAACGCAATCTTTTAATATACAAATAATGAGTAAAATAATATGAAATAATCAGATAGTTTCTATTTTTTAAAGCAAATGCTTTTCTTTTCTTTTCTTTTCTTTTTTTTGCCTTAGTGGCATTTTGTGATACAAAATGAATGTATAAATTGTTTACTAAAAAATATTAAGATTCAATTCTAGACATAAAATTCTATAGAAAAAAATTCAAACTCTTGGTCAAATTAGAATAAGAAGATAGATCAGACCAAAAAGAAATAACAAAATATGTTATAATTTAGAAATTAATTTTAAAATGGAGAAACAAGTCACCATCTCATTAGAAATATTTTTTAACATGTAACTGTCATACAATAAATGAGCAAGGACTCTGATAATAGATTTTGTTTCAGAATCAGGTTTAAATAAAACTCATTTCCCTATTGAATGTATTTCCATTTTAAGACCTTTTCTGTTGTTGTTGGGATAGTCTAGTGAGACCTCATATATGTCATATTACCATCACAGTGCTGGTAAAGACACTGATAAATGCTCATTTTATTTCAAATTATGTACTCAGAAGAATAGTCATTCCTGCATAATCAATTTGAAGATATTTCAACTAGAAAAGAAGCAGTGTGGCTTACTCTCTGTTTTTACTCTGTTAGCATTAAATTTCTGCTATGGAAATAATTATCTTTTAGTAATGCAGCTCTAAAATTAGAATGAATTAAGAGTTTTAAAGTTAGAAGTGGAAAAGTACTATTAAAATGATTTTAGAGCAATAATCAATTTGTGTGTTGTGACCATCATAAATTCTATACAGAAAAGGTGTAAATTACTCTTTAATTGCTCAGCTAATTGCTAGCAATTGTCTAATCTTTGTTATTAAACAAAAATGCTTTACCTTATTCTTCTTAGTTTCTTTAGGAAAAAATTAACCTAGCTTTAATTTTTAGATAGTCCCTTGATGCCCTGCTGGTCTTCTAAATGTGGCTTTGATAGTTCTTTCTGCCCCTGATATATTTAGTATTTTTGTAGAGCAAGAAAAAGAATAGGGACCTAGGACTTTGACAAACTTACATCTGTAAATGTTACAGACTTTTATCAAAAAAAATTTTTACTTTATTATACTCTGATAGGATATGCTAGGGTAGCTACCTATTGGACGCTATACAAGATTTTTTTTTTTTTTTTTTTTTTTTGAGTGCTAATGGTAACAATCTAAGGTTTAGGTGATTTACCTACACACAGCTAAGGGGATAAAGAGACAAGGTACTGCACAGAAATGGCCTTAAATTTGTTATCTTCACTGGTAAAGACATATTAAAAAGTGAGTGAAGTGGAAATCCAGAAGGTAGCCTAAGAATAGTTACAGATTTTGAGAGTTAGACACATCAGGTGAGAATATAAAAATTCAGAGAATATGGAAAACTGAGGCAAATATAGTTTTAATCTTTAGTAAAAGAGACTATAGAAAAATTTTCATGATTTGTACAATTTTCTTTCATTTCTCCTTATAAGTGCTGACAATATTATGTGAATTATAAGTATAATTAAAATAACACTTCCTGACACATTGAGGCTAAATGAAAATGAATTAGCAAAACTCAATATAGAATTTCTTTCTCTGAAATTTATAACAAAAGGCCTTATCTCATGGCTAGAAATGGTATGTGTGAGTTTACTTGAAGGCAAGGAGATGGATTAAGTTACTTATTTTATCAGATACAATAAAAGTAATACTATATAAGCATAACCGAAAGGAGTTTAGAGTAGGGGTTTCATACTTTCTAAATTTGAAATGTCAGATATAATTACCATTTATGTTCTCAAGATCTTTATGTCAAGGTTTATTTGAAAGGATGAATTGCTATGGGTCTTCTCATGTAGGCCAAGGCAAGAATACACATAGTTTGCTTCCATGAGTTTATCAAATGTTAAAACAAACAAACAAAAAACAGGGTTACAGAGTATGGAAAATAAGAAATGAGTATTTCTCTTGTGCCAGCTTTCATATGATGGCAAACTGATGAGATGCAGGATGAACACAATCTTTTCATGTTCTAATATATCTTACAGATATAATCAAAGCTACAGTTTTTTCAGTAGTCATGTACGGATGTGAGAGTTGGACCATAAAGAAGGCTGAGTGCCAAAGAATTGATGCTTTCAAACTGTGGTACTGGAGAAGACTCTTGAGAATTCCTTAGATTGCAAGGAGATCAAACCAGTCAACCCTAAAGGAAATCAACCCTGAATATTCATTGGAAGGACTGTTGCTGAAGCTCCAATACTTTGGCCACCTGATGCAAAGGGTCGACTTATTGGAAAAGACCTTGATGCTGAGAAAGATTGAGGGTAGGAAGAGAAGGGGATGACAAAGGATGGGATGGTTGGATAGTATCACCAACTCAATGGACATGAATTCGAGCAAACTCTGAGAGATACTGAAGGACAGGGAAGCCAAGTGTGCTGTAGTCCACTGGGTCGCAAAGAGTTGGACATGACTTAGCAACTGAACAACAACAATATCATCAATTATCTGCTTTATATCTTTTGACCATTCAGGGTTAGAACTTCTCTTTTGCTGTTCTATACTTCCATTTCCACATCCCTTACAGGAAGGGCTTCCCTTGTGGCTCAGCTGGTAAAGAATCTGCCCGCCATGCAGGAGACCTGGGTTCGATCCCTTGGATGAGAAGATCCCCTGGAGAAGGGAAAGCCTAACCACTCCAGTATTCTGGCCTGGAGAATTCTGTAGACTACAGTTCATGGGGTCACAAAGAATCGGACAGGACTGAGCAACTTTCACTTTCTTTACAGGAAGATCACTTTATCTTTGGGATTTTCACCTGTGGCGGATTCATTTTGATATTTGGCAAATCTAATACAGTTATGTAAAGTTTAAAAATAAAATAAAATTAAAAAAAAATAAATAAATAAAACTACTTCCCTTTCCTCAGTCCATCAGGATGACATTTTCCAAGAAATTAAAAAGATGTGGTCCCAGTAATTTCTCTCTTATCTATGTGGTTGTAAACTAGAACAGAAGAGTTGAAGCATAATGTATCTCTCTTTGTTTCCATTCTCTTTTAAACAATAACTAAGTTCAGAATTAATATACTTGTCCCGGAAGGCATGGACTGACAAGCTTAGACCAATGTTACCCTAAACAATAGTTCATTGCTTTCCCCTTTGACTTGTTTTCTGTTCTTTATATTCCACTTGTACTAATGTTTTAATATGTTTATTTTTTCCTTTTGTACTATTTTTAATTAATTTGTTGTTCTCTATTTGGTTGTAAGGGTAAGACAAATTAAGAAATAATAGAATAACCTATAATGGAAAAAGAATCTGAAAAAGAAAAGAATATTTTTCATAATATATGTATATATATATCTGAATCACTTTGCTGTACACCTGAAACTAATACAGCATTATATAGTTAACTGTAAGTTAACTATACTTCAATTTAAGAATTGTAAAAAATAAAGAAATTGGTGTTTTCACTATGTGAAGTAGTTAGAGCTGGTCTTATATTTTACAGATCATTTTAGCAGAGCTAGCTTGGATATAAGACCTCTTTGTAAGGTTTATACCAACCTATGAGAATTCCTGAGTGCTTGAGACTTAAGATTAAAGATATAAAAGAAATATAATTTTGCTTGTTATTATCTTACGGATGTACCTCTCAGAGGAACCTTAGGCAGAAGGTTATTCGTTATTCACTTGAGATGGCATTTGTAGTGAGGACATGAACACCAAGTCTGATGAGGAGAGGAGGTGGGAAATAAAACATTTAGTCCTTTTCATCATTTAGTTATGAAATGAGAATATATACAGTCATTTTAAGCAACAGTCAATCTTTTAGGAGAAAACAGCTCGATCTCTTTCATATTTTATCCTCTATTTCCTCTTGGGGAGATATGTGATCATCTGACATAATGGCAAAATAAATGAATCTTGATTTCCTCAAGGTGTTCTCTGAGTCCTTTGGACAAATTGCAAAATAGTTGGTTTGATAAATTTGGGTGTGGCTAGTCTAATCCCTCGGAGAAGGCAATGGCACCCCACTCCAGTACTCTTGCCTGGACATGGACGGAGGAGCCTGGTAGGCTGCAGTCCATGGAGTCGCTAAGAGTCGACACGACTGAGCGACTTCACTTTCACTTTTCACTTTCATGCATTGGAGAAGGAAATGGCAACCCACTCCAGTGTTCTTGCCTGGAGAATCCCAGGGACAGGGCAGCCTGGCGGGCTGCCATCTATGGGGTTGCACAGAGTCGGACACGACTGAAGCGACTTAGCAGCAGCAGCAGTCTAATCCCTAGGCATCTTGTTGTGGCTTGCTGCTGGCCTTCATAGTCAGATTTGTGAAAGTGAAAGTCACTCAGTCGTGTCTGACTCTTTGTGACCCCATGGACTATTCCATGGAATTCAC
This sequence comes from Bubalus bubalis, assembly GCF_019923935.1. Classification (NCBI taxonomy): domain Eukaryota; kingdom Metazoa; phylum Chordata; class Mammalia; order Artiodactyla; family Bovidae; genus Bubalus; species Bubalus bubalis. The sequence continues at coordinate 73,550,139 of NC_059166.1, read as the reverse complement.
CAGGCCAGAATACTGGAGTGGGTAGCCTTTCCCTTCTCCAGGGGATCTTCCCAACCCAGGGATCGAACCCAGGTCTCCCACATTCCAAGTGGATTTTTTTTACCAGCTGAGTAATCTTTCTCAAATAAATCATACCTTGGAAACTAAAACCTGCTGATTTACTATCATTGGCATTAGCCTTTACCTTGCTCCTAAATTAGGTATTGTGCACACAATGCCTATTCAAGGGTCATTTCAGCCCTGCCTAGGCAGACTTCATGGTGAGTCTATTAGCTCCCAACTCAGTATCAGTGCTTACAGGGGAGTATCTGGAGTGAAATCTCATCCTCACTGCCTGACCACACTTTCTCTGCCTTCTCAACAATGCTGCCAAGAGATCACATGAATCTCTCTCATATCAGTTCAGTTCAGTTGACTCGCTCAGTCGTGTCTGACTCTTCATGACCCCATGAATCTCAGCACGCCAGGCCTCCCTGTCTGTCACCAACTCCCGGAGTTCACTCAGACTCACGTCCATTGAGTCGGTGATGCCATCCAGCCATCTCATCCTCTGTCGTCCCCTTCTCCTCCTGCCCCCAAATCCCTCTCAGCATCAGAGTCTTTTCCAATGAGTCAACTCTTCGCATGAGGTGACCAAAGTACTGGAGTTTTAGCTTTAGCATCATTCCTTCCAAAGAAATCCCAGAGCTGATCTCCTTCAGAATGGACTGGTTGGATCTCCTTGCAGTCCAAGGGACTCTTAAGAGTCTTCTCCAACACCACAGTTCAAAAGCATCAATTCTTTGGTGCTCAGTCTTCTTCACAGTCCAACTCTCACATCCATACATGACCACTGGAAAAACCATAGCCTTGACTAGACAGACCTTTGTTGGCAAAGTAATGTCTCTGCTTTTCAATATGCTATCTAGGTTGGTCACAACTTTTCTTCCAAGGAGCAAGCGTCTTTTAATTTCATGGCTGCAGTCACCATCTGCAGTGATTTTGGAGCCCTATAGACATCCAGAAAACCTCAGAGAGGAGCAAACATTGAGGCAACAATAACTGCAATGCAGTGACTATCTCAAAGAAATATGTATGATGTAAAGGGACTCTATGAATCAGCCACTGGGGCTGTTTTAATTTTTTTTTCTCCTTCCAAGCAGGTAGAGTCTCTTGCTGAATATTAGTAAATTATATAAAGAGAATGTGTTTCTTCTCTATATTTGACTTGCTGAGAGAGTGAATTTGTAATTCTGAGCACAATAACTGTTGTTTACTCTTGTAAAGCTTCAAAATGGCCTTGTTTTTTGAAGCGTGTATGAGAGCTAATATTGGGGCTTCCCAAGTGGGGCTCAGTGGTAAAGAATTGCCTGCCAGTGCAAGAACTGCAGCAGACACAAATTCTATTCCTTGGTCAGGAAGATCCCCTGGAGGAGGAAATGGCAACCCACTCCACTATTCTGGCCTGGAAAATCCCCGTGGACCAGAGGAACCTGGTCACAAAGTTCATGGGGTCACAAAGACTTGGACATGACTAAGCAACGTAACACCCATGTTAGACTGTAAAAGACATTGTGAACGTTCATTTTTAGCATAGAAATGAGCACAGACAATATTCACTATTTTCTATTGGTTAATTCTATTACCATAATTATAAAAAATGATACTAAATTAGAGCTGCTAGAGAAAGGAAAATTCTTATAACATCTGAGTGAATTTAATGTGAAATAACATTTAACATGGAAAATTCCTCTCTTGGAATGGGCCAGCTTTTTACTCTTGGAAATATCGGATTGGGAAATATAACTCAACTCGTTAGATCTATGCTAACATAAGTAAGAATTGGTCCATAGCTCTTCCCAGTGTTCATAGCAACAATTTATAAGACAACATTTCTTCCATTTCTGTAAAATTGTATTTATTGAAACAAAGTTCCAATTATGAATATCTGAATGATATACACAGATTAATATGTTTAAAAATATTATCTTCTTTAGGAAAAAAAACTAAGTATAATTCCACATGATATAATACATTATCACGTTAATCTTGTCCTCTTTACAGATGACCATACAGAATATAGAAATCTATCTCAATATGGGTCTCCATCGGGAGTCAAAGAATCAAGTGCCTGGTTGCTCAATAAATGCTAACTGGCAAAGATGATAATGATACATGAACTCATTTCCCAAAGGGCCTTCTTAGTCTCTATTGGCTTCCACATCCCTCTACCTTAGAATTGAAAGGAAAAAAAGTCACAAGAAATTATGAAATATAAGAAATGTGAGAAATAGAAAATTTTCCTCAACTTGAGAAGTTTAGCAAATCTCTCATTATACATGTTAATTGCACACACACTTATGGACGCATAAACATACCATTCATTGCGGTTAATTGGTTTATAATTATTACTTTGGAAGTCTCTTCTTTCTTGGAACTATAACAGGTACTTCAGAGCTTATTTGACCCTGAAGAAACACTGAAAAAGTCTTGATCTTCTGCTCATTCCCTTGTCATATTTATTCCTTCTCTTGCATAACACAACTGCATTGGGCTGGCCTTGCCTGGTCCATATACTATTTTTTTGGCTGGAAGTAATGATATAAAGGAAGTCACAGGAACACACTGACAGTGCTAGAGCCTCATGTCTCATCTTCAGCCACATTCATTTTATTTTCAGAGTTATTGCCTCTCTAGTTTATGTTTGCAGTATATCTTCCTTGTCTCTCTGCTGCTGCTGCTAAGTCACTTCAGTCGCGTCCAACTCTGTGTGACCATAGACAGCAGCCCACCAGGCTCCCCCATCCCTGGGATTCTCCAGGCAAGAACACTGGAGTGGGTTGCCATTTCCTTGTCTCTCTAGGGGACCCAAAATGTGACAAAGTGTCCCTATGTTAGGTGGCAATACAGGGGTGCATTTATGCCATCTTCCTGCTTTATATCCATTTCCAAACTGGCACCCTCACCTTTTAATCTGTGTTTTGACTTTGGGAGGTAAAAGGGAAAGCAGGTACTGTCCTTGCTTACTGTTTTCATGACCTAAATCATCACTCTGGTTTTCACATCTCATTTCTCCGAGTTTGCTTCACCAGTAAACAAACACACATGTGAACATGTTAAAGGGAGGTTTTTTTTTGTTTGTTTTTTTTTTTTGGTTGTTAGGATACTGGTATCTTTTGCCCAGATAGATGATTCTTGAGTGTGTAGGTCATGGGTTGTGGAAAGATTATCACATGTGGTTCTTAAAAATAGCTACATGGCAAAAAGGCTCTGGGTTCATCATCAGTTCAGTCACGCAGTCGTGTCCAACTCTTTGCGACCTCCTGGACTGTAGCACACCAGGCTTCCCTGTCCATCACCAACTTCTGGAGCTTGCTCAAATTCATGTTCATTGAGTTAGTGATGCCATCCAACCATCCCCTCCTCTATTGTCCCCTTGTCCTCCTGCCTTCAATCTTTCCCAGTATCAGGGTCTTTTCCAATGAGTCAGTTCTTCACATAAGGGGACCAAGTATTGGAGGTTCAGCTTCAACATGAGGGCTCCTCATCAGTTGACAGAAATTTATATAAATTCTTAGGCTAGATACTTTACAGAGTTCTGGAAAAGAGAGATCTAAGACTCAGACAAAACAAATTAGATAGTTTATCTCTGATACAAAAAGTGTTTTGGAAGAAACAAATATTCTGCATGTCAGAACATGATACTTCATGAATTCACTTTTTAAAAGTATAAATTCAATTGTGCTAATATAAAATATAAAATTGTTAATTATTCCATTATATATTTCATATTGTGTGAGGTATCATAATTGTCTTTTGAGGAGGAATCCATTTCATCTAAATTGCTAAATTTATGTGTGTAAAATTGTTTCTATTGTTCTTCAATTACCCATTTGATGTACAAGGTCTATAGCGACATCACTTGTTTCATTCTTCATATTGGTCACTTATAGTGTCTTTTTTTATACATTTGTCAGTCTTGCTATAGATTTGTCTATCTCTTTGATCTTTTCAAAGAATGAACTTTTTGTGTCACTGATTTTATTATTTTTATTTTCAATCTCATTGACTTCTTTTATCTTTATTATTTCTTCTGCTTGCTTGGGATTATTTTCTTCTTTTTTACTCGTTTCTTGAGACTGTAAATGATTAACAGCTTTTTAATTTCAATTGTGCACTTGATGCTAAATTTTCTCTTTCAGTATTCCTTCAACTCTGTGTCACAAATTTTGATATACTTTATTGTAGTTTCATTCAGTTTAATATATTTTCTTATTTTCTCTTGGCACCTTCTCTTTGACCCTTGAATTAGTCACAAGTGGGTTATTTAGTTTCCAAGAGTTTGGGGATTTTAATTATCTATCATTTATTTATAGTTTGGTTACACTGTGGTCAAAGAAATCACTCTGTGTGGGTTTAATTCATTAGAATCTGTTAAAGATTTTTTAAAAATCCCTAATATAGCCTATATATATTCTGTGAGGACTTAAAATAAAACACAAATTCTCTGTTAATTAGAACTTTCTGATTTATGCTTGCATGAGGTCTTCTATATCTTTGCTGTTTTTGTGTCTTATTTTTTTTAAATTAACTTTTGAGAAAGGGGTGGTAAAATCTCCAGCTTAAACATGGGTTTGTCTATGTTTCCTTTCGGTTCTATCAGTTTTGTTTCATATATTTTGAAATATAATGGTTTGGTGCATCTACATTTAGGATTGCCATACTTTCCTAAAAGGTTAGGTGGACTAATCTTTTATCATTATATAATGCCCCTCTCTGTCACTGACAATTATTTTTTTGCTAATATTTTCTATTATTAATACAGTTAGTCTGGCTTCTTTTTGATAAACATTTGTTTGCTGCATATTTTTCCATCCTTTTACTTTTAGCCTGCCTAATTTATTATATTTGAAGCAAATTTCTTGTAGACAGTCCACAGTTTTGCTTAATTAAAAATATATTTTTAGAAGTATTTAAAAATAGAATTGTTAAAATTAATGTGAATTGTCCAAAGAATTGCTTCCATTTTTCTACATGCCAGGCATCTGTTCAGCATATCACATACATTAATTTTATTAGCCATGATATTCTTTACTTTTGAAAACCTCTCACTTATGGCCCTCACATACAGGTTATCTGTATTGCCCACTGTTCAGTTTTCCTTCTAACACAAGAATTCTGTTGTCTTCTGTGATAAAACTATGTGGCAATTTCCATACATCTTTGCTACATCAAGGAATGTATATGAATCCCTTATGAATTTCCTTCATGTTTGCCTCCATCACCATCTCTCAGGAAGCCTAGAAATGTCAATTTTATTCCTCCATCCTTAATCTGATGCACATTCAGATTGTAAATATTGTTCTAGAAGCAGGCATGTGCCAAAAGACTGCTGTAAGAGAGACATGTTTGTTCAGGTAGTTACTCCTAAACAGCATAGTCTGTTCTCCAATCACATTTGCACTATAGTTGATTTTGCTCCACATAGAGAAAGCAGATGTATTTCCTCAGGCAACAAATTATTTTTACAGAAATTAACCAGTATGGGATAACAGTTCTGATATGATATGCTTAGATACTATTCTCTAAAAAGTTAATTCTTCAGTATCTAGTACTTTTGTGTTGTTTGCATATAATTACATAAGTATTTCAGGATCCTGACACTCCATACTTTTAATAATGCAGTCCTCTAAAAATATTGCTGTGCTATTTTGCTTGTGTAGCAACTGAAGCAAAACAAAACAAAACATCCTATATGAAATGACTATGCTTAAAAGTTACAAATTATATTCTAAAATCTTCTGCATGTCTTAATTTCACTTTGTGGGCACAGAAAAAAGAAGCAAGGATAAAATGAACTTTCCAAAGGCAAAACTTCATAATTTCTCAAAAGAAACTGGAATACAGTTATCTTCTGAGGTAACCAAAGGCTGAAATATCTCCACGACAAAAAAATAAGGTAACTTGTGGGCAGGTTTTAAAGGTATAACTTCAGGAAAGGCCCTATTGAACTAAACATCCACTGTGCTAAATTTAAAATTACTTTCACATTCCTACTTAAATCTTGAGCAATCATAAGATGGTGATGAAAAAATATGTCTTTGTGCCAAGTAAAAATTAGAAAAACGGAGAAGAGTATGAATGATTTTAGGAATCTTAAAAAAAAAGCGTGCTATTAATCAGAATCAACAACATAAAACTCTAAAATATTTGCCAAAAAATTCGAGGGCAGAGAATGCTTAAATAAAAAGACTATATTCTGTAGCTCTCAAGGGAAGACTTGTTAGTCAGTGGAAACAAACTTGATGTTGATGTGTAATAATTTTGGTAAAGTATATCCAATAGACCACCAGCATTATCATATATGTACAAAATAATTATCAACATGAAAGAGAAAGATAAATTGCCAGGGTCCAGCCCTGGCTGATCCAGGTATTCGAAGCGGGGACGGCATCGGCGACCTATTTAATTAGTTATTCATCAAAGATATAAAGAGTAATAGAATGAGGATAGCTCAGTAGGAAAATTCAGTGGAGAAAAGAGGCTGAGTAGCTTGGTTTACGCGGGAGACCAATAAAACTTCAAGACAAGAAGTTTGCACCACTTACGGAGGCCGCAGGCGTGCTTCCCTTCTCCCAAAGGAGAGGAGACACTGAGGCCTCCCCGGTCGGATCTTAGAAGCCCAGGCATAATTAGTAAGCAAGGCGGGTTCCGCACTCCAGATGGAGACTCAGCCAGAGTGAGAAAGAGAGACATGGGGAGATCAGTCTTTTGAGGAACTGATCCCAATTCTTTATTTTCCATGGTCTACTTTTATACACTGAGATGTTATGCAAAAGTCACGTGGGATCAGCAGTCCTGACTTTTATCAAAGTCAGGTGCTTCATACAAATGTATACAGAGGTCTTAGGGGTGTTACATCATCTTCTGGCCAGGGGGCCTGCTGACAATTTATGACCCTCTCCTTGTGACAGCGGTCAGTCAACCAGGACACTTATTTCTCCAGGGGTGATTATTCTTAAAACAGACGCCACCCAAATAAAGTTACATTCCTATAGGGTGAGGGTGTAGTGGGTTTTAGTTAAGGAAAGAATTTACTTAGCCTAAGGTCTAATGTGATTTATATCAAAGGTTAATACTTATTTCTTCTATATATTCATTAATGTGTGTAAGGGCAGGGGATATGGAGACTTAGCAGCAAACATTGGCTCAACAAATGAAAAACCCTTCATCAATACAATTTCTAATCAGCCCACTATACTTATACTAATGGTTTTCTAACTTTTCTAAGGAACCTGTTTTTAGAAGGTTTAAAGCATCTCGTGCCTTTCACAGTTGGGAGGCTGTGAGCAATCACATGTGGTCGGACAAGCCTGTCAGGCAGGCTAGAGAACCTTCAGAGGAGTTTGTAGGTTGAAACACTCCTATCATGCCCAGGAATTATTATTAACTGGAGCTCTAAGTTAACTCCTTCTCCGAAAGAGGTGGTGGGGGACAGCCCCCTGTAAAGTCAGAGGTGTAGGGGAGAGCGCAAAGTAGTAAAGTAGGCAGGCTCTGGTTATGGGGGTAGATGCTTGAGGATTTCCAGGGGGACTCCTGAGGCTCGATCCCGCCTTTGCTTATGTCGAGCCTCCTTCCTCATGACCTTTGCCATGGGCGGAGTGCCTCACGCCGGCCCCCAACAATAAATAACCCCAATAACTGAACCAAAATAATCCTCAAAAAGCCCCTAGTTAATATGCTTAGAGAAATTCAAGTGATATGACTCAGAAAATATAAACAGCGTAATATGAATAAGAAACATTCACAGAGATATATTGAAAAGGAGCTAATGTTGGTAATTCCTTTATGTATAAAATATAAAAGTAAGTAAACAAATACAATAAATAGATAACATGGAGAAATTTCTTAAAATTTTTGTTTCTTCAAAAAGCTAATGAAGACCAAAAACTACAAAAGACTTGACCAAAGAAAAAACTCAGATACTAGAATAGTGCTTTTTTTTAAAATTTAATTTTATTTTTAAACTTTACATAATTGTATTAGTTTTGCCAAGTATCAAAATGAATCCACCACAGGTATACATGTGTTCCCCCTCCTGAACCCTCCTCCCTCCTCCCTCCCCATACCATCCCTCTGGGTCGTCCCAGTGCACTAGCCCCAAGCATCCAGTATCGTGCATCAAAGTGCTTCTTAAAGTGTAATGTGTGGGTTACTTTACTATAAACAATGAGGATTTTTAATAATCAGAAACAATTTCCCAGACCCAGAAAACACCTATTAAATTAGATTTTCTGTAAGTATAGCTAAGACTGGAGAAGGCCACGGTACCCCACTCTAGTACTCTTGCCTGGAAAATCCCATGGACAGAGGAGCCTGGTAGGCTGCAGTCCATGAGGTCGCTACGAGTCAGACACGACTGAGCAACTTCACTTTCACTTTTCACTTTCATGCATTGGAGAAGAAAATGGCACCCTACTCCAATGTTCTTGCCTGGAGAATCCCAGGGACGGGGGAGCCTGGTGGGCTGCCGTCTATGGGGTAGCACAGAGTCGGACATGACTGAAGCAACTTAGCAGCAGCAGCAGCAGCATAGCTAAGACAGATACATTTTAATACGGCTGATGATCTTAAGGTTACTACATTTACTACTAAAATCATTTGAAAGATTCCAAAATTTTTAAATAACTTCCAGGTAATTTAATGATTTCAGGTATTTTTAACCCTACTTTTTAATATTTCTGTTCTGAATTTGAGAAACCTTTCAAAAACTAATATATATCTATCTTGCCAATGTAAAAGGAAGTGTCTGTATGATCCCATATCTCCAGATTACACTTTAAATCTCTATGAAAATATTTGTTTAATATGGGCTGTCTGTTAACCTTCCTTCATCATCAAATTCTAAAATTCAGGAAACTGATTTAATTAATTAGGAGTTAACTCAGTGTATGACATAATGTGCTGATTAATGTCCTTTGAATTAAGTACACTGTCTTAACATAGTATTTACTTGTGGTTATTGAGCAACTGAAATGTAACTAGTCAGAATTTCTAAGTAAAAATAGGGCAGAATATCTCACTAGTATATTTTAAAATCATTATATGCTGAAATGATTTGTTGAAAAGTGGCAAACTAATGTAAACAACAAAACCATTTTTAGATGCTAATTATTCTAAATATTTTTAGTGGATTTTCCCATTCTCTCTAGGCTTTCTTTTAAAGGTGTATTAGAGGCTATTTCAAAAGTTGTAGATTATATGTTTTTGTTTCCTAATCAAAAAAGCATTCTCATTAAGCCCCTTGCATTTTATGCAGCAGATTGCCAAGAATCAGCTGTGGTACATATACACAATGGAGTATTACTCAGCCATTAAAAAGAATACATTTGAATCAGCTCTAATGAGGTGGATGAAACTGGAACGTATTATACAGAGTGAAGTAAGCCAGAAAGAAAAACACCAATACAGTATACTAACGCATATATATGGAATTTAGAAAGATGGTAACAATAACCCTGTGTACAAGACAGCAAAAGAGACACTGATGTATAGATCAGTCTTATGGACTCTGTGGGAGAGGGAGAAGGTGGGGAGATTTGGGAGAATGGCATTGAAACATGTATAATATCATGTATGAAACGAGTTGCCAGTCCAGGTTCGATGCATGATACTGGATGCTTGGGGCTGGTGCACTGGGATGACCCAGAGGGAGGGTATGGGGAAGGAGGAGGGAGGAGGGTTCAGGATGGGGAACACAGGTATACCTGTGGTGGATTCATTTCGATGTTTGGCAAAACCAATACAATATTGTAAAGTTTAAAAATAAAAAAAAATAATAAAAAAAAAGAATCACATGTGAAATGATTAGGGAATGAGAAGCATCCAAAAGTTTACCTTGTGTTCATCTTTTCTTGTCTCAAAAGTACAAACAACAAATGGGGAACTCTATTAAGGTTTTAATTAATTCCTATTTCTAACCAAGAAAACTGGAACAAGACTGTCTGCCTAGTAGGTTTTTGCCTGTTAGTTTTAAAATTAAGAACTACCGGGCTCACATTATCACATGGAACTATCAGTATTGTTAAAGATTATTTCAAGTAAAATTAGGAAGACATGATTTGCTCAGGAAAAGAACATACTAGGAAAAATGTGTGATAATGATTTGTTTTAGATGTTGATTTTTATTTTTTCAATGAAATACAGTTTCATAAATTTTAGGTGGAAAATACAGAAATATTTTTTCATTATAATGACACAATATCAAGTAATCACTCTGTTTTTGGTCTCTTTAAGTTTGCCATATCTAGTTAATTCATTTCACTATAATATAAATGCAATCAGCAAACATTGTAAATACATACTGTCTTACCACAGGCATATGTGATTTTAAAATCACATATTTATGAAAAAGCATGATTCTCAAGTGTCCAAGATTCAGATTGGTATTGACAGATTTTCATAATGGCATTAATTGTCATAATATATCAGAATAGGAAAAGTGGGTCTAAATTAATAATAATAATCATCTAGATCAATAGATTAATTTTATATTAATAGATCAGTAACTGCATTTAAACCCACGTTTTCTATTAATAGATTAATTGGGCTTCCCTGATAGCTCAGATGGTAAAGAATCTGCCTGCAATGCAGGAGATCCCAGTTTGATCCCCTGTAGAAAGGAATGGCTACCCATTCCAGTAGTCTTGGACTTCCCTGGAGGCTCAGATGGTAAAGAATCTGCCTCTAATGTAGGAGACCTGGGTTCAATCCCTGGGTTGGGAAGATCCCCTGGAGAAGGCTACCCACTCCAGTATTCTTGCCTGTTAGTTTAAAATTAAGAACTCTATGGACAGAGGAGTCTGGCAGGCTGCAATCCATGGGGTCACCAAGACACAGTCATTCATGGGGTCACTCAGACACAACCGAGTGACTGTCATTACTACTAAAAGATTAATTATTTCAACAATATTCATGATCACTTCCTTAATGGACAGGAAAAAATCATCAGGTTACTGAATGGAATTTGCTTTTCCTATATATTCATTGTGACTTTTTTCAATTTTTACTAGAAAATAATTTTATTATATATTCAATCCCCTCTGTTTGGGTGTTTATTTTTAATCCACAAATAACTTGGACAATTAATTTCTTCTTTATCTGTACTCTGCAAGGTCTTTCATCACTACTGTTTTCTGTGCTTTAGTAATTTTGGAAGAAATGCTATTTTAATTATAAATAAAAGACAAGCAAAAACAATTCAGTGTCACTGTTACAACTTTCACAGACCAGAACTTAGAGAAAATGTGATTGAAGAAACAGAGATGATGTCTGTGGTCCATATACAATCACAGTATTTTTGGAAATCATGTAAAAAATGGAGACACAAATTAAAGTATAATACTGCAATAGTGTTAGAAAAGTTGGCTCAAGAAATAAATGTGGTGTTACCATTAAAAATTTCCAAGAGTGCAAGAGGGCCTTATATCTATGAGAAATGTTCAGTGTGATTTGTAATTTTTCTTTTGGTTTAATATTTAAGGGAAAACTCCAAAGTCTTCTAATTTTCTTGATTTCATTTATTAACTTATTTCATGATGTTTGATGTGATTCATTTTACAGAAAAATCAGTAATTATATGAAGACCAAATAGAAAGTGGCTGAACAATAGTTATTTGACTAAAAACAAGTTGTTTAAAAAAGTGAAGAAATTTAAGCAACACCTTAAGAGTCCTTTACTCAGAAAACAATAATAAGAAGCAATTTGCATTTTAAAACTAATGTCTGACTTGTGATTATGTTTTCAGTAAAAACAAAAACAAAACTTGATTTTGCTTAATAGGCTGTAGAGAGTCTTATGAATTTTATTGCCAACTTTAAATACAAAAACAAACAAACAATGTTATTCCATCATGAGAGAGCTGAAGATTCTAATAAACCCAAATTCATTAAAATATAGAGAATGCCAAGAAATTCCTAGACAAAAGATACCTAAATTTATTTTCATTCCTGACAAAGTGGTAGGAAGAGGAGGGGTTTACATTAAATATTGGTAATAAAAAAGTCATATTTTAAATAAACTTTAGCATCTATGTGAGGGTGGTGTAATAGACAGAAATTACCAGGAGTTTTCAATATAGACAGTGTGTACCCACCATCTGCACTTTCCCAAAGGAAATCTCTGAACAGTTTACTGAAAAGGGAAAACTGAGAGACTATCATGTAAGATGGAAGCAGGGCCAGAGAGTTAAAACATATCACCCACGTATTCCTAGACTTTATTGATAGCAAGCCAATCATTGTCAGCTTCTGGTTCTTGAAGACTGGGTGCACAAGAGGAGACCCAAAAGAAATCACTTGGAAGCTCTCTGAATCTTTGCTGAGTATACAACAGAGGTCCTTCAAATGTTGGAGATAGGACATTAAGGTAGAGGGGTTCGGTGTCGGGAGTGAAATTAGAATCTATAGAAACTCCACAAAAAACTGGCAACCAGCTGGTAAAGAAGAGCAAAATCTCCCATGAGTCAGAAAGCTAGCTGCTAGACTAGAGAGAAAAGAATCTTGAATGTTAGTGTTGCTGGTATTTAGATATCAAACCAGGCTAACCATTAAATAGGCTTCCTTGATGGCTCAGCTGGTAAAAGAATCTGCCTGCAATGCAGGAGACCCTGGTTCAATCCCTGGGTTGGGAAGATCCCCTGGAGAAGAGAATGGCAACCTACTCCAGTATTCTTGCTTAAAGAATTCCATGGAAAGAAAAGGAAATGGCAACCCACTCCAGTGTTCTTGTCTGGAGAACCCCAGGGACGAAGGAGCCTGGTGGGCTGCTGTCTATGGGATCGCACAGAGTCAGACACGACTGAAGTGACTTAGCAGCAAACATTAAACACAGATTCCACTTTAATAGTTTGAACCATAGAATAAACTAGAATTAACTTTGGTTTCAACACAGTATACATTCTGCTCAATTCAGATTAGTGGGCTTGGAGAAGAAGTGATCCTCCCTGCTCCGAGTGTAAATATTATTTACCTTCATTTGCACTATTTACTAGCATGCATTACCTCGCAGGTGAAGAAGCAAGATAAGGTGACATATGATTAAGAAAGAAAGGTTCAATAAAAGCAGACTAAAAGTGGATAAAATGTAGGAATTATCAAAAAATTTTAAGGACTATGACAAACATGATAAAAGATTAGTTTAAAGAATGGAAAATATGAATATATAGTAAGTGATATCAGTATAGAGAGGAAATTATAAAAAATGAGTCAACTGAAAATGCTAAAAATTAAAAGAAATGTGATACCAAAGATGACAAATTATATTTAAGATCTTAAAAACTGATTCCATTGCCAATAATTATGAGCACAAATATAGATCAGTAGGAATTATCCTAAATTAATCAGGAAAAATATGGTAAAAATAAGTGACCTTGTACCTGTGACCCATGCAAAAATGTCAGTCTATAATACTATCAGGGAAGAGGAAAAAAATTGAGCAGAAGAAATACTTGAATAGATAATGCCTGAGAATTTTACAAAACTGATAATAGACATCAACCCAAAGATATATAAATATTAATGTGAACAAGCTGGATTAAAAAAACAACAAAATAAAAAATAGAAATACATGTAAGCACATGAGAGATGAACTACTGAAAATAAAAAGCAAATTACTTTAAAAACACATTCCATATAGTGGATAAAGGAGTAAAAAAATAAATAAATAAAAGACACTTGCAATATAGTGGGTAAAGGTTAAGAATGACAGCTGTCTTCTCATCAGACATGAAGGCAGAAGAAAATGGGACATTATCTTTAAAGTGCTGAGAGAATATAATTGTCATCCAAGAATTGCTTTGACAGCAAAATAACTGTCCAATTGAAGTACTCCTTAGAGAGAAATTTATAGATTTAAAAGGAAATTAATCATTTTAGCTTCCACCTTAGAATGCTAGTTAGAAAGGAACACATTAAACCTAGTTACATAGAAGAAATGAGTGAATGAAAATAACTGTAGCTATCAATGAAATACACAAAAAATAGAGAATAACCTGGTGATGAGTAGATTTCTGAAAAAAATAAATAAAATTGACTATCTTCCAGTCAAAGTAGTCAAGAATAAAAATCACAGAAAACAGAATGATAGATATCAGGAAGGAAGGACAAAAAATTATTACAAATGACATAGACATTAAATAATAAGATATATTACAAAAATGTCTTGGCAATAAACTTTCTGATTTTGATGAAATTTATATATTTCCAGAGAAACACAACTTACAAAAACTGAGACAAAAAAGGAGTAGATAATTTAAATAGCCTAGTAAGTAATTTAAAAATTATTCTTAGAGAATTATTGTCAGGAAAAAAGTTATTCAAGAGAAAATTGCAACCATATGCCCTCACTAGGAAATTCAATAAAAATTCAGGAAATATATAGAATCATTTTTATATAAATTGTTCTATGAGCCTGATACTCAAAATGATACTCAAACTATAAATATAGACAGAAAAATACATAATATTAATAAATCGAGTGCTGCAATATGTAAAAAGGATAACATTTACAACTTAGTTGAATTAAAAGACAATTTAACATTCAAGAATCATTCATTATAACTTATACACACTGCTGTATATAAAATATGTAATTAATAAGGATCTACTGTATAGCACAGGGACTTAATATTCTGTAATGGCCTATATAGGAAAAGAATCTAAAAAAGAGTGGATACATGTATATGTATAATTGATTCACTTTGCTGCACCCCTGAAACTGACACATTATAAAACTATACTCAAATAAAAATACTTGTCATTAAATATAATTCAACGTGTTAACTGAATAATAAATAAATCATATATCTAAATAAATAAATCATATCATCTAAATAGTTGCAGAAAAAAAAAAGATTTGGAAAAAACTCTCATCATCTTAGTAAACTGAATAAAAAAAAGCAATGCCAACAATCTGGTCAAAGACATCTTGAAAAAACTACCTGTCACACTTAATCATGAAAATTTTGAGCACTTTAACCCCAAGGTTGAATGATGCACAGATATTCTTTTTCCAAATGCCAACTAATTCAATTGTAATTTATCCAGATTATTTACATTAAGATATTTAATTCTTGGTAACTAAGTAGATTGTTTGCTATATATCTTAGTATGTGTAAGAAGATCTATTTATTTTTCATATCAAAAGTATAGTGAGCTTTATTTTCTAATATAAGATTTTCTGGTTAAATAGATCATTTTATTTTCTCTTCTGTATAAAAAAAATTGAATATTTTTCCACATTCTAAAGTGTAGGCAAACAATATTAGTTTATGATTTATTGAAATAGAAACCTAAAGCCTCATTGAGAACAGATTGAGACTAACAGGAAGTATTGATAAAAGGTTTACATGTCTTCTAAAGTGAAAATTCTCAGTGCAGTATCTCATTTTCATTTTTCTAAGTCCCAGATTATAAACACAGTTACATTTATTTTCCTAAATGGGTGTATAACTGAAGCTTATGTTCATATGTCAGGTCAACATAAGCCTCAAAGTCTCATGATTGGCTGGCAAAATTCTTATATAGCAGATGTATAATTAATTATAATTAATAATAATGTGTATATATAATATATATGTAATATAATGTGTAATGTGTAATTCATGTATAATTTATTAGAATTCCTAAATATGTTATTTATTTGGATTTTTATATGGCCTGGTAGAATCATTCAGCATTTTAAAATACATCATTCTTTCTTTCAGTAGTAGAGTACACTGAAAAGACTGGCTGACATCAGAGGCAGCAAAATCATACCATGTGCTCCAGAGCTTCTATGTATTTAATGTCTGATTAGAGGTTATGTTTAAAACCATGACATTTTTCTCCTTGTCCACAATATTTTTCATATGTTGCATATCTTTGCTAGCTATAAGGGATTTTAATGGTACTTTATTTTTAGCATCTTTAGATTATGACTACTGGTTTCTTTAAGGTAAGTTACACACAGTATGCATTGTCTATGTCTTCCTTTCATTAATTTATTAATTCATATTTATTGTGCACCTACTCCTTTCAGGCTGGAAATTATGTGTTGAAATGACAAGTACAATTCCTTCTCCCAAGGAGCTTATATCGTAGAGTAGGAAAGATTGATAATAAGTAAATAAATTTGTTATCTAGATGTGATTGAGAGTAACCAGAAGACCACATTTTATAGTATGGTGAGGTAAAAAGTAGATCTGGATGAACACTCATGAAAATTATCTTTTTTCCATGTAATGTTTTAAATCGTATTTGTCTACCAATGAACAACTGGATGCACATGTTTTGAATTCATGGGAAAGTTCAGCACTTGGAGTGAACAGTTAGGAGTAGAAAGCACGCACATGCGCGCACCCACATGCTCACACGCATGCGCGCATACACACACACACACACACACACACACACACACACACACTGCTTTGCTTTGTTAGTAAGGCATGTCTGATTCTTTTGCGACCAGTGGAGGGTAGCCAGCTGGCTCCTCTGTCCATGGAATTTCCCAGGCAAAAATACTGGAAGGGGTTGCCATTTCCTTCTCCAGGATATAGGTGGTTATTAATGTAATACACCTAGATAAAATGTTGAGGAAAGAATATATGTAGATTTTATAAGTAGAAGAATATATAGAGATTTTCTACAACCAAGTGCTAGCATGCTACCAGTTAGAGATTGAGCAGAAAAAGTGAATCAGGCAATAAAGAATAAAACCTTGAAAGAAAGCCAGTAGAGTGGTTCAAGTTAGACCTTATCAAACAGATTGAAAAGTCCATCTATCATCAAATCTTGTGTACAATAATAGAAAGATAGAAACTTAATAACATTTATTTATATAAGCAGTAAATAACTATGAGAACTTGAAAGATTTAATATCTATTTGAAACTGGAGAATAATTTCATTCCTAGAAAATGTGCCATGATTATTTTAGACCAAGATGACTTTCAGTTATTAAGTTTCAGATTACTACTTTAATCAATAAAGTTTTTCTTAATAGAATGTTCTTGCTTTTGACTTTCTTGTGACCCCAGAACTAGAGGTCAGCAAAGTTCTCTCATTATAAGTCATGCATATTCAAAATACTCATGCATATTCAAGTGCTAAAGATTTTTTTGCTTACACTAAAGAATTTCAAAAATGATAGAGATTGATCTTTCTCTTGTCACCATCTTTGAAAGTTGCTTAGTTTCACTTATATTTACATTAACCCTATTAGTTATATAATAAACTTGCAAAGCATATTCATCACAGGTCAATCATGACAGGTTTTATGACTGAAAATATACAACAAAAATTTCCTTTTATAATGCCGAGAAATCTGTGTTAGCAGAGAAAACACATTTAGTGGGCTTTAGTTGTGCATTTTATGGGCTTCTCTGGTAGCTCAGCTGGTAAAGAATCTGCCTGCAATGCAGGAGACCCTTGTGACTGAGTTAAAAGATATCTTGCTTTCTCCTTTCAGAATCCATCTCATATGTTCTGCTGTTTTCAGCTTCAGAGTGTATAAGTTAAAGTTCTGAAGATGGAAATCAGTGCCCCCTCATGACTCATTATGGCATCACTTCCATCCTACATGTCTGTTCAGTTCAGTCACTCAGTGGTGTCTGACTATTTGCAACCCCATGGACGGCAGCACCCCAGACCTCCCTGTCCATCACCAACTCCCAGAGTTTATTCAAACTCATGTCCATTGAGTCAGTGATGCCATCCAACCACCTCATCTTCTGTCACCCCCTTCTCCTCCCACCTTCTATCTTTCCCAGCATCAGGGTCTTTTCCAATGAGTCAGTTCTTCACCTCAGGTGGACAAATTATTGGAGTTTCAGCTTCAGCATCAGTCCTTCCAATGAATATTCAGGACTGATTTCGTTTAGGATTGACTGGTTTGATCCCCTGGCAGTCCAACGGACTCTCAAGAGTCTTCTCCAACACTACAGTTCAAAAGTGTAAGTATATTTGCTTCCTTTTCTGATACTACATTTATCAGATCTGGCTTTAGAGTATGATATTGGCTGAGAAAATGTTATGGACTGAATTATGCATACCACCTCACACAAAATTCTTATGCTGAAATCCTAACCCCCAATGTGACTGTATTTTGAGATAAGAGCTTTTAAAGATATAATTATAGTTAAATGAAGTTGCAAGTGTGGGGCCCTAATTCAATAGAACTGGTGTCCTTATAGGAAGGGACACTAGTGATTTCTTTCTCTCTGATATGCAGATGAGAAGAAGCCATGTAAAGACTTAGCAGAAGGTGACCGTCTGCAAGCCAGAAACAGAGGCCTCATCAGAAACATAATCTACTGGCACCTGAATCTGGAACTCCTAGCTTCCAAAACTGGGAAAAAATAAACTTCTATTGCTTATGCTACCCAGTCTGTGGCATTTCATTATGGCAGGCCAAGAAAATGAATACATGAGAACATATTGTGACCAGATGACTGGGCTCAATTATGTCCAAGTTTAGGAGGTGCAGATGCTTTGTTTGTTTCAATATTTTTCCACCAAATTCTTTCTCATTCTTAAAATCAAACTATACAAATATACTGAAAAATATTTAATTTCAGTATAAATTATGAAAATACACTGAAAAAAATTGCTATTTTGTGATTCTTTGTGTTTTTGATGCCAGCATCTTACATGTTTATTCATTTTTCTACTCTACTTTGTAGACGTCTATGTGGTACCTTCATGAATAAATTAATGATTTCATTTTCTAGAAACTCTGTGTACTTGGTCAAAACTGTTTTATCCAATTTTCTAGTTTACTTTATTTAGCATATTTGCTTCTAAATGATTTTTTGCTAATTTTGAAGGGAATACAATTAGTTTTTTTAGGAGAAATAATAGGAATCATTGAGAATATGTAAAGGTGTTATTTTTGGCTCTGAAAGTAAATCCAAAAGAGATTTTCTATATATGTCTGGACAATAAGAATATGTTAGAAAATGATAAAATTCATGTCTTGGTAATAACTGATAAATTGAGAAACATTTAGGAGTTAGAAAAAGGAAACTATAAAGTACTTTAACTGGAGGTCAATGCATCAGGACAGGACACAGATAAAGAGTTATTTACCTGATAACAAGAAACTAGACAAGTAGTATTGGCACAGTCAGGGACCAGCATTATATTAGTAGAAACAAGGATTTGTTACTTTTTAGTT
Organism: Bubalus bubalis; assembly: GCF_019923935.1. Classification (NCBI taxonomy): domain Eukaryota; kingdom Metazoa; phylum Chordata; class Mammalia; order Artiodactyla; family Bovidae; genus Bubalus; species Bubalus bubalis. The sequence goes on along the minus strand of NC_059166.1, from coordinate 73,530,949 downwards.
CCACAGAGTCAAATGTTGTCATATGTTGGGGACTCTTCAGGTATAAAAATTCAAATGAGTGATCCCCATTCAGGAATATGTCTTTTAGATAAAGATCGAACATTCACTTTTGATTTCCTACTTTTGCATTCCAGTGCCCTATGATGAAAAGGACATCTTTTTTTGGTGCTAGTTCTAGGTCCTGTAGGTTTTTCATAGAACCGTTCAACTTCAGCTTCTTGGGCATTAGTGGTTGCAGCATAGACTTGGATTAGTGAACAGTCCTTTTCACTATAGGGGACTGGAATGCAAAGTAGCAAGTCAAGAGATAGCTGGAGTAACAGGCAAGTTTGGCCTTGGAGTATACAATGAAGCAGGGTAAAGGCTAACAGAGTTTTGCCAAGAGAACACACTGATCATAGCAAACACCTTCTTCCAACAATACAAGAGCAACTCTACACACGGACATCACCAGATGTTCAATACTGAAATCAAATTGAATATATTCTTTGCAGCTGAAGATGGAGAAGCTCTATTCAGTCAGCAAAAACAAGACCTGGAGCTGACTGTGGCTCAGATCATGAAAACCTTACAGCAAAATAAAGGCTCAAATTGAAGAAAGTAGGGAAAACCTCTATGTAATTCAAGTTTGACCTAAATCAAATCCATTATGTTTATACAGTGGAGGTGACAAATAGATTCAAGGGATCAGATCTTATAGAGTGTCTGACGAGCTATGGACAAAGGTACATATAACATTGTACAGGAGGTGGTGCTCAAAACCATTCCTGAGAAAAACAAGTGCAAAATAACAAAATGGTTGTCTTAGAAGGCCTTAAAAATAGCTGAGAAAAAAGAAGAGAAAGGCAACAGAGAAAAGGAAAGATATATTCATCTGAATGCAGAGTTCCAGAGAATAGCAAGGAGAGATAAGAAAGTCTTTTTAAGTGAACAATGTAAAGAAATAGAGGAAAACAATAGAATGGGAAAAGACTAGAGATCTCTTCAAGAAAATTAGAGATACCAAGGGAATATTTCATGCAAAGATGGGCACAATATGGACAGAAATAGCATAGACATAACAGAAGCAGACTATATTAAGAAGAGGTGGAAGAATACACAGAAGAACTGTACAAAAAAGATCCTAATGTCCCAGATAACCATGAAGGTGTGATCACTCACCAGGAGCCAGACATCCTGGAGTATGAAGTCAAGTGGGTCTTCAGAAGCATCACGATGAACAAAGTTAGTGGAGGTGATGGAATGCCATCTGAGCTATTTCAAATCCTAAAAGATAATGCTGTGAAAGTACTGCAGTCAATACACCAGCACTTTTGGAAAACTCAGCCATGAGCACAGAACTGGAAAATGTCACCTTTCATTACAATTCTAAAGAAAGGCAATGTCAAAGAATGTTCAAACTACCACACAATTGCACTCATTTCACATGCTAGCAAAGTAATGCTCAAAAGCCTTCCAGCTAGGCTTCAACAGTATGTGAACTGAGAACTTTAAAATGTACAAGCAAGATTTAGAATAGGCAGAGGCACCAGAGATCAAATTACCAATATCCATTGGATCATAGAAAAAGCACTTCAGAAAAACATCTACTTCTGCTTCATTGGCTATACTAAAGCCTTTGCCTGTGTAGATCACACCAAACTATGGAAAATTCTTCAAGAGGTGGGAATACCAGGCCGTGATATCTGCCTCTTGTGAAACTGTATGCAGGCCAAGAAGTGACTATTAGAAGTAGACACGGAACAATGGACTGGTTCCAAATTGGTGAAAGGAATATGTCAAAGCTGTATATTGTCACCCAGGTTCTTTAATTTGTATGTAGAGTACATCATGCGAAATTCCAGGCTGGATGAAGCACAGACTGAAATCAAGATTGTTGGGAGAAATATCAATATCCTCACATAGGCAGATGACACCACCCTTATGGCAGAAAGAAAAGAGGAATTAAGGAGCTTCTTGATGAAGGTGAAAGAGGAGAGTGAAAAAACGAGCTTAAAATTCAACATTCAAAAAAGATGGTCATGTCATCTGGTCCCATCATTTCATGGCAAACAGATGGGGAAACAAAGAAAACAGTGACAGACTTTATTTTCTTGGGCTCCAAAATCACTGTGGACAGTGACTGCAGCGATGAAAAGAAATTTGTTTGTTGGAAGAAAAGCAATGGAAAATCAAGACATCATATTAAAAAGCAGAGACATTACTTTGCTGACAAAGGTCTGTCCAGTCAAAGCTATGGTTTTTCCAGCGGTCATGTATGGATGTGAGAACTGGACCATAAAAAAGGCCGAGCACCGAAAAATTGATGCCTTCAAATGTGGTGCTGGAAAAGAGTCTTGAGAGTCCCTTGGACAGCAAGGAGATCAAATTAGTCAATCATAAAGGAAATCAATCCTGAATATTCATTGAAAGGACTGATGCTGAAGCTGAAACTCCAAGACTTTGGCCCCCTGTTGTGAGGAAATGACTCACTGGAAAAGACTGATGCTGGGAAAGATTTTAGGCGGGAGGGGAAGGGGACAACAGAGGATAAGATGGTTGGATGGCATGATGAACTCAATGGACATGAGTTTGAGGAAGCTCTGGGAGATGGTGAAGGACAGGGAAGCCTAGTGTGCTGCAGTCCATGGGGTGGCAAAGAGTCAGACACAATTGAGTGACTGAATAACAACAACAAAACATTCACTCATTATTCACTAAATATTCTTTTGATATCTACAAGATTTCTTTTGATACTTTGGTAGATGCTGGAGCTATAAATATCAAAACCTAAATAAGATTCATCCTTACGATCAGGTATCTCATTCTAGTGGAAAAAGCAGATACTTATAATACAGCATGATAGAAGCAAACAAGTAATTTTGGGACCACTGAGTAACAAGTCAGAAAAAAATGGAAGAGAAAATTCCTAAAGTGAATGGACACTTGAAGTAAGTTTGGAGATAGATAAATTCAGAAGAATAATTTTTGACTAGTATCTATTGAGAGAGAGATCCAAAGAACCATAAATGCTACTATATCATTAGTTACTTATGGAAGGAAAGTAATATGAAGGACAGTGAGCTTCATACACAAAGACCAGATCAGGGAGGTTGTGTACCAATATGAGAACAGTCATGGAGAACCACTTGATGATTTTTAGGATCCTTCTATGCCAAGTTTTGTGTTTTGTACAGTTCACTTAGATAGCACTCTGGAAGGAGTTAGGAATCTGTAGTAGTGATGCATTTGCAAATTGAGAAAGGTAGACATTTAGCTAACAATAGTGAATCAGGAAAAATAACTGACTGAGAAATATTTAGATGGTCAAATGAACAAGATATTGAAACTAAATTTTCTGTTCAAGTGTGTAACAGAAAAAAGTGTTAACTTAAAGATATCCAATGCTGGCAACTAAGACAAAAGCAGTGCCTTACCCACAGTTGGAGAATGCAGAGAACAGATCTGAATGATGGGATAAGATGAATTAAAATTTAGATGTTTAGTTTTTCTTTGTTTCCTTCTTTCTTTCTCTCTTTCTTCTTCCCTCCCTCCCTCTTCTGCTCTTCTTTCCTTCCTTCTTTCTTCACTCTTCCCTTCTCTTTTCGCCTCCCTTCTTTCCTTCTCCCTTTTTTCCTTTCACCTTGAATTACAGAGAAGTAATTCAATATATTGAATTGAATATATAAATATATTGAATTGAACATATAAATATATTCAATCCATCTTGGATAAATGATCTGGACTCAAACAAACAAAAAATCTCTACATCAAGAATCGCAGCACTGTTTATAATAGCCAGGACATGGAAGCAACCTAGATGTCCATCAGCAGATGAATGGATAAGAAAGCTATGGTACATATACACAATGGAGTATTACTCAGCCATTAAAAAGAATACATTTGAACCAGTTCTAATGAGGTGGATGAAACTGGAGCCTATTATACAGAGTGAAGTAAGCCAGAAAGAAAAACACCAATATAGTATACTAACGCATATATATGGAATTTAGAAAGATGGTAACAATAACCCTGTATACGAGACAGTAAAAGAGACACTGATGTATAGAACAGTCTTATGGACTCTGTGGGAGAGGGAGAGGGTGGGAAGATTTGGGAGAATGGCACTGAAACATGTATAATATCATGTATGAAACGAGTTGCCAGTCCAGGTTCGATGCACGATACTGGATGCTTGGGGCTGGTGCACTGGGACGACCCAGAGGGATGGTATGGGGAGGGAGGAGGGAGGAGGGTTCAGGATGGGGAACACATGTATACCTGTGGCGGATTCATTTCAATATTTGGCAAAACTAATACAATATTGTAAAGTTTAAAAATAAAATTAAAAAATTAAAAAAAAAAAGAATCAAGAAGAAATAGAAACAGTGATGGATTCCACTTTATGGACAGAACATGGTGAGGAGTGATTTAAAGGGCCTTGGTTCAGAGTGAAGTAAGCCAGAAAGAAAAACACCAATACACTATACTAACGCATATATATGGAATTTAGAAAGATGGTGACAATAACCCTGTATACAAGACAGCAAAAGAGACACTGATGTATAGAACAGTCTTTTGGACTCTGTGGGAGAGGGAGAGGGTGGGATGATTTGGGAGAATGGCATTGAAATACGTATAATATCATATATGAAACGAGTCGCCAGTCCAGGTTCGATGCACGATACTGGATGCTTGGGGCTGGTGCACTGGGACGACCCAGAGGGAGGGTATGGGGAGGGAGGAGGGAGGAGGGTTCAGGATGGGGAACACATGTATACCTGTGGCAGATTCATTTCGATATTTGGCAAAACCAATACAATATTGTAAAGTTTAAAAATAAAATACTTTTTTTAAAAAAGAAAGAAATATTAAAAAATTAAATTAAATTAAAAAATAAATAAATAAACAGAGGAATGTAACAGATAGAAACTAAGGCAGAAGGCCAGTCATATGAACACCACCAAGATAAAGCTACAGAAAAAGATGATAGAGGTGTAGAGTTACTACTCTTTGAAGCAACAGAAATTCCTAGATTTATTTGAATGGATATAGCAGTTTTCAATCCTTATAAGCTAAGAGAAAAACAGTGGAAGCATCATCATTATTTTAGGCCAATGAAGTTTGATAGGGTGGGCAGTTTATTCTGTATTTATCATTTCTGAAATATTCTCTGTCCTTTGTTGTTCTCTGTGCTCTATGAGGATAATTTATCTTATTGTACTAGTTGGGATTTTTATTCTCTTGATTTCTAATTAGGTTCAGATAATACAAAGTATTGGCAGGAGATTGTGAGTTGAAGAAAGTTTGGAGGGAATTATTTTTCTTGGTTGTCTCCCACCAGTCTGTGATTAAATTAGTGGTCAGTTTCCACCTGTAGCCATAGCTCCTTTTTGGCCATCCTCTCCCAAATTTAAGCTTCCCTCAGGTTCAATTTACCAACTTTTCTTCTTCACTTAGACCTATGAATAATAATTCACATTGTTCCTAGTTGCTGGGTATATTATCCTTCTTTGTTAATTCCCTTAATTTTACCCATAGATTTATACATAATCTCCTTATTAAATTCTACTTATTTTTCTCTTTGAGTAAGTCATTCTTCTGGGAGCAGGACTGGTACAGTAATTAGTACCATGAGTAGGTCCAAGAAAACATCCTAAAAATAAGATTCTGGATTTGGTACATCAATCAATTTAATTAATTTATGGACAACTTCTTTGTTGGAGAAAAAATATGAAACAGTAATAATCCAAGGCAGTGGTACTATGAATGCTTTAGTTATAAACAATAGTGGCACAGGGTTAAAGAGAGATGGAGAGTTCAACATTGGAAGAAAAAGTGGGCTTAGCACTTAGACATATGGAGTCAATGGCAATTACAGTAAATCTTCTACATGAGTGAGTTCCGTTCAGAGAACATGTTCATAAGTCCAATTTGTTTGTAAGTCCAACAAAGTTAGCCCTAGGTACACAACTCGCACAGCTGGCTATAAAGTACTGTACTCTAATAGGTTTATAATATTTTACACAAATAATCCGGATGGATTTGCAATGGCAAATCACTCCAGTACTCTTGCCTGGAAAATCCCATGGATGGCGAAGCCTGGTAGGCTGCAGTCCATGGGGTCGTGAAGAGTCAGACAGGACTGAGAGACTTCACTTTCACTTTTCACTTTCATGCATTGGAGAAGGAAATGGCAACCCATTCCAGTGTTCTTGCCTGGAGAATCCCAGGGACGGCGAAACCTGGTGGTCTGCCGTCTATGGGGTCGCACAGAGTTGGACATGACTGAAGTGACTTAGCAGCAGCAGCACACAAATAATACATAAAAAGCAAGCACAAAAATAAAACATTTTTAATCTTACAGTGTGCATGCATGCAAGTCACTTCAGTCCTGTCCTACTCTGTGCAATTCTGTGGACTGTAGCCTATAAGGCTCCTCTCTCCATGGAATGCTCCAGGCAAGAATACTGGAGTGGGTTGCCATGCCCTCCTCCAGGGGTCTTCCCAACCCAGGGATCAAACCCTTGTCTCTTAGGTCTCTTGCATTGGCAGGCAGGTTCTTAACACTAGCTTCACCTGGGAAGTCTAAAGCTCAACCATCTCCCAACTGTACTACAGCTGGCATACAGGGGATGGCATCCAGTCAGCAGGCAAGAAGGGCTACTGACTGGAGGAGGCTGAGAAGGTAGCAGATAGTGGAGCTGAAGGATCATCAGCAATAGTAGATGATGGGTAAGCTTCAATTTCACTAATGCTTGACATTGATGGCACAGGTTCTGGTCCCTTGCTACATTCAATTCTAGCTATCCTTTTGAAAAAAACAATCCAGTGATGTCTGGGTAGTAGCTCTTATTTTCATGTCATAGATGACATTGTACTAGATTGCATTTTGAATGGCTGCTGCAACATTTGTGGACCATTCTATGTTCAGGTCCTGTGCTTGAAATAATGATACCATACTACTGTACTCTGTATCATACTGTACAGTAAAATACAACTTAGTGCATAACCCGGGGAAAGCAATGGGCACCCCACTCCAGTACTCTTGCCTGGAGAATCCCATGGACAGAGGAGCCTGGTGGGCTGCAGTCCATGGGGTCTCTAAGAGTCAGACACGACTGAGCGACTTCACTTTCACTTTTCACTTTCATGCATTGGAGAAGGAAATGGCAAGCCACTCCAGTGTTCTTGCCTGGAGAATCCCAGGGACCGGGAAGCCTGGTGGGCTGCCGTCTATGGGGTCGCACAGAGTTGGACATGACTGAAGTGACTGAGCAGCAGCAGCAGCAGCAGCAGTACATAACCACTTGTAGAGGATACATCCATGTGACAATGTACGCCAGACATGTGAACTGTGAACATGATTGGACATGCAAACACATGTTTGCAACTAGAGGGCTTGCATGTAGGGCACTTACTGTGTAAAGTTTACTGAGTATTCTGAAAGTTTCTGCTGCCCTAGAGAGTATAAAATACAGTAAAATATAGATTTAATGTCTTAAATTCATAAACTCAATAAACCTGACTAAAAATTAGAAGGATGAGAAAGCCTCCTTGACATTTTTAAAGTAATCCCTTATCTGAAGTATGTAAAGGGCAGACACAGATGAAGTTAAGCCTAAAACATGAATGCAATGCTTGTAGATTAGAAGCACCAAATAAATACACAGCTTTGCCAGGCATCTTATGTTCAAAAAAGGGCAGTGGTAATGAAGCATGCATTAGAACAATTCTCACTAAACAGAACCTTCAATTAAACACACATAAATTTGATACTTCTGAACTCTAACATGTCAGGAAAATTTTTGAAAGTAGAAACTTGTCTATATTCCCATACTTATAAGTACTTGAAATAAAAATCTTTGCAGCAACAAAAAATATTTTTTAAGAGAATCAATAAAATACATTGTTATTGAGAATCTGTTATGTGCCTGGAACTGTACCATAGGTTACAAGAATAAAATTTGATCTGATTCTTTTTTTAAAATTTGTTATTGGGGTATAATTAACTTACAGTGTTGTGTTAGTTTCAGGTGTACAGCAAGGTGAACCTGCTATCCAAATACATATATCCACTCTTTTTTTGGATTCTTTTCTCATATAGGCCATTATAGAGTATTGAGTAGAGTTCTCTGTGCTGTGCTGCTGCTTAGGTCCTTATTAGTCAGAAATGAAAACTCTTAAGGTCTTTACATGTGTCATTGTCTAACAGAGGGTGCTTATTTTCCTTGGAATGGTTCATCAACACTCTGCCTCCAGATAAATTCTAGCTTTTCTGAGATAAATCACTTTATACTCCTGTTTCAGAATTTATCTGGGACCAGACAGCTTATACAACAAAGATTTGAAGGACCTGCCAGCTTTTCATGGCAGAAATCCCAAGAGCATGAAAGCAAATGGACTCTCAGCGTGAAAGACTAAGAGTTGAGTATACAATTATTATTCTTTTTTTTTTTCATTTTCAAAAGGTATTTTTATTGTATATTAATAGATGTTTTCTTTCCATCCCTTTACAATTCTATTATCTTTGGCTTCCATTATTTCTGTTTATTTTTTTATTTATTTTTTTTTAATTTTATTTTATTTTTAAACTTTACATAATTGTATTAGTTTTGTTCTTAAAGAGACGGGATAAAATGCATATATATGGAATTTAGAAAGATGGTAACAATAACCCTGTATATGAGACAGCAAAAGAGACACTGATGTATAGAACAGTCTTTTGGACTCTGTGGGAAAGGGAGAGGGTGGGATGATTTGGAAGAATGGCATTGAAATACATATAATATCATATGTGAAATGAGTCGCCAGTCCAGGTTCGATGCACGATGCTGGATGCTTGGGGCTGGTGCACTGGGACGACCCAGAGGGATGGTACAGGGAGGGAGGAGGGTTCAGGATGGGGAACACATGTATACCTGTGGCGGATTCATATTGATATATAGCAAAACCAATACAATATTGTAAAGTTAAAAAATAAAATAAAATTTAAAAAAAAAAACATGAAAAAAAAAAGAAAAAAAAAAGAGAGAGACGGCAGTACCAGACTACCTTACCTACCTCCTGAGAAATCTGTATGCAGGTCAAGAAGCAACAGTTACAACTGGACATGGAACAAGGTACTGGTTCCAAATTACGAAAGGAGTACGTCAAGGCTGTATGTTGTCACCGTGCTTATTTTATTTATATGCAGAGTACATCATGAGAAATGCCGGACTGGATGAAGCACAAACTTGAATCAAGATTTCCAGGAGAAATATAAATAACTTCAGATAAGCAGATGACACAACACTTATGGCAGAAAGCCCCTTGATGAAAGTGAAAGCGGAGAGTGAAAACGTTGGCTTAAATCTCAACATTAAGAAAACTAAGATCATGGCATCCAGTCCCATTACGTCATGGCAAATAGATGAGGAAACAATGGTAACAGTCAGAGACCTTATTTTTTGGGGCTCCAAAATCACTGCAGATGGTGACTGCAGTCATGAAATTAAAAGATGCTTGCTGCTTGGATGAAAAGCTATGACCAACCTAGACAGCATATTAACAAGCAGAGACATTACTATGCTGACAAAGGTCTGTCTAGTCAAAGCTATGGTTTTCCCAGTAGTCATGTATGGATGTGAGATTTGGACTATAAAGAAAGCTGAGCGCTGAAGAATTGATGCTTTTAAACTGTGATGTTGGAGAAGCCTCTTGAGAGTCCCTTGGACTGCAAGAAGATCCAACTGGTCAGTTCTACAGGAAATTAGTCCTGAATATTCATTGGAAGGACTGGATGTTGAAGCTGAAACTCCAATACTTTGTCCACCTGATGTGAAGAGACTCATTTGAAAAGACCCCATGCTGGGAAAGATTGAGGGCAGGAAGAGAAGGGGACGACAGAGGATGAGATGGTTGGATGGCATCACCTACTCAACAGAGATGAGTTTGAGTAGACTCTGGGAATTGGTGATAGACAGGGAGGCCTGGTGTGCTATGGGTCATGGGGGTCGTGAAGAGTCAAACACTGAGTAACTTGACTGAACTGAACTGCACTGAACCATATACAGAACATATATACAGTTCATTATTCAAATAAACCCCAGAAGATCATCAATCTTTCCAAATTGTATTCTAATATTTTTATATACATTGACATCAATCAGTTATATAAATTAAATGTTCTAATTGAATTAATATCATGATGAATTTCAAGGGAAAGAAGTGATGTGCTCTTTAAATATTATGGTTCTTTAGGTACAGATGTCTCGAATGTATTATTTGATTGTAAATATAACTTGCAATAGATACGTGCCAACTGTGAAAAGACTCCCTTCTAGGGTTGATGTACTATTTAATTAAGCAAGGAGCTGGAAAATACAGTATACTTGGAACCTATTATACAGGTAAACAACTATTATTCTGCTGCTTCACTGTTCACCAGTTTCAAATTAAAACAATTAGAGACAAAACATTCCAGTATTATCACAGAATTTTGACCTTTGTAGGATGCATAGGGTTTCATTTATCTATGCACATACGGACTTGTTAAATTTTAGAGTTTGAAACAAACTCTTTGGCTCTAGGGAAAGGAATTTTAGGTCTTTTTTGTTTTACCATTTTTTGAGGGGAGATAAAATCAGTAATTGATGACAGCCAATAACTACTCCATTTACCTGATTTAAGATGAGTACAAAGTATGCATCTTTTTTCATCCATTATTAGTGCTATTAACAAGCTCACTGGAAAAATTCTTTCCCAGTTTTCTCAAGTGGAGCTTTGCAATCATAACATCTTCAGTTTATGACAATGAGTTGTAATTTTCTGGTTAATGTAAATATGCATTTTGACGCAACTCCCATGAACAAATCAATTTACATTAAAATCTTGTATCCAAATTTCTCCCATAAATAACATTGAAAATAAATCATATAACATTGAAAATAAATCATATATCATTAATTTGCATTCCTTTAAAAATATTCTATTTAAAATGAAAATTTAAAAATTTCCATCTGGGCACCTCCCTGAGGGTCCAGAGGTTAAGACGTCACCTTCCAATGTAGGGATTGTGGGTTTCATCCCTGGTTGGGGAGCTAAGATCCTACATGCCTTATGGACAAAAACCCAAGGCATTAAACAGAAACAATATTATAATAAATTCAATAGGGACTAAAAATGGCCCACATCAAAAAAATCTTTAAGAAATAAATAAAATAAAAATTCCTATCTGAATCAAAGCACAAGTTTCATGAATTCAGACAAAAAAACCTCTGTTCACTCATCTATACCTAATTACTCTCAACTCTAGAGAGTATGATATAAGATAAATAAAGAAGGCTATAAAGTTACAAATAGAATTTACTCAATTTGTATAAGTTGATTAAAATTTATTTATGTACCTTAGCAATGGTTTGGGTTGCATGACTCTATTTGTTGAAAATATTAAATATTTTCTCACTTGATATTTATTCTTGTACATTTTAGAGTTTCATAAGACTTATTTACATCTCTGGATTTTTTTCTTAATAATAATTAAGATATAGACTACCATGTCACACAGTATTCCCTTCGGAGCTTTGTAAGCATTATTCAATTTTCAGAAAGCCAATGTTGTTAAGTGACACCCATGCCAGGTTGATTTTTTTTCCTACATATTTTACTAGTATTATTGTTGGATTTCTTCTCTAACCTTGAATTTTAGTATGAGTCTTGCTGTTGATTGCTATTTATCAATTTTCCTTGTGCAAAATGACCTATCTTTATTGTTTTATGAGCCCTTGAACAAAAATGAATCGTTCTTTAATACCTACATTACACTGTCTTAAACACATACTCCATGGCATCATTTCAACTCTTCAGTGATGAAATAATAAATTAAAAAGAAATGAGAATGTAGGAGTTCACAACTGAGGAGACAGAAACATGGAGATTTTAAGATGTTGGTAAAATTCTATTTTTGTGTGTTTTTGGTGCATAATGAGAATATTATTATCTTTGAAATACACATAATGCATACGAGGTCATCTATTACATGTTCACAATGAACACAAATATAAAAAAGAGACATGTAGGTACGCTCCAGCACGTTTCTGGGAAAAATTTAAACTTTGAGCTATTTCTTCTTTCCTTATGTATTTGGGAGTTAAAAGAATACAATTTCTAGGCTACCAGCTCTGACCTTTGCTGTGTGACTAAGACAAATCACTTTTATCTCCAAGTTTCATGTTATTTCTATAACTGAAAGATTAATGTGTGTGATGTTAAAAAAATCCCTTATAGCTGTTGCATCCTTGACTTTAGATGTAAGCAGCTGACAGCCAGTACTGCTGTGTCATAACCAGCATGTAGCATTTCTCACTGACTGTATCAGTGATGAAGAAGTTATTATTCTTTAATACAAATTACAGGGATAGTGGGGATTACAGACAAAGATTATAAAGCCTCTTGGTTTTCTGCAAAAATATTATTTTAGTATGAAATTTTATTGAATGAAAGAAAGTAAGAAGTGGAAAGAAGTATTCAAAGATATCCTTGGGTATGAAAATAATGGCCATGTACAATTATTCTGTACAAATGGATTTAAGTAGCATCAATGGATAAATTCTTCATTTGTAAATTGTAATTTAATAAAAAAGGCAATGCCAAAGAATGCTCAAAGTATTGCATAATTGCAATTGCATAATTGCATCTCGCACGCTAGTAAAGTAATTCTCAAAATTCTCCAAGCCAGGCTTCAGCAGTAAGTGAACCATGAACTTCCAGATGATCAAGCTGGTTTTTAGAAAAGGCAGAGGAACCAGAGATCAAATTGCCAACATCCGCTGGATCATTGAAAAAGCAAGAGAGTTCCAGAAAAACATCTATTTCTGCTTTATTGACTATGCCAAAGCCTTTGACTGTGTGGATCACAATAAACTGGAAAGTTCTGAAAGGGATGGGAATAACAGACCACCTGACCTGCCTCTTGAGAAACCAGCATTCAGGTCAGGAAGCAACAGTTAGAACTGGACATGGAACAGACTGGTTCCAAATAGGAAAAGGAGTACGTCAAGGCTGTATATTGTCACCCTGCTTATTTAAATTATATGCAGAGTACATCATGAGAAACGCTGGGCTGGAAGAAGCACAAGCTGGAATCAAGATTGCCGGGAGAAATATCAATCACCTCAGATAGGCAGATGACACCGCCCTTATGGCAGAAAGTGAAGAGGAACTCAAAAGCCTCTTGATGAAAGTGAAAGAGGAGAGTGAAAAGTTGGCTTAAAGGTTAACATTCAGAAAACTAAGATCATGGCATCTGGTCCCATCACTTCGTGGCAAATAAATGGGGAAACAATGGAAACAGTGATAGACTTTATTTTTTGGGCTCCAAAATCACTGCAGATGGTAACTGCAGCCATGAAATTAAAAGACTCTTATTTCTTGGAAGAAAAGTTATGACCTACCTAGACAGCATATTAAAAAGCAGAGACATTATTTCGCCAACAAACGTCTGTCTAGTCAAAGCTATGGTTTTTCCAGTAGTCATGTATGGGTGTGAGAGTTGGTCTGTAAAGAAATCTGAGTGCTGAAGAATGATGCTTTTGAATTGTGATGTTGCAGAAGACTCTTGCGAGTCCCTTGGACTGCAGGAAGATCGAACAAGTCCATCCTAAAGGAAATCAGCCCTGAATATTCATTAGAAGGACTGAAACTTAAACTTCAAATCTTTGGCCACCTGATGTGAAGAACTGACTTTTTGGAAAAGATTGAAGGCGGGAAGAGATGGGGATGACAGAGGATAAGATGGTTGGATGGCATCACCAACTCAGTGGACATAAGCTTGAGTAAACTCCGGGAGTTGGTGATGGACAGGGAGGCCTGGCATGCTGCAGTCCATGGGGTCACAAATAGCTGGACATGACTGAGAGACTGAACTGATCTGAAACTTGATTTTCAGTAACCTCTTGGTTATTTAGGAACACATTGTTTAATCTCCATGTGTTTCTGTTTCTTATATATTTTTTTTCTTATAATTGATATCTATTCTCATAGCATTGTTGTCAGAAAAGATGCTTGATATGATTTCAATTTTCTTAAATTTACTAAGGTTTGATTTGTGACCCAAGATGTGGTCTATCGTGGAGAATATTCTGTGTGCACTTGAGATGAAGTTGTATTCTTTTGCATTTGGATGGAATGTCCTGAAGATATCAATGAGATCCATCTCATCTAATGTATCATTTAAAATTTGTGTTTCCTTATCAGTTTTCTGTTTTGGTGATCTGTCCATTGGTGTGAGTGGGATTTTAAAGTCTCCTACTATTAATCTGTTGCTGTCAATTTCTCCTTTTACATCTGTTAGTGTTTATCTGACGTATTGAGACGTTCCTATGTTGGATGCATCAGTTCAGTTCAGTTCATTCACTCAGTCGTGTCTGACTCTTTGCAACCCCATGAATCACAGCATGCCAGGCCTCCCTGTCCATCACCAACTCCTGGAGTTTACCCAAACTCATGATACATAGATGTTTACAATTGTTATGTCTTCCTCTTGGATTGATCCCTTGATCATTACGTAGTGTCCTTCCTTATCTCTTGTAATCTTATTTACTTTAAGGTCTATTTTGTCTGATATGAGGATTGCTACTCCAGCTTTCTTTTGCTTCCCATTTGTATGGAATATATTTTTCCATCCTCTCACTTTCAGTCTAAATGTGTCTTTAGGTCTGAATTGGGTTTCTTGTAGACAGCATATATATGGGTCTTATTTTTATATCCGTTCAGCCAGTCTGTGTCTTTTGGTTGGAACATTTAATCCATTTACATTTAAAGTAATTATTTATATATATGTTCCTATTGCCATTTTCTTAATTGTTTGGTGTTGATTTTGTAGATCTTTTTCTTCTGTTGTATTCTTGACTATATAAGTCCCTTTAACATTTGTTGTAAGGCTGGTTTGGTGGTACTGAATTCTCTTTACTTTTGCTCGTCTGATAAGCTTTTTATTTCTCCATCAGTTTTGAATGAGATCCTTGCCAGGTATAGTAATCTTGGTTGTAGATTTTTCCCTTTCAGTACTTTATGTATATCAGGCCATTCCCTTCAGAGGTGCAAAGTTTCTGCTGGAAGATCAGCTATTAAGCATATAGGGTTTCCCTCATATGTTACTTGTTGCTTCTTCCTTGCTGCTTTTAATATTCTTTCTTTGTGTTTAGTCTTTGTTAGTTTGATTAGTATGTGTCTTGGCATGTTTCTCCTTGGGTTTATCCTGTTTAGGACACTTTGTGCCTTTTGAACTTGATTGACTATTTCCTTTTCAATGTTGGGGAAATTTGCAACTATAATCTCTTCAAAAATTTTCTCATACCCTTTCTTTTCCCTTCTTCTTCTGGGACCCCTATAATTCTAATGTCAGTGTGTTTGATATTGTCCCAGAGGTCTCTGAGACTATCCTCAGTTCTGTTCATTCTTTTTACTTTTTTCTGCTCTTCAGAAGTTATTTTCATCATTTTACCTTCCAGGTCACTGATTCATTCTCCTGCTTCAGATATTCTGCTATTGTTTCCTTCTAGAGTATTTTTAATTTCCATAATTGTGTTGTTTGTCTCTTTGTGTTTATTCTTTAATTCTTCAAGTTCTTTGTTAATTGCTTCTTGCATTTTCTCCATTTTATTTTCAAGGTTTTTGATCATCTTTACTATCATTATTCTAAATTCTTTTTCAGGTAGTTTGCCTATTTCCTCTTTATTTATTTGGACTTCTGTGTTTCTAGTTTGTTACTTCATTTGTGTAGCATTTCTTTGCATTTTTATTATTTTTTTTAACTTATTGTGTTTGACGTCTCCTTTTCCCAGACTTCAAGGAAAGTTGAATTCTCCTTGGAGAAGGTTGAATTCTTTCTTCCTTTTGGTTTCTGCCCTCTTAAGGTTGGTCCAGTGGTTTGTGTAAGCTTCATATAGGGTGAGATTTGTGCTGAGTTTTTGTTTGTTTTTTGTTTTTCCTCTGATGGGCAAGGCTGAGTGAGGTGGTAATTCTATCTTCTGATGATTTTGTTTGTATTTTTGTATTGCTTGTTGTTTAGATGAAGTATCCTGCACAGAGTGCTATTATAGTTGGGTGATACCAGGTCTTGTATTCAAGTGGTTTGTATTCAAGTGTGAGGTCTCACTACTTGACACTCCCTAGGGTTAGTTCTTTGGTAGTCTAGGGTCTTAGAGTCAGTGTTCACACTCCAAGGGCTCAGGGCTTGATCTCCAGTCAGAAATGAAGATTCCACAAGTGGTTTGTTATGGCATTAAGTGAGATTAAAACAAGTATCCAAAAAACGAGAAACCAAAGATGAACCCCAGGCAAATGGCAATTACAAAATCAGGCAAATAATAATTAAAATAATGGAATGTACACATATACCTATACACCCATGAGGAAAATAAAAACAGTCCAACAAGGATAAAGTACAGTAGAAAGTGAAAGTGAAGTCACTCAGTCGTGTCTGACTCTTTGTGACCCCATAGACTGTAGCCTACCAGGCTCCTCTGTCCATGGGATTTTCTAGGCAATAGTACTGGAGTGGATTGCCATTTCCTTCTCCAAGGGATCTTCCTAACCCAGGGCTCAAACCTGGGTCTCCCTCATTGTAGACAGACACTTTACCATCTGAGCTACCAGGGAAGTCTAAGCACAGAAGATTGACTCAGCAAACAAAGGAAATAAAAAATTATATTTACCAGTTAAGAACAAAACTACTAAAGCACAATCTGAAAAACAAACAAAAGGAAGGTTGCAAATGGGGAATAAAGCAATGAAAACAAAACTAAAGCAAGATGTCAGTTGGGGAATAAAGCAGTGAAAACAAAACTACCAAATATGTTGAGAGGAAAGGAAAGAAAGAAAAGAAAGAAAAAACAGATATGCAAAGTTAAATAGAGGTAAATTAAGAAGATTTATATATACTAAAGTTTAACTGCATGGGGAAAAGAACAGTAGGAAAAGCAAACCAGGAATAAATGTATAAAAAATATAATAGGTTTTAAAAAATTAAAAATTAGAATTATAAATAGAGAAAAAAAAAAACAGAAGAAGAAAGAAAAAAGGAAAATTAAAGGAAAACTCCATAGAACTGCAAAAGTGCAACTTAGAGCCAGAATTTTATAGCAACAATAAAAAATGTGACTGAATATACACATATACATATGCACCATAAGCAAAATCAAAACAGTCCAACAAAAATAAAATAGAATAGCTTAATCTGGTGAACAAAGGAAACCAAAAATTATATCTACAAGCAAAAAAACTAAAACACAAACTGGAAAACAAAATTGGGGAATAAAACAATGAAAATAAAACTAACAAATGTGTTGAGAGGACAGGAGAGAAAGAAAAGAAAGAAAGCACAGATATGTAAAGTTAAATAGAGGTAGATAAAGAAGATTTATATACATTAATGATTAACTGCAAAGGGAAGAGAACTGTAGGAAAAGCAAAGGAATAAACGTACAAAAAATTATAATAGATTTAAAAATTAAAATTAAAAAAGAAAGAGAAAAGGAAAAAAAAAAAGGAAAACTCCACAGAACTGCAAAAGCCCAACATAGAGACAGAGGTTTACAACAACAATAAAAAATGTGACTGAAAAAAAAAAAAAAGCTGAAAAGCTTAATTGGATTTCATAGTGCCAATAAAATTGAGAAATACAATGGGGTGGGGGGGGGGAATCCAAAATAATCTACAGAACAAGTCAAAAAATAAGAATAATAAATGTTTTCCTTGAGTCACTGCTGTCAGAGTCCTTTCCCTCAGTAGGAGTCACAGTCCACCTTTCCTCCCTAGGATGCCCTCCAACACTTTGCTGATCTCTGGACCTGCTGTGGGGACAGCTCAGATTCTAATCTGCTCCTACTCCTATGTGTTCTTGTCTTCAATGTCCACAACTATCAGAACTAGTGCGTTTTCTTTTGTGGGAGCTCTCTTTGGCCTTTTATATATTCCATAGACACAGTCTACCTAGTAGATCATGTGGATTTAATCTGCAACTTGTATAGCTGATGGGAAGGTTTTGGGTCTTGTCCCATAGCCACACTGCCCCTGAGTTTCAATTGTGGTTTTATTTCCATCTCTACATGTGGGTTGTCCACTGGGGTTTGCTCCTGAGGTTGCCCTGGAGGACTTGGGTTTGCCCCTGTGAGGGCCAGGTGTGGAGATAATGCAGCTGCCTGGGTCGCAGGAGTTCTGGCAGCATCAGGTACTCAGGGGAGTTGGTGGCTATGGCAGCAGGAAATATAGTGCTTTAAAAGGGTATGGCAATAAGTATTGGCCAATATGCTCTATATTCTTGCCTGGAGACCCCAACCTCCTTGACAGGGAAGCCTGGCAGACCACAGTCTACAGGGTTGGGAAGAGACAGACATGACTGAAGTGACCCTGTGTGCATAGACACAAGACTTTTTTTTTTTTTTTTGCCTGTGGCAGCTCTGTCCCAGTGAGAGTTGAGCATGGAAATGGTGCAGCTGCTTGGCTTGCAGGGACCCTGGTGGAGCCTAGTGTGCAGGAACACAGACTGTCTCCACCACAGGAGTTATGGCCCTATCATACTCTTTTTCTGAGCTTCTTGTAGCTGGCAATCAGAAGGCCTCTTTGGCCAGTCTTTCTCCATAGCTCTCCCATTCAGGCACTTAGAGGTCTCCCTTGCCCGCGGTCCTTCTCTGTTGTTTGATGGGTCAGGCACATAGAGGGGCCCCCCTGGCTAGGGTCCTACTCTATAGATTGGATGTGTCAGGCACTTAAAGGGGCAGGCATCCTGATTGGGGTCCTACTCTGTAGTTCAGAGCATCAGTCGCTGAAAGGTGCACCCTGGGTGGGGTCCTTCTCTGTAGTTCAGTGCATCAGGCATTTGATGGACCAGCCTATTGTTCATCTGCCAATCCACCCCCTACACATGACTCAACAGTACCACCTTGCTTCCATGGCTGCCTGGCTTTCCTCGACAGGGATTTCCCACCACGATCTCCTCCCTCACATCCCCTTGATCCATCTCTCTGCAGTCAACAGCAGCCCTCACCCTGGGATTGCTCCACAATCCCTAAACTCCAACTCCCTGCCGCTGCACATTCCAGGGGGCCAGCGTTCCTGTCCGGGGTATGTATGGCTGTCTGATTCTCTATTCCATTTAGGCTGCCACAGATCAGCTGTTTCACTCTCAGCCTTAAACGTTTCTCCTCTGACTCAGACAATTGCCCCGATGTGGGGATCAGACCCCTGCTTCAGTTCCCCAAATGTCAAGGGTGGGTCCAGTCCTAATATCACTCCTGTTTTCACCCCTAGTTCCTTCATCCTACCAAGTTTTGTGTGGTTCTATGTATTCTTTTGCCTTGGAAACGAACAGAGATCATTCTGCCATCCAAGTCTATGCCCCAACCAGTAACGCTGAAGAAGCTGAACTTGAACGGTTCTATGAAGACCTATAAGACCTTTTAGAACTAACAAACACCTAAAAAGGATGTCCTTTTCATTATAGGGGACTGGAATGCAAAAGTAGGAAGTCAAGAAACACCTGGAGTAACAGGCAAACTGGGCCTTGGAATACGGAATGAAGCAAGGCAAAAGCTAATAGAGTTTTGCCAAGAAAATGCACTGGTCATAGCAAACACCCTCTTCCAACAACACAAGAGAAGACTCTCTACACATGGCCATCACCAGATGGTCAACACCGAAATCAGATTGATTATATTCTTTGCAGCCAAAGATGGAGAAGCTCTATACAGTCAACAAAAACAAGACCGGGAGCTGACTGTGGCTCAGATCATGAACTCCTTATTGCCAAATTCAGACATAAATTGAAGAAAGTAGGGTAAACCACTAGACCATTCAGGTATGACCTAAATTAAATCCCTTATGATTATACACTAAAAGTGAGAAATAGATTTAAGGGCCTAGATCTGATAGATAGAGTGCCTGATGAACTATGGACTGAGGTTCGTGACATTGTATAGGAGACAGGGATCAAGACCATCCCCATGGAAAAGAAATGCAAAAAAGCAAAATAGCTGTTTGGGGAGGCCTTACAAATAGCTGTGAAAAGAAGAGAAGTGAAAAGCAAAGGAGAAAAGGAAAGATATAAGCATCTGAATGCAGAGTTCCAAAGAATAGCAAGAAGAGATAAGAAAGCCTTCTTCAGCGATCAGTGCAAAGAAATAGAGGAAAACAACAGAATGGGAAAGACTAGAGATCTCTTCAAGAAAAGCAGAGATACTAAGGGAACATTTCATGCAAAGATGAGCTCAATAAAGGACAGAAATGGTATGGACCTAACAGAAGCAGAAGATATTAAGAAGAGGTGGCAAGAATACACAGAAGAACTGTACAAAAAAGATCTTCACAACCCAGATAATCACGATGATGTGATCACTGACCTAGAGCCAGACATCCTGGAATGTGAAGTCAAGTGGGCCTTAGAAAGCATCACTACGAACAAACCTAGTGGATGTGACAGAATTCCAGCTGAGCTATTTCAAATCCTGAAAGATGATGCTGTGAAGTGCTGCACTCAATATGCCAGCAAATTTGGAAAATTCAGCAGTGGCCACGGGACTGGAAAAGGCCAGTTTTCATTGCAATCTCAAAGAAAGGCAATGCCAAAGAATGCTCAAACTACCGCACAGATCAGATCAGATCAGTGGCTCAGTCTGTCCAACTCTTTGCGATCCCATGAATCACAGCACGTCAGGCCTCCCTGTCCATCACCAACGCCCGGAGTTCACTCAGACTCACGTCCATCGAGTCAGTGATGCCATCCAGCCATCTCATCCTCTGTCGTCCCCTTCTCCTCCTGCCCCCAATCCCTCCCAGCATCAGAGTCTTTTCCAATGAGTCAACTCTTCTCATGAGGTGGCCAAAGTACTGGAGTTTCAGCTTTAGCATCATTCCTTCCAAAGAAATCCCAGGGCTGATCTCCTTCAGAATGGACTGGTTGGATCTCCTTGCAGTCCAAGGGACTCTCAAGAGTCTTCTTCAACACCACAGTTCAAAAGCATCAATTCTTTGGCGCTCAGCCTTCTTCACAGTACAACTCTCACATCCATACATGACCACAGGAAAAACCATAGCCTTGACTAGACGAACCTTTGTTGGCAAAGTAATGTCTCTGCTTTTGAATATGCTATCTAGGTTGGTCATAACTTTTCTTCCAAGGAGTAAGCATATTTTAATTTCAATTGCACTCATCTCACATGCTAGTAAAATAATGCTCAAAATTCTCCAAGCCAGCCTTCAGCAATACATGAACTGTGAACTTCCTGATGTTCAAGCTGGTTTTAGAAAAGGCAGAGGAACCAGAGATAAAACTGCCAACATCCGCTGGATCATGGAAAAAGCAAGAGAATTATAGAAAAACATCTATCTGCTTTATTGACTATGCCAAAGCCTTTGACTATGTGGATCACAATAAACTGTGGAAAATTCTGAAAGAGATGGGAATACCAGACCACCTGAGCTGCCTCTTGAGAAATCTGTATGCAGGTCAGGAAGCAACAGTTAGAACTGGACATGGAACAACAGACTGGTTCCAAATAGGAAAAGGCATACATCAAGGCTGTATATTGTCACCCTGCTTATTTAACTTCTATGCAGAGTACATCATGAGAAACACTGGACTGGAAGAAGCACAGGCTGGAATCAAGATTGCCGGGAGAAATATCAATAACCTCAGATATGCAGATGACACCACCCTTATGGCAGAAAGTGAAGAGGAACTAAAAAGCCTCTTGATGAAAGTGAAAGAGGAGAGTGAAAAAGTTGGCTTAAAGCTCAACATTCAGAAAATGAAGATCATGGCATCTGGTCCCATCACTCCATGGGAAATAGATGGGGAAACTGTGGAAACAGTGTCAGACTTTATTTTTGGGGGGTTCCAAAATCACTGCAGATGGTGACTGCAGCCATGAAATTAAAAGACGCTTACTACTTGGAAGGAAAGTTATGACCAACCTAGATAGCATATTTAAGAGCAGACACATTACTTTGCCAACAAAGGTCCATGTAGTCAAGGCTTTGGTTTTTCCTGTGGTCATGTATGGATGTGAGAGTTGGACTGTGAAGAAGGCTGAGCACTGAGGAATTGATGCTTTTGAACTGTGGTGTTGGAGAAGACTCTTGAGAGTCCCTTGGACTCCAAGGGGATCCAACCAGTCCATTCTGAAGGAGATCAGCCCTGGGATTTCTTTGGAAGGAATGATGCTAAAGCTGAAAGTCCAGTACTTTGGCCACCTCATGCGAAGAGTTGACTCATTGGGAAAGACTCTGATGCTGGGAGGGATTGGGGGCAGGAGGAGAAGGGGACGACAGAGGATGAGATGGCTGGATGGCATCACTGACTCGATGGACCGTGAGTCTGAGTGAACTCCGGGAGTTGGTGATGGACAGGGAGGCCTGGCGTGCTGCAATTCATGGGTTGCAAAGAGTCAGACACAACTGAGCGACTGAAGTGAACTGAACTGAACTGATGTATTCTTTTCTGCTGGTCAGGTATTCCTGCCCAATCTGTTCTGCATGCACTTCTGTGTCTGAAGGTGTATTCCTGATGTATCCATGGAGAGAGATGTACTCCACATCCACCTACTCCTCCACCATCTTGTTCTCCAGTCCCTGTCTTGGTTATTGGTTTTAGTGCTTTTCCACATCTTGGAAGATGCAAGAACTGGGGTTCACAAAATTTTCTCCTAAGAATATCTAACTATCTGAAGTCCTTTTCAGTCTATTTTTCCAGAACACAGAGTGCTGATTCCTGATCTCCCTGAGATTTTGTCAGGGTCTGTTGAAAGTCAGAGATTCAATCACTGTAGAACTGAATGCAAGAGGCATTCCTTACCTGCCAGATTCAAATTATTTAAGGACTAGGAAAAAGTGTTCCATAGTAATGAAAAGAACTAAGGTTCTTTACAATTATACTACCTTCTTTTAATTTTAAAAGGTTTATTAATATCTCAATTAAAACCTTAACCAGTTAATCTTTCTCAAGCACCTGCATTTCTTTATCTCTTGTTTTACTAAGATATAATTGATGTATAATACTCTGTAAGTTTAAGGTATAAGATAAGTTTAAGGTGTATGATTTTATTTGAAAATGCCTACCATAATTGTTTATTGAAAATATCATATTCATGACCTTACACAGTTATATGTATGTATGTGTGTGTGTGGTGAGAAGTTTTAAGATCTACCCTCTCAACAGATTTACAATACAATACGAACTATGATCACTGTGCTGTACATATTTCCAGAACTTATGTGTCTTATAACTGGAAGTTTTTACCCTTTGAAAATACCGTGCCATTTCCCTAATCCAGCCTGTTTGAGTTTTATGAGTTACTTCTATAGTTTGGAGATAAGCCCTTTACCAGATAGATGGTTTACAAGTATTTTCTCTCATTTCCTAGATTCTGCTCATTCTGTTTGATCCTTTCTTTTGTTTACTAGATGTAGTACTTATTTTTGCTTTAGTTGTTTATACTACTGATGTCATATCTTAAAAAATAAAAAAAAGGAAAAGTAAAAAAGCAGCTGGACAGAACCTTAACCTGAGCTCCATGGCTGCCCAGGGACTCTATTCAGGCTCCCTGGTCAGGCAGCGCTGGAGGCTATGTTCAATGGTGAGTGTGGATGAGGGCTTGGCTCCCTGCCCAAGAAGATGGGCTCTGAAGCTATCAGGGTCTCTGGCTAGGCTCTTTGATCAGGTGGGACTGAAGATTATGCTTCACTATTGGGTGGAACTGCTGGTTTTGTAAAGCAGATTAACCATCTTAGTCCTCTTGGGTTATTTTCTTTAAAGCTACCTTTCTGCCACTTGAAATATGAATGTATTCATTTATTCAACACATTTATTTAATACCTACCATATTTTAGGAGTTTTCTAAGCATAGGACATATAGCAATGAATAAAACACAAAAGATTCTTTCTCTCATGGAATTTTCACATTGGGAGAGGAATAGAGAAAAAATAGAGAAGTAAAAGCAAGAGAAAAATATGTGTGGCATTTAAATAAAGTGAGGAAAGTTATACTAAAGCACTGAGATTTGAGCAGACTTAAACAAAGTGAGGGACTTATCTGGGGGAGAAAGTTTCAGGCATAGGAAAGGGCTACTGTAAAAGTCTCTGAGTGAGGAGATATCTGATGAGTTATAAGAATTAACAGACCTGTGTGATAGGAATAGACTAGATGAAAACACTGTGTGAAGGAAGGGTTAAGGATCACCGTGTAGGACCTTGTCAGCCATTAGAAGACTTTTTCTCTAAATGAATGAAATGAGAGCCACTCTCATTATGAAGAGGAATTACATGATCAGTCTTATGTTGTTAAAGGCTTCCTCTGCTGTGGGGGCTAGGAGAGAATCAGGAAGTCAGGTTAGAATATGACAGAAGGTGACAGAGCTGATAAGATGGAACTTTGTGGTCATGGAATAGCAGTGAGAAATGACAGGTTGTGGATATATTTTTGAGGATAGAATCCATAGAATTTTCTGATAAATTAGATGCAGAGCATAAGATAATGAGTCTAAAAAAAAAACTGAAAGAACTAAACGGCCATTTGCTGAGATGTAAAATGTCACAGAAAAAGAATTTCTTTTTTGAGAAAATCACTGGGAACTCAGTTTCGGATATATTAATTTTGAGACTCCTGTTCACATTCAGAGAGAGATGGAAGAAGCAGTTGAATATATGACTCTGGTGGTCAGAGGAACTGCCAGGGTTTGTGATATAAATGTTTAATTCCTT
Organism: Bubalus bubalis; assembly: GCF_019923935.1. Taxonomy (NCBI): domain Eukaryota; kingdom Metazoa; phylum Chordata; class Mammalia; order Artiodactyla; family Bovidae; genus Bubalus; species Bubalus bubalis. The sequence continues at coordinate 73,506,234 of NC_059166.1, read as the reverse complement.
GGGTTGGAATATAGATGTTATTACACACAAAGTAGTCATTTATAATTTTTATCTTTGCTAAACATATCATGAAATTTACCCTAAAATTCATATTACTTTTTTTTTTTTTGGTTGGCTTTGCTTATTTTTTTTTAATTTTATTTTATTTTTAAACTTTACATAATTGTATTAGCTTTGCCAAATATCGTCACCACTAAAGTAACTTTATTTAGAAGTTAACCTATTGGTATGCTAAATTTACATGTTTTTTAAAGTTATTAAAGATATATTTAGGTTAAATTCCACTCCCATAAAGAGAGAAAGATTAATAGGGTGGCTGGGAAGAAAGAAGAAAACAGGCAGAAAATAAATAACAATTATACTTGGAGTTACCAATCCCTTTTACTTAAGATAGTTGGGCTGAATTTATTCAGCACATCACACAAAAATTCTTAATTAAAAGAAAAAAATCTGCTACTAAGTAAAACCAATGCATTCCTACCTCACAATTATATTCATAGCTATAATTCTGGTTTAGTTTACAATTCCATTTCCCCCCCTTAAACATATTGCTTATATAAATGCATGAGATGTCATTATAATTGCTCATCTTTATAGATGAATTTCAAATCATAGCTGGAGATACAAATGAAAAGATTAAAAAATAGAAATAAATGGAAATGTTACATAGGAAAAGAATGAAAATGATATAATAATTATTTCCTTATATGTAAATAAGTAAAATCTTGTTTAATGACTTCATTTATTCATTTTCCTAATAAATTCTTTATCCATTATCCCAATAAATATAGAGAAAATTATAGTTTAGAAAGTAAGTGAATAGTGTTGACATTTTTCCTTGAGGTTAATAAATATTTCCAATGGCACTGCTATCTTAAATCAACTATTTGTAGCTATCATACTGAATGGAAAAATCTAAATTTTAACATGAAAAGAATTCTCAAATCTTCCACTTTTTTCTCTTATAAAAAAAAAGAAAAAATTAAGTTCTAGAAATTACATTCTACACCCTTCACATATGTGTTACATACTTAGCAGGAGTTCCCAGAAGGTCTCTTACATTCATAAAAAAATAACTCCAAATGGTATGTAAATATAATAAAATTCACAAATATATAAATATACCCAAAGCCTGATATATGTTAACATTTTTAATAATATTTAAAATACCTCCATGAAAAAAGTTAAAGCTGTTCTAATTTCTAATAATATACTACATATATTCTTAAAAAATATTTATACTGAGGTAGTTAAAGAAAAATAACATGCTTCCCATAAGAAAAAGTCAGTTTATAAGAAATTTTAAAATGGTAGATATTTGAAAAGAATTTCCTTTAGTATGAATTCAAAAATAAATGAGACTCTACCTATTCAAGAAGAAACTTTCACTTCATCATTATTATTTCAGATTGTAATATTATATTTAATTGGATAATATTAATAATTAACTTCTGTCTGATCTATTAGATAATAAGCTAGTTAATGAATGGTGATTGCAAGAAACAACTTCTTTGCCTAAGATTCTATTTTCAAGGCATAGGGTCAATTGAATGTGTAAATTCTGCCACAAAATTTACAGTATGAATGCCATTATATATGTTGATCAAGACATTTTATCAGTTTTTTTTCCCAAAACAGCTTATTGCAACTAAGGGTGATTTTTAACATGATTCCCCAAATTTGGGTGGAATATGCTTTAAATTTTAAATGAAAGCTGAAGTGACAATATGATTAATTATACCCAAATTACCTTTATTTAAGTGTTTTTAAGATGAACTTTTCATTCTTGAAGAGGTTAAAAAGAAGTATACACTAGTACTTTAGTGTATTTATCACCTTAGGTTGTAAGTAATATACATGAAACTAGCTTCAGTGAGAGGAAAACAAGCAGAATGGAGGTAGAGGCTATCCAGAGGGGAGAGTTGCTGATGTTGAGGTGGGGTGGACAGAGAGAAAAAAATAAAGACAACTCTTTCCATTTAACGTCTCATTTAAGCCTTGTAATAGAAATACTTCAGCAAAGACAACATCATGTGGATTGGATTATTATTGACCATATTTTTAGTAATGAAAGAGCATTCAGTCTTCTAAATGTACAAAAATTGTTAGTTACCAGCCAAAAAGATCTTCAAGATTAACTGAAAATATACATTATTTTACGAAGTATTTTTATGAATATAGATAATTATTTAAATTTATGTTAAAATTACCTTTTTGTGACTTTATTTCTGGACTGTATCAGTTGCACTGAGTGTTTAATTATACATATATTTTTGATCATGTTTTAAAGTATGATTTAATTCCTTGAAACTATTCCTTGGTTTTGATTTTATATTAGGGTCATGTTTAATTAAAACCTAAGGGAAAAAAATCACATTATATTATTTCTGAATAGTAAGTGCATGTGATCAAACTTGATCACATATAATAAAGTCCTACATGTTCAAGAATACTTATTAATTTATATTCCAATAAAATATGCTTTGAAGTCCACAAATAAAATTATTTTCTTTGGTTCTACCTCCCTTCACTTATTATGTCCTTATCTGTGACATAATAGCTTTTCTTTGAGCATACTAATTACACCTAAAGCAGCCGGCATGACCACTGGTAAGTCACCATAAAAGTTCAAGGGTATTTTACAGTGTTCAGCTGCTCTTTTTTCTTTTCATCACAGGCATTGATGCATTGTGCCATTTGCCTGCCCACTCACCTGAATTCAAATAGCCTGGTATAGCATAAGCTGTGCAAATGCAAATCACCTAGAATATGCAAATTATAAGTTTGTTTAAAAACGTGGGTGTTTAGTTAAGGATCCTAAATCATCTTTCCATCCAAAGCTATTTTGCTTAATTACAAACTTGAAATGCACATAGAAAACAATCCTACTCCCAAATCACTCAGAACCAACATACACTTCTTTGGCATCCTCTTAATTAAATCTGGCTTCTGAACATTAATTATGAACTCTACATAGATAGAGTGATTGAGAAAATTTAAAATATATGCATAATGCTGACCATATAATGAGAAAGTTGTTTTCGTAGAAAAGAAATCCCAACTCCTAAGTAACTATTGCAATAAAATCATACAAATTTGCTATTATACAGTGTAAGGACTTAAATTGAAGATTGAGCTGGCAAGATTATACAATTGCATATAAGAGATAACTAGCTTCAAGCTGGATTTATTATAAAAACTAATTTTTAAGCATTATCTAAACGTAATATATTACCAACTCAAGAAAATGCTTTTATTAATTGCTATATGCTTATGTAGGCTTCCCTGATAGCTCAGTTGGTACAGAATCTGCCTGCAATGCAGGGGACCTCAGTTCAATTCCTGAGTAGGAAAGATCAGCTGGAGAAGGGATAGGCTACCCACTCCAGTATTTTGGGGCTTCCCTTGTGGCTCAGCTGGTAAAGAACCCCCTCAATTGGGAGACCTGAGCTCGATCCCTGGGTTGAGAAGATCCCCTAGAGAAGGGAAAGGCTACCCACTCCAGAATTCTGGCTGGAGAATTCCATGGACTGTATAGTCCATGGGGTCACAAAGAGTCGGACATAACTGAGTGACTTTCACTTGCATATGTCATGTACTTTGAGCATATAAATACATCATGTTAAGAAAGCTAATATTTTTAATAATAATACAATATTAGTATCATTGTAATATAGAACATATTATAGTATTATATATAATAATATTAACATCATTGTCAAGTCACTGTCAAATCTAAGTTTAAACAGTCTCCATCAAGCATATCAAGTTAGCATTTCATTTCATTTGAAGAAATAAAATATAATGTGACATGTTTGCAAACAAGAGCTCTATACTACCCTCTATACCCTCTAAACTACCTGTATAGTGCTTTTATACAAATTATCAAGAAGAGATCCTTTCTCAAAATACTTTATTTCTATATGTCAGAATATACTAACATTGTAAAAAGAAGATTTTATAGCTTTCTGTTAGAAAATGTTCACAATATATAGGCAACTTAACTGCCTCTGATGCAGGTAGTGCCTCAAAACTGATTCAACCACCTCAGACATTTTTGGTTTGTTTCCTTGAGAAATAGGCTCTAAAACACTCCATTCAAGGTATATAGTAGACAAACTGTTTTCATGTATGAAGTACAGGTTATAGAAATTATAATATAGATTTGCATTGATGGACAAACATTGAAAACATCAAGAGAAATGTCAGTGTGCGATCTACAGGTAATCTGTAAGAAATGTAAACATCTCCATCATGATATATTTTATTAGATATTGGGAAACATCTGACTATCAGAGTTTAAAATATTCTACACCTGTAAAAGAATTAAATGTCAAAAGAATAGACTACAAGTGTATACTTATATTAAAAAATAATCATCAATAATGGCCTCAGGGGATTATGCATGTTTGTGTACATATTAATATATCATTGATTTATTCAAAAATTCTCTTGAGCATTTTCTGTTCAGTACTTACTGTAATACCAGTTGAAGGTATTAATACTATGATAATGATAGCCAAAGTCTAGTGAGGAGACAGCAAGTAAATAATTCTGATACAATGTGATGAGTTCTGTGAAGGAAATAAGTAAAGATCAACTTGAATTCAATATTATTTTCCCCTATTTGTTTCTCCAAAGGAATAAGTGTAAGTTGTAAATAGCACTGAGAATTTTGGATACATTAAACTGATGCTGAATAATTATATGCTACGAGAAATTTTGAAAGGAATATTCTTAATTTATACCTTATCAAAAAAAATTACAGATAGAATTGGGATTTCTATATTTAAAAACATGAAACTATATACATGAGAAGAAAATAGTGTGAATGATTTCCTGCTCTTACTGTGAAGTAAATTTCTCTGTATATACATAGCTAACAATATACATGAATAAAAAATTATAAAAGAAATTCAATAAATGGAATTCTGAATTTGCCTATAAAAGTAATAGAAAATATGTGAAAATATATCAAACTTAATGAAGCCAAATAAATGCAAATTCAATTTAGAGGCCCTTTTTAATTCAAAAGACAAAATTTTCTTTTTCTTTTCAATGGTAACCTAAGGCATGAATCTTTCAGAGTGAGTTCTATTTTATATGAGTACGGGAACAGTAAACTAGTTCCACATTTTTAGAAAGAAATTTGGCAAAATTTAACCAAAGACAAGGAAGAGTTGGGAGAGAAGAGAGAACATAATCAGAGACAACTCTTCTCTCATTTGTGCTTTCAAAATATGTGTAATAGACCCATCATTAAGGCTAAGCACGCCAAAGTGGCCCTTTTGATAAACTGTCGCTACTGCCGCCAAGTCTCTTCAGTCGTGTCCGACTCTGTGCGACCCCATGGACTGCAGCCTACCAGGCTTCTCCGTCCATGGGATTCTCCAGGCAAGAACACTGGAGTAGGTTGCCATTTCCTTCTCCATGATAAACTGTAGCCATTTTCATTCATTTTCACCACTTTCAAAAGTGAGTTTTCATTCATATAAAAGTTTCACTAAAATGCTTGGACATGGCTTATTAGACTCCAAAGTATTTAGCCCCACATACATCACTTCATGGGAAATAGATGGGGAAATGGAAACAGTGGAAATAGTGTCAAACTTTATTTTGGGGGCTCCAAAATCACTGCAGATGGTGATTGCAACCATGAAATTAAAACTCCTAGGAAGGAAAGTTATGACCAATCCAGATAGCATATTCAAAAGCAGAGACATTACTTTGCCAACAAAGGTCCATCTAGTCAAGGCTATGGTTTTTCCAGTGGTCATGTATGGATGTGAGAGTTGGACTGTGAAGAAAGCTGAGCGCTGAAGAATTGATGCTTTTGAACTGTGGTGTTGGAGAAGACTCTTGAGAGTCCCTTGGACTGCAAGGAGATCCAACCAGTCCATTCTGAAGGAGATCAGCCCTGGGATTTCTTTGGAAGGAATGATGCTAAAGCTGAAACTCCAGTACTTTGGCCACCTCATGCGAAGAGTTGACTCATTGGAAAAGACCCTCACGCTGGGAGGGACTGGGGGCAGGAGGAGAAGGGGATGACAGAGGATGAGATGGCTGGATGGCATCACTGACTCTATGGACGTGAGTTTGAGTGAACTCCGGGAGTTGGTGAAGGACAGGGAGGCTTAGCATGCTGCAATTCATGGGGTCGCAAAGAGTCGGGCGCGACTGAGCGACTGAACTGAACTGAACTCATGTATGGGCACATTAGTTTTTACAGCGGAGAAGGGAATGTCACGCCATTCCAGTACTCTTGCCTGGAAAATCCCATGGACAGAGGAGCCTGGTAGGCTGCAGTCCATGGGGTCGCAAAGAGTCGGACACGACTGAGAGACTTCCCTTTCACTTTTCACTTTCATGCATTGGAGAAGGAAATGGCAACCCACTCCAGTGTTCTTGCCTGGAGAATCCCAGGGATGGGGGAGCCTGGTGGGCTGCTGTCTATAGGGTCGCAGAGTTGGACACGACTGAAGCGACTTAGCAGCAGCAGCTTTTACAGCATCATTTGTCACATTTATAAAATTTCTTTCTGCTATTTGTACTTATAAAAAAATCTTCTTTGCATGCAAGAAATAATTGAGATAAATATGCAAACTAAAATGTATATAAAAGGTGCATCTTCTAAAATCTTTCTTTTTGTATCTTATTTTCCAGTTGTCACGGTTTTTATGAATTTCTCAGGAAACATGTAGGATCAAATGAGAGCCAGTTAAACTACTAATGCTTTTATTTATCAAATTAAAAACAGGCCACAAGATGACCAAAATAAATATGCTTAGTAATTCATCTTTTGGAATGTGTTCTAAAGAGCAATCTAAATTTACAAGAAGCTACCAGTTCATCTTTTTCCTTTCACCATGACAAAATGGCAAAACGGCTGCTGTGTTTTTACTAAAGTGACAATAACACAAGGCAAAGAGCTTAAGTGACACTTGAGATGGGAAAGGGGTACCATGCAAAATATATACTGCAAAATTCACTTTGCTTACATTATCCTTTTTGTTTACGTCTATATGTGATTTAAAAAAAATCTTTCTTTAAGTTCTTTCAATGAGTATGTAAAACAAAAAATTTTGTGATAAGATAGCACTTTGTTATAACAATCATAAGATAGATTTTTATAGCATAAAAAATATGTATTTTATATATCAATGCACTTAAAAAAATTTGCTTTGCTGAAATTCTATAATACAGAATAAGTTTACATTTAAAAAGTCAAGTAATTTACACATACAGTAACAAAACAAACATCTTCCTTAACCTTTCCCATATTTATTCTTCCTTTGTTAGGTGAAAACTTTTAATTGTTACTGTTTTAAAATCTTCTGATCATTTCTACCATAACTGTAAATATTGGGTTGATCAAAAAGTTCATTTGTGTTTTTCCATAATGCACATTTTGGCCAACTCAATAAATATTTAAATATATTTTATTGCTTATTAACTTTAGACATTATGTAGTATATAAATCTCGTTGATAAGTACTAAAACATTTAAAGCATTTGCACTTGTTTGTCTGGGCTTCCCCGGTGGTGCTACTGGTAAAGAACCCACCTGCCAATCTAGGTAATGTAATAGAGCCAGGTTCAATCCCTGGGTTGGGAAGATCCCCTAAAGGATAGCATGGCAACCCACTCCAGTATTCTTGACTGGAGAATCCCATGGACACAGGAGCCTGGCGGGCTACAGTCCATAGGGTCACAGAGTTGGACATGACTGTAGCAACTTAGCACACATGCACGTGTTTGTTCTTCTATTTCTGCATCTTCCTCCAAATATAGTTCTGCTGCTGCTGCTGCTAAGTCGCTTCAGTCGTGTCTGACTCTGTATGACCCGATAGACAGCAGCCCACCAGGCTCCGCTGTCCCTGGGATTCTCCAGGCACTGGAGTGGAGTTCACTGGAGTGGGTTCACTGGAGTGGAGTGTTCACTGGAGTGGGTTGCCATTTCCCTCTCCAATGCATAAAAGTGAAAAGTGAAAGTGAAGTCTCTCAGTCGTGTCTGACTTAGCGACCCCACGGACTACAGCTTACCAGGCTCCTCTGTCCATGGGATTTTCCAGGCAAGAGTACTAGAGTGGGGTGCCATTGCCTTCTCTGAAATATAGTTCTAGAATGCTTTTAATCCTTATTTATATTTATACATTTTAACAGTATTTTAAATACTTTAATTATTTAGGCTCTCTATCATTCAATCACTTTTTGGCATTTTCACTCAATGCTATTTTGTATATGTGTACTTAGTTGCTCGGTTGTGTCCAACTCTTTGCAACCCTTTGGACTGTAGCCTCCAGGCTCCTCTGTCCATGAGATTTTTCAGGCAAGAACACTAGAGTCAGTTGCCATTTCCTTCTCCAGGGGATCTTTTTACTTGTGTAATCAGAGTCAAATCCTTTGATATCTGTGTGCTCCAGGCTTTTCATCTAAAATTTTAAAACTTGGGTCATGAATTTGAATTTTAAGTTAATTATTGGATGTGACACATTTAGCAAAATGTCTTTCTATGGTAAGTGCTTAGACATTACAATACCCTGTTTATAAGATGAAGATATAACCTCCTCTAACCTATCTTTCTCCTTTTTTATACACCTTCTACTAACTATGTTTACATTATCAAAGATTATAATGTTCACATTCTGTCTTACAACTATCCCAAGGGATAGAGGAAAATCTTCACGACACTGGTCTTGACAATGATTTCACAGATATGACACCAAAAGCAAAGGCCACAAAAGTAAACATAGGCAAGTGGGACTATATCAAAGCAAAAACTTTATGCACAACAAAGGAAATAATGAACAGAATGAAGAGACAATTTATAGAATGGGAGAAAATATTTACAAACTGTATATCTGATAAATGCTTGAGCTCCAAAAGTATATAAGGATCTCCACAACTCAATAGCATAAAAACAAATAACCTGATTTTTAAAAATGGGCAGGGGAACTTAATAGACCTACAAATGATCAATGGGTATATGAAAAAACGTTCAACATCACTATTCATCAGGGTAATACAAATCAAAATCATGATGAAATCACCACAGAGGATGTCAGTATAGTTCCAATAAGAAAAAAAAAAAAAGGGTGGCAAAATTGTAGAAAATTGGGAGCCTATGCACGGTTTGAGAAAGGCAAAATACTGAAAGCATGTAAGACAGTATCAAGTTTCCTTAAGCATGTAAAAATAGAAATGCCTTATCATCCAGGATTCTGATTTCTGTGTATATATTCAAAATAACTGAAATCAGGATCTTGAGGATACATTAACCCTCCCACATTAACTGCACTGCAGCATTATTAAAAATAGTCATGAAGCAGAAAAAACCTAAATGTTCACTGCAGGGTGAATGGATATAGAAAATGTGGTATATACACACAATGTGGGGCTTCCCTGGTAACTCAGAGGTAAAGAATATGCCTGCAATGCAAGAGACCCAGGTTAAATCCCTGGGTAACGAAGATGGACTTCGTTGGTGGCTCAGACCAATGGAATACTTTTGAGCCTTTAAAAAGAAAGGGATTCTGCAATATGTGACAAACTAGATAAAAACCTGAGGACATAATGCTAAGTGATATAAGCCAGTCAAAGAAAGACAAATAGTGCATGACTCCACTTCTAAAATATACTGAAATAGAAATTTATAAGAATCAAAAGAACTGTTTCTGAGATTAGGGAGTTACTAGGGACAGGAAACAGAGAAGGCGATGGCAACCCACTCCAGTACTCTTGCCTGGAAAACCCCATGGACAGAGGAGCCTGGTAGGCTGCAGCCCATGGGATCGCGAAGAGTCGGACACGACTGAGCGACTTCACTTTCACCTTTCACTTTCATGCATTGGAGAAGGAAATGCAACCCACTCCAGTGTTCTTGCCTGGAGAATCCCAAGGATGGGAGAGCCTGGTGGTCTGCCATCTATGGGGTGGCACAGAGTCAGACATGACTGAAGAGATTTAGCAGCAGCAGCAGCAGGGGCAGGAGTGGTTTACAGGCATAGAAAAGAGGAGAGATTGGGGAGCTCCTGATTAAGGGTCTAAAACTTCAATAATATTAATACAGGATGAGTAAATTCTAGAGGACTACTATAAAATACTGTGCCTACAGTTAACAATATTGAGTCATTTCCTAGGAAGTTTGATAAGAAGTCTAGGGGTCCCTAAGGAGAGACAGGTCTGGAGTTCTCAAGGAGGAAAAAAGGACAAACTTTTTTCCTCTACATTCCTTAGGATTATGTAACAATAATGTATCCTGCCTGAGGACAGTCTCTGGACTAAACCTTCTGGCTAATCCTTTCAGCGATCAATGCAAAGAAATACAGGAAAACAACAGAATGGGAAAGACTAGAGATCTCTTCAAGAAAATTAGAGACACCAAGGGAACATTTCATGCAAAGATGGGCTTGATAAAGGACAGAAATTGCATGGACCTAACAGAAGCAGAAGCTATTAAGAAGAGGTGGCAGGAATACAGGGAAGAACTGTACAAAAAACATCTTCATGACCCAGATAATCATGATGGTGTGATCACTCACCTAGAGCCAGACATCCTGGAATGTGAAGTCAAATGGGCCTTAGAAAGAATCACTACAAACAAAGCTAGTGGAGGTGACGGAATTCCAGTTGAGCTATTTGAAATCCTAAAAGATGATGCTATGAAAGTGCTGGCACTCAACATGCCAGCAAATTTGGAAAACTCAGCAGTGGCCACAGGACTGGAAAAGGTCAGTTTTCACTCCAATCCAAAAGAAAGGCAATGCCAAAGAATGTTCAAACTACCACATAACTGCATTCATCTCACACGCTAGTAAAGTAATGCTCAAAATTCTCCAGGCCAGGCTCCAGCAATACATGAACTGTGAACTTCCAGATGTTCAAGCTGGTTTTAGAAAAGGCAGAGGAACCAGAGATCAAATTGCCAACATCTGCTGGATCATGGAAAAAGCCAGAGAGTTCCAGAAAAACATCTATTTCTGCTTTATTGACTATGCTAAAGCCTTTGACTGTGTGGATCGCAATAAACCGTGGGAAATTCTGAAAGAGATGGGAATACCAGACCACCTGACCTGTCTCTTGAGAAATCTGTATACAGGTCAGGAAGCAACAGTTAGAACTGGACATGGAACGACAGACTGGTTCCAAATAGGAAAAGGAGTACGTCAAGGCTGTATATCATCACCCTGCTTATTTAACTTCTATGCAGAGTACATCATGAGAAACGCTGGGCTGGAAGAAGCACAAGCTGGGATCAAGATTGCTGGGAGAAATATCAATAACCTCAGATATGCAGATGACACCACCCTTATGGCAGAAAGTGAAGAGGAACTCAAAAGCCTCTTGATGAAAGTGAAAGAGGAGAGTGAAAAAGTTGGCTTAAAGCTCAACATTCAGAAAACAAAGATCATGGTCTGGCCCCATCACTTCACTGGAAATAGATGGCGAAACAGTGGAAATAGTGTCAGACTTTATCCTTTGGACTCCAAAATCACTGCAGATGGAGACTGCAGCCATGAAATTAAAAGACGCTTACTCCTTGGAAGAAAAGTTATGACCAACCTAGATAGCATATTGAAAAGCAGAGACATTACTTTGCCAACAAAGGTCCATCTAGTCAAGGCTATGGTTTTTCCAGTGGTCATGCATGGATGTGAGATTTGGACTGTGAAGAAAGCTGAGTGCCGAAGAATTGATGCTTTTGAACTGTGGTGTTGAAGAAGACTCTTGAGAGTCCCTTGGACTGCAAGGAGATCTAACCAGTCCATTCTGAAGGAGATCAGCCCTGGGATTTCTTTGGAAGGAATGATGCTAAAGCTGAAACTCCAGTACTTTGGCCACCTCATGCAAAGAGTTGACTCATTGGAAAGGACTCTGATGCTGGGAGGGATTGGGGGCAGGAGGAGAAGGGGACGACAGAGGATGAGATGGCTGGATGGCATCACTGACTCGATGGACGTGAGTCTGAGTGAAGTCCGGGAGTTGGTGATGGACAGGGAGGCCTGGCGTGCTGCGATTCATGGGGTCACAAAGAGTCGGACACAACTGAGTGACTAAACTGAACTCAACTGAACTTCCATAATTTACATTTTAAGATAACAGGATTCAATTCACTTCAGTTCAGTCACTTCAGTCATGTCCAAATCACTGTGACCCCATGAATCGCAGCATGCCAGGCGTCCTTGTCCATCACCAACGCCCAGAGTTCACTCAGACTCACATCCGTCGAGTCAGTGATGCCATCCAGCCATCTCATCCTCTTTTGTCCTCTTCTCCTCCTGCCCCCAATTCCTCCCAGCATCAGAGTCTTTTCCAATGAGTCAACTCTTCACATGAGGTGGCCAAAGTGCTGGAGTTTCAGCTTTAGCATCATTCCTTCCATAGAACACCTAGGACTGATCTCCTTTAGAATGGACTGGTTTGATCT